>NC_052623.1:121842488-124418321 GCF_016161935.1 Mauremys reevesii
TCCAGTCGTGGCTCGCGTCGGTGTACCGGCCACATCGAGACCCCATCGACATGGTGGTCACGGTCGCCAGGACGACCCTCGAGTCCCTCAACTGGTGGCTCGACCCGGAGGTCGTGTGTGCCGGAGTCCCGTTCCACCCTCCTCGCCCGTCCGTCACTCTGACCACGGATGCCTCGGCACTCAGTTGGGGGGCCCACCTGGGCGATCTCCACACGCAGGGCCTGTGGTCGCCCCAGGAGCTCGCCCTGCACATCAATGTCCGTGAGCTGCGCGCCATCCGCCTGGCCTGTCGCACCTTCTGCACCCACCTGCAACGCCGTTGTGTGACAGTATTCACGGACAACGCCACCACGATGTTCTACGTGAACAAGCAGGGCGGAGCCCGCTCCTCCCCCCTCTGCAAGGAAGCGATGCTCCTGTGGGACTTCTGCGTGACCCACTCAATTCACCTGGAAGCATCCTTTCTTCCGGGAGTGCAGAACACGCTGGCCGACCATCTCAGCAGGTCGTTCCTCTCCCACGAGTGGTCCCTCCATCCAGATGTCGTCCACACAATCTTCCGGAGGTGGGGGTTTCCCCAAGTAGACCTATTCGCTTCCAGGGAGAACAGGAAGTGCCACCTGTTTTGCTCGTACCAGGGTCGCTCGCCAGGCTCCCTGTCGGACGCCTTCCTTTATCCCTGGACGGATCGCCTCCTCTACGCCTTCCCTCCGTTCCCGCTCGTGCACCGAGTGCTCCTGAAGCTTCGGAGGGACAGAGCCCACGTCATTCTAGTAGCGCCGGCCTGGCCGAGGCAGCACTGGTACACCCTGCTGCTTGAGCTCTCCGTTCGGGAACCCATCCCCCTTCCGTTGTGGCCGGACCTCATCACCCAGGATTTCGGCAGACTCTGCCATCCGAACCTGCAGTCCCACCATCTTACAGCTTGGTACCTGAGTGGCTGACCCACGCGGAGAGGGGCTGTTCTACAGCGGTTCAACAAGTCCTGCTCGAGAGTAGAAAGCCTTCCACTCGCTCCAATTACCTAGCGAAGTGGAAGAGATTTGCAGTCTGGTGTGATCATCGAGGTCTTAATCCATTCCTGGTCCCGGTCCCTACCATCCTGGACTACCTCTGGCACCTTAAGGAGCAAGGTCTTGTGGTCTCCTCCTTGAGAGTTCACCTGGCAGCGGTATCCGCCTTTTGTCCCTCCGTGGAAGGTCAGTCCATCTTCTCGAACCAGATGGTTTCCCGCTTCCTCAAGGGCCTGGACCGCTTGTACCCGCCGGTGCGGCGCCCTGCCCCGACCTGGGATTTGAACCTCGTGTTGGCCAAGCTGACGGGTCCTCCGTTCGAGCCCTTAGCCACGTGCTCCCTGCTCTACCTCTCTTGGAAGACGGCCTTCCTCGTCGCCATTACATCAGCGAGACGAGTTTCTGAGCTTCGCGCTCTGACGGTTAACCCGCCATACACTGTCTTCCATGGGGACAAGGTGCAGCTGCGCCCTCATCCGGCCTTCCTCCCGAAGGTAGTGTCAGCTTTCCATCTCAACCAGGAGATCTTCCTCCCGGTGTTCTTCCCGAAGCCGCATGCCTCGCCTCGGGAACAGCAGCTGCATACCCTCGACGTCCGCAGAGTGCTCGCTTTCTACATCGAGCGGACTAAGCCCTTCCGGCGTTCGCCCCAGCTGTTTGTAGCGGTTGCTGACCGCATGAAGGGAGAGCCGATATCCTCCCAGCGGATTTCCTCCTGGGTCACTGCGTGTATCCGGACCTGCTACGAGCTGGCTCGCGTACCGCCAGGCCGCCTCACTGCACACTCGACGAGGGCGCACGCCTCATCTGTTGCCTTCCTGGCCAATGTTCCGATCCAGGACATCTGTCGAGCGGCCACCTGGTCTTTGGTCTACACCTTCACCTCCCACTACGCGTTGGTGCAGCAGTCTCGAGACGACGCAGCCTTCGGCTCCGCGGTATTATACTCCGCCACGTCTCACTCCGACCCCACCGCCTAGGTAAGGCTTGGGAATCACCTAACTGGAATGCATAGGAGCAATCACTCGAAGAAGAAAAGACGGTTACTCACCTGTAGTAACTGTTGTTCTTCGAGATGTGTGGCTCCTATCCATTCCAGACCCGCCCTCCTTCCCCACTGTCGGAGTAGCCAGCAAGAAGGAACTGAGGAGCGGACGGGCCGGCTGGGGTATATAACTCGCGCCATAGCGGCGCCACTCCAGGGGGCGCCAGCCGGCCCGCCGGTGTTGCTAGGGTAAAAAAGTTCCGAGATGCCGTGCACGCGCGGCGCGCACACCTAACTGGAATGGATAGGAGCAACACATCTCGAAGAACAACAGTTACTACAGGTGAGTAACCATCTTTTTTGGGGAATGGGAAACCCTGAATTTGGCAGGGGAGCCCCCAGTCAGCAAAATGGCTGAGTGAGCCTGGCTGCTGATAGGCTGAGGATGCTCTCAGTGGCAGCTTCATGCTCATCCTGGTGAGGGAGGGATGGGTGGCTGGGGAGGGCACCCTGTGCAATGGGAGGGTGTGTGTGTGGGGGGGGGTGTCTCCTTGCATGGACAGAGGAGTTGGAAGTGGTGAAGGAGACAGGTCAGTGCCCTGAGGAGCGAGGTCCCCTGACCACCCGCTGCAAAACAGCACAGCCACACCCTGCCATTGGCAACCAAGATGGATGAGGCAGGTCAGTGTTGGGAGTGGGGTCCCTAATACTACCCACTGCAAAATAGCAAACACCACCCCGCATGTCGCTGCTTGCAAGCCAGATGCTGAAGAAGGGAGGAGGAAACATTTCATTTGTGCCTCTGCTGCTCCCCCAACCCCAGCTTCTCCCACCCTGAAAAATCTCTGTCTTCCAGACCCTCTCCTCAAACTCCCTGCTATACATGCTCTCCACGCAGGCTTTGTCAGGCAGAGCAAGTGGATGGGGCTATCTGCCTGGCGTTGAAGGTCCAGGTCAGGACGGGAATGGAAATATGCAGTTTGGGGGTACCCTATATGCCCCCCCAATCTCCACCGCTGGAGATGATGTCACAATGTCACAAATGTTGCTCTTATGCGGTGACTATGTTGCTGTTACCAAGTGGACAATACACAGTAGGCAAAGTGTTCCCAGGTGAAATGTTGCTCTTACAAGTTGTTGATGCAAACAAATGTCTACTGTACTTCTTTGTATTTGTTTTAAACCTGCTGCCTATTAATTTCATTGAGTGACCCCCAGTTCTTGTGTTACGTGAAAGGGTAAATAATTCCTTACTCACTTTCTCTACACCTTTCATGATTTTATAGACCTGTATCATATCCCCCCCTCCCTGTTAGTGATCTCTTTTTCTAAGTTGAACAGTCCCAGTCTTTTTAACCTCTACTCATTTGGAAGCTGTTCCGTACCCCATGCCATTTTTGTTGCCCTTCTCTGTACCTTTTCCAATTCTAGTATATATTTTTTGAGATGAGGTGACTAGAACTGCACATGATATTCAAGGTGTGGGCATACTATGGATTTATGTAATGATATTGTGGTTTTTTTGTCATCTTATCTACCCTTTCCTAGCATTCTGTTGGCTTTTTTGACTGCGGTTGCACATTGAGCAGATGTTTTCCAAGAACTATCCATGATGACTCTGAAATCTTTCTTGAGTGGTGACAGCTAACTTAGACCCCATCACTTTGTATGTATAATTGAGATTATTTTTCCAATGTACATTTCTTTGTATTTACCAATATTGAATTTCATCTGCCATTGTTGCCCAGTCACATAGTTTTGTAAGATTCCTTTGTAACTCTTACCCATCTCACTGTTTACCTCTTTTTTCAGATCATGTCTGAGTATGTTGAACAGCACAGGACCCAGTAGAGATCCTTGGGTGACTCTATAATTTACCCCTCTCCACTGTGAAAACTAGCCATTTATTCCTACCCTTTGTTCCTATCTTTTAACCAGGTACTGATCCATGAGAGGACTTTCCCTCTTATCCCATGATTGTCTACTTTGCTTAAAATCCTTTGAGGGACCTTGTCAAAGGCTTTCTGAAAGTCCAAGTACACTATATCCATTCGATCACCCTTGTCCACATTTTTGTTGACCCTACTCCACCCAAATAATTGTAATAGATTGGTGAGGCATGATTTCCCTTTTCAAAAGCTGTGTTGACTCTTCCTCAACATATTGTGTTCATCTGTGTGTCTGATAATTCTGTTCTTTACTATAGTTTTAAACCAATTTGTCTGATACTGAACTTAGGCTTACTGTCCTTTAATTGCCAGGATCACCTTTTAAAAATAGGTATTATGTTAGCTGTCCTCCAGTTATATGGTACAGAGGCTGATTTAAGCAAGAGGTTGGATGCCGCAATTAGTAGTACTGTCAGAGTGTACAAGGTTTCTCATCCTACACAACTCTGATGCACACAGATACTTGTTCAACAACAGACCTGTCTGTGACTCCATCAGCAAACACAGTAATAAACTTAGCTTTCTGTATTCATGTGAGACACTTGCATAAGAGACATTATAATTGCTTGCTGGGACAAATATGACAATTTCCTACAATATCTTTGGGAGATATTACTGTATTAAGTGTATGTATCAGTGTGGGCCAGGGATTTTATGTATTTTCATGGAGGGGGGTTCTCTTTTTGATCCAGCAAATGGACAGAACGTTCTGTCTAAGGGGGTGACTCCCAGTGCTTATGGAAGGCTTGGAAAAATTGACACCTACCAGTTGGAGTTGGGGTGACCTGAGATAAGCTTGTTAGCATGTGCATAGGTTCTTTTAGTGTTTTTAATATGTTTGGTCTGTAATCCTTTCATTTTAAGAATAAATCTGTGGTAACTCATAACTTTTTGAAGAGTAGCAAAGCACAAAGGCTGGTTAAGTTTGGCTTGCTGGGAATAACACCATATAGGCAGGGAACTGTGCAATGACAGTTCAGAAGGGCGAGAGACATTGGTCTCCTCCCAAGAGAGGTGACGGCTGAGGAACGTAGAATGGGTGCCCATGCTGGACCTCAGAGGAGGAGAATGCGGGTGCAGTTGTCATGAACTGTGACACTTGTATATATAATCTTTCACTTCTTAGGTGTTAACATAGTTTGATCCAAGATTAAGGCCATTTTGGCCTGCAAATTGCAATCTGCAGACAATTTCAAAATCTCAGAAATTGAAATTCTGTTTAGCAACACTGTAGAATTTCTGTATCTCCTCATGTTGCATTTTCTGGAGCAATGTAGTAATAGGAGTTTCTTGGGGAAAAAATGACATTTCCTGCTACTGTGTACTTCACATGAGCAGTCATGTACATATAGGGAATTAATTTTAAAGGGTTTTAATACTCATGATTTTTGCAAATTACACACCATTTCACCTTTCTGGCACAAGATAATGGATGCTCAGCTTTTCATGGATTCTGGAAAGTGAGTTTTACTATTAACTTCTCATACTCCTTAGCTTACTGTTTTGTGTCGCATGCTTTATTCTTCATCGAGGGTCTTCAGTTTTATCTTCTGATTCAGGCTTGTTGGCCTTTTTACTCCAAACTCTCTCTCCCTTCCATACCCTCCCCCAAAAGTGGGAGTTTATGGTCCAGAAACTTTTCAAATGTTTTTTAGTCAGTCAATTCTATGCATGTAATTTTTATACAAATGTGGTTAAAACACTGTAGTAGTCAGGGATTGATCGGATTAAAATTGCCTGACTGGCCCTGACATCAGCAACTGCTTGCAATTGCAAATGACTGTAATGGTATTAGAGGTCATTCCCTCCTAAAATCAGCTCAAACTACTCTAACAGTATCAAGTCATCAAGTTTATAGTTTATTGTTATAAAGTAATATTGTCAATCCTAGAACTTCAAATATCGTTGTTGTTGTTGTTTTAAATTCTCTCTCTCTCTTCCCCCCCCCCCCCATTATATGTTGACTCGTAGGCTGATTTTAACTCCACTTGTCCCACCCCTCAATGTGTTATGGTTACTAACTCTCAAAAATTCATTGTAACACAATTTTGTCCCCTGCTGCAGGAGCCCTTGCTAGAAGACCCAACCAAGAATGGGACTACATTGTGCTAGGCCAGGGGTTCTCAGACTTTTGTACTGGTGACCCCTTTCACACAGCAAGCCTCTGACCTCCCCTTATACATTAAAAACACCTTTTCATGTATTTAACACCATTATAAATGCTGGAGGCAAAGTGAGGTTTGGGGTGGAGGCTGACAGCTCGCAACCCCCCATGTAATAACCTCACGGCCCCTTGAGGAGTCCTGACCCCCAGTTTGAGAACCCCTGTGCTAGGCATTGTACAAATGTATAGTAAGAGAGTGTGCTTGCCAGTGATGGGTTTGTGAGGTAGGAGCTGGAACTGAGATCCATGAAACGCATATAGGGCCACAAAACATCCATTAGATGGAAACAATTTTTAATCCTTGCTGAGCTGAATTCAGAGTGGTCAGCTACAGATGAAAGGTTCTGTAGCTCATTAGCAATGTCCTGAGGCATCCAGTCTCCCACAGGTGCTAATGTTACAGCCTCAAGAAGAAGGCATGCATTCTAGAATGATAAATTTACCAAATTTATTGTGACCTTTTTGGAGCTTACTCAGGCACGGTCTTCCAGTGTGGACAAACGGACAATCTCCCACACACTGCTCTCAGTCTTTAACGCCAATATAATAAGGTGTTGCACCTTGTTCTTAAAGGAATAGCTGTAATTAACAAAAAAAACAAATACTAAAAATGCCACAGTAAAACAAATATTAACTAGGGCTGTCAAGCGATTAAAAAAATTAATCGTGACTCATCAGGCGATTAAAGTGATTAATTGCGTGATTAAACAATAGAATACCATTTATTTAAATTTTTTTTTATGTTTTCTACATTTTCAAATATACTGATTTCAATTACAACACAGAATACAAAGTATACAGCGCTCACTTTATATTTATTTTTGCTTACAAAAATATTTGTGCAGTAAAAAACAAAAGAAACAGTATTTTCCAATTCACCTCATACAAGTACTGTAATGTAAGTAGCACTTACAAATATAGAATTATGTACAAAAAATAACTGCATTCAGAAACAAAACAATGTAAAACTTTAGCGCCTACAAGTGCATTCAGTCCTACTTGTTCAGCCAGTCATTCAGAGAAACAATTTTGTTTACATTTGCAGGAGATAATGCTGCCCGCTTCTTGTTTACAATGTCACCTGAAAGTGAGAACAGACTTTGCAAGGCATTGTTGTAGCTGGCGTTGCAAGATATTTATATGCCAGATGCTCTAAAGATTCATATAAAAGCAGCAAAGAGTTCTGTGGCACCTTATAGACTAACACCACAGGACTCTTTGCTGCTTTTACAGATCCAGACCAACATGGCTACCCTTCTGATACAAAGATTCATATGTCACTTCATCTTCAACCACCATTCCAGAGGACATGTGTCCATGGTTATGATGGGTTCTGCTCGATAACGATCCAAAGCAGAGCAGACCGATGCATGTTCACTTTCATCATCTGAGTCAGATGCCACCAGCAGAGGGTTGATTTTCTTTTTTGATGGTTTGGGTTCTGTAGTTTCCATATCGGAGTTTTGCTTTTTTAAGACTTCTGAAAGCATGCTTCAGACCTCGTCCCTCCCAGATTTTGGAAGGCACTTAAGATTCTTAACTACAGCACTCAGCCCAAGGTTTATCTTTAGAAATCTCACATTGGTACTTTCTTTGTGTTTTATCAAATCTGCAGTGAAAGTGTTCTTTAGATGAACAATATGTGCTGGGTTATCATTTGAGACTGCTATAGTATGAAATACATGTCAGAATGCGGGTAAAACAGAACAGGAAAACATGCTATTCTCTCCCAAGGAGTTCAGTCAAAATTTAATTAACGCATTCTTTTTTTAATGAGCAACATCAGCATGGAAGCATGTTCTCTGGAATGGTAGCCGAAGCATGAACGGGGATACGAATGTTTAGCATATCTGGCATGTAAATACTTAGCAGTGCCGGCTACAAAAGTGCCACGTGAACGCCTGTTCTCACTTTCTGGTGACATTGTAAACAAGAAGCGAGCAGCATTATCTCCCGTAAATGTAAACAAACTTGTTTTTGTCTTAGTGATTGGCTGAATAAGAAGTAGGACCAAGTGGACTTGTAGATTTTTGTTGTTGTTACATAACTGCACTCAAACAAAATAATGTAAAACTTTAGAACCTACATTTGTAAGTTGCACCTTCACGATACAGAAATTGCATTATAGATGAGGTGAATTGAAAAATACTATTACTTTTTATTGTTTTTACAGTGCAAATATTTGCAATAAAAATAATGTGAGCATTGTATGCTTTGTATTCTGTGTTGTAATTTAAAGCAATATATTTGTAAATAAATTTAATTTGGTATTTTATTGTTTGTGCAATTAAAACTGATGAATCATGATTAAATTTTTTTGAGTTAATCATGTGAGTTAAATGTAATTAATTGACAGCCTTAATATTAACACAACACTCAGTTCACTTCTACATACATTGTATTGGAGTATAAAATCATTCCAACAGTTACTCCAGAGCTAGTCATGAATTTTCTAATGAATCCTTTTTAGTTGGAAAATGCCAATTCATTGAAACTGAAACATTTCCTAGGAACATACTGGTTTCAGTGAAACTTTCATAGGTCCAGGATGGAATTTCTGGTCAAAACGAGAGAGAGAGAGAGAGCATGCAGCCAACCCAGGATAGCCAACAGCCTGGTGGTTAGGATACTCAGCCTGTGGGAGACTTTGGGCTGAAGTCCCAGTTCTATCTGATTCAGACCAGAGACTTGGACCTAGGTCTCCCACATCCCATAAGAGTGGGTCAGGGACCATGGTTCCTGAATGCTGGTCCAAAGGGCTTGTAGGAGCTAGTAAGTTCCAGCCTGCCACCCAATGAGCTGCTAACAGTTGGCAAAACCAGGGAGATTACTGGTGAACACAGGAAGCTGAATAACACATACTGCCTCCTCAGCCGCCCCAGAACCTGCATGGGGCATAATAAAGCAAAAACTTCACCAAACCCCGCAACCTTGGGTCTGACGACTGCCGCCCATGACTCCAGTCCTGGGATCTGATTGGGTCCCTACTTGTATTTAAACCAAGTGCAGGAACAGGAAATTGTCCATGCAACTGGCTTTTCCCTGCTTAGGGCTGCTTCTGCCTGATTCTAATTGCTGGTCCTGCCTCCCGACAGCTGACTCCTGCTTTGCCTTCTGGCCTGTCTCAGTCTGATCACTTGGTATCTCACCTGGCCTGGCTCCTGTTCCAACCAGTAGGTCAGACTGCCCATGTCCCAGTTATGACAGAGTGTCCTAACCACCAGAGTATAGAGAGTCTCTGTCTCCAGATGGAGCTCTTCCCCCTTGTATAACTAATTCGTCATTTGGCCAGGGAGAGAGAGTGACTCTGTAGTCACCAAATCAGGCAAAGCATGGAACTAACTGAGCCTCGGTCTCCCACATTGCAGGTAAGTGCCATAATCACCAGGCTGATGGCTGTTCTGGGGCTGAGGCAGCTCTGTCTTGCCTTTTGTGAAAAACTTATGGCTTCAGTTTCATCCTGATGTATAATGGGAAAACTTTTGAAATTTCAGAGTTCTTTGTGGTGGTAAAACTGTTTCCTGCTCAGTTGTAGTCCTCACACTAACTTACGCATAAATTCTTTCCCCTCAAATGGATAATCAGGAGGGTTTGAACCCACAGCCTTCATATCTACAGCACATACTCCTACCACTCAAAAGGGAAAGGTAACTGGTTGGCAGAAAGTATAGTGTTATCCTCTCTGTGAGCCAGCTCATACAGGGGCATACAACCACTGGGTTACACAAGTATTTGAGAGAGAGCAGAGGAGTGCTGAGCATCATAATTATAGTTTCTATTTGTGGTTTGTGTAGCAGCATTTTCTAGTGCTCATGGTAGTTGTGTTGGTGTCTTTTCACCAAAGGAAGATGTGGTGTCCTTTGTATTTGGTCTCTGAAGGGTCAGAGGGCCAATCAGGGGTCAATGGAGCTTCTGGAAGACGGGGTTATTATAAACCTCAGGAAATTAATCCCCTCTCTGAAATCTGTCCACTCATGATCAGTCTTTAAGCCCTAGAGTCTTCTCCCCATCACCCCACTCCTTCCAGGAGAAGCTTGATAAAGCATTTCTTGTAGCAGTGCAGATTAGGAAGTCAAATACACATCCATTCAAGTTGATCTTCTGTGTAATGAGCATAATGTCATCTTTCATGGCTCTGATCCCTTGAACCAGTAAACATCACCTCCCTTCCTTCACCTAGTTTTCTGGCTCAGTAGATTCTGCATGCAGGGAAAGATTACCTTAGCTCTAGCAGTCCAGCACTGCTAGAGGAAGCCCAATGAATTTCTCCAGGGAGTGCGTGCCTTTGCTGGATTTTTGGGCAAGCAGTCATCACCAGAGCTACAAGACTGGATGGGGATACTTTCTCATCCCGGAGATCTTAATTCCTCATCAAACTCCTTGAGCTGCAAATGGGAAGATCGGTCTTCAGGTTACAAGTGATTAACCCAGCACTGATGTCAAATAAACAAGCAGGGAAACATTAGCAAAAGAAGCCCTAATCCTGATAAGCTGGGCAGAACACATCTGATCATTGAAATACCACTTGCCAAGCCTGTGTTCAGAATTCAAGTGAAGTGGCTGAGTCCTGTCTGCCAGGGAAATTGGAAATGTATCTGAAGTTTTCTGATGACAACTGCTCAGTGCTTGCAGATCTGCAGCAACCAGTAATACCAAGCTTCCACTCTTCCGGAGTTGCCAGGAAAAGGAGGGCTGTGTGACAGACATCATGTTCCCCATCTTTTGAGTTCACCTAATGTGTACCTCTCTTTCTGATCACTTGTCCTGATGAAACTAAAAGTAGACAAAATAAGTCTGATTTTGATTGCCCCTGATTGTAGTAGTACTCTGACCTGCCGGCCTTTGGTAGGAGATTACCTTCCCATCTCTTGAGTCAAAAGTTCTGTGTGTCACAAGACTTCAGAAAAGTTGTTTTAAAGGGTCAGTTCATGAAATAGAATCCCTGGTTTATGAGACCATGTCAAAAAGGTTAGTCTTCACCTTGCTGATTATATAGTAACATTATACACAAAAAGAACCTACCTAAAATACCTGCCACTCGTGTATCTGAGCACAAGATTGCTTATAGCCTTTTACTATTTCATGGGTGTGTTGGAGTTTTTCGGGAAGATGTTGATTACCATTAGGCCTTTTAGGGGTCTGGCATTCACCCTGCAGGCCACTAAAGGGCACACAATCTAATAGAAACCCCTTTTATGTTCTCAAGAACCACGTGACCAGCATAACTTAAAATATCTCTGCTAGACTGCACCATATTCAAGTTTGGAGTCAAAATTTGGTTTTGTTTAACCTCTCCAGGGGTAAGGGCCTATTCCCTAAGAGGCAAAGTCACTTTGTGGGCTGAGAGAATCTCTGAGATGTGATATTTTAGGTAGTGACCTGGCAATCACACCACACCAATAGTCAATATTTCAGAATCTATATCAGTGCTTTAGTGAATATGGATTATTTGGACTACGGCTCCTAAAAACACTGCATCCAATATGTTCCCTCTCCTCAACACTCTTTCTGTCTCAGCCTATTGAGGGTTTACCTGGAGGTATTGCTGTGCATAGCTCAGATGCCAGTGTTTAGCTGTTCACAGAAAGGGAGCTTTTGGTCTTAGTTTGTAGACTGATTTTTCTGAACAAACTTGGGGGTAAATCAGTTGTCATTTTAACCAAGAGGCACTCCACTGAGCAAAAAGTGACTTGTTCTTTTTTGTTTTTTTTACATAAAAGCATCAACAGCCTTTGAAATTAGATGTAAATGCACTAATGTAATTAACCGGTGCCTGATATCAGGAAAATTGAACCTGCATCCCAAAATGCGCTAGGTATCAAATACAAAAAATACATATCGCTGACTGGCAATATTGTGCATGGATAGTAGCAATCGTGTTTAAACAGCTTATAAGTGGTCTGCTATATAAGGTGTATGTTGGACAATAAAAGTCTAGTAAATTATTGTAGATACTGAACATTGTAATGCTGTGTTGTAGTTGGAAGAAGAAAATGCTATATTTAGTGCAGGACATAGCAGGTGCCCTGAGGACTAATTTTGGTAAGCATCTCACAGCTCCTAAATAAAGGGTTGTTTTACATTTCACTTTTCTGAGGATGCAGTTTGCAACTTTACATTTATTTTAGCTTCTGATTATGTGCATGAGTATGTTATTGAAAAAGACAATCTGTGTACAATCACCAAAGTGAAATTGGAGATCCTGCTAAAAACCAAACCAACCAACCCTTTGATTTTTGTTTCCTAAGCAGAAGCTTCACTATGAGGCGGGGTGGATGGAGGAAACGAGCCAGCAATGACGATGGCTGGGGGATATGGGTATGTTTAAAACCAAAAGGCTTTTTATTGAAAGGATAAATAAATGCAATGTTCTTGACACTCTTTTTTTTTTTAAATACATAATGTGTAAAGGGCTTCAAAACACACATACATATATTTGCTCTGCTTGAAAGAGACTGTCAGATTAAAAATCATTCCAAAAAACACGTCCTGACTTTCAGAGATGTTCAGCAAAGCCATCCAATAAATTGCACTTATTTACTAGTCCATGTTCACTGGATCTTATTTTAACATTCCAAACTCTTGAGCAACTTTCAACAGCCTCCAGTTTAAAAACAAAAGAACAACCTACTGAAAGAATTAATGTTTTCTCTGCTCTTTTCTCTTCCCCCCTCCCCTTGGAAAAATAATAGATTGACCTTACACCAAAGATGGGCCGTTCGATATCTTTTTATCCCTCCAGAGTAGGAATAGGAGCTTTTTTGCCCTTGGGGAGATTGTATGATAGGTCCATTTTTGAGAGATTTGAAGTTACAGTTTTCCTCTCCATCTAAGTCCTTTATAGTTGGACATGTGACAATGAAGGCACCTAAATTTAGATAAGTGTATACCACACCACCATGTGTCATGTACATGTAGGAAGAATTCATTAATTATTTCAGGAAACTTCTATGGCCTGTAGATACAGGAGGTCAGACTAGATGATCACAAAGGCCCCTTCTGGCCTTGGAATCGCTGAAGGTTAATGGGTTTGAGTCTCTACCCTGTCCTTAGAGCACATAGGCCATGAATTACCATCCAGACTCACCCTCTGTGGCTTTATTAATTTTCATTTGACTTTATTACTAACTCAAACAATAAGGAAACATAAACCCCAGTCTAAGCTTCCTCCCTGAGCTTGACTTCCCCTAGGGTTTCTCCAGAACTTCCTCTGAACTAGATCATTCTCCCTTAGAGAGCCACTCCCATGTCCTTTACAGCCAGAGTAGAGCCACACCTTCACAGCAGGTCTGCAGACCTAAAGTCATTCTGTGTGGGATTCTAACACCTGCCACCTGGGTGAGTAAATGAAGAACCTTGCCACGTTGCTAGCGTGGTGCAACTGTTTAATCAGCAGGAGTTTGGATTAAATGTATTACTCATGGTTTGGAGAAAACATATGAATTTTGCAGTTAATCCAAAATGAGTTTCAGGAGGGAAAACCAAATTTATACAAACTGTTTTCAGGATGGAATATCTGATTGAGTTTTCAGTTTTGTTGAAACTGATCTGTTTCGTACCTAGCCATCAGAAAGTGAAAATAATCATTGCTTTGGTTCATGTTTAATCTTCTCTTTTATTTAAATTCTAGGGAGGATACATGTCTGCAAAGGTCCAGAAACTGGAGGATCAGTTCCAGTCAGATGCGGCTATACAGCATCAGAAGGATGGAACTTCATCCAATATCTTTAGTGGAGTTGCCATCTATGTCAATGGCTTTACAGGTGAGGTTTTCATTTTTCTCCTAAACATTAAGTGATTCTCATTTATACTAATGCCTCTCTACACTGCTGGTGAGGTATAAAGGAGCTTATTGTAAATGATAATCAGGCCTTAAATATGTATAGCTGATTAAGACTCTGCAGTGGTATAAATAAAATTTAGTTATGATTGTAAAATGTTCCTTGGAACTTTATGGTTAAGGCTCAGGTGGCTTTCTATACAAAATCATTTTCTTCAACTAGTCATAATGTGACAAAAAATATTGTTCCACTGGAAACTTTACAGGCTTGGATCTCAGACTGGATTTTTTTCCTAAATTCAGCAGAATTTGGTCTTACAGTTTGAGTTACCAGAACAGTCCCAATGAAATATTAAGTTGGATGGGTCTTTTCACTCAAGTCAGAGAGCTTAATTTATAAAACTGAAACTTGATTAGTCTTCTTAGGGCTAATAATTTTGTCTACTTAAGAAAGAAAGATGCTTTAAATTGATATCCATCAGCCATCAAATCAGAATGGCTACTGAAACATTCCATAATGGCATCTGTTTTTATTTTTCAATTCCGAATGTAAGCGTTTTTTCACCATTTAATTATATGTATGGCCATTGACATAGTCATTAAGCAAGATGTGGAACATTTGGAGAGAGTCCAGAAAGGGGAAGAAAAATTATAAAAGGTTTAGAAACAGGGCCTATGAAGAAGGGTTAAAAAAATAGGCCATATTTCGTCTTGAGAAAAGAAGACTGAGGGGGAATTTGATAAGTCTTCAAATATGTTAAAGGCTGCTATAAAGATAATTGTATCGGTTGTTCTCCATGTCCACGGAAGGTAGGAAAAGATGTAATCAGTTTAATCTGCAGCAAGGTTAGATATTAGGAAATACTTTTTAACTGTAAGAATAGTTAAGGAGTGGAACAGGTTACAAGGGTGGTTGTGGAGGTTTTTAAAAGCAGATTAAATAAATATCTGTCATGGATGGTCCAGGTATACTTGGTCCTACCTCAGTGCAGTGAGAGGGACTAGATGACCCTTGAGGTTGTTTCCAGTCCTTCGTTTCTATGATTCTGTGATAATTGGCAGTAAATGTTTTTCCATCTATCATGTGAATTATTATTGAAATAATAGGGGTCTGAAAATCCAATAAATTTATATAATGTTTAAAGAGCTTTTAATTCTGCACCCATGATGATCCTAACTTTGCATTTCCAAACTATTGATCATGGAGTATCCCTGTCACGTTATCAGGTAGCAGATATGTGGGGTATGATGATCAAATTTACAATTTGGTGGATTGAGTGGGCTCTTCAGTGCATCATGGCTGAGACAATGAGGCTTATGAATTGAATATGGAGGGATAAGAGAGAGAGGTGTATGTTGCTTATTCAGATAAAATAGTCTGTGATTAGGTTAGTAAATGTGTTATGGGGAGTAGGGGTGTAAGATTCATCTACAGGATTTAGGCACACATTTCTCTTGGGTTCCACAAAGAAACCCAGAAGCCTTTTTGAAATCTTCCAGAAGCCACTGTTTCAGGGAGCTGTACAGGGGATTATGAGATAGATACCCATTCAACAGTACAACTGCAGTGGTGTTGAGCAGCAGTAGTGTATACACAAGGCAAAACTGAAACAGACATGAAAACCAAAATAACATGGCTGGCATGGCCATGCTGCACCACTGGCACTTAGTACATTGTGACTGGTTCAATTTTTAGCATAGACAGGACCAATTAGTTGAAATCTTGTGTGTGTGTTTTCTTTAAAACAGTGGCTCTCAACATTTCCAGACATCTGGACCCCTTTCAGGAGTCTGATTTGTCTTACGTACCCCCAAGTTACACCTCTATTAAAACCTACTTGTTTACAAAATCAGACCTAAAAATCCAAAAGTGTCACAGCATGCTGTTACTAAAAAATTGCTTACTTTCTCATTTTTACCATACAATTATAAAATAAATCAACTGGAATATAAATATTGTACTTTCATTTCAGTGTATAGTATGATGATGATGGGCTATCACTCGTTACCGAGTATGATCCTCTTCCATGGGAATTATGGGTCCTCAGGTGGCTAATGGCCAATCCTTGAACCACAAGTTCTGTTGCAATGAGAGCAGATGTTTTCAGGCTCAGCAGGAGGCTGTTGACGATGACTGGAAGCCAGTCTCTCCTTCCTTCTGCGCCTCTTGTCCTCTTTAGCTTGTCGGCGAGCAAGTTCAAAATGCAGGGGACCATCATTTAGGACTTCATTGCATTTGAAGCGATCCTGGGCAAGTGTCTCCCAAGTTTCAGTGCCAATATTACATTTTTTTTAGGTTGTCCTTCA
Organism: Mauremys reevesii; assembly: GCF_016161935.1. Taxonomy (NCBI): domain Eukaryota; kingdom Metazoa; phylum Chordata; order Testudines; family Geoemydidae; genus Mauremys; species Mauremys reevesii. The sequence goes on from NC_052623.1 coordinate 121,858,687, forward strand.
GTAAGTCCTTACAATGCTTCCGTTGTCCACCCATGTTATGGTACACTTCTTTCAGCTGAGAGAACAGGACCTGTTTTGGAAGGTGATGGTCTGGCATTCGGACAATGTGACCAGTCTAGCGGAAATGCTGATGGATGATCATTGCCTCGATACTGGTAGTCTTTGCCTCTTCCAGAACACTAATATAGGTGCGCCTGTCTTCCCATTTGATCTTCAGAATCTTACGAAGGCAACATTGATGGTGCCTCTCAAGGACTTTCATTTGGTGTCTATAGGTTATCCAAGTTTCGGACCCATACCACAGTGTTCGGAGAATAACGGCTTGATAAACAAGAAGCTTGGTGTCTGTTTGAATGTCGTGATTTTCAAAAACCCTGTGCCATAAATGAGAAAAAGCTACACTAGCACAGCTCAGGCAGTGTTGAATTTCTGCATCAATATCTGCCTTGGATGAAAGATGACTTCCAAGGTAGAGGAAATGATCGACATCCTCCAGTGCAACTCCATTGATTTTGATAGATGGGGCATGTAATGCCTCATTTGGAAAGGGCTGATAGAGCACTTTAGTCTTCTTGATATTAAGAGTGAGACCAAGACATGTGTAAGCATCAGCAAACACATTCAAGATAGTTTGAAGATCTTTCTCAGAGTGGCAAAGATTGAGTTGTCATCAGCATACTGAAGTTCCACAGTAGATGTTTTGGAGATCTTACTCTTGGCTTTCAGCCTGCTAAGCCTGAACAGCTTTCCTTCCATTCTGTAAATGATTTCAACACCAGCTGTAAACTTCCCAGCAACTAGGTAAAGAATGACGGCGATAAAAACCGCAACATGGTTGGAGTGATGATACAGCCCTGTTTTACTCCTGTTTGTACTTTGAAAGGTTCTCTCTGGGAGCCAGTGCTGCTCAGAATAGTTGCTTTCATATTATCATGAAGCAATTTTAGGACATTGATGAATTTATCAGGACATCCAGTCTTAGAAAGTACAGTCCAAAGGGCATGGTGATTCACTGAATCAAAGGCTTTAGTTAAATCAATACAAGTCATGTACAGTGGTTGGTTTTGCTCCCGACACTTATCTTGCAGCTGCTGTGCTGTGACGATCATATCCACAGTTCCACGACATGGTCAGAAAAGACTCTGTAACTCCAGTAAAATTTCTTCTGACAGGGGCAGAAGGCAAGTTGCAAGGATCTGCGCCAGAACTTTGCCTGCAATGGCCAGGAGGAAGATACCATGATAATTTCCACAGTCCGCTTTCACCCCTTTCTTGAAGAGGGTGACAATCAGGGCATCCCTCATTTCACTGGGTATCTCCTCCTTTATCCAGATTTTAAGAATAAGCAGGTAAAGCTGCCGAATTAGCTCTGGTCCACCGTCTTTAAAGATTTCAGTGGGGATCCCATCTAGACCTGCTGCCTTGTTGTTTTGGTGGCATTGTGTACCTCGTACAAATAAGGAAGGTCTCTGAGTTCATCCCTAAATGGCCATTGAGGGATTTGCTCAAGGACTTCATCTGCAAGCATAGAATTACGGTTAAGGAGATCGTCAAAATGTTCTTTCCAGCGAGAATTGATGGTTTCATTGTCCTTCAGAAGTGTGGTTCCATCCTTAGAGCAAAGAGAATTCATACCATGGTAAATTGGTCCATAAACAGCCTTGGTGGCACTAAAGAAACCACATGTATTATGGTCCGCGAGATGTTGGAGTTCTTGTCGGGGAGATGCCAGTGCTTTGACCGTGGGTGTCTCCAAGATGTTTTGAACTTTTCCTTTTGTCAGAAGAGAGTGTTCGTAACAATAAGTTCATGTTCAGTGCACTTGGTCAGGAGCAGAATTCTATTTGAATTGCTTTTGCCAACTCCTTCTTTCCCGATTGTTCCCTTCCACAAGTCTGAGTCTTGTCCCACACATCCATTGAAATCCCCCAGAAGGATGATCTTGTCTTCTGTAGGGGTCTCCGATAAAATGGTTTCCAACTGAGAATAAAAATCTTCTTTTACATTCTCATCAGCATCCAATGTTGGTGCCTAGGCACTCAGAATAGTTGCCTGTTCATTTTTAGTGAGCCTCCCAGAGTGTCATAAACTGCTCATTGATGCCAACTGGTACCTCATAGAGGCACCGTACGAGCTTGTTCTTTATACCAAAGCCCACTCCATGCAATTGGAGTTGATCTATAGATTTTCCCTTTCAGAAATAGGTGTATCCTACTTTCTCCTCCCTCACCTGTCCTTCATCATCTCCTCTAGTTTTGGACAAAGCAGCAATATCGATGTTAAACCGACTCAGTTCACGAGCAATAGTGGCTGTACATCGCTCTGGTCAGTCGCTGTTTGAGTTGTCCATCAGGGTACGTATATTCCAAGTTCCAAAATTGAAGAGTTTCTTACATTTTTGACAGCTGAGGTGGTGATCCTGCTGGATGCGGCTATCCAGCCAGGAAAAACAGAGGCAAGACTATTTTTAGGGTACCTTTTCTAACCCCCACCCCATGTGGGGTGAGCAGAGTGGATCCTAAAAAAAACTGCTCAGTCGTGGGTGCAGCTGCAGAGGTGCTCGACCCGCCTCAGTCCTCGAGCAAGGAACTTCTGGATTTCACTGTCCTGTTCCTGTCGCAGATCGCCACCAGACTTTTGACCTGTGCAATGTTATTTTTCCCTAACACTGGAAGATGAGTGTGTGGGACTTCTTTTAAAGTGGGGAGACTGGTGCACAACAGTCACCACGCTGTCCTTGACAGATAGAGGACTTGAAACCAATGGCATGGGCACCATGATGATTGGAGATCCTCTATTTGCTGCAGCCTTCATCCACCTTCACAGCTGTTGTAACGTTACATAACAGTTTCAGCTCTGTTGTGCAGTTATCTTCCATCTGTTCTGCTGTTAGGGACTTGTTGGATCACACTTTGTCTGGAACCTAGCCATTGACCATTCTGCCATTGGTAGCCCTAAGGGAGTACATGATTCCAGGCAGCATTGCTCTTGGGGTCGTTGAGACACGCAAGCCTCTCCACCACTACAAGGTGGTGATCCATGGAGAGGAGTGTATAATATAGAGAGTAGTAGAAACAAGTCATATTATGAAATTTTAGTTTGTACTGACTTCGATAGTGCTTTTTATGTAGCCTGTTGTAAAACTAGGCAAATATCTAGATGAGTTGATGTACCCCCTGGGTTGAGAACCACTTCTTTAAAATTTACCTATAATAGTTCTTCTTAAGATAGCTTCAGGTAGACTTCCTCTTCCTTCCCCTTATAACTCAGAAGTTTCAGTTTGGGTTTTTAAAATTTTTTTGAGGTAGTATCCTTTTATTTTTGACTGTTTCTTAAAAAGAAGAATTGTTTTACACATATGAAAAATGTTACTTTTAATTTCTGAAATGTTATGTTTTTATGATTTGGTTGTTAGGGAATTCCTTACTTTCTATACAATTCAGGAATTGATTGGTCAGGTTCTAACTGGAGCTGACGTATTGGCAGTTGGGTGCATTCAAGCAAAGAGAGGGCTTTTCCTCAACTACTAATATTTCAGAGAGCCAAAAGCTGAAGAGCTTGAGAGAGTTTTCCACCTGAGCTGGAATCTCAAAAGTAGGAATCCTGTGATAATATAAAAAAAAGTTATAAGCAAGTAATTTCTCTTACTTCCTAGGAATAAACTGCTTTCTATCAAGGCCATATACAGCATTTCATTCATTGCATGTGAAAATACCAGTCAAAAGATGTGGAGGAAATTCATCTGATTTTGTTGTGTTGATGCTTATGTAAAGTGGGCCTTGTTTAACATTTTTAAATGAACCTGATAATGAAATTTTTGTTTTTGAAGCAGTCTTTTGAGAAATAACAATTTGCCTAAACTTCTGTGACTTACTTGTATTTTGAAGAAATGACTTAAGTCTCCTAAGAAATTACTGGATTTTCAGAAAAAAGTTGCTCTGCATTTTAATCAACCATGGTTTTAGATTTCTGAATTTCTGTGATTCCATAAGTGTTCTCAGTGACAAAAAATGCAAGAATACTACTTCTACAGTTGGATTTTTTTGTTAATTTTACAGATCCTTCAGCTGATGAATTAAGGAGGTTAATGATGTTGCATGGTGGCCAATACCATGTGTACTATTCCAGATCCAAAACAACACACATCATTGCTACAAATCTGCCAAATGCCAAAATAAAAGAACTGAAAGGGGAAAAGGTGGTTCGACCAGAATGGATCATAGAAAGGTAAAATTAGAAGGATGGCGATCTGACTGTTTTAGTTTTGCATTTGGTGCATTTCAATGGGAGCAGGCTTCTCCCTTTTCTAAAAAAAATGTCTAGAAAAATTACATTCTGAAAGGTTGTATTAGGATTGATTTATGGTTTTATTTTTAATTGAGTATTGTATTTCATTACAATCCAATTTGTTTTTTGTTTTGTTAGACCATGCACTAGAAAAATTGCACTTTTTGAAAAAACAATCTTGCATATTTCCGTATTTGGATGATGGCCTCAAAACATAGAAATGTAGATCTTGAGGGGGCTTCGAGAGGCCATAAGGGTCCATTCCCCTCCTACAGGGGCAGGACCAACTATACCTAGACCAGGGGTCGGCAACCTTTCAGAAGTGGAGTGCCAAGTCTTCATTTATTCACTCTAATTTAAGGTTTCGTGTGCCAGTAATACATTTTAACGTTTTTAGAAGGTCTCTTTCTAGAAGTCTGTAATATTTAACTAAACTATTGTTGTATGTAAAGTAAATAAGGTTTTTAAAATTTTTAAGTAGCTTCATTTAAAATTAAATTAAAATGCAGAGCCCCTCGGACTGGTGGCCAGGACCTGGGCAGTGTGAGTGCCACCAGGGCCACCCAGAGGATTCAGGGGGCCTGGGGCAAAGAAATTTCAGGGGCCCCTTCCATAAAAAAAAAAGTTGCAATACTAGAGAATACTATATTCTCGTGGGGCCCCTGTGGGGCCTGGGGCAAATTGCCCCACTTGCCCTCTCCCCTCCCCCCGGCGGCCCTAAATGCCACTGAAAATCAGCTTGCATGCCGCCTTTGGCATGCGTGTCATAGGTTGCCTACCCCTGACCTAGACCATCCTTGACAGCTGTTTGTCTACCCTGTTCTTAAAAACCTGCAATGAAGAGGATTCCACAATCTCCCTTCGTAACCTATTCCAGTACTTAACTGTGTAGTTAGTAGGATTTTCCTAATATCGAACCTAAATCACCCTTGCTGCAGATAAAGCCAATTACTTCTTGTCCTGCCTTCGGTAGATGTGGTGAACATCTGATCATAATTATCTTTATAACAGCCTTTAAACATATTTAGAGACTGTTATCATATTTTCTCCTCAGTCTTCTTTTCTCAGAACTAAATTTACCCAGTATTTTAACCTTTTCTCATAGGTCATTTTAGCTGCTCTCCTCTGGGTTCTCTCCAAGTTATGCACTTCTTTCTTGAAGCATGGCACCCAAAACTGGACACAGCCCTCCATTTGAGTCCTCGCCAGTGCCGAGGAGAGCAGAACAATTTTGATGGAGTGATATATTAATTCTGCTATTCTTTTTCTCTTTCTCCACATGGTATAGATATCTTGCGTTTTAATCTGTCATGTAAGACTTACTCATAAGGTGTAATTTGAATGTGTGAGCTAGTCCTTTTCTGTTTGTCTGTCAGATATTGTCTAAGAGTAATCTCCTTTAGCCACCATTAAATAAATGAAAAACAGTTTACCTTACATAAAATATCTGGTTGTTCTTAATAATCTGTCAGGGTACGTAGACTTGAATAAGCAGAAATACTATTTTTCATTTTAATTGCCAGTGTGGATTGATATAAATCACCAATTTTAATCATGATTTAAATCAGTAAGCAGGAAACTTTGTTATCAATGTCAATCATGTTTTGTATTTGTACTTTAATTCTTAAAGGTTGATTGTCATTGGTTGATAATAATTAAAACATGTTGAGTTGCCACTAAATATAGCCGTTACAGTTTTACTAAAAATACCCCTAACTAAATCTTAGGTGCTTGGGGTGGAGAGGTGTGCTCCAGCGGACACTGGTGCTGGGCGGGGGGAGGCGGAGTGCTCCGGTGATCACTGCTGCTCTTGGGGGAGGGGGCAGCCCGGGACCCCGCCACTGCTGCTTAGGGTGCTCTGGCTCGGGGCCCTGCTACCGCCGCTCCCAGACCACTGCTCTGGGGCAGCGCCTGGGACCAGTTGCCTGGGGCCGCTGCCGCAGCAGCTGGTATGGCTGGCCCCAGGACTGCCCCAGCTTCTCGGGTGGCTCTGGGGTCAGCCGTATGAGCCACTGCAGCTGCGGAAGTCCCGGAGGTCCCGGAAAGTCACGGAATCCGTGACTTCCGTGAAAGACTCGCAGCCTTACTCATAAGGAGTGAAAGTTCCCTTACCCTGGTATGCCACCCATGAGCCTTAGGTTTTTTTTTAACCAACTGCTGCCTGTCTGATGGTGTGTCAGGCTCATTTGGGCTGACAAGCCTAGTAGGCTTGTTGAACACTGAAGTGCCCATTAAAGCTTGTCAGGGTTCAGAGATGGAGGAGGTAGTCCGCGGGAGTGAAGAACCCCAACCCTGTGTCCCCTATATCTCCTGATGTTCCTTGGGCCCCATGCAAAGTAGGGAAGGGGTTCCTCACTCCCTATTCTCCCCTGGCTTGGGAGTCAGGGAGGAACAGGCAGTGCAGAGGATGAAAGTGGAAGGGACGCCCAAATGCTCTAATTTTGCTTTACTGCCCTACGCCTTCTTCCAGCTTTGTTATTTCTGCTTACTTTCCCCCTCCCCCATCTTTGTTTCTGCCTTCCTTTAGCTATTAGGATGATAGCCCCAATCCCATGGATGTTATGCCAACTGGAAGGGAACTCAGTCCTGTGTAGTTCCTGTTTTATGCAAGAAGTTCTCACTTTATGTTCTCACTTCTTGGGAGGACTACAGATTCAGGACTCCCCCTCAACAGGATGATGGGAGGCAACTGGTTAACAGGAGATTTCTGGCTAGTAGACCAACAGGCCTGTTCCTTCCCTTCCTTCTCCTCCCCTATTTTTGGTGTCCACATTTTTAAAAGTATGTTGAAAAATTGAAGAAGGTGCAGACAAGAGCCACAAAAATTATTCAAGGGCTGGAGAAGGAGCTCAATCTGTTTATCTTGTCAAAAAGATTGAGAGATGACTTGATTAATGTATAGACACCTTCATGGGAGAGAAAATACTGGGTACAGGAGTGCTCTTTAATCTGAGAGCAGAGAAAGTCATAACAAGTACTGTTAGCTAGAAGGTTAAGACAGATAAATTCAGATTAGAAATAAATCATTAATTTGGAACAGTGAGGGTGATTAACCAGTGGAATAAACTACCATTTCCACCTCTTGCTATCTTCAAGACAGAATGCCTTTCTGGAAAATATGCTTTAGTCAAACAAGTAACAAGGCTCAATACAGGGGTAACTGGTTGAAATTTAATGGCCTTTGATATATAGGTCAGGCAGGGTAATCTAATAGTCCCTTCTGGGCTTCAAATCTACATATCAGTGAGTGTTCTCAGACAGTTTGGATCAAAGCCTCCAAGTTCTGATGTAAGCAGAACTAACCCTAAACCTAATTCAATCTGATCATTCTAAGGGAAATAGTGAAGATACCTAAGAAGAGAGATTCTAACCACATCTTTTTAAAGATTGGAAATTTGCCAACATATCATCTCTTTTAAAAAAAAAAAAAAAAAAAAAAAAGGTTGCCAGGAGATTCCAGAAATTAGTCTGGTGAGACTCCCCTAATTTCCAGGGGGAACCTCTGCTCCTATTTTATAATTAAGCATAAAGTAAAATACTAGAATAAATATAAACTGGTACAGTCAAACCAATTCAAGTTCTTTAAGGGATATTATGTCTCTCCAACATATTAGTTGTTTGAAAAATGTAATAACATGGAAAATACTGACTGGAAGGACATAATATAATTGGCTTTTCAACCGCTTTTAATAAGACTTTTCTCATAAAAAACAATTAGAAAATAATGATGGATAAAGGAAATATTATGACAAGATTAAAAATTGGTTAAGTTGTGTGTTTAAAAAAAAAAAAAAGTCAACGTGAACAGTTCTTTATAGTAAAGGCCAGTTAATAGTAGGTTGAAATTAAGTGTTGGGACTATTAATATATTAAGGCTTGATCCTTTGAGGCACCTAGTGACTCCAGTGTGAATTGAGAATGCAGCAGCTTGAAAGATCAGAATCTTAATTGGCAGAGAAAGTAAGTAGAAAACTGAAGTTTGATAACTTAATTGTTTAGATTAGTAAAATCTTCAGGGGGTTGTGAGTCATTCTAGGCAGATTTTAACACACACAGGAATTGAGGAGCATCATTGTGGATGAAATATATCAGGTATAAATGTAAAGCAATACATGAGCTGAAATTATCAAAACACCTCAGCAATTGAAGGAAATCGGATGTTTCAGCACATTGAAATGAATGTGGTATTATAAGACAAATTTTGTTTTACAAAATAATGGTACATCTGAAAAACTGGAAGACCTCTCAAAGGAAAGATATATAGCAGAGGTTATAACGGTCCTGAATATGGAGATACAAAAATTGTTAATGGTTTTAAATATGAAAATAGATTGTAAAAGTTGAGAGAGGAATTGCAGTATTACTAAGAACACAGTGGAAATTGACAACGTCCTATGTGTTTTTTTTTTTAAATGTCATTCAATAATACAAGAAGGAGGAAAAACTGGAAATAAAAGGGAAGTCTGTTTAGCATAGCCTCACAAAATTCTTCTCTCTTCCCCAGAGCTAGCTAGGGTTGTGTGTCTCCCCTCCCTCCCCCCTATCCCCCCAGATGAGTGAATAAAAGGACATTTTCCCCCCCAGTAGTAAAGGGTGGGATAATAGATGTTGTCCCTAGGCCAATACATTTTCATGGCAATTGTGTAAGTTTGATTTGGAAATAATAAAAGGAAATACTGTTTTATGAAGCAGATAATCAGCCTATGGAATTCATTACTCCAGGAGGTCATTGGCATGTCTAGACTACATTTTAAAACTTGTGGCAGAGTGTTTCAGGTCCTGGGTCTATAGACTTGGAATTGCATTAGGGCTTTAAAAACAGCTGTGTAGACCTTTGGGCTTTAGCCCAACCCGAAACATCTATGCAGCTGTTTTTACCACAGTAGTATGAGACCAGGTCTGTAGACAAGGGCTCTGAGACTTATGCCAGTCTAGACATACCCACTGGGGCTTTGTTTACACTGGGATTTTAGCTGTTGATGCAGTGTAATACAGCTTGAAATTGGGGTGAGCTATCGCAGTGCAGATAGTGTCTATGGTAGGTGTGTGACCGATGTAGCTACACCAATGGCTAAAATCTCAGCCTAGAAAATACCAGTATTAAGTACTGTGTGTGTATTCAAAATTGACAGGATAATTTTGTGACTGTCACTTTGAGTTATTCAAGTTCATGTGATATGAAAAAAAAATTCATACTGCAGGAGTATAAATGCTTGGTTGCTACACCAACATATTTTATACCTGAAAGGTTTGAAATGTCATTTAATTCAGAGTATTCATAAAGGAATGTCATTTAAATTGTATAAATGAATCAAAATGTACTTAATTCATCTGTTTTGGGGACTTTCTCTGTTGTAGCTGTTTTGATTACACCTTTCCCTAGAAACCTTTCCAGTTCTCTCTAAAAATGCTAACTAGTTTGTTTCTCTAATTGGGTAACATGATCTCCCTCTACATTCTTCCCTAATTGTAACATGACAGCCAATAGAGGCTTTTTCCCCTGCTAAGTCCCTTAATAAAGTACAGGTCTAAGCTAGTTAGGAAATAGATCATGGAGAAAAAAGTATTGAGGTGTTAATAAATGGTTTTGATAAATCATCTCTCTCTGTGTGTCCTCTCGTAAAAGCTTTGAATCTAGTCTGATTATTTGATTCTCATATGTATCTCACCCCTCTCTGGGGTAAAAAGGACTTCCACATCAGCAACACCTCTGTTCGAGAGTGCAGTATGGAGATCTGCCTGTGGTCAGGGGAAGGGGTAATGGCTAGGAAGGGAGCACATCATCACCACCACCACCACAAACAGAGATCAAGAAGGAAAGATAAAATCTCATTCTGGGTGGGTTTTTGTTGTCAGGATCCCACTTTAAAGGAGAAGGGCTCCTGAGGAAGCTACCAGCTTCTCCAAGGCCTAATAGTAAAGTTCTGGTGGGTAGAGATAGGGTGTACCAGAAGCATGGAACTGGAATGATCAATGACAAATTTTCATGAGAAGAACCTCTGGAGACTTTCTCTTCCGTGCCAGTGTATTCCCTTACAGGAGGGGACAGTTGAGCATATAGAATTCCAGAACCTAAGGGAACTTTTTAAAGGTGAATCAGATCCTAATGAAATTCTCATCTCTGATTTGTTTTTGTTTTTTTCCCCCGTGGAGTGCGTCTGTCTATTACAGTGTACAGAGTTAAATGGATTTCCCAGCACAGCATTGATCTGAGACAATTAGTTGATCATATTCACAATATAATAGAAATGTTAAGTACTTGAAGTCCAGAATTTGTAACTGAAGTATTGATGTCCATCAGACCAATAAACTAAAACTTATGTACTGACCCCTTTTAAAGCTACTTGCTTTTTGTGATCAAATCTGCTGAATGAATATTTGTTGAATTTTTTTGGCTATACTTGTATAGCAGTTATTGTGGTAAGTGTGCTTAATTTTGGTCCATTGTACAGTAACTCCTCACTTAACCTTGTAGTTATGTTCCTGAGAAATGCGACTTTAAGTGAAATGATGTTAAACAAATCCAATTTTCCCATAAGAATGAATGTAAATAGAGGGGTTAGGTTCCAGGGAAAAATTTTTCACAGTATAAGTTTTAAACAAACAATTTAATGCTGTACACAGCAATGACGATCGCGAAGCTTGGTTGAGGTGGTGAAGTCAGAGGGTGGGATATTTCCCAGGGAATGCCTTACTGCTAAATGATAAACTAGAACTCTGCTGAGCCCTCAAGGGTTAACACATTGTTAATGTAGCCTCACCCTCTACAAGGCAGCACAAATGGAGAGAGGGGAGACAGCATGGCAGACAGAGACTGTGTGTGTGTGTGTGTGTGTGTGTGTGTGTGTGTGTGTGTGAGCGAGAGATGCGCATTGCCCCTTTAAGTACGCTGAACCACTCTAAGTAGATTGCCTTTTTAAGTAGACCAGGACGTTGAGACAGCTTCTGCTGCCAGCACGCTCCCTTCCTCTGTTCTGAGCCCTGTCGTGTCCCCCCACCCCTGCTCTATGGAAATGGGGTAAGCAGGGGGCAGGAACGGGGGGGAGGGGGACACCCTGATATTAGCCCCCCTCCCATCCCCATCCCCCGCACAGTAAGCAGGAGGCTCCCAGGAGCAGTTCCAAGGCAGAGGGCAGGAGCAGCACATGGCAGTGCAGGGAGGGACAGCTGAACTGCTGGCAATTGATAACCTACTGGGTGGCTGCCGCACAGGGAATTTAGGGGATTGGGGAGCTGACAGGGGGGCCGCTGATCCACCCTGGTTCCAAGCCCCCACCAGCTAGCTACAACGGGCTGCTCTTCCTGCAAGCATTGGACAAATCAGGCAGCTGCCAAACTATTACAAGGGAGCATTGCGCAACTTTAAACGAGCATGTTCTCTAAGTGATCAGCAACGAAACAACGTTAACCGGGATGACTTTAAGTGAGGAGTTACTGTACTTCAAATAAAAAAAAAAATGACTTTCACATCTTATATGCTTACTTTCTAGACTTCTTGAACAATGGTTAAAATTCTTGTTAGCAGTTCAGTGTGTGTAAAGTATTTATCAATTTTATTGTCATCCTACTTACTCTATCCTCATTTCATACCTTGCACTTCTTACATTTTTAAAAAATTTAAAACAATTTTTCCCCAGTTAGGTGCAATACATCAACTCTTTAGAGGTTCAGATAACACATTTGGAACTGAAGTATTGATGTCCATCAGACCAATAAACTAAAACTTATGTACTGACCCCTTTTAAAGCTACTTGCTTTTTGTGATCTGAAATATATGGACACTTAACGGACTGCAGAGAAAAGCGCGTATAGCTAGACAGAAAATTGTAATGATCAAAGTATTAGCCTATTATAACTAAGATAATGTTAGTTTACATATTTTTCTGAAAGCCTTGAGTGATAAACTTTTGCTTCTTTTCTGTTTCAGCATAAAAGCCGGACATCTCCTCTCATACATTCCATATCAGCTTTACACGAAGCAGTCAAGTGTTCAGAAAGGTCTCAACTTTAATACCATATGCAAACCTGAAGATCCTATGCCAGGTCCTAGCAATATAGCTAAAGAGCTCAACAACAGGGTGTAAGTGTTTCCAGTTTGTTAATACTGACAAAGCTGTTGATCGGTCAGCTATAATCAGTTTAAAATGATAATACTTGTATAGCATTTTATCACTTATCTCAAATCATTTTACAAAGGAGGTTAAGTATCATTATCCACATTTTACAGATGGAAAACCAGAGGCATAGAGATATGAAATAAGTTGTCTAGGGTCCCATAATTGGGACTTGAAGAACCCAAATATCCTATTTTTGAGTCCAGTGCCTTGGCCTCTGTACCATGCTTTTCCATAATGTTTCTACTGTAGGACACAATGGGTATAGCACACAGCTGTATGGAAACAATGTGTGTTGCACACATTAAGAGAATCTGACCAGTGATACTGAGATTAGGTCTTTGGTTTAAAAAGAATAATACGCTGAGATAATTATTCCTTTTGGTAAAGGTTTTGGAGCAAGTATAAATGAATATAGCTGAAAAAAATAAGTTTAAAATGTTGCAATGCATTTTTACGGTTGAGAATTTAGCAAAATTCAAAGGGAGGACATTTATATGGATAAGGAAAACGAAATATATTATAAAGGATTTTAAAACTATAAAGAACAAAATTGGAGGGGGACTAAACCCTAACTCTTGTAGGTACAAGTTAGTCTCTAACTGATTTGGGAGGGAGTGGGGTTAGGAAGAAATTTCCCCGTCGGCAGGTTATTCCATAACTGCCCATTTTTGGTGTGTCTTGCAGAATCCTCTGACACATCTGGTATTGGCTGTAGTCTGAGACAGGATATTGGATTAGATGGGCCCCAGGTCAGATTCAGAATAGTAGTTTAAGTTCCTATATGTCACACAAAAAGTCATTTAATACTTGTTTTAGTAAATTGTAGGCCTAATCCTGTATAGCAACTCTCAAGGAGGATTCAGTTTATTATGAAATTGGACCTATAGCTAGTGACAAATGAAAGTGCTCCTACAGTATATATACATGAGAAACATTTCTTTTTTCCTTACATTCATCTGTAGGTGATAATATAGTAACCTAAACCCTAAATCCTAGTTTAATATTACACTGGTAATAATTTGGGGATGAAAAGAATATTCAGACTTTCATAAATGTCTAACATAACCATTCTGAATTTTAAAACTTACTGTATACTATGACTTTAAGCCAGTGCCACTGGGAAACAACAGCTTCCCAAACACATGGTTATTCCAAAATATTGTTGATATGTTTACTGCAATTATAAACTACATTAATCTTAGATGAATTGTTATCACAGTTAATTATCTTTCTGGTTTTATTTGCATGTCAAGTAGCTAATTACCAATCACTTTTTTTGAATGTTTGTTTAAATGGCTTTCTGTAGAAATATATAGGTTTTTCTATAGACCAAGAATCCACTTAACTCTTAAAGTCTAATTTTAATCACGCTTATATTTATTGGTATTATCATAGTATTACTCTTTGAGGTAAAAGTTTTGTCTTCACGGTATCAAGGTAAAAGTAAATAGCTAATGTACCTGTGGCACAATACTTGCTATTTATTTTTATACATCCATAACATGCAAACAGTTTTGCTTAAAGAAAACAAATCTCCAAAAGCTGTTACTATTTTGAGTTTATAGATCTGGAACAAGTTTTAGTTAGGAGAAAACCAAATGGATTTCAACAAACTATCCTAAATCTTCCTCCAAAAAGGAGAAATAAGTTTTTGATCTTTGCAATGAATATTTTCTATTATACAAAGAGTATAAAAATTGCATCTTTGGATAAAATGGAAAATATTCCCTTCCAGCAGCCTTACATTATTAGTGCTGTCCAAGGAGTGGTTATGTTTTTTAAATAAATAAATAAATAAATCCAAATTACTGTGTTGCTCATGGTCTTTCGTCAAATATGATATCTGTAAATCCAGAGAAAGTTGCCTTACTAATAAGAGAGCATGATTAATGCAGGAGTGATCTTTAACTCTTATATTAATAATATTATAGTGAATCTGCAAAAGTTTGTGTACAGAAATACTGACTTTTGTGATGAAAGATCATAGTTCAAACTTAGTAATAAAGTCGTATAATCTTCTACCTCTAATAACCTACCAGGAGTTTGCATGTGAGCATTCAGAATCACTAAATTATATATATTATTTGTATGTGTATATGTAAATACTTAAAATTACTTCTTGATTTACTGTATCTTTGCTTTCTGTAAGATTATTAAATGACATTTTCTTGTATGTTCTAGAAATTGCATAATAAAAAAGTATGAGACTGAAAATGAGATCAAAGCCAATGGAATCAGTAGCTGGAATGAGGAAGCGAAAGAAGAAAGTGAAGATTTAGGCTTCATGGAGCTGGAGCAGGTCTTTCCTGGGAGGAAACAAAATGGAATTCAGCATCACAGAGAAAGCACTGCTGTTTTTAATGGACATACTCACAATTCTACCAGTGCCTTACAGCCACAGGATTGCGTGGTGCCCTCTGGCAACAGAGTTGCAAACAGGTTCTCTCCAGGCTCTGTGCAGGAGAAGGGGAAGACTGAAAAAGGCATCATTGACTTTAGAGACTGCACTATGCAGCAGTTGCAAGAAAGCAACAAAAACACAGATCTTTTCAAGAACCCACATAGGACTACGAGTAATTCATTCTCATCTTCATCTTTGCACAGTAATACTAAAATAAATGGTGCTCACCACTCCACTGTTCAGGGGCCTTTAAGCACAAAAAGCACTTCTTCAGTACCTACTCATAGCAAGGCCGCTCCCTCATCATTGTCCAAACCTTTAGACTGCAGTTTTATTTCTGACTTTTACTCTCGTTCAAGACTGCATCACATATCTACATGGAAGTGTGAATTGACAGAATTTGTCAATACCCTGCAGAGAAAAAACAATGGTGTCTTTCCGGGAAGGGAAAAGTTAAAAAAATTGAAAGCGGGCAGGTCTGCACTTACGATAGCTGACACAGGTAGATACTTGTTTGACAGTTTTACTTAAAAAGGTTCTCTATTCCGTCATTCTTATGATAGGCAGCTGATCAAGATTAAATGTGAACTTTCTGTATTCAAAAGTGAGGTTATATGAAATAGCTACTTATGTGATTTTGATAAATGAAAGTCGTCTTTATTTTTTAATTTTAAAAGCAAAATGAGACTTGATATGAAATTCAGTTGTATACGCAAATCTTCTTGGTAGAATTAATTCTTCCAGAGATTGCCAAGCTATTCTGGGTTCTTGAGGATAAACACTTTTATCTATACAAACAAAGGATGGTATTTGTTCTTACATTTTTCTTTGAAAATCTAACTTGCTACTTCTTACAGTTCATACTGAAGATTTCTAAGTTGATTAGCAGTTGGAAATGATCTATAGTCAAAATGAGAATTTTTTAGCAAGACTGCTACATGCTCTTGGATCTTTGTGACCCTTCTTCATCTGATCTGGTCTAGAACAAAAATTGGCTCTGTAAGTGTGTTGTAGTGCATGCAGATGCCATACTGAAGCCATCCATGTAAAGAACAAGATGACCAGAACTTAAATATTTTAAGTATAGTAGTAGCCTAAATATTATTTTTCATCTTATATCTTAGCAATATCTTCTTGAACATGCAGAACTATTCTTCCTAATTAACTAAGGATGAAAGGGAGACCATTACTTCTAGTAGAGATTTTTATTTCTTTAAGCCATCAAACTGTCATTATGTATTCCTTTGTTTTCCCTAATTGTATAATATTGAGCAATACTTTTCTTTTAAAAAAAAAAAAAGACAGATGATAGATGAGATAAAATGATTAAATGTTTGAAAGTAGGGCCTTACAAACAGTTTATTTCCTTTCATCCTTTGCCAATTGACAAATGAAGCAATTCAGTTTTCTTGATCTGAAATAACTTTTTCACGATAGAGGGTTAGGTATTGTCCACACTTGGGATTTGCTCCAATTTCAGTGGTTGGTGGCCAGCCACCAGTGTAACTGCACCAGTTCAAATTCTATAGTGTACATGGGGAAATTACTGTAAATGACAATTGATCTGATGGAGCTTACCCCATCTTCAAGCAGGAGTAAGCTGCATCAGTGTAAATTGCAGCTTATAGCTGTTTTTCTTGCCTATGCTAGGGTTTGCACCTGTCTAGGTACACTGATGACTGAAATTCCCATTGTAGAAAAGATTTTAAAATCATTCAACACCTGTGAACAGAAAAGAGATTGTGCAGAGATAATGACTGCTCTGACCTTTGATAAAAAACTGAAGAAGCATTCCATTGCAGATTGAATTTTAGCATGGTGAATATTAAGACTTAATTATTAGTATATATAGTAAACTCCTGGAAACAGACTTGTTTTAACAAGGTGAAGAATGTTAATTGTGAGACCATAAAAGGGATAACATGGGCTATGATGCCTCACTTAGTAGACATTACACTGTGTTTTTAAACTTATAGCTACCTTTCCACTATGTCGTTATATTGCATTCTATTGTTTTAGTGCATTGAATAGTATAAACTTTATTTTTTCTTTAAAGGCAGTTTAATAGTTGGGTGGGGAAGGTTATAAAAAAAACTTTGCTGTATTTGGAAACCTCTTATCAGTCCTTGATGACTAACATGAGTACTGCAAAAATTGTAAATTAGGTTTCAAAATTTGTTTGTATTTGTTTATACCAGGTAATGTTTCTGTCTTAAGTTCATCCAAGCATCAACGCTGTATAATGCACATGGATATGGATTGCTTCTTTGTATCAGTGGGTATTCGAAATAGGCCTGATCTCAAAGGTCAGTTTTCATATATTTTTAAATGTGAAAAATCACTTGCACAATACTGAAAATGCACTTGCTAACAACAAGGAAAGTTGATTTGGTGAGTGCTTTTCTTCTAACAAGTTTGCCTGATGGTATGAGAACACTGCTCGTATTGCCAGGTCATATTGCTCAGTGCCCCACACTCAATGGATACGTGTGGAAGAAACAGAATGGAATTCTTATTGCCTCCTTTCCAGCATTTAGTACCAAGGAAGCAGCCAAAGGTGTGAAATGGTGAAAACTGGAGATACATAGCCCTCCAGAACTAGAAATGGGGAGAAAGCTGGGCTGTATCTGTTGGGATGACTTATCATTTTTTATTATTATTTATTATTAAGCATAGGTAGGGTTACCAGATAGCAACTGTGAAAAAACGGAACGGGGGTGGGAGGTAATAGAAGCCTATATGAGAAAAAGTCCCAAAAATGGTACATCTGGTCACCCTGAGCATAGGCAACATGAATTCAGGTATTTCCTAACTTAGGGGTGCCTGATTTTGCAACCCTTAATGGATTTTTAACATATTTTTTCCTATGTAATTTCCTAGGGTGGCTTTTTTGGGAGGGGGGAGAGCTAAACCTCAAGAACAGACATTACATATGGAACTGTTTTGAATATCTCCTGCATGAGTCATCAGTGGGCTACGAATGCAGAAGTTGTAAATCCACAGCACAGATCTCTACCTGATAAACTAAAGGAGTAACTGGTAGTAATATCTTTTCCAGTGTCTTATGCAACTGTTTGCCAGAGAGCAAAGGAATATTGGTAATCAGAAATCCTGGGGTTAAGTCCTGGCTGTGGAAGGAGAAGTGGTTGCATGGTTACAGACAGAACAGATAATCATACAGATTTGGCACAAGTATTCTGAAAGGCAGCGTGGATACCAAATGTGATTTTTTTGTTTTGTTTTGTTTACCCCATCTGTAAATAGTGAGAATTATGCTTGCCTGTCTTCTAAGGTAAGCAGTATGTGGCCTTTTGCTTATTAACGGCTGTCAAATGGAAAAGGAAAGAATAGGACTCATTGTCTCCTTGGTCCTAGCTCAGTACATTTTCCTGTAGGCCAAAAGACATTCTACTGCTGTACCTGTCCAGACCTTTTGCTATGAGGTCTGGGAGAAGGTGCATGCAGAGGGGCATTGAGGCAAGGGAGCATGCTCACTGAGGCTGGTGAGCATGCTCAATGCAGATGGAATGTTCAGAGATTTTACCAGTTAGCTCTACTTTGAAAATGGCAAATTTCATAAGTTTATAAGTCTGCCAGATCTGGATGTATTTTCATAGGGACGCAGGTGCCTCTCTGACACCAGGGCTATCTACCTGCCAAATTTCAAATCTCTGTTCCAGGTTCTGGAGAGAGGGGCTAGAGCTTTTTATATACAATATAAATAAGAAATTAAAAATAGATTTGCAAACATAAAAAAATACAATCTGTTCTTTAAACTTGTTCATGGAAGTGGTTGCACTGTTTGTGCTGAAGTGTTCCAAAAAAATTCAGCCCGAAAGAGTCAACAACCATGGAAAAGTTCAGAGGTGATTAAAATGGGGAAAGGTTAGGCCAGAATGGTCAGAGGTTAGACCTGGTCTAAACATACAGTTATGACTGGCTTAACTAGTCTTTCACCATTTTCGTTAAACTGTTGCACCTTTGTGTGTGGACTGCTTTATACCAGTTTAAATTTTTAACTTTAGCTTGCTGTAGTTAAGTGACAGGGGCAAGGTAAACTGATATAAGATGGCAATGCATAGAGGTTGCAATGGTTCAACTAAATTGGTACAATATCTGATATCTAGTTAAACTGTGCATCTTCTGTTTAGGTAAGTCCTTATACACAAACTAGCATAGCTGGATTTTTAGTGTTTGTTTCAAAAGCTTTTTTTTTCTCCTTTTGACACAAGATTGTAACCAGTTAACTGAACTGTTGTTTCTAATGCATGTCACTTCCTTAACTGCTGCTTTCCTAATGCCAGAAGATTAGGTAACCCTGAAAGACTGGTGTTGAAAGAAGTGAACAAAAGTAAAGTAATCATTTTCAGAAACTTTGCCTTGGTGTGCTATTACTGTAAATGTTTTTATATACTGACTTTAATTATTCTTCACAGGAAAACCAGTGGCTGTTACGAGCAACAGAGGTGCTGGAAGGGCACCACTTCGCCCTGGTGCAAACCCACAGCTGGAATTGCAGTATTACCAGAATAAGATATTGAATGGCAAAGCAGGTACAAAAATGAGTCTGATTTTAAAATCACAGTGCTGATGAAGAATCTCTCATTAAAGTAGTAAAAAAAATAAGGATAAATTATTTTCATTGAGTTGACTTTAGAGAGATTAATTTTTGACAGGATAGTTGTCTCTGACAATATAAATTGCCTCTGTAATAGTTTGCCATCATTCCATTCTGCTAATTAATTTTGTTGAGAATGGGGATATATTTTAGGGTAGTTTATTTTTTATTTCTGTTTTGGTTAGGGATGGGAATAAAGTATAGTGCTTCTGTGAATATGTATGTCCAGTTTGAAAATAAGATAAACATAGACCATCTGTGATCACTTGCACCTGAGTAACAGTATATCACAGAGGAGCCAGTACAAAATATCAAAAGTTAAGGTTGCTAAAAGGACTTATTAGAAAGCAGAGGAGAACTGTAGAAACAGCAGTGATGTGACCAATGAGAAATTGGCTGCTTAAATATAGTTATAAGTCTTTGAGCTATATATGTCTGAACCTGTAGACTTAATGTAGCTTCCTTTTAGAATATTTCAGTTGCTGGAAAGCCCCTGAAGAATTCAATGAATTCTGTCCTCACTATAAACATTGTTCCCTCAAAAGACAGGCATCTGTTATTGATTATTAAAGAATTTCTCATTCTCCCACAATACTTTAGAAACTGTTTTTATTACATTTTGTGTTCCTAAGTAGCAATATACAAGTGTCAACAATAAATTACTGTAAGACAGCATTTAAGACTAGGTTTGTTTATACAACCTGAAGTATGTTTAGTGTGAGGAAAAAAGTGACACACTAAAAATAAATAGCTTGTTTTATATATATTTTCCCAGTTATTTTATTATTTTTTCTCAGTTTAGAAGTCTAAAGAGGTTTCTAACCGCTACCATTTAATTTCAGCTTGATTTCTGGAAATCAGATTGTTTTTCACTTCTTACACCAGCAGCAGAATCAACAAATAGTGTTGAATTAGAATTTATACCACAGTTAATAATTTTGTTGATGTGCAAGGTAGAATAGAATAGTTTGATCTTCCACAACTGTATTGTTTCTGTAGTATTAACAGTAAAAAGTTGGCTTTGTCAATAAATTAAGCAGATCTTGGAAGAAAAATGGAAAGCAGATATCTACCATAATAGATGCCCTTTGTTGTTTTGCAATAGCATAATCACAGTTTAAAACAGGAAGAAAGTAAAAAATGTAGAACCCATTGTCACTCCACCCTTTCTTAGTGCCTTTCAGGATGTTCAAACTTAATCTAATTGATTCATAGTGCCATGTGTAAGACTGAGTGGTTTATATTAAGGGCAGGTATTGTTTATAGGGATTTAGCCTTGTTGCACTATAGTTTGTCAGTGAAAAGTTGTAGCACGGTTCTAAATATAGGCACTCTGTAACATTTTCCAGGCCAATGTGTTTTGATAAGAAAGTCATTTGTTACAATTTAGAAACATCTTGGAAAGCTAGTTAGATAAAATTGAGGAAGATTAGCTGAGAATAACATATTGTGTGTGATACACAAATTCAACAGTATCTCTTCTGTGATATTCAGTGTGCAAGGTTTCACTGGGGCTCAAGTTCAGTATGTTACAAACTCATTGTTCTTTATTGCAGCAGCTTTTTCTGGAAGTGCGCACATTCAGTCCTTTTACTTCAGCATCCTCCCTTACTGGCAGGCAGGCAGCTCTTTCTTTCTTAATGCACAGCCTGACTGTACAACCTGTAGTTTGCCAAAAAAAAATTTGTGTTTTTGTTTTTTTCTCCCTCCCTGGCACTCTTTTTTTAAAGTATGTATCTTATTAACTACAGGTTCATTACATTTTTTAAAAGTCTCTCTTTTATTAATTTTATCTCAACATATCAAACTTGTATCAAGAGAGACTATTATGGATTTTCATAAAAACGTATCAGATTGTCTTCTTGAGGAGAACAAAATGAATTTAGTGATTGAGCATTACTTTGTAGCATTAATTGAAAAGGTGGTACTGTGAATTGCATAGGCCACTCTAACTTTGCTACATCCTAGATAGCGTACATGAAGCACTTCACAGCAGGAACAAATTATGCTGTGCACTGCATGTAAATATGGTCCAGTAGGCACATGGGATCATGTGAAACAAACTTAAATCTATTTTCTAAAGATATCAAAAACCCAAACGGCCAAATTGTGCTCTGTTAAACATGTGCAACCTGTTGGGGATATACTTGTGTAAATGAGAAGAAAATTGGGCCCGAGTATTCTTTTTATTTAAATTCATTTTTACACGGAGTCTCCAATATAGAGCAAACTTCATTTGTTTGATGCCTCATGCTGTCCAAACTGTTCTCTGATCTTTCCTTCTCCAGAACTTGCTTATTAGAAATAATGTTCCAAATTGAAAAAAATAAATACATAAATCTGTGACTCACTTAGTTTGACCGGGTACAGATGCCTGCAGCTTCAACTACTGCTTTTGCAAATTGCTTCTTCAGTGATACTGGTTCCTGCTTTTTGGTCTGGATTGCTGGACAAATATCTAGGAACTGTAGAATCTTGGATCCTTTATGAAATACTTCTTTTTTTCTTTTTTTGGATTCATCCAAAACTATATAACTTTTAAATTTAAAATTTGTTGTCTTTCTCACCCTGTATGTCCATTTTGGAGCAGCTTCCTGAGTGGTAGAAATTACACTCTGATATCTTCTTTAACATTCATGTCCGAAAACTAAGGAATTAGTGTGTACACACAATTCAGAGGTTGGGGTCTCTTTTCCTAGCCAGGATGTCCAAGACGTGGATGTTTTTTGTCTTTCTTTCCCTCCACTCCAGTATCTCCAATTTTCATTCTGAAGTGCAGCAGTTTTAACTACCATATTACTCACAGATTTATTCTCAGCGATTTCTTTTTCACAGACTTGGGGTCCTGGCCTCTGATTTCTCCATTTGTTGCTCCACATTCACCATGCACTTGTCTAGTTTCCCAACTTTTGATGAGAGATTCTCTACCTTGCCTTCCAGTGAGGACAATGTGTTCTGCATTGCCCGGAATTTCACATGAAGTGGCTCCATCAGCTCATGGGGGGATCTGCTCTGCTTCGCTGTGGAAAAGGTCGGCGAGCCCAGTGAAGATAGACAAGATGACAACAACATCTCAGGCCAGGGCACAGGAAGGCACAGACTAAATACGTTGTTCTTGTCATTCTTATCTTTTTTGGGCCACAAGTTTGCTCTTCATAAATTTGCAACTTCTGACATCTTAGGTAACTTAATGAGCCCATCAAACATTAGAACAAATTTTTAAGAAATAAAAAGACAAATAAACTAGCAGAAATTCTATAGAAAGGCAGATGCCCACATGAGTCAGATTCTGCCCCCCATTACAACACTTTCTTTGGTCCGATAACCACCTTTATGTGGAGATAGCAAAATAATTCTTTTCAAACTAAAAATGTTAATCTGTAAGCTGTTATTGCCATACAGTATTATTGGGCAGTGTGGCACTGTGCAGCTATAACTTGTATGTTGTATTATATTACAGAAGTGTATTGTATTAAATAGACTGCAATAATGAAAACCAAATCTAAGTTGTATATTATACTTTTTCCTTTAAAGCAGCAGTAGCTTTTTGTCCTTTTGAGATTTCACCATTTAGAGTTCAGTTCTTGATTTGATTTAAGAGCGTTGGGTTTTTTGCAGCTACTCAATTTTTCTGGCTGACCTGCAATTAGGAGTCAGTGTGCTTATCTAGAGATACTTAGATACCATGTTGATGTGCAGAGAATAAGAATCTGAACAGAATAGAGTAGAGAATGCTTTACTTTATCCCAATTTGCTGTATCTCTCTACCATTCATTTCTGCATATGTATGTAGTACTCAGTTGGCTTGAATGATTCTTAAGTCTTTTTGCCTTAGCTCATTCAAAGTAGGTTTTATAGAATTAGCTAAAGATCTGTCTCATCCTTTTCTTTAATAGTCTGAGATTGGAGTATTTATTTAGCGTTGCATCATTTTGGTCCAGTGGAAGTTTGGAATGATATTCTAAATCAGGTGCTTTTGAATCCCAGTAAGAGAATCATCAGGGGCCAGTAACTGAAACTTTGTTTATGAATTTAACAATGAAGCTGAAAGTTGTGAAGGACATATAAGTATCCAGCAGAAATACATGTTTTGCTCATTTCCTGATCTGAAAATATTCTTGGTATTTCATTTAACTTTTAAAATTCTGATTTGAGGTGTCTAAATTAAGTTACTTGATGTTTAGATTAATTACTAGAAAGTAGAGATGTCAGTACTAGGTTACAAGGAGGCTGAGCTGTAGAATTGCATTATAAGATGAAATTCTGTATTCTTGTACATTTTTTAAAATGGGTGTAATATGACATTCTTTTGTTCAGACAAATGGTTGATAAGCTCTGAGTGTCTTGCATTTAGTTTATAGGTTGTAGCTTAAAGAAACCTCAGTAGTTTGGCAAGTAAATCTTTTTTTTTACAACCACGTTAAGGGTAATAACGGCTCTTTCAACTCACAGTATTATCATAGTCTGAATTTTATTGGCCACTAGCCATCTACAAGTTGGTCTCGGTGGGGAAAAAAAAGAAAGTATAGTTATTCTTCAGTAGCATCATACTTTACTGTCCTCCAGAGATCAACCCCATAGATGGGTGTTAATATATGGGTAAGTTCTTTGTTGACCTAATCAGTTATTGGACGATGTGAACCAATATATTGTGAAGAAATTTCTCATCATAAAATATGAGCACAGAAACTGCTGAAATTTTTTTTAATTGTAATCCATTGATTGTTTGTGAATTAAATAAGTCTTTTGAGCCATTAAGACAATAATATAAGAACAAAATATAAAATATTATTTTCCAAGCAGAAAATAGAATTCCTGATGAACTGGACTCATCAATTGGGGAGAATCCAGATTCTACTGAGATGAATGGAGCTGACTTGGATATCTCTGGTTTGTCAATGGCTGAAATTGCATCTTGTAGTTATGAAGCCAGGTAGGTAGAAATTATTTGTCATGTTGATTGTAAAGTTCTGTCATTCAGTGCTCACAGATAGATATTTCGCCTGCTATTTACATTGCTTAAATTCACCCAAAAATAGAACACTTAGTCTTTGTTTCAGAAATTACATTTAAATAAATTATGCTAGGTACCAGCACAAGAAGGGAAAATGTGTTTGCTCTCCCTTTTTACTTTAATACCATGTTTCAAGCTGTGATCTAATCAGTTCTCACTAGCTAAGCATATTTCAGTTGGGCCAAGGCCACTAAAGAAAATCCGAGGTTCCATACACAGTGGTATTGTTGGTTTAATAGGTGACATCCTTCTCTCTGAAACTGAACCAATGTTTTTTCATGGCATTAGGAATGTTGTACTATTGGAGGTCAGGCTCAGATGAGGCATAAAATTAAAATCCTGATCACTTATGATCACTAAATCCAATGGTACTTTTTCCACAAATTTTGTGCTGAATTCCCCACATAGCCTGGCCAAGAGGCGAACATCCAGTGTCTACAATAACTTGTTTTAATTATAGTCCCAAAGATATATAATTGATTTTAGGGCTGTTAAATTATTAAAAAAATTAATCCAGATTAATCACACTGTTAAATAGTAATAGAATACCATTTATTTAAATATTTTTGGATATTTTCTACATTTTCTAATATATTGATTTCAATTACAACACAATAGAAAGTGTACAGTGCTCACTTTATATTATTATTTTTATTACAAATATTTGCACTGTAAAAAACAAAAGAAATAGTATTTTTCAATTAACCTAATACATGTACTGTAGAGCAATCTCTTTATCCTGAAAGTTGAACTCACAAATGTAGAATTATGTACAAAAAAAGCATTCAAAAATAAAACAATGCAAAACTTTAGAGCCCACATGTCCACTCTGTCCTGCTTCTTGTTCAGCCAGTCACTCAGACAAACAAGTTGGTTTACATTTGCAGAAGATAATGCTGCCCGCTTCTTGTTTTCAGTCTCACCTGAAAGTGAGAACATGCGTTTGCATGGCACTGTTGTAGCTGGCGTTGCAAGATATTTACGTGCCATATGTGCTAAAAATTCATATTTCCCTTCATGCTTCAACCACCATTCCAGAGGACATGCATTCATGGCAATGACTGGTTCTGCTTGATAACGATCCAACGATTGGAAGGCACTTCAGATTCTTAAATCTTGGGTCAGGTGCTCTAGCTATCTTTAGAAATCTCACATTGGTACCACCTTTATGTTTTGTCAAATCTGCAGTGAAAGTGTTCTTAAAACAAACAAAGTGCAGGGTCCTCATCCGAGACTGCTAAAACATGAAATGTATGGCAGAATGCAGGTAAAACAGAGCAGGAGACATACAGTTCTCTCCTAAGGAGTTCAGTCACAAATCTAATTTAAAAAAAAAATTAAAAAGCATTAAACAAGCATCATCAGCATGGAAGCATGTCCTCTGAAATGGTGGCCGAAGCGTGAAGGGGCATACGAATGTTTAGCATATTTGGCATGTAAATACCTCGCAATGCTGGCTACAAAAATGCCTATTCTCACTTTCAGGTGATGTAAATAAGAAGCAGGCAGCATTATCTCCAAAAATGTAAACAAACTTATTTGTCTTAGTGGTTGGCTGAACAAGAAGTAGGACTGAGTGGACTTGTATCTTCTAAAGTTTTACATTGTTTTGTTTTTGAGTACAGTTATGTAACAAAAAAAATCTACATTTGGAAGTTGCACTTTCATGATAGAGATTGCGCAACAGTGCTTGTATACGGTGAATTTTTACAGTGCAAATATTTGTAATAAAAAATAATATAAAGGGAGCACTGTACACTTTGTATTCTGTGTTGTAATTGAAATCAGTATATTTGAAAACGCAGAAAACATCCAAAAATATTTAATAAATTTAAACTGGTATTCTATTGTTTAACAGTGCAATTAATCATGATTAATTTTTTTGAGTTAATTGCATGAGTTAACTGCGAGTAATCAACATCCCTAATTGGTTTCTAGTGCAAATAACGCCTTTGCAGTTATTATCACCATGGAACCATGGATAGAGTATTTTAGGGCAGATGAGCTGCTTTTTTTTTCTTTTTATGGCTTGGTTTTGCAAAGATTTAATTTATTTTATAGTTCAATATATAACTTTACAAAATTGTGCCATTATAATAAAATAAACCACATTGATCCGCCTTCCTTCTCCATGCTCTAGCAGAGTTGTACTGTTTTGCATAGTGCATGTTCTGTCATAGCTTGGATCAGGAGATGGCAAGCCCTGTCTAAAATACATATATATTTAATTTTAAAATAAGTTATTGTGTATATTCCCAATAGCCCTGCTTTTGTTCCTTGTTTGAGACACATAGCACAAAATCTTACAATTATTGAATTTAATTACTGTAGTGCAAGTCACCTTTTGCATCAATTAGACTATTTACATGGGTGCAGAAAACTCCTGTATATCTGTTCTTTGTCTGGAGTAGTGGTATGGGAAAATATGAATATTATTAGTAGTATGTATTTGTATTACTATGGCATCTAGGAGCCCTGGGTATGGGCTGGAAACCCATTGTGCTAGGTAGTGCTATACAAACATTTCATCTTGTACATATCTGAAATTTTGTGACTTTTTTTTTTTTTGCAAAGGGCAGATCTATGTAACTTACTTGCTTTTATTTGATTTTAGACAAGTTGGGGTAAAGAATGGAATGTTTTTTGGCCAAGCAAAACAGCTATGTCCAAGTCTTCAAGCAGTTCCATATGACTTCCATGCATACAAAGAAGTTACACAGATAGTATATGAGACACTGGCCAGGTAAAGTGCATTATGTATTTGTATAATCTTTGGCACCGATCAAGCATGTTTTCAGTTGCCACATTCCCAAATGCCATTATGTGATCCAGGACTTTCATCTTCATGGGTCTGTTATCCCCATTCCTCTCCCCCACCCCCCCTTCCAAACCATGCCCATCTCAGATCTTCCTTTTGTAGTAACTTTTTATCTTGACTGGATAATGGAGGGTAGTCAGCTTAGAGTGAGATTTTCTCCTGTGCTGCTCTGTATCTTGAGGTCAAATCCTGCAAAATGATCAATGTCTGACTCCTGTTAAAGTCAGTGTCAAAACTTCCACTGACTTCAGTAGGAGAAGACTGTGGCTTTCAGTTAGAAAGTGTGGTATGTGCTGCTGCCCTTCCAAGACACCAACATTTCTTTAGACGCACATTTTCAAGAACTGAATTTTTGTGGAATAAATCTAAAGAAAATTTTACTTCTTTATTTCATTTGACTGGGGGGTGGGGGGAAGGAGTCAGTTATTTTTTAGGTGAAGAATAAAATATTTAACTTTCCTTCTCCAACTAATCTTTTAAAAGCATGATGAAATTAGTCCTAGACAGTAGTGCTGCCGTAACTTGCTATATTAATATTTTTAAATGCTTAACTAAGTTGTGTGGGATAAAGAGAATAAAAAAATTAGGGAAATACCACCACAAAAGGAAGACTTTACTTGCTACATATTTGTTTTAACAGATGGTGAGCTGTTGCTGCTGTTTTCACCTCCTTTACTTTGTGTTGTTAGCTATACTCATAACATCGAAGCAGTCAGTTGTGATGAAGCGCTAGTAGATATCACTGAAATCCTTGCAGAGACCAGACTGACTCCTGATGAATTTGCAAGTGCTATCCGCACCGAAATCAAAGACCAGACTAAATGTGCTGCCTCTGTTGGGATGGGTTAGTACTTTATTTAATATTTACTTACAAGTGTCATTTGCCGTCCTTGGGCATATCAAAATTACATAAGAGACGTCTAAAACGGTCAGTTTTCATGAAATACACAAAACATTGCCATTAAAATAAATGTATTAACATTTTCCATCAGGGAATTTTTTTTAAGCAACCTAACTTTAGGGGTTGCTACCAGCTCTCTTTTTAGTACTGACAGTGTGGTATAATTTCACTTCTGGGACACTTTGTGTTCATTTTAAAATAAATATTAAGATTGACAGATGAAAGCAGGATAAAACCTATTCAGTCACCATCCTGTATAAAAAGGGAAAGTAATAAAGGGCTGTAGGGTGGCATGACTTGGTATAGGTCATGAAACATGTTCACTAAAAGTAGAGGTAGTCAGTTTTGTAGGAGGTACAGTGTATGAATTCACATCTTTGAAA
This sequence comes from Mauremys reevesii, assembly GCF_016161935.1. Classification (NCBI taxonomy): domain Eukaryota; kingdom Metazoa; phylum Chordata; order Testudines; family Geoemydidae; genus Mauremys; species Mauremys reevesii. The sequence goes on from NC_052623.1 coordinate 121,887,226, forward strand.
ATTTTCCGTGCTTGCTTTTTCTTTTTCCTTGTCTCCCTCTCCCTCCCCCTTTCTCTCTGTTCATAATCATATTATCGAAATGAGAATCTGGGAATAAATATTGTGAGACAATTAAAATTCACTTCTGATTTAAGTTGAAATCCGTTATTGTAGCTCTTTGGAGGTAGATTTCTCCCATTATCTGTTACTCATCGTTGTTATTAACTTTAAATAAAATTCTCCAGATTCCTGTTTGTCATGCCTTGCCTTGAGACATATTTGGAACTGTTTATAGCCTTATTTAATATGCTTATTCTTTGTTTTAAAATAATACAATTTCTGAGCATACCTTTATACTTTGATTTCAGTTTTGTATTATTGGTTGAAAGAACCAAATTCCTCCAGTCAAATGTTTGTTCCAGTAATAAATATATATCAAATTCTTTTAAAAAGAGACCAGTCTGCAATTACTGTGTATCCAGTGGTTTTCTAAAACTTCATATGATGGGAAACAGTACAAAGACTTCAAACTTAGACCAGGATAAAATGATTGGAACAAAGGACATGTGGCCCAGTGGCTAAGACACAAGCCGGTGACTTGAAAGAGACCTGGGTTCAGTCCTTTACTCTGCCACATACTTTGAGACCTTGAGCAAGTAATTTAGGCATTGTCTCCTTGGGAAGGTTGCAGCAATATCATCAAAGATGTGAATTTAAACTGATTATATAGCTCAAGCTGTGCAAACTCCTGTGTTGGACACTCTTATTTCTGATATAGGTGTGTTTGAATGCTCTCATCTCTGATATAACTGTGTCGTCTTTTTTTTTTTTTTTTAATTTATTTATTTTTGTTGGGAACAGATTTGTTAGATTGAAATAAGAGCATCCACGCAGACAGAGCTATCACTGACTTAACTAAGCCATTTTATCTAAGCCAATTAAATTAAAACCTGTGAATGTGTGTAGACTAGGCCTTAGTTTTTCTGTGCCTCAGTTCCCCATCTTGTAAAATGAGTATAGTAGTATTTCCCACTTTACATAATGCTGTGAGGATACATACAGTAAAGATTGTGAGTCACTGAGATACTACAGTAATGGGAGCCATATACCTAAGGGAGGTAGAATGGTGGAAATCTGAAGTGACGTATTACAGGCAGAGGATGGGACACCAAAGGAAAAAGGAAAATTGGACATGGAATCCTTTATTGATTGTGTCATAAATATAATTCCTAGCATGGTGCCCGTGATGTCTGCATTACCATCATTATTTACCAAAAAGATATTAAATAATGTAACCCTTGGGGGACAGGAGAGACCGGGAACAACACATTGTAAATGGTGGCATTTACCTAACCTTTTGTAGTTTGCCCTATGCTACAGCAGGGTTTTTTTGGTAGCAGTGATATCACAGAATGAGACATGCTAACGCACCATATTAGAGTGGTAGCTGGTTGGACATGAAGAAACCTGTAAGCAGAAAAAAATTCGGAAAGTGTGCCAAATGTCCCCCTCACTCTGATTTTATGGGGCATTCTAATGGTAAAACTAATGGAATTTTATTCTTTTTTAGCAGGTAACAGGGCTGAGAAATACCCATTTCTATCATATAATTCACTTTTTAGTAAGACAGACAGTTTATTATATACTTAAGTTGAGTGCAACATCTTTTTCTAGAATGATCCACAGCAGTGATAGTCAGACCTCAGGGGCCAAATTAGTGAACACCATTATCCAAAAGAGCCACAGTAGTGAGAATTCATTGTTTCACATACTATATAATTCTCACAGCAAAATGACTGACCACATTTTTTTTTATCACCTACAATTGGTTAATTACATATTAAAAGCATCCTGATTGGTTGATAAATAATTAAATCACTGTTTTAATAACGTGCTGCAAAGAACCGCAAGAGACGCATTAAAGAGTCACTTGTGTCTCATGAGCCTTTGTGTATCACTGATCCTATAGTACAAAGATGCTGTAATTTTACTTTTTAACAATTTTGATAGCTCCTATGTCTACTTCTACATGTATAGAACATTCACTGGAGACTTACAGTATTTTGTAGTGGGCGTTTTTTATTATAATTTAGCAAGTACAAGTTAGTGTTGCAAAAATATCCCTTTTCCCTCAAATCCTACCAATTGCCAAAATGGAAGCATGGACTGCAGGAACAAGTAAATATTAAACAAAAAATCCAAAGCAGTATTTGGAGAGAGATTAAAATGTGGCTATACCTCTCTGCACCTTTCTCCTCATCCTCTGACTAGTAAAATGCTGTTTATGATGGCAGAAATCAGCATAGGCATCCTTTAATTATTTTTTCACTTTTTCAGGTTCCAATATTCTGCTGGCCAGAATGGCAACTCGCAAAGCAAAACCAGATGGACAGTATCACTTAAAACCTGAGGAAGTGGATGATTTTATTAGAGGTCAGCTAGTTAGCAATCTTCCAGGTACATTTTTAAATTGAATTATTGATGTCCTCCTTTTACAGGGATGTTTCAGGCTGACGTTAGAATTTGCTATATGCTGTAAAATGGTGTCCAGTATCAATCAAGGGGCAAATTATTTTCCCAAATTTCACATAAAAGAGGTTGGGCATTATTTAAGGTTATCTAATCTGCAAAATGAAGATATTTCATGTTTAGGATTATCTGCTGAATACTGGAATGCTCCTCATTTCTCTTGTCATTTTACATTTTTTCTTTGTATCTTCTTTAAGAATAAATTCCTTATTAAAGACATTACAAAGCCATACAGTATGGTGAGTTGGCAAGGGATGGGCTTAGTTTAGTATTTCAGGCAGCCTGAATATTTTTGCACTGCTAATTTGTGGGTGTGACATCTCCAGCAGAATTCCTGCTGAGTACATGACTACATGGGTAGTTACTGTTAGGAATGTAACAAAAAAGTCTTACTATGTGTGCTTGCCCACCTGGTTAGTTGGCTCTGTTATGAATAGTTGAAAATCGTATTGTGGGTGGTGTCAGGATCAAGGGAATATTTTTTTAGAAGGGGGTGTGCACTGGCAGAATTTTGAAGTTTGGGAAAGCACCAGAAAAAGGGAGTTAATAAAGATGAAGAGACATGAATGAAAAATGGGAGAGGAAAGGAAGTAAAAAGATGGATGGTTTTCTTAAAACTTGTTGGTATTAGGAAATTCTCAGTAAGAGAAGGGTTAGAGAAAAACAAGGAAGGCGGAGAAGTAAAAAGTCAGTGAGTAGAATGTAGAAGAGGAGATACTGGAAAATTGGGCATCCTTGAGTTGAAAGAAGGAAGTATTCCTTGAAATTAGCCAATGCAAGATGGAATAGTGTGTGGAGAATACAATGGAAAAGGAAACTACAATAGGACTAAAATACCTTAACACTTCTGTGTACACTGTCTAGCCATAATGGACATAGAAGTAGAACTGACATAATTGTTTTTCATTGAATTATTGTATATAAAGGTCTAAACAATTAGAGTGTAGCACTAAACTTGAGGTACAGGAAGCTGTGTGGATTGTGTCATGGAAGAATAGTAGAAATTTGCTCAATTGTGGCAACTGTATTTATGCAATTGTAAGGCAAAGTGCTTTCTTGTATGTAACAGGATAGCACGTTACCTTTATAGTGTATGCACCTGACACAGTTTGAAAGGTAAGACCCTGAAATTAATAAAGGATAACTGAAATACAGAGTGTAAATGGGTACTTAATCTTGCTCAAACTGTATGCACAGCTGTTTTAGGAATGTGTTCCAAAGCTAATGTAGATTTAGTTCATATAAGGAAACAAAACAGAAAGATATTGTAATAGACGTATAAAATATTTGAAAATAGCATCATTATCCATGCGTTCCTCACAGGGCCGCCCAGAGGATTCAGGGGGCCTGGGGTCTTCGGCGGCGGGGGGCCCCCACTTTGGCGGTAATTCGGCGGCAGGGGGTCCTTCCGTTCCGAGACCTGCCGCCGAAGTGCCCCGAAGACCCGTGGTGGGGGGTCCCCGCCGCCGAAGCAGCACCCGGCACTTCGGTGGCAGGTCCCGCTTCAGCGGTAATTCGGCGGCAGGGGGTCCTTCCGCCCCGGGGTGGAAAGACCCCCCGCCACCGAAGACTTGGAGTGGAAGAAGCTCCGGGGGGCCCAGGCCCCGTGAGAGTTTTCCAGGGCCCCCGGAGCAAGTGAAGGACCCTGCTCCAGGGCCCCTGAAAAACTCTCGTGGGGGCCCCTGTGGGGCCCGGAGCCTGGGGCAAATTGCCCCACGCCCCCCCCCCCCCCCCCCGCCCGGGTGGCCCTGGTTCCTCAATATACAGTGCTAAAACTAGATTAATACTTAATTTTGTCAATTTCACTTCTGACTATGGCTCACTATAGATTGCCTACAGGCGATTAGGTTTTAGAAGCTTGATTTTTTTTTTTTTCTTGATACATAACGTTTTTTTAGTTTGGCCTCTTCATCTAACCTGTACTATCTATCCATTTTTGTCTAATTACATTTAATTTTCTATAGTATAACGTAGTATGCTTAATTTAAAAGTCCTTTAAAGTTTTCTCATGCCACTTGCATTTAGTGTTTTCTGTAGTGTTTTCAGTGTCAGTACATCATTTAAATTGTAAAATGGAGATCCTAAAAGATGGAATCTGATTGTGAGAATATTCTAACTTTAGCTATCTATAGTAGTGTAAATGCGTAAGTTCTGATTACTTTGTAAATTATTACTTTTTTATAAACCAGTAATTTCACTAAAAATTAACACACTAGAATACTTACAATTTTCAGATGGTTCGTAACTCACCTCACTCATAATTTGAGCCATTTTTCCTCTCTGAAATAACATGTTTCCAACCAAGTAGCAATTGAAAATAGCTAGAATTTTTACTGGTTTCCTTTTAGGTGCAAACACTTGTGTACAGTTGCAAATATATCTCACTTGTTTTGTTTCTGAACTATTTTGGATTGATAAAGTGTATTAATCAGTGTACAGTCTTAATACTGACCTTGTGCTCAGTTGTTGTACAAAGTATAGAAGACACAGTCCTTATCCAAGGGGCTACAGGTTAAAAGCAATGTCCAGCAAGCACAGGTTAGTAAGTCTTGACACTGGAACAAGCATACAGACAGCAGTAACTGCAAAATTAGGCCCTTAACTAAAATTCAGTGAGACTAAACAAATACTGTACATGATATAAAATTTGCTGGTCAATCGTAATGCATCCAATGTGCTTTTTCCCCCAATCGTGCCTTAAAATTTGAACTGGATACCAGGCATTTCAAGATTAAAAGAGAATGGTAGTGCTTTAAAAATAATGAACTTTGTCTGGATTGTATAGACTTAACAGATCAAAATTACTTATTCTCTTGTTAGGAGTTGGTAGGTCAATGGAATCCAAGTTGGCATCTTTGGGAATTAAAACCTGTGGAGACCTACAATATCTTACTATGTCAAAACTCCAGAAGGAATTTGGTCCAAAAACAGGACAAATGCTCTACAGATTCTGTCGTGGTTTGGATGACAGACCTGTTCGAACAGAAAAGGAAAGAAAATCTGTTTCAGCTGAGATCAACTATGGTATAAGGTTTACTCAGGTAAACTAAAACTGTCATACGTTTTGGAGGATTAAATATTATATTTGAAAGACTTCCTCCCACAGCAGAAGATCCTCCTTGTTTCCCATGGATATTCCGAATGCCCTCATTTAATCTTTTTTGTTGTTGTTGTTTTTTTAAAGACATCACTCTATTACAGCCACAATCATAGCAGTCATATTGACAATCCATCATTCTCATCCTAACATTCTGTTCCCGGGAATGATTTACCAGTCTGAAATTCAAATTCTGGTTACCCATGTGGCAATGCATAATACCATATCTAGACTGTCATAGTGCAGATTTTTAACCAATTTATATCTTTTAAAATACTGCATTTTAAAAATATTTTATTAACTATAACAATGTTAAAATAATTATTACCTTCAGAAAGGAAGTTAGTGCAATGGTAAGATTGAGAAATTAAATATGTATGAAAATTATAAAAATTAAGGCCAACATTTTCATACCTGGATGCCTAAAGTTAGACTCTGTATCCATATTCAGGTTCTTAAACCAAATGCCTGATTGGAGAGGGAGGGAGCTTCTGCCTTTCTCATTGATTTTAGAATCAAAACAACAATCTAGGGGTTTGTCTACACAAACACTTAATCTACTCCCATTTCAAAGTAGGGTACATTAAAGCAGTGGTTCTCAACCAGGGATACACGTACCCCTGGGTGTATGCAGAGGTCTTCTAGGGGGTACATCGAGATATTTGCCTAGTTTTACAACAGACTACATAAAAAGCACTAGTGAAGTCAGTAAAAACTAAAATTTCATACAGACAATGACTTGTTTATACTGCTCTATATACTGTACACTGAAATGTAAGTACAATATTTATATTCCTATTGATTTATAATTATATGATAAAAATGAGAAAGTAAGCAATATTTCAGTGTAGTATGCTGTGACACTTTTTTTTTTTAATTGATTTTGTAAGCAAGTAGTTTTTAAGTAACGTGAAGCTTGGGGCTCTGCAAGACAAATCAGACTCTTGCAAGGGGTACAGTAGTCTGGAAAGGTTGAGAGCCACTGCATTAAAGCACAGTAGGGAACTTCTAGTGCACGACAGAGTCTACATGGGCACTTATTGCATGGCAGACTTGTGCGTGGCAGACTTGCACCTAAATGTTTGTTTAGGCAATCCCTCGGAACCTAACTTCAGCACCTTGAGTTTGAAACTTGGAACCCATGTTTCTACCAAAATTCTAATTTGATCATATTGCATATCATTCATAATTTATGGTACAGATTAAATTTAATATTAAGTAAACCTTAATGTATTACTTTTCACTTGGAAATCAGGAAAAGAAATGGGTAGGGGCCTCATGGCCAAGGTCTAAGAGTGTAGTAGAAAACTTTTCCTTTTGTAATTTCCTGACTTTTGAGTGCTTTATTTCTCAAATTTCTTGCATCAGTGTTGGGAGTTTTTCATTTAATTTCATAATATTAAATGAAAAAAAACTGATTAAATGCTACTAAATGCAGCATGAGGTTATTTGATCTAAACTGTGAAGTGGGGGATTCTTAAGTAAAGCCATTGAATTTAGGTGCAGCTTGCCAAGGAGTATAGACAACTTTGGCGGTGATCCTCAGCAAAAGTACTGCAGCTGCTTCAGACTTAAGAAGTTCACTTGGAAGTTTAGAGCCGCAATCATAAAAGATAGAAGTGAATGCTGAAATTGTGCAGAAATTGACTGCTTAGACTCCCATGCGTGTCTAGGAAAATCTTATCTACTGAATTTCTTCAAGTAGTGTCCCTGTTGGTGCTCCACTGTAGGTTAATCTGTGCCGCTGTGCCAGCCTGCCCATGCACTCTCCCTCCCTAGTGGTCTGCCTCAAGGCTGTCTAGCACTGAAGGAGCCAGCAGTTGTCCCTTCGTTATCTGTGTCCTTAGTATAAGTAGTAGTTGTTTTTGTTTCTTTTTGTTCTCCTTAGTAGTTAATGTTTCCATTTTATCCCCTTGGGATTAGAAAAGAACTTTAGCTTATGTTTCCTGCCCCAAGGGTCTTTAGAAGACTCTCTAAGTTCTTTCAGTTAATAAAAAAAAAAAAAAGACGGGGGAAGGGGGCATAAAAGAAGAGAGGAAAGAAGAACTTTCTTCTGCATTCCTCATTGCTAGAAGGTGATACCTCCCTCCCATGGGGAATGCCCAGCTTCTAGAGCAGGGGTCGGCAGCTTCTGGCCCGCGGCTCGCCAGGGTAAGCACCCTGGCGTGCCGGGCCAGTTTGTTTATCTGCCACGTTGGCAGGTTCGGTGGACCGCGGCTCCCACTGGAGCCTGGGACGGCGAACCGCGGCCAGGGGAGCCGCGGTCCACCAAACCTGCTTATGCAGCAGATAGATAAACTGGCCCAGCCTGCCAGGGTGCTTACCCTGGCAAGCCGCGTGCCAGAGGTTGCTGACCCCTGTTCTAGAGTTGCCTCTGGATGTCTGGGAGAGTCACATATCCCTCAGAAGTGCTCCCTCTGCCCCTAGTTAAAGCCGAGGTCTTGCAAGAAAAGGGAGCTGAAGTTAAAACTCCTCCTTATGGAGAAGACACTTCAGCCTCCAAGTGCTGACCCTGGATCATCCCTGGAGCCTTCAACTTCAAAGGGGTTAGAGTCACAGAAAGACCAGCAGATTCCTCCCGTAAAGTCTAAAGAGAAAGGGCTCAAAGTCCCCAAACTGAGTCGTTGGTCAGTCAGAGGGGTTCCCCAGTGTGACCACCTTGGTACTGGCTGCTCTGAACCATGGTACCCAGAAACATCAGAGTGCTTCTGCTGTGAGCTCTGCCGCACCACCTACACACACCTGGAGCTCAAGCTCTGAGGTTGTGGTACTGCTCTCTAAGGACAAAGACAAACACTCTACCGCCTCTAAAGGAGCAGCTCTGAGAAAACCTTTGGTTGAGTGAGACAAAGCTCCCATCTAGGGAACGCTCTGCACCTTCACAACCATTGGTACGGACACTCCTCCACAGTACCGAGTGAGCCGATGGTACCGTAAGAGTTCCAGTACCCTAGACACCTGACAGTTGGGGAAGAACCACAATCCCCATTATTTAGTACCAGGATCCTGCTTTTGAGCACATCCTGGCACCTGGAATCGCACTCGGCACCAGGCTATGTACTACCAATACCCCAGCCAGTGCCCCCCTTACTCGGTAACAAGTCTGACAATGACCAGGAGGATGTCATTTCCCTGGCCTCTCATCATGGCCCACCATCACAATACAAGGGTCTTCCTCAAGTCCATCGAACTAACCATGATCATGGTATGGGCCCCCTTGGGCACTCCCACCACTCATCTTCCCCTCCCCAGGGCTGTATTGGGTTCCTTGGGCAACGTACAAATCCCAAACTTCACGGGCATTTAATGTCTCTCAGAAAGAGTCTGCCTTGATGGTCTTCTACAGCGTCACTGTCCAAAGCCCCTGAACCAGAGGAGGAGGAAACTTGAGGAAAAGGAGGAAAGTCTTGAAGGGGAAGCTACCCCTCCAGCAAACTTCTCCTTATCTTTGCCAGATGAGGCTGTAATGCTCCTCCCCCCATCACTAGCTGATGATTTCAAGAACTTGCAAGGCCTTACTAAGGTGGCAGACCTGCTGCAGATTCCTCTACAGGAGGTAGCAGATGCACATCACACACTGGTGGATATTCTGCACACCTCCTACTCACCCAGAATTGCCCTCCCAATTAGTGAGTCAATTCTAGATCCTGCCAAAGTAATCTGGCAGACACCAACTGGCAAGAGAGCCGACAAAAATTTCTGCATCCCTCCCAAAGAGACAAACTTCCTGTTTCAACATCCACAACCAACTCCATTGTAGTTGATGTGGTTAATGCATGAGGCAAGCAACATCACGCCCGGTCGACCCATACGATTGTGATTGGAAAAGGCTACATCTCTATGAGAGGAAGGCATATTTGTCAGCGACATTGCAGTTTAGAGTCGCAAACTACCGAGCATCCATCGCCAAATATAATTGTATTAATTATGAGAAACTCAATGCATTTCTGGAACATTTACCGGAGAGACAAAAGGAGCAGTTTCAGGCGATTGTCAGAGACGGTCAGTTAGTAGCCAGAACAGTGTTACAGACTGCACTGGACGCAGCCAATACAATGGCCAGCTCTGTCTCTGTGGCAGTGGTAATGAGACATTCTTGTTGGCTACACCCTTCTGGGTCGCCCAGAGAGCTGCAGACTACAGTGAAAGATCTCCCATTTGAAGGGCCCAAGCTCTTCGCGGAGAAGACAGACTCTCTTCTCTTCACACCTTGAAGGATTCCTGGGCCACATTACACCCACTGGGAATCCACTCTGCGGGACAGAGAACTTGGGCCTCTGTCCACACTTTCACAGATCATTGTGCGATGACTGGAGATTCATCCTCCACTGCCCTCTACGGTACTCTCTGTAGTAACTGACTCCACTCCAAAGCCCCAGCCTTCCATGGAGAATATTGCTGTGAAGCCACTTACAGTGGAGCGCACCCACTGGGACACTACTCAAAGAGGGAGTTACTTTGTGCAATGGTTCTTCAAGATGTTTGTCCCTATGGGTGCTCCATAACCCACCCTCCTCCACTCTACTTCAGTATTGTCTATAAGGGACTTTGTGTAGAGAAGGAACTGGGCGGGGGTTCACCCTCACAGTGTAGATAGCCTCGAGGCAGCATGGGAGGGAGCGCACGTGTGCAGGCTAAACTGACACCGCTACCTAAAATCTCTGATTAGAGGTGCAGATATTCTTACAGTGGAATATCTGTTTCCCATAGGGAAACACATTTTACAAAACTATCGTTACTCACCTTGTGCAGTAACTTCCTCTTTTTAGGGTTCGTACTAGTTGTCATCAAAATCTCTTGAGTAAAACAACTTGAAGTTTGTATATCAGACTGTTCTTATGATGGCTCTACAAAGAAGTTGCACTTTTCTGTAGAAAAATAAAACTAATTTTTCAATGTTCCACATCTCAAAAGTGTGTGATTTACCTCAGATGTTGCCAAAACATTCTCCTCTCACTACAAATGACAAAATGATATGAAATTTGTATCCTCAGATTTGTCATACATCAGTATAGCAGTACGCATACAGTGAAAATTCTCCTATTCAGAGGCAAAAAAGAGGCACTTTTACCTTTGAATTTTCTTGCTGTAGTCAGTTGGCTGTGCTCTTTTTTTATTTTAAAAATCTTTATAGTGTATCCTTTAGTTTCATGCCAAAACTACATGAAATAAATTAATTTACATACTTTTAATTTTTAAAGACATTTTAGCTCTCTGCATCAGATGCATGACAGTGATAAAAAAACTTTTTTTTCCTTCCGTTTAGCCTAAGGAAGCAGAAGCTTTCCTTCTGAGTCTTTCAGAAGAGATCCAACATAGACTTGAAGCTGCTGGGATGAAGGGAAAACGGTTAACTCTTAAAATCATGGTCAGAAAGGCTGGGGCCCCTGTGGAGCCTGCAAAATATGGAGGCCATGGAATCTGTGACAATATTGCCAGGTAACCTTGCATAGAATTAAAAACTTATCAGTATGTAGGTATGGACCCACTACTGCAGGGTGCTGAGCCTCGTGAACTCCCAATAAAACATAAAGGGCGTTAAAGGTGCTCAGTGCCTTGCAGAATTGGGCTTTATATAGTATCTATTACTATATAATAGCTGCAGTACTGTTCTCAAACTTCCTGTATGTTTTGTTTAATATAGTCCAGGGGTCGGCAACCTTTCAGAAGTGGTGTGCCAAATCTACATTTATTCACTCTAATTTAAGGTTTCGCGTGCCAGTAATACATTTTAATGTTTTTAGGAGGTCTCTTTCTATAAGTCTATAATATTTAACGAAACTATTTTGTATGTAAAGTAAATAAGGTTTTTAAAATGTTTAAGAAGCTTCATTTAAAATTAAATTAAAATGCAGAGCCCCCTGGACCGGTGGTCAGAACTCGGGCAGTGTGAGTGCCACTGAAAATCAGCTCGTGTGCTGCCTTCGGCACGCATGCCATAGGTTGCCTACCCCGATATAGTCCTAGGTGGTGGTCTGGTTTTCCTATAGAAACATGACTATAGTTTAGATTATCATGCAAAAAATGTCTTAAATACATTTTCCTCTTGTAATCTTAGAGGAGTTTAGAGACTAATATCTTTCCTTCCAGTCTCCTTTAGAAGGAGAAAGGGAACTTCATTGTGATGGTCATGAAATAAGCGGGGGTTGTCTGGACTGGAAAGCCTTCCTGAAAAGGCTTAGATAGTCAAAATCACTTTTGGAAGAGCAACTGGCTGAAAATACTCACCTTGACACAGTTTTTAAAATTGTGTGTTAATTTTCTTCAGCACTGTATTACACTCAGCAGCACCAATCAGAGCACCCCAGTCTAATCTTTGTGGTGATCAGCTTCCAATAAATCTTTTCAGGGATTCAGAGATTCCAGAAGGCTAATTACAAACCTTAAAAAACAAACAAACAAAAAAAAAACCACCTTAGTCAGGCTTTATGCTTTTTTCCTGTTTTAAACAATAAAGTAATAATTGGTAATACTTACTGACACTCTGCTACAGTATGTAGCACTAATTGCCTGCCAAATACTTATTAAAGTGTACAGTTCCTTGAATTCAGCAAATCCTAAAATGAATGATTTTTTTTTTGTTAAAAGTCTACGATAGTACACTCTCAAACTGATGTCGGTGAAGTATACGCAGAATAAATATTAATATTTTTATAAAAGGTGACCTTGAGAACATCCACCTGTTTTGACTTATGCTGAAAATAAGATTAGATCTCAGAGAATCTCTGGCACCCTGTTTGTGGAATATAACTATCTGATGTAATGCTGTTGATATAGATATAATGAAATCGGGTTTTTCCAAAGCTAATAGTCTTTAAGTCTTTTCAATAAAGTAGAATGGCATGCTGTACAAATGCTTTACACAAATCAATTACTGCACATATTTGTCCCATATGAAAAGTATTAATACTGATCCCTTTCATAGATGTACTGGGCAGTAGATCTAGAGCTAGAGGAGGAAGTAAAGTAGAAGAAGTGAGAAGCAGCAGAATCAATCAGTCTGAAAACGGAACTCATCCAGGATAAAAATGGAGAATATAGGAGAGGAAAGGAAGGAGAGCCAAATGTGTCCAAATTAGAAAGAGAGGACAGGGAACATTAAGAACAATAAATGATAGCTGCACTTATAGAAAAGGGGAGGAAAGGTGAAGAGAACATACCTCAGAGGTTAGAAAGTTGTGAGGCATGTTGTTTATTATATGTATTATTATAGCACTTACGAGCATTAGTCTTTGGGCTAGCATCCAATTGTATTAGGTACTGTACAAATAGAAAACAAAAATATAGTCATCGCACCAAAGAACTTGGAATCTAAGTATAAGACAACACAACAGCTAGGTACAGACCAAGAAAAAGAGATGTACAAGAGATCAATGAGACAATATTGGGAGAAGATAGTAGGTGTTAGATGAGGCAGGCGTGGGAAAGAAGGAGCTTGATGCCAACAGTACATCCTTCAGGGTTTGGAGGAAAGAAGACTGCGACTGAAATAGACTCCTCTACATCTCTGGCTGCTATATACATATTAGGATGGTCTCAGTAAAATGTGGATGTCTCACCTATCAGATCATTAATGTTAGTTAATTATTGAGGACAAAAATGTTTCTCCCTTCCTCGCTATTAACTTAATCCAGAATGTTTTAAAATTGTGTTAGACTGGTAATCATCTCTCATAAGTATTGATTTTAATCAATGTTTCTATAGTGTATTTGTCCTAGTTTTCCTAAAAAATATTATTCCAGTTTTGTAGACTGAGAAATTACTTTCCTCTGTGGTATCAAGTAGTATATCTTTCTTTGAGATGATGTCCGGAATGAATAGTGTGAAGTCTCTTTACGATTTTGTAATGCATCTTTTCTTTAACTGTATTTTATTCTTTGCAGAACTGTAACTCTTGACCATGCAACAGATAGTGCAAAAGTAATTGGGAAGGAAACACTAAACATGTTTCACACAATGAAATTGAACATATCAGATATGCGAGGGGTGAGTTAATAAAACTAAGAGTTCAAGTTTGTGTTTTACATTTCCTGCTCTACATTGATATATTTATGCAACTTTCTTAGGCTGCACAGACTTGGATTGACATTAACAGGGTACTAGTTTCACATATGATAAAGTACAACTTGACTATTTGTAAACTGGCTACACTTCATTTAGTAATCTTTTTAGAATAGAAATGTGCAAGCTCAAACATGCCATTTTTATAGAGAGAGTTTTCACAGTTTCACAGTTTAATATCACAATTACAGTAAAACTAATTGGCAGTGAATAATATCCTAGCTATGTAAACATAAAAAATAGTCCTAGCAGCCCCCCACCCACCGCCTATTTCATGCTCTGTGTGGCCTGTCGTACACTATCTCAGGATTTCCCGTCCAAGATTTTAGAAAAGTTGGAGGTAAGCCTGCAAATGGTACCCAGGTGCACCATTGAATTGGGCAAAATAATTTTTAAGAATACTTCTGCAGTTTTGTTTTGGATATTATTTTGGACTAAATTAAAGGTGAGAGAAACTTTTCTGGGCAGGAAATGTATCTGGTAGAAAATGAAAGTATGTTTGTTACTATTGCACTTGGAGGGAAACCCTGCCCTTGTGCACTTGGCATGGACCTTCACTGTTTGTCTGATACTCAGATACTGAAGTGGTAAGTGTAGTATAGATTAGATCGGTGAGTTGGAATTAAAAAATAGTATCCCTCACTTGGTACATCTTTCACCTGTCGTGGGTACTTCTTTGAGTTAGTATAAATTTCTACTCCTGGTTGCAACATATATATTTGTTTGAGTTTGGGGAGTTCGTATAATTTTTAAAACCAATATAAGTTATATAAATGATTCATATCGTCCTGTTGAGACACACTTTTTCTTTACTTTACTCCCAGAGAAATGAAGAAGGGTGGCACTTTTGTAATTTCTTAGCTGTTGACTTTGGGGGCTGATTTTGTTTTTTAGTACCTGCAAAATATTTTTCCTCTAGTAATAAGTGGATGGGTTTGGTTAGGAGGGTTGGGGGAGTTTATATATTACAAAATACTTCATTAAATTTATGTCTGCTTAAGTTGCCCTTATTTGCTACTGTTCTTGACTTTGTGATTACAAATAAGGATACAAAATATGTTTTTTGTTTTGAGGTTGGAATTCAGGTGCAACAGTTAGTTCCCATCAATAAAACCACTTCAGCTGTTTCCTCTCGCTCATCAGTACCATCTGGACATTTACCTGGGGGATCACATTCAGTTATCGATCTTCTCCATATTCAGAAAACTAAGAAATGTTCAGAAGAAGAACATAAAGAAGGTCAGTAACTACTTATGCTAAGCAATCTGTTCCAGCTTGTATTTACCTGTGACACTCTAAGTACATTTTCCAGACCTGAAGAAGAGCTCTGTATAAACTGGAAAATTTGTGTGTCTCACCAACAGAAGTTGGTCAAATAAAAGATATTACCTCACCCTGGACTGACACGGCTACAACAACACTGCATGCTTTAAACTGCCATGGTCAGTTGTATTTTGGGTTTGTGATATTATTTGCTTCCTTTAAGAAACAACTCGTTTTTAATTTGATTTCTAAAAAAGAGGGATGTATGGATTAGTTTAGAATCAGAACTTCTACAAAATCTTGAAAAGCTAGATGGATAATTAAAGGTAGATATTTAAAGTGGAAAAAAGTTCTCACTAACCATTCCCATTATTGCACAAACTACCAAATGTTTTTCAGTAGAAGCATAAGGTACCTCAAATTCCATATCATGTGAAAAGTAAGTTGTTTTTGAACTGTTAAGATAATTTTTCTGTATATTGTTTTCTACATTTATAGTATTTGTGGCTGCTATGGATCTCGAAATATCATCTGCATCAAGAACATGCACTTTTCTGCCATCTCTCACTACTCATCTGACATCTGGTCTCAATCCCATTACCAGCAAGGCTGAGTCTGCAGTTAAATGGAATGGTTTACACACTCCTATCAGCGTAAAATCAAGACTTAATTTAAGTATTGAGGTTCCTTCACCTTCCCAGGTAAATGTGAGGGGTATGGAACATCTGATACATACTTGTTTGTAATTACTGTTCAGGAATGCAGTTCCCATTTTTGGTGGTAAATACCCAACAGGAAAAACTGTCATTCTTCCAGTATTTTTCTTCCTTTTTACAGTGTCAGGGAATGGAACTGGGACTAAAAAGGAGAAGATACTCCAGGATCAGGGTATTGAATAGATTACCCTACACCCAGCAACTCTAAAGCCCTTTAAAGAAATACAAACCTTGGCTTTAAAAATCATGAGGTTCTGAAAACTTAACTCAGAGTTACGAAACTTTTTTGTGTTAATGCTAGTATATAATAAAAATGTCAATACTCTGTTAGGAATTTAAATATGTATTTTTTTAAATTCTGTAGTATGTGCTGAGCTTTAATTATTATGTTATTAATAGGGACTATTTTCCATATAGGCTAATTACTAATGAACTATTAAAGGTGACTTTTACAAAGTACCATTTATGTTTTTCATGAAGGTAGAGCTCTTAAGCACTGTTAGTATCTTTTTGTTATAATCCTGATATTCACACCTGCTCATCCTAATACCTGACTAGAGCTAAATAAGAATTCTGCTCCGTACAAGGTTACACTTTACCGTACTCATTAATTAGTAACACAACTAATTCAAAAGGTTCAAATGACACAGTTCAGATTTTGCCATGTTAATTTTGTTTAATATATTAAACAAAATAGAAAAGTAATAGAATTTGAAAAGCTCACTCTTCTTGTGCTCTAATTCAGTATGCTTAGAAATGGTTAGATTATTCAGAAATTCAAGATTGTCCCAAAGAACCAAAGCGTTGAAGCAGCATGGTGCTCTCCTTTTCTTCTTTCCAGCCTCATTTATGGTGAAGACCTTTTGCTCCCTCAGGAGATCAGACAAAATGCTGTCTTAAAGATCACTCTGCAAATATGGAAAAAGGTAGTTGGGTACTTTGATATAGCACCAGAATTTTCACTGACGTTCTCAGTATGCAGGCTGCCTTGTGCTTCTTTGGGACTGGAAGTTTAACTTTTAAAAGATGAGATCCCATACTAGGATAGTCAACCATTGGAGACTTTTTCCCATGCATAACACTACTAAACTTCGAAAGCTCAGAATTAAACTTAATCTGCTTTCTTCAGGTTTCTTTGTGTACCAACACAATCATTTCCTAGACATATTTACAAAAGGAGAAGCTCTGCAAATGAGAAAGAAAAGTATAAAATAGACACTGACCTAACAAAATAAACTCCTATATTTAATGTTATATTTCTTTTTGTTGATAAATTCCTGCAATTATATACCCCTAGTCTGTGCCTTGGGTATGAGATTTTAAAATTTTTCTCAAGGATAATCAGTAGAAGAAAGCATTTAGAATACTCCCCTGAAACCTGTATTTGCAAGACTTACCAGCAAATGCGGTATTTCATGCTGTACAGATTGCTATTTTCCTTTCATTTTAGAGACTTCCTTTTTGTTCTGTATTTGTACAGAGCCTCCAACAGTGGTGGGCAACCTGCGGCCTGCTGGCCACACATGGCCTGTCAGGGTAATCCGCTGGTGGGTCGTGAGACAGTGTTGTACGCAGGCACGGCCACCCGCAGCTCCTACTGGCCCTCCGGCCTGCACTGCTTTCTGCAGCTCCCATTGGCTGGAAACGACGAATTGTGGCCACTGGGAGCTGTGGGTGGCCGTGCCTGCGGACAGTCAACGTAAACACTGTCTCCTTGCCCACCAGCGGATTACCCTGACGGGCCTCAGGTTGCCCACCACTGGCCTCCAACAATGTAGTCCTAGCCCCTGTCTGGATCTCCTAGGTGCAACAATAATAAATGTAGATTTGAATCCATGTTGCTTAAAATTATTATTTAAGATGTTCCTATTGTGATTATCAGTCATACTCTCTGTCACTCAGGGAGCTGCAATTACATACTTCAGCTTTTGGAATCTGATGCACCATTTCATTTGTTCAATGTTCGTAGTTTTATGTTTTATCAGAATCTACCCCTAGGACCAACTGTTGAGAACTGACTTGATTATTGAATGGTGTTTATGGTTTGGGGGAAAAAGCATATCCTAAATTTACTGATTGTACTAATAAAACCCATGTTACAAATATGGCAATGAGAAATCTGATGTTGCTGTAAATACACCAGATTAGTAACACCAAAGTAAATTGGAGCATATATATATATATATAACTAAACTGAATGATCACTCAATTGCTGTATTGCTGAATGATCAGTCAGCTGCTTTAGACCAGATAGTAGACTTATGTTCAAATCAATATACATGTTGCCAATATCTTATTTGATTAGTTATTTAGGGTTATAATGAAGATTAGATGAATGTGAAGGGAAGTTTATATAGGAATTATATTTACTATGTTAAATATTATTTTTAAAAATACAAGACTAAGCATTTATGTATACTAACTTAATTTTGCCTTTTACTTAATACAGCTGCTACAACATTCAGTACTGTCAGATTCCCAAGTCAGCTTGTGTATACAAATTAGGATGTCAGTTGTTGTGTTTTAATTTCTTCTAATTTCAGTTTATAAAATAAATACTATGACTCTTTTAAACTGTTTTTATGTACTTATGTTCTTGGTTCTCAGAAAATCTAATGACCTTTTTATTTTATTTTATTTTTATTTGCAGTTAGATCAATCAGTCTTGGAAGCACTGCCATCTGATCTCAGAGAACAAGTAGAGCAAATGTACGCCATTCAACAGGCAGAGACTTATGGTGATAGCAAAAAAGAACCCATAAATGGGTGTAACAGTGAGTTTCTGCCACAGCCAGTTGGAGCAGTTCTCTTACAAATACCAGACCTCCAAGAACCAAACAGTGATACAGGAATTAATGTAATAGCCCTGCCAGCATTCTCACAGGTAGAGTATACTCTAAAATAAGTGGGCTTTAACATGGTGTCAACAAATATGACCTTTGAATCTGTAGTAATAATAGTTAACAACTTCATTTGTCCAGGCAAAATTATTAGAATTTGTGAGTCGTTCAGAACCCACCCATAGGCCACTACGTATTGGTCTCTGCACCTTTAGAATTTTTATCCTGGACTCCGGAAAAGTATAATACATGTTAAATATTTATAGTTACCAGTATTTCTACATCCGTGTCTTGAAAAGTTATTTTTTGTTGTTGATGAAAAGGCTCTGCAATTATCCCTCATTTTGCAATTAAATGAGATGTATGAACAGTTTTTTCCTTGCACTGCAGCTGTGTTACATTGCACTACCAGTGCAAGGCAGTCCTAAAATCAGCTTAACTAGCCACTGGAGGATCAGCCCATTATAGATGGATCTTTTGATGGCATAAAGCTAGTGTAGTAGCTCCCAAGCCACACATGTGCCTGCCAGTTTAGTTTAGTGTGTTTTTGTCAGGGGGAAAAGGAGGTATGACAGGAGCTTCCATGGGTCCCAGCAATTCCCAAATGCCATATTAGTTGCTTGAGGCTGTTGGCTGCTGTTGCAAGTTAGACCAGCCTAAGGACTATTTTAAATCCATGAAGGCTACTGGACTGGTGCACAGCAGGACCAGGATTAGGGGAGTGCAAAAGTGGTTTATAGCATGATGGCTTGAAGTGGTAGATGCTATTCATCCAAGGCTGGTCATCCTTTCTTCAGTCCCAGGGGATCACATATGTTGGAGATGGATATTGAAAGATCTTGTTATAGACTTCATTTAAAATTCATTAGCAGCAACAAGGAGCTAATTCTCCATTCACTGTTTCAGGACACTATACATCCTATTAGGCAGAGAGGGAAATTGAACTGGGATCTCCCAAGCACCAGCTGAGTACCCTAACCACTGGTTTAAAGGTTGTAATAGATGCCTGTCCCTTCCCCCCCCCCCCCAGCTGTTTTGTGTGAAATTGCAAAAACAGCTTAGCCACCTAAGCTGTCTAACTCCAAGAAAGGGGAGATGGGTTTCCAGTTGTGGATTTCAAACAGAGATAGGTGCCTCCCTGCAGCCTGGACTTAGGTGCTGAAATCTGTGAGAGGGACAGGGTTTAGGACATACTTCTCTCATAGCCATTTCCCATTGGCTAGCTCAGGTGGCCCCACATAGTGTCCTGGCTTTTGTGCATCCTGTTCTTAGATGCCTAACTCAGGCTTTGTGGATTCCAGTGATTTTTCTATGCATCTAAAAGTTAGGCATTGTGGAAAAGTCCCTTTGTAGATCCAAGCCTAAGTTCTCAAAACTAAAAGTAACATAAGTTCAGCAGTTCTTAAAGCTGTTACTATTGAAGTGGTATCTTAATTAAAAATAATATATGGTCTTCATGTCATAACTACATCATTATGGGAGAATATATCATAGATGAAATGTAGGGATGGAAAGGACCCCAAGAAGCCATCCAGTCCAGCCCCTTTTGCCATTGCACAAATAAGTAAACCTAGACCATCCTTGACAGTGTCCAACTTGTTTTTAAAAGCTTCCAGTAACAGGAACTCCACAACCTCCTTTGGAGGCCTATTCCAGAGTTTAAATACCCTTATCATTAGAAAGTTTTTCCTAATATCTAACTTAAATCTCTTGCTGCAGATTAAGTGCATTACTACTTGTCCTACCTTCAGTGGACTTGGAGAACAATTGATCATCGTCCTCTTTTTAACAGCCCTTAGCACATTGGAAGACAGTTATCAGGTCCCTCCTCAGTCTTCTTTTCTCAGGACTAAACATGTCAAATTTTGTTAACCTTTTCTGATAAATCAGATTTTCTAAACCTTTTTTCATTTATATTGCTCTCCTCTAGATGCTTTCCAATTTGTCCATATGTGTGTAAAAGAAAAAAAGTTATTTATATTTGAAACTTAATGAATTAGTACAGTAGTACACTCCATAAATTGAAATATTACTGTCATTCTGCAGCAGGAGGATTTTAGCAGTGGAGAATTTTAGCTATAGCAACTCAGCAGAGGTAAATTATTACACAGTTTACATCCTGCAGTTTCTTATTGCTTAATTAGGTTAATTCTTTTCAACTCTACATCACTTTTGTCTGAATTGCTTTTATATGAGTGGTTGCCTGGTTAATAAGGTGACTGATTTGTTCATTGGGAAATTTGTGGTAAGTTTCACTTGTTAATTCTAAGGTTTGTATTGTAAGAATCCATATAGGTTTAATTCATTTCAGTTAGCCTCTGTAGTAATCATTTGGAATACAGAAAAATCTATAAAAGTTGGCAAGATTTGAAGCTTAAAGCAGAGCATTTAAGTGGTAAAGAATACGAGTATTTACAGATTATTTAAAACTGAATGGCATGTGTTTGCTGTGTTGAAGTTAGTTTTTTCGAGCACTTGCTCATGTCCATTCCATGTTAGGTGTGCGCATGCCACATGCGCAGTCACCGGAGATTTTTCCCTCAGTGGTATCCGTTGGGCTAGCTCTATCGCCACCTGCTCATGTGCCAGTATAAGGGGCCTATCTGGCCCTACACTCTCTGTTCCATCTGACCACCCGTGACAGTCGCTGGAACAACTTCTCTTGCCTTAGCGAGGCATTTAGTCAGTGATTCTGTTATTCCATCCTTTCTTTCACAAGTTTAGTTACCTTCAGTTATTTCTTTTAGTAGTAGCGTATATAGTTGAAGCCTCCACTTTTAGCTTAGAAGGGCATCCTCCGCCTGCGGGGGCAGGCGTACCCCGATCTCCGGGCTTCAAATCTTGTACCTCCTGCGGCAAGCCCATGCCGGTGAGCGACCTGCACTCCAGCTGTCTGAAATGTCTGGGGGAGGATCACGTTCGAGAGCATTGCCAGGTCTGCTGCCAGTTCAAGCCTCATATGAAAAAGGACAGGAAGGTTAGGCTAAGTTCCATCCTGATGGAAGCCAGGCTCAGACCAGTATCAGAACCAAGCTGGTCAGACATTGGTGCGGAGTGCTCCTCCAGTGGCACTGGTCTCCCAGCTCCGTTCCCCTTCACCAGTGCCGAGGAAGAAACACAAGAAACAACGATCCAAGAGGGGACGTTCCCCAGAATTGAGGAAGGACAAACACAGGGAGTACAACAGTGGGAAACCTGTGTCTGGCCACTTCTTTACCCCAACTCTGCTTGTGGCACCATTGACTCCACCCTGCTCGCAGATGCCGCTGAGTTTAGTACAGGACCATCCACCGATACCATGGGGATCATCATGGCACGAGCAGGATTTCAGTGCAGTCCACCCCGGAGGCATTTGCAGTGGCCAGGGACCAAACAGCTCTTCTGGTACTGCCGATTCTGGCAGAGCAAGTTCTGGCACCGATGAGGTCATCGAGCAGAAGGGAGCATGTTGTCTTGAGCGCCTATCCAGCACTGGGTCCACTGGTACCGACCAGAGGGAAACCGACCCTGCTGATGTCAGCAAAGAGTTCATTGCTCCAGCACCGTTCCCTGAACCCTCGGGACTGGCTGACAGAAGCAAGGAGTTCCAGTCCCCTACAATCCCTCCAAACTGACTTGTCCTCGGGGTTGGAGGTGAAGTGGGCACCCAATCAAGGGGCCAATACCAATACCCAACCTACGTTTCATCAGATCTTGGTGTGAGGGGGGGACTCTCTCTGGCTTGGTGGGCAGTGGCTCATGCAGGAATCCGTGGGGGTTTTCCCTGGTACTGGGAGTGCCTTCCAGCCATTCATACACAGTTGTGTGAGAGAGAAGGGCCACTCCGTTGTGCCACCTGGATTCCAGTACTGAGCCCGGTACCAATACTCAGGAGTTAGAGCTGCATGATGTGAAGGCAGAGTCTACCCTTACCTTGACAACTGGCTGATCAAGAGCTGGTTGGAGGCCCACGTGAAAGCTAGCATCAGTCTGGTCCAAGCTACCTTCTGAGCCCTGGGCCTATTGATAAATGAGCAAGTCAACTCTCCTCCCCGTCCAGAGGATAGAGTTTATCCTGGTGGTGCTTGATTCTACCCAGGCCAGAGCATTCCTCCCAGAGGAGCTTCCATAGAATGTCGGCTTTGATATCAAAGATCAAGGCCCACTGCATGACGACAGCCAGTTTCTGCCTCAAACTTTTAGGTCACATGGCAGTGTGCACCTACATGGTACAGCATGCAAGACTGCTCCTCAGACCCCCTTCAAGCTTGGCTGGCCTCAGTGTTCTCACTGAGCCGTCACCACTTGGACTTCATGCTTACAGTTCCTGCCCCGGTCCTCACCTCCGTCAACTGGTGGAGGGATCCCTTTGTCACTTCCCAGCCATCAGTGTATCCCTAATCTCTGACGTATCTGGTCTAGGTTGGGGGGCTCGCCTCGAACATCTCTGTATTCAAGGTGCGTGGTCTCAGGAGGAGCTGTCCTTGCATACAAACATCCGAGAGTTCAGAGCAATCCACCTAGCATGCCAGGTGTTTCTACCCCAGATTGCAGGCAAAGTAGTGCGAGTACTCATGGACAACATGGCAGATGGCAGCCATGTTTTACATCAGCAAACAGGGAGAAGCACACTCATCCACCCTCTGTCAAGAGGCCATTCGCTTGTGAGACTTCTGTGCAAAGGACTCCATCCACTGCGAAGCTTCTATACCTTGACTTTTTTAGCAAAGGTTTTGATACGGTGTCCCACAGTATTCTTGCCAGCAAGTTAAAGTAGTATGGATTGGATGAATGGACTATAAGGTGGATAGAAAGCTGGCTAAATCGTTGGGCTCAACGGGTAGTGATCAACAGCTCGATGTCTAGTTGGCAGCCGGTATCAAGCGGAGTTCCCCAGGGATCGGTTTTGGGGCCAGTTTTGTTCAACATCTTCATTAATGATCAGGATGATGGGATGGATTGCACCCTCAGCAAGTTCACGGTTAACACTAAGCTGGGGGAGAGGTAGATACGCTGGAGGGTAGGGATAGGGTCCAGAGTGACTTAGACAAATTGGAGGATTGGGCCAAAAGAAATCTGATGAGGTTCAACAAGGACAAGTGCAGAGTCCTGCACGTAGGACGGAAGAATCCCAGGCGGGGTACCGACTGGCTATGTGGCAGTTCTGTAGAAAAGGACCTGGGGATTACAGTGGGCAAGAAGCTGGATATGAGTCAACAGTCTGCCCTTGTTGTCAAGAAAGCTAATGGCATATTGGGCTGCATTAGTAGGAACATTTGCCAGCAGATGGAGAGAAGTGATTATTTCCCTCTGTTTGGTATTGATGAGGCCACATCTGGAGTATTCTGTCCCGTTTGGGCTCCCCACTACAGAAAGGATGTGGACAAATTGGAGAGAGTCCAGCAGAGGGCAACGAAAATTATTAGGGGGCTGGGGCACATTACTTATGAGGAGAGGCTGAGGGTGTGACATTCTATATCTTGGGGGAATGTCCTGATTTTTATATATAAAGCATGCCTTGTAAGGTATCACGGGAAAGCTTATGATCTGCTGAAAGTAATTTCTCTATCTATATATGTATATCATTAATGCATATGAAGTTATGAGAATTGTGTGGTATGGTCATCACTAAAACATGCTGTAAGTTGGGGAATCAGCCAGATATTCACTCCCCAGAGGCTACAGCAAGGAAAGTAACCAACACCTGGTGGGGTATCAGTCAACCCACCAACAACCATTGTCCAGCAAGGGAGCTACAATGCAATAACTTACTTGCATGAGGCCACACCAGGGGAATTGCTCAACCTTTCCTGGAGATTCAGCAATGCCCCGAGACATGCCTGGACTTGTGCTCCCCAAGCACATGGGACTGAGGTTATAAAACAGACACAGTGACCACATATGGGGCCTTTTCTCCTGCCCCCAACTATACTGCAAGCAACTAAGACACTGAGAAGAAGACAAGACTCCAATAGAGGAGATTGGCCTAGGTTTAAGGAACAAACCTGTATATTAAGGACTGCAATATCCAATAAGGTGAGAAATTGCTTCATCTAGATGTTGCCCATCTGATAGGGTTGAGAGTTTAGACTGCGTGCTTATATTTTATTTTATTTTGGTAACTGATTGACTTTTTGCCTGTCACTTAAAATCAATCTTTTATAGTCCATTTGTTTCACTGTTTATCTTTACCAGTGAGTTTGTAAGAAGTATGTGGCCAATCTGCTCAGGTTTTGCAAAGACTGATGTATGTTTATCCACTTTCCATTGATGAAGTGGTGAACTAATTAATAAATCTGCACTGCCCATCTTGAGCAGTACAAGATGGTATATTCCTGAGGTACAGTGCTGGGAGCTGGGGGGGATTTGGCTCTGGTGCCTTTCTCTGTCTGATTCATGAGTGGCTCTGGGAGCATTCCTGCAATATAGCTAGGTGTGGGGCTCCACATGCATTTGTGCTGAGTGATAAAAACACCTGGAGGGGATTGCTGCTGATCACTAGCAAGTCATGGTGAGAGACAGCCCAGGCTGGAGAGAGTTAAGGGGGCACAGTGGTCCCACAGTGCCAGGTTGCACCCCAGGGAGACCCCGTCACAGAGGGAACTGGGCTTATTTAGTCTGCAGAAGAAAAGAGTGAGAGGGGATTTGATGATAGCCTTAAACTACCTGAAGAGGGGGTTTCAAAGGGGATGGAGCTAGGCTGTTCTCAGTGGTGACTGATGACAGAACAAGGAGCAATGGTCTCAAGTTGCAGTGGTGGAGGTTTAGGTTGGATATTAGGAAAAACTTTTTCACTAGGAGGGTGGTGAAGCACTGGAATGGGTTACCTAGGGAGGTGGGTGGAATCTCTATTCTTAGAGGTTTTTAAGGCCCGGATTCACAAAGATCTGGCTGGGATGATTTAGTTGGTGTTGGTCCTGCTTTGAGCAGAGAGTTGGACTAGATGACCTCCTAAGGTCTCTTCCAACCCTAAGCTTTTATGATTCTGTGATTACTGGAGCCCGGAACTCTCTGACAGATCACCTCAGCGGGTCTTTCTCTTCTCACCATGAGTGGTTCCTTAATCCTGACGTAGCAAGATCCATCTTCCAGAGGTGGGGGTTTCCCCTTGTAGACCTGTTTGCAGGTCCCAAGAAGGACAGGAAATGTCAGCAGTTTTGTTCGCTACGCGATCGCAGCCCAGGCTCACTCAGAGATGTCTTACTACTCCTATGGACAAAGCACCTGCTCTACATGTTTTCCACCTATTCGTCTTGTACACAAGGTCCTACTGAAACTAAAGCAAGCATTCTTATAGCCGTTGCTTGGCCGCATCAACACTGGTTCAGCACATTAGTGGGTCTGTCAGTAGCGGCCCCGTTGCCACTCTTTCTCCTCCCGGACCTGATCTCGTAAGATCATGGCTGTCTGCTCCACCGACCATGTGGAAGCTCCATGGTTGAATCCAGTGAAGTGGGCCTGTTCTGGCAGACTTTTTCTGGTCTTGTAGTAGGAAACCATCTGCTAGAAGGACTTACATCACCAAGTGAAGCGTTTCTCAGTGTGGTCATCCCAAAGAGGCCTCTCAATCATCCCTCCAGTCCGTGTGGGAGTACCTGCTCCATCTGAAACAGGGCCTAGCTATTTCATCGATCAAGGTGAATCTAGCAGCAATCTCAGCCTTCCGCCCTCTGATGGGCCAGTAGGTCGCTTTTTCCAAGGAACTAGAGGGACTTTACCCTCAAAGTCGCCATCCCATTCCCCTGTGGGACCTACACCTCATCTTGTCAAGAATCACGGGCCCTCCCTTTGAGCCACTGGCATCATGCCCTCTGCTGTCTCTCTCCTGGAATATTGCCTTCCTGGTAGTGATTATCTCAGCCAGGAGGGTCTTAGAAATGAGGGCCCTTACATCAGAACCCCTGTATATGATGATGTTTACGTACAAGGGTCAGTTCTGCCCCCATCCAACATTCCTCCCAAAGCTGGTCTCGCAGTTTCATAGTAATCAGGTTTTCTTCCCCAAACCACAAAAATTCGGAGGAGCGTGTTTCCATACTAGATATTAGACACGCCCTGGCTTTCTGCCTTCAGAGGATCAAGCTGTCCCATAAATCCGCACAGCTTTTTGTGACAGTAGCAGCCAGGATGAAAGGACTACTGGTTTCAGTCCAGAGAATTTCATCCTGGATCACGTCCTGTTTTTGTATGTGCTGTGAGCAGGCAGGTGTCCCGCTTCCTGCCCATTCAACGAGAGCTCAGGCTTCATCAGTGGTGTTTCTGGCCCAAGTCCTAATCCAAGACATCTGCAGAGCAGCAACATCGTCATCGGTACATACCTTCTCCTCCCATTATGCCATCATCCAGCAGGCTAGAGATGATGCCAAGTTTGGTAAAGCAGTGTTGCAGTTGGTATGTCTTTGAACTCCAAGCCCACCTGCTTGGCTTGGGAGTCACCTAACGTGGAATGGACATGAGCAAGCACTCAAAGAAGAAAAAACTGTTACTAACTTTTCCATAACTGTTCTTCGAGATGTCTTGCTCATGTCCATTCCATGACCACCCTCTTGCCCCTCTGTCAGAGTTAGCTGGCAAGAAGGAACTGAGAGGGTGCAGAGCGGGATAGGCCCCTTATACATGCATGAGCACATGGCACCAGAGAGCACTATTGCTAGCCCAGTGGATACCACTGAGGGAAAAATCTCAAGCAACTGTGTATGTGAAGCATAAACACCTAATGTGGAATGGACGTGAGCAGCACATCTCAAAGAACAACAGTTACACAAAGGCTAGTAACCGTTTTTTACCATTAGCAAATTTGTACCTCCTACTCTGATTTCAAATGGTAAATCACTTTGAGAATGTAAACAGCACATAAAAAACTGATACTTTGTATGATGAGTTAATAAGGAAAGGTCACTTAGGAGTTCTTAATTTCACAACAGATTTGTTTTGCCTGAAAGCTAAGTATATTGTAATCACCTTGTTAATAATTTATTACAGGCATAAGTACTAGCATAATGTTTGAGAACTATTTATGTAAAGTATACAAGATTCACTTTTTTGTTCAGTTTTTTTAAAATCTGACATTATGGTTGCACAGATAATTATTTAAGAGTCAGGAAATTATTTAATTTTGTACTTTCAAACTTTAGTTTGGATCACTATCTCTTAGTGTAAATTACAAAGTGCACCTTTTAAGCAATGGGGGGTGGGTGTGCACACGCACAGGTAAAAACAAAATAAGATGCCCTGTGTATGATTTTATTTGAGAAATAGTTACGAGAGGGTATAATTAGACTATTGCAATGCATGTACACAAAGGGACCAAGTTCATGCTGCATGTGCAGATTTCCTGATTCTTGGGTGCTTAACCATTCAGCTTTAACTTTTTAAAAATATATATTTTTAATAGAAATGCCTATGTTTTTAAAAGTAATTCCAAGTTCTGGAAATATTTGGCTGGATTCCGTGGTAATGTGTTATCAAATACAAGGTGTGCATTCAGTAAGGCCAGGACTCCATCCAAGGCTTACCTTATTTACTGCACGTCTTATGTGTTGAAAACTTTGTGCTGGGCATGAAGAGTTTTCAAAACTGAAAAAAATCTGTGCCAAGTGCATCAAGATTTACCTTTGTAAGCAGATGCACAATTTATATGAAGTGAGTATTCATTAGAGAGGTAAGTTGGTGTGAACTGTGCAGCCTGTCTTCCATACAAATATTTGTAGATCTCAGTTGAAAAAAAAAATGCCATTGTTAAAAAAACAACTACTAGGCTTGGCAGAATTCTGTTTTTATTTTTTTATAATCTGATGGATAATGATATGTTTATTTTTAAGCATTTTTTCAATTTTTATTTTTTAAATTTTCATGGTTGCACAATTTTCACAATTGTGGGAAATTATGGAGAGAGGTCAGACAATAATTAGTTAATGACCGTAGACATTGAGATGCAAAAAGTTTAAAGCTTTATAATTGTTAAAAAATAAATTGTCAACATCACATGTCAAAATATGCACACTTAATATGCTTAAATCAAACTTTGATAAGTTCTCAAGCACCATTTTCTTGCTTTTCCTATCTTTACGTTTGTTATCTCTGGAAGTATATTTTCATCAGTTTGTGTGTGTACAGAGAAATCACTGGTTTACCTACATTTATCGATAAAAATCTAACCGTCTAAGCCTACAAATAATATGTAATACTCATGTACAGCTTGTTTTTGAAAGCCTCATAATTTTGCCAGAATCTAACCATTTTCACTGGAAAACTCAAAGCCAATTCTTAGTAAAGTCCGTCTCCCTGCCAAATTAACTTTCTGCACTCACCCATTTTAGCTTTTAGAGCATTTAAAAAAGTTCACAAGAATTTTTTTATAATGGAGGAAAGTATATGTTTCACCCGGAGCATAAATAGTTCGCTCACTTTTTTGCACTGAAAACTTAAGAAGGCAAATATTTGAAACTTTTAAAACATTGAGCAATTCAAAACTAGAGAATAATAGCACATAGAGTATTTCTACTAGCTCATGAAACTTCATCTGAATGTTCCAGAAAAATCTAGAATACCCTACAGTATAATCCTCATTTTCTGAAATACTGTTATCTGAACCGCTGTGTTATCTGAATCCCTTCCTTGTCCCCTGTAGAGGACAGATGCAGAGGTTCAGATAATAGACTAGAGACCCCCAGCAGCCGGGAGGCCACGGTGCTGCTGAATGGCTTCTGCGGCAACACAGGGAGCCTGCTGCAGCTCCCCCACCATGGCCCTGCTCACTCATTCCTATGACCGCAGAGCTGCAGAGAGCTCCT
Organism: Mauremys reevesii; assembly: GCF_016161935.1. Lineage (NCBI taxonomy): Eukaryota > Metazoa > Chordata > Testudines > Geoemydidae > Mauremys > Mauremys reevesii. Next base: position 121,916,483 of record NC_052623.1, read on the forward strand.
TGCACTGATGCAGGATCGGTGATACCCTATCCCTGCTAGCCCAAGGTGCAGGGAAGGCAGGGTCCTGGCAGAGTAAAGCAGTATCCTGTCCGCGGGCCTCCTTTCTGCCCCATTCAGAGCGCAACCCCCTCTCCCCCCCCCCCACCTTGTGCCTGCTGTAATCAAGAGGGCAGAAGTGGCAGTGCAAGGAGCTTTCTCCAGGCCTGCTGTCATGGAAGTAAGTGAATGCATCCGAGGGCCGGCTCCAGCTTTTTTTGCCACCCCACACGGCGAAGTGGGGGCTGGGGGGGGCGTGGGATAAAGCCGATCGGCGGCAGCTCAGTCGCGCTGCTTCATTCTTCTGCGGCACTGCGGTGGCGGATCCTTCACTCCCTCTCTTCCACTTCGGCGGCAACTCAGAGGGACTGAGGGACCCGCTGCTGACTTGCTGCCCAAGACCCAGACGTGCCACCCCTTTCCATTGGCCACCCCAAGCACCTGCTTCATTCGCTGGTGCATGGAGCCAGCCCTGATGAGGCCATGACATCAGAGTTGCAGAGGTCTTGATGCGCTGCTGCTTCTGTCCTCTGTTATCCAAACTCCCAATTAGCCAAACAAAATCCAAGTCCTCCTTTCTATTCAGATAATCAGGCGTATACTGTATATCTGTACTCAAGCTCTGGCCCATTCAAGATGATGATGAATGACAGATTATTCATCCAAAAGTGAAAATCTGTATAATCAAAGGGGGCTAGCATAGGGAAGTAGGAAGGCTCCTATCCACCCCACTCCCCTCCGAATCCAGCATAACTCATCTAGCTAACTAGATTTGTAGCCCCTGCACTCAAGAAGGTGCAAGGCTGCTTCCAAGATGCTCCATTTGGAAAGCACCAGCCTAAAAAAATTGCTTTATGCAAGAACTAGGAGGAGCCAGATGTCAATCCTATTTGTCTTTAAGGATAAGGGTGGAGAGGGAATGCTTCTGGGTGCCTCTTCCTTGGAAGGAGTTGTTTGGCACATGCTCCCATTACGTACGTAAGTACGTGTGTGTCACACCTTTGCCCACAACGTTCAGCAAGTGTGTACTAAATATATTACAAAAATAAAGCAGTTGTTGATTTGGCACCTCGGAGTATGTTATTTAAATTGAGTTCATTTATTATAAATGTTATTAAGCAAATTAGTTGTAAAATAAATTGTATTTAAAATGTAAATATTGAAAGGAAAATAATTTAAGCTTTTCACTTGTTGACAGATATAGATAGATAGATTTAAAATATTGTAATATCTACTGTTTGCATTTCTATATCTATCTAAATATAATTAACACAACGCAAATCCCTTTCTCATGTGAGTAAACAAGAAAAAGTAAACATCAAATACTGTTGTCACCAGTAGAAAAACCTCTAATGAACTATTTCTCATTGTTCAGGTGGACCCAGAGGTTTTTGCTGCGCTACCTACTGAGCTGCAAGATGAACTTAAAGATGCATATGATGAAAGGCAAAAGCAGTCCGAGAACGTCATTTATCAGCAACCGATGAGCACCTTTGGTGAGTTATAAAAAAAAAAAGAAAAATGTACATCAGTCTTGTATCTGGAGCATTCTAAGAGTTGAAGGGACTTTCTGCAATCCTAAAGAAAATTGCAAAATATAAGTCATGCATCTAAAAGAATACCACAGCCTAAGAACACTGCTACACATTTTGGCTCCAGTCCTGTTGTCCAGTCCAGGTTGTTTGTTCTGGGCATAGGTTTAAGCATAAGTAGGCTCTAAATTATGCCAGGAACTTGATTGGTTTTTGCACGGTCCCAGGATCAAGACAGCATAAAAGTGTCTTAAAGATCTTCTCTTCCCTGGTTCTTCCAAGAAGCATGGCTCAATTATATTGGTTGATCCAGCCTTCTGACAATACAAAGGGAAAATAGTGGGTGGGTATAGGTATAGATTGAATGCCTAAAATCTGAGATGACCAAAAGCTGCTACTGGACTCTGTCACTTCTGTTCTACATTCCAACTATTTTGTTAGGGACTATTCTATCTGATCTCAAAGTGACTAGGTAGAAGAACAAGCCAGCTTTCTCCAAAAAGTGTGCCCAAAGCAGCAAGTTGGAGGACAAAGCAGAGTAGCCAAGACAGTTGTTTGAATCGTTAGAAGTGACTTTCACACTGTCACTGTTCCACTCTATCTTCAGTTGGATCACTGCCTTTGCTTTTGACAGGCTGTCAGTTTTTGCCAAACTTAATATACCATTTTGCAAATACTTATGCACATAATTTTGCCAAATAGTCAGTTGACTTCATGGGACTAGTTGCAAATGTGTTTGCAGAATAAGCCCCAGTTTAAGAGTCAACTTTGCATTTCCCATGAATTGAAGATAGAATTCACTGTTTAGTTTAACTTGAATGTTCAGACCAGTGCCTAGTAGTGGATTGAGCACTGACGTAGACTCAGGAGACCTAGCTTATGTCCCTGACTCTGCCTCTGGCCTGCTGGATGATTTTGGACAAGTCACTTCAGCTCTCTATCCCACATTTCCCCCTTCTCTAAAATGAGGATAATGGGTACTGACCTCCTTTTTAAAAGGCATTTTGAGATCTGCTGATGAAAAGTGCTATAAAAGAGCTTATTAGTATTTTCATTGCTTCTGTGGCATATGCCACCAAATGTTTGTTTTTTATACAATTGATTCCATGAGAAGCTTGTGTGTATACAGTTCCAATTAGAATTTGAGAGTAAAGACAAGGATCTAATACCTTTCCCAGCTTTTCATTTGGAGATTGGACCCCTTCCCTTCATTTGTCCATATGGTATGCTTTGCTCAAATCTTATGTAAATCATGAGTTTTGCCATTGACTTTCAGTGGCCACCCCCCCTCATCGCCTTAAACTTGATCCAGTATTCTGTGGGGATCAAGTAAAGTGACCAAAGCATCAGAGTGATGTGCTTCTGTCACCCTGCTGGTGACCATTGGTTGGTGTGCTGCATTTTCTTCCAGTTAGAATTTTGTGTGTGTGTCTTTGGTTTCATTCCAGATTACACAGTACATTATAATAATCAAACTTGGAGTTCACAATTCATGGGCCATTGTAGATAGGTTTGAATCTAATGGGATAGGGTATAGTTTCTTGGCTAGCCAAAGGTGGAAGAAGTTTTTTGCTGCTGTTTCTAGCTGGTGGGTATTATAAGTGTCCACGAGTTCTCGAGGTTGCATGTTGCTTTGAGAATAGTGAAGCAGTTTGCCTGACTAAAGCCACTATAGTGCTGACTGGATTTAGGTTCAACAGGTTTTTCTCATTCAGGCACTAGAATGTTTGATGTCAAAAAGAATATTAAGCTGGGTCTCATCTGCATGCACTAACTTAATAAAAATATCCTTTAAAAAGTTTTGTTGAAACACTTTCAGTGTCTGGAATGACAGATACAAATAAATCATCTTGTCTATGAATAAAGCTCTTCATTTTTGGTTTTTATTTTGTTTTATAATTTCCAGGAATGAATCTGTGTTCATTATAAAAATTTTAAAATGAGTGAAAATTGATGCAAAAAATTAAATTCACAGTTTTCTGGGTAAATATCAGGGTTAATATTGAGGGAATGGGAGGACAGAAGAAAAAAAACAAATAGGGAAAAATGAGAGTACTGAAGGTAAAAGCAGTTTAATGCTGTGGTTCATTTAATGAACTGTGTTTAGTTGCTTAATACATAGGTTCAGTACTGCCTAGTGGCACTATCAGAGCCCTAAGATACTGTAACAAACATAATTTAATGTGAATTAAATTGAACTCAAAACCACTACACACCACCTCTACCATGTAATGTAGAGGATGTCTTAATATAATTACTATTTTCATGTACTTGAGTGGTTCAGTGTTAGGTTGAAAATCAGTTAAAAAAACAAAACAAAAAAAAAACCAAATAACTTGCAAAAGCTGGGGAGTGTTTTGGTAAAAACTAAAAACAGTGGGTCTTGTCTATGATAAATTGGATGATTGGTCTGTAGATTTCACATAAGTGTTATGATTCTTGCTTTCAGTAGAAAAAAAATTAACTTTCTAATGACCACTGATTATTCCTGCTTTTTCAGTATCAAGGAATCCTTTATTACAGTTGAAGCAAGCAACAGTGAAAACTAAGAAAAAAAGCAGGAAAAAAAATCAAGTCAGTCCTGTGAAAAAGATTCAAAGTCCTTTGAAAAACAAACTCTTTGGTAGCCCTGCAAAAAACATGGTGGCTGCTTCTGGAAGCCCACAGAAGCTAATAGATGGTTTCTTAAATCAGGAAGGTACAGCCACTGGTAAATCTCAGGTAATTTTAACAAAACTAAAAGTTATCAGTAAATTATCTTTTTATTTTAATGACTGTTTTTAGAATCAGTTGATCACAGTTGTTATTGTAGCTGCTTAATGTACTAAGTAAGACTTGCGCTGCTTTTCTTGCCTCTCGTATTTGTTTTTCAAAGTATTAAGACTTGTTTTTCAGTATTTTGCTCAGAAAACAGCTGTTACATATTTGAAAATCAGTCTGACAAACATTGAAGCATATGAACAATATCATTTTTTTTTTCCTGAATAGGTGGAACCAGTTCCATCAACCTCAAATACTTCAGGCCCATCAGCTTTGCAGACAGCACAGTCTGGCTCAATTAGATCACAGGTACCAAATCTAGCTGGAGCTGTTGAATTCAGCGATGTAAAGACCTTGCTCAAAGAATGGATTACAACTATTTCAGGTAAATTGTAATTCAGATAATTTGGTTTTCAGATATACCCATGGTGATTCTGCATACATCACAAAGAAAACTATATGGGAAAAACTGAATTTCTGTACCATATCTTTTCTGTGTTCCTGCTTCTCTTGCTGGTGTCTTTTCCAATCGTCATAGTCTCTCTCTCTTCGGTTGGGATAATTGGAGTACTTAGATAATGGCACCATAGCAACCACACAACAAAAACACTAACCCAGGAACCTGTCCTTATAACAAAGCCTGTGGCCAACTCTGTCCACATATCTATTCAAGGGACGCCATCATAGGACCTAATCTCATCAGCCACACCATCAGAGGCTCGTTCACATGCACATCTACCAATGCGATATACGCCATCATGTGCCAGCAATGCCCCTCTGCCATGTACATTGGCCAAACCGGACAGTCTCTGCACAAAAGAATAAATGGACACAAATCAGACGTCAAGAATTACAACATTCAAAAACCAGTTGGAGAACACTTCAACCTCCCTGGTCACTCAATTACAGACCTAAAAGTTGCAATACTCCAACAAAAAAAAACTTCAAAAACAGACTCCAACGAGAGACTGCTGAATTGGAATTAATTTGCAAACTGGACACCATCAAACTAGGCTTGAATAAAGACTGGGAGTGGATGGGCCATTACACAAAGTAAAACTATTTCCCCATGCTAATTTTCCCCCTACTGTTACTCACACCTTGTCAACTGTTTGAAATGGGCCATCCTGATTATCACTACAAAAGTTTTTTTTTTTTCCTCCCGCTGATAATAGCCCACCTTAATTGATTAGTCTAGTTATAGCTGGCATGGCAACACCCATTTTTTCATGTTCTCTCTGTCTATATAGCTTCCTACTGTATTTTCCACTGCATGCATCCGATGAAATGTGTTTTAGCCCACGAAAGCTTATGCCCAAATTAATTTGTTAGTCTCTAAGATGCCACAAGTACTCCTCGTTCCTCTTCTATAGAAAGCATTTTTATCAGAAAGATGAACTGGAAGGTTTTATAATACATATTAGAATTCTTTTATAAGATTACAGAAGAACAAAAGTATAAAACAATCGTTAAAAGGTAGCATTGTACTTTAACATAATTTGAGACAATTATTGCCTCCTTGATATCCTGAAAAATCTGAACTGCAGTTTTTTTAGGGTCTCTGACATTTCAGGACATCACTGCCTTTATTACCAACGTGTTGAAACAGCTATTCCATTATAAATGCATATATCTGTTCCATTTCTTTAATAGCTGTGCTGTCACTTGTTCTTGAAGAAAAAACCAGGTCTGCTGTCCAGATTTCTCAGGATCATGCAGTCCTTGAATATGCAAAACTTCAGATAACTTCAGTGGGAGATGTGGGAATGCAAGGGCTGCAAGATCAGGCCCTGAAATACTAGTCACTGCAGAATTTCTTTGATTCCAAGTATACTTGAAGAAAAGTCCCCTACTGTATCTATATTTTTCTTACAGATCCCATGGAGGAAGACATTCTACAGGTTGTGAAGTACTGTACTGATCTGATAGAAGAAAAGGATTTGGAAAAGTTAGATCTGGTCATCAAATACATGAAAAGGTAGCTTAATTTCATATATATATAGTTTGTGCTAAAGTTGATGTACTAGATATGTTAATGCAAGGGCACAAACTTAACAGTCATGGCATTTATGAATATGATTTTAAAAGAAAAATAAAAATCGAACTATATGTAAAAGAACTTTCCTAATTTTTGGAAAGTTGAGCAAGTGAAAATAGCTGCAGCAATTTTGCAACCTGAAGTAGTAGCATTAGCTAAAAAGTGGAATGCTTTTCAGACAAAGGATGGACTTCTTTCTGAGTGATTGCACATGTCCATTCCACTTCAGAGGTGAGCGTGCCCAGTGCATCAGAGTCAGAGACTTTTTCCTTAGTGGTATCTGTCGGGTCACAGGTGCGCCCTCTGCTGCCTCATGCTGTTGCTTGTTAGTATAAAGGGTGGAGCCATCCCTGATCCTCCTCAGTTCCTTCTTATCACCCTCAGTTTGTAGTCAGTGTATTAGCTTTGCTTCTGCAAGTATTGTCCTTTTCAGTGTATGTAGTTTGGTACTCTTGTATATAGTTTGGTACTTTGTTCATACTTAGGCTACGTCTTCAGCAATCGATTTCTCGGGGATCGATACATCGCGTCTCATCTAGACGCGATATATCGATCCCCGAACGCACTCATGTTGACTCCATAACTCCACCAACGCGAACTGCGGTAGCGGAGTCGACATGGGGAGCCACGGACGTCTATCCCGCGCCATGAGGACGGTAAGTAATTTAATATCAGATACTTCGACTTCAGCTACGTTATTCACGTAGCTGAAGTTGCGTATCTTATACTGATTTTCCCCCATAGTGTAGACCTGCCCTTAGGTTAGTGTATGTTACATTTCTTAGTTGTTTTGTACTTTGGTGAACTGTTGCTTCCTGATTCTTCTGGATGCTGATGCCTGGTACCAGGAAATGCCTCGGTCTCTGAGCTTTAAGCCTTGCACCGACTGCAGAAAATCCATGCTGGTGAGTGACCGTACTTCTCAGAGTTTAAAGTTCCATGACAAGGGTCATGTCTGGGACAGGTGCCAGATCTTCAGGGACTTAAGACCCAAAAAGAATAGGGTAGTGAAGCTCTGTCACTTTCTAATAAAGGCTGCCCTGTGTCTATCATCAGAGCCTTACCAAACATATCTACTTCTGTCAGAAGTGCCCCTCTGAACATTGCAGAGTCTTGGCACATTTGTCCTTCCTTGGTACTGAGAAAGAAATATTGCCATGGCGCTGCAAAGGACTCATCCTCCAAGAGATCAAGGTCCCCAGCACCGTCAACCAGTAAACAAGCTGGGAAGCAGAGTAGAGTGCTGGAGAGGAGGCACTCACCTGTGCCAGTAGCATCTAAATTGGGATCATCAGCACTGGTGTCTGTGCCATTATGATTGACTGATGCTGTGATACCAACCTCTTCAATGCAACAGTAGCAACATAAAGAGAACCTAAAGAGGCATATGCGGCAGCATGCGATCTCCTGTCTCTCTTGGTACTGGCCTCTCCAGTAGTATAGGAGACATCTTGCCAAGTACCAATAAACCCTTAGACTGCATCATACTTACTTGTGGGTATAGGTCAGCTTTCAGGACCGTTGACTGCTTCAGATCCTTCTGCACACCATTGTCTAATGCTATCCAGAGGTGAGCCGAGTATGCTTCTCTCAGTACTGTCATCTCTGGAATCTTGCCAGTGCTCCTCTGCACCTGGATGGGTGACTCAGGCTCGTTTTCGGAATTGGAAGTTGGCTAATGTGTGTCTATCTCGAGATAGGAGGTATCACTCTCCATCATCAGTGTTTTCTAGCAGAGGTTCCATGTTGGTTGAGAGACATGGATCCTTGCTCTGAAAGAGACTGGGGTCCAGTGCCCTACCAGTGGCCATATTGGAACCTGCGAAGATTTCCTCCCACAACTGGATCCTCCCTGCAAACCCTTCTTTCTCCAGATCTCCAAGTAGATGCCAGGATAGTTCACACGAGGAGGCTCACGAAGTTACCCTGGGTGCCAAGTTGGGTGCCAAGCAAGAGTAAACTGCCCCAGCAAGACCTCTGTTGGAGGAGTTCAAGAAAGCTTCACTGCAGCTTGCTTTGTGTTCCTCCTCCTCATCACCTGATGAGTTGATGCTATCTGGTGTGTCCTCTCTTCATTAGGTTGAATAAGGTCCTATCAGGACCTGTTGAAGAGGGTGTCTTCCTCCCTGGACACACAGTGGAGGTAGTTCAGAAGCGCTCACATAGGTTGGCGGAACTTAACATTCTTGGGAAAAGAGTGTCGGAACCTCAAAAGGGAGATCCTGCATAGTCTGTTGGACCACCTATGGAAGACCTGATGACTGAAGCCACAAACATCTCTGTTCAGTCCTTTTGGCTGTTGGTTGCAGAGAAGATGGTTTTTGCCACCAAACCCTTCCGAGCTCTAGAATAGCCTCATTTATAGGCAGAGCTACTCAGGAGGGCCCGGCTGAACACCAAAATTCCACAGTCTGAAGAACTCCAGAGCTACATTGAAGTCTTTTGAGGATTTATACTCCACTCCACATGAAAAAAGCAATTCTGCCCTGAGTCATTCCACTGTTCCTTTATATTTAGGCTACTTGACCAGTGCAGGAGGAAAGGGAAGAATCATATGATGAGACCACCCCCTAATCAGTTTTTGTCTGCAGTGAGCTCATCTAGAGACAACCTGGGTATACCAAGCAGTCCGTTTGACTGCCCTGTTGAGGATAGCTTACCATTTTGCCTTACGCCAGCTTCTCCTATCCCTGTTTTTTTTCTGACAGGCTATCCCACACTTCCCATGTGCTTGGACCCATATTACCTTAGAGCAGTGGGTCCTAAGCATTGTGGAACTGGGATAAAGTGACGGTTGTATTTCTACTCTTCCTCCCCTCCCTTCCCAGCCCCTCTTCAGGGACCAGTCTCACAAAGTGGTCCTCCTTCTGGAGGTCCAGTCTCATGTTGGGAGCTGTAGAAGAGATTCCTACTTTATACAGAGGGAAAGGGGTTTATTCATGTTACTTCTTAATTCCAAAGGCAAAATCTTTACCGTGTTATAGCTGAAACCCCGTTATATTGGCTTGGGGCGGCAGGGCTCCGGTGGTGATTAAAAGAGCTCTGGGTTCCAGCCGCTGCAGGGAGCCCGGGCCCTTTAAATCGCTGGCGAGCCCTGCTGCTGCAGCCCCAGGATAGCGGCGGCAGGGCTCCAGCAGTTATTTAAAGAGCTCTGGGCTCCCCGCAGCAGCTGTAGCCCTGGACCCTTGAAAGCGCCGCCAGAGCCCCGCTGCTACTGCGCTATACACGAACCCGTGTTATATCAGGTCGCGTTATAGCAGGGTAGAGGTGTATTTCCATACCTGGACAATTGGTTGGTGAGAGGTCAGTCCAAGAGCCAGGTAGAATTTAGTGTTGCCATGACCTAGTCCTTTAGAGTTCTGGGGCAGCTAATCAACAAAGACAAGTCAGCACTTCCCCCTGATTAGAAGATATTAGTGGTCCTGGATTCTACAGTAGTCAGGGCTTTCTTCTCACAAACCAGATTTCAGACTGGCAGCCATTTCCTTAGACTTAAAGGCCCATCCAACTGTGATATGTCTCAGGCCACATGTACGTGTGTGGTTTGGCATGCCAGATTTCATCTCAGGAAGCTTTAGATCTGGGTGAGCTTGGTGTACTCTCTGATTTGTCACCCACTGGACATTATAGTTCAAGAGCCCAGAGGAGTTCTGGCCATTTTGGACTGGTGAATGGACCCAGCCAACATATGTATGGGAGTTCCCTTTGTCCCTCCACAACCCATATTGACTCTGGTCACAGATGCTTCTCTAGGTTCACCTGGGAAATCCATGACTCAAGGTTTCTGGTCTGTCCAAGATTTAGCTCTCCACATAGATGTGAGAGAGTTGAGACAATGCATCTAGCTTGTCAGGCTTTCCTCCCTGACACTGGGGTAAGAATTCACTAGTGCTTATGGATAATACTTACTCCTGGGGGAATTCTGTGCCCCTGCAGAATTCATGTCCCATGCAGAATTTTTTTTCTCTGAAGAAAATACATTCTGCTGCAGAAGTGTTTCAGTTACGCCTCTCACCCTTCACCCACCAGGGGCTGCTGTGGCACCAGAACAGAGAGCATCTGTTCCTGGGCGGGAGCAGCCCCAACTGCTGATAGGTAAGTGAATAGACTGTGTTCCTCACAGTGCCCTGCCTGTTGGGCCTGGTCAGGATGCACGGGATATGTGGGGATGGACAGTGTGGGGTACATGGGTTGCTGTGGGGGTCACAGATGGTTCAGAAGGGCTAGTGGAGGGGACAGACTGACATGGGGGCTGAATGGCAGTGGGGGTGCAGGAATACAGGAGTAGGAGGGTGCAGAGACACATGGGGGAAGGGGGCTGGCTGAGTGGGGGTGCAGGGTCACATGGGGATGGAGGAGAGTACAGGGACACATGAGGACAGGGGCAAATGTGCCTGACTCAGAGAGGCTAATGATCAGCCAGGGTCTGCATGGGAGAGGCTCCCTAATAATCCCCCCTCCCACCCACCTCCAAAAAACCCTGTTCCATACTTCTCCCACCCACACCCAACAGCCCTCCAAATTCAGACCCAGGGTCCTTCCCAGCGATTACTTCCCTATTCCTCAGCTCCTTCTTTATCCCTGATCCCTACCCCCAAGCCTTTGCACTGCTTCTGAGGGGTACAGGAAATACATATCCATACATAATCACAGGACCATGGACATCTCCTTCATCCCAGCCTGGATGCTCTTCATCTTACTGCCTGGATGCTCCATGGTTAACACCTGAGGAGGAGGTCTGTTCAAAGGATTTACAAAACATCCTCATGAATAGCAGAAAACCACCTTCTAGGTACCCATACCTGTTGAAGTGGAAATGGTTCTCCCTGTGGTCTCAGCAAAAAGGTGTTTCGCTGATCCAGGCATCTACGCAACAAATTCTGGATTATTTATTCCACCTGAAACAGCAAGGATTTTCCATTAGTTCCATCAGGGTTCAGCTAGTGGCTGTTTCTGCTTTCCACCTTCTAGTTGCTAGTCACTCAGTTTTCTCCAATCTGATGTCACTCAGGTTCTTGAAAGATCTGGACAGTGTGACAAAGTTCCTCCTCTACCTTGGTGGGTCCTGCGCTTATTGGCGGATTTTGCTAGCCTCAGAGATCTTGCTGTGTTGGATCAGGAGTTGGGAGGTTTTGGGGGGAACCTGGGCCCGCCCTCTACCCTGGGTTCCAGCCCAGGGCCCTGTGGACTGCAGCTGCCTAGAGTGCCTTCTGGAACAGCTACACGACAGCTACAATTCCCTGGGCTACTTCCCCATGGTCTCCTCCCAACACCTTCTTTATCCTCACCACAGGACCTTCCTCCTGATGTCTGTTAATGCTTGTACTCCTCAGTCCTCCAGCAGCACATCCTCTCAGCTCCTTGCACCTCTTGCTCCCAGCGCCTCACACGCGCACCACAAACTGAAGTGAGCTCTTTTTTAAACCCAGGTGCCCTGATTAGCCTGCCTTAATTGATTCTAGCAGCTTCTTGGTTGGCTGCAGGTGTTCTAATCAGCCTGTCTGCCTTAATTGTTTCCAGAAAGTTCCTGGTTGTTCTGGAACCTTCCCTGTTACCTTACCCAGGGAAAGGGGACCTTCTTAACCTGGGACTAATATATCTGCCTTCTATCAGGGTATGTCTACACTATGGGATTATTCCAATTTTACAGAAACCTTTTTTTTAAAACAGATTGTATAAAGTCAAGTGCATGCGGCCACACTAAGCACATTAATTCGGCGGTGTGCATCCATGTACCAAGGCTAGCGTCGATTTCTGGAGCATTGCACTGTGGGTAGCTATCCCATAGTTCCCGCAGTCTCCCCTGCCCATTGGAATTCTGGGTTGAGATCCCAATGCATGATGGGGCAAAAAACAGTGTCGCGGGTGATTCTGGGAAAATGTCATCACTCAATCCTTCCTCCATGAAAGCAACAGCAGACAGTCGTTTCGCGCCCTTTTTCCTTGGATTGCCCTGGCAGACGCCATAGCATGGCAACCATGGAGTCTGTTTTGCCTTTTGTCACGTCACCGTATGTGTACTGGATGCTGCTGACAGAGGCGGTACTGCAGTGCTACACAGCAGCATTCATTTGCCTTTGCAAGGTAGCAGAGACGTTTACCATCCCTATTGCACCATCTGCCATTGTAAATTGGCGATGAGATGATGGTTATCAGTCATTTTGCACCGTTTGCATTTGGAAATTGGCGATGACTGTTAACAGTCCTTTTGTACTGTCTGCTGCTGTCATGGGTGCTCCTGGCTGGCCTTGCTGAGGTCGGCCGGGGGCGCATGGACAAAAATGGGAATGATTCTTATACTTATAAAAGACTGTATAAGATGGGACAGCTACCAGGTCTCGCAATTCTCCAACTCTCCTCACAGAGATAATCACCACTAAAATGGCTACTTTCATCAAAAGATGAAGCAACGAACAGGTAGCCAGCAGTTCGGGTCATTCCCTTCTTTATGTTTTGTCTAAAAATAGTCAGTCCTGCCTAGAATATGGGGCAAGTGTACTAGAGAACCAGAGAGCACAGCTGCTCCGGGTCAGAGCCCCAGAGATCCCGCAGAAATGATGAGCTGCATGCCATTCTAGGGGGTGTCCCTGCAACAACCCCACCCGTTGCTTCCCTCCTCTCCCAACCCTCCTGGGCTACCGTGGCAGTGTCCCCTCATTTGTGTGATGCAGGAATAAGAAACACTGAGTTTTTAGTGAGATAAAATGAGGGGGAGGCAGCCTCCAGCTGCTATGATAGTCCAGGCAGGACATTAAAGGGTGGGGGGCTGATGGAGTTCAGCCTCCAGCTGCTATAATGAAGACGGTTACCAAGCCTTCTGTACCGTCTGCCGGGAATGACCGGGAGTCATTCCCATTTTTACCCAGGTGCCCCCGGCTGACCTCACCGAGGCCAGCCAGGAGCACTCACGGGCTGATGATGACGATGGATGCCAGTCATTTTGCACCGTCTGCCACCGGGAAGGGGATGCGGGTGTTTAGCGCTGCAGCACCCCATCTACCAGCAGCATGCAGTAGACATAGGGTGACACTGAAAAAAGGCAAGAAACGATTGTTTTCCCTTTTCTTTCGGGGGGAGGGGAAAGGGTGTAAATTGAATACATACACCCGGGAAAATGTTTTTGACCCTTCAGGCATTGGGAGCTCAGCCAAGAATGCAAATGCTTTTCGGAGACTGCGGGGACTGTGGGATAGCTGGAGTCCTCAGTACCCCCTCCCTCCCTCCATGAGCGTCCATTTGATTCTTTGGCTTTCCATTACGCTTGTCACGCAGCACTGTGCTGAGTCTCTGCTGTGGACTCTGTCTATCATAGCCTGGAGTTTTTTTTCAAATGCTTTGTCATTTCGTCGTCTGTAACGGAGCTCTGATAGAACAGATTTGTCTCCCCATACAGCAATCAGATCCAGTATCTCCCGTACGGTCCATGCTGGAGCTCTTTTTGGATTTGGGACTGCATCGCCACCCGTGCTGATCAGAGCTCCATGCTGGGCAAACAGAAAATGAAGTTCAAAAGTTCGCGGGGCTTTTCCTGTCTACCTGGCCAGTGCATCTGAGTTCAGATTGCTTTCCAGAGTGGTCACAATGGTGCACTGTGGGATACCACCCGGCGGCCAATACCGTCAAATTGCGGCCACACTAACCCTAATCCGACATAGCAATACCGATTTCAGCGCTACTCCCCTCATCGGGGAGGAGTACAGAAATCGGTTTAAAGAGCCCTTTATATCGATATAAAGAGCTTCGTTGTGTGGAAGGGGGCAGGGTTAAATCGATTTAACGCTGCTAAATTCGGTTTAAACGCTTAGTGTAGACCAGGCCTCACTCTCCTGTAGCCATCTGGTCTGACCCTGTCACAACAGGTTATATCCCTAAGTAAAGGAACCTGTCCCCCTTGAGGATTAAATATGATGTTAACTAACAAGGTTGGTGAGTCCCCACTTTGAACTGCTGGCTACCTGTTCATTGCTTCATCTTTTGATGAAAGTAGCCTTTTTAGTGGTGATTATCTCTGTGAGGAGAGTTGGAGAATTGCGAGACCTGGTAGCTGTCCCATCTTATACAGTCTTTTATAAGTACTAAGTATACTTACAATCACATCCAAAATTTCTGACTAAAGTGTCTCATTTCCACATCAATCAGGCAATATACTTACAAACTTTCTTTCCCAAGCCTGATGCTTGTAAGGATTGAAGTGAGCTTCCGTACGTTGTATGTTCAGAGAGAGTCTTATCTTTTTAGTTGAACAGGACTAAACGTTCAGGTCATTCTCACAACTGTTTGTGATCGTTATGGACAGGATGAAGGGTCTTCTAGTCTCAATTCAGAATCTCGCCATGCCATTTCCTCCTGGATATGTTTATACCACGACATTGCCAATGTGTCTCCACTAAGCCAAGTGGTATCACAGTTGAGGAGACTGCAGGTGGCTTCTGCAGCTTTTTCTAGCTCAAGTGCCTACCCAGAGCTGCAAGTTTGGTCATCGGTATATGTCTTTGCACCTCATTATGCCATATCTCAACATTCTAGAGATAATGCCAGGTTCAGGTGTGATGTTCTTGAATCTTTTTTCAGGTAAACTCTAATCCACCTCTGGATTGAACTGCTTGAGAGTCACCTGAAGTGGATTTACCACTGATTAACTCTGTGATTTGAGCAAGTCACTTAATAGTGCCTCAGCTTTTCCACTTGTAAATTGAAATAGTACCTACCTCACAAGGTTGAGATCATCAGATAGGCACAAAGAAATGCAAAATATTATTCAGTTATGCCTGTGTGTTATTGTATGTCATTGGGCTTTTGTAAATAAATTAGTCATACTGTGAAATTAAGAGAGCAGATGGGTATTTTATATAAAATTCTTAACGAAACTGGTGCAAAATCCCATAAGTTTAAGGAAAAACAGCTAGTGACATTCTCACCCCCACTCTGGCCCTCTGTACACCAAGTAAAGGAGACAGAGCAGGATAAAGAGCCCTGATTCTGACCTGGGGGAATTTCATCTGCAGAGGAGCTAAGGAAGACAGGTTCAGGATGTCCTAAAGGACTTCTTTGCAAATCCTGACATAGGGAGTATACCAGAGTGTGAGGGAGTGGGAAAAGCATGGGATAGAGCTGCAGCTTGCCCACATACAGCCAATTACAGGCTGTTGTAATTTAGGCAGCCCTCCAGGGCTATCTGAGTTGCACTGAAAGCCACTCTGATCCCTGTAGCAGTCTAGAATCAGAAAGTTTTAGTCACTTTTGGGATGCTCCCTTCTCTAGGCTCTGAGTTCTTTGCAGCACCTCTTACAGATGCAGCACCGAATCTCACTGTTTGATTTTTGGGCAGCTTTCTGCGTCCTAACCTTTATTTTACTCCTTTCTTCCTGGATTTTAAATACTAGAGAGGCAGCTTGTACTAGTCCATGGATCTCCAGGGTTTGGTCACGCCTCTTATGCCCTTGCACTGATGTTTCAGCCTCCAGCCAAGCACCCAATGCAACATGCCAGAGCTCTGTGTAAATGTTGAATTGCATTCTTGTAGGAAGAAAGATGCAGCGCAAATGTCTTGGTGTGAGGGAAGTGTCAGAATCCAGAAATTTATCATTTAAATCCCTTCATTATTGGGGGTAAGGTTGTGAGAGGAACAGGTTAACTGGTGACTGTCTATAAATTGTAATCCTAATGGTAAAAATGCTGAAATTTGTAAAAGTTGCTGGGAAGTTCTTTATATTTGGAGAAATACAGTCCTCTGAACTTCAGAACAGCCTGAGCATTACCTAAGGTTGTATTGATTATAGACTGAACTAGTGACACCCCTGTTATTAAGGTTGCCTGACACTTCCCATTATAAGACCCTGTTTTCAGTTGCTTATAACTTTGACAGACTTACCATTCAGGCTGAAATTTTCCATTCTGTCCCAGGCTGAATTGTTTTGGAAAATTTCAGCCAAAACAGTTCATCTGTTTCCAAGACCAAGGGCTAGGGGAAAATGTTTTTCTTCAGTGTTAAAAATATTCTGGCAACTTTTATTTTTTTTAACTCTAGTCTGCTTAAATCTGCCCAAACATGGACAAGGTATAAGCCTTTGAAAAAGCAGAGTTCACAGGTGCTCAGTAGAGACTTGCTAGAGATTAGCTAAATTCTCTGGGGCTTCCGTCCTCACTGAGCATGCTTGAGCCTCTCACAGCTTCTGTGTATGATCAGAATGTGCATGTGTTGCCCCACAGCGCAACTGAGCAAGCCCTCTCCAGAGTCGGGACACTCCAAAACTGGACTTTCCCCATAATGGCTGCTTTGGGCCAGAGTGGGCACTAGAACTGAGAGCAGGGAGACTCAGTTCTGGGCATTCTGTGAGCCCCTGTTGGCAAAAGGGAGGAGGAAGCTATCTGATTCAAATGCAGAGGGGAGAAGAGATGGATATCTGGCATTGTGGGGGAGGTTTGGGGAATAAATTGAGACAGATGGGGAGTGGAGACCGGGATTGGAAGCTAGCAAAGGGGGCTGGGACTGGCTAGGCAAGGAAGCTAGGGCTGAGGACGAGAATTGGTGAGAAGACTGGATGGTGGCAAAACTGAGCTTGGATGAGGAATCTGGAGCTGGAGGCTAGTGAGGCAGGTTGAAGGAGGTAGGCGGAAGGGAGACAAATCTGACAAGGAGCTGGGGCACAGGAAGAGAACTGAGACTGACTGGGCAAAGACACGGGGCCAAGGAGCAGAGGAAGGTGAGGACAGTGAGATTGAATGAGAAGGCTGGGGATGGAGACTAGGCTGCATAATGGGGAGGGGGGGAGGGAGATCAGGAAGTGGAGGCTGGGTGGTGTGGTGGGGGGGACTAGAATTTACTGGGCAAGGAGACTGGATCAGAAACTTGGGGAGTGGAGATTGGGACTAACTAGGTGAGGAGAATGGGATGGGATAGAGGCAGGTTGGACGGGATGGTGCAGAAGGTGTCAAGCTTGGGGTAAATGGGCAGAAGAGTCTGTCCATTAGAGTGTACACTCCACTCTAGAGTTTGGAATGGAACACAAGATCCCTCAATCAGTGTTACCATTCCTCTGTCTCAGCACATATTTGTGAATCCCATTAGCAAGGTGTCTCATTCTCCTTGCTGGTCCTCATAAAGGATAGCAACCTACCACTGCTATCAGTTATCCAGTTAGCTCAGTGGCAGAGGTCTATGTGAATCTAAAAGTTTCAATGCTGCTGATGAGCCACAGGGGTATGTCAGTATGATGCCACATCATGGAATTTCGGGGGTTGGTTTTGCTTTTTTTAAAACATAGCAAATTACACACACAAAAACTACATTAAGAGAACATTATTAAGGTAGTAAACTCCAAAGTTAGGAAATGCAAAAGATCTTAATTCTGGCAACTTTAATTCAGCAATCATGTAATTAAAGAATATTTTGTAATGAATATGCATAAAGAGGCCAAATAAGGTTGTACTGGCATAATTCTGGCATAATTAATTCTTAATAATGATCTTTTAACATAGTTTTTTGTGTGTTGTTTTACTAAAAACTAATCTAAACACTGTTTATACTGAACTGCTGTGATTCATTTCTAGTGGGATTTTTTCTCTTTGCCTACTGGAAACAAACGCTTCCCAAAGCATCCCGTACTGTAATACACATCGACCTGGGAAGGATGACTGTTGTATTGTTCTAAGCATGGCTACCTTTTTTTTCCCCTCCTCCAGGTTAATGCAGCAGTCTGTGGAATCAGTTTGGAATATGGCATTTGACTTCATTCTTGACAATGTTCAGGTGGTTTTACAACAAACTTATGGAAGCACATTAAAAGTTATCTGAACTTAACTTGTAATAAAGAGCTTGGTGGGAGCCTGGAGCTCTCTGCTAGCTGTGCCATAAGTGCTTGTGAGGTATTTGCAAAGTGCATGATAGTAAGGCTCTGAGTTTTTATAATTTTCAATTTCTTTTTAAACAAAAAAGTGTTTTGTACATTTCTTTTCAAAAAGTGCCAAATTTGTCAGTATTGCATGTAAATAATTGTGTTAAAATTCTTTTATTGTAGTATAGAATCTATTTGCAAAATGTTTGTTTATAAAGTTTTATGGATTTTTACAGTGAAGTGTTTACAGTTGTTTAATAAAGAACTGTATGTATATTTTTGTACTGATTCCATTTTGTCAATGCTTCAGTTTGAATATAGCTAACCCTTTATTAAAGCTGTAGCTTTGAGTCATTTTACTAAGCTCTGCAGTGGTAAGCGCTTATTTAGTTCTCTCAAAATTCTGTGAGAAAAATCCATGAATCATTGTACCTGTTTATATAAAGTAGTCTAGAATACGTGAGTGTGACATCTTAAAATCATAGGCAGTACTTTGGGTTGAATAATTTATCTATCTTGCCTTTGGGATTATAAAGCCAATACCCATTGAACTAATGCATAAACTGTGTTCTGTACATTTGTAGGTCCACAAAGTATGAAAGCGTAAGTTCCATAGACTCTGTAGCACACTCTTAACTACACTGCACATAAAACTGCTGTGATTTCTGTGGCCCCATTCAGAAAACCTTTGTTACCGTAGTGATGGGTGTTCACAAAGTTTTAAATTACTTGCATGTATGTTTTTCCTTTAACATTTCACATTGTTACCTCTCTTGCAGAATCCAGGGTTGGCGTACACCACGCACCTTGCTGCTCACTTCTTTCCCCAAGGTGGTGAAGGATCAGAGTGAGGCATGCATGGGTAGCTCAGAAAAAAACTGGAAGGGCACAGAGAGAGCTCCTGGCAAGCTCAGCTCAGCTCCCACTCTAATCACTTCTCAGGTTTTTCATTAGATGGGAAGTGCCCTCTGTGGGGTTTCAGTAAATGGAGATGTTGTGGCGTATGTTACCTTAAAACAGCTATGGGGGGGCGTTTCCATTGTTTGGGGAGTGAAAGTCATGCAGTGAGCACAAAATGGTAGTTGACTGCAACAATGAACACATCATGTTTTATACAGAACCTGACCCAAATAACAAAATCTATGGCTATGGAATGAATTTGCCTATTTAAATGTGAAGAATGTCAGCATTAGTTTTAAGCCCTGAATTGCAATCAGATAATGCATTTTGCTTAGTAAATATTTACTATTGTTGTTGCTCAGTTGCTGCAGCATAGTTTCATAGATTATGAAGGGACCATTATGGTCACCTAGTCTGACCACCTGCAGTAACACAGGCCAAAGAACCTCACTCAGTCATTCCAGACGGGACCATTGTGATGATGTAGTCTGGCCTCCTGTATTACAGAAGCCCTAGAACTTCCCCAAAATAGTTCCTAGAGCATCTCTTTTAGAAGATCTTTGCATCGATAATTTTTGTTGGAGATGTATATAACTTTCTAAAAGCTATGCTGCATGTGCCCCTTGCTGTGCAATAATGTAAAGGGCAGAACAGCCCTTCACACGCCCTGTCAGGGCGATGCTCTGGAACGACTCCATACAAAGCCAGTCTGGACTCTGGGGGAGCCTCCACTCTCTGACCATAGTATCTCCAGGGCAAGCAGCTTACACAGCTTTGACCTTCCTGGCTGTCCTTAGAGCATTCAGTATCCCCTTCCACACCGTGCGCTTCCCTCAGCGAATCTGCCCAGGTGGGGCTCCTGGGGAAGCCAGAGGGTCCTGCACCCCAACTCTGCAGTCAGACATGATTCTCAGCCAGCCGGTAAAACAGAAGGTTTATTAGTCGACAGGAACACAGCGTAAAACAGAACTTGTTAGACTTGTCAGAAAGTCACTGATTTCTGTGCTATCTTGAGAGTCCTGGGCCAGATGCCCTAGACTCCTCATCTGGGCTCTGGTGTTTGTGGTGAAGTTGACTTTCATTGTGGATTTCCTTTTGTATAGCTGTGTGCACTACTACTCCATAGCCAATTTAACACTGCTGACCAAGCTGTTAGTGCATTTTTAAGAAAATCACAGTTGCTGCAGCCTTTCTACCTCAAGCACCTATACCAGACAGTTGTAGGGAGAACCACTGGACTGAGGGGTAGACATCTTTAATTTTACCAAACTCAGACCATAATGAAATGTAGCCCTTTCCAGAAGTGAGCTTGAAAGTCCTGATAGTCTTTTTTTTTTATTGGTGGTGTTGCACCTTTTAATTATTAAAAAGTGCTTGCTTCTGGGTCCACTGATGAAGAATGCATTTTTGGGCAAGCCACCATAGTCCAAAATAATGTGTTAGGGAACAGAGTAGTTAAACCAAGATGCCCTGTAATGGGAGCTCCTCCAACCCTTTAAAAAAAAAGGGGGGGGGTGGAAGAGAGGGGAGAAGGGCAATCCAGCCAGAGCTCAATATCTTCAGAAGATAGCTCCACTAGCAAAAATGTGAGTGCCTTATAATACTGAGATCAAAAATCATAGTTAAAAGCAGAAGATGGCTTTGAACTACATTACTGCCACCAGAATTTGTTTATGCAGGTTAACAGTTGGTTACATAGCAGCTTTCCTCTGAACAGTGAATTTCAAACTGGAATGTGGGATTCCATATTTCAAGTTAGTTTTAGGAATGTGCTGACAATATGGGTGTACAAGTCACATTCTCATATTCACATTGTGCCAGAACCACTCAGCTAAAATCTTATAAACAACGGCTGAAAAAATTCTAGCTGATCTAGGCTAGATATAACACTGAGTTGAATGTCCTTTTCAAGGGGAACAAAATCAAGGCTACCCACAATAGACTTATTTCCATCTACAGTCAAAATTAGCAGGTGCATTTTAGACTCATAGGCTTCAAGGTCTGATCTCCTGCACAATGTAGGCCACAGAATCTCACCCACCTACTCCTGTAATGAACCCTATGTCTGAGTTATTGAAGACCTCAAGCTGCAGAGAATCCTCCAGCAAGTGACCTGTGCCCCATGCTGCAGAGGAAGGAGAAAAACCTCCAGGGCCTCTGCCAATCTGCCCTGGAGGAAAATTCCTTCCTGAAGCCAAATATGGTGATCAGTTAAACCCTGAGCATGTGGGCAAGACTCACCAGCCAGCACCCAGGAAAATTCTCTGTAGTAACGCAGATCCTGCCCCCATCTAACATCCCATTGCAGACCACTAGGCATACTTACCTGCTGATAATCAAAGATCAGTTGCCAAAATCAGGCTATCCCATCATACCATCCCCTTCATTAACTTATCTGGTGTCAAGACTAAGCTTGATATGTCTTTTACCCCCACTACTCCCCTTGGAAGGCTGTTCCAGAATTTCACTCCTCTAATGGTTAGAACCCTTCATCTAATTTCAAGTCTAAACTTCCTAGTGTTCAAGTTTATATCCATTTGTTCTTGTGTCCACACTGGTACTAAGCTTAAATAAGTCCTCTCCCTCCCTGATATTTATCCCTTTGATATATTTATAAAGAGCAATCATATCTCCCCTCAACCTTCTTCTGGTTAGGCTAAACAAGCCAAGCTCTTTTGACTCTCCTTTCATAAGACAGGTTTTTCCATTCCTTGGATCATCCTAGTAGCCCTTCGCCATACCTGTTCCAGTTTGAATTCAGCCTTCTTAAACATGGGAGACCAGAACTGCACACAGTAGTCCAGATGAGGTCTCACCAGTGCCTTTTATAAAAGGTACTAACACCTCCTTATCTTTGCTGGAAATACCTCACCTGATGCATCCTAAAACCACATTAGCTTTTTTCACGGCCATCTCACATTGGCAGCGCATAGTCATCCTGTGATCAACCAATACTCACTCTGAGGTCCTTCTCCTCCTCTGTTACTTCCAACTGATGCGTCCCCAGTTTATAACCAAAATTCTTGTTATTAATCCCTAAATGCATGACCTTGCACTTCTCACTATTAAATTTCATCCTATTACTTCAGTTTACAAGGTCATCCAGATCTTCCTGTATGATATCCCGGTCCTTCTCTGTATTGGCAATACCTCCCAGCTTTATGTCATCCGCAAACTTTATTAGCACATTCACACTTTTTGTGCCAAAGTCAGTAATAAAAAGATTAAATAAGATTGGTCCCAAAACTGATCCCTGAGGAACTCCACTAGTAACCTCCCTCCAGCCTGACAAGTCACCTTTCAGTACGACCCATTGTAGTCTCCTCTTTAACCAGTTCCTTATCCACCTTTCAGTTTTCATATTGAGCCCCATCTTTTCCAATTTAACTAATAATTCCCCATGTGGAACTGTATCAAATGCCTTACTGAAATCAAGGTAAATTAGATCCACTGCATTTCCTTTATCTAAAAAATCTGTTAAAGAAGGCGATCAGGTTGGTTTGGCACGATCTACCTTTTGTAAAACCATGTTGTATTTTATCCCAATTACCATTGACCTCAATGTCCTTAACTACTTTCTCTTTCAAACATTTTTCCAAGCCCTTACATACTACAGCTGTCAAACTAACAGGCCTATAGTTACTCAGATCACTCTTTTTCTCTTTCTTAATAGGAATTGTTAGCAATTCTCCAGGCATACAGTACAACCTGAGTTTACTGATTTATTAAAAATTCTTGCTAATGGGCTTTCAATTTCATGTACCAGTTCCTTTAATATTCTTCGATGAAGATTATCTGGGCCCCCTGATTTTGTCCCATTTAGCTGTTCGAGTTTGGCTTCCACCTCACATGTGGTAATATCTACCTCCCTATCCTCATTCCCATTTGTCATCCTATCATTATACTTAAGCTCCTCATTAAAGACTGAGGCAAAGTATTTGTTTAAATATTGGGCCATGCCTAGATTATCCTTAACCTCCACTCCATCCTCAATGTTTAGCAGTCCCACTTCTTTCTTTGTTTTCTTCTTATTTATATGGCTATAGAACTTTTACTACTGGTTATAATTCTCTTTGCAAGGTCCAATTCTATATGGCTTTTGGCCTTTCTCACTTTATCCCTACATGTTCTGACCTCAATAAGTTAGGAGGGATTAGCAAGGAAAGCTTTCTGCTTTTTCTTAATCACCTCTGAGATGCTTGCTCATCCAGCTTGGTCTACAACTCCTGCCTATGCATTTTTTCCCCTTTCTTGGGATGCAGGCTTCTGATAGTTTGTGCAACTTTGACTTGAAGTAATTCCAGGCCTCCTCTGCCTTTAGATCCACAAGTTCTTCCATCCAATTGACTTCCCTACCTAATTTCCTTAATTCTTTAAAGTTAGCCCTTTTGAAATGAAAAACCCTAGTCCCAGATCTATTTTTGTTTATCCTTCCATCTAGTTTGAACTGAATTAGTTCATGATCACTTGAACCAAGGTTGTCCCCTACAACCATTTCTTCTACTACTTTCACTACTCACCAAAACCAAATCTAAAATGGTATCCCCTCTTGTTGGGTCTTCACTGGGTGAATCTGCCATCAAGTCCCCAGCTGTTGAACCAGTCAGTCAATAACTTTGCTGCAACACCTAAAAGTTTGGCTCAGCCACTGGAGATAAAGCACACATTTGCTTTGTCTGCCTATCAGGACATGCTGTTATGCCTGCTTAGCACATTCTGAATAATGGCAAGAAAACAGAATTTCTAACCAAAGTTATTTCTATCAGAGCTCCTCTGGCATTACCAGCACATGGTGTGGGGCTGTTAATACCAGATTTCCAAACCTAAACCAGGAACATTTTATTTAACTGCAATTTTTCTTCTTCTTTGTGGGTGGGGGCTGGCAGCACCACAGGACAGATATTTGGTGGTTTCCTTCTTTAAAATGATGGACCTGTAAAATTCTGTTACCTTATCTGTTGGTACAACAGATGTCAACTTCACTTTTACAGAACAGCCCATCAACAGATGCTTTATTTATTGAAACAAATTCTAACAAAAGGGCTAATGTGTCCATTTCCTTTATTTGTGGCTCTGCTTTGTAATGATTACAGATTAAGTTGACTTTCATGAACTGTACAAGCAATTAAAGGTGGCCAACTATGCTTTACATCATTGTTTCACACAAAGCAAATACAGAAATATCTGATTACCTAATTTTCTATTTTTAAAAAATTCCTATAGGCACAAAGCAGAAGAATGGGGGGGGGGGAAATCAAGGAGAGCGAGGTATGCATAAATAAAGAAGTATTTCTTACATCAAACATGTCTGAGAACCAAAGTCTGCAAAAGCTTGGTTAATCAAATACTGCAGTACTGATATCAATATAAAAGTGAAAGTTTTAGTTCTGTAATAAAAATTCAATTTTTATTTATTTGTTGATTAGGGGGGTGGGAAAGGGCAAACTTTAAAACAGCAGCCACTAAAAGGGAAGGGCCGTGGGAGAGGTGAACAGGCACAGTGGAACCGTGGGGACATGTAAATTGACCACTGTCAAACCAGTGTAAGTTTCTTGGTTTCTCATGGAAAACATTTTATCCACATATTTTCCTCCCAAACTAAGTCCAACAGTCTCTTCAATACTCTGACTTTGTTGGTGGTTTTTAGAACAGGAATAGTGAGTAATATTCCAGCCTGCCCATTGCTTTTTTTAAAAAAAAAAACAACCCTAAATTATTTCAAACACTTTCTTCAGTTCTACAATAAGCTGCCAGTCAGACTTCTGCATTTCATCTCTGAACCAGTTCTTCAGGGCATCAATGGACTGGCGACTAATCTGCAAGTATACAACATATGAATATTAGAAACACAAGTGTTTTATTCCCCAAAATATTTAAGGTAGTGTGGTCTAGACAACAGGGCACCAGGCTAGGTGCGAGGAAATCAGGGTTCTAATACCAACTTTGCCCCAACCTGCTGTCTACATGGGCAATCCACTTTGCCTCAGTTTCCCCTCCCCATCCTTTGCCTATCTTGTCTAGATTGTAAGCTCGTCGGGGAAAAGACTTTCACTATGTTTGCATAGTGCCTAAAACAATGGGATGTCAGACTTACTGTAATACCAATAAAGTAGTTTTAAAAATCTGAGCTCAGCGTCAATGAATTCAGTGTTTATACGTTGCCCCCCACAACAAGCTTCAGCAACTGGTATTGAACATCCTGGCAGTTCTGCCCAGAGCACTAACTGGGCAAAGCTGCACATAGAAAGCGACGCACTACAGAATGCTGTATGCATTCATTCAGCACACTGAACAAATGGGCCTCTCCTCTACCATCCTTTGCCCTTAGCTAACTTATTTCCTCGGTCTCGGAAGGATGACGCAAGATCTATTTAGTGTTTCATTCCTTTGGTGATGCAAATTTGCATTCTTAATAGCAGTACTGCAAGAGTCACTGTCATTGCCACTAATGTCAGTCAGGAAATCCAGATTTCTGCGAGAAGCTGAGCCGTACTACACGTGCCATGCAATCAGTCAGTCAGTGCGCCCCACTAGCATGGGGGTCCAGTGCTGAGAATTTTAGAATTCCTCAGGCTTTCACATCCAACCTCCACTTCAAGCCAAGTTACCAACACGCCACCAGCCTTAAAAAAAGTGCAAGTCTCTGCTAGGAAATTTTTACCTTACTGACTAGGATATCTGTTGCTTCAAAGTGTCGTCCATACATTTTAGGCGATTCACCAGGAATAGGTTCTATTTTCACACAGACTTCTTGGCCCTTTTTTGCAACATCCACTTGTTTGTGGTTCACCTCAATACTTGTAACTATTCCAATTTCAACAAACTGTAACACAACATAGAAGCTGTTACACATCCCAAAGGAGCTTCAGTCCACACGGCTTTCCCCAAATCCCACCACCATTCTGGGGCTTCTCACGGATGCATAGAATACAGAAAATTTACTTTCAAGACTGCTACTTTAATATGTCCCTCCAGTAGCTATCTCAGCATTTTACTACAATGAGAGAGCAACACACATGCATTTACATTCACCTCTAGAACTCCTGAAGTATCAAAAACCTGATTTTAAAACTGATTTGGAAGATGTAACTTAGTTACTTTTTTTTTTTTTTTTAAAAGGTGAGTTTACTTCCTCCTGCTGCTAGCTGGCAAGAACTCAGTTTTGATCACTACAATGTAGTGCTGCACCACAGGAATTGTGCTGGGGGAGGACTCTAGTAATGCGGCCTCTCTCTTATCTCTGCTACAACCCAAGGTTACATCATCCAGCACAGGCACATATGTTCACTCCAGGCCATGCTCCAACACTGGCCTATCCTTAGAAAGGAGGCTCATTTTAGGGGAGAGAGCAGTTCCTACAGAGATTCTGTCCTTTTGGGATGCATATGTAGCAGCTTTTGAGGGAACTGAATGTTGTCCTGCCAACTTCATCAGGCCAAAACTTTTATGCTCATAGTAGAAAGATGAGAACGCTTACTTACATTTTTGCTAGGTACACACATGAGAGTCCCCTGCTTCACCTGGCCTGCTTCCACCACTACACCCATCACTATTGGGTCACGAGAGTTGAAAATAAACTGGGGGAGTATTTTCATCTTGCAAGGAAATACTGCTATATGCCTAAGAAAAGACAGGGAAGAGGCATTTTGAAATAATGTATATAATGCTGTTACGTTTGGACCTTCTCCCACACACACTTTAGACATTTATAATTATTTCAGAGGAGAATATTCACTGACTTTGAACAAATTCTGAACCATTCTAGTCGAAGCAGATCATTTAGGAGAGTAGCTTGTGTGAGCTTTATTTTGACTAGCTTCCACAACCAATTAAGAACAAATGAAAGTAATTATAAGAATACTGATTAAAATGCAGTTCTCCAAAAAAAAAAAAAAGGTAGAAATAACATTGCAAGGGTCTCATGTTTGTCACAATGACCCCCAGAAATTTACTCATTACACAAATAAAAATATCCATCTTTTTAACTGCTAGCCCTGCAAACTCGATTTGAGAGGCAAGCTGGGTTCTTGCTTGTTTGCACAATACCAGCAATATGGATTCTGCAGGACAAATGCTGCCCTCAGTTCACCTCTACAAGCTTTGGATGGGGCCGTATTTGTTTAACCAAGATCAGAAATAGTCACAAACTGGAACTTGGTTAACACGTGCATAAAATGTGCAAGAAGCAATAAAACCCAGCTCACTCACCTGGGGTAAACCTGACTTTTTAAGGGTCAAAGCATAGCCTAGGTTATGTGAAAAAGTTGAGAATGCTGGGGAGATTTGTTCTGTGAGAGGAGGTGCAGAATGGTTGAAGGGGAGATTGGCGGGCATATCATGAGCTCTAACAGATAGGGGTACCAGGTTTACCTCAGCCAAGTAGGAGCAATCAAAATCATGAGGGCTCTGCTCCTTTTTATTTTCAGCAGGACCTTCAACAGTAGGGGAAACAGAGGGAAGGTGTCCCGTGGGAGGAGAGCCCATGCACACTAACTAGCCTTGTGGTGCAGCATGAGGAGAGACAGCACACATGCGGGCCTAATGGACACTGCTACCAAAGTTCACCGATCAGCAGCTCAGAGATGCAAGCACGCCTACAATGGAGCACCCATAGGGACACTACTCAAAGAAGCAGCTCCACTTTATACATTCACTTCAGACTAGATTTTATTATGATGGTTTTGTAACTGGAAAAGTCCTAGTAAATCTGCTTCCGAGTGAAAAAAGTTTCATTGCTCTGTGCTGGGACTGTAGAATTCTTGAGGTTCCAATAAAAAATAAATTAAAAACCCCACTAGAACTTCACGAGAAGAACTCCCTGCTTAACAGAAATATGCATTCAATGTATGCTTTTCATTTCATTAGCGATTACACACGTTTGAAAGCCTCCAAATAAGGACAACTCTCACTTACTTGAACTCTTCCTGTTTCTGTTTTTTGTAGTCTTGCCTGTATTTTGTAAAGGCATCAAATAAGTGATAAATTATTTCTGCACTAAAAATTCGAACTCCTAAACTATCGGCCATTTCCTGGGCATCTCGTTCAATCCTCACATCAAATGCCAGAATTACTGCATACCTGCAAGTTTAAATAAATAAATAAATAAAAATCAGCTGTGACGTGGCCTACAAAACAAGTAACAGTTGGAAATTTTACCATACGCTGTAATGAGCACAGCAGCATAAGAAAACGTTACTTACTGAGGATCATGTTCCAGCATAACTGATGCCTTCATAACATCCTTTTTATGGACAGGTCCTATGTTAATTCCAGCATACTGTGGGGGGAAGGCAATAAATGATTATCCTGCTCTTCAGTGAGATGAACACAGAGTATTTCAGACCAGAACTTCCTAATGTTTTCGTTGTAGCAAGTACTTACTGGCACTTCTGAGGTCTTAAGAAATTCAAGTAGCGCCTCCAAAGAGCCTAACGTCGAGGCCTGGACATAAACACCTTTCTCTTCCAGCTTGATAGCGTTCAGCGTTTGCTTCAGTTCATGTATTAACTCATCCTTTACAAAGAAAAAGCAAGTTTTAGCGATCGTACCAAACTACAATAACCTGCTAAGCTTCAAAACTCCTCTATCCATCCACGGTCTTACAATGCACCCAGCAATATGGTATCTCGACACCATGTGCCAACTTATATCATTGGCCCTCAGCTCCACCACTCCACGGCTGAAGTAACTGATGTTTCTGTCAGTATACGGAGAAGTCTCTTCTCCCCCTCCAATATAGCTAGAAGAATCTCTGGACCATGAAGTCCTACCAAATCACTTGAAGATTTTGCAAAAAGGTGGGTTTTGCATTATTATTGGAAGAGCTTCTCTTCTTCAGGTGTTTGCAGACATGTATTCCACTCAGGCGTGTGCACACCCAGCGCACCAAAGCTAGAAAATTTTGCCTTAGGGGCAGTGCTTGCTTCCCTCCCCTCACAAGCCCTCCCATGACTAGATGAGGGCAACACTGCCCCGTCAGTTCCTTTTCACCACCCACAGCTGGAGTCTGAACCCTTAGTGTGCTCTTTCCTTCACTGCGTTTTGCATCATCTTTGTATATAGTTATAGTTAGTACCCTTAATTAGTCAGTAATAGTAAGCAGGTAGGTAGTATCTCCCTGTGGGATGCCCTCATCAGGGTTTAAATATTGCCCTTTGCAGGGGGCAGCTATCTCCAATAATGATCCCCACACCAGAAGTGTATTGTGCCTTGGGGAAGGGCATTTAAAAGAAAGATGCTCTATATGCAAGTCCTTTAAAAAGAGGACACAGGTACCTAGAGACTTAGGATTAAAACAGCACCTTCTCAAGCAGGCAATGAGGCCTGCCTCAGTGTGGGACTGCTGCAGCCAGTATGGACTGGTGCTTCTAGACTGAGCTTGCAGTACTCACCCAGGGGAAAAAAACAAACAACCAAACAGAGACTGCTCCCCTTCATCAGGACCCCTGAGAAAAAGAAACCACAAAACAGAGTGTGGTCGTTTCAGAGGTCAGGGAGATCATCTGCTCCACCTAAGAGAAGTACCAACTGGCACCAGGAGTCTCCCGGTATGCAGGACTGAGCAGGACCCAATCTCCAGTACCGAGGTGGGATCAGGAAGAATCTGTACCATTGACTCCAGTACCACCTCAGGGGCGCCCTTTGAGACTGGTACCCTTGGCAGAGATGACAGCACTGTCAGTTTCCACTCTGACTGCCTATCAGGCAGCAGATCCACTGTGCCTGCCTGTCTCCGTTTCACTGCTTATTCAGGGTAATACAGCTGCAGTGGCATCATCTGCTGAGTCCTCAGCTCTCCTGGGTTTGGTGGCAGTTTCCTGCTGAAACTGACGTATCGTTGACATGGACTGAATCCTTGGTACTGATACAGACTATGACGCAGTCTGCATCTGCTGGTCTGGGACCAGCTTCATTTTGATACCGATGCCTCTTTTGGGGCCCAGTATTAGTTCAGAGCTGGTCCCAGTAATCAAAAAGCCATCAACTGTTCCTTTCGTACTGATGCCACTGTGGGGTTGGGCCATGGATAGTGCAGGACACTTGGTATCTTGGTCAGGAGTGGCCACAGGAGGGCTATGGCTGGGGATGCAAGCTCTGGAGTGGGGCTGGGGGATCAGGTTTGGGGTAGGGGCTTGGGGCACAGGAGGGGGATCAGGGGTGCAGGCTCCAGACAGTGTTTACCTCAAGCATCTCCCAGAAGCAGCAGCAGCATATCCCCTCACCAGCTCCTACGCAGAGGCACGGCCAGGCAGCTCTGCGCGCTGACCCGTCTGCAGCTTCCACCCCTGCAGCTTCCGGAAGCAGTGGCATGTCCCCCTACCAGCTCCTACACGGAGGAACGGCCAGGCAGCTCTACGCGCTGCCGTCCCCAGGCACCGCCCCTGCACCTTCCATTGGCCGCAGTTCCCAGCCAATGGGAGCTGCGGGGGTGGTACTTGGGGCAGGGGCAGCATGTGGAGCCCTCTGACTTCCCCTATGTGTAGGAGACAGAGGGGACATGCCACTGCTTCTGGGAACCGTGTGGAGCCATGGGATGCGCAGAGCAGGTCAAACCCCTGACCCCACTACCTGGCTGGAGCGCCGGAGCAGGGCAAGCCCAAGACCATGCTCCCCAGCAGGAGCTCAAGGGCCAGATTAAAATGTCTGACGGGCCAGACGCAGCTCATAGTTTGCCCACCCCTGCTCTAGAATGACAACACCTGTACCTCCAGTAGGCTCCCCACTGAAACCACCTGTCCTGCAGTCCCTCTGCATGACGACATCCTGAACCTTTGGAACAGTCAGATGTTATTCCACAAAGGATTCCACTGGCGCCAGCTACCTCGTCCTCTTCAGCACCGATGACGAAGGGGTACCTCAGTCCTTGTCTCCAGTACCAGAGGACTACAGATCACATCAGGATCTGTTCAGATGCATGCCATCGGTCTGAGGTGTTCAGGTCAAGTTTGTGCAGGAAAATACCCATACGTTGGTGGATATCCTCCAGCCACTGGCATCTGGGAGAGCTGCCCTCCCAATAAACGAAGCAACATTAGAGCCTGCTAAATCTTACAAAGTACCCTGGCTTTGTTAATGCCCTCAGCAAAGTGCACTGATAAGAGGTATTATGTCCCAGTGCAGGACTTGAAATCCTATTTCACCCATCCAGCTCCCAATTCCCTGGTTGTTACAGCAGCAAATGAGTGAGTGAGACAGTGAAGAAATACATTCATGTCTCAAGAGTTCAAAAAGCTAGATTTGATGGGGAGAAAGCTATTTGACTTCCTCCTTGCAGATGCATATTGCAAACCAACAGACTTATCAAAATATGATTTTACGAACTGGACACCATGTCCAAATTTGTAGACACGTTACCAGAATCCTCTGGGGAGAAGTTAAAGGCCTTTCTTATGGAAGGTCATTTAGTGGCCAAAACATCTTTACAAATCAGTCCTGGATATAGCAGATGATTCATCCAGGCGCATGGCCTTGGCTGTAACTATGAGAAGAATCTCATGGTTACAAAACTCTGGCATAGCGCCTAAGATCCAGCAAAGCATATAGTGGACTTGCCATTTAATGGTCACTTCCTACCCTCGGAGAAAACAGATGAGACATTACATTCTTTCAAAGACTCTTGGGAACCCTATGCTCGTTGGGAATTTATACCCAGCCACATGAACATCATTTTGGGAACCAACCGCAATACCATTCTGAGCAATTTTTCCATCAGCCTTCCTACCCTGCAAGGCAGCAAGATTTCCCCTGAAAGGGGCATAAGTCACTGAGGAGGAAACCTTTTTGGTCTACATTTAGTCAAATGGCCTTCTTCAGCCAGCCAGACAGTCTGTTTGACCACTGTTTTGAGAGCAGCACCTCAGTTCTCAATGTCATACCTATGCCCCAGATATATGGGGACAGGCTGTCTCACTTCTACAGTGCTTGGGAGATGACAATTATGGACCGATGAGTTCTAAGCACTGTGGAACTGGGTTATGTCATTCAGTTGAGAGCCATTCTCCCCTCCCATCCCTCTACCCCATCCTCCAGGGACCCCTCTCAGCAGTGTTTCGTGTTACAGCAGGTACAAATCTTGCGTACTCTAGGGCAGCTGTTCTCAAACATATTTTTCCCTCCCGTAGAAGCTTCTCACACCTCACCCCTCTTCTCAGCGCTCTCATGCTCTCTATCTTCAGGACATTTATTTTCAAATGACAATCTTCCCAGGCCACAGGAAGTTCTTCAGATTCCTTGTCACTGGCCATCACTACCAGGGCCTGGCTCTCCCCTCTGGATTGTTCCAAGCGAATAACTGTGCATTACCACAGCTTATGAAGAGGCTCAGATGATGCCTCCACAGTCACAGC
The DNA here is from genome assembly GCF_016161935.1 of Mauremys reevesii. Classification (NCBI taxonomy): domain Eukaryota; kingdom Metazoa; phylum Chordata; order Testudines; family Geoemydidae; genus Mauremys; species Mauremys reevesii. Next base: position 121,948,929 of record NC_052623.1, read on the forward strand.
AGGCTCATTCAATAAGAGCTCAGGTGACAGGGCTGCATTTCTTAGCAATGTCTCAGTAGTAGATACCTGCAGGGCTACGATGTGGTCTTCTGTGCATACTTTTGCTAGACATGCTGTTATCACCATGGCACTGAGATCTGATGCAAACTTTGGGAATGCACTTCTGCACTCACTATTTAAATAGACTCCAAGCTCATCTCCTGCTGGAACTGCTTGTGAATCACCTGAGCGGAATACATGCCTGCAACCATTCAAAGAAGAAGAAGAGACAGTTACTTACTTGTATTGTAATGTCTGCTCTTCGAGATGTGAGTGCAGACATGTATTCCACGACCCATGCTCCACCCTTCTGCATCGGAGTCTCCAGCTGGGGATTTTGGTGCAAAGTAACTGAGAGGAGTTGGGGTGGTGCCTTTATATAACCATGAGGGGGAGGAGAGCGAGCACTGCCCATACAGGTACTGCTAGGCAAAAAATTGTCCAGTTTTTGTGCACTGTGCACATGCACCCGAGTGGAATACATGTCTGCCCTCATAACTCGAAGAACTACAGTTACGATACAGGCAAGTAACTCTTTTCTTCAACCCACTGCTCTCTCCTTCCTAATACAGTAATAGTCGCTACTGTTGAGATCGATGATCAGGCAATATAGGCAGAATGTGATTGTCAGCTACCTATAGCATCTTCACTAGTGTAAGAAAACAAAGTTACTTCTTTCTGATCAGCCACAAAAGCAGAGACCCCTAAAATCTTGGTCAGCAGATATTTTTAAATACCCTTTGTGGTACAATATACTGAGCAAACAAATTACATATTACATAAAACAGACAAGAAAAGACCAGCATAAAGACCTCATTAAATTCAGAGCAAAATACCGACTCCTGCCAGGCTTCCTGCAATACTAAACATGCCAGTTCCTTGATAGACACAAATCTTTCTGTCCCCTTAATTCTGGGGAGTGCTCAGATGGTCACTGTATGGAAGATTTTCTATATACACATACACCAGTCAGAATTTTATGATTTTATGGAATATGAATTTAACATTTGTTTTAAAATTAATATTAAAGTGGACAGTTCTGGAAGTTGTGTGATTAAATCACTGAGACAGTCCATTTATACCATTTGATGGGACGAAGTTTTTGAAAAGTGAATTTTTGATCCAGACAACTAAAAGCAGCTCATCCAGAACTATAGTACAGCTATATTAGCACAAGGACACGAAACAATTAAACATGCATAGGAAAAGTCCTCACTAAGTTTCTCTTGTGTAGTACTTCCTAACACAGGGGTCGGCAACCTTTCAGAAGTGCTGTGCCGAGTCTTCATTTATTCACTCTAATTTAAGGTTTCGTGTGCCAGTAATACATTTTAATGTTTTTAGAAGGTCTCTTTCTAGAAGTCTATAATATATAACTAAACTATTGTTGTATGTAAAGTAAATAAGGTTTCTAAAATGTTTAAGAAGCTTCATTTAAAATTAAATTAATTAAAATGCAGAGCCCCCTGGACCGGTGGCCAGGACCCGGGTAGCGTGAGTGCCACTGAAAATCAGCTCGCATGCCTCCTTCGGCACTCGTGCCATAAGTTGCCTACCCCTGTCCTAACATATGCTGAAGTCAGTTCTGTAAATTCAAGTATTCTGATCTCACTAATGTAAAGAACAAACTTGTATTTTGGGTAATCACTAATTTTAATAAAATAGATCCAGATTACTACAGGTCCCAAAACAATAATTATACATACAAACTGGATAGTTTGGTTTTTAATAACTTAATCTCAGAATCAGACTCCAGTAAGCTAATTTTCTACCTGGTAATAAACGTGTCATGGAAACTCTAACAAATTCCAATGTGTTACAGGTTACAGTGTTAACACAAAACTATCATACATTACGAAATTGTTTTAGATGCAACCAAAATGGCTACGTTTCCTGCATGCTGAAGTTTCAACATTTTAACAGATTAAAAAATCCTGTTGAAAAGATTTTCATTCTGTTACTTTTAATAATTCAATGGATTTCATGTTACCTGGCATTCCAGTATAGATCCTACTGGAATTGTATATGTTCAGCAATGCCTCACCTTAAGAACTGGGATCTCATCCTCTTTATGAGCCACAAGCAGGGGCAAACCAGCCAATGTTTTCTCCAAGTCTTTCCCAAGAATCTTTACACCCTGGGCTGCAATAACTTCTTTGTGTTTTTCATACTGGTTCTGAAGAAGAAAGACAAATATTAAATTTACGAGTTCACATGGATGTTCTTTAGCAGCACACAGCAGGGGTTTAGCTACTCAGCAGATCATCTGGTCATATGTCTCTCTTTTCCCATGCTACCAATAAAGAGAGTCAAAGATGCCTAATTTTATGGCTGCACAAGTAAACAAGGAGGCACAGACTGACAATCAAGCCCTATAGCACAAAGGGGGCTCAGGTCTGTTCCCACTTCTTCCATATTTTCTTTGCCTCCAATTCCCTGAAGTGGGGAGCATGTGCCTCAGTCTGCACGCCCAGCTGCTCTCTCCTTACTTCTTCCTCTTGCCTCTCTTAAGCCCAGAACTAAAGAAAAGGCCCAAGAGAGAAGGAAAAGGAATCCCAGAAAAGAGCAGCATAGACTCTATCAGCAAGTCCCCTGCTTCTGGCATAGATTTAGTTTTGTTTTTTGGTGGGGGGAGAGGAGGGAGGCACACCAGACAGCCCTCTACAAAGAGTCTACAAGGGCTCTGAGGCTGGACTGCCTCTGTCCCACACCCCCACATACTCAGCATGACTGGAGAGTAGGTGGTCTTCGATGAGGAAAGCAGGCAGCCCTTCCTAACGGCCTCTTTCCTGATAGCAATACACTGGTATCTCCCTGAAGCTCCAGCACTGTTCCTCCACAGCCTAAGGGAATCTTGCAGATCCCTCTCCTACCCAGACCCTCCCTAAAGCAAGGCATTTCACAGTCTCAGCTTGAAGAGACCACCAAGTCAGTGTCGGGATCCATTACCTCTGTAATGTCTCCACCTTCCCTGGTGATTCCAGTACAGCTCCTTAACCCCACAAACATCCCACCCTTTCAAGCTCTCTGGAGGCACCCAAACTCATCTCCTGTCTCAAGGCTGATGAAGTTTCTCTAGGTGACCCTAACCTGCCAGAGACCCTATTTCCCATTGGACCCCTCATGAAGTGATAAGAGCTAAGGAGCCCAGACTCTCAGTAAGATTCAAGCTCTTAAGTGCACTCTGAAAATGGGACAGAGGCAAAATTTTACCCTTGATTTTAAACACAAGGGAGCATGTGCCCAGATGTGCCTTCAGTTCACACACCCCCAGTAAGCAGATACCCAGCAACTGCAGATGAATCAAACAGGACCTTGCCCTGAGAATGACATAGAGGCACCTTAGTATCCAGGCTAGCCCTTACAGGCCAACTGCAGTACCACTGGACACCAAGGACAGGAAAGCTGACCTAGCACTTCATAGGGCCCCCAAGAGAATTGTTGTAGCCATCTGCATTGCTACTCAATTTGCATGTGTGTCCAGGTGAACCTGGACAAGGTGCCTGATCTCCCTACTACAACTAGACCCAAAAGGCCCTATTAGTGTTGTCAGATTCCACTCAGGCCTCTTCCTTCCTCTGCAACACCATTTTCAATGCAGCCAGGATTGTGTGGTCACCACAGTGGGGCATCATCATGCAAGACTGAAAATGGAATGCCAAGGTGGGTGCTAAAATCCAGATTTACCAGCTTGTCCTATTATAGTGTCCAACTCTGTGAAGCCCCCAGGATCACAGAGCCGTGCAAGGACATACTTCCCCAGCAAAAGAAAAGATGGTCCTACTGTTAAGCTTCTGGACTGGGACTCAAGATCTGGATTTTAATCTGAGAAATGTTTATGATCTGTTATGCAAAAGGGAAGACTAGTGAGTCATAATGATTCCTCTGGCCTTACGTCTATGAAATTCTCCAGACCCTTACTGCCATCATTTCAAGTAGAGTAACAGAGAAAAGCTCTTCTGCTCCCCATCAGGTTCTAGCTTTTCTTCTTCCTCCTCTCACTTCTGTGGCTCTCCTCCTCCTCCTCTCAGGATGATCCAGAAGCCAAGATTCTAACCTCCCTGTCTACTCCCTAGCTACACAATCCCAGTGAGATCAGGCTGGCCCAGTCTCCTATCCCTCCTGAAGCCTGCTGCAGCACTATGCAAGGGTTTCATTCATCTCGTCTCAGGACACCTGGCATCAAACACCATAAATTACTGATTCACTGGTTCAGTAATTTCACTCTATATTTGAATGTTGTTGTTTTTTGAAGAAGTCTTTCTATGGGTTTTGTATGCATTTTACAAGATCTCTCCCTTCCACATCTATGCATTATGCATAAACCTTGATGCTTGTTAATATACATTTGTGTGGTTACTCTTTGATCCTTGTCCTAAACCACTTCCACAATTAGACACATCTATGGGAGTATGGATGCACTGTAACCTGCAACTTCTTCCATTTATTCCCCCTCCTCACTTTAATTTGATCATCTTTGGACACTTTTTACTATGATGTATCGTGTATTGAACACTTCTCTGGGTTTCCCCCTTATTCTAATCTTTTGTTCTAATTCTTAAGACTTCCCTAAAATGCCACCTGCACATGCTGTTCCCATACCTTAACTCGTAGCTCCTTCATAGGAGGAGGCAGCAGAAGACCTCGAATCTGAGTTACTATAGGACCTTCTACTCCAGGGACAATAATGGTATCACCCTCCTTCAGACGTCCATTAATCAAAATTACATCTATGGTAGTTCCCATGCCTGGAAGTGCTTTGACCTAAGAGATGGGAAAGAGAGAGAGGGAAAAAAGTTAAACACTTGCATTTCAACTCAGTTTAATCAGCCACAAAAAGGAAAAAAGTTTGCTAGACAAATATTCTAAAGCATAGATACTGACTTACCTCCATAACCTGAGCTCTCAGTTCCTCACATTGGGCCAGTCTCTTGTTCAGCATGGTTTGCGTCAAATCAACAAGAAGGGCTATCAGACTCCCCATGCCATCCCCAGTGTGAGCAGAGGTAGGTACCAGAGAAACAAAAGTGCGGGGATCCTTATTCTCATAGAACAAAGCAGCATTCAAGCCCTAGAACCAGGAACAGTACAGTTGCATGGAAAATTACCACATCAACAGTAATAACATGTAACAAGAGACCAAATAGTTCTACCTCATTTTTCAAATCCTGAATTCAAGTCATAGCTTCATTTCAGCAACATCTTAATAATGCAAATCTCTAATTTCACACTTTAAAGCACAAAAGAAGGCAACAGACACTCAAAATATGAGTAAAACCTATAAAGCTAGTTACTGTATTTTAGCTTATAGGCAGTTTCTGTGTGACCAGTGAGCGGCTATGAAAACTAAGTATTGCTGGAACACAATCACACTAGTCTGAAGAAAAAAGGGAGGAGATATAGTTTCTCTCAGGTGATTCAAATGAGGGGAGAGTGTGTAGAAAATCCACTCTGTTCTTGCTGGCCCTGCATTCTCAACAAAGTGTCCCAGGACTGGAATGGGGGTAGAGAAAGCGGTCTCTAATCAAAATAAAACACAGGTTTTCTACTTTAGTTTCAATTTATATAAATGATTAACACACTGATAAAGGGTCAGAAAATACAGTGTGATATTCATACCATAAGAAATCTTTCTTTGGCTTGCTTTGAGAGTCAGGCTTTCAGAAGTTGTCCACCTATTTTCACTTCTGTTAACAGAAAAATATTTAATAATCCAACCTACCTGTTGTGCAAATTCCACTATGATAGCTTTTGCACGTTCCTCAAATTCATCTTTTGTGTTTTTCTTCTGTTTCTTTAACGTGGTAGCTACATCTGTATCAGGGCTTTTTTTCCAGTCATATAACCTATCAATCTTGAAAATACAATTTTAATACAGTTATGTCATGTCTTGCAATGTTCAGAAGTGCATTCCTGGGTTATGCCTACAGAAGTCAACTGTCATTTATGACCTGCCTTCCATATGAATAACTTATGAAAATACTTATAAGAAATATTTAAGTTAAATGACCATAGTATCTAGATGCCAATTTATCCTAGTAACCATGTGTATGTTTCAAATATAAAAAAAGATTTCCAACATACACGTATCCAGTATTGTAATGGAAAAACAAACAGTACTGGAGAATATTTCCTGAGTGTAATATAATTCAGTTTTTTTTAAAACCTCAGACTGTTAAACTTGGACTTTTGATACATGTGCAAAGTGTTTTTATAATGAAAAGGTAGTTTAATTACATGTATTGCATTAAGTTTAAGACAAAACAAGTGGGAAAAGATTTTAGTCTTCCAGCTTCCCAAGAACATGACTCTCTTAAGTCATGACTTTTTTTTTTTAAATGAAAGAATGTTCTTGGTGATTATATATAGTAAAGAAAGGATATCCTTTAGGCCAGGGCTTTGTGTATTTAACTGTTTCTAAAAACGTATTTTAAAAGCTTTTTGTTGAAGTTGGAACTCCTTTCCTGCAACAGCACAACAGAAATTAAGTCAATATCAACAGCAATTTGTTTTTTTTTGTTTGTTTGTTTGTTTTTTTAAAGATGATGTGTTCAGAACAGGCATCAAAAACAATAAAAAGACATTACAGAATTTAGGGTAATTCCCAAAGTAAGTTTTAAAGTAGGTCATGTTTAGTGCAAGGCATTATGGTCATTTCATTCAAATCCCTACTTAAGATTTGTTTCTTCCACAATGCTCATAAAAGGCATGTAAATTAAGACCTTTTTAACTGGGCCATAAAGTAGTACACATACCTACACTGAGTAACATGATTCTATTGCTGTGACTATCTTCATCACTCTTTACCTTTTTTAACCCTCGCACATTACATCACATCTAAAAGTTAGACTATAGAGCTTGTCGAGACAAGGACCATGTCCCTAGGCACTTTACAGAACAGACACAACATGGAAGTGTTTAAAAAAAAAAAAGTAAGATTTGAGGGCCTCCATAATTAAGATTTAAGACACTTTCAAGGTCAAACCTCTCCCACCGCCACCTCCCAACCAGTAGACAAGAGTCCTTTCAGTAATTGCATAAAGGTTTCTCAACTCCCTGCCACCCTTAATTCTTAATATTTACTTAATACTTTGAAATCGTAATACAGTTCTTTTGCAATATGCATTAACACCCATTTAAAAAAAAAAAAAAAGACTGCCGGTGTGTCGCATAATAGATGGCAAAGCGATCTGAACAACTTAGTTTTCTTAGCACCATCTACATAACCAACTTTAATATGTACATGCCAGCTGTAACATCAGGGTTTCTGTAGTGTCTTAGTTTTTCTTTTTATACAAATATTTAATTGAAACTTATACAGTAAAGTGTTTTTTATCTTTATTTTGTAAGATATCAAAATGTCTATCAGCATACCTGAAAATGCTGGCCAACTATTCAATTTTAAAGACAAACTAATTACATTAACATATTTTTCCTCTACACTTTGTCACCTAATGCTGTAGTACAGTGAAACCCCACTATAACGCGATATTTGGGGTCCAAAAACTTCCATTGTGCTAAATGCGGGGTCGCGGTATAGCGGGGTTTCAAACCAGTTGGTTTGTCAGTGGTCCCCAACGCGGTGCATTGATGTGCGCCGCCTAGTGCCCCACAGGGGAGAGGTACCGTGCCCCCCGGCCTGCCGGGGACAGAGAACTCAGGCACTTGCAGCCCCGGAGTTCTCTGTCCCTGGCAGGCGGGGAGCCGCGGCTCCTCTTGAAGCCAGAGAGAAGCCATGGCCCCGCACCTGCCGGGGACAGAGCACCGGTGCCCGCAGCCCCGGAGTTCTCTGTCCCCGGCAGGCGCAGGGCTGCAGCTTCTCTCCCCTGCCATGGTGCTGGGGACCACTGGTACAGTACTGTATTATGCCTTAAAGGGGAGCCAACCTATGATCGCATTATATGCGAGGTTTGACTGTACTTGAAACCAGTCCTTACAATGTATTTAAAATTGCTCAGTGTTCTGCTGTGACACTGAAATCTGTTTCAAACAACTAACTTCTGTTGTTAGTTTAGAACACTCACCTCAGAAGATGCCATCGCTTGGCTAGCACAGTATGTATTTGATACTGAATTTTCTAAATAAATCTTTGAAAGGCCATCTTACCTTGTTGAGCGCTACGATAAAGGGACATTTCTTGGATTTCAGCAGGTTTATAGATTCAATTGTCTGGGGCTCCAAACCATGCATGATATCAACTACTAGAATAGCAATATCACAAAGTGAGCTTCCTCGATTTCTTAGGTTGCTGTGGCATTGGGAAAGAAAGAATGTCATTCATACAGTAATCAGAATGTTCCATAATTTTTTTTTTATTAGAAATGATTTTTTTTAAAAAAAACATCAGGATCAACTGCTGTTTACCCAACAAAAGGTGAAAATCTTGTGATTTTCATTAAGACACTGCCACGTTACTCACTCTTCCCAAGAACTAGGAAGACTGATTAAATGACACACCAGCTATATGCCATTAATAAAGGATCACTTCCAAAACGTATTAGAGTGTTTCTATAAGTCCAAGTCCAATAACAAAAGAACACATTTGTGGAAGAATTTGTAGGCAAACCTATTGGGAGGTGTAATACTCAATCAGCAAACAATATTAGCTATCACACTGTTTCTAACTCATCCTTTTTGAGCAAGATTATTAAAAAGGTGATTGAAAATTGCTCTAAAGGTCCTAAATCAGATCACTGTAATTCAGTTTTGAATTGAAGTATGGGCAGAGACTGCACTGATCGTATTCTTTAATACCCTAGCAATAAACGAAGTTCAGGTAATCCATGCAGGTTTATTACATCTTCAGTCTCTAACCATGTTAACCAAGAGGTCAATTCCTCCTACTTCCCTCAGAAAGTTAACACACTGCACAATTAACTTATTCACATGTCGATGCTGACTGTTTACTCATGTTGTTGAGCTTATAACTGAGGTTATGTACACCGTGTTAAGTGTAGTATGTTATTTATCTGTTGGAGCAGAAGGAAATTTGCTATGAAGATGCTGAGTTCGTGATCATCTACAGGAATGGGCTGCGCAGGTATTGGAGTACAGCTAAAAGGTGTTCTATAACCTGGCATTTCATAGCCTGTAAGGGTGTTGTTGGAGGATGTCACGATTAACCAACCGTAATCCCGTTTATGTTACGTTTTCATTAGGGATTCATTAGGATCCTGAATTAATAAGTAAAATATATAGGAGACCTTTTAAGAAAGTTAGTTTTCATTATCTCCAATGTCCAGACTCATTTAGGCTCTATAACAAACCAAAATTTAGGTCACTGACTACTTATCTAGAGACTAAGATGGGAAAAAGTCTTTTCCCTAAGCACTTAAGTTACATTTCACAGATAAGCACTGTTATCTCCCAGTTAAGTTTTTATATTCACTATTCAAAGATAAAGATTGCCTTTACATGCTCTTCTAAATAGAACAGTTTGACTACAGATGGGAAAATTATATACACATTTCATCCACAAGTGATTAGCTAGAAACAAAATGCAAATGTAAATCAAGACATATCCCTTGTCAGATACAAAAATGAATTTTTTTTTAGAAGTAGCAGATTCATCCTAAATTCTATAATTCAGTTAAGTACCTATACCTATATTAACAGTTAAGTCTTATGATCAGTTATTAACAAGACCCTTCACATCATAACAATAAAAAGTTACCTGAAAGACTCATGTCCTGGAGTATCAATTATCAGCATTCCTGGAATTTTTACGTTCTCTCTGTCAAACTAACATTTTCAAATATTAGCCATCTTGAGAAAATTATGTAAGAAAATAAACTTAATTTAGAGCCTCAGCAGTAGTCACAAATTTCAAATATCCAACTAAGTGTTTTAAGAAGAGCCAACACCCTTACCCTAACAACAGCTCTTAAGAATGCCATCATATCATGATAAAAGCAAAGCCAGTTGGGTAAAGGACACTCAAAATGACGACATCATATAAGGAGAGGTTACTTGCCTTGTACAGTAACTAGAGGTCTTTGAGATGTGTCCTACTCTGTGTGCCTAATTCAGAATGTGTGTGCACCATGCACTCTTATCAGAGATTTTGTCAGCAGTGTCCATGCCTGTGCCCTAGATAGCCTCATGCTCTGGTACAAGGGTATATGGTGGGGAAAGGGGGGCAGATCCGCTGCCACTCCAATTCCTTCTGAACCACAAAAGCTCAGCGAGAAGACTATGGCAGAGGGGAAGGAGGGTGGCTAGTGGTTAAGATGCATCTTGAAACCCATTTGGACAGTCTTTGGGTAGAGATTAGGGGCCCTTTCATGAATTCCACAACAGAGATGAAGACCCTAGGAGAAGTCCTAAAGGACTTAGTTCTGTCAAGGTAAAAGGTGACAGCCCTTCTTACATTCAGTCTATCTATGGAGGCTTGCTTCATCTCTTGAAGAGCGAGGCTTGGGCTAAAACACTGGTAGATGAATCTCCTGATTAAATGTGGAATTCTGAAGAAACATTAGACAAGAAGTGTGGATGTGAACAGAGTGTCACTTTATCATGATAGAACATCATGTACAGTGGGTTAGCCATCAGGGTTCCTACCCTTCTGGCTGAGATGAAGACAAGGAACAAGGTCTGAGGGACAAATGGAGGAGGGAACAATGCCCCATATGTTCAAATGGAGGCTAAGTTGAGGTCCCATGGTGGAGCTGGCTCCTTGACAGGGGGGAAAAGATTGAACAGGCCTATAATAAACCTTGTAGTGGAAGGGTGAGTGAAGACTGAAAACCCCTCAATGGGGGACAATGAAAATCAGTGATGGCAACTTGGTGAACCTCAATTAAACTCAGCAACAATTCCAGTGGTTTTTAAATTCAACAGGCAATCAAGAATGCATGCCAGGCAAAACTCAAAAGTAGGTATAGCAAGTGGCTGTACCAAGTTGGGAAGTGTTTCCACTTCTGCAAGTAAGTTTTCCTTCTTGAGGGTTTTAAGCTATGAAGTAGTACTCTTTGTATCACTGAAGAGCGGTCTTGTTCTATACCAGAGAGCCATCTAGGAGGATGCTCTTGAGTTGAAGTGCCAAGAGGTTGGAAGGGGTGATGGATCTTGACTCCTCAGTGAAGAGATCTGCTGATACCAGAAGATGGAGAAGCAGCTGTCAAGACATGCACACATTCTCTGGTAACCACACCTCTCTCTGCCACAGCAGTGCTATGAGGATGGCTACTAATTTCTCCTGTTTCAATTGGTTTAGGACCTTGAGCAGTAATGGCCTTGAGGGATAAGCCTATAGCAAAATTCGAGGCCAAGGAATGACTAGAACATCTCCTGTTGAGTTGCAGCTGTGCCCTCCTCTCAAACAGAATCATCTGCACTTTGTATTGGATGGTGTCGCAGAGACAGCCATCGCCAGATCAACCCAGGTAAAACACATCCTTCAGAATATGTTGCTGTTCAGCTCCCACTCAGGACTGAGATGGAAGTGCCAGCTGAGGGAGTTCGCCACTGCGTTCTGCAGTCCTGGTAGATAAACCTCTGAGATCTGTTTGTGGTGTGATATGCAGCAGTTTTATTCTGATGGGGCAGTCCCTGATGTGGGTCAGGAAGTGCTGGCAAGCATAACAAACCACTCTGAGCTTGATAAGATGAAGGATCACTTCCTTAGGAGCCCATTTGTCCTGAGCTGTGAAGTTCTGAAAGTGCACATCATTGGGAGGCATCTGTAGTGATGATCCTCATGGGATGAGGATGCAAGAACATAACTCCCCCCCATACACACCTTTTATGGATCCTTCCACCAATTTAGGGAATCGAGGACCCTTCGAGGTACGGACGCCCATTTGGATAGTGTGTGCATGGTGTAGACCATTCTCAGCCAGGTTCAAAGACACCAGGAGTGTAGTCCTGCTAAGAGTGCCACAAACGTACAGACTGCCATATGGCTCAGGAGTTAGAGGCAAACCCTTGCTGTGGTTTGTGGGCTCAGTTGTATTTAATCCAGTGTTGTGTTTAAACTGAATTGTTTGGTAACGCCAATTAAAGGAGTAAACTGTAGTATATACTGACCCCTTACAGGGTCAATTGACCTCTAATACCTGCACTGGCCAGCACTCTACTGGACAGTTCAGAACACATATTTTTGAGGAAAATCTGGGATTGGGAGTGTGTTGGGGTCACCCTGCAAGTGGCAAGCAAGGCTGGTGGAAGCCAGAGTGTTGACTGGAGCGTGCTGGCAGCTAAACACAGACATTCACCTTGTTACCAGCATGCTGTTTGGCTGTTGGTGAGGAGCCCAAGTTGGGAGTTACAGCAGCAAAGCATTAGGCACACCAGGTTACAGAGCAGGTGGTGACAACCCCAGAATCTGACAGAAGCATAACAGTCTTATCCAGCAGGGAGGAAAGTGGTGCTGCTGCTTCTCTTCATGGCTCCTATTCATCTGCAAGTTCCCCCTATGGAACAGGATCCTAGGACAGCAGTTGTTGCTTTTGACAAGTCCTCTTACATGATGGGACCCTCTAGAGCTGGTTGCTTTATAGGACCAATAAGCCCATTGAAAAGTGACATAAAGGAAGGGGACAGGATCCCAGGCTTGTTCTTGCCAGGCTTGCTGGGTATATGTCCGGCAGGGAGTATCTTCATCAGGCTGCACTGCAATGAGGAAGGCTGAAATGGGAAAATAGAGGGCCTTGTATAGACACCTCAATTAGATGAGTTGTCATCTACCACATTCGTTGGAAGGGAAAGTGGTGCTGGTACCAGTGGTCGACTGGGTATGGGCAACCAGAGGGGATCGAATAACCACACAGGAACTGGAGGTTGAATCTGGTTGGTAGTGAGACGGTACCAGAGAACATGTCAATCAGAAATGCCTTTCAGTAACCGCAATGGGTTTGTGTGGAATCAGTGACTGCATTGATACCAGATGGTAGGTCAAGTCAGTACATGAGAAGGTCTCTCTTGATACCCTTGAGCAACGGTGACTCACGTTCTTCCAGGATCCAAAGATCCTTGTGGAAAAGGAGCCTGGACAGCACTGGGTACTCCAGATAAGGACCTCAAGTACATCGGGTGATACTGGAGATGGTACTAAAGTGCAATCTGTGTGCTCTTCTCTGCTGGCTAGGGAAGGTGGGGTACTGATGACATTTTTGGCTTAACCTTAGAGTCACTGTGCTTCAGAAGCACTGGGTGCAGTGCTGACTTCAGTGCCACTGCAGTTTAACAGACAGATTCTCGGTATATGGCATGGTTTTCTAGTTGATGATGAATCAGGGGACTTGTCAGGACACAAGGTCTCCCAAGATCCAGACCGAAAGGATAACTTTCCCCTTCTCTTATCCTATTCCTCAGAACAGAGTCTCTTTTTTTAAAAGTCTGGGTGCTTCTTATGGCTCCCTTGGGTCTTTGCTTACCACAGCAGCAGTGATTCAGTTGCAGGGGCTCTCTGAGCAATTGAATCCAATTTACAGGGAGGTGACTTCAACCCCCTAGGTCTCAGGGAACACTCCATTAACAGGAGTTTTACCTTGTCCCCTCAGTTTTTCAGATGTACTTTTAAAAAATTTTACGTGGATTGGGGGCGGGGGGGAAAGCTCAAGTGTCCATCACTGTTGGGGAAAAAGACTTGTGACAGGTCTGACAGGGATGGAAGCCCAGGATTTGGGGCATAATCCCTTACTTGAAGCTTTGGTTTAAGGTCTTCGTTAAAAAGGCCCAGACTGGGAAAACAAAACAAAAAAAGAGAAAGGGTAACCCCCACTCCCCAAAAAGCACAAAGTGTGCTAAATAACAGAAAAAGAAATAAAAGAACTGTCTAAAATAATAAGAAAAATAAGCAAAAGAGGTGGCAAACTACGTAGCTAGCTAAGGGACACTGATGTTCCATCTCGAGCCACAGGTGGCTGAGAAGGAGTTGTGGTGGGTCTGCTCTTCCCCCACATATGCTCATATCAGAGAATGAGGATTTCTAGGGCAAAGAAAAGGACTCTGCTGATGCAAACTCCAATCATGAAGTGGAGGGCACATAAGGACACAACTTGAAGGAAAACTAAACTTTCAGAAACTATATTTGATGTAGCAAATCTTCCAGCTTTTTAGAAACCAGGATATTGCTTTGACAAGACAGATGAAGTTAGGATTTCTACTGCATTAAACCCAGCTAAAGGGAACAAACTGATGGCTTTTGCCATCTCAACCATCTAGTACTTCCTACGTCAGAGAAACAAAGTTTCAGTAGATTGTTTAAATGCTTTCAAGAATTATTTTTGTATAAAACAACTTTTCTAAAAGTGATTTAATTTTCTGTTGGAGATTTCAAGAACAGCTCTCTTGCAACTTATGATTGTTCTTCATATTGGATAAAACGTACTAGGAGTGCATTTTTTAATATTAAAAAAACAGGTAGGTGAGTGATTTCTAGATAAAATCAAACTGCAATATTTCATTTATGGGGAAAACTAATGTCCCTTGGAAAGTTACCTTCAATGGCAACATCAGTTTTCTAATATTGTGAATTTAAAAGTAAAGCTTGTTGCCTGTTAAACTTAGCGTGTGAGTGCATGCACTGAAATTAAGTAGAAACCATTTTAAAGCTCATTGAAGGAATGTAATAAAAATATCTGAGTATATTTTAACTTCCAAGAGTATTCCCAATTTCTACCCAAATGTCAGATTTTTGTCAATATAGTCAACATATACATGCATAAATGCACTTTCTAGAATGAAGTAGATGACAGGAGGAGTTTTTTAAAAAAGATGGTAATTATAAATTGTATGGCAATGTTGTTATTCTAATTTCTGAATTAGAGTATCTCTTTAAAAAACAGTGAGAAGAAGAATAAATTCAACCCAAATAACTAATATGTCAACTAGGTTTTTACATACACAAAAGCAGAAAAAATTGTTAGAAAATATCCCACCACAACATTTAGTAAGTAAGCAGATTGCTTTATGAACTTTTGGACCTCAATCTAAGGTCTCTGAAGTGTTGGTACTTACATTTTTCACCATCTTAGCTTGTTCATTAATGGCTTCCAGGGGAACATTAGTTGCTCCAATCTGCTGAGTGATACCACCTGCTTCACCATCTTGTACATGAGTATGACGGAGCTATAAAACCAAAGCAATAAAGGGAGTACCAAATGCACAGAGAAAATAGAAATAGGAACCTGCTTATAGAAGGGAATTTAAAATCATATCTTGGAAGTGTCATTAATTATTTCCTATTTATTTTGGGGAGGGGGGAAAAGAGAGAGAGAGAGTGTTTAAACTATGTCTTTATTTAGGAAGCTGTAACACGTGTAAGAAAATAAGGATGGCCATACCGAGTCAGACATATGGTCCATCTAGCCCAGTATCTTGACTTCTGACAGTGGCCAGTGCCAGATGCTTCAGAGGGAATGAACAAAATAGGAAATCATCAAGTGATCCATCCTCTCATCCACTCCCAGCTTCTGGCTATCAGAGGCTTAGGGACACCCAGACCATGAGGTTGCATCTCTGACCATCTTGGCTAATAGCCATTGACGGACCTATCCTCCGTGAACTTATCTAATTCTTTTCTTTTTTTTTGGCCTTCACAAACAAGTTCCATGTGCTGACTGTGAAGAAGGACTTCCGTATGTTTGTTTTAAACCTAATGCCTATTAATTTCATCGCATGCCCCCTGGTTCTTATGTGATGTGAATAAGACATTATTTCCCTCTTCACTTTTTCCACACCATTCATGTTTTTATAGACTATCATTCTTCCCTCAGACATCTCTTTTCTAAACTGAACAGTCGGTCTTTTTAATTTCTCCTCATATGGCAGCTGTTCCATACCTCTAATCATTTTTGTTGCCCTTCTCTGTACCTTTTCCAATTCTAATATATCTTTTTTGAAATGGGGCTCCCACAACTGCACACAGTACTGAAGGTGTGGTAGTACCATGGATTTATATAGGGGCATGATTATATTCTGTCTTATTACCTATCCCTTTCCTAACGGTTCCTAACATTGTTTGCTTTTTTTTAAATGCCACTGCACATTGAAATGATGTTTTCAGACACCTATTCATGATTACCCCAAAATCTTTTTCTTTAGCGGTAACAGCTAATTCAGAACACATTATTTAGCATGTATAGTTGGGATTATTTTTTCCAATGTGCATTGTTTTGCACTTATCAGCATTGAATTTCATTTGCCATTTTGTTGTCCAATCACCCAGTTTTGTGAGATCCCTTTGTAACTCTTCACAGTCTGCTTTGGACTTAACTATCTTGAGTAATTTTGCATCTCATCTGCAAATTCTGCGACGTCACTATTTACCCCCTTTTCCAGATCATTTATGAATACGCTGAACAGCACAGGTCGCAGTACAGATCCTTGGAGGACCTGCTATTTACATCTCTCCATTGTGAAAAATGATCACTTATTCCTACTCTGTTTCCTGTCTTTTAACAAGTTACTGATCCATGAGAGGATCTTCCCTCTTAGCCCATGACTGCTTACTTTGTTTAAGAGCCTTTGGTGTGGGACCTTTTCAAAGGCTCTCTGGAAGTCCAAGTACACCTCTACCCTGATATAACGCTGTCCTTGGGAGCCAAAGTCTTACCGTGTTATAGGTGAAACCGCGTTATATCAAACTTGCTCTGATCTGCCAGAGTGCATAGCCCTCCCGGAGCACTGCTTTACCGCATTATATCCGAATTTGTGTTATATCGGGTCGCGTTATATCGGGGTAGTGGTGTACACTATATCCACTGGATCACCCTTGTCCACATGCTTGTTGATCCCCTTACAGATTTCTAATAAGATTGGTGAGGCATGATTCCCCTTTACAAAAAGCTGTGTTGACTCTTCCCCAACATACTGTGTTCATCTTTGTGTCTGATAATTCTGTTCTTCACTATAGTTTCAACCAATTTGCCTGGTACTGAAGTTAGGCTTACTGGCCTGCAAGTGCCAGGATCACCTCTGGAGCCTTAAAAAAATCAAACCCACCAACAACAAAAAACCAACAACATTACATTAGCTACTCTCCAAGAAATCTGGTACAGAAGCTGATTAAAGCAATAGTTTACATAGCACAGTTCTGCAGTTTCATATGTGAGATTCTTCAGAACTTTTGGGTGAATACCATCGGGAGTCTGGTGACTTAATACTGTTTGGCAATTTGTTATTCCAAAACCTCCTCTATTGACACCTCAATCTGGGACAATCCCTCAGATTTGTGACATAAAAAGAATGGCTCACACATGGGACTCTCCCTCACATCCTCTGCAGTGAAGACCAATGCAAAGAATTCATTTAGCTTCTCTGCAACGGCTTTGTCTTCTCTGAATGCACCTTTAGCACCATGATCATCTAGTGGCCCTACTAGTGTTCGGCAGGGTTCCTACTTCTGATGTACTTAATAAATTGCTGCTAGTCTTTGTGACTTTTGCTAGTTGCTCTTCAAATTTTCTTGCCCTGCCTAATTATATTTTCACACTTGACTTGCCAAAGTTTATGCTCCTTTATTTTCTACAGTAGGATTTGACTTTACATATTTAAAGGATGCCTTCTTGCATTTTTGGGGTTCTCATACTGGTTTTTTAATTAATTATTTTATTTGGGGGTATGCATTTGGATTGAGCCTTTATGATGGTGTTTTTAAATTGTTTCCCATACAGCTTTCAGGCATTTCACTCTTTTGATTGTTCATTTCCATTTAACTAGTTTCCTCGTTTTAGTGAAGTGCCCCTTTTTGAAGTTAAATGCTACTGTGCGTGGGTTCTTTGACATTTCCCCCTGCAAGGATGCCAAATGTAATTACATTATGATCACTATTACTGAGCGGTTCAGATACATACACCTCTTGGATCAGAGCCTAACCATGTAATGATTATTGTATAGTCTCTGAAATTTACAACAGTAAGTTTTTGTTTAGAGGAACATTATTCAGCAATATAATCCCGGGCTCCCTATTTAATAGGGTTTACCATATTATAGAATGAGTACACTTACAATACTCATGACAGGTCATTTCTTGTGATTTTATTAAACTGAGTGGAATCTCTGATTACACATTTAACAAACCAAGCATGTCCATCAAATGCTAATATTAAAAAAAAATAGACTGGTGTGGTGATTTTTTTGCAGGTGAAAGTACTCTATTAAATAAATAGCAGACAAATAGATATTTGGTTACCATCTGTTTTACTGGGTACATTAATTTTCCCATAACCACCAACCTCCCTCCTGAGTTGGGCTACTTTGCTTTTTCCAACGGAAGGCTATTAGAAGCCTAGCTGCTAACTAGCAGACGACAGATTAATTCCTCACTTTGTTTTGTGTGACCATTTCTGGTAGGAAGCCCAAGCAAGATTCCAAAAGGATCATCTGACAATAAATATCAAATAATTTGTGATATTTGGTTACGAATTACAGCATCCCAGTACTCTTTAATGACTGGACATAAAGGCATTAAATCTCCTCTTCACCACAATTTTTCCAACATTTATCTCCATACATTTTCTATTTTTCATCCTGACTGGTGTAAGGTACCACTGAAACATTATCTTAAATAAGTTTTCCCTTTATTGTGCTCTATATTGAGGTTGCTGGTACTCTTCCAGAGCAAACCCCATTCCTCTGGGGTAATCTGTCTATACAAGTCCCTTTCCCAGCATGTCATATATGGACTTTTTTGGTTAGGAAAGTTATCTTGCATTGCATATTTATAAGCATTATAGGATTACTACACATTATTTCAAGCAGTAGCAGTTACATTACACTATTGAGAAATCAACTATTACAGAAACTTGACAATGAAGATCCATCACACTCTGCATCTTACCTTATCTAGGATTTTGGTCTTTCCTGTGTCTACGTGCCCAAGTACACAGATAACCGGTGCCCTTAGCTTTTCAGTGTTTACATTTTTGTTATTTTCAATACGTCGTTTCTAATAGGAGAATAAAATAAGACACATTCAAAACTAGAGATTAATATTTAAAGTATTACAAAAAACAAGTGGAGAATTACCTAATGTTTCCAGCAGCACCTTAAGAAAAAGCTGGCAGGGTTTTTGCCCTCCCTCTCCAAGGCTTACTAAATACAATACTTCCATTACAATTCAATCTCCAGGGAGGGTTGGGCAGGTTATGCAGATTATGTGGACAGCATTTTTTCTAGTCCAAGTACAATTTGCATTACTGGATTCAATACATGGTGGGCTAGGTTGTTTATCTCCAAGCAGAACATCTGAGGTCCTGAGACTTGCAGAAAGGCTAGCCTGGCCTTTTGCCCAGCTTTTTGGCGCAGTTTAAAGATCAGAATTAAAGGTTAGCATTTTGGGAATCCAGGTCTAATTAAATTGACTCAAATTGTTTCAGTTAGATGGCTTTCATCAGATTGTTGCTTTTTAAATTGCGAACTGAGAATGTTATCAGTTTCAAGTTATCCTACTAGTTATTCTTACTTCTTTCATCTGCTAAAGAATGGGTTTGTTAGGGAATGTATAGCGAAGGTGTGCTTTGGGACAGGTAATAGGGCTTGTAGTGTGTTTTACTATGCATACATTTCAAAGCGTCCTTACCAGTTGACACCAATTCCTAGGCATGCATAAATGAAAGTTAGAGTTTCTAAATCTATTGTGCAGTATGCCGAAGAAGGGAAAAAAGAGCCAACGCAAAATGTCAGTAATTGAAAAAAAAAAAAAAAACCTAATAGCACAGAAATGCTTCACTGAAATACTAATAGCATTTACAAAGGATGGAGTGGACAGTGATGCCACATACTTCCACCCTTCAAGGAAGCTTTCCTCTGAAAAAAGGATACTTTTGAGCCTTCTAGAAGGAAGTTCTACTCCTTGCAGTTAGCTCATACAACCCCTGTATTGTGGTTTTAAGTCAAGATAGATCTAAGTGTCTAAATGCATTCATAAAAAAGAAGCTGTATTAAGTACTGTTGAAAATCTTAACTTTTTGCATAAAAATTATTTGTAAGTCTGTAGAGCACTGACAATCAGTTCATTGCAGACAGCTATGGACACATGCACTAATATATTGTTTGCAGTGTTGTTGTAGCCATGTCTGTCTCAGGATATTAGAGAGACAAGATGGGTTAGGTAATGTTTTTATAGGACCAACTTCTGTTGGTGAAAGAGACAAGCTTTCGCGCTTATACAGACCTGAAAAAGAGCTCTGTGTAAGCTCAAAAGCTTGTCTGGGTCACCAACAGAAACGATCCTATAAAAGATATTACTATGCCCACTCATAGATTAGCAGTTATGACAGTATTATTTTTAAAGTAATTTAGACAAGTATGGTTGAACGTCCACTAAAATCCCCAAGATTTTCATGCCACACAGATAAGCTTCTCAAGACAAAGCTGTGTCTATATACCTCAATTCTCCGCTTCGCTTTGTCATAAAGAAGCTCTTCTTTTGTACGATCATCATCAGAATCACATTCCGAATCGGAGCTTATTTCTTTGCTTGGCTTTTTCTCTAGCGATTGTTTTCCAACAGCTTGAGACTCTGTTTCTCTCTCATCTGAAGTCTTTTCATCTTCATCTTCACTCCCCTCACTTTCTCCATCTTCAGACTCTTCACTCTCTTCCTCCTCATCATCATCATCCTCTTCCTCATCTTCCTCTTCCACTTCATTGTGTTCCTTGACTTCAATGTGGACAGGTTTTACCTCTGGCAAGAGGAGAGAAAACTGAAGTAAAATACTCTGTCAAGATCACATCCCCAAAAACCACCATAAGGAGTAGTAGTAACTGAGATCAGGTTTCATTGTATAAACAGAACATGGATTAATTCTGGTTTATTTGTGTGAAGGAATAATTCAGCTGCATTAAGTATGGGAATAAACTTCTAAA
Source organism: Mauremys reevesii (assembly GCF_016161935.1). Taxonomy (NCBI): domain Eukaryota; kingdom Metazoa; phylum Chordata; order Testudines; family Geoemydidae; genus Mauremys; species Mauremys reevesii. Next base: position 121,969,782 of record NC_052623.1, read on the forward strand.
TTTAGAGCCAGTCAAAGCAGCATATGTGAAAAATCAAAACAAAGCACTGCAATACAGTCAGTGCACCCACCAAGAATGATCCCTGCTGACCTAACGAGCCCTTTTCCAAATACCTGGAGTAATAAGATGTCTCAATTCAATTACACACCATGCACTTCACTTATAAATTCACATACAGTCAGTGCAGGCAAGAACTACTCCTGGAGGAATTCTGCACCACTGCACACGTGTAGAATTTATGTCTCCCACAGATTTCTTTGCTTTTCTGTGGAAAAATGACTGACGGGGAAGCCACAAGAGTGCTCACGCGATCCTCCCCAGCAGTATGTTTTGGGTGCCTAGCGCAGCTGGCAGAGAGGTAAGTCACTGAGGGGCAGGGAGTGGGACTGGGGAATACCAGTGGCTCCTACCCTGTGTTGGGCTCAGCTGCTAGTTCTGTCTGGGCAGGATGTGACTTCCTCTTCCCCCGCATGGTATCTGGGTCTGGGTCAGACCCACCCCCAGATTTCTCCTCCCAGCTGCAGGAAGCTCTGCAAACTGCCCCCTCCCCTGCTTCCTGCACCCATTGTTCCTCAGATGCAGGGGGAGGGATCCCTGTAGAGGGAGATGCTCCCTCATCCACCCAATCCCCATGCATCCAGACCCCCTCATACTCAGAGCCACCCTCTCGCATTCAAAACAACACCCCTCCCTCCCCACAGATCAGCCCCAACCCAATCAAGCCTCCTGTACCCGGATCCCCACCACACCAAGCCCCAACCAGCTGCACTTGAATCTACACCCCATTGAGCCCCTCTCCCCCAGCATCTGGACTCCCCACTGAGCCCCCCCATACCCAGTTCTATTCCCCGCCACACATACCCACGCTGAGCCCCAACCACCTTCACCTGGATCCTTCTGCAGAGTGCCATTACCGTTACACCCAGAATTCCCTAACAAGCCCCTGTGCAGCCAGATCCCTCCTGCACCCAGATCCCCCACTGAGACACCCGCACCCAGACTGCCCCACACAGAACCCTCTCAGCTCACACCTGGATCCCCCCACACTAGGATCCTTCCTTGCTGAGCTTGCCTGTCCACACCTGGTGCACCTGGCACAGAGGAGCAGGGCTCTGGGGTGTTTCTGGAGCAGGCCTGGTCCTTGTGCTATGTCAGGGTTGGGTGCAGAATCACAGCTGAGTCTGTGTCCTGGGTCGGAGCTGCACAGTGATCTCCCACCTCTGTGCAGCCAGTGGCCTGTGCTCCCCAATGCCATGCTGGAGTCGCCACATTTATTTGACAAATAAATTTTCCAGAATCTTAAAATACTGTGTGCAGAATTTTTAATTTTTTAGTGCAGAATGCCCTTAGGAGTAAAGAACTAACACTCCAAATCTAGCAAGTTCAATCTGGAGTCAATCAATTTTTCATTAGAAAGATGCTTTTCAAAGTTTCTAGAACTCAAGGAATTTGTAATTAGTGTAGAAGTGACTAAATCTTTACAAACATTGTCAAGACTGTAAAACATTTTAAAGATCGTTTAAAGAAAATGTACATTTTCCAGTAGAATGCCCCAGTAAAGGGAGGTTTCTTACCAGTTACAATTTCTTTAAAAGACGCCTATGTGTATTCATACTTGTGAAATATGACACTCCCCCTTGGAGATGAACTACAGAGCTCTCTTCAAAGCTGTGTCTGCTAGAGGGGTGTGCAAATGCACTCTTGAGACACTGACATTTGAAGTCTGAGGCTGTATAAGGGAGCGCACCCCCAACCCTCTTAGTGCCTTCTCTTAACCAGAGTCCTAAGTACATAAAGAAATCTCAGATAGAGGAGGTGGTAGGAAGGAAGTGTGGATACATAGAGGAGACTTAGAGCAGCTGTTACTAGCAAGCAACCTCTTTTTTTCAGGGTCCTATGAGCTTTCTTGCTCATGGGAGATTAGCTAATAGTACTGCCCAGGAGGAATCTGGGTGAGGAGTTTATCCCAAGCTATGCATTGTTGAACCATTCTCCCAAACAGACCACTGGATCATGATGTAAGTATAAAGAGCAGTGCCTGGAAGTGGGACACACCAAACTTCACATTGTTCTATGTAACTCCACTAGTAAGTTGTGCTTAACATATTCCACACAAGCTGCAGTGTCTCTACTCAAGTAAGAGCTTAGCTACACTTGCAAGTTACAGAGCAATAAAGGAACTCCCAGCGCACTAGCTCACTACCCGTCCACACTGGCAAGGAACATAGAGCGGTCTGACTCCGCGGCTACAGCGCTGCTGGTGCTCCACCTCGGCGAGTGGAGCTGGAGCGCCCCAGCGTCAGTGTGAATGAGGTGTTGCATTACTGCACTCTGATCAGCCTCCAGAAATGTCCCATAATCCCCTTAAATCAAGTGGCCACTCGTCACTGTTTTGAACTCGCTGTAGGAATGTGGATATGCCCTTTCAAAGCCCATTTCTGAGAGCCAGCTGCTTATCTGCTCCAGGACAAAGGAATGCTGCTTGCTTTGAGTGAGTGAGAGAGAGGCGGGGGCGGGGAGAGGTGGTCTGCTGCTGTCTGAACTTATAAGACAGCATGCTGATCCGTTCTCATCAGCCCCTCCAAAAACCCACTCTCTCCCCCTCTACATACATACAACATGCTCTCTGTCACACTCCACCCCACCCCCTGCATTTGAAAAGCACTTTGCAGCCACTTGCACGCTGGGATAGCTACCACAATGCACGGCTCTCTGTGGTGTTGCAAGAGCTGCTAATGTGGCCATGCCAGTGCGCTTCCAGCTGTGAGTGTAAACACTCGGCAGCGTTTTCCCTGCTGCGGTGTCTGAAGGTTGGTTTAACTCCCAACGCTCTACAACTGCAAGTGTAGCCATGCCCTAAGTCCTCAACCCTGTAAGATACTGGTCCTTCGAGTTTTATATAGAACTCAGATAATCTGTGTAGAGACAAGCTCTCCCTGACAGCTTTACCCGCATGCCTGTCTAATGGGTTTTGTTTACCTGAAGTAAAAACAAAGGGCTCTTTTTTCTTATAAAGTATGACAATTTATTTGCCCTGGGTGGGCATACGGTCGTCTCATGAGTCACAAATAACTCTTTAATGTGTCTCCTGTGGCTCTTGGCAGCCCATGATATTAAACCACTGTGATTTAACTATTAACCAGGCTATGTTATTAACCAATCAAGATGCTTTTACTATGTTATTAGCCAACTGTGGTTGATAAAATAGTAACACTTGGTCAGTCATTTTGCAAACCTAAATATTTTCCTTGTCATTCTGTTTAAATATGAATATATAGTACTATAGTAAATGAAACAATGAATTCACACTACTGTGGCTCTTTTGGGTAATGTTGATTGCTAATTTAGCTCCTCTGAGGTCTGAGTATCACTGGTCTAAGAACACAAGAGGAAAATATACTGGCTAAGGTGGAAGCCAGATACCACTTAAGATAGGAAGCTATTGTGAGGTCTAAGCACCACTTTCTTTGGGCACTACTGCACAGGGAGGAGTAATCACTAGAGCTCAGAGCTCATCAACTCTTCTCACTGATGTGGTTGCTCTAAAGAATGCTGTTTTCAAAGATAGGTTTTCTAAGGGAACATCCCTGAGAGATTCAAAGGGAGACCTCCCCCCAGACTTGGTGGGCACTAAATTTAAATCCAAGGAATGTGAATGTTTCTCTTGCTGGGGAAATGTTAATCCTTTAAAAATCTGGCGACTGTAGGATGGGAATATATTTTTCCTTCCACTGGCTGGTGACTGGCTAAGAAAGCAGTAAAGTGGACTTTCAGAGAGACTAACGAGACCTTGGGGCTGGAGGTGCAACAAACAGTCCAGTACCACAAGGATGCCTGCCTGTGATGGGGTATGACTCTTACTGCTAGACCACATCTTTAGGGGCTAAACCTAAGGATTTCGGTATCACGGCTGAGAGGCAGAGGCTCCCCTTCTGCTCTCTGCAGAGACAGAACTGAGACGGCTGGGGCTATGCTCCCTTTGTGCCCTCAGATGGTAAATATCAACATCACAAACACCCAGCCTACCCCACCCACAACAGATGTGGCTTTGAAGAGGGTCCCACAGCTTGTTGCCAAGGGGTGCCACATCCCCCAAGAGAAAACAAGAATTAACAGTCATGGTTTGACTAGGACTGCTTTGGATGCTGGGAACTGTTCCCAAGTATTTAACCTCTGCCAATATCCCAAGGACTGGGCAGCTGAAGGCAACTCCATCATTGCTGCATACATCACCTCTCCAGCTGCTCAGGCAATATGTGAACAGCTTGTTGCTATCCCGCTGACTGCCCACAAATATGCCAGTTCAAAGCACCAAGCCAGCCACTTCATAGCTATTCTCAGTGGGAGCTCAAGACAGCTACTTCCATTGAAGCACAGAGGCCCAACGTAGGTTCCAGGGAATATGTACTCTACACTCGTGAAAAGGTAGCCAAGTGGGGAGAATTCTGTATTTGGCAGAATCCTTCCTTCTAGATGGGAAACAAGAGAGCAATGCTACAGGGCTGAGCAACACAGACATGATTCTTTCATTATTTATCTACAGCGGAACAGCTTCAATAGGAGAGTGAGGGAGCCCCGCATCAGAATCCCATAGCTCATTGGTAAGGGCACTCACTCACCTGAGAAGTGTTAGATACCAGTTCAAATCCCTTCTCCTGTTCAGGCAGAAGGGGAGCTTGAACTGAGGGTGTCTCATGCCCCAGGTGAGCACACTAGCCACTAGTTAGAAGTTCTGAAGGAGGTCATCCTCCTCCTCTCCCATTCCTGGCCTTCTTGCGAAAAATAGTGTAAGTGCCTAACAACAAGAGAGGGTTTGCAGCTGAAAATCCCAAGCAAAGGGAGGCATCTCCCTGAAGGCTGGACTTAGGACCCTATCTCTGAGAGGGGGCAAGGCTTAGTATACACCCCTATGCTTGGCATCTCCCACTGGGTACCTCAGGCAAGGAGCCACCAAGCTTTTGTGAATCCCGTTGTGAGGTACCTGTCTCTTCCCCATTCATTGTACAGGGAGCCTAGGCCCCAAACTCACTCAGGGTTTGTGAATCACAGTTATTTCTCAGGCGCAAAGACAATCAGTGTCCCCACATCTAAATCATGCTGTGAATCTAAACCTAAATCCCCTCACCACCACCACCACCGCAAACACACACACACACGCGCGCACACACACACACAGAGGACAGGATTTTGAATAATTTCTAAAAAGTTGTCAATCATGATAAAAATCTTAAACTCACACCCTATCACAGTTGCTTTATCTTTCTCCTCCTTTTCTCGGGGCGGGGGGGAAAGGGAGGAGGGGTTGAGACAATTCTCTAACTAGAGATAGGTAGATGGATCTGATGTGGTCATAATAATCAGCACATACTGTTAACTAACAATGTTAAACTTGTCCTGGATATCAAAATACTATTAGACCTCTATTTACTCTCTCACACACCCACCTTTTTCTCTCTCTTCATCACTGACCATTGCTTCCCAGTCATCCAAACCCGCATCTGCCATTTCTTCTTCCTCCTTTTCTTCTGAAACTGAAAGAATTCCATATATGAATAAGTCTTCACTAGGATTACAATATCCATGTTATATAAAAGTGCAAGAAATACCAGCAGATGACCAAAATGAAAATTTTGAGAAACCTATTTTTCTTATGGCAAAGTGGCAACTAACTCTTTTAAGCTCACAAAACTGGCATTACAGAGTAGCTCTAGAATTTTCAGATTCTAGTGTTGCTGAGCTCCCCAGAGACTTCATTATGGGTTAAAGGGGAAAAAAATACAGACAATAAGACATGCTAGTCTATGTAGTAGTCCTCAGTAACATATTATGCCCCCAAGAAATAAATCCACTCTCCTTTTGTGAGATCATACAATCCAGCATTTTGAGTATCAGATCCATCCTACTAATGAGTTTGTCATAGTCCTTATCTATTCAACAAAGCTTACTTACATCTCAAAGGACTCATCTCTAAAGGCCTCTGCTCTTTGGACAAGATTTCTTTGTTAGTCTAGTATTTGGCTGCTGTATCACATGCACTTGTGTCAAGAGCCACATGTCCTTAATAGAATAGTCCCCAATTAATAATTATCAACAGGTAAGAGATACTCCTGAGGGAATTCTGTGCCACTGTGCGTGCACAGAATTCATACCCCCTGCAGATTTCTTTGCTTCCCCACAGAAAAATGGCTGTCAGGGAAGCAAAGGGAAGCTGCAAAAGCAGTCATACACCACTCCCTAGCAGCACAGGTACATCGTTTCAGGCACCCAGAGCAGCCAGCAGAGAGGTAAATCACCACAGGGCTAGGGACACCACAGCCAGTGGCTCCTATCCTGAGCTGGGATCAGCTACTAGTCCGAGCTGGAGACAGGAGAGGATGGGACTTCCTCTTCCCCTGCAAGGAGTTGCTGGGGCTATGTCAGACCCATGCCCAGAAACATCTCCCAGCTGCAGGAAGCTCAGCATCCTCCCAACATCGCTCCTCAGCTATGAGGGGAGAGATCTCTATACAGGGAGCTGCTCCCCTATCCACCCACCCCCATGCATCTGGACCTTCCATATCCAGACACCCTTGCCAAGCCTCACCAGGTACATCCAGAACCCCCCTTGCCTTCCATACCTGAACCCCACCCCACCGAACCTCAACCCCTACCTCCAGACCCCCACCCCTGCACTCAGATAACCCCCCCACTGAGCTCCCTGCATTCAAACCCCCACCCCCTGCACCACCCTGAGCCTCCACATCCAGACCCCGATGCCACTAACCCCCAACTAGCTGCACCCAGACTCCCACCCCACCAAGCCTCACTTCCCCAGAACCCACTCCCACTGCTGAGACCCCCACACCCAGACCCCTCCACTGAGACCCAACCACCTTCACCTGGAAGCTCCTGAAGAGTCCCATTGCCCCTGCACCTGGAACCACCCCCCTCCCCCCAAGCCTCTGTGCATCCAGATCTCCCCACCCCTAGACCCCCCCACTGAGCTGCATGCACACAGAGTCCTCTCACCCCACACCTGGACCCCTCCCCCACCAAGCCCCTCCAGACTTGGATCCTGCCTGCCCTACACCTGGTGTGCCCGGTGCAGAGGGGCATGGCCCCAAGATGTTTCTGGGGCAAGCCCAGGCCCTGTGCTGTATCAGGATTGGGTGCAGCCTCACCACTGAGTCATTGTCCCGGGGTGGGGGTTTTGGAGGGCGTGGGGGGGGGCCTGCAGGGTGACCTCCCACCTTTGTGCTGCAAGTGGCCTGTGCTCCCCACTGCCATGCTGGAGCCTCTGCATGTGTTTGTTAACAAATAAAACTTGCAGAATTTTAAAATACTGTGCACAGAATTTTTAATTTTTTGGCACAGAATGCCCTCCGGAGTAAAGAGAGGTACCAAAGATAAGCAAAAGAAGATTTTGGTCCCATGGTGAGTTGTGGGTTTTTGGAGGATTGGGTTTTTTGGTTTGTTTGGGGTTTTTTTTTTGGGGGGGGGGGTCATATGCCTATTTAGATTTAAAATGGTAAAAAAAGAGATGCTTATTCAAAGCTCTGTACACCTTAAGACATTAGTTATACAAAATAACAAGACCCCAGTAATATTAAAATAATCATTCCAACAATATATCAGACAAACATATACCTATAGTGATTCCTTCCCACCTTTTATCATTATGGGAAGCTTACTTTCAGCCCTTTCCAAAAACCCTATTAAAAAAAGGGAGCTGTTGAGTGGTTATAAGATTCCTGGTCCTCCATAGTAAGGACTATGGACCAAGATGTGCTGCAGCAGCAAGTTTAAAAAACGTAGCAAGCTGCTTAGAGCATGGCTCTTTATTGTCCTCACTCTATTACCCATCAAAAACGTTAAGGTGGATCACTTAGTAAAAGGACAATCATGAGTTTAATACTTCCCATTACAAAGGCCACATCTTAAAAGCATTGTTTTCTGCCTTACTCCTGTTTAGTTTCTCAAGCCAATCCATACAAACTGCTCAGCATTTGTGAAAACAAATGCTTTGGAATCTAGTCCTCTTGACAATGAGAGGACCAATAAAAACCCCAAAAAACCTCTCTGGCTCCAACTCTCCCAGTAGTGCAGGTGAGAGGTTTCTGAAATTTCTAATTGAGAATATTTTAAATTACTATGCCAGGCAACATATGCTTTATTAATGGTTTTAGTTGATTGTTTAATATTACTACCAACCTGGTTCTGAAAGAGGAATCTCTTCTTGTACTGGTGTAACTGGTTCGACAACTTCTTCCATTGGAGAGGTCAGCTCCATGGTTTCTGAGATTGCAAGGAAATAAACAAAATCACTGCTATATTGTCTCTGAGAATAAATGCCTAGAGGGATACTATCAAGTTGGTTAGATACATTTTACCACTGGATACCATTTTAAAGCCAAACTATTACCAAGAAAACAGAATCACCACTATATTTTAGGAAGATCTAACCAAAATGCATAAACTTGTTGATCTAAAACAGAAGGTTAAACAAACAGCTCCCAAAGCTATGAATTCTCAAACAACATAAACTGGCTTGAAAGTGGACAAATGTTGGGTCAATTATTGGCTAAACAGGATTACCACCCATTCAAAAAAATCAAGATTCATCTCAGAGTTCCCTGCACTGTCAGAAACATACAATAAGATGTGATAATACAAATAAGTTATCAGACCTCTCTCCATTCCCCAACCAAAAAAGGAGGAAAATAAATTACTAAAAAGTAATTTAAATTGATGATTACTTTCTTAATTATCAAAGCACTATCCTTCTCACAAAGGAAAAATAGCTAGTTAGAGTTCAGCATGATTTAAACAAGACAAAAACCAAAAGAATGTTTTAAGATGTTAAAGGTGTGTCCATATTTCACTTAAAACTCTTTTTTGGCATATAATTGATATTATGCTGAAAAATCTGTAACAATCGTAACCACAGGAGAACTGTCAAGCAGGAATGTCAACCACTTAGCTACATGCAATCCATTAGATATCTATATCCAGCTTGCTCTGACAGACTCCAATGTTTCAGAATGTGAGCACCCACCCTCATTATATTTATTTTATGGAAGATGAAAGTTTCTAGCAATGAGTCGGAAAGATTGTGTTAAAAAAGAAAAAGTACAACTGATACAGCATTGTCTTTGAAAAAGCTCACAGAAGGCATCCATCCCCTTTTACCTTCAATAGGGTGTTCTCCCTTAAACCTAATGATACGAATCAGATTTACAGACTATTTAAGTACACAACTGTGTCCATAATGTGCAAACACAATTATTGTAATTGTGCTTGAAAATCATAAGGTGCAACCTGCATGTGGAAATGGCAAAGAGTGCTGCATCATTTTCTCCCACCGGACAGTAGTTTTATTAACTGAAGATTATACGGTTATACGGGGGGGGGGGGGGGGGGAGTTGATGGTTTGTTTTGTTTTTTTAAAGCCACGTGCTATCCTCAATCTTCATGCAAATCTTCCATGGTCATCAGTGGACGATCATTAGGGATCAAAGGAAGTGCACGGCAATAACTTTGCAGCCCCATCCATGGACCACAATGAAAGTGCCATTTTGAGCAGAGTGTCAAAGGAGTGACACATGCTACAGAGCACACACTAACTCCCTTTATTCAAGGAACACATTTCTCAAGTTTGTACTGAAAAAGTTATGTTTTATGTGCTCCAAAGTTCTAATAATTATACAAATAACTAGATTTGAGACAGATTTTAAAAAAAAAAGTTAGCATTTGCCAGTTTTCAGAATGCAAAAAAGATTTTCTTCTGAATCAGTAACCTGGCACACTTTACAGATTCATTGATAAAAGGCACAAAAATAAATCAAATGGTCTCTTATTTCTTTAGGATAAAGCTTTACTGCTTTTTCACTTCAGAAATATCAGTAAGTTTAGAACACTATAATCCCTCATGTTACTGATCCTTCATGATTTATATAGTCTCATAGACTAAGGTCAGAAGAGTCCAATATGATCGTATAGTCCGACCTCCTGCACAACACAGGCCGCCCACCCATTCCAGCAAAAAAAACCCTAACCTATATCTGAGCCACTGAAGTCCTCAAATCATGGTTTAAAGACTTCAAGGTGCAGAGAATCCTTCAGCAAGTGACCCCATGCTGCAGACGAAGGCGAAAAACCCCCAGGGCCTCTGCCAACCTGCCCTGGAGGAAAATTCCTTCCTGGCCCCAAATATGGCGATCAGCTAAACCCTGAGCACGTGGGCAAGACTCACCAGCCAGACACCCAGGAAAGAATTCTCTGTAGTAACTCAGATCACACCCCATCTAACATCCCATCACAGACCATTGGGCATATTTACCTCTAATAGTCAAAGATAATTGCCAAAGTTAGGCTATCCCATCATACCAACCCCTCCATAAACTTATCAAGCTTAGTCTTGAAGCCAGATATGTCTTTTGTCCCCACTACTCCCCTTGGAAGGCCATTCCAGAACTTCACTCCTCTGATGGTTAGAAACCTTCCTCTAGTTTCAAGTCTAAACTTCCTGATGGCCAGTTTATAACCATTTGTTCTTGTGTCCATATTGGTACTAAGCTTAAATAATTCCTCTCCCTCCCTGATATTTATCCCTCTGATATATTTATAAAGAGCCATCATATCTCCCCTCAGCCTTCTTTTGGTTAGGCTAAACAAGCCAAACTCTTTGAGTCTCCTTTCATAAGAGAAGTTTTCCATTCCTCGGATCATCCTAGTAGCCCTTCTCTGTACCTGTTCCAGTTTGAATTCATCCTTCTTAAACATGGGAGACCAGAACTGCACACAGTATTCCAGATGAGGTCTCACCAGTGCCTTATATAACGGTACTAACATCTCCTTACTGGAAATACCTCGCCTGATGCATCCCAAGACAGCATTAGCTTTTTTCATGGCCATATCACATTGGCAGCTCATAGTCATCCTATGATCAACCAATACTCTGAGGTCCTTCTCCTCCTCTGTTACTTCTAACTGATGCGTCCCCAGCTTATAACAAAAATTCTTGTTATAAATCCCTAAATGCATGACCTTGCACTTTTCACTATTAAATTTCATCCTATTACTATTATTCCAGTTTACAAGGTCATCCAGATCTTCCTATATGATATCCTGGTCCTTCTCTGTGTTGGCAATACCTCTCAGCTTTGTGTCATCTGCAAACTTTATTAGCACATTCCCACTTTTTGTGCCAAGATCAGTAATAAAAAGATTAAATAAGATCGGAGGACAAAAGCCTTTTTTGGCTTTGCAATACACCTTTTTGTTACCACTATTGTTAGTGAACAAGAAAATGAAGCTGTATTAGAGTCAATGATTAAGAGCACTGTTTCCCAAACTTGGGATGCTGCTTGTGTAGGGAAAGCCCCTAGTGGGCTGGGTCAGTTTGTTTACCTGCCCCGTCTGCAGGTCCGGCCGATGGCGGCTCCCACTGGCCTCAGTTCGCTGCTCCAGGCCAATGGGAGCTGCTGGAAGCAGCGGCCAGTACATCCCTCGGCCCGCACCACTTCCAGCAGCTCCCATTGGCCTGGAGCAGTGAACCACGGCCAGTGGGAGCCACGATTGGCCAGATCTGTGGACGGGGCAGGTAAACAAACCGGCCTGGCCCACCAGGGGCTTTCCCTACACAAGTGACGTCCCAGATTTGGGAAACAATGATCAAGAGTAATAGCAAAAAATAAACTGTGAAAAGAAAAAGTGAAAATCAGTTTAGTCTATCATATGAAGAATTTTTTGCTGAAGTAAGATACACTCACCTTCTTTGTTTTCCTGTTGCTGCTGTTGCTTCTTTTTCTTCTTGTCTTCATAAATTGGCCTCTTCTTTGGCATAGAATCTTTTGATGGCACTTCAACACCTGCAAAATGAGAATTAGAACAGTTCAAAGACTACAATGAATAGAACTAACCTGTAGATTAGTGACCAAGTTGGAAAACTAAAATAAAGGTAAGATTTGGTTTAAATTAAAGACCAAAATTTTCCAAACCTGCCCAAACTTAGGCTAACTGTATATTTAGATAGTTGAGTGGCCTTGATTTGCAAGAAAGTGCCAATGACATGCATCTTCATGTGGCATTTGCGGGCAGTGATGAGCTGCCAAAATATTAACAACCAGTTCCCTCCTCCTCAACTCATGAGGGGGTCATGCCCCCCCCAGGGGGTTGTGCCCCATCCAACCCCCCATGTTCCTTGACACACCCCCCCGGACCCCTGACCCATCCCGCCCTTCCCTGTCCCCTGACTGCGCCCCTTGCAGCCCCATCCAACCCCTCCTCTCATTCTTGATGCCCCCCCGGGACCTCTGCCCCATCCAATCACCCCTTCTCTCTGTCCCTGACTGCCCCCACCACCTCATCCAACCCCTGCTCCTTCCTGATTGCCCCCCGGGACCCTTTCCCCCATTCAATCCCCCTGTTCCCTGCCCTCTGACCGCCCTGACCCCTAACCACCCCCCCACAACCCACCGAACACCTCCTCCCTGCTCCCTTACCATACTGTCTGGGGCCGGCGCCGCGGGGCCCCGACTCCCCGGGCCGGGCCAGCGCCACTCGGCAGGCACCGGGGCCGGAGCCACGGGTCCCAAGCTGGGCTGGGTCGGAGCCGCTCAGCCGGGACCAGCCCGAGCCGGTGGTGCTGGGCTGGGGCGCTCGGCCAGGGCCAGGGGGAGCCGCTCAGGTGGAGCCAGACTGGGCCGCGCGTGCCGTCCCGCCCTCCCCCCCGCACTCAGCTTACCTGCCTGCTGCTTGTTTCAGGCTTCCCGCGAACATGATTCGCAGGAAGCAGGGGAAGGGGAGGAGAAGGAGGGCGGAGCGTTCAGGGGAGAGGGGGAGGGGCCCGGGGCCGGGTGGACAGCTGCCCGAGCCTTTGTTAAATTTAAAAGCCTTTTAGAACCGGTTGTCCTGGAACATCCGGTTCTAAAAAGGCTTCTAAATTTAACAACCGGTTCTTGCGAACCGGTGCAAACCGGCTGGAGCTCACCACCGTTTGCAGGTGCTCATAACCTCTGGATAAAAAGGGTCAGGTCACTTATGCTTAGGAGTCTAACATTAGGTACCAGATTTGAAACTTTTGACTGAGGTTTACATTTGGTCCCACAAACATATACATTTCAAATTTAGCAGTGATAAGGTATCATCAGTAAAGGATCCTCTATTCTGGAATTCACTTCCAACTGGCCTAACAAACAAACCTTGTTTTAGGGCCTTTAGGCTTCTTACCTGCTCTCTCTCTTTTCTTAAGCTTTTAAAGAAGGCTAAGTAGGTAGTATTTTGCCTGTTGGTATAAGTATTGTGCTTCTGAAGTTACATAATTGTGTGCCAAGACACAAGCAAAAAAAGTGAAGATCAGTACCTTCATTTTCTACCTCATCAGAAAGATGGGCGCTCCAGTGGCACTCTTCTCTCATTTGCTTTAAATTAACTTTCAGCATGATAGCAGAAAGTTGACCTAGTGCAAGAGGGAAGGATTGCCACTCAAGTACCACAAGTATTTGCTGCAACAACCTAGGTTCCTCTTAAATACCTTCCACTCAGTTATTACCTGCAAAGTTTGAGATCTGACAAGATTACACAGAGGTGTGTAATTTTGCAATGAGTCAGCATGATTCCAGAGAAAGCTAGTTATAAACTACCGCAGTAAATGTACAGAAATCCTGGGCCTTAATGAGCTTTTTTTTTATTTAAAAAAATTCCAACAACTCTTTCCAGAGTCCCTAAATGGTTTGGATCCTGAATACCTGAGAGCGCTTCTCTTTCAGCAAGATAGCATGTAGTTATGATCAGTGGAGGTACTCAAGCTAGTTTCCTCCAGATTTAAAGGCAAGAGATCTCGCCTCTGGAATTCACTTCCTCCCTTAGTCTGCCATGAACCAAAAGTACTTACTTTCAATACATGCTGCAGGACTCATCTAATTTTTCTGGCCTTTGAGATTGGGATGGCCAAGAAAGTGATACTTCATAGGCATTTATTTTTGGCTATAATTGATACATAGATTAAAGGTAGCAAATATAATATATTAGCCAATTTTCCCTTCTGGTTTTATGGTTATATTTAATATCTGTACAAGCACGGAGAGCTACTGGGATAACTATTGTTAAGGATACAATTCTTTCACAGAGGTCACGGATTCCATGACTTTCCAGGAACTCCATGACTTCTTTCGGGAACACTGCCTTCCCGCGGCCGGCCCCGGGGAGCAGTGACCAGGGGAGATGAAGGGCCACCCAAACAACTGGCCCACAGCCAGCCCCGGGCCTGCTGGAGCAGCAGCCAGGGCTGGGTCAGCCCTTCCAGGGCTGGAGCAGCAGCAGTCAGTCTCTGCCACAGGAGCAGTGGAGGAGCTGGAGCAGCTGCAAGCCCTGGCAGCGCTGTTCGTGGTCCCACCACCCCAGGGTATTTTTAGTAAAAGTCAGGGAAGGATTGCAGGCTTACGTGAATTTTTGTTTATTGCCCACAACGTGTCCCTGACTTTTACTAAAAATACCTGTGACAGAATCTTAACTTTAAATATTGTTAATAAATCTGAAATAAAAATATTGCTTTCCTTGGCCACAGAAACACAGTTTTACACCTGGCATTTCTGGGTATATTCTGCTTGAAGCAACATGGGACCTAGACAGCAGAAAAATCTGCAAAGTTTTCCTTGAGCAATAAGTGCACAAAAAGAGTTTTGATTTTACAAGACTACTTACCCTGAGCTTGGAGTAGTTTAAGAGTAGCCTCTGCTCTGGCTCTAGCTTCTCGCTGGGATTTAGTTAAAAGTTTTCCCTCCTTTTTCAAACGCTCTTTTCTCTCTTTCTCTTTTTGTTTCTTCCTTTCTTTTCTTTCTTGTTCCAATCGTTCCTATGAAAGTAAACAGTGATATGGAAAAATATCTCTATGCATTTTTATGATTTATGGAGTTAGTTATCAAACTACAAGGATTTATTACAATTTATAGCTAGCAAGAAGGGGGATCTTCCACTACTTTCAGTGAGTTTTCACTGTATACATAGTAAGGGCCTAATCCTGCAACAGACTAAGTGGGGGTGCACCACTTCCCTACCCCTCACCCATTCCCATCTGAACACATGCAGTACCTCCTCTTTACGCTTAGCTTCTAGTTCCTCAAGTCGTTTTAAGCGCTCTTCCTCCTCTCTCTTTGCCCTTTCTTCCTCCTCTTTCATCTTAGCCAAGGCTTCTTGCATAGCCTTAACTGTAGCTTTACTGGGACCTTTTTTCTTTTCTTTCTCTTCTTTCTCAACTTTCTTTTTCTTCTTGTCTTTTTTCTTTTTGTCCCCCTCATTATCATCAGCTACATAAGAAAAAGACAGATATTCAGAGGTGTCACAAATTCAATTTTAAAGGACTCCAGATAGTTAAGTAGTGTTTTAAATAATGTTTTCACTCCTCAGCCACGAGGCCAAGAAGCAATTGCTTAATTCCAGATCTGAGAAACATTGATGATTCTGATTTCATACTGAAAAAGAAAAAAATTGACTCTTAAATCATAGCGATAAGACTCTAATGTGTTCATATAATAGATGTCTAAGAATTATCAAGTGGTGAAAAATTATGTTTGCACTACAGAGCTATAAATATATAACACGGTGAGAATTCACCATGTGACATTTGCTTTCTATGTACCTGGACAATGTACAGGCCAGGAAAAATGCCCGTGGGTGAACCACATACAAAAAAATAAAATATATATAGCTACTAAGTATCTTTAGTATTATTGACTTAGGAAAAAGCTGCAATCACAATCACTGGTTTGCCAGTGGTTTGGCTCACTAATCATTAAAGGGAAAAAGTCTAATTGCATCAAATATTACTCTCCTAAAATTACCAACCTTCTGCTGCTGTAGGAGCCTCTCCCTTTTCCCCTGCAGCACCAGCTGGAATAGCTTCAGGAGAAGCTGCCTCTTCAACTCTCTTTGGAACCTCCTTCGGTTTTACCTGTTCTTTACCAGCTTCCAACTCTTCCTTTTCCTTCTGTTTTCTCAGTTTGGCTTTTTCCTCCTCACGTTTTTTTCTCTCACGCTCTTTTTTTTCTGCCTTCTTCTGAGCCACTGTTTTTATTTTGAATGAAGGCTCCTCTTCCTCATCCCCACTTTCAGCATTAGGAGCGGGCTTTCCCTTTTGATTTTTCTTTTGACCCTTTTTAGATTGGGAGAAATCGTCCGATTCATCAGCACTGTCACCCGAGGACACTGCTCGTGTACTCTCTTTACTTTTCTTAGCTTCATCCTCTTCTGAAAGGTCCAGCTTTTTATTTGATTTTTGAGTTCTTCCTTTGCCTTTCTTAAGCAATATCTCACAATCATCATCATCACTGCCAGAGTGAGTTTCAGTTTTTGGTTTCTGAGTCTTTTTAGACTTTGTATCCTTACCCTCCATTTCTTCACTGTCATCATCGTCAAAACTGATTTTTTTATTCTTCCCTCTCTTTTTTTTGTCCTGTTTTGAGAAGCTGATTTCTTCTTCGTCATTCTCTACTGTCTGGTAATCAAACAAATGTTTCATTTTTTTTCATGAAAAATGTAATGTTTTCAAATGCAAAATTCAGAGATTATATAGGACTCCTCTTATATAGGATAGAGTTTGAGCAGTAGTAAAAGGATACCTGAACTAACTAAAGGCAGCCCACAATAAAGAACGCTCTACTTAATCAGTCACATTTTTCTAATGCTTATCTGTGTGCAAATGTGGTATAAGCTAAAAGTTATCATTGTTTGCATCAATGCAGAAGAGTAGTTAAAAGCAATCGTTACTTTAAAATAGTAGCCAGTCTTCATGTAGGTCCTCCTACTATACAGCAGCACCAAAACTTATGTAATCTGCGAGTAAAGTTTAAACTACCCAAAAACTGCCCCTTTCAAAACGCTTTCTATTTGTTAATAACCCCTCAACTTTCACCTTTGCTGAAGAAGGTTCTCGGTCAACCTTCCCTCCTTGTGCCTCTACAGACAGTTCTTCCAGTTCCTTTAGGATATCATCTTCACTAAAGAAAGAAGTTAAAATCATGTAAGTATTTGTTTATTTGTAACTGAATACAATAATGAAAGAGACAAAATTATTTACTCAAATTCTTGTTTCTTCTTTTCTTTTTTCTTTTTGCCTTTAGATTTTTGTGGTTCCTGCTCCTTGGCAGCACCTGCTCCCTCTATTTCAGCAGCAAGAGCATCAAGGTCAATATCCTCTTTGGCACTAAACAGAAAGATAGAAGAGTTTTATTAAAGCTCAAATTAAAAAGGAAGTCACCTAAAGGAGTTTGAGTCACCAAGATGAGTGTGTGTAACAATTTCCACAGGCATTTCAGAATGAAATGTAAATTTTATATATTTTTCATCTTACAGTAGATTTAAAATAAGACATTTAGACTCCCATCCATCTTAAAATTAATGATATGGGAACAGCTTTTGTAGTGCAGTTCCACAAGCCAATTAAAATTTCCCTAAATGTACATATCAGGCTGTGCTGCAATGCAAAGTCACTGCATCCCAACCAATATCACTGTGCACTGCCAAAATGTGAAGATTGAGTTTAGCAATCCCAAACCATAGTAACTTCAATTCTCTTCTCCCCTCCTGAGGAGATATAAACACACACCCAGAATATCAGAGAGGAAAAAAAAAAATCTGTATCACACATGTTCGTTTATGCAAGAACAACCGTAGTTTTTTTAAAGAAACGGAAACTCTGTTAAAAAAAAAAAGTATAACAACCAAATTCCAAAACTAATTGTTACAAGAAAAAGGAGCAGGTTGACCCAAAGGTGGATAGGAGAACAGGCTTCTTTATTGCGATACTTGTTCCCCTTTACCCAATTGTCAAGTAAGCACTGGATTAGTTACATTACATTCTTTTTATTTAAAGTTAGTACGTAAATGCCTACACTTGCTACAACACCCCAAAAACCCTTATGAAGTAACAGAAACTCCCATACCATGATTATACCCACCCCTATTGACTGATTACAGCATTACACATATTATACACACATCTTTACCTTGAAAATACATTTCTTTGCAGTAATTTGTTGCTACAAATTCCCTTAATCTACAGTTCTCGGGGAGGGAGGAAGGGAGCATGACTCAGGGCTTGCTTATGTAGCTGGGAAAGGAAGGGAGGAGGAGATGCCTTTTGGGTAAAGAAGTGTTATCCTTTAGATCCCCACATTTCTTATGCAGCTGCAACACTTATCAATTCTTAACAAGGAGAAGGGAGGGGAAATTAAGCGAAGGAATAGTGCGTGCCTGTGCCTACTCTGATACCATGCCAGCACACCAGCGGTTTTTCATGTCTCTACTTAACCCTTACATATCCCAACAATAATTTCTAACAAATTCAAAAGAACGCCTACCCAAAGGTATAGACACTAGTTACCATGAAGGAAAAATAAAAAACAAAATTGTTTGTAGAATGCAAATACTATTGGTAAAGTTTCTCCTTTAGCATTTAAATCACCAAAGCATAACAGTGGTTCTCAAACTTATTTGATCGTGCCCCCATTCTGCGTCCCCCAGTTCTGAATGCAGCGTCACTACCAGCCAAGTAGTAAGGGTGACAATACCATACCATGTCACCCTTACTTCTCCGCTTCTGCCAGTGGTGGCACTCCCTTCAGACTCAGAGCTGCGCATCCAGCCAGCAGCCGCTGCTGCTCTTCAGCCACCCAGCAAGTTTTGTTTTGTTTTTTTAACCCCCTAAAGCTTTTCATGCCCTCCGGAATACATTCCGTGACCCCTTGGTGGGAGGCTCCTCCCAGTTTGAGAATCTCTGACATAACATGGATTTCCTTCAAGATATGTACAGTAACTCCTCACTTAAAGTCGTCCCGGTTAACGTCGTTACCTTGCTGATCAATAAGAGAACATGCTCGTTTAAAGTTGTGCAATGCTCCGTCGTCATTTGGCAGCCACCTGCTTTGTCCACTGCTTGCAGGAAGAGCAGCCCGTTGTAGCTAGCTGGTGGGGGCTTGGAACCAGGGTGGACCAGCAGCCCCCCTATCAGCTCCCCACTCCCCTAGGTTCCCTGTGCTGCAGCCACCCAGCAGGCTATCAATTACTGGCAGTTCAGCTGTCCCTCCCCCCACTGCCATGTGCTGCTCCTGCCCTCTGCCTTGTAGCTGCTCCCAGAGACTCCCGCTTGCTGTGCAGGGGAGGGAAAAGGGGGGAGTGGCCGCACTAATGTCAGGGTGTCCCCTCCCCCCACTCCTGCATCCCACTTACTCCTCCATATAGAGCAGGCAGGGGACACAGACAGAGACAGACAGAGCGAGCTTGGGGCAGCAAGTGCTGTCTCAACTTCCAGATCCACTTAAAAAGACAATGCACTTAAGAGTGAGTCAGCTTACTTAATGGGGCAGCGTGCATCTTTCTCTCCCCCCCCCCCCCCCACACAAAGTGTGTGTCTGTCTGCTATGCTGTCTCCCCTCCCTCCTGTTCGTGCTGCCTTGATGAGAGGCTACATTAACAACGTGTTAACCCTTGAGGGCTCAGACAAGTGCTAGTTCATCATCATTTAGCAGCAAGGCATTCCCTGGGAAATATCCCTCCCTCTTCCACCCTCTAACTTCACCACCTCAACCAAGCTTCACAATCATCATAGCTGTGAACAGTATTAAATTGCTTGTTTAAAACGTATACTGTGTGTATATCTATATAAGAGAGTTTTTTGTCTGGTGAAAAAAAAATTTCCCTGGAACCTAACACACACACACCGCCCCACATTTACATTAATTCTTATGGGGAAATTGGATTCGCTTAACATCATTTCACTTAAACTCGCATTTTTCAGGAACGTCAACGTCAAGCAAGGAGTTACTGTACACAGGTTCATCCTTAATCACAGAAGTCACAGAAAGAAAAGGCCCTTTAAATCATATAGCCCATCTCTCGGCCAGTGCCAAGCAGTTCCCTATACCATATTCCATAGTGTTTTGCTCAGTCTAATTTTGGGAGTCCCAAGCACAGAGGTTTCCAACACTTTCTTTAGAATTATTCACACTCTAACAAATCATACTGTCATGAATTTTTTCTTGATGCGTATCTTAAATTTCCTCCTAATTCAATCCCTAATTACCTCTTGTGCCACTCTAAATAATTCCTCTTCATTCTGGGTACCCTTCTGTAACCATAAAATTTCGTTTTTAGCCTTTCAACTCCATCCCTCCAGCCGCAATAATTCTTTTTGTTCATTTCTTTTATTGACAAATTTGAGGGAGACCTTTCTAAAAAGGTATCATGTCCAGAAATGAATGTTCTATGTGCAGTTACTCCAGCACCTCAGAGAGGGGAAATACTTTTACCTTAATTTCCTGCTCCATGACATGAAGCATTTGGATACTCAACTCAAAACTCTCTTAGCTTACCATTTTCTTTTTTTGGCAATGTATTACTTTGCAAGTTCATGTCTAATTTGCTACTCATGCCTCTTCTAGCAGTCAGAAACTTTATCTGAAGAGGCAGGATTTGCCATCAGTACCACAGACATCTCCCTCACATATCAGTTCCAAATGCAACCATCTCACCATTACATTCTGAAATGTCTCCCTGCTATTTGATGGATTCATGAATACTGCTGAAATCTGATCCAAAGTGTCTGACTCCCTATATCTAAAGAAATATCACAAAAGGAAATGCACTTCCTTGAAATCCAGATTTTCCAAGACAGCAGCAAATGCGTGAATTAACAATTGCCAAGTATTAATATTGCTAAATTCAATCATAAAAAAAAAAATCAAATCCCAAGAGTCAGGACCCATCAAATTATGAGATTTTAAAAATACAGTCTGAGTCCTTTGTGTTTGCCATTGGGTGTTTTAGCCAAGTTTTCAGGCTTTTCTATGAAATCATGAGGACAAGAATTTTTTTTAGAAAAGTAGATCAGATTCTCACAAAACTGCTTGACTCCAGGAACTGGGGCTTTCAGAAAAACACCAAAAGTTGTCACACTTGTAATAAAGCAGAGCTGGCAACATTTAACTTTTGAAAATTCAAAATCTTGCTACTCTTGTCTTTTCTTAATAATGACTGCCTGCTTTACGTAGAGGGTTATTTGTTGTTGTTTTTTTGTAATTGGTGAAACCAGGTAGCATTCTGGAATGGGATGGAGGCAGTTTTCACTTCTGCTTTTCCATTTCTGTGATGATGGACATAAAGGAGGACAAGGAAGGGCCCCCATATTTTAAGATTTTATCATCATCAGTAAAGATTAGACTACAATATTGCTAAAAATAAGCACCAGCAAATACTGCTAAACAAGCAAGACCCCCAGGAATGTGCGTGTGTAAGGTAAACGATTTGGTGGAGAAGAGATGTTTTTAGTGTTCTGAAGAGTTAACATATATAACTAACTTCAAAAGTCGTAAGCTTCTTTTAGAGGAGTAAATTACTGTAAAATTTTACAGATTCTTTTTAAGATTTTTGAACGATGACTTGTTCTTTATCTCTTTCTCTCTACTCAAAGTTTGCTAACACATTAAGACAATGGAAAAAAAAAACCTAACTATAAGGAAAATCTAAGTAGTTATTCATAACACAGTAGAAACAGTAGGGCCAGTGTTTAACAGTATTTCAGAGAACCTCAAAACAAGGCCTTGTCTAAAGTAGGGAATTATAACCAGAAAGTTCCCTAGTGTTACCAATAGTTCAGATGCACAGGGGGAAGTTTTTTTGTTTTATTTTTTTTTTAAATAAAAGCTAGTTATGACACCGCATTTATTCACAAAGATTTGCACTTTTTTTTTCTTTAGTTTGGTTTGATGCTAGAATTTTGTCCCTTCTCACACCGCGTAGGTAATGACATAACATGAGCCCTACAGGACATAGCAGTGTACATAAACACATTGGGACAGAGTTCTCTAAGCCACACGTGTTCAGTGTTCGGTCACAGCAATGAGAATGATCTGCAGTGGTAAATGATACACGGCTGGGAGTTGCCACTGTGGGGTGGAGCATGAACCTGGCCAAAGTGCCCCACAATTTGCTCATGAATGCTACACGGATTGCTGGAGATTTGTCTACAGTAGTCTATTTAGTGTAACTGATGCAATGGTAGAACCAGTTGGAATATTTTCTTACAGTTCTCTAATGTAGATAAACCCTATACACAAGAACATGAAATCCCTAAACTGAGACCTTATGACACATTCAGCATTTCACTTTAAATGGTTGTGATGGGATCCCCCGGATGCAACCTAGACTGTGGGACCACTGAGCTCTCTCCCGCACTAACCTGGGCTCCCTCTCACACTGTGATGCTGTGTCAAGCTGCAAACTATTGGCAGGTACTGCGCTTACACACACACATCCACAGGCAGGGACACACCCAACAAGTTACATGAATGATTTCCCAGGTACTCATGGGCCATGAATAGGGAGGTTCCAATCAATTCCCCCAGGTCCCCAGTGTTGCACCCCAGAACTGTACCATATTACACTGGTCAGAAGCCAGGCCAGTGTAAGTTCATTACCCAGTCTGCCCCTCCCTCAGTGTGGAAAGGACATACACTAGCCTTTGTAAACTGAGCTGAGATTTCCCAAACACTTCAAAAACATACTGTTTTAGGTAAAATATAAAACAGGTTTATTAACTACATAAAGATAGATTTTAAGTGATTATAAGCAGCAAGTGCAGAGATCAAAGTTAGTTACTTAAGAAATAATAATAAATTTGCAGTCTGAGTTCTACACACAAAACAGAATTTGAATCAAGCAGTGTCTCACCCTCACAGATGGTATAGTTCCTCAATACACAGGCTAGGACTCTTTTCCAGCCTGGGACCTCCTTCCCCTGTTCAAAGTCTTTGTCTTCCAGATGTTTCTCCAGGTGTTAAGTTGGGGAGGAGGAGGGAGAAGGACAAGAGAGGTCAAGTGATGATGTCACTTCCCCTCTTTTATATTTTCTTTCAGCTTGATGGAAAGATCTTTTGCTGCGACATGGGGATCAGGCAAGTGGCGCTGGAATGGAGGGGTCCAAGGCCCTCCCACTTTTTGCTGGCCATAAGGGCAAGTAATGAGGGGCAGGGCCTCAGGGAGAATGGGTGGTGTGAGGGCGGGGCCACAGTTCAGGTGCCTGTGGGACATCCTCCCCACCACACACACACACTTTTGGGGAGCTTCTGCCGCTCCTGGATCAGGCAGTCCTCACTGGTCAAGCAGTCTCCATTGTATACATGCTCTCATCCAGAAGTTTCTGGGATGGCCATTATGAGAGTGATTTCCTTGTAATGGGCCATCAGCACACCTGGATGGTCCTTTGCTGGACCTCACCTCCCGGCCGACGACAGACCCCGCGGATCAGCGCCTTCCCCCTCCTCCGTCCGCCTCCTGCCCACGGCAATCAGCTGGCTTGCAGTGTTCAGAAGGGAGGGGAGGGCGGAGCGAGGACGCAGCATGCGAAGTAAAGGGGGTGGAGGTGGGGGGGGCGACGTGGCGGGTCAAGGGTGGGGGCTTGGGGGAAGGGGTGGAGTGGATGGGCCGAGGGTTGAGCCCCCTGCCCCCAGAAAAGTCAGTGCCTCTGCTTGCAAGAACAACAAGAAGAGCAGCCGGACAATCCATCCTCTTCCACTCTCTGATTCCACCACCTCTACCAAGCTTCATACTCAGCAGCGATGACTGTAGTATTAAATTGTTTCTTTAAAATTGTTTAAAACTTATCCCTGTATTAAATTGAATGTTTAAAATGTATATAATGCCTAGGAAAAAAAAAATTTCCTGGAACCTAAACCCCCCATTTACATTAATTCTTATGGGGAAATTGGATTTGCTTAACATCGTTTCACTTAAAGTCGCATTTTTCAGGAACATAACTACAACGTTAAGTGAGGAGTTACTGTATTAACTGGATTCAGGCAAATGTTCTTTGGGGATATTTTTTGCCAGGGAAAAACTCAGGCATATAAAGAAAAAAAAACAAAACACCTCAGTTACACAAACCAAACTATGAAGCAGTTACTATTACTCGACAATCAGCTTGCAAAGATTTAATGTTATATCTCAGTTAGAAAGTCATTTTTGTTAGTAGTTAGTGCATTCTGAAATAAAAATAGCAAATTGTTAGTCCAGTTAGTTTCAAAAAGCTAAGTGATATAATTCTCAAAGGCTTCCCACTCAAAACTCCCACTTAGTATAATGTATTAAAATAGAAACTGCAACACAGAATGTTCCAAAATTATGTATGTTGTTATAGCCATTTACTGAAGTGTAATGTGTTTATTAATTTCCCCAAAACCTTGCATATATGAATCAAAGCATTACTCACCATTCTGGGAAGTATTTCAAGTTGAAAGTAAGTAAGTAAAGATACAGCACCTATCTCTGCTCAATCAGCTATACAAGAGCTATCCAATAGCTCTTCTACTTATAAGATTCCAAGTAGTTGCAAGCTATTGAGTCAGAAAAGTGGAAAATCCCTAGTGATATGCATGTGACCTGAGGAAACCTATCCCAGCGGCTTGTCTTGTTAGGGAGAGCAGGAGATAAATTGGTTTAAAAATTAAGTATTGGTATGAACTCAGTTCCACAAACAACAACCAAAAAAAAAAAAAGCATACTTTATGAGCAAATTCCTTTTCTGATGCAACATCTTGCAACAACTGGAATCTTGAAGTTCCATGTTAAAGTCATTAAGAAACCACAGTTCAGATTCAAGAAATCCATAAATGTTCAAGCATATTATCTCAGTTTTAATGGGATTTCATATAATATTTTGGCTGCACACACGACAGCACTGCAGCAGTTTTATGCTTTGTTGATGCTTGGAAGGTTGTATCTTTGTAAAAAGCTAGAAAGTTTGGGGGAGGGAGGTTGTTTTGTTTTTTAAATAGAAGTCTAGGATTCTGCAGAGGCTGATAGCTATAGAGCTCCACCGGGAAAAGAAAAGTTTGTCTTTTTTTTTTTTTAAAACAGTACACTTAAAATTCAAAAGTGACAAGGTAAAAAGCATAACGTGTTTTCCTAGCCGAAAATGTTGTGAAATAATTTCATGCTCATTTCTCTCTTTTTTTTTTAAACCAATTGAAATCAAATATTTTTGGATGTTATTCTACATTTTCTAATGTTTTGATTTTAATTGCAACACAGAATACAAAGTGTACAGTGCTCATATGGGGGGGAGGGGGGGAAAGGATAGCTCAGTGGTTTGAGCATTGGCCTGCTAAACCCAGGGTTGTGAGTTCAATCCTTGAGGGGGCCACTTAGGGATCTGGGGCAAAAATCAGTACTTCGTCCTGCTAGTGAAGGCAGGGGGCTGCATTCAATGACCTTTCAAGGTCCCTTTTAGTTCTAGGAGATATATATATAATTGGAGATATACCTATTATATATAAAAAATATTTGCATTGTAAAAATGATAAACAAAAGAAATAGTGACAGGTTTCAGAGTAGCGGCCATGTTAGTCTGTATCCGCAAAAAGAACAGGAGTACTTGTGGCACCTTAGAGACTAACCAATTTATTTCAGCATAAGCTTTCGTGGGCTACAGGTCACTTCTTCAGATGCATAGAACTTCTGTCTGTGTGTTCCATTCTATGCATCCGAAGAAGTGAGCTGTAGCCCACGAAAGCTTATGCTGAAATAAATTGGTTAGTCTCTAAGGTGCCACAAGTACTCCTGTTCTTTTTAAAAAGAAATAGTATTTTTCAATTCACCTCATACACTACCGTAAATCAATCTCTTTATAGTGAAAGTGCAACTAACAAATGTAGATTTTTTTTTTAGTGTAACTGCACTCAAAAACCAAACAATGTAAAACTTTAGAGCCTACAAGTCCACTCAGTCCTACTGCTTGTTCAACCAATCGCTAGGACAAACAAGTTTGTTTACTTTTTCAGGAGATAATACTGCCCGCTTCTTGTTTACAATGTCACCTGAAAGCGAGAACAGGCGTTCACATGGCACTGTTGTAGCGAGCATTGCCAGATATTTATGTGCCAGATGCGTTAAAAGATTAATAAGTCCCTTCATGGTTCAACCAACATTCCAGAGGACGTGTCCATGCTGTTGAGGGGTTCTGCTCAATAACAATCCAAAGCTGTGCGGACTGACGCATGTTTGCTTTCATCCTCTGAGTCAGATGCCACCAGCACAAGGTTGATTTTCTTTTTTGGTAGTTTGGGTTCTGTAGTTTCCACACCAGAGTGTTTCTCTTCTAAGACATCTGAAAGCATGCTCCACACCTCATCTCTCTCAGATTTTGGAAGGCATTTCAGATTCTTAAACCTTGGGTCAGGTGCTGTAGCTATCTTTAGAAATCTCACATTGGTACCTTCTTCGCATTTTGTCAAATCTGCAGTGAAACTGTTCTTAAAATAAACATGTGCTGAGTCATCATCCGAGAATGCTATAACATGAAATTATGGCAGAATGCAGGTAAAACAGAGCAGGGGACACATAATTCCCCCCCCAAGGAGTTCAGTCACAAATTTAATTAATGTATTATTTTTTTAACAAGCGTCATCAGCATGGAAGCATGAAAGGGCATATGAATGTTTAGCATATCTGGCACGTAAAAACCTTTCAATGCCAGCTACAACAGTGCCATGTGAACACCTGTTCTCACTTTCAGGTGACACTGTAAATAAGAAGTGGGCAGCATTATATCCTGAAAAAATAAACAAATATTTGTACTAAAAATATGAAGTGAGCACAGTACACTGTGTTCTATGTTGTAACTAAAATAAATATATTTGAAAATGTAGAAAATATCCAAAAATATTTAAATAAATGGCATTTTATTATTAACAGTGCAATTAATTATGTCGTCTAGACCTGAAGACTGAAGCTCAGATTATGCAACAGATTTGTTCTCTTGGTCAGCAAGTATTAAATTAAATAGAGAAAAGAAAAAGCTATTCAGCCATGCATGAACTGAGCAACTGGAGCAGTGGAGTTTATAAGTAGTGTATGGAAGAGGGGCCAAGTTCTCCTCAGTTACTCAGTTCAGCTCCATTAAAGTTAATTAATGGAATTAATGGCATAACATACTTTTTCAAATCCCGCATCCCAAGACAGGGATACAATTCCAATTTCTACATCGATAAGCAGAGTCAACAGGAAACATTATCCATCACCCAGTGAAACTAAAGCAAAGACTTACAAGGTAACAAAGACAAGCATAGGTTCAAGATGACAAGTGTTTTCTGCATCAACCAGTCATTCACCGAGAGTCTGGGAAATACAAACATGACCATTGAAGTGTGCCTTCTGCTTTAAAGGTGCTATAGGTAACAAGCTATACATTTGACTACAGACAAATGAACAGTTCTTGCGCAAAGGACTTTCTAGTTTAAAAAGATAAAAATGACTCACTGTGTAAAATGACAGCAACTTTAAAAAGCCTTCCAGTTTTTAGAACTGGAAGAGTACAATAAACCAACAGAACAAAAAAGTTGCATCGCTACAACATTCACTGCTCATGTTCCTAAAAGGAAGTGTTTATGAGATTCATTTTGCTGAAGCAACTCTCATATGTCATAATTTCAGTTTCACCAGCACAGCTCCAAGTGAATTAAAGGGACACCAGCAACTTAGGTCACCTCTATTTTTTTGGACATGCCATTTTACCTTTAATATCCCAATTACTACAAATGAATGTTTTCCAGAAACACTCAGAAAGAGGAAAAACAATGTACTTCATGTATTTGACTTCATTTTGAATCTAGTCACCTTCACCATTTTCCTGTATAGTAAGTATCCCTCATTTGTTTTGGGGGGTCTTTACACCCAGAACACGGGAAGAGAAAAGCATTTAAAAATAGTAAGCTAATTGCAAGACTATTGAAATTGACAAGAGTGCATGTATTACCTGAGACTACTTTAAGCTCTTTAAAACAGATAAGATTTCAAGTTGATGGCATCTCCTCAAGGAACTAACCATAGAATAACTAATTTACTGATACATAGCATATGAACGCTTTTGTCCATACGAAGTTTGAAATTAATCAAACTTTTTAGAGAGTGTGCTGATTGCACATCAGTTTCTTGTTTCATGCCATCTTTAAGTGGGGTTTTAAAGGGAAAATGCCTGTGTTGTGACTAAATGAGACTTGCTAGCTCTGGAATGCCATTCAAGACATTCAGATGCTGTCCTTGGTCCAGGTCTCTTTCTACTCAAATAGACAAGGGCTAGAAACACTAAGGAAACATTACTTTGTTTCCAGAGTAAGAAGCATAAGAAAGCTATTTTCAACACTAATGCAACCCCTTCCTGAAACATTAAATGTAATCTGAAAAAATATGGCTGTTACATTCTGTGTGTGGATATATAAATATCGCCTAGGTGGTCTTTTCCTTCTTATTTCTCATATTGGAAATCCAGGCCTTTTTCATTCAGTTTATCCTGGAAAACCATGGTTGACAGGAGGAACTAGGAAATTATGATATCTAACAAGGAAGTAAAACCTGATTGAGAAAGGATGAAAATTTTGTTCAAGTTCTTTACAAAGGTATTTCATTTGTGCTCAGACTCATTTGACAAGCATTTAACAGCTGGAAGAACAGGTCCAGCTACAGCACCAACACTTCTATCCCTTCAATTTAAGGATCAGAGAGCTCCTAATGTTCTGTAGATCATATAAGCAAAAGCTGATGAAAAATGAGTAAAATAAGAACTTGTATTCGAGCACTGTGGGGTTTTTTTCATCTTTTTAAAAGCGGGAAGTCTTTCTGTGACACATCCTACAACAAAGATGCACAAGCCTTCCCTCCCTCTGCCCCCGCCCCCCATTCTTTCACATTTAAAAGAATGATAGTGCAAAAGTTCTAGCCAGGCAAAGTTAAAAATGAAACCACTGACAGAAAAACTAGATACCAAGCAACAACAATTCAAACTCTCCTTTAAACAGTTACAATGGACAGAGGATAGAGCTGCCAAAGCATCTGACTGCATGTTAGGAATGTCAACTGTAACAAGTCTTCATTTGTTACAAGCAGGATGAATAAAAACCAGTGTGGTTTTTTTAATGGAGTTTATTTAAAATTATACTTAAATTATACTTATATTATTATATTTAAAATATTTAAATAATAAATATGCTGCATCCATGAGTCCCTAACAAAAACTCTAAGTTAAAGGCAGCTTTTCTATATAAAGAATCAGGGGAGAACATCTAACTTTTGAGGTTAAGCTTTAGAAATGTAGCATAATAGGTGACGTGCTATATTAAGAGCTTGTTCTGTTTAATAAAAACACATTTTATATGCTAGTTTGTATGTTTAATTAAATTCCAGTTACCATTTCAATGCAGCTGGGCACAAATCATGACCAAAAAGGTTAATTATTTAGTAAATAAGCAACATAGTCACCATTTCCTTAAAGTGTGCAATTATTTAATAAGAATCTGAAAATATTAAGTGGTGTAATTACTTAAAATGTATAGAGTTATAGCGTACTCACCTAGGTAGCAAAAATACGTACCTAATCTAAGAACATAAGAATGGCCATACTGGGTCAGACCAAAAGGTCCATCAAGCCCAGTGTCCTGTCCTCTGACAGTGGCCAATGGCAGGTGCCCCAAAGGGAATGGACAGACAGGTTATCACCAAGTGTCACCCAATGTCCCTCTGCCATGTACACTGGCCAAACCGGACAGTCTCTACGTAAAAGAATAAATGGACACAAATCTGAAGTCAAGAATTATAACATTCAAAAACCAGTCGGAGAACACTTCAATCTCCCTGGTCACTCGATTACAGACCTAAAAGTCGCAATACTCTAACAAAAAAACTTCAAAAACAGACTAAAATGAGAGACTGCTGAATTGGAATTAATTTGCATAATGGACACCATTAAATTAGGCTTGAATAAAGACTGGGAGTGGATGGGTCATTGCACAAAGTAAAACTATTTCTCCATGTTTAATTCCCCCCGCCCTCCCTGCCACTGTTCTTCACACCTTCTTGTCAACTGCTGCAAATGGACCATTTTGATTACCACTACAAAAAGTTTCTCTCTCTCCTACTGGTAATAGCTAACCTTAACTGATCACTCTCGTTAGAGTGTGTATGGTAACACTCACTGTTTCATGTTCTGTGTGTATATATATATATCTTCCTACTGTATTTTCCATTGCATGCATCCGACAAAGTGGGCTGTAGCCCACGAAAGGTTATGCTCAAATAAATTTGTTAGTCTCTAAGGTGCCATAAGTACTCCTGTTCTTTTAGTTAGGATTATGATTTTCCAATGTGCATTACTTTGCATTTATCAACATTAAATTTCATCTGCCATTTTGTTGCCCAGTCACACAGTTTTGTGAGATCCTTTCGTGGCTCTTTGCAGTCTCCTTGGGACTTAACTATCTTGAGTAGTTTTGTATCATCTGCAAATTTTGCCACCTCACTGTTTACCCCTTTCTCCAGATCATTTATGAATATGTTGAATAGGACTGGGCCCAGTACAGATCCTTGGGAGACACCACTATTTATTCT
This sequence comes from Mauremys reevesii, assembly GCF_016161935.1. Lineage (NCBI taxonomy): Eukaryota > Metazoa > Chordata > Testudines > Geoemydidae > Mauremys > Mauremys reevesii. The sequence goes on from NC_052623.1 coordinate 122,000,187, forward strand.
GAAAACTGACCATTTATTCCTACCCTTTGTTTTCTATCTTTTAACCAGTTACTAATCCATGAGAGAACCTTCCCTCTTATCCCATGACAGCTTATTTTACTTAAGAGCCTTTGGTGAGGGACTTTGTCAAAGGCTTTCTGAAAATCTAAGTACACTATAGCCACTGGATCTCCTTTGTATGCATGCTTGTTGACCCCCCCTCAAAGAATTCTAGTAGATTGGCGAGGCATGATTTCCCTTTACAAAAACCATGTTGACTATTTCCCAACAAATTATGTTCATCTATCGTTTCAACCAATTTGCCCGGTATTGAAGTGAGGCTTACTAGCCTGTAGTTGCCAGGGTCACCTCTGGAGCCCTTTTTAAAAATTGGCATCACATTAGCTATCCTCCAGTCATTTGATACAGAAGCTGATTTAAATGATAGGTTATAGATGACAATTAGTGGTCCTGCAATTTCACATTTGAGTTCCTTCAGAACTCTTGGGTGAATACCATCAGGTCCTGGAGACTTATTACTATTTAGTTTATCAATTTGTTCCAAAACCACCTCTAATGACACCTCAATTTGGGCCAGTTCTTCAGATCTGTCACCCAAATAGAATGGCTCAGGTTCGGGAATCTCCCTCAGATCCTCAACAGTGAAGACCGCTGCAAAGAATTCATTTAGTTGCTCCGCAATGACCTTATTTTTGAGTGCTCCTTTAGCACCTCGATCGTCCAGTGGCCTCACTGGTTGTTTAGCAGGCTTCCTGCTTCTGATATTTATTTATTTTTTAAATTGCTAATACTTTTGGAGTCTTTGGCTTTAAAATCTAAAGGCTCTATTTAGGTGTAAATCAACATGTTTTAATATTTAATATTTATATCAACCAATAAGAATGCACTTGTCTTTAGAAAATAACTGAAGTACAAATGGAAAAGTTGATTAATATTGAAGATTTAAGTCACTCCACCCTGATTGCAAGCCTTTTCATTTTGGTTCACAATTTTCAGGAATGTTCTGAAGACTAGAGGAATAGTGCTTCCATTCTCTGCTGCCAGGCCATGAACTGTTTCCACAATTGTGACAATTAGTAAAGTAAAAAAAGCCTACCTATACCTCAGGTAACACACAGGAACAGATAAGATTTCAACTTCAAGAGAAAACCCACCACTTAAGTTAGTCTATAAATAAAAGCAATACAGCTATTAGTACAAATATCTGAAGACCAATGATAGTAGCCAGGCAGAACTAGTCTTTCCAATCCACAGATGGCACTGTTATTTCTTTAAAAGGATCCACCAAACCACCCACAAAAGGTAATTTTTATGTCACTAGGAAAGAAAAATGATGCATTTACGGCAAAGGCAGCCCTGTTTACCTCAGACTATGTCAATAACCCTTATGAACAAAGCCTATTAATAGCACAATTAATCTCTACTTTAGAGTTCTGTACTAGCAGGAACCACTAATATCCAGGTGCCTCCCACATTAGATTTCCAAAAACAAAGTGTTCAGTGGACTTCAGGCAGCCTTCAGCTCTTCTCCCTGCTGCAGTTATTATTTTTGGGGGGGAAGAGGTGGATGAGGCAGTTGCTGTAAATATCATATTGGTAACACAGAATGTTTGCTAACTAAAAGGAAAGACTTGCAGCATAATCTATAGGTGATAGTATGCTTCAAATTATTATAAATGTCACAGTGTTTTTTCTGCTGCATCAGAAAGACTGACACTACAAAAAGAAGCACAAGAGGAAAAGCTAGTTAGTACATGACACTAACAATTTAGCTTGCAGAAAAACAAGCAATACACAGAACTACAGTATGTTAGTTGTACTATAACTCTTAATTTATCTAGTGCTCATTCTTGGCTGCAGAATCACCCTTTTGGCACTTATGACTTCTAAAGCAATATGCATGAATGATCACAGCAATATGCCTATGCAACAGACTGCAATGCCAAAGGGCACCAAAATATGAGTGAGAATAAATACAGCCAAAGATTAAATACTTGGAAGTAAAAAGAATTGGCAAGGAAGGAAGAACATAAGAAAAAGAAAGACTTACAAGGAGAAAGATAGAAAATACAGAAGGCCCAGGACACCTGAGGGAGAGAATGAGAACCAAGATGGGAAACAGTTTTGTAACATAATACCACATGCCTATATGGAAGTCTGCAGCAACAGTGTGGGGTGTGAATTCAATGCAAAATGGCAAAGAGCCCTATGTTTTCCCACTACCACCCCTCTCCCCACTCAAACTTTCCATGCAAGAAAATCCTGCAGAATAGGTTCATACCTGTGCTGCTAGAGTTCTATCCCATAGCCAAGGTCCTCTGTATCCTACAGCCAGCTGGAACTAAATTCTGTATCAAGGCGTTTCTGTTGCACTCTCATGCAGGAGACTGAAAATTTTGAGGTGGCTTCCATTTACATTTGTAAAGAAAAGGAGTTCTCTTATTGAAAGAGAGTATCAGTACAACACAACTACCAAAACTTCAGGAAGTCACTAGTTAAGGCAGCCTCCACATGCCTTAATACCCAAATATCATATCTGAACCACTCACTCTTCACCTCCACAAACTCAATTGATCACAATGCATACACAGTTCTTCTACATCAATCTTACCTCCAACCAAATTGGATAAATATATTCTCTATAGACGTTTTCACAGGAAAAAAAATCTATAATCAGCTGTTTGTATGTGGAAGTATGGTGCTCAGAATTAAGATTTATGGGTAAGTGTGATGCAGAGGAATTTGATGTATTCACTGGTTATACGGTGGAAGTAAATCTATATATAAAATCAATGTTGAAAAGAATGTTTATGAGATGTGGACAAATTGGAGAGAATCCAGAGAAGAGCAACAATATAAGATGGAAAGATTAAAAAAACTGGGCATGTTTAGTCTTGAGAAAAGAGGACTGATGGGGGACCTGATAACCTCTTCAAATATGTTAAGAGCTGTTCTAAAGAGGATGATGGTCAATTGTTCTCTAAAGGTAGGACAAGAAGTAATGGGCTTAATCTACAGCAAAGGAGATTTACGTTACATATTAGGAAAATATGCTAACTATAAAGGACAGTTAAACACTGGAATAGCCTTCCAAGGAAGACTGTGGAATGCTCATGACAGGAGGTTCTCAAGAGCTGGCTAAACAAAACACGACAGGGATAGTCTAGGTTTACTTGGTACTGCCTCTGTGCAGTGGACTCGTCTTGAAGACTTTTCGAGATCTCTTCCAGTCCTACATTTCTATGATTCTATTATTGTTATCCACACAAATAACTTAATTTTGATATTACTATCCTTCCTAGGTCTTCTTGCAGAGTTTATATCTATATAAAAAAATAGGCATTTCTTTCAGTCCTACTTCTGCCACCTCAGATATCTCCAACCCTTGCTCAAGCCTCACATTCCCTTCATGTTCCCCCTCACTGCCGTTTATGCCCCTCAGCCTCTGCATGAAGTGGAGGAGCAGCCAAGAAGGGATAAACCAGGATGGGAGAGGGTATGGGGAAAAGAGGGGGCAAGTGCAGATCTATGTAGAGAGCATTGGAGAAAAAATGATTGAGAGTGGTGAAGAATTGAATGTTTTGGGGAAACCCGCAGTTGGGAAAACAGTGCTTCTGCATAAAGCCACTCCCCTCTCATCAGAACGGGGGACAAGGAGGAAAAAGAGAGGAAACTTGAAACTACTACCTCCATTCCTGAGACACCTTCTCTCTCTGATAAGACTGAGATTTGCAAGAAGGGACACTCAGTCTGATAGACTTGAGCAGGTCACACTGGGGAGGTACAGCTGTGGAGAGTATTTTTATTCTTCTTCCTTGTTAACCCTCCTGTGACCACTCAAGCCCCATGCCCAGTCATCCTCAGAAACAGGAAAAGATGAGCAAGGATATGAAGCAGAACAGAAGAAAACCCGGTACCTCTCTACAGGCTTCGCACTCCAGCAACTCCGCCATCATTGGTGCTTCAGCTCCCCAGCCCACATCACTTTGAGGACCCAGTTCTTTGCACACCAAGACTTCAGCTTTTGAGGGGCTCTATGCAGTATTGCTGTCTGCTACACTAAGAAGTCACAGCAGTAGCACCAAGCCCCACTTCTTTCCCTACCTCCACAGTGACCAGTCCCAACCAACCTCTGTTCCATCTCAAAGCCCCATCTGACTCCCACTGCCCCAATAGCCCTACCCAGCCTGCCTCCCTAGTATGTTTTTGACTAGCACAGCTGGTGAGTCAGGCTGCCAATAACAGATACTACAAAGCAGCATATATGGTGCTTCCTACTCTTCCATGGTGAGCAATAGTTACACTATAAAGATTTTCATTAAAAGCCAACTCCCTGCCCAGAAGGGGAAGTCAGATTACAAACTAGTTTTGCTCTAGCTGATTCTTCAGCATGTCCTTCTTTACCTGATGTCAAAATAGACATTGGGATTCAGCAGTGTTATGTATCTTATTCCTACGTTCAGACGCCTTTGATGTATAATCTGTTTTTGAATGAAATCAGCTGTAAATTGCTAGTCATTTAAAAAAAATCTGAATTTTACTGGATTTCGTCCTCTACTTTTAAGCATTTATTGGTAAAAAGGTATGCTGTATCCTAAATGCTATGGAAAATGTTAGTGATTTAAGGCAAAATGAAACAAATGTGCGCTCATGTATTTTTATTTTCTTTTTGTTTGTACTGTGGAAGAAAATACTTGTTTATCTCCTGTCAGCACTAATTATGCAGGGCCTATGATCAATTAAAGTAGAATTAGGTCGTGGTTTTGTTAAAGAGTATAAGAAATATACCTATTCCGGATGAAAGGAATAAAGCATACTGCACACAACCGTGATCTTTCTGGTAGATTTAACAGCTTTCATGGGAGTCCATTCATTCACCAAAAAGATATTGACTGGCATGCAGCATTCAAGATGGCATGAACAAGGCAGACAGTCAGAGGATCCTCAGGATCCTAATATTTTGTGACCATGGAATCATGTCACATGTACAAAGCGTGGAAGTGTTCTGTATGGAGCCATCAATATAATTTAGAACATCTTTAAGGTTTAAAATTGAAGCAAAAAAGGGACTGTCAACACAGCTGAAGTCTGTGCTTGCACATAATGTCATCCAGCCATTCATTATAGCTAGCAGCATAAATACAGATGTTTGGAAATAGGACTAAGGTTGAGAAAAGATAATTAAAAATTAACATGATTATCTCTTCACCAACCACTTAAGCACTCTGAAGTGACAAAAATCCTCCTTTCCTACCTTTATAACTACAACCTAACTTCTACTTTACTGGAGTATGTTCAACACCTCGTTTGTGATGAGCCCAAAGAGCCTTTCACCTACAGACATTTTTTCCCACTTAGTACTACGAAATCCAAGGCAAATAATGTTTCAGCTAACCATCACAAGAGTTTGTGGGATCTGCATATACCGCATATATCGGAAGCTATTTATCCAAATGTATCTGGGTGACTAGTGAAGCTTTAGGGATGCAGCATGTAAGTGTTGATCTCTCCATAGATTTCCACTTCCACTCTGGCTCCAGTGCTCTGCTGCGCTTACAGACACGGCTCCTGGATCTGGGAGGCTGACGCCCCTCCCAGAATAAAGCCGGGGGAGAAGACAACACCCACACGCGCCCGGGCTGAGACGCCAGCATGAGTTACTCGCAATGCTCAGCTGCCCCGGGAAGGAACTGGCAGGGGGAGGCGGCAGCACCTGGAAGGCAGCGCCAGCTACACAGCGCTGGGCCGGTCGCCCCGCTGCCCCTCCCAGCCGTGGGGACCAAGACACCGCGTCCGAGGGTCGGGGAGGGGGGGCTGGTGTCCGAGGGGCGCGGAGCTGCCGCGACTCGCCCCCACCAGCGCTCGCTGCCCGCGGGAGCCGGGCCCCCCTCGCAGCCGGGGGGGTGGGAGGGCCCCGCGGCCGAGCCCGCCCCGCGCTGTCACTCCCCGGCCCCGAGCCCGGCCCGCTACCTGTCCTCGCTCTTGTTCTTCTGCTTCTTGCCCATGGCGGCGCTGGCGGGGCCGCCCGGTCACCGCTCGCCTCCGTCCGCCTCCGCCTCAGCAGGGTCCGGCCGGCCACATCCACTCGCACCTGGGTGCATATGGTGAGAGGCCGCAGTGCGCAAGCGCCTTCACCCCGGGACCCAGCGCCACGGCGGCCTACGGAGAGGGCGCGAGACAAGGGCGCAGGAGGGACCCGCTGAGCGAGGCGCTCACTGCTGCTGCCAGCGCCCCCTCTGGCCGGAGGGCGAACAGCGGCAACAGGCGCACGCTCCCTGCCAGGCCCAGCCCCAGCCCCAGCCCTCCCCTTTACTGCCCCCTGCTGCCCAGCTCCAGGCTGCCCCTCCTTATTGCCCAGCCCTAGGCTCGCCCCCTCACTGCACCCTGCTGCCAAGGCCAGAGGAGGAAATTTCCCACCCCCTCCCTCCTCAGGCATGGGGGTGAGCACTGTACACAACACAAAACAAGGGACGCTCTGATTCACTGGTGTGGCCCGGTGAACAGGGAGTCAGACTATGGGATTCACAGACCTGACACCTGACATAGGTAAATAGTTTTCCCTCACTGCGCCTCGCCTCCCCCTCTGTAAAACAGGCACAACCGCAGCATCATACGTCCCAGGGGTGTTGAGAGAATTCATATTTGTAAAGCACTTTGAGATTACTGGACCGCTAACAGCAAGCGCCAGATCTTTTTCTTAGCAGGGGAGGCTCCAGGCCCCAGCACGCCAAGTGCGTGCTTGGGGCGGCAAGCCGCAGGGGGCGCTCTGCCGGTGCCGCGAGGGCGGCAGGCAGGCTGCCTCCTGTGATTTTCCTGCAGAGGGTCCTCTGGTCCCGCGGCATCGCTGGACCTCCCGCAGGCGTGCCTACGGAGGGTCCGCTGGTCCCGCGGCTTCGGCGGACCTCGCCGAAGCCGCGGAACCAGCGGACCCTCCGCAGGCAAGTCGCCGGAGGCAGCCTGCCAGCCGTGCTTGGGGCAGCAAAATCCCTAGAGCCGCCCCTGCTTCTTAGGTACCCACAGTGTGTGCAGGGCCAATATAAACAATGAAGAAGACACAGCCCATAAAGCTTACCCTCTAAATCAGACACAGAACACACAGAGCAGACATTTATCATACATTTGAGAGAGGTTTTGGGGGTGTTTTTGAATCATCACTGAAAAGCTTTTGGAGAGAAGCACGTTTTAAAAGGATAGTCAACTGGATGATCAGATAATTAAAAATTAAGTATTACAAATAGTTTCAGGTGTGATGCCAGTCCCCAAGTTTTCCTGTCAATTTTTGTGGTGTTACAACCACGTTTTCTAAAATTACAAAAAAAACCACTCCCTTTCTGCTCTGTGAACAACTCAAACAACAGCAGAAACTGAATAACTAAAGTCCCTATCTTGCTATGTACTCTATGCAAGCAACCCCATGTCCACACAGGGCTCTAATGATTCCTAGGGCTTTGCAGCAGTGCAAGGGTCAACCCCCATAGAGCTCATTGTATGATCATAGTTTAACAGACGGTTCTGTACCTACAGGGTAAAGACTGAAACTCACTCTACACAAGGTGGCGATAAATGCACAGAGTAAACTGAAAAATTTCCCCCGATAATCTTTTATTAATAGTAATCTTAGATTTAAAAAAATACAATTTTTAAGTTGCTAGTGTTCCTTTAAAGCAGAACATAAAGAAATGTCACATAGTGTAAAACGAAAGGGAAGACGTTTCAAGAATAAAAGAAAGCACATTGTTACCAAAGGAAAGACAGTGGAGGGGCATTTTAATACCTGGGATTGAGGAACCATATATAGAGGCTTGCATGGTGTCAAGTATCAGAGGGGTAGCCGTGTTAGTCTGGATCTGTAAAAGCAGCAAAGAATCCTGTGGCATCTTATAGACTAACAGACGTTTTAGAGCATGAGCAGGGTAGTTATGGAAGCTTGGGAAATGTGGGGAGTTTAGGTTGGAATCACTTGTCAATGGAAGGGTTTGGCACATGAAAGTGCTTTCAGGGTAGGCACTTGCTCTCAGGAAGGTACAGAAGAAGGTGGGTGCTAGCTGAACAATCTGATATGAGCAAGCAGCAGCGGCGTGCTGCTGCGCCCGCTCTGTGCTGCGCCGCCCGGTCCTCGGTCCGGGTCCGCTCGCCCGCGCCGCTCCTCAGCTCCCTCGCAGGTCCCCGCGGCGGCGGGGAGGCGCCTCCGCCGCTGTGGACGGGCCGCGGGCGCGGTCCGGTCCGGCGGCTGAGCGCCCGCAGTCGGCGGCGCGCGGGAGGTCAGCCGGCGCCCGCGAGCGCGGGCCGCAGTCATGCCTGCGGCAGGGTCCGTCGGTCGGTCGCCCGTGGCCCTCCGCATCCGGGCGCAGGCGGCGCAGGTCCACCGGCCCAGCCTGCCGCCCCCTAGATTTGGCCGCCCCAGGCAACAGCTTGGTTTGCTGGTGCCTAGAGCCACCCCTGGATATGAGGTACTTGCTATTGGACACATTTGCTAGATCTTCCCCTCATCCTCCATACCCTCAATTCTTCTTTCCCTTCGTACTGCATCTCTGTCCTTTCCTTTGCAATGGCATCTCTGAATGTACAAGATTACCTTGCAGTTAAGCTGCAGATGATAGAGTCCAAATTCCAATATTGTGTAATTTGGCCCCAGACTACACTGCATGTCAGATAAAGCATAATTCAAAGGGAAGGGACTGTGCTAGGGATCAGCACAAAGGCAGCTGACCCACAGCTCAGCTTTAAAGAGATAAACAGAAATGGCAGCACCAACTGGTGCGGAAAAAAGGTAGGTTTGCCTGCCAGCTGGCCTATGATACTGAAACTGCTTACAATACTATAGTAAATCAGGAAGTTTGATCAGTGTAGGCAGTACAAGAGCACTGTGGAACTGCTGGAATATTGCTCAGCTCTTGGAAAACGTACGTAAGTTCCACTCTATGTTAGCTTCATTCAAGGAATTAGGGAGGGTTTAAAGAAGGAAAAGACAAAGGTTATCAAGAAAATTTCTTAGCAAAAGTATAGGAAAAAGGTCTGTGGTTCTGGCAGCATATACTTGTGTACCCAATAACACCAATCGAATGACAAACATACACTAGTAGGATTGATCAAGTCTTTTCTTCATTACACAGAAATGTAAAAGAATGGAAATCCTAGATGCTACCAGAATTTAAATCAAACTCTGAAGCTCTTTTTAGTAGCACTCACATTTAAACAGCAACTAGTAGCTGAAAGCCTCTACTGGCACATAGGTGTAATTTGTCATGTGTGTAAATAAGGCAAAATGGCTGAGAACTTAAAAGTTGGATGGTAAGAGACCACAAATCGCAATGATGATTGAACCTGCTGAACAAAAAAAGTTCTCAGCCATGCTTGCAGTTCTTTCCATTACTTCACACACAACAGATATTCTAGGCTTCAGAGTGATGTTTGGGGTTATTATGTGTTCTGGTTGTGTTCATTTATGTCTGTGGGGTTTGTGTTGGGGGATTCTGTACTGATTTGTGAAGGTGGCAAATGAGGGGTGTGTGCTGCTGTGAAGGGCTGTATGTGTTTGGGGTTATTATATACCGGGGTTGGCAACCTCTGGCACACGGATCGCCAGGGTAAGCAGCCTGGTGGTCCGGGCCAGTTGGTTTACCTGCCGCCAGGCCAGTGCAACCCATTAGGCCATCTAGGTGGTCACCTAGGACACTAGCATTTGGGAGGTGGCATTTCGGGTCCTTCAGCGGCGACCACGGCGGCCGGATGTTTGGCCATCCCAGCCATCATCGGCATTTAGGCAGAGGGTCCTGGGGTAGGGGGGCGCAGGGAGGGCCGCCTGCAGCAAGTAAGGGGGGGCCCGGCACACAGGGGATCCGCTCCCTACCCCAGCTCACCTCTGCTCCGCCTCCTTCCCTGAGCACGCTGCCTTGCTCAGCTTCTCTCCCTCCCAGGCTTGCGGCGTCAAACAGCTGGGGGGGGAGCTGCCACGGGGGGGTGCCTTAGGGTGGAGGGGGGCAGAGAGCTGCCACGGGGCTCGGGGGGTGCAGGTGGAGGTGTCGCCTAGGGCGTGAAACATCCTTGCACCCACCCTGCCTGCCGCATCGGCAGGTTTGGCCGACCGCGGCTCCCACCGGCTGCGGTTCGCAGTCCCAGGCCAATGGGGGTAGCGGGAAGCGGTGCTGGCGAGGGATGTGCTAGCTGTGGCTTCCCGCCACCCCCATTGGCCTGGGACGGCAAATCGCGACCACTGAGAGCCGCGATCAGCCGAACCTGCCAACGGGGCAGGTAAACAAACTGGCCTGGCCCGCCAGGGTGCTTACCCTGGTGAGCCAAGTGCCAGAGGTTGCCGACCCCTGTTATATACAGTGGCTGTGTCGTGTGGGTGGCTGTGCTGATTTGCATCTTGGTGATTGTGCTAAGAGAGTAGCGTGGATTTGTGCAGATGGTGAATGAGGGGTGCATGCTGCAGTGTGGCAGTTGGGTGCCTGGGTGTGACAGTTGGGCCAAGTAATCCATCATTGTACATTATCCCTTAAATTACCAATAAAATTGTTGCCTGCAAATTAGCTATAGAATGAGGGTGGTGATTGGTTGAGTTACCTCTGACATCGGAACTGCCTAGGACTCTTGGCATGGCATATCCATGATGGAATGACTGTAGCTGTACATCACACAGGTATAATTAATTAAGTCAAAATGGCTGAGAACTTAAAAACTGGATGGTAATAAACTGTGAAACCCAGTGATGATTCATTCTGGTGGTATTCTGAACAAAGAGAGCTCTCAACACGCTTGTAGCGCTTCTGTCACTTCACACTGACTGTACAGACATAATAAGCTTCAGACTGACTCCCACAGTGTGACATTCCTGTAATCTTATTATATAGTGTCAGTATTTAAGAACTACAGACACCATTCCTGCTGATTGCCCTAGCCATTACTATCATTACCCTGTGTCAAAAATATTACCACTGTGATTAAAGAAAAGAATTAAAGGATCATTTGAGATGTAACATTTGGAGTCACAAAAATACAACAGACAGACACTAACCAATGGGCAGGTTATGGTGATATGGTTTACAATTCCCAATCAGCCTCCTCCTGGCTACCATAATGGGACAATGTCTGTCTGTAGATAAGTGCGATAGAGCAGTAAAATGGTGGTCTATTGGAAGGATCACACAACAGGAAGTTGTAAAATATGTCTGAATGAATGCTATATGTTTAACATTTCTAATTCAGGATAAAAAAAATCTAGATGACAGAATAGAGCAATTACTATATATACCTTTTATATAACTTGCTCCTTCACATTTAGAAAAACATCCCATTTTGATTTTAGAATAGTCAGTGACGTACTGAAGTCATGTGATAGAAGCAATGATCTGTTGTGACTACTCCACTCACCTGAAAGCATCGCTGAACATGCTGCACCCAATTTCCCCAGGATTTTACAAACAGCCTAGTGTGACCCTTATTGGCTAGAAGGTTTTTGCCTATGCATCATACACTGATGCCTGAGGAAAGACTTGGCCCCATGTCTGACGTCAAGAGATGCCCATTACGACAAAGGCCTAATGAACGGCCTAAAGAGCCAGGAACAGCTCCTCCTGACACCAGCAGCCCAAGGCCACAGAGCTGCACTCCCACCCTCCCACCAAACGAGGCCCTGGGTGGATGCATCACCCGGCTATGGGGAACCCCACTCTAGCTGGAGTCTCTGCACACCCAGTGCTTCACACCCATCCCCCAGCCCAGACGGGAGCTCCTGCCCCATTCCTCAGGGTGGCTCCCCAGCCCCACCCCCACCCTGAAGGAATAGAGCAGAGCCCCACAGCACCCACAGACAGCAGGCCACGGTCCCCGGCAGGCATCGCACGGCACACTGTTCTGCTCTGCACCTGCGTGTGTCCCGTGAGGGTGGAGGGGAGAGATTCTCCTTGGCTGTCCAGTAATCTCAAAGTGCTTTACAAACAACACCCCTGGGACGTAGGGTGACGCTGTTGTGCCTGTTTTACAGAGAGGAGAGGCGAGGCACAGTGAGGGAAAACTATTTACCTAAGTCAGGTGTCAGGTCTGTGAATCCCATAGTCTGACTCCCTGTTCACCGGGCCACACCAGTGCATCAGAGCGTCCCTTGTTTTGTGTTGTGTACAGTGCTCACCCCCATGCCTGAGGAGGGAGGGGGTGGGAAATTTCCTCCTCTGGCCTTGGCAGCAGGGTGCAGTGAGGGGGCGAGCCTAGGGCTGGGCAATAAGGAGGGGCAGCCTGGAGCTGGGCAGCAGGGGGCAGTAAAGGGGAGGGCTGGGGCTGGGGCTGGGCCTGGCAGGGAGCGTGCGTCTGTTGCCGCTGTTCGCCCTCCGGCCAGAGGGGGCGCTGGCAGCAGCAGCGAGCGCCTCGCTCAGCGGGTCCCTCCTGCGCCCTTGTCTCGCTCCCTCTCCGTGGCCGCCGTGGCGCTGGGTCCTGGCGTGAAGGCGCTTGCGCACTGCGGCCTCTCACGTCACCACCGTCCTCCCTGGTGCGAGGCGAGTCAACGATCATCGGATTCGCCAGGCACGAGCTGAGGCCGCGAGACCGGCACGCGCGGACAGGGTGAGGGGGCGCCGGCGCCGGGCCTGCGGGGCGGGGACGGGGACGGGACTGTGGGCGGCGCGTCCTGTCCGGCAGCGTTTCCCTTGTGGGCCCAGGGGCCCGGCTGCGGGCTCCTTTCGCGCGGGGCTGGGATCGCCAGGGGCGGTTTGTCCGGGGCGGGGGCGTTGGAGCCGGTGAACGCAGCTGTTGCAGCTGGCGCGAGCCGCGCGTGCGCAATACGTTGTGTTTAGCTGCTGCCGGGCTCGGGGCCCTGTCGCCCTATAGCTGGTGGACCCCCCCCCCCACCGCCCCGCACTAGGCAGGAGCTGCAGGGGGTAACAGCTGGGGGGTGGGGGTGCCCATAGCACGTCAGACAGCCCCGCCCCGCCCCCGCCTCACCTCCCCTGGTGGGAAGTGGGGCTGATGCCCGTTTTCTGGAACTGGCTCTCGAATCTCCGCCCCGCCCAACCCCCCCTGCTCCTTGTCCCTGGTACGATGTGTGTCTGAAATTCTACACGAGGAGGATCTCCACAGAGGAAGGTTGAGCCTATGCTGCTGCCCAGAGCAATCAGTTTCTCAGGGTATGTCTGCAGTACGGGATTATTCTGATTTTACAGAAACTGTTTTTTTTAAAACAGATTGTATAAAATCGAGTGCCCGCGGCCACACTAAGCACATTAAATCGGTGGTGTGCGTGTACGGTCCGAGGCTAGCGTCGATTTCTGGAGCGTTGCACTGTGGGTAGCTATTCCGTAGCTATCCCATAGTTCCCGCAGCCTCCCCCGCCCCTTGGAATTCCGGGTTGAGATTCCAGTGCCTGATGGGGCAAAAATCATTGTCGCGGGTGGTTCTGGGTACAGCCTCACCCCTCCCTCCGTGAAAGCAGCAGACAACTGTTTCGCGCCTTTTTTCCCGGGTGAACTGTGCAAACGCCATAGCACAGCAAGCATGGACCCTGCTCAGCTCAAGACAGCAATCATGGACGTTGTAAACAACTCGCGCATTATCGTGCAGTCTATGCTAAACCAGGACCTGCAAAACCAGGCGAGGAGGAGGCGGCTATGGCAGCGCGGTGACAAGAGTGATGAGGACATGGACACAGAATTATCTCAAACCGCGGGCCCCTGCGCTTTGGAGATCCTGATGGTAATGGGGCAGGTTCTAGCCATTGAACGCCGATTTTGGGCCCGGAAAACAAGCAGACTGGTGGGACCGCATAGTTTTGCAGGTTTGAGACGATTCCCAGTGGCTGCGAAACTTTCGCATGCATAAGGGCACTTTCATGGAACTTTGTGACTTGCTTTCCCCTGCCCTGAAACGCCAGAATACCAAGATGAGAGCAGCCCTCACAGTTGAGAAGCGAGTGGCAATAGCCCTCTGGAAGCTTGCAACGCCAGACAGCTACCGGTCAGTCGGGAATCAATTTGGAGTGGGAAAATCTACTGTGGGGGCTGCTGTGATGTAAGTAGCCAAAGCAATTATTAAGCTGCTGCTACGAAAGGTATTGACTCTGAGAAATGTGCAGGTCATAGTGGATGGCTTTGCTGCAATGGGATTCCCTAACTGTGGTGGGGCGATAGATGGAACCCATATCCCTATCTTGGCACCGGAGCACCAGGGCACCCAGTACATAAGCCGCAAGGGGTACTTTTCAATGGTGCTGCAAGCACTGATGGATCACAAAGGACATTTCACCAACATCTACGTGGGATGGCCGGGAAGAATTCATGACGCTCGCGTCTTCAGGAACACTACTCTGTTTAAACGGCTGCAGCAAGGGAATTACTTCCCAGACCAGAAAATAACAGTTGGGGATGTTGAAATGCCTGTAGTTATCCTGGGGGACCCAGCCTGCCCCTTGATGCCATGGCTCATGAAGCCATACACAGGCAGCCTGGACAGTAGTCAGGAGTTGTTCAACTACAGGCTGAGCAAGTGCAGAATGGTGGTAGAATGTGCATTTGGCTGTTTAAAGGCACGCTGGTGCACATTACTGACTCGCTCAGACCTCAGCCAAACCAATGTCCCCTTTGTTATTGCTGCTTGCTGTGTGCTCCCACAATCTCTGTGAGAGTAAGGGGGAGACCTTTATGGCGGGGTGGGAGGCTGAGGCAAACCACCTGGCCGCTGATTACACTGCTCTACACCAAAATGCTTCTGAAATAAATGTAGTCAAACTTTACTAATTCTGGGTCACTGAGAACAAAAATGATGCTTAAAATTGTTGATTGGCTCTAGTTTTCAAGTTATGCTATTGGGTCAGTATATACGACCCTTGACTTGGGAATGGCGGAGGATAAGTGAGTTATAAAGGGAAGGGATCTCAATTTAAACCAGAAATGACTAAAATACATCTTTGACTGGATCTATGAATAAATCTATGACTGGGTTTGGACAGTACTTGCTTTTTAGGCAAAACAATGAATGATGCAATCTGAAGCTGGTATTGCGTCATACATGATATGAATTGCATCATGTTATTCCTAGAAGTCATGGATGATGCAATCATAACGAAGCTTACATCACTCTGCTGAACAAATTGCCCTATATCAGCTCTAGAAATCATACAGTGTCGTGCTCTCTTATTTGTCAGTGTTTGATTTTGCAAAGGGACACATTTCTGTTTAGCCAAAGTGAGCAGAGATGCCTCGTACTTGTGTGAACAGTGCAGATAACTTCTGCTATGTTTGTGGTGAAGTGACTTTTGCATCACAAAAGCGCAGTATAACCACTATGGTTAAGAAAGCCTATCACCTTTATTTTGGCTGCAAAATTGGAGATCAGGACAAGAGGTGGGCCCCACACACATGCTGCAACACTTGTGCAACAAATCTTCATCAGTGGTTGAACAGGAAAAGGAAATCTATGCCTTTTGCAGTGCCAATGATTTGGAGAGAGCCAACAGATCATACCAGCAATTGTTACTTCTGCATGGTGCCTCCAGTTGGGAAAGGTGTGTCAAAGAAGAAAAAGTGGACTGTGCATTATCCAAACATTCCATCATTATCCAAACATTATCCAACATGCCAGTATCCCACGGAGAAGGACTGCTGGTTCCTGATGCACCAGAATCATTCTTACTTGAGTCAGACCAGGAAGAGGAAGAGGATGAAACTTCTGGTCCTGAACCATCAATGTCACAGGACCCACATTTTCTCCCATCCTCCTCCTCTGAACCACACCTCATAACACAAGGTGAACTGAATGACCTTGTCAGGGATTTGGAACTACCCAAGAGTAAGGCAGAGCTGTTGGGCTCCAGGCTACAGCAGTGGAATCTCCTGGCAGGTGATGTTAGGGTTTCCATGTTCCGTGACCGTCAAAAGGATCTTGTCCCATTCTTCTTCATGGAAGGTGATCTTATAGCCTGCAACAACATCGATGGTGTGATGGCAGCCCTCAACATCGTTCACGATCCAGATGAGTGGAGACTGTTCATTGATTCATCGAAGACGAGTCTTAAAGCTGTTTTACTGCATAATGGCAATGTTTTGCCATCAATTCCAGTTGGTCATGTAGTCCATATGAAGGAAACCTATGACAACATGAAACAACTTTTGAGGTGCATAAACTATGACCAACATCAGTAGCAGCTTTGTGGCGATTTGAAGGTTGTTGCTCTCTTGCTTGGTCTGCAGATTGGATACACAAAGTACTGCTGTTTTCTCTGCGAATGGGATAGTCGTGCAAGAGATTCCCACTACATCAAGAAAGATTGGCCACTCCGACAGTCATTGGAGCCTGGGAGGAAAAGTGTTCAGCATCCATCACTTGTTGAATCAAGGAAGATTTTGTTACCACCCTTACACATCAAGCTGGGTCTGATGAAGAACTTTGTCAAGGCCATTGACAAAACACAAGCAGCTTTCAAGTGCATCAGTGGAAAATTTCCAAGGTTAAGTGAAGCTAAGATAAAGGAAGGTGTCTTTGTTGGTCCTCAGATTCGTGAACTTCTTCGAGATGATGCATTTGACCATGCACTGCGTGGCAAGGAAAAGACGGCATGGAAAGCCTTCCAGTTAGTGGCAATAAATTTTCTCGGAAACAACAAGGCAGACAACTACAGGTTGTTGGTGGAAAACCTCCTCAAGGCATACAAAAGCCTTGGTTGCAACATGTCACTAAAGATACATTTTTTGCACTCCATCTAGATTTTTTTCCACCGAACTGTGGAGCAGTGAGCGACGAGCACGGTGAGCGATTTCACCAGGACATTGCAACAATGGAGAAATGCTATCAGGGCAAATGGAGCCCATCAATGCTTGCAGACTCTTGCTGGACAGTGACAAGAGATGCTCCATTTAATGAATACAAGAGACAAGCCAAGAAACGCCGAGTAGACACTGAATAGGACTAAACTATGTACATAATAGTTTTTTCCCTTTTGTTTCATAATACATTTTATTTATATAACCCTTTTGCTGATTTTTAAAGTGTTACATAAACAGGACAGGTGAAATATTATCATGTAAAGCAACCATAAACACATGAAAAGACCTAGGTTTACAATTTATGATTAAAACTCTATCTACACAATATACATAGACATAAAATGTAAAAACTTACATAACTTAGAAACAGTAGCCAATCAGTTGTTTTAATTGTCATATTTGAATTCAGCACATCAAAATACATAATAAATAGCACATTTTATCTCTGAAGCAGACGACTTCTCAAAAATTGTAGACCAGTGTTACGCGCAGCCAGACACCAGGGCGATTAGAAGAGCACACCAGGAAGCGGTGCGCATCAGAGAAGCTTTGAAAATGAGTTTCATCACAGGCCAGGGTACGGTGTGACTGCTGTGTTTGTTTCCCCTTGATGAACCTCCCCCCCCCCTTGATTGACTCATTCCCTGTAAGCAACCCACCCTTCCCCTTCGATTACAGCTTGCTTAAGGAAATAAAGTCACTATCGTTTAAAAATCATGTATTCTTTATTAATTCATTATAAAAAGAGGGAGAGAACTGACAAGGTAGCCCGGGTGTGGTTTGGGAGGAGGAGAGGAGGGAAGGAAAAGGCCACTAAAAAAATTTCAAAATAATGACAGCCTTTTGGTTGGGTTGTCCACGGGGGTGGAGTGGGTGGGTGCACGGAGCCTCCCCCACGCGTTCTTACATGTCTGGGTGAGGAGGATATGGAACATGGTGAGGGTGGTTACACAGGGGCTGCAGCGGCACTCTGTGATCCTGCTGCTGTTCCTAAAGCTCCACCAGATGCCGGAGCATGTCAGTTTGATCACGCAGTAGCCCCAGTGTGGCATCATGCCTCCTCTGATCTTCCTGCCGCCACCTCTCATCTCGAGCATCCCTCCTGTTCTCACGTTCACTGGCATCTTTCCTGTAATTTGATGATACGTCCTTCCACTCATTCAGATGAGCTCTTTCATTGCGGTTCATTTCCATGATTTCCAAGAACATTTCGTCTCACGTCTTTTTTTTTCCGCCGCCTTATCTGAGCTAGCCTTCGGGATGGAGTAGGGAGGCTTGAAAAATTTGCTGCTGCATGAAGGAGGGAAAAAAGGGAGAGAAGTGTTTAAAAAGATACATTTTACAGAACAATGGTTATACTCTTTCACGGTGAACAACACTATTCACCTTACATAGCACATGTGATTTCAGTACAAGGTCGCATTTTGCATCTTAATATTGGGTGCCTGTGGCTCTGGTGTTGGAGATCTCACAGACGCAGGTCCGGGCAGCAGAATTCGGCTTGCATGCGGCCATGGTAAGCCATTGTCTTTCGGCTTCTGCAGCCTTCATATACACAGTGCCCTCCTTTCCCAAATACCAAGCAAAGCCCGTTGAGTGCTGCTTCTTTCCTGTTAACATGCATCAGCAGAACCCCCCACCCCATCCAATTCACTGGGATGATCGCTTTACCCCTCCCCCCACTGCGTGGCTGGTAGCAGGGAAGATCCCTGCTAGCCAAACGCGATAAAGCTCAGCGCCAATCACCCCTTCCCCCTGCTTGGCTACCTGCAAGGAAGGATTTCTTTTAAGCAACAGGCAAACAGCCCAGTAGGAATGGCCATCTCTGTCCCCTTAATTAAATTCCTGAATTTCAACCAGGTTACCATGAACGATATCACTCTCCTGAGGATAACACAGCGAGATGAAGAACAGATGTTGCTTGAATGCCAGCAAACACCGGGACCATACACAGCTAGGCTTTTTGTCATGCAGTGATTCCAGATTACTTGCTACATGCATGGCGTGGTCAAGTGTCCTACCATGGAGGATGGAATAAGGCTGCCCTGCCCAGAAAACTTCTGCAAAGGCTTTTGGAGTACCTCCAGGAGAGCTTCATGGAGATGTCCCTGGAGGATTTCCGCTCCATCCCCAGACATGTTAACAGACTTTTCCAATAACTGTACTGGCCGCGAATGCATCTTAAGTCCTCAGGGCAAATTAATAATTAAAAAACACTTGCTTTTAAACCATGTCTTATATTTACAAGGTACACTCACCAGAGGTCCCTTCCATGGCTTCATTGTCTGGGATAGTTGCTTGGGAGGGCTGGGAGGGTAATTCCATCAGGGTGAGAAAAAGCTCCTGGCTGTTGGGGAGAACGGAGTGCTGTGTGCTCTCTGCAAGCTCATCCTCATCTTCCCCGTCCGCAGAATCCTCAGCCATGGCTGAGATTACCACCCCCACCTCGGAATCCACGGACAGGGGTGGGGTAGTGGTGGCAGACCCCCCCCTAGAATTGCATGCAGCTCAGCGTAGAAGCGGCATGTTTTCGGCCCTGCCCCCGACCTTCCGTTTGCTGCTTTGGTTTTCTGGTAGGCTTGTCTGAGCTCCTTAACTTTCACATGGCACTGTACTGAATCCTTGGTGTGGCCTCTCTGCATCATGGCCTTGGAAATCTTTTCAAATGTTTTTTCATTTCGTCTTTTGGAACGGAGTTCTATTAGCACGGAATCCTCTCCCCATACAGCGATCAGATCCAGTACCTCCCGTGCGGTCCATGGTGGAGCTCTTTTTCAATTCTCAGGAGACTGCATTGTTACCTGTGCTGATGAGCTCTGCATGGTCACCTGTGCTGGTGAGCTCTCCACGCTGGCCAAACAAGAAATGAAATTCAAAAGTTCGCGGGGCTTTTCTTGTCTACCTGGCCAGTGCATCCGAGTTCAGATTGCTTTCCAGAGCGGTCACAATGGTGCACTGTGGGATACTGCCCAGAGGCCAGTACTGTCGATTTGCGGCCACACTAACCCTAATCCAACATGGCAATACCGATTTCAGCGCTACTCCTCTCGTCGGGGAGGAGTACAGAAATTGGTTTAAAGAGCCCTTTATATCGATATAAAGAGCCTTGTGTGGATGGGTGCAGGGTTAAATCGGTTTAACGCTGCTAAATTCGGTTTAAACGCGTAGTGTAGACCAGGCCTCACTCACCTGACAGGTGGCAGATCCCTGTTCAGATCCCTCCTCATAGGGTCTCATCCTGGGTGAGTATCCTAAACACGCTGCTAAAGATTATAAGAGAGATCCACCTCCCACTCTTCTCCAGGCTGTTTTGTGTGGCATTAGGCAGCCTCTGCAAACACTTACCAGTTCAGGACCTAAGTGTGATTTAGGCAGAGGAGAGCCTTTCTCCCCTGGTTTGTGGATTGAGCTGGGCCTTAGGCATGAGAGAGGTATCCAGACACCTACAGGGAGGCAGCAGTGCACATGGCCACAGGCAGAAACATAGGTAGGGAACTTCTACACTGAAAACTTAGGTACTGGATGAGTTTAGGCACCTACAGAGTTAGGCGGAAGCCAGGCATTCGTGTTGTGGATCATAGTGGTGCCTAAAACTGAGACTGAAGAGGCCTTTGTGAACCTGGGCTTCCCTCTCCAAGAAGCTGAATGTGCTATTTTAGCAGCTGGCCTAGGGAGTCAGAGAATGGGATATGACTGGAATCTTTGTTCTCTTGCGTGTGTACGGTGTAAGTATTGTCTACAGAGTTGTAAATCCCCCTGAAGAAAACAACTGTCTGCATATTAGTTCCTAATAGGATAGGTACTGTCTCTCTTTTCTCCACCCCCAGTTTTGCTACACAGCACTCTATAGATAAGAGACTGGCTTGATCAGGATATGAAGTAAAGGCTTAAAATAGGTATTGTTTTATGGTATTCATCTCTACTTTCATGTTTTATGTTTTGCAGCTACAAGGAGTGTATTGAATATCCAGAAGAATGGCTGCTGATACTTCTGTTGAAATGTTTTCAAAAGTTCTGGAAAACCAAATGCTTCAGACTACTAAAGTAGTGGAAGAACAGCTGGATGCTGAGATTCAGAAATTGGACCAGATGGATGAAGATGAATTGGAACGCCTTAAAGAAAGGAGGCTTGAAGCACTAAAGAAATCCCAGCAGCAGAAACAAGTAATTTTCTGGCAGCATTTTAGATTCTGAACCTCAAAGAATGGGATCAGATGCTTTATGCACTATAGCAAAGACTACCATCGTTGATTCTGTTTGTGTTTGATAGAAAATCTTGGGGGAGGGTAGGTGTTGAATAGTAGTACACTTGCTTTGGGCTGAAATTTGGCATAGAATCGTAGAATACAACATGTCTAACACATTTGAATTTTTGGCCTTGATTTAGAACAGTTTGGTAACATCAAAATTATACAAAAGTGTATTTAAAAAAAATCTGGATTAAGAGAAGGGGAAACAAATAAACTGATATTTGGATTTGATTATGTTAATATTCAGGTGATTGAGACCTCAAATATTATTGACTGAAAACACCAGTAATGCACACATGCCAGCAGACCTTAGGGATCCCTCTCCTCCAAACTTCTAAACATTTGAAGTCTTCTTGTGGTAGTATGCAAGTCCCTCCCTCTCTATGTTTTGAGGCATTTTACAAAAGGAATGATGCATTGCCTCTCCCAGCTCTTTAGAGAGCTGGTCGCCTATCCTCATTCTGCAAAGGGGCTTCTCACAATCCAGTAAGACTTTGGGATGTATGTGAAGAAAACTTACTTGCTCATGTCTTTTTGCAGGGGCAGGAAATGATCCTACCTTGCTGTTGCAACCATCTCATTAAGCTATTGATCTTGATGTTTCCCAAAAATCTTTTGCAACATAGTTTGGGTTTTCTTAGCAACCGGTGTGGAACTTGAGCTGCAAATAGGGAATTCCGTTGGGTTTCCCTGCCTAGTATGGTCAAGCCTCAGAAACTATGAAACTGGGCAGTAATAGGAGGTGGAAAGAGGGCATTCCAGTTGTGAAGGGAATGGTAGAGGCCAATGCCAGGCTTTGAGATGTGGATGCAGCTGAATATCTGTCATTGTTAGGCTGGAATGCTGAGGGATATGGAATCTTAATAGTTCTGACTCAAGGTAGACCTGAAGATATTTTTTTGATATGTAACGTCTGTCTCTATTGCTGATTTTCCTTGAAGAACAGTTTAGTTTGTTGTTGACTCTCTTTCTATTTCTTCTTCTTTGTAGTCTCTTGATTAAAAAAATCAAAATAATTAGGCTATACTAGCATGGACAACATTCAGGATATTTATGACCTCCTTTTAATTCAGTTCACTCCTTTTTAGGGTAACACTTTTTTTTTTTTTTTTGCACTGGCATCTTGTTAAAACTGCTTTGTTTTAACATTAAAAAATAGGCAACTTGAGATTTAGCTTTGGAAAAGCAAGTACTGCTTGTAAACATCTAGCTTACTCAATCCTTCTCCAATGAGTGCAAAGTAATTTTTATTATAAAGGGCTAGACTTTCAAAATTGCAGGCACACATCTGCACACCTAATCATGCAATTACTGCAATTTACATGTCCCATTATAACTTTTCCCTTGTGAAATTGTAACTGTGCATTCAGTATCTGTAAACAAGCATGCATTTTTGTGTGTATAATTGCGTGCATGTTGTTCTGGAAAACATGCTTACGTTGGGGTATTTGGATTGAACCTAGATGTTTGAGGACTTTTTTGTTTGTATACAATTGTCGTTTTTAAAGATTATTTAAATACTTAATCTATCTGTTGTAAAGCCACCTCTGGTGACCTTTATAATGTTGAGATGCTAATGCATGTTTCAGAAGTTTTAAAAATACAGTATTGATCTGCATTTTCTATATAGGGACAACTGAAAGTAAATCAGTTTTAAAGTGTGCTGTGCCATGCTTTCTGTGTGTGTGTGTGTGGTGGTGGTGGGGTTTTTTTGGTGATAGATGTCATGCTTTGGTGAATTTTTTTCAGTATACAATTACTTTCTGAAGAGGGCAGTCCGCATTGCAACTTTGAGGCTCCCAAAATTGTTGAAAGAACTTTGGGGTTTATACCCTCTCTTGAATACTGGCGGTTTAATCTATTCTTCGTAGGAGGTTATACTATGGAAGCATATCGTATTCTGTATAAGGACTGCAGCTCTCAACAAAGCAATGACTCCTCCTCCTCTTCTACCCCACCAAAAAAAAAAATATGGGCAGATTAACGCAGCAGCCATGTTCAAACCAGTGGTTTTTCATCCACTGTGCAGGGGAAGAAGGGGTGAAGAGGGAAAAGTAGTTTGACTTCAAATGTTTACCAGTAAAACTCTCCTGCCCCTTCCCCTCTTTAAAAAAAAAAAAAAAGAAAGAAAAGAAAGAAAAAAGAGAGGATTTTAAGCTTTCAGGTGGCACTTTTTTTTTTAATTGAATATAAATATATTTTTATAACATGTCAGGGAGTTCTCTAAAAGTAATATTGCTCTCAGAATAGATTAAATACAATTAAGAAACATAGTACTAACTTTTTGCTTTCTCATCATTAGGAATGGCTCTCAAAAGGACATGGAGAATATAGAGAAATCCCAAGTGAGAGAGACTTTTTTCAAGAAGTCAAAGGGAGTAAAAATGTGGTTTGCCATTTCTATAAAGATACAACCTTCAGGTACAGTAAATACCTTATTTTAAAGAGACTCTTGTGATGCTAAGAATGTGTAAAAGTAAATAAACTATTCTAAAAGCAGCAAGTGAAACTGAATATAGCGGTTTTAAAATCAACAGATCTGTCAAATCTCATAGAGCAGGGGGGCCTGCAATCAGTCATGTTTCTACTAAAACTAAATAAGCATCTAAACATTTAACATGGGGCATATCTTATAACATCAAATGATTATGTTGACCAGCTTAGTAAATTGATATCTGAAAATATTCACGACAGTCTGTAGACAGGATTTCTAGGGGAGCATTTTGCTTCACATCATCATTGTTGCTTAGCTTTGAGGCAGGCAGTTCATTAATATTAAGCTGAACAGCCATGCCAAGAAAGGAGCTAGGGTAAGGGAACTAGGTAAAATTCATTTTGAAATAGTGAGTTTATCCCCAGAAAAAGGTCATTGGAAAACTTGGTAGCAGAGGAAAAAAATTGGGGGTGATTGTTAATCACTGAACAAATCTCACTAGATTGCTTCTTAAATACTTGGGCCTGATCTTGTTCCTGTTGAAGTTCAATAACAAAATTCTCAAGTACTTCAGTGTGAGCAAGAACATGCCCTAATGAAAGATGAGAACATTTCCTATGAATTGCTAGCAGCCAGAGACTTCAAGGAAGGAACGTGTTATCCCAATTTCCCCAACCACAATTCCAAGTCACTTATTTTGATAACCTTGAAATCCAGATAATGCAAGTTGAAGCTCTTGAATATTAGTAAACTGATTGGAATATTTTATTTTTCCCTAAAAGTAAAACCAAAAGTAACAAGTTATGTCTGTAATGTTGATTCTTCAAATATGACCTTAATAATAAGAATTCAGCACTGAAGTAGACTGAAATGATTTATGGTCTTTGTGATACATAACTCATAAGTATTTGAATTTTTTTTTTCACAGATGCCTGATAATAGACAAGCATTTGGCAGCACTTTCAAAAAAACACATTGAAACAAAATTCCTGAAATTAAATGCTGAAAAATCTCCATTCCTGTGCGAGAGATTGGGCATCAAAGTAATTCCCACTCTAGCATTAGTAAAAGATGGAAAAACACAAGATTTTATTGTTGGCTTTACTGATCTTGGTAATACGGATGACTTTACCACAGAAACCCTAGAATGGAGATTAGGCTGTTCAGATATAATTAATTACAGGTAATGAATATATTTGGTTTTTAAAGTTAATGTGTGAGGGTTATATTTACAGATTCATTTTTTGCATGAAGACTCTGTTGATCATGTTGATGTTTAGTGTGCCCAAGACCAAAGTGAGCTAATAATCCAGCTGTTACAGCAATAAACCTTGGGCAAGGAAAACAAAGGGAAGTGCCTCTCAGGAAACTCCTGAGAAAAGGAAGTTTTCCCAAAACTCTGGCTTTGGGCTTTAGGATAACCAGTTCCCACCCACTCTCTTTACAGCTGCTTCTTAATAAGTCAGCTGAAGGCCCAGCCTTTCCTCCCAAACCAATTCAGTCTTTACATGATATCTTCACACTTGCACTGTTCAGCTGGGTATGGGGCATGTGCCTGTCCAAGGTGATAGCAAAATGTAGGTTAAATATCATTTGACTTTAAAAAGTCTCTTACTGAAAAAAGTGCAAATGATTTCTATTACGTTGCATTTGCAAAGAACTGTCACATAGCCTTGTGTCTTGTGATCATTAATAGAAAGACATCGATAGTAAAAACCAGGGGTAGAATTAAGGTATTGTGGGATCTGCGATCTGAATTTACTGATTTATGCGATTAAAAGGTCAACCTTGATATCACATTAATGTACCTTCTTTGGCTTTTAATATTCTTGGCTTTTTTAAAGCTAAGTTATTAAAAATAGGGAAAGTTTTTCCATTAAACTCATCTGCATTTATTTGAATGTTAAATCTCCAAATTGTAGAATGTATTCTCCTTCTACTTTAAAAAGAAGCCCACTGTTTGGAATGGGAACAGTATTGGAGTCTCATCGGAGCTAAGCTATAGTTAACACACTCCTAGTCTTAAGTATTGTATTTTTTCAGTGCCTTTCTAGAACTCTGTTTTCGTTTGGGCACTTCATTGATTGTTAACTGTGTCTGGGGGAATGTCCGCTTCCTCTTTCCTTTCCCCTTTTTTCCACAACAGTAGCAAGCAAGCAGAGAGGAGGTGGCCAAAGAGAATATATTAATAGGGTTCAACAAATGGACTTGCTGGATTGTAATTTATATGAAAAAAACCTATTCTGTGAATGCTGTAGTGTCTTGAATCTAGTAAATATTGATGAGCTGGCTCATTCCTCACGTGATAAAACTTAGAGGAAGGGATGAGGTGGGAGGAAACCTGTATTAGGTTCTCCTTACAGAGTTTCTCCCATCTAGGAACAAAATGAGCCACAAACCCTGCAGATCACCAGGGATCCACTGTAGGCTACAGCCATCTGTGTGAAGGCTCTGTATGTCCACACTACTCTGGAATCCTAGTCTCATATGTCCTGCTCTCTGGGCCCCTGACTAGCTCTCCTCAGGAACCTTGCTTAAGAGGAGGCAGCTGCATAAGAAAGAGAGTACAACCTTGCTGTCTTAAGGCCTGGCTACACTTGTAGATGTAGAGCGCCAGGAGTTAAACCAGCCCTTGGAGACAGCAGCAGGGAAAGCGCTGCCATTTGTTTACACTGTCAGCTGCAAGCGCAGTGGCGTGGCCACATTAGCAGCTCTTGCAGTGCCACAGAGAGCCGTGCATTGTGGTAGCTATCCCAGCGTGCACATAGCTGCAGTGTGCTTTTCAAATGGGGTGAGGGTGGAGTGTGACAGGGAGTATGTTGTGAATATGTGGGGGGAGAGAGTGTGTTTTGGGGGGCAGAGAGTGTGTCAGCATTCTGTCTTGTAAGTTCAGACAGCAGCAGGGGGAAACCCTGACATCAGCCCCCCACACGCACAAACGCCTGACTGGGCAGCAGCAGCATTCCACAGTTATGGTTTGCTTTGTCCCGGAGCAGATAAGCAGTTGGCTGTCAGAAATGGAGCGTTGAAAGGGGATATCCACATGCCTGCAGCCGAGTTCAAAACAATGACCAGAGTGATCACTTGACTTCAAGGGATTATGGGATGTTTCCGGACGCCAATCACAGTAATGCAACACGTTGTCCATACTGACACCCAGGGATTTCAGCCAGGGGGCAGCAAGCTCTATGCTTCTCTTGGAAGTAGATTACCAGGGGCACTCCTGCTGCAGAGTCCAGGCGCTCTTAGTGCCTTGCCAGCGTGGACACCTCAGGAGTTAGGGCGCCCGGGGCTGATTTAATGCACTCTAACTTGCAAGTGTAGCCAAGGCCTTAGTCTTACTTTCTCTGGCAATCTCTGGTTTTAGTGGTGGTGGTGGTGGGGGGGGGGGTTAAGGGTATAGAAAGAACATGCTCCTCCTACCCACTGTTGATCCCAACCCCTCTTTCTTTAAACAGATTTGTCCAACTAGCTGCTTCTCTGGGTCTGTGCTGCTGTCTGTTAATATATTTTTACCTTTTCGCTTTAAACAGCAACATTTTATTTCTTTCTAGTGGAAACTTGATGGACCCACCTTTTCAGAGCCAAAAGAAATCTGGAACCATTGTCACAAAGCTGGATAAGAAAACTATCAGAGGAAAGAAATATGATTCAGATTCTGATGACGACTAAAAGCTCAGCTATAAATCTTTGCATATCATTTTTTGTTTAAGCCTGGTACATTTCTAGGAATGTTTTTATAAAGTCTATTGATTTCGGTATGTTTGCACATAATACTCCATTTTTCTGTACAACTTTATAAACTCATTCACATTCGAAGAAATTCCAACTATTTGTCTTTGGAAGTAAGTTGAAAATCTGAGCCCCTTTGAACCAGGTATCATCTGGGAACTGACCATAAATTTAATCTGTTATTTCAAAACATTTCCAAAATTTGCATCTCAGTATTTTATACCATTTATCATATTTTCAATAAAGGAAATGTAAAGATGTAAGAATTGCAAATAACTATTTCCGGAGTAGTGCATCTTAAAGCATTGCTTATCTTATAGTGCCATAGTGTAGCATTGACTAACTTAACTACATTGGACTATAAATTGTAAAACAGTCTTAACTTTTGTAATTTTTCAAGTAAATTGGCAAAAGAATTTCCCATTTACCAAGTACGTATAGCACATGTTGATGTGTGCTATTACCTTCTGGTTCAGCTGCAACAAGTGTACTGAAACCACCTTGCTTGCAGGGTTATGTAATATAAATTCTGTGGTTGTGAATTTTAGAGCAGATGCTTGTACAAAAGATGAGGTAGGATAAGAACATCAGGAGGGACAGTGTTTGTTTTTAATTTGATGCAGTGCAATATATTTTACTGCGCTGTTGCTCTTCAGTAATGTATAAGGCCTTACCTGAATCACAAGATGATCTTCAAATAATTGTGGCCTAGTTACAGATAAGACATGGAAAATTGCAGAAAAGTAACAATGGACCTTTTTTAATAGCAGTAATTTGGAAAAGCCACAGTAGACCTACAATATAAACAACTCAGCTATTATATTATTACTGCAAATTTTGCACCTATATTACATTCATTTAAAAAAAATAAAATAACCGGTACAATATAAAATTCAGAAAACTAAGTCTTAACACAACTGCTGTAGAAATCAAGTTGTCACGTTAGCCATTTACGTATTACAGGCATTGACTGTTAGTGCAGTATGCCCTGCTACAGTGGTCTCCTTCATGCCCTGTCTGCTTTGTCAAGACTTGTCCATACTGAGATACTGTATGGTCAGCATCCACAGAATTAGGCAAGATCAGTAGTGATTGCTTTGCTGTCTCTGCTAACTCTGGAAAACACTGTAGAACTGAAGATAATTTAATATATTAATGGGGAAAACGTGTGTTGTAAACCTCAACTGTATGCAAAATTGTGGACTGTGCAAAGAAACTAAAACAAAATTGCGGTGGAAACCTAATATTTGAAAGCTGCAATTTCCACAATAGCACAAGTGAAGTAGGATTTTAGTATAATAGATGTATTTTTTTCAGAAGAGGTCTCTCTCTCTCTCTCTCTCTCTCTCTCTCAGCTCTGAGGCTAGCATGGAGTTTAGTTTATCTAGCTGAAGAATGGATGGGTTTCTTCTTCAGTGTTCATAAACACTAGTTCTTAATTGCAGAGCAATGCAAGTCCTCTTGAGGAATAAGCATCTGTGGCACTTCCAGCTCCTTTTTGGCCCAACAAGCAAGGTGAAGACTGGAAATCTAACCATTCTCACTGCTTAGTAGTGAAGAACACTTGCCAATGGGCCAGCCCAGCAATATATTTCTCTTAAGTCTGTAAATCTCAATTATATTTTGTTTCAGTTCATGTACATTGAAATAAAGTTATTTGAATTCGGATGCTGCTGGTTGTTGTTCCTTCTAAAAGTAGTTTAGCATGACTGTGATGTTTTTTACCCATAGAGCTGTCAGCAAGTCGCACGTTTTAAGTTTATTGACTTCTTAACAGAGCAGATGCTAGTTAAAATTTTAGCTTAACAGCAGGGGAACAGTTATCTTGTTGAAAGAACAATAAATCCACTCCACCAATGCAAGTACTAGATATTCATGTCTCTGTTGTGGGGAATCATAGAATCTCAGGGTTGGAAGGGACCTCAGGAGGTCATCTAGTCCAACCCCCTGCTCAAAGCAGGACCAAACCCAACTAAATCATCCCAGCCAGGGCTTTGTCAAGCCTGACCTTAAAAACCTCTAAGGAAGGAGATTCCACCACCTCCCTAGGTAACCCATTCCAGTGCTTCACTACCCTCCTAGTGAAAAAGTTTTTCCTAATGTCCAACCTAAACCTCCCCCACTGCATCTTGAGACCATTACTCCTTGTTCTGTCATCTTCTACCACTGAGAACAGTCTAGATCCATCCTCTTTGGAACCCCCTTTCAGTTAGTTGAAAGCAGCTATCAAATCCCCCCTCATTCTTCTCTTCTG
The DNA here is from genome assembly GCF_016161935.1 of Mauremys reevesii. Lineage (NCBI taxonomy): Eukaryota > Metazoa > Chordata > Testudines > Geoemydidae > Mauremys > Mauremys reevesii. Next base: position 122,029,605 of record NC_052623.1, read on the forward strand.
CAGACTAAACAATCTCAGTTCCCTCAGTCTCTCCTCATAAGTCATGTGCTCCAGCCCCCTAATCATTTTTGTTGCCCTCCGCTGGACTATCTCCAATTTATCCACATCCTTCTTGTAGTGTCGGGCCCAAAACTGGACACAGTACTCCAGATGAGGCCTCACCAGTGCTGAATAGAGGGGAATGATCACTTCCCTCGATCTGCTGGAAATGCCTCTACTTATACAACCCAAAATGCCATTAGCCTTCTTGGCAACAAGGGCACACTGTTGACTCATATTCAGCTTTTCGTCCATCGTAACCCCTAGGTCCTTTTCTGCAGAACTGCTGCCCAGCCATTCGGTCCCTAGTTTTAGCACTTCCATCCTAAGTGCAGGACTCTGCACTTATCCTTGTTGAACCTCCTCACATTTCTTTTGGCCCAATCCTCTAATTTGTCTAGGTCCCTCTGTATCCTATCCCTATCCTCCAGTGTATCAACCACTCCTCCCAGTTTAGTGTCATCTGCAAACTTGCTAAGGGTGCAGTCCACACCATCCTCCAGATCGTTAATGAAGATATTGAACAAAACCGTCCCCAGCACCGACCCTTGGGGCACTCCACTTGATACCGGCTGCCAACTAGACATGGAACCATTGATCACTACCCGTTGAGCCCGACCATCTAGCCAGTTTTCTATCCACCTTACCGTCCATTCATCCAGCCCATACTTCTTTAACTTGCTGGCAAGAATACTGTGGGAGACTGTATCAAAAGCTTTGCTAAAGTCAAGAAATAGCACATCCACTGCTTTCCCCTCATCCACAGAGCTGGTTATCTCATCATAGAAGGCAATTAGGTTAGTCAGGCATGACTTGCCCTTGGTGAATCCATGCTGACTGTTCCTGATCACTTTCCCCTCCTTTAAGTGGTTCAGAATTGATTCTTTGAGGGACCTGTTCCATGATTTTTCCAGGGACTGAGGTGAGACTGACTGGCCTGTAGTTCCCTGGATCTTCCTTCTTCCCTTTTTTAAAGATGGGGCACTACATTAGCTTTTTTCCAGTCATCCGGGACCTCCCCCGATCGCCATGATTTTTAAAAGATAATGGCCAATGGCTCTGCAATCTCATCGGTCAACTCCTTTAGCACCCTTGGATGCAGTGCATCCGGCCCCATGGACTTGTGCTCGTCCAGCTTTTCTAAATAGTCCCGAACTACTTCTTTCTCCACAGAGAGTTGGTCTCCTCCTCCCCATACCGTGCTGCAGAGTGCAGCTGTCTGGGAGCTGACCTTGTCTGTGAAGACAGAGGCAAAAAAAGCATTGAGTACGCTAGCTTTCTCCACATCCTCTGTCACTAGGTTCCCTCCCTCATTCAGCAAGGAGCCCACACTTTCCTTGACTTTCTTCTTGTTGCTAACATACCTGAAGAAACCCTTCTTGTTACTCCTAACATCTCCGGCTAGCTGCAACTCCAAGTGTGATTTGGCCTTCCTAATTTCACTCCTGCATGCCTGAGCAATACTTTTATACTCCTCCCTGATTATTTGTCCAATCTTCCACTTCTTGTAAGCTGTTCTTTTGTGTTTAAGACGAGCAAGAATTTCACTGTTAAGCCAAGCTGGTCGCCTGCCATATTTACTTTTCTTCCTACACATCGGGATGGTTTGTTCCTGCAACCTCAATAAGGATTCTTTAAAATACAGCCAACTTTCCTCGACTCCTTTCCCTGTCATGTTATTCTCCCAGGGGACCTTGCCCATCAGTTCCCTGAGGGAGTCGAAGTCTGCTTTTCTGAAGTCCAGGGTCTCTGTTCTACTGCTCTCCTTTCTTCCTTGTGTCAGGATCCTGAACTCGACCATCTCATGGTAACTGCCTCCCAGGTTCCCATCCACTATTGCTTCCTCTACTATTTCTTCCCTGTTTGTGAGCAGCAGGTCAAGAAGAGATTTTCCCTTAGTTGGTTCCTCCAGCACTTGCACCAGGAAATTGTCCCCTACACTTTTCAGAAACTTCCTGGATTGTCTGTGCACTGCTGTATTGCTCTCCCAGCAGATATCGGGGTGATTAAAGTCACTCATGAGAACCAGGGCCTGTGATCTAGCAACTTCTGTTAGTTGCTGGAAGAAAGCCTCGTCCACCTCATCCCCCTGGTCTGGTGGTCTGTAGCAGACTCCCACCACGACATTACCCTTGTTGTTCATACTTCTAAATTTAATCCAGAGCCTCTCAGGTTTTTCTGCAGTTTCATACGGGAGCTCTGAGCAGTCATACTGCTCTCTTACATACAACGCAACTCCCCCACCTTTTCTGCCCTGCCAAAGTGCCAAAACAGGTTTTTCCGTGCATTAAAATCTCATGTGTTATGAGTGTTATAACAAAAGCGAGTTCTACTTGCTTTGACTGGGAAAACATGTAACTATTAGCCATCACCCCAAACACTACACCCTCTACAGGCCCTAGGAAAAGTAAAACTATTGCTGTTGCTGAAATCTTGGCATTTATGGTTATTTATTCAGTATGTCTCACTTTCAGAATATCTATCATAGTCTCCTTACAATATGCACATTAGTTTGAATCTGATACGCAATTATGTATTTCAGGCGGATACTTGCAGGACTGCTTCCAGTATATTCCTTCTTAAAATATAGGCTAAAACTGGTAAACAAAACCAAAAGTAGGCTATCCTATTTTGTAAGATGCATGTGATTTCATCCCCTTAAAGAAGTACTCCAAGTAAATATAGAATTTAAGGTCTGTTTCAAACAATGGTGTTAGGGGGCTTATTCCTTCACATTCCCCCTTCCCTGGTCCTTCTTGCGTGAACAAAGCAACATACCTGAAGTCCGTTGATGTTTATTGGGGTGAACTTCCAGCAAGCTTAAATCCAAGTTCCTTTTTCCTTATTTTCGAATCCCAACTTACTTCCTCAGACTGTCACAGTGAGAGAAGGCCCTTACACAGGCAGACAGTGATTTTGATTCTTTCATACCTCTATAAGTAGCTAAATGATAAACATATACCTAAATTCTTAAAGTATAGGCCCTTACAGACAGGACTGACTATCTATGTCCTAACACTGCACCCCTTTTTTTTTCTTTTTCCTTTTGGGGTCCTGCTGCCCAGTTATCCCTGGAAAAGCATAGGACATATGGCGACACACTTCCTGATAGGGCCAGGCATCAAGGTGGAAGGTGTTGATATTCAATCTGTCCCACTGCCCTTTGTGTAGTACTATGCCCTGCACCTTCTCTTGTACGGGCATACCACACCTATTCCAGTTAGTGTTCCAGACTTCCCATCATAGAGGGCACGAGAAGGTTGGGTCTGGGTTGTTTAGTACACGGGGGGAGGGGGGGAGAGGAGGGCTTACTACATTACTTATAGGTTATAATTAGTGGCTGTTCTCTAAGGGTTGTGCCATATGCAACGTAACACAAATACAGTTAAAAATACACCAGCTGCTATGATAATCCACAGCAACACCAAGAGTCCTGACCACTGCAGTATGGTCCAACATCCTGGCCACCACCAAAAACACTGCTTCTCCTCCTTTGATAGGGTTAAAATTTTGTCAGTGCCATCCTGTAGTGTGTATTGTGTGTCCAACTGTTGGTGCTTGCAGCAAGTTGCTCTTGTAATCTTTGTGTACTCTTATCTGTATTGTGTCCATTGAATATCCACAGTGAAATTTGGTATTGTCTATACCAATTCAACTACTTGATACGGCATGGGGTAGTAGATGCTGGTTCGATTGTTTACAACAATTAAGTCCACTGATCCATTGGTGCACCACAGTCCAGGTGGCAGTGTATAGAAGTTCATAATTTGGTCATATACCGGAAGGATTTTGCTGCCTAGTATTATATTGCAGGACTGCATCCATTGCCAACAGAATACACCATACCCCATATACATTACCCCTAAATGCCCCCCACTTTGCAATAGGCCATTGATCCTGCTCCTCCATAGTCATACGAGGGGCACATCCATATTCCTCCTCTAGATATACAACTGTTTAATGTGATGACAGTCCAATTTAACCCCATTCCACTCCCCCACCTATTTCCTAGTGGCTCCCAACGAACTCTCCCTTCCCTAGTTACTCCCATAGGGCTCAAGGGGACCACCTTATTTGCATTTCCTTCCTACGGTATCAGTAACAATTATACAAGAACTGTCCCCACAGGTTGGGGATGTTATTTTTCCAGGTAGATGAGTATGTTTTTGCAATTGTGGATAAATATGGGCTAGCCTCCCGATTTAATACTGAAGGCCAATGTTCTGACCAAGCATCTCTTATAATATCCATTAACATTATTAACTGAGTATTTTGAATATCTACACACACTTCTCCCCATGTTAATCTTCTGAAGCCATCCCCCACCCATGTCACGAGGTCCCCTGCCCAATGAGTTAACTGCAACTTTACCTCTACTGCTGTGCTCCACCCTGTAGCAACTGCCGATAGTTGCTATGTCATTAAATCATTAATTTGTTGTTGAAATCTCACATTTTGGCTTACTAATTGTTTGGTTACCCGCTCGTCCCCCAGATCCATGTACCCAGCATCGTGTTCCCTGCTGCCCACAAACCCCTTTTTGACGACGATTCCAGGTGTGTCCCCTCACCCACCAATTGAATTGCTGTTTCAATCCTTTTATGTACATACTACAATTAGGATTAATTTGGTCCACCCACCATTCCTCGGGGCATACCACCCGTGTAATAGAGTGAAAGGACACATTAAAAAGTGCTGCTGCACCCGCTCACACAATGGCTTCCCTACATTTGTTTGTCGGGGAATATTCTTGGCTCCAGGCTGTGGCCACTTTAAATTTGGATTCTTCTAACTTGGCATCCATATCACCTGTAGGGTTACATTCTATAAAATGGTTAACTCATCATACACCCAGTTTCCAAAAGGGGATTTTACACCCAATGTAATATATAACAATCACACCTTCAGGGATTATCTTCCATGGAAGTACTATTGTGGTTACATATGGTAATATCACACCCTAAATGTGGGGCTGTATTTTCCCAAGAGGGTTTCATTTGCTGCAGGAGACCAGAGGGTTATATTCTTTGGACCCTCTGTAACAAACCACATAGCTGGATAACTGTGTTTTCCACTATCATTAATCCTGGCCGCACCCAGGGAGTACCATGCAATATTTCCTGATAAATTTGATATTCTCCACTGGGTTGTGATTCCCGCATCTAATCTATAAATCATATACTGACACTGCCAAATTCCTGTTGGAGTATTAGTGGGACATCTGTCTATGGGGAGCTTTTCACAGTCTTCATTAGCTTTATTACCACAAGTTGCATGTGTAGCCATTCATGGGTTTCCTCCTTTTGACACTTCACATCGTGGGAGATTAACAGAATTTGTAAATGTGACAATTGTGATTAGCACTAATAATTGTTCCATTCAGGGCCAAGGAATTTTCATCATTTTCTCCTTTTTGAATTAACCTGAAATACACACATAACACAATTTACACATCCCCTTTCCAATACCCTGTTTGTACCTTTTTATTTGTGTGCAGTGAATCCACTCCCATCCTCCATTCTCTGTACCCAATAATAGCAGACTGAGCCCTAATTGGTCAAGGACAAGAGATGGACCCTTCCATTTAGAAGCTGGGAATGGATGGTGGTGACCTGGAATCCTGTACATCACTAGATCTCCCACTGTGGGTAGATCACGCTCCCCGGGCAGGTCATACCCTGCTTTGACTCTCCTTGCTGCTCCTTGCTTGTCTTGGCAGGCCACTGCTTGCTGTACCTGTTTTACATGGTCGATTAGAGTTAAAATCCATTCTTGTGTTAAGCCATGTGTAGGGACTTCCCCGGGTACTGGGGTAAATAGATTTTCCAACCGTTCCATGGGCCTTCCCATGAGAGCCTCATATGGAAAAAATCTTGTGCCCTTTGATTCTCGGGCCCTTATTCTCATTAAGACAAAGGACAGTAACTGTGACCAGTTTTTCCCTCCCATTTCCACTCCCTTTCTTAGCTCATTTTTAATGGTGAGGTTCATGCGTTCCACCTGCCCCGCAGCCTGTGGGTGATAAGCAATATGGAACAATTGTGTGACTCCAGTGAGGGCTGATAGCATCCCTAACAGATCTGACCAGAAAGCAGCTCCTTGGTCTGAGTCAATCACCTTTGGGACCCCCCCCCGCGAATGAATACCTCATTTACCAGTATTTCAGCAGTTACCCGGACAGTTTGATACTTTGTGGGGAAAGCTTCCACCCACCTGCTGAAAGCATCCACTACCACCAACATGAATCAGTTTTTTCTGTGATCTGGTGGTAGGGGTCCTGTGTAGTCAATTTGTATTCTTTCCCAAAGTCCCCTTGGGGCTTGTCTCATTAATTCTCCCCTTAGCACCGTGTGAGGTGGGTTGTGTCTGGTACAGTCCAAACAATGTTCCAGATGTGATATTAAATCAGCTGTCATTCCTGGCCACCAGAACAACCTTTTTAAAGTTCCCAGTGCCTCCTCAAACCCGGGGTGTCCCCCTGCCACGCTCCCACGCACCCAGATTAAGAAAGCCGTCCAGCTTCCCTGAGGGCACACCCTTACTCAGGGCCGTCCGTAGCTATTCTGGGGCCCTCCGCAACCCCTCCGTGAGGGTGGGGTGTGGGGCCCCAGGCTCCACGGGGGCAGGGGGGCTGGCTTCAGGTGTAGGGAGGAACCACCCCCCAGCACTCACCGGCGGCAGGGCTGGGGCCGGGTCCCTTCACTTCCTGCTGCCAATGAGTGCAGGCCCGGCCTTGCTGCAGTCCTCAGGGGCAGGAAGGGGCAGGGCTGGGGGTGAAGCAGGAGCGGGAAGAGGCAGGGCGGGGGTAGAGCAGTACACAGCTGCGCAGGGCACCAGGGAATTTGGTGCCTCAAGTTTCCTGGTGCCCTACGTAGCTGCGTACTTTGCATATGGGTAAGGACAGCCCTGGCCTTACTGGTCCCTCAGCTGTTAAGACAAACCAAATCCCTTCCATTAGTTCCACCTTTGGCACATGCCTGTCCCCAAGTTCCATGATGCCTGCCAGTCCTGGGTCAGATTCTTCCAACTCTCAAATTCATCCTCCCCGATCTGTATCCACCCCACTTCTTGTTATCACCGCTACAAGCATGCTGTTCTCTGGCTCCCAGGACCAGCGGGGTACCTCTGTTGCAGCCTGCTTGGCCTCTGCATCAGCATGATTATTCCCTTTGCTTAGGGGTCCTGTTTTCTTGTGTGCCTTTACCACATTGAGCTATGTAAAACAGCTTCTCCACTCGCTTCCACCAGTTAGCATGCTTGATTGTGGAGCCGTCTGTTGCCCTGAAATTATTATCTGCCCACCATCTCAGCATTAATGTGGCCCCACGAAATACATAATCTGAATCTACCACCACCCAACATTCTGGCTTAAGTTTGGGATCCACTCCATTTAAAGCTGTTAGCAAGGCTGCCAGTTCTGCTTTCTGAGCTGACCTTGCTTCTAGTGAGAAACCAATGGTGCTGACTGTCTCATTTCCTTTGATTCCCACAACAGCTAAGCCTGCAGTTTTCTGTCCCCCCTGGTACCTACAACTTCCATCTAAAAACCATACCAGTGTCCCCTCCTTTACCTGATTGGGGTTTTACCTGGCCTGGCTTCACGTTGGTGTGGGGTGCCAGCCAGATGTAATCTGGCTACCCAGACTATGGGTACTTTAATACTTCTGCTTTAATGTTTTCTGCTTGTAGAGCCAGCAACCATTTGGCAATATGCTGTCCGCTCACTTGTCCCTGTAAGACAATATGCATGTTTAGCAGCCGCAGGAGGTCATGATGAGATCGGACTATTACTTTCTGCATTCCCGTGAGGTATTTGAATTTCCCTATCCCCCAGTAGGTGTACAACACCTTTTCACATCATCCATACTTCAGTTCCACAGCACTCAAAAGTCGAGAGGCAAAGGTCACAGGTTGGTTCTCTGCTCCATACTCCTGTGTTAATGCACAACCAATGATGGTGTCAGATACCAAAGGGTACAGATAAAAGAGTTTCTCCCCATCTAGGGAGGCCAGCACTGGAGCACTGGCCAGGTTTTCCTTTAGTACTCTCACTTCCTCAGTACTTCCTGACCACGCCCAAGTTGAGGCTCAGGTTAGGTCATATAGAAGCTGGGCTATTTCTGCATAATTGGCCACAAAATCCCTGCAAAATCCAGTTAGACCCAGAAAACTTTGCAAGGTTTTAACATCCATCGGCAGTGGCAGGGACTGGATCAATTGCAACCATCCCTTATTGATTTCCCTTCCCATCTGGGTCACTTCCACTCCTAAGAAGGTCACTCTTGTCTGTCCCATCTGAGCCTTTGCCCATTGACCTTCAACCCTGCTCTTGCCAAAGCTTTCAGGACCTGCTCGGTTAGTTCCCTGTCTTCCTCCTCTGTCTCTGACATTAGCAACTGGTCATGTACATATTGTATGCACCTTGCTGAATCCACCCCCTCCAGAGCCTGTCTCATGTATCTGGGAAAAATTGCAGGGGAGTCCCGATATCCCTGGGGTAAGACTGTCCAGCAGAATTGTCCTCCCTCCCATGTGAATGCAGTTTTATACTGACACAAGGTAGCTAGTGTCAGAGACCAAAACCCATTTGCTAGGTCCAAAACAGTGAAAATTCATTTGGGGTCCAATACAGGCTAGCATTTCAGGGTACGCTGCCACTACTAAGGCTGGTGAATTGGCCAGAGCATTTAGTGCCCTGTAATCCACAGTGAGGTGCCAGGTACCGTTTGGCTTTCTCACTGGCCACACAGCAGCATTACAAGGGGATGCAACTGCTTTAATCAATCCCCTCTGTTCCAATTCCCAAATAGTTGCCCTCACTTCTGCCAATGCCTCCGGAGGAATAGGATATTGTTTCTGTGCGGGAGGGTCCCCTCCTTCTAGCAGTATCTCCATGCTGCCCCTACCACAATCCAGGTTATCCTTAGCCCACAGAGGAATGACAGCAAAGAGTCCTGTGGTACCTTATAGACTAACAGACATATTGGAGCATGAGCTTTCGTGGGTGAATACCCACTTGGTCAGATGCACCCATGAAACCTCATGCTCCAATACGTCTGTTAGTCTATAAGGTGCCACAGGACTCTTTGCTGCTTTTACAGATCCAGACTAACATGGCTACCCCTCTGATACTTGACACCACAGAGAAATGTGTTCCCACCCTGCCTGGGGTGGTGGGAGGGCATGTGCCACTTTAATGGTCATAGTGGCTATCCCAGAGGTCTCAAACATGCGGCCCGTGGGCCGCATGCGGCCCGTGGAGCTCTTCCCTGCGGCCCGCGGAGCTCCCCAGGGCCGCCCAGAGGGGGGGGGCAAAGGGGACAATTTGCCCCGGGCCCCGGGCTCCGCAGGGGCCCCCAAGAGAAAAGCGGAGGCTCCCGCCTCCGCCCCTCTCCTGGAGCCTCGGCGCATAGAGCGCCGAGTCTCCGTCCGAGCGCCTGAGCCCCGCCCCGATCCGAGCCGCATGGGGAGGGGGCGGGGCTGGGAGCTCTGGGCTGAGCGCTGCGCTCAGCGTGGCGCTCACAGCCCCGCCCCCTCACCCCGCGGCTCTGAGCGGGAAGCTCAGGCCTCGCCGAGACGCGCTCGGGTAAGGGGAAGCGGGAGCCGCCGGGGCCGGGCCGGGCCTGGGTGGGAAGCGGGACCCGCCGGGGCGGGGCCCGGCCGTGGGAAGGAAGCGAGACCCGCCGGGCCGGGCCGGGGGGTGGGGGAGGGAAGCGGGACCCCGCCGGGGCCGGGCCGCCAGGAAGGAGGGGGGAGGAGCGGGGAGCCGCGCGCTTAGGGGAGGAGGTGGAGAAGAGACAGGGCAGGGGCGGGGCCTCATGGAAGGGGTGGATTGGGGGTGGGGCCAGGGGCAGCAAGGGGGCGTGTCAGTGATGCGGCCCTCGGGCCAATGCACTAGTCCTCATGCGGCCCTCGGGGTCATTTGAGTTTGAGACCCCTGGGCTATCCCCATAGGAATGGTATAGCCCTGTCCATCCTGCGTCTGCCCCAGTAAACACACTCAATTGGCTAAATCCTAGTTTGTGTGAATCTCCTGCCCCCAACAGATTAAGCATATCATTACAACCCCACATAATCTCCCCTTCCCTCTAGATTCCTTTGATCTGTCTCTGCCTCAGGGTTAACTGTGTCTCCCCAGCCATTGCCCCTACAATTGCCAGAGTTCCTTCTGAGGGTCTCCTCTGCCCCCATGTGGTTAAGCTGATAGCTGCTCCAGTGTGTATCAAAAAATCTCTCATGGGACTCCCTTTGATTGCCCCCAGAGCATGGGGCGACCAGATGCGTCATGTCCTAAACTGAGACCATGGACAGGACGCCTCCCAGGGTGCCCCTAAGTCGCAGCACTCACCTCTGTCCCTCCCACTGGTTCGCAGGGGGGCCAGGAGTCCTGGCACCGAACACATTCTTGTCTCCAAGCAAAATTGTGTGCCTGGCATTTCAGGCAGTCCCAGGCCCCAGACCTCTGGGGTCACTTTCCCCCAACCTGATCCTGGGGCGTCAGTTTAGCCTTCAGTCTCTGGATCTGTTGCTCTATAGCTTCCCACTGTCCCTGACTGACCACCCCCAAGCCACGACCTCTCCTTCTACATCCTCCTCTCTGGACTGAACAACTCCTTTCCACCATGTACTGATCCTCCGCAGTAATAACATGGACTGGCTCTCCCCGCGATGCATCTGCCTCCACACATCTGCCTGTTCCAGAAACTGAGGTAGCTGATTGGGAGCAAGTTCAGGGTGCTGCAACCTTAAATGCCCCACTAACTGCGGATCGCTCAGCTCCAACCATTTCTCCAGCAATTCTACATCCCTATCCTGCTCTACACCCCGACCAGGTCCTGGTGCCCCTGTCTGGGGTATCACCCATGGACCGTCCAAGGGATGCACCCAGCACCGTGCCCATGCCTGTACACAATTAAGTGTATCCCGCCCTGTTTTCCAGGGATTCACTTCATCTTAGTCATCCCCGCAGTACGAGAGTACACCCCAAACAACTGTTTTGCCACGTGTCCGGGGATTAGAAATGGGTGTGCGAGTCCTGCCACATCGATTCCCAAGGTGCCCCATCCCAAAAGACTATGCCATATGATCACCTGGTCCTCACGAGTTAGACCCTCCATCTCCCTGCCCACCTCCACTAGCCACAGCACAAACTGATCCCAATCATCCCGGGGTACCTTTCCCAAATGGCCCAATACTTCTTCCCAGTCCTTCAGGGACAAGAGGCAGATTTCTGCCTGTTCTACTACTTGTGGGGCATGGTCCCCCCACCCTGCCACTGGGGCCACTATTTCTGCCTCCTGCAGTTCCTCCCGAGTAGCCTCTCTTGCAGGGGCTGTAACTGTGGATCGCTGGCTTACAATGCCCATTGGCAGTGGTGGGTACAGTGTATTTTCAGGGTAAGGTGGTGGAGGTGTCTCCTTCAGTTCCAATAGTGGAGCAGCTGGTTTGGGGTCCCCAAGTTCATTGCCCCCATGTTTACATTGATACAATTCCTCCTCTAAGTCTCCTACTCTCCCCAGCAGTTCATCCCTCTCTCGCCAGATTGCCTCATAAGACTTCTCTGACCATGCAGCATCCCGTGCCTTCAAATCCACTACCTCTACCACTAACACAGATTCTTCTGTTAAAATCTGTTGCTGATCCACAGTCCTCTCCAAATCCTTAATGTGTTGGAGGAGGTCGGCTTCCCTTTTTGCCCAGTATGCCATCCCAGCGCACAAACTTTGTAATATTATTCCCTTTTTCCTACACTCCCAAAACCTCCCCCATCTCCTTCTCAATCTCATCCCAGGTGGACCCCTGCACCTGGTACGGGCCCTGATTATTCCTTATCCATTTGTTCAAAAAATCCGTTACCCCAGCTTGCCAGAACCCGCAACTACCATCACGAGAGTTCGCCATACCCCCTCCAAGCAGCTGTGCAGACTGTTGGGGGGAAAGGGGGGTATTTACAGGCTGCCACTCACCTATCCGATGCAATGTATCCGAGTCAGCAGTAGAAATGCCTACATCATAGAAAGCTCAAATGAAAATATACTCTCACAGGGGAGGATTTATAAATTTAAAAAACCCAAATGAATGGGACAAATACATTTTGAAAAGATTTAAACAATTTTATATCTTTAAAATAACTTGAGAGAATACAAAATTAGCAAGGAACCAAAAATAACCCACTTTGTCTCAAATGGTATTGGAAATACACAAGGAAACTTTCTCTATCCCTCCCTTGGAAAAGTTCCTTCTCACAATTTGAGGTTGGAATGAAGGTTGGGGTTGGCGGATGGAGGAGAAAAAGTCATTACTGACACTTTCAATTTTCCTCTACACCTGTAAGTATGGCAGTCATGAAAGTTGATGGAGAAAAACAGTCTTCAGAGCAATATAACCTGCACTAAGCTCTGGCTCCTCCGAGGAACTGGGAGGAACTACAATTCTGTATTATTGCATATTCAAATAGTGTGTAACAGTGACTACATAGGTGTGAGAATTTTTTTAAGATGAACATCATTCTGAACTCAGATATACGTCTGCTTATTCTGTTCTTTCACCAGACAAGTCTGGCAGGCCTCTCTCCTTTCCAGGGTCTATTGTGCTTGCTTTGAGGTAAAGTGGTGCTGCTCTATCTGTGTTATGAGCCCTGTCATTTAAAGAAAGCTTCTCTAGGGATTCGGGATTATTATTAGGAGGCTTCAGATCTTTCCCACTTCTGAAGGTTTCTCCACGTGCCCCAGTGGAAATGTTATCCAGAGCGCCCACTCTTAAAAGGTAAACTAAACTAAAAAAGATGAGGAGGCTAGCATAGCTCAGTCAAATGTGGCTGCTGCTGCTGCTTCTTTACAGGCATGTCCCAACTAACTGCCTTTTGCATCTATGAACCTCTTCACCTGCCCAGCAGAAAAAATGAGATTAGGGAAATGAGGATTTCATATGCCCTAGCCTGAAGGAATATTTGAACATCCAAATTTTTCTCCAGAGCAGCATTCTGATACCATCTCAGGTCCTACCTTGTTCTTTAAGAGGCTTTTTAATTTTTTCGTTGGATGTGGGAGGGCTAATGAAATATCCATTTACCTGAGAGCCTATCCCAGGATACTGTTATAGTCTAATGAACTCCAATTTCTGCAACAGTCTGGAATTATCTGCAGATTCACTTTCATTAATTTATCTCAGCTCTGGAGCTGATAACAAAAGGTTACAGCAACAAATATAACCTAAATAGAGCTGGCCAGAATATACCTTCAAAGAAGCACTCTGCTTCAGTTGGGTGGATTTTATTGCAAGCATGCCAACATTTATAGATGTCCAAGACTAGGCTGGTAAAGGTGAGACAGCCAGTAAAGCTATTGCTTTGAAAGAGCTCACACAGAGCAACCTCTAGGTGGTACTATGGTTGCAGGACTCTACTCCTGAGACTTTCTACCCTGAATTATGATTGCTGCTAACTGACTTTTCTCAGGTGTTTTTTGAGAATGTTTTAACTAAGCTATTTCACTGCCCGATGGCTTGCAATAAATAGGTGCTTTCCCTAGAACTACATGTGCATGAAAATCAGATTCTTGCAAAACACACAAGACAAATAAACTCCCTCCCAGTCTTTCCTCCTTATTAATTACATGTTAATTATATAGTGTGCTGCCCTAGAAAAAAATTGAGATTATTTCCTTTATGCGGTTTCCAAAGTGTGGACAATCTTTTAAATGTAACTTTTATAATAATGCTTTGTATCTTTCATCTAAGCATGACAAAGTTCTTAGACATACCATTAATTAATAATATAACCTTGCAGTGACATATGCTGCAGTTCTGTCATTTAAAACACAATATAAGGTCATTTGGTAATTATATGTTTGCTAATGCCAAACTATTACTTGCTACAGCTGCAACACATGCTCTATAATATAATTCAGGGCATATTACTTAGTAAACTGATGATTTGTAAATGGGTGTTTCCTCTTTGGCCATATAACTGCAGAAATAGTAAATTCAAGAACACAATCTGAGCAACGTGCTACAAAAACATTAATATTTTCTTGACTGTTTTTAAATATAGAAACTAGTACATGAAGCAAAGCATTTTCTGGCCTATTTTATTGCTTATATTGATTTTTTCACATGAATACATAAAATTATAGCACATGATTCAATGTTGTCTTTCATTAGGAACAGAACACTCGGCATATGTAAAAACAAAGATACTGTGTGCCCAGTGGCCTTCAGATCTGTGAATCTGAGTATGCAGCACGAGTTGCTTAACCAGGTCTGTACACACTCAGATTCTCACTTGTCTCTAGGAGCTAGGCCCTGGTTGACACTTGACCTTAAAAACCTCTCTAGTGACTGTTCCACTCCATGTCTAGACATCATAGTATTCTTTCTATCACATGAGCTGATAAAATGTTTATGCTCACCTGGTGGCATGACCAGTCTACTCTCACTAGACTGTTTACCAAAATTAGATGCTCCCAGTCTTAAAAGAGCCACAAATGGCAGTTCCTTGAAAGGAAGATCACACCTGGGGGCTCCCCTTACATTGTGCTCTCTTTACAGAGGCCTAGTTGCTCACAGCCCCACCCCCTCATTGTTTTTGAGGATGTCCCCATCTCCAGATGCCAGACTGCTCTCCCCACACCTATTCTAAGGGAAGGCAGGGTCGCAAGCAGCAGCAGCACTGCAAGAAAAGCTCCTGCTTTCTTTGTTGCTATCACTGGGCTGTGCCTTCCGTTAGTCGGGGACCTGACATACACTAATAAATATTAGATTTGCAAATTTTATTAGCAGTGATTCTATATTTGCTTCCAGATCACTGATAGAGATATTGAATAGTCCTGGGCCCAGAACTGATCTCGGTGGAACCCCATAGACACACCTCTATTTGATGATGATTCCCCATTGACAACTACTTTTTTAGACCTATTAGTGAGCTAGTTTTTAATCACTGTAACATATACTTTGTTGATATTGAATGGTGCTAGATTTTTAATCACGATATCATGCAGTACTAAGTCAAATGTCTTCCAAAAGTCTAAGTTTATTACACCTACGGAGCAAAGAGTCCTGTGGCACCTTATAGACTAACAGACGTATTGGAGCATGAGCTTTCGTGGGTGAATACCCACAGTTACCTTTATCAACCAAACTTGTAATTTCCTTGCAGAATGAAATCAAGTTTGTTTGACAAGAGCTATTTTCCATAAAACCATGTTTATTGGTATTAATTATATTTCTATTCTTTAATTTCTTGTTAATTGGATCCTGTATCAGCTTTTCCATTTTTTTTTCCTGGGACTGATGTCAGGCTAACTGATATGTAATTAGCCAGGTCATCCCACTTGCCCTTTCTGAATTTTGACACAACATTAGCACTCTTCCAGTCTTCTGGAATTTCCCCCAGTGTTCCAAGATTTATTGAAAAGTAACATCAGTGGGCCAGAGACCTTCTTAGCTGTTTGGTCTAGGGATGTGCAGCAGGAAAATAATAGCATTCTGAATTAATTGTGGCCTCTCCTACTGACTCACTGCTATGCTTTGTGCAAGTCACTTATTGTGCATCAGCTGTGTAAAAAGGATATAATATTATGTACCTCACTGGCTTATTCTGGGGCTTAATAAAATAATGAAGGGCAGTGTTTTGAGAGCCTTGCATGAAAGGCATTATATGAGTTCAAAGCATTACTATTATTATAGTTTTTAAACTTTACAGGAAATGTCATCACGCTAGGTAGAACTCAACATTCCCAAAGCCAGAGGGTGGGGCACCTTAGTATATATAAAGCTCTTTAAGTGATCAGTCTTGCAGGACAAGGCAGACTGAAGACAGGTGAGTCTGAACTCATTCATATTGTACTCCCTTGGAGCAGGAGGAATCCTCAATTTTATTCATAGTGACATTCTATTTGTAGTAATCTAGTCATTGTGTGTCTATTTAAGGATAATGAAGCAATTGATGGACTTCTAAAATGATTTCTATAAAAGGAATCTTTGAGGGAAAAAATAAGATATGTTAAAATGTGACTATATGACCAGTTCCTGTTCATGGAAAAAACAGATATGTACCAAAGAGTCTGCTCACTATTGGTCTGATCTATGAAAATGTTTGCTACTGATTTAATGGGTACAGGGACAGACTATAATGGTCTGATCCTTCAAATACTATCAAGTACAGGGTGTATTATGCTGAAGTGATGTGATAGTAAGTCCCGACCTAAGTAGTAAGTGTGTGCTAGACTAGGTAAAAAGTCAATGAGCCTGTCTTTGGATGTGGTTTGAGTAAAATTTGCCATTTGTGTGGGTGAACTTTTCTTAATAACATTGGAAACTTTCTTGAATTCTTCATGTTTGCAGAGTTTGATTAATTTTCACACTGTCTTGGGTGCCTGAGAAGAACCATCCCCATGCTACTAACACTGATGTTTCTGGGCCTTGCTGCCCTTGTTGGTGAGTTTGGGGGTTATTTCTATTTCACTAGTCAAAAGCAACACTGGCAAGAGATTATAGTAGGGCTGGGGGAATGCAATCAGATCTGAGTTCTCCTATTATATAGAGCTGTAAAATCTACCATATGGGTAACTCTTCTTTTGGGTGTGAGGTTTCTTGCCTTCCATATAAGCCTATTAAACTATAAATGCTAAAGTATAGGTTAGACAGCAGAATAGGATCACAAAAACAACTTACGTTAAGTCTTAGCTAAGGTCATAAATGCCCTTGGTTGGCTGATGGGTTCAGTTAATTCCCCACTTTCTAGAAAGTAGAACAATTTGACAAGGCCCAAGCTAGCGAATCATTGTTTTTCCTTCAAAACATCACTGTGTCACAGATGGACACAGGATCCATTGCCAATAGGAGATGGGTAGTCTTCCATTCTCACTGAAGATAAATTCTCAGAGGATGTATGGTATGCTTGTAGGAGTTTGATAGAAGAAGTTCACTGAAATAAGTTCATGCATTGGGACATTTGCTCAAGTATAGAGACATGAAGGGATGTATAAGTAACAGTCAGCATGGATTTGTCAAGAACAAATCATGTCAAACCAACCTGATAGCTTTCTTTGACAGGGTAATAAGCCTTGTGGATGGGGCGGGGGGAGCGGTAGATGTGGTATACCTTGACTTTAGTAAAGCTTTTAATACTGTCTCACATGACCTTCTCATAAACAAACTAGGGAAATGCAACCTAGATGGAGCTACTATAAGGTGGGTGCAAAACTGGGTGGAAAACTGTTCCCAGAGAGTAGTTGTCAGTGGTTCACAGTCATGCTGGAAGGGCATAATGATTGGAGTACCGCAGGGATCAGTTCTGGGTCTGGTTCTGTTCAATATCTTCATCAATGATTTAGATAATGGTATAGTGAGTACACTTATAAAGTTTGCAGATGACACCAAGCTGGGTTGCAAGTGCTTTGGAGGATAGGATTAAAATTCAAAATGATCTGGACAAACTGGAGAAATGGTCTGAAGTAAATAGGATGAAATTCAATAAGGACAAATGCAAAGTGCTCCACTTAGGAAGGAAAAATCAGTTGCACACATACAAAATGGGAAATGACTGCCTAGGAAGGAGTACTGTGGAAAGGGATCTGAGGGTCATGGTGGACCACAAGCTAAATATGAGTCAACAATGTAACACTGTTGCAAAAAATACGAACATAATTCTGGGACGTATTAGCAGGAGTGTTGTAAGCAAGACATGAGAAGTAATTCTTCCGCTCTACTCCACGCTGATTAGGCCTCAACTGTAGTATTGTGTCCAGTTCTGGGCACCACATTTCAGGAAAGATGTGGACAAATTGGAGAAAGTCCAGAGAAGAGCAACAAAAATGATTAAAGGTCTAGAAAACATGACCTATGAGGGAAGATTGAAAAAATTGGGTTTGTTTAGTCTGGAATAGAGAAGACTGAGGGGGGACATGATAACAGTTTTCAAGTACGTAAAAGGTTGTTACAAGGAGGAAGGAGAAGAATTTTTTTTTCTTAACTTCTGAGGATAGGACAAGAAGCAATGGGTTTAAATTGGAGAAAGGGAGGTTTAGGTTGGACATTAGGAAAAACTTCCTAACTGTCAGGGTGGTTAAGCATTGGAATAAATTGCCTAGGAACGTTGTGGAATCTCCATCATTGGAGATTTTTAAGAGCAAGTTAGATAAACACCTGTCAGGGATAGTCTAGATAATACTTAGTCCTGCCATGAGTGCTGGGAACTGGACTAGATGACTTCTCAAGGTCCCTTCCAGTCCTATGATTCTATGATCCTCAGCTGATAAAAATTGTCCTGGCTTTATTGACTTCAATATGTAATATTAGCAAAAGGCAATTAATGGATATTAGATTTTGTTGAAGGTGCCATTGATGCTGATGCTTCTAATAGTGCTATTAATATAAATTAGTATAATACAACAGAAATGTCAGTGTGGAGGTGTTCTTTCTGCATAAGTTTAATTCATGCTTGCAACAGTCTGAGCAATACAGTCTTAAGATCTTATTTTTAATATCTTTCTTTAACTTTTTAGCTCCTTCTGTAAGTTATGGATGTTATGGTGATTTACGTACTGTGGAAACCCCGGTGATTTCCTGCGGAGCTGTACAAACCCCAACTTGTGGTAGGTATCATTCACTGCTTGATTGGCTGTACTTCAGTGCAGACACTTCTGTTTGTGCTCAGAAATACAGAGCTAATTGGAGGGTAGACAGTGATACTGAGTCTGTAAAACAAGGTGAGGGGAAGTGCCAAGTGTTAAGGCCTACTGTTTTCAAATGGCAGCCTTTCTTAGCTCTGTCTTCTTTATCTGTCTCTGAGGAACCCCCTTTGAGGTCCCACATTTATAGCAATCAGCCTCTGAACAAAGAGAAGCAGACATGATCCCTTTCCAGTCAATACTGCTCCTTAATCAGCTAGGCTTTTGGTGGCATTATCTCCACACAGGTGCTGAGCACGCACTTTCCTCCGCTCTCCCAGACCCCTCCTCGACTGGGAAACAAGACACCTGGAATGAAACTTGAGTCTTGACATGCTGAACAAACTGGCCAGTTGTGACATGCCAAATACATATTTTATAGGCCCAAATCAAAGGAGGGTGACCCTGGAGCTGTGGCGATCCTACTCCTCCTTTGAGTGCCCCATTTTGAGAATTCTCTCCCAATTTCCTTTACATTTTTTTGAGGAGATTAAGTTTTGTGGATAAGAAATCTTTTCACTTGCACTCCTGTTTGGAAAAGAAGATGTGTTAGAGAAGGAAAAGGAAATATCAGCATTTTATTGCAACATGTAGAAAACATCCAATATTTTGCTATGGGTGAAATCCTAGCTCCACTGAGAGTCAATGGCAAAAGTCCCATTGACTTCAATGGAGCCAATATTTCTCCTTATGTAATATCTTGAAGATCTGAAGATAAACTTGGAAGATTAAGACTGAAGTGCATTGGGTGGTGGGCCCTGTTAAAAGCCAGTCAGGTTTCAAGGGGGAGGTTCCCACTCTTTGCTTTCATTCCATTTCTCATTCATGATCTAACTATACTACCATCAGGCTGGGTAGATAGCACTTTTCTTTCAGAGTCAGTAATGATTCAGTGATCCAGAGTGTATTAAGAGGCTGGAGGTAACTTTGGGGGGATGAGATGTAAAACAGAGTTCCCTTCCACATTTAGTCATGAGAGATCCCAGAGAACTTTTGTATGAAGAGGGCTGCTAAGCCCCTTGTCTTGATCAAACTCCAAATTGGATAAATCCATTTTGTATAACTAAGTTCCCCTTTGCCATTTTGATTGGATACAGTATTCTCCACTTTCTGTCCTGTGTTGTTACCTTATGCTCTTAAACAATTGCTTCACTTCTGAGCAGAGGTGGCTGTATTTTACTGATGTGTTAAGTGATTCCTATATGTAGTGTAAATTCATAAAACTTTTGGGGCTGAAAACTGCTACATAGTGTAAGTTATGTTAAATACATATGTTATCAACTGTTTTAAAATGTGCTTGCTTGGGGATTTAAGTGTTAATGTAGCTTGCTGTGTTGCTTTTTTAAAATACAAATCATTTAACATATTTATCTTCATGGTGTTTCTCTTTCTTATAAATTTATGGATAGTTTTTCAAAAGTACTCTAGTACTGGTGACCCGTGGGTGCTTAGCATCTCTGAAAATCAGGGTTGTCAAATTTTTATTGAAAGTAAAGTCTGAAAAAAGACTGGATCAGGAAAATGTTAAGGAGGAAAGAGATATCAAAGGCTTCCTAAGAATTGCAGGGGCTCCCCCCAACCCTTTTGTTACTTATTCAGAGAGATATAAAGATATAAAGACTCAACTTTCTGGATTTCAAAAACTATCAACCATATTCAGAAATCAATAGGATTGCACTGGCTTTTCAAATATGTTGATCCACATTAAATGGCTGCATTTTTCTAATCAGCAAATGATTGCTTTGGAATTTATCTGTAAAGTGATTTTTTAAAAATTACATGCAGAAACCACATTCACCTTTGCATTTGCTACAGGGGTTCATGTTGCAGAAAAGTTTGCTGAAATAGACATAGTACGTCTACAGAGATACAAAGTCCCTATTATGAGAGTTGCCAGAAATCTGTGCATAGATCCAGCACTCATTGCTGCAATCATGTCCGTGGAGAGTCGTGTTGGAGCTACTCTAGTCGATGGCTGGAACCGTGAAAGAACCCAATATGGCTTGATGCAGGTACAGAAGGAAGACCAGGAAAAATAAAAATCCCAAGTACTGAAATAGAAATGTTATACACTAAGGCTTTACTTTAGCAAATTACTTTATACGTTTGGGACAGCACTTATGTACATACTTAAGTCTATTCCTGTTCAGGAAAACACCAGCACATGTTCTTGAATGTCGTCCTGAATAAGGATACATCCTTGAATTGGGGGCTAAAAATATAAAGAACAGAAAACAAAAGTGGTGTTTTTGTTTCTAAGGGAGACTGAATTTTTTGTCTGAATCTTCTAGGTTCATACACAATACAATTCGATTCCTGGAGCTTGGGATAGTGAAGCTCATATAACTCAAGGTGCAACTATTCTAGTTAATGGAATTAAGGCATTACAGACAAAGTACCCTACCTGGTCATCGCAACAATATCTCAGAGGTACAGTATGTGCTGTAAAGTTAAAGGGGCACTATCAAGATAAAACATGATATAATAAAAAGTCGCTTTCACTACATTATTAAGATTTTAATAGCTGAGATTTTTAAAGCTGAAATTAATGTAACAGTCGGATTTACTTTTCACTGTGCTTTTTTGTTGACAGTTTTGTTTTAGGCTATATTTTCTGGTTCTCATGCACTGTACAATGCTATTGTGCTGGGGCTCCCAAGGCTGTAGTAGACTGTTTACATGGAAACAAACATTTCCTTTTTATTGCCATTTAAATCTCAAGAACATTTCTATTCATATTTAATCATAACACCCTTTCCTTAAAAATATGATAATTATTTGTATTATGGAGGCCTCAGTCAAGAAAGGGGCTCCACTGTGCCAGGCACAGCACAAAAACAACCCCAACGAGCTTACAATCTAAAAAGACAAGCCAGAAGAGGGGAAGGAGGGAAAAGAGAGGCACAGAGCAGTGAAGTAACTTGCCCAGTGTCTCAGAGCAGGCCGGTGACAAAGCCAGCAAAAGAACTTGACTCTCAGTGCAGTGCCCTCACCAGTGGAGCACAGAGCCGCCACCAAAATTCATAACCTACATTTGGATCCTAAAATATTTGACAGCTTTCCTGTAGCACAGCTGAGTGGGAAACCAGAACACTTTGGGGGCTGACTAGCTGATCCTGGGATTCTGGCATTCTACCATGGCATGGCACGTTGGCTTGGGGAGGACAGAGAAAGTTATGCATGACTAACCCATTTCAGGGTTGGATGAAGAGTACCAGCTAGGGGTTTGATCTAGCTTCCACTGAACTCAATGACAATAATCCACTGACTTCTGTGGATGAAGGATCAGGGCTTAGCTGACTAGGGTATGGCTGCACTTCAAAGAAAAAGTCACATCACTGAGTCTGAGAGCCCAGGTCAATTGACTTGGGCTTGCGAAATTCAGGGTGTGGGTCTAAAACCAGCAGATGTCCCCACTCAGGCTGTAGCCCGGCCTCCAAGACCCTCCCAACCTCGCTGAGTTTCAGAGACCAGGCTCCAGCCTGAGCCAGAGTGTCTACACTGCTATTTTTTGCTCTGTAGAGCAAGCCCCATGAGCCCCAATCAGTTGACCCAGGCTCTGAGGCTTGCTGCTGTGGGTTGTAATTGTGGTTTTTTTGTTTGTTTGTTTTGCTGTGTAGACATACCCACTGGATCTGATACAAGGCAGTGGAAAAACCTCTCAACTGAGTTCAGAGGAACTGAATCAGGATTTTAGTCTCTCCTCATCTGGGAGGAGTGGTAGGTACGCTGGAGGGTAGGGATAGGATACAGAGGGACCTAGACAAATTAGAGGATTGGGCCAAAAGAAACCTGATGAGGTTCAACAAGGACAAGTGCAGAGTCCTGTACTTAGGACGGAAAAATCCCATTCACTGTTACAGACTAGGGACCAAATGGCTAGGCAGCAGTTCTGCAGAAAAGGACCTAGGGGTTACAGTGGACGAGAAGCTGGGTATGAGTCAAAAGTGAGCCCTTGTTGCCAAGAAGGCTAATGGCATTTTGGGCTGTATAAGTAGGGGTATTTCCAGCAGATGGAGGGACGTGATCATTCCCCTCTATTTGACATCGGTGAGGCCTCATCTGAGTACTGTGTCCAGTTTTAGGCCCCACACTACAAGAAGGCTGTGGAAAAATTGGAAAGAGTCCAGCAGAGGACAACAAAAATGATTAGGGTGCTGGAGCACATGACTTATGAGGACAGGCTGAGGGAACTGGGATTGTTTAGTCTGCAGAAGAGAAGAATGAGGGGGGATTTGATAGCTGCTTTCAACTACCTGAAAGGGGGTTCCAAAGAGGATGGATCTAGACTGGTACCAGATGACAGAACAAGGAGTAATGGTCTCAGGTTGCAGTGGGGGAGGTTTAGGTTGGATATTACGAAAAACTTTTTCACTAGGAGGGTGGTGAAGCACTGGAATGGGTTGCCTAGAGAGATGGTGGAATCTGCTTCCTTAGAGGTTATTAAGGTCAGGCTTGACAAAGCCCTGGCTTGGATGATTTAGTTGGGAATTGGTCCTGCTTTGAGCAGGGGGTTGGACTGGATGACCTCCTGAGGTCCCTTCCAACCCTGATATTCTAAGATTCTGTGATTCTATCTGTCTGCCTTGGAAGTGAACTGGTTGTTAAGTGGATTGGAGGGATCATATGTTGGTAGGTAAGAGTCCTGGAACTGAAACAGGCTCAGATCCTTCTTCTGGCTTGTCTTTTTAGATTGTAGACTCGTTGGGGCTGTTTTTGTGCTGTGCCTGGCACAGTGGCCTCCAAGAGGGAGTGTAATACAAATAATAAATCATATTTTTAAGGCAAGGGTTTTACATGATTAAATATGAAGAGAAATGTTCTTGTGATATTTAAATGTCAATAAAAAGGAAAGATGGTGGGGAGGTAGGAGACGTAGTTAAATTGTGAACACGAGACTGGTAGTGGGGGAGCTTGTAATGAACAAGTATGTCATCACTCTGGTTACTCCAGGTGTATGTTGCATCTTTTTACTTTATCCTTCAACTGTCCTTGCCTTTTTAGACTATAAATTTTTAAAGGCGAAGACCATGTTCCCATCTGCATTCAGAGAGCATCTAGCACATTTTGGATGCTATTGCAATATAAATAATAAATAAACAAATAATAAGTTGTTTGCAAACTCCCTATTAAGAATCAAGTACTCTGTAAATGCAGCTACACAACAGCACGATGCATCATTTTCCAAAAGACTTTATAGGTTCAATTGGATGGATTTTTGCTGAAGCCACAGCTTCTGGCTGACATTTATTTGTTTTTAATTCTGTATTAACTACTTTGTGTCTCGTTGCAGGTGGGATTTGTGCCTATCATGACACGGTTAGGAATATCCAGGTCTATGACGGAATGGACAATTGCAATTCGAGCAATGATTATGTTAATAATGTTATTATTCGAGCCAAATATCTGAAGAATAATGGATTCAGCATTTTAGCATAATACTGGCTTCAGCCTCTTTTCAGATAAATCATAATTCTCATTATTATCAACCTGATCGTGAGAGATGCTATACATCTGGAGAAAACAAATGTTTAATATAGTAATCATACAGTGATTGTAACCACAAAATAAATTGTTCCGGGGTTTTTCCCAACAATAGTGAAGCTGGAAACATCTGTAAATTAATTCCTCCTACCACTCCATCCAAGCACCTATTATCAGTTTCAACTTTTCCACTTGCTAGGGCTGCATGAACAATAAGTGTTACTATAGATCTAGGAGTTAATTAATCCCTTCTCTGGGATTTCAGTGGGTTGTGTGTGGGAGGAATGCAAGACCTCATTGCCTTTATTGTGAAACAAAAACAATAAAGGCCTGCAAAGTCTTTACCTGTTGAGTGGGGAGGCCTCTTCCACATTCTCTTGTATAGAGATGAGTTTGGGGCTGCTCATGTATCATCTAGAGATGGGAGAACATGTGTGGGTCTCCCTCTGTATCTACTCCAGTACTTTCTTCATCCTAACGCCTCCCCTTCTCCAACAGGAAGAAAGAATTCTTCCTCTCCATGGGCTCCTTCCCTTTAGCTTATACCTGCTATTCTGTAAACACAGTCAAGGGACTTTGCTCTGGGTTCTCAGCCCATGTTGATGTCTTTGCTCGCTGACTGATCAATAGGCCAGTGAAGAATCCAATGTGGCTTGGATACTGGAGGACACACTGAGCACGCTCAGCATATCCTCTGCGTTCATTCTCATGAGCCAGACTCCTTCCAGTGATAGGTTTAGTTAGCTATGTACGGTCAAAATGAGCCTTACATGGCCCTGTCCAAAGGGGAATCTCTCTGGGTAGCCCAGGAGTCATGCACAACCTCTCTGGGTCACACAAGCCCAAAAGCAAGAGCCTCCCATTTGGTGAATTTCTTGTGAACTACGTGACAGTGACACTGCTTAGTAGTACAATGCTAACATCTTTTTGGACTTAACATTGTTGCAGTTCAGTTGGTGCCTTCCAACTTTTAAACATGTGGCTGTTTCAATATCTGCCTCACTATCATGAAAACAAAACCAAAGAAAAACTCTAGTAACCCCTATTTTTAATTGGAAAGTTCAAAGATGTTGGTTTATGATTATTCTGTTTGAAAGTTTATTTTTCATTGTGGCTAGATTTGGATATGTAAATTGACTGACCAAATGAATAAAGGGAAATGGCATATTAAAATGTTTTTGGCAAATGAAACAAGACTCCAAAGAGGTCATCTTTTCAGGTTCATGAGCAAAGGTGGACAGCAAAAAATGATTTCAATTACCTAGCAATGGTCTAGAAATTCATTTCAAAATATATTTATGGTGGATACAACTCCCGACGTTTCTCTGAATTTAGGAGGCTTAGTATCCCCCATTAAACGTAAAGGATGTACAACCCTGCAGTGGAAATTATAGTGCTCTGTGGCTTGTCTGCACATTAGAACATGAAATGATATAGGGCTCCAACAAGTTGTTTTTTTCTTCTTATGCTTCAATAAGAAGAGGCAGAGATCCTTGTCCATAAATTACACCAATCACTCTTCATGTGTGTGAGCATAAGTTCTTAAACAAGGGTCCTTTAAGGTCTCCATACAAGCAACATATCTTGATTTCCCCTCTAATAATAATACAACAACAACAACAACAATAATATTCCCCTTTACTGAATGGTAGCAGATTTCAAAGCTGAACTGGTCCCTGAAAGGAAATCCTATGTTCCCTACTATCCTGTGCATCCACAACAGCAGCAGTTCTCAAACTGTGGGTCAGGATCCCAAAATGGGTCACAACCCCGTTTTAATGGTGTCGCCAGGGCTGGCGTTAGACTTGCTGGCTGAAGCTGAAGCCCAAGGTGCCCCGCTATGATCTATGCATGAAAGCGCTACATGGGAGCTAAGGATTATGAGTATTATTTTGATTCTTAGTAACAAGTTATAATCTCTAGTACAATGTAGCATTGGAAGGCTGGAGAACAGGTTGTGTGTTGCAGTTGGATAGCTCAGGTCTTTGATGTGTCCATTGGACGGAGGTAGTAATGTTGGACTGAAAATCAGTGCGAGGGACTTAGAAGTGTTAGTGGGGTTGAGTACTGGGATTGTAATGGGCTAATGCTTAGAAATTGGAATTTGGTTGGGTGCAAAATGTCCCTTTAACAGGATTTCCTTGTTTTTAGTGTTTGTGTGCAGAGTTGGATTGGCCCACGGGAGTAATGGAAAATCTCTCAGGAGGCCGCTACCCCCCAGCAAAAGTCTGAGGGAATAATACAAAGTTCTCTTCTGTGTATTCAGTGAGAGATCTATCTGTCAGCCCTCTCCTTTCCCCAGGATCCTCTACACCTGCTTCTTTGCCTGAAAGCAGTAGCTGCCACCTCCTTCTCATTTTGCCAACACCATAGCATTCCACAATGTGTTGTAGGTGCTAGTACCAAGGAAGAGTTATCTGTATTTGAGTTATTCCTCTCATGTTGGCTGAACTTAAGTGAGAGCAGCCACAACGCAAAATACGCAAATTACTGTATCCATCCTGGTGCTGCGCTCACTCAAGTGAGGCACTAACAGGGTATACTGGCCCTTTAAGCATAGAAGGGGCCAGAAGACCTCGCTCCAGGAACATTGGTACAAACAAAGACTCAGGAGATGGCAGAAGCCTGAACAGAGGAAGAGGTTCCAGGGTATTAATAGTTGGATGGGAAAAACTCAGGACACCATCCCTTTAAATGCCCGGGATCAGGAGTCTAGTAGTGTAGAGTAGGGCAGGGACCCTCTCTCTCCCAGCCAACTGGGAGGAGCTCTCCGTAGGAGGGCAATATGTATGATGCCTTCGCCCTTAGAACAGGGAGAGACTGACAGGAGAAAGAAGCCAGACCCAGAATGCTGAGCTCCCACTAGGAAGAGCAAGGAGTGGCAGCTTGTAAAGTTTCGAGGTTCAACCCAGACTAGTAAGGGGTTGTGTCACAACCTGCCCTAGAACTCTGGGTACTTTAAATGCTATGCTGCTCTAGCTCACCGCCCTGACACCAACAGCCTGCCTGCAAGCATGCCGGTCACACCCTGGTTTCTACCACCTGGGTACTGTTTGCAGAGTGACCCCAAAACCCCTGTCCAATCCCATATTTGTTCAAAACCATTCCCTGCAGTGTCCAGCCCTCTCCCGGCACACTCACAGAAGT
Source organism: Mauremys reevesii (assembly GCF_016161935.1). Classification (NCBI taxonomy): domain Eukaryota; kingdom Metazoa; phylum Chordata; order Testudines; family Geoemydidae; genus Mauremys; species Mauremys reevesii. The sequence continues at coordinate 122,056,943 of NC_052623.1, forward strand.
TGTTATGGTCGCTGATCCTTTAAAGAGACAGAAACAGCAGCTCGTTATCTTGACTGGAGTTAACAATCGCTTCAATTCACACCAAAGCACTGGGTTGGTTTAGATCAAAAGTAAAACAAGTTTATTTAGTCAAAAAGAAAGCGGTTTTAGGTGGGTTCAAGTGTCAGGGAGAAAGATAGAAAGGGTTATAAACAAACAAAAATAAAAATATGCTTTCTAATGGCTATGACCTAACTAAGCAAGCTACAGTCTTTGTTCAAGCAGAACGAACTGCATTCCTTTATCAAAAAAATAAAAAATCCTAAGTGCCCCTAGCATGCCTGGTTTAAACACATTTTAGTCATAATTCCAGCACATCTGTATAATCCTTTGTGGGTTAACTGTACATACATCACACCAGAATATTATTGATCAGTGAGCTATTAGTCTTCCAATGATACATCACATGACACCTTTTAGATACAGATTACAGTAGAACCTCAAAGATTTGAACACCAGAGTTACAGACTGACCAGTCAACTGGACACCATGTGGAATGGGAATTAAGCAATCAGGCAGCAGTGGAGAAAAGGAAGAAGTAAATACTGTATTGTGCCTCACCATGCAAGGGGCAGCCACCTACAGGTCGGAGGCAGACACTGAGGTTCGCGGCACAGCTGTGAGTCCCTGCTGCCAGCCCAAGACAGCCCGATGAGGCAGAGCAGGAGTAATGCTGGGGTCTGAGCCGCTTTCCTGTAAGCCGTGGGTGCTGTTTTCAACACCTCTCTCCCCCTTCACCCCCGTCCTTCTTCAGCCAGGATGGGGACAAACTTGCAAGCTCAGTTTGAGCCCAGGAAAGAAGCTGGCACAGCCTGAGCTGCTGATGCTGCAAGGAAGGTGCTGGTGCTGGAGAGGGAGCTGCTGCTCTTGTGGCTGGAGCCTGGCCTGGAGTGTGAACTGCCGGAGCTGGAGCCAGAACTGGAGCTGCTGCCAGCACGCTGCGCTCTGGAGGAGCATCTCTGTTTTAAAGGGCCACAGCCTGCACCATGTACCCACTAACGTGGCCCAAGCTTTGCCCATGGCTGTGCTCCTGGGTCCTGCCAGCACTTCTGGAAGTGCAGGAGCAGGATTTTATAATTGTAATATGAGAATTAATGTATGATTTGATTTCATCCTGCCAGCCACCCTTTTTGAATAGCAGAAAGGAATGACCCTCTGTGACATTGGTAGAAATGCATCTAACAGACTGCCAGTGTCTGTATTGATGTTAAGGCAGGGACAGACCAGAACAATCTTTCTGACTGATTATGGTCACCCTTTCGTTCGAAGAAGTGCTTGATTGACTACCTTTTTTGCAGAATAACGCATAGAACTTCTTCCAAGTCTCTGGATCTCCAATGGAAAATCTTTCCATGATTCAAACTTTTACTTATCATTTAATCCTTGATGTAACACTAATCTATACAGACCTGACATATGACTCTGTAAGAACATAAGAAAGGCCATACTGGGTCAGACCAAACATCCATCTAGCCCAGTATTCTGTCTTCCGACAGTGGCCAATGCCAGGGAGGGCTGGCTCCAATGTTTTTGCCGCCCCAAGCAGCAGGAAAAAAAGAAAAGAAAAAAAGCCGCAATCGGTGGCACTTTGGAGGCAGCTCTACCACTGCCACTTCATTCTTCGGTGGCAATTCGGCAGCAGGTCCTTCCCTCCGAGAGGGACTGAGGGACCAGCCGCCGAATTGCCACTGAAGAGCCTGACGTGCTGCCCCTTTCCGTTGGCTGCTCCAAGCACCTGCTTGCTGCGCTGATGCCTGGAGCCGGCCCTGATGCCAGGTACTTCAGAGGGAATGAACAGAACAGGTAATCATCAAGTGATCTATCCCTGTCACCCATTCCCACCATCCCTGCCCATCTTAGCCAATAGCCATTGATGGATGTATTCCCCATGAACTTATCTAGTTCTTTTTTGAACCCTCTTATAGTCTTGGCATTCAAAACATCCTTAGGTGAAGAGCTCCACAAATTGACTGTGAGTTGTGTGAAGCTATACTTCTTTTTGTTTGTTTTAAACCTGGGGCCAATTAATTTCATTTGGTGACTGTGGTGATGTATGCACACCTCATCCCCTTTAGGGTGGATCTTGGGTGTGGTGACACTGAAGTTACAGCCTACCAGACTGTCCTGGGACTCCAGACAGTGCAGCTCAATGGCCAGAATTAAAGTGGCTATCCTTGGGTTCTGGGCTGCGTGGCCTAATGGCCTGAGACAATATGGCCTCCCTCGAGCGCAGGGCTGCGTGGCCTAGTGGCCAGAGTCAATAGGGTGGCCCTAGAGCACAGGGTTGGGGGGCCTAGTGGCCAGAGTCAATATAGCCTCCCTTAGGTTCCGGGCAGCATGGCCTAATGGCCAATTTAGGGGGCTGCCACCTCAGGGAGATGGTGGCTAGGGTAGGGGGACCTGGGCCCATCTGACTGCACCAGGTCCCAGCACAGGGTCCTAACAGTGGCAGGGCAGTCCACCATGGGGTCAGAAGGGAATCCAGCCGCAACACATTGACCTTACACAAGTGGGAGATACCACTCACTCCACCTCCCTGGGCTACTTCCTACTGTGCTTCCTGAAGGTGTAGTCCATATCAAGTCACGGTCTCCGGGTTCCTCAGCACAGGTAACTTCTTGGGACTCTGACTCCGGCCAGTCATCAGTAGGAAACAGGTCTCTGGTCTCCGCTCCCGCAGGCAAGAGCTGTAATGGCTCCTGGGATGGAGACTCCACCAAGCGTCTTTCCTCCATGGCAGTCAGCCCAGACTGAGCTGGGCTGTGCTCCTTTATACTAGCACAGCAGTTGGAGCAGAACCAGGATGGTCTGAGGGGCAGGACTTCCTCTGTCCAAAGTGTGGGATTAAGCTTTTCCTGCCTAGTGAGGGGTATGTATACTCCATCACAATGATCCCTAGTTCTTGTGTTATGAGGAGTAAATAACATTTCCTTATTTATTTTCTCCACACCAGTAATGATTTATTAGACCTCCATATCCTCTCTTAGTCATCTCCAAACTGAAAAGTCCCAATCTTATTAATCTCTCTTCCTATGGAAACTGTTCCATACCCCTAATAATTTTTGTTGCCCTTTTCTGGATCTTTTCTATACCTTTTCCAATTCCAATATATTTTTTGAGATGGAGTGACCAGATCTGCACACAATATTCAAGAGTGGGCGTACCATGGATTTATATAGAGGCGATATGGTATTTTCTGTCTTATTATCTACCCCTTTCCTAAGGATTCCCAACATTAGCTTTTCTTACTGCAACTGCACATTGAGTGGATATCTGCAGAGACTATCCACAATGACTCCAAGATCTCTTTCTTGAGGGGGTAACAGCTAATTTAGACTCCATCATTTTATAAGTATAGCTGGGATTATGCTTTCCAATGTGCATTACTTTGCATTTATCAGCATTGAATTTCATCTGCCATTTTATTACCCAGTCACCCATTTTTGTGAGATCCCATTGTAACTCTTTGCAGTCTGCTTTGAATCATAGAATTCAAGATCAGAAGGGACCATTATGATCATCTAGTCTGACCTCCTGCTAGATGCAGGCCACATAAGCCGATCCACCCACTCCTTTGCAGCGACCCTGCCCCATGCTTCGGAGGAAGGCGAAAAACCTCCAGGGCCACTGCCAATCTTCCCTGGAGGAAAATTCCTTCCCAACCCCAAATATGGCGGTCAGCTGAACCCCGAGCATGCGGGCAAGACTCTCCAGCCATACCCTCTGGAAAAAGGTTATATCATATCATTGACCTATTGTACTATTTACCAGTGTGGCACTTAATTGACCTATTGACTAAGCCCGTTATCCTATCATACCATCTCCTCCATAAACTTATCTAGCTTAATCTTAAAGTCGTGGAGGTCCTTCGCCCCCACTGTTTCCCTCGGTAGGCTGTTCCAGTATTGCACTCCCCTGATGGTTAGAAACCTTCGTCTAATTTCAAGCCTGAATTTCCTGACTGACAATTTATATCCGTTTGTCCTCGTGTCCACATTAGCACTGAGCTGAAATAATTCCTCTCCTTCCCTGGTATTTATCCCTCTGATATATTTAAAGAGTGCAATCATATCTCCTCTTATCCTTCTTTTGGTTAAGGAAAACAAACCGAGCTCCTCAAGTCTCCTTTCATACGACAGGCCTTCCATTCCTCGGATCATTCTAGTGGCCCTTCTTTGTACCCGTTCCAGTTTGAATTCATCCTTCTTAAACATGGGAGACCAAAACTGCACACAATACTCCAAATGAGGTCTCACCAACGCCTTATATAACGGGACTAGCACCTCCTTATCCCTACTAGAAATACCTCGCCTAATGCATCCCAAGACCGCATTAGCTTTTTAACAGCCACATCACATTGCCTACTCATAGTCATCCTCGATCAACCAGGACTCCTAGGTCCTTCTCCTCCTCCGTTACTTCCAACTGGTGCGTCCCCAGCTTATAACTAAAATTCTTGTTAGTCATCCCTAAATGCATAACCTTACACTTCTCACTATTGAATTTCATCCTGTTACTAATACTCCAGTTTACAAGGTCATCCAAATCTCCCTGGAGGATATCCCGATCCTTTTCCGAATTGGCAATACCTCCCAACTTGGTGTCATCCGCAAACTTTATCAGCCCACTCCTACTCTTGGTTCCCAGGTCAGCAATAAATAGATTAAATAAAATCGGACCCAAAACCGAACCTTGAGGAACTCCACTGGTAACCCCCCTCCAACCTGACAGTTCCCCCTTCAATACTACCCTCTGAAGTCTCCCCTTTAACCAGCTCCTTATCCACCTCTGGATTTTCATTTCGATACCCCTCTTTTCCACTTTAACCAGTAATTCTTCATGCGGTACCGTATCAAACGCCTTACTGAAATCCAGATATATTAGATCCACCGCATTTCCCTTGTCTAAAAAATCTGTTACTTTCTCAAAGAAGGAGATCAGGTTGGTTTGGCACGATCTACCTTTCGTAAATCCATGCTGTAATCTATCCCAGTTGCCATCGGCCTCATGCTCCGGAACCACTCTCTCTTTTAAGATTTTTTCCATGACTTTGCATACTACAGATGTTAAACTAACAGGCCTGTAGTTACCCGGGTCACTTTTTTTCCCCTTCTTGAATATAGGAACTACATTAGCTAATCTCCAGTCAAACGGTACAACCCCCGAATTTAGAGACTTATTAAAAATTATCGCTAACGGGCTAGCAATATCACTCGCCAATTCCCTTAATATTCTAGGATGAAGATTATCCTGGCCCCCCGATTTACTTCTGTTAAGTTGTTCAAGTTTGGCTTCTACCTCAGATACCGTAATGTCTACCCCCATATCTTCATTCCCATCGGTCCCTCTATCACTATTCCTTAGCCCTTCATTAGCCTCATTAAAGACCGAGGCAAAATATTCGTTTAGATATTGTGCCATTCCAAGATTATCCCTAATCTCCACTCCGTTTAAAGTTTTAAGCGGTCCCACTTCTTCTTTCTTGGTTTTCTTCCTATTTATATGGCTAAAAAACCGTTTGCTATTGGTTTTAATCCCTTCGCTAGGTCCATCTCCACCCCGCTTTGCCTTTCTCACTGCTTCCCTACACCCTCTGACCTCAATAAGGTAGGTTTCTTTGCTGATCCCTCCCATTTTCCACTCCTGGTACGCTTTCTGTTTTTTCTTAATAACCCCTCTAAGACGCTTGCTCATCCAGCTCGGTCTAAAACTGCTACCTACGAGCCGTTTTCCCTTTCTCGGGATACATGCCTCTGACAACTCTTGCAACTTCAACCTGAAGTAACCCCAGGCGTCATCTGCCTTTAGATCCTTAAATATGTTAGTCCAGTCCACTTCCCTAACTAGTCGCCTTAATTTAGTAAAGTTAGCCCTTTTGAAATCGTAAACCCTAGTCTCAGATGCACTATTGATTATCCTCCCATTTATTTTGAAACGAATTAGCTCATGATCACTCGAGCCAAGGTTGTCCCCTACAACAATTTCCTCAACAAGGTCCTCGTTACTCACCAAAATCAAATCTAAAATGGCATCCCCCCTCGTCGGTTCAGCAACCACTTGATGAAGGAATTCATTAGCTATCACGTCTAGGAAAAGCTGAGCCCTATTATTATTACTAGCATTTGTTTCCCAATCTATATCCGGGAAGTTAAAGTCCCCCATGATCAAGCAGTTCCTATTAGTATTTACCTCCTTAAAAACATTAAAGAGCTCTCTATCTGTCTCCAAGCTAGATCCCGGCGGTCTATAGCACACCCCAATCACTATCCCGGGTGAGGCTCTGGTAGTTTTTTTCCCCCAATATGACCATTGCCCAGACAGACTCTGTATTATCCATTGCATTGCTAGTTATCTCATTACATTTCACCTCATTATTGATATACAATGCTACTCCCCCACCTTTACCTTTGCATCGGTCTTTCCTAAACAGCACATACCCTTCCATACCTGTACTCCAGTCATGGCTACCGTTCCACCATGTTTCGGTTATTCCTACGATATCCGGTTTCAATTCTCGGACCAGGAGCTCCAGTTCCTCCATTTTGTTACCTAAGCTTCTCGCATTGGTGAACAAACATCCTAATTTTTCCTGTTGGGCTCCTCTCACTCTTTTCACCCAACTCGGTAGGGACACAGTACTTCCAGTATGACTTGTAGATCTAGTATCCGTCCCCCCCCTCTTCCTTACACCTAACCGTCCCCCTCTGGCTATATCTGTTGTTATCTTGTTGTTCTCACTCCCAATGTATAAATTTGGCGTGGAGAGCACCAGGACCTCTCCCAACCGTCTCCCCCCAGTGTCTAGTTTAAAGCTCTTTTAATCAGATGAGCCAGCCTCCCTCCTAGAAGTCTACTTCCTTCCCTACTTAGGTGGAGCCCATCCCGTGAGAACAGTTGTCTGTCCCCAAAAGCCTCCCAGTGCCCATACATCCCAAAGCCCTCCTTGTAACACCACTCCCTCAGCCAACTATTAATCATCACGATCCTGTCACCCCTTTGGCGCCCTTCCCTAGGGACAGGTAGGATCCCACTGAAGATCACCTGAGCCTCAATTTCCTTGAGCGTCTTACCCAACCTAGCATAGTCTCCCTTGATCCTTTCTAGCGAGAATCTAGCAGTGTCATTTGTTCCCACATGAAGGATGACCAAAGGGTTCTTACCTGCTCCTCTTAGGATCCTTTTCAACCTCAGGTCCACATTCCGTATTTTAGCACCCGGTAGACAGCACACCCTTCTGTTCTCCGGATCGGCCCTGGTCACAGGCCTGTCCAACCTTCTCAGTATGGAATCCCCAATCACGTAGACCTGCCTTCGCCTGGGGACAGTGCGGTCCTCTAACCTATCCTCCGTCCCCCCTGGTTGCAAGCTCCTTCCATTCCTATCATCCCTTGTGGTTCCCCTTAAGCCATCCTGCATCCTCCCTGGGCCCAAACTTGGTGCTACTTCCATAGACTCCTCCCCTTTTTCTATGGGACCGGCTGCTAGTCTCTTTTTTCTTGGCCTCCCACTGTCAGTGACCATCTGCTTTACCCCTTCCTCATTCTCCAAACCTTCAAACCTGTTCCTTAGCTCAATTTCCCCCTCACTGGCTCTCCTTTTCCTTGGCCTGCTTCTCACGGTCACATGCTTCCACCGCCCATCTTCCTCATCTGGTGGTCCCCCCTCAGTGGCCTCAGCCCCTGCTCCCCCCTGTGCCCCTGGGCGTTCCCCCTCAGTTACTGCTTGCCATTGCTCCATCAGCTGCTCAAACCCCCTTCTATTCTCTATCAGGGTTTCTACCTGCAGCTCTAGGCCCTGGATCTTTTCCTCCAGCAGCTCTATTAGGCGGCACTTCATGCATACATAGTACTGTTCTGGGTCCCCCACTAGGACCAGGTACATACCGCAGCTGCTGCATGCTCTCATCCTCAGTGTGTCCTCTGCTGCTTGGCTCATGGCTGCTGGCTGCTGCTGTCTCGGCCTCGCTTGGTGTTCTTACCTGGGGAGCACAGGGGACACGGTGCCGCCCCCTTCCACCTCCCCCTCCAAACTCCCACTCAAAACTCCCCTGTTAGCCGCCCTGTTGGCCGGCTCCTGGGCCGCTGCGATCAGCTGGGCGGCCGCTTTTATAGACCCCCTCCTCCGCCCCCTAATCAGGGCTCAGCAGTCTGCCCCGACAGAGAGAGACACAAGCACCCCAAAGACAGACGCAAACACAAGATACCTGGCTCCTCCAATGGGAACTCCCACTCAAAACTCCCCTGTTAGCCGCCCTGTTGGCCGGCTCCTGGGCCGCTGCGATCAGCTGGGCGGCCGCTTTTATAGGCCCCCTCCTCCGCCCCCTAATCAGGGCTCAGCAGTCTGCCCCGACAGAGAGAGACACAAGCACCCCAAAGACAGACGCAAACACAAGATACCTGGCTCCTCCAATGGGAACTCCCACTCAAAACTCCCCTGTTAGCCGCCCTGTTGGCCGGCTCCTGGGCCGCTGCGATCAGCTGGGCGGCCGCTTTTATAGGCCCCCTCCTCCGCCCCCTAATCAGGGCTCAGCAGTCTGCCCCGACAGAGAGAGACACAAGCACCCCAAAGACAGACGCAAACACAAGATACCTGGCTCCTCCAATGGGAACTCCCACTCAAAACTCCCCTGTTAGCCGCCCTGTTGGCGGCTCCTGGGCCACTGCGATCAGCTGGTCGGCCGCTTTTATAGGCCCCCTCCTCCGCCCCCTAATCAGGGCTCAGCAGTCTGCCCCGACAGAGAGAGACACAAGCACCCCAAAGACAGATGCAAACACAAGATACCTGGCTCCTCCAATGAGAACTCCCACTCAAAACTCCCCTGTTAGCCGCCCTGTTGGCCGGCTCCTGGGCTGCTGCGATCAGCTGGGAGGCCGCTTTTATAGGCCCCCTCCTCCGCCCCCTAATCAGGGCTCAGCAGTCTGCCCCGACAGAGAGAGACACAAGCACCCCAAAGACAGACGCAAACACAAGATACCTGGCTCCTCCAATGGGAATTCCCACTCAAAACTCCCCTGTTAGCCGCCCTGTTGGCCGGCTCCTGGGCCACTGCGATCAGCTGTGCGCTGCCTGGCTGGGCCGCTTTATAGGCCCCTCCTCCGCCTAGCTCCGCCCCCTAATCAGGGCTCAGCAGTCTGCCCCGACAGAGAGAGACACAAGCACCCCAAAGACAGACGCAAACACAAGATACCTGGCTCCTCCAATGGGAACTCCCACTCAAAACTCCCCTGTTAGCCGCCCTGTTGGCCGGCTCCTGGGCCGCTGCGATCAGCTGTGCCGCTGCCTGGCTGGGCGGCCGCTTTTATAGGCCCCCTCCTCCGCCCCCTAATCAGGGCTCAGCAGTCTGCCCCGACAGAGAGAGACACAAGCACCCCAAAGACAGACGCAAACACAAGATACCTGGCTCCTCCAATGGGAACTCACACTCAAAACTCCCCTGTTAGCCGCCCTGTTGGCGGCTCCTGGGCCGCTGCGATCAGCTGCCTGGCTGGGCGGCCGCTTTTATAGGCCCCCTCCTCCGCCCCCTAATCAGGGCTCAGCAGTCTGCCCCGACAGAGAGAGACACAAGCACCCCAAAGACAGACGCAAACACAAGATACCTGGCTCCTCCAATGGGAACTCCCACTCAAAACTCCCCTGTTAGCCGCCCTGTTGGCCAGCTCCTGGGCCACTTCGATCAGCTGGGCGGCCGCTTTTATAGGGCGCCTCCGCCTCCTTGCTCGGCGCACTTATGAGGGCTCAGCAGTCTGCCCCGACAGAGAGAGACACAAGCACCCCAAAGACAGACGCAAACACAAGATACCTGGCTCCTCCAATGAGAACTCCCATTCAAAACTCCCCTGTTAGCCGCCCTGTTGGCCGGCTCCTGGGCTGCTGCGATCAGCTGTGCTTCTGCCTGGCTGGGCGGCCGCTTTTATAGGCCCCCTCCTCCGCCTAGCTCCGCCCCCTAATCAGGGCTCAGCAGTCTGCCCCGACAGAGAGAGACACAAGCACCCCAAAGACAGACGCAAACACAAGATACCTGGCTCCTCCAATGGGAACTCCCACTCAAAACTCCCCTCTTAGCCGCCCTGTTGGCCGGCTCCTGGGCTGCTGCGATCAGCTGTGCTTCTGCCTGGCTGGGCGGCCGCTTTTATAGGCCCCCTCCTCCGCCTAGCTCCGCCCCCTAATCAGGAATCAGCAGTCTGCCCCGACAGAGAGAGACACAAGCACCCCAAAGACAGACGCAAACACCAGATACCTGGCTCCTCCAATAGGAACTCCCACTCAAAACTCCCCTGTTAGCCGCCCTGTTGGCCGGCTCCTGGGCCGCTGCGATCACCTGTGCCGCTGCCTGGCGGCCGCTTTATAGGCCCCCTCCTCCGCCTAGCTCCGCCCCCTAATCAGGGCTCAGCAGTCTGCCCCGACAGAGAGAGACACAAGCACCCCAAAGACAGACGCAAACACCAGATACCTGGCTCCTCCAATGGGAACTCCCACTCAAAACTCCCCTGTTAGCCGCCCTGTTGGCCGGCTCCTGGGCCGCTGCGATCAGCTGTGCCGCTGCCTGGCTGGGCGGCCGCTTTTATAGGCCCCCTCCTCCGCCTAGCTCCGCCCCCTAATCAGGGCTCAGCAGTCTGCCCCGACAGAGAGAGACACAAGCACCCCAAAGACAGAAGCAAACACAAGATACCTGGCTCCTCCAATGGGAACTCCCACTCAAAACTCCCCTGTTAGCCGCCCTGTTGGCCGGCTCCTGGGCCGCTGTGATCAGCTGTGCCGCTGCCTGGCTGGGCGGCCGCTGTTATAGGCCCCCTCCTCCGCCTAGCTCCGCCCCCTAATCAGGAATCAGCAGTCTGCCCCGACAGAGAGAGACACAAGCACCCCAAAGACAGACGCAAACACAAGATACCTGGCTCCTCCAATGGGAACTCCCACTCAAAACTCCCCTGTTAGCCGCCCTGTTGGCCGGCTCCTGGGCCGCTGTGATCAGCTGTGCCTCTGCCTCGCTGGGCGGCCGCTTTTATAGGCCCCCTCCTCCGCCTAGCTCCGCCCCCTAATCAGGGCTCAGCAGTCTGCCCCGACAGAGAGAGACACAAGCACCCCAAAGACAGATGCAAACACAAGATACCTGGCTCCTCCAATGGGAACTCCCACTCAAAACTCCCCTGTTAGCCGCCCTGTTGGCCGGCTCCTGGGCCGCTGCGATCAGCTGTGCCGCTGCCTGGCTGGGCGGCCGCTTTTATAGGCCCCCTCCTCTGCCTAGCTCCCCCTAATCAGGGCTCAGCAGTCTGCCCCAGAGAGAGACACAAGCACCCCAAAGACAGACGCAAACACAAGATACATGGCTCTAATCAGGGCTCAGCAGTCTGCCCCGACAGAGAGACACAAGCACCCCAAAGACAGACGCAAACACAAGATACCTGGCTCCTCCAATGGGAACTCCCTCAAAACTCCTGTTAGCCGCCCTGTTGGCGGCTCCTGGGCGCTGTGATCAGCTGTGCCGCTGCCTGGCTGGGTAATCAGGGCTCAGCAGTCTGCCCCTAATCAGGCTAGCTCCGCAAAGAATTGCAAAGAATTCATTTAGTTTCTCCACAATGGCCTTTTCCTCCTTGAGTGCTCCATTAGCATCTTGACCATCCAGTGGCCCCACTGGCTTCTGATGTACTTTAAAAAAAATTGCTGTTACTTTTTGAGTCTTTGGCTAGCTGTTCTTCAAACTCTTTTTGGCCTTTGTAATTATATTTTTACTTCTCTTGCCAAGTTTATGCTCCTTTCTATTTTCTTCAATAGGATTTAACTTCCATTTTTTAAAGGATGTCTCTTTGCTTCTAACTGCTTTTTTTACTTTGTTGGTTAGCTAAAGTGGCACTTTGTCCTCTTACTATGTGCAAGGGCGGATACGTGTATTCTCCTCATGTTCCCTATTTGCAGCACCTACTGGTCACAACATAGCTGTGACCTTGTTACTTGTGAACATTGCCAATACCTTGGGTTGTCCTGATGACAAAGGGGATGATTCTGGATTTTTATGATTAATTATGGTAACTGATACCCAAGTATCCATAATAAATAGAAAATGGCAGCCCTTTACCATTGCTGATATTATGAGTCAGCCATTTGCATCTCTACCCAAAGAGATAACAACTCAGCATGGGACCTCTTAGCATCATGCTATCTGTTCTTGTGAGTAAACATTCCTCCCCCCATTCCTGGCTTTCATACTCCATAAGGGGAGTTGAAGTCCAGGATAATGCTTCAGCAGCTCCTGCAATGGGTTCAGTTGGAGTTGGCTGACAACCTAAAACTATAGAAAGAACAGGAGTACTTGTGGCACCTTAGAGACTAACAAATTTATTTCAGCATAACCTTTCATGGGCTATAGCTCACTTCTTCGGATGCACAGAATGGAACACACAGACAGAAAAAGCAGCAAAGAATCCTGTGGCACCTTATAGACTAACAGACGTTTTGCAGCATCAGCTTTCGTGGGTGAATACCCACTTCTTCAGATGCAAGGGGTGGAAATTTCCAGGGCAGGTTTATATATGCAAGCAAGAAGCAAGCTAGAGATAACGAGGTTAGTTCAATCAGGGAGGATGAGGCCCTGTTCTAGCAGTTGAGTGAAAACCAAGAGAGGAGAAACTGGTTCTGTAGTTGGCAAGCCATTCACAGTCTTTGTTTAATCTTGAGCTGATGGTGTCAAATTTGCAGATGAACTGGAGCTCAGCAGTTTCTCTTTGAAGTCTGGTCCTGAAGTATTTTTGCTGCAGGACGGTCACCTTAAGATCTGCTATTGTGTGGCCAGGAGGTTGAAGTGTTCTCCTACAGGTTTTGTATATTGCCATTCCTAATATCTGATTTGTGTCCATTTATCCTTTTCCTTAGAGACTGTCCAGTTTGGCCGATGTACATAGCAGAGGGGCATTGCTGGCATATGATGGCATATATTACATTGGTGGACGTGCAGGTGAATGAACCGGTGATGGTGTGGCTGATCTGGTTAGGTCCTGTGATGGTGTCGCTGGTGTAGATATGTGGGCAGAGTTGGCATCGAGGTTTGTTGCATGGATTGGTTCCTGAGCTAGAGTTACTATGGTGCAGGGTGCAGTTACTGGTGAGAATATGCTTCAGGTTGGCAGGTTGTCTGTGGGCGAGGACTGGCCTGCCACCCAAGGCCTGTGAAAGTGTGGGATCATTCTCCAAGATGGGTTGTAGATCCTGATGATGCGCTGGAGGGTTTTAGCTGGGGACTGTATGTGATGGCCAGTGGAGTCCTGTTGGTTTCTTTCTTGGGTTTGTCTTGCAGTAGGAGGCTTCTGGGTACACGTCTGGCTCTGTTGATCTGTCTCCTTATTTCCTCATGCGGGTACTGTAGTTTTGAGAATGCTTGGTGGAGATTTTGTAGGTGTTGGTCTCTGTCTGTGGGGTTAGAGCAGATGCGGATGTACCTCAGTGCTTGGCTGTAGACAATGGATCTTGTGGTGTGCCGGGATGGAAGCTGGAGGCATGAAGGTAGGCATAGCGGTCGGTAGGTTTTCGGTATAGGGTGGTGTTAATGTGACCATCAATTATTTGCACCGTAGTGTCTAGGAAGTGGACCTCCCGTGTAGATTGGTCCAGGCTGAGGTTGATGGTGGGGTGGAAGCTGTTGAAATCGTGGTGGAATTTTTCCAGAGTCTCCTTCCCATGGGTCCAGATGATGAAGATGTCATCAATGTAGCGTAGGTAGAGAAGGGGCGTGAGTGGACGGGAGCTGAGGAAGCGTTGTTCCAGGTCAGCCATAAAAATATTGGCATATTGTGGGGCCATGCGGGTGCCCATAGCGGTGCCACTGATCTGGAGATATATATTGTCATCAAATTTGAAATAGTTGTGTCTGAGGATAAAGGCACAGAACTCAGCAACCAGTTGTGCTGTGGCATCATCAGGGATACTGTTCCTGACAGCTTGTATTCCATCAGCGTGTGGGATGTTGTTGTAGAGAGCCTCTACATCCATGGTGGATGATATGGTGGATGACAGACAGAAGATATTTATATATACAGAGAACATGAAAAGGTGGAAGTATGCATACCAACTGTAAGAGTCCAATCAATTGAGATGAGCTATCATCAGCAGGAGAAAAAAAACCTTTGAAGTGATAATTGAGATGACTCATAGAAGGTGTGAGGAGAACTTAACATGGGGAAATAGATTCAATTAGTGTAATGACCCAATCATTCCCAGTCTCTGTTTAAACCTAAGTTAATTGTATCTAATTTGAGTATTAATTTGAGTTCAGCAGTCTCTCTTTGGAGTCTGTTTTTGAAGTTTTTTTGTTGTAAAATTGCCACCTTCAAGTCTGTCACTGAGTGGTTAGAGAGGTTGAAGTGTTCTCCCACTGGTTTATGAATGTTATGATTCCTGATGTCAGATTTGTGTCCATTTATTCTTTTGCGTAGAGACTGTCCAGTTTGGCCAATGTACATGGCAGAGGGGCATTGCTGGCACATGATGGCATATATCACATTGGTAGATGTGCAGGTGAACGAGCCCCTGATGGTGTGGCTGATGTGATTAGGTCCTATGATGGTGTCACTTGAATAGATATGTGGACAGAGCTGGCAACGGGCTTTGTTGCAAGGATAGGTTCCTGGGTTAGTGTTTATGTTGTATGGTGTGTGGTTGCTGGTGAGTATTTGCTTCAGGTTGGGAGGCTGTCTGTAAGCGAGGACTGGCCTGTCTCCCAAGATCTGTGAGAGTGAGGGATCACCTTTCAGGATAGGCTGTAGATCTTTGATGATGCGCTGGAGAGGTTTTAGTTGGGGACTAAAATGTTAAGTTCTCCTGTCTATGTGTTCCATTCTATGCATCAGGGCTCAGCAGTCTGCCCCGACAGAGAGAGACACAAGCACCCCAAAGACAGACGCAAACACAACTCTTTGCAGTCTGCTTTGGAGTTAACTGTCTTGAATAGTTTTGTATCATCTGCAAATTTTGCCACCTCACAGTTTACCTGGTTTTCCAGATAATTTATGAATATGTTGAATAGTACTGGTCCCAGTACAGACCCCTGGGGGACTTCATTATTTACCTCTTTCCATTCTGAAAAATGTCCCTTTATTCCTACTTTTTGTTTCCTATCTTTTAACTAGTTACTGATCCATGAGAGGACCTTCCCTCTTATCCCATGTGTTAGGTTCTAGGAAGGCCTCTGGCCTACCTATGGTGCTCTGCAAGAACGAGGCCGACTCCAACACTGTGAGTAATTGGCTTTAATGAAGGATACAGTGACACACCCGCAACGGGGACTCCAAGCGTTGCCGTCACAGAGGCGGGGAACCCAGCGCCCTGCAGCTCGGCCTAGTGTGGAGTCCGAAAGCTAGCACAAAGCAGGCCCATATTTATCCCACTAGCAGCACAGCAGCTCATGCATAATGCAGCAGGGACTTTCCACCCTCTGGGACCGCCCGGGGCCGCCTCCCATGGCCCACAGCCAGGGGCTTTCCACAGAGCAGTTTCGACCGGTCGCGGTCGGTTGGGGCTAGTGCGCTGTGACCTATAATAACCGGCGCTGAGAAAGCAAAATTGCCTAGCTAGGCCGTAACAACGTCTTCCGTGAGTCCCTGCTCTCCTACACCATGACAACTTACTTTGCTTAAAAGCCTTTGGTGAGGGACCTTGTGAAAGGCTTTCTGAAAATCTAAGTACACAATATCCACTGGCTCACCCTTGTACACATTTTTGTTGACCCCTTCAAAGAATTCTAGTAGATTGGTGAGACATGATTTCCCTTTACAAAAACCATATTGACTCTTCCCCAGCAAATTGTGTTCATCTGTGTGTCTGATAATTCTGTTCTTTACCATAGTTTCAACCAATTTGCCTGGTACTGAAGTTAGGTTTACTGGCCTGTAATTGCCAGGATCACCTCTGGAGCCTTTTTAAAAAATTGGCATCACATTAGCTATGCTCCAGTCATCTGGTACAGAAGCTGATATAAATGATAGGTTACATACCACAGGTAGTAGTTCTGCAATTTCACATTTGAATTCCTTCAGAACTCTTGAGTTGATACCATCTGGTCCTGGTGACTTATTACTGTTTAATTTATCAATTTGTTCTAAAACCTCCTCTAATGACATCTCAATCTGGGATAGTTCCTCAGATTTGTCACCTAAAAAGAATGGCTCGTGTGGAATTTCCCTCACATCCTCAGCTGTGAAGACCGATGCAAAGAATTCATTTAGTTTCTCCACAATGGCCTTTTCCTCCTTGAGTGCTCCATTAGCATCTTGACCATCCAGTGGCCCCACTGGCTTCTGATGTACTTTAAAAAAAATTGCTGTTACTTTTTGAGTCTTTGGCTAGCTGTTCTTCAAACTCTTTTTGGCCTTTGTAATTATATTTTTACACTTCTCTTGCCAAAGTTTATGCTCCTTTCTATTTTCTTCAATAGGATTTAACTTCCATTTTTTAAAGGATGTCTCTTTGCTTCTAACTGCTTTTTTTACTTTGTTGGTTAGCTAAAGTGGCACTTTGTCCTCTTACTATGTGCAAGGGCGGATACGTGTATTCTCCTCATGTTCCCTAATTGCAGCACCTACTGGTCACAACATAGCTGTGACCTTGTTACTTGTGAACATTGCCAATACCTTGGGTTGTCCTGATGACAAAGGGGATGATTCTGGATTTTTATGATTAATTATGGTAATTGATACCCGAGTATCCATAATAAATAGAAAATGGCAGCCCTTTACCATTGCTGATATTATGAGTCAGCCATTTGCATCTCTACCCAAAGAGATAACAACTCAGCATGGGACCTCTTAGCATCATGCTATCTGTTCTTGTGAGTAAACATTCCTCCCCCCATTCCTGGCTTTCATACTCCATAAGGGGAGTTGAAGTCCAGGATAATGCTTCAGCAGCTCCTGCAATGGGTTCAGTTGGAGTTGGCTGACAACCTAAAACTATAGAAAGAACAGGAGTACTTGTGGCACCTTAGAGACTAACAAATTTATTTCAGCATAACCTTTCATGGGCTATAGCTCACTTCTTCGGATGCACAGAATGGAACACACAGACAGAAAAAGCAGCAAAGAATCCTGTGGCACCTTATAGACTAACAGACGTTTTGCAGCATGAGCTTTCGTGGGTGAATACCCACTTCTTCAGATGCAAGTGGTGGAAATTTCCAGGGGCAGGTTTATATATGCAAGCAAGAAGCAAGCTAGAGATAACGAGGTTAGTTCAATCAGGGAGGATGAGGCCCTGTTCTAGCAGTTGAGTGAAAACCAAGAGAGGAGAAACTGGTTCTGTAGTTGGCAAGCCATTCACAGTCTTTGTTTAATCTTGAGCTGATGGTGTCAAATTTGCAGATGAACTGGAGCTCAGCAGTTTCTCTTTGAAGTCTGGTCCTGAAGTATTTTTGCTGCAGGACGGTCACCTTAAGATCTGCTATTGTGTGGCCAGGGAGGTTGAAGTGTTCTCCTACAGGTTTTTGTATATTGCCATTCCTAATATCTGATTTGTGTCCATTTATCCTTTTCCTTAGAGACTGTCCAGTTTGGCCGATGTACATAGCAGAGGGGCATTGCTGGCATATGATGGCATATATTACATTGGTGGACGTGCAGGTGAATGAACCGGTGATGGTGTGGCTGATCTGGTTAGGTCCTGTGATGGTGTCGCTGGTGTAGATATGTGGGCAGAGTTGGCATCGAGGTTTGTTGCATGGATTGGTTCCTGAGCTAGAGTTACTATGGTGCAGGGTGCAGTTACTGGTGAGAATATGCTTCAGGTTGGCAGGTTGTCTGTGGGCGAGGACTGGCCTGCCACCCAAGGCCTGTGAAAGTGTGGGATCATTCTCCAAGATGGGTTGTAGATCCCTGATGATGCGCTGGAGGGGTTTTAGCTGGGGACTGTATGTGATGGCCAGTGGAGTCCTGTTGGTTTCTTTCTTGGGTTTGTCTTGCAGTAGGAGGCTTCTGGGTACACGTCTGGCTCTGTTGATCTGTCTCCTTATTTCCTCATGCGGGTACTGTAGTTTTGAGAATGCTTGGTGGAGATTTTGTAGGTGTTGGTCTCTGTCTGTGGGGTTAGAGCAGATGCGGATGTACCTCAGTGCTTGGCTGTAGACAATGGATCTTGTGGTGTGCCCGGGATGGAAGCTGGAGGCATGAAGGTAGGCATAGCGGTCGGTAGGTTTTCGGTATAGGGTGGTGTTAATGTGACCATCAATTATTTGCACCGTAGTGTCTAGGAAGTGGACCTCCCGTGTAGATTGGTCCAGGCTGAGGTTGATGGTGGGGTGGAAGCTGTTGAAATCGTGGTGGAATTTTTCCAGAGTCTCCTTCCCATGGGTCCAGATGATGAAGATGTCATCAATGTAGCGTAGGTAGAGAAGGGGCGTGAGTGGACGGGAGCTGAGGAAGCGTTGTTCCAGGTCAGCCATAAAAATATTGGCATATTGTGGGGCCATGCGGGTGCCCATAGCGGTGCCACTGATCTGGAGATATATATTGTCATCAAATTTGAAATAGTTGTGTCTGAGGATAAAGGCACAGAACTCAGCAACCAGTTGTGCTGTGGCATCATCAGGGATACTGTTCCTGACAGCTTGTATTCCATCAGCGTGTGGGATGTTGTTGTAGAGAGCCTCTACATCCATGGTGGATGATATGGTGGATGACAGACAGAAGATATTTATATATACAGAGAACATGAAAAGGTGGAAGTATGCATACCAACTGTAAGAGTCCAATCAATTGAGATGAGCTATCATCAGCAGGAGAAAAAAAACCTTTGAAGTGATAATTGAGATGACTCATAGAAGGTGTGAGGAGAACTTAACATGGGGAAATAGATTCAATTAGTGTAATGACCCAATCATTCCCAGTCTCTGTTTAAACCTAAGTTAATTGTATCTAATTTGAGTATTAATTTGAGTTCAGCAGTCTCTCTTTGGAGTCTGTTTTTGAAGTTTTTTTGTTGTAAAATTGCCACCTTCAAGTCTGTCACTGAGTGGTTAGAGAGGTTGAAGTGTTCTCCCACTGGTTTATGAATGTTATGATTCCTGATGTCAGATTTGTGTCCATTTATTCTTTTGCGTAGAGACTGTCCAGTTTGGCCAATGTACATGGCAGAGGGGCATTGCTGGCACATGATGGCATATATCACATTGGTAGATGTGCAGGTGAACGAGCCCCTGATGGTGTGGCTGATGTGATTAGGTCCTATGATGGTGTCACTTGAATAGATATGTGGACAGAGCTGGCAACGGGCTTTGTTGCAAGGATAGGTTCCTGGGTTAGTGTTTATGTTGTATGGTGTGTGGTTGCTGGTGAGTATTTGCTTCAGGTTGGGAGGCTGTCTGTAAGCGAGGACTGGCCTGTCTCCCAAGATCTGTGAGAGTGAGGGATCACCTTTCAGGATAGGCTGTAGATCTTTGATGATGCGCTGGAGAGGTTTTAGTTGGGGACTAAAATGTTAAGTTCTCCTGTCTATGTGTTCCATTCTATGCATCAGAAGAAGTGAGCTGTAGCCCATGAAAGCTTATGCTGAAATAAATCTGTTAGTCTCTAAGGTGCCACAAGTACTCCTGTTCTTTCTGCGGCTACAGACTAACATGGCTGCTACTCTAAAACTATAGAGCTCATTTGCTGCTACATTTTCTGTACGTCACATTTCTGAGCTTCTAGAGTTGTCCCTATCTGGCAAAGTTCTTTAATAATCATGTCCCATTTAGGACTAGGGGGTTGATAGGCTGAGCTTTTTGAGCTGGGGCGATAAAGATTAGTATCAGGTATAAATTGTCTCCTGACTGTAGTTAGTGACGATGGTAAACAGTGCAACCATGGTCCTTCATTTATGTTTCTTTGATAGTTACATCATGGCATTTGGGTTTGGGGGTGCTGGGATATGGCGCCCTTTGGATCTGATCAACTTCTATTATTACCTAACCATCTTGAGTTAGTTGTCTGGCCTTGTGCCATACCCCGTGGGCCATCTGCCTTGACTGTCGGTTTTCATGAAGCTCCTTGAACAGTTTCTATGGGAGGATTAATTCGCTTGGAACTTCTCTGTTGGGTTTGACTATAACTATAAGCTTTAGACAATAAGTCCAAAACTTCTGGAAGAGTGCTTTTGGGATGCACATGTAACATAACCTTTCCTCTCGCTGCCTCGTGTTGGCTATGAGGATAGCCCTTGCCTGTCCTGGATGAATATTTCACTCTAACATATGTACAATGTCCTTAAATGATCTTTCCCCTTCTCGAAAATCTGGTGGTAATGTGTTCCACAAAGTTCTATCCACAGTTAACTGTAAAATCCTAACCAAATCCTCATAATCTAACTGAAACAATGTTACTATTGTTTACAAATATACTGCATGTGCTACAATTGGATCTCTTATTTTTCATTGGGTCTACCATCTTTGCAATAGCATCTAGTGTTTTTACATTTGTTACCACTGCTATTGGAGAAGCCTTACTACTTGAGTCTAACAGTTCCAATTTAGAAGTTCATTCTTTTTCTTGTTCTGAAAATTCCAAATTTTCCTTTTACAGTTACAATGGAGATATCCTGTTCTTGCTTTTTCAAAGGAACTGGTATTTATCACATTTGGACAGCTTCTGCAATGGATAATTTAAGTGGGGAGTTTTGCTTTAACCCTTTACACTTTCTCTTGGCTGGGGTAGGTGCCTGCACCTTGTGAAGATATGGCATTGTCAGGTTTTCTTGTGGGAATTCTGCTTTTGGCCAAGCCGCTTGGTGTAAAGTGGGCCTATGGGAATAAAAATGGAGTATGCCACTTGTTTCTCTTCATTATTGTTTCTGGCTCAATTTTCTTAAAGATATTAGAATTATTGGTTGGGATTACCGGCTGCAAATACTTTAGTCTTTCGTGGGAGGCATCAATACTCAAGACTGCCTCTTTGCATGTACCTACAGCAAGTTCTATATTTCCCTGAGTTTCTTGTAAAAAGCAGGACAATCTTGGATGGGCCTGAAGCATGTTCTGACTTGTTCTTTCCTTATTTTTTCTAATTACTGTTTGTTCCATCTCCTGTTCCAACCATTCAGCATTTAATTCCTCATTCACCAAATGCTGCCTGTCTGACTTCCATCTTTCTTTACAACTGACAGCTTCTTCCAATCCCCCTTGTGCTCCCCGCAAATCTTCTGTGTCTGGCACTTCCTCTTTTTCTAACTCTCCAAAATGTTTATTCTGTTCCTCCTCCTGACAGCTTGTAGCCCTCGACCTGGTAAGTGGGGTGAGATTTTCTGTCCTACTGCTACTAGCTGTTCTGTCCCAAGTCCCACCATGGCTACCTGGATATGTGAAGATGAGTTATCTGGTATTCTATTAACAACATATACAGGCGGCAGCTGCATCTCTGTACACATTTTCTTCATTTCCTACCTCTGGGATATCTTGAGTTTTGTTCTCAGGCTCATCTTCGACATTTGCTACCTAACAATATATATCCTCCAGAATATTTAAAAAAAATTGTTCTAATGCCTCTGTTCTTTGAGCTAATTCTGCTGTTTTCATGTCTTGGCCATATAACTGTTCCTGATCCATTATTGCTCACTCTTTCCACATCATAACTTCATAACCATCTTTTTGTAACTGCTGTTTACAGGAAGCCTGTTCTCCTGCAAGACTACCTCTCTGATAGAGGAGCCTGGAATTTACTTCCCATGTCTGACTAAGCTGTTCTCTTGGGGCTTGTCTACACCACAAAATGAAGTTAACTTAACTTAAGTAGAAGTACAGCCACTGCAGTAAATAAAGCACTGGTTCACGTCCCCACTACGCTCCTTCTGTCAGCAGAGCATGTCCCCAGCTGAAGTGGGGCATTGTAGGGCACTGACAGCTGGCGCCCCATTGCCTCAGGGCTGAAGCCTGAGCTATGAGCTGGGCAGAGGGGAGGTAGCTGCGAGCCCCATGCCTGTCTGACAGCTCAGGCTGTAAGTGCTGGAGAAGAGGGGGGAGTTCCATCTGTCAGCCCCATGCTGGGCTTACAGCCAACAGGCAATGTAAGTAATGCATTCTCTACAGACACTGCGTTACCCTAACTGTATCCTAATGCTACATGTCTCGTGGAGGTAGCGTTATTAAGTCGATGTAGCGGGCAATTTATATCAGTGGAAAAATCACTGTAGTGTAGATACTTACATAGTTAGGTAACCACAAGCTGCCTTTTGTCAACCTAACTCTATAGTTTAGACCAGGCCATAATGTAGCACTTATCCCTTGCTCCTGGAATAAATCTTGTCTTGCCTCATCCAACTGTTCTATTTTTTTCTTCAAATTTCTTCTCAGTGCATTACATGCAGTATATACACAATCCATGGCTATTTCTTTTACCTCTTGAGGTTTTTCTTTAACTTTTCTTCCTCAAGGAGGGAACATATTAAGTTCCATGGATCTTGATGTTCCAAGAAGATTTGATTACTTTGTTTTTTTGCTAACCCTCCCCCCTGGGTTTTAATATAATCGCATACAAGGTGTGTCTGTGGGGCCATTGGGGCAAATGCCTGAATTGACACCTGACTCTGTTCCACAATGCATTTAGTAGTTCCTGCTTCAGAAGACATCACATCTTGCTCCCTATGCCACAAAATATCACATGGGGATTTTCCCTACTGAGGAGTCCTTGTGGTGCTTACTTCCCCTTCAGCTGTTAACAGCTGGAGTACACTGAGAGGAAGGGCATTGACCTAGGTTATCCAATACATTTTTCCTTGATCCTCTGTTGGTAATGCAGTCCAGAGGAGTCCAAAGTTTGGGGAGCTTATTAAGAGAGTTTTGGGGAGCATATTAATGACATCTAACCGTCTGACTCACTCTGCCACACCTGACAAGGTCTCTACCCATACGGTTCCCACACACACAAGTGCTATTATCTATTTGGAACTACTTTGATAATTTCCACTTTCAATATTTCCTGAGCTAAGTTTTTACAACATTACATAAACAGACAAGCAAAACCGCACTGATGCCTCTCCAACACCAAACCCCCAGTCTCAGGATCAACACGTACATACCCCAAACCTGCCAGACTCAGAAAAAACATCTCTTCTTACCTGATATCTATTGTCACCAAGTTCAGAAAAAAATCCCTCAAAAAGCTCAAAAATCCCCCCACCCCACTTCCTCCTCACTGGGCCTAGAGAAGCAGGAGCAGAGGCAGCATGGAAAGACAGTGGGAGCAAGGAGCCCTATACTCTGCCTCTATATGGCTGCTCTGAACTAGCACCACAGAAGCTTGTGTGCGCTGCTTTGTGCCTCCTCCCATTCCTAGCTGAAGTCTATGTGCACTAGAGATTCCGGCCATATTTGTGGCAGCAAAATTCACTGCAGCTTCCAGGGGCTGAAACAAGAGTCCCCTGTCCACAGCAGGTGGTACTGTTACCTGCAGTACAGCCACACTGCAGTGTCCACAGTATGGCTGATAACTGTGGCCTATTTGATGGGGCTTTGGCCATGTAAAGGCTATTGAAGCGAATGTAGTGATGCCCTACACCAGGAGTCAGCAACCTTTCAGAAATGGTGTGCCGAGTCTTCATTTATTCACTCTGATTTAAGGTTTTGCGTGCCGGTAATACATTTTAATGTTTTTAGAAGGTCTCTTTCTATAAGTCTATAATATATAACTAAACAATTGTTCTATGTAAAGTAAGCAAGGTTTTTAAAATGTTTAAGAAGCATCATTTAAAATTAAGTTAAAATGCAGAGCCCCCCGGACTGATGACCAGGACCCAGACAGTGTGAGTGCCACTGAAAATCAGCTTGCGTGCCGCCTTTGGTATGCATGCCATAGGTTGCCTACCTCTGCTCTAGACTCATCTTGATGGCATGTTTCTGGATGTAATGTGATAACTTTTGAGCACCACATCTGAGCACCTCCAAAATTCCAGGGAATGTCCTAGGCATCAATTGGCAGAGCTAGGGATGTAACATTTACAGAAATTTTGAAGGCATGGGAAAAAAACACCCTTTTCCCCTAGGAAAGTGGAAATTCTAGAAAAAATTGAAATATCTGCAGTAGGTACTTGCTTATCAAAGCTAAACTTTATTTACTTCTTAATAATCAGAAATGTATTCTGTATAATTTAGCTAGCACATAAAGAAAGTACTGTTTGGAATATTAATGAGATAAGTACAGATTCTTTAGTTTTAATCTGAATAATAATGATGAAGATAGCTAGTGTTAGGGCTGGAGCTGCAGTTTCACATTAAGGTATTTAAGTGCTTCTTTTTAACCTCTTGGCATATAGGAAATAAATATAAAATGTTGAAAATAGAAAGCACCACTATTGTTATAAACTAAAAGGAAGGTTATATCCTTTGGGCTCAGAATTAGTCAATAGACCTGACATGACATTGTCATGCAGATATAAAAAACCCTCATTTCTAGAGAAGCACTCATTTTGCATACTTATTAATTATTACAAAGCATTTTGAAGGGCTGATGAGCAGCAGTAACAATATAATTTTAAACATTCCTCTAGAATGTTTTCACTGTTCATTCTGAGAGAAAATATTTCATAGAACAGTTTCTTTTCAATTTTCCCTCAAATTTCCAAGGTCTCCATACTGGGCCTCAGGAAAAAAAAATTCCCACAAGTTCCAATTTTTCTTCTGGATCCTCACATCTGCAGAGCCCTATTGATTTTGGTAAAAATCAGAAAACTAGAAAATCCATTTGCCCTTACTGTTGCCCCTTACTCTCTCTTCTGAGACTTACCTATCAGTTCTGGGGTGGATGCTGAGGGAGTCAGAGGTACAGGAGAGACAAGGAGACTTCTTCGTTCCTTCCAAGCTTGTTGCCTCACCAAACCTGCTTTATGGTTAGGAAGAGAAAGAGAAGTAGAGAAGATACCAGCCGTACACCTGTCCCTTTCCATCCAAGGACATTGATGAAATTAAGCCTCCTTCACTGAAGGCTGAGGGTAGTGAAAATGGGGGACACATGGCATGAAGGGAAGAGGAGAATGTGGGCCCAAATACAGAGGGAGTTTGCAAGGAGCCCCTAAAATAGAGAGAGATGGGAGGGTGCATATCTGGTGAGTGTGTACTACAGGACCACCGCTGTGCCCAATAAGTAGAGGATATATGTTGTAACAGTCACCAGGTCCAGTGTTGGTTCTTTAGCTCAAGCTGTGGTAGCTTATGCTTTTAGCTCTTGAAGTTCCCAGTTCAGCCCCTGGTGTGTCAGCCAAGAAGGCGGCCATCTCACACCCAGCTTGTGGGGCAATCGGAGCTTCTGGTATGTGCAATGAGCTTAGACAACAGCAGCAATGAAGTGCACCATCCTCTAGTGATTAGTTGCCCCTGCCTGGGAGGGGAAATGCTTTTTGTTTGTTTGTTGCCACAGTCTCTCCTGAAAGGGTCTGAGACACCCAGGGGTGGCTCCAGGCACCAGCACGCCAAGCGTGTGCTTTGGGCGGCAAGCCACGGGGGGGCGCTTTGCGGGTTGCCGCAAGGGCGGCAGGCAGGCTGCTTTCGGTGGCATGCCTGCGGAGGGTCCGCTGGTCCCGCACCTTTGGGGGACCTCCCGCAGGCTGCCGCCGAATTCGCGGGACCGGGGACCTCCCGCAGGCAAGCCGCCGAAGGCAACCTGCTTGCCATGCTTGGGGCAGCAAAATGCTTAGAGTTGCCCCTGGTGACACCACAACAAGATTGGACCAGGGTCGCCCAGAGGATTCAGGGGGCCTGGGGCAAAGCAATTTTGGGGCCCCCCACCTAAAAAAAAGTGCAATACTATATTCTCGTGGGGGCCCCTGCATCTCAGCACAAACCCAGTTTTGAGAAAACTTCTTTACAAGGTATCACTGATTCTCAGCATCAGCTAGTGCTAAAAGGCACTAAAGCTCATTAAAAAGGTTGGACAAATATTTTCCATCAAAACTTTTTCTGGATCGAAAACTAGGGGTTTTTAAAAAGCAGAAAAAAAATCACGGACAATGTCTGCTTTCCTTCAAAATTTGTTGTGTTTTTTTTAATTGAAAATCTGAAATTAGTCTGCCATAACCTGAATATGGTTTGGGGTTTTAGAAGTGTGTGGCCAAATATTTGCTGCTTGCTGTGTTTGATTGTTTAAAGAAACAATAAAAAAATTCTGCTTAAAAAATATCCAAAACTTTTGAATCACCTCAGCTTGTGACTAAACGCCCATCCAGTCAGAGAATTTTCCAGGTTTTTTATACCCTGCTGGCTTCCTTGACTCATATCTGTTTCCATAACTTTGGGTTCATTTAGGTTAGAACATAAGAACAGCCATACGTAAGTTGGGGGGGGATATCTCAGTGGTTTGAGCATTAGCCTGTTAAACTCAGGGTTATAAGTTCAATTCTTGAGGGGGCCACTTAAGGATCTGGGGCAAAAATTGGTCCTGCTAGGCAGGGGGCTGGACTCAATGATCTTTCAAGGTCTCTTCCAGTTCTAGGAGATTGGTATATCTCCAATTATTTATTATTATTCAAATACTGGGTCAAACCAAAGGTCCATCCAGCCCAGTATCCTATCTACCAACAATGGCCAATGCCAAGTGCCCCAGAGGAAGTAAACCTAACAGGTAATGATCAAATGATCTCTCTCCTGCCAGCATCTCTACCCTCTGACAAACAGAGGCTAGGGACACCATTCCTTACCCATCCTGGCTAATAGCCATTAATGGACTTAACCTCCATGCATTCATCTGTTTCCTAGAGACTGGCTCCATGGGGTCCCTCACAAACTGGAGACGGTTATTGTGCATTTGTCTTTAGTATAGCTTATGTACATACTCCACAAACTGAGCATTTGAGCTTGTTCCAGAATCTGAGATAAGCCTATGTTGTAAAAACTGAAATGCTCAAAATAGCACATGCATGTGAATGGACACAGGGTGCTAAAATTAAATTAACCCAGGGGTTCTCAAACTTGGGGGTCAGGACCCCTCAGGGAATCACAAGGTTATTACTGGGGGTTGTGAGCTGTCAGCCTCCACCTCAAACCCCGCTTTGCCGCCAGCATTTATAATAGCGTTAAATATATAAAAAAGTGTTTTAATGTATAAGGGGTGTGTGTCACACTCAGAGGTTTGCTATGTGAAAGGGGTCACCAGTATAAAAGTTAGAGAACCACTGAATTAACCCCTCTGAAGCCTCAGGGAATGCAGTGGGGGGGGGGGGTCTCCCTTGGTAGGGTTGGGAAGGAGGTAGGTGGTGCAGGCTATTGCTCTTCTCATGTGATCCCTCCCCCAGTGGCTAATTTTAAATGAAGCTACCCTCTCCTGACATGAATCTCCCTATGGCACTGAAATTAAATATAGACTAAAATTTGGCATTTGAGAAGTGAAAGGGATGGGAGCCCTAATGGAAAAGCTAACAGCTTGGCTCTTCTGCAAGCCTCAAACTGCTGAATGAGCTTTAGGGTAGGGAAGGCTGTGCCTCCCAAACAGCCTGGCCCTGCCTCCATCCGACCACCACCCACTTCCTGCCCCCCGACTGCCCACCCACCTCAAAAATCCCCCTACCCATCTGTAGACAGGTTCGGACTCACCCCTGTGGCGCCTCCTGCTGGTCGTCCTTGGGAATTAGCTCTTTCCAGCCCTGGAGCACCCTCTGCAGGCCGGTGATCCACCTGTTTGCTACTGGCCCCCATGTCCCTCCCAGGACCCCGGTGCCCCTTTAACCGGGTTTCCCCTTCCCAGGGGAACCCCCACCCTACTATCCCCACTTCACCTCAGTAGTGGCTACTGCCCAGTCTCTATCTAGCCCCCATTCACTGGGGCAGACTGCAGTAGCCAGCACTCATCATCGGCAAAGGGGTTTGGACCTGCTGCCTTGGCCTACCCCTAGGTTGCCCCCTGCAACCCCCAGTACCTTTTGCCCTATGCTAGGCCGCAGCCTGGGGCTTTCTAGGCTGGAGCTTCCCCAGCTCCTCAGCCTTTCCCCAGCCCTGCTTCACCCTAGGTACCTTGTCTCAGTTCCCTGCAGCCAGGCCCATCTCTCTCTAGAAACAGAGAGAGACTGAGTGGGCTCCTGGCTCATAGCCTTTTATAGGGGCCAGCTGTGGCCTGATTGGGGTGTGACCCAGCTGCGGCTACTTCCCCAATCAGCCCAGCTTTGAGAGCAGCAGCTCTCAAGCCCTGCCAAGCCGCTTTTAAACCCCTTAAAACCAGGAGCAGGGATCCACCCTGCTACACCATCCTGCCCCTCGTCCCCTCACCATCCCCCAGAGACCCCCACCCCAACCACCACCCTGGGACCCCACCCCTGCTCCCTGTCCCCTGACTGCCCCGACCCCTATCACCCCCCGCTGAGTCCTGACAGACCCTGGAACGTCCACAATCCAACCCCACCGTTCCCTGTCCCCTGACCACCCCCCCAACCTCTGCCCCATCCCTATTCCCTCCCTATCACCCAGGACTCCCTGCCCCTTAGCCAATCCCCCGGGCCCTGGCCCCTTACCCCCAGCTCCCCCCCTCACCCCCCCCTCACCCGGAGCCTCAGCACATCCTGAGCCCTACTCCGCTCAGAGCCATGTGATAAGGGGGCGGGGAAAAGCTCCCTGGATGCGCTGAGGGTTTGGGAGAGGGGCGGGCCGGGGCCTCAGGCATTCTCGTGGGGGCCCCTGCGGAGCCCGGGGCAAATTGCCCCACTTGCCCCCACCCCCCTCTGGGCGGCCCTGGATTGGGCAATACATTCCTGGGGAGAGGATGAATGCCTCATCTTTGCTTTGGATTTTATCACAGACTGTAGGGAGAGAAAGCTAATGAAAAGTAGAACCCATAGGAAGGGGAATTTGTTTCTTTTGAAATCTGAATCTTGCCACATAGTGGAACTGAAGTTATATCTTCCCACAGACCAACTCTCATAATGACAGACGCTGGTTTGTTTTAATTATAACCTTGAAACTTGAATCACATCTGATATGGTTATTTTGAATAAAGAGGGAAGGAACCTTCTAGTGTATATAAAGCTCTTCAAAACAACCATCTTCTAGGAGAAACGAAACTGAAGACAGGTGAGTGAATTATCAAGCTATTCATAGTGGAACTAGTCTCAATTCTGCTATTAGTAAAATCCTGTGGGTGGTAATGGAAGGGCAGTTCCTTATTCATTGAATTCAATGAAAGCTCTGCTTGAGAAAAAACTCCAAAATTTGCTCTTTAGTGGTTGTTACTGTGTCTCTGCAGTACAGTGACTTCAAGATAAGAGGCATCTGCTTATTATTCAGATTACTTTAGAAAAAACTAGAGTCGTAGAGCAGCTACAAGGAGGTTTGGGGTTATAATCCCGTGCCCTGCTCAAAGAAATAATGAATTTAGTAAACATCTGCACAGAGTGTGTAGGGTACCTTGGCATAGAATAAAAGTACTTACACCTCTACCTCGATATAACGCTGTTCTCAGGAGCCAAAAAATGGTACCGTGTTATAGGTGAAACCGCGTAATATCAAACTTGATTTAATCTGCAGGAGCGCTCGCCCCCCCCCCCCCAGCACTGCTTTACCAGTTATATCCGAATTTGTGTTATATCGGGTGGCGTTATAACTGGGTAGAGGTGTATATAGCAGCAGTAGAACATACTAAACACTATTAATAATATGAAGTCCAGATCAAATATTATTAGGGTTTGTATTTGGAAATAAGCTATTAAGATATTCCATGAAAGACAAAATATGAATGTCAACAAAACTGCATTATTACAGCTTGATTCTGAATTTATTCTCTTGCCTGCCTTCTACAGTGCATCTCAGTATTTGCGCATTCAGTAAAGAACAGTGCCCCATCATTTTAAAAATAGTTTCTTTGTACTCTAGCCCACAGGGCTAGCTTGTCTTTATTATAGTCACTGCCTTGTTTTTATTATATCCTCCTTTCATTATATTCAGCTGTAACACAAGAAACCTACAGGCCTGGATCCTGTAACACATTTGGCTGAAGTGAGTTAGCATAAGTATAGTCAAGTGTAACAGGCTGCAACCTTTGGCGTAGATAAATGGCCTAAGGGTTACCTTTAGAATTTGGAAACTAAGGAGAGGTTGCTCAATGGTAGAGTTAGAATTTACCAGTAAATGCTACCACAAGGAACATAGAAATAATAACCACAAATCCACTTAAGGAAGGGGTGACGGGTAGGATGGCAGTTACATGGATCAATATGTTAATCTACAGAATAAGCACACCTCAGTATTATGTGGGTGAAAAGGCTAAATTTGAGCACGGAGGACTGAGCATGAGCAGGTGATGCTCAGGCCCTATAACAAGGCAGCCACCATTTGGCTGAGAGTTCTTTCTGGACTTCTTCTGTCACTTTCTGCTTTCTACCACTTGACCCTTCAGCTCATTGAGGAACTTGGTCCATCGGACACTGTGGTATGCTACAGACAGAGCTGGTCTTTTGTCTCTTACCACCAGGTCCTTAAGGAACGGTGTGAGTATGCACTTCTAAGGGCTTATGTAAAATGATACCACAGATAGAGATAATAGAGTATTGGGGCTATCTTTTCATGTGATTGGGATCTTTTCTGGCTTTGTTCCTTATAATAATAAAGGTATCAAAGGCTTTACTTGGACCTCAGTGTGGGTGTCCCTGCCTTCTACCCTGAGGCTCCCCGCAAGATATGAAACTCCATAGTTTTAGTTCTGTAGCCGGATTCTGGGGAAAATAACCTTATTGCAGTTAGATCAATTGGCCATCATTACAATCATTAGTAACCTCTAAAAGGTCAGACAACAGTACTTCTTCACAGTAGCACTGTACATTTAGATACTTTCATCCCTTTGCAGACTTTATATCCGACTCTCTTGGGTGCTTGAGAAGAACCGTCCCCATGCTACTAACGCTGATGATTCTGGGCCTTGCTGCCCTCATTGGTGAGTCTGGGGTCTATTTCTATTTCACTTAGCTCACTGCCAAAGCAAGAATGTAAAAATATATTTGTGGGGATGGGATGTGTGATAGGTTTTACCCCCTTGGCATCTCCTGGGGATGAGGGGAGCCCCTCTCATATCCTGGACATCCTTCTCTCGACAGCAGCTTGACTGTGGCCTTGGCTGCAGACTTGGGGTACAGCCCTCTGGCAATGCCTCTTCTACCCTCTGGCATGTGGGGTTAAAGTAGTCCAAAAGAAAAAAGGCAAAATACCTCTATGGCCAACCAAAGAACCAGTTCCCCACAGTATAATATAGGGCAAAGGCCATAGACCTCAGGAGGAAAGGTTGGGCTTCTTATCTCTTGTGTGTCTAAACAACTGAGGATGAGTCCCAGGACTCCAAAAATAAAAACTGTTCCTGCCTTTCCTCAGGAGACTCAGACGGCTACTGTATGTGGAAGAATGAGTTTGGTTTTTGGTTCAAGAGCAACAAGATAAACTATTTCAGACTAATTTGGCTCCTAGGATCAAGGATGACTCCTGCAAGAAGTGGCAATAGGGTGGTCTCAGTGAGGGGCACTTGATATAGAGGACAAGAGGTTTTCACATGTTGCCTCTTTTAGAGCCAAATTAAAATATAGACCAGTTTTCATAGGACTTTCCTTCACAGAGGCAGTGACTTCGGGCTAGCAAGTCCTCCTGTCCAAGAGAAATAAAAAAAATAATAATAAATTACCCCTTCCAAAAAAACCTATGAAATGGAACCCATCTGAGAGTGGAGCTGAGTCTGGTTCATGACTTTGAATTCTTTTAGTTTTACTTATATTCACAAAAGGTTCTTAATGTAAAATCTCTCCATTTAATTGGTCAGGTACTTCTGAGAGTCAGACTGGATGCTATGGTGACATAAACAAGGTTGATACCACTGGGGCTTCCTGTAGAACTGCAAAAGCAGAACACTTATCCTACTGTGGTGAGTATAATTCTGCCGTTCTGTTGCTGTATTTCATCACAATGATCCATAGTACTTTACACCTTCAAAGTACTTTACAAGCATTAATTGATTAAACCTCATAACAGTCCTATTGGCTAAATACTATTGTCCTCATTTCACAGATGAGGAAACTAAAACAGAGAGGAGGATTTAATAAAAATTTTGGTGTAACTCCACTGGCTTCAGTGCAGTTATACTACAAATGATTTTGGCCCAGAAAGGTGACAGCCAATTTTTTTGCAAGTGGCTTCTGATTTTTTTAGGTGCCCAACTTCAGACATTTAGGGTCTGATTTCCAGAAGTGCTCACACAAGCACCTCTAATTAAAGTTATCAGGATCTGCGAGTACTCCAAACCCTCAAAAAAAAAGACCTCCGTTGTCTCTGTTTGGAACACCCAAACCGAACAGTCACTTATTAAAATTTGGCCCAACTGAATCTTTCAAGGCTGCTCAACAAGTCAATGTCAAAGCTGGGATTAGTACGTAGGAATTCCTGACTCCCAGATTCTAGTTTAGTACTCACTATTTTATACCAGCTATAGGCACATCAGATCAACATCAACATCGAAGGAGCTTCTTATTCTTTTATTCTACAAACAAAATTGGACTTAATGCCTCCCATGTTGAGTAGGATTGAGATTCCCTCCTAATGTAGCATGAAATGGTGCTGAGACTCCAAAAGAAACTGAGAGGAAAATGCAACTATTGGGAACTATCTCAAATTACAGCTTCCCATTCCCATTAAGTCTTCTGCATCTGTCCCTAAGAATCCCACCATTTTGAATCCCCTTTTCAACTTCAAATATTACAGTCCTGTCCTTCTGGCCATAGAGGGGTAAATGTGACTCCTCTTAGCTCCTGTCAACATCACTCCTGCATAATTCAGAGAGCAACGGGTTGCAGCTGATTTCTCTTCAGAGTCTAAGCACTCTCCCCCTCCACCTCCTCAGCAAGCCCATTTCCCTTCATCTTGGGGCCTACGAACTAAATCCAGATTTTACACATTATTTCAAGGCACATTTTTTATTTTATTTTTTGCCTTGGCACATTGTTAAAATTCATAATGCAAAATTCACAATGCACATAACTCACAGAAGGGCTATCAGATGGCAGAGCAGAGCTCTGTGCTTAGGAAATCTCTTGTTGATATTAAAATTATTAAGAAAACATCTCTACTTTTCCACTTACTACAGGAGTTCGTGCTTCAACAACAATTGCAGCGAAAGACTTACGTACTATGAACAATTATAAAACCATCATTAAGAACGCTGGAAGAAAAAAATGTGTGGATCCAGCTGTGATTGCTGGTATCATCTCTCGAGAGTCACATGCTGGAAAGGCTCTAAAGGATGGCTGGGGTGATCGTGGAAATGGATTTGGTTTGATGCAGGTCAGTAATTATCAATAAACTAAGAATAAGTAGATAGCTGAGTGTTTAGCAGGGAGCCAACTGCATTTCTCAGTAGTGCAGCTCAGGCTGAAATTGATAGTTGGCACATCACTAGAAAATGAACTATTGCTGAGGCAGCAGCACATTGCACTGGCACATGTCAGACCTGGCAGTATAGAGGCTGCTTCTTACGCTACAGTTTGAACATCAGTTAATTCCATTGGTTTAATGGAAGTCCCTAAAGAGGCCAACCATTTTACCCTTCCACCTAGAAATTCCATGTCTTGTTTTTAATATTTATTTATTTATTTATTTAGGAAGTATTAACAGGTTTACAAATCGCTACTGTGTAAATATCAGAAACAAAACAACAGTCCTTAAAGTTGCAAGCTTTTGTTTAAAGAGACATTATGCAGTAATACAGTCATCAGATCTCTCGATTTTTTTACCACATTGCCTCTTTACACCTATGATGTAATTTTTAGTGATTTTATTAAACTGAATGGAATCTCTGATTGCATGTATTGAACAGACCAGGAATGCCTATCAAATTGTAATATTCAAAAAACTTTGGACAGCTGTGCTGCTTTTGTTTCAGGTACCGTAAATGTACTGTGAGTGTTGAATATATGGTAACTAAACATCTGAGTACCTATTTGTCCTCAGTTTCTTTGGCTGGGTACATAATAAATGCATTATATTTGCACAACAACCTCCCATATTTTTGAACCATTCCATGAGAACGCCACTGATTTTTTTCTCCACTAAGAGGTATCAGTAACTCAGCATCTACTAGCAGATGAGAGATTAATTTTCATTTCCTTTTGTGTAACTAGTTCTGCTAGGAAGGCCCAGGAGGGTTCCCAAAGGATCATTTGGAAATAAATATAGAACCAGTCGTGATATTTGGTTACAAATTGTATCTCAATACTATCTAATGACCATATGGGTATAAAATCTCTTTTACCACAGTTTCTCCAATGCTTATCCTCTATCTATAAAAATCTCCTCTTTCACTCTGTTTCTCCAACACTTCTCTGTCTCTCAGTCTCTCTAACCCCATTCCTCTGGGGTTATTTGTCTATACAGATCCTTTCCCCCTGTGTCATATACAGGTGGGGTTTTTTGGTCAAGAAAGTTGGGTACGAAGATTGATATTGTTTAGTTATAATTTTTTGTTTTATAATTGACAAGTTATGATTGCTTCTATTAGAGTTATCTTGCTGTATAAAACAGCTTCTTAGAAAGCTGAAAACATAATGCCTAACTTGAATGTACTGGTACCATGGGAGAATGGGCCTGTTAATGCTAGTTTTGATCTCTAAATACGTTAGTAAAAGTCTCTTTACTGAATAGCTGCCCAACCATATGTATCCCATGGCTCTCCCAATCTTTAAAGCTCATTGGTTTGTGAGTTGGATTACGATCTGGATTATTCACAAGGGGTGTTTTGGTGAGGGAAAATAATTTACCTTATTTCTAGTACTATCCCAAAGGCATAGAGTAGCTTTTACTCAAGCATATGTATAATTTCTGGAGAGTGTGGGGTTTCTTTGGTTTTTTTGGTTAATCTGTGGTGACCTAGCGATGTTTACACTGCCACAATTTTCTTGCCCAATAAAGACCCAATGTTTGGCAGGGTTAGTGCACCCTCCAGTCCACTACTGCTTTGAGTTGTCTGGCTTGATAGTATCAGACTATTTGGAACAGCTCGTCCACCCTGTTCAATGGGTCTGTACAAAGTATCTGCCCTTATTCTTGATCTTTGCTTATTCCATATAAAGTGCAACAACATCCTCTGTATTCCTGCTAGGGTTTTATCTGGGATGATCACAGAAAGATTTTGAAACAGGAAAGCTATCCTTAGCAAAATGTTCATTTTGTATGTGGCTGTTCTTCCCAACCAAGAAATTGCATACTTCCCCCAGCATTTCACATCTTTTTTCATTTGCTGAAGTGATGGCTTGACATTTCCATCATAGAGCTCTTATGGGTTGTTGGATATTTTAATTCCCAGGTATCTTATAGAATTTATTGCCCATTTGTACCCAAATGTTTTCTGAAAGAATGACTTATCAGAGTCTGGCAAATTTACAGCTAGTAAGTTTCAGATTTGGCATAATTTACTGTAAATCCAGATGTTTTCCCAAAGTCATAGATTTCTTTAGAAACTAAGTATAGGGAAATCTTTGGTTTAGATAAAATTAACATTACATCGACTGTATACACCACTTGTTTCCGATGGGTTCCTGCAAGTTCTATTCCTGTGACAGATTCACTGATCCTTTTCCTTTGTGCAAAAAGCTCCATGGCCAGTGCAAAAAATAAAGGAGACAATGGACATCCCCACCTAGTCCCTCTGTGTAATTCAAATGAGGGACATTTAACCTCATTAATTCACAGAGCTGCTTTCGGGCTCGTATAAAAAGCCATTATCTGATTAATGAACTGGGAACCAATGTCCACACAGGATAGGACTTGCAACATTCTATTCTGTCGAAAGCTTTCTCTGTGTCAAGTGATCTTTTGCTGATCTGTCATTATAGATGATTCCAAGGACTCTCAGGGTACGTCTTCACTACCCGCCATATCGGCGGGTAGCACTCGATTTCTCGGAGTTCGATATATCACGTCTCATCTAGACGCGATATATCGAACTCCGAGCGCGCTCCCGTCGACTCCGGAACTCCACCACCGCGAATGGCGGTGGCGGAGTCAACGGGGGAGCTGTGGACTTCGATCCCGCGCCATGAAGACGGGTAAGTACTTCGAACTAAGGTACTTCGACTTCAGCTGATGCCCACTTCACCAGATGCATGCAGTGGAAAATACAGTAGGAAGATATACAGAGAACATGAAAAAATGGGTGTTGCCCAACCAACTCTAACGAGACTAATCGAATAAGGTGGGCTATTAGCAGGAGACAAATTCTGTTCAAAAGGAGAACAAATCCAAGCAGCTAAAGGAAAACTGCACAAACTTTTTAGGAAATCATAACTCCAAACAAGTATAGATTGTGTCATTACCCACCAGGTCAGTGGGAGGAGAGAGCTTGTCTGACTGTACAAAGTAGTGGGATTCGAGGTTGCACTACAGAAAGGTAGAGACGTCTCCTGCCCAGCTACCTCTCCAGCAGGCTGTTCCCATCCGCCTGAGACTCTGCCCTGCCTAAGCAGTGTAGCTGGCTGGAGAGGAGGGGTGCACATTCTTTTGGGTCATAAATTACAAGGCCAGAAGCGGATTGTGAGCATGTGGTCTGACCTCCTGCCCTTCGACCCCACACTTAGTTCACGTTTGTGTCTCCCCTCCCACCGAGCAGGAAAATGAAAGGAACAAGCAGCTGTTGCCACTGAGCTACCCACGCCCTGCCCTGCTCCACACAGGCTGCACCATTCCTGTTCTGGGTTTGCAAGGGGAGTAGCCTCTCTCTACAGGAGCCAGCAAGCCCTGCAGCAGCAGCCTCTGTTGGAGACAGCAGTCCAATCCTAGTAGCTGACACTACCAACCGTAGTATTTAGTGGCAGATGCAACATCAGCATGAACCATGCATTCTGCATACACGGTCATGCTGGCAAGGGCAGGACCATGTGCTCTTTAAAATGGCCTTCCCTCATGAGATGTGACCTCACACACATCATGCAGGCACAGGTGGGGTCACGCAAGGAGGAGCAGGCTCACACCACTCCCAGAAGTGCCGAAATGTCCAGTATACCAGGAATGTGTGGATGGCCACCTGGCAGAGATATCATGGAAAAATTGCAGCTTGAGGCCTTTGAGTGTGAGTTCTGAATACTCTCTGCTGATAATGCTAAAATTTAATTGTAAAATCTCTGTCTATTACTATTAGTCCCAGATTGGGGGGAGCAGTGCCCTACGGGCTCTCTCCACTTTCATCTCTTCCAGAGAGCTCAGATTTCACAACTGCGCAATTAAAGTGTTTACATGCAGGATTTGGCTTCCTCCTTCAGCATTTCCAGGCACCCTCTTAATTCTGATGTTCCTTCATGCTCTGTTTTCTGTATCATCTCTCTCTCTCTCTGTTCCATCAGTGCCATGTGGCTCTGCAGCTCTGTTTCTCTCTCACTTGCTTCTCTTAGGCCAGTCTCTAGGACAGTGACTTGATCTTCCAGGGCAGTAACTTCCTTCTGTACTGCCAGAAGCTTGGTTGTCGGATCATCTCATGGCATTAATCTCAGAGATCAACTCCCAAATGTCCATCTTGGTGGCCATTTGATTTTCTTCCTGATTTGGTTGCCATGTGCTCATTTGGAATCTGAGAGGTTTCTCCACACTGTGAGCCAGAAACACTCTTACTGAGGTATTCTTTTACATTTTCAGGGTGAATCCACCTTCTGCAATGCTATGCTCCATATTTCGGGCTGAGTTTAGGAGGTCTAGGGGTTGATGGAGGCAGATTAGTTTGCTAGCCCCTCAGAGCTCAGACTTCAGGTAGCCATTTTAGTCCATCCCCCTGCTGATCTCCAGAAATTCAATTTCTTAGCAGCAGCAGCTGCTTGGGGAAAAGCCTCAGGCAAGAGACTAGGTGAAAACTGACGGGCCCACAATGACAGGATGGACTTTATCCACAATGTAATGCCACAGAGACCTGAGTAACAACTATAGATATTCAAAATATTCACCTAACACCTTAAAGCACAGCCTGCTTCTGCCAAGCCTGTCAGTGATAATCCAGCAATCACTTAAGTGTGCTGGGAGTTTTCTTTTTGAACTTTTGTAGTACTTTGCATACTAGTGGTATACTGTAGAGGACTAAAACTTTTAAGGATGAGACAGAGCTTTGCTGGATTGTGCCCTTATAGTATAAGCTTCTTGGAGCAGCAAGAGTGGGGGCAGGGCAGATATACTGCAGCACCAGGCATTGCAGCAGTGCTAGCCAAATAATATCATTAATAACTACAACTTGAAATGGAAAAGAAGCATTTTAAGATTAAACCCCTTTTCATTATCACAGTCCAATGTAGAATACCTCAGTGTTTGCGCTGGGACTACATCAAGTGCAGTGAAGATGAAAAACTGATTAATTTCTCAACCACAGCTTGAGACAAAGTCATGAAGAGTATGCTGAGAGGGAAGAACAGCATAAACACATCATCTTTTTTGAGAAGTAATGTTCTTTCTTTTCTAGGTTGATAAACGCTACCATAAATTGGTTGGACAATGGAATAGTGAGGCACATGTCCTTCAGGGGACAGGCATTCTTGTTGATATGATTAAAGGAATCCAGAAAAAGTTCCCCAGATGGACAAAGGAACAACAGCTGAAAGGTACAGTATAGACTGCATTCAGTCCAGGAGCTAAGGAAACTCTAGGAGAAAAATCATGTTAAAAGTTTCTTACGTTACTTAGAATATTAAGCATTTAAAAATATCAGTATCTAATTTTTAACCATTGGTGCTGTTTGTCTACTTTTGATTTCCCATAGTTTGGGCAGTGAAACTAGATTAGTCGGTTTCAGTATTTTGTCCCATTCTTTACCACAATGTTGTGTGCTGGGTTTCCAACACTACATTTATATAGGGGAATATTTATAAATCCCTCCTCCCCCCGCAATCTAGTTTATATTGACATTTGGGCCTCTACCACTTCACCATGAGTGAAATCCTGGTGCCTTTGAAGTCAATGAGAATTTTTCAGCATCTTTGAATGAGTCCCAGAGTTCACCTTATAGCTTTACACTTGTGTGGGTGGGAGGTGCATTTATAGGAACTAGACAGATCTTCAGGGGACTGCAAAATTGTGCAGTACAACGTGGAGCGGAGATTCAGAAAGGGGAGAAGAACAGAGTGTGAGGTCATGTTTTAATATTCTCCCATGCAGTTCTTTGCAGGACTGAACAAAAAGTAACATGGTAACTGGGTCTTATATTTTATTAAGAACAGGCCTAGTTCAAAGATTGAGAGCTTCTGTTTGAATGTGGTCAGTCAAATGCATACTGAAGGTTCACCACCCTATTAACATATATTTATGTCAAAATCCAAAAGTCCTCTGATTGTGATTGGATTCATGTATTCATGCAAACTATTCTCACAACCTCCTTTTCATAGAATATAAGGGTTGAAAGGGACCTTGAGGTCATTTAGTCCAACCCCCTGCTTAAAGCAGGACCAATCCCTGGACAGATTTTTGCCCCAGATCCCTAAATGGCTCCCTCAAGGATTGAACTCACAATGCTGGGTTTAGCAGACCAATGCTCAAACCATTGAGCTATCCCTTCCCCCTTTTAATCAGTTACACTGTAATAAAGCAAATCATTCACCACCAAATGTCTAATTTTTTTAACACACTAGAAAAAAAACAAGCCAGGTCTGGCTGGATTTGTTGTTTATTTTTTCTTTTAAGTCTGTTTTTAAAAATGTCCCTTTTTTTGTTTCAGGAGGGATTTCTGCCTACAATGCAGGACTACGAAACGTCCAAACCTATGATAAAATGGACATTGGCACAACCGGCAATGACTATGCCAATGATGTCGTTGCACGAGCCAAGTTTTATAAGAGAAACGGATACAATAATTAGTGAGGTGTTCAGGAGTGACACTATATCTGGGGAGATAAGAAGCTGGAACCTGCAAAACCTTACTGATGTAAATAAACCCATTGTGGGAAGTCTTGCTTAAATAAGGATTTGCAGTCTCAGGTACCAGATTTTTAAATTGTGTAATCGGTAAAACATTGGTCATATCAAAGGAAATAGTTTTGAGAGTATTAATAAGATCCTACCCCATCTGATTATTTCTCTGTTATTAAAGCTGCTCAGTCTAGCTATTGTTAATCATAGGCCTTCCAAATTTCACGCCTATTTCAATATCTGCTGCTGTGTTAAAAATAAAAGAGGAAAGTAATCTCTTGGCGGGGGCGGGGGGGAGAGGGGAAGGAAGCCTGTATTTTCAATCTTTTTGTGATTTAGTTTGACAATTTATTTTTCATTGCAGCCGGACATGTGCCTGTAAACAGATAGTATGTGGGGATTTTATGTGTATATATATTAATTTTGCATAGAAATGCCTAGAGACTGGGGGCTGGTCTAAAAAAGAAAAATGATATAAGAAACTTCAGCTTCAGCTACGTGAGCTGAAGCTGAAAGTATATATATCGATATCTTACCTCTCCTCACGCCTCACGCGATCGATGTGTCCGGGGCTCGACGCCGCGCGCCGCCGCCGCCGTGCGTGTGTGGAGTTCGGAATCGATAGTTAGAGAAGGGATCGATATCATCGCGTCTAGATGAGGGCGATATATCGTATATCCTAAAAAATCGTCTATACCGTCACGGGCGGTAGTGTGTAACGTAGTCTAAGATAGATGCTTTTAATCAAATGGAAATTGAATAAGAATATTATTAGCAAGTGAAGGAAGATTCAAAGACTCATCTTTTCAGTTGCAATGTTAGCAAAGGTTGGATAATGACAGCAATACATTTAAAAGCAGATAAGTAAACTTAAAATCATCTGGCACTGCCCCCTGTCGGAAGATAGGATACTGGGCTAGATGGCTGTTCTTATGTTCATAATAGCAATAGACTCGACAGGCTCAACATGAACATTTCCTGACGTACCTTGAGAATTGGACCCAGGAACTCAGGTGGTTTTCAGATAAGTTAATCTAGCAGATCAGTACTGGGCCTGTCAAAATTGGGTGTTTTTGTGTGCCTTTCAGAAGGTAGCAGCCACAAGAAGGTGGATTGAATCCTCTTGGACAGCTCACGTGGCCCTATTCCTTTCAGGAAAAGCTCAGTCATCCTACCACCTTTGTCTGATGAGCAGGTGCTGTCCTACACAAATGGGAGAATAGCACATTCTAGGTAGACTAGGGCTGACCCCAGAAGCACACTGCCTCTTGTAGAACACTCTAGTCAGGGCCGTAGCAACAAAGAACGTGGCCCCCTCCAAACATATGTCCGGGGCCCCTTACAATGCAGAAACTGGAATGCGGTATTTATTTTATACAATATACAGGGTTCATATTATGTATACATAGGCCTACAGTGTACATGTATTCCGTATTTACGCAAAGCGCTTCTTTCGAGCCTTGTTCTCCGCAAATTGGTTAATCAATGCATCATAGTCCAGAGATCTGGACTCAATCTTGTTTTCGATTGAGATAACTGCAAGCGCAGAAAGCCTGTCATCTGTCATGGTTGAGCGCAGGATATTCTTGATCAGTTTCATTCTGCTGAAGCTCCTTTCAGCACCGGCGACAGTAACTGGTGTGGTCAGAAGAATTCTGATGCAAATGCAAAGATTCGGATATATCTCCTGAAGGCTGTTCTTGTATATGTACGTTAAAAAATTGTTTGCCGTGACAAGCCCTCTCTCTTTCTCGATGACATAAATAAAATGATTCAATTCCATTATGAGTTCGTTGGCATCAATGTCTCCCATTTTTCTTTCAAAATTTTTGCTGTGATTCTCCAGTTCATTTTCTCTGTGACACTGCTTCAGGCTGTTAGCGTTGTACAGAAATCCAAACAACTTATACCACTCCGAGTTGGTCAAATCGCGATGAAACAGAAGATATGGCCTGATCAGTGAGAAAGTATATTGTACCATGTGTACACAGTCAGAACAAAAGGCCATGTAGTAACATGGTCTAAAAGCGCACCGGCTTCTGTTGCTGTATTGCCATCTTTCTTTTCGAGCGCATATTCTCGCAAAGATGACAAAGCATTGCGCAATTCTTCAAGGTGATAACGCAATGGCTTCACAGCATCAATTCTCGACTCCCAACGAGTGTCCGATAACCCTTTAACAGATATTGGCATATGTTCTTGAAGTATATCCCAACGTGAAGGTGACGAAGAAAAGATAACGTATATTCTGTTAATCAGACCGAAAAAGTCAACGGCATATTTCGATGACTTTGCCGCGTCTGAGATCACAAGATTCCAAGTGTGAGCTCCACATGGTACATAC
Source organism: Mauremys reevesii (assembly GCF_016161935.1). Lineage (NCBI taxonomy): Eukaryota > Metazoa > Chordata > Testudines > Geoemydidae > Mauremys > Mauremys reevesii. The sequence goes on from NC_052623.1 coordinate 122,099,137, forward strand.
AAGGCACGGTCATTTATTTCTAGCATGCGGGCTTGAACTCCTTTATTCTTTCCTCTCATATTTGCGCCGTTATCATAAGCTTGGCCTCTCATGTCAGCAATGTCTATTCCTAAGTTGTTTGCCTTTTCAAGAAACGCTTCCAATAAGCCCTCGCCAGTTGTATCATGAACATTAAGAAAACCAACAAACGCTTCACGAATATTGACACCATCTTCACCGTTGCATTCAACAAAGCGTAACACCACAGACATCTGTTCTTCATGTGACACGTCGGGAGTACAGTCCAAAATAACTGAATAATATTTTGCTTTTTTAAGCTGCGCTATGTTGGCCTCTTGAATGTTACTGGCAACAAGTTGAATCAGCTCGTTTTGGATCTGTGGACTGAGGTACTGAATATGTGTCTCTGCCTTCTTAATCCTCTGTAAAAGTTCGCTGAGGACAGTATCATACTTTGCAAGCAATTCAAACAGTCCCAAAAAGTTGCCATTCGAAGGATCGCCAAGCTTTTCATTACTTCCTCAAAATGCCAAGTTTCTTTCGGACAAGAAAATAATGACATCAACCATGCGTTTGACAACATTTCTCCAGAAATTTCTTTCAGAAAAGCCTGCAATTCGAGTTGGTCAATAGATGTACGGTTTACTATGCCTGACCAAAGGTCAAACCATTTCACCATACAGTCTTGATGACCTTTGCAACAATGTCACACACTTGCCTGTCCGATATTATAGACGGCCAATCTCCTGGATCATCAGTCAGTGGTTCAGATTCAGATACTTCTTTCCCAGCAGCAGCTGGAATATCTGTCACAGTTTGTTTGGTAGAAGTCTATTAGCCAGGATGGGTAAGAATGGTGTCCCTAGCCTCTGTTCGTCAGAGGATGGAGATGGATGGCAGGAGAGAGATCACTTGATCATTGCCTGTTAGGTTCACTCCCTCAGGGGCACCTGGCATTGGCCACTGTCGGTAGACAGATACTGGGCTAGATGGACCTTTGGTCTGACCCGGTACGGCCTTTCTTATGTTCTTATGTTCTCTAGTTGGATGCTATTGGTTTCAGAGACCAGGCTCCAGCCTGAGCCAGAGTGTCTACACAGCTATTTTTTGCTCCATAGAGCAAGCCCCATGAGCCCCAATCAGTTGACCCAGGCTCTGAGGCTTGCTGCTGCGGGTTATTGTTTTTTTGTTTGTTTTGCTGTGTAGAAATACCCACTGGATCTGATACAAGGCAGTGGAAAAACCTCTCAATTGAGTTCAGAGGAACTGAATCAGGATTTAAGTCTCTCCTCATCTGGGAGGAGTGGTAGATATGCTGGAGGGTAGGGATAGGATACAGAGGGACTCAGACAAATTAGAGGATTGGGCCAAAAGAAACCTGATGAGGTTCAACAAGAACAAGTACAGAGTCCTGTACTTAGGACGTAAAAATCCCATTCACTGTTACAGACTAGGGACCAAATGGCTAGGCAGCGGTTCTGCAGAAAAGGACCTAGGGGTTACAGTGGATGAGAAGCTGGGTATGAGTCAACAGTTGTTATACCAATATAATAAAAACCAGCAGGATCTTATTAAGAGGGATAAATGCCACATTTATTGTAAATACCATAACAAAACAAAAGACAGCAAAAGACAAAAGCAAACAACGTTGTTTTACTACTTATTTTTATCACTACTTATTCCTTACACACACACACACATTCATTCAGGTTCTGTATAGATGTTATCCAGCCTAGATGTTGCTCATGCCAAGTTACTGGCCAGGTATCTTGGTCATGAGGATGGAGCCGAGTCTGTGTCAGATGCATCTGATGCTCCTGGAGGCTGGCAGCAGAACCATAGACTCAAAGTCCTCAGTCTTTAGAGTCCAGTTTTATAGGAATTTATTCCTATGTCAGTTCATGAGAGTTGCTTCATTTTGCTGTTGCTAAATCAATCAGCAGGTGGCTGGCTCCATGTTATTAGATGTTTTGTTTTTTCTTCCTTTGAGGGGGTGGGGGTCATCTGGTTGATCCCACTTGACACCTTCAGCCCACACTGAATTCTTCAGACAGGAAACTCCCTAACCATTTATTCACATACATTCTTTATCTTAATCACATTTAGTTTACTGTCTCTTTACCTTTTGGGGTGTTACCAATTTATGTGAGACTCCCTGTCTTTTAACAAGCAAAGATAAAGTGAGATGAAAACTTACAGAGGGTGGGGGCCTCTATCTATACACTATAACAGCTACTGTTTTGGCTTACTTAGAGTTAATTAATGTTTAGCAAGTTTTATACAAAGTATTTCTTTGAGCTTAACAAGTTTTATACCAAGTATCTCTTTGAGCAGGCTTCACACAGACACAGCTGGTGGCTTGCAGGTTAGAAGCTAAATGTTGGGAATCACAAATTTACTTCTAACATAAACCTTAAGTTAAAGTATCAATTAACAATAAATCAATAAATCATTTCTCATCTAAACCATGTTTAATATAAACCTTCTTTAATATCCCTACATAATGAGCCCTTGTTGCCAAGAAGGCTAATGGCATTTTGGGCTGTAGGGGCATTGACAGCAGATCGAGGGACGTGATCATTCCCCTCTATTTGACATCGGTGAGGCCTCATCTGAGTACTGTGTCCAGTTTTAGGCCCCACACTACAAGAAGGCTGTAGAAAAATTGGAAAGAGTCCAGCAGAGGACAACAAAAATGATTAGGGTGCTGGAGCACATGACTTATGAGGAGAGGCTGCGGGAACTGGGATTGTTTAGTCTGCAGAAGAGAAGAATGAGGGGGGATTTGATAGCTGCTTTCAACTACCTGAAAGAGGGTTCCAAAGAGGATGGATCTAGACTGTTCTCAGTGGTAGCAGATGACAGAACAAGGAGTAATGGTCTCAAGTTGCAGTGGGGGAGGTTTAGGTTGGATATTAGGAAAAACTTTTTCACTAGGGGGGTGGTGAAGCACTGGAATGGGTTACCTAGGGAGGTGGTGGAATCTCCTTCCTTAGAGGTTTTTAAGGTCAGGCTTGACAAAGCCCTGGCTGGGATGATTTAGTTGGGAATTGGTCCTGCTTTGAGCAGGGGGTTGGACTAGATGACCTCCTGAGGTCCCTTCCAACCCTGATATTCTAAGATTCTGTGATTCTATCTGTCTGCCTTGGAAGTGAACTGGTTGTTAAGTGGATTGGAGGGGTCATATGTTGGTGGGTAAGGGTCCTGGAACTGAAACAGGCTCCGATCCTTTTTCTGGCTTGTCTTTTTAGATTGTAGATTCGTTGGGGCTGTTTTTGTGCTGTGCCTGGCACAGTGGGGCCCCTTTCTTGATTGAGGCCTCCAAGAGGGAGTGTAATACAAATAATAAATCATATTTTTAAGGCAAGGGTTTTACATGATTAAATATGAAGAGAAATGTTCTTGTGATATTTAAATGTCAATAAAAAGGAAAGGTGGTAGGGAGGTAGGAGACATAGTTAAATTGTGAACACGAGACTGGTAGTGGGGGAGCTAATTAACAAGTATGTCATCACTCTGGTTACTCCAGGTGTATGTTGCATCTTTTTACTTTATCCTTCACCTGTCCTTGCCTTTTTAGACTATAAATTTTTACAGGCAAAGACCATGTTCCCATCTGCATTCAGAGAGCATCTAGCACATTTTGGATGCTATTGCAACCTGCCTGCCATGCTTGGGGTGGCAAAATGCCTAGAGCCGCTCCTGGTGACACCACAACAAGATTGGGCCAGGGTCGCCCAGAGGATTCAGTGGGCCTGGGGCAAAGCAATTTTGCCCCCCCCCCACCTAAAAAAAGTACAATACTATACAATACTATATTCTCGTGGGGGCCCCTGCATCTCAGCACAAACCCAGTTTTGAGAAAACTTCTTTACACGGTATCACTGATTCTCAGCATCAGCTAGTGCTAAAAGGCACTAAAGCTCGTTAAAAGGGTTGGACAAATATTTTTCATCAAAACTTTTTCTGGATCGAAAACTAGGGGTTTTTAAAAAGCAGAAAAAAATCATGGACAATGTCTGCTTTCCTTCAAAATTTGTTGTGTTTTTTTTAATTGAAAATCTGAAATTAGTCTGCCAAAACCTGAATATGGTTTGGGGTTTCAGAAGTGTGTGGCCAAATATTTGCTGCTTGTTGTGTTTGATTGTTTAAAGAAACAATAAAAAAATTCTGCTTAAAAAAACCCCAAAACTTTTGAACCACCTCAGCTTGTGACTAAACGCCTGAGCCCAGCCAGTCAGAGAATTTTCCAGGTTTTTGATACTCTGCTGGCTTCCTTGACTCATATCTGTCTCCATAACTTTGGGTTCATTTAGGTTAGAACATAACAGCAGCCATACTTGGGTAGGGGGGAAAGATAGCTCAAGTGGTTTGAGCATTAGCCTGCTAAACCCAGGGTTATGAGTTCAATTTGATAGGGAAAATCAGCCCCCCCATTTATAGGCCCAGAATTACAAGTGCACCCTAGCCCCTGCCTCACAGACCCAAGGCCTGTAGCTAGCCCAATTGCTGTATAAGGGTGTAACTGGGTCCTTTCCTCAGCCCCACCCCTGCTGGGCTTTTTCTCTCTCAATAAAGCACTGTGAGGCTTTTCTTGCTGCAGCACCCGTGGCTTTTATTTACACACAGTTCCCACCACCAGCAATACTATTTACAAACTCACAGGTCTTCCTGTCTCCTCTTTTACAGGGAGTCTCCCTTCAGCCTAGAGACTGCCCCTTCCCTGGCCATCCTCCCTTGCACTGGCTGCCAGCCAGCCTTTATAGCTCTTCTACTAGCAGGCCCACAGGTGCAGCCAGTTCCAGAGGCCAGGCACCAGACTTCTCCCCAGCCCCAATCTATTTCTCCTGATTGGGGCTGGCTGAGCAGGGGCTAATTAGGTGCCTTTGCACTAGCACCCTGCTACAAAGGGCAAAGGTTTGAACTTCTGCTAAATTTGTTTATCTGTATAAGGGTCACTGGAGAAGCAAGAAACCAGGGAAAGGGGAACTAGAAGAGAGGGACAAAAGGAGGGCCCATGTGTGCCAGCTCAGCTTGTGACAATTAGAATGTGGCAAGGGCCTTTGCAAAATGTAACCATAAGGTAGGGGTCGTTAAGACAGTCAGACCACCAACTTGACTGCCAATGTTTAGGAAAAACCTAAAATGGAAAATAGTGAGGTGGCTTGCTTCTTTGCAAAATATTAATTCCAAATAAGGCAATGTATCGAATTATAGTTTGTGGTTTTAGCCTTTAAAAGCTTGGAAAAATCTGTAACAGGCAGAGCAGCGTGGGGCCATGCTGACTCTCCCTGCATATATGCTTGTATAAAATAAAGGTGCCTCAGGCTGTCTGTTCTAAAATCAACCGTGTGGTTAATTTTCCACAAAAAATTCTTGAGGGGCCACTTAAGGATCTGGGGCATAAATTGGTCCTGCTAGGCAGTGGGCTGGATTCAATGACCTTTCAAGGTCTCTTCCAGTTCTAGGAGATTGGTATATCTCCAATTATTTATTATTATTATTCAAATACTGGGTCAAACCAAAGGTCCATCCAGCCCAGTATCCTGTCTACCAACAATGGCCAATGCCAAGTGCCCCAGAGGGAGTAAACCTAACAGGTAATGATCAAATGATCTCTCTCCTGCCAGCATCTCTACCCTCTGACAAACAGAGGCTAGGGACACCATTCCTTACCCATCCTGGCTAATAGCCATTAATGGACTTAACCTCCATGCATTCATCTGTTTCCTAGAGACTGGCTCCATGGGGTCCCTCAAACTGCAGACGGTTACTGTGCATTTGTCTTTAGTATAGCTTATGTACATACTCCACAAACTGAGCATTTGAGCTTGTTCCAGAATTTGGGATGAGCCTATGTTGTAAAAACTGAAATGCTCAAAATAACACATGCATGTGAATGGACACAGGGTGCTAAAATTAAATTAACCCAGGGGTTCTCAAACTGGGAGTAAGGACCCCTCAGGGAGTCACGAGGTTATTACTGGGGGTTGTGAGCTGTCAGCCTCCACCTCAAACCCCGCTTTGCCTCCAGCATTTATAATAGTGTTAAATATATAAAAAAGTGTTTTTAATGTATAAGGGGGGGGGTGTCACACTCAGAGGTTTGCTATGTGAAAGGGGTCACCAGTACAAAAGTTAGAGAACCACTGAATTAACCCCTCTGAAGCCTCAGGGAATGCAGTGCAGGGGGGGGGGGGTCTCCCTTGGTAGGGTTGGGAAGGATATTTCTCTTCTCATGTGATCCCTCCCCCAGTGGCTAATTTTAAATGAAGCCACCCTCCCCTGACATGACTCTCCCTACGGCACTGAAATTACATATAGACTATAACTTGGCATTTGAGAAGTGAAAGGGATGGTAGCCCTAATGGAAAAGCTAACAGCTTGGCTCTTCTGCAAGCCTCAAACTGCTGAATGAGCTTTAGGGTAGGGAAGGCTGTGCCTCCCAAACAGCCTAGCCCTGCCCCCTATCTGACCCCCCCACTTCCTGCCCCCCAATTGCCCATCCCCCTCAGAATCCCTGACCCATCCTGCTCCTTGTCCCCTCATCGTCCCCTAGAGATCCCCCCCAACCACCACCCCGGGACCCCACCCCTGTTCCCTGTCCCCTGACTGCTCCGACCCCTATCCACCTCCCGCTGAGTCCTGACAGACCCCCGGAACGCCCACGATCCAACCCCCCCGTTCCCTGTCCCCTGACCACCACCCCAACCTCTGCCCCATCCCTATTCCCTCCCTATCCCCAGGACTCCCTGCCCCTTAGCCAACTCCCCCCCGGCCCTTTACCCCCAGCTCCCCCCTCACCCGGAGCCTCAGGACATCCAGGAGCTTTGCTCCACAACGGCAGCGTGACTCCGGCAGGGCCTGAGCCCTGCTCCGCTCAGAGCCGCGTGATAAGGGGGCGGGGCAAAGCTCCCTGGATGCGCTGAGGGTTCAGGAGAGGGGCGGGCCGGGGCCTTGGGCATTCTCGTGGGGGCCCCTGCGGAGCCCGGGGCCTGGGGCAAATTGCCCTACTTGCCCCCCGCCCGGGCGGCCCTGGATTGGGCAATACGTTCCTGGGGAGAGGATGAATGCCTCATCTTTGCTTTGGATTTTATCACAGACTGTAGGGAGAGAAAGCTAATGAAAAGTAGAACCCATAGGAAGCGGAATTTGTTTCTTTCAAAATCTGAATCTTGCCACATAGTGGAACTGAGGTTATACCTTCCCACAGACCAACTCTCATAATAACAGACACTGGTTTGTTTTAATTATAACCTTGAAACTTGAATCACATCTGATATGGTTGTTTTGAATAAAGAGGGAAGGAACCTTCTAGTGTATATAAAACTCTTCAAAACAACCATCTTCTAGGAGAAGAGAAACTGAAGACAAGCTATTCATAGTGGAACTAGTCTCAATTCTGCTCATTAGTAAAATCCTGTGGGTGGTAATGGAAGGGCAATTCCTTATTCATTGAATTCAATGAAAGCTCTGCTTGAGAAAAAACTCCAAAATTTGCTCTTTAGTGGTTGTTACTGTGTCTCTGCTGTACAGTGACTTCAAGATAAGATGCATCTGCTTATTATTCAGATTACTTTAGAAAAAACTAGAGTCGTAGAGCAGCTACAAGGGGGTTTGCTCAAAGAAATAGTGAATTTAGTAAACATCTGCACAGAGTGTGTAGGGTACCTTGGCATAGAATAAAAGTACTTACACCTATACCTCGATATAACGCTGTTCTCAGGAGCCAAAAATTCTTACCGTGTTATAGGTGAAACCACGTAATATCAAACTTGATTTGATCTGCCGGAGCCCCCTCCCCCCCCAGCACTGCTTTATCGGTTATATCCAAATTTGTGTTATATCGGGTGGCATTATAACGGGGTAGAGGTGTATATAGCAGCAGTAGAACATACTAAACACTATTAATAATATGAAGTCCAGATCAAATATTACTAGGGTTTGTATTTGGAAATAAGCTATTAAGATATTCCATGAAAGACAAAATATGAATGTCAACAAAACTGCATTATTACAGCTTGATTCTGAATTTATTCTCTTGCCTGCCTTCTACAGTGCATCTCAGTGTTCGCGCATTCAATAAAGAACAGTGCCCCATCATTTTAAAAATAGTTTCTTTGTACTCTAGCCCACAGGGCTAGCTTGTCTTTATTATAGTCACTGCCTTGTTTTTATTATATCCTCCTTTCATTATATTCAGCTGTAACACAAGAAACCTACAGGCCTGGATCCTGTAAGACATTTGGCTGAAGTGAGTTAGCATAAGTATAGTCAAGTGTAACAGGCTGCAACCTTTGGCGTAGATAAATGGCCTAAGGGTTACCGTTAGAATTTGGAAACTAAGGAGAGGTTGCTCAATGGTAGAGTTAGAATTTACCAGTAAATGCTACCACAAGGAACATAGAAATAATAACCACAAATCCACTTAAGGAAGTGGTGACGGGTAGGATGGCAGTTACATGGATGTTAACCTACAAAATAAGTACACCTCAGTATTATGTGGGTGAAAAGGCTAAATTTGGGCATGGAGGACTGAGCATGAGCAGGTGATGCTCAGGCCCTATAACAAGGCAGCCACCATTTGGCTGAGAGTTCTTTCTGGACTTCTTCTGTCACTTTCTGCTTTCTACCACTTGACCCTTCAGCTCATTGAGGAACTTGGTCCATCGGACACTGTGGCATGCTACAGACAGAGCTGGTCTTTTGTCTCTTACCACCAGGTCCTTAAGGAACGGTGTGAGTATGCACTTCTAAGGTTTTATGTAAAGAATGATACCACAGATAGAGATAATAGAGTATTGGGGCTATCTTTTCATGTGATTGGGATCTTTTCTGGCTTTGTTCCTTATAGTAATACAAGTATCAAAGGCTTTACTTCGTCCTCAGTGTGGGTGTCCCTGCCTTCTACCCTGAGGCTCCCCGCAAGATATGAAACTCCATAGTTTTAGTTCTGTAGCCTGATTCTGGGGAAAATAACCTTATTGCAGTTAGATCAATTGGCCACCATTACAATCATTAGTAACCTCTAAAAGGGTCAGACAACAGTACTTCTTCATAGTAGTATTGTACATTTAGATACTTTCATTCCTTTGCAGACTTTATTTCCGACTCTCTTGGGTGCTTGAGAAGAACCGTCCCCATGCTACTAACGCTGATGATTCTGGGCCTTGCTGCCCTCATTGGTGAGTCTGGGGTCTATTTCTATTTCACTTAGCTCACTGCCAAAGCAAGAATGTAAAAATATATTTGTGGGGATGGGGTGTGTGATAGGTTTTACCCCCTTGGCATCCCCTGGGGATGAGGGGAGCCCCTCTCTCATCCTGGACATCCTTCTCTTGACATCAGCTTAAAGGTAATAACTGGAGATATACTAATCTCCTAGAACTGGAAGGGATCTTGAAAGGTCACTGGAGTCCAGCCCCCTGCCTTCACTAGCAGGACCAATTTTTGCCCCACATCCCTATGTGGATTGAACTCACAAGCCTGGGTTTAGCAGGCCAATGCTCAAACCACTGAGCTATCCCTCCTCCCCTGTAGCTTGACTGTGGCCTTGGCTGCAGACTTGGGGTACAGCCCTCTGGCTATGCCTCTTCTACCCTCTGGCATGTGGGGTTAAAGTAGTCCAAAAGAAAAAAGGCAAAATACCTCTATGGCCAACCAAAGGACCAGTTCCCCACAGTATAATATAGGGTAAAGGCCATAGACCTCAGGAGGAAAGGTTGGGCTTCTTATCTCTTGTGGGTCTAAACAACTGAGGATGAGTCCCAGGACTCCAAAAATAAAATCTGTTCCTGCCTTTCCTCTGGGGACTCAGACAGCTGCTGTATGTGGAAGAATGAGTTTGGTTTTTGGTTCAAGAGCAACAAGATAAACTATTTCAGACTAATTTGGCTCCTAGGATCAAGGATGACTCTTCCAAGAAGTGGCAATAGGGTGGTCTCAGTGAGGGGCACTTGATAAGTTAAAGAAGTATGGGCTGGATGAATGGACTGTAAGGTGGATAGAAAACTGGCTAGATGGTCGGGCTCAACGAGTAGTGATCAATGGCTCCATGTCTAGTTGGCAGCCGGTATCAAGTGGAGTGCCCCAAGGGTCGGTGCTGGGGCCGGTTTTATTCAATATCTTCATTAACGATCTGGAGGATGGTGTGGACTGCACCCTTAGCAAGTTTGCAGATGACACTAAACTGGGAGGAGTGGTTGATACGCTGGAGGGTAGGGATAGGATACAGAGGGACCTAGACAAATTAGAGGATTGGGCCAAAAGAAATATGATGAGGTTCAACAAGGACAAGTGCAGAGTCCTGCACTTAGGACGGAAGAATCCCATGCACTGCTACAGACTAGGGACCGAATGGCTGGGCAGCAGTTCTGCAGAAAAGGACCTAGGGGTTACGGTGGACGAAAAGCTGAATATGAGTCAACAGTGTGCCCTTGTTGCCAAGAAGGCTAATGGCATTTTGGGTTGTATAAGTAGGGGCATTTCCAGGAGATCGAGGGATGTGATCATTCCCCTCTACTCAGCACTGGTGAGGCCTCATTTGGAGTACTGTGTCCAGTTTTGGGCCCCACACTACAAGAAGGATGTGGACAAATTGGAGAGAGTCCAGCGGAGGGCAACAAAAATGATTAGGGGGCTGGAGCACATGACTTATGAGGAGAGGCTGAGGGAACTGGGATTGTTTAGTCTGCAGAAGAGAAGAATGAGGGGGGATTTGATAGCAGCCTTCAACTACCTGAAAGGGGGTTCCAAAGAGGATGGATCTAGACTGTTCTCAGTGGTAGAAGATGACAGAACAAGGAGTAATGGTCTCAAGTTGCAGAGGGGGAGGTTTAGGTTGGACATTAGGAAAAACTTTTTCACTAGTAGGGTGGTGAAGAACTGGAATGGGTTACCTAGGGAGGTAGTGGAATCTCCTTCCTTAGAGGTTTTTAAGGTCAGGCTTGACAAAGCCCTGGTTGGGATGGTTTAGTTGGGTTTGGTCCTGCTTTGAGCAGGGGGTTGGACTAGAAGACCTCCTGAGGTCCCTTCCAACCCTGAGATTCTATGATTCTATGATATAGAGGACAAGAGGTTTTCATGTGTTGCCTCATTTAGAGCCAAATTAAAATATAGATCAGTTTTCATAGGACTTTTCTTCACAGAGGCAGTGACTTCTGGCTAGCAAGTCCTCCTGTCCAAGAGAAATAAAAAAAATAATAATAAATTACCCCTTTCAAAAAAACCTATGAAATGGAACCCATCTGAGAGTGGAGCTGAGTCTGGTTCATGACTTTGAATTCTTTTAGTTTTACTTATATTCACAAAAGGTTCTTAATGTAAAATCTCTCCATTTAATTGGTCAGGTACTTCTGAGAGTCAGACTGGATGCTATGGTGACATAAACAAGGTTGATACCACTGGGGCTTCCTGTACAACTGCAAGAGCAGAAAGCTTACCCTACTGTGGTGAGTATAACTCTGCCGTTCTGTTGCTGTATTTCATCACAATGATCCATAGTACTTTACACCTTCAAAGTACTTTACAAGCATTAATTGATTAAACCCCATAACAGTCCTACTGGCTAAATACTATTGTCCTCATTTCAAAGATGAGGAAACTAAGACAGAGAGGAGGATTTAATAAAATTGTGGTGTAACTCCACTGGCTTCAGTGCAGTTATACTACAAATGATTTTGGTCCAGAAAGGTGACAGCCAATTTTTTCGCAAGAGGCTTCTGATTTTTTTAGGTGCCCAACTTCAGACATTTAGGGTCTGATTTCCAGAAGTGCTCACACAAGCACCTCTAATTAAAGTTATCAGGATCTGCAAGTACTCCGAACCCTCAAAAAAAAGACCCCCGTTGTCTCTGTTTGGAACACCCAAACCAAACAGTCACTTATTAAAATTTGGCCCAACTGAATCTCTCAAGGCTGCTCAACAAGTCAATGGCAAAGCTGGGATTAGTATTTAGGAATTCCTGACTCCCAGATTCTAGTTTAGTTTTATACCAGCTATAGGCACATCAGATCAACATCAACACTGAAGGAGCTTCTTATTCTTTTATTCTACAAACAAAATTGGACTTAATGCCTCCCATGTTGAGTAGGATTGAGATTCCCTCCTAATGTAGCATGAAATGGTGCTGAGACTCCAAAAGAAACTGAGAGGAAAATGCAACTATTGGGAACTATCTCAAATTACAGCTTCCCATTCCCATTAAGTCTTCTGCATCTGTCCCTAAGAATCCCACCATTTTGAATCCCCCTCTCAACTTTAAATATTACAGTCCTGTCCTTCTGGCCATAGAGGGGTAAATGTGACTCCTCTTAGCTCCTGTCAACATCACTCCTGCATAATTCAGAGAGCAACGGGTTGCAGCTGATTTCTCTTCAGAGTCTAAGCACTCTCCCCCTCCACCTCCTCAGCAAGCCCATTCACCTTCATCTTGGGGCCTACGAACTAAATCCAGATTTTACACATTATTTCAAGGCACATTTTTTATTTTATTTTTTGCCTTGGCACATTGTTAAAATTCATAATGCAAAATTCGCAATGCACATAACTCACAGAAGGGCTATCAGATGGCAGAGCAGAGCTCTGTGCTTAGGAAATCTCTTGTTGATATTAAAATTATTAAGAAAACATCTCTACTTTTCCACTTACTACAGGAGTTCGTGCTTCAACAACAATTGCAGCGAAAGACTTACGTACTATGAACAATTATAAAACCATCATTAAGAACGCTGGAAGAAAAAAATGTGTGGATCCAGCTGTGATTGCTGGTATCATCTCTCGAGAGTCACATGCTGGAACGGCTCTAAGGGGTGGCTGGGGTGATCGTGGAAATGGATTTGGTTTGATGCAGGTCAGTAATTATCAATTAACTAAGAATAAGTAGATAGCTGAGTGTTTAGCAGGGAGCCAACTGCATTTCTCAGTAGTGCAGCTCAGGCTGAAATTGATAGTTGGCACATCACTAGAAAACGAACTATTGCTGAGGCAGCAGCACATTGCACTGGCACATGTCAGACCTGGCAGTATAGAGGCTGCTTCTTACGCTGCAGTTTGAACATCAGTTAATTCCATTGGTTTAATGGAAGTCCCTAAAGAGGCCAACCATTTTACCCTTCCACCTAGAAACTCCATGTCTTGTTTTTAATATTTATTTATTTATTTATTTATTTAGGAAGTATTAACAGGTTTACAAATTGCTGCTGTGTAAATATCAGAAACAAAACAACAGTCCTTAAAGTCGCAAGCTTTTGTTTAAAGAGACATTATGCAGTAATACAGTCATCAGATCTCTCGATTTTTTTACCACATTGCCTCTTTACACCTATGATGTAATTTTTAGTGATTTTATTAAACTGAATGGAATCTCTGATTGCATGTATTGAACAGACCAGGAATGCCTATCAAATTGTAATATTCAAAAAACTTTGGACAGCTGTGCTGCTTTTGTTTCAGGTACCGTAAATGTACTGTGAGTGTTGAATATATGGTAACTAAACATCTGAGTATCTATTTGTCCTCAGTTTCTTTGGCTGGGTACATAATAGATGCATTATATTTGCACAACAACCTCCCATATTTTTGAACCATTCCTTGAGAACGGCACTGTTTTTTTCTCCACTAAGAGGTATCAGTAACTCAGCATCTACTAGCAGATGAGAGATTAATTTTCATTTCCTTTTGTGTAACTAGTTCTGCTAGGAAGGCCCAGGAGGGTTCCCAAAGGATCATTTGGAAATAAATATAGAACCAGTCGTGATATTTGGTTACAAATTGTATCTCAATACTATCTAATGACCATATGTGTATAAAATCTCTTTTACCACAGTTTCTCCAATGCTTATCCTCTATCTATAAAAATCTCCTCTTTCACTCTGTTTCTCCAACACTTCTCTGTCTCTCAGTCTCTCTAACCCCATTCCTCTGGGGTTATTTGTCTATACAGATCCTTTCCCCCTGTGTCATATACAGGTGGGGTTTTTTTGTCAAGAAAGTTGGGTACGAAGATTGATTTTGATTAGTTATAATTTTTTGTCTTATAATTGACAAGTTGTGATTGCTTCTATTAGAGTTATCTTGCTGTATAAAACAGCTTCTTAGAAAGCTGAAAACATTATGCCTAACTTGAATGTACTGGTACCATGGGAGAATGGGCCTGTTAATGCTAGTTTTGATCTCTAAATACGTTAGTAAAAGTCTCTTTACTGAATAGCTGCCCAACCATGTGTATCCCATGGCTCACCCAATCTTTAAAGCTCATTGGTTTGTGAGTTGGATTACGATCTGGATTATTCGCAAGGGGTGTTTTGGTGAGGGAAAATAATTTACCTTATTTCTAGTACTATCCCAAAGGCATAGAGTAGCTTTTACTCAAGCATATGTATAATTTCTGGAGGGTGTGGGTTTTTTTTTTTTTTGGTTAATCTGTGGTGACCTAGCGATGTTTACACTGCCACAATTTTCTTGCCCAATAAAGACCCAATGTTTGGCAGGGTTAGTGCACCCTCCAGTCCACTACTGCTTTGAGTTGTCTGGCTTGATAGTATCAGACTATTTGGAACAGCTCATCCACCCTGTTCAATGGGTCTGTACAAAGTATCTGCCCTTATGCTTGATCTTTTCTTATTCCATATAAAGTGCAACAACATCCTCTGTATTCCTGCTAGGGTTTTATCTGGGATGATCACAGAAAGATTTTGAAACAGGAAAGCTATCCTTAGCAAAATGTTCATTTTGTGTGTGGCTGTTCTTCCCAACCAAGAAATTGCATACTTCCCCCAGCATTTCACATCTTTTTTCATTTGCTGAAGTGATGGCTTGACATTTCCATCATAGAGCTCTTATGGGTTGTTCGATATTTGAATTCCCAGGTATCTTATAGAATTTATTGCCCATTTGTACCCAAATGTTTTCTGAAAGAATGACTTAGAGTCTGGCAAATTTACAGCTAGTAAATTTCAGATTTGGCATAATTTACTGTAAATCCAGATGTTTTCCCAAAGTCATAGATTTCTTTAGAAACTAAGTATAGGGAAATCTTTGGTTTAGATAAAATTAACATTACATCGACTGCATACATCCCATATACATTCCGAAGGGTTCCTGCAAGTTCTATTCCTGTGACAGATTAACTGATCCTTTTCCTTTGTGCAAAAAGCTCCATGGCCAGTGCAAAAAATAAAGGAGACAATGGACATCCCCACCTAGTCCCTCTGTGTAATTCAAACGGGGGACATTTAACCTCATTAATTCACAGAGCTGCTTTCGGGCTCATATAAAGAGCCATTATCTGATTAAGGAACTGGGAACCAATGTCCACACAGGATAGGACTTGCAACATTCTATTCTGTCGAAAGCTTTCTCTGTGTCAAGTGATCTTTTGCTGATCTGTCATTATGGATGATTCCAAGGACTCTCAGAATATTGCTTGACATTTGTCTGGTGTTAACCAATCCACTTTGATCTGGATTTATATAAGATGAGAGCATGGACTGCAATAGGCTAGCTAGTATTTTTGTTACAATGGTTATGCCATGATTCGGTAGTGATGAAGGACTATAAGGCCTAAATACAGTCAGGTCTTTTCCAACTTTAGAGAGAACATCAGTAGCTTCTTTCATAGGTTATGTAAGTTCTTTCCCTAACAGAATAGCGTTCTCTCAAAGGATTCATTAATACCTCCTTAAATTCCTTATAAAACTCATCTGGAAAGCCATCAGCTCCTGGAGTTTAATTGCTTTTCAATTTTCTATTGCCTCTAAATTTCTTCTTCTGTTATTTCTTTATCGAAGGTTTCTTTGTCAATTTAAAAAGAACAGGAGTACTTGTGGCACCTTAGAGACTAACAGATTTATTTGAGCACAAGCTTTCGTGGGCTGATGCCCACTTCACCAGATGCATGCAGTGGAAAATACAGTAGGAAGATATACAGAGAACATGAAAAAATGGGTGTTGCCCAACCAACTCTAATGAGACTAATCGAATAAGGTGGGCTATTAGCAGGAGACAAATTCTGTTCAAAAGGAGAACAAATCCAAGCAGCTAAAGGAAAACTGCACAAACTTTTTAGGAAATCATAACTCCAAACAAGTATAGATTGTGTCATTACCCACCAGTTCTTACCCGCCAGGTCAGTGGGCGGAGAGAGCTTGTATGACTGTACAAAGTAGTAGGATTCGAGGTTGCACTACAGAAAGGTAGAGACGTCTCCTACCCAGCTACCTCTCCAGCAGGCTGTTCCCATCTGCCTGAGACTCTGCCCCTGCCTAAGCATTGCAGCTGGCTGGAGAGGAGGGCGCACATTCTTTTGGGTCATAAATTACAAGGCCAGAAGCGGATTGTGAGCATGTGGTCTGACCTCCTGCCCTTCGACCCCACACTTAGTTCACGTTTGTGTCTCCCCTCCCACCGTGCAGGAAAATGAAAGGAACAAGCAGCTGTTGCCACTGAGCTACCCACGCCCTGCCCTGCTCCACACAGGCTGCACCATTCCTGTTCTGGGTTTGCAAGGGGAGTAGCCTCTCTCTGCAGGAGCCAGCAAGCCCTGCAGCAGCAGCCTCCGTTGGAGACAGCAGTCCAATCCTAGTAGCTGACACTACCAACCGTAGTATTTAGTGGCAGATGCAGCATCAGCATGAACCATGCATTCTGCATACAAGGTCATGCTGGCAAGGGCAGGGCCATGTGCTCTTTAAAATGGCCTTCCCTCATGAGATGTGACCTCACACACATCATGCAGGCAAAGGCAGGGTCACGCAAGGAGGAGCAGGCTCACACCACTCCCAGAAGTGCCGAAATGTCCAGTATACCAGGAATGTGTGGATGGCCACCTGGCAGAGATGTCATGGAAAAACTGCAGCTTGAGGCCTTTGAGTATGAGTTCTGAATACTCTCTGCTGATAATGCTAAAATTTAACTGTAAAATCTCTGTGCTCTCTCCACTTTCATCTCTTCCAAAGAGCTCAGATTTCAGAACTGTGCAATTAAAGTGTTTACATGCAGGATTGGGCTTCCTCCTTCAGCATTTCCAGGCACCCTCTTAATTCTGATGTTCCTTCAGGCTCTGTTTTCTGTATCATCTCTCTCTCTCTCTCTCTGTTCCATCAATGCCATGTGGCTCTGCAGCTCTGTTTCTCTCTCACTTGCTTCTCTTTGGCCAGTCTCTAGGACAGTGACTTGATCTTCCAGGGCAGTAACTTCCTTCTGTACTGCTAGAAGCTTGGTTGTTGGATCATCTCTCATGGCATTAATCTCAGAGATCAACTCCCAAATGTCCATCTTGGTGGCCGTTTGATTTTCTTCAGCCCTTGGCATTTCTTCCTGATTTGGTTGCCATGTGCTCATTTGGAGTCTGAGAGGTTTCTCCACACTGTGAGCCAGAAACACTCTTACTGAGGTATTCTTTTACATTTTCAGGGTGAATCCACCTTCTGCAACGCTATGCTCCATATTTCGGGCTGAGTTTAGGAGGTCTAGGGGTTGATGGAGGCAGATTAGTTTGCTAGCCCCTCAGAGCTCAGACTTCAGGTAGCCATTTTAGTCCATCCCCCTGCTGATCTCCAGAAATTCAATTTCTTAGCAGCAGCAGCTGCTTGGGGAAAAGCCTCAGGCAAGAGACTAGGTGAAAACTGATGGGCCCACAATGACAGGATGGACTTTATCCACAATGTAATGCCACAGAGACCTGAGTGACAACTATAGATATTCAAAATATTCACCTAACACCTTAAAGCACAGCCTGCTTCTGCCAAGCCTGTCAGTGATAATCCAGCAATCACTTAAGTGTGCTGGGAGTTTTCTTTTTGAACTTTTGTAGTACTTTGCATACTAGTGGTATACTGTAGAGGACAAACTTTTAAGGATGAGACAGAGCTTTGCTGGATTGTGCCCTTATAGTATAAGCTTCTTGGAGCAGGAAGAGTGGGGGCAGGGCAGATATACTGCAGCACCAGGCATTGCAGCAGTGCTAGCCAAATAATATCATTAATAACTACAACTTGAAATGGAAAAGAAGCATTTTAAGATAAACCCCTTTTCATTATCACAGTCCAATGTAGAATACCTCAGTGTTTGCGCTGGGACTACATCAAGTGCAGTGATGATGAAAAACTGATTAATTTCTCAACCACAGCTTGAGACAAAGTCATGAAGAGTATACTGAGAGGGAAGAACAGCATAAACACATCATCTTTTTTGAGAAGTAATGTTCTTTCTTTTCTAGGTTGATAAACGCTACCATAAATTGGTTGGACAATGGAATAGTGAGGCACATGTCCTTCAGGGGACAGGCATCCTTGTTAATATGATTAAGGGAATCCAGAAAAAGTTCCCCAGATGGACAAAGGAACAACAGCTGAAAGGTACAGTATAGACGGCATTCAGTCCAGGAGCTAAGGGAAACTCTAGGAGAAAAATCATGTTAAAAGTTTCTTATGTTACTGATATTTTTAAATGCTTAATATTCTAAGTATCTGAATTTTTAACCATTGGTGCTGTTTGTCTACTTTTGATTTCCCATAGTTTGGGCAGTGAAACTAGATTAGTCGGTTTCAGTATTTTGTCCCATTCTTTACCACAATGTTGTGTGCTGGGTTTCCAACACTACATTTATATAGGGGAATATTTATAAATCCCTCCTCCCCCCGCAATCTAGTTTATATTGACATTTGGGCCTCTACCACTTCACCATGAGTGAAATCCTGGTGTCTTTGAAGTCAATGAGAATTCTTCAGCACCTTTGAATGAGTCTCAGAGTTCACCTTATAGCTTTACACTTGTGTGGGTGGGAGGTGCATTTATAGGAACTAGACAGATCTTCAGGGGACTGCAAAATTGTGCAGTACAACATGGAGCAGAGATTCAGAAAGGGGAGAAGAACAGAGTGTGAGGTCATGTTTTAATTCTCTCCCATGCAGTTCTTTGCAGGACTGAACAAAAAGTAACATGGAAACTGGGTCTTATATTTTATTAAGAACAGGCCTAGTTCAAAGATTGAGAGCTTCTGTTTGAATGTGGTCAGTCAAATGCATACTGAAGGTTCACCACCCTATTAACATTCATTTATGTCAAAATCCAAAAGTCCTCTGATTGTGATTGGATTCATGAATTCATGCAAACTGTTCACACAACCTCCTTTTCATAGAATATAAGGGTTGAAAGGGACCTTGAGGTCATTTAGTACAACCCCCTGCTCAAAGCAGGACCAATCCCTGGACAGATTTTTGCCCCAGATCCCTAAATGGCTCCCTCAAGGATTGAGCTCACAATGCTGGGCTTAGCAGACCAATGCTCAAACCATTGAGCTATCCCTCCCCTCCTTTTAGCTAGTTACACTGTAATAAAGCAATTCATTCACTACCAAATGTCTACTTTTTTTAACACACTAGGAAAAAAACAAGCCAAGTCTGGCTGGATTTGTTGTTTATTTTTTCTTTTAAGTCTGTTTTTAAAAATGTCCCTTTTTTTGTTTCAGGAGGGATTTCTGCCTACAATGCAGGACTACGAAACGTCCAAACCTATAATGAAATGGACATTGGCACAACCGGCAATGACTATGCCAATGATGTCGTTGCACGAGCCAAGTTTTATAAGAGAAACGGATACAATAATTAGTGAAGTGTTCAGGAGTGACACTATATCTGGGGAGATAAGAAGCTGGAACCTGCAAAACCTTACTGATGTAAATAAACCCATTGTGGGAAGTCTTGCTTAAATAAGGATTTGCAGTCTCAGGTACCAGATTTTTAAATTGTGTAATCAATAAAACATTGGTCATATCAAAGGAAATAGTTTTGAGAGTATTAATAAGATCCTACCCCATCTGATTATTTCTCTGTTATTAAAGCTGCTCAGTCTAGCTATTGTTAATCATAGGCCTTCCAAATTTCACGCCTATTTCAATATCTGCTGCTGTGTTAAAAATAAAAGAGGAAAGTAATCTCTTGGGAGGGGGGAAGGAAGCCTGTATTTTCAATCTTTTTGTGATTTAGTTTGATAATTTATTTTTCATTGCAGCCGGACCTGTGCCTATAAACAGATAGTATGTGGGGATTTTATCTGTATATATATTAGTTTTGCATAGAAATGCCTAGAGACTGGGATAGATGCTTTTAATCAAATGGAAATTGAATAAGAATATTATTAGCAAGTGAAGGAAGATTCAAAGACTCATCTTTTCAGTTGCAATGTTAGCAAAGGTTGGATAATGACAGCAATACATTTAAAAGCAGATAAGTAAACTTAAAATCATCTGGCACTGGCCCCTGTCGGAAGACAGGATACTGGGCTAGATGGACTGTTGGTCTGGTCCAGTATGGCTGTTCTTATGTTCATAATAGCAATAGACTCGACAGGCTCAACATGAACATTTTTTGTGTGCCTTCGAGAAGGTAGCAGCCACAAGAAGGTGGATTGAATCCTCTTGGACAGCTCACGTGGCCCTATTCCTTTCAGGAAAAGCTCAGTCATCCTACCACCTTTGTCTGATGAGCAGGTGCTGTCCTACCCATTTTAGGTAGACTGGGGCTGATCCCAGAAGTACACTGCCTCTGGGAGAATACACTCTAGTTTGGTGGCACTATGGCTATGATACATGGCAACATAATTGGTTGCAGCCCGACATAAATTCATTGGATAAGGCAGTGGACCTTATAGTCCTGGAATAATTTCTAAGGGTCTTGACTGATGGAGTCCAAAGCTGGGTCCAGGGGTATCAGTCGACTTCTACCAATGAAGCTGTATTGAGAACATAGGCCTGTATGGAATTCAGTGATACCAAATCACCCAAACAAGGGATTAGATCAAGGGGACCATAATTAGGTAAACAAGATGACAGAGAATTCCAACCCTGTGGCGGCAAAGGGGACACAAGGAGAGAGAAATTATTGGACAGTTCTATATCTAGGAACCCACAGG
This sequence comes from Mauremys reevesii, assembly GCF_016161935.1. NCBI lineage: Eukaryota > Metazoa > Chordata > Testudines > Geoemydidae > Mauremys > Mauremys reevesii. The sequence goes on from NC_052623.1 coordinate 122,120,048, forward strand.
AAGTATTGATGCCTCAGGCACCCAGGAGATAAGTGAACTAGGTTATATGTTTTCTATGTGGCCAACTGGGTCATATAAGAAAGGACTGCCCGCTCATAGAGTGCAGCTATTTGTACTGCTACTACAGTCAAGTGTATGGCTTGGGACACACTCCACTTTATTTGGACCCATTAAGTTAGCCAGATGTGAAGTGAGAGGCTTTATCAACTCGGGGCACAGCAGAAGCTAGTTCAAGGAAACAGCCTCTGTGCAATAAGAATAGATTAACATTTGCCAGTGTAAGTAGAGTTTGAATAAGCTCTCCCCTGACATCTAGTGATGCACTGGGGGAAAAGATCTCAGGAGCAGACCATATTTGCACATGTCCACTCTGCCTAAGTGAGTAGCAGACAGACCTGCTTTGCCAGGGTGATCAATCTTGGCTGGTTTCGGGTTATAATTCACTTTAGTACTGAATACAGGGGTAATTAAATGTTGCTATCCTGACTGTATGAGTAAAGGGCAGCAGAACAGTACTTAACATGCAGTGACTCAGGTGGTTACTCTAAACTGAACCTCACTTGTTAAGCGGGAGGTAGGGATATCAAATCCCACTGAAAATGAGAAGAGATAGGAACCGGTATTCCTAGCTGGTGGTGTGAACTCTGCCTAAAGAAACCTAGATGCCCTTTGATCTTCCCCTCTCCAGTGGTTAAAGACAGAGCTGATTAGATTCAATGGAGAGTCCTTGTTTCTGTTCAGTGCTTACTAGAGCTGAAATCACTGATGAGCAGATCTAGGGGCTAAGCCTTAGACCTCGTGTGTGGACATTGGTTCAGGAAATGACAACGCAGAGACTGTCCTGGGAGGTGGGGTTTCAAGCCAGTTCAGTTTTGTATTGTTAACAGGAACCCCTATATATTGAACCCAGCCCTTGTTGCTGCAGACTCCAATTCTTCACCACAATTTAATTCCAAGTCATCACAGGGAGCAGTTTCTCGCTGTCAATCTGTAGGTATGGTAGAGGCACCTCTGAGCTGTCCCCAAGAGTTGCCTCCCCCAGGATTCTCCCACCCACATCCAGCACGGGTATTTGAATGTTGTGTAGGAACAAGTGTGTACTATTAATACCCCAGGAATTTCTATGATTCCCTCAGATGAAATCGACTCATAATACAAGAGCAGTAGAAATATTGGGCCCTACAACAAAAATCCGTTTAGAATGAAGAGACCCCAATTTCAGTGGGAACAGGCTATCTCCTGTTGTCTGCAGTGGTTGATGATTAATAGCCAACAATTTAACTCCTACAATAAATCTTCTTCATGGATCAGACTTATTTCAGATCCTGAGACCAAAAACATTGTGATTTTCCAGCCATTGATGTCACCAGATACAGACTAACAGGTATCTGAGCAGCTCATCTCATGGGCCTTTTAAGAGTTGCTGATGGTGACTCTACTGCAGCATCAAATTCTCATTTCCTTTGATGTGGCTTCCTTCTGCTTGGGCAACTCCATCTCCATTGTCTGTTGCCTCTGCATTGTCTGCAAATGTCATCTGGGCTGAATGACAGGGCCTAGCTGTGGTTAAAAAAAAGCTAACAAGAAATTAAGATGCAAAAGGAAAAGGATGGAAAGTAACACTGGAAATTTTATAACGCCTTTATATAAATCAATGGCATGGGCCCATCTGGAATGCAGCGCACAGTGCTGGTCACCTCATCTCAAAAAGGATATTGCAGATGAAGGTTCAGAGAACAGTGATACTAGCGTGATCGGCCTGGAAGAATTCTCATGTGAAGAAAGACTGGAATTGTTCACCTTAGACAGTAGTCAGATAAGAAAGAATATGATATGTCTATAAAACAATTGATGGTATAGAGAAAGTGGAGCAGGCACTCCTGTTCTCCCTGACTCAGAACACAAGAACAAGGGGACATTCAATGAAATTAAAAGGCAGGGAAGTCAAAACCAATAAAAGGAAATACCTTTTTATGCAGCGTGTAATTAGTCTATAGAACTCGCTGAACAGGAAGTCAATGAGGCCAAGGACTTAACATGATTCAAAGGGGGATTTATATGAATGTCAAGAATATCTGGAGTTATCATAATGAGAACAAGAATTTTGGAAGGGAAAATAAACCTTATGCTCCACAGCTTAAGCCAGTCTCTTACTAGTAAAAACCTGGATCAAACATATGTAGGACTAGCCTCTTACATTTCCCTCTTGCACATTAGGTTCTGGCCACTGTCAGAAACTGGACAGTGAACTACATAAACCTTGGTTGTAATCCAGTGTGGCAATTCATATGTACTGTAGTCTAAATTGTATGCAAAAAATCAGTAGTTTCTTTGCAGCGATGTTGTGAAACTATATGGAGGCACAATACTGTATGCATGTATTGAGTTAATTCAAAGCAGAAGTGTCAGTAAATGCATCCAGGAAGAGGGAAATGAATCCAGATATATCCCCCACAACAAACATTTCAGACACTCTGGCTTTACCCCTGACAGAGCTCAGAAAACTGGTGTTGGGCAGAAGATCCAAGCATGTGAGCTGAGAGAATGAAGAAATTTGCCAGGGTTTAAAAAAGTCAATCCCTCATGGAAAGGGTAAGTTAAGGTGAACAAATTGACCCCTCCCCAGACCCCCAAAGGTTAGAGACCTGAGATAAGATAGGCCTGCCTAGGGCTCTAGGGAAGGTAAACATAGGTATAGACATTCTATTCTTTTAAACCTCACTCTCTCTCTCTGGCCCAATTAATATTTAACTATTCAATTAATGTGGAACAAATTGAACAAGAGATACTCACTCTCCCTCCCCCATCAGATTATTTCATAGCCTGCTGCTGAGGGCACTCACCAGAAGATTAGGATGACCAGATGTCCTGATTTTTGGGTCTTTTTCTTATGTAGGCTCCTATTACCCCCCAACCTCTGTCCTGATTTTTCACATTTGTTGTCTGGTCACCCTATAGAAGATCCTTGTTTGAATCCCTTCCATCAGACAGAGGGGGAACTTGAACCAGGAGTCTCCCATATCCTAGCTGAGTACCCAATCTACTGGGCTAAAGGGAGGCCTCTCCTTGGCATTTTGTCTGGAGTTGGGCAGGCACCTAATTTTGACTCACAAAGATCAGTTTAGGTGCTTAAATCACCAGATTCCCGGAGAGTGGTTGCTGGCTTTGAATTGTGAGCAGACATAGGTGTCTCCCTCCAGCCCAGAGTTTAGGCCCTGAACTCCAAGACAGGGGGAAGTTTAAGGGTATGTCTACACTATGAAATTAGGTTGATTTAATAGAAGTCGATTTTTTAGAAATCGATTTGATACAGTCGTGTGTGTGTCTCCCCACTAAGCACATTAAGTAGGTGGAGTGAGCCCACAGTACCGAGGCTAGCGTTGACTTTCGGAGTGTTGCAATGTGGTAGCAATCCCACAGTTCCCGCAGTCTCTGCCGCCCATTGGAATTCTGGGTTAAGCTCCCAGTGCCTGATGGGGCAAAAACATTGTCGCGGGTGGTTCTGGCTACATGTCAGCAAGCCCCCTTCCTTCCTCCCTTCGTGAAAGCAACAGCAAAAAATCGTTTCTCGACATTTTTCCTGAGTTACCCATGCAGACGGCATACCAGGGCAAGCATGGAGCCCGCTCAGCTCACTGGCACCATATTGTTATTGCCCCAAAGGGTCTGAGGTACTCTGCAAGAACGAGACCGACTCCACACTGAGGCCTGGTCTACACTAGGCGTTTAAATCGGTTTTAGGAGCGTAAAACCGATTTAACGCCACAACCGTCCACACTAGGAGGCACCTTATATCGATTTTAATGGCTCTTTAAATCGGTTTCTGTACTCCTCCCCGACGAGAGGAGTAGCGCTAATATCGGGATTAACATATCGGAATAGGGTTAGTGTGGCCGCAAATCGACGGTATTGGCCTCCGGGCGGTATCCCACAGTGCACCACTGACCGCTCTGGACAGCATTCTCAACTCGGATGCACTGGCCAGGTAGACAGGAAAAGCCCCGCGAACTTTTGAAATTCATTTCCTGCTTCCCCAGCATGGAGAGCTCATCATCACAGGTGACCACGCACAGCTCATCAGCACAGTTAACAATGCAGTCTCCTGAGAATCGAAAAAGAGCCCCAGCATGGACTGCACGGGAGGTACTGGATCTGATCGCTATCTGGGGAGAGGATTCAGTGTTAACAGAACTGCGTTCCAAAAGACGAAATGAAAAAGTATTTGAAAGAATTTCTAAGGCTATGACGGATAAAGGCCACTGCAGGGACTCAGTGCACTGCAGAGTGAAAGTTAAGGAGCTCAGACAAGCCTACCAGAAAACCAAAGAAGCAAACGGAAGGTCCGGGGCAGGTCGAAAAACATGCCGCTTCTATGCTGAGCTGTATGCAATTTTAGGGGGCTGTGCCACAAGTACCCCACCCCTGACCGTGGATTCCGAGGTGGGGGTTGTAATCTCTGCCATGTCTGAGGATTATGCAGACGGGGAAGATGAAGATGAAGAAGAAGAGGAAGACCTAGCAGAGAGCACACAGCACTCCGTGACCCCCAGCAGCCAGGAGCTTTTTATCACCCTGACGGAATTACCCTGCTCCCAGCCCTCACAAGCAACTATTCCAGACAATGACGCCATGGAAGGGAGCTCTGGTGAGTGTACCTTTGCAAATAGCAAACATTGTTTTTTAAGCAAGCCTTTTTTAATGATTGATTTGCCCTGAGGACTTGGGATGCATTCGCAGACAGTATAGTTACTTAGAAAAGTTTGTTAACATGTCCGGGATTGAGAGGAAATCCTCCAGGGACATCTCGATGAAGCGCTCCTGTAGGTACTCCAGAAGCCTTTGCAGAAGGTTTCTGGGCAAGGCATCCTTGTTCCGCCCACCATGGTAGGACACTTTACCATGCCATGCATGTAGCAAGTAATCAGGTATCATTGTGGCAAAGCATAGCAGCGTATGGTCCCGGTGACTGCTGGCATTCAAGAAGCATCCGCTCTTTATCTTGTTCTGTTATCCTCAGCAAAGTGATATCGTTCAGGATAACCTGGTTAAAAATCAGGAATTTAAGTAAGGGGGGTGGCCATTTTTCTACTGGGTTCGTGGAATGCAGCAGCTTAAAAAAAACACTTTCCTGCACGTAGCGAAGCGGGGGGAGGGGAGGAGTGAAATGCCGATGATCTTTTGTGTTTGGTCACCGGCGATCTTCCCCAAGCTACCAGACACGCAGTGGGTGGGGAGGAAGGTTGTTGATTAGCAGGGAGCTAGCGTGGTATTAGCCATGAGTTGGCGGGGAGGGGTAAATCACTGAGACAGTGGCTTACCATGGCCGCATGCAAGCTGAATTCTGATGCCTGGACCTGTGTCTGTGAGATCTGTAACTCCAGAGCTGCAAGCACTCACTATTAAGATGAAAATGCGACCTTGTAGGGAAATCACATGTGCTAGGTGAATAGTGATGTTCACTGTGAAACAGTATAACCATTGTTCTGTAAAATGTATCTTTCTAAATATTTATCTCCCTCATGCAGCTGCAAATTTTTCAACCATCCCTCCTCCATCCCAAAGGCTAGCACAGATAAGGCGGAGGAAAAAGAAGACGCGAGATGAGATGTTCTCGGATATTATGGAAGTTACACGCAATGAAAGAGCTCATCTGAATGAGTGGAAGGACGTGGTTTCAAATTACAGGAAAGAGGCCAGTGAACGTGAGGACAGGAGGGACAACCGAGATGAGAGGTGGCGGCAGGAAGACCGGCAGGAAAATCAGCGGTTGCGGCAGGAAGATCAGCGGTGGCGGGATGCAACTCTGGGGCTGCTGCGTGATCAAACTGACATGCTCCGGCGTCTGGTGGAGCTTCAGGAACGGCAGCAGGATCACAGAGTGCCGCTGCAGCCCCTGTATAACCACTCTCCCCCCTCACCATGTTCCTTAGCCTCCTCACCCAGACATGTAAGAACGCGGTGGGGGGAGGCTCCATGCACCCGCCCACTCCACCCCCGTGGACAGCCCAACCAGAAGGATGTCGTTACTCTGAATTTTTTTTTAATGGCCTTCTCCATCCCTCCTATCCTCCTCCCAAAGCACACCCTTACTTCTCTCCCTCTTTTTATAATGAATCAATAAAGAATTCATGCTTTTTAAATGAGAGTGACTTTATTTGCATAAGTAAGCTGTACTCGAAGGGGGAGGGGGAGTTGCTTACAGGCACTGAGTCAATCAAGGGGGTTGGGTGTTCATCAACAAACACAGCAGTCACACTGTACCCTGGCCATTGATGAAGCTCGTTTTCAAAGCTTCTCTGATGCGCACCGCTTCCTGGTGTGCTCTTCTAATCTCCCTGGTGTCTGGCTGCGCGTAATCAGCGGCCAGGTGATTTGCCTCAGCCTCCCACCCCGCCATAAAGGTCTCCCCCTTACTCTCACAGAGATTGTGGAGAATACAGCAAGCAGCAATAACATAGGGGACATTGGTTTGGCTGAGGTCTGAGCGAGTCAGTAATGTGCGCCAGCGTGCCTTTAAACAGCCAAATGCACATTCCACCACCATTCTGCACTTGCTCAGCCTGTAATTGAACAGATCCTGACCACTGTCCAGGCTGCCTGTGTATGGCTTCATGAGCCATGGCATCAAGGGGTAGGCTGGGTCCCCCAGGATAACGACAGGCATTTCAACATCCCCAACTGTTATTTTCTGGTCTGGGAAGTAATTCCCTTGCTGCAGCCGTTTAAACAGAGTAGTGCTTCTGAATACGCGAGGCCATGAACCCTCCTGGCCATCCCACGTGGATGTTTGTGAAACGTCCTCAGATCCACCAGTGCTTGCAGCACCATTGAAAAGTACCCCTTCCGGTTTACGTACTGGGTGCCCTGGTGCTGCGGTGCCAAGATAGGGATATGGATTCCATCTATCGCCCCCCCCACAGTTAGGGAATCCCAGTGCAGTAAAGCCATCCACTACGGCCTGCACGTTTCCCAGAGTCACAACCTTTCGTAGCAGCAGCTTAGTGATTGCTTTAGCTACTTGCATCACAGCAGCCCCCACAGTAGATTTTCCAACTCCAAATTGATTCCCGACTGACCGGTAGCTGTCTGGCGTTGCAAGCTTCCACAGGGCTATCGCCACTCACTTCTCTACTGTGAGGGCTGCTCTCATCTTGGTATTATGGCGTTTCAGGGCAGGGGCAAGCAAGTCACAAAGTTCCATGAAAGTGCCCTTACGCATGCAAAAGTTTCGCAGCCACTGGGAATCGTCCCACACCTGCAACACAATGCGGTCCCACCAGTCAGTGCTTGTTTCCCGGGCCCAAAATCGGCGTTCAATGGATAGAATCTGCCCCATTACCATCAGGATCTCCAAAGCGCCGGGGCCCGCGGTTTGAGAGAATTCTGTGTCTACGTCCTCATCACTGTCATCGCCGCGCTGCCGTATCCGCCTCCTCCTAGCCTCGGTTCGAAGGTCCTGGTTCAGCATATACTGCACAAGAGTGCGCGAGGTGTTTAAAACATCCACGATTGCGGTATTGAGCTGAGCAGGGTCCATGCTTGCTGTGCTATGGCGTCTGCACAGTTCACCAAGCAAAAAAGGCGCGAAACGGTTGTCTGCCGCTTTCAGGGAGGGATGGAGGGGTGAGGCTGTACCCAGAACCACCCGCGAAAATGATTTTTGCCCCATCAGGCACTGGTATCTCAACCCGGAAATGCCAAGGGGCGGGGGAGGCTGCGGGAACTATGGGATAGCTACGGGATAGCTACCCACAGTGCAACGCTGCAGAAATCGACACTAGCCTCGGACCATGGACGCACACCACCGATTTAATGTGTTTAGTGTGGCCGCGCGCACTCGATTTTATACAATCTGTTTTACAAAACCGGTTTATGCAAATTCGGAATAGTCCCGTAGTGTAGACATACCCTGAGAGTAATTGGCTTTAATGAAGGTAAAGTGACACATTTGCAACGGGGACCCCAAGCGTTGCTGTCACTGAGACGGGGACCCAGCACCCTGTAGCTCGGCCTGGGGTGAAGTCCGAAAACAAACACAAAGCATGCTCATTTTATACAAACAGCAGCATATTAGCTCATACATAATGCAATAGAAACTCTCCACCCTCCGGGGCTGCCCCCCTGGCCAACAGCCAGGGGCTTGCCACGCAGCAGTCCCAGCCGGTTGCGGCAGGTTAAAGCTAGCATGCTGTGTCCTACAATAACCGGAGGCTGAGAAAGCAGAACTGCCTAAGCTAAGTCGTAACAGAATCTTCCGTGGTTCCCTAGCCTTTTACATTCCTCCCCTCACTTTTTTAAGCGCTTTGGTACAACAACAGCAGCATAACCTTGAGCTAATTTAGCAATATAAGCACCAGCATTTTTATTTGTTTGCTTGCGCTTAAACAGAAAAGAAAATTACACAGAGAGCAGAGAAAATTACAGTTTAAGCCAGATTTTTTTTACTTTTATTACATTGTTTGTTATAGGGGGCGGGACTGAAGAATTCCAAAACAACCTTAGAGCTTTACTGCACACATGGCTTTTACCCTGAGGAATTACGAACGAGAAATTCAGTTCCGCCCACACACCTAACGCTTAAATGAACAGAGCAGAAAAAACAACAGTAACCGGTTAAACAGAACAGAACCAAAACTAGATAGTGCACCAAAACCAAATAGTATTTTCTTATTTTATTAGAGCTCATCTTTCATCATGCAATTTTTAACATATAACACTAATAGTACCAAACAAAGCAAACATAAAATAACAAAGGTAAAACAGATAGATGGTGTAAATTTTGCAGGGCTCCCCCATTTATAATTGCTCACCAAACTGTGACAAATTTTTGTTACCAATTTATTTTTTGTGTTAGGTGATTAAACTGACACGGGGGGGGGGGGGGAAATAGAGAAGACACACCATGTAACCACATTTTAAATTTTTATTAAAAATAATACAACAATAATTTTGGCCACAAGACAAACACCATAAGACAGAACATGGAACACAAAACACAAATTGTACTGTGTCAATAAATTATGGTGAATTGAATGCTGTTTAGCTGGCATTAGTTTTTTTTAGTTATTTGAAAGACAAAAACGAAGGCCTGCCCCTTCTGGGCAGTTAATTAGTATTTAAAATATACAAATACCCTTATTGATTTTAGACAAAACAGGGGAATTATTTTATTAGTTAAATTATTTGCATTAATACAGTTGCTTTTTGGCTTGCTTTTGGATTTAAAGCTATTTACAGCTTAAAGTTTTTTACTTTTAATTTTTGCTTTTAAACACTGAAAGAAAACATTACCACTTATAGTGCTTTTAGGACTTAATACTATTTTAATTACATAGCACTATATACATTTTTTAGCTAATTTAACGAAATTATTTATAGCCAAATAATTACAATTTAATAATTTTTTTGCCTGAATTTATTTAGAATTTTTTTTTAGCATTTTTATAAAGTTTAACTGCTGTTTTTTTTAGCAAACATTATTATGAACAGTGACAACTTTTCCTGGGCTAAGTGCGTACATACACTGAGGCTGTAGGGATTTTAATAGCCAAAATGTTTATTGACTTTTTATTTTTATTTAAAATGTTAGGTGCTATTTTAGGGGCACTTGACCATGACTTAATACCACATTCCCCAGCAGGAGTCCCACAAATTTTATTCTGCCAGGGGACACTTTTTTGGTTTTTTACTAGGGTTAGTTTTTAATGGTTTTTTTGGTCAGGAAGTCCTGGACTTTGGCAATGTCAGTGGTGTGAGTGTTTTTTTTTTTTTAATACAGTTGTGGTTTAGCTCCTACAGGGGAAAGGTCACCAGCACTTTACCTTGCCCCCTTTTTTTAATTTTTGCTGTTTAGAACGCACAGTAGAGCTAGAAGGAGAAATAGGCCAATCATTAGTAGGAGAATTCCCCTAATGTGGAGGGGTCTTTTTGCAGTGAGAATCATGGGTCCAGGCAGTTAGTTTTTGGCATTTCACAGCAGTGTTGGTAGTTAGCATGACTTGATAAGGGCCTTTCTAGCATGGAGCCAAAGCAGTTTTACATTGGTGGACTTATACATTGATCCAGTCTCCTGGTTCCAAAGAGCGGCAGGGCTGCTAGGGTCTTTTTTGTAGCGCTTTTTTACCCGTGAGAAAAGAAATTTAACACATTTCATTGGTGCCTGGCCGAGTTTTACAGCTATTCCAGCGGCTTGGACACAGTCAAGCCCCCCTTTCTCTTGGTTGTTCGCCAAGTCTTAGCTGTAAGCATGTCCTTGACTGGGGCCAGTCTCTTATCTTTAGCTTTCTTTAGTTAACTTATTCTGTTCTTTTTCCTCCCCTTGGCTGCTTTTAACCTGCTTATCCTGTGTCAGGACACCCAGCTGATGCAGCTTATACCGGAGAAGCATAACGGTGTTTTCGGCACTGTTTTAGACTCGGACCAGCCAGCATAGGATGCCTTTTCCAGGCCCCTGCCCAAACAACTCACTCGCTTGTAGGTCCGAACGACCTCCGGGGCCACGGCACGGGCCTCTGCCTGCGCCGTGCACTCCAACGTCTTCCCGTCCAGGGCCCGCTGCCAGCGGAGCACCTCCTCGTCCTGGGCCCAAAGGGTGGTTAGGAGGAGCCACCCTAGCTCCCCCATTGCCCGCCGCTCCGTCCCAGACTGCCGGTTCGCCCGCAACCGCTGTAAGCTCTCAAGCAGCTGCTCGGACGTAACCCCAGCTGCCTGCTGGAATCCGGGCCAGTTGGCTGGAGCCGCCCAGCCTGCCAAGGGCCGCGCTACCGACCCCCAGCGTTTTGTTTGGGGCCACCCCGGTATGCGCTGTAGGGACAGCAACGGCTTCCCTACCTCCCCTACCTTCTGCCAAAGCGGCATCGTCTTCCAGAGCACCCTGCTCGCTGCGCCACTTGTTATTGCCCCAAAGGGTCCAAGGTACTCTGCAAAAATGAAACCGACTCCACACTAAAAGTAATTGGCTTTAATAAAGGTAAAGTGACACATTTGCAACGGGAACCCCAAGCGTTGCTGTCACTAAAACGGGGACCCAGCACCCTGTAGCTCAGCCTAAAATAAAATCCAAAAACAAACACAAAGCATACTCATTTTATACAAACAGCAGCATATTAGCTCATACATAATGCAATAAAAACTCTCCACCCTCCGGGGCTGCCCCCCTGGCCAACAGCCAGGGGCTTGCCACGCAGCAGTCCCAGCCGGTTGCGGCAAGTTAAAGCTAGCATGCTGTGTCCTACAATAACCAAAAGCTAAAAAAGCGAAACTGCCTAAGCTAAGCCGTAACAAAATCTTCCGTGGTTCCCTAGCCTTTTACAATATGTTTCCTGGGTACTGGTGGCAGACGCAGTACTGCAGTGCTACACAGCAGCATCCCCTTGCCTTGCAGACAGCAGACAGTACAATACAACTGCTAGCCGTCATCATCATCCCGTGGGTGCTCCTGGTTGACCTCGGTTAGGTTGGTCGGGGGCGCCTGCAGACGTGGGTGCTCCTGGCCGGCCTTGGTGAGGTTGGTCGGGGCGCCTGGACAAAAATGGGAATGACTCCAGGTCATTCTCTTCTTTAAGTTTCGTCTACGGGAGATTCAGTCCTGCCTGGAATATCATGCCAGCTGGAGGCTTCTACCTTAGGCTGCTCTCCCAGTTGGCAGCACTGCACGGTCGCACCTACCCCAGCCTACCCCTTGTTCCCATGGCTCATGAAGCCTGGACAGTAGTAAGGAGCAATTCAACTATAGGCTGAGCAAGTGCAGAATGCTGGTAGAATGTGCCTTTGGACATTTAAAAGCTCACTGGCACAGTTTACTGACTCGGTTAGACCTCAGCAAAACCAATATTCCCATTGTTATTACTGCTTGCTGTGTGCTCCACAATATCTGTGAGAGTAAGGGGGAGACATTTATGGCAGGTTGGGAGATTGAGCTCTGCATGGTCACCTGTGCTGATCAGCTCGCTGCGCTGGCCAAACAGGAAATGAAATTCAAAAGTTCGCAGGGCTTTTCCTGTCTACCTGGTCAGTACATCTGAGTTGAGAGTGCTGTCCAGAGTGGTCACAATGGAGCACTCTGGGATAGCTCCCAGAGGCCAATACCCCAAATTCGACCCAGCAGGGTCGATTTCAGCGCTAATCCCCTCATCAGGGAGGAGTACAAAAATTGATTTTAAGAGCCCTTTTAGTTGACAAAAATGGCTTCATCTTGTGGACAGGTGCAGGGTTAAATCGATCTAATGCTGCTAAATTTCACCTAAACTCGTAGTGTAGACCAGGGCTAACATACACCCCTCTTCTCAGCATCACCCACTGAGCAGCTTAGGCAGCTCCCTACCTAGTGTGCTGGCTTCTGTGGATTGCATTCTAAAGTTCCCCGCCTGGCCAAGGGCATGTGGAGGTTGAGGGTCTATGCGCTTGCTCCCCCACAGCTACCCACATGGCTCTTACCCCAACCTGGCTCCAGCCAAGGAGCAGAGCCTTGGAGTCAGAGCTGCAGCCCGGTCATGGTAAGACCTGTGGGGAGCCATGGCAGACCCTCCACCTGCCACGGTGCGGAGGTGGGGTGGGTGAGAGAAGCCCCCTCCCAATGTCCCTGCCCCCCAGGCTCCCTGCCCAAGGCAGGTGGAGGGTCCGCACCACGGCTCCCCACAGCTGCCCACACAGTTCTTGCCATGGCTGGGCTGTGGCTCCAAGGCCCTGCCCCCTGGCCAGAGCCAGGTATGAGTAAGAGCCACTGTGAGGGCTGCTGCGGGGAGCCTGGGTCCCTCCACCTGTCCTGGGTGGGGAGCCCGGGAGCAGGGATGTGGGGAGTAGGCTTCTTTCGGTCCTCCCAACCCACCCCGGGCTCCAGCTTTGGGCTTGGCCAGGGGTGGGGTCTCCAAGGGAAGAGGCAGGGCCTTGGGGAAAGAGGCAGGGTGGGACCTCAGGGGGAAGGAGCTCCAGCCCCCCCCACTTTCAGGAAGGCTCTGCTGCCCCTGTGCTCTCCCTGCTGACGGCTGCCTGAAAGTTCCAGGGCAGATACTGAGCCAGCTGAGAAGACAGAGAAATGGCAGCTTCATCCCGTCCTCCCTCCTGGTGTGCTGCCTCCCCAAAGTCTGCTGCATGGTGTGGGAGAGAAAGAAAGAGAGCTCCAGCCATGTGCCCATCCCTTCTAATCTCAGAGGCAGGAAAGTACTTTGGTGGAGAGATAGAAATAGGACAGACACATACATTGCCTGGTACACGGTGTAATGGGGTACTCACTACTGTGGTGCCTCCTCGTGGCTGGGTCTGGGGATCATCTCTTACCCAGTCTAGTGCCTTCTTCTGTCACTTGCTCACCCTGCAGCCCCTCTTGCTCTCCAGGACTCAGGGTGCTCTCTCATTTTGACTCAGCCCTCTGGCCAGGTCACTGTATAGTCCTCCCCTTCTGATGTATCGCATTCTCGCTGGACTGGCTGTCCAGATATCATTCCCAGCAGCCCTCCAGTTCAAGGCTACGCCACCTCATCAGTGGCTGGTAGGGGAAAATGGGCTCGCCCACTACTCCAGCCTAGGAACTCTACAATCAGCAGCCAGGATCTCTGGCTGCTATTTCACTGGACTGCTTCCTACTCTGTCTCTATCATACTTCTTTATCTACCACCCTTCTGGGTATGCCCGTCTTAGGATCCCAAGGCTTCTACTCTCCCCCAGGTAGGGTTACCAGATAGCAACTGTGAAAAAACAGAACAGGGGGTGGGGGGTAATAGGCACCTATATAAGAAAAAGTCCCAAAAAACAGGACTGTCCCTTTAAAAATGGGACATCTGGTCACCTACCCCCAGGGTTTCTCCTTCTTTTCTCTCTAAGACCAGAGAGTGACTGCAGGCTTCCACACAGCAGTCCCTTCCTGGTGAAAATGTCCTGACTCTACACTAGCCAGGCCTGCTCCTGTCCAACTGGGCTCCATCCTCAATCAGCGCTTTCCTCTCGAGCCTAACTCTCCCTCAGGGGATGCCTGTCAGGTTAATAGTACAAGTAACTATGTACAGTTATGTTTAATGTATAGTCCAGGGGTAGGCAACCTAAGGCATGGGTGCCGAAGGTGGCACGCAAGCTGATTTTCAGTGGCACTCACACTGCCTGGGTCCTGGCCACCGGTCCGGGGGGCTCTGCATTTTAATTTAATTTTAAATGAAGCTTCTTAAACATTTTAAAGACCTTATTTGCTTTACATACAAGAATAGTTTAGTTATATATCATAGACTTATAGAAAGAGACCTTCTAAAAACATTAAACAGTACACTAGACAGTACTTCCCTGTTTACTCAGCATGTTCTTCTGGTATCAGATGTGATCAAATTTACTGTCAAGTTTCGTAATGAAAACAAACTCCAGTGTATGCCCTTGTGGGAGTTGGCATGAGGGCAGATGTAATCTGTGATGAGAGTGTTCCAGGTCCCCCTCTGTGCCCAGTAAACAGAGGAGATGAGTTGCAAAAGTCACCAAATACAACACTTTAGCTCAATCTGTAGCAGCTGATGCTTTTAGCTCTAGAGTTTCCCAGTTCAACCTCCAGTGTGTTAGCCAAGAAGGTGGACATCCCACTAGATAACTTGTAAGGTTTGAGGGGAATGGAGGAATGCAAGGAACCATTGATGTGTGCAGTGAGGTCCCACCCTCTAGTAACTAGTTGTTCCTGCCAGTGAGGAAAAATGTTTCTAGTTTGTTCCCCCAGAATCTCCTGAGAAGGATCTGTGATACCAGAACCAGACTGGGGAAAAACATTCCCAGGGAGGGTGAATGCTTTGTCATTGCTTTGGACTTTGCCACAGAACATTTAGGGAGGAGGTTGTGAAATCAAAGAAAGATGAAGAGGGAGAGGGGAGAACTGCTGGGTAGAGGAATTTTTTTGTTTGTTTTGAAATTTGAATCATGCCAAATAGTGGAAGATTACATCTGCCCTCATGCCAACTCCCACAAGGGCACACACTGCAGTTTGTTTTCATTACGAAACTTGACAGTAAATTTGATCACATCTGATACCAGAAGAACATGCTGAGTAAACAGGGAAGTACTGTCTAGTGTATATAAAGCTCCTCAAAACATCCATCTTCTAGGAGAAGGGAAGCTGAAGACAGGTGAGTAAAACATTAAGCTAATTCAGAGTGGGAGCTATTCTGAATTCTGTTCATTAGAAAATCCTCTGGGTAGTAATGAAAGACCAAATATGTTTACTCTACTTGAGTAAAGACTCCAGGATTTGTCCTTTAGGTAACGTCTACACTATGAGCTAGGAGTGTGAGTCTCAGCTCACCTAGACATAATCCCTCACTCTTTTCGCTCTAGGGCACTAAAATCAGTTGTGTAGTCATGGGAACATGGACAGTGGCAAGCAGCCACATGGGCTAGCTGTGCCGAGTAAAAACCTGCCTGAACTCCATGGGTACGTACTTAGCACAGCTAGCCCATACCGCCACTTGCCGCTGACTGTGCTCCTGCAGCTACATCACTATTTTTAGAGCATTTACTTGATGAGACCTAGCAAGAGAATGTCTATGCAAGCTGGGAATCACACCCCTAGCTCATAGTGTAGATATACCCTTAGTGGTTATTACTGTGTCCCTGCTGTACAGTGAATAGAAGAGATGAGGCATGTGTTGGTTACAGATTACTTTAGAGAAAACCAGAGCCCTGGAGCTGCTAAAAAAGTTGGAGGTGATAATCTCCTGTGCTCTGCTCGTCGAAATAACAATTAGCAATCAACTGCACAGTGGGTGTAGGGGACCCTGGCATAGAATAAAGGCGCATTTGTAGCAGCAGCAGGTCACCTTAAACACTATGAATGTTACTAATTCCAGATCAAATATTATTGGGGTTTGTATTTTGAAGTAAGCTAGTAAGATGCTACAGAGGCACATTATGATCAAAATTAAATTATTACAACTTGCTGTGTTGATTCTCTCAGATTTTTTCTACACTGAAAGGACCTTATTTGTGTGCTGTGTCAAAGAGATGCAGAGTTATTATTGTGCCCTCAGTCCCAGTATTTATACACTAATACACAAAATTCCCTTCTATCTCAGTATTTGCACGTTCAGTGAAGAAAGTCCCCATCATTTCTTTGTATTTCTTCACAGTGGTACTGTACATTTAGATATTTTGGTTTCTCTGCAGACCTGGATTTATTTTCCGACTCTCTTGGGTGCTTGAGAAGAACCGTCGCCATGCAACTAACGCTGATGATTCTGGCCCTTGCGGCCCTTTTTGGTGAGTTTGAGGTCCATGTCTATTTCACTAAGCTCACTGCCAAAGCAACAGTGTAAAGAGATGATTGTAGGGATGGGGAGATATAAGAGACTAAGGCATTTTTCTGACCACTCCTACAAAACCTAATTATGGACATGGAAGGATGAGTTTGGTGCAATAGCAAATGAAATATACATAAACTATATTCCACAATGCAGCTTTCAGTACCAAGGATGACTCTTGCAAGGAGTGAGAATCAGGTGTTCTCAGTGAGGAGCACTGGGGTATAGCGGTCAGGACACTTTCATGTCTGGCCTCTTTTAGAGACCAGTGAAAGACACATCTCTGCACAGGCCTTCCTCCTCAACTGAGGCAGTGTCTTCTGGCAAGCAAGTCCTCCTCTCCACAAGATCTTTTTCCAAAACAACCCACAATGGAATGTACCCCATCTCAAAGTGGACCAGAGACTGGTTTATGACTTCGAATTCTCTTAGCTTTACTTATGTTCACAATAGGTGCTTAATGTAAAATATCTGCATTTAATTTTTCAGGTACTTCTGAGAGTCAGACTGGATGCTTTGGTAACATAAACAACGTTGATACCACTGGGGCTTCCTGTAAAACTGCAAGACAAGAAGGTTTAGATTACTGTGGTGAGTATAATTCTGCTGCTTTGTTGCTGTATTTCAGCACACAGATTCGTCACAATGATCCATAGTACTTTACACCTTCAAAGGACTTCACAAGCATTAATTGATTAAACTTCACAACAACATTCTGATTGGCTAGTATTATTCTCCTCATTTCACTACGAAACTAAGACAGAGAGGAAGACTTAATAAAACCTTGGGATGATATGGTCCAGAAATTAAAAAATCAATGTTTACACATGTGGCTTGATTCTTTAGGTGTCCAACTACACATTAATTATCAGAAGTGTTCACACAAGCACCTCTAATTAAACTTATCAGGAGCTGTGAATGTTCAGATTCTCTGAAAATCAGGCCCAAGGTATCTCTGATTAAAGTATCCAAAATTAACAGTCACTTTTTAAAATTTGACCCAAGTGACTTTCCCAAGGCTATTGAGCAAATCAGTGGCAGAGCTGGGAGTGGTACTGATAAATTCCTGATCTCATTCTCTTGGTTAGTCCTCATTATGCCACACCAGCTACTTGCACATCAGATCAACAGTTTATCTGGTACTGTCGGGAAAATCAAAGGCGCTCCCTATTCTTTTACTCTACAAATAAAATTGGACTTAATGCCAAACCCTTCTATTGTGGGTAGGATTGAGATTCCCTCCTCATGTAGCATGAAATGGTGCTGAGACTCCAAAAGAAAATGAGGCGAAAGTGCAACTATTGGGAACGACTGTCTCAAATTGCAGTTGTCCCCCTTTACATAAGTCTGTCCCTAAGAATCCCACCATTTTGAATCCCCCTCTCAACTTTGAAGCCCCATATTACAGTCCTGTTCTTCTGGCCACAGAGGGGTAGATGTGACTCCTCTCAGCTCCTCTCAACATCGCTCCTGCATCGTCCAGACACCGACAGGTTGCTGTCAGTTTCTCTTCAGAGGCTGAGCATGCTCCCCACTCCAACTCCTCCCAAGCCCATTCACCTTCATTTTGGGACCTAAAGAAATAGGAATTAAACCACCTTTTACACATTAATTACACAAGGCAAAATTATTTTTTGCCTTGCTTTCACAACGCACATAACTCTCACAAAGGCTCTCAGATGGCAGAACAGAGCTCTCGACTTTTGAAATCTCACATTGACTTAATAATCTTAAAGAAAACATCTTTACTTTTACATTTATTACAGGAGGTCCTGCATCAGAAAAGATTGCTGAGAGGGACTTAAATAATATGAACAAATATAAAGCCATCATTAAGAGCGCTGGCAAAAAAAAATGTGTAGATCCAGCAGTGATCGCTGGTATCATCTCTCGGGAGTCACATGCTGGAACTCTCCTAAAGGCTGGCTGGGGCGATAACGGCAATGCATTTGGTTTGATGCAGGTCAGTAATGATCAATAAACTAGGAATAAAATACTATTGTATATCCATTTGTTTCAACATTGAGAGCCTGCTTCATTTCTCACTAGTGCAGCTCAGGCTGAGATTGATACTCGGCACACTATTATATAGGATGACCAGATGTCCCAATTTTATAGGGACAGTCCCGATTTTGGGGTCTTTTTCTTATATAGGCTCCTATTACCCCCCCACCCCATCACGATTTTTCACACTTGCTGTCTGGTCACCCTACTATTAGAAAATGAACTATTGCTGAGGCAGCAACACATTGCACTGGCATATGTCAGACCTGGGGTTATAGAGGCTGCTTCTTGTGCTTCAGTTTGAACATCAGTTAATTCTGTGGGTTAATGGAGCCCCTGAAGAGGCTGTGCATTTTACCCTTCTATACATGAAAAGTGAAGTACTTAGTGGCAGCAGCAAGTTTGAGAGAGAGCATCAGACTAAAAGACAGGTGAAAACTGGCAGGCTCAGAATGACAGGGCAGGCTTTATCCACAGGCTTATGACACTGAGTCCTTAGTGATAATAATAGATTTTAAAATATGCACTTGGCTAACACCATAATGTATATACTTCTTCTGATAAGACTGTCAGTGATAATCCAACAACAAAAGAACAGAGTGTAATTTTATAGTTCATTTTGAACTTTTGCATTCCTTTGAATTTAGCCAGGCCCCTGTCTTCTGTGGCATTCTATGTTTGTAATGAAGTCAGTGAGACTACTCAGAAGGACTTCAACCTTTAAGGATGAGAAAGTAAAGATTTTATGGATAAAGCCCCTAATTTCCTCCATGGGTCAGGAAGTGTGGCCCACATACTGCAGCACCAGACACTAGACCAGTGGTAGCCAAATGCACAACTACAACTTAAAATGGAAAAGAAGCAGCATTTAAGATACGTTTTTTTCATTAGCACAGTCCAACATTCTATCCCTCGGTGTCTGTGCTCAGGGCACAACAGAAAGTGCAGTGAAGGTCCATGAACATTAATGACCAAAACTGATTTATCAAACAAAATTTGACAACTAAAATACGTAGAGACTATTGAGAGGGAAATAAACTGCATAAACATATCCTCTTTCCCCCCGGCTCTTCTAGGTTGATAAAAATCACCATAGTATTGTTGGACAGTGGAATGGTGAAGATCATCTCCTTGATGCTACACAAATCCTTATCGATATGATTAAGGGAATCCAGAAAAAATTCCCCAGATGGACAAAGGAACAACAGCTGAAAGGTATAGTGTAGAGTTGTATAGGGACTAAGGGAAAATCTCTGGCAAAAATCATGTTTAAAAGTTTCTTTGTTACTGACACTCTAGAATAATAAGCATTTAAAAGAATCTCACATAATTTTTCACCACTGACGCTGTTTATCTGCTTCTTGATTTCACCTAGTTTGAGTGGTGTCCCATTCTTTAGCACAGTGTTGTATGATGGGTTTATAAACACTGCATGGGGAATATTTATAATCCTCACCCCCACCCAAAAAAAAACACAAAAAACCAACCCAGTTTATATTGACTGTGTTAGCTACTCTGATGTTTCATTTCAGGTGGGATTTCTGCCTACAATGGAGGACTAGGAAATGTCCGAAGTTATGTAAATATGGATAGGGGCACGCCCGGCGATGATTATGCCAATGATGTCGTTGCACGAGCCAAGTTTTATAAGAGAAATGGATATTGAATCTGGGAATTCTCTTCTTTCAGATAAATTGTAGTGCATATGATTATCAGTCTGATGTACATTAGAGATACTGTATGTTTGGGGGAAGATTAAAACCTGTATCCTGAAAATCTTTATTGATGCATATAGGCCCACTGACTGCAGTGGGAAGAATTGCTTCAATAAGGGTTTACAGTCTCAGGCACCAGATTTTTAAATTCTACAATCAGTAAACATTAGTTATATGGTAACTTTAAAACATTTGGTCTCTATCTAACCAAGGAAACATTAACCAGAGTATTGATAATATCCTATTCTATTCTGATTATTTCTCTGATTTATTAAAGCTGCTCTGTCTAGCTATTGTTAGTCTTCTACCTTCCCATTTTTAATCATATATATATTTCAATATCTGCTGTTGTCTTAAGAAATAAAAAGGGAAAAGTAATCTCTTTGGGGAAGGAAAAATGTATTTTCAATCTTTTTGTGATTTAGTTCGACAATTTATTTTTTGTTGTTTAGCAAATGAAGCAAGACTCCAATGCTCGTCTTTTCAGTTGCATTAACAAACATTTGATAAGGACAAGAATACATTTAAAGCAGATAAATTTCAAAGGGAATCAAATGAAAGAAATTTGTGCTACCTGAGATTATGGCTTTTTTGCTGCTTTCAAAGGCCTTAACATCTCATTCAATGAAAAGGAGTGATAACCTACTTGAGAAAACATTAGTACTATCCAGTACAGCATGTCTTACAGTCTTTTGACTTTAAGATTGAGCACTTTTTCTGGAATGCATTTAGAATCCACTTGTTCCCAATGTACATGGGAGCTACAGGATAAGAAGCATTTTTGAAAAGCTGGTCAATTCATTTAGGACCCTAAGAGCCTGAACCAATGTCCATTGAATCAATGGAAAGACTGCTGTACTATAAACAGAAGAGAAACAATTCATGTTGGCATATAGACCCTCATCAATCTCTCTGCCAAGATGGAAAACTTGTCAAATTCCATATTCCTGAAAACTCAGGTGATCATTCTGGCTTCATGGACATATGTTATACAAACAAACAATCTCAAAGGTAACATTACTGATAAATATTCAACTAATAATACAACTCATAGCTTGTTAGATTCCACTTGTCCAGTCAAACATGATAATTTCTCATACCAGTAGTCTCCATTATTAATATTTTCAACTAAAGTTAACCATGAGCATGTGTCTATCTTCAGAGTCATAGAAGCATGTGTAACCATGTTTCCTGGTGGAATACCTGACAAAAAACACCAACAAAAATCTGTATTTCTTTTTCCTAAATGGAAAACCATCTTCATCAATGCATTTAGTATGCGCCGAAATACTAAATGGCTTAATAAGTATTTTCACTTGTGTCCTCTTAATCTACATGTAAAGATTCTAGCAAACAACAGCCTGCAGTAGAACCACCCCGTAAGCACTCCAGATCACAGATGTAGCCCATGATTTGTTTGTCTCTGCAACGGGGTGTATTCAACCTTTGCAGTGCCGTTCTGATGGCCCTGCAGTCCTACTGCACCCCACTCCAAGAAGGGGCAAGCTGGAAGGACAAGAGCAGTGGAGTTGGATGCTCCAAGCTTGCCTAGAGATATATGTCCAGGGTGGTCATTTTGGAAGCCATAGAGTCCTAGTCCTCCATGGGTTAGAAGGGCTAGCAACAGCCAATGCGGGCCCTGCTGGCCCAGATAAAAGTAGCTGCCTGGCCTTAGCAGTTCAGTGCCTGACTGGGACCAGAGGGGCAAGAAAGGATGCTCCTCTCTGGCCAAAGGAACTGGAGGGATAGACAGGTTTGTTTCCTGGCTGCATTTTGCATAGCTGGGTTTGCAGGGAGAGAGAGGACCTAAGAACTTTAACCCTGAGATAAGAGTGAAGCTAAAAGGGCTAGGTAGGAAGAGGCCCAGGAAGAAGCAGCAACTAACTAAATTGAGAAATATGTGGCTACTGTTTATAGTGGGCAGCCCTGCGTGCTCCTGTTGGCCACAGGTAAAGTGGCATAAATCCCAAGAAGGGGATAGAACTTCTTTGGCAGCCTGAATGAAGGGCTTAATTTAAAGGGCTCAGAGCTGTAGCTGAAGACCCTAGTGAGGGCAGATAGACCATTTATTTATTGGCCTTTTTAATACCCTAGAAGGGGCCCAGTTGGACTTTGTGACTTGACTGGAGGGCCAGAGAGCCAGCAAAGACCCTGCTGGGGTCAGCCAGGTGAGAAAAGGACTGTGATACTGCACCCCACTGCTCAGAGGTGAGGGCCCCATTACAACTTGGTACTCAAAGTGGGTTTTTGAGGGTTGGCCACTGAAACAAGGGTAGGGGAAAAATTTAAAAATTGAAGAATTGATGAGACTTCTATCCCAGCAGCAGCACAGCTCTGCTGAAAATCAGCAGCTACTATCTGAAAGTCAACAAGAGGCCCAGCAGGCTGCCAGCAACATCAGGCTGTGCTCCTGGAGGTGCTCCAGCTGCACTAGCAGCAGAAACAGGAACAGTGATTTCAGGAGTCACAGTTACAGTGGCTAACTAGCTCAGCCCCTCCAAATTTGTTGAACCCCAGTCCAGGGATACCCCTGGCCAAGCTGGGGCCCCATGACAACCCACAGGCCTACCTGGTCACATCTGAGCATGTGGCCACAACCACATCCTGGAGTAGAGAAACTTGGGCCCTTTCCTTTCCAAGGAAGTGCAGGTGACCTGCCATGCTCTAGATGAGGAAACAGCTAGAGATTATAATGCAGTGAAAGCCGTCATGCTTGACCGGTTGATCAAGAAACATAGTAGTGTAGATTCCAGTCCAAGCCTTTTGCCTCAGGGGCTTATATGCAGGCAGTAGTCCAATGTCTTAAGGACTGGGCCACCTAATAGCTCCATACAGGGACCCACATGACTGCAGAGATTATAGACACTATAATATTAGAGGAGAATTTAGATATATTGCCAAGAGCAATTAAAACATGAGCTCAATGGCAATAGCCCCAACTTGCTTGCCACCATAGTCCATCTTATCAAAGATTATTTACTGGCCACCTGGCCCAGCCAGATCCCTTGGTTGAGGTCAGACAACTGGAAGACCCAGTTTCTGAGGAAGAAGACCCTGGATCTCTGAAAAAAATCAGAGGGAAGCACCTCTGGACTTGGCCTGGTCCCTGAAGCCTCTGTCATGGTGGTCGCTGACTATCTCGCCATGGACCCAGTCCAGAAATACCAAAGAGAAGGGATCAGACGGAGCCTACTAACAACCAGTGATATGCTTCTGCTGTGGAAATCCAGGACACCTCAGTCAGTCATGGAGAGTCACTTCCTAGATTGGGGGGGTTTGGAATAGTAGTGATGGCCTTGACTTAGATCAGTGTCATAAGGCCAGGTGTAGCACAAGTTGATGGAGGGAGGTAATAGTGCACTGTGGTGAATTCAGGGTGCTCCCAAACTTTAATTCCAGAGTCTTGTTCAATCCTAATGCACTTCAATATAACTACCCCGTGAAGATGACCAGTGGACATAGAGATGTCCACTCCTATCCCACAGTGTGGGTGCAGCTGAAGGTCAGCAACCACAAAGCAAGAATTCAGGTCGGTGTAATGAAGAGGCTTCCCTAGAATATTTTAATCATGAGAGACTGGTAACAGTTCCCCTTATTGCTATCCACTCAGTCAGGTTCTGCACTCAAGCTGTTCTGGCTGAAACAGCCCTCCCAGCAGTTGGAAGATATTTTTCTAACATTGAAATCCAGCCTTTGGGAGGAGCCTGCTCATCCTGGGAAACATAAAAAGACTAGAAGACAATGCCAGGAGGAAGGGAAAGCCTGGTTACAGGGGAGATGGAACTAGGGGAGCCCACTCAATGGGTGAATGATATCCAGCCAAAAGGTGGAGACATCTTCTGATCAGGAAGAACCCCTATTAGAGAACCACCCATCTGACTTAGAGCTATCCTGTTTAATGCAGGCCCATGATTTCGTGGGCAGAAGGAAAACACCACCTTGAGAGAGGGAATGGTTATTGCGGGCCAAGGGACTTACTGGTCGCCGCTTCCAGCAGCCTCCATTGGCCTGCAGCGGCGAACCGCGGCCAGTGGGAGCCGCGATTGACCGGACCTGTGGACAGGGCAGGTAAACAAACCAGCCTGGCCCGCCAAGGGCTTTCCCTACACAAACGCCAACCCCAGTTAAGAAACAGTGGATTAGATAGTGTATCATATTTTGCTCAGGAGAATCTGGGGCAGGCTTAACAAACCGAGGCCTGTCATTATAATAAAGGAGTGTGACGTTGCACTCTATATGATTTTATGAAAATATGCTCATGAGTGTGAATATAATGCAACTGGAATATGTTTCATGCAAAAGGTCTCTTATAAGGTATCATTACAAAGCTTATAATCTACTGAGTGTGGTCATCCTATTTGTATGTATGTATCATTCTTGTATCTGAAACTAGAAATATGAAATAAAACTCTGAGGGCCTATTGTAATTATGCAAAGTGTGGGCCATTAATGGTGGTTTGGAATCTTGATGGCTCCCATCAAACAGGACAATTGACTGTAGATGGCTCTGTTTGCTTGCAGGCCTTCCTGTGAGTCAGGCTGGGAGGAATGAAGTCTTGGAGTCTTACAGTGACATGTGATCATGTCACCTGAACTGGAATCCATCTTTAAGCTGGTGCTTTTCCATTGAGAAGGAGGGGTGGGAACCCAGAGAGGGACAAAGGATTCCTGCCTTATGCAAAAGCTATATAAGTGGGTGGAACAGAACAAAGGGGGCTGCAGTCATGAGATATCCCCTAGCTACCACCTGAGCTGGAACAAGGGCTGTACCGGGGAAAGGATTGGGCCCAGACTGGAAGGCATCCAGTCTGTGAGAGAAGCTTATTGAAACATCTGAGGGCGAGGTTTTATCTATATTCAATTTTCTTACTGTAGTAGGCTTAGAGTTGCGTGTTTTATTTTATTTTCCTTGGTAAGTCACTTTGTTCTGTCTGTTATTACTTGGAACCACTTAAATCCTACTTTTTGTATTTAATAAAATCACTTTTTACTTATTAATTAACCCAGAGTATGTATTAATACCTGGGGGTGGGGGAGGGAAACAGCTGTGCATATCTCTCTATCAGTATTATAGAGGCTGAACAATTTATGAGTATAAGCTTTATACAGGGTAAAAGGGATTTATTTGGGGTTTGGACCCCATTGGGAGCTGGGCATCTGAGTTTTGGAGACGGGAACACTTCTTAAGCTGTTTTCAGTTAAGCCTGCAGCTTTTGGGGACATGGTTCAGACCTGGGTTTGGGTTTGTAGCAGGCTAGCATGCGTGGCTCAAACCAGGGAGGGCACTGAAGTCCTAAGTTGGCAGGGAAAACAGACTCCGAGGTAGTCAAAGCACATCAGGTGGCAGTCGAAAAGGGTTTTCTGTGATCACAGCAGCACTGTGACAAGTTGGATCACAGAAAACCCCTTGGGAACTGCCAACTGATGTTCTGAGACTATCTCTGAGCCCGCACTTACGCGACAGCCATTGGCAGTCAGTGGCACGGGGGCTGTAGGAGACATGTCCAGGAGAAAAGGGGGCATGGTTACCACTAGCAGCTGCACTTTTAGTTGTAAGAAGCGAATATTGTGCTACAGACATAGCTTAGAGTAGCCCCTTGTCTGGTCCTAATTTAAGAGCAGCCTGTAGCCTGTAGATGTCACACAATGTTATGAGAGTTTGTTGGTTGGCTTTCAGTATATCGGATCTCTCTGGTGCCCTTAAACATGTTAGACATCCAGCAATACAACAGAAAATAATATGGCCCTACATGATTTATCCCGAAGTGGTTGTTATTGGCTTGGCTGTAGTGTGCCTGTGAGCAATGAGGCATCTGTAGTTTATTTGGACTTCTCTACAGAAAACCAAAGTAATTGAAGGGAAGGAAAAGATACTAGGTGTTGATAATATGCCTCCAATGAGCACACATAAATAGTCATAAAAATGGCAAACATCTGCACAGTGTGTGTAAAGGATGTTGGCATACGATAAAAGGGGGTTGTACACAGCAGCAGCAGGTCAAGATGACTATTAATGACTTAATTTAACAGGAGAAGCTATTAATAAATTCTAATTACAACAGCAATTAAAATGAGGCCAGATAGTTACTAGAATTCATATTCTGAAGTAAGGAATTGTATAAGGCCTTCCAAGAGGCGGCAAACACGCTGAAAGTTTAACAATACTGAGTGATGAGTGCCTGCATTTCAGACACTGAGTACTGAATTTAACTGAGTATTGGGACACATTGTTTTACTCCTCAAAAACAATTGTAAACATTGAAGCTGCTCAGCTATGCAGTACACCAAACCCGGAAGGTGCCAGTAGCGTACACGATTTTGAGGTAGCACCGTAGGTACTACAACAGCTAGGCCTTGTAGGCACCTGCCCTGGCGGGTCCCAAAAACCACTCAGACACATGCTAAAGGAAAGGGTATTTTACTAGGGCTGGCAGGAAAGGAAAAGTTTAGAAATAACCTGGGTACGAGACTTAAACATGCACAATTTAGAGTAAACAATAGCAGTTCTTGTTTGGGTCTCTGGCACAGTCCAATTTTGAGTTAGGGGCTCTTCAGACCTAGTGCCTGGGGTGCCCTTTCCAGTCCAGTCTCTATTTGAAGCAAATGGGTGCTTACAGATTTGCAGGCCAGGCTCACTTAGTCTCTCTCATTGGGGCCCCTCTTCACTGACTCCCTGCCCAGCCACTGTGGCTCCCCCCATAAGTCCCGTGTAGCCCTGCACCCAGCTGTAACATCCAGTAGTCACAGCCAGTTCCACACGCAGCTCTGCATACTATTCCTGGGGAATTGTCTCTGTATCCGGCTTCTCTGCAGTGCAGCTCCCGGCTTGCCATGCGGCTCCTGCTTCCACTTCTCCGCAGCTGCTAGCTAGATATACTGCTGATCCCAAACAGAGCCCAGACACTTCCTGGTGTGGGACCTTTCCCTTTACCTGGTCAGGAAGAAGGGAATATGCAGTGGGGAAGAGCTGATGAGAGTTGTAGTCCCGTTTAACAGACCCATCACATTTCTAACACTAAAAAAAGCAGTTTCCTTTTTTTCCTGAAGTGCCAATCAGTAAATTAAAGGTAACGATTTTGAGGGGGAAGAGTGTCGAAGTGAAACATTCAAAATGGATGCAAATATGATTAGCTGTTTTTTAAAAATGATCCAATCACAGCAATGCTGCTAATATAGACTCTGGATTTATGGATTATTACAATAATCTGTAATCCATTATCCCCTCTTTTTTGTCCTCTGACTGCAGAGGTGTTAAGGGGCCACTTCACCTTGAATGGTCTCTTAGAATGTGTGTTAGCTACTTATCCTAAATAATCTGTTGTACCTTGTGTTTAGCTGTGCCATTCTGAGTACTTTCCCCAAACCAGAAAAGAACTCTGTGCAGCTTGAAAGCTTGTCGCTCTCACCAGCAGAAGTTGGTCCAATAAAAGATATTGCCTCACCACCTTGTCTCTCTAATAGGCTTGGGTTATCACAGCTACAACAACATTGCAAATATGAAGCTCTTATTTAGTTTCAATGAGTTAAGAGCTGCACATGCATATAGTCTTGCACGTTATTATGCTTAAGGGTTATGTTAGCTCACACACTCTTGCTGAGTGTTGCTTTATTATATGAAAATAAAGCTCAGCGTGCTTTAGAAATCAGTATGCATTCCTTAGTATTTGTACCCTAGCTAACTAACTGTAAAGTCACTAAAAAGAATGAGAAGTACTTGTGGCACCTTAGAAACTAACAAATTTATTTGAGCATAAGCTTTCGTGGGCTAAAACCCACTTCATTAGATGCATGCAGTGGAAAATACAGTAGGAAGATATATATACACAGAGAACATGAAAAAATGGGTGTTGCCAAACTAACTATAACGAGAGTAATCAATTAAGGTGGGCTATTATCGCAGGAGAAAAAAAACTTTTGTAGTGATAATCAGGATGGCCCATTTCCAACAGTTGACAAGAAGGTGTGAGTAACAGTAGGGGGAAAATTAGCATGGGGAAATAATTTTTACTTTGTGTAATGACCTATCCACTCCCAGTCTTTATTCAAGCCTAATTTAATGGTGTCTAGTTTGCAAATTAATTCCAATTCTGCAGTTTCTTGTTGGAGTCTGTTTTTGAAGTTTTTTTTGTTGGAGTATTGCGACTTTGAGGTCTGTAATTGAGTGACCAGGGAGGTTGAAGTGTTCTCCGACTGGTTTTTGAATGTTATAATTCTTGATGTCTGATTTGTGGCCATTTATTCTTTTGCGTAGAGACTGTCCGGTTTGGCCAATGTATATGGCAGAGTGGCATTGCTGGCGCATGATGGCATATATCACATTGGTAGATGTGCAACACCCATTGTTTCATGTTCTCTGTGTATATATATCTTCCTACTGTATTTTCCATGACATGCATCCGATGAAGTGGGTTTTAGCCCACGAAAGCTTATGCTCAAATAAATTTGTTAGTGCCACAAGGACTCCTCATTCTTTTTGCTGATACAGACTAACACGACTATCACTCTGAAACCTGTAAAATCACTAAATGTCATGAATAACTTGCTTTAACAAAAGTCTTTTTTGCTGCCGTAAGAAGGATATATGTAATCAGTGCTTAATTTGCCATGAAAGAGATACAAAGTAAAAACTATTTCCCCATGCTAATTTCCCCCTACTGTTACTCCCACCTTCTTGTCAACTGTTGGAAATGGGCCATCCTGATTATCACTACAAGCAATTTTTTTACATCCATAACTGATGCCGCAATCCCAGGGGTATAAACTGCCAAGCCTAGAGGTGCTGGGGCTCAACCCTGTCACAAATTAAGCACTGTATGTAATGTCTTTGATCGGTTCCTTATAGAATTATACAGCTGTAGTGCTGGAATTATTCATAATATTTGAAATTATTAACATTGATATGGGAACACTAACTTATCCAGAAATTCTTTTATTAAAATCAAAGGTCAAATGGTATGCATGCAATTGCTCTAACAATGCCTAAAAAGCCTAACACCTATATGCAATTTACAACATCCAAACAGTAATGAAACATTTATAAGCATTTAACCAAGATACTTACAAACAGCTAAACCCAGAGTTCTTAGACCCATATTGGTCAGCTCAAGTGTGATCAGGCAAGTGTTAGCAATGAAGCCTTTAAGAGTTTACTTTTCACCCCATGGCACCCTTTCAGAAAGAAGTGATGTCATTGCCGGTTACTGACTTCAGCTAGAAACCAATTTGAGACAATTCACCCTTATTTCCAGTCTCAATCCAGATAAAATTTACAGCCTCCTTTCTTCTCAAAGCCTTTCCTTTCTTATCTTCTCCCCGACTTCCGGTTTACCACTAGAACAGTGGGAAGGTTTGGGCTTGTTTATTTTAAGACAGTTTCTTTGTCTTGTTACTGCAGCTCTTTATTTTATTAGTTTCTTTTGGAACCATACATCCTTCCCACACTACAACTAATACTGCTTATTTGCACAGCTTCTTTTACTTGCTGATTGAGGCCTACTTTACAACGCGCACACACACACATATACCAAACGTGAGCTAACTTTAATTCTTGACCTTTTTACTTATCCTACATGTAGAAAGGGACTTTGGGAGATTATCAAGCCCAGTCCCCTGCTCTGAAGCAGGACCAAGACTAAGGTAGATTATCACTGACAGGTTTTGTGCAACCTGTTCTTAAAAACCTTCAACGATAGGGATTCCACAACCTCTCTTGGAAGCCTGTTCCAGACTGTAACTACCCTTATAGTTAGAAAGTGTTTCCTAATATGTAACCTAAATCTCCCCTGATGCAGATTAGGCCCATTAGTGCTTGTCCTACCTTCAGTGGACAACAATTTATGACAAAGACAACCCATTATGACTTTGTGCTTTATGAGTGTTTGCTATGAGCCTTTTAGTACAAACACAAATTTAACCATTAAAGATGCCCAAGATCTGTTGAAAGACAAATTAATCAAAAGTCTACAACTGGGGGATTAAAGGGTGCCTGTGTTTACACTACCAACCAAACTTAAAACTAAGCAAAAGAAGTGATGAAGGATTGTCAGTAGGTGTTATGATTTTAAAAGACTGTCTTTCATAAATCCTCTTTACTTACTATATGTATAAAAAAAGCTAAAGACATTTAGCTATAGACTATCTATGCCAAGAACCAGAACGGAAGTTTTATGAGAATTTGCCACCTGTACAAATTTATTTGGGGTGAGCATTTTTCCACTTACAGTTTCAGTGAAGATGGAGCGCACACCTCCCTAGGGTTTGTGGTTGGATTAAGGTATCCGGAGTTGTCACTTCTCTATTGGCTCATCTCCTTGGTGGGCTGCTCTGCTGTTCCAACCCATCAAGGAGATAAGCCAATGGAGAAGGGACAAGTCTCGAAACCTGAATCCTAGCAAACATCTAAGAGGTGTGTTCTCCACTTTCATTGAATAAAAAGTCCACCCCAAAGGAATTCACTGCAATAGAAATACACGTTCAGCTTCAGAACCTCCTGCACAGATTCCTCAAGCTTCAATTGGTGAGATCACGTCTTACATAACCTAACCCTTTGCCTTGTACTGACATTTATTTTAATTCTATATTGAAATGCTATTGTAACTAATGGTTTTTACAACTTCTCCTAGTAAACCATTAATAGGTGAATTATTTTTTCTTTAGACTTTCAGGTCCTAGCTAACCTAGAAAACTCTGACTGGAGAACTAGTGAAATGAAGACATGACTGCAGCCAAAAGAATGAAAATTAAGCAATTGAGAGGGGAATGGTTTTCTAGTCACTTGTTAATCTCTTGGTTTCATAGGCACTGACTCCGTGGGTGCTCCGGGGCTGGCACACACATGAAAAAAAAATAGTGGGTGCTCAGCACCCAATGGCAGCCCCACCGATCAGCTCACCCTCTTCCCCCCCCCACAGTGCCTCCCACTCACCAGTGATCAGCAGCTCAGTCGTGTGGAGGAGGCGCTGCAGGGGAAGGGGTGGAACAGGGTGGGAAGAGGTGGGGCAGAGTGGAGGCAGGAAAAGGCGATGCGGGGTGGATGGGGGGGGCTGAGGGAAAGAGTTGAGTGGGGGCAGGGCCTGGGGCAGAGTCACTGTCATGCATCCCCCAGGAACTCAGGAAGTTGGGGCCTCTGCTTGGTTTCTGCCAAGCCCTCTTTATCTCTAGTAACTAACATTTTGGAGCAAAACACCTTGTTAAAAATTGAACACTGCATTAAGGTGT
The DNA here is from genome assembly GCF_016161935.1 of Mauremys reevesii. NCBI lineage: Eukaryota > Metazoa > Chordata > Testudines > Geoemydidae > Mauremys > Mauremys reevesii. Next base: position 122,151,243 of record NC_052623.1, read on the forward strand.
GAAAGCTCACCCAACAGGTTATCTAGCAAAACCTAGGAAGACCAGAGCTGATTTTCCTGGTATTTCTAAGATAAAAAACGAGCAGTTGGGAAAAAATACCGTAAACAAAACCCAACCAAATAAAAGACAGCCCCCCACTTTCCAGTCTTCATTACCTATCATAAAGAAGCAAAACAGGGCATGAACAGAAGCCTGGCTGGCTTGTTCTTATCACACCATATGCATTTCTAGCCTATTAGAAATTTGTGAGTGTATTCAATAAGAGAGTAGATGAAGGAGAACTGGTTGACATAATTTATTGGAACTTTCAGAAAGCCTTTAACAAAATCTGTCCCATGGGTGGTGTGCAAACCCCCTGTTTGGGAAGCCTGGCCCCTGGACCCGCCTTTTCTGACTGAGACGCCACCCCATCCCACCCCTCTGCCTGAGGCCTTCCCCAGCTCTCTCGTTGCCTCTCCTCCCTCCCCCCACTCTTTCCCACTGGAGCCAGAGGAGCCCCTCACCCCTCACTGTGGTTGGAGGAGCCTTGGCCGGCCTGGCTGAGCCACCTTGAACCCTGTCCTGCCCACCGGAGCCACCCCAAGCCCCAGCTGGCCAGAGGAGCTCCAAGCCCCATCGCAGCCCAGCCCCGGGGCCATGGCAAGGAGCATTAGCAGAAGTTTGGGGAGGCTTAGCCTCCCTAAGCCTCCATTTCACGCCGCCCAAGATCCCTTCCCAGAGGCTGTTAAAGAAATTAAGTAGACAAGGGGTGAATGATAACATATTGTCATGGATTAGCATTTGGTAAATTTTCATCATGAGGTCACCAGGCCAAGCTTCTCCCTAGCTCCCAAAGTATGCACTGCCACACTCAATTTCTTCCAAAGAGGTTTATTTTCTTAACAGAAGCCATAAACAGAAAAACATTTTTTTAACTTAGTCCTTTCAGGTTTCAGCTCCACCCACCTCAGGGGCCTCTGGTGGGTTCCCAGTTCTGGCCAGTTCTGCTCCTTCTCTGAGGCAGCAGCCTCAGGTCTGTCTCCCTGAGCACCTGGCTCCCTTCGTCAAGGGACTCATCACTGGTGTTAGCTCTGCTCCACTCCACTGTAGCTTCCTTCCCCAGACACAGCATGTCTCAGTCACTCTACTCCAACTTCCCACTTGCAGCAGCCCTTTATAGGCCAAGGTATAGCCTAGTCCTCTTTAATTATCTGAATTGGACTCATCTGCTCTGGTCCAGAGGAGTTGGGCTTTGTCTATCTGCAAGGACCAGCCACCCTGTGAAATACGCTCCCCTACGCTTTCCAGGAGGAAATATATACATTTCCCCTTCTCGTGAGGTGGCCCCCTTGGCTACTCCCACATTTCCACCCTGACATTCTGCAACAAAATTCATTATAACACTCCAAGGCCTAAAATGTTTTCTTAAACCAACCAAAATATTCTCTTCAGTGAGTTAATGCAACACCAACATTTCAACCATTATTTCCCACCCACTCATGGAGTATTCTCAGAGTTCTTGAGACCATAGCAAAGTCTCTCCAAGCACAAACCCTTGGTCCCAGTCCCTTCAAGTTTTATGAGGATGAGTCAAAGTCCCATATCCAGGCTAACCAGGCATAGTCTATATACCATATTAACTCTGTATCCAGGACCTCAGGACCACAACATGCCTAGGTTTTTCTGTTTCTGGACATAGGGTCTCTACCTAAGTTCCGTCTAAGCTGCACAGCCACAGAGCAGGCTATCAAGGGCCACGCAGACGCACAGTGGGGAGAAGTGCCTGTCCCCCGCCCCCAGAGCTGCCTGCTACAGCTGGGGAGAGGTGCCTCTCCCCCAGCCCTGGGCTGCTGTGGTGAGAGAGGGCTGGGGGGAGTCCTCTCTCCCCGCCACAGCCCAGGGCAGCCTGCACCCCAAACCCCTCATCCCTGCCCCCACCCCAGAGCCCTCACCCCCAGCCAGAACCCTCACCCCCACATCTCAACCCTCTGCCATAGCCCTGAGCCCCCTCCCGTACCCCAAACCCCTCGACCCCACCCCCATCACATATCATCTCCATAGTGGTGCACATAAAATTCATTCCACATATGGATATAAAAAATTAGAGGGAACATTGGAACAATCTACCTCAGTTTCATATTCAATAATCATGAGAAGTAAATGTTCTTTTTCCACCTAAGTGAACTGGAGATCTGTGGCTAGTTCTTTCTCCAACTTGAGGTTCTGTAACTCGCTTTCTGCTGACTCCAGTTGCTCTGTAAGCTTACCAGCGTTTAGCACAGACATGTTTTATGGCTTCCCTCTATCTCTTTCCCTGCACTGGAGTCCTGTTTCCCACCATGGCTCCCTATTTGGGCCTCTACTTGTTGGAATGTATTGTCTGAGTCCCCACACTAGCTTGTCTAATGGGGAGTCCATCCAAGGTCCCCAAGGTACACTGTAGGGCCAGAGACTCCCACGGAGCTCTGTTTTGTTTTTCCTGTCTGGGCCTGGGCCAATGCTCCTGCAGAGCCAAGCATTGTTGTGTCTCCTTCTCAGGCCCACCTGAACCTGTGCTAATTCTTGTTCTAATAAAACCAGTTGGCTGATTTTCCTCTGATTTACATCTTCCAAATCTTGTTGGCATTTTCTAGGCTGCTCTCTCAGCCCGAAGGGAAGGTCATGATCTCACTCTTGGCCTCCCTTTCCCATCTTTACTCCAGCCTCTAGCTCTCTCACTTTCTTTCCTAGTTGATCCCAGACCCCACAGGTCCTGGGCTGTTGTTCTAGTCCCTATAGTAAGAGAGCTGGGAAACCCACTCAATTTCTCCCCAGAACTATGGGCCAAGGCAGACTCCTGAACACCACACTGTGCAGTTGAGGTCTTCGACCCCAAACCTCCAGATCAACTTCTGTGGTGGGGCAGACGTGGGTCTTACCATGGTAAAGGAGATATGTACTCGGAGATGGAGCTCTAGGCTATTTACCCTCACCCAATCTTCCCAAACAGGAGAGTACACACAATCTGAGCCTACAAGTCCCTTAACTACTGTTCCACTCAACCTAACTGCTACCACCAATGACGGGGCCCCCATAACTTTCACAGTGGACCCCAACCACTTGGTCTCACCGTAGTAACAATTTAGGTAATCACATGCCATAAGTAGGCAATGCCTTTTAATGTGCCCAGACTGACCACACCTGAAGCATACCACAGGGGCCTCTGGTCCATCCCATGAGTGTTTCCACTAAATTGCAGGGCTACCCAGATTCCTTGTAGGTCCTATGTGTCCCCGGAGCTTTGGACACTCAATGACGTTCCCCCTTGAAAGTTTCTCTGACTCATCCCCTATTGAGCTCCCTTGAGTTTACCATACTGCCTCAGCCACTCGTTTCCTTCAGCCTCAAAGAAGTCTTCAGCTTGCTCCACAACTTCCCCCCTTGCGGCTGGCTGAAAGCGCGTCACCCAGCTCTGCATCCCCACAATCTCATCCAAGACTTTCTCCATCAAGCTGGTCTCAGGACAGAGCCTCCACGTTGTGAGGTCCTATAATTTCTGGGCTGTTACCCACAGTTGTGCTCCTCACAGGAATGGCTCTATTCAAAACCAGTGTCTATATGTCTCTGGAGTCATTCCTAAATGGTCTAGGGTCCAGGATGATTGCCTTCACCACTGGGTAGGAGTTCGCCTCTCATTACGTACCACCCAGCTAGCTGCCTGCACCTCGCTCATCAGGAATGGTGTTATGTTGGCCACCAAAGTCAACTCCACCCAGTGCGCTGCCTTGCCACTCTCTCAACCATTCAGAGGAAGCAGGGCCAGCCCACAACATTTTGGCACCTGAGGCGGGGAGCTCAAGTGATGCCCCCATACCCCCTCGCTTGGGCCAAAACGTTGAAAGTCTCAATTCTGCCTTCTTCCTGTTCTACTCTTCTCATGGTACTGCTCTGCTACCTACCCCAATAAAGGAGAACTAACAACTTAAAATGCCTTGTTCAAAAATTTTAAGTAACACTTAACTTTCAAACGCCTGAACAGCAAATGTAACTTTTCTTGTCTGCATAGTAAACACTGGCATTTTTATCTGTTTGAATAATCAAAGTGGTGCTTTCCGTGCCTTCTTGGCTGCAAAGATTTGAACTGCTTCCTGAAGGTCTACAGTCTGGACCAGCTCATGCTCTCTTGAGATGGTTGCAAGGCCGACCAGCCTCTCCTGTGTCTTTGTGGAGCGTAGATGTGATTTTATTAACTTCAGTTTGGAGAAGCTGCGTTCTCCACTGGCAACTGTTCCAGGAAGTGTTAGATATATATGCAGAGCAACAAAGGCATTTGGAAAGAGGGTGGTCATCTTATTTGTGCATGTATAGTTCAGAACAGCCTTTGGAGTTGATCCTGCTGAAATGTATCTTGAAAGCTTTCAGTTCATTACCTAAATCACTTGCATCAATATTGTGCATGTCATCATGTCTCAACACTGTCTCTAGTGCTCTACTTTGCTGGTGTAGGTATTCTTCAAGTTTAGTGAAGAGTTTTGGAATATCTTACAACATCCCAAATGTACTGCTGTGTTCCTTGAGCTGCATGAAACATTCTTCAACTGACAGTATTGCACAATCTAGCACTTGGTTAAAGAATTCAACCTTGGATTGTTGTTTGGGGTCTCTTATGGGATTATCCCGTGCCTCGTAATCAAAATGTCTTCTTCTTTGGTGACTCTTGTATTCTTGAATGAGTGGGAAAATAGCTTCAGTGTGAAGTTCCTCTGCCAACTTCTGTCACTCTTCAGAACATTTTGAAATCCCTCATCTGACCGGTAAGACTGGAAGTATGACTTTGCTTTGTCCAGTTGTTCCATTGCTCCAGATATATCAAGGTCAACACCTTGGAGTCTCTTGCTTACAACATTTATTTCAAACAGTATGTCATGCCACAACACTAAGCTACACAGAAATTTGAAGTTATGTATATTTCTGGTGATTCCATTTCCCTCTGCCACTGTTCTCCCACGAACAGTTCCTGTAATAGCATTATCCTCCATAATGGCAATTACGGCATCATCCATCTTCCCAATTTGGTGTTTGATAGGCTTTATCACCTCCACTTGGCTTTCCCATCGTGTGGCACTCAGTGGTTTCAGTGTCAGAGAGGATGTTCCCAGATGTTGCTTCAAAATTTGCCATCGATGAGTTGATGCAGAGAAAAATACATAGATGCTTTGAATTACACTAAAAATTTCAGCAGCTTCACTAGAAGCTGATGCTGCATCACTGACCACCAAGTTCAATGAATGAGAATTGCATGGGACAAAAAAAGCTCAAGAGTTTAACTCTTGGATCCGTGTCTGCACTCTTCTGTTCTTTCCTCTCATGTCAGCACCATTACCGTAGCCCTGACCTCTCATGTCAGCTATCGCAATTCCCGTATCTTCCAGCTTTTTAAGAAGCACATTTGTCATACCAGCTCCTGTAGTATCATCAATGTCAATAAATTCTAGAAAATTCTCTCGGACAGTCACCATTGCAGGGACATTTTCACTAAGTTCTGTTGTTGTTACAAAACACACCATTAAAGTCATTTGTTCCGTATGGCTGATGTCTAGTGAGCAGTCCAGAATAACAGAGTAATATCTTGCTGACTTCAAATCTGCCACAATCTTCTGTTTGACTTTTGTTGCCGGTAACTGTATGATCTCATTTTGAATTGTTTTTCCAAGATAGTGGTGTGTGTACATTTCTTGGGTGGTGACTCTTCTTAGATGCTCCTGGAGTACAGCATCAAACTCTGCCATCAGTTCCACAGTTTTAAGGAAGTTTCCATTGTTTGGCACATACAGCTGATCTGAACTGCCATGCAGTGCTAGGTTTTGGGTAGCAAACATTCTCACAATGACAATGAGCCATTTCAGAACATTTTGCCAGTAAAGAGACTCTGATGCAATCTTCTCTTAATGCTAATCTTCTATGGTGGCCTTTAACCTTAGTCTCATCTCAAGCTCTTTCCACCTATGGAATGCTCTCTGGTGATTTGCTGCCTTCACATGGCATGCCAGATTTCTAGACAGATTTTTCCAGTTCTTTGTTTCTGTAGAACCCAATGTGGCTGGAACATTAGACCGGAAGAGTTTGCAACAAAAACAGTATGCAGCATTTTGGCGTTTTGAGTACATAAGCCACGGCCTCTCCACTTCGTCACCATTGGGGATTTCACGCTAGTAATGTGTTGGATGGAAACTTCTATTTTCATTGTCTTTGGGGAACATGAAGTTTTTCACTTGCTGTGGCCCATGCAGTACAAGGAAGTCCCTCAGGCTACAGCTCAAGTGGGTCCAGAGTCCTGGATCATCTAGACTTAAGGAACTAAACTCAGCAGCAGCTGTTTCTTGTGCCTTCACAACACTCTTCTCTGATCTACACTCTTCTTCAGGAATGTGCATGGTCACATCCATTTCAGATGGAGATATGGATGCTGCAGTAGCTGCCAGGTCACCTGCACTCTGACTAACTGGAAGATCAGGCATCTCCTCACCACTCACATCCGCACTGAGGCCAGAAGGCTCACCGTGAACATTTGTGTCTATGTATCTCAGGAGAGCTCCTTCCTGCTTAGATAGAAAAGCTTCCTTTGCTTTCTTTCTTTTTCTGAATGCTGCCCCAGAGGGGCGTTTTCTTCTTTCACTCATGACTGCTGTTCTGTGCCAGCTATAGTGGCTCTCAACACTCAGTTGAAGGGGACAAATAAGCAGGCTGGTAGCAGGGCCTGAGTGAGGGAGGATATCAGCATCTTAATGGCCTAACTGGCTCCTACTGCTTCATTTGACTGCCTGTTCTCCTCAAGTGGGTTCAGGGAAGCAGCAGGAAAAAGGAAGCTCCCTGAGAAGCTGGTGTTAATCAGTCCAGGTTCTGGGGGTGCTAGAGAGGTACATAAGAGGTTCCTCCTCCTCTCTCTCCCTGCATCTCCTGCTGCTTTCTGTTATTCCCTTTCACCTTTTCTCCTGCCTGCCTATGTCTCTTGTGCTCTCCTTCCTCCAGCACAGCACTCCACCATCTCTGTGCATATAGAGCAGAGAGAATACATATGCATCAGCTGCAGAGACAATTTTCTACACTCTGGGTCCTAGTGGCCAGGGCCGGCTTTAGGAAGTGTGGGGCCCAATTCGAACAGTTTCGGCAGGGCCCCAGCAGGGATGACTTAAAAAAAAATGTAAAAAAAAGCCTTTCATTTCTTAGCAACCGGTTCCCTATCAAAAGTTCTGATTTAAGGGATGTGCCACAGTATGTATTTTTTGTACCAATAGGGTTACCATACGTCTGTATTTTCCCAGGAGACATTTTTAAATTTTAAAAATTCCTCCTGGATGGCAATTTAAGAACCAAAAAGCCTGACGTGTCCAGGAAAATACGGATGTACGTTACCTCTACCTAAAGTTCTTTTTTAAAAAGATGGGCCTGAACTAGAAATGAGCTCCGTTTCACATGTGTGGGTCCACGCCACTCCCTGGGGGTGTGCTAGTATGACCAGATGTCCCGATTTTATAGGGACAGTCCTGATTTTGGGGTCTTTTTCTTATATAGGATCCTGTTACCCCCCACCTCCTGTCCCAATTTTTCACACTTGCTGTCTGGTCACCCTAAGGTGTGCACATGTGTGGGTCCCAGCTGCTCCCTGCCCCCACTCATTGAAGCAGGTGTGCAGGGTTACTGCCCTGGGAACTGCAGGGCACCAGTGGACATGGGGCTGGCTGGCGGTAAGATCTGGCTGCAGGCAGGGCAAGGGGTGCGAGGCTGGCTGGAGACAGGGGTGTGTGGGGTGGGCTAGCTGGCTTCAGGCAGGGCCGCAGGTGGGGTGCAGCCAGGGTTGGCAGGGCTGGAGACAGAGGAGTGCGGGACTGGCTGGCTTCAGGCAGGAGGGGTGCAGCAAGGGTTGGCTGGAGACAGGGTAGAGGGTGCAGGGCTGGTGCAGGCAGGGCAGGGGCTGCAGGGTGGCTGCGGGCAGGGCAGGGGGTGCAGCAGGGGGTGTGGCAGGGGCTGGCTGGAGACGGGCTGGCTGTGGGCAGGGGGCGTGGGGCTGGCTGGAGACAGGGCAGGGGGTGTGGGGCTGGCTGGAGACAGGGGCTGGCTGCTGGCAGGGGATGCGGGGCTGGCTGGAGACAGGGCAGGGGGTGCGGGGCTGGCTGGAGACAGGGGCTGGCTGCCGGCAGGGGATGCGGGGCTGGCTGCTGGCAGGGGCTGGTGCAGGCAGGACAGGAGGTGCGGGGCTGGTGCGGGCAGGGGATGCAGGTACAGGGTGTACAGCCCACCCTGTATGGTGAGTGCCCCCTCCTCCTCCCTCCCCCACCGTGGTAGCAGCAGCAGCCCGGGGCTCCCCTGCTTCCACCACCCCAGCCCTGTAAATAGCCAAGGGAGCCCTGGGGAAGCAGTGGGGCTCTGGCGGCCATTTAAAGGACCGGGGCGGCAGAGGTAGCTGGAGCCCTGGCCCTTTAAATAGCCCCCAGAGCCCCCCGCTACCACAGGACTCTGGGGGCTATTTAAAGGGACCAGGGCTCCCCTGCTTCTACTGTCCTGGCCCTTTAAATAGCCCCCAGAGCCCTGGGGAAGCGGCGGGGCTTCGTCGGCTATTTAAAGGGCCGGGGCGGTAGAAGTAGAGGGAGTCCCGGACTTTTTAAATAGCCCCCAGAGCCCCGCAGCCCTACCCCAGGGCTCCAGCAGTGGGGCTCTGGTGGCAATTTAAAGGGCCTGGGGCTCCAGCCCCTGCTGAGAGCCCCAGACCCTTTAAATTGCCCCCTGGGGAAGCCGGGCCACCCTGGTACAGCGCACTGGCTCTTGCCAGTATGCCATACCAGGGCTTGGGTGCGGGACCCTCTTAGGGGCGGGGCCCGATTCAGGGGAATTGGTTGAATTGGCCTAAAGCCAGCCCTGCTAGTGGCATCCCTCCCACCCAGTCTGGCACGGGCACCTGAGGCAGCCGCCTCAGTTCACCTCATGGTAAGGCCAGCCTTGAGAGGAGTCCCTGGGTCATCTTCTGGTCCAAGCTACACCAGGCCCTGAGCCAAGTGGTGTCACCATTACTGTGTTGCCAGATGTGGCTCGGCCCAACCGTTTCTGTATCCACTCACGTTGTTTGGAGTAGGCCTCTTGCCATCTCTGTTGTGTAACAAACTGGGCCTCCTGCTGTTTCTGTTGATTTTCCATCAATTGCTTAAGATGGATCCTGAGTCTGTTGTTGCTAATCTTGCTGCTGCTGCATTGCAGCCAGCTGCTGCTGCTCTACTGCCTCTAACAGGTGGATTACCTCCACCATCCTTCTTCTTGTTCTAGGGGCAGGCCAGAACCCCACTTCTGGTACCACAGGTGACTGAGCCAGTTTTCTCTCTTTCTCCCCAAATACACAGTCTCTTGCAAAGACGTTGATTTTCTTAACAGGAGCCAGCAAACCAACAGAAAAATACTCTTTTAACTCAGTCCTTTCAGATTTCAGCTCTGCCCCCAGGAGCCTCTGGTAGCTTCCCAGTTCTGCTCCTTCTCTGGGGCAGTAGCCTCAGGCCTGTTTCTCTGAGCAATTACCCCATTTCTCCAGGGACCCACCACTGGAGTTAGCTCAGCTCCACTCCACTCTAGCTTCCTTCCCCAGGCACAACATGTCTCCATCAACCTCCTACAACTGCCCACTAGCAACCCTTTATAGGCCCAGGTATAGCCTAGCCCTCTTTAATTGGCTGGACTGGACTCACCTTCTCTGGGCCAGCAGAGATGGGCTCTGTCTATCCACAGGGACCAGCCACCCTGTGCCAGAGTTTCATTTATTTTGTGAAAATCTGGAAAAGAGGGAGAATCGTGAGGTGCAAAAAAAATGGCAGATGACAGAAAATTATTAAGTTAGTTATGACAAAAAAATACTGTGAGGAACTTCAGGGAGACTTAACATATTGACAAAAACAAGTTAGAAGGAATCATTCGAAATACTTCTACACATTGCTGTGTTCTAAATCCATTGTAGCCAATGCAGAAATGACATGGGGATTGTTGTGAACTGCTGCTCAATGAAAATAACTATTCAAAGTGAAGCAGTGACTAAAAAGCAAATAAAATGTGAAGAAATGAAGAGTGGAATGTTTTTTCAGTATTATTTGCTATAATACTATTATGTAAATCAATATTATGGCCTTACCTGGAATACTGTGTTCAGTTCTGGTTATCATATTTCAAAAGAGAATATAACTAAAATAGAAAGGGGGTCAGAGAAGAGAAATCAAAATGATTAGATGCATGGGGCATGGAGTGACATCCTTAATGAGAGAGACTGAAGAGATCGCAACTAAATTTAGAGAGAAGACAAGTAAGAGGGAATACGATACAAATAAACAGAATAATGAAAGTTATAAGGAAGGTAGATCAGGTGTTCCTAACTACTTTCTTAGAATACTGAACAAGGGGATCTTAACTGAAATTGAAGCAATACATTTAAAAATAATAAAAAGACATTTTTTACATGGTATATCATTCGCTTGTGGAACTCATTGCCACAAGATATCTTTGGGGCCAAGAACTTAACATAAATAAGGATCAGAGACTATATATAAACTTTTATGCTTCTTGGCATGAATCAATCACTAATAGATTGGGATTAGGAAGAAACTTCCCCATGAGCAGGTTATTCAATAATTTCTCCACTTGTGCATTTCTTGGACCTTCCTTTAAAGGGATGAACAAAATCTTGTATCCAGTTCATTCAGAGTGGGAGCTATTCTGAATTATGCTCATAAATAAAATCCTATGGGTGCTTATGGAAGGCCAATTCCTTACACATTGACTTCAAAAAGAGCTCTCCTTGCGTAAAAACTTCAGAATTTGTCCTTTAATGGTTGTTACTGTGTCTCTGTTTTACAATGATTTTTAAACTATGAGGCATCTGCTCATTATTCAGATTACTTTGTAGAAAACCAGAGTAATGGAGCAGCTACAAAGGGTGGTTGGAGGTCTTAATCTCCTCTGTCCTGTTCACAGAAATAACAAATTTAGCAAATACCTGCACAGCATGTTTAAGGAAACCGTCCACATATAAAGATGCATGTATAGCAGCAGCAGTCATGCTGACCACTATGAATGTATTAATTCCAGCTCATATATCAGTGGGGGGTTTATTTAGAAATAAGCTATTACTATATTTCATGAGAGACAAACGATCAATGTCAACAAAACTAATTTATTACGGCTTGATTCTGAGTTTATTCTCTCGATTCTCATCTACAGTGTAACAACCTTATTTGTGTGCTGTGTCAGAAAGACAAAGATACTCTTCTGGTCCCAGTATTTATATATTAATAGAATAGAATTCCTTTCTGTCTCAGTGTTTGCATATTTAAAAAATGGGGTCTTTGTACTTCTTCACAGTAGCATTGCACATTTAGATATTGTCATTTCTCTGCAGACTTGGATTCATTTTCCAACTCTCTTGGGTGCTTGAGAAGAACCCTCCCCATGCTACTAACACTGATGATTCTGGGCCTTGCTGCCCTTTTTGGTGAGTTTGGGGTCTATTTCTATTTCACTAAGCTCACTGCCAAAGCAACCATGGAAGAAGATCTTTGTGGGGATAAGGGAGTGTTGTATTTATTTAGATAGAATATATGGGTTGCAAAGAGTCAAAGGTGTTAACCTACCCAGTCACTGCCCAACAGTGTTAAGGTTTGGCATACAGAGACCTCAGCCTGATTAATACCATGGCACTCACACCATTAAACATCAGTTTAACCTTGTATTAAAGATATCAGAAAGAAGGAAAAACAGTTAAAGCAATTGAAATGTAAACTATCAAGTATTTTAACAACATCCCTTGTTCCCTTTCCCTTTAGCCAGAGGGAATTTTTCAAAGGAAAATACCCCTTGTTCGACAGTAGTGTAGATGATATCAAGAATGGTAATTAAGGTCCTCTTTGGGGAAAAGAGAAGAAGTTAGTTGAGATGAGCTGAAGATGTCATTGTTCCTGTTGTTGATAAAGTCCAATTCCATTTCCTAAGAAGAGCAGACAAGACAAAACACTCACAGAGAGGGGGAACAGCAAAAACAGAAAATGTAGCTTTTATCTCTGGTGCTGACTCTCATTTGCAATCTCATTGCTGGAGAAACACAGGCATTTGCTGAGAGTGACCTCGTATGGACGTTCACTCCCTTTTAGCAGTTGAGCTCACAGCTGGAGTAAATTTGTCGGCCCAATTATCACAACAGGAGTGTGATTGGCATGCTGTTGAACGGACAGGAGCACCTCTCTCATCCTGGATATCCTTCTCTGCACAGTAATTTGACTGTACCCTTGGTTCCAGACTTGGGTACAGCCTCTTGGAGTCTGCTCCCTTCTGGGGAGAGATGAGGTGGGGTTAATGTAGTCCTAAAAGAAAAGACAAAATACCTCCACTGCCAACAAAAAGGGCCAGTTCCCCACAGCCTCACACAGGGCTTCTTATCCCTTGTGTGCCCAAACTCCTGACGCTGAATCCCAGGACTCCAAAAATAATAGCTAGTCATGCTGTTTCCTCAGAGGCCTCAGTCAGTTGTTTGCCAAGTAGACACTCCGCGTTTCCTGGGGCCAAGGAGATCTATGTACTAGCTCTATTTGCTCATGAATACTGCCCAGCCTGAGCTAGGATCCTCCCTTTTAAGGACTGACAATTCTTATGGCATGTTGAGGTTGATTAATCCCAGAGAAACTCTTAAACCCTTCTTTACTGCAAGGGAGAGCTACCCCCTCTCACAGGAGAGATAAGAGACTTAACACATCATAGGATTGCCTCACCATTCCTACAAAACCTAATTATGTACATGGAAGAATGAGTTTGGTTCAACAGTAAATGGACTATAAATAAACTACCTCAGTCAATGGCACACTTAGTACCAAAGATGATTCTTGCAAGAGATGGGGATCGGATGCTGTCAGACAGGAGCACCTGGGTCTAGAGGTCAGGATGTTCCTGTCTTGCCTCTTGTAGATCCCAAATGAAAGACACATCTCTTTGCACAGCCCTTCTCCGTCAACAAAGGCATTGAGTTCTGTGGAGCAACTCCTCCTTCCCAACAGATCTCTTTCAAACATAAAAAGACACCTATGGAATGCTACCCATCACCTGAGTGGAGCAGAGTCGGGTTCGTGACTTTGAATTCTTTTAGCTTTACTTATGTTCGCAAATGGTCCTTAATGTAAAATCTCTCCATGTCATTTTTCAGGTACTTCTGAGAGTCAGACTGGATGCTATGGTAACATAAACAACATTGATACCACTGGGGCTTCCTGTGCAACTGCATCACCAGAAGGCTTAAGCTACTGTGGTGAGTATAACTCTGCTGTTTTGTTGCTGTATTTCATCACATAGAGTCGTCACAATGATCCATAGTACTTTGCAAGCGCTATGATGGTGGGAGAGCTGCTCTTGCAGACATAGCTTCTGCCACTCGCGGAGGTGATTTTTTTATGCCCGCGGAACAGCTCTCTCCCCTCAGCATAAAGTGTCTTCACCAGATGCACTGCAGCATTACAGCTGCACCACTGCAGCTCAGTACATAGAGACAGCCCCTAAGACAGAGAGGAAGACTTAATAAACCCTTGGTGTTACTCTGCTGGCTTCTAGCCCAGGAGGATTTTAGCCCAGAAAGGTAATAGCCAATATTTACACGAGCAGCTTCTACCATTTGAGGTCCCCAACTTGAGACACTTAGGGTCAATTCCCAGAAGAGCTCACACAAGCACTTCTAGTTAAAGTTATCAGGAGCTGTGAGTACTCCAAACCTCTGAAAACCAAGTCCAAAGTGCTTTGACTGAAACACCCAAAATTAATGGTGACTTATCAAAATTTGGCCCAAGTGACTTTCTGAAGGCTACACAGAAAGTCATTGAGAAAGCTGGGATTAGTACTGAGGAATTCCTGATCCTAGTCTCTGGTTTAGTTCTCGCTGTTTTATACCAGCTACATGCACATCAGATCAACAGTTTGTCTGGTATTGCTGGTAAAAATCAAAGGAGCTCCCTATTTTTTTACTCTACAAATAAAATTGGACTTAATGCCAAACCCTCCCATGCTGAGTAGGATTGAGATTCCCTCATAACGTGGGATGAAATGGTGCTAAGACTCCAAAAGAAACTGAGAGGGAAGTGCAAACATTGGGAACTAATGTGTCAAATTGCAGCCTCCCAGCCATGCCCCTAGATAAGTCTTTTACTCTGTCCCAAAGAATCCTACTAGTTCTTCTATTCTGAATTCCCCTCTCAACTTTGAAGCCCCATAGTACAGCCCTATTCTTCTGGCCATAGAGGGGTAGATGAGGCGCCTCTCACTTCCTGTCAACATCACTCCTGCATCATCTAGAGCAAGGGTGGGCAAACTTTTTGGGCTGAGGCTGAGGGCCACATCTGGGTGGGGAAATTGTATGCAGGGCAGGGGGTTGCAGTGCGGGAGGGAGTGTGGGGTGTGGGAGGGGGTGCAGTGTGCAGGAAGGGGCTCAGGGCAAGGGATTGGGGCAAAGAAAGGATGTGGGGTATAAGGGGGCTTAGGGAAGAGGGTTGGGGTGCAGGAGGGGTGTGGAGTGAAGGAGGGGGCTCAGGGCAGGGGTTCAGGAGGGGTGCGGGGTGCGGCGGGGGCTCAGGGCAGGGGGTTGGGGTGCAGGGGGGTGCGGGGTGTACAAGGGGGCTCAGGGCAGGGAGTTGGGGTGCAGGAGGAGTGTGAGGTGCAGGCAGGGGGCTTAGAGCAGGGAGTTGGGGAGCGGGGTGCAGGTGGGGTTTGCTTACCTAAAGCGGCTCCGGGGTGGCAGCAGCGTGCACTGGGGCCAGGGCGGGCTCCCTGCATGCCTGCCCTGTCCCTGGCCCCATGCCACTCTAGGAAGTGCTGCGGCCCCGAGGGCGGCGAGGGGGCGGGAGGGGTCCGCGTGCACTGCCCTTGCCGTGCCTCCAGGTACCTCCCCAAAAGTTCCCATTGGCTGCAGTTCCCTGTTCTTGGCCAATGGGAGCTGCAGGGGGTGGTGCCTGGAGGCAAGGGCAACGCACGGAGCCCTCTGCCCCCCCGCCCGGGGGCTGCAGGGAAGTGGTGCCAGCGGCTTCTGAGAGTGGTGCGGGGCCCACGGGGGACAATCCCATAGGCCAGATCCAAAGCCCTGAGGGGCTGGATCCAGCCCGCGGGCCATAGTTTGCCCACCCTGATCTAGATGGTGACAGGTTGCTGTTGATTTCTCTTCAGAGGCTAAGCACATTCTCCTGCCATCTCCCCACCAAGGCCATTCACCTTCATCTTGGGGCCAAAAGACATGGGAATTAAACCTAGCTTTTCCATATTATTACAAGGCCCTAGGTTGTTTTTTTTTTTTTGGCTTTGACACATTGTCAAAATTCATTCTGTGACAGGCACTATGCACATTACTCTCACAAGGGTTATCGATGGCACAACAGAGCTCTTTGCTTTTGAAATCTCTTGTTGACATTAAAATGATTAACAAAACACCTTTACCTGTATTTTTACTACAGGGGTTGCTGCATCAGAGAAGATTGCTGAGAGGGACTTATATAATATGAACAAATATAAAACCATCATTAAGAGTGCTGGTGCCAAAAAATGTGTGGATCCAGCTGTGATCGCAGCTATCATCTCTCGAGAGTCACATGCTGGAACTATCTTATTGAATGGCTGGGGTGATTATGGATATGGATTTGGTTTGATGCAGGTCAGTAACTATCAATAAACTAAGAATAAGTGTATAGCCGAGTGTTACAACAGTGAGCCTCCTGCATTTCTCAATAGTGCAGCTCAGGCTGATACGTGGCACATTCCTACAAAACGAACTATTGCTGAGGCAGCAGCACATTGCACTGGCATATGTCAGATCTGGGATTATAGAGCTGCTTCTGGAGCTGCAATGTCAACATCCATTAATTCCATGGGGTTCATAGAATTCCCTGAAGAGGCCGAACATTGTACTCTTCCACTCAGAAATTCCATTTCTTGTTATTACTATTTACTTTTTCAGGAAGTATTTACAAGTTTACAAATCCTTGCCACATAAATACCAGATACAGACCAATAATCATTACAACACTGAGCTTTGTTTAAAGACATTATACAGCAGTACAGTCATTCCATCTCATAATCTCTGCATATTTTGAACAGACCAAGCATGTCTATCAAATCGTAATATTTAATAAAAATTGGATAGGTGTGCTATTTTTGTTGCAGGTGAATCTATTTATTCTGATAATTGAATAATGGATTACTAAATAGCTACGTATCTATTTGCCCTCCATCTATTTTTCTGAGCACATAACTGATGCACTAGTTTTCCCATTACCAACTCCCATATTTTTTGAACCATTCCCTGAAAGTTGAACTATTTTTCTTTCTCCATTGAGAGGCTATCAGTAACCAAGCAGCTAGTCGTAGGTGAAAGATTAATTCTTCATTTCCTTTTATGTGACTATTTTTGCTAGGAAGGCCCAAGAGGATTCCCAAAGGATCATTTGGTAGTAAATATCCAACAGTTTGTGATATTTGGTTACAAATTGCATCCAATTACTCTCCAATGACTGGACATGTCCACCATATATTTATCAAATATCCTCTTTCACCACCATTTCTCCAAAACTTATCCTACCGATCTATCAAACCCCATTCCTCTAGGGTAATTTGTCTATAGTACAGATCCTTTTCCCAGACTATCATATATGACATTTTTTTTAGGAAACTTATCTACAAAGATTGATATCACTTACTTATAATTTTTTGTTTCATAATTGACAAGACACCATTGCTTCTATTAGAGTAATCTTGCTGTGTACAACAGCTTTTGTAGAAAGTTGAAAACATAATGTGTAACTTGAAAGTACTGGTACCATGGAGAATAGGCCTGTTAATGTTATTTTGATCTCTAAATAGGTTAGAAAAGTTTCTTTACTGAACAGCTGGCCAACTGTATGCATCCCATGGCTTTCCCTGTCTTTAAAGCTCACTGGTTCGTGATCTGGATTACGATCTGGATTATTTCAAAGGGGTGTTGTTGGCGAGGGAAAATAATTTATCTTATTTCTAAATCTGTCCCAAATCCATAGAGTAGCCTCAAATTCAAGCATGTGTATACATTTCTGGAGAGTGATTTTTTATTTATTTATTAATCAACGATAACCTAGAGATGTTTACTCCACTGACTCCACTACTGCTTTTAGCTGACTGGCTTGATAGTACCAGAGACTATCTGGAACAGCTGAATAACCCGGTTCAACAGGTCTCTCCAAAGTATTACTTCTGGGGGAATTCTGCACCAAAAAATTAAAAATTCTGCACACAATATTTTAAAATTCTGCAACATTCTGCATATTTTATTTGTCAAAATAATGCAATATAATCATGCTGGTTTCAATTATTTAGGTAATTTATTTAAACTACCATACAATGGATGGAGATTGGGAGTGGGGACCATTGGAGGAAACCTCCAATCCCCTTGCCTAATAGTAATGTAGCTAGTAATTAGTTATTAGTCAACAAATATATGCAGCCATATGCTCAGTGTTACATCACAGGCAACTGAAGAGCAAGTGAGGGCTGGGGAATCAAACTCACAATTTATATTGGCTACTGATCATCTCCAGAAAGGTCAATAGCAGTTCATGGAGCACATTTTGATAAGAATTTTTTTCAGTCCAAAAATTTAGACCGGTTCTAACCATTAAAGCACCATAAGCATTTATTAGGCCATATTGTCCTTTACACCACTCTGCCATGTAAAGGAGCCTTAAAACTTATACACCTGTTTTATACTCTTGAGGTAATTCACAAAGACAATGGGAACAATTCACTAAGCAGGCAGGCGGCTACATTTTGCTTTGCCTGAGGGGACAGCCTGCACCATGCCTACTTCCTCAAACACACCCTGAAGCCCTCCCCCTCCATGCCGAGCGTGCTGCAATAGTGAGCAAGAGGGACAGAGTGTGTCTGTCTCTCACACACAACTGCCCACCCCTTCACACACCCCCGGTGGTGATTTATGTCTCTGTTGGCTGCTCCAGGCTCCTGAACCGACCTGCCTGTGCTGCCAGGGAGGGACACGTGACTGCTCTTGTGGCTTCCCTTTGCTCCCCTGTCAGAAGTCATTTTTCTATGGGGAAACAAAGAAATATGAGGGGGACATGAATTCTGTGCATGTGCAGTGACACAGAATTCCCCCAGGAGTAAAGTATCTGGATTTATTCTTGGTCTTTTCTTATTCCATAGAAATTCTAACAACATCCTCTGTATTCCAGCTAGGGTTTAAGATAAGATGATCACAGAAAGATTTTGAAACAAGATATCCTTGGCAAAATTTTCATTTTGAATGGGACTATTCTTTCCAACCAAGAAATTGCATTCTTACCCCAGCACTTCAGATCATTTTTCATTTGCTGAAGTAGTGACTTGGCATTTACATCATAGACCTCTTCTGGGTTGTTTGATATTTGAATTCCCAGGTTATCATAGAATTTGTTGCCCATCTGCCCCCAAATATTTTTGGAAGCAATTACTTCTCAGAGTCTTTCAGACTTACAACTAGCATTTCAGATTTGGCATAATTTACTATAAATCCAGATATTATCCCAAAGTCAAAGATTTATTTATAAACTAATTTTAGCGACATTTTGGTTTGGATAAAAATAACATTACATCAGCTGCATGAAGCGCTCATATCTGATGGGTTCCTGCAAGTTTTATTCCTGTGGCAAATTCGCTGATACTTATCCTTTGTGCAAAAGGCTCCATGGCCAGTGCAAAAGTAAAGGAAACAATGGACATCTCCGCCTAGTCCCTCTGTGTAATTCAAACAGGGGACATTTAACCTCATTAAGTCACAGAGCTGCTTTCAGGCAAGTGTAAAGAGCAGTTATCCGATTAAGGAACTGGGAACCAATGTCCCTATGGGACAGGACAGGAAACAGAAAGTTCCAGTCTATTCTGTTGAAAGTTCTCTCTGTGTCAAGTGATCTTTTCCTGGTCTGGCATTATGGATGATTCCAAGTACTCTCATAATATTGCTTGATGTTTCTCTGGTGTTAACGAATCCAGTCTGATCTGGATTTATATAAGATGAGAGCATGGACTGCAATCGGCTAGCTAGTATTTTGGCTAAAATCTTTGTCATCATACAACAGTGATATGGGCCTATAAGAGCTGCACAAGGTCAGATCTTTTCCAACTTTAGGCGGGGGGAAACAGCATTAGATTTTTTCACAGGCTGTGTAAGTTCCTTTTCTAACAGAATATCAGTGAAGGTTAAGAATTTATGAGTAGTCATACTGGGTCAGACCAATGGTCTATCTAGCTCAGTATCCTGTCTTCCAACAGTGGCCAATGCCAGACGTTTCAAAGGAAATTAGCAGAACAAGGCAATCATCAATTGATCCATCCCCTATCATTCAATCTCAGCATCTGGCAGTCAGAGGGTTATGAACATCCAGACCATGGGGTTGCAACCCTGACCATCTTGCCTAATAGTCATTGATGGACCTTTCCTTTGTCAACTTATTCACTTCTTTTTTGAACCCGGTTATAGTTTTGGCCTTCACAGCATCCCGTGGCAATGAGTTCCACAGGTTGAGTGTGCATTGTGTGAAGAAGTACTTCCTTTTGTTTCTTTTAAGCCTGCTGCCTATTAATTTCATTGGGTGACCCCTGGTTCTTGTCATATGTGAAGGAGTAAATAATTCTTCCTTATTCACTTTCTCCACACCATTCTTGATTTTATAGACCTTTATCATATCTCCCTTTAGTTGTCTCTTTTCCAAGATGAATCGACCTAGTCTTTTTAAACTCTCCTCACATGCAAGTGGTTTCAGCCTCTTAATCATTTTTGTTGCCCTTCTCTGTACCTTTGCCATTTCTAATAAATCTATGTTGAGATGGGTGTGACAGGATCATCTGGGTACAACCTGGAAGTGGGGTACCGCTATGCCCCTTAATTCTCTAGCCTGGGCTGTCTCTCACAATGCTTTGCCAGTAACAAGCAGCAAACCCCTCCAGGTGCTGCTATCACTCAGCACAACAGCATGTGGAGCCACATACCCATATAGATTGCATGAATGCCCCTAGAATCACACAGATAAAGGCACCAGCCAGTTCCCCCCAGCTCCCCAGCCTTGCACCCCAGAGCAGTACCATCCTGCCCTGGTCAGAAGCCTGACCAGTGTAAGTTTATAATCCAGTCTGCCCCTCCCTCAATGTGGAGAGAACATGCACAAGCCCCTATAAACTAAGTTGAGGTTTCCCAAGCACTTTAAGCAAAATACACTGTTTTAGGTAAAATATAAAACAGATTTATTAATTACAGAAAGATAGATTTTAAGTGATTGTAAGTGGTAGGCATAAAAGGTCAGAGACAGTTATTGCAGAAAACAAAAGATAAACATACAATCTAAATCTTAAACCTTATTACACTAGGTAGTATTTAGATCAAGCAATTTTCTCACCCCACTGTATGTTATAGTTCTTAGTACACAGGCTTCTCCCTTAAGCCTGGACCAGTCTGCTCAGATGAAGTCTCTGTCTTCTCAGCATTCTTATTGCTTCTAGTGTAGGTGGGGGAGAAGAAAGGCAAAGGCATGCTGCCACTGTTCCCTATTTTATATCCTTAGTCCGTGTGCCTAGAAGACACTTACCCAGACATGTCCTGGTGGGCTTTGCTGAGTAACCGGCTTGGGCAATCCCCCTGAAATAGTCTTGTGCAACAGAGTCATGGGGTCGAGCAGTCCCCATTGTATGCTGCTTGGGCAACTGTTATTGAATTGTAAATCCCTTGATTGCAACTCCCCTGTTGATTAATGGTCATTGGACAGCCTCCTGGGTGGGGATCTTTTGTATATCACGAGCAAATTTACAGCATATTTCAATAACAACCATACAGCAAAATCTCATAACTTCATCCATACTAATGATATACATATTTGGACAGAACAACAGATTTCAGCAGATTATGACCTTTCATATGATGTCTTACATGGCATGCTTTGTATGAAATATCACAATTACATGACAGTGGTGAATATAGGGGTTCCAGGGTGCTGCTTTGAAGTACAGAGTGCCACAAGGGGGTAACCAGAACTGCACGCAGTACTTAAAATGTGGGCATACCATGGATTTATATATGTAGTGACATGATGATATTTACTGTCTTATTATTAATCCCTTTACTAATGGTTCCTAAAATTCTATCTTTTTTGACTGCCACTGCACATGGAGTGGATGTTTTCAGAGAACTATCCACATTGACTCTAAAATCTCCACTAATACTTCCTTAAATTCTTCGTAAAACTCAGCCAGAGAGCCCTCAGGTGCCAGAGTCTTACCACTTTTCATACTTTCTATTGCTTCTATTGTTTCTTATGTTATTTCTTTATCTATAGTCTCTTTGTCAATTTTGTTTCCATTTGGCAAGCCTGCTACTTCTGGATATTTCTGAATAACTTCATAGCTTGGAGTATCTGAGGTAAACGGATTTTTAGAATAAGCAGCAAAAGTAGCACATATTTTATTACAGTGTGCAACTCTCTTCTGCTGATTAAATATAATGGAGGAATAATACATTGCTCTTAAATCCTTTTAAGCCAAGGGTTTCAAACATTTTCAGAGGGAGTGTCCTTAACTGAAAGAAAAAAAATGTGTGTGCCTCCCCAGAGTTTATTAAGACACTATAAAGAACTGAAAATCCTATACTTTACACAAAGACGAGTGATAGAGTAGAAGGGCTTTGAGCGTGAAGGGGTGCATGAAGTGGGGGGGGGGAAGGTCGGGTCCTGCACCTGGAGTGTGTAACACAGAGGTGCAGTCAGGTCCTGTCCCCAAGGGTGTGACACAGCGGGGTTGCATCCTGCCCTTGACCATGGAAAATCCAGTGAGAGCAGGTTAGAGAGCAAGTCCCATGGTTCCTGTCCCACATGCATAGGCACAGCGCCCCACTTTGCCTCTTTGGCTCTCACCACAGCATCACATGATGCACCCAGATGTGTGTGGGCAAGGCGATGCCCCGTCTCCTTCCTGGCCCTGGTGCTGCTGGATCACCTGCCATGAGCTGAGTGGTGGCTGCTCAAATACAGTGATCTGGTCAGCCGGATGAAGCCCCTGGGCCACCAGTTGCCCATCCCCGATGTGCTTGCTTAAAAGTGGTCAGGCCATGGCCTCAGCGACCCCTTCGGCTCCATGGCCCATGAGCCCAACTATCAAATATTACTTCCAATGATGCATGACCTGACCGTGTAATGGTGCCAATTTCTGCAGATTTGGGCTGCTTCATTAAGGATTTAGAGATTAACCTGGAATTCATCTATAACCGAAGAGAGTCTGAATAAAACGTTTAATCTCTTTCCCCTGCGTGCAATTCTCTCCAGCAATCTGAGAGGTTGAATTGTTGGCACAGAGAAGTCAGTGCTGTATTGAAGAGCAAAAATTGATTAATTTATCAAACAAACTTTGAGAAATAAAATCATGTAGTGAATGTTGAGAGGGAAGAACTACAAAAACACGTCATCTTTTCGAGAAGTAATGTTCTTTCTGGCTCTTCTAGGTTGATAGACGCTACCATACAGTGGTTGGAGCATGGAATAGCGAGGAACATGTTCTTCAGGGGACCGGCATCCTTGTTAGTATGATTCAAGGAGTCCAGAAAAAGTTCCCCGGTTGGACAAAGGACCAACAGCTGAAAGGTACAGTATAGACGGCATTCAGTCCAGGAGCTGAGGGAAACTCTAGGACAAAAATCCTATTAAAACTTTATTGTCTTACTGACACTCTAGAATAGTAAGCATTTAAAAGAATCTCATATAATTTTTCACCACTGATGGTGCAGGTCTACTTTTTGATTTCCCATAGCTTGAACCGTGAAACTAGATTAGTCAGTTTCATACAGTTTGTCCCATTTTTTAGCACAATGTTGTGTGCTGGGTTTCCAACGCTACCTGAGGAATGTTTATAAAGCCTCCCAAAATACTAGTTAATATTGACATTTGGGCCTCTACTATTTTATCATGAGTGAAATCCTGGTGCCTTTGAAGTCAATGACAGTTTTGCAGTTTATTTGAATGAGTCCAGAAGTGCACCCTATATTTTTATAGGTGTGTAGGAGGGAGGTGCATTTTTGGGAACTGGACAGTTCGTCAGGGGATTGCAAAATTGTGCAGTACCATATTGAGCCGAGAAGGGGAGAAGAATGGAGTGTAAGGTCATGTTTTAACTTTCTTCCTTGCAGTCATTTTCAGGACTGATTGAAAAGTAAACAAGGCAATTGGATTTTATAATCTATTAAGAACAGACCTAGTTCAAAGATTAAAGTCTTCTGTTTGAATGTGGTTAGCCAAATGCATACTGAAGGTTCACCACCAAGCTACAGTCATTTGTTTATGTAAAATCCTATAAAAATCATCTGATTTTGGGTGATTTCAGGAATTTATTAAAACTGTTCACACACCCGTAGTTAAGTCTGCACACTGTAATAAGGCAATTCACTCACTCCCAATTTTTTTGTTTTAAACACACTAGATAAAAACGAGACAGCTCTGTCTGGAATGGTGGTTTGTTTTTCTTTTAAGTCTTATTAGCTATTTTGATGTTTCCTTCCAGGTGGGATTTCTGCCTATAATGCAGGACTAGGAAATGTCCAGACCTATCCAAACATGGATATTGGCACAACCCACAACGACTATGCCAATGATGTTGTTGCACGAGCCAAGTATTATAAGAGAAACGGATACTGAATCTGGGAATTCTCTGCTTTTCAGATACATTGTGGCTCTTATAATAATAATTCAGGTGTTCAGGAGAGATACTATATATTTGGGGGAGATTAGAAGCTGAAACCTGCAAAACCTTAATGATGCAAATAGGCCCATTGTCAGCAGTGGGAAGACTTGCTTAAATAAGGCTTTGCAGGCTCAGGCACCAGATTTTTAAATTCTACAGGTAGTTAAACATTGTATCATACCAAAAGAAATAGTGATGGGAATATTAATAATATTCTACCACATCTGATTATTTCTCTGAGTTATTAAAGCTGCTCTGTCTAACTATTTTTAGTCTTCTGCTTTCCAAATTTTAAACATCTGCAAATTTCAATATCTGTCATTGTCTTAAGAAATAAAAAGTAGTCTCTTCAAAGAAGAAGCCTGTATTTCCAATCTGTGTGATTTGGTTTGACAATTTATTTTTTCAGTACAGCACAACAAGCATCTATCAATTTGTTGTATAAGGGTGTTTTAATCTGCATGTACTGTAATAGAATATCAGGGCTGGAAGGGACCTCATCTAGTCCAACCTACTACTGAAAGCAGGACCAATCCCCAGACAGATTTTTGCCCCAGATCCCTAAATGGCCCCTTTGAGGATTGAACTCACACAACCCTAGGCTCAGCAAGCCAATGCTCAAACCACTGAGCTACGCCACCTTGCCATTAACCAGAAAAATGCATAGATTAATGATTTCAAGCAAAATGGAACTATTCAAATGGAAATAGAATTAAAAAATCTCATTGGGAACATAAGACTGGCCATAGTGGGTCAGACCAAAGGTCTATCTAGCCCAGTATCCTGTCTTTTGACAGTGGCAAATGCCAGGTGCTTCAGCAGGAATGAGCAAAACATGTAATTATCAAGTGATCCATCCCCTGTTGCCCATTCCCATCTTCATGGCCACCAAAGACTAGGAACTGAAGCAAGATAAAAATAATCAGCATCTTTTCAATTGCACCTTAGCAAAAGTTGGATAATGACTGTGACAGAGTGCTAGGCAAGAACAGCTGAGCCAGCGCTCTGGCCAGGGCAGCTCCAATCACACAAAGCAGAATGGAGCTGTTTAAACAGGGCTCTGCCTAATTTGTGAAGGTAGGAGAGCTGGAAGACTAATTAAGCCAATAGAGGCTACAAATAGGCACAGGAAGGAAGTGGGGTGGGGGGAAGGAGATAATTCTTTTCTGCTTGTTGTAGGAGTTTGGTGGGCGTCTCAGGGTTGTTGGACCAGAGCTGTATAGAGTATGAAAGTGGTGGGAACTCACATTGTAAAGAAACTATACAAGCTGTTTGACAGCAGAAGGGACTCTGAGCAGTTTGTGCCTGGAACAGAGGCAGGAGCTGTGGGTCCTGTCACAAGGAGAACAATATATTTAAAGCAGATCAACAGACTTCTAAGGGAATTGAATGAAAACAAATTGTGCTACATGAGATATGGCTTTTTCTCTGCTGTCAAAGGCCTTAATGTCTCATGAAATGAAAAGGAGTGATAAACTACTTGAGAAAACCTTAGTTCTATCTAGTACAGCATGTCTCACACTCTTGATTTCAATATCTGCAGTTGAGCACTTTTTCTGGAGTGCATTCAGAATCCACTAGCTCCCAGTGTTCAGGGGAGTGAATGGATAAGGAGCACTTTTGAAAATCTGGTCAGTTAATTTAGGAGCACAAGGGCCTGAATCAATGTCCATTGACATCAGTGGAAAGACTACCAATAGAAAAGAAACAATTCATGTTGACATATAGACCCTCCTCAATCTCACTGTTATGCTAGAAAACTCACAGGATTCCATGTTCCTGAAAACCCAAGTGATCATTCTGGGCTTCATGAACATATGTTACAAAAATAACCTAAAAGATAACCTTACTGATCATTATTAAACTCAGAATATAGCCTGTTAGATTTCATCCGTCCAATCACACATGATTTTCTCATACCACTAGCCTCCATTGTCAAAACTTTCATCTAAAGTTAAACATGAGTATTTGTGTCTATTTTCAGATTCACAGAAGTATGTGTAATGATGTTTCCTAGTGGTCTTGCAAGAAATACCTGAAAAATATCCATATTTCTTTTTTCCTACTCACCAAGCCATTTTCATCTGTGCATTTACCATGAGCAGAAAGATCAAATGGCTTACCTTTTTTCAGTAGTGTCCTCTGACTTTCATGTAAAGATTCTTGCAAATAACAGTCTGCAGTAGACTCACCTTGTAAGCACTCCAGATCACAGGGGTAACCCAGATTTGTTTGGCCCAAATGAAGGGTGTTGTGACAGTCTATATCCTTATGCTTACCATTTTTTCAAGACCTGTGGGATAAATCTGTAGCAGAAATGGCTACACTGGCTGATGCCTTTGAGCAAGCCCAGATGTCCAATGAACACAGAATGAGGGGCAGAAATCCAGTATAAAGGGGGAATTCCATTTCACCTGTGGGGGAAAAACAGGCAGTGTGATGCCTAAGAACTCACTACTACAAAATTATTCATCTCCTGGCAATCTCCACCACAAAGCTCATGTGAAGGAGGAGGGCCCAAAGAGGTGTTACCGGAGTAACTCCACTGTGCATCTGAGGAATCTGTGCCCTAAGCTGAAAAAAATTAAGCCCCATCCAGTCCATGTGAATGTAGCTGTCATTAGCACAGAAACCCCAGAAGCACCTACAGTTTGCATGACAAGTTTTGTGGGGACTGGCCCTGCAGAGCCAGATAGGGAACATATTAAGGTTGTCAGGATCAGTGATAGGGAGTGCATAGGATGGAGAGATTCCAGTGCACAGATTTCTCTGGTTAAGCAGAATGTTGTCCAAGAGACTGATATGTTACCTGGTCAAATGGCAGAGCTTATATTAATAGGAAGATCTAGGATTCCTGTGCCGTTAGTTAAAGTGCATGTGGAATGAGAAGATTTAGAAAGTGATTTGACTGTGGGGGTGGTGGACAATATCTCTGCTGAAATGCTTGTTGGGAATGATTTTTTTCAAGCGGCTAAGGCTGTTAATTTGGTAACTTGCAGCAAAAGGGGCTATTGTGCTGGGATCCCAGAAGAGAGTGGTAAAATCCCCAAAACCGCTGAGGGAAATAGAGAAGGTCTCGACTCTTCTGCAGCAGAAAGAAATAGTGTCTTCAGGTGTGTGGGAGGCGGGGGGGCTGAGGCTAACTCCTGCACGGTGAATAAAGGCAATACGACCTCAGGAGCAGGGACAGGGGAGGTGATGCCTGTAACTGAAGAAGCTTTTCCAATTGTCATCTCTCAGCATTTTTCAGATGAGCAAAGGGAAGATCCCACTCTAAAGAGCATAAGGAAGTGTGTCCAAGAGGGGGTCCCAGGAAAGGAAAATGGAGAGAGCTTTTTTGAAGAAGATGGGAAATTGCTTAGGGAGGCCCCTTTGGGAAAGAATAAAAGCCCTGGGCAGCCCTATAAGCAATTGATTGTGCCCCCCCAGCATCACTGACAGTTAATATTGTTAGCACATGACTGTCCTTTTGCTGGTCACTTGAGGGTACAGAGACCTTATTACAGGTAGAAGAAATATTTCTATTGGCCAGGAATACAGAATGATGTATGGGACTATTGCAGGGCTTGTGAATTGTCAGAAAAGGAAGAGGCCTACAGGAACCCAGACAGCTCTTTTACATCCCTTGCCTGTAATACAGGAGACATTTCTAAGGTTATCAATGGACATTGTGTCCCTAGGCCATGTCCTACCCACTGAGGTAATAAGTATATCTTGGCAGTGGTGGATTTTGCCACTAGATTTCCAGAAGCAGTAGCTCTGTCTAACATTGAAGCAGAAACTGTAGCAAGAGCCCTTCTCACTATCTTTAGCAGAACTGGTTTTCCCAAAGAGGATTTTATCGTATCATGGATCAAATGTCATGTCACAGTTATTCAGCGAGCTATGGAAGTTTTGTGGGATGAAACAACTTAAAACTGCCCCATACCACCCAGAAACCAAAGGCTTGGTAGAAAGATTCAATGGGACCCTAAAATCCATGCTGGGAATGTATGCAAATAAAAGGGGTTAGAATTAGGTCAAATTGTTACCATTCCTGCTCTTTGCTTACAGGGAGGTATCCCATCCGTCTGTGGCCTTGTGTAAATGTTTAGCATAAAAAGATCTAGAAATGGTTTACAGAACTGATGATGCTGAAGAGGAAACAAAGCATTTAGCGGATAAAAACTGTGGGGGCTCAAAAGCCTATAAAAAAATCAAGTCACATTTTCTATAACCGTATAAATAGGCCTAACCACTAGACACTAGATAGGGTGGGATCTGAGTTACTACAGAGAATTCTTTCCTGGGTGCTGGCTGGTGAGTCTTGCCCACATGCTCAGGGTTTAGCTGATCACCATATTTGGGGTTGGGAAGGAATTTTCCTCCAGGGCGGATTGGCAGAGGCCCTGGGGGGTTTTCACCTTCCTCTGCAGCGTGGGGCATGGGTCACTTGCTGGAGGATTCTCTGCACCCTGAAGTCTTTAAACCACAAGTTAAGGACTTCAGTCGCTCAGACATAAGTCAGGGGGTTGTTACAGGAGTGGGTGGATGAGATTCTGTGGCCTGCATTGTGCAGGAGGTCAGACTAGAAGATCATAATGGTCCCTTCTGACCTTAAAGTCTATGAGTCTATCCCAAGAATCAATGGGGTTCTCCCCATTTGCTTTCCTATATGGAAGGAAAGTGAGGGGACCTCTAGATCTCATTGGAGACTCCTGGGAAGTAAAGGAAGAGCCAGTGACTGAATATGTGCAGAAGTTCCAGAAAAAGTTTAAAGACATGATGGGTATTGTTCAAACTAACCTCAAAGACAGTCAATCTAAACAAAATGTGTGGTATGACAAAAATACTTGTAAATGCTCTTTTGTAATAGGAGACTTGGTATTGGTGTTAAGCCCTGTGAAAAGGAACAAAATGTAAAATACTTGGGAAGGATGCTTTGAGGTCATAGAAGTAGTAAATGAAGATACATATCATGTTAAACAACCTGATGGTAATAGTGTTTCAGAACTAGTTCAGGTAAACAGACTTAACACCTATCACAGCAGGGAAGCCATGGTAAACATGACCTGCTGTGTAGAAGGGAAAACTGAGGTACATCACCCCATTGGTTTGATGGCTGAATATCAAAGTGACTCAACTCTGGAAAGCATTGATTTATGCAGTGAGTTAACACCAGTTTAAAAGGCAGAGGTGTTATGATTGATGCAAAAATACAAAGAGGTGTTTTCTAACAAGCCAGGGAAGACACACTTGCTAACTCATAAGGTCATTACAAAAGGTCAACAGCCACCTCCCAGCAGACCTTACAGGGACACTGGCAAGGTACAAGAACAAATTTGTGCAGAAATATAAAGCATGTTAGACCGGGGAGTAATTAAAGAGTCCTGGGCATCACCTGTGGTCTTGGTCGCTAAGAAAGACCACTCTATAAGGTTTTATGTTGAGTATAGAAAACTCAGTTCTGTTACAGTACCAGATGTATATCCTCTGCCTAGAAATGATGATATGCTTGACATTTTAGGCAAAGCTAAATATCTCATTTCTTTTGATTTAACTCGAGATTATCGGCAGATTCCTTTGGATGAGGGTGCACAGAAAAAAATGCACTTTTATCACTGATAAAGGACTCTGTGAATTCACAATGTTATTGTTCAGTTTAATTAATGCTGGGGCAACCTTCCAGAGGCTGGTCACCTGGTGTTAAATGGTTTACAGAACTGTGCAAGAGCATATATGCATGACATTGCAGTGTTCAGCAGCACCTGGGCTGATCACAAAGAACACTTGGAAATTGCGCTGTCAGAACTCAAGGAGGCTGGCCTAGATATAAAAGCCTCACATTAATCACTTTTCAGAGAGAAGCGTGTGTGGCTGCAACAGTAGAATTTTTCCCTATGTAAGTAAAACAGATTAGGTGCCATGCTGCCAATGGATGGGGATGTGGAAGCCAGTAAATAATTAATAAGGTTTTGAAGAGATCTTAATGAATGTTAGTTAGCATGAGTTAGGTTAACTGTGACCCTGGTGACGTGAGGAAGCAAGATAATGTAAGACAGAGTGAATTGTGTGAAAGTTATTACGACCTTGCAATGTGCAGTCTTGCAGTCTTGTTTTTCTAGTGAGATAGCAGGAAAGCTTATGCATAAACAAAATGTATTTGTTGTTTTTTACTGTCTGTATTATTGCTAGAAATTGTCTGTAAAAGGTATAAAGGCTTGCTGTGATTGTTTACCAGTTGAGAGACCTGTCCAGGACCCTGTGTCCTATGGCACTCTCTCCCTCCATGGTAATTACTGGAGAAATAATAAAGTATTTGATTTTGCTGCATCCAAACAAAAGTGAGAACTGAGTTTTCTTCGACAATTTGAGGGCTCGTCCGGGATGGCAACGCCCACGGACCCACAGACAACTACTACGGATCATTCCCCTTGAACCCCATGGCGCCACATGAGAGGTATGAGACCTTTTGAAATCTCTATTGGGGTATCGGAGGAGGACTTTCCGTGAGGACGTCTGTCTCTCTGTTGGGCTCACGCCATCTGAACTTATTGACTGTGCAGCAGGATCAGATGCAAAGTGGTATTGGGGAGAGGCCCCAATAAGGTTAGTTTATTGCAGTACTGGGAACTGCTGAGTTGGCCAAGGAAATGCATAAGGTAATGCATAAGGTAATGCATAGGTAAATGCATTAGAATGCACCGGTGCTGAGGGTTTTACTGCCTCAAGAGGGGTTGTCATACCGCCTCATGGTCTTGGTCCGTACCAGGTAAAGATGCATCATGGTTTAAAAAAAAAAAAAAAAAAAAAGGATAAAAAGGTTAAAAAAGGGTTAAAAAAAAGAAAGAAAAAGAAAAAGGAAGAAAAGAGGCCTTGGTGTGTGTGTGTGTACACCAGTGTGAGTGGCTGTTACCGGGCTAGCCCAGTAACTAGTGGATCTTTAGGAGATCCGACCCACGGTGGGCTGACTCAGCCTGGCATAGTCCGGCGAGGAAGCTGCCTGGGTCTAGGAGTGTGTGAACCCATCTTCCCTCCCCTTTCCTTGTGAGTCTCTCCTGTGTGAGTGGAAAATGGGTAAGGGACTGTCTAAATATTCCACCTTACCCCCTAAGGGTACCCCAGCATATTACATGTACGTACATTATGGTCCTAAAACCTGCAGGTATTTAAATGATTGGAATCTGTATACGCGTGAAAATTCATTTAAATGCCCATTAGAAGGTACCTTCAATCTAGATAAGATCATATATCTCAGTGGAGCTTTAATCACAAAGAAAAACCTCTGTTACAGTGTGAGCAATTTGTCTAGGAACGGGTTAATTTGAAATTTGGCTTAGCCCTGAGATAAGGGAGAAGTTGTTTTGTCTTGAAGGTCATGAATTAGTGCGAACTATGCTAAGTGCTAAGTAAAACTGCTTCAGCCCCAGCTGGTTGTGGAAAATAAAAAAAAAGGCAAACCAAAAAAGCAGTATAAGTTACAAAACTGAGATTGCATTTGCAAAGCTTAACGGTTCAGTGAGATCCAACAGTTTTTGCAACCCTGAAGCCGGACGGGCAGCTGACCTGAACTGGAATCTCTGAAAGAGACGCCGCAGGAGATTCCAGGGTGTAAAAGAACAGCCATCCCAAGAGTGGCAGCATGTTGGAAATGCTGGACAAGCTGTATACAGGATAATCTCCCGTCCACCTATTTCCCTTCTCTGAACATTATACACAGACATGCCAGTCTGGATATGTGTAAGTATTAAAGTGGCTTAAGGCTTGGGGCATTCATATTTTTCCCGAGTGATGTGGGAGCATTCCCAACACTCTCCATTGTTGTTTTATTATTTTAATGAAGCTTTAAAATTTGATTATATGCTCTGTCAGTTTGATCACCTGACATGAGGGATAAATTAGTAATAGGAATTTGTCACAGTTTGGTGAGCAATTGCAGAATTTACACCATCTATCTGTTTTACCCTTGTTAGTTTATGTTTGCTTTGTTTGGTACTGTTGGTGTTTTGTGTTAAGAATAGCATGATTATAGGTGAGCTCTAATAGAATAAGGAAACACTATTTGGTTTTGGTGCACTATTTAGCTTTGGCTCTGTTTTGTTTAACCGGTTACTGATGTTTTTCTGCTCTGTTCATTTGGGCGTTAGGTGTGTGAGCGGAACTGAACTTCTCGTTCGTAATTCCTCAGGGTGGAAGCCATGTGTGCGATGAAGCTCTGAGGTTGTCCTGAAATTTTACAGTCCCGCCCCCCCCGTAGCGGACAATATAATAGAAGTAGAAAAATTTGGCTTAGACTGTAATTTTCTTTGTTTTTTGTGTAATTTTCTTTTCTGTTTAAGTGTCAGCAGACAAATGGGTGGGTCTCTGGGTAGACCCCAAAGGGGTTTGGATTATGTGTTAAGTGAATGGCCATGTATTTTTGCCCAGGTGGCAAGCCTTACTAGGAAGGACTCAGGTAGTCTTGTGAGTAGAAATGTTTTGGGGAAAAGACCAGAAGGGTGGGGCTAGTTGAGGAGCTCACCCTCCTAGCTAAGAACTGGTTGTGGAGCAAGCTAGTGTCCATGGACGGGACGATTCAGTGAGGAAAAAAGGATCGGGCCCAGGCAGGCGGGCAACAGACAGAGAGATTTGGAAACTTTTGAGGGTGTAGTGGAAAGAAGGAGTAAGTGAATATAAGCATGAGGATTTCAAATACTCAGAAGGATATTTGGAATGGTGATTTGCATTGGTAAAGTGGCTGTTGGAAGGAGAAAGCAATTGATTTTTAAGGGAAAATGAAAAATTGACTCTGTGTTTGCTGGGGGGAACAGCACTTGAACTTTGTGAAAAAGCTGAAGAGAACAGTTTTTTGGTGTCTTTGACATGTTTGTGAATGAATTCAGGCAAAGAAATTATTAGATTGCACTCATTTGGCTATGAACAATTTTGTTAAATCAGTTGAAGAATGTATACAGTGCTATGTAATGACATTGTATTAGGCCCTACAGGCACTATAAGTGGTGATGTTTTCTTTCAGTACAGCAGGAGTTAAAAGAAATAAAAAGTTAGGGAGAGCATCTGTGTTAATGCAAATTAACTAACTGATAAGGTAGAGGCCGCTGAACCAGGGCTGTCTAAGAAGCACATATGAGAAAATATGGGGTAATTCCTCTGTTTTGCCTAGAATCAACAAGAGTATTTGTATATTTTAAGTATTTAACTGTTTTTGTCTTTCAGATAATCAAAGAACATTAATGCCAGCTACACAGCATTCAACATACTATGATTTACTGGCAGTCACAATTATGTTGTGTGTTCTATGTTCTGTTTTGTGGTGTTTTGCCAAAGAATTGTTGTGTTTAATATTTTCATGAGATGGTCTGATTTGACATCAAGCGAAAATGTTGCATTGCAATGCAGATACTTGTTTTGTTCAACTTAGAGTACAAAGTGTTTAGTTATATCAGAAAAATGTGATATACTAAAGTCTAATACATTTTCTTCAGTAAGGGAAAGAAACTACATTGGCCAAATCTTTTAATTGAGAATTGTTGTTAAAATTTGCATACTGACAGTCTTTGGAAGCAAGGACATGAAAAGTTAACCCACTCCCCATATTGTACGAGGGATCCTTCTGGCTACCTCAGACTTTAGCCAGAGGGCTGGGGATGGTGGATAGCTATTGGACTAGAAGTTATATTAAGTGAACTTCTCAAAGTGGGTGTGCTTGTCCTGGCTTGTTCTTCCAAAGTTCTGTAATAAGGTTATTTTAGTGAAAGGGTATATGTGGCATACATTGAATGATAATACTTCTGTACTGTATAACAGTACTGTTTATGTGTTCATGGTATGAAAAAGGTGTATAATTGAAGAGTAAAAGTTTCCTTTGTAGGTTAAATGAAGAAAAAAAAAAAAGCCAAGTAGAGAATGGCTAACATGCGCTGGCCCCAGTCAAGGACACCGCTTGGCTGCCTACCAAGGGAAGGGGAAATGTTTGCTGCAGTTACACGAGATTGGTGTGCAGCGGCCAGCCCACTCTCCTCCTTGGGGACCTTTTGTAAATATTCAGATTGATTTTATTTCGATGTCTACATGTTGTGGTTATGGATATGTATTTGTTTTAGTTGATGTATTTACCAATTGGGTTAAAGCTTTTCCCTGCAGGAAAGCAGGTGTCAGGACTGTTGTGACATTTTGCTTAAAGATTTTGTGCCACGTTTTGCCATCCCTGTGGGTATCAACAGTGATCGTGGAATTCATTTTTACTGGACCGATTGTGAAGGAGTTATGTGCAACTCACTGCCCTCACCACCCACAGTTGGGACAGTGGAACGCCAGAACGGGATTTTACAGAATAAACTGGCCCAGATTTGTGCTGAAACGAACTTAAGGTGGCCGGATGCCCTTCTTTTGGCACTGAGGTGTATGAGAACCATTCCCAATCGAACGACTGGACTCAGCCCTCATGAAATTTGACAGGACACCCAATGCTGACTACCAACTGCACCCCCGCTAACCCCAGCTCAGATGGACATTCATTTGCTGGATAACATAATGCTTAAATATTGTCAGGCACTAATGAAATGTGTTAAGTCTTTTATACACAGGTGATGGAAGCACTACCAAAGGATCCTGTGCAACCTTGCCACTCGTTGGAACCAGGAGCCTGGGTCTACATAAAGATCCATCAGCGAAAGACTGCCTTGGCTCCATGCTGGAAAGGCCCTTTCCCAGTCCTGCTGACTACCGACACCGCTGTGAAGTGCCACAAACTGACTGCTTGGACCCAGGATTCTCACTGCAAAAAGACCCCTCCACATCAGAAGAATTTTCCTATTGATGATTAGCCTATTCTTTCTTCTAGTTCTACTGTACTTCTGGACAGCAGGGAAAAAGCTCCCTTGACCACTGACAGACCAACTGTGCCTTTAGACTTTTCTAGAAAAGAGCACAGCTATTACAGGGTGATATGTGCTGGAAACCTCTCCCCTGTAGGATGCTAAACCTCGATTGTTTTGGGAAAGAAGAAGACACACTCACTCCACTGACATTGCCAAAGTCCAGGAATTCCTGACTGAAAAGGACACTGAGAACTGACCCTGGTGAAGAAACAAAGAATTACATACTGGCAGGAAGAACTTTGTGGGACCCATGCTTGGGACTGTGGTATTAATTGGATTTTGGGGTTTATTCTACAGGCTGCGCCCTGTGTTCTGGATAAATCCTTCAGTATGTATTGCCCTCCCTAATTGGATTTTACCTGACATTGCCCTTATCCAGTTTTCTACATACCCAGATTGCTCACAAGGGGCTACCATTAGATTAGCACAACAAAAAGGCCTGGGTTATTTCCTCTGGACAAAAGGGAATTGACCAGATCCCTGTGGGCTGGGTTATTTCATCTGGCCAATAGTGTAGTAGCCATTTGGACTATTCTTCCAGGCCAAGAACATGATAAGAAATTGGGGCAACTAGAAAAGGCCACTAGTCTTATTTTTGAAGCTCAGCTATCTTCAATACAGGCTGGAGTTGCTGAGTTACATGTAATTTCCACCCTTAGTTCTATGACCCAGAAGTTACTGACAGAGATGGTATTGAATATCACTGAGGCTGGGAAGGCATTGCAGTGGGATCTGGACTAGACTTGGCCCACTGCCCTTACAGACGTCAGGAGTACCATCTGATCTGTGGTCATGAAGACATACTTGGACACTTTCTGGATGGAAGTGTGGACATTCACAGTGCTCCTTCCAAGCATATGGACCGGTTAGGGTGGGTGTGGGCTCCACATACCGAATCCTGCTGGGTCCATGGGGAGGATGCCTGTGGGACTGTAATTGTTTACCGAGACATCTGGGGAAATTAGACCACCTGGTATCTCCAACTGATTTCTAGACAGTACCCCTGGAATGACACCTGACATTTTGGATAAGAATAGAGAGTCAATGGACATTTTGGCCGTTAGAACCACCACAGCTCAGTGTATCTATAAACTGAAGCTAGGGGAAGTTGTCACTGTTTATGACAATATTTGTTGAGAGGGTGGAGGTCAAGGAACTACCCTGACGGACACCCACTTTTTCAAGCTAATGATAGCTGTGTGTGCGTTAATGACACCACTTTACAAGATATACATATTGATCTTACCACTGCTGCAGGCAATCCTATCATTTCCTGGCCTGCAGATAGAATGTTACATGTAGCTCTTAGATTTCAGGTATATTTTAATTGGACTAGAATAGTACCTGATTGGTTTCAAAATTTGCTTTCATTGTTACCAAAGGTTCGAAGAATCTCTGAATTGCAAGGGCAAATTCCCCTGTTTTAGAATGTATATCAAGCTGGAAGGAATGCCTTTCATACAGCTTATAGAGTGTTTACTTTATGTACTAGGTATGATGTTTTGTGCTTTGTGTTCACGATTGTACAACAGCCCCATTATATTATTCCTATAGGATTGTTATTATTTGTAGTGTTGTTAGTTAATTTAGGATTATATTGTTGTTGTTGTTGTTGTAAATAACGTAAGAATAGCAATACCTTTCATGTTCGTGCTGATCATGCATTGTCATTACATCCCATGAAAACCCTAAGATTGACATATTCAAGTCAGGGCTTCAACACAGGTCTCTCTTCTATAGATTAAAAAAAAAGACTGGAATAAAAGGATGAATGGAAGAAAGTATGGAAGCAGTAGATGAGAAGCACATAACACTCAGAGAGGTGTGGACCTCTGATGGCTTTACAGATAAGTCAGAATTAAATAGAGGTAGGAAAGAAAGCAGGATCACTGAATTTTTCCTGGCAATTTTAAATTCCAAATCTGGCAGTGTGTTTCCTGGGACCCTGCCATGGGCAACTTTTTAAAAAATGAATGCAGCTTTGAGGCATTTTAAAGGTGACTATGAAGAATTTGTAAGAAAAAATTAGGCTCGTACCATTCTTCATGACATATAAAGAGAGCCTGAAAGAATTTGTTTTACAGTCTTAAGTTTTTCTCTTCTGATATAATTATTAATCATTATTATTATACCTTAGAAGTATCAGGAATGCCGTTTGCCATTTGATCTTCCCCAACTTTAATTGGAGGACTTCTAGGAAGTCTTAAGGATGCTTATCATGAGCTCTAAGATATACCTTTATTGGAGAGGTAAAAGTGTTCAATCTTTAAGAAAGACTTCCCTTATCTAAAATGTTCATTAAGCATTGAAGGTATATAGGTGCTTTAGAGAATAATAAAAATAAAAACTCAAAGTTTTAAAACATCTGTCTAAAAATTATTTCAAGCCTCAGCTGCTCAGTTTTCACTCTCTGCTCTTGCAGGTCACCATTTCACTAGTTCTCCAGTTATCATAAAATCTTCCAGGCGAGGCAGGATCTGAATTTCTTATGTAAAAAAACCCTCCCCAAAAAAAACAAAAACCCCCCACAACTTTAGAAATATGTTGAGCCTTCTTTATAATCATAAAGTAGCAAAAATTGGGCACAAACCTGTTTTTCTTCTTTGCTGTTCATCTTTAACACAAAAAGTAACATGACACTCTTTCAGTTTCCCTCTTCTTCTCCTTTGTCTTTTATTCAATTTTTTTTTTCAGTTTCTCTGTCTCAGATCAGGAGATTTAATATTCCCCTATCACTCCTGCACTTTTAGAAGCCTAAAATGGCTCTTATTTAAGCTGTGTTTCTATAAAGCAGCCGATATTCCATTGAGCATTGAGAGACTACTTATTGCAATTCCCTTAATTAATGTGCAGATCTACTCGGAAAAATCATTCTGTAAAAATGCCACTGTGTGATTCCATGTTTATTGTCCCCATTTCTATATCAACTATTGTCAATTTACAAGTAAACAGATGTTTTGTCTAGTTCCTAGCTCCTGAGACTGAACCTAGCTCTGAGGCTATGTCTACACGCCAGAGCTTACAGCGGCACGGCTGCACTGCTGTAAGGTCTACCAGGTAGCTGCTCCATGCCGATGGGAGAGAACTCTCCCGCCATCAAAATTAAACCACCCCTAACGAGCGTTGGTAGCTATGTTGACAGAGAAGCATCTCCCACCGACACTGAGCTGTCCACACCGGCACTGTTGTTGGTGAAACATTTGTTGGCCAGGGTTGTGTTTTTTTTCACACCCCTAAGAAACAAAAGTTTTACCAACAAAAGTGCCAGTGTAGACATAGCCTGAATCAAGCTCCCTCACTCTCTTTCTTTTACTATCTTACCATCAATGATAGATGATCTGCAGCCAAATTAGCCTTCAGTTATATCTGTGCATTTTCATTATTTACTTGTGTATTAATATAGATCAAAGTGATTGTTAAATGTATAAGAATGTCTTTGGTGTTTAAACTTCATGAAAATTAATGGGATTTACATGCGTTGTTTTCATTTACCTGTATCCTGTTATAATGTCATAGCAAACATTTACATTGTATATAACCCTGTAACTAAATAAACCCATCAAACAAGAAAGTCTTGTGTAATGCAAATGAAGAACTTTAGCAGAAAGTGCTAATTCTTACACCAGTGAAGGCAAGTGGTCATTATGTGTGACCATCGGAGATCAAAGATGCCAAATGTGCTCCTCTCTCTCCACCAGTCAAAGAAAGAGCCAATGTGGGTGGTGACCCTGTCAGCTTGTTTTCTGTCAGAATAAACTATAAGCATGTTTTATGGAAAAGCTCCTGCATCTCTGGACTGCTTGGATTCTATCAGGGCAAAATAAGTGAATGAGAAGATGGAGATCCCCAAATTATTCTGGGTAGCCCTGAGAGACTTTGGGGAAACTGGCAGATTACTATGTCTGTGCTACCATTTGGAATTATAGACTGTGATTCACCTGTACATATACTTTACCTGCTTTAACCTCTCGATATCATTCATTTATTTTTCTTAGCTATTAAACCTTTAGTTAGTTTACTTTAGAATTGACTACCAGCATTGTCTTTGGTGTGAGATCTAGGATGCAACTCGACCTGGGTGAATGCCTGGTCTCTTGGGACTCAGAGTAACCTGAAATATTTGTGAATTTTGGTATAAGTGACCATTTATCATACAGTCAAGTCTGCCTGGGTGGCAAGATAGACTGGAGTGTCTAAGGGGACGGAATGTGACTCCATTATAAAATTATTGTAGTACTTTGGGAGTTCACATTTGGTACTGGATTGGGGGAGGGATAGCTCAGTGGTTTGAGCATTGGCCTGCTAAACCCAGGGTTGTGAGCTCAACCCTGAAGGGGGCCATTTAGGGATCTGGGGCAAAATCAGTACTTGGTCCTGCTAGTGAAGACAGGGGACTGGACTCAATTCAATGACCTTTCAAGGTCCCTTCCAGTTCTAGGAGATAGGTATATCTCCAATTATAAAACAAATAATAATTATAGAACATACCACCAGTTTGAGGTGTCAGCCCTGCTTGTGACAATCCACCATGAGGTAGACACTCACAGCCCTGAGCCACTCTAGCCAGCATGACAGTGGTCACACACAAATAACTGATTAAAATTCAGCAAACAATTTTATTGATGATGCATGCTAACAGAAGTTAAGAGCACTGAATTATCGTATTTATTATTATTTATTTTCGTATTTATTATCGTATTTATTGCTGAAGTCAATAAATGTGATTGAATGTGATTGAAAATACGTATCGTATACGTATTTTCGTATTTATTATCGTATTTATTGCTGAAGTCAATAAATGTGATTGAATGTGATTGAATACACAGAAAGCAGTTCTGTTGAATAAGGTGGTATTTTTACAGTCATTTTCAAGACAGAACCACACTTTAAAATCTGTACCATTTATTAAAGACGAATAGGAAAAAAAAAGTTAAAATTAGTGAACTGTAAAATTATGTCCAGTTGAATGCCTCAAAGAAGAGCAGCTAAAAGAGGCAATTCAGAATGAAGGCTTTTTTGGCTTTGTTTTTATTTTTTATTTTAAGAATCCAAAGCTGTGGTAGGACAATACCTGCTCCATTCTTACATACCAGCATGAATTATAATGTGATATCAGAGCTCACATGCAATTGCACTGAAGTATCAAGCCAGCCTCTAGAGTGGATAATAAACAGTGTTTAAGTGTATGAAGACATTTTGAAAATATATTTATTTAACTTGTGTTTTAAGTGTGCAGGTTCAATCTTGCAAGACTAAGATCTAAAACCAAGACTCAGGAGGCCCTCATCCAATACCTCCTCTTCGCTAATGATGCAGCACTGACAACCCATACAAAAACCCATCTCCAAAACTTCATGGATAGTTTTTCAAACCTGCCAAGAATCTGGACTTACCATAAGCCTAAAGAAGATTAACATAATGTGCCAAAGAGTTGAAGAAGCACTCTACATCAAGATCAACAACTGTGAACTTGAAGTGGTGAACATGTTCACATATCTGGGGTCCACTATGGTAGTCAATCTCTCACTTGAAATGGAACTCAACATCTGCATCAGAAAAGCCACCACAACAATATCTAGAGGGTATGGCACAACAACAAACTGAGTGAACACACAAAGATCTGTGTGTATTGGGCATATGTTATCAGCACGCTTTTGTACGGGAGCGAGACATGGACCCTATACTCTCATCAGGAAAAGAGGCTCAACAGCTTTCATATGTGTTGCGTTCATCGAATCTTTGGAATCTCCTGGAGGGTCCAAGTTACCAACACTGAGGTGCTCAAGCAGGCCAGCATGCAAACACTCCTCAAATAGAGATGCCTTCTCTGGCTTGGGCATATGTGCCGAATGAATGATGGGCACATCCCAAAGGGCATCCTCTATGGCAAATTGGTATATGAAAAACAACCCAAAGGATGCCCAAAATTACATTTCAAGGATGTGTACAAGTGAGACCTCAAAGATATGGATATGGATGTGGACAACAGGGAAGATCATACACAGGCCTGCAGCCTTTGGAAACAAGAGCTCAACAAAAGTCTCTGGAGTTACGAGAGGAAGCAGTCCAGCTTAGCAGAGAAGAAAAGAGCTCGCAGAAAGCAGAGCCCAAAGGGTTGAAACATCACCTTTAAATGTGACAGATGTGGCAGAGAGTCTCTCTCTTGAGTGGGTCTTTTCAGCCACAGCTTCCATAAAACCAATTGGGTAAATTCTTTACCTCTCAGATTAGTGTCTCGAGATTGAAGGATGCCTACTACTACTACTAAGTGTGCAGGTGTTACTTATTCAATAAACAAGAGATTGATATCCCTATTGAAATAGTACAAAGGGCATCAACAAGGTCATTATTGTTTCTTATACTTTCCAAGTGACCACCTGGGCTTTAGTCCACTGTTCCCCAAACCAGTGATTGGACTGTCTGATTTGAACAGCAATCTGTTCAATATCTTGCATTTCTCATACTAGGGCTTTCTCTTCTGAGCCACATATTTCCTTGCTACTAGTGTTGTTATTCTGAATATATATGTTTCTTTGCTGATTTGTAGATTTAGGGGGAGTGTCTCTGAGAACATAAGTGGGTTTTCTTAAGTATATGTTGGATGCTTTCTGTAAGCCTGTGAGTGTAACCAAAGGTCTGCATCTGTGCATGATCCCAGAACATGTGTGAAGGGAGCTAATTGCACATATTCATTACTGTGGTGTAGAAGAAGCATGTGATTACATTCCATTACAACTCTCTCTCTATGATGTTGAAGGAGAGGTAGTATGGGCAGGTTGGATAGTATCTGCTCAGGCATAGGTGCCAACTCCATGGGTGCTCCAAAGCTGGAGCATCCACGGAAAAAAATAGCGGGTGCTTAGCACCCACTGGCAGACAGCTCCCCCTACAGCACCTCCTACACACCACGATCAGCTGTTCCACGGCGTGCAGGAGGGGCTGGAGAGAGGATGAGGAGTGTGACAGATTTTCTTTACCAATCTGCCTGGAGCGTCAGGCGATCAGGCTGATGCCTCAGGATCGTTTGGGGAGGAGATGATGAAACGCATCCAGTGTCTAGATTTTAAAGCTTTATTGATAAAATAATAAAATAACAGTGGAGAGTGCTAGAATCATAGAATCATAGAATTCAAGATCATAAGGGACCATTATGATCATCTAGTCTGACCTCCTGCAAGATGCAGGCCACATAAGCCGATCCACCCACTCCTTAGCAAGCGACCCCTGCCCCATGCTTCGGAGGAAGGCGAAAAACCTCCAGGGCCACTGCCAATCTTCCCTGGAGGAAAATTCCTTCCCGACCCCAAATATGGCGGTCAGCTGAACCCCGAGCATGCGGGCAAGACTCTCCAGCCAAACCCTCTGGAAAAGGTTATATCATACCATTGACCCATTGTACTATTTACTATTGACTAAACCCGTTATCCTATCATACCATCTCCTCCATAAACTTATCTAGCTTAATCTTAAAGTCATGGAGGTCCTTCGCCCCCACTGTTTCTCTCGGTAGGCTGTTCCAGTATTGCACTCCCCTGATGGTTAGAAACCTTCGTCTAATTTCGAGCCTGAATTTCCTGACTGACAATTTATATCCGTTTGTCCTCGTGTCCACATTAGCACTGAGCTGAAATAATTCCTCTCCTTCCCTGGTATTTATCCCTCTGATATATTTAAAGAGTGTAATCATATCTCCTCTTATCCTTCTTTTGGTTAAGGAAAACAAACCGAGCTCCTCAAGTCTCCTTTCATACGAAAGGCCTTCCATTCCTCGGATCATTCTAGTGGCCCTTCTTTGTACCCGTTCTAGTTTGAATTCATCCTTCTTAAACATGGGAGACCAAAACTGCACACAATACTCCAAATGAGGTCTCACCAACGCCTTATATAACGGGACTAGCACCTCCTTATCCCTACTAGAAATACCTCGCCTAATGCAACCCAAGACCGCATTAGCTTTTTTAACGGCCACATCACATTGCCTACTCATAGTCATCCTACGATCAACCAGGACTCCGAGGTCCTTCTCCTCCTCCGTTACTTCCAACTGGTGCGTCCCCAGCTTATAACTAAAGTTCTTGTTAGTCATCCCTAAATGCATAACCTTACACTTCTCACTATTGAATCTCATCCTGTTACTAATACTCCAGTTTACAAGGTCATCTAAATCTCCCTGGAGAATATCCCGATCCTCTTCCGAAATGGCAATACCCCCCAACTTGGTGTCATCCGCAAACTTTATCAGCCCACTCCTACTCTTGGTTCCCAGGTCAGCAATAAATAGATTGAATAAAATCAGACCCAAAACCGAGCCTTGAGGAACTCCACTGGTAACCCCCCTCCAACCGGACAATTCCCCCTTCAATACTACCCTCTGCAGTCTCCCCTTTAACCAGCTCCTTATCCACCTCTGGATTTTCATTTCGATCCCCATCTTTTCCAATTTAACCAGTAATTCTTCATGCGGTACCGTATCAAACGCCTTACTGAAATCCAGATATATTAGATCCACCGCATTTCCCTTGTCTAAAAACCTGTTACTTTCTCAAAGAAGGAGATCAGGTTGGTTTGGCACGATCTACCTGTCGTAAATCCATGCTGTACTCTATCCCAGTTGCCATCGGCCTCATGCTCCGGAACCACTCTCTCTTTTAAGATTTTTTCCATGACTTTGCATACTACAGATGTTAGACTAACAGGCCTATAGTTCCCCGGGTCACTTTTTTCCCCTTCTTGAATATAGGAACTACATTAGCTAATCTCCAGTCAGTCGGTACAATCCCCGAATTTAGGGATTTATTAAAGATTATCGCTAACGGGCTAGCAATATCCTCGCCAATTCCTTAATATTCTAGGATGAAGATTATCCGGGCCCCGATTTACTTCCGTTAAGCTGTTCTAGTTTGGCTTCTACCTCAGATACCGTAATGTCTACCCCCATATCTTCATTCCCATCGGTCCCTCTATCACTATTCCTTAGCCCTTCATTAGCCTCATTAAAGACCGAGGCAAAGTATTCGTTCAGATATTGTGCCATGCCAAGATTATCCCTAATCTCCACTCCGTTTAAAGTTTTAAGCGGTCCCACTTCTTCTTTCTTGGTTTTCTTCCTATTTATATGGCTAAAAAACCGTTTGCTATTGGTTTTAATCCTTCGCTAGGTCCATCTCCACTCGTCGCTTTGCCTTTCTCACAGCTTCCCTGCACCTCTGACCTCAATAAGGTAGGTTTCCTTGCTGATCCCTCCCATTTTCCACTCCTGGTACGCTTTCTGTTTTTCTTAATGACCCTCTAAGACGCTTGCTCATCCAGCTCGGTCTAAAACTGCTACCTACGAGCCGCTTTCCCTTCTCGGGATACATGCCTCTGACAACTCCTGCAACTTCAACCTGAAGTAACCCCAGGCGTCATCTGCCCCTAGATCCCTAAATATGTTAGCCCAGTCCACTTCCCTAACTAGTCGCCTTAATTTAGTAAAGTTAGCCCTTTTGAAATCGTACACCCTAGTCTCAGATGCACTATTGATTATCCTCCCATTTATTTGGAAACGAATTAGCTCA
The DNA here is from genome assembly GCF_016161935.1 of Mauremys reevesii. NCBI lineage: Eukaryota > Metazoa > Chordata > Testudines > Geoemydidae > Mauremys > Mauremys reevesii. The sequence continues at coordinate 122,195,398 of NC_052623.1, forward strand.
TGATCACTCGAGCCAAGGTTGTCCCCTACAACAATTTCCTCAACAAGGTCCTCGTTACTCACCAAAATCAAATCTAAAATGGCATCCCCCCTCGTCGGTTCAGCAACCACTTGATGAAGGAATTCATTAGCTATCACGTCTAGGAAAAGCTGAGCCCTATTATTATTACTAGCATTTGTTTCCCAATCTATATCCGGGAAGTTAAAGTCCCCCATGATCAAGCAGTTCCTATTAGTGTTTACCTCCTTAAATACATTAAAGAGCTCTCTATCCGTCTCTAAGCTAGATCCCGGCGGTCTATAGCACACCCCAATCACTATCCCGGGTAAGGCTCTGGTAGTTTTCTTCCCCAATGTGACCATTGCCCAAACAGACTCCGTATTATCCATTGCATTGCTAGTTACCTCATTACATTTCACCTCATTATTGATATACAGTGCTACTCCCCCACCTTTACCTTTGCATCGGTCTTTCCTAAACAGCACATACCCTTCCATACCTGTACTCCAGTCATGGCTACCGTTCCACCATGTTTCGGTTATTCCTACGATATCCGGTTTCAATTCCCGGACCAGGAGCTCCAGTTCCTCCATTTTGTTACCTAAGCTTCTCGCATTGGTGAACAAACATCCTAATTTTTCCTGTTGGGCACCTCTCACTCTTTTCACCCAACTCGGAAGGGACACAGTACTTCCAGTATGTCTTATAGACCTAGTATCCGTCCCCCCCCTCTTCTTTACATGTAACTGCCCCTCTCTGGCTATATCTGTTGTTATCTTGTTGTCCTCACTCCCAATGTATAAATTTGGCGTGGAGAGCACCAGGACCTCTCCCAACCGTCTCCCCCCAGTGTCTAGTTTAAAGCTCTTTTAATCAGATGAGCCAGCCTCCCTCCTAGAAGTCTACTTCCTTCCCTACTTAGGTGGAGCCCATCCCTTGAGAACAGTTGTCTGTCCCCAAAAGCCTCCCAGTGCCCATACATCCCAAAGCCCTCCTTGTAACACCACTCCCTCAGCCAACTATTAATCGTCACGATCCTCTCACCCCTTTGGTGCCCTTCCCTAGGGACAGGTAGAATCCCACTGAAGATCACCTGAGCCTCAATTTCCTTGAGCGTCTTACCCAACCTGGCATAGTCTCCCTTGATCCTTTCTAGTGAGAATCTGGCAGTGTCATTCGTTCCCACATGAAGGATGATCAAAGGGTTCTTACCCGCTCCTCTTAGGATCCTTTTCAACCTCAGGTCCACATCCCGTATTTTAGCACCCGGTAGACAGCACACCCTTCTGTTCTCCGGATCGGCCCTGGTCACAGGCCTGTCCAACCTTCGCAGTATGGAATCCCCAATCACGTAGGCCTGCCTTCGCCTGGGGACAGCACGGACCTCTAACCTATCCCCCGTTCCCCCTGGTTGCAAGCTCCTTCCATTCCTATCATCTCTTGTGGTTCCCCTTAAGCCGTCCTGCATCCTCCCTGGGCCCAAACATGGTGCTACCTCCATCGACTCCTCCCCTTTTTCTATGGGACTGGCCGCTCGTCTCTTTTTCTTTGGCCTCCTACCGTCAGCTACCACTTGCTGTACCCCGTCCTCATTCTCTAAACCTTCAAACCTGTTCCTTAGCTAGATTTCCCCCTCACTGGCTCTCCTTTTCCTTGGCCTGCTTCTCATGGTCACATGCTTCCACCGCCCATCTTCCTCCTCTGGTGGTCCCCCCTCAGTGGCCTCGGCCCCTGCTCCCCCCTGTGCCCCTGAGCGTTCCCCTTCAGTTACTGCTTGCCATTGCTCCATCAGTCTCTCAAACCCCCTTCTGTTCTCTATCAGGGTTTCTACCTGCAGCTCTAAACCCTGGATCTTTTCCTCCAGCAGCTCTATTAGGCGACACTTCATGCATATATAGTACTGTTCTGGGTCCCCTGCTAGGACCAGGTACATACCACAGCTGCTGCATGCTCTCATCCTCGGTGTGTCCTCTGCTGCTTGGCTCATGGCTGCTCCTGTCCTGGCCTCGCTTGGTGTTCTTGCCTGGGGTGCGCGGTGCCGCCCCTTCCAGCTCCTCCAATGGGAACTCCCACGCTAACTCCCCTGTTGGCAGCCCTGTTTGCTGCCTCCTGTGCCGCTGCTCGCAGCTGTGCCGCTGCCTGGCTGGGCGGCCGCTTTTATAGGCCCCTCCTAGCCTGGCTCCTCCCCCTACTCAGGGCTCAGCCAATCCTGGCTCAGCTGCCCCTTCAGCAGCCTGCCCCTCCGGGCCTCTACAGCGAGATACAAACACTACACAAACAGACGCAAAGACACTCACCTGCTCCTCCAATGGGAACTCCCACGCTAACTCCCCTGTTGGCAGCCCTGTTTGCTGCCTCCTGTGCCGCTGCTCGCATGTCACTCAAAGGAAGGAAGAAAGCGTTAATGCCCCAAGCCCTAACCAATTTTCATACTCACACCAAGCACGACCCAGACTGGCCAAGTCTAGGTGTAACATCAGAAGAAGGGGGAGGGGGGCTGAATGGGGAGTGCTATCCTGGGCCCAGGTCATCCAAGAATCCGCTGTGTTCTCCAAATTGCTTCAGCTCTCAGGATGGTTTTTAAGTCCTGGGTTTCTTTCGGGGTGTCGTCATCCAGAGCCCTCTGTGCCCGGTGCTCTTTGTACCAGTCCGAATCAGCTTGCCGTGGCCTTCTCGGCTGCCCAAAACACACCGGCTCTGGAGAATTTGTTTTCCCTTCTGTTGGCCTTCACCATCACCGCCTCATTTGCTCTGTTTTCACTGCTGTCTTTGCAGCTCTGCTCCACTTAGTTCTCCTCTTCTCACGACTGGGCAGCTGTAGATTTTTCGTCTGTAGATTTCTCCTCAAGCCCATGACCTTGGGCCTGGGCCAGCGTCTTATCTTCACACAGAGCTAGCTAAAATGCTAAGTTAACCAGTTCTCTGCTTCTTTCTTTCTTTCTTTCCCCTCCTCTCTTGGCCTCTCATATTTCTGTAAAGGAATCTTCCATTCCCCATTCACACACTTTTGACCCTCCCCAAAATGCTTTGCGATGCTTGCAACAGCGTTAGGCACATACAATGCTGATCTGCCTTCCCTGGGGACTCCCTGAGGGAGGGGGCACATACAATGCTGATCTGGCTTCCCTGGGGACTCCCTGAGGGAGGGGGCACATACAATGCTGATCTGGCTTCCCTGGGGACTCCCTGAGGGAAGGAGCTATTGGGGTGTGATGGGAGCGGGGACAGGGCGCACTTGTGGGAGGGAGCAGAACTGGGCAGGAACAGGTAGGGTGGGGTGGAGACTTGGGGTAAGAGGTGGAGTGGGGGTGGGGCCCAGGACAGAGCGGGGGCGGGAAGAGGTGGGCCAGGGGTGGAGGCTTGGTGGAAGGGGTGGAGTGGGGGCAAGGTCTGGGGCTGAGCGGGGATTGAGCACCCCCAGAGCAAGGAGGCCAGCATCTGTGTGCTCAGGAGTCATTTTCGACGGTACTCTGAAATTCTGAATAGAATTTTTCTTTTTAGTCACATCCACACTATTTTTTTTCCTTTCAGAGCTGCACAGAGGATTGCAATTTGTCTTTGAGACCTTCCTGCTTTTCTGTGTCTTTTAAGCTAATTTTCAATCTTGGGTATGGATTTCTCTGTACGTGGGTTGCTGTATGTTTTCTTGGCTGGCTTTGGCGTGGAGGTAATGGCAAAACTGGAGATATTTATAAAATGTGATCTTTGAATGTTATGTCACTATGTGTTCTTCATATTATTTAAAATCTGAAAAAGTTGATCCAGGTGAGTGAACTTATTTTGCTGCCATCAAACTATGATGCCATGAGAAAAGAGAGGGACAAAGTTTAGAATATATAAATATGCACTAGAAGAAACAGGGAAGTCTTTGTGATGGTATACCCCATAAAGCTTTATGGAATATGCTTATGAATGTATATATGACATAACTAGATACATATGCCATGTAACATATCTGTGTAAAGGTTATGATCTACTGAATACATTCCTCCTATTCGTGTGCATATATCATTTTTGTATTTGAAGTTAGGAATATTGGCTGTATACTTGCTTGATTTCTAAGTAGCCTAGTAGACCATTTGGTCAGCTTCTTGAGAAAAGTGCAAATTAAGTGCCCAGTCAAGAACCACTTAAGCCAACAATGAACTTGAAGATGCCAATCCACATCTGAGCTTTCCCAGGAATGTGTCTTGGCTGGCAAAAACTGAGTCATGCATGGACATGTGACTTGCTCGTGTGATTCCAAAACTCCATCTTGGAGCTGGACTTTGCATAGGAAAGAGGAGGGGGTCTCCACCCACAAGAGAAGTCTATTTAAACCCATGAGAGACCCCTCCATTTGGTCTTCAGCTGGCTAAAGGGATAGCCTCTCCACCCCCAAGAAACCTGAAAGAAACTGGAACAAAGGACAGTAACTACAGGGGGTGTAAGTGATTGCTGGACCCAGACTAGCAGGAGACTAGTGTGTAAAAGGAAGCTTACTGGAACGGGTGAGGTTTCATCTGTATTCAGTTTTCTTAGATATAGACTTGCATATTCTATTTTATTGTACTTGGTAATTCACTTTGTTCTGTCTGTTACTACTTGGAACCACTTCAATCTTACTTTCTGTATTTAATAAAATCACGTTTTACTTATTAATTAACCTGGAGTATGTATTAATACCTGGGGGAGGGTGGTGGTGTAAACAGCTGTGCATCTCTCTCTATCAGTGTAATAGGGGGTGAACAATTTATGAGTTTACCCTCTATAAGCTTTATACAGGGTAAAATGGATTTATTTGGGGTTTAGACCCCATTGGGAGTTGGGCATCTGAGTGTTAAAGACAGGAACACTTCTGTAAGTTGCTTTCAGTTAAGTCTGCAGTTTTGAGGTGCATTTGTGTTGCGAGGGCTTTAGTTTTATTTCTTAAAAAAAGAAACAAGTTTCTCTTAAGTATATCTATTTTTTCAGTTCAGGTGCAATTTCTGCATATAATGCAGGACCTAAAAATGTCCAGAGCAATGACAGAATGGATATTAGCACAACAAATAATGACTACGGCAATGATGTTATTGCAAGAGCTCAGTTTTTGGAGAGAAAGAGATTTGGAAACTAGCACTTCTATAGAGAACAGTTTCTAAAAGTAGTGTGGTCAAAGAGTGATTTAAAAAATACTACTTTTCCTATATAAATCTTGGAAATAGAAAAATAAGTTAAGAACTCCAAGAGGCTTTTAGTTTAGGTTAGAAATAATTTCTAAAAATGAAAAAATACATATTAATTATACTAGATTAGGTTAGATTATATTAGGTTATTAAAATTGGAAGTCAACTCTAATAACCAAATTATTAGAACCTACCAAATGCAAAACTGTTGCAGTAAATGTTTACTGATATATACATACACACACTCGTAGAAGGATCAATACATAATTTTTAGTAAGAACATATAGTTAGCATTTTTTTAAATGACATAAAATGTATAAGCATTGAATATAAGTGTCCCCTTTTGTTTAAAGCAGGCACAATAAACTTTAAAAACCATTACCAGATTATCTATGCTTTTTGGGATGTTTTGGCTGAAACAGCCCAAGAGACTCTGGGTTATGTAGTGGAGTCATAGTAGAGAAAAGTTGGTGGCTTGGGGGTGGGGTCAAAGGCAAGAGTGTATGGTTTGGGGGTTTAAGTTGAAAAAGGTTCAGAACAGCTCTCTGAGAGCTTTGCACTAAAGCACCTCTTGTGTAGTCAACATTATTATTCTTTACCTGCTCTGTGTTCAGTTAAAGAATCCACATAGTTTAATAGTAGAACTTTATCAAAGGCTGCAAACACCAAGGGATCTAACTTCCAGACAGTCTGGTAGTAGTAAATGTACCCAAAAAGGAGCACAGAAATAGAACTTTCAGGACTTTCATTTCTTCTTAAAGGTAAATATAAGTTTGTGTTCCCATATGTAGTCAGTCATTTTTCAGGTATCTTGATAAAGCTCTGTTTAAACAAAATTTGGGTTTATCTAAATTGGCTTATTGCTCTTTAACTCAGCTTTTATTGTAGGGTATGGCTACCAGCTGCACCCCAAAAAAAAATCCGCAATGGACATGGTGAAACGCTTCCAGCCCAATAATTCATCTTGAGAAGGGATGGTGGCTCAGCTCCACAAAGGAATTTAGGTGCCTAAATCCCAAATGTGGGTACCACTGCAATCCACAAAACCCCCACTGAGCTGCCAACTAACTCTGTAGGTGCCTAAACTCACTCACTGAGTAAATTTTCACTTGAAAAGTTCTCTAGGGACCTCATTTTTGCCTCTGGGCCTGCATACTGATCCTATCTCACATCTAAGCCCCAGTGCGATCCTCAACTCAGAAGACAGATGGGGGAACAGCATCAGGGCCTGATCGGGTAGGCATTTTCTAAGCATGACTTACTCCACACAAAACAGAGGAGGACAACTCCCGTTAACCTTGATCCCAGTGGTTAGGATACTCAGCTGGGCTGAGGGAATCCCCAGTTCAATTCTGCCCTCTGCCTAATGAAGAAAAGGGATTTGACAGGAGTTTCCCACCTTTCAAGTGAGCACCCTAACCACCAGGCCATATTCTGATGTGGGTCTCTTGTTGTGGTCATTCTATGTTGTATTAAATATTAATGGGACCAGAGAGCGAATGAGACTATAGTCCAATGGTTAGAACACTCACCTGAGGTTGGAATCCTGTTCCAATCCCTTCTCTTTGTCAGGCAGAGTGGGGAACTGAACCAGTTTCCCACATTCTGGGTGAGTGCTCTGACACCGGGACAAAGGACAGCACCTGCCATCTCCTCCTCTAACACCCCCCCACCCCACACACACACCCCTTTGTGGGAGTCGGGCAGGTGCTTAACTTCTGTTCTCTCAAGCAACAGCTTAGGCATCTAAGGTTCCTGACTCCAGAAAAGGCACTCCCAGCTGTAGATTGCAAGGACAGATAGATGCCTCCCTGTATCCCACACTCAGGCCACATCTACACAAGTTATGTTAGCATACAGCTGCTGAAGTTTGCATATCACTCATGCGCTTGCATATTTGGCTGCTTGTGTCTGCACTGCACATATTTTCCAGGAGTTCTTTTTTTGATGCAAAGTGCTGTACATAGTGGGTAGGCATCCCAGTGTGCCATTTGCTGCCTTCTGGCAAAATGCTTTTTGGGAAATGTTCACAATGTGTTCTGGGAAGCATCTGTTTCAAGGTCTTATCTCAAAACTTTTATCGTGAGACAATAAGCTGTGCTACTCATGGACAGGCTGGTTTCCATTTTAATCATTTATTAATACACACAACTCCCAATTTATCAGTTAAATAATTTATTTTGTAAAAGTGAGATTAGTCAGCGCATACTATGACTTAATTGCTTTTTGTTCCACAGGTTTCAGATGCCGCCGAATTACTAATTCTCCTGTGCTCTTAAGTAAGGTATCTGACATTTCCTCTTCTGTTGGAATTCCATGAGGTAGTTTCAGGGGCTGTATTCTACAGACAAGAGAATTTGTTTAAAACATGGACTATGCTAACAAGTTATTTTAAATGTTTCTGGTTAAAGGAAGAGTTAACAAACCTTATTAGATGCTTTATGACTTTCAGTTTTCCATTCACAGATGGGATATTTTTGTGCACTCTGGGCTGATTTGCCTATAAACAATGCAGAATAAATGTTACAAACTCACTTCGAAAGGGCACTTTATGTCTCTGGGAACTGATGTATTCACATATCAATAAAAGAAGAACATAGGTACACAAATTAAACTACTTTGGGAAATTCACACTTACTGAGAATAAAAGTGTGCTAAAATATATTAAACTTTTGGGATTCTCTAACATCTTCATTAATACACCCAGACTGTCCAAATACTCACAAGCACTGATTAACATGACCTAATAATTAAGAGTGAACTAATGAGCAGTCAAAAATATGTATATATAGCTTTACTAAAGGCTAACGGGCAAAGTTCTTCTCTGCTATGCACAGCAGTCTCAATGCTGGTGTTCTGCTTTCCTTACAAATGTATATTTCCTATTAATATACATGGGAGATCCATACATCTAGGCTCCAATCATGCAAATACCTACCTATTTGCTCAACTTTACTATTGTTAGTAGTCCTTTTGATTTCAATGGGATTTCTCACTGTAGTACAGTTAAGGACATGCATAAATGTTTGCAGAGTCAGGGTCCCACAGGACAAAAAATATCAAAGCAGTGTACTATGGTGAAGATCCGAGAAGAATTTTGCCCTAAATTTCTAGGCTAATTACTTTACTGATGTGCATGATAAACATGAAATAAAGTAATTTAGAAAGTATACTTTATCCAGTCCAAGATCATGTATTATCTTCTTTTCCCAGTATGGACGACCTATTCCACTTTTGATTCTAGTGACAAGATGCAGTTTGTGAGGCTGCTCAGGATCACCTCCATATTTTTCATGATCTGAAGGCCGTGGCTGAAATACCTACAAGTAAGTAGTTCACAAAAGGCATGTTTTTGTTTGTTTATTTTTAAACATTTCAACAGTTACTGAATTCAACAATGTCTTGCTATAAAAATATTCCCCTAAAATATATTTTGGTCTTTCACTAGAAAGAAAATGTGGCAACCCCCACCTAAATTTCTAATAAGCTTCCCTTCCAGAAAGGCAAAGCAGCAACATATGACCATAGTATTAAAAAAGCTAATCTCCAAATAACCTCAAATTATTTCAAAGTCTTTCCTCAGGACAGTTTGCAGAAAGATACAGTAAGTTTGGGGTCATGATCCTCCAATCATATATAGCCTAGCCTTTGGGGGCATGATTCTTCAACCATATATATGAACACACAAAAGCAGAGATCTGCGCAGATCAGTCTGGTTGTAGAACTGGGAACTACAACCCACAAAGATGATTGTGACAGGCTTATTACTCAAGGCTGCCCTATTTCAGAAATAAAATGGACTACAATCAGACACTGGTTTTTCATACAAGAATCTGAGTGCATATCTCTCTGGTTTAACAATGGTATTGCTCAGTACTGTTACAAATTAGTCTTACTAAAAAAATTAAAGGTATAAACAAACCCAAAATGTGCTTTCAAATCTTTAAATATGGTGCTTACTGAAGCTGGAATTCTTGACTTAGTAAATTTATGGCGAATCCATCCTGTCCATGTCAGTGATTCCACGCTGCTTTTTGCCAGAGTCTAAAAAAAGTTATGGCATGATTTGTCAAATTTATTCAAGAAGAAAATTATTAACATCTGTATTGTACATAAACCTGTGTAATGACTGAATTAGAATCAGGGTCCCATTGTGCAACCAGAATAACTGATACTGTGCCCTTATTTCATCAGTGGGTGCTTTGACACCAAGAAATTTAGCATATTTTTGCTTAAGGAAACCAAATACTTTTGAAACCTTTTAAAGCCGGTGTTTCTGCTCCGGGTGTTCTAGTGAAATGAGGACACGACCCCGGGTTTCACTAGCACGGAGGCTGCAGAACGGCAGGAGTGTGTGGGGCCCTTCACAAGAGGAAAAGCTCGGTGAGGCGGGACACGCCCTCTGAGAGCGATCAGGCAGCGCAGCTCACTGGGGCTGACCCGGTCTTGAGAGACCGCCCTAGTGCGGCCCAGGATAGCTCGGAGGGGGAAGAGTCCCGGTCCCGCGACCCTTTCACCGGGGGCTCGAGGGACCAGAGAAGCGGAGCGCAGCAGCCCGGGCACTGGGCGGCGAGGGGCTGCAGCTCCGGGTCCCACGCTCCCGCCGCCGCCCTTCCTGCCCTTCGAAAAACTGGCCCCAACAATCCCACTGCGACCAGCGCAGGGAGCCCCCCGGCCCGGCGCCCCACTCACTCGCCAGGCGGCCGGGTGTCTCTGAGCGACGCGGCCCAGCGCCGCCGCCGCCATCTGAGCCCCGGGCGCCGTTCCCGGATTCCGACAGCCACTAAAATCCGTGCCCAGAAGCCGCTGCACTTTGGTTCCGAGGCGCAGCGCGCGCCCCGGCTACTTCCGGCGACGGGGCGGGAAGGGCAGGGGAGGGAATAAAGTGCGGCACCGGCGGCCGCCAAGGGTTCTTCTCGGTCCTGAAAATCACGTGACCGCCTCCCCCGCCCCTTCTGGCTCCCGGAAGCGGCGGCGGCTGCTGGCGCGCGCGGGCTTGGTCCAGCTGGGGGTTCGATGCCCGCCGCGTGCCGCTTCCCGCCCGCCCCCATGTCCCAGGCTGGTCCGGGCGCCGTGGCCGCGCTGGAGCCCCCGGCGGTGGCGACGCTGAAGCGGGCGGTGGAGCTGGACTCGGCGTCCCGCTTCCAGGAGTCGCTGGTGTGTTACCAGGAGGGGATCGACTTGCTGCTGCGGGTGCTGAAAGGTACCGACGGGCTGGCCCCTACCTCCCCTGCAGCGCTGCAAGCCACCCCCAGAGCCGTCTTCCTGCCCGCCCCGCCCCGCCAGGAAAGGTCGGGAGCCGCAGCGCCAATGCAACCCCCTGGCAGAGTTCACGCTGCCCCCTCCTGAGCTTGCAAACGTTTGAGGCTGGGGGCTGTCATTTTCTCCGGGATTGCAGAGGGTGCGTGGAGGTTGGGAGCCCAGCTCTGGCTGTCCTGTAGGTGCTTTTTAAGGCCTGGTCTATACGAGAAAATTACGTTGTCTTAACTATGTTGGTCAGAGGTATGAAAAATCTATAACCCTACTTGATGTAGTTAAGCTCACCTAAATCAGCGCCACTACTGCCTCTGGGGGAGATGGAGAACCCCTCCCGTTGGCATAGGAAGTGTCTAAGCTGAAGCAGCACAGCTGTGCCACTGAAGTGTTTTAAGTGTAGACTAGCCCTAATAACATTCATGTATGTGCTGAACCCTTAGAGAGGTGGTGATGGGAATGTTACAGTTATATATGCCTGTGTTGGGCTTCACTGTTCATAAATGACTAAGGCCTGGACTACACTAGGAAATTAGGTCAGTGTAACTAAATCACTCGGGGGTATAAAAAATCCACACCCCTGGACAATGCAGTTAAACCAACGTAACCTCCTGCTGTAAATAGCATAAAGTCCATGAGAGATTACCTACACTGGGGAGAACCTGGCCTGTCAGTGTAGATAGCATCACTGTAGCATTTTAAGTGTAGACTGGTCCTAGGAAAAACAGAACATTCTTGGAAACTTAGTAAAATCAAAAGGCTGGTTGGCTGCTGTGTTTGAGTGGCTCCCACTTACTTTTTTTTTAAATACATCTTGTGTCTAGTAGACAGCTATTATATTCCTCTCTCTCTCTCTCTCTCTCTCTAGAAGCTTATCCTGGGTCATATGTAGGCTTGGAAGGTTTAGATTTTTATTGATAAATGTTGGTAAGGGTTGATTTTGCCAGAAACATGTAAAATATGTGTACTAACAAAGTATTTCCATGAATAATAATCAAAACTTACAGTAATTTAAAAAAAATCTGCTTGAGAACTTTAGAGTTTCACTTAAGAATATTTAATTATTATATTTTGACATGTGATGTTGATAATGTGTTTTAACCGTTAAAAAGCTTTAACTTGTGAATCTCAAAACCTACTGTCATTAAATAATTGTCTCATCACCCACCCATAATTTTCTGGGACTGTGAAAATTTTAAAAGTGTTTAAAATTTTAAACATTGATATTATCAGTCAAAATTATATTTTAAAAATCAAATTCTGCCAAGCCTAGGTACACACAATGAAAAATATTGAGAACTAACCAGTAAAGGGACTGGTTTGTTGGACATGAATGCAAGTCCAGTAAAGGATTTCTCTCCTCTCCTATAGACTGTTTGAATGAAAAAAAAATAATCAGAGGACTTTTTATCCTGGGGAATAATTACCAGATGTAGTTATCCTCCTTTTCTGAGATAATCTGAATATTTTTGATTCACAGCTACAAAAGATGAAACAAAAAAAGCTCACTACAGACAAAAAATATCTGACTACATGGAGAGAGCTGAAGCAATTAAAAAACATATTGAAAAAGAAAGAGAAGGTATGAAGTTGTACTGTACATTTTTAAAAATGTTCATGAAATGATGCACTTGTACATCTGAAGTTACAATACAGTTACCTAGGATTTATAGAATGCATATGTATGATTTCACTGTCTTGTTTAGTGAGGGATGCTTCTTTTTTAGATGGTAAATACCACCAGCAAATTAAAATTGAAGAAAATGCAACTGGTTTCAGCTATGAGAAGGTTTTCCAAGACTACCTTAATGAGACTGTTACAGAAGTTTGGGTAGAGGACCCATACATTAGACATGTTCACCAGGCAAGTGGATCTTGAAAGTAGCTTACATATAAAACTATAACAATTTTTTTCAGTTATTAAATAATCAAACTAACTCTTACAGTTCTACAACTTCTTACGATTCTGTGAGATGCTTGTTAAGGGGCCCTGCAAAGTGAAAACTATCCACCTTCTCACTTCCTATGATGAAGTAAGTATCTAGACTTCACGTATAACATCTGTTGTTCATATTTACCAATATTTGTCAGACTGAGGCCCTCCCTCCTTCAACAGGAGATGCAAGCAGATCAGGAGGATTTAACATAAACACTGAATAGTGTAATTCTACTTATGTGGAATTCTAAGTGGAAGTGACCCTGGAAGAAATACGTTTATATTGTCCTAGTTGACTGACTATTGTAAGAAACACCATTTAAATCAGTTCTGCTGGGAGACTCTTTATAATAAGGAAGGCCTGGATACATTTTGATATTTTGGGGTTATGACAAGTATAAACCCTCTTGTTGTCATTGTACTCATTCTAGCCCAAATCTTAGTCTGGACAGATAATTCAGTGTACTGGGGAGGCAGCATATCTAGTGGTTAGAGCATGGGACTAGGAGGGAGAACTGAGTCCTTGTCCATAATCTGTCTTTGGCTTGCTATGTGATTTTGGCCACTGCAGTCAATGTGTCTCAGTCATCCCATCTGCAAAAATGAGTATAACTTATCTGCCTTCATAAAGCATTTTGAGACTTGGATAAAAAGTATAGGAACAAAGTGGTGTTAGAGAATTGAAGAAGATAAATGGACACAATTGGAACATGCATGTTGAAGAAGCAACTTTTACTCTTAACAGGGCAGTGGAAAGAGTCAGCAGACAAGTAGTCTAGAAGAAATAAAGCAATCACTAAAGAACTATGGAGTGACACTGAATGTCTCATTTTCATCTTCAATTCATGATCGAGAAATAAGGTCAGTGATGCAGAAAACCAATTATTTTCAAATTATTTAATCCTGACAAATTATCTATAACAATGGTTACAAATATCATTCAAAGCAGAAGGCAGTTACTTTATTCAGTAAAATAAGTTCTTCATAGTTTTATACTGTGTTCAACATTGGGACTGCTGGGATCTAGTTTTTAAAAGAAGACATTGATGTACAGTAACTCCTCGCTTAACGTTGTAGTTACGTTCCTGAAAAATGCGACTTTAAGCAAAACGTTAAGTGAATCCAATTTCGCCATAAGAATTAATGTAAATGGGGGGGTTAGGTTCCAGGAAATTTTTTTCACCCGACAAAAAACTATATATTATATAGATATACACACAGTATATGTTTTAAACAATTTAATACTGTTCACAGCTATGATGATTGTGAAGCTTGGTTGAGGTGTTGAAGTTAAGAGGGTGGAAGAGGAAGGGATATTTCAGAGGGAATGCCTTGCTGATAAATGATGAACCTAGCACTCCACTGAGCCCTCAAGGTTTAACACGTTGTTAATGTAGCCTCTCATCAAGGAAACATGAACAGGAGGGAGGGGAGACAGCATAGCAGACAAAGACAGACACGCACTTTGTGTGTGTGGGGGAGAGAAAGATGCACGCTGCCCCTTTAAGTAAGCTGACCCACTCTTAAGTGCATTGTCTTTTTAAGTGGATCAGAAAGTTGAGACAGCAGCTGCTGCCCCAAGCTCTGTCTCTCTCTGTCCGTGTCCCCTCCCTGCTCTATATGGAGAAGCGGTGAGCATGGGGGAGGGGGACACCCTGACATTAGCCCCTCTCCTTTCTCCCCTGCACAGCAAGCAGGAGTCTCTGGGAGCAGCTCCAAGGCAGAGGGCAGGAGCAGCAGGTGGCAGTGGGGGGAGGAACAGCTGAACGATTGATAGCCTGCTGGGCGGTTGCAGCACAGAGAACTTAGGGGAGCAGGGAGCTGATAAGGGGGGCTGGTGCTGGTCCATCCTGGTTCCAAGCCCCCACCAGCTAGCTGCAACGGGCTGCTCTTCCTGCAAGCAGTGGACAAAGCATGCGACTGCCAAATGACATTAGAAGGGAGCATTACACAACTTTAATCGAGCATGTTCCCTAATTGATCAGCAACATAACATGACTTTAAGTGAGGAGTTACTGTATTATACAGTTGACATCTACTCTAGCTAGAAATTGTGATTGAAATGGTAGGAGCAATTTGCATAACTTGTAGATATGATTAAGGTCTTTTTTCCTAATTATGTTAAATGTACCTACAGTTTGTAAACTTGTGAAGATGGAATAACATTGAATTTTTTAATAGATTCAACAATGGATGGATGATTAAGATTGGAAGAGGGCTTGATTATTTTAAGAAACCACAGGTATGTGTGTCTTTTTCTTTTGAATGAATTTGAACTACCAAGTGGCTTATTCTAAAATTGTGTTCCTTTCTGTAGGGTCGTTTTTGCCTTGGATACTGTGATTTTGATTTGAGACCATGTCATGAAACAACAGTGGATGTCTTTCATACTAAACATACAAAGAAAACATGACCGAATATTTGTTATTTAATTACTGCTCTTACAAGCTTTAAATGCCTGCTTTTAATTTCTCTCAATTAGATGTAGTGTACATTTTTTTATGGAATAAACTATTTTTTTTATATTTTTGATTACTTGCAGTTTGAATTGATAGAATTTCTAAACTAAATGGTGTAACACTTTAAAGCAAGGTACAGAAGAAACTTAGAGTTATGAACACCAGAGTTCCAAACTTACTGGTCAACCACACACCTCATTTGGAACCGGAAGTACGCAATCGGGCAGCAGCAGAGACGACAAAACAAAAAAGCAAGTACAGTACTGTGTTAAATGTAAACTACTAAAAAAAAAAAATTGCCAAGGTAAGGAAACTGTTTCTGTTCTTGTTTCATTTAAATTAAAATGGTTAAAATTAGCTTTTTTTTCCCCTGCATAGTAAAGTTTCAAAGCTGTATTAAGCCAATGTTCAATTCTAAACTTTTGAAAGAACAACCATAACATGTCCAGAGTTACGGACATTTCAGAGTTACAAATAACCTCCATTTCCAAGGTCGTTGTAAACTCTGAGGTTCTACTCCATCAAATATGATGAATTAGCAGTGCTGAAAGTTCACAAGTTCTTAGGAGACTAGTTAAGTTTCTGTAAACTGTACACACTCCACAAACTTAAATGTTTTTGATCCAACACAGAAAATCCAAATATACAGAAGTTAGATAGGCAACTGTCTTTAGTATTATACTTTAAAGAAAAAAACAATAGAATTGAAGAAAAACACCATGTTAAACTTTAGCTTAGTTAACTAGATAATTAAGGCCAATTGTTTCCTTCTAAAACAAGGTGGGGAGCTGTAAAATCAGTGAATATTTGTGCAGAGTCCTCTGTGAAATACCAATTGGCAGTCACACTACAATTTAACAGCCTTCAAAAGCCTTCTGTTTCAGTGATTTAACTTATTTGATTACTAATGGCAGTATATGTATTGAGGGGCCCACATACCAATAAACAGAACAGAATGTGCCATACTTGATCAGACTATCTAAATGTATGGTTCTGCTTTGTGGCCATTATCCTTCTAGTTAAGTCATAGAACCATTCCAGAGAGCAAGACACAGGAATCAAAATGCAGTTCTCCTGCATGGTATCTGAACTGGTCGAAATCCATGGCCCATTATTTACTGATACTGATTTTTTTCATGATGTTAACATGCAAACTTTACTATTTTTAATTTAGACCGTAAGATGAAAGTCTAGAATAAAATTCAATTTAGAGCCTAACATGTAGACAAAGCAGATACTCCATGTATACATTTTACTTTAAGCTCTCAGAAGTTACCAAAATGTATCAAAATACCTCATATTAGACTATCAGAGGGGTAGCCGTGTTAGTCTGGTTCTGTAAACGCAGCAAAGAATCCTGTGGCACCTTATAGACTAACAGATGTTTTGCAGCATGAGCTTTTGTGGGTGAATACCCACTTCTTCGGATGCAAGTCATCCGAAGAATGCATCCGAAGAATCCGGATGCTTGCATCCGAAGAAGTGGGTATTCACCCACGAAAGCTCATGCTGCAAAACGTCTGTTAGTCTATAAGGTGCCACAGGATTCTTTGCTGCATATTAGACTAGTGGCTTTACAGTCTTTTTAAAATGAACTGTCATTCTGTCCAAATCCAGTATAACTTTCCAGTAAGTCACTGCCTCTGAGATGTGAACTCGTAGCATATAGATCTGGTCTGAAGTATCTTCATGTATTTGGGTGACTATGTACATGTTCAATCTTCAGTAATTGAGAAATTGTTTCATGTTGACAGTGCCTACAACATGAAATTTAGTTTTATGATCAGTCTAATTAGTAGATTAATTACACAATCAGTCATGAACTAAAGCAAGAACTTTAGTGGATAAATGAAGAGAAAGTTACTTCAGTAGTAGCTTACTCCTGTAAAATCAACCTGCACAACATACTGAAAATAACCAGATTTTATTTTACAATTTTTGTTAATCATGCACTAGTTAATGTCAAAGATGTGACTTACACTTTCATTATGAAAATCACATTAGTGTAATCACATTCTCACATAAGAGACTCCACTTGCTGTGCAACTCATAGTTTTGTGGACATATTCTAAGCAGAGTGCTTGCTAATGCTGTGGTTTCACTGGGGCAAAACTTACTGCCAATTAGGTTTTTCTCTAGTTCATTGCACATTGCTGGTGGCAGCCACTGCTCTGGCAAAACTATGTTGCAAACTTCAATTCTCCCATGCTTTACATGAATATCCACTTTAACTTCAAGGAGAGACTGTTCATACACCATGTTAAAGCAAGTGCTAATACTAAATTTTGGTGTCTTGCCATATATCCATTCCCAGGTTTGTAGTTCTTTGGTTTTATTATTAATTCCAGGAAACACTGTCTCATCAGCTGGGTTTATTAGGGTAATATGATGGTCAATTTGATGGCATCTTGCATATTCTGCAGCAACAGCATCCATAACCATCTCACATGTTAAAGTAGGATCCTCTTCAAAGAGATTTTTCACTAAAGCAGGCATGCTAGGAGTGGCATTGCTTTTTATCACCTTGTAAGGACTCTTCAGTACAGAAGATAAGTTTATTTTATCTGCACTGCATAGTAAAGTGCAGTGATGATAAGCAACAGTCCTTCCTAGCTTTGCAGCAGTACCTGAGATTTTAAAATTCCCATCTAGCAAGAGATCATATCTGTCAGTGGCACGCACATCTAACTGGGGTTGCAAGCCTTTTAGAGCCCTAACAACTAACTTTATGTTTTCCATTCTCTCGTATTTTTTCTTGGATGTGAAGAAAGTAAAATTGATATTGCCCAGATCATGGTAAACAGTTCCACCTCCACTTCTCCTTCGAGCCAGTTTTATGTTCTTCTTCCTCATTATCTTGAGGTTACACTCCTGCCAGGGATTCTGGTGTCTCCCAATCACCACAGTGGGAGAATTTCTCCAAAGGAAAAGAACCTGTCTGTTCTCTAAATTCATGTTGTCATGAATCCAATCTTCCATAGCCAAATTCTGGTAAACATCACTAGAAACGGACTGTAAAATAAGTCCTCTGTTTGCTGTGTACTTGAAGCCAGCTGCTGAAATCTTGAGGACATAAAATAACTGAAAACAGTTCTTCAGGGATGATAGGATTACCATGGTTTTAATAAAATTATCAGATAAGGTGTGAAAGAAGAGGCAGGTCTGTCAAAGTTCTGTATGAGATGTTCATAGTCTGCACTCCTCTCGTACAAACACATTACTAAAGGCAATCATGCTGTACTCACTTTCTTCCCAGGATACCAAAATAGTGATACTACCCTAATGAATGTGTTTACAAGGTAGATTTCCTTCTTCCAAATATGATGATGGCATTTCACTACTGGTGCATGGTCAATATCTAAGATGGTGCTACAGAAGGCTGTTTCCACTTGCTGCATATTACTAGAAGCCTGCAAGAGGGAGGGCAGGAAGCATAGTATCTGATTGTATTTGTTTTTCCCCCTACAATGTAATTTTACAGTACTGTCATTAACACTGCTCCTGGGGGAATTCTGTGCCACGGCACCGGAGCAGAATTCATGGTCCCCTTCACTCCAGATTTCTTTGCTTCTCTACAGAAAAATGACTTGCTGCTGGGGAAGCAAAGGAAAGCTACAAGAGCGGTCACACACCCCACCATTCTGAGGCCTAACCAGCTGCACCCAACCCCACTCTGAACCCCCTTGCCCTCCCTGCTGAGCCCCAACCACCTTCCCCTGGACCCCACTGCAGAGTCCCAGTGCCCCTGCACCCAGAACCTCCCAATCAGCCCCTGTTCATCCAGATCCCCCTCCAGCTGTATCCAAGCTGCCAGCAGCCAGGTTGCCCTACACCAAACCCTCTCACTGGGCACTTGGATGCTCCCCCACACTAGGAGCCTGCTGGGCTGAGCCAGCCTTGCTCACAGCAGGTGTGCCTGGCATGGAGGGGCAGGGTCAGCCCTTGCACTGTGCCAGTGTCAGGTGCAGCCTCACCTCTGTCTCTGAGGAGGAGCTACAGAGGGATCTCACACCTCTGTGCAGCCAGTGGCCTGTGCTTCCCCAATGCCCTGCTGGAGCCTCCTGCAACTTGTATTTGTAAATAAATAAATGTGAATTGTGCAAACTTTTAAAATCTGTGCGAATTTTTCATTTATTTGACATGGAATTCCCTCAGGAGCAGTAAAAGTATTTAACTATCTAGTCTACCATAAATATGCAGGTTAACTTGTTAAGAAGTCGGTAAAGTGGTCCAGCTAAAAAGTGCGGGATTTAAACGGCCCTTGACGCTAAAACGCGGCACCTTGTGCCTATGCCCCCACCCTGCTTCGGGGATCGCACTAGAGAGGCGCGGGCGCGGGTCCGTGACGTGCCCAATCCTGCCGGTACCATTAGTCGCGTGAGGGCGGCGGGGCCCCGCCCGAGGCTATTTGAGCTTTGCGGGGTGAGAGCGGCCCCGGGGGGGGGGGGACGTGCCCTTCTGTAACGCGACCGCAGAGACACAGACGGGGGGCGGGCGGCAGGGAGGGGCCGGGCCCGGCTCTGCCAGCAGAGCGAGAAACCCCGAGCGCCGGTGCCTGTGGCGGGGGCAGGTCGCTACTCACCTGGGGTCAGACTCCAGCCGCCTCCGGTTCAGGCGCGGCCCGTTATCTCGAGCGTCTGTCCTGAGTGCGCTTCCCAAATCCTTCCGGCCTCGCGCCGCAGCTGGGGCCTGACGTTCCCCCAGCGAATCGCCCGGTATCACGGGGGAAGGGAGAAGAGGAGACACCACATCCCTCCCACGCATGGGGGGGCGGGGCTTGCCAGGCGTTCTTGTAGGTCACGTGACAAAATAGGGCTCCGCTGCGCTGCCCTGGGTTCTGCGGGCGCCGCGTGAGGGGAGCGCTGGGGCGCGGGGCCGAGGCAGACCAGGCTGGGCAGGGCAGGGGCAGGGCAGGGGCAGGAGGGGATTTTGCTCTGTGTGTGTCCTGTGAGCGAGGCAGGGTTGGGCTGAGAGCGTCTGTTCTGTGGGACCAACTTCTGCTGCGGTCAGAGACAAGCCTTTGCAGTCTGTCTAAAAAAATAAAATAAAAGCCAGAAACACCCTATCCACCATGGGTGAATACTTCTCACAAAGCGATCGCAGCATATCTGACGTCAAGAGCACACCCCAAGGCAGTGACTAGCCTCTCCTTTTCCTTCCCCTTGTTTAGGGCAGAGGGACATGCAGCCCTGAGAGGGGCTCTGGCCATTGCTCTCCATCTGTGCCCTCTAGCTGGACCTAAGCACCAGTGATAGGGACTGGAATAATTAGACTCAGAAAGGAACCCAGGAGTGAATTCAACTGCCACAGGGGACAGTGAGCTTGCCCAAGAGTGGGGGCTCCAAGGACAAGAGATGTAAAGAGGTGACTGCTGAGCCCAGGCTGAGAGCCAGCTGACTACATGTAGTGAAGGATGCAGGCATGATGCTCTGTGCCTGATACAATGTCTTGAGAGAGAAACAGGTTTTGTGCTAGTCCTTGGAGTGGGGGCATCAGTTGAGATGGATCCTGAGCGCTAGATGGTGGAATGGCAACAGAAGCAGGCCATCCAGCATCAACAATGCCAGCAGCAGATGTTGCAGCTGTGGATGGCCCAGTCAGTACAGCAGCAGTTGCTGAAAGTGATTGTGACCTACCAGCAAGAACTGCCAAGAGACTTTTTGCCACAGTTAAAAACCCCAACCCCGGCACAGGGAGTCCTGGTAGGACCTAATACACCAGGAGGAACTCTCTCACCTATGCCAGAAGTTAACTAAGGTGGGCCCTGACAGTGTTCTGGAGGCATTCTTCACCACCGTTGAGAGGGCAGCATTGGCAACTCAATAACCTCTGGAAATTCAGGCATTAGTTTTAGCTCCCTCCCTAATGAGACAGGCACAGTTGGCCCACTGTAACCTTGGCTCAGAGCAGGCTAGAGACTGCAATTGGGTGAAATTTCTATTTTAAAGTATCTGGATATTACCAAATAGACACATTGGCAGAACTTTAGGGCAAGGTTTAAAAGAGCATTGCTGGCATTGGCTTCCCCTCAAGGAGTTTTCCAGGACTCAAGTTATGGAATTGGTCCTCGTCAAGCAGCTCATGCCCATACTTTCAGAGAGGGGCTGGGAGTGGGTTCTCTGGCATTGCCCGGAGTCGTTGTCAGACATGAAGCAGCTGATGGATAATTTTCTTGCAGTCAAAAGGGTCCATGGCCGAGCTCAGATGAGGTATCACCCAGATAACTGAACAGTGACACAAACAACTGGGCTGGAATCTTAGCTCAGACAAAGGTCTCTCTCATAGTCTAAATATGTCCCCTGTCAGAAAGGAGCCTGCAGACACAAGCTTAGTAACCTGCTACTCCTGTGGGCAGGGGCACATGCCCCCCGAATAATTGGCAGGGGCACAGAGCTCCTCTGGCCCTGGGGTAGGAGCTGACAGCTCCTCTGGCCCCGGGGCAAGGGCAGGGGCACAGAACCCGTCCCTCCAAAAGCGGTCACATTTTTATTCCTGCGCACACCCCTGCCTGTGGGCAGCCCAGGCACATGAGGAAAGAGTGCCCATTGATGGAGTGCAACTACACAGGGGATTGTATGGCAAAAGAGAGAGTCCCTAGGCGGACTCCCCCCAAGTTGACCAACCTTCTATTG
The DNA here is from genome assembly GCF_016161935.1 of Mauremys reevesii. Lineage (NCBI taxonomy): Eukaryota > Metazoa > Chordata > Testudines > Geoemydidae > Mauremys > Mauremys reevesii. The sequence continues at coordinate 122,216,825 of NC_052623.1, forward strand.
GTCCAAGGGAAGGAGGTACTGGGGCTCAGTGGGCACAGTGTAACTAAACTGTGATACAGGCTCCTCTAGTGGGTGAGACAATTGACACAGGGGACAATTTGCCTACAGTGCATATGTGGAGACAAAGCCCTGTCTCAGTGGGGGTCCACACTGACTTAACTACAGAAGTGCTAGCAGAGAAATTAGAATACCCAGTGATTATAGGCTGAGATTGGTCAGCCTTTTCACAAATTATTAATGATCTTATCCATGCCACAACTGAGCCCCAGGGCAGGCCCTGACCTGTGCACCCCATCAACCTAGTAGGCCTGGGGTACTCTGAAGACCCTCAGGAAGGGACGTTCTTGGGACCAGAGACAGCCAGAGAGACACAGGGATGGCCGGCACTGGCTGTGGACCTTGAGACCTTACTACAAAGAGGGAAGCTTCATCCAAGAGCAGCATGATAACACAATGCTGAGCCGTGCCTACAAACAGGTGATGTCTGTAGATGGGAAGGCAGCAGACTCCCAGTGCCTGGGACAGTACTCCTACTTTGTGCTGGAGAAAAAGAGGCTCTGTCACATGGAATGATACCTGCAATCAGTGGCACTAAGAGCTCAACTACTGGTACTGTAAGTGGCTGTAATCCAGCTGGCACACAATATTCCCTGCATGGACATCTAGGATGTGAGAAGACCCTGGACCAGGTTCTGAGTCACTTTTTCAGGGCAGGGGTGTACCATGAGGTAAGGGAGTTTTCCTTTTCCTGTCCTGAGTGTCAGTATGTGGTAGTTAAAACTGTCCCAAAGGCTCCTTTGGTCTCAATGTCCTTAGTGGAAACCCCATTTGTGAGAATAGGAATGGTTATGGTGAGGCATTCAGAGAAGAGCTCCTCAGGGAGTTAGCATATACTTGGACTGTGCCACTCACTACCCTGAAGCCATACCCTCACATTCAGCTAAGGTGACAGTGATTGTTCCTGAGCTTATGAGATTCTTTGCCTGGCTCAGCTTCTCGTGGGAAATATTGATTGACCAGGTGTTGGAATTATTAATAATTGAAATTATTAATATGGGAAATCACCAAACACCAATTTAACCATAAATTCCTTTGTTAAATCTGAAGGCTAATTGGTACTTACACAATTGCTCTAAACATGCTGAAAAATCCTAAATAATAAACAATTTACTACATCCAAACAGTGACACATTTATAAGCATTTGGTCAAGATACTTACAAATGGGCTAAACCCAGGAGCTTAGACCCATTTTAGTCAGCTTCAGCATGATCAGGCAGGTATAGCAATGAACCCTTTAAGAGTTTACTTTTTATACCCTTTAACAAACAAGTGATGTCATTGCTGGTTATTTACTTCAGCTAAAAACCAATTAGAGACAGTTCACTCTTATTTCTAGTCTTAATCCAGATAAAATTTACAACCTCTTTTCTTCACAAGGCCTTTCCTCCCCTCCATCTTGCTATCCAACAGTTTTCCCATTACACCTGGGTTCACACAGGTTGTAACACTGGTGTGTGGGTTGGGGAAAGGCCATTTTGGTTCATTTTAAGACTGACTCTTTGTTTGATTTAAAAACATCTGCAGTCACACCTAGTGATCAGGGACCTTGTTTTCAGAAACTTCCCCTTAGCTCTTTAGTTATTCTTTGCATTAGACATCCTTCCTACTTTATTCCTTCTGTCCTTATTACTTATTATTTTCAAGGCCTTCCTTCTAGTTGCTAATCAGGGCCTTTCTTTATAACACATAACTTTAATGTTATACTTATCCTAAACCAAGGCTTTAACTTCACCTTGCAGGTGATGCATGAGCAATACTCCCGCCTTAAAATCAAGGCCCTGAGGACATCAGTGTACAATTCACAAACAGCCTGGTGGAAAGATTTAACAAGACGTTAAGAGATGTTGAAGTGGTTTGTTGGTGCTGAGGCTAGGCACTGGGACTAGCTCTTCCCACCACTGCTATTTGCCATGCAAAAGGTCAAGCCTCCATGAGTTTCTCACTCTTTGTACTATTCTACAGATGCAAGCCCCAGGGAATCTTGGATGTGTTGTGAGGAGCAAGATACAAACATCCTCAGAGCAAACCTAATACATCATCCAACTACAGGAACATCTTAAGAAGTTGAGCACTTTCACAAAGGAGAACCTTGTCTGACCTCCCACTTGTGGAGAACACATGTCGTACAACATCATGTGGAGACTGCACCGGAACAACTGATTAGAAAGAATCTGTGGCCCTTACTCAGGAGGATGTGAGACACTGTCCAAGTTGAGGTGCAGGCAGTGCTGAGAATGGGGGTCATCAAGGAATCCAAGAGCGATTGTTCCAATTCTGTATCGACTTTCATAAGGTCAATTCCATCACAAAGTTTGACACTCACCCAGTGCTGCACATGGATGAGTTATTAGAGTGGTTGGCCTAGCATGATACCTCAGCATGGTGGACTTTACAAAAAACAGTTGGCAGATCTCCCTGTCTCCATCCTCTCACAAAAAGGCTGCGTTCTCAACCCCTTTTGGCTATTTCCCCTTTAAAATCATACCATTTTGGCTTGCAAGGGGTTGCAGTGTCTTTCCAGATTCTGATTAATCAAATCCTTCGAACCCACCATCAGTATGCTGTGACTTACCTTGAGGACATTGTAATCTATAGCCATACGTGAGAAGATCACTTCTGTCACCTAAGAGCAGTATTAACTTTCCTACAAGAGGCCAGTTTCACAGCTAAACCTGCCAAGTATAAGAAGTGACTTATTTAATGTATCAGGAAGAAGGAGGCCTTGTGAAACCAATGAGAGATAAAGTCCATGTATTAAACTCCTGCCCTGCACACCGGACACATATGCTACCTCCTGGGCTTGGCAGGATATTATCATTGGTTCATTCCCATCTTTGCATCGATCGCAGCACCCCAGACTGATTTGCTACAGGGCAAAGACACCAAAAAGGTCTGTTGAGACAATGTGATGAATATGGACACATCTGACACTGGCCTGGGATCAGTGCTCTCCCAGGACTTTTTCTGCTCTTCACCTTCAGTTGTTCCCCAGGGAGAAAGCATATTCTGTTAGGAAGCTCTGGCAATAAAGTGGACTGTGGACACCCTTATGTATTACCTGCTGGGTAGTCTTTTCTCCCTAGTCACAGACTGTGCCCTTACACTGGCTACACTCTTTGAAGGACTCTAAACGCTGGATTATGTGCTGTTATCTGGCACTTCAGCCTTATAGCTAGCTTCCACATGCAGCACCGAGACAGGAAGGAGCATGCAAATGTGAATTTTTTTTTCCCCCCTGAGAGGTTGGGACTGGGTTGATGCTTGAATAAGACACTTTTCTGGTCTTGAGAGGGACTGGAAGTGGAGGGGCAGAGGGAGGGTAGAATGCGATGGGACATACCCCCATCCCACTGACAGTTAGCCTAATGAGCATCCCTGCACTCAGGCAGTGCAAATTAGGCATACCTGCAGAGCATGCCCTGTTTGGAGAAGGGGAGCTTAAAAAGTTGAAGGTGGCCTAAGAGGAGAGACTGCTAGTGAACTCAGAGCCAGGGGAGTCCAGCCTAAGCCAGAGACTAGACTTCCCTCCCCCACTTCTTCAAGGCAGACAGACATGCAGCACTCCTCCCGTGGCCCGAACCCAGCCCCGGCCCGGACCTGCCAGGGGAGGGGCACCTATCCTGCAGCCCCAGCCCTGGTGCTGTCACGGCGGGGAGAGGCCCAGTGCTACTGTAGGGAGAGAGAGCTGGGGGAAGTCCTCTCTCCTCACCCTGGCCCTAGAGCACCCTCCTACACCCCAAACCCCTCATCCTCAGCCCTACTCCAGAGCCCACACCCCCAGCCGGAGCCCTCACACCCCTGCACCCCAACCCTCTGCCCCAGCCCTGAGCCCCCTCCGAGACTCCAAACCCTTCCCCCCCCCCGCACCACATGAATTTTGTTATGTGCACCAATATGAAGGTGATGTGTCATACATCACCTCCATATTGATGCACATAACAAAATTCATTCCGCACATGGGTGGGAAAAATTAGAGGCAACACTGCCTGCAGGGCAGCCGAGTTCAAAATAGTGAGCAGGGTGGGCATGGTGGGATACTGGGGGGGCCAGTTATTATGTCAACATAATGAGCACTGATGCTTTGTCGCTTTAACTTTGCCACAAAAAGCTTTATGTCTCTCATCAAGGTGATTTTATTTTGTCTGCAAAACAGCAAAGTTTTGCCGCCAAAAGTAGCTTTGTAGCATGTAAACTTACAGTGTTTGTCAGCAAAAGCCAAACTATGTAGTATAGACAAGGCCTTAGTCTTCACAGGGAGGTACACTTGTCCAGGAGCCTTCAGAGTAGGTTTGGCTTCCTCCCTAGCCTCCCACTTCTGAATTGAGTTGCTCCCTTTTAAGTTTCCTCTTCTATTGGGGCATGCTTTGCAGGCTGGAGGGGAAGAGCTATTTGAACTCATTTAACACCTTCAGGCCCAATGTGCGGTTTGTGCATCCCATCATATTCCCAAAAATAAGAATATGCTCTAAGACGTTTGATTTGTGGTGGATGGGAAGAGGGAACTTTCAACAATGGTAAAAATTACTCCAAAGATTGCCAAATAATAGATCTTGAAATTGAAAGTATATTTGATTATGGTTATTTGACTCAGCTATTAAACATTATTTTGTTTTTATTTGTTATTTGGTAGACTAAATAGAATATTTTTATGCTATATTCATTTGTTCAGGTTGGATCAAGTCCTGAATTATCTCATCAAACCTCATTCCACATCTGTCATTTCTAAACCATCAGTTTCTTTAACATAAGTCACAGAGTGCAATGCATTATCAGAATAAGAGTCCGTGTGAGTTTCTGCATTATTTCTAATGCCATTTTCTGTTTTTTCAAACTTAATTTTTTCTGTATTTTGGAATAAGTGAGTCCTGACGTCAACATGGATTTCTTCACTGTTTTGTCGCAAATAATCCTCTTCAACATTCCCCACTTTTGGATCATTCTGTAAGACGAATACTGGAGTATTGGATTTACTGAAGCAGAAGCCCATGGTGCACTTACAATGCAAATCATATGAACATGCAAGAAAGTCTCTTGAAGGTCAAAGAATTGGGTCAGTTAGGATGCTTTTATTCAGCTTGATTGTTGTAACAATCCTATGCAAAATATTAGAAAAAATATTAGGAAAAATAGAATAAGAGGAGTGACTTAGTTAACACAAATTAAAACCTAATAAAGAAATCTGATTCTCAATTGATATTAATGTTATGATGTTGGAAATATGGATTCACTTATTTTCTTGAAAACACAGGGGTACAGATGTACAGCAAGTCGGAACTCATAATTGAGGTATGTGGAGTACCCACCTTACCTCTTGCCTATATTAAAAAATTGCCTCTTTTTAACTAACAGTGTATTTTTAGTTGATTTAGTTAAACTGTGGGACAACCCTGTGTGGACTCTTAAATTGATTTAAACCTGTCTTATATCAATTTAGCTTACATCGATAAAGGGATCAGTTTAAGGATTGGGTCTTGGCTTATATACTCCTCAGAGTAGGGTTGTATCTTCTTTCTGCTTTTGGAGGGGCCAGAACATACCTGGTTGCCAATAGATCTAATAATAATAATAATAATAATAATAATATTTTCCTCAGTGAGTGATCTGAGGGGTTTACTACTTTCTTCATTTGGAAAATCAGTAATATATATTATTTCAGTGCTGTTTTGAATCCAAGGACCTCATTCTTCTTTGACCCCATATGTAAGCTGGCACCTTTTCAATCTCTCCTACCACTAAATTTATCTGTTTATGTGTGAAGGTTCCTATTTATTTATATTTAAATAATATAATAATAAATATGCATAAATAAGGCTCTAGGTGCTCTAACACAACTAATACAACAACAAAATTCCAGCAGCTTTAAAATAATAATTCACCTCCAAAAAATTTTTTTTCCACTTTTTCATCATTCTGGGAAACATACCCTCAGTCCTTCCCAAACAGGCTCTCCAATAGATGTTGTTTGCAGTGTCTAGAAAAGTTGCCAAATTGGGGCTATTTTAGACCAATGTGGGGAGCAAACTTCCATCAAATGGCATCTAAGAATGCCTTCCAAAATGATAAAGTGCACACATAAAGAGGTATTTAGCTATCTCTTTTCTCCAGTCAATGGGGACTGGACTTTGTATGAAGCTCTCTCTCTCTCTCTCAGTCTCGCTCGCTCTTAATACAATCTTCATATGTGAAGGCTAGGTCAAAGCCACCACTATGTTCCCTATCCTTGTGAACAAAAGCATCTCCCCTAACTGATACCCTATCTAAACGCAGTTTTAACTTCCTACTTCTCAACAATAGCCCTCACAGATCACAATTAATCACACCATCTCCACTATGTCTTTCCCTCTCTTTCATAAGTGCTGCTGTCACCTCTTCCCCTTCTGAAAACACCGTTGTGTATAGTCTCCAGTCTCCATTTCCTCTCAGCTGAAAATCCCTTCTTTTAACAGCATTATTCCCTTAAGAGATATTCATTTAACCAGATTTCACTTAGAGAAAAAAAATAAAAAATACAAGAATAAAGCTCCAACAAAAGATATATATTTTCCCCCTACAAATACATTTTTCATAGTGAAGAATTTGGGGAAGGATATGAAATCCTGTCCTGTAATTCCATCTCGATTTCAGAGACGAGACAATGTTAGATAATGCAGATTTTCTTTTCTGACAATTTCTGCTACAGCTGACAGAGACGAAAAGCAGTGATGATGCCTGACCTGTCAGAAACAAAAACAGTGAAAGGAAGGCTCTTCCTGGTGCTGGTGTAGGCTTCTTGAGGTTTAGTTGCTCTGGCTTCCCCCGTGCTCTGTGGGTGGAGATGTGTTTCAAAGGTGCTGCTAGCTCCTAATCCCCAGAAGGGAGTGATCTCTGTCTAAATATAGGTATGTGTTTGTACAGTGGTGGCTGGTGGCAGAAAGTTTGCCAAGCAGGGTTTCCTGGATACAAACTCCTGTGCTAAAACCTGCTGGAGGTGGAGATGGAGGAGGCATGTCTTTTCCATTCTCCATCAGCCCAGCTTTTGGAATCTCCAAAGAACTCTCTGTCAGGAACTCTGCCTTCACACCTTTTCTGGACAATGACAGGCATTAATGGTGCAACAGGTCCCAGGGAATGACAAATCTTCTTGTCCCTTAACACTTGTGATGGTAGGGGGCAGGGCTCAACAGCCCTAGTGGCCTGGGACTCACTTCCAGTTTGTGTCTTATGTTCCTAAAAGCATGCTTCAGGGTTTCAGCTGGCCACCTGCAGGGGACTGGAAGGGATTTTTCCCTCAGTGTATTCGGGGTGGGTTCTTTTAATCTCCTTCCTCTGAAACATCAGAGATTGCCAGGGTTAGAGATGGGACATTGGGTGGGGAGGGTCAGGGCCTTAAGGTGGCACTGAGCATTCTCTCTCTCAGCTGCTTGTCTGGCTGGTTCTTGCTCACATGCTCAGAGTCTAACTGATCGCCATATGTGAGATCGAGAAGGAATTTTCTCCCAGGTCAGACCAGGGGCGTAGCTAGGACAGGAAAACTGGGTGGGCCTCAACTTTTGGGGAGGTGGGCAATGATGGGAGTGGGAGGAGGGGAGGCAGGAGGGAGGGGGACCCGCCTCCCCCACCCCTCCAGCTGGCCTTACTGCTCAGCAGGCACCCGAAGATGAGGCTGCCCAGGGCACAAAGGCTGCAGGGCACACCCATGGGATGGAGGGGGGCCCTGCCAGGGCTCTACCTCTGCCCACCCCTCCCAACCCGGCTCAGTGTCCGTCTGACCAGCTGCGTCCCTTTCCTGCTGGCACCATGTGCTGCTGCCCCAATCTCCGGCCCCTGCACTAGTCCCACCCAGACCTGCCCCCACAAGGCACATCCCAGGCACTGGGGCTGGAGATCGGGGCAGCAACGCGCAACACTGGCAGGTGAGGGACGCAGCTGGACAGACACCGGACAGACACTGAGCTAGGGTTGGGGGTCCCAGTCTCTGGATTCAGGGGATTCCAGCTCTGATTTGAGTGTCCCTGGATGCTAAGTGGGTTGACCTGTGTCCCACACAGGCCCATCCATGCTATGCCCCGGGGTCAGACTGGCAGTAACCTTGGGGTTTGTTTAACTGCCTCTTAAGCAAGTGGATGCAGGTCACTTGCTGGGGTTATCCAGGTGTATCTCAATCATTTCCCTGCCATTGCAGGGGCCTTGGACACTGGTGCACTTCAGTCCCTCCTGTTCTTTCCTGTGGCACATAACAGTCTAATCTCCTGTGGGGTCAGGGGCAGCACCCTGGTTATCCATCACTGAGAGAGAAAAATGGATGGAGCTTTTTGCTTCCATGAATGGTGGATCCCAGCCATGTGGGTTGGTGATGCTGGAAGAAAACAATTAGAGGAGAAACTACTTTAGGCAAGGATTGTAATCTGTTAAAGTTAAACTTTAGCATCTAAAAAGTGTGTTATACATTTGTTTTATATTAAACCATTCTACTTCCAATATTCTTACTCAGTATTCATTTGAATCTTTGAATCTCTGTTCTTTGTTAATAAACTTATTCTTGTTTTTATTATAAATACATCTCAGTGCTGTGGTATTAAGCAAAGTTTGAATCCTCAGCTGAATCAAACAAGCTGATGTGTACACTTTTCCCTTTGGGGACAGCAAACCTGGTAATTTCTGTGAGTGTGTAGTGACAAGGGCTGGAGCCAGCAGGAAACACTTTTAGAGGGAGTTCGGGGGCTAGGGTGTATCTATAGCTTCCTCAAGGTGAAGGAAGGTCTGGCAGAGCCCAAAAGACAGTGCTTGAGTGGCTGAAGGGTTGGCAATGTCAGGGAGCTGACACCCAGCTACAACAAGAAAGATTCCCTCTTGCCAGAGGCCAGTGGTACCAAGGTGACTCACAGTCCTGGGCATCTTGAGAAAGCATTACAGTCCCCTGATCCTGGTACAGATATGGGAGGGGAGAATGCGGGGTTGACAGGCCCCCCACCCCTAAACTCCTCACTTCCCTTACCACCAACCTTATGTCCTCATTCTCATCTCAATTTATCCCTTCCACATTGCAGCCCCAACCCCCTCTCCTATTCCCCCCAAACTCCTCTGCCCCCTGATCCCCCCACTCTCCTAATGCCAATGCTCCCATGCATTGTCTCTCTCACACATACACCCTCCACTGCTCTGATCTCCCTGCCCCTGTCTCTGCACCAAAATTTGTAAGAATCTGCATATAAGACACGTAATTTATTATTTTTCAGAAAATAGTTACAGCCCCTTCTAATTGAGCTGCACAAGCAGCAGCGCACATTTTCCAAAATGAAAAAACAAAACAAACAAATAACTCATCAAATGCAGTTAATAGCAACATGCATAGAGATCATTCTCAGATTTCTCCCATGGGGATAGCTCAGGTTCAAGGGCCACAGATGTCCCCTTGAGCCATTAAATTACTAACACAGGCTGCCTGTAGATATAAGAACAGAGAAATGGCCATGCTGGGTCAGACCAATAGTCCATCTAGCCTAGTATCCTGTATTCCAACAGTGGCCAATGCCAGATGCACTAGCCACTGTCCCTCTTATCTAGTCTCGCTGTATGTGCACATTTCTATCCCTTTGGACTTTGAGTGATTTCCACGAACTTTTTAAACATTGTTCCTCCAGAGGGGCAGTGAGTACTATGCCCTAGCTGAGACACTGTCAAGAAACTGATATAAGTTGGGGGACAACCAGAGCCATCATCTAAGCCTCAGGTGTGCATTAACCGCCCCCCCCCAAAACGCTATAACGGTCTGTTGATTTTGTAAAATGCTGGAGGTTTTTGCGGGTGGGGGCTGCCTCTCAGGAGCCCCTTGCTAAAATGACCCCATATCTGGACCACTAATAGTCCACCATCACTCCCCCCAACCCCATTGACAGCAAATTAAAAAAAATATGAGCATGCATGTGGATTTCACAGCACTTAGGAGTAGTCCTTGAACAGGGCCGGTTCCAGACCCCAGCCGCCAAGCGCGCGCTTGGGGCGGCGTCCCGGGAGGGCGGCAGGTGGCACGCCTGCGGGAGGTCCACCGGAGCCGCGGGACCCGCGACCACCAGAGCGTCCCCCGCGGCATGCCGCGATGCTTTGGGCGCCAGAAATCCTAGAGCCGCCCCTGTCCTTGAAACGGAAAACGCGTCTCAGTCCGAACCAGTCTAGAGCAGCGCGGGTACTGGGCTGGGCGCAGTGAGAAGGGGATTAATGCTGCGGTGGCAACTCCCTCGGCAATTCAGTGCTGCCCCAAGCCGGCAGGTGCAATTGTGAGGAGGGCATTCAGGTTGCGGGAGGGGGGCATTCAGGCTGGGGTTTTTGGCACATGGTTTAACACGGCCGCTGGCTGCGTTCGCTCTAAGACAGGTGGGTGTGTAATAAGCCTGGGCGCCCCGGGTATTAACGGGCTGCAGCGCGCTCCCTGGCTCTGGAAAGGGGGGTTATCAATGGACACCCGGCAGCGCAGCTCCTAGGCTGCTCTGCGCTGCCCGGTGCGCGCGTGCAGGCAGGTGAGTGAAGGTGGGCTCGGCTGTGGGGCACGCGATGAGCGCGCGCTTCACCGCCCGCTGTGTGCGCGAGCGACGGTTGGGGGGATGGAGCGCGCGGCTCGGACCGGGGCGGGGGAGGGGCCGGGAGAGGCGCGCAGGGGAGCGAGGGGGTTAATGCAGCAGGTAACGGGAGAAGCGCAGGGGGTGGGGGGCGGCTGGAGGGAGCCCGGGGGCAGTGAGCGGTGGGTGACCGGGAGGAGAGACCTCCTCCCGCCCTGCCCAGCAGGGGGAGCCGGCGCCGGGTCTCTGATTGGGCTGCGGGGCTGGAGCGGGAGAAGCGGGCGCCACGGCGGGTAAGTGCGAGGGGGCGGCGGCGGAGTCCGGCCAGAGCCGGGGGAGCCGCCGCCATGAGCGCCAGAAAGTCCCCGGGGCGCAGGAGGAGGAAAGCGGCGTGTTCCCCGCAGGTACAGACCCCCCCCCCTCAGAGCAGCTGGGGCGGCGGCCCCGTCCGGTGGGAGCCGGGGACCCCTCCGCTCCCTGCCCTGCCGGCGGGCGCGTGAGGCCTGGGGCTGGGCTCGCGCAGCCTGCGCTGGGAAGACCCCTCCCCCCCCCGTAAGACCCGGCGCGAGGCGCGGGTTCCCCGACTGCGGGGGGCACAGGAGCGGCCCTTGCCGCGGGGCCGCCGGAGCAGCGGGCGCTGAGGCTGAGCGCAGGCTGGGGCGCCGTGACACGGGCTGGCCCCGCAGTCACCATGGTGATGGCTTGACTCCGGCTGACAGGCAGGGGCCCGGCGAGACGTTGGGCTTTGGGTGAGACCAAGTGCCCTTAGCGTCTGTGGCGCTTGCTTTATTTTTAGAAAGCGGTAACATAGGGGTGTTTCGTGTACTGCCTATTTCCCTGCAGACAGTGTCGTTTACTTTAAAAAGAAAAAGCCGCGATCAAATCTGCACCGGTTTTGCAGACCATCAGAATTTCCTAGCCCAGGCGCAAAAGCTGCTTGCCCACCATTACAACTATCAGGATGAAAAAACGTTATTTTATGTACTGGTTAACCTCCCCCCCCCCCCTCTTCCCAAGCACCCACCACTGCCCAGGCAAAGATAATTCTGAAAGGTTATTGCATAAAGGTAGACAGTGGGTAGCAGGTTTCCCACAAGTAAGTTAGCAAGTTTCAGTAAGGGGTTATCAAAGCTTCACTGGTTTGTTTTTTTTAATGTCAAATAGATCTGACATAGTAGACTTATAAAAATAGGTAAAGGCATACATATTCAGACTCTGTTATATACCAGATTTGTTAGTTTTCAAAGATACCTTTAAGTTTAAAAAAAAAAGAGCAAGGCTAGTTTTGCTTTTTTCAGGGCTGTATCCAGTGATTTTTCTGTTGATTTTTATAGAAACAGACTCTAACCCTCATGCAGTATTTTGCATCTAATATCTTTCATTGTAATCTGTGATAAAATACTATTATTTTACATTCAGTTAACCGATTTTTATTTTGTTATGTGCCCATTACTAGGAGATCAGGGTGCATGTTGTCTGTGATCTACAGTACAGGTTTCCTTCCACAGCATGACCACTTTTTTTTTTTAACTGAACCAATTTGCCCCACCCATATTTGTGGCCCAATCCTGTTTCTTTGAAATCCCTGGGAAAACTCATATTAACTTTAATGGGAGCAGGATAGGACCCTTAATTACTAGTATTTGTCCTATTTTTTTCTTTGTTTGTCTAAAAACTGTTTGAACATTACTCCTGAGAGCATTCTGCACCAAAAAATTAAAAATTCTGCACACAATATTTTAAAATTCTGCAAGTTTTATTTGTCAATAAATAAATGCAGAGGCTCCAGCATGGCAGTGGGGAGCACAGGCCACTGGCTGCACAAAGGTGGGAGAGCACCCTCCAGCCCCACTCCCCCACCTCCAGGACATGGACTCAGCGGGGAGGCTGCACCCATCCCTGACATAGCACAAGGCCTGGACCTGCCCCAGAAATATCTTGGGGCCATCCCCCTCTGTGCCAGATGCACCAGATGTGGGGCAGGTAGGCTCAACCAGCAGGATCCAAGTATGGAGGAGCTCAGTGTTGGGGGATCCAGGTGTGGGGCAAGAGGATTCTGTGTGGGGCAATCTGGGTGCAGCCAGTTCAGTGGGGGAATATGGATGGACAAAGGTTCATTGTGGGGGTTCCAGGTGCAGGGGCAATGGGACTCTGCAGAGAATTCCAGGTGAAATTTTTAAATTGTTTTTAAAAATGAAATATACAAAATTTATCTTTAGCTTCTCTGGTGTATGTATCCATGAACAGTGTTATCTCAGGATGTTCTCTCAGTGTACAGCGTTAAGTACCGTAAGGGGAAATATTGTTATGAAATATCTTCAGGAGTATGTCTTCTCCCATTTTCAAAGTTCACACTTCATGACTGCATGCAGAAATTCATTCCACAGAAGTACTTCTTATACTGTTTTCCATTCCCCCAAAAGGTAACAACAAGAGAAGACCATTTTAATATAAGGGATCCAGTGTCTGACAGTGAGAAACCTTTTAAATTGGAAGGAAAGGCTAAGAACAAAGACAAAGTCATCCATAAATTGAATTTAAAGGTTGTTTTATTTTTCTACTTTTTGTTTTTTGCTTTGGTGGCAGTTTGTAAGGAACAAGAATTCTGATAATTTTATATAATGAAATAACTCAGCAATAACATCTGTTCTTTAAATCAGTGTCACAGTCCGTAGAGCTGGCAAGCCTTTTCTTACTGAATAGAGTTGCAGAACCAAATCAATTATGGCATGATATCCTGACTATGTTGCATCATTTACGTCATAGCATTTTGTCAGCATGTGATGATGTTATGTCAGCGTGACTTAACGTCCTTAAATATTGATGGAACTTCACAAAACAAAAAACATCATAGTTTAGTTAATGACTTTGTGTCTATTCATTTGAGGTCAACGACTGTCATTCCTTCATCTCTCTGTTATTGGGAGAGAGGGGAGTCTTCCTAGGACTAATGGCCAGATTAGAAGGAAATGATGGTTATCCACCCAAGACTTGTTCACAGTCCCAAATATCTAAATGTTTTAGCTGAAATCATTAGCAGTGAAGTAGTTATCAATGTTGCATTTAGACTGATATAATTGGGCTGTAGAGTTAATACTTTTTTTTTTGTCTATAGAGTTGCAGGCACTTTCCCAAATTTAATGCACACAGTTAGTCATTAATTTATCATTACACATTTTCCAGTTAATATGCTCTCCCACAAAAACCAAAGACATCCTAAACCATGCTCAGTCTCCAGCCCCTCTACTTAAGTGCCTATGAGAAAAAAGGGGTTTTGTAGCATGTCTGGATGCTAACGAATTCATGGTCAGGTTAGCAAGATGGTATGCTAATTCTAGAGTCGAGACTACTCTTCCAAGAATTCCTTATTTATGTTGAGGAAGCTCCAGCTCAGGTGTAGGGTTGCCAACTTTCTAATTTCACAAAACCGAACATCCTAGCCCTTCTCCTTCCCTGAGGCCCCGCTCCCCACTCACTACATTTCCCCCCTCCCTCGGTGGCTCACTCCCCCCCCATCACTTTCACTGGGGTGGGGCAGGGGATTGGGGTGAGGGCTGTAGCTGGGGGTGTGGGCTCAGGGATGGAGTCAATGGGTTCAGGGTGTGGGAGGAGGCTCTGGGCTGGGAGTTGGAGTGCAGGAGGGGGTACAGGCCCTGGGCTGGGGGTGTGGGCTCTGGGGTGGGGCCAGGGATGAGAGGTTTGGGGTGCAGGAGGGGGCTCCAGGCTGGGGCCAAGGGATTTGGAGTGCGAGGGCGGGCTGCAGGTTGGGGCATGGAGTTGGGGTGCTGCAGGGGGTGTGAGCTTTGGGCTGGGAGTGTGGGCTCTGGGATGGGGCCAGGGATGAGGGGTTTGGAGCCAGGGATGAGGGGTTTGGGGTGCAGGAGGGGACTCTGGGTTGGGGGGGCTCAGGGCTGGGGCAGGAGGTTGGGGCTCGGGGTTGGGGTGTGGGCTTACCTCGGTCAGCTCCCAGTCAGCAGTGCAGTGGGGCTAAGGCAGGCTCCCTGCCTATCCTGGCTCTGCACTGTGCCCCAAAAGCTGCCAGGAACAGGTCTGGCTCCTAGGCGGGGGGGGGCCAGGAGGCTCCACACAGCTGCTCTCACCCACAGGCGCTGCTTCCCCAGCTCCCGTTGGCCGTAATTCCTGGCCAATGGCAGTGTGGAGACGGTGCTCGGGGCAGGGGCAGTGCATGGAGCCCCGTGGCCTCCCCCCACATAGGAGAGGGACCTGCTGGCCACTTCTGGGGCACAGCGCAGTGCCAGGACAGGTAGGGACTAGCCTGCCTTAGCCCTGCAACACCGCTGAGTGGACTTCTAAAGATCCAGTTGGTGGTGCTCACTGGAGCCTCCAGGGTCCCTTTTCAACTAGGCATTCTGTTTGAAAACCGGACACCTGGCAACCCTACTCAGGTGCCATTGCGGATCTTAACTGTGGTATGGGGAGGGAGATGGTCACTCCGTTAACTAGGCCCTGAAACAAGTAGGGCTTTACATGTTAAAAGCAGCCCCTTGTACTCTATTCAGAAATTTAATGGAAGCCAACAACTGTGAATGTTGTTATAAGAGCTCTATGTGACACATCTCTAAATATGCAAGCAGTGGCATTTTGCTCTAGCTCGAGCTTCCAAATGGTTCCAGTATGCAGCCTCTTGTACAGTGCATTTTAGTAGTCTAGTGGCTGATGGTAGCAAGGTCAACACTGGAAAGGTTACTCTCTTTTAGCAGGCACAGGTGAAAGAACTTTTTTAATTACAAGTACTATTCTATCTTCCAGAAACAGCGCAGGTGCTAATATGATTCCAGGATTGTTAATTTGAATCATAAGTAATTTGAATCACAAATGGTATTTTGAGAACACAAAGGCTAAGTGTTCTCTTGCTGAGTTTAGGTCAGTAACAATCACTGAGGCACTTAGGTTGACCAGATAGCAAGTGTCAAAAATCAGGACAGGAGGTGGGGGGTAATAGGTGCCTATTTGAGAAAAAGACCCCCAAATCGGGACTGTCCCTATAAAATTGGGACACCTGGTCACCCTAGAGACACTAGAAGATTTGGGACCCCACAACCTGTCTTTGGAACTTGTGTCCTACCTGGCTGGGAAGGCTAAAAGAGAAAACTAGATCCATTGCTGGTGGATATTGTCAAATGAGAGTGTAGAATGCCAGCATCTCTTAAGAAAGCTGTTGCTTGGCTTTTTCTCAAGAAACCAGCATTTGATGCAACAATCTGGCTCCTGTTTAGTAGCTAATCTTCTGTCTTTTGTTAAAATTAGATAGAATGTTATAGTGAGACAACCTTCAGAATACCTAGAGTCTTCTTGACCCTTGTCAATTTAGATATGTACCTTGGTGCAAGACAGAAGCTGCCGGGGTAGTAGTGGTGGATAATCTGAGATCTCCATACTGATATTGTTAGGTCTATCGGCTGTTTTTCTATACTGTTGATCACAGAGTAGTAGTAACTTATCTGCAGACTAATGGAAATGGACAAGCAGTTCCTCAGATGATACTATATTTTCCTTATTTAGTGTTCTCTGATAGTTGTGAAGGGCAATAGCCCTTCAACCCTTAGGGCAATGTCATTTGGAGTTTCACAATTGGTTCCATCTCGTGTTCCTTTTTATTCAATGTATATTGGAGCTGGGAGGAGGTATGGGCAGCAGTACTGATATGTTGATAATATCCAGCATCATATCTCTGTTTCACTTGATCCAGCAGCCAGTGCTGTTGAACTCCTGGCTCAGTGCTTGGGTTGAATTGGAGCATGGAGGAAAGTTTGCTGGCTGAGGTTCAAATTGGACAAGGCTGAAGTGATGCTGGTTGGTTGGGAGAAGAAATCAGAAGATATTGTGTATATTATATCTGTCCCTCATATTTAGCATGTGTGCCTGCCATTTGTTTCTAGAGTTCATAATCTACAGGTTCTTTTGAACTCCTGGCTGCTGCTGAATTATCCTATAGTAATATTGCCCAGGAATGTTTTTCTCCATCCTCCTACGGCTAGGAGACTGCTACCATTTTTGTGCCTTTGTCATCTCAAGATTGTTATAGCATGGTCTACATGAGGTTGTACCTCAGTCAACGTGGAAAATGAAGCTGGCGCAGAATGCAAAATTTTGGTAGGAGCATGTGACATTTGTGCTCAGTGATCTGTGCTATCTGCCTTTTGGTTTTTGGGTAGAATGTAAGGTGTTACTTTTTATCTGAAAAACCCTAAATGGTTTCGATCCTGTGTACTTGAAAAACTGCCTCTTTCACCTTCTCACAGTTGCTCAAATTACAATCCTATTGATATAAAGGAGAGGGAGATGCCAGCAGGGTGTTCTCTTTTAGGGCCCTCAGCTTTGGAGAACATTTCTTTCCTTCATGGCCCAAAACAGCCTGAATATGGTGACCTTTTGAGCATGCTTCAAGGCCTGTCTATTTAGCCAGGGTTTGGGGGATAGAGGGGATGATATAGGTTGTTTGTGTGGGGTAAGGGAAATTTTTTTACTGTGGTTATTATTTCAGGTATGAAGGTGTCGAGCAGCTGCTGGCTTCACCTCTGTTATTTTTGTAATTTTAAATGTTGGTCATGTTATAGTTAAAACTTGAAAGACATTAAAAAAAATAATGTATTCCCTCAACCAAGTGTGCAGATATCGCCCTTGCTGACGACACTTTGGTTTTATCTGGTTTAAGACTCAACCACTTTACCTTTATCCATTCTCCAGTTCATAACTGCATTGGGTTATTCATTCTATTACACCAACTGTAATGGTGTAGGGAGGGATAGCTCAGTGGTTTGAACATTGGCCTGCTAAACCAAGGGTTGGGAGTTCAATCCTTGAGGGGGCCACTTAGGGATCTGGGGCAAAAATCAGTACTTGGCCCTGCTAGTGAAGGCAGGGGGCTGGACTCGATGACCTTTCAAGGTCCTGTCCAGTTCTAGGAAATAGGTATATCTCCAATTATAAAACTGGATCAGTTGTGGGGGAAATATGAAGCTGATATCAGTTGTTGCAACTCATATTTCCATGTTAACTCTCTTAATATTGTATATGAGTTCAATAAAAGGGGTGACAAAATTAGCCCTGGCAAAATCCCAATTTTGACAGAACCCTTCAGAAGGAACAAACTTCTGTCCCAAACCACTCTTTGGGACCTCCCTGATCAGAATGATTCAAGGGCAGGTCTGTTGACTGCTATTCATGCCTGCAGATATCCCAATAAAACATTGTGGTGATTGGTGTTAATTGCAGCTAACGGATCCAATAATATCAGCATGGACACTTAATCCTTATAAATTACTATGAAATCATTCACCAGTGCAACCAGTGCAGTTTTTATATCATACCAGGTCTAAAGCCTGATTGACTGTGATCTCTGAAATCTTTGGACTTAAGAGATTGCCTGGGTGTCTGCCACAACTTTCTCAGGGACCTTCCCCAAAAGTGAGCAGGTTAATAGGTGGCAAGATCATTGACATGTTGTTTCTTAAGTAGTTTCCTTAAGAACATCAGGTACCCTGTCCTCCTCCACTTTAGGGGGATATTAACAGTCTTCACCAATAATGAACGTAGTACATCCCTGCTGGCTTTTAGCACACAGGAAGCACATAGACCCCATATGCAGGTGGTGGAAAAGATACTTGCAAAGCCTTTGTGAGCAAGACTAATTGATATTCAGGCAGAGCATGAGAACCATTTCTTCTCCCAGCGTTGTCAGAGGAATTCTTCTGTAGCAGCTCAGTTTGTGGGGGTGGTCAAGGGGATACTGGGAGTTACATATCACACTGGGAGACCAACAAATGGTGTACACATCACATGGAGAGGACAGCCAAAGAATCTGTGGAGCTGCTGATGAAAGGAAAACAACTAGGATGGAGAAGAGAAATAAACAGAAGCAGATTGCTTAATTTTAGGGTGGAAATTAGGGGCCTGTTTCTTCACTGCCTTTCACCTTGGATAGTCATTTATGTCTCTACAAAATGCTACTAGTGTAAATTAATGAAAATTTTGGGCTTGTCACTGTCTTACTAAACTGAGTGCAAAGTGTAAATAAATATTTCTGCTGTGAAATGCCTCCAGTTTATACCTTTTAAGATTAAGAAAAGTAAAATGTCTTTGTTCTTCCTGGTCCTAGTAGATTGACGATCTGAAGAAGAAAAACCATGATTTAAAGCAACATGTTATGCAATTGCTTGATAGTAAGCAGGTGGTGGAGAGTCAGGTGGACAGTTTGACTAATAAGAATGAGTATCTGTGTAAAGAACTTGCTGTAGTTGACAAACTAGCTGAACAGCTGGAAAAAGAAAAAGAATTAGTCTTGGATACTGCTGACCAGGAACTTGAGGAAGCAAAGGTATTAAATGCTGAACAGAATACATATATTATAGGGGGAGCCAATAAGTTTGATAAAATTTAACCTTTTGGGATGAAACTTTATAGCCATGGTCTCTGCCTGAAGGTAAGTGATTTTTGTTTATTTTTTCATGTAAAATCTTACTCATTTTAAAACTTAAAAATGAATAAAGGAAAGAGGGAGTAATGGGTAATGAAGATTGAAACACTCCAACCTGATAAGTCTTGAAAAGGGCTCCTAGTGTAATGGGTTAAACCAGGGGTCGGCAACGTACGGCATGTGTGCCAAAGGTGGCACGCGAGCCGATTTTTGATGGCACGCGGGGCGGGCTGAGCTGCTCGGCACGCGGGGCGGGCTGAGCTGCTCGGCATGCCGCCGCTCTGGGGTTCCTGCTGGCCCCTTGCCAGCCGGTGTCCCACCGCCGGTCCCACTCAGCGCCCGCTGCTGGCCTGGGGTTCCTTTCCCAGGCTGGCAGTGGGCTGAGACCCCAGCTGGCAGGAGCCAGTGGCTGAAACCCCAGAGCGGGGCGGGCTGAGTGGCTCAGCCCGCCGCTGCTCTGGGGTTCCCACTGCTGGCCCCTTGCCAGCCGTGGTCCCACCACCGGTCCCACTCAGCGCCCGCTGCTGGCCTGGGTGAAGGAACCCCAGGCTGACAGCAGACTGAGACCCCGGCTGGCAGAAACCCCAGAGCGGGGGCGGGCGGAGACGCTTAGCCCACCGCTGAAACCCCAGAGCTGGGAAGGTAGGCTGAGCTATGCATGTGTGGTTAACGTATCTACATGCTTATCTTCTTAGTCCTTGGAATACTCAAACTCGTCCGATTTCCAAAATTTTATTGGCAATGCAGATCTGGTAAAAGGGGATCCTGCACTTTTTTTGCTCACCCGGACAGACACTTCTCCTTCTTTGTCCTGATCCTGTACAGTTTATCCAGGCAAAATCCTAATTGACTGCACATTTGTGTTCTAGTTAATTCTTAAAGATTCAACTTCTTAAATAGCGTGTCCCCAGTCCGTCCAACCTGGAAGAGAGTTCCAATTAGATGCTTCAAAAGAATAAGAAAGTGGGGCAAAAAATGCTGTATTTTCAGTTTACTACCTGTAAATAAATAAATGTAATCTGTATTACTTTTTATTCTAGACTCAAATTAGATGCCAGCAAAACAATATTAGAAAGTTGGAGCACACAATCAAAATACTTAGATCTGTAAGTTAAATATGTATTCTTAGTATTTTTGCAGCTATGTATTTATGTAGGTTATTACTTTCAAAGAGCAATTAATACTAGTATATGTACATTTAATTGTCTTTTGGTTTTTACTGGTTCAATAAAATAGAAAGATTATAGAGAATATTTCCATTTCGGTTTACATTGGTAATTCTCTTTCTTTAAATAGACTATAATATATCCTTTATCTTTCAACTCACTTGAATTTTTTTGTTTTTGAGAGTCTCATTAACTTTTCTACAAAATCCAAAATGATTGCTCTGAATACTCCTAAAACAAAATTCTGCATATATGTGAAATACACACAGCCAGTATTTTAATCCTTTAGATATTTATTTTAATATTCTGTCTTCCCCAAATGTTGATAACCATAACATTGAACAATGACATTTGGAAATATACACAAACTTGTATAGAAGTCTAATAAACAATTTATCAGCAAGAAAAACTTCTGGGTTACAAAATGGATGTATATTGTTTGCTTCAAGATTAAATTGGTATAATTAATAGACTCCTTCATTTAACTGGGAAGTAATTTTTTTGATTTATCAAGATCACATAGACCTCTTACCATACTAAAATATTAAGCTTTTTCCACACATTTCCGTGCCTACAGTATAAGGCTTTTGGTAATTACATTTGCTTCTTAGACCCCAGTCGTTTAATGAATTTCCTGTGGAAGGACCCCTCTGCAGATCTCACTACCAGATTAGGGCCTTAGTGGCTTTGATCTTGTGAGTAGGAATTGTGGGAATTAAGAGCCCTGTAGAATTGGGCCCCATCAAAGATTTTCCTATGATCCTGTCATTGAACATTGCCAAGCAAAATAGCCTTTTTGTATTGTTATAGTTATGCTAAATTGAGATGTATTTATAGCACATGTATCTACTTGTGTGATAAAATGAACTCGTATTGAAATGGGATTTTTCTCAGCCAAAACACAGAAACGGTGTACAGATCTTATTTCATGAATGTTCAACAATTTTTAAAGGTGACTTGTAAAACTAAACATTTGGTTTATCATCCAACAGCAATGAGTGCATATTTTAAAAACCCTTTCAGGCCTTCTTCCCTGCTTTATTTCTATTCCATTAGAAAATCAGGTTTTTTCTATCCTTTTTTCCTGAAAGATTCTGTAGATGTCTGGAGAACTTGATGTAATATAAACCTATTAGGACTCTAATCAGGTCAAATTTGAGTGAAAGAGAAAGTGATTCTCGTTCAGTTTAACATCTATTTAAATTTAAATTAATTAGAAATATTTGGGAGAAAAGATATCATTGTTAAAGACTCAGCACCTGCCTGCTCAAATAAAGGCTTGATACCCTCCCTACCTCCCCCGCAGTCCACATCTGAGACCTCCAAAGAGTTTCCTCTCAATACTAAGGAAGATGTGGAAGATGTTACTTGACATTCTTGGCATTTTTAAAGTAAAAAAAAAAAAGCAGAAAAATATGGGTAGATCCTGTTTACACATCATAAAAAAACAAAAAACTCACACCATTTTTTTTCTTTGCAGATGACCTTTAATTAACATAGTTACCTACCCTCCAGTTTACTATCATCCTCAAAATTCACCATCCATTACCAACACCAGACATGACAACCTCATGTTTTTCCTAGTAGTAGTAGTAGAAGTAGTAATAATTAGAGCTGTTGATTAATTACAGTTAACATGTGCGATTAACTCAAAAAATTAATTGTGATTAATCGTAGTTTTAATCGCACTGTTAAACAATAGAATACCAATTGAAATGTATTCAATATTTTTGGATGTCTTTCTACATTTTCAAATATATTGATTTATATTACCACACAGAATACAAAGTGTACACTGATCACTTTATATTATTTTTTATTACAAATATTTGCACTGTAAAAATGATAAAAGAAATAGTATTTTTCAATTTACCTCATACAAATACTGTAGTGCAATCTCTTTGTCGTGAAAGCGCAACTTACAAATGTTGATTTTTTTGTTTGTTTGTTAGATAACTGCGTTCAAAACAAAACAAAGCAAAACTTTAGAGCCTGCAAGTCTGCTCAGTCCTACTTCTTGTTCAGCTAATCGCTAAGGCAAACAAGTTTGGTTACATTTATGGAAGATAATGCTATCTGCGTCTTATTTACAATGTCACCAGAAAGTGAGAACAAGCGTTTACATTTTGTAGCTGACATTGCAAGGTATTTACATGCCAGATATGCTAAACATTTGTATGCCCCTTCATATTTTGGCTACCATTCCAGAGGACATGCTTCCATGCTGATGATGCTAGTTTAAAAAAAAAAGTGTTAATTAAATATGTGCCTGAACTCCTTGGGAAGAACTGTATGTCTCCGGCTCTGTTTTACCCACATTATGCCATATATTTCATGTTGTAGTAGTCTCGGATGATGACTCAGCACATGTTTGTTTTAAGAACACTTTCACAGCAGATTTGACAAAATGCAAAGAAGGTACCAATGTGAGATTTCTAACTGACCCAAGGTTTAAGAATCTGAAGTGCCTTCCAAAATTTGAGAGGGACGAAGTGTGGAGCATGCTTTCAGAAGTCTTAAAAGATCAACACTCCGGATGTGGAAACTACAGAACCCAAACCACCAAAAACGAAAATCAACCTTCTGCTGGTGGCATCTGACTCAGAGGATCAAAATGAACATGCATCGGTCCGCACTGCTTTGGATTGCTATCGAACAGAACCTGTCATCAGAGGACGTGTCCATGCTGGAATGATGATTGAAACATGAAGGAACATATGAATCTTTAGTGCATCTGGCATGTAAATATCTTGAGACGCCGGCTAGAAGAATGCCATGCAAATACCTGTTCTCACTTTCAGGTGACATTGTAAACAAGAAGCAGGCAGCATTATTTCCTGCAAATGTAAACAAACTTGTTTGTCTGAGCAATTGGCTGAACGAGATATAGGACTGAGTGGACTTGTAGGCGCTAAAGTTTTACATTGTTTTATTTTTGAATGAAGTTATTTTTTGTACATAATTCTACATTTGTAAGTTCAACTTTCATGATAAAGAGATTGCACTACAGTACTTGTATTAGGTGAATTGAAAAATATGATTTTTTGTTTTTTACAGTGCAAATATTTGTAATCAGAAATAAACATAAAGTGAGCACTATATACTTTGTATTCTGTGTTGCAAATGAAATCAATATATTTGAAAATGTAGAAAACATCCAAAATATTTAAATAAACGGTATTCTATTGTTTAATTGTGTTATTTTTTTTAATCGCATGATTAATTGCAATTCATTTTTTTTAATCCCTCGACAGCCCTAGTTATAATATAATAATTAGACACTATAAGTCAGTAGTTTAATGGTGCTTCTTGTTAACTTGGTGGTAACGTATCAAGGGTTAATCATCACTTCCCCATTTTGTCTTGGAGTTTATTTAGCTCAGGATTACCTTTTAAGCAGGAAGCATTCTCAAGTTGCCGTCTAAGTACACAATCTTTGTTATATTTAAGACGCTGAAAGTTTAAAGGAGAACTCTTGTAAAAGGAAAAGTAGTTAAGAGAAAAGATGGAAGAAACTGAATAACTGAACATCCTATTAGATCAACTGTAGAATTACCTACTTGTAGTTGGGAAAATGTTTCAAAATGTGAAAATGCCGATATCCTCAAGTAGTTACTTCACTTTAATATTTTGAAAAGTATGTTTATCCACTTTGTGTTGAAATATAAGTGCATTACATTTTAAAATGTTATATTTCAATGAACACATTTTTCGTTTTGGTACTTAAAAGGTTATTTTAGAAACAGAATCTGAAAAAACACTAGGGAAGTCTCCTTCAAGACTTGATACCTTTATCAAGACATTGGAGGAGGACAGAGATTATTATAAAAGTGAAGCTGAGAATTTGAAGAAGATGTTTCGAAACACATCTTCAAGTCCTAAGCACAGCCCCACTCGTAGCAGCATTTCAAAACATTCTTCACCTATCCAGGTAAGCTTGGAATACATTATAGAATAGCAGTCATGCATTTATTTTGTACTGAAATCCTTAACACAGGACGTGGCTCCAAATCCATGTTCAGTAATAAGATAGTCTATTAGTTATGAAAATGGATGGCAACCTCAGGCAATTCACACGTAGCTAAGCACTGCCTTGTTCTAGATTTACATCTCCTTAAGGCTTACTGTGATTACATTTAAATACTTCATAAGGTGTTTAATAAAAATAGTTTTGTGATAGGCAATTACTAGCCCAAAAAAAGGTGAACCAAACCCTTTAGTTTCATGATATAAAGTGAGTAGAGAATACTGAGTCAGATTGAGAAGATTGAGTTTTTGCACATGAAAGAGATTTCCAATCTCCATTTAGTGTTTTTATTTAGTATATAACATTGATAAAAATGCATATGCATCTAGTTTTGATTGTGTTGAATCTGTTCAGGGCTGGGCTTTCTATTTTGTGTGTGTATAGTAGTAATTTCAAAACCTAAAGTACTAGGAAATGTGTAAAATTTGTTTCTCATCATTAAACTTTTTTGACATTCTTTAAGGGAATGAGTTCAGATCCAGAAGTTATGAAAATATTCAGAGAACGTGAAGAACTTAAGTCAATGCTGGAAAAATATGAGCGCCACATGGCAGAAATTCAGGGTAACATCAAGGTTCTAACAGCTGAGAGAGACAAAATCATCATTCTTTATGATCGGGTAATTGTATTCACAGGAGCAAGAAAGCTAGTGGAAAAATAATAATTGCAGCACTTTAAAAGAAAAAATATTTTAGTCTTGTACTTGCATTAGAAATTCAGGTCTCATCTACTCTGGAAGATTCTACGGTTGAAGTTTATCCCGATTCGGGATGGCACTTAGGCAGGTGTTTAAGTCCCCTTGACTTCAATTTAAGCTCATTCATAAATGTTGTCCTGAATAGGGATGCTTTCCTGAATCAAAGAATACATACATGAGTCATTGCATTCAGACTTAGACCTCATTACCCACAACATTGCTGAGGTGCACTTATATCACTAGTTACATGTCTTGTGATTAAAGTTGGTCAGAATTTTTTTTTTTAGATGTTGACTTTTTGAAAAATCCAAAACTGAAAAATTTCTGCCAATAATGTAAATAGTTTGATTTGGACATGCCACTGCAGCATCTTATGGGAGTTGTAGTTTTGGTGCCTCGTGTTTCTATTCCTTTCTATAGGCCAAACTTCCTGTTCAGACTATATCTCCCATGATGCACCATAGTCTTTCTTGATACCAGCACGTGATGCAGCATTGGAATGTCAGGTGCTTAGTTTTTCAATGAAAAAATCTCAAATTTTGCAGAAAGCAGACTTTTTTTGCAAAAACATTCAGTGACAAATCCAATTTTCTGTTAAAGTTTTGATGGAAAATTTTTGACCAGCCTTATTTGTAAAATATTTAGTCCATAATACATTACATTATCTGTTTCACATTTCACATGTGTTTAAAAATAACAGGCACAGGAAGAAATATCCCGACTTCGCCGAGATGTTATCAAATCCCCCAAGATTCCTAAAACGACTGTGACAGCACAGGCGATCTTAAGGCGTGTGGAGACAGAAAGGGATGCGGCTGTTTCTGACTTCCGAAGGATGACCACAGAACGAGATAGCCTCAGGGAGAGGTTAAAGGTTTGATTTTTATCCCAGCTTGTTATAGCATCATAGTATAGTTAAATTTGCAATGTGGTATCCAATATGTGGTTAAACTAAATGTATGCAATGAACTTTAAAAGTAATGTTTTGTATGTTTTTTTTGTTGTTGTTTGAAACAGATTGCCCAGGAGACTGCATTTAATGAGAAGGCTCACTTGGAACAGAGAGTTGAAGAGCTGGAATCAACAGTTCAAGATGTAAGGAAAATATGTCTTGTTTACATATCGAATTGTTATTAATGTCATAAAGGTGACATTCGTGGTTAAAGATCTGCGGGTATAGTTTTAGGGCCTGCTTTTCTAAATGCACATATGAGTAACTGTACGTGCCTGAATTGTCCCATTTAAGTCAATTTGATTGTTCAGATGAGTAAAGTGTTGGCTGGAGTCCTTAATTTATAAAAGAAAAACATTAATAAAGAAAATGTACATATTAAATATATTGTTTCAGAGATTATAGTGTTTGAAGTAAAAACTTGAGTTCACCCACATCGAAAAATGTAATGGAAGCTTGTATTGCTCTCAAAGTGAGATTCTAATATACCAGTAACTGAACATTTACTTACAAGCAGGGCTTAAATTCATCCAGAGCCCACCGGAGTGGGGCTCTGGTAAATATTTTCAAACCTACGGGAGCCTTGTGGCTCAGGGCTTCAGATCCATGGGACCCCTAGTGGTGTGGGAGGGGGCTCGAGAAAATAATTGTTGAGAATTTAAGCCTTGATTTACAAGTTTAAATAGTTGTTCTGTACTCTGCATTCTCTTGGGAATCCCCTTGATTAATGGACACTCTTTTCTTTCTGCAACTCACTTGATAAATATGGAGGCTGGTACTTCAATATTCGGGTCTTGTGATTTTAATGTTGAGAAAGTTGCTGAATGTACAGGAGTCCTATTGATTTGCTCTCAA
Source organism: Mauremys reevesii (assembly GCF_016161935.1). Classification (NCBI taxonomy): domain Eukaryota; kingdom Metazoa; phylum Chordata; order Testudines; family Geoemydidae; genus Mauremys; species Mauremys reevesii. The sequence goes on from NC_052623.1 coordinate 122,243,552, forward strand.
ATGGTTTGACCATTGATTAGAGCAGGGTTTCTCAAACAGGGGTCACTGCTTCTGTAAGGAAAGTCCCTGGAGGGCCGGGCCGGTGTGTTTACCTGCCTTGTCCGCAGGTCCAGCCAATAGCGGCTCCCACTGGCTGCGGATCGCTGCTCCCATTGGCCTGGAGCAGCGATCCGCGGCCAGTGAGAGCCGCGATCGGTCAGACCTGCATACGGGGCACGTAAACACACCGGCCCGCGCCCAGTGCACCACGGGCTTTCCCTGCAGAAGCGGCGAGCCCTGTTTGAGAAACCCTGGATTAGAGCAAAGTAGTGAATCAGTAAACTAGGAGAGAGAAGAAGGTGGAGAATTTGTATAGGTTTTTTTTTCTTAGTGTTAAATCTTTAAATAGATTAGAGCAAGTGATTTCTTTGAATATTAAGCTGAAACCTTTTACTAATCAAGCTGTTACCTTTTTGAAGCGATCTGATTTTAATGTTGGTTTGCAGGAAATCCAAATTGAGATTCTGGAATTATTCTTTGTTTCTGGACTACAGAATTAAGGGCAGTACAGGGATAGCTTAATAAGACTTAAATTGGAGCCTTATGCTCTACAGCAGGGGTCGGCAACCTTTCAGAAGTGGTGTGCCAAGTCTTCGTTTATTCACTGTAATTTAAGGTTTCGCGTGCCGGTAATACATTTTAATGTTTTTAGAAGGGCTAAAACAAATAAAAGGAAGTTCTTCTTCACGCAGCGCACAGTCAACTTGTGGAACTCCTTACCTGAGGAGGTTGTGAAGGCTAGGACTATAACAATGTTTAAAAGGGGACTGGATAAATTCATGGTGGCTAAGTCCATAAATGGCTATTAGCCAGGATGGGTAAGAATGGTGTCCCTAGCCTCTGTTCATCAGAGGATGGAGATGGATGGCAGGAGAGAGATCACTTGATCATTGCCTGTTAGGTTCACTCCCTCAGGGGCACCTGGCATTGGCCACTGTCGGTAGACAGATACTGGGCTAGATGGACCTTTGGTCTGACCCGGTACGGCCTTTCTTATGTTCTTATAAGTCTATAATATATAACTAAACTATTGTTGTATGCAAAGTAAATAAGGTTTTAAAAATGTTTTAAGAAACTTCATTTAAAATTAAATTAAAATGCAGAGCCCCCCAGACCGGTGGCCTGGACCCGGGCAGTGTGAGTGCCACTGACAATCAGCTCGCGTGCCGCCTTCGGCACACGTGCCATAGGTTGCCTACCTCTGCTCTACAGTAATCTATCTGGGTGTCTTTGCTCAGGAGAGAGCTATGTCTTATATTTTTGATGCAGTGATTTTACTGCACTGTGATTCTTTCACTCATTAGCATCATCATTTTGTTCAATATCTTCATTAATGATCTGGAGGATGGCGTGGACTGCACTCTCAGCAAGTTTGCAGATGACGCTATACTGGGAGAAGTGGTAGATACGCTGGCAGGTAGGGATAGGATTCAGAGGGACCTAGACAAATTAGAGGATTGGGCCAAAAGAAACCTGATGAGGTTCAACAAGGACAAGTGCAGAGTCCTGCACTTAGTACAGAAGAATCCCATTCACTGTTACAGACTAGGGACCGAATGGCTAGGAAGGAGTTCTGCAGAAAAGGACCTAGGGGTTACAGTGGACGAGAAGCTGGATATGAGTCAACAGTGTGCCCTTGTTGCCAAGAAGGCTAACCGCATTTTGGGCTGTATAAGTAGGGGCATTTCCAGCAGATCGAGGGACATGATCATTCCCCTCCATTCGACATTGGCGAGGCCTCGTCTGGAGTACTGTGTCTAGTTTTGGGCCCCACACTACAAGAAGGATGTGGAAAAATTGGAAAGAGTCCAGCGGAGGGCAACAAAAATGATTAGGGGGCTGGATCACATAACTTATGAGGAGAGGCTGAGGGAACTGGGATTGTTTAGTCTGCAGAAGAGAAGAATGAGGGGGGATTTGATAGCTGCTTTCAACTAACTGAAAGGGGGTTCCAAAGAGGATGGATCTAGACTGTTCTCAGTGGTAGCAGATGACAGAACAAGGAGTAATGGTCTCAAGTTGCAGTGGGGGAGGCTTAGGTTGGATATTAGGAAAAACTTTTTCACTAGGAGGGTGGTGAAGCACTGGAATGAGTTACCTAGGGAGGTAGTGGAATCTCCTTCCTTAGAGGTTTTTAAGGTCAGGCTTGACAAAGCCCTGGCTGGGATGATTTAGTTGGGAATTGGTCCTGCTTTGAGCAGGGGGTTGGACTAGATGACCTCCTGAGGTCCCTTCCAACCCTGATATTCTATGATCATCATCATGTTACAATACCTTGTGCTATATCATCCAACTCTGTGATTTTTAATTCTTTTAGGCACCATATGAGTTTTATGGTTGGGCATAAGCACCAAACCAAGATTTCCACTAGCGGGGCAACCTATTACTAGAGCTGAAAGATATGACCCAGTAACTCACACTTTCTTTCTATGATCTGTCTCAGGCAAATAGTATAGTTTTGCCAGTGCTGCTCTATGTCGGATACATAGATATACTACAAGAAAGATGAGAGACACACTCCAATTTCTTTCCATTAATCAGTGGGCTTTGAATCAGGCCCTGAGCTCAGAAGATGCTATGGAGATCTGCCTTTCAAATAAAAGATTTACAGTACAAATCAGAGTATAATTTGAACTAGCAGAAAAAATATTCTATATAAGACATACTCTTCTTTGAGTGTTTGCTAATGTCAATTCCAATTAGGTGTGTGCGTGCTGCGTGCACGACAGCCTGAAGATTTTTCCCCTAGCAGTATCAGTAGGGTCGGCCTGGGCACCTCCTGGAGTTGCTCCTTCTTGGCATTGGATATAGGGCCCTGCCAACCCGCCACCCCATCAGTTCCTTCTTGCTGCCAGTGATGGCTAGCTGGAACATCCCGTAGCTTTTGCCTTGGCAAGCACGTTTTCTTGGCAGTGTCCTTTCTCTCCATTTTATATAGTTGTAGTTAGTTATTAGTAGTTAGTGGTAATTTCTTAAGTTTCCTTTGGGGGTTCTCCCCACACACACACACAGCGATCCCCCAGCACTGGGGCATGCCTTGGTTCCCAGGCTTCAAGGCATGTATAGACTGCTGCAGGTCTGCCCAGAAGCGATCCGCACACTTTGTGCTTGACGTGTCTCGGCGAGGGTTATCTCGGAGCGCTGCAAAATTTGCAGAGGGTTCTGTCTTAGGACCTCTCCCGTCTAAAAAACTGGGATCAGCACTTACGTATTTTACTCATGGAGGCAGCTCTTTGACCCCAGTCAGACTCCAGCATGCTGGAGCCAGCCCCAAGCACCTCCTCTTTGGTGTGCAGGGCGCCGGCACCCTCGACCTGCAAGCTGGTGCCGAGGAAGGACTCTTCCAGAGACCCTCAGCACCACCATAGCTCCATGCACAGAGCCATGCCACAGACCTCCGTGAGGCACCGATCGCAATCCCCAGCACCTCAGAAGAAGAAACCTGACAGAGGTCATTCTCCAGGTAGGCCTAAGGACCAGGCGGCTCAACCGCAATGGGTTTTGTTGACTCCTGCCCCAACGGGGGTTCAGTCATGTCTGGACCCCCATCACTTGCCAGCCTGCCAGAATGAAGACATGCAGCTCCCCTCCACACTGGACGCGTTTGAAGCTGTGTCAGGTCTCTTGGCACTTATGGCACCAACCTCCCCTCCAAGGTGAGAGAGGTCGCTGGCACTGGTTCGGGCCCTGGTGCAATCAATGGGCAAGCTGGTGATGATGGGTCTACGTGCACCATCCCTGGTGCACTGCCCTTCAGCACCTGCAGCTCATGTGGAGAAGCCACACTGGTCCCACAGCTCGTGGTATCGATCCCCAGCACCAAGGGGTTTTTCACCTCCGTGGTTGTCCCAGTTGGAGACTTTGGAGTCGGAAGCGGAGTCATTATGCTCCAGTAGGAGCAGGAGGTCCCTGTCCTGCAGAGACCATCAGCCTTACCCGGCACCATGGCCGAATCAGTGGCAAGCCCTACCCTAATGTCCCTTCTGGACACCCTGGGCCTATCACCAGAGCCAGGAGCAGAGCCAGGGATCCAGGTCAGTGTTGGTAGTCTCAGCATCCTTTGGCTGCCGCAGACGCCTTCAGCACCAGGGACATCAACAGTAACACAGCCGATCACAATACCAGCGTTGACGGTTCCAGCACTGATACCATCTGAGCCACCGGCACTGACACTCTCAGCTCCAGGAACCTTCCTGTAGGCTTCAGCGCCAGAGATCTTCGCCCTTTGGGACCCCAGAGGGGCTAAGGGCAGAGAGCAGGCTCTGTCTCTAGTCAGTCTCTCGTACTCTTCCTCCCCAGACAAGGTGGGGGTAGGCACATTGACTGATCCGGCCTTGAAGGACAGCAGGGTTCTACAACAGCTGCTGAGACAGGTGGCCCAGAACCTTAACATCAATACAGAGGAAGCGGTGGAGGATGCCAACCCTATGGTGGATATCCTTTCCCCTCCTGGACCATCCCGTATTGCGCTGCCACTGATAAAGACTATCAGTGAAGTCACTAAGACCCTGTCGCAGACCCCGGCCTCTTTGCCTCCTACCGCTAAAAGATATGAGCGGAGATATTTTGTCCCCTCCAAGGGGTTTTAACATCTTTATACGCACCCCCCGCCGGATTCCCTGGTAGTGGATACGGCCAACCAGTGCGAGCACCAGGGATACCAGGGGCCCTCCCCAAAAAATTGAGAGGCCAAAAAATTGGACCTTTTTGGGAGGAAGGTGTACTCACACTCCTGCCATGCAGCAGAAACATTTCCATCATGGATGCATTCCACCTTCCTTCAGGATCAAGGACATGGTTCAGCCATCTGGGAAAGGAAATATGCAGAGCGGTGATGTGATCCTCCGTTCATACATTCATATCACATTATGCCATTACCCAGCAGGCCAGAGATGATGCAGCCTTTGGTAAGGAGTGCATTTGGTAAGCATTTAAGCTCCAAATTTAGGCTTGGGAATCACCTAATTGAAATTGACATGAGCAGTCACTCGAAGAAGAAAAAACAGTTACCTACTCCTAACAGTTCTTTGAGATGTGTTGCTCATGTCCATTCCAATATCCACCTTCCTACCCCTCTGTCAGAGTAGCAGGCAAGAAGGAACTGAGAGGGTGGCAGGTTGGCAGGGCCCTATGTCAAGTGCCATGAAGGCACAACCCCAGAGGGTGTCCAGGCTAACCCTACGGATAGTATTAGCAGGAAAATCTTCTGTCTGTCATGCACACGTGCGCGCACACACCTAATTGGAATGGACAGGAGCAACACATCTCAAAGAACGACAGTTACAAGAAGGTTAGTAACTGGTTGTTTTTTTCTGCTGTTCTTAATGTCTAGTCATTTTACTCCTATAGCTTGACAGTGAACGTTTGGAACAAATATCAAAGATAGCACTGATGAAAGAGACCATAGATTCTGTGGAAATGGAGATGAAAATATTGGCAAGAAGGGCACTGGATTCAGAAAGTGAGCTCAGCAGACAAAAAGCAGAATGTGCTTCACTAAGGTAAATAAAAGCATATACATAAAAACGACTGCAATTATAAAATAAGCATATATCCACTGTTTTGTCAAAGCTTTTCTGTTTATTTGAAGGAGAAGGAGCTTGTAACAGACTGTTCTCATGAGGGGCCCTCAGATTTGTAATCAACTCTCCTTCCTTCCCCAGCCTTCACCTTGGTCTGATATAGCCTAGGTTTGTTGACCTTCAGAGCATGCTGCAAGACATACCTATTTTCACTGGCTTTTGCAAAAGGTGAAATTTGATGAGGATTGAGGTTTATGTGGGGTTAGGGATTTTTCTAGGAGTGTTTAAGGGTTACATTTTGTTGGATATTGTCAGCAGCTAATTTTATATTTAAGTTTTGTAACTCCTTTAAGACCCTTCTTTACTTCTATAAATTGAAGTAAATACAGTAACAAACATACATTTCATGTAATAGCCAGGTTTCAGCCTCCTCAAGCTGCCCTCTCTCTGTACTTGAGAGAGGCTCCAAGAGGAGGAAATGATATTGGAGCTTCTTTCAAGGATTGGAGCTACCAGCCTGACTGAAACTTCTAGCCATTACTAAGAGCCACTAGTGAGACAAGAGCCATGAGCCATCCTCAGGAGAGGACTACAGGGAAGAAGGCACGTTAGGCAGCATGTGCAGGAGGGAAGAGGGGAACCAGGTGGCAAAGGAGAAAGATGAACAAAAAGGAAGCATGTGCAGAGAACTGGGGAAGAAGAGGACAAGGTGGCACAGAAGTATGTACAGGAGAGAGGGGAACACATTGGAAGGAAAGATATTGTGATTCTTTTCCAAGATGGTAAAAAAATCTACTCCCCTTAAACATGCTTCAGATACATGTCTTCTGTTACTTACAAGTAATTGCTGTAGTTGCCATGTGAATGTTGCACTATTACGAATAGATCTGTGATGGACAGGGGAGCTGCTCCACAGAATTGTGAATGTGAGTGGGGCTGGCCCATGATACACTCGTTCTCTTTTAAGATGTGTCCAGTATTATGAAAACATCTGAGAAACTCTGCTCTAAAGTTACTGCTACTTCCTGTTAGTCTCTCAGCTTCATGAGCACCATCAAAAAAAATCTGTGTTCTTTATCTTAATTTCAATTATTTTTAAGATTGTTCTTGTTATACCTTCAAAGTAGCACTAATAGCTCTTTCCAGTTCCAAAGCACAGTTTGAGCAGGTATAAGCTTCACTATCTAGCTCTATCAGTGCACCTCAGTCATGATTTATAAGTTTGTAACTTTGCCCATCCCAGTCTTAGGCATCTTCTAATCAGAGCTTATAGTTGATTAAAAGTTTTTTTTTATCTTATTCTAATCCTTTGAGCTGTCCAGTCTCTCAAAACACCTCTAATTCTGTGGGATTCATCACAGGAATAGACCAGTTTTCATAATTAAAGATAGACTAAGATAAATGTTGGTGCAATATCCAAGATTACTTGAAATATCTCAAGAAATGCTGATTTATTTAACTTTGGCAGTTGTGGTGACATTAGAGAATGTGAGAAAAGCCATATTAATATACAATGTTTGCATTAAAGCTGTCACTCTTAATACTTCCACAGCTTATTAAATGAAAAGACAGAACAGAGTCTTTCAGAGACGCAGCGACATCTTGCTAAAAAAAAATATGAATTACAACTTACCCAGGAGAAAATTATGGTTTTGGATGAAAAAATTGGTGAGTTAGATATTTAGTTAAAATTAGTGGCAGTATTGCTTTCTCTTCCTCACTTCTTCCACGTTATATAAAAAGTAATGTTTAATCAACTGTTTTATTTTATACTATTTTAAGTGTTCCAGTAGTACAAAGGCAAAACAATTAATTCATCAACAGAAATTCAAAATTAAAATAGTTTTATATTTTATGGCTAGAGGAAAGCATATGGATACATCAAAAAACTTTTTTTTCTTACTTTCATCAACAAAAAGCAAATAACTTATTTTCTGTTTTTAGAAGGACTTTTCTCCCTCTCAGACCAGCATAATTAAGCTGGTTATCAATAAAGTTATTCCTGATAAACTGCTCATACTATTAGTTGAACAATAAGTTTTGTTACCCATTTGATTTGTTTGGGCTCATCAGTAATATTTGCTTAATAAACGGTAGCTCCCAATTCTGCAAGGTGCTGAGATAGTACTTCGTGGGACTGTTCTTTTAATAAAGGATGTAAGTAGTCAGAATAAATTTTCAAACGCAGTACAGAGCAATATGCTCAAGACAGGAGTAAAAGAGATGGGTGCAGGAATGGTGGGGCATTTTGAGTACCATTGACTAAACTAGAGCCCAGTTATATAGCACTGGATAACTACTTTATAGATCACAGTCAACATCATCTGCACTCACCAAAGTAAAATGCAGCAGTTTGCAAAAAGAAAATGAAATGGATTATAGGTGGCAAAACCTACAGTTAAAATGGCCCAACGTTTTCTGTTATATGAGATTTTGTTTTCAGTTGCTTATGTGTACCTGTTGTGGTTGCTGGGAGATAGGGGACCTAACCCCTCCCAAAGCTAAAAACCCTCAACCAAGAGGGATTCAGGCCACAAGTAAATTCTGGGGACAACAAATGGGGAAAAAACAGGGACAGGAGTGAAGGTCAAAGGCTTAAAATTAGGGAACTGGAAGGGGAGACAGCTCAGAAAACACCTGACAGCTCAGAGAACTCCTGACAGCACTTACTGCTTCTCAGAGGCATCTTAAGGAGTCAGTGGACACTTCCCAGGGCTTGTCTACACTACAGGACTATTTCGAATCTACTTAAGTCGAATTTGTGGATTCGACCTTAATAAGTCGAATTTGTGTATCCATACTAAATACACAAATTCGAACTTCTTAGTCCACATTCACAGGGCCAGCTTCGACTTTGGCGGTGCACTGTGGGAACCTATCCCACAGTTCCCGCACTCCCGCTGCCCATTTGAATTAGGGATTTCCCCAATGCATGCTGGGGGAAAAATGTGTCATTGAACCGTCAATCCCGCCTCCTGTCTTCCTTGAAAGCGCAAATCTGTTCGCGCCCTTCTCTGGTAGGTTACAGCGTGGACGCCACAGCACTGCGAGCATGGAGCCCGCTGCGATCATCGCTGCACTTATGGCCATTGTCAACTCCTCGCACATTATCGTCCACCTCTTCCACAGTCAGATGCTGAGAAACCGGGCGAGGAGGCTCCGGCAGCACGGTGAGGAGAGTGGCGCAGACCTCTCACAAAGCAGGGGCAGTGGAGATCATGGTGGCAATGGGTCAAGTTCATGGTGTGGAACGGCGATTCTGGGCCCGGGAAACAAGCACAGACTGGTGGGACCGCATAGTGCTGCAGGTCTGGGATGACACAGAGTGGCTGCGAAACTTCAGGATGCGTAAGGGCACTTTCCTTGAACTGTGTGACTTGCTGTCCCCTGCCCTGAAGCGCCAGGACACAAGGATGCGAGCAGCCCTGACTGTGCAGAAGCGAGTGGCCATAGCCCTCTGGAAACTTGCCACGCCAGACAGCTACCGGTCAGTAGCGAACCACTTTGGCGTGGGCAAATCTACCGTGGGGATTGCTGTCATTCAAGTAGCCCACGCAATCGTTGAGCAACTGCTCTCAAAGGTAGTGACTGTCGGAAATGTCCAGGCCATCATAGATGGCATGGGATTCCCAAACTGCGGTGGGGCTATAGATGGGACTCACATCCCTATCCTGGCACCAGCCCACCAGGCCAGCGAGTACATTAACCGAAAGGGCTACTTTTCAATGGTGCTGCAAGCTTTGGTGGACCATAGGGACGTTTACCAACATCAACGTCGGGTGGGCGGGCAAGGTTCATGACGCGTGTGTTCAGGAACTCTGGTCTGTTTAGACGCCTCCAGGCAGGCACTTTCTTCCCGGACCACAAAATAACGGTTGGGGATGTGCAGATGCTTACAGTGATCCTCGGGACCCGGCCTACCCGCTAATGCCCTGGCTCATGAAGCCCTATACAGGCGCCTTGGACACTGAAAAGGAACTCTTCAACTACCGGCTGAGCAAGTGCAGAATGGTGGTGGAGTGTGCTCTCAAGGGAGATGGCGGACCTTACTGACTCGCTCGGACATCAGCGAAAAGAATATCCCCGTAGTTATTGCTGCTTGCTGTGTGCTCCACAATCTCAGTGAGAGAAAGTGCGAGACCTTGATGTCCGCTTGGGAGGTTGAGGCAAATCGCCTGGCTGCTGTTTACGATCAGCCAGACACCCGTGCTGAGAGAATATCCCAGCGGGAAGCGATATGCATCAGGGAGGCTTTGAAAGCGAGTTTCCTCGCAGAGCAGGGTAACCTGTGACTGTCCACTTGATTTTAAGAGAGCCTGATCATAAACCAAGTTTTCCCCACTTCCCAAGGACGTTTTAAAACTAAGGACATGTTTTAGTAATTAATAATAAATCTTTCGTTGACTTTGCATTTCTGTTTATTCGTTGAAACATGGAAGCATTCTGTGCTGGTTAAGGTGTGCACTGATGGGTGGGTTTGCAGGAAGTGGATAGGGGTTACCATGACGGCTGTGGGTTTGGGCGTTGGAAGGGTGAGGGGTGTGGGGAAGGGTGAGTATCTGCCCCTGGATGTGGTCTATTTTTGGGGCTCGGGGCACCGGGAGGATCGTGACTACGGTCCAAATGCATGTGAAGGGAAGCCTGCCTTTACATTCGGGATGTCAGGCACCAGGACCCTGCACAAGCATACACCTCAAGGAAAGACCTGGGCAGCATACACCACACAGACTGTCCCTGGTGCCTAGTGACTGCAGTCTGTGTGTGCCCTGCAGTTGACCCTGCAGCCAAGTCTGTAGCATGGCACTGTGGGCTATGCAGTGACATTACAATTCCCCCCCCCCCACAGAACAACAGAAAGTCTTCTGACACCAGAAACGTGACGGAAACAGTCAGTAACACCAAACTGCTTTTAATAATGTAATACACAGTGGGGGGTTTGAACTTGGAGTTGGGACTGGTTGATGCTGTAAAGAAAGAGCTTGTACAAATTTACAGTTGTCTCTAACATTATCGGTGTGTGCAGGGACAGTTCTCACGGCCACTACCGCCCCTCCGTCTTGTCACTTTGGGTGAGGGGGGGACAGGACTTCTTGGCGTTGGAGGGCGGTTGCAGATCCACTGCAGGGGGGCTCTCTCCTCCTGACTGCGGTCTTGAAGAACATCTACAAGGCGCTTGCTCCTCATTAGACCAAGCAGCGTTTGAGTCGCCTGCTGGTCTTCCTGCCGCCACCTATCCTCCCGTTCCAGGTGTGTGCGATGCTGCTGACACAGGCTCTCCCTCGACTGTCTCTGCTCTGCCGCCTCCGCTCTGGAGCTGGCCATCAGTTCCTGGAACATGTCGTCCCTTGTCTTTTCTTTCTAATCTGAGCCAGCCTCTGGGGATGGCGGGCAGTCCGGGAAGGAGCCAAGCTGTGTGATGTGAAAAAGTAGGTGATTTCCTTGAACACATACATGTTTGCCAACAGTAAACACAGTCTAGTCAGTTTCAGTGAACAAGACCAAAGAGGGAACCAAGTCTCAGGAGATCTCAGAACTAGTCCGAGATTTCGAATACGCTCTCATCGCCATTGCACTGGAGAGCGCAAAGATAGCTGCATCCTCTTGCACAAAGTCCTGGTAAGCCTTACAGTACATACTGCTTATCAGTTACTGGTTAGCTGTGATCTCCTGCTAAAGGCAATGTGCAAAGCAGAAAGGATAATCCTTTGCAGCCCCTCCCGCCAGCGCACGGAACGATCAATGCATGCTTGTTCTCTGTGGCCTCTCGCACGTGGCTGTTAGGCGAGGGTCATTGTTATTCAACCTAATTGTAAACCATTAACAATAGTAACACTACACTAATTGCCCTACTTAGATGCAGTATTTGCAGACCGAGATCACCCTGAGGCGGGTCACTCGTGCCCAGAAAGACCATGTTACGGGACGCACTGCACAGACCAGGACCATATGCAGCAATGCTAGTAGAGGCGATGGTTCCACTCTATATTCGGATGTCCTGGCGTGGAAGAGTCTGCTTCCACGGAGCGCCCAACAAGCGACCTCTTCCGACGAACCTCATGCGGAGGCTTGAGGAACTGAATGACACCTTCGTAGAAATGTCGCTAGAGGACTATTTTTCTATCCCCATTTGTGTGGACCTTCTCTTTATATAGTTTAATATATATTATAGTTTAATATTTAGAATGTTTTAAATTGTAAATATTTAGAATTTTTAAAGTCCATTTGTGTGGACCTTCTCTTCATATAATTTAATATATATTATAGTTTAATATTTAGAATTTTGTAAATACTGTTTCTATTTTTCTATAACAATGTTATAAAAATAAATGTTTATACGTGTGTTGCACTTACCGCCTGATCCTTCCCTGATTCCGAGTCCTGGTTAACGGGCAGGGACGGTTGGTAGGGGATCTCTGTGAGGGTGATGAAGAGATCCTGGCTGTCAGGAAAGCGGGAGTGGGTTCGATGTCGCCTGCGCCGTCCTCTAAAGACCCTTCCTCATCTTCCCCATCGGCGAACAGGAGGGGGAACTGTCACACTATTCCGTCCTCGAGTCCACCGTCACTGGTGGGGCACTGGTGGCAGACCCACCTAGAATGGCATGCAGTGCCTCGTAGAAGCGGCATGTCTGGGGCTGGCTGACTTTTGATACCCTTGTCTTAGGTCCTTCACTTTCACGCGGCACTGTATCGCATCCCGGCTGTATCCTTTGTCTTTCATGGCTTTAGAAACCTTCGCTTGTTGGAGCGCAGCTCCGAGAGCACAGACTCCTCGCCCCACACAGCGATCAGATCCTGGACTTCCCGGTCACTCCATGCTGGGGACCTCTTTCTATTCTGGGATTGCCCGGACTCCTCTGCTGGAGAGCTCTGCATCGTTGCAGGTGCTGCGGAGCTCGCCCGATGTGCAACCAGAACGTCAGATTCAAACCGCCCAGACAGGAAAATGAATTCAAATGGTCATTTCCTGTGTGGCTGGCCAGAGAATCCAAGCTCGGACTGCTGTCCAGAGCGCCAACAGAGTGGTGCACTGTGGGATAGCTCCCGAGCTGCTAAGTTCGATTAGCATCCACACCAAGCCTAATTTACTCCACCTGCCGGGTGGCGAACTAAAGAGCCCTCTAGTTCGAATTAAATGGCTTCCTGGTGTGGACGGTTGAGCGGTTAGTTCGAATTAACGCTGATAAATTCGAATTAAAGTCCTAGTGTAGACCAGGCCCCAGAGGAACTCTGTTCGGAGGCATGACTTAACATTTGGATTTGAAATAGGCCCCATAGTTGAAAGAGTACCCCTTGGAAGGTGTATACTATTTGTACCACTGGGGCAGGCAGCTGTAGGCCCACCCATAATTAAAGGCCCACTCCCTCAATTGAGGAGGAGGAACCACTAAATCCAGGGTACAAGAAAGTAGTTGGGGCAACAAATGAAAAAAACAGGAGCAGGAGTGAGGTGAGAGGTAAATAATGAGGGATTCAGAGGGGGACATTGAGCAGAGAATCCCTGACAGTGCCCACTGCTCCTCAGAGGCATCCAGGGATAAACTATTGACCGATTGAGGGTGGATTTGTTCTGATGACCTACAGGTGAAAGCCTGAATTATGTATAATTATCATGCTGCCCCAAAGCCATTTGGTTCCCTCCTCTTGGAAGTTGTGGATGAATGAGGTTGGGAGTTGGAGAAAGGGTGGTCTCATGGTTAAGGCAGCTGAATGCTGGCAGGGGAATTGGATTCTATCCTTTCCTCTGCCACACAGTTCCTGTGTGATGCTAGGAAACGCAATAGGAAAGTCATCTTTTAAAAATGGTCACTAATTGTTTGTTCCTCATTTTCTGGGTGCCAAACTTGAGACCCTGGGGCCTGATTTGCAGAATTGATGAGCATTCATAGCTGCAATGGAATTCAATTCAAGTTGTTCTTTGAATATATAAAGTGCTATATAATGCTGCATACAGATTCTAGGTGTCTCAAATTAGTCACCCTAAATTAGTGGATACTTTTGACCTTAATCTCTTTTTGTACCTCAGTTCCTTGTCAGTTAAATGGGGATGATAATGCCCTGTCATCTCACAGAGGTGTTGTAAAAATAAATTAATGTTTGAAGCACTTGAATACTGTAGTGATGAGCACAACAGAAAAACTCAGGAGGAAATTTATAACAATTTCTTCACAGCAGAGCATGAATAGTATGCAGTAATTCAGTCTTGGGAGCACGTGTTGTTCAATAAGGAGAAAACAAATACTGAATAGCAGCTCACTGAGTGAGCACCCTTTATTCTGTACAATGAGTGAGGCAGGGGAAAAACTGTAATAATATAACTAAATGATGTATGATAATATGTATGCATAAGGAGACTGAACTAAAGTAGCACAGGCAACCTTAATTCTGGTCTGTCATAACTTCTGAGTTACTTCTGGGGGAATTCTGCGCCTTGCAGGGGTGCAGAATTCATACTTCCCGCAGATTTCTTGGCTCCCTTGCAGAAAAACAGGACAGCAAAGAAAGCTGTGGGGAACACACACCCGTTCCGCAGCAGCCCTGGCACGTCTGCTGGGAGCAGCTGGCAGCAGAGAGCAGATCACCGCAGGGGAGAGAAGGGATGCTGGGCATGTGTCCATGGAAAGCCATTAAGGGAGTGGGACTGGGCACCTGTCTGCATGCGGATGAGTGAGAGAGACTCACTCTGTCCCTCTCGACGCTGCTGCTGTCTCCTGGGTTTGGAGGCATAGAGCTGTGTGAAGCAGGCTCTGTCCCTGAGGCAGAGCAAAAATGTAACAACTAAACAGGCAGGCTGCTAATCAGGGGTGAAAGTAACTTAAAGGACTTACCAGTACTCTGGAGTCCTGAGCAGGGGCATGGCCTCAACCAGAAGAGGTGGGGCCTTTAAATACCCAAGGGTCCCCACAGCAGCCAGAGCCCCGGGCCCTTTAAATCACCGCCGGAGCCCTGCCGCCACTAACCCAGGGCTCCAGCAGTCGGGCTCAGGAGGCGATTTAAAGGGCCCGGGGCTCCAGCCACTGCAAGGAGCCCCGGGCCCTTTAAATCACCAGCCTGGGGAAGCTGGTCCGGCACGGCGTACTGGCTCTTGCCGGTACGCCATACCAGACCGGACCGTCTTACTTTCTCCTCTGCTGCTACTGTTCCCATTGTTCCCATTCTTAGTCAATTAAGGCTCCTTTACCTTGCCAGAGTGGTGTAAAGGAGATTTATTTTAAATGACAGTAATGTAATTCTCAGCTAGGAAGGTCAGAGTGCTTTCTTGCTTTTTTTCCTTTGCCAGAGAGGTACAGCAGAGTTAGATTACAGCTCAGGATCTATTTTACTTATCCATATAAAAAAATGCAGGACAATGATTAGCAAAACTGTACAACTTTCTTGTGTGAAAGTCTGAGCAATTTAAAGTGACATTCTACTTTTCAAAACACCAAAATAAAAGTAATGTAATTTAAATGAAAATCCAGGATTATAACTGGAATTCAGGGTCTTGGTTACCAAGTATTTGTAACTTAACTTTCATGTGTTTAGGAAATGCTGAACAGTTATTGTGATTTTTTTTCTGTATGGTAATTTAAATAAATAACCAAAATAAGTGGAACTGATGTGATTATATTGCATTATTTTGACAAATAAAATGTGTAGAATTTTTTTGGTGCAGAATTTTGCATTTTTGACGCAGAATTCCCCCAGGAGTATTGAGTGTTTGACTTTGCAGCCTCAATACTTTTCTTTTTAATTTAGTTGCCTTGTGTGTAATACATATGCATGTAGGCATTCATTGTGTCAAAAGCATTTAATTAGTTATTAACTACTAAAACTTTTGGTAATTTCTCACAAGTTATAGATAGAGCATGATCTTTGTTTGCTTTACATAGAGTATGTATATATGTGTGTAGCTGCACTGCAGCTATGAGCGTGCTTCCCAGCACTAATAGAGAGAGACATGCTAGCTCTGCTCTAGTTAGCATGCTAAAAATAGTAGTGTGGACACAGTAGCACAGGAGGTGGTTTGGGCTAGCCACCTGAGTACATACCCAGGGGGTCTGGTGTGATTGTATTTGGGCAGCTAGCCCATGCTTCCGTGGCCACACTACTATTTTTAGAGACTAACTTGAGTAGCATTTGTCTATCTGCTGGGACGCATGTTCCCATCTCCAGTGTAGATTTACCCTTAGTGTCATATAATTCAGTTACAGCCTGCTAAAAGTGTCTTGCAGTATTTACATGACATTTTTGTTATGAATTTGTTAATTTTCTTTAGTTACTCATTCTGAATATTCTTCTGTGGAATACTCAGTGTCCTTTTTTGGTTTATAATTAGCATTTATAGATCTTTCTGTCTTAAGTTAACGTATTTCTCTTAACATAACAGAGAAGACCAATGTTTTGCGCATGGACAAGAGTTTAATAATACCCAGCTTTATATATTGTAATTTGCACTCCACTTTGCTCTGTTGTTTTAAACCTATTTCCTAGGTTTATTATAATTATTGAGTTATTATAATTATTGTCTTAATATTTGCAATTTAAAAAACACCCTAAAAAGGGGTAAATTTGCATCGAGTCTTTAGTAGGTTAGGCCCTGATCCAGCAAAGCACTCAAGCACAGGCTTTAAGCATGCAAGTAGTCCCATTGACATTAGTGGGACTATTTCTGTCCCTGTCGTCATGCTTCAGTGCTTTGCTGGTTCTTGGCCTTAGTTGTGTTTTCTTGTGGTTTAGAAGTGTATCAAGCTATGTGAAATGGAAAATAATTATTTTAAATTGAGTTAATAAAAATGAGCCCTTTATGATTATACGTGCAGATAACTTTTCAAAACAAAATCTTGCACAACAAGGAGAAATCCATATTCTCAAAGAAACTATTGCTGAGCTGGATACAGAAAAAGACTCCTTACAAGAATGTGTGGATGAAAAAACTGAGAAAATTTCTTCCTTTCAAGAAACCCTGGCAATGAAAGTATGTTCTTGCATCTAAATTTCTATATAATTTATTATTGATTCATTAGTTTTAAAACATTTTTCATAATAGTTATCTATGCAAAGGACCCTTTAGGACCACCCACCTTATCATTGGGATCCTCAAAAGTGCTCAGTGTTAGCTAAATTCTGCTCCCATTAAAGTCCATAAAAAATTCCCATTGACTTCAATAGCAACTGAGTTAGGCCAGTGTTGAGCTCCCCATTCTTAGTGTTTTGTACAGTGTAATTTAAAAAATGCCAAGAGATGGGATTTTCACCACTTTCCTTGGGTGAAGCAGACTAAATTAACAGGCTAAGAAGTTTCACATTCAGAAACTTTTTCTTGAAATTCAGACTTAATTTTCTCTTCTAGGGCCCATTTATGTAACAAATACAACCAAATGGGTGATGTAGTTACAACTTCGTTATCCCTTGAAATGGTTACAGTATATTTCCAGTTTGTAGTACAAATGGGCCCTTCACAGGGCTCAAGCATTCAACATCTCCCCTTGGGGTGTGTCTTTACTGCAGTCCAAGGTGTGATTGCAACCCAGGTAGATATACCCATGCTAGCATTGCTAAAAGTAGCAGCGTAGATGTGTCAGCAATGCAAGTAGGTACCCAGAATTCTTCTTCGAGTGGAGTCCCTGTTGGTGCTCAACTTTAGGTGATTGTGCACCCTGCGACTCTAGTCAGAGAATTTCAACAGCACTACCTGGCTGGGCCACGGGTACTCTCCCCGCCTCACACCTGCAGCGGCAATTAACTAATGATGTGTGGCTCCTCCCCTGCCCCCATTCCTTCTCAATCTCCCATGGTCTGAGTCGGAGCTCCAGCAGTGTGTGCACTCGCTTTACGTCAGATTTAGCTTAGTCAAGTAGTTTAGTGCAGTTAGGTTAGTTGGTTAAGAACCTTTTATTTCTTTTCTCCCCATTTAAAAAAAAATCAACAACTTTTTTTCCTTTCATCCCCTTGAGGCACATTAATTTTCCTCAGAATGCCAGGGTCACTTGGCTTTAAATGCTGCCTCTCTTGTTGTGAGGCAATTCTGGTTTCTGACAGACGCTTGCAATGTGTTCGGTGCCTGGGGGAAACTCATGTGCCCCAGAAGTCCACCCATTGCCAGTCCACCTGTCTCCTAAAGTACTTGGAAAGAGGAGAACTAACACAAACCCTACCAAGACCACATCAAAGAAGGAACGTTCCCTGCTTCTGTCCACTAGATCGGTACCAACCACCCCGTAGCTTAGTACCTTTGAGTCAGCAGGGACCTCCGGTACCCAGGGCCGCCCGGGGTGGGGGCAAGTGGGGCAATTTGCCCCAGGCCCCACAGGGGCCCTGCGAGCCGCTCCAGGTTTTCGGCGGCACTTCCACGGCGGGCCCTTCACTCGCTCCAGGTCTTCGGCGGCGGGTCCTTTAGTGCAGCGGAAGACTCGGAGCAAGTGAAGGACCCGCTGCTGAAGTGCTGCCGAAGCCTCAGCGCACCGCCCAGTGAGTACAAGCGCCGCAAGTGGGTGGGGGGGGAGAGCCGAGATCGGTGGCACTTAGGCTGCTCTACCGCCGCCACTTCATTCTTCGGCAGCAATTCGGTAGCGGGTCCTTCCCTCCAAGAGGGACCCGCTGCTGAATTGCCGCCGAAGACCCGGCCCTGCCCCAGGCCCCCTGAATCCTCTGGGTGGCCCTCCCGGTACCGGTGGTACTGTCACAGCTGCAGACCCTAAGCGGGCAGGCTCTAAGAAGAAGGGCGGGAAGAAGACCGCCTCCTCCACCTCGGCAACAGCATCACTGAAGTGCTCGGTATGGAGCGACTCTGCAGTATAAAAGGCAACAGCACCACCTGCTGGCCATATGTTGAATAGCACAGACACTGCACCACACATTGCCACACCGTCCTTGGCACGCTGTCTGTCAGCTCCTTTCCTACTGGTACCACAAGGTCCCCTAGTACCAAGGCAATTCTCTGTACCACCTTTCACACAGGTACCTCAAATGGTACCACAGCCTCAACAGTTTCTTGCTCTGAAAGACCTGAAAATTGCCCTGGTACCGGAATCACCTCTCCTCAGTTCCGATACTGTTTCGGTACTTTCACTACTGCTCACTCTGCCAACTAGAGCTGCTTCTCCTTTCTCTAGTGAGGAGGATGAAGACGAGGAAGGGGAGGCTTTCTCCTCCCAACACTCTTCACCTATGCAAGGCAGAGTTCAGTCTGCACATCAGGAGTGTCCTAAGCCTCCACCAGGGTCTGAATTGCAAGGGTTGTATGGTCACCCCTTGAGGCCCCCACCTATGCCCTTACCACCTCAATGGGCATTCTGGGACCCGGGGGCAGCTTATAGACAGTGTTACCCCAAACCCCTAAGTGGCACTGCAGAGGTACATAGGCACTCTTCACCAAGATCCACAGTGCCACCAGCTGCCCCTCCCGAACAGAGCCTTGAGGAGACAGAAGAAGTTTTAGCTCAGGAGGCAGCTCCTGCCACCTGCACTTCATTCTCACCAGATGAGACTATTATGCCCCTTATGCCTATTGCTGGAGATGATTTCAGGAATTTCCAGGAGCTCTTCAAAAGAATAGCGATGATGCTCCAGATAACCCTAGAGGAGGTCTCAGAGTCACATCACGAGCTCTTGGACATACTCCACATGTCCACCTCCTCCAAGATTGCCCTTTTGATTAACTCAGCAATCATGGAACCCACCACAAATATCTGGCAGACTGTTGCTACCATCCCGGCCACATGTAAGAGCGTGGACAAAAAATATTACATCCCTTTTAAAGGGATCTATTCATCTATTCATACACCCTCAGACAAATTCATTGGCAATCGATGCAGTTAATAAATGGGGCAAAGAGCATTACTCTAGAACCACCCCTTATGATAAAGAGTGGAAAAGTCTGGACTTACTTGGTCACAAGGCGTATTCATCAGCGACACCACTTCTGGATTGCCAATTATGAAGCCCTATGGCAAAGTATGACCATATAAACTATTCCAAATTTTCTGAATTTATTGACTACATACTAGACGACAAAAGAGAGTAGTTTACGTCGTTCATTTCTGAGAGCCACTTCTTAGCTAGAACTGCCCTCCAAGCCTCTTTTGGACTCTGCTGACACAGCAGCAAGGACCATTGCCACCACCAAAGTAATGCACCAAGCCTCTTGACTTCATCTGTCAGGCTTCCCTAGGAAGTTCCAAGCCTCTGTAGAGAACCTTCTGTTCGAGGGTCCAAAACTGTTCGCCGCCAAGACCAACAAGTTGCTCCATTCGTTGAAAGATTTGAGGGCCACGATCAGGTCTCTTGGCATCTGTACACCTGCAACAAAACACAAATGAGGCAGGTATTATACATCACAGTGCCCCAGACAGGGCCCATACACACAGCAACCGAGACAATACGATAACCAGAGGCACAGACAGAGACCACCCAGATGCAGACTAAGCTTCTCCCAAACCACCACAGATTAACAATCAACCTCTAAACAGCAGATCTGAAGGTTTGGTCAAGGGCTTGCCAGACCTCCCCCAACTTTTGCTGCCAACGCTACCTCCCACCAACGATCCCTTTATCAATTGTCTAACACCGTTCTATCCAAACTGGTGAACCATCACCTCCAACAGATGTGTACGGGAAATCATCAAGATTGGCTATGCCATCCAGTTCCTCTTCATCTCTTCTACCCACCCTGCCTCCCCGTCCTTCTTCAGGGGCCCCTATTATGAGCCCCTCCTGAGACAGGAAGTGGAGCATCTCCTACAAATGGGCGTGGTAGAGCCAGTTCCGGTACATCACAGAGGGAAGGGCTTCTATTCCCATTATTTTTTAACCTGAAAGAAGTCTGGAGGATGGAGACCCATCGTCAACCTTAGGAAGCTAAATAAATTAGTCAGAACACAACGATTCAGGATGGTTACGTTAGCTACAATCATTCCAGCACTGGAGCAAGGGGATTGGTTTGCAGCCCCCGACCTGCAAGATACATATTTTTACATTACTATACGCTCTACACACAGGAAATTTCTTTGGTTTGTACTGGGACAGGACCATTTCCAATATACAGTACTATCCTTTGGCCTCTCCATGGCTCCCTGGGCATTTTCCAAAGTCCTTGCTGTGGCAGCAACTCACCTTCGCAAGCACAGGGTCATGATATACCCCTACTTAGATGACTGTCTAATCAAGGCTCACACTTGGGCAGAAGCCATTGCAGCCACGCACCAGACAATGTTGCTCTTTACCAGTCTCGGTCTACAAATAAATATCCAAAAGTCCACATTAATGCCAGTCCAGAAACTGGACTTTATCATCGTGCACCTAAATTCTCTAGAAACACCTGCATCATTACCTTTTCAGAGATTCACCACTCTAACGAACCTCATCAATACCTCGGTGCACAGCCCAAGGATATTGGCCAGGACCAGTCTTCAGCTACTAGGTCACATGGTGGCGACCATATACGTGGTGAAACGTGCCAGGCTGCACATGCACTGCTTGCAGAGTTGGCTCAAGACAGTGTTCACGGCACACAAACACAATTTGAATAAAATTCTGAGTATGCCAGTGAAGGTCAAGGACTCGCTACAATGGTGGACTCACCCGCATAACATCTACACAGATGTCCCTTTCCTTCAGCCTCCTCTCGAATTGATAATCACAACGGATGCCTCTCTACTGAGGTAGGGGTGCCCACCTACACAAGCTCGCAGTACAGAGAAGATGGTCTCCTTCCAAATCAACAGTCCACATCAGTGTACTGGAACAAAACGCAGTTCACAATGCCTGTGCACACTCCATGCCTCTGATCAAAGACAAAAACAGACAGATCATGACAGACAATGTAACCTGCATGTTCCACATAAACGGGGAGGAGGGAGATCCCACTTCCTATGTACGGAGGCCATAACATTCTGGACATGGTGCATACAACACAATGTCACCATATCAACAACCTCCCTGCCTTGGTCTCAGAATATCATGGCTGACACAATAAGTTGAAGGTTCTCGAATGATCACAAGTGGGAAATCAACACCTGCATGATCCAGTCATATTTCAACTATGGGAGTTCCCCGCAATAGACCTATTTGCCACAAGAAAACCAACCACCAATGTCCAGCTTTTTCCTCCAGAGTGGGACTGGGATCAGGATCCAGCGGCAACGCGTTTTTAATTTCATGGCACGCACCTCTCCTGTATGCTTTTCCTCTCGCCCCATTGCTGTCCAGGGTCCTGTACAAGATCAGAATCAATCAAGCCAAAGTCATCCTGATAGCACCAGCATGGCCCAGACAAACCTGGTACCCATACCTGAAACAGATGTCATCATGCCCCCCCCCCAACGTCTCTTTCTGCTTCTTCCAAATGTCCTCTCTCAGGACACGGGTCAGACTCTGCATCCAAACCTGGGGTCACTCCATCTCAAAGCCTGGCTCCTCAATGATTTCAAGGCGAGGAGATAACTTGTTCTGAGGACGTTAAAGACAACCTGCTAAACAGCAGAAGGCCCACTACACAGGCTGCATACCTCCACAAACAGAAGAGATTCCACATGTGGTGCCTAAATAAACAAATCAGCACCACCACCTCTACCATACCAGTGTTCCTGGACTACATGCTCTACCTTAAGAAAGCCGGCCTTTTAATGATTTCACTGCAGGTGCATCTGGCAGCCATTACAACATTCCATGACAAAGTGGACAGCGTTTCAGTTTTTGCTCACCCAATTACCAAAAGATTCCTCCAGGGAGTATGCAACCTCTACCCAGAGCCCCAGTGTCCCCACAGGACCTGACTTTAGTGCTTTGATCTCTCACAATTGCCCCATTCGAACCTTTGGCTATGCATTCTCTTCTACATCTTTCCTTGAAGGTGGCCTTCCTAGTCGCCATCATGTCTGCGAGATGTGGGAGAAATTGGTGCTCTTATGTATGGACCCCCCTATATAGTTTTTTCCAAAAACAAGGTCAATGGCCTCACCCCAAATTTATGCTGAAAGTCCCTTCTTCCTTCCACATCAATCAACCTATCCATTTTCCCACGTTCTTCCCTAAACCTCACAAGGACAGGCAAGAAGCAATTTTCCACGCCCTGGACATCAGAAGGGCGCTAGTCCTTTATCTTGAATGGATCAAATTGTTCAGGAAAACGCCTAGATTGTTCATCTCCACCGTGGACCACTCCAAAGGCAAACCTGTCTCTAAGCACAGACTTTCCAGATGAATTTCAGATTGCATTCAGCTCTGTTACCAACAACATGACCTATAACCCCCTCATGTGTTAGAACACACTCCACGTGGTCTTATCGTCCATTCAGACCTAATTCTGAAGCCCCTCCTTTCCCCTGAGGGGCACTGCTCTACAGTCACCTAAAATGCAGCACCCACAGGGACACCACTCAGGAGGTGCGGGGGAGGATTGCTCACATGGTGCAGTAACTGAGGTTATTCCAGATGTGAGTCCCTGTAGGTGCTCCACTACCTTCCCCTCTACTTCAGAATTGTAAGTCTTCTGCGATAGAGAAAGAACTGGGTGGGGGTGGGGGAGCTGCACAGCACTAGTTAATTGCCATTGCTGGCGTGAGACGGAGAGCGTATGTGTGCAGGTACTGCTGTTGAAATTCTCCAACTATAGGTTCATAGCACACAATCACCTAAAGTGGAGCACCCACAGGGACTCACATCTCGAATAACCTGAGTTACTGCACAAGGCGAGGCAATGAAACCCATACTACTGCCTCTATACTGTTACTTTTAGCAATGCTAGTCTCAGGTAAAGCTCACATGAGTATGTATGAACTACAATCACATACCCTCACTTTACATAACCAAGTGTTACATATTTATCTCTCTCAAACTTTCCTTCTAACTCTTCCCAGCACCATGATTGTTTTATTGCTCTCTTCTAAACTCCCTCCAGTTCTGGACACTTAAATATATGGAGATATACCTATCTCATAGAACTGGAAGGGACCCTGAAAGGTCATCGAGTCCCACCACCTGCCTTCACTAGCAGGACCAAGTACTGATTTTGCCCCAGATCCCTAAGTGGCCCCCTAAAGGATTGAACTCACAACCCTGGGTTTAGCAGGCCAATGCTCAAACTACTGAGCTATCTCTCCCCCCAAAAAGATGATTGACTAGCTGAACACTTTATTCCTGCTTTGTTTATACCAGAGCCATATAGAAAGGGTCTATTTCCTCCCTCGCCCATGAATTGTGCCTTTGTTTATTCAGCCCAAAATTGCACTGCCCTCTTTTATTGCAGTTGGCTCTGAATAACAACACCCTTTGCACCCTAAGGGCTTGTCTACATGAGAAAGTTGCACTGGTTTAATTTAAGGTATGAATTTAAACTGATTTAATTACAACTGGTGCAGACCTCTGTGTGGACACTCTTATTTCAGTTTTGAAGTGTTCAGTTTAGTTTAAGTTGATTTGGCATCAGTTTAACCTAAACTGAAATAAATCACTCTTAAAGTATAATAAAGTTGTCTACACCGGGATTTGCACCAGTTTTAACTAAATCATTTTAAGGATGTTCAGTGCCTATGCTGTTAGCTTACGGACCATTCTTCAAGGTAACAACTTTCCTGACATTAAAGCTTTATGAAAAAGAATTGTTCATTTAAGAATTGTTTCTCTTTGAAGAGAATGAGGCCCCTGAATCATCAATGAATTTGTACCAGTGAATCAGCATGCAAGGTCATCATGTTTTGCTCCAATATGGGAAAGTGTATCCATCCAGTTTTGGGTCCTCTTTCCCAGCCTCCTCTTTCTGCAGCAGAATGAACTTGATTTGATTCTTGTTGGTATCCCTGCTTTCCAGGCTGTCAGCAGAATTAAATGGCAGCAGTAAAAGCTGACACTCTAGTTAGTTTTCATTTAGCTGCACTATAGGAAAGCTATAAGAAGATAGAGCTAATTGTCAGCAGTCTTAGGAAGACAGCACTGTGACTGCTAGCATTTGGTTCACATTCAGGAGATTATCTTTGTAACCATGGATGACGAAGAAATGTAAGTTCTAAAAAAACAAAAACAGAAAGTTTAGATTCTGCAGAAGTTAATATTATTGGTTCCTCCACTCCCCATTGGCAAGTAGGTGATTAGACTTTTACAAGTCCTGGCCAAGTCAAAGTACTGTATACTATTGGCATAGTGATTCTCTATAAAATGTATGGTGAAGTTTTGCAAAAACAGAATGAGTTTCAATGTAGACAATTACATCAAGCACTGAAATACTGAAGAGCTAACTGAGCCAGAAGAAAAGCAGTATTTCTGATTTTGCTCAATCCTTTTCATTTATTAACTGGGGAGAAACAGGTTTACTGAACTGTTTAATCTCTTTTCAAGGAAGAGACCATTTCAGGTTTGAAGGATCTCATTTCTGAGATGGAGCAATCATCAAAGTAAGTCTCAGATTCCAATTCCAGCATCATAGTCTGACTACTATAAAATCCGTGAAAATATTGCATTGTTAGCCTAGTGTGGCAAATGGTCAATGCTATTATGGTGGGTCCCATGCTTTTCCTTTGTGTGATGGGTCAGGGCGCCACCTCTTGCCCCTATTCTTGTGCGTCGATGGTTCCGCTAGTGCCCTGATGGGGGAGGAGGGAACGGACTCGGTCTCACCCTCTACTCCGGGTCCCAGCCCAGGGGCCCTATGGACAGTGACTAAGCACTTGAAGCTGTAATTCTTTCTCCTGGGCTAGCTCCTGCTCTTTCCCCTTCAGCTTCTCAGGCTTCCTGACCTCTCTCCCCTTGGGCAAGGTTTCTCTCGGTCCTCTGCGCCTGGGGAATCCCCCGCTCTGCTTGAGCAGGGTTTCTCTTCCCCTGGTGCTCTGATCCTCTAGTCAACAACAGTACTCCTTCAAACTACAGTCGGCTCTCCTTCCCCTCTCTCATCTGACTGAAGCAGGGGTTTTTATTAGGCTTCTGGCAGGGCCTTATTTGGCTCCAGATGCTCTAATTAACCTGTAGTAACCTCTCCTCGGTCCATAGGCACCAACTTTTCCCGGCACCGGTGAGTGCTCGAGCCACTGCCTGGCCCCATACCCACCCCTGCCCTGCCCCCATTCCAACCTATTCCCCAAAGTCTCCGCCCCCTCCCTGCCCCTATTGGACTCCTTCCCCAAATCCCTGCCCGGGCCTTGCCTCTTCCCCTGAGCACTCCGCATTCCCGCTCCTTCCCTCCCTCCCAGTGCTTGCCGTGTGAAACAGTTGTTTCATGGCAGCAAGCACTTGGAGCTAGGGGGAGAAGCTGGGATGCGGCACGCTCAGGGGAGGAGGTGCAGGTGAGCTAGGGCGGGGAGCTGCCGGTGGGTGCAGAGCACCCACCAATTTTTCCCCGTGGCTGCTCCAGCCCCGGAGCACCCACGGAGTTGGCACCTATGCCTCAGTCCACAGGAATTAAGGTTCTGATCATCCTGGGACCTCCCATCTATCACTCTCCTGCTGCCTTCTGGCCCTGCTGTATCACATACCCCACCGCCCCCTGCTCAACACCACGGTTTTGGGCTACTTAGGATGAGAGGCAATGCTGTCACAAAAGGCCATCAGCGTTGCTGTGTTGGCTTTCAGGTCTATGCTTTACCTGGAAATGGAAGGGTTGCAGGGATAGGAACCATCTAGTCACTCTTGCATTCTTCTCCTTGTTTCTGTGCATCCACTGGAGCGGGGCGTGGTGCGTCACGAGGGTGAACTGCCGCCTCAGTAGGTAGTATCAGAGAGTCTTCATGGCTCATTTAACTGCCAGACATTCCTTTTTGACGATGGCTTACTGTTGCTCCCTGGGGAGGAGTTTTTGGCTGGGGTACAGGATTGGGTGCTCATCCTCCTCCACCATCTGTGAAAGAATGGCCCCTAGCCCTACATCCGAGGCATCCATCTGTAGGAGGAATTCCTTCTCGAAGTCTGGGGCTATGAGCACTGGATGACTGTAAAGAGCCGTCCTTAAATCTGTGAATGCTTCTTCTGCCACATCAGTCCACTTTACTACATCTGGGCCCTGAGCTTTTATCAGGTCCATCAACGGCCAGGCTCTCGTGGCAAAGTGAGGGATGAATCTGCGATAGTACCCCCTATCCCTAAAAATGCTCTGACTTGCTTTTTGAAGACAAGTCAGGGCCAACCATGTATTGCCTCTACTTTGTTTCATTGGGGTTTCAACAAGCCCCTTCCTACTATATACCCGAGGTATCTGACTCGGCTAGCCCCACCACACTGTTGGGAGGGTTGGCGGTGAGGCCGATCTGTCTAAGGGCATCTAGCACCGCTTCTACTTTTCCGAGGTGCATCTCCCAGTCAGGGCTATGGATGACTATGTCGTCCAAACAGGCAGTGGCATACTTGGCGTGAGGTCGTAGTAATTTGTCCATTAGTCTTTGGAATGTTGTGCGGGTCCCGTGGAGTCTGAAAGGGAGGGCGGTGTATTGGAAGAGGCTGTCGAGTAGAGAGAAAGTGGTTTTCTCCTTGGCATCCTCGGTCAGGGGGATTTGCCAGTAGCCTTTCTTCAGGCCCTTGTGCTCTTTGGCCCTGCTGTATCACACTAGCCACTGAAATCTAAATGTGTTAACAAATAAATTATTTGTAGTTTACTACCTTATTAAATGTGACTTTCTGTTTTATAACTGTTTTTGTTTAATGTTTATTTGTAAACTCTTTGACTCCTTGGAAATATATCACTCTTGTTAAGCTAATTATTATTGTTATATTGAAATATTTATTACATCCTGTCTTATATGCTGCATAGACAGTCTACTGAAGCTCTATGCATCTGTGAGGAGGATATCACCAGATTGCATCAACAACTGGATGAAACCAATGATGAACTTGCTCAGACTGGCAGGGACAGAGAATCATTAGCTCAGGAGAATGACAGGTTGCAGGAGCAACTTCATAGAGTTAAGAAGGAAAATCAGGTATATCTATGTACAGAAACCTAGACTGAAAGGTAAAATTGCATATTTCCCAAAGTGTTGCATGTAATTTCTGTGCTATTATATGCAAAAGAACTAAACTCAGATCTGCTGATTGGTTTCTAATCTCAGCTCTGTCCTGTCTGTCCTGATTTCTCCTACACCTCATCTGCAAATGGTGTGAAATAAGTTTCTAGGTCAGGGATTCTCAATTTTTTTCATAGGGTGGATCATAGGTAACTTGAGGAGCCACTACACCAATTGCTTACATGGAAAAGTAATTTAAGAAAGTATTTGGTATTTTAGTTGTCTTTAAGGTGACAAATGTTTTGTCCTTTTAAAAATAAGTATTACGCTAGCCTCTTTCTTTCTTTTCTTTCCCTCCCAAGTGTTCTGTTCCTTTAGCTCCTCTTCTCTCTTGCACATGCTTCTCTCATTTATGGTTATCTTCTCCCCTGTTGTCCTCTTCGCTCTGCAGATGCTTTCCTGCAACTTGGGTTCACTCTTCTGGGCATGTTGCCCAGTCACCTGGTGTTCTCTTCTCTCCCATATCTTGAACGTTTTATTCTTTTCTCTTGTTGACATTCTTTCTTTTTATTTACAGTATTTATATCCCTAGGAAGAGAGTCCAACCTATGTGCATGTCTGTCTCTCCAGGAAGCTCAGTTATCCTCCTCTTCATCTCATTTTGTTCCTCCGCCTCCATCTGTTCTTCATCATCGTCATCATCATCATTCTCTTCCTCCTCCCTGCTTTTGTCTTGTTCCTCAAAGTCTGCCTTCTTGTTTTTGTCTTTCCTTGCTTCTTTCTTGCCTTTTTGCTCATGCCTGTAAACTTCCAGTGATTCCTTTAAAGGGGCTATGAATCTCTGGAACTCCATTTCCTCCATGGCTGAGAAGACATCTCCAGCATTCAGTGTTTTCCTCTTCCCCTTCACTGCAAAGTTATTTTTGCTTGTGCTAGATAGCTTTGATAGATAGGAGCTGAAGGAGGCTCCTGTTTCCTCTTCTCTTCTTAAGTAGCAGTGGTTTAACGTAGGCCTAATCTGCCCACAGAAATTGCATCAATTTAAATATATTTCCAAATTGATTTTGTTAAAATTGTCCACAGAAGGAGGGGTTGCACTTTCTTAAACAGCTGTGTTATTAATTGGTGTAATTTCTATGTGTAGACCAACTGACAGCAAAGCTTGCTGCTCCTTCTTGTTTCTAGTTACTTTTACAGGGCTCCAAGTTTTTCTTTGCAGTGATGAGTCAGGATGCCTGTGGAAACAGTTGAAAGTAAGGAAGAAAGCCTTCATTGTGTAATGGGTTAACTTTTATTGGACCAGCAGGAAGTGCTTTGTAGCTTTAATCATTTTGCTCTTGCCCTATGGAACAGTTTCATCCTGAACTGTGTCTCACAAATAAATCAGAACCATTTAAAATCCTATCAAAGAACTGACCTCTTCTCCCCTACCTTTTTGCTGAAGAGCTTTAGCACCAGTTACCTCTGCACCCTTTTATAAATCATTGTTTTTGTCTAACATTAGCCAACTAAGTTTTTTTCAGAATGTTGTTTTGTAACAGATTCAAATGTCCTCTTACAACTTTTTATAAAAGTTAATCTGAAGATTAACTAGAAGTCTAATAATCATGTTAATATTTTTCTGTGTTTGCACAGCTGAAATGTTTGTTTATAATTTTTTGCAACTTTTAATCATAAAAAAAACTATGCATCAAAGCATTATTCACTATTTACCTGCTAGTAAAATGGAATAAGAAACTAAAGGCATAAAGAGTGTTAACCTTGTGGAAAAACTATATCTTTCTTCACAGATTCTACACCAAAAACTTGCAAAGTGTCAGAATGAGCTTGATGATATGAAGTTGAAAGCGCAGGATTCAAGCTCAGATATTGCCAGATTGAGGAGCACATTGAATTCTATAGTAAGTGTTTGTATGTAGGTGAGACAGATAGAAAAAGCTACACAGGTAACAAAACCTGAGTTGCAGTTTTACTTCTTTTGCATTACGCAAGCAAGGAAGAAGTGTACTTTACTGTTTTTTGTGGTTCGGGTTTTTTTAAAGTTCATAAGATGGGCCCTTATATGATGCAGGGACTGGGTGTCTTGTATCTCCAGGTCATTGGTTTAATACCAGATTGGATCAATAGTGACTGAAATGTAGCATCTAATCACTGTCCAGGGACTTTTGTGAATGCTTGAACTCAATCACCTGTGTGCCTCCATTGTTTTGGGGAGTGCTGTACACAACAGAATGGGCACACAACTCCCATTAGTAATAGTGCTGACACTAGTCCATGAAGTGAAAACAATTCACCACATTTTTTTCTCACTATGAACTATTCCAAGTATATTTCAATAATATCTATAAATGTTAGAACTTGTAACTTAATGGTATTTCTAGGATTTAGTATACAGAGTTGAAAATCATTTATCTGCAGGAATAGGGAATTATTCCAATCATTTGTGTCTGTTCAGGAATTTTTAATTTAAAACATGAATGAAGCATATCACTGTATTGAAGAAATTCATTTTTATCATTTAACTTAAAAATGCAGCTAATAGATAAATGTAAGCAGATACAAAACATTCTGCCTCTTGAGAAACCTTTTATTTGATGTCTTGGCTGAAAGGGCAGACTCTTTGTGTCATCCCTGTAGATACTATGCTTCCTATATTTATTTTGTCCTACTTAATGCAGAAGATCAGTTTAAAAAATCAGATCCTGTATTTTAGGAGAGAGAGAACTGTGAACTTTCGGAGAGCTACCACAGAGCCAGTGAACAGGCAGAAAGCTGGGAAACAAAATTCCACCAAGCGGAGGGAGATTGCAGCTCTGTCCGATTGATGCTCCTCAATACAGAGTCTGAGAGCCGCAGGCTGAAAGAAAGAATGGAATCTCTTGAAATAGAGATTGAGCAAGTAAGGTGGCATAGTATCTTAAAAAATCACCCTAACCTAAACAATGCCTGGCAATATCTTAACTCTGCAGTTGTTTAAAGATTTGGTATAATACCTACTTCTACTGCATACTGCAAAGACAGGTGGGATAAAAGACACAATTTTATGAAGAATCCTGGACTGTGTTGTATCTTGTAGTAGCATGGGTTGGAATTCTGTTAGCCACTGATTTAGGAGGCTGTTGATGGAATTTAGATTCCTAAGTGCCTAATTCCTATTTGAAAATGAGATTTAGGCTGCTGAATCAGTTAGGAGTTGCAATGCTGAGCGTAGCAACATCTAAATACCTTTAACAAATACCTGGGACCAAATGTTTGGGTGATCCAGTAAAACGGGGACAAAATCTCAGTTCCACTAGAACTGGCCAGGACACTGGCACTGCCTCCTCAGATTGGGACATACCCATGGGCGGCAGTTCGCATAGGCTGGGGGAGGCTGTGCTTCCCCAAACAGCCAGGCGTGGCCCCACCCCCCTGCTCCCTGTGTGTAGTGGCTCCAGTCCTCCTCCAGCCCCCCAGTGCTCCGGCTGGGGAGGCTGTGACGGCGCGCCGCCTGCCCTCCCATGCTCTGGGGCTAAGGGGGCTGGGCTACCCATCCTCCCAAGCTGGGGAGCCTGTGGCCACGCACCTTGCTGGTGCTAGGGGGCTAGCCTGGGGCAGGACTGGGCCATTGGCCGCAGTGTGGGGGATCCTCTGGATTCTGGTGGGAGTGGAAGGGGCAGGGCCTCGGATGGGTGGATGGGGCGGGGCTGAGAGCTAGCCTCCCTGAGCCAGCGGTTCACGCACCGCCCATGGACATATCTGGTAAACCAGGATGTGTTTGCCCTAAACAAGGACGTTAGTGCGAAGACCTGTGGCTGTTATCTTGGGAATGCTTCTTTGGTGTGATTTTTTTTGATCACTTCCATAGGAGTGCCTCATTTTACAAGTGACAGCAATGTAAGTATTACTCACAATATCTAAATAGTCATTGATTTTTTTTTCCTTTTCAGTGTGTTTTCTATACATAGAACGACGGGATTTATTTTATTGTTCAGATAAGTGATTCTGTTATGAAACTGAATGTAGGGATGAAAGCAGAATTTTGAAGATATCCACTCCACAGACACTGCAAAATCCGAAATAGGGATTCCAAAATGTCAGTGACAACTTTAGGATCAGAAACAAGATTTTTTTTTTAGTTATTCGATACAAGGGGTGTGAAAAGTTTATTTTAAAACTTACTCTAGAATCTTTCAGGAATTCTGACATTTTACAAAAGAATGTGCATTTTTTTTTCATTTTCCATAGGAAGTTTCTCAAAAACAGTATGGATTGTTTTCTAATAAGATCAGGTTTTTGGATAGTGTTAAATAATTTTCAGTACAAATTGTTACTTAACTTAGACCATTTGTTTTGGCAGCACTTAACAACAGAAAAAGCATACAAGTCACAGATTTCTACCATAAACAAGTCTCTTATGAAAATGGAAGAGGAGCTTCAGAATGTGCAGTTGGAGAAAGTCTCCGTTCTTGCAGATCTCACCTCTACACAAGAGCTTTGTATTAAATTAGACTCTAGCAAAGAGCTACTAAATCGGCAACTAAACTCTACAGCACAAGAAGTAGAAAGGGTATGTAAAATATGTACTGGAAGAGCAGTTTATGTGTGAAAATTACATTTCAGTTTATAAGAGAGAGAATTTTTTTTTGGTGCCTTGGGTCTAAATTTTCAAAAGGACTGGTGATGACTTGAAGCATGTCCAAAGGTTTTCAGAGGGAAGATACGCTGAAAATACAATACTTTGTGAAAATCGGGCCCCTTTGAGGTGTCTTAAATTGGACACCTCAGAAATTGAGGCAGCTAAATTCACTAGTCACTTATGATAATGTGAGCCTTGGATTTTAAATCTGTACACCTGGTGTCATCTTCCTTTGGAGTAGCTGGCTGCTAACACAGAAGTTTCCCAGAAGGAATGTTGAGATGCCCAAACTTGACTCTTGTAGGATGTAGAGTATAGGCTGTCTTGCCCATAAGGTTATTTAGTATGCTTGATAATTATATATGTTTCTGTTGGCCCTGATTTTCACAAGCATTGTGAAGTTAAAGTTGGTGATAGACAAACTTCAAAAGCTTCAGTTTGGATAAGCTCTGAAGAATATGGACACTCATACTACTCAAATATTTTCAGTATAATTCCTCCTCTGTGTCATTCCCTGTTTCTGCCTTTCTTCATTTTTGTTTTTATCCCTCCTCCCAACACCACTAGCTCATTCCTCTTTTCCTTCCTGACTTCCAGCATTCTCCTTTATCTTTCTTCTCCTCTATAACAGACCAGCTACCTTTGAAGATAACGTTGTGAGGTCTGGTAGTCTCTTTGCTGGACTATTGGTCAATAGTTCTAGTCAAATCTTGCATGTTCTGCAGGCTTTTCATATCATAAGTGTGCAGTACATTCTGAAATGCTTCTTATGGGGACGCCTTTCGTTCTTTCGTTCTTTCTTTCCGTGAGGGTAAGTAGCAACAACTACAAATTTATATTTAAGTTTGATAGCCAGCACATTGCCATAGCAGTGAGCTGGTGAATGTCCTTCAGGCCCCCAGCAAAAGAACAAAGTGGACACTCAGATATGATGTGCAGGGGAAGCCTTATACTGTATGACAGGAGTAGTCAATTATTTTTTGTCAAGGTCCAAATTTTTTGGTCAAGGTCCAAACTCCAGAGAAAATAATAATATTTTAAAAAAATTATGATAATAAGTAAATAAAAAGATTTTGGGGTCTGTTCAAAAGCATCTGGCAGTCTAGATTAGTAGAGCCCTATGAAGATACAAAATTTGTGCCTGCATCCAAAACACAAAAATGGTCTGTTGATATAATGAGGATAGCTGCGGATTTGCAGGACTCTACGGATTAGGCCCATGGTCTGCCTATTGACTATCCTCTCTGTATTAGGTCTTACTGAAGCTGTCTGAGATGTAATGTGAGATTACCAGACTTGCTGGATCCTTCCATGAGCTCATCAAGTAGGAGGGCTGTTAGTGATTGTGGAGAGAGAGAAAAGTTCCAGAAAAGTAGGAAGCAATGTGAATGTATATTAGAATCTGGGAAGTGTTTTTGGAGGAAACACAGAAGTTGGGAAACTGTCTCTAGCTTTGCACACTATTTAACATACACTTTACACAAAGCTATGTGACCTCTGCCACACAGGCCCCTACTTTCTGTAGCATTCCATTGCAAATATCAGCAACAAATTGGAAATTCTATGGCAGCATGAAGTATATTCAAATTGGAAATTTGTATGAATTAAAGTGATCATGAATACTACTGTTACTACAGTATTCCTCATATTACAGTATGCCTTATACCATTTATTTCATATTAAATTTATGCTGTTTCCAAACTTTCAGTTTTCAGTGTGCTGCAGATTTTTGTATTGACCTATATAGAACTGCATTGTAAAAGTTACTGAGGGGAGAGGGAACTGGAGTTTTTGACTGTTGGGTAGTAGAAAGTTGGGCATTTGAGACCTGGAAAGGTTTCAAGCAGCCATCCTAATCTTAAATTAATACAGTTTATTAAAGAATGGTCAATGGGCTAAATAGCTATAAATGGAAAACTTGTAAATCTTTGTCTTTCAGCTGCAGAGTGAATGGGAGTCTTCTCGTTCTGAAGTAGAACTCCTGAGGAAACAACTAGCTAATGAAAGAATCTCTATGAAAAACCTGGAATCTTTGCTGGTGTCCAACCGAGAGAAAGAATTTCAGTCTCAGATAGCCAAACAAGAAAAGGAATCTGAAATTCAGCTTCTTAAAGAGCAGCTTTCTCTGGCTGAGAATAAACTGTGAGTAAATGACCAAGAGATAAAACTATTTGATTATCTGAGCAGAAGTGATTTTTGTCTCTCTTCGGGAGTTATATACATCTATTGGTTATTTACTTGCATTTTTGAGCAGTTAGAGCACCTGAATAACTTATTAAAAATTGAAGAAGTCCAAGAGTTGATGCCTGCTTTTGATTCAGCAGCTGTACCATACAATATGTTTCCCCTTTAGATTTTTATTTAACTCCTTTTAAAAACTGTTTATGTGAACTAATGCTGCCTTTGGTAACTAATCAGTTGTATATATTGATATATTTGGAAGGTTATAATCGCCTCTTTTTTCTGAATCAAATGACAATTTTATGTACTTTACAGTGCTATCCAGAGTCGAGATTTTGCTCAGCTCAGAAATACAACAACTCAGCTAGAGTCTGAGCTAGATATCACCAAAAGGCAGCTGGGGACAGAGCGCTTTGAAAGGCAAGTGTATGTTTTTGTACTACTCCTAATTCCCCGTATTATTTCAGATGAAGTATAATATAGTAGTTAGACTAATTTAGTTAAACCAATTGAGAAGAAAGATGGCCGAGTATTTAAGGTAATACCCTGGGATATGGGTTCAATGCCTGTGTGCTGCCACAGTGCAATTAATTAATTAAAGGCAGTCAAATCAAGGTCCGTGTTTATTTTGATACTGAGGCCACAGCAAAATCTGCAAAAATTTAGTTTAAAACCGGGAAAATGTTAGTTGAAAAAGTGTTACCCGTAATGCTCCTATAGTTATGTAAAATAGATCAGATTGTAACACTTGTATCCTAATGGATCAATACCAGTGCTTTTCAAACAAAACAACCTTCTAACAGTTCTCAGTTGCTTTCCTTCAAAGCCCTCCCCACCTTTACTTTGGAAGTGCTAGCTAATCTGAGCAAAGATAGTCGAAAGGAGAAGAAAGAGAGAGAGAGGAAAAAAGAGGGTGGAGGAGAGGAGGGCTAGAGAAAGAAGAGTAGGAAAGCGAAGAGGAGGAGGAAAGGAGTTAGACGTAATGGGAATATAGAGGGGTTGGGAAGGAATACAGGAAATTCTGAAGTATTTTGAAAAAAATCTTCAAAAACAATGAAGATTCACCAGCTTCTCCTATAGAGAAATGTGTGGCAAACAACAGTTGTCAACCTTTTGATTTTATTTTATTTTATTTTATCTCTTTATAAAACTGACTGTGGGCTATACATTTTCAAAACACACAGTCATGGCTTAACCTCATTTTTAAATTGAAAAGAAAGGAATGGAATTGACTTTTATTACTGTTGCTGACAATACAGTAGTAAAACATGTCTTTAATATGCCTGCTGTCTTTTGATTTGGGGACATGAGCTTGCCACACAAAGAAACTTAGAAATGTCTCAGAAATCCACAGTCCCCAGTTATGATAAATATCAGTACAGTAATAAAAGCCTTCTGATAAAACACAGGTTTATTTAAATTAATTTATGTAAACAATGACAACATATCAAGTTATGCAGTTGTATCATGTGCCTCAGCTTTCTGAAACAATATTGATATTCTTGCATAATTTCACTTTCTCAAGTCAGTTTTTGTTGTTCTAGAACAGTGGTGCCTATAATTTTCCTGTCGCATCCCCTCCCCTCACCTCAGTAATGGAATCTGTCCACACCTCCCCTCCATACTGTACAACTGGCTCAGCAGAGGAGCTGGGGCTGAAGGTGGAGCTGAGGGCAGAACTGGGGATGAGAAAGGAGCTGGGGCGAGAGGCAGAGCTGGCCTGGGAGCGGAGAGGGAATGAGAGCAGAGCTGGGCTGGAAATGGACAGGGGACGGAGTGGAGCTGCAGCTGGGGATGGAGCTGGGCTGAGCATGGGGGCGGAGTGGAGGTGGAGTGGAGCTGTGGCTGGGGTTGGAGCTGGGCTGGGGTGGAGCAAGGGGCGAAGTGAAGCTGCATCTAGGGCCAGAGCTGGGCTCAGGGCAGAGCGGGGGGTGAAGTGAAGTGCAGCTGGTGACAGCTGGGCGGAGGCAGAGGGGCTGGGTAGTGCTGCCTCCCTGCCCCCTGTGGGGACTGGCCTGGGCACCACCATGCACCCCCCTGAATGTTCCTCTATGCTCTCCTAGGGGGACATGCCCCACAATTTGGGGTCCACTGTTCTAGAAGACATTATAATTTGATAAAATGAGGATAGTATGGTAAACTAGTCCTAATACAGTTATTCTGAGTTTTCCTAGCGTCCATAATTCTGAACCTGTGCTGTATCAATCAGAATCTTTGCTTTAATAAATCATTTTGTGAACAACATACCTCCAGTATCTGTCTAATACTGTTTTATATTGCATTAATCTACGGGTGTGTTCTGTTTCTTATGTACCACAGCCAGCAGTATATTTTATATCAGGAAATCCTGACTTTTGGCAACAGTAAAGTGAATAGAATAACATTTGGGCTTTATAATATTTTTCATAATCCAGACAATTAAGTAGTTTTATAAAGTAATGTGTTAGAGACCCATATTGCATTGTCTGTAGGGAACGGGAGCAGCCATTATGTGCTCTGCAATAGCTCTTGCAGAATCCTGAGGAATGCAAGAAAGTGAACATTAGCCAAGAGAGAGATTGGGATAACCCTCACTATTGTGGAATTTTTAGCTTTGGTCTGAGGAACCACCAGAGCAGCGCAAAAGAATCTTCTGCTTAGTATTTCTTCTAGCAGATAAATATTTCTAATAGTGCAGAACAATTTCTCTTTAGTGCATTGGGTATGTGTCCTAGCCTTGTGCAGATGATGTGGAAAAAGCTGACGTACTGCATGCTTTTTTTGCCTCACTCTTCACAGACAAGGTCAGCTCCCAGACTGCTGTACTGGGCAACACAGTATGGGGAGGAGGTGAGCAGCCCTCAGTGGTGAAAGAACAGGTTAAGGACTGTTTAGAAAGCTGGACATGCACATGTCCCTGGGTCCAGATCTAATGCATCCAAGGGTGCTGAGGGAGTTGGCTGATGTGATTGCAGAGCCATTGGCCATTATCTTTGAAAATTCATGGCGATCGGGGGAGGTTCTGGACGATTGGAAAAAGGCAAATATAGTGCCCATCTTTAAAAAAGGGAAAAAAGAGAACCCAGGGAACTACAGACCCATCAGCCTCATTTCAGTCCCTGGCAAAATCATGGAGCAAGTCCTCAAGGAATCCATTTTGAAGCACTTGGAGGAGAGGAAGGTGATCAGGAACAGTCAACATGGATTCACCAAGGGCAAGTCATGCCTGACCAACATGATTGCCTTCTCTGATGAGATAACTGTGGATATGGGGAAAACAGTAGATGTGATATATCTTGATGTTAGCAAAGCTTTCGATATGGTTTCCCACAGTATTCTTGCCAGCAAGCTAAAGTAGTATGGATTGGATGAATGGACTATAAGTTCGATAGACAGCTGGCTAGACTGTCAGGCTCAATGGATAGTGATCAACAGCTCGATGTCTAGTTGGCAGCCGGTATCAAGTGGAGAGCTCCAGGGGTCAGTCCTGGGGATGGTTTTGTTCAACATCTTTATAAATGATCTGGATGATGGGATTAATTGTACCCTCAGCAAGTTCACAGATGACACTAAGGCCTGGTCTACACTAAGGGGCGGGGTCGAACTAAGGTACGCGACTTCAGCTACGCAAATAGCGTAGCTGAAGTCGAAGTACCTTAGTTCGGGCTACTCACCAGTCCAGACGCCGCGGGAACGAAGTCCGCGGCTCCAAGGTCGACTCCGCCACCGCCGTTCGCGGTGGTGGAGTTCCGGAGTCGACCGCAGCGCGTGGGGAGTTCGAACTATCGCGTCTTGATTAGACGCGATAGTTCGAACTCCGAGAAGTCGAACTCTCCGCGTCGACCCGCGCAGTAAGTATGGACCTACCCTAAGATGGGGGGAGAGGTAGATAAGCTGGAGGGTAGAGATAGGGTCCAGAGTGACCTAGACAAATTGGAGGATTGGGCCAAAAGAAATCTGATGAGGTTCAACAAGGACAAGTGCAGAGTCCTGCACTTAGGAAGGAAGAATCCCGTGCACCGCTACAGGCTGGAGACTGACTAGCTAAGCAGCAGTCTGCAGAAAAGGACCTGGGGATTACAGTGGATGAGAAGCTGAATATGAGTCAGCAGTGTGCCCTAGTTGCCAAGAAGGCCAACGGCATATTGGGCTGTATTAGTAGGAGCATTGCCAGCAAATCGAGGGAAGTGATTATTCTCCTCTATTTGGCACTGGTGAGGCCACACCTGGAGTATTGTCCAGTTTTGGTCTCCCCACTACAGAAGGGATGTGGACAAATTGGGGAGAGTCCAACAGAGGGCAACAAAAATGATTAGGGGGCTGGGACACATGACTTACAAGGAGAGGCTGAAGGAACTGGTGTTGTTTAGTCTGCAGAAGAGAAGAGTGAGGGGGAATTTGATAGCAGCCTTCAACTACCTGAAGGGGGGTTCCAAAGACGATGGAACTAGGCTGTTCTCAGTGGTGGCAGATGACAGAACAAGAAGCAGTGGTCTCAAGTTGCAGTGGGGGAGATCTAGGTTGGATATTAGGAAACACTATTTCTCTAGGAGGGTGGGGAAGCATTGGAATGGGTTACTTAGGGAGGTAGTGGAATCTCCATCCTTAGAGGTTTTTAAGGCCCAGCTTGACAAAGCCCTGGCTGGGATGATTTAGTTAGTGTTGGTCCTGCTTTGAACAGGGGATTGGACTAGATGACCTCCTGAGGTCTCTTCCAACCCTAATATTCTATGATTCTATGACTACAGCAGAACCCTGTTTATCTGATCTAATTGTGGGACTGGTACCAGATAATCAAAAATTCAGATAATCCGGAGTAGTGGTTCTCAAACTTTTTTTCCGTGGACCACTTAATGATCTTTCTAAATTTTCTTTGTACCGTTCGCTAACTATTGTTAAGTGCTTTGGATAAAAGTGCTATATAAAAAAAAACCTTAATAATTAACCTTTTTTGGTCTACAAATAAAAGCACACAACTCATATTTTAATATCAGTAGTCTTACCTTTCTAACACGATGGATGTGCCCTCCCTCCCCTGCCGCGGCAGCCCCCGAGCTGGGGCTGGGAAGGGAGGGGGGGGTCTCTTTCCCGCCACAGAGCTGAGGCTGGGAAGGAGGACCATCTCTCCCTGGCAGCCGTAGCCCTGGAGCTAGGGTAAATTGCCTCTTTCTCTGGCTGCTTCAGCCCTGCACATCCCAAATTCCCATCATCCCCTCTTCTCGCCTCACTGCCCCATCCCTCCTACTCCCGATTCCCCCCCAAGGCCATCACGTCACCTTACATGTGTGTCTTCTCCAGGGTCCAGGCACCTAATTAGTGGTGCCTGAACGGCTCCACTAATTAGGTGGGTGGCCCTTCATTCTCTTGTGTGCGGCTGCCCAGAGGCACAATTTAGAGGGAACTATCTGTGGACCACCTGAATGGAGCTCGCCGACCACTGGTGGTCCACAGACCACAGTTTGAGAACCTCTGATCCAGAGAATAGAAAAGTGTGAGGCCACAGCACTGTCTAGTAGCCCCAGAAGAGATCACCCGCTTCTGGACCTGTGTGCGCTGGTTGTTTGGATAATATGGAGAGCCGGATAATGGAGGGTCAAATAAACAGGGTTCTACTGTATTTCTAACTACAACTTTCTGGTTTAGAGGTTGAGTGCTATCCATTGAACTGTGCTGACAAAACATTTATGTACCCTCTTTTTATTGCACACCATACTATAACATAAGACTACTTTGGGTCTAAAGTAGAGTATTGTAGAGAGGCTTTGCTTCTTAGTTGGCAATGTCTCCTTTAAAATCAATTACCATTTTGATTTAGGGAACGTGCTGTACAAGAGCTTCGTCGCCAGAGTCTTACTACTACATACCAATTAAGCTCTACTTTAAGGACATCATCACCTGAACGTTCCCTCCGTCGATCTCCTGATTGGACTCTGGACAGATCCTTGGAAGGGTAAGTCATTCAGGAACATCCCAACTCATGGTGGGAAAAGAGTACAGAGACTTAAAACTCAACTTTTGAGGAGACAGAAGTAGTAGCATGGACCTGTTTCAGCTCATGGTTGAAGTCTATGGAATTTAACTACTGTAAAAACTGGTATGAGTGAAAGGAGAATCAGGCACAAAGTCCCTACTAATTATCGTAAAATTTTGTATTCAACTATATCAATTATATAGTACATAGTAGCTATATGCACTGTAATTGCTATAGTTATAACACCGGCAATACTATACAGACTTTCCTAATAATCTTAAATCATTCCACTGTCCAATTTTAGGCACAAATATTTGATCTTGCCAACAACAAAATCAGTATTTCATGTCAGTCCAACCTTTAAGTATTTGTCCACTGTAGTTACTCCATTGTAGGTGCACATGCACCCCATGCATGTGTAACCCTTCTGCTGGGCAGAGTTGACAGCAACAAGGTCCGGGTTCAGTACATAGGGGTTCCCTTTTCAACAATGACAGAACAAGGAGTAATGGTCTCAAGTTGCAGGGGGGAGGTGTAGGTTGGATATTAGGAAAAACTTTTTCACTAGGAGGGTGGTGAAGCACTGGAATGGGTTAGCTAGGGAGGTGGTGGAATCTCCTTCCTTAGAGGTTTTTAAGGTCAGGCTTGACAAAGCCCTGGCTGGGATGATTTAGTTGGGAATTGGTCCCGCTTTGTGCAGGGGGCTGGACTAGATGACCTCCTGAGGTCCCTTCCAATCCTGATATTCTGTGATTCTATGAATACAATGCAAAACTGGCTCGAGCCCCCACCCAGTGACCTGGGAAAATTAAACACACACCCTTGGGTGCCTCAAAGAGGCAATAGTTCCCCTCTCACAAGCACAGAGTCTTGGCACTGGTCTACACTATGAGTTTAGGTCGTATTTAGCAGCGTTAAGTTGATTTAACCCTACATCCGTCCACACAGCCAAGCCTGTTTTGTCGACTTAAAGGACTCTTAAAATCGATTTCTGTAATCCTCCCCGGTGAGGGGTTTAGCGCTAAATCGACCTTGCTGGGTTGAATTTGGAGTGCTCCATTGTGACTGGGGTAGGCTGGGTCCCCAAGGATAACTATAGGCATTTCAACATCCCCAGTGGTAATTTTCTGGTCTGGGAAGTAAGTTCCTTCCTGCAGCTGTTCAAATAGACCAGAGTTCCTGAAGATGTCTATCGCCCCACCACAGTTAGGGAACCCCATTGCAGCAAAGCCATCCACTATGACCTGCACATTTGCCAGAGTCATTACCCTTGATAGGAGCAG
The DNA here is from genome assembly GCF_016161935.1 of Mauremys reevesii. Taxonomy (NCBI): domain Eukaryota; kingdom Metazoa; phylum Chordata; order Testudines; family Geoemydidae; genus Mauremys; species Mauremys reevesii. The sequence goes on from NC_052623.1 coordinate 122,285,046, forward strand.
CTCAGTGATTGCATTGGCTACTTGGATCACAGCAGCCTCCATGGTAGATTCACCCACCGCAAATTGATTCCCGATTGACTGGTAGCTGTCTGGCATTGCAAGCTTCCAGAGGGCTATAGCCACTCACTTTTCAACTGTGAGGGCTGCTCTCATCTTGGTACGCTTGCGCTTCAGGGCAGGGGAAAGCAAGTCACAACTTTCCATGAAAGTGCCCTTATGCATGCAGAAGTTTCGCAGCCACTGGGAATCATCCCAGACCTGCAACACTATGCGGTTCCACCAGTCAGTGCTTGTTTCCTGGGCCCAGAATCGGCGTTCCACGGCATGAACTTGCCCCATTATCACCATGATGTCCAAATGGCCATGGCCCATGCTTTGAGAGAAGTCTGTGTCCATGTCCTCATCACTATCGTAATTACGCTGTCGTTGCCTCCTCGCCTGCTTTTGCAGGTTCTGGTTCTGCACATACTGCAGGATAATGCGCAAGGTGTTTACAATGCTTACAGCAGCAGCGGTGAGCTGAGCAGGCTCCATGCTTGCCGTGGTATGGCGTCTGCAGGAGAGCAGAGTTGCAGCTGAAGCGGTGGAGGACGACGGTTAGGACCGCGCACATTTCCCGAGGAAGAACACATGTACCCTGACAACGTGGAGAAATTTGTTATTGAGGCAATAGCAGCAGAGCAGAGTTGCAGTGGAAGCGGTGTATGACAATGGTGTATGACCTACTGCACCGTCTGCTGCCAGCAGCACCCAGGACACAACAGTGGTGGTGTTGGTGAGCTAAGCTGAGCGGGCTGCACGCTTGCCATGGTATGGCGTCTGCTCAGAAAAAAGGCATGAAACGATTGTCTGCCGTTGCTTTCACAGAGGGAGGGGAGACTGACAACATGTACCCAAAACCACCCGCGACAATGTTTTTGCCTCATCAGGCACTGGGAGCTTAACCAAAGAATTCCAATGGGTAGCGGAGACTGTGGGAACTGTGGGATAGCTACCCACAGTGCACCGCTCCATAAGTCGATGCTAGCCATGGTAGTGAGGACGCACTCCACCAACTTAATGCGCTTAGTGTGGACATATGCAATCAACTGTATAAAATCTATTTCTAAAAATCGACTTCTATAAAAGCAGCCTAATTTCGTAGTGTAGACATACCCTTGGTGTAGCAAAAAATCTTTAATAACAGGAGGTAAACAACTTAGAATTAAATTGGGAAAACACCACAACTAGAGTTCATAAACACAAACCATGAACCAGAAGACCCACCCCTAAGTAGATTGGGCTGTGTCCTTTCCCTTTGTTTCTTGAGTCCAGCAACCGTCAGTGCAGCCCCAGAGTTTACCTCCCAGCCTGGGTGGAAGGGGGGAGGTATGGAGGCACCTCACACACGCCGCTGCTCGGGCCCTCAATGGCTGATTGCCATGCCTCTCTGTGGGGTTCTGCTCCAGTCTTCACCACCAGCCGCGCCTCTCCTCCAGCCGCCCTGCTAGCCGCGCCTCTCCGCTAGCTGTTCTGCTAGCCGCACCTCTCCACCAGCCACCCAGCTGACCGCACCTCTCCGCTAGCCATTCTGCTAGCTGCTCACCAATATGTCTTCAGCCCCCCCTCCTTAACATAGCTCTCAGTGATTTCAGCTCTCCGTGATTTCATCTGTTAGTAGAGGAGCCTCACTGCTGGTGCACCTGGATAGTCTTCTTGCATCAGAACCACTAGCCCAACGTAGGTCTAATGCTTAGACCTAGGTATCAGTGATTTCAGTTCTGCGGCATGTAACAAGACTCCTAATTGAGTCTAAATTAGCTCTGTTATTGCACACTGGACAGAGGAGGGGTCAAAGCGGTGTTTAAGGCCCCCAGAAGGGCCCCACGCTACCAGGTACAAATAACTGTCCCCAGCCTCTCTCAATTCACTGGGCTTTGGAACCCATGTCCCTTGCCTAGAGAGTGCTTCTTAGTTGAGGGCAAGTCCCTCAGTCATAAAATGCCAAGTAGAGTTCTACTGTCCTTGATTCACATAACCAGAATAACAACCCTTTATTACTCCTGCCCCAATAACAAAGAGACTGGGGATCCCACAGCAGCCAAAGTGACCATTTGACTCTGCGTACACGTGCAAGATTGGATTCTTTTTGCCCAGCAGTGTTTGATGGGGGCATTTTGTTCCCTTCATGCCCTCATAAACACACCTTTAGGCATAAATGGCAGAGCAAACCCTACCATCTCTCGGTTCCTTCTTAATGCCTGTGACAGCAAGACAATCTCCAGTGTCTGACTGCTATCCCATAGCTCTCCATCTTAGTTATATTTAGTGTTAGTTTTGTAATGACTGGAGCTGCTCAGTACACCAAACCCCTAGATTGCCAGTATCATGTCAGGTGTATCACAACTCGCAGATAAACACTGTAGGTGCTACTGCAGCTAAGCCCTGTATGTGCTAGCCCTGGTGGGTCCCAGTAACCACTCAGACACACTGCTAAGAGCTAGAGCTGGGAGGGAAAGGGAAAGGTTGTAGATACCTTAGGTACAGAGGTTTAAATAGTTACAGTTCAAAGTATGCTACAGCAGTTCTTGTTTGGGTCTCTGGAGCAGTCCAGCTGAGTTGAGGCTTTACAGGCCTGGTGCCTGGGGTTCCCTCTCCGGTCACGTCTCTATTCCAAATCAATGGGCACTTGCAGGTTTCCAGGCCAGGCTCAGTTCGTCTCTCTCATTGAGGCCCCTCTGCTCTGACTTCCTGCCCTGCTGCTGCTGCTCCCCCATAAGTTCCACACAGACCTGCACCCAGCTGTTGCATCCAGAAGTCACAGCCCGTTCCACACATGACTCTGCATATGGTTCCTGGGGATCCCACTCTGAATTCAGCTTTTCTCCAGCTCCCTGGTTGCCATGTGGCTGCTGCTTCAGTTTCTCTGTAGATCCTGGCTAGCCACATAGCCACCATCTCCAGCAACTTCCTTGGGTAGGACTTTTCCCCTTATTTGGCCAAGGGGAAGGGGATGTGCAGTGGGGAGGGTGCTGATGGGAGTTGTAGTCCCCTGTTTAAGAAGATCCATCACACTTTGTTGCTGTTTTGTTACATATTTTTTCTAGCACATTGGCAGTATATTTTAAAATAATATTTTTTGTTAGTTTATACTTCTGTATCAAGTCATCAGCCTCAGGACTGAGGCAAAGACTTCAGAGTTTAAAACTTTTCCTATTTGTGAGATAGCGATGTACTTAAATGATGGACATCTTAAATGTCTTTGTCTTGGAGAAGGCTGTATTCCAGACAAATGCTCAATATGCAGGTCTTTCCAAAACACACACACAAAGCCCAAGAGGCTCCTTTGAAATTATTTTTGTTGGAGCAGTCAATAGAGGGTGCTTCTGATTCTGAAGCCCCCTCAATGGAAATAGTCTCTGGTGGTCCCAAGTAGTATTTGGCTAGTAACCCAGGATATTACCCCTAGCACTTTGGTCTCCTAGGTTGCCAAAAACCTCACACTTCAACTGAGAGGATGATACAGGTCTCTTTGGGTCAGTCAGCCGTTCTGATAGAAAAAGGTACATCGGTCTAAGCCTTTGACTTGGCACTGATCACCATCCCCAGTATTGGCTAAAAGGAGGCTAAAGAGACTTTTTGTTCTTCTGACTCAGCCACTGCTCCTTCTCCTAAGTCTGACCTGAAGTGTGGTTCCTTTGTATTAGCTAAGATGTGATCTTTGGCACTGGCAAACATACCATTCCTCCTTTTGTGGATGTCTCACCATTAATAATGGCTTCCAAGTCTCTCCCAGTAGGGTACCGATAATGAATATCTCTCTATATTTATCCTCTTCAGCACAGGTATATATCTTTCAACAAATAGTGTCTGGGTCCCCTCAGCTTCTCAAAAAAAAAAGCCTTCTACCTCCTCTTTGTTGGTTTACAGCAGAAGTATTTCTCCTAGGCATACCTCTCTGTCTCCTGAGTCAATCTATGAGGGAGAACAAGAGAAAGGGATTGCAAGACATTCCTCCTCTTGTTGTAAGGGTATAGTCCACTACTAAGGTTGCTCTAAAGTACAAGGAAGGTGAAGCCAGGAAAGATCACTTCTTGGTGAATGGACAGTGTTTGTGCTAAGAGACTAATTGCTTACTATCTTACTAATATTGCATATACTGAGGTAAAATTATCAAAGGTAAAATTGGAAAGTTTTAGGCGCAGCCACTATAAGAACACTAAGGGAGTGTCAGGGGATTGCTGGCCCCTTTAAGGGGAATCCAGGCCTAGGTTACCCATGCGGAGCTAATTTAAAGAGAACAAGACTTTCTAGGCAGTTAATTGAATAATGAGCACCTGTGCCTGTTAAAAGGCCATCAGGGCTCAGTTAGAGGGAGGTGCTCACAGAGCTAAAACTTCTAAGGAAGTGGAGCTCTCAGAGACCACAGGCCCCAAGGAAGAGGTCTGTGCACAACCTTGAGTCTAAGAAGAGAGACTACAGGTCACACAGATCTGGTGGGTTGGGGCTCTCTGAGCATCAGTAAGAAAAAAGGCAGATGACAGCTGCCTGGTCAGTCAGAAAAGGACAGGTGAAAGTTGCCTGGGAATGAGAGGTTTGTAGATGAGAGCTGCGAGAGCCAAGAGGCTGAACTGTATGTGGTTCCGGGGGGATTGCTGAAAGCTAGAGAGCAACAGAGGGATGTGCTTGCTGACTTCTAATCTGGACAGCCAAAGCTGAGAGCCAGAAAGTTGAAGGCAGCGGAGTGGCAGACTTATCTGCTGACACCTGCATGCTGGAGAGCTGGACCCAGAGGTCCAGGGGGAGTCAGGGTTGCACCCCTAGTGAGGAAGAGGAAGATTTTCAAGCAGAGAGACTGTGCAGGTTCCCGCTGGGAAGAACAGGATTTTAAGGACTCTATATGCTGTATGTGGGAAATGGACTATGATTGGGACTTACGTTGGGGATTATTTGAATAATGTTTTGGTAATAAACCAGCCCCAAGAAAGAGTATTAAGCAAGAGACCCTAAAATGGTATTACTCTGCTGCAGGGGTCCCCAACGTGGTGTCCGTGGGCACCATAGTTCCTGCTGGGGCGTCTAAGTGCGCCCACGTACTGGCCGGCGGATGAGCATCTGCCGAAATGCTGCCGACAAGCAGCGTCATCCAGAGGCTTCGCCGCCTAAATGCCACTGATTTTCAGCAGCGACACCTCAGGATGACGTTGCTTGGCGGCATTTCGACGGCGACGTCTATTGACATTGCCACTTGTTGGCGGCATTTCGGTGGATGCTCGTCCACCACCACGGTCCTTCGTGGCTTGACCACTGCTCTGTGGGATTCTTGAGGGGCCTTGAGAATAGGGAAACTGAGAGAGGGAGTGCTATAGGGCAGGGATGCAACAGAGACAGGTGTGGTTTTTAGTCTCCTGTTCTTCTTGACTGAAGAAATCAATTCTATTTAGCCTCCAGGCCAGACAAGATTATTCCCATTCTCCTCCAAGGAAACTTTTTAGGTCCCATACATTTCCTCTTGCACCACTCCAACAGTCTCAAGGGATTTATTTCAGGGGCACTATTTAGGTCGGGCAGGGTTATCTTTCCCCTCATACCCCCACATGCATCAAACTAGGCAGGAGACCAGAGTGACATGAGCCCAAGAAGAGCCCCTCAGGCTGGGCAAAGCCATGTGCTGTGATGCCTCTGAACAACCTGCCTTCCCAGGCATAGGCGCTGACTCCGTGGGTGCTCTGGCCCCAGAGCACCCACGGAAAAAAATTGGTGGGTGCTTGGCCCCACCCCCCTGCTCCAACTCACCTCTGCCACAAGCGCGCCACTGCATCCTGCTTCTCCTCCCTCTCAGCCCTTGCGCAGCTGATTTGGCGGGGGGGAACGCTGCGTGCTGGAGGAAGAGGCATCCGTCGGGTCGGCCTGGGCGCCCCCTGGAGTCACACCTCCATGGTGCTCAATATAGAGCTCTGCCGATTTGCTACCCCTCAGTACCTTCTTACCACCAGTGACAGTGAGCTGGAACGTCCCATAGCCCTTGCTTTAGCAAGCGCCTTTATCTTTGTCATTTGTATATAGTTCTTCTGTAGTTAGTTATTGTATAATAGTTGTTTACAGTTAGTTTAGGGTTAGTTGGGGGGTTTCACTCCCCTTCTGACTCCCCAAAGCTGTGGTAAGCTGCGGTCCCCAATGTTTAAAGACTGTGAGGTCTGTGCTAAGTGCATGCCAAAGAGTGAACCTCGTGCCTCTTGTTTAAGGTGCCACGGGGAAGGTCACCAAAAGGACCATTGTAAAAACTGCCGCGAGTTCCATCCCAGAACTGTTAAAGAAAGGGAACAGCAGCTTAAAGTTCTCCTTATGGAGGCAGCTCTCCACCCCCTCTTGAACCCAGGGTCCCAGTATATGCTGGGACCCTGCACCCAGCATATATTCATCTGCATGGAGCGCCCCAGTGCCATCATCCCGGGAACTGGTGCCAAGAAAGGACTCTTCCCAAGACACTCAGCACCGGCACAGCTCTCCCGTGGCCAATCGGCAGGTAGGCACTGGTCTGAGTCACTGGTGCCTCAGAAGAAAAAGAAGCTGGAGAGGGATCATTCTCCCCCTGCCAAATCCAAGGAGCTGATGACTGTGAGCCCCAGTTGGGCCACAGCACCAGATTCCCGGGCAGGGCCCCTTCGACTTCTGCCCAGATAAGGCAGTTGAGTCCAGGCCTACCGCGCTCGCCAGACCCTAGTAGCCAACAACGGACGCTCCCCTTGAGACCAGAAGCTTTTGAGGCAGCTCAGGACTTGCTGCGGCTCACGGCGCCATTCTTGCCCCTAGGACAGAGGAGACACCAGCGCCATCAGCACCACCCCGGCCCCCAGGTGCACTCAAGAGGGAAGCCAGTGGTGATGTCCTGGTGCTCTCCTTCTCCACAGCACTCTCCGGCACCAGCATCTCCAGGGAGAGAGCCCTGAGCTCCCAACGATCAATGCCCCGAAGTATGGCTCCTCCATGGTCGTCTTTTTCAGAGACCTCGGAGTCAGACTCCTACCGCTCTGATAAGAGCAGGAGGTCCAGGTCACAGCGGGAGAGATGGGTTTACCCAGAACCGTGGCTGCCACAGTGGCAGAACCCATCCCAGTGACCCTTATGGACTCCCTGGGCCTTCCACCAGAGCCAGGAAAGGAGCCAGAGGTCTCACTCGGTGGCGACTTGGGTAGCTTCGGCCACCTTTATGCCACATTCAGTCGAGCGACCAGCCACTGAGCTGCCACCACCAACATTGATGCCATCGGCTCCAGTACCGTCGCCAACACTGACTTCGGTGCCGACATTGGCTCCGATACTGATATCAGCATAGAGTTCAGCGCTGACAGCCCCAGCACTGAGGGGCACAGCAACATCCATAGAACCTTCCCAGGACCCCCGAGAGTCATGGAACCCCTTGGCCGCTGACAGCAGGGAGCAGCTGCCTGTCATGGGGGCCGCCTCCTCGTCGTTGCCACACAAGACATTGGTGGGCACTGCCATAGCCCCAGTGCTTGAAGACAGCAGGGTGTTGCAGCACTTGCTGCACTGGGTTGCCCAGGATCTGGGCATCGAGGCAAAGGAAGTAGTCGAGCATTCTGATCTCATGGTGGATATCCTCGTGCCCTCTGGATCTTCTCATATTGCCCTGCTGCTCATAAAAAAACATCATGGGAGAAGGGATAGCTCAGTGGTTTGAGCATTGGCCTGCTAAACCCAGGGTTGTGAGTTCAATCCTTGAGGGGGCCACTTAGGGATCTGGGGCAAAAATCAGTACTTGGTCCTGCTAGTGAAGGCAGGAGGCTGGACTTGATGATCTTTCGAGGTCCCTTCCAGTCCTAGAAGATAGGTATATCTCCAATTATTATAATATTATTATTACCACCTTGACTCTGTGGCAGACCCCAGCCTCATTGCTACCAACTGCCAAGTGCAACTAACGATGATACTTTGTGCCTTCTAAGGACTATGAACACCATATATTCCTACCCGCCGCCTGATTCCCATGTTGTGGACATTGCCAATCAGCACAAGCGACAAGACCAAAAATAGGGAGGCTAAAAGACTTGACCTTTTCGGGGAGAAAGGTCTATTCTATGGGTGGATTGCAAATCCGAATTTCAAACCAGCAGGTCATTCTCAGACGGTATAACACCTGTGCGGCAATGGCAAAATTTGCGGAGTTTTCGGCCTTGGTTGAAGAGGGCAATCTAATCTCCCGAGCTTCCCTCCACGCTGCACTGGACGGTGCTGATGCCACCATGAGAGTCATGGCTATAGGAGTGGCTATGGGAAGGGGCTCCTGGCTCCAGGTCTCTGGTCTCCCGCATGAGGACTAGCAGCCCATACAGGACCTCCCCTTTGAGGGTGTGACTCTGTTCTCCAAGAAGACAGATAAAAGGCTGCATAGCCTGAAAGACTCAAGAGCCACCCTCAAATCCTTGGGCCTACACACTCCTGCCACACAGAAGAAGCACTTCAGGCCACAACCTCTTCTGTGGTTCTACCAACAGAAACAATAGGACAATTCCTGGAGGAGGAATAGGAATGGCAGGAAAAGGCCGCACCCATCCTCAGGCCAGGGCTCTGGCCAACCCAAGCCACTGTCCAGCCCGAAACAGGCCTTTTGAAGGTGCGGTTGAGGACAGTGCACAAGAGCAAGAACTGGATCCACCCCACCTTACCTTTTCATCCCACCTATCCCCTTTCTACCGTGCATGGTCCCATATCACTTTGGACTGCTGGGTGCTCCACACGATAGAAAAGGGATACTCCATGCAATTATGTGCCCTCCTACCCTTCCACCACCCTTCCCTGGCCCTCTTCAGGGACCCTTCTCATGAGAAACTTCTTATACAGGAGGTGCACTTGCTCCTATTGCTAGGGGCAGTGGAAGAGGTTCCTCAGGAGCAGAAGAGCAAGGGCTTCTAGTCCCTAATACTAAAATCCAAAGCTGGGCACAGGCCCATTCTAGCCCTGTGAGAACTCTTCACAGGTTCGTGAAGAAACTCAAGTTCCCCATGGTCTCTTTGGCATCCATCATCCCTTCATTGGATCCAGGAGACTGGTATGCTACCCTCGACTTGAAGGATGCATACTTTCACATAGCAATAACTCCATCCCACAGAAAATACTTCATGTTTGTGATGAACAACATCCACTACCAGTTCACAGTCCTCCCGTTTGGCCTGTCCGCATGTTCACAAAATGCATGGCAGTAGTGGCCGGGTTCCTTTGCAGTCGATAGGTACAAGTGTTCCCGTGTCTTGACAACTGGCTGATCAAGTGCTGATCCAGAACTCGAGTGGAGATTCAGGTCGCCTTCATAAGAGCATCTTTCGACAAACTGGGTCTTCTGCTGAATGAGGAGAAAGTTTGTAGGGGCAGTACTGGACTCGACAGAGGCCAGGATATTTCTCCCAGAAGTGATATTTTGAGCCCTTGGTGACATTATTCCAGGTTTCAGGCAGTTTCCCACCACCACAGCAAGGAATTGCCTGAAACTTCTAGGACACATGGCTGCTTGTATCTACGTAGTACAGCATGCCAGACTCAGGCTTCGACCTCTTCAGTCGTGGCTAGTGTCAGTGTATTGGCCATTCTGGGATCGCTCAGACAGGATCATAACCCTGCCTCTCCCGGTACTCGACTCCCTCCTGTGCTGGCTCGACCTTAGTATGTGCGGGGGTCCCCTTCACCAGCCCTCAGACGTGTCTCTCACTAGTGACAGATGCATCAGCCTTGGGCTGGGGAGCACATTTGGGAGACCTCAGTACACAAGGCCTCTGGTCTCAGGTGAACTCACTCTCCATATCAGTGTCAGAGAGCTGAGAGCAGTATCCCTGGCATGCCAGACTTTCTGAGACCACTTGACAGGGAGATGTGTATCAGTTATGACAGACACCACCACGGCAATGTTTTATATTAACAAGCAGGGGGTGCACGCTCCTCTTTCCTGTGCCAGGAAGCCTTCATGCTGTGGGACTTGTGTATGTAGAGCATGCGATACATCTGCAAGCATACTCCCTGGAATACAGAATGAGTTGGCGGACTATTTCAGCAGGTTGTTCCACAGCCATGAGTGGTCCCTTCACCCGGACATTGTGAACTCAATTTTCCATCAGTGGGGCTTTCTCCAGATAGCCCTGTTCACCATGAAATGCAACAGGAAGTGTCAGCAGTTTTGCTCCTTCCTGAATCACAGCCCGGGCGCCATCACAGATGCATTCCTCCTCCCATGGAGAGGTCATTTCTTGTAAGCATTTCCGCTTATCCCTCTCGTTCAAAAGGTGCTCCTCAAGATATGGAGGGAACAAGTTTCGGTGATATTGATAGCTCCAGCCTGACCCCGCCAACAGTGGTACACATCATTCCTGGAAATGTCCGTGGAAGCTCCAGTCACCTTGCCGCTCTTCCCGGACTTACTAAGGCCTGGTCTACACTACGCGTTTAAACCGATTATAGGAGCGTTAAACCGATTTAACGCCGCACCCGTCCACACTAAGAGGCCCTTTATATCGATATAAAGGGCTCTTTAAACTGGTTTCTGTACTCCTCCCCAACGAGAGGAGTAGCGCTAATATCGGTATTACCATATCAGATTAGGGTTAGCGTGGCCGTAAATCGACGGTATTGGCCTCCGGGCGGTATCCCATAGTGCACCACTGTGACTGCTCTGGACAGCAATCAGAACTCGGATGCAGTGGCCAGGTAGACAGGAAAAGCCCCGCAAACTTTTGAATATCATTTCCTGCTTGCCCAGTGTGAAGCTCCAATCAGCACGGGTGGTGATGCAATCCCAAATCCAAAAAGAGCTCCAGCATGGACCGTACGGATGTGATCGCTGCATGGGCAGACAAATCTGTTCTATCAGAGCTCCGTTACAGAAGATGAAATTCCAAAGCATTTTTAAAAAATCTCCAGACAGAGGCCACAGCAGGGACTCAGCACACTGCTGCGTGACAAGCGTAACGGAAAGCCAAAGAATCAAATGGACGCTCATGGAGGGAGGGAGGGGGGACTGAGGACTCAAGCTATCCCACAGTTCCTGCAGTCTCCGAAAAGCATTTGCATTCTTGGCTGAGCTCCCAATGCCTGTAGGGTCAAACACATTGTCCGGGGTGGTTCAGGGCATAGCTCGTCAATTTACCACCACCCCGCCCACCCCCAGAAGGAAAAGGGGAAAAAATCGTCTCTTGACTCTTTAAAATGTCACCCTATGTCTACTGAATGCTGCTGGTAGACGCGATGCTGCGGCAGTGAACTGCAGCATCCTCGCCCCCGCTCCTTGGTGGCTGATGGTACAATATGACTGCTATCCATTGTCATCATCAGCCTGGTGGCAGATAGTACAGTACAGAAGGACTGATATCCATCCTCATCATCAGCCCATGAGTGCTCCTGGCTGGCCTCCCGGTCATTCCCAGTAGATGGTACAGAACGGCTGGTAACCGTCTTCATCATAGCAACAGGGGGCTGAGCTCCATCAGCCCCCGCCCTTCATGTGTAAAGAAAAGATTCTGTACTGCCTGGACTATCATAGCAGGGGGATGCTGGGCTCCTCTCCCCCACACTGCTTAATATCCTGTCTGAACTATCATAGCAGCTGGAGGCTGCCTTCCCCTCATTTTATCTCACTAACAAGTCACTGTTTCTTATTCCTGCATTCTTTATTACTTCATCACACAAATGGGGGGACACTGCAATGGTAGCCCAGGAAGGCTGGGGGAGGAGGTAAGCAACAGGTGGGGTTGTTGCAGGGGCAGCCCCTGTGAATGGCATGCAGCTCATCATTTCTGCGGGATGTGACACGGAGCGGCTGTGCTCTCTGGTTCTCTGATACACTGGTTCTCTAGTACACTTGCCCCATATTCTAGGCAGGACTGATTCTATTTTTAGATACCATAAAGCAGTGATGAGCTGCCAAAATCTTAACAACGGGTTCCCTATAAAAAGTTCTGATTTAACAACGGGTTCCCTATAAAAAGTTCTGATTTAAGGGATGTGCGACAGCATGTATTTTTTGTACCAATAGGGTTACCTTACGTCCATATTTTCCCAGGAGGTGATTAAGAACCGAAAAGCCTGACATGTCCAGGAAAATACAGATGTATTTTAACCCTACCTAAAGTTCTTTTTTAAAAAGATGGGGCTGAACTAGAAATGAGCTCCGTTTCACATGTGTGGGTGGTGATCAGGGACAGTCTCAATTTTTGGGTCTTTTTCTTATATAGGCTCCTATTACCCCTCACCCCCGTCCCGATTTTTCACACTTGCTGTCTGGTCACTCTAGGGTGTGCACATGTGTGGGTCCCAGCTGCTCCCTGCCCCCCCATCATTGAATCAGGTGTGCAGGGTTACTGCCCTGGGAACTGCAGGGCACCAGTGGATGTGGGGCTGGCTGCAGATAGGGGCGTGGGGCAGGGCTAGCTGGAGGCAGGGAGTGACACGGGCTGGCTGTGGGCAGGTGATGCAGACGGGCGGGCTGCGGGCGGCTGTGGGCAGGGGGTGGCTGCAGGCAGGGGGTGGCTGTGGCAGGGGCTGCAGGCAGAGGCTGGCTGCGGGCAGAGGGCGGCTGTGGGCAGGGGCTGGCTGCGGGTGGCTATGGGCAGGGGGTGGGGCAGAGGGCGGCTGTGGGCAGAGGCGGGCTGCGGGCAGAGGGCGGCTGTGGGCAGGGGCGGGCTGCGGGTGGCTGCGGGCAGGGGCTGGCTGCGGGTGGCTGTGGGCAGGGGGTGGCTGCGGGCAGCGGCTGGCAGGGGTGGCTGGGGCAGAGGGCTGGCTGCGGCTGGCTGGGGGCAGAGGGCTGGCTGGGGCAGAGGGCTGGCTGCGGCTGGCTGGGGCAGGGGCTGGCAGGGGTGGGGCAGGGGCTGGCTGGGGGCAGAGGCTGGCAGGGGTGGGGCAGAGGCTGGCTGGGGGCAGGGGCTGGGGCGGCTGGGGGCAGGGGTGGGGCAGGGGCTGCGGGCTGGGGCGGCTGTGGGCAGGGGCTGGCTGGGGCAGGGGCTGGGGCAGGGGCGGCTGGGGGCTGGGGGCAGGGGCTGGCTGCGTCTGGCTGTGGGCAGGGGGGTGGCTGCGGGTGGCTGTGGGCAGGGGGTGGCAGGGGCTGGCTGCGGGTAGCTGCGGGCAGGGGGGTGGCTGTGGCAGGGAAGGCGGGGGAGGGGGGCAGATACTCACACGGGCGGGGGGGCTGGGAGCAGCAGGACGCAGCCAGGAATTCACCAGGCAGCAGCAGGAGCCCCAGGGCCAGAGGTCCAAAGAGCAGGAGCAGCAACAGGGCCAGGAGGCAGCTCACATGGCTCTCGCAGCACAGCGCAGCGCCCCCCCGGCGGCCGGGAGGGGGAATTACAGGCTTCCCAGGCAGAGCCCATCGAAGCTTCCCTCGCAGGGAAGCTAGTTAACAAGCGGTTCTAAAACCGCTTCTAAATTTAACAACGGGTTCGTGCGAACCGGCTCCAGCTCACCCCTGCCATAAAGGAGGGATTGACTCGGGGAGTCATTCCCATTTTTGTCTTTTGCACTCCCGGCCAACCTCAGCCAGGGGCACCCATGACAGCAGCAGACAGTACAGTACAGAAGGACCGGTAACCGTCATCTCATTGCCAATTTACAATGGCAGCAGACAGTACAGAACGGCTGATAACCGTCTCTGGTATCATGCAAAAGCAAATTAATGCTGCTGTGTAGCGCTGCTGAATTGCCTCTGTCAGCGGCATCTAGTACACATATGGTGACAGTGACAAAAGGCAAAACAGGCTCCATGGTTGCCATGCTATGGCATCTGCCAGGGCAATCCAGGGAAAAAGGGCGCGAAATGATTGTCTGCCATTGCTTTCCCAGAGGAAGGAGTGATTGATGACATTTACCCAGAACGACCCGCGACAATGATTTTTGCCCCATCAGGCACTGGGATCTCAACCCAGAATTTCAAGGGGCGGGAGAGACTGCGGGAACTATGGGATAGCTATGGAATAGCTACCCACAGTGCAACGCTCCAGAAATCGATGCTAGCCTCGGACCACCACCGAATTAATGTGCTTAGTGTGGCCGCGTGCACTCGACTTTATACAATCTGTTTTACTAAACTGGTTTATGTAAAATCGGAATAATCCCGTAGTGTAGACGTACCCTAACTCAGGATCACGGCCATCTCCAACACCAGAACCTCAAGTCACTGCACCTCACGGTATGGAAGCTCCATGGCTGAACCCAATGGAGCTTTCTTGCTCAGATCAGGTTAGACAATTTTTCCTTGGCAGCAGGAAACCCTCTACAAGAGCCCCCTGCCTTGCCAAGTGGAAGAGATTTTCAATCTGGTCAGCGAGGCACCATTTGTCCCTGACGCTCACCTCTGTGCCACTTATACTGGACTATCTTCTCCATCTCAAGCAGCAGGGGGGCTGTCCTCTTATCAATAAGGGTTCACTTGGCCGCCATCTCTGCCTTCTACCCAGGCACAGAGGGCCGCTCGGGTCTTTGCTAACCCTATGGTCAGCTGTTTCCTTAAAGGTCTCGACAGGCTATACCCATGTGTCTGACAGCCTGTCCCGGCTTGGAACCTCAGTCTTTCCAGACTCATGGGACCACCCTTTGAACTTTTGGCAATGGGCTCCCTACGCTATCTCTCATACAAGGTAGCATTTCTGGTAGCGATAACCTCAGCCAGGAGAGTGTCTGAGCTCAAGGCCCTGACATCAGAGCCCCCTTACACTGTGTTCTGTAACGACAAGGTTCAGCTCAGGCCTCACCCACCTTTCCTCCTGAAGGTTGTCTCCCAGTTTCACATCAGTCAGGACATCTTCCTCCTAGTGTTCTATCCTAAGCTGCACTCAAGCGGCAGAGACCAGAGGCTTTACTCATTGGATGTCTGCAAAGTGCTAGCCTTCTACATCGAGAGAATGAGGCCGTTGCAAAAGTCTGTCCAGTTATTTGTGGCAGTGGCAGACAGAATTAAAGGTCTTCCTGTCTCTTCAATGGATTTCATCCTGCATCTGTGAGTGCTACAACCTGCTAGGGGTTCCTGCAGCTCCAATCACTGCACACTCACTAGGGCTCAGGCCTCTTCAACTGTGTTTCTGGCACAGGTTCCCACCCAGGAAATCTGCAGAGCACAACATGGTCCTCCATACATACTTTCAGTACACACTATGCAATCACCCAGCAGGCCAGAGACAATGTGGCCTTTGGAAGAGCAGTGCTCCAATCAGTGGACGACACCGATCCCACCTCCTGAAGTTGGGCTTGTGTGTCACCTGGTTGGAATTGACATGAACAAGCACTTGAAGAAAAAGCGGTTACTCATCTTCTCGTAACTGTTGTTCTTCGAGATGTGTTGTTCATGTCCATTCCAATACCCACTCTCCTACCCCTCTGTCAGAGTAGCCGGCAAGAAGAAACTGAGGGGGTGGTGGGTCGGCGGGGCTCTATATTGAGCGCCATGGAGGCACAACTCAAGGGGACGCCCAGGCCGACCTAATGGATGCTGCTATGGGAAAAATCTTCCATCTGCCATGCATGTGTACATGCACATACCTGATTGGAATGGACATGAACAACACATCTCGCAGAACAACAGTTACGAGAAGGTGAGTAACCATTTTTTCTTTCTTAGGTGTTGTCTACAAATAAAAGTTCCACTGGTTTAATTTACTGAATTAATTTAAATTGATATAAACCACGGATAAACCAATTTAAGTTGTCCACTTAAGAGTTTCTACAGGTTTAACTAAATTGGTTTTTTAAAAATTGGTTTTAGTTCAACAAAAGGGTGTGTATACAAACTCCTTAGTAATGTACTTCCTGAGCTGTTGTTTTTCAGGTTTTTCTTCTTTCCTTTGTTTGGTTTCTGGGATTGAATGTTCAAGGTGGTAATTACCCTTCAGATCATTGTTCCTTGCCCAGTTTTTTGACAACTTAGACAAACTGGAGCGAACTCAGCCACAGTAATTAAGAGACTAGCTTGACAGAAGAAAAAATAATGTAAAATGTGTATCTTGACCAAATTAATAACAAAAATATTTTAAGGTTGTTAAAACCAGCAAAATAGAAAAATTGCTTAGGATGGTTCAAACAGGTACAATTAGGAGTTAATACAACTATTTTCTTCCTGTAAGATCTTATTATACTATGAAATAGTCCTTCAACAGAAGTGATGGTATCATATTTATCACCTGATTCATTGATAACTGGATAAATCATTGGACAAGATAGACACAATTCACCATTGGAAGGAGAGGCCTTTTTCATAGCTAATATCTGGTTCTATGATACCTAAAATATTTTGGGAGCCCACACCAATGCTGACATTACCAGCACTGTTCTTTCAT
Source organism: Mauremys reevesii (assembly GCF_016161935.1). Classification (NCBI taxonomy): domain Eukaryota; kingdom Metazoa; phylum Chordata; order Testudines; family Geoemydidae; genus Mauremys; species Mauremys reevesii. The sequence goes on from NC_052623.1 coordinate 122,301,347, forward strand.
TCCTCCTGCCTTCCTGCTCCTCTGCCTCTCTCAAAAACAAATCAAGCGATTGGACTGTGATTTGGTTGGAGACTAAGTCAGCCAATTAACATCTTTCTGTTTCAGTGGGATTGTGAACATCAGAAGTAAATCAGACAATAATTGTCTTCTCTCTCTTTTTTCATCTTCTTCGCTCCTTTCCTGATATCTTGGTTTCATAATATTTAGTGCATTTATCTCATGAGTTTCCACTGCCTGTAAAATAGTATTCTTCTGTTTCTGTAAAGTGAACCCAAATGTTGTGTACCTACTGTCCTGCTCGGGAAGTAGGAAAGGCACTTGTAGCCTGATTTTTCAGAGATGGTAGAAGGAGCCCAAGGTTGCCTTTGACTTCAGTGGGCATTTTGGGTGCTCATTACTTCTGAAAATTGGGCTATTAGTGCCTAATCCTGCAAATCCTCTGTGCATGGAATCCCTGTTGAAGTGAATGGGAGTTACACACAAAGAGAGCTTGCAGGATTAAGCATTTACGTTTCACACATATAAACCTCTGAATGGGTTTCTATATTAAGTGAATATAAGAACAATTCAACTTCACACTTTTTCTTCTCTTGTAGGAATTCTACATTCAGGGACTTCTAACCTTACTCAGGATGACATGAACTGAATCAGCACATCCTCTAGAAAGCTGCAGGTTTAAAATTGAACTCAGGGTTTTTTAAACAATTGTTTTTCCCTGCTGACTGCTAAATTACGTTAAATATACGTTAATATACCAATGTAAGAGACAACATACTCTGAAATTCTTTTATTTTGGTCAATGGAAAGAAATCAGTCTTGATGTTCTGTATTTTTTTATACAGTTAACCTTTATTATTTAGTGCCATATCACAATGACCCATTTCAGGAAATAGAAGGAGAAACGCACACAGCTGCATCTGTACATTGATAATGTGCAAAGGAAAAAGTTTGTATGTTCCCCTATTAAAAATGTATACTGTAGTAGGGAAAATAAAGAAGAGTGTAACAATACAAAATTTACAACAGATATTTGGATGCAGATTTTTTTTTTTAAGTTGGTTGTATTTTTGCCAAAGTATTTTGTTTTGTTTACATTTGAAAGCACGTGCCAAGCCTTCTCTTCAAGATGAGGCATATTCTTCTCTTAATTCCTTAGTTTTGCATTTTGATACTCTTGGGATTAACATCAGGTTTTATTCATTTTTATTTCAAAGCCAGTAAATCTGTTACCATCTATGAAAATTAGTATGAGTGTCTGTTACAAATATATGCATACTATGATTGGAAGGAGTATTTAATTATTGAGCATATTACAATTGTGCTAATCTCTTATTAAAGTTTATTAATGTAGATAAATGTTATTTGTAAAGATATCTGTATTTTAAATTAATTTGCTTAAAATTTAAAAGAAAACTAATACAAATCTTAGGGGCTAGGTGATATTTGTTAATCCATGTCAGATTCTTGCACTCTTCAGATGTGAGGTGCAGGCTTGACAGGTTTTAACTCTTCCAAATTATTTTATAAACCTATCACTATACCTGGATTGAATATGAATTGTAAAGCCCAGGTAAAACTTTCTCCCTGTTATAACCTGTCTGGGTTTATTACCATTTCTATGTCTGGAAACAGTGAAAAATAATGCTGTTATTTTATTTTCAATGATTTTCCATTTGGCCCTTTCCCTTAATTTTTATGGAGACTTCTTCACCCTTGTGACCATAGTAACACAGGGAAACCTTTTGAATGTTTTGTGTAGTCAGTCTTTAATTTGGGGGCAGGGAGGATTGGTCATTCTAATAGTTTACTCTGGTATGTGTTATATACATACACATACATACATCACTTGTGGTGGCTTTCAAATACTTCTCATTTCCTCTAAAACCTACGGGTATATATAGCACATATCAAAAATTTTTATAGTAAAACAAAGCGTTCTTAAAAAAAACTTTTTAAAAAGTATTTTGAGGAATAATGTGCAAAAACAATTGTTTGTAACATATATATTTTTATAATAAAAATGCTTAAGTTTAGCCTTGCTCTTTAGCAACAATTCTCTAGTCTTCTGTTCGGGAGACCTGGGTTTAACTTTTGAGGCTTGATTCTGCAATCTTTATTTAAGTGACTAGTACTTAGCCACATGAGTAGTCCCACTAACATTAATGGGACTATTGGTATGAATAAGGGCTGTGGGATCAGACCTTAGTATTATCCTTTTGCTCGCTGGGCTGCTAATAGGCTGGGAATTCTGCACTCAGCTCCAGAATATGAGAGAGAAGGAATAATTTGTGCCATTCAGCACTGAGGCTGCAGTCTGATTTTAAAAGCATTGTTGATGGGATCTAAAGGGAATTTGATTATCCTTATCCATAAGACTAATGTGGGTAACATACGGCATGAAGAGGGAGGGGTTAAGTAAGAAAAAATGAGGTATCCTCAAGATTGTACACGGTATACAAAGGTCCACCCCAAGAAACAAATTTTCAAGTATTCATGTTAATAGAAACAATGCTCTGTGGCTGCATAGAAAAATCAGTCAATTGATGATATTATACTATCCATCAAAAAGTAAAAGCTCAAGATTATTTTAATTAACTTGTTGGTATTGCCTTTTTTAATCAGAACTATTTAGAGTCAGATTAAGAGAATACTGCTTCAAAATAACAGTATTAGATGTGACACTTCCATAATAATGTTCAGGGCTGGCCTTTGTTTAGAAAACACTCAGCAAACCAGAATTTAATACTCCTCTATATACATGGACCTCTTACTGCAGTATAGACTGTACATAGAGACTAAGATTTCTGAGGTGGAATGGATGGGCAGGAGGAACATAACAGAAGATGGCCTTTAGTCATGAATTTAGGATGGGTTTAGGCCTGGTTTCCAGGAGCATTTAGTTGCTCTAAATTTGTGCACGTTAAAAATGAATACAATATTAAAATAAGAGAGAGCTTTGACAGGATCTGTGGGCTGGTACTGGCACCATCACTGCATTTAACTGAAATTGAGATCAAAGAATGAAAAGGAGTGGAGAGGGAAAAAAGGTGGAAGAAATAAACTGACCTGGCTTTAGTTTGTGAATCACCAATGTAACTTAAAAAACTAAAACCTTGCTGAGATTCTTGTTCAGCTATAGACTGATGAGGGGATTTGGACGGTATTAGTTCACTGAGCACTGTATGCTATAACTGTATATTCTAAAAGTCTTGAGACTGTTACTTCATTCAAGCATGTTAAACTTTGTTTCATTTCCTAAGTGAAAATTGTGTAATGAACTAAACCAGGACAGTATTTATAGTTTTCTCCTATTTCTGACAACAGCCTTTTAATCTTTTTAATAACATATCTCTTTTCACCCCTTAAAACAGGAAAGAATATTGAATGTGTCCAGATTTAAATGTTTATATAAACATGTTTATATTTTGCAGTGGTTTATCTTTCCCCATACTGTGGGATCTTGGTGGTAGGGCAGTTTTCTTGTCATTTTATTATAGTATTCTTGTTTGGAAATAAACATATGAAAATAATCCATTTATTTATCATTTCTGTTTCTTGTTAGTGTATTGTATGTGACATTTAGGCACACTAAATACTGTAATGTTTGTTATGCTTTCATATTTCACTTAATCATTTTATTATTTGCAAAGAATCTGAGGAATATTAATTTTTACATATTTGAATTTGAGAACATAATTGTATTTGTTTTCTAGAATGAATAAAATGATACTAAATCTGTTGAAGTTTTATTTAATTTGTTCTCAGCTATTTATGAAATGCTATAAAATTTATTTGAGTTTGTGTAACAAAGCATGCTAAAGTACTTCAAAAGGCATTCTTGAAATATCTGATCAGCAGCTATTCTCGGTTAATTTGTGATTAATTCATGCAGTGATTTGTGTTTTACTGGGTTCTGCTTACTCAAGGCTGTGGACACCATTTCAAGGTAAGCTAACGGAAGGTACTTTACTTAAACATCACTTACTATTAACAGGAGCCACAGTTAACAGTAAAGTGCCTCTCGCCTTAGTCCATGTCACATGCTTCATCAGATTTTCTTTTTCAGAGGGAAGCGGCTTATATAAAACACTGTTCTCCTTACCTTTATAATTCCAGAAAGTCAGCAGGAGAAATTCATGACACCCTGCTAGACAGAAACCATTTCAACATCTTTTTAACAATTCCTGCAAGTAGACTCTTATTAACATGTGAAGAGTCTGGACCAATGGGGTTTATTCTGTTGTTTCAAAGCAAATTGACCAATTACCAGATTAATTTTTTTCTCACTCCCCTGAAAGCTCCTGCTGCTGGCTGCTTCTAGAGCAATGGTCATCAACTGGTCGATCACTGAGCTTCTGCCAGTCGATTGCAATCTCTGGCCACTAAAAATCCAGTGGCACAGCAGGGCTAAGGCAGGCTCCACGTCCCTGCAAGGTGGGAGTAGAGGCAGGGGTCTCTGCGCACCACTCTGCCTGCAAGCTCTGCCCCCGCAGCTCCCATTGGCTGGGAACTGCGGCCAATGAGAGCTGTGGAGTTGGTGCCTGCAGGGATGGGCAGCGTGTGGAGTCAGGTGCCCCCGCCAGGGGTCACAGCACAGGGATGTGCTGGCAGCTTCCAGGAGCAGTGTGGGGCCGGACAGGTAACGGCTACCTGCTGGGAGCCCGTACCCCAGCCCTGAGCCCCCTCCCAGAGCCAGCACCTCTGTACCCCCTCCTGCACCGAGCCCCTGCCCCAGCCCTGAGCCCCCTCCCAGAGCCAGCACCCTGTACCCCCTCCTGAACCCCTGAGCCCCCTCCCAGAGCCAGCACTCTGTACCCCCTCCTGAACCCCTGAGCCCCCTGCCCCAGACCTAAGCCCACATCCCAAACCACCTCCTGCACCCCAGCCCAGAGCCCCCTAACTCCCTCTCAGAGCTCGCACCCCTCACCTCCTCCTGTACCCCAGCCCCCTGCCCCAGGCTCAGCCAGGAACCCACACCCACACTCCAAACCCCTCAGCCCCAGCCGGTGAAAGTGAGTGAGGGTGGGAGGAGAATGAGTGATGGATGGAGGGGGGGATGGAGTGAGCGGGGTGGGGCCTCAGGGAAGGGTAGATTCTGGATTGCACTTAAATTCAAAAAGTGATCTTGTGCTTAAAAAGGTTGGAGACCACTGTTCTAGAGACAGTTCAAATTCTCCTGCTTGTGCTCAGCCAGCTTCTTTTAGCTTCAGCTTTTCACCAGATAAAATGCCCACAGTCTAGAGATTACTTTGGTAGCAGAATTCTGATGCCAGAACTAGGATGTCTACATCTCACCAACTAGTCCAGCCCAATATTAATGCACCTTCCTTCTGAGTACAAACTATAGAGTGTAACATAGCAGCAAGGCCTGCAGCAGCAAACAGGGCCACTCCAGGTAAGGTGCCTCTTCTTAAGCCTATGGAAATAGAAATATGTTTAGTTCAGAAATGAGATTTTTCAAGCCTTAAAACATGTTTTTTAAGAAAGCATTCATGAATGCATGGGGAAGGGTTTAAATGAGGGTTAATAACATGATATGGAAGGGGAAGCTATCTCAATATGAATAAAATTGTTTTAACAAAAAGACTGAGAATATATTATTGCCCTTATATAAATCCATGGTACGCCCACATCTCGAATACTGTGTACAGATGTGGTCTCCTCACCTCAAAAAAGATATTCTAGCACTAGAAAAGGTTCAGAAAAGAGCAACTAAAATGATTAGGGGTTTAGAGAAGGTCCCATATGAGGAAAGATTAAAGAGGCTAGGACTCTTCAGTTTGGAAAAGAGAAGACTAAGGGGGGACATGATAGAGGTATATAAAATCATGAGTGATGTTGAGAAAGTGGATAAGGAAAAGTTATTTACTTATTCACATAATACAAGAACTAGGGGTCACCAAATGAAATTAATAGGCAGCAGGTTTAAAACAAATAAAAGGAAGTTCTTCTTCCAGTCAACTTGTGGAACTCCTTACCTGAGGAGGTTGTGAAGGCTAGGACTATAACAATGTTTAAAAGGGGACTGGATAAATTCATGGTGGCTAAGTCCATAAATGGCTATTAGCCAGGATGGGTAAGAATGGTGTCCCTAGCCTCTGGAGGATGGAGATGGATGGCAGGAGAGAGATCATTTGATCATTGCCTGTTAGGTTCACTCCCTCAGGGGCACCTGGCATTGGCCACTGTCGGTAGACAGATACTGGGCTAGATGGACCTTTGGTCTGACCCGGTACGGCCTTTCTTATGTTCTTATGTTCTTATATACTTGATATCTAGCACCCCAAGGGCTTAAGGAATTACATACACTGTCTCACTGATCTGTACTAGAGGATCTGTGAGGAGTGAAATCTTTAATTCACAACTACTTTAATTACACAAGATGTAGGGCATTTGGGGAAAGTATATTCTTATATATTAAACAAATACTTTTATATGAACCTCTACAACTTCTAGCTTATCCCCAGCAGAGACACTGTATAAAAGGGAAGTGAATGAATTAGTAAATCTGGTGGCGGCAAGAAGTGTGATTGCCTGAACATGTGGAAAAGGATTCCTGCACCAGAAAGTTCAAGAAGGGTTTTGAGTTTGGGACATTTTTCAAAAGGAAAAAAAATTACTATCTGGATGAGTTGAAGAAAATATTCTATTTTTCTTATGTCATGGCACATGTAATTTGGGTTGGATTGGATTTAAAAACATGTATCCTTAGCTGACACATTAAGTCAATGTCAGTAAGGCTTTAATACAGTTGTGTCTTTCAGAAGGTAAAAAAGTAAAAGTCTGTGAATGTATACACTTAACATTTATAAATAGAAAAATTGAAAAAGTTATGATATATAATGTTTCCATCTAAAGACCTCCACTGCTAGATGGTCTTTCTTTCTACCATATTGTAATTTGCTTCCACCTTGGCTCTCTGCGGCTTGAGGTCTGATCTTACTCCCACTGAAGTCCATGAAACAATTTTGCCACTGATTTCAGTAGGATCAGATTGGTCCTGAAATTAGTCTGAGGTTTCCTACCTCTGCCTTCTCATATGGGAATGGTTAGCAATTGACACTCCCAGTGTTTGTTTTTTCCTTTGAGGTGTGAGGAAGAACAAATGTATTCATAACTGATTAAATATATATCCCTGCAATTATATATAGAACATAAAGAAAGCAAGAATCTTCTTTGTTGTCAGAGTTGCCCCGCAACTTGGCTGCTGAGCAATGTGCTTCTCAAGTTTACCTTTCTCTTAGATCTTCTGCTCCCAGGTGCAGGACAAGCAGATCCAGAGAAAATGGCAAAATAAACAGAACAGGGAATAAATAGCAGCAGTGAAGGTTTTCTGGAGTTGCTATTCATGTGATTTTTCTTTTTATTGTTATACTGTATTTTTGCAGTTGTTTCTGTCAAACTTAATTTAAATTGGCAAAGCCAGTTTTTGCTTGAACAAAGCAGTAAATAAACTTGCACCTTTTTATATTTTTTCTGTTGTAAAGGCTGTCTTAATTTGGCATATGCATAGTTCTTAATGAAGCCTTTTGGGGAGAAGATTGTCTGTCTGAATATGGATGAGCTAATCTACTTACACTACTGTAACATTTTAAATGTGGCTATTCCAATGGGCACCTGCCCTTAGACAAGATTGTGGCTATTTCCTATGCACTTTAATACTTTCTTTTTAAATGTATGGCCAGAAGAGTGACTGTGTAAAAAACGTAACTATTCCTTACTCAGCAGAACTGCTTTCTTGACTCATCTTTTGATGTGGCAATAGGGACGCCACAGTAAAGGTTGGAGCTAGTTTCTTGTTATGACTGATTTTTAAATGCTCCCTATCTTTCCCAAAAAGAAAACAATATCCCAGAAGGTAGAGCTGGGGCAGAATTGGGGATGTGGGAGGAGCTGTGGCTAGAGCCGCAGCTGGTCTGGGGCAGACAGGAAATGAAGGCAGAGCTGGGCTAGAGGCAGAGCAGGGGGTGGAATGGAGCTGCAGCTGGGGGCGGAGCCAGCCTGGGGGTGAAGCAGGGACCGGAATAGAGCTGCAGCTGGGTTCAGATCTGGTCTAGGGGCAGATAGAGACTGTGGGCAGAGCGGAGCTGCAGCTGGGGCATGGAACTGATCTGGGGGCGGGGAGGGAATGAGAGGAGAGCCTGGTGGGAGGAATGGAGCTGTGGCTTGGGTCACAGCTGGTCTGTGGGTCAGGAGGGAATGAGGGCAGAGCTGGGCCTAGAAGCACAGCTGGGGCCTGGGGGCAGAGCAGGGCTGGAAGTGTAGCACTACCTCCCCACCCCTGTGGAGGCTGGCTCCAGCCCTGCCCAGGGGTAGGTGCACCTCACAGTTTGGGAACCACTGATTTATGTGGTGCAGCATGTATTTCTACACCTCAGAGATATAGAGCATTGTGCAGCCTCAGTGTACTCACTGGCCCATCATCACGTGGACATGATGGTTCAAGCACCAACTCAGGTTTTGTCCTCCCTGGACTGATGGATAGAACTTATGAATATTTGTGAGGGAGTTAATTCATTCACAGGTCACCAGGAGTGATCTCTTTGACTGGATGTGTGTAGGTCCATTTTCCAGCAATGGGGAACTTCCTAGATGGACCTGTTTGTCATATTTTTGTTTTTGCATAGGTCACTGCCTGGGTTCACTGACATGCTTTCCTCTTTCCCTGATCAAAAGCCTGTTCCTGCCTATAGTCTTATCCAAAGTCAAGCAAGATTCCATTCACCTTATTCTAATAGCCCCAGCATGGCCTCATCAACTTTGATTTTTGACTCTATTAGCCCTATTGGTCAGACCTCTGTTGTTGCTCTGAAGAGAGATGGATGTGATCTCCCAGGACTATGTCCTTCTCCTTCATCCCAACTCTCAGGTCCAATACCTGACAGTGTGGTTTCTTTACCATGTGGGCTGTGCATGCAGCTGCCTATGTATTACATGGGCTGCATCCACACAATATATATAGTACCTGTATGGCCCTGAGGATGTCACATGGGCTGCAGCTGTGTGCCGATTGGACTGCAGATTGAGAACCACTGACTTACCTTATTAAATGGAAGAGATTCTCTATCTGATCCATACAAACAGGCATCCTCCCAGGTCAAGCTCTGATTTGCCATATCTTTCTGAAACAGCAAAGATTAGCTGTTAGTTCTTCTTTGAGTTCTTCCCGTGAGTGCTTCACTTCAGGTGTTGGTGTGTCCCTGCACCTTTGATCAGAGAATTTCAGCAGCAGTGATTGTCTGGGTGCATGTGCTCTCCCTGTCTTGCGCTGTTGTCAGCGCCTATCTAGTGCCACATGACCAGTCCCTGCTCAGTTCCTTCTCAGCTGTCCTCTGCCTGAGACAGAGCTCCCAGCAGTGTTAAGATTGATAGCTATACTTAGTGTTAAAATAGTTGAGAGTAGTCTTTAGTACCCTAGTTATATTTACTCATCCTTTTCTCCCCATTTATTTTTCTCCCCTTTTTACTCCAAGTTTGAATACCCCTTAGCTTAGTTACTGTTCATGGTTAGGGTTGAACCGCTATGACTTGAGCCATGCCCAGTTCACTGGGCTTCAAGTGTTGCCTTTCCTGCCGAGAGGTGATCTCAGTCTTGAACAGGCACTCTGTATCTGGTGTCTAGGGGAGACACACGTTCCTCAAAAATCCTCTCATACACCAATCTGAAGGACAGAGACCTGTGTCTCAAACTTCGGTTAATGGAGGCATCTGCAGACACCCCCTCCAATTCCCCTGGACAATGTTCCCCAGTGACTTCACCTGCCTCACAGCAGAAGGCTGACTCCTCCAAAAAGGTAGCGAGGAAAAGGGCTTTGACTTCTCCTCTTAGGGAGCCGACAAAAAGAACAGTCTCCAGCCTGCTCCTCATCCTCAGTACTGACCACACCACAGCCAGTGACCCTAAGTGGGCAGGCTTAGAGTTGAGGAGCAAACAGAAACTTATCTCCTCCACTACCACACCAACAAAGCTTCCTAAAGATGTGACACTGAAATGCTCCGTGCACGTTAAGGCATCACCTCCTGTCCCAATAGCACAAAGCACTCCAATGCCAGCACCAACAACTGCGACTACAACAGCACCGTTGGCACCGACCACCTTGGTACTGAAACCATCGGCACCACACCTTTTCCTACATCATGCGGACCTCCATGTCTCATCGATGCTGGAATCACCCCTCTTTGGCACCAATGTTTCTCCAGCATGCATGGCACCATGTCAGCCCACTTCACCTCTGCCCCTACCATACTCTTTCAAGGAAGAAGATAGTGAAGAGGAGGGTGGGTGCCCTCTCATATCACCACTCCTCTCCCATTCAGTCTACTGCAGTGCTGGGTCCACCTGTACAACCTAAAGCTCACCACAGGGCTGACACCCAGACCTGGTATGGCCTTCCCATGGATGCCACTGCTTATACCATTCCTCACTCAGTGGCCCTACTGGAACCCCAGGGGTGGGGGGCATACAGGTGACACTACCCCAGGCCCTTGAGCATATACATGGAGAGATTTAGATCTCCCCCACCACACTCAGTTACTGTACCTTCAGAGCCCCCTTAGGAAAGCTTTGAAAAACAGGAGGAGGCCCGGGAACAGGACACACCACCAACAACCAACATTTCTTCCTTGTCCCCAAAGGAGGACATAATGCCTGATCCCCTGGAGATCCCTCTAGAGGAGGTCCCAGAGTCCAAGCACAAATTAATGAACATACTCCATACATCCTCCTCATCAAAAATTGCACTTCCCATAAATGACACACTCCTGGAGCTGGTCAAAAACATATGGCAGACTCCGGCTACGATACCGCCCCCCTGCAAGAGCGTGGATTAAAAACAGATACATTCCCTCTAAAGGACTAGATTTCTTATTTTCTCACTCCACGCTGAACTCGCCAGTGGTCGATGCTGTCAACCAACAAGGCAAACAACGAGCCAGATCCCACCCTATATGACAAAGAGTGGAAATGTCTGGATCTCTTTGGCCGCAAGGGCTATTCATCCGTCACACTGCCCTAATGGTCAAATATGAACACACAAATTATTCAAAACTTGTTGAATTTATTGACATCTTACTGGAGGACAAAAGAGACCAGTTTAAGTGCATCATTTCGAAAGGCTAACTCCTATCCAGAACCACCTTACCGGCATCTCTAGATGCGACTGATACAGTGGCACACTCCATGGCTACTGCCATAGTTATGCTCTGGACTTTGTGGCTCCACCTCTCTGGCTTCCCATGGGAGGTACAATCCATCATGGAGGACCTTCCCTTAGATGGCCAGAAGTTTTTCATGGCAAAAATGAGTCCCTTCATACCCTGAAAGACTTGAGGGTGACACTTCGCTCCCTGGTTACATACACACCTGCACAAAAAAGAAATCAGGGTAAATATTATCCCACTCAGTGTGCCAGGTCTGTCCTGTATGCCTCACAACTGAGGCACTACAACACACAAAGGCAAAGACAGAGGCCTCTAAAGCATCACCAACCTCCAACTCAATCATCAACATCCCGCCAGCCCTCTGCAAAACATAAGAAGATAAGAACGGCCGTACTGAGTCAGACCAAAGTTCCATCTAGCCCAGTATCCTGTCTACTGACAGTGGCCAATGCCAGGTGCCCCAGAGGGAGTGAACCTAACAGGTAATGATCAAGTGATCTCTCTCCTGCCATCCACCTCTGACAAACAGTCTAGGGACACCATTCCTTACCCATCCTGTCTAATAGCCATTAATGGACTTAACCTCCATGAATTTATCCAGTTCTCTTTTAAACACTGTTATAAAACAATTTTGAGGGTTTGGCTGAGGGCCCAAAAGACCTCCCCCATTCTTCAGTGCTGACACCATCACTAACCATCCCCCATTTTGGATACCACTTGAACCCTTTCAATGCAGCGTAGCAATCCATCACCATGGACAAATAGGTTCTAAAAATAATCCATTCAGATTATATACCATTCATCTTCATCCCACACATCCACCCTCCCTCTTCAGGGACCCTCTCATGAACACCTTCTACAGAAAGAAGTAAACCACCTCCTACATCTGGGTGCCATGGAACAGGTACCATCATAACACAGAGAGAAGGGTTTTTACTCCCACTACTTCTTAACCCAGAAAAAGAACGGCGGATGGAGGCCTACTTTTTAGACCTCTGAAAACTCAATAAATTCGTAAGGTTCCAATGGCTCAGGATGATCACATTAGCAACAATAATACCAGCACTGGAACAGGGGGACTGGTTTTTAGCCCTTGACCTCCAAGATGCCTATTTTCATGTAACCATGCATCACACACACAGGAGGGTCCTCAGATTTACTCTAGGGACAGAACACTATCAGTACAAGGTTCTGCCGTTTTGCCTTTCGACAGCACTTCAGGTGTTTTCAAAAGTGCTCATGGTAGTGGCCGCACACCTCCAGAAACATGGAGTGACAATTTTTCCCTGTCCAGACTATTGCCTATTAAAAGCACCACCCAGACAGATGCCATAGACACTACACACACAAAAATCACCCTCCTCTTGTGGCTGGGACTACAACTTAGCGTACAAAAATCAGCACTGACACCTGTGCAGAAACTGGACTTCATTAGGCAGCATCTCAACGCTCTAGAGGCCACAGTGTCACTATCACAATCAGATTTCTCATCATAGTCAATCTGATCTCCACCATACTGAACAGCCCACAGGTATCAGGACAGACCTGCCTCCAGTTGTTAGGCCATATGGTGGCAACCACATTCATGGTACGACATTCATGTCTTCACATGTGCTGTCTTCAAGGTTGGTTAAGAACCATCTGCATACCACACAAACACAGCCTAAACAGAGGCCTCATAATGCCACTCAAAATCGAAGACTCATTAAACTGGTGGACGCAACCCAATAATGTGTGTGTGGGAGTCCCTTTCAAACAGACTCCAACGTCAATGATTCTCGCAACCGATGCCTCTTTGATAGGCTGGGGAGCTCACCTATAATATCAAACAATTCAGGGCAGGTGGTCTCCTACCAAGACATTGTTACACATAAATAGATCATCCATAGACCTCTTTGTGACTTCCCAGAATTGCAAATGTCTGCAATTCTGCGCGAGAGCAGGGTTGTGCCCCCCTTCCTTGGATGACGCCTTTCTCTTCAAATGGGACGTGCCTCTGCTATCAAAGGTAATACATAAAATAAGAGCCAACAAGGCCAAAATCATCCTGATAGCCCCCACATGGCCCAGAGAAACTTGGTACTTGTACCTGTTGAGGATGACTGTATGTGCACCATGTACTCTTCCACTCTTGCTGAATCTTCTCTCGCAAGATGCTAGATAGATTTACCTTAGAAACCTACAGAGACTTCACCTGAGAGCATGGCCCCTACTAGGCTACAGCACGACAAACGGATCTGCTCAGAACAGGTGAAAGACTTGTTAGTAAACAGTAGGACAACCACATGGAATACTCACCTGCATAAATGGAAGAGATTCACCATCTGGTGCCAAAACAAATGAGCCCAACCTGTTACTGCCCCCTTGCCAATGATTTTAGAATACACGCTAGAACTAATGAACTGCGGCCTATCCCTTAGCTCACTTAGAGAACACCTCACCGCTATTACTGCTTTTCACCACATGGTAGATGGGATATTGATATTTGCCCATCCTACTGCCAAATATTTTCTATGGGGCATCAGAAATGTCTACCCTGAAATACCTACCCCACCTTGGGATTTGAACTTGGTACTATGCTGCCCTACTGGGGCCCCATCGAACCATTAGCAACATGCTCTGTCAATGAAGATGGCCTTCTTAGTCACAATCACATCCGCCCAACGAGTGGGAGAGTTAGGAGCCCTCATGGCGCACCCACCATATAACATCTTTTTCAAAGATAAGGTCACCATAAGACCTTACCCTAAATTTTTACCTAAAGTACTCTCCTCTTTCCACTTGAACCAACCAAACCATCTTCCCTCGTTCTTCCCCAAACCTCACAGAAGCAAACGGGACTCAGTATTTACACACTCTGGATGTCAGACACACACTAGCATTCTACCTTGAAAAAACCAAGACCTTCAGAAAGTCACTGATATGTTTTATTTCAACTTCGGAATGATCTAAAGGTTCTGCCATTTCCAAGCAGAGACTGTCCAAATGGATTTCTGGATGCATTCACCTTTGCTACCAACAGCATGACATACAACCCCCACTAGGGATCCAAACCCACTCTACCAGGTTATTATCAACCTCAGTAGCTTTTCTCAACAAGGTGCTGATCATGAACATTTGTAAAGCAGTCACTTGAGTGTCCGCACACACATTTACAAAACACTATATGATAGATCAGAGCTCAAGATGGGACGCATTGGTAGGACTTAATGTACTATTGTCAATTACCCACGCAACTCCAAAGCCCCTTCAGTCCACCAAGGGGCACTGCTCCTCAGTCACCCAAAGTGGAGCACCCCCAGGGACAATCCTTGAAGAAAAGAAGGTTATTCACCCTGTGAAGTAACTGAGGTTCTTTGAGATGGTGTCCCTGTGGGTGCTCCACTACCCACCCTCTTTCCCTCTATTTCAGAGTTCAATCGATGGATTTGGTGGTGATGAAGGAACTGGGTGGTCTGGTCACGTGGCACTAAATAGGCACTGACAATGGCGCGAGATGGGAAGAGCACATGCACGACCCAGACGAGCACTGCTGCTGAAATTCTCCGATCAAAGGTGCAGGGACACACCAACATCTGAAGTGGAGCATCTCAGGGACGCCATCTTGAAGAACCTCAGTTACTGCACAGGGTGAGTAACCTTCTCTTCCATCAGAGTCCATTTGGTGGCTGTCTCCTCAGCTTTCCACCCTCCCATGGATAACGAATTAATTTTTTCAAACCCTATGTCCATCAGATTTCTAAAGGTTTTGCTTAGATTTTACCCATGGGTTCATAACCCGGTTCCACAGTGGAGCTTAAATTTAGTGTTAGTCCCCCCTGTGAGTCCCTAGTGACTTGTTCTCTGTTACACCTGTCTATGAAAGTGGCTTTCCTGGTTGCTGTAACCTCATCCAGGAGAGCAGGGGAGCTGTGAACTTTAATATCAGAGCCTTTCTATACACTTTCCTTTAGGGACAATATTTTCCTTTGACCTCGCCTTAAATTCCTGTCTAAAGTGGTTTCCAAATTTCAAATGAATCAAGTGATTTTATTTACTGAATATATTTCCAAAGCCCTTTTTGAGTAAAAGGGAACAAAAGCACCATACTCTAGATATTAGAAGAGTTTGGGCTTTTTACCTGGATTGGACTAGACCATTCAGGTCTTTGTCTCAATTCTTTGTCACAGTTTCAGGCAAAGTAAAGGGACACCCGGTATCCACCTAGAGCAGGGCCATATCTGGGTATGGAAATTGTATGGCGGGCCATTAATGCTCATGAAATTGGAGGTTGAGGTGTGGGAGGGGGGGAGGGCTCTGGAGTGGGGCCAGAAATGAGGTTCCCAGCCAATGGCTGCTGCGGGGGTGGCACTTGGGATGGGGGGGAGCGTGTGGAGCCCCTTGGCTGTCCCTACACATAGGAGCCGGAGGGGGGACATGACACTGCTTCCAGGAGCCACGTGGAGCAAACTCTGGATAGGTCCCCGGCAGGAGCTCAAGGGCCAGATTAAAATGTCTGAAGGGCTGGATGTGGCCGTCGGGCCATAGTTTGACCACCCCTGACCTAGAGGATGTCTGCCTGGATTTCTAGCTGTATTTGCTTATGCTACTGATTGGCTGATGTTACACCTCTGAGTAAAGCGGTGGCTCACCCAACCAGGTTCCAGGCAGCTTCCGTGGCCTTTCTGGATATTTATAGGGCAGCAACCTGGCCGTAGCACTATATATTTGCCTCTCACTATGCCATTCCCAGCTTCTGGTAAACAAAGGCTAAGGACACCATCCCTGCCCATCCTGGGTAATAGCCATTGATGGACCTATCCTCCATGAATTTATAGAGTTCTTTTTTGAACCCTATTATAGTTTTGGCCTTCACAAGATCCTCTAGGTGGCAAAAGTTCCATAGGTTGACTGTGCCTTGTGTAAAGAAATACTTCCTTTTGTTTGTTTTAAACTTGCTGCCTATTAATTTCATGTGGTGACCCTTTGTTCTTGTGTTATGAGTAAATAACATTTCCTTATTTACTTTCTCCACACCAGTCATGATTTTATAGACCTCTATCATATCCCTCCTTAGTCATCTCTTTTCCAACCTGAAAAGTCCCAGTCTTATTACTCTCTCCTCATATGGAAGCTGTTCCATACCCCTAATAATGTTTGTTGCCCTTTTTGGAACCTTTTCCAATTCCAATATATCTTTTTTTGAGATTGGGCGGCCAGATCTGCACACAGTATTCAAGATGTGGGTGTACCATAGATTTATATATAGTGGCAACATGATATTTTCTGTCTTATTATCTATCCCTTTCTTGATGATTCCCAACATTGTTTGCTTTTTTGACTGCTGCTGCACATTGAGTGGATGTTTTCAGAGAACGATCCACAATGAATCCAAGATCTCTTTTGAGTGGTATCAGCTAATTTAGACCCCATCATTTTATATGCATAGTTGGGATTATGTTTTCCAATGTGCATGACTTTGCATTTATCAACATTGAATTTCATCTGCCATTTTGTTGCCCAGTCACCTAGTTTTAGACTGAGCCGTCTCTAATGGCAAATACCAACTGCAGCTACCTGCCCCAAACACCCAACCAACAGCAACTACAAAACTCTAACTCAGCAGATTAACCACAAGGAGAGCATCAAACATGATTGAAGGCAAGGCAAGAAACTGGGTTTAATCTGCAGCAAGAGAGTTTTAGGTTAGCTATTAGGAACAACTTTCAAACTAGAAGGGCAGGCTTCCAAGGGAGATTGTGAGGTCATGTTACTTTTACCTTGCTACACTGCTGTAGTTACACCCTGAAGACGTTACACATGCCAGAAATCTGAGTGCAAAAGCACCAGCTCAGAACTAGCCTTTTCCTTTAAAACGGTCGGGCAGCCCGAGTCCCTGGCTTGGACTCTCCCGCTGCTAGGATTAGCGGCGAGGGTAAAATCCCGCGCTCCTAGCTCGGCCGACATTCCCACTGGACTTTGGGCCCAGCCCGGTTGGGTGCACGGGGACGGGGGCTGCCAGACACTCCCCAGCCCCCGCCGCTTTTCGAAGTAACGTGGCTGCTGGGCCGGTGCCTGGCAGAGGCTCCCAGGTTTGGCTCGCACAGAGGGAAGCGGCTTCCCCCGCGCTCCTTCCAGGGGAGGCTGGAGCCCCAGTTCTGCAGCCTTTGCTCCCGCTGCGGTGATTGCCGCCGCCTCCCCGCCCACAGCCCTCCCCGGGGACTCCTCGTCCCTGGCAGCGGCAGCTCCGCTTCCTCCTTGGCCCCGCTGCGCGGGCGGGGCAGGTTCTCAGGCTCCAGCGCGGCGAGCTCCCCACGCCCGCGGGGCGAGCCCGGCTGCCGCTCTCCTGCCCCCTGGAGGGCGCGAGCCCCGCGCGGGACGCTGATGCTGGCGAGGCGGCAGCCTTGGTCTGACAGGCTGGAGGCAGGTGAGTGCCGGCGCCTTCCCTTCCCCTGAGCCGGGTGACCCAGCTGCTGCTGAGCCGGCCGGCTCCCTCCCAGCACTGAACTGGCCCGGGCTGAGCAGGGGGCTCGGCTTTGCCACGCCACCCCCGATATGCTCTCAGTGGCTGGGCCAGAGCCCCTATGAGAGTCCCCCTGTCCCACCCCCCCCCCGCCTCTGTTCCTTACCCCGATCTGGTTCATGTCTCCCCATCGCTAGGGAGAGGCGGCTGCTTGCCCTGAACCTCCTTAGCCTCCAACTGTTGCATGGCCCTGTGCAGTCAGCAAGGGAGTTACAGCCCAGCCTGCCAATCCGGCAGAAGTGCTGGAACTAGGGGTGCTGCAGCACCCCCTGGCTTGAAGTGGTTTCCATTATATACAGAGTTTACAGTTTGGTTCAATGGCTCTCAGCGTCCCACTATACAAATTGTTCTAGCACCCCAGCTCTCTGGGAAAGCTGTAATGCAGGAAAAGTTGTGGGAGGGGGTGGTGAAACTTTGCTATATAGGGCTCTGTCTACCTTAGCACTTGTCTTGATATCTCCCACTGTTGCACTACCTGCTCTGAGCAGGACTGGGCATAGACAACATAGTGGTTACAATACCAGTGGGTGGGAGACTAAGAAAAATGTGTAGAGAAAGGGCTTAAAATAATGCCACTGTAAGAGATTGTGTCTGACGTTTTTTTCTGGAGTTGGTTATGGGGGCAAGAAAATAATGCAGCAAAATTGTTTACAAAGGGGGTGGTGTGGGAATTGCAGTTAATTGGAGAGGCTTTCTGCATTGTCAGAGGGTTTTTGTGTGTCCTTCTTGAGCACTTGCTGGTAACGCTCAGAACAGATGCTTTGGAAATGAACCACTCCTGTCTTGCTGCCTTTGTAATCATGTATACTTGGGGAAAGAGAGTGTAAGAGGCTACCAGTCTGATCTTGTAGCATTTTATACTCACCTGTATACATGTGAATGAGTGCATGAAGAGCAAGGCAGCAAAGAATGAGGTTAAAGCATATAGAACACTTTAAAGCCTTTGGGTCAAATTACTCCCTGATGTAACTCCTTTGAGAATTTACCCCTCTAATGTACTGTATAGTTTTTACATTGTCTAATGTATGCCTAAATTTAATTTATTTTGGAAGGATAGTGAAAGAGAGCTATATATGTTTATGACACTGATTCTGTGTTTCTTACAAACCTGGCACTTCCAGAGATTTCAGAGGGGGCGGAGTACAAGAAGTGCAGGCTCATTTGTAAAGTTTCCAGGAGGCCAGAAAGATTTTGTATTTCCTATTCTTTGTATGTAGCCAAAAGGCTTCAGGGTGATGGTAAAAGGTTTTTTTAATGCAAAGCATATAGTGAATGAGGTACTTACAACATTCTGAATTGCAACAGACATTTCAATTTAAGGTGTAGAAGAGACACCTCTTGCAAGGTACCTACAGATTTAATTTTCCATGTATGTAGAAGATTTTGGAGTAGTTTATATTTCATTGTTAAACATTCATAGTAAACATTGAAAGTTAATTTGTATGAGTCTATACTTCTGCTAAGTTTATACCTTCATCAAATGTTCTACATTTCGTTTAAACTGTGCAAGATATGTACAGCTCTGAGGTTTGTTTTGTAGCGCTGAAAAGCTATGGCTTTCTCGTGTTTGTATAACTACTTATAGAAAGAGTAAGTTGCGAAAAAAATTTACAGAAAAATCTGCATGTATCCTGAAACTGCCCTATAAGATCTCAGAGGTGGTTGTGTGCATGCATTGTGAAATATTGCTAATCAAGTCACTATTTCACATTCTTAAATTATTTTGGTGTGTCAGTTGCTAAAACCACTCACTTTTTTGTAATAAAATAAAAGTATGATGTAATTTAATTGCTATACTTAAATATTGGCTATGGTAAATGCAAACTATCTGTAGACAAGTCTGTTAGAACTTCCAATCAAACTTTTAAAAAATTCAGTGACAGAGGGTTTCTTTAAAAAAAACAACCTTTCTATCTTGTAACTATTAACATACATGAACAGCAAAAAAATCATTTAAATTATACAGATTTTTAACCTTATTACCACTCAGATAATAAATTCACATTTCCACCCAAGGATTTTAAATCATATTCATAATAATCCCCTTTTAATTCCACCTTTTTTAATCTGCAGAATATAATGAGGGTCTCAGGTCTGTAGCTAGTGACAATATGAATACCAGATTAGAAGGTCTAGTCTGTAGTCTTCTGCACACTTCATCTAAATGTAAATAGTTACTCTAATTTACACACATGAGACCTTCCAGAAATTTTCCCCTTCTACTTTTTTGCCTCTGTAAATCACATAATAAAATCACATCATAGCAGCAGGTTGTGTATGTTCCTTCGGATAGGAATCATGTGCCATGCTTCACTTCTATTTATTCCCTGTATTTGCCACCTTTAAAACACCCATTTATGTTTGGTCAACCTCATATTACTGTCTGTATATTTATTTTTTTCAAACTCCAAAAATGTTAACCATATATTGTAAATTCTGTTAGATAACCTTATATTAGGATCAATCATTTCAATTGCAATAATTTTCCAGATCTTGTTTCTCCATGCCATTAACCTCAGGGGGGATCAGTCCTGTTCCAAAAACAAGATATGGTTAGTTTTTATTTAAATTTCAGAGTAGAAGTAAGCTCTCATCAGCAGTTTCCACAGGGCAAAGATTAGATTAGCGGGGAGAAAATTTGCATTATTATTACAGGCACTTGCCTTTTAGCTTTTTAATCATTGAAAGAACGCAATTTCATGATATCTCTGTAGCCTTATCATAAGGAAGGGAGCAGGTGCATTATGTTGATTGGGCAATGAAGCAAGAATTCTGCTTGCTTTTATTGCTAGGTAATTGATTTGTTTGACTGTTATAAATATAAAGCAAGACACAATAGAAAATTTGCATTTTTGTTTCTTTGTTGTTGTCATCTTGCAAGCTCTCCTTTTAAATATTCTTAAAAAAACTTTTTTAATATCTGTATATATTCTTCCAAGTTATTGGGCCTGATAATTCTCTCACAATGATGTAGCCCGGTTGGCTTTGGTAGAGTTACTCCTGATTTACACATGCAGGAGGGTGGGAGTGGGAGGAGAATCAATGCCTCCTGATTCATGAACAATCTCCACCACAATAGAGGGGTTTGCTCACTTGGTGCTCATTGCAGGATCAGAGTACTAGTGACATTGCAAGCCATTCCCTCCAACAGGAGGGGATACCACCAGCATATCACATGTTACATAATTTACAGATATATTATTTGTAGTCATGATGGAAGTTTATTAAACAATTGATAGAAAAGAAGATATGTCTATAATGGCAAAGACTGAGTATCGAACTGTTGAAGAAGCAAAATATGATTAAATAATCAAAACATCTCAGCCAAATATTTATTGTAGTGACAAAGCTGCATTATAGATGCAGCAGTGTTAGTGTGGTATCATCCATAGCTAATGATATAGGGCCAAATTCTCCCTCTTTGTGCTAAGACTGAATACATGGCCATTGTGTATGAGTTCTCCAAAGGCATCAGATGATGGAGTCATAAGAACATAAGACTGGAAGGGACCTCCTTGGACATCGGGTCCAATCCCTTACTATCGCAGGCAACCACATCATGTAATTCCACCCATGCTGTCCCATTTCAGGCTGCAGAGTACCAGCAGGAGCTGATCTGTGGCATCCCCACACCAGCCAAAAGCCAGCTCAGAGCTACTGTGGATGGAGATCCTTCGGAGTGTACAGAGGGTGAAGATTCCTTCCCCCACCCCTGCATGGACCTTCCGCTGTCCAACCCCCTGCACAGCTGTAATGCATCAGTTCTGCTGCCCTTTGGAGTCTGCTCACTTGGGGGCAGGGAGCTAGATTTGGCTTAAGACAGATATCTGTCCACACCAAAATCATTTATCTTTCTGTATTCAGATGTCTAAAAGTCCCTTCTCCAGGCCCTAAGTGCTGTTGAACTGAACATGTTTGTTTTGGTTTGCTGAGAAACATTAAGATACAGTAACTCCTCACTTAAAGTCGTCATGGTTAACGTTGTTTGGTTGTTATGTTGCTGATCAATTAGGGAAGGGAACATGCTCGTTTAAAGTTGTGTAATGCTCCTTTCTAACGTCATTTGGCAGCCGCCTGCTTTGTCCACTGCTTGCAGGAAGAGCAGCCGGTTGCAGCTAGCTGGTGGGGGCTTGGAACCAGGGTGGACCGGCAGCCCCCTATTAGCTCCCCGCTCCCCTAGGTTCTCTGTGCTGCAACCACCCAGCAGGCTATCAATTGCCAGCAGGTCAGCTGTCCCTCCCCCCAACTGCCATGTGCTGCTCCTGCCCTCTGCCTTCGTGTTGCTCCCCGAGACTCCTGTTTGCTGTGATGGGGGAGAGGGGAAGAAGAGGGAGGGCTGTCAGAGTGTCCCCCTCCCCCCTGCTCCTGCACCCCGCTTACCCCATTTCCATAGAGCAGGGGGGACACACGAAAGGGCTCAGGACCGAGGGAGTTTGCTAGCAGCAGCTGCGGTCTCAGCAAGCTGATCTAATTAACAAGGCGGTATACTTAAGAGTAGGGTCAGCATACTTAAAGGGGAAATGTGCATCTCTCTCTCACACACATGGTGTGTGTCTCTGTCTCTGTCTGAGATGCTGTCTCCCCTCCCTACATTCGTGCTGCCTTGTAGAGTGTGAGAGTGTGAGAGTTAACGCTTGAGGGCTCAGCCAATTGCTAGATCATAATTTAGCATATTTAGCATATTTAAGGAAATATCCCACTCTCTGACTCCTCCACCTCAACCAAGCTTCACAATCATCATCACTGTGTACCAGTATTAAATTGTTTGTTTAAAACTTATACCGTGTGTGTGTGTGTGTGTGTGTGTGTGTGTGTGTGTATATATATATATATATATATATATATATATATATATATAGTCTTTTGTCTAGTGAAAAAAAAATGACCCTGGAACCTAACCCCCTCATTTACATCAATTTTTATGGGGAAATTGGATTTGCATCGTTTCGCTTAAAGTCACATTTTTCAGGAACATAACTACAACATTAAGTGAGGAGCTACTGTACGCTAATTTGAGCACAATTATTCTTGACTCAAATCAACAGACCAAAGCTAGTTCTCGCTAGGATTTTAACACATTCGTTTACTACACCAGTCTACTTCTATAACTTTGCAGACTCTGTAAATAATCCCAAAGTAAATGCAAACTTAAACATAAGTTAATTTACTGCGCTTCCAAAAATCACTGTGAAACAGCCCACAATATTAAGTATGTCTCTTCGTATTGTAGGGATTTAACGTAATGCACTATTACATAGAAAATAAAGCACAGCATAAGCTCAAACAAAATGTTCAGTGAAGGAGATCACTTTGGCACCCTTTTCACTATCATGTTTCTTAGGGTTAACTGTCCCTTAAGGAAGATAGATATATAGATATATGGATTTCCTGTAGACCTCTGTTTACCATCAGGCCAACAGAACTCATTTTGAATCTCCTCTCCATCGTGCAATTTTGGGCTCTGGGGATTTTATTTTCCTCACTCCACCCTTTAAATAGTGGGTGTTTAACTAATAGCCCAGGCCCAGTGCACTCAGTAGCAAACTTGATTTGAACTCTAGAGTTAGGCACTCTGGATTCTACTACACTACAGTGCAGAAGGCTAGAGATCCACTGACAGCTTCAGGTAAATTTAAAATGGAGGTTTTTCAATTGAATATAAATATGTAAATTAAATATAAATACAATCATTGTAGTAATCTCTGTGTAATTTAATTTGATATTAAATTAATTTTCTTCTACCCATCCATTTTAAATGTCCATTGTAGTGCAGAATATTGAACTGAAAATGCCTACATCTGTTGGATAAATTATCACAGAGGCAAGATGGAAATCTTGGCAGCTAAGTAAGGACCGTTGGGGGTCTCCTAGCACCTGGAGAATTGTGGGAGGCAATTTGGAATTGTGGGATTGTCTCATAGAAGTCAGTGGAACTATAATTGGTAATAAACACAATACCCAGCGATAAGTATTTGCAAGACCAGCAGGGGTGAAAATAACTTACAGGATTTACCTGTACTGCTGGAGTCCTGAGGGGGGCGTGGCCTCAATCGGAAGAGGCGTGGCCTCTCAAGATTTAAAGGCCCTGGGGCACCAGCTGTGGCTGGGAGACCCAGGGCCTTTAAATCAACCAGGGGCTCCCCGCTGAAGAGGTGGCTGGGAGCCCCCCGGGGCTCAGGGGCAAATTAAAGGACCCAGGGCTCCGGCCACCGGGGGGAACCCCGAGCTTTGCGGGGCTGGGGCAGAGATTTAAAGGGCCCAGAGCTCCTGCCGCTGAGGGGAGCCCAAGCCCTTTAAATCCTGGCCCCAGCCCGGTGGCCAAAGCATTGACCAGGATTCAAAGGGCTCTGGGCTGCCCGCAGCCGCGGGGAGCTCTGAGCCCTTTAAATACCGGCCCCAACCCGGCCACCAGAGCCGCGGCCGGGATTGAAAGGGCTCTGGGCTGTGCGCAGCCTCGGGCAGCCCACAGCCCTTTCAATCCCGGCCGTGGAAGTCGGTGCGGTTTAGCACGGCGCACTGGCTCCTGCCGGTACACCGGACCGGACCGGCTTACTTTCACCTCTGAAGAACAGGCCCTTATTCTAGAGCATAATAATTACATTACGGAAAATGTGCATACATTTATATTAGGGCTGTCAGTTAATGACAGTTAACTCACCCAATTAACTCAAAAATATTAATTGCAATTAAACAAGTTAATCGCCATTAATCGCAGTTTTAATTGTACTGTTAAGCAATAGAATACCAATTAAAATTTATTAAATATTTTGGATGTTTTTCTACATTCTCATATATATTGTATTCTGCGTTGTAATTGAAATTAAAGTATTTTTTATTACAAATATTTGCACTGTAAAAATTATAAACAAAAGTAGGTATTTTTCAATTCACCTCATACAAGTACCTAGTGCAATCTGTTTGTCATGAAAGTGCAACTTACAAGTGTAGATTTTTTGTTACATAACTGCACTTAAAAACAAAACAATGTAAAACTTCAGCGCCTACAAGTCCACTCAGTCCTACTTCTTGTTCAGCCAATTGCTAAAACCAACAAGTTTGTTTACATGTACAGGCGATAATGCTGCCCTCTTCTTATTTACAATGTCATCAGAAAGTGAGAACAGGCATTTCCATGGCACTTTTGTAGCCGGCGTGGCAAGGTATTTACGTACCAGATATGCTAAACATTCATATGCCCCTTCATGCTTTGGCTACCATTCCAGAGGACATGTTCCATGCTGATGACGCTCATTAAAAAAGTGTGATAATTAAATTTGTGACTGAACTCTTTGAGGGAGAATTGTATGTCCCTTGCTCTGTTTTAACCACATTCTACCATATATTTCATGTTATAACAGTCTTGGATGATCGAGCACATGTTGTTCATTTTAAGAACACTTTGCGTTTTATGAAATCTGCAGTGAATGTGATATTTTTTAAGATGGCTACAGCACTCAACCCAAGGTTTAAGAATCTGAAGTGCCTTCCAAAATCTGAGAGGGACGAGATGTGGAGCATGCTTTCAGAAGTCCTAAAAGAGCAACACTCTGATGCAGAAACTACAGAACCTGAACCACCAAAAATAAAATCAATCTTCTGCTGGTGGCATCTGACTCAGATAATGAAAATGAACATGCGTCGGTCTGGACTGCTTTGGATTGTTATCAAGCAGAACCCGTCATCAGCATGGACGCATAGTCCCTGGAATGGTGGTGGAAGCATGAAGGGACATATGAATCTTTAGCGTATCTGGCACGTAAATATCTTGCGACAGCAGCTGCAACAGTGCCATGCAAACACCTGTTCTCACTTTCAGGTGCCATCGTAAAAAAGAAGCAGGTAGCATTTTATTTCCTGCAAATGTAAACAAACTTGTTGGTTTTAGCAATTGGCTGAACAAGAAGTAGGACTGAGTGGACTTGTAGGCTCTACAATTTTACATTTGTTTTATTTTTGAATGCAGTTATTTTTTGTACATAATTCTACATTTGTAAGTTCAACTTTCATGATAAAGAGATTGCACTACAGTACTTGTATTAGGTGAATTGAAAAATACTATTTCTTTTGTTTTTTTACAGTGCAAATACTTGTAATCAAAAATTCAGTGAGCACTGTACACTTTGCATTCTATATTGTAATTGAAATAAATATATTTAAAACTGTAGAAAACATCAAAAATATTTAAATAAATGGTTTTCTATTATTTAACAGTGTGATTAATTGCAATTACTTTTCTTAATCGTGATTACTTTTTTTAATTGCTTGACAACCCTAATTTATATCAAGGAAAGTTCTTACATATTTTGTTGTTAATTAAGTTTAAAAGACCCTGGGTGAAATCCTGGTCCCATTAAAGTGGATGGGAATTTTGATCTCTCTGGAACCAGGATTTCACCCCATATTCACTTGGGGCCATATTCTAAAACTGTTGTTCATGTTGAGTAATAGCTTACTCCATCTGGAAGAGTAAGGCTGGACGTACTGTTGGAGTAAGGTACTAGTCAACATGATTAAGGGTTTCACACTCAGACCCTTAGATAACTAGCCAGGTAGGGTACAATAAAAATGAATAGATACATAATATTAACATCCACAAAATGGGAGGTGGGGTTGTTCTGCTCTGATATTTAATGTTTGATATTTAATAGCCAGTTGAATTGTAAACAGTTTCCCAATTAACCTATATTACAAAAATAATTTTTTTTAACAGACAGGTTCATTGGTTTCACACAGTGGGAAGTTGACTTCCCAAATAAAAAAACAACGTCGTAGAGCTCTTGAGCAGCAAGTAGGGCATTTTTTTAATAGCATCCATGATCTTGTAGAACATATTTACAACACAACCAGTGGTACGCTTCTCTTTATGTAGTTGAACTGGTTTAAATTCCTCCCTCTTTTGTAATAGTATGATTTAAGTGGAAAATTCAACAATGCACATTCAGATATATAATGGGCATGTCTGGGGTCAGAGTAATACCTATCTCTTTGTTGAAGATCAGATACTATTGTTTGAGATAATTCACGTTGGTAATACAAAATAGGGAAAATTATAACTAGAGAGATTAGGCAGTACAAAACTTTGCATTCTTTATATATAATTTGCAGCTCTATTATAATTAATGAGGGCTCAGTTCTTCATTAAACCAATTGTTAATTCCTGAGAGCATGAAATTTTTCAGTCAGTCCATTGTCCCTTCAGGGGTAGGGGTGGTTAAAGGGGAAAGACAAGTGTGTATATCAAGTAGTCATTTGTAGTATTTTTTTATTCCTATGGTAGGTATGTTTATCATAACATTCAAGAGTCAGCTGGAGCTGTGACCTCAGCAGCTACTTGTGCCCTGAATAGAGAATCCTTTCTTAAGTGTAGTCAAAGAGCTGCTCTATGCTCCTGTACTGGGCAGGACTTTTCAAGGACTACATTATATCCAGTCACAGAAAAACAAAATTGGGAAGAGGGAGAGGGGCTTGGAAACTCTAAGGTTCACTGTGCAGAGTTTCTGGCTAATCTTCCCCTTGTAGCCAGGGGTTTGAAGAGCAATAGTGAGGGCAAAGGTTGCAGCCATCAACTGTTTTACTTAGGCCTTATCTACACTGCAGAGTTAAGTTGACTTAAGTTACGTTGACATACAGCCACCACTGTAATTTAACCACTGTTGTATGTCCATACGACACTCCTTGTGTCTACACTGACACTGTCGCCCTGACTACATCGACCTAAGCGCTACACCTCTTGTCGAGATGGTTTTATTAGGTTGGTGTAGTGGGGAAGTAACGGTGGCGGGAGGAGCACTGCAGCGTTTACACCTCCATAGTTAGGTCAACATAAGCTGCTTTACATCAACTTAACTTTGTAGTGTGGACAAGGCCATAAATATAACAACTTACCTTTACTTAACTTCCCTGACAGCCCCTTCGTTAACCAATGTGTGGGCTAAAGTAACTTTAAAAATTCAACTTAAAGCAGCAAAAGTAGAACTAGAGAAAGCAATTAAAAGGCTATACAAAATCCTTCAACAATCTGGAAAGGCAGTTCAGAGCAGTTACCAATATTGTTTCAAGTACTAAAGAAAGCTTGCTACAAAAATATCTGCCATCTAAGTGTGTTTAGCCCAAGATTTAGTGTTTATTTTCAAGAATCACTAGTTTTCTGTGGCAATCAACGATATTTTTATCAGCACATCTGCATGGGTCTAAAAAGCTATTAGATTGTATTTGTAGTTTCTTCCTCCAATTTTTAAAACAATTTCTTTTTTTTTTTTAAAAAAAGTCCTCTTAAAAACACAGAATCAAGTTTAGAATCAAATACAACAAACATGATTCTAAATCCTGAACAGCTGACTCCATTGTATCAAATGATGATTTAGGAAGTGAGAGAGATTGTTCTCACCTCATTCTTTTTTTCTGTCAACAGCAAGAATAGACTCTAGGGCTGCTGTGACAAGAGGGGAATGAGATGGTGATGGGAGAACAAGGGAATCCCTCAATTTTACCCCAGGATTTTTAGGCATTGGAGATATCCACAGCTTTTTCTCTACCCAGTGCTTTCTTGAGTTTCAGATTATAAGCAAAGCGAGTCATTAGTTTTTCAAGGAAACGATATTACACTATGCTCTTCAAAACATGTTTATTTTCAAACAAAGTAATTCCTTTGCTGTTAAAGAAGAGCAGATATTGTATAGTGCTACCTGTAGAATTTAGGAAATGTATACTGCATGGGTGCAGTATTGTTCATGACCTAGAGCAGGCCTGCACAACATGCGGCCCACGTGCGCTCACTGTGCGGCCCGCGGGGGGTGAGTAGGCAAGCAGTGGGTGAGGGAGGGGGGCTGAGGAGGTGAGTGGGCAGGTGGGCAGTGGCAGGGGCTGAATAGGCAAGCCGGGGCAAGTGGGGGGCTGAGGAGGCAAGCAAGGAGTCAGTGGCTGACCTGTTCTACTGATCTGGTCTGGCTCTCATCCCCTCTCCAAGGGTTGCAGTTGTCTGGAGGTGCTGCCTTCCACGCCTTCCTCATTCATTCAACAGGACAATCGATTACAAAGTTGGGGGAAGATCTTATTCTACTTGTAGCAAAAAGACATTTTTCTTTTACCTTAATTATACTACCTTAGGGGCTCACTATAACATATTACCAAGGTTCAATACCTCTGTTTCGGTGGGGCAGTGCTGGGGAAGGAGGGTTTGTTTCCACGGGGCGGGCGGCGCTGGGGGGGAGTATTTCGGGGGGCTTGGCGGCGCTGGGGAGGGTGTTGTGTTTCGGGGGGGCTTGGCGGTGCTGGGGGGGGTTCGGCGGGGCCGGGGGTTCGGCCCTCAGCTGCTTTCTTTGGAGTAATATGGCACTCACTGCTTTACGAGTTGTGCAGATCTGACCTAGAGCCTTGAAATGGGCAAAACTGGGGAGGTCTTTAGAGGTTTAACTGAGAGTCACACAGGGGAAGGGTGAAGGGGAGGATTAGCTCAAGATAAATCTTGAACCTAGCTATCTTATGGGGGTAAGGTAGGGGTTATTAGAAGGTAAAAATGTCATTTTTATATTAAAAACAAGGAGGAGAACTTGCTAAAATGTACATGGTGTGTTGTGGTGATCAGCAAAACTAAGATAGTCTGCAAGCAGCACCAACATATAATGCAGTTCACCTAGAGCAGTGGTTTTCAAACTGTTTTTCTGGGGACCCAGCTGAAGAAAATTGTTGATGCCCGTGACCCAACGGAGCTGGGGACGAGGGGTTTGGGGTGTGGGAGAGGCTCAGGGCTGGAGCAGAGGGTTGGAGTGCGGGGGTGAGGGCTGTGGGATGGGGCCAGGAATGAGGGGTTCAGGTTGTGGGAGGGGCTCAGGGCTGGGGCAAGGGGTTCGGGTATGGGAGGAGGTCAGGGCTCTGGGCTGGGGGTGCAGGCTCTGGGCTGGGGAAGAGGGGGTTGGAGTGGAGGAAGGGGTTCCAGGTTTGGGGGGGCTCAGGGCTGGGGCAGAGGATTGGAGCACAGGGTTGGGGCCCAGACTTACCGGGGTGCAGAGGCAGGCTTCCCACCTGTCCTGGCACCGTGGACCACGCTGCACCCCCAAATTGGCCAGCAGCAGGTCCGGCTCCTAGGCAGAAGTGCATGACTCTTGCCTGCAGGCAACGCCCCCCAGCTCCCATTGGCCAGGAACCAGCCAATGGGAGTGTGGAGCTGGTGCTCGGTGCAGGGTAGGGTGAGAAGCCCCGTGGCCCCCCTGCCTAGAAGCGGGACCTGCTGCCGGCCACAGCGCGGTGTCGGAACAGGTGGGCACTAGCTGCCTTAGCTGGGCAGCACCGCCAACAGGACTTTTAACATCCCAGTCGGTGGTGCTGACCAGAGCAAGGTGACCCAGCGCCTGACATGCCGCAACCCAGTACTGGGTCACAACCCGCGGTTTGAAAAACACTGACCTAGAGATTGATTAAAAATTCTTTCAACAGCAAGTATCCTGTACAAACACATAAAAAGGAAATCAGAAGGGCAGATGAGAAACACGTTGAAGTTAATCAGCTGACACTGACTAAGCAAACTACTGTAATCAGTCAGTCAGTCTCCAGGTCAGTTTAGGTGTCCTGATTTTTTCAAGCATGGATGAACATGCTCCTACCTCACAAATAGGCATGGCACAGAGGGAAGGAAGGGAAAGGCAAATACCCTCAGTCCTTATTCTGTTTTGCTTCTTTTAAAGCAGTTCAGGCATTTCACCTTAACAGCTCTGTCATTTGCACATAAATCTTGGTCTTTGTATTCTCTCTCTAGCTGTTTTTCTGGTGAGGGTGGAAAATGTTTTCAGTGCCCTCCTTCCCCTTGAGTGGCTGAGCCGAAACCAAAAAACATACAGCTAGCCAATCAACAGAGGGGGGAAAAAATCAGAGTGAAGTTGGTGACCACTCTCCTCGCCCACCCCTAGAACTGGCCCTGCCTCTCTCTTGCCTGGTCCATTCACACTCGGTTAGTGATTTTTTTGGGTCCCCTGATTTTTGGATGCCCAACCAGGAATTTGAGGCCTGATTTTCAGGTGGTTGGTGCTCAGTACTTTCTAAAAATCAGGCCCCTTTCAAATGTCTCAAGTTGGACCTCCAAAGTCACTTCTGAAAATTTAGGTTTTAACATACAAAAGAGTGTTAATTCAGTGAAAGATCCATTTTCCCCACTCATCATGAGCAATCTGTATGTGGTCACAAGTAGTGCCATCAGCAGTTGTATTTGTGTGCTGTCTTTCTCTCCAAGTAGTTGGTTTGTAGGAAGATGGAATAGTGACTCAAAGAAAATATTGTCCAATTCAGTGTTCTCAAAAATCCATGTCACATAAAGTTACGTGACTCGTTGCAGGCTGATTTCCAAGCCCTTCTAAAATAACTTGACAAAGATAATGTCAACAGGATCAACCTGCTGGCCTGTTCCCTCGCTTGCACCTTTATCAGTCACATTCTTCACAAATCTCAGCCCTCAGTACCCCACGAGGCCATAAACTTGTGCCTTTGTCTCATAGCTTTAGACCTTTTTCACTTATTTCCCCAAAATGAGATGAAAGTAGATGTAAAATACCTTACTGACAGTATGTTCTACTTAATTATATATTGCTCTATAATATCACTGAATGCTGAGCTATATTATAAGAAAAAATATTCTTTAAAATGTTTGCTTTATTCCCCTAATACACAAGTGAGGCAATCAATGTACATGATGTTTTACAGTGTCTGAATGTTGAGAGTACAGAATGCTGAGTATATGGATCAGTGACCCTGTTCTCTTTTATGACTGGTTGTCTTTCCGTTACTTTCTGAAAAGCACTTCTACTGTGTGCCATTTGGTGTAAGTTAAACTACTTGGCCCCACTTCTATCTTCTGACCAGTTCACACTGTCATTTAAAACACTGCAGAATTTGGCTCAGAGGTTTCCAAGGGAGTTGTATTTATTTGCTCCAGTCTGAATTTGAATGAAGACCTTCAAGCAGAAATATGTGAAAATTATTAACATTTTGATTCTAGGGGAATTATTACATTTATGACATTTTAATCTTCTTATTCCATAAAGTAACCAGATGGACTAGGGGGCAGATATTTAAAGGTATTTTAGGTGCCTAAATGCAGGTAGGTGCCTAATGGGATTTTCAAAAGCACATAAGTGGGATCAGTACCTAACTCTTCCTTAGGTGCTTTTGAAAATGTTAGTAGGCACTATCTAAATCTTTATGCACCTAAATACCTCTGAAAATCTGGTCCTATATGAGTCGCTGGAGGTCTCTTCCAACACAAGTGATTCTGTTATTATATTGAAAGATGTCAGCATGGCTGGAGTATTGTTTTAGAGGGGGGAAAATGTGTGTCAGAAATACCTTTAATTTTTCTGGAGCTCCAATAACTCCTGGTAATCATTATTTGTGTTTTATGACACAGTTCTGTTATGAGACTATTGGGATTGATGCTCTGCACGGACAAATGAGAGACCTGTGTGTGATTTCTCACTTGTTAGCAGGGAGTGATTCAAGTCATTAGAGCAGGAAAGACCACTTATTACTATGAACAGATATGGGAGAGACCTTGTGGATCTCTAAAGGAGTCCCAGCTAATATTTATTGGGCAGAAGGCTGGTCACAGTGATGTGGGATCTTAAAGGGTGGGGAATAAAAAGTAGGCTCCCTGGGACATACACTCATTCAAAAGAGAGCAGACTTAACATCAGTCCCATCTTATTTTGTTTCCTATTAGATCATAACCATAACTCTGAGATGATCGAGCAAAATTTAGTTCCCACAGCTGTTGTGAGCAGATGACATTCTGGGTGTAATCAGGCTTTCCATTACTGATGGCTGCTCATACAAATCTGATAAACTATTATGACAAGGTTTGTGGCTTTAAGGTTCATTATAGAAGGCAGATTGGAATCTTACTCACAGTGAGACCTAATAGAATTACCCATTGATTTTTCTGTAGCCAGGCCCCCCAGGAGATTTATTCATTCAGGGATTAAAATTGCTCCACGCTTGTCTGATTTGTTTAAAGATCATGTGTTACCCTTAATCAGAGACCGTCAGAGATACCTCAAAAAAAGACATAACTTTCCATAATCCCTAAATAGAGGAACAAACCTTACAAACTGTTAATAATCTACCTGTTGGAGGCTTTTATACCTCTAGTATTTCAAACAGTTCCTACTTCTGTCTCATCCTCAGTCAAAAATGAGTTGAAATATCTGCATTGTAAATTTGTTTAGAGTGGCAGAAAGTCCAGAGTTAGTTTAACAATGTTTTAGCTAGATGCTGAACATGGAGGCTTAGATTGCCTGGTTTTTCATTTTCCAGTTTGGCAGTTTTTTAGTAAGGCTTATACTGGGAGTAGGTCGTCATCTCCAGTGCCAGATCTGATCAGCATTCTGAATTTCCAGGGGGAATATGTTCTGCCTTTCCCAGTGAATGAATTGATATAATCTTCTCATAAGATCCATAGTCCTCAGATTACACTGATGGGCCCTGAGGATGACCCGAAGGCTTTCCTGGTAATGTTTGAATGAGTGGCAATGGCAGTCCGGTGGCGACCTGATCAGTGGGCCACCCTTTTGACACCTCACCTGATGGGACTAGTGCAGACCACATACTGTTCCCCTGTTGATACTTAGAAGGCTCAATTGGACAAGCCTGAGAGTGACAATCACCCTCTTTTCCCATCTCCTTTGTGCCATACCTGCCTGCTGCCTCTTCAGTTCCAGCTTTCTGTTTCTGTTAAACACCTGGCAGTGCTTGAGGCAAAGCCTGCACCAGCAACAAAACATGGAAACTGGCTATACTCAAAGTGCTGTCAAATGCACAAAGTAAACTAACTGAAAAAAGACAGTAAAAACCATCAAGGTTTCTTATCACTTTCCATCCTAATAATCTTATGGATTACTTCCAACAACAGTACACACAACAGCTTCAATTGGAAATGTGATTTTTCAGTTGACAGTGCCCCTCTAAGGGCTTGTCTGTACATAAAAGTTTTACCACTTTAACTATGTTGGTATAGTTAAAGTGGTACAACTCCTCCCCTTCCTCTGATAGGGACACAGTTACCCATATATGTACTTGTGTACAGCATATTCACATATGTGAATATTAGCCTGATATAATGCCCCTTTGTACCGGTACAACTGCATCCATAATAGGGCTTGTACTGGTAGATCAGTTAAAAAAAAAATCACCCAACATAGTTATACCACTACAGCTTTGAAGTGTAGACCAGACCTAAGATTCAGAGTGTTATCTCACACTTCTCTATTACATACGTTTTAAAAAAAAAAGTTTTAGCTTCTCAGATCAGCAGTAACATTTCATAATTTGCCTATGAATTTTGCATGTTTTCATTAACTATGATTGATGACAGAAAAAATCCAGGTTGTCTTTTACATGCAAACCATTAATGTGAAATAGACAAGACAGCTTGGGAATTTCAGCAAATTTATTTCTCAGGGCCACTCCCTAGATCACACAGAGGCATCAGATTACTATAAGGGTTGGAGCAGGAGTCTAGTTCAGTTCAGTAGTGAAGGAATTTGTGTTGCAAAAGAAATTAAATGTCTTGTTCATGGGTTGCACTATAATCTATTTGGGCCTGATTTACCACCCATTGAAGTAATTCCGAATCTATCAATTGATTTCAGTGGGCATTGGATAGGGTTACCAGGTGTCCGGTTTTCAACCGGATCACCAGGTTGAAAAGGGACCCTGGCAACTCTGGTCAGCACTGCCATTAAAAGTCCGGTCAGTGGCTCAGCAGGGCTAAGGCCGCCTCCCTGTCTGGCTCTGTGTGGTTCTCAGAAGCAGCACCATGTCCCCGCTTTGGCTCCTACATGTAGGGGCGGCCAGGGGGCTCCGCACGCTGCCCCGCCCCAAGCGCCAGTTCTGCATTTCCCATTGGCTGGGAACCGCAGCCAATAGGAGCTTCAGGGGCAGCGCCTACAGATGGGGCAGCGTGCAGAGTTGCCTGGCTGCGCCTCTGCATAGGAGCTGGAGAAGGGACATGGCACTGCTGCTGGGAGCTGCTTAAGGTAAGCGCCACCCAGAGCCCGCACCCCTTATCCCTCTCCTGTGCCCCAACCCCCTGCCCCAATCCTGATTCTTTTCTCACGCCCCAACCCCCTGCCCCAGCACTGAGCCCCCTCTAGCCCTCCAAATTCCTTAATCCTGGCCCCCTCCTGCACCTCATTCCCAGCCCCACACCGAGTCTGCACCCCCAGCCAGAGCCTTCACCCCCTCCCCTGCACCCCAACCTGGAGCCCTATCCCGCACCCTGAACCCCTCATTTCTGACCCCATCCTGGAACCTGCGCCTCCCCCAGCCCAGAGCCCATTCCCCCTCCCTCACCCCAACCCCCTGCCTCAGCCTGGAGCCCCCTCCCATACTCCAAACCCCTCGGCTCCACCCCCTCGCCTGGAGCCCCCTCATGCACCCCAAACCCCTCATCCCTGGCCCCAGCCCAGAGCCCACATCCTCAGCCAGAGCCCTCTCGCATCCCAACCTACTGCCTCAGCCCGGAGCCTCCTCCCACACTCTGAACTCCTCATTTCTGGCCCCACTCCAGAGCCCTCACCCCCTCCCACACCCCAACCCCCTGAGCCAGCTCGCTGAAAATGAATGAGTGAGTGAGGGTGGGGAGAGTGAGTGACAGAGGGAGGGGGGATGGAGTGAGCGGGGGCGGGGCCTCAGAGAAGGGGCGAGGCAAGGGTGTTCGGTTTTGTGCAAGTAGAAAGTTGGCAACCGTAGCGTTGGATCAGGGCCATTGTTACCAAGGACATCAGACAACTGGGGGAGGTTGGTTAATAAATGTTATGAGCTGAGTTTAACCTTGTTATAGGTTCAGTAAAAACCTCATTGAAACTGGTGTATGAACTCATTGAAACTGATGCCCTTCACTTGAGATCGTTGTAAGAGACATTTAAGGGGGGCTACACTCCAAACAAGGCCTAATAGAGTCTGCCCAGAAAATTAGCACCATGTAGGCAGAGGGTTTGACAGAGCATTGTTCTGACCAGGGATGTATGTGTGACTGTATATGTGTGAAAAGAGAAGCGCAGGGGTGGGCAGGAGAGGTGAGCAGGCAAGAAACACAGAGACTCGGACCTGGTCTACATTTAAATATTAGATTGGCCTAGCTATGTTGCTCAGGGCTGTGAAAAATTTAGCACCCCAAGCACGGTAGTTAGGTCAACCTGACCACCAGTGTAGACGTGGCTAGGTTGACAGAAGAATTCTTCCATCAACTTAGCTACCACCTCTCACAGAGGTGGATTAACTACATCAGGCAACAATAATATAGCTGAGGTCAGAAGTCCATGGAAAATTTGAATCAACTGTGTAAGGTTCTTTTACCTAAATATTAAGAGATCTTCAGGGATTCTACTGAGGCTTCCCGTGTTGTTAACGTACTTTCACGTGTAATATAAAATTTACAGCAGTTACGCTGGACAGATGTCTATGAGCCACCAGAAAATACAGAAGAAAAAACAGTAAAAGACAATTTTATGTACTCCTTGAACCATACAGAGAAGCAGTCAGGTAAACCAGGATTTCTGAAGCATTAGTCTGTGGTTAATTTTGTGACTGCTGCTTGGGATAAACAGTAACTCTTTTGTGGCATGGAAATAGCACAGGAAGTGACTGCTTTTCTCTTCAAAATATCTGTTATGGGGACACCAATACAGACGCTCCCCAACTTACACAAGCTTTCCATCCCAGAACGCCTTGCATAACTCAAATTTTGCATAAGTCAGAAACGTATACCCACCATTACGCCCAACCCCCCCCCCCATTTCTAGCTTATGGAACTTTTTCCATAAGTGCAGATTTGCGTAAATTGGGTTTGTGTAACCCGGGGGGCGTCTGTAATGAAAAGATTATAAAGTTTAATTTTCAAGAGTGCTGTTGTGGATACAGTTTCTCTGAAGCCATGTTGGACCTTTTTTTCAGTTTGTGTCCCAAGTCTGTGTGCACAGCTGGGACAATGTCACTGAAAAGATCTGAAAGTGAAGTGAATAGCACAACATTTTTACCATTATTTATTTGTATTATAGTAGCCCCTAGAAGACTCAACCAAGATAGGGGCCCCATTATGCAGGAACTATATGAACACAAGAAACACATCCCTGCCCTAAAAGCTTACAATCTGAATTAACAAGACAGATAACATGCACATGGCATCCACTCAGTAACAACTTGGTTTCAGATCCTTTGTGCTGGCAGGCACTTAAAGAGTTAACATATTGGTCTCACTAGACTCAGAAGAATGGCTGACTGCAGCATCAG
Source organism: Mauremys reevesii (assembly GCF_016161935.1). Lineage (NCBI taxonomy): Eukaryota > Metazoa > Chordata > Testudines > Geoemydidae > Mauremys > Mauremys reevesii. The sequence goes on from NC_052623.1 coordinate 122,338,281, forward strand.
TTCTGGGTTTTCAATAATAGAGCACTTACCTCTCTTGGAGCCACGTGTGCCTTTCTGTGCTTCTTGCTCTGACGTGCAACATACCATGACTCCTCCACCATAAAAGGAAACACATCACTAATGGTTGTGCTTCCTCTTCACTGCCACTGGGACAACACTGTTTATTTCATCTAGATTTCTGTCCTTCACTCTGGCTTTATTTTTAATTCCCTCTCATGACTTTCCTTCTGCTCTCCTGGACAGCCACCTTCAGAGGACTGAGAAGAAGAGAATTCCCATTGCTGAAGCATAGCCTTGCACATATCTGCTGTCTGCCTGCCGCACCACTCAGAGGCAGAAACTATGATAAAAATGAATTAATACAGCTAGATTCAAAAGTATGTGGATCATTTATGTGATTGGACCAGCAGACGGCAAATGTAATGTAAAAGAATAAGTCTGAGGGCAAGGAACCAATCTAGGGAATATATGCTAAATTAAACCATCTGGCATATAAAAGATCATAAGGCCAAATTTTGCTCCCAGGTACTCACTACAACCACATTGAAGTCACTGGGAGCTCATCACCTCATATGAGGCAGAATTTGACACTTAGGAAGTTTTATGGAGGTTGAAACCATCAGCAGCATTAAGAAATCATAAGTAAAGCACTAGATAGCCTTGGTAGAGAATATGAAACAAGAAACAAAATTTGACTTTTTAGGCTGCTGGTTGTATCCTATATGGAGTGTGATATACAATATTGCTCACCCTAGCACAAAAATAATGTATAGGATGCAAATGTAATACCCCATCTGAAGAATCTAATTTATGAAGAAAAGTTAGTCATCTTCTCACTGGGGGGAAGAGGAAAGAAGGCTTGGATGTGACCTAGTATATTTTCAAAATTATGAAAGGGATTAGTAAAGCTGATACACATTTTTACACTCTTATCTTGAAGAAATATTTTTCAGTATTTCATTTGTCTGTTATAACAAACACGTAGGAAGAAAAGGGAAAAATTTAATAAATAAAAGGAATAAGTTGCTTATCATTGTTTGCTCATAAAATACTGTAATAGTTTTGTTACTTTTCATTCTGGTATATTTATTCACAGGAAAGGGGCAAGGTATTATTTTGTGTTTGAACTTTTAAACAAGAATTCAATGAGACAGGAAATTGTGTTTTACATGCGTGCAACACTTCCTATTCTTGTTGGAAGCTTGATTTCAGACCGTTTTATTTCAGTTTCAAGCAGTTTGATTTTGAAGCACAGGGATCTAGGGGAGATGGTTAGCATTTCTGTCATTTCACAGACAAGAAATACAACCAACTGCTAGTATGTCTTTTAAGTTGTCAAAACAAGAGTCAGGTTTTTCTTTAACTTTTATCTCATGCATGACCATTATATTTCTCTGCTATATTTCTTTTACATGATGAAGACATACCATGAATAGTACTGGAGAACCTGAATAGACAGTTTTATTGATGGAGCATATCTTCTTCACAAGTTATTCTATAATGGCCAACTGGTGAACATTTTACAATGTGAACTTTGTTTCCTGTTATCTGTACATGTAGCCTTAAGCAGTATAAAGCAGAAGGACAACAGTTCTGACCTCTATAAAAATCCAGTGCCAAAAAGAGCAAAAATGTACATTTGGTCCCTGCTTTGTTGCCAGTAAGGTTCATAAACATGTCATAAGAGAGAGCGTGACTAACATGGATTTTTTCATCACACTAACTACATTCAGACATTTACATTAATAATTATACCAAGATTTAGAATTAATCAAAACCATGCTCTTACTTTTAGTATTTTGCAAGTACCTAGTTCATTTCAGAGTCACATCTGTTGCGTTACTGGTTAGTTATCGTTGTCAACAAACTATGAGACAGTCTAGTCGTCTTTATTTTCCCCTCACATTTAATAACTGAGCTAACAAAAAAGACAATATTTCTGACCCATTGCTCAGATGAATAATTCATCATCCTGCTCTTCTTGTGTTAAGTATATTTGAAGTACTCCAGCTGTAAAGATTATTTATGAGACACTCACAGGCCAACAGAAATTTATTTGCTGCTGTCAAGCATGTCATCGTTTTATTGAGAGAGAAGCAACAGTCTATTTCTATTCAATTTTGGTTAAAGATTTTCCATATCTAGTGTTAGACTGGTGGAATTCCTTAATTAGGGTACTCAGAGTTTGGCAGGTTTTCAGTGCTATTCTTCTGACAACCAAGAGTAGCTATTCTTTCCAAGTCAGATTAACAACAGACTAGAGTGAAAATGTCAGTGTTGCTTGGTTACAATTCATCAGTGTGAATCAATGCTTCACACGGCTCATTCTGGATTTGAACAACCAGGAGATTTCTCAATACTGTATTAGCGATGTATGCTGGGATGTGACTAGATTATGTAATATCTCAATTTACTGTAAAGCTATCCCTTTTGATAGATATTTGGATGGCAGATTTTGACCTTGGAGGATAAAAACAGGCTATTTTAAAGGGTCTAGTTTTATGAAGCATTTATTTTAGTGAAGTATGCATGTTTTTTGAAAATGTATATAGAATCATAGGTCATCTAGTCCAACCTCCTGCTCAAAGCAAGACCAATCCCCAGACAGATTTTTGCTCCAGATCCCCAAATGGCCCCCTCAAGGATTGAACTCACAATCCTGGGTTTAGCAGGCCAATATTCAAACCACTGAGCTATCCCTTTGCCCTGTTTCATTATGTCTTTAACCCTTGCTTTACTTATCTACAAGTTTTATTCTTCATAAATATTTTCTTCTGGAAAGGACTGAAACCTCACTCTAACCTGCCTAATATTGTTTTAATGATTGTTACAGGAATATAGGCAGAGCTCATATGAGAGAACCATTTAACTGGCATGCCTTCTTTCCTTCTTCGAGTTGTCCCCCTATGGATGCTCCGCTGTGGGTGTATCTGCACCCCTCTCCCTCCAATCAGAGACTTTAGGTAGCAGTGTCTGCCTCAAGGCTATCTTGTACTGTGCAGGCAAACCCCCATCAGTTCCTTCTCAACTGCTCTTGGCCTCAAACAGAATGTGTAGCAGTCCCGTTGACTATTTAACTTTCTTTTTCTTGGTAGCCTATATATAGTTCAGCGTGATTCTTAGTTTCCTTTTCCTTTGTCGTACCATTAGGGCTTCTGGGTTTTTTTTATTTAAAAAAAAAACAAAAGCCTTTTTTCTTTTGACCATTTCCCCCCCAGCTTTTTGCTGTGGGATCACCCCTGTTAGGGGTATACCAGGTTCCTCCAGATTCAAGAGGTGCCTGTCCTGCAGGGAGGCAATTCTAGTGACAGTCAGACACTCTTGTTGAGTCCGGTGCGTTAGAGAGATGCACCTTCCACTGAAGTGCACCTTCTGCCAACATTAAAGGCTAGATCTCAAAAGACTCGGGAGCTAAAGTTAAAACTTCTCCTCATGAAGGGTGTTCTTAGGCCAGCATCTCACCCTGGCCCTGAATCCTCTTCAGGACAAAGATCTTCCCCAGAGCCTTCAATGTCCATAGAGATAGAATGTGCGGAGAAAGTTAACTGACTCCCTCCACAAAGCCTCCAGAAAACAGGCTGCAAGCCCTTTAGCTTAGTCCCCAGAATCACCAGCAGCATGAGCCATTTGGCTCCCGCACACCCATCAGACCCACCCTTCTCCAGCGAGGAGTCTGATAGTGACCAGGATGACAATGTCTCTCTGGTCTCACACCATAACCCACCATTACGACATCAGGGACCTCCCCAATTGCACCCACACTCCGACTCTCAATCTTCCAAGTACCTGTGGATTCTACCACCCATGCTTTTCCCCCACCCCCAGTAGTTGTCCTGGGATCCATGGGCAATCTACAGGCCCCACGTTTCTTGGGCATCGAGTGTGTCCCATAGAAAGTCCACTCCACTAGACATTCCCCTATGGCTTCTGTGTCCAGAGCCCCGGAACACGAGGAGGAAACTTTCAGGGAGCAGGAGGCCAGACTGGAGGTGGAAACTGCCCCACCGGTGAACATCTCTTTCTCCTCGCCAGATGAGGCAGTAATTAAAGCCCTGCATGGATAGAAAATTTATATCTACAGATGCAGCAGCAAAAGCAGCAGCATGTTGGACCACTGCTTGCAGGAGCCGGTGTGGCTCCGCCGTCCCCAGGCCTGCCCATTGGGGCGGGAACCAGGCTCACTGGCAGCTGTCCCTGGTCACGTTAGTGTGTGCAAGAGGCTCGCACGCTCCCGGACAGGAGTCCCTTCCATGCAGTGGTGTGCGTTTCCTGATTCCCCAAGACAAAGGAAGGCTAGAGTCCCATACTAGATGGGTAAGGGCATTAAACAGATACATGAAGGCACAAAAGTTCAAGATGGTCACACTAGCAGCCATTATTCCATCTCTGGAGCAAGGAGTTTGGTTTTTGGTCCTCGACCTACAAGATGTCTGCATCCACATTTCAATCCAACCATCTCACAAGAGATTCCTCTGATTTACCTTTGGGCAGGACCATTATCAGTACAGTGTGCTCCCATTCGGCATCTCATCCGCACTCAGGGTATTTTTCAAGGTCCTCTCCATCGTAGCAGCACACCTACACACATTAGGTATTGTCATCTACTCATACCTGGACAGCTGCCGTCTGAAGGCTTATTCTTTCCAAGATGCCCTGTTGGCCACCCGGACGACTGTGCACAGCTCAACACCCAGAAATTGACCTTGACTCCAGTACAATGTCTGGCGTTCATTGGGGCTGAACTCAACACAGTGCAAGTAAGGGCATTCCTCCTGTTGCACTGATCCAACACCCTAATGAGTCTCATAGAGACAGTCCAGGCCAGACCACAAATACTGGCCAGGAATTGCCTCCAGCTTCTCAGGCACATGGCAGTATGCATGATTGTGACTCCACCTGCCCAGTTGTTCATGAGATGTTTGTCGATGTGGCTCAGATCTGTCTATTCTCCAAACAAGGACGGGTTAAACAAGCCGCTATTAGTGCCCTCCAGAGTCAAACCTTCCCTGGACTTGTGGAAAGAACCATCCAACGTCCATGCAGGCATTCCATTTGCACAACCCCCACCGACACTGATTCTAGCCGATGCCTCTCTAATAGGCTGGGGAGCCCACCTTAGTAATTGCAAAGTCCAGGGCAAGTGGTCTCCCACAGAAGCAATTCTTCATATCAATCTTTTAGAATTAAGAGCCATCAGAAACGCCTATGCATGCTTTCTCCCATTTATCAGAGATATTCACACAAAAGTTGTGACGCATAATATAACCTGTATGTTTTACATAAATTGCCACGGGGTGTGTGTGTGTGCCAGATCACCCTCCCTTTGCATGGAAGCCCTGAAACTTTGGAATTGGTGCATCCACTATAATGTGCTCATTTCAGCTGTTTACTTGCCAGGGACACAAAATGTGATAGCCAGCAGTCTCAGTTGGAATGTCTCACATGATCACAAATAGGAACTGAACCATGCAGTGCTTCATAGCATATTTGACCTGGGGGGAACCCTGATAAAAGATCTGTTTGCTACTTACTGGAACAAAAAATATCTCTGCTACTGTTCAAGGGCCAGACTAGGGAAACAGTCCCTGTGGGATGCTCTTATCTTTTCATGGGACAGGGAGCTACTGTACGGCTTTCCCCCATTCCCTCTGATGTCCAAGATCCTGTTAAAGATACAGCGAGAGAAAGCAAAAGTTGTACTGATTGCCTCCTCCTGGCTGAGACAAGTTTGATATCCATACCTTGCACAACTGGCAGTATGTCCTCCGATTCCTCTTCAGACCGTTCCTCACCTGCTCTCCCAAAAGGATGGATGGATTCTTCACCCCCAGCTTATGGAACCACAGGTTCCAGGCTTAGATCCTTCTTGGTTCCAGTGCTTAGAGAGTGAATGCTCTGAGTAGATGCAATTCCAAACAAGTGGAACTGACCTCTTCCTCTCTCCCTCTAATTCTAGATTATATTCTAGACCTCAAAGGCCTGGGCTCTCTCTTATCTCTCTTAAAGTACATCTAATGTCCATAATGGCCTTCTATCATCCAGTGGACGGATGCTCAATATTCACCCACCCAACGACATGTAAATTCCTTAAGGGCATGGGAAACTTCTTCCTGCACATCAGGCCACCCATTCCAATCTGGGACCTCAATCTAGTTCTGAGAATCTTGACTTGACCACCCTTCGACAACCCTTTGGCCATTTGCTCTCTGTTGCATCTGTCCGTGAAGAGGACGTTTCTATTGGCCATTACATTAGCACAAAGGATAGGTGATATAGTGGCGTTGATGGCATATCCACCATTCACACTCTTCTTTAAAGACACAATCATCTCGAGGCCACACCCCAAGTTCCTCCCAATGTAGCCTCCATCTTTCATATGAACCAGCTAATTCATATCCCCATATTTTTTCCAAAACCACATCATGACAACAGGGAGTCAACACGTCATATGCTGGATTTTAGGAGAGCCCTGGCATTTTATTTGGACAGGACTAAGGTTTTTGGAAGTCCCTCAAATTCTTCCATTCATTTGCAGAAAGATCCAAGGGCTCTGCAATATCAGCTCAAAGATTCTCCAATTATATTAATCACTGTTACTGTGCACGTAATCTATTGTCTCCATTAGGGATCCTCATCCACTCCACAAGATCCGTTTCCGCTTCGGTCACGTTTGTTAAAGATGTCCTCTACTCAGAAATCTGTAGGGTGGCAACCTGGGCCTCTGCCCATACTTTCACGGATCACTGTACAATTATTCGGGACTCTTCCTCTGATGCCATCTTCGGCTCCACAATACTGTTGTCAGTAGCAGACTCTACTCCGAAGCCCCAGCCCTCCATGGGGCATACTGGAGTCACCTATAGTAAAGCACGCATGGGGACGCTACTTGAAGAAGTTACTCACCTTGTGCAGTAATGATGTCCCTATGGGTGCTCCGCAACCCACCCTCCTCCCCTCTACTTCAGAGTTCTCGCCAAGGGATTGTGCGGTGAGAAGGAACTCAGGGTGGTTCACCCATGCAGCGTTAGTTAACCTTGAGGCAGACCACTAAGAGGGTCTGAGGGAGGGAGCATGTGTGGGCCAAACGGACACTGCTACCTAAAATCTCCGATTAGAGGTGCCTGGGCACCTACAATGAAGCACCCATAGAGACACAACTCAAAGAACCATTGTTACTGCACAAGGTGAGTAATGTCCTCTTCTTCTCCTCTCATAATTATTCAGTACATTTGGCAAGATTCTCAGCTGGTGTAAATTAGAGTCAATGGAGCTATGCCAATATACACCAGAGTCTGATCTGACACATTATTTTTAATAAGAGCAATGGTTTTCCCCAATCCACCTTGTCTCTTCCCCCTCCCTTTCTTTAACTCAAGTCGTGAACATAGAAAATATTCTGATGGATGGAAAATAACAAATTCATGACATCAGGTGAGTTTCCCCTCCAAATCCTTTTGCTAATTTCTGTATAAATCACTTATTACTCAGTTGTTTTCATTGCTTTGCTGACAATTATAAGTTTTTATTCCATAAATCATTTTTTTTCTGTAGAAAAAAATGTTAAATTCCTTTTGGGTCTTTGTGGAATTTAGATTATATTTAAGCCTGGTCTACATGACATAATTTTTGTTGAAAAAACCCTGTAAACACTGAAAAAGCGCTATAATAAAAGTCAGTATTGCATGTTCACAGTATACTCCCTCTGTCGGCAGAGTGCGTCCACACTTAGGGCACTGTCATCGACAGTGCGAGCAGTGCACTGTGAATCCAGCTCAACACCTTCTGCCGCTAGGCCTTATGGGAAGGCGGAGTGGATTACGGCAAATCTTGGAACTGGGCTCAATGTCCCATGATGCATTGTTTTCCATCCCAGCATTCCACGGGCTTTCAGCTTTCTTTCACGGCATTTTTCAACTGCCCTTGTTTGCTGTGCACCCCGGCATCTCTGTGAAGGAATGGATCCTGCATTGATCTCCTATGCTCTGATAACTGTCATTAGCACATCGCAGACGGCAGTGCAGTGAATCATGAAGTTCCTAACTGAAGAAGACTCCCAGTTGCCTGACATGCTGTGTGATATGGATAGGAGCAACTTTAGATTTCCTTTGGCATTCATGGAACAGCTGCACATGATGGACCATCGCTTTTGGGGTCGGGAAACAAGCACTGATTGGTGGGATTGTATTGTTATGCAGGTCTGGGATGATGAGCAGTGGCTACAGAACTTTCAGATGCGGAAAGTCACTTTCCTGGAACTGTGTGCAGTGCTCACCCCAGCACTGCAGCTCAAAGACACCAGAGTCAGAGCTGCCCTATCCGTAGAGAGACACATGGCAATTGCAGTGTGGAAGCTGGTGACTCCAGACTGCTGCCGTTTGGTCATGAATCAGTTTGGAGTTGGGAAGTCATCCGTTAGGGCTGCATTAACACAAGCGTGCAGGGCAATTAATCGCATCCTGCTACCAAGGACCATGACTCTGGGAAACATGCGTGAAATCATGGATAGCTTTGCAGAAATTGGTTTCCCTAACTGTGAAGGGGTGATAGATGGTACGCATATTCCAATTTTGGCACCAGACCACCTTGCAACAGAGTACATAAAATGGAAGCAGTACTTCTCCATGGTGTTGCAGGCGTTTGTGGTTCACCATGGGCATTTCACTGACATCAATGAGGGGTGGTCCAGGAAGGTGCATGATGCACGTATCTTCAGGAACACCAGTCTGTACAGAAAGCTGCAAGTGGAGACTTTCTTTCTGGACCAGAAGATTATAGTGGGGGATGTTGAAATGCCCATAGTGATCCTGGGAGACCCAGCTTACCCCTTACAGCCATGGCTTATGAAACCGTACACAGGAAACATGGATAGCAGTAAGGAGCAGTTCCACAACAGGCTGAGTACATGCCGGATGACTGTGGAATGTGCCTTTGGCAGATTAAAGGCATGCTGATGATGCCTTTATGGCAGGTTAGACCTTAGTGAGGATAATATCCCCATGGTCATAGCCATGTGTTGTATGTTGCATAATATTTGTGAAGCTAAGAGTGAAAGGTTTGCTCAGAGGTGGAGTGCTGAGGTAGACCACCTGACTGCTGATTTTGAGCAGCCAGATATCAGGGCTATCAGAGGGGCACAGAGGGGGGCAATTTGAATCATGGAGGCTTTGAGGCAACACTTTGAGAACCAGTAATGTGTATCCCTGTGATTGGTGCTGCAAAGTTACATTACATGTAGTTTTCCTAGGAAGCAGTGGTAAAATTTGGGGCCTTAAATTCCAGTAAGCAAATGATTAAACTGCCTTTGCATGTCTTGGTAGAGCTTGCTATCTCAATTTGTAGGACACAAATAAAGATTAGTTATTGTTAAGGCTGTGAATTTGTCACAGAAGTCACGGATTCTGTGACTTTCTGCGACCTCCATGAAATTCTACAGCTGCAGCAGCCAGTTTGGCTGACCCCGGCTCTCAAACTTCTGAAGATTGTCGTATGTGGCTTGGAAGGCAGTAAGTTTGGCCACCCTTGGCATATACCATTTTACTAGCTGTAACTTACATTTAAATAACTATTCAGCTGAGTAATGATTAATTTTTTTTAAATGTTTGCATTTCTAAAACAATATACATTGTAAAATAATAATAATTTCAGTTGTTCTTTTACAGTGTGCACAAGCAAGTAATTTTTCACATTTCCAAAATAAGGCAGGAAAAATATTCATTTTTTTTCCTTAGGCTAATGATCATTTATTCAATTGTGTTGCTTTGACCAGCTTGTAGGTAATTTGTTAGTGAAACACAGAAACACTTAGGAGCAAGATTGTGATCATCTGCTGGTGGTGTCATAGCACTGGTGTAGCATCATTGGGGGCATTCAGGGGGGCCTCTGCTTTTGGGCTATTTCTATTCTTTTTTCATTGTAAACTATACTTTACTCCCTCTCCTCCCCAAAGTCAAATATCTTAAAGGCTAAAGTTTGAAACTGGATCTTTAGCATGTAAGTGGGGAGCATATGCTTTGCTAATTTTGAAAAAGGAAAAATGTTTTAAATTAACAAAGTTACCAGTGTTTGAGAACAACACAAACTTTTCACTTGCACTTCTAGATGCAAATGCATGCAAAATAAGATGAACACATTAAAAAAACACACAAGTTGAGAGCATAGCTGGAGTTTTTCAGACATAATCTGCACATCTCTGCCCCCCACCCTGCTAGCCCTCTCATACCCTTCATCAGAGTTTTTTAACTGTGTGATTATTAGCCCACACATCTAGTTACGAATCTTCTATGCCACAGAATATGCTTATGCATCTAGAGAGACATTTGGCTCTGCTGCCCTAGCTGGGGAATGGGTTCCCATACTAGCCTCTCTCCTACCCAGCTAGGAAATGGCTTTCTTGTTCTGGTAGAGAAAGGGTTTGCTTCCAAGCCCAGACCAGAGATGAAGTCCCCAGTCTGTTCCTGGGCTTCCTTGACAGAGGCCTCCGTGTGGTTCTTAAAAATACCAGACCATTCCTCCAAGGCATACTCCTTAAAGTCCACATGCATGAAGGAGCAAATCAAGTATTCTCCTCCACAGGTGCAGAAGCTTGGTTCTAGTCTATGGAACCAGTGCAGATCTCCTGTGAAATGAGGGAAATAGCTGGGTATGGGGATATGTAGTGTGTGTGGTGGGGGGGGAGGGGAGGTGTGGATAGGGCTGAAGAAATTGCTGTGTGAGGGCCATCCTCCTCACTGTGGATTTACTGTGTGAGAACCCATGAGGCTACTCCAGCCATTGGGTGGGCGTATTCTTCACTGAGAAGATACCTTCCTCTTTATATATTTGTGCAGTACACAGCTAGGTGGCTGGTTCAGGATTGGGGCGCAATTGTGAACTTCAAGGCATATGTGCTTCATAGAAGTCCTTTAGTAGCCCTTACAAGAAACATGCTGGTACATCTAGGAAAAAGGTAACTGTGGGGTTCTATTCCTCTTTTCTTCCTCTTCCTCTCATCTCTACCCCGCCCCTTTTATTTGTTTTCAACACACACACACACAATGAAATGAAATGAAATGAAAAATATAATAATACAGTGGTGAGATAATGGCTTTTAATATTTAAATGCATGAAATGCAAAAGTAAATGTTCTTGTGGAAACATTAATTTGTCTGCACTGCACGTATGCCGTATTCCAGAGTAAGAGCAACAAAGAATACTGGCTTACTATAGAGACTAACACACGCTCTGCAGCATGAGCTGTGGGTGGTCTTCCACCACTTTTTTTTCAGATGGAATCAAGACATCAATTTCATCTCTCTCTGATGAAAGAAGTGTGTATTTCAGTGGGTATCTCATGCTGCAGAACGCCTGTTGTCTGTCTAAGGTGCCAGTATTCTCTTTGTTGCTTTTACAGATCCAGACTAACACGGCTACCCCTCTGATACATATTCCAGAGTACAGCTTTAGAGTTTTAGAATGCCTTTTAACATTTTTTTTTTAGAATGAGGGCTATTTGGGCCAATTTATTTAGCAATCAGAACCTGTATTTCCTGATTTTTGTGTATTTAACTTCACTAGCGCAACATTGCGTTAATGTTGCATTCACATGGAGGGGTGTGTGGGCTTTTTGCATTTTCTGTAACAAAGTAATTTGGCCACCATTTAGATTAGTGAAGCAGAAAAATCTGATTATAGGATTAACACTTCCCCAACTTTTTTTGGCAAAGAAAATAGCAAATTCACCATAGATTTTTGCAAATTAGCTTAATGCTTTCATGAGTGGTTCCTTACTGTTACAGAGTGGTTTTATTGTTGTTTGCACCAGATTGTTTGTCTTTGCTGCTATCTTTTAAAAGTTCAGTGATAACATTTTTCTCTGGAAGATCGCTGTGTGCATATTTATCTCCTGTATTTTCAAGGAAGTCATCAGAACCTAAGCTTCCTGGGCAACATCAAACTCAGCTAAGAATTCAGGTCAGGAACTCCCTCCCTGTTTCCTAGCAACTCTGGGATAGTGATGCTTTCTCCTTTTGACTGAATTGTTCAGCGTCAGATATAGGGATCATCTGGTGCAGAGCTCAGGGCAGTGTTAATAATTCGTACTTTGGGAGAAGCTCATTGGCATAGCGTGGTGTCTGGTTGTTCCTGAGGTATATGATGTGTCACCCAAGTCAAATGGAATCAAGACATCTTCAGAATCCTTTCGCATGAATTTAAAAGTGCCTGTGTTGTTTTTGTTAGTGCTTAGATGTGTGGCTAAGTGAGGGATTTCTCTTGTTACACCAGCAACGGTTTGAATTAGATTGAATCTGGCAAAACAAGAACATATACAGGTAAGCAGTTAAAGTTCATGTTTGATTGGCTTGAAGGTTAATTTCCTTGTGTTGTAAAGTGTTTCTTGGTTACTCAGCTGAACAACATTAAATTGTGCAAATATTGCACTGTCTTTTTACTTATTAAAGTTTCATCAAGTGATAAGGAAAAATAGTTAGGTGGAAACATGAGCTGGCTCCCCACATTGCTCACTGCTTCTGTTTTATGAAGTGCAGAAAACAACCTTTAAACTTCTCTAGTTAATCTATTGTCAAATTTACTAATGAAAAATCCTTAAGTGATTGAGAGTTATTGTTGCCACGTCCTCACTGAAGTTGGCTATTATACATAGTAGCATGTTTACCGAATGAGAATTACTAGTTTTTCTAGCTAAGGGTTGTTTGCAGCCACTGACGTGCATTGCTTGTTGTATTTAAAAGCTTAAAATATGTTGCTGCTTTTTATGTCTATCTCGCTTGTGTACAAGTGGAAACTTATTAGTAAAGGAAAACCGACGATGCACTGTTCTCAAAATACCTAGGAACTAAATTATTTTGCCCGTCTTGTGCTAGTTTCCTTTCTTTTAAATTATTAATGTGCACTAAAGTCCATGAAATACATACCAGAACCCTTGTCCGTTGTTGATTCTTATGTGACTAGTCAGTGTTTTAAAGGACTGTTTCTCACAGAAAATCCTACTTTCACAAACCTGGAAACATATACCTCTAACTTTGTGCAGGTTAATTTTCTTTAGCAGCCTATACAGCTTGATCCGCAGCTGTTGTAAATTGGCATGGCGCCATTGATTTCAGTGGACGTATGCCAAGTTACACTAGCTGAGGACCTGGCCCTATATCTTTGGCGTATATGCCTTCAATATGTATTTGCAGTTCCTTTGCATGTGAATTTATAATGATTTCCATACAATCTGAGCAATGGATATTGAAGACTGGAAATCTTTAACTTGCAACCAATTTTTAAATTTTGGTCTCTAATTTGGGATTCCTTAATCTGAGTGCCTGATTTGAGACGTGTGCCACCTGATTTTCAGATGTGCTAAGTTACCTACAGCTCCTCTTTGCTTTTGCGGGGACTTTTGGTGCTCAGCAGTTCTGAAAGCAGGCCCAAGAGGTCTCAAATGGGGCACCAGAATAGTGGCCACTTTTGAAAATTTTGACCTGGATATCTAGATTCTGATCCCGGGGTCCCAAATCTTTCATTATCACTACAGTACATACTGAAAAGTTTAAGCATGGATTCCTAAGGCATATAAAATAACTTTTGTCTTTTAAAAAAAATACTTTCACAGGGCCTATCTTTTGCCATGACTTTTCTGTGTGTGAGAACATTGTTTACTGTAAAACAAACAAACAACCCCATCCCAAGTATGTAACTTCACACTGATGTGCGTCTGTGTTTGTAGTGACCGAGAGGAGGGAGGGGGAAAACTAGCTGACTGAGTGCTTTAATACTTCTGCTGTGCTGCTCCAGTGACAGACTCTTCCAACCCCCTCCTGTACAAGGGATGTGTCATTAACATACAAGTGACAAGTGGTAACAGGCTCTTCACCAGCATCATCAACATTCTGTGAGGGAAGCAAGTAACAAAAGAATCTTCATATGCTCCCATGCAGGGCTCTGGTGGAGCTGGCCTCCAGGTGGTGCTCTGTCTCTCTGTTCTGTCATGATCTCTGTAGGCTCTCTCTCAGCGTTGTCTTCTGGCTTTGTAGTTCCCCCTTTTCCTTCAGATCACTTGTCTCTCTTGTGTAGTCACGTTGTGTAACCTGGGTGCCCCTCCACCCTTCATGACTCGTTTAGTCCCCTCCTTCTGATAGGTCCTTAATGGCTAGATCCTCGCAGGAGTGCCGTCTCCAGGACCAGTAGGCCTTTGGCTGACGGGTCATATTCTAGTGCCTGCTTTCTCTGATTGATGGCCATCTCTACTCAGTGGTGTCTCCATCCTTCTGGCTGCAACAGGTCTCCCCTCATTGGTAGCAGGGTTTTGATCCTTTGTCCCATCAGTGCCTGCACTGGACTGTTTCGGTACCCTGTGATGGGGGGTTCCTGTGTGCCAAAAATGCTAACAAGGGATCTGACCTGCCTTGAATTCCTCCAAGGCAAACTGGAGTCCGTTGTCAGTGAATACAGGCCCTGGAATGCCATATCTCACAAAGTGAGCCTTCATTTTGCGAATTACTGACTTTCTTCTTATATAAGGAAGGGCATCAACCCCCCCAAGAATTTGACTAGTAATCCACTGTAATGAAGTACTGCCTTTCCTTGAAGATAAATAAATCTGCTCCCACTCTTTCCCATGGTCAGGTGGCCAGCTCATGTGGAAACTGAGTCTCTTTCTGCTGGCAGTAATCACACGGCTGGTGGCATCACACCCTCCTATCTCAAGGAGTGGAGTTGTGTATTCATTCTTGGCCAGTAAACACCCTCTTGAACCCATCTAAGACAGTTCTCAGTGCCTAGGTGTGAGGCATGTATTTTTTGCATGACATCCATACATAACGAACAGGAACAACAGTTCTCTGGTTTTGAAATATGATTCCATCCTGCACGCTCAGCTCATCTTTAATTTCCAAATATGGTTCTGCTCCTATTGGTACTTGGCTTTTATCTTCTGGCCACCTGGCTAGGATTGCTCTCTTGACGGCCTGTCCTTTTCCATAGCCTTGTTGATTTTCATCCGCCTCACTGCTGAAACCAGGAGTTAGATTCAGTGTCCTGATCCCCTTCCCACAACTCGCTGATGCTGGGTATATATGTCCTGCTCAGGGGGTCCACACCAGTGATCATCCTGGACAGTCTGATCTCTGCTTGGTGGCACTGGAGGCTCATCAACCTCTGCTGCAATCCATTGGGAGTACAAAGAAGGTGCTTTGCTGTGGATTGTCTCTAGGTGTTTGTGGGCTACAGAGCCGTCCCTTGGGTAGGGCGAATCGGGGCGACCGCTTCAGGCCCCACACTTTGGGGGGGGCCCTAGGCCAGTGTGACTGGCCGACACAGTCGGTCCCGGAAGAGACGAACCCGTCACTTCTGTCACGGGTCCTGCATTTCCCTAGAGATGGCCCTGGTGGGCTGATTGGGCTATTACTGGATGGCCATAGGTGTACTGATGGAATTGCTCCACTCCAGATACCACAGCCAGAAGCTCTCTTTCCTTTTGGGCATATCCCCATTCAATCTCTGACAGGGCTGTGCTGGCATACGCAATTGGCTGCTCCTGCAAAACAGCTACACCCAGTCCTTTCTCAAGTGCATCACGCTGGCATGTAGCTAGCTCTCCTGGCTGGTAGTACATCAGAACAGAGGCCTCTTTATCCAGGCTTATGTGCCAAAACACATTCCTCACATCCCAAGACTGTAAAGATTCTGGCTTTGGAAAGTTCTGGAAAGATGTCTGTGCAGATGTGTGATTTGCCTGATGGCTTCTTTACCTCTACCATGCTGTTTACCCAGGCTGTACTGGCCTCTACAGATGCTATGATACTCCTGCTCTGCAGACTTTTGAGGTTCTTGCTGGGTTACGTAGCGTCACTGGAATTTTCCATAGTGCTAAGCAGACAGGCTCCATTGTGGGGTCTACTTCCAGTCATAGCTTTCCTTCAAGGCAACTGCCGCCTTTGAAAACATCCTCATCCGCTTTTAAAATTGTCCATGTTGTCCATGGAACTCCTCTTTTTGCTTCTCGCACAGCAGCTATAAAATTCTGACGCTACACCCTGATCAGATCCATGGCTTGTAAGTATGGCTATAGTCCTCAAAGAGGGGTCTGTGGTCCTTACCATCTGCCACCACAAACTTCAGTAGGTACCGTCTGTTATTTTTTGAGTTACTGACTATGAGGTTCAATTTTCCCACAGGCAGCATTATGCTCTCCATTATACATTATTAGATTGTGTCTGGTCTTTGTAATGGGTGTTTGAGTCAATTCATCCTGAGGAATCACAACTGTAGGAGGCCCTGCTATCCAACTGAAATCACACAGGATGTTTCTCTGTTAACATTGTTGCATGCACGGAGGTTAGTATTGTCTCTTATTGCTTTCCTGTCCTGACAGTCTGAAACTGATAAGTTCTCAGACTCAAGGAGAGAGTCATGAGGTCATCACCGCTGTCTGATGTGCCAATCCCCCCTTGTACACATCTGACTGAGTCTTTCTGAGATCTTCCTCTGCACTCACTGCTAAAATGGTTCAGCTTGACACATTCCTGGCAATGCTATCGTAGTGTGGGGGCTCTTCTCCAGTACCTGCTCATGCTGTCTTCCATAGTAAATGCTG
This sequence comes from Mauremys reevesii, assembly GCF_016161935.1. Lineage (NCBI taxonomy): Eukaryota > Metazoa > Chordata > Testudines > Geoemydidae > Mauremys > Mauremys reevesii. The sequence continues at coordinate 122,354,860 of NC_052623.1, forward strand.
TCGTAGTTCCAGGTAATTGCACCTGTTATTTCCCCTTAGTTGTCCAGCAAGGGCACCCACTCTAGGCTTCCGGTTCCCCTGGTCATTGCCTCTCTCCCTCCTGACCGGGGTGTTTCCAGGCTGACCAGTTTCCTGCATTGACAGTGCTATTCCCAGTAAAAGACAGGCTGTCTAAGAGGGCTTCTTTTTGCCTTCTCTCCAGAGACCAATAACAGTGTAATTGCCCACAGTTATAAGTTACCACACAGTTCTTTTTAACCAAACACAGTTGATTCTTGGGTGAAAGCATTACAGAGAAAACATATAAAAACAATAAAAGAACCTACATGCACGCTAATAAGCTTACCAGAAATCAACCCAACACTAACATGGGCGCTAGTAGGAGCAGTTCTTCAAAAACCCCACCCAGGGGTTTTCCTGTGGTTCCAAGTTCATCACTCCTTTTGCTTAGACAAGAACACAGTTTTATGGGGCCTCAGAAGTCCAAAGTCCTTCCAAACTGTCCCTGATGATGGGGGTCTTCTGTGGACCAGAGGTCCTGTCCATTTGCTGGATCAAAAGAAGGCTATGAGCGATCTTAAACTCAGACTGTTAATTCAAAAGTCCTTTCTTTGTCTGTTAGTCCCTTGAGAATCCAGTTTGGGTCTTTGCACTGTCGTGATGTAACAAAAGGTCCCCCCTCAGGGCAAAGCATCAAAGGCTGAATTTGTAGATGGGGGTTTGCAATCGCCCTCTGCCCAGGAATCCCACTTCCCATGTATTGTCCCTAAAGATCAGTCCTGTCTGCTACATTGTTCAACATAGTCTTTGAAGTTTGCAGTACTTCCCAGAGATTGCATTACTCCACTCTTCCTCCTAAAGAAGTTCCATACAGTCCCACAGTTGTACATAAACACTTGTAATACAGCAAAGAGTCCTGTGGCACCTTATAGACTAACAGACGTTTTGGAGCATGAGCTTTCGTGGGTGAATACCCACTTCGTCGGATGCATGTAGTGGAAATTTCCAGGGGGCATCCGACGAAGTGGGTATTCACCCATGAAAGCTCATGCTCCAAAACGTCTGTTAGCCTATAAGGTGCCACAGGACTCTGCTGCTTTTACAGATCCAGACTAACACGGCTACCCCTCTGATACTTGTAATACAATGGACTGCTAAAATACTTCAAATCTCATTAGATTAATGAGGCTTTATTTAGTTGATAAGGTTTGTCCAGGAAATTGCTATCTGTCAAAAATGCATCTCACTATGGGGTATGGATCCCTGGCCACCTGCTCTTCTTTGCTGTTGTCTCACTGCATGTCCTCCTGGGGTATGATGCCTTCTCGAGCTTTCATCCTTTCTCTTGAGGTTTCCACTCTACACCCCACCTCTAAACATCTGTCTAATGTGAGATCATCTTCCTGGAGCAGCCGCTCCCACAGGTAGTGATCCCAAGTACCACAGACTGCCCAGTCCTGAACCAGGGGGTCTGTCAAGTCCCAAAATTGCATGCAGCAGCCAGTGTGTTTAAGGCAGTAACATAGGGGTCTATCTCTTCCCTTTCAGATTGGTCTCTATTGAGAATCCTGTGTTGCTCCAGAATTTCAGGTCTGTGAACAGCTTGAACTCCTTCCACTGGATCCATTGCTGGGCTAGGTTTGTGTCTGCAAAATCCATGGCTCCAGGGATTTTCACACTGAGTTCCATGGCTCACACTGCCAGCTGCTGAACTGCAGAGAACGTCACAGCTCAGACATTACCACCGTGTTCCATTAGCAAAGAGTGAAGCTGAATGCAGGTGAGTTGAACAAGTGGAAGTTCATTAAACCCCATGCACACTGTGCGCTGGTCTGTCTGTGCGGCTGACTTGTTTCTACTGCACCTCCCCCTTTCCCTGTTTTCCTGCTGTTCTGTCCATTCAGGGAAGTTGGGCCCTCTGACTCCAGTTCCACTGTTCGTGAGACAGTTTCCATTTAAACTCTGAGTTCATATCCTTGATCTGGAGCAGAGACAGTATTTATTTTTCCAAATGCAGGGATAGGAAAAGAATGATTGCCTGAAAAAAATTCTCTTTATTTCAAACATAAAATACAAATATAGTGAATGGCATAAACAGATATTAAGAATGAAAGGTTTGTATGTATATATAGAAAATGAGGAGTCTACCAGATCAACAGAAGCTGTTAGATTTGTGAAAAGCTCATAGTGCTTTTTCATTAAACTGAGGAGCAAGATTAAGCACAGGAGGAGGAACCATGGCAATGTAGCTTGATAGGAAGTGGGCAGAAAGTAGCCCTTCACACTGTCCACAAAATAAATCCTATACTTTCACTTTGAAAAGGTTCTCCAATTTAGATTGTATTTTGCAGAGACTGGTTGAAATCAGTTTAGAGGCAATTGTGTGAATATGGCCTTGCATGCAAAATCTATTGCTATTTTTCCTGAGCTGATGTTATCAGGTTGGCATCCATTCAGGATGGAGAAAGCAGAAAGACCCATGGAATGTAATCTCATCCACCTCCAACCTGGGCTCAGCAAAAGGAAGTTCACATTCAGTTGTGGGGAGGAAGGAAATTAAATAAAGTAGCAGTAATTCTCATTAAAAATCTCCTGCATGCACCTCTTTAGAGCGAGTCTAGTGCTAACTGCAAAGCAGGAGCCTGTTCAGCTTTGCATTTGGCCCATGGGTTTAGTGAAATGAGAGAGTGTGGAATGTGTTTACCGGATAATAGTTATTGTTAAGTAAGTGAACTCTGTTGCCTGGGGAGATTTCAGCAGTTGAGATTGCATTGGCAGTGGCAGCACTTCCTGGATAGTGTTTGTGTATGCGGGGGAAGATGCTGGTTTGCCGCTGAAGATCTAGGGAGTGAATGTGATGAGGAGTGAAGAATGGTGGAAAAGGTGCCCACTCTCCCTGTGGAAACAACTTTTCCTCAGACTGCTGCTGCAGCAGCAGCCATAGCCCACTTCCTTCTCACTGCTACCTGTTGCTAGGATTATTGAGGAGGACTGGTCCTGGTATTGGAAACATGGTTTCTTTTTACAAGTGCATCCACGGTGACTCCAGGTTAGAGCATAATAGCAGCAGGTTCTGCAAAATGATGTGGTCTAGCATGAAGTAAAACAGGACGTGCTGCAGGTAGGGGGACAGTATTGGCATCTTCAATGAGCAGATACTAGAAATCAGCCTTCTCGTACTCTGTCTAGTATTAGATGTCCGGCTGGTATAGCTTTCTACAGAGTCACAAAGGGTCGTCTAATAATTGTACTATTTAACTCTGTGTATCCTCTAATCACCTCCTTTGTTTATAATAAGCAATGTTTGGACTATTTCTGCATTGTGCAGACATTTACTTAGACTGTTTTTACCTTCGTACTGTAGGAATTCCTGAGTAATTCAGTAAAGTGTGGCCACTTCTCTGCTATGGCATGCACTTTTCCTCTTTATTTTGCAGTTTGCACTTTTCAATAAATTCTTGGCAAAACAACAGCAAGTAGCCCGGGAGATAACTGTGCAATGCAGGAAGGTATTGCATGTGATTACAGTGAAATGTGAAAAGGTTTTGTTATTGTTAGTTCCTAATGGAGCTTAACAAAATCACTGATTGAATCACACGTTATGTAGCTGGAAGCAAATAGTCAATGCAACATGGAAGGGCTCAGAATTGATGAAAATGTGCAGAATGTTATGAATAAAGGGCTGAGTTCAAACCTGCTGTATGCAGGTGCAATTCCTGTGACTTTATTGGCAAATTTGGTCCACTGAACTTTGTTAATAGCAGCTAAAACTCACTAAGGGCCTGACCGTGTGAAGTACAAAGCACTTCCTGCAAAAAGCCAAGCAGCGTAAACTCCCAATGATCTCAACATTTCAGAGGATCAAGCCCTAAACGATCTTAATTGATGTAGCCTCTTGCAGTACTGTATATACAATACTGTGCAATTCTGCAGGGTTTCCTTTGGTTCCAAGAGAGTTTTATTCTTTTTTTCACCTAGAAAGTATGTGTGTGTATGTATACAATATGGTATATTCATGGTTTCAAAGTGAAAGGGAAGAGCAATGTATGCTGTCTTGTGTGTTCTTTAATGAAGCCATTGAGATGCAATAACAATTTGACTTTCCACTCATTCTGCATAATAATAGGTCTTTAAACAATTGCTTTTGTAAAATAGTTTCAGGAATGTTACATTCAAGAATAATTGCAGTTACTGACTGTGGAGTTTAGATGTAATTCTTCTGTAATTAAACCAAGACATGCTACGTTCTTTCTTTACTGCTTTAAAGGATAGTTGCAATAAGTTTACGATACTTTCCTGAAACTCAGCTCTCAGTCATCTTAGCATGCTGATGTATGAAAAGGCTCCACTGTCCGTAGAACAGATTTCTTAGCTCAAATACTGTTCTTGTACATTAGATACTATTTTAATGCCATTTTAAGAGGAAAATATATGGTTCATTTCTTTCAGCGAAGAAGGCTGATGCACACCTGAAAAATGTGCAATTATTTATCTGTTAACTGTAGCGTAGCAACATTCTGACTTTCTGGGGTCTTGAAACTTTATACAAAGTAGCCCTGCCCTCATCATTCAGTGTTTGCTGCAAGAAAGGAAAAGAGACGCTCTCCTGTTATAGTACCGGACAGCCATACAGCCCGTTATGTTTTCTACTATATAAAATAAAAATAGGGTTGCCAACTCTGACTGAAGCTATTCCAGGAGATTTTTTTTGTCAACATGACATAATGTCATTATTTTAAAATATCCTATTACAATCTCCTGGATTGCTTTTAACAGTCACCTGGAGATGGATGCCAATTCCGGAAGTCTCCAGGCCAATCCTGGGGGGTTGGCAGCCCTAAATAAAAATGAAAAAAAAAACTTTTATTAAATCAGCAACTTTGTAAAGAGAAAATTTTATAATGTGGCGGGTGGAGGGATTATGTCATGAGTATAGTGCATTTTCTGTTTATTTTGCTATGCCTCCTAAACTCTCTCTTTCCCCCCATGGCCTTTTAGGCAGTGGTGTGCTTTCGTTTGCATCCTGTTTGGAGGGGGTGGAAGCTAACCCTGTCCCTTGAACAAGGCATGACCTTTTACAAGACATGTTCTGTTTTAACCATAAATTATTGAGCTCAATAGCTTTCAGTTACATGGTAGGAAAGAATAATTTCCTCCATTGCAGGAATCACTGGGTGCAATTCTACGGGCTGTGTTATAGGTCAGACTACACAATCATAGTGGTTCCTTTCTGACCTCAGCTGTATGACTCTATATATTCTTTGTTACAGTGTGCTCTTTTTTCCCCCAATTTACTTTTTAATAGGTGGCTCTGGAGGAATGTATATAAAGAGTTTCTCTCCTTTTGAACTCACAGCAAAAAGAACGGTCTTTGTCATAGTTTGAAAAAAAGAGGGAGAAGTAGCAGATTCCCCTTCCACCCCCCGTGGAAATTTGTTGTGTTTGTAATAGAGAATGGAATGAGCTGCTGACTGCTGCTGTAGCATTAGGTTTTCTGAGGATTCTACACAGAGAGTCTGCACATTCTTTGGAAATAAATAATTACAAATGCACTAGGGATGAGAGTTCAGGTTGTCTGGTGACTGAGGCAAAATGTACACAGCCAAATCAAAATAAAAGAATTAAACAAAGAAGCCATGTCCAGCATATCTGACTAAGAACTCTCATAAGAAAATGGAAGAGGCAGTCATGACACCACAGTAAGTCAGGCATGCCAGAAGACCTGGGCCATGGGACATCACCACTGTCCAGAGGCCCGTGAAGGTTCTGTTGGTTCCCCTGCTGCTGCTAGGGAAGCTCTACTGGCTTCCTGGGCTTGCTCCCTCCCAAGAGTTCCCACTTTTACCTTCCTACCCATCTATGACTGGGGGAAGGGACTGCACGGGGCTTAATGTCAGGACTAGGTCTGTGGAAAAGGCTAGGGAACCCCTCAGTTGTATACTGAAACTCCTGCTCTGGGTGCTACTGCTTCTGCTCTGCTGCAGGTGAAGTGTTTTATGGATTGGTGACCTTGCTTCATTCCTAACGTTCCTGCTTTTACCTTCCCTGAGTCATATGACTGGGGGAGGGGACTGTGAGGAGCGTGGCCCATGCATCCCTCATGTCAGGATTAGATCTATGGAGAGGAATAAAGAGACCCTCAGTTGAGTCCTTATCCCCTGGATCTGATGTGGCTTCTGTGGCTGTAGCTACTTGCAGCTAGGGACTCCTGGCTGTTGGGCTTCCTCCATACCCCAAGAGTGCCTGCATTTGCCTACCCTGAGCCCACATTAACACACGGCTGTAATCTAAAGGTACAAGTTTTAGTACATTTCACAGTATTTTGAGGGTTAAGGGCCAGATCCTCTGCCCACCGAAGTTATTTTTAACAATGCTTTTTTAAATGTTATTTATACTGAAGTTTTTCGCTAGCAGTAAAATGTTATTTTGTCTAATTGTAAAATATCAGAATATATCAACTGTAGGGAAGGGTGGAAAATTAACAGCTCTCACATTGCCACATTATCTCTTGTATTCTCTCTTCCTTCACCTTTTCTCCCCAAGTCTAATTCTTACATCTTAGCTCATTTAATTTGTAAAAAAGGGGTGTGGAAAGGATGAAAGACAGACCAAGAGAGGAAGAAACCATCTCTTCTAGGAAAATTCTGGTACTGAAAAAGATAAATTACAATATGTTACAATATTGACATGTGATATTTTAGGCCCATAATCTTTTATAATAAATTGATTAACTGAATAGCTGGAGCATTCCATTGTGGAAAAAGTGCAACATAAAATGTTTTAAAATGTTCAAGAAATACAGCTGTCAGTGGTGTGATCAGTCTTTCCCTAACTAAAACAGGATCTTATAGAGAGCAACTTAGGTAGTGCGTGGTATTCCTGAAGGATATGTATGGATTCTGGCTGAGTCTTCGATCCATGGTATGATTTCACTTACTGATAGACTTAACCAAATTCTCGGAGAAACAGGAAACTGGAAAACTAAGCAGTCCATCTGTGCAGCACAAAATTTAGGATTAGGGCCTATCCGGACAATTAAGCTACATAAGCGGCACATGAGCCTCCTTTGGGGAGGCTACGGAGCGCCAGAAGCTCCCTTGAATTGCGGGGGCTACTGGCGCCCAGACCCTGGCCCAGTCCCCCTGATTTCCCGCCCCCGCTCGGCCTCTTCCCCAGAGGCTCTGCCCTCACTCCACTGCCAGAGGCAGCTGTACGCTCTGCCGCGGGGCTCCTCACTGTACCCCACAAAGCCCAGTCCTCAATGCCCCCCAGGGCTCCCTACTGTCCCTTCCAACTTCCCTGTGGGCTTCTTACCTCCTCCCACCCCCTTGGCTATTTACTGCCCCCAACCCCACCCCCCGGGCTCCTTACGGCCCCCCTGGGCATCTTACTGCCCTAATCCCCTGGGGCTCCTTACTGCTCCCTGTCCAGGGATCATTGCTGCCCCACCCCCCAGGGTTCAGTCCTGTCCTTTCCCCCTGATCACACCCCATGAGGCACTGGGAGGGGAAGGGGAGAGGCCCATGCTGCAGCCGGGGGAGGCAGGGCAGCTCGGGGGTGCGGCTGCCCGGGGAGCTTGGGTTAAGCTGGACTCTGGAGCTGGCCCTCAGGAGGCAGGAGCTCCACCCCACCTGGCCAAGTGCACCACCACCGACAGCCCAGAGTTGGAGCAGCACGCTGGGAGTAGGTGAGTGGGGGCGGAGCACAGGTGGGACTACAGTTCGGGCACCAGTGGGCCTAAATGTTTTGTAGAATTGAGACCTTAGGACCAGATTTTCAAAACTGCTCTCTAAGTAACTTGTCCAAAGTCCCATAGAGCAGTGGTTTTCAAACTTTTTTTCTGGCGACCCAGTTGAAGAAAATTGTTGATGCCTGTGACACAACGGAGCTGGGGATGAGGGGGTTGGGGTGGGGGGGTTCAGGACTGGGGAAGTGGGCTGGGGTGTGGGAGTGAGGGCTGTGGGGCCAGAGATGAGAGGTTTGGGGTGCAGGAGGGAGTTCTGGATTTGGGGGACTCAGAGCTGGGGCAGAGGGTTGGGGTTGGAGTGCAGGAGGGGGCCAGGGCACTAGGCTGGGGGTGCAGGCTCTGGGGTGGGGCTGGGGACGCGGGGTTTGGAGTGCAGGAAGGAGCTCTGGGTTGGGGGAGGCTCAGGGCTGGGGCTGGGGCAGGGGACTGGGGTGCGGGGTTGCAGCACAGGCTTACCTCAGGCAGCTCCCGGTCAGCAGTGCAGCGGTGGTGCTAAGGCAGGCTTCCTGCCTGTCCTGGCACCGCAGACTGCACTGCGCCTCGGAAGTGGCCAGCAGCAGGTCCGGCTCCAAGGCGGAGATGCGCAAGTGGCTCCGTGTGGCTGTTGCCCGTAGGCATGCCCCCCCACCCGATCCCATTGGCCAGGAACCAGCCAATGAGATTGTGGAGCCGATGCTTGGGGTGGGGACAGCGCGCGGAGCCCTGTGTCCCCCCCGCCAAGGAGCTGGACCTGCTGCTGGCTGCTTCCAGGGTGCAGAGCTATGTCAGAACAGGTAGGGACTAGCCTGCCTTAGCTGGGCAGCACCACCGACGGGACTTTTAACAGCCCGTTCGGCGGTGCTGACCAGAGCCACCATGACCCCAGTGCCTTACATTCCATGACCCAGTACTGGGTTGCAACCCACAGTTTGAAAACCACTGCCATAGAGAGTCAGTGACTGAATGGGAATAGATTCCAGGAGTCCTGACTCTCTGCTAGACTGTACTCACTAGACAAAATTACATTCCACCCAACAGGTAATTCATAGTTTTCATTTTCAATCCATCCATTTGTTTGTGATTCCTGTTTTGCAGTTCAGCAGGAAAATGCAAATGCTCATTTATCTAAATAAATAGGCAAACAAATCTTTATTTAGTAATGCAAAGCTAAAACTCCTTCCCCAGTAGGAGTGAGACTGAATGGGACAAATTTCTTTGTGACATGTAATCATCAAGAAACGGACACACCTCGTTGTCCTAGTCACATAGTATGTTTTCATAACATAATTTTAATGAGAAACTACTGACCTTCTGCTCCACTGAGCATTGTGTTTGTTCATACAGATGAATGTAGATGGTTGTGATAGGTCTGTAACAGCTAAATCAAATGCCGGCGCTGAATCCAAACTGCAAATGATTATCATCTGAACATTCCCACGCCTTGGTGATTTGAAATCCAAATCAAAGCCTTGCTAAATTTTAGGGTGTTGGTATGCAGTGTTCAGATTTGGTTCATTAGTGTGCAGGCATCATAGGGACCCCTGTATTTAAAATAGTGAGATTTACTTCTAAAGCAGGGGTTAATACTTTGCTGAGTGTAAATGATATTGTGTATCTGCCCCAGATTTACAATGCTCCCTTTTTAGTACAGAATGGTTTTTCTGAAAATTGACAAGTAGTACTGTTAATTTCCTTATGAGTTTTTATAAACTTTCAAAGTAACCCTTTCTGACATTTTTTGGTGAGTCTAATTTTTTTTTCTGATCACTCTAGGAGATAAATTCCTAATGTTTGAGCTTTGATAATTAGCTCACTTGTAGACTGGAAAATGCTACTTTAAATTTGCCAATCTGAAACTTTTAAACATCTTTGTCATAAACATCTCTATGTATGAGAGTATTTGTTACCAAACTGGTTTATCATCCAAAATTTTAGTAACAAAATGACTTCCAAATATTCAGATAATGAGTGGTCTATACTCTATAGCAGTGTTTCTCTAAACAGAGGTCGCTGCTTGTTCAGGGAAAGCCCCTGGTGGGCCGGGCCGGTTTGTTTATCTGCCCCGTCCGTAGGTCTGGCCAATTGCGGCTCCCACTGGCCGCGGTGGGCTGCTGGAAGCGGCGCGGGCCAAGGGACTTACTGGCCACTGCTTCCCGCAGCCCCCATTGGCCTGCAGCAGCGAACCGCGGCCAGTGGCAGCCGCGATTGGCCAGACCTGCGGGCGGGGCAGGTAAACAAACCGGCCTGGCCCACCAGGGGCTTTCCCTACACAAGCAGTGTCCCAAGTTTGGGAAACACTGGTATATAGGATGTTTAAGCTCTATAATGTGCCTGATCTTCAGCTCATGTAAATCAAAGTGAATGGAGCTATGCCAGTTTGCACCAGCTGAGGATCTGAGCCTTAGTGTCTGTATCTTATACAGGGACTGCAGGATCCAAAGAGCTCACACTGTCTATTGATACTACCGAGTGTAAATAGGGTCTGGAGTTAGGATATGGAGGCACCGATTTGGGTCTATGCCTGTCCTTAGCGTTATAATATCACAAGGTGAGGCTGAGGTTTTTCTGGCACCCCAGAGCTGGAGAGCTATAACATGAATAATTGATTAGATACCATACACATTAATCTGTCACAAGCCATTGGGTATTTTAGTGGGTGTGTGGGTGTGTGTGGGGGTGGGGGTGTGTGTGGGGGTGGTGCCAGTGATTGAACCATACTATATATGTATGTATGGTTCAATATATATAGGCTAGTCTCTGCTGTATGGTTTAGTCACTGGCACCGCCCGCACATACACTCAAGCCAAAACCCAGAAACCTAATAAATGCCACCCAAGGTCAACAGCTGGTGATGTCAGCAGGGCTCTGCAGGTACTGAAGGTGGCACCCTGTGCTGCTGCCTTTCCTAGACCACTCCCTGGGAGGAGGCCCCAGAATCCAACATGCTTAACATCAGTTAAAATGTTCTCTGCCTCCTAGGGAGAGCTGGGCCTTGCATAGGCTGCACCTGGGAGTGGGAAAGCTCCTGCCTCAGTTGGTTCATTGGGAGTAGACATGGTGTGGGAGTCCTCTGTGGGACTGGGCATCAGGAGGGACTTCTCTGGATGATTCCCCCTATCTCCAGCTGCTCCATCACTGCTGCTGACTGCCTGCTGAGGAGATTTGGGGAGGTTCTGGTCCCATGTGCTCAGAGTTAGCCATCCTGCTTCCTCTTAGTTCTGTCTGTCTTTCCTTTTCCTCCACCCCTGCCCCATGTGAAGGGGCAGGTAGGCTCTTTGGACAAGACCCCTGGCCTTGCTGCTTCACTGCATTCCTTAATCAGGCAAGTTACTGCACTTGCTGACTAACCTGAGGCACTCCCTTCCCTCATTTGCATGTGTTGAGCCCACTATCTCCCCACTGTTTACCTTTATTGATTATTAATTATGCTAAATAATGACAATTAAAAAAAAATCAGAGATTGATTCTGGAAGGTTTTATTTTCAATGAATTTTGCTGTCCTGGTTGATGTAGAATGTAGATCCTGAATATGGCAGGAGAAGCATTCATGTTATTCTGTGGCGGCGCATGACGTCAGATGCATGGCTACCCCTCTGATACTTTCTGAAGAGATGGTTCACAAACTATGGAAAGTTTGGGACCTCGTTTTCTGTCAACTGAGGCCAGTGACAGAACTGTCATAGAATGAAATGGGAGCAGGATTGGAGGTTGTCTTAGGAAGTTGCAACATCCTATGGAATTCATTCCAATATTACCTAAAGCACTTTGCCCTATGACTTATTTTTATTGTTCTGGGTGTATACACTTAGGTGTGTCAGTTTAAAATCGTCATTTGATTATTGTAAACTAACTTTTCTTTGAAATTAATAAACACCTTTTTTTCCCCCTTATATTAGTGACTATCACATGAGTTCCACAAGGATAATGGATACTAAATTGCGAGAGGCTGAAGGATGTGGTGAGGACAATTCAGGTAGAGTGCCTACTTTCCATGTGTATATGAAAAGTATTCATTTACTGTTAAGAATTCTTGAGTTTCAGTCAGGGGCGGCTCTAGGTATTTTGCTGCCCCAAGCATGGCAGGCAGGCTGCCTTCAGCAGCTTGCCTGCGGGAGGTCCCCGGTCCCGCGGATTCGGCGGCACACCTGTGGGAGGTCCGTCGAAGCCGCAGGACCAGCGGACCCTCCGCAGAAATGCCGCCGAAGGCAACCTGCCTGCCGCCCTCGCGGCGACCGGCAGAGCGCCCCCCGTGGCTTGCCGCCCCAGGCACGCGCTTGGTGTGCTGGTGCCTGAAGCCACCCCTGGTTTCAGTACCATTTGGGCTTCTCACAGGAGTGATTCTATTTATTTAGGGAATGTGCTCACGTGCACTCTCTGATATATAATTCTGGGACATTTTCAGATGCTTAAATTAAAACACTTTCTTAGAGTGAAATTCAGATGTTGTGTAAGTGGCATAATTCTTTTCACTTCAGTGGACTTGCAGCATGTCTGATATTTGGCCCTTTATCTCTGGTGACTTTGTTATAATCTCTGCTGTTCAAAATGTGTGCCCATTCTGTATCAGTTTGCATGATGTCCCTGCAAGACACCGCCGCGAGTGTTTGGGTTTTTGTTGTTGTTGGATTGCTTTGGGTAAAATGCTAATTTTTATCACGAAAAAATTGCAATTATCCCTATTTAAGCTCCTGCCCCTCTGAGCAGCACAGCAGCACATTTCAAGATTTATTGCTTGATTCCTATTTTAATATTCTGAGCACCAATGAGTTACATAATTACCACTTAAAATATTTTGGATTTGTTATAAAACTGATATTATTAAAAGCATTAGCCTCCTGACACTGCATTTTCCACCTAAATGTGACATTTTTGCATTTAAATTAGTTTTGCCATTTGGAAACAAGACTGTCCAGATCTTAACTGTTTAGTTTGCTAAATTACAACACTGAGTTTCCAAACTGTAATTTCATCTCTGCATCCCAGTCAGTTAACACAGTGGTTTTTCTTCATGGTCTAATTCTATTAAATCTTATCTGAAAAGGCAGGTAGAAAAGGTATTAGAAAAGATCCTATTTACTGTATTATAGGTTATTTCTAACATGCCATAGGCATCACAACGCATTCTGCCAGATAATAATAATAATAATAATTTAATAATACCTTGCAATCAATTTAGACTTGAGAGACCTCTTAATACAAAAACAAAACAAACAAACAAACAAAAACCCCACAGGGGGCCAGGTTGCTTCTTCCAATAAAAACTTCTTATGAAGAAATCCAATGGAATTTCATAGAAAATTATGACTTTTTTCTCAGAATTTTAAAACTATCATATGGACTCTCCTTAATATTTCTTTATTTAGGAAAGAAAAAGTCAAAGTTCAAATCTTTCAAAAAGTTCTTTGGGAAAAGGAAGAGGAAAGAAACCTTACCATCTTCAGGAAGCATCACTCTGAAACCATGCCAGTCAGCTAGTGATGTCACAGTCCCAGAGTCTATGCACATTGACTATGATTCTGAAGATGAACATGAGTAAGTCTTACTTTTATTCACAAACAAGGAATTGCTTTTCCAAAAGACAGAATGTTGTTTATGAATTAAATATCCAAGTGCTTACTGTTACTCAAAAAGCCATATTCTCAGGCACCTCACTTTCTTTAGGAAAATACTGATTGTAATGGGAAAATTGCAAGTAAATGTGATCAAGGTGCAACAATTACTAATATCTCATCTGAGAAATAAACTTCATTATAAAGTTTTCAAAAGTGCTTAAGTCCCATTTTCAAAACTGACTCTCAGGAATTTAGGTACCTCAATCTCATTGAAAGTCAATGGAATTTCAGCTCCTATGGAACAGATTTGCAAAGGTATTTGTGTTCTTCAATATAGAGATAGGCACCTAGTGGAATTTTCAAAAGTGTCTAAACAGGTTAGGCATCTAAATGCCATTGAAACTAATGAGAGCTAGGTGCCTAATATGCCTAAGCACTTCTGAAAATCTCACTAGAGCTTCTTTCTGCATCTTTAGGAATGTAAATGTTGTTGAAAATCTGACCCAAAGTCCGTTTTGAAAATGGGACATAGACTCCTAAATCACTTAAGGCGCTTTTGAAAAGTTTTCCCTAATTTTTAATCTGCAACATTTAAACCATATGAGGCATATGGTATAAAATTAAAACATTTGATTTAATAGACAGACAGAGGGAAAGGCCCATTATTCTTTGCAATGCACTGCCTTAAGTAGAGTTGGCTGCTCAGAAAGAACGTTTTTGTTTTAATGGACAGTATTTCCTCATGAACAAGATTCTGGTTATTCCAGAGATTACATAGCAGAGGAAAAGAGATGCTATTTTTGCAAGTGTGGATAGGTGCTGGAGATCAGACCTTCCAAAACGTACTGTCCATTAAGGTGACATTAAACAGTATTGCCACTAGGCAGCGCCACACAACCAAATAATCTTTTAATAAAATAATTCAGGTTTCTTAGTATTGGCAGTAGTAACATTACTCCTGCTTGGTCTTTAATGTGAAGGCCTGGGTGTTACCCCAGAGCATCTAAACTGGCAGCAATAGGTACAGCAGAGTTGTTGCATTCTTGCTCAACAAGAATCCTTAAGAACAGTAATGGTCAGACCTTCCCAACATGCTCTGTAACTCAGCCTTATCGTGTTGCAATGTGTGTATAGCCCTCTGACCTCATTCACATGCCCTGTTTTTGTTACATTGTTGTTTTTATTCTTTTTTGTATAAAAACAAAGGCAATAAAATACTCTGAAAGAAAGGAAAATGAATTCTCTCTCACACCATTTTTTGGGACATTTGTAAACCTCCAGCGCCCATCTAGAAGGTTTACATGTCCAGAAAGAAGATGGAGCAATTAGAAAACAAGGATACATGTGCTCATACAACATTGCTTCTCTAGTTGTTTTAATCTTGTAAAATATAGGTGCATAAAGGAGCTGTAACGCCCCTGACTGGCACTTACTTAGAAAATTGCTATAGATTTCTCTCTGACCTTGGCTGCATTACAGGGATCACATTTTCACTTAGACAAACTGTTCTCGTTGTGTCTTTAATGTATTGGGCACATGCAGTAGGCTTTCCTTCCTTCTGCAGCTCGAATACAGATAATCTCTTTCCACCTATTGTTTTATCAAATATATTTATAGCTACCACTGCAAGGAAAATTTCACTCTTCGTTCATGTTTGTGTTCCCTTATGTCCCTCTGGCTGTATCTCAGTTTTGGGGCTACACAATTTTGTTCTGATTTTTTTATTTACTGGTAGTAGTGTTTTTTTATAATCTCTTCAAGATTCCAATGCCATAGAGAAACTAATAGCTGTGAAAGTTCCAAAATGTCACATTAAGATTTGCTATATTCTTTTGTTTGCTTTATTTAAAAAGAAAGAGGGGGAAAGAAGCAAATCAGTCCTCACACATTTCAGATCTCTAGGCACTGCGGTAGTACAAATGAATAATAACACCATCAGTTAAACAGAGGCAGGTACACAAGTGCCAGTATTTTGGATGTTACTGGCAGGGTTACCAGTCAGCCAGTGCTACTACCCTGCCATGCAATGAAACTTACCAGGTCAGAGCCTTACCTGTGAGACCCATGGAACTGCCCTACGGTTCTCTGGAAGAAACAAGGCATTTGGTTCACCCTTTGCAACATTTGTAGAAGCAGTTACTTGCTACTGCCCTCAAAAATCAGAAGTAAAATGCGACTATTAAGGGTCCCTATGTTAAGAGAGAAGAATTCTCACATCTCCTCTACAAGCCCACAAGCAGTGTCCATGAAAACTGTAGTTCACAAGTTCCACTGAGACTAGCAGCATTGCATTCATAGGTTCCAGTATTGCAATTGGTTCTGCAGAGGTGAGTCTATCCTAGCAGATCCTAGGGGATCCATGGGAGTCTAGAAACATGTCCTATATAGCCAATGTGGCAGCCCTCCCCTCCCCAACTCTACTGGAGTTGTGTCAGCAGGATTCCCCTCTCTTCTTTCCTGCCCCCCATGCCATGGCTTTCCCCACAAGGAAACAGATCGGTGAAGATGTTAGTACAGGCTGGTAGAGGGGCAGTCTGTACATGGAGAACCTTATCGGGACTCAGGAGTGTAAAAGGGAATAAGTAATGCACACAGATGTGTGTAAAAATTATTACCTTATAGTTTTAATAGAGAAGAAACTAGGAGGGTTCTGTAGAGACTATTCTAAAAACACTTAAAATTTAATAGAGGACAATATCCTTTCCATAGTGTTTTTTTTCCTTTTGTTCGGAATCCTATATAATTCTATAGGAGGGATATAATTCTTTATAAAAGGTAGGATTCTTAAAGAAAAACCCACTGTAGAAATTAAATTCTGTAGGGTTTCACATCCAGGATTTTAGTAGTCTGTTTTATCAGCATTACAGATGTCACTGCTTTTAAGTTGTTTTCTTTTTAAGCTACTACACAGGTTTATCTGAATGTTGTGACTATTGTTTTCAGTCAGCCATTTAGAATTTCAGGCATAATGAATGATATATGCAACATACATCTGATATCTCCATTTACAAGATCCTCTTTAGTTAATCTAGGAATTAAGTATCCGGTAAAAGGACTAAAACCACAAGCATATACATGTTCACTAGCTTATTATATTATCCTAGGACCCACACGGGTATTATGGGAAGCAGAGCGTTATCACATGACAGCATTTTCATTCCTGAGCCTGTGCAAGAGCCTGAGAGGCCCGTCCGAGTGTTTTCTCAGGAAAACGTTTCTGATCGGATTAGAGCGTTGCAGGTAACACAAGACATTCTTTTAAAATATTAGACATTGAGGTTCTTTCAAACTTTACTTTTTAGAATTGTCTATAACTGAACATTTGGTTTCTGCCAAATAACAATAATTACATTCGGGCGGTGGTTCTCCAACTGTGGGTCGAGGTCTCAAGGTGGGTCGGGACTCCCTTTGAATGGGGTCACCAGGGCTGGCTTAGACTTGCTGGAACCCAGGGCTGGAGTTTGAGCCCCACTGCCCAGGGCCGAAGCCAAAGCCCGAGGGCTTCAGCCCTGTGTGGCGGGGCTCAGGTTACAGGCCCCCTGACTAGGGGCTGAAGCCCTTGAGCTCCAGCTTTGGCCTCCCAGCCCAGAGCGGTGGGGCTCGGACTTTGTCCTCCACACCCCAGGGGCAGTGGGGCTTGGGTGGGCTCATGGTTCGGTCTCCCCTCCTGGGGTCGTGAAGTAATTTTTGTTGTCAGAAGGGGGTCGCGGCGCAGTGAACTTTGAGAAACCCTGCATTAGTGCATAATTGGTTAATCCAACAACATTACTATATCTTGATCCAATCTTAATTAGAGTGATACGGTATATGAGCTGTTTGGTACTCAGGGAGAACCTGAAATGGAGGTGCTCTATGCTCTGGCTCATTAAGTTGTATCTTGTATGTGTAGAGTTAAAATCAAAATAAATCATTGGAGTGGACAGAGTCAGATAATGTGGAAAAAAAACATTCAAAATGTATTTCCATGTCATATTGCAGTTAAAACTCCAACATAGCATGAAACTGAGGCCTCCTCCTCCATTTGGCATTCATGCAAAGCGGATAGATGATGCTGGAACTAGTTCTGAAGATGATGGGTTACCCAGGAGTCCTCCAGAAATATCTTTGCTACATGAAATTCTAAGTTCCAGCACAGCAACAAGGGTGAGTAGATTGTGATATTGACAATGTCAACACTTACTGGACCAGACTTTCCTATTTGAGCATCCTTTTTGTGTGAAAGGGCAGGATGAATACTTAGTTTTCTGTCCTTCATCAAGTCTGATCTCTCTTCATCAGAACTGGTTGGACTTCTTCAAACATCTGTGCATAAAACCATATTGGTGATAGGTTGTCAGCTGCAGTAACTCCTGGAGGAATATTTGTGTCCCTCTTCGATTTTGATTGTGGTTATGTACCAGTTATGTGTATTGGGTTATTGTAGCCAGCCACTGTAGCAATCCAGAGAAAGAGAGATTACCAAACAGCCAGAAAATAAAAAATAGCTGAAAAATCAGTAGTCTCTTCGGAATCAGTCAATTAAAAACAGAGCTCTCTCATTCTTAACACTGTGTCCTCCAGCCTGGGATGAAGAAACTTTCAAGAATTTGTAATTATTTTTAAAATGTAATTTTGCTATGCAGTATTTAATGAAGCCTTCATTCTTTTCCTGCGTCTCTTATGTTTTATGTTTGCAAGGTCCTCTCTAATTCTTAGAATTTGGTAGCAGCATTGGACAGTAGTTTAGATTGTGTGTGTGTGTGTGTACTACGTGTAGAGGTTTTCTGTTAGTAACCATCTCATTTGTCTTCTTTTACTGAATCTCTTCCTCATTCCATCCCACAGTTCTCTGACTCTCACAAGCACCCTAGCTCTTTGAGTTTAGCTGGAACAGGCAGTGAAGAAGAAGAACAGGTAACTTCCACCAAATATATTAAGAAGCAAGCAACATATATATTAGTCTTTTAAGGAAATTTAAGGCATAAATATGTTACTTTGTGGTCTGTTTGCTGCAAGAACAACCTTTTGTATATGTTATATCTGTTTGCTTTTTTTAATGCTTGTCCTGCTAACATAAAAAGTTACAGTTCTTTATCAACAGAATTCTCCAATGCCAAATAATTCTTGATGATAATAATAAAAAGTCAAAAAGACAACAGACAAGAGAACAGACACCTAAAATGCAGGAATTCTGCAGAGGATTTAACAAAATTCCCGACTGCCCTAATCTATGGAGTTAGTTCATGGTCAGGATTTATTAGTGACTCCTGGGCATGAATTTTAGACAGTGGCTTTCCCCTTTTTATGCTTAAAGATCTTGTATGTTGTGAAGGCTATTTGTTTTAAATGAATTCCCCATGCTGTAATCCTAAGGGATAATAATAATGGTGGTGATGATGATGATGATTAATAATTAAAGACCCCTTCTGATATATCACCCATCTCAAAATCTCAAAGCACTTTACAAACATGAATGAATTTAGCCGCCAAACACATAGATAAACTTAGCCTGTGAGACTGGTATCATTATCCTCATTTTACAGATGAGGAAACTGAGGCAAAGAGCGCTAAATGAGGTGCCCAAACAGAGGAAGTCTGTTGCACAACCATGAATAAAACCCAGATCCTCTGAGTCCCAGCTCCCTGCTTTGACTACAAAACCACCCCATCCTCTTACATTGGTGCAGTAACACTTGGCCTGGTAATAGTGATTAGCATTGCTACTTGGGAGACCTGGGTTCAGTCTTTAGTCAATATCTCTCTACCTGACACAGCATGAGCTGGGAATTCTTCTGGGGCGACGTCTGCAGTCCTTGAGGAGAAGTGAATAGATGCCTTTCTTCAATCAGCACTAAATCATTCTGGTTGATTGAAAAGTGGTTTTGACAGGTTCTGAAGAGTCTCAATTAGTCCTCCTCAGCTGCATTATGGTGGATGCAATGTGGGGGGTAAAGCGAGGAGCATTTTTGAGATGTGGGGAAGGGAATTGCAAAGGAAAAATAAAAAACCTGGCCAGTTCTAAACTGACAGTTATGTGATAATCATGCAAAATATACTTTTAAATCCCATTGAGATGACACAGACTGCAGGCAGCTTTTCCTCTTCACTATATATTCCACATAAAACTATTTGAAATGCTCCTTGTTACTGAGCAAAGTGAAATTTCAACCCATTTTAGAAAAAAAGGAAATAACACTTTTTTTTTCTGAAAACAGGTGTAAATTCTTTTGTAAATGTGTTTTTGCCAATTCAGGATATACCCAGAAAGCGGCACAGTGCGAATGCATTCCTGCCAGTGCAGGCTTTAGCTACAGCTTCTTAGAGATTGGGCTTCTTTAGGAGAGGGGAGGAAACACATCGCCCCAGTGACAGTGCAAGACCTCCCTCCTGGGCTATGGGAGGGCACATGCTGAGCAGCACGACCTGCTACACCTTGAAAAAGATGTAGCCAGAGTCATCCTCTCCCCATCCACAACAGCACAGCTTTGTTGGTTTGAAGGGAGAAGATGGTGTCGTGGCCTTACCTCCACTGGATACTCCCTCTTTGAGACTGGCTCCCCTGCAATGGCCACATGCCCTGTTCTCACTAGTGCAGCCAGCTGAATGATGGTTGTCCCCTACCAGTGTGCACTGCTTTGGAAGGGCTTTCTCAGCCTTCTCCCCCTCTTGTACACACGCACAAGGCCATGACCTGACGTACAATCTCTGCAGCAAATATACATCTGAAACTCAATTCGAACACTATTTTAAGTGAAGCAACAGAAACTGTGTTCTTTAGGTTTCTAATCTAATGATCAGTGTTAGTATTACGTAAAGTCTGGTCTCCAAGTGATCAAGGAGAAAGGGGTGGGGAGGGTGGGCATCGGGCATTCATGTCAGTCCTTCAGGCAAGCAAGTGCTGTGCCTTTGTCAAGGAGCTGAAATGTCAATGTATTCACCGTAAGGTACTAATGTGTAATGTACCCATGTATCATTCTTACACATTAGTCATGTTTGAACAGCAAATTGCAGATATCGTAGAGAAAACTTCAATCCAAATTAGTTAAAACAGCCCTTAGCTGGCATGATTGAGTTATCCCCCCCCCCTTTTTATTTTCTAATATAGAATGATTGGAGATCCAGCTTTCACTGAAGTCTTTGGGAGTTTTTCCATTGATTTCAATTGGAGCAGGAACAGATCTTTTATATACAAAAGATTACCTGTTTGACTGCAGTGCATGAAGCGGTTTTTTGGCACATTGGATACAAATGTTGATTTTTCTCCATAAGCAAAATAAATATTTCACAGCTCTTATTTGAGAGAAAATATCTATATCTGTCAGCAGCCCACAGTACTTGGATAGCAGCACAAAGCACAATGAAGGGGAAAACTGCAATAAGGGAATATATTTGAGTTTCAAGCTGCCACAGGACTACTATAAACAGTGATAAGAGATCACTTTAAAGTTATGACTGATACCTTGGCAATATCCTTTTTTTCCCCCTTATTTTGAAGAATTTAATTATTGAAAGAAAACCCACTTTTAAAAATTCATTTTGTAAGATGATCCTAATTTCATACCTGAGTGGGAATTGAGAATTATGCATAAACCTTGGGATTTACACATTACATTTATGGAAGGCTGAAAAGTTGAACTCCTCTGGCAGGAAAGTACCATATCCTAAAGATACCAAGAGTGTGATTTCTGGATAGATTGTTGTACTAGTTGGAAGTTCCAGGCTGCGAGCAAGCCATGATCTTTTATTTTGGAGTGGGCTGGGGAGGAATGAAATATTCTGTTTGTGGTTAAAAACTTCACAATTTTCCAAATGGAAATAAACATGCAAGTAGGTTAAATATTGGGGACACTAATCTTTGACATTGTTTTCTTAAAGAGAGGGTTGTAGGATTGGAAGGGGATGTGGCCCTGTATGACTGGAAGGCAGAAGGGTTCTAGCCCCGTAGGTTTGTGGGTAGGAGTCAGAAAGGGAGCTGACTCAGGATTGGCCTTTTAAAGTTTTTCCTAATTTCCTTTCTCAGATGTGTTGACACTTTTTTTTCATTTGTTTTAAGTCTGCTATTTAACGGTGACACATTCTTTTCCAATAGACTGGATATTGCAGTCTTCTAGCTGTTAAAATGCAAAACTGCTATCACAGTGTTTCATGTGCAAAAGCAGTAAAGTGTAATTGCAGTGCAACTGAAATAAAAGTAAAAAAACCCCAAACCCCAGGAAACAAGGTTTTTTCTCTGTAAAATTCTTATTTTCATTGTTTGGTTTCATTGTTTGATGTTCTCTTTGGGATTTTTTTTTTTTAGGTCACTTCAGGTCCTTCTTCTAGGCCCCGCTCTACAGAAGGCCAACTATTCCCTAGGCATGCAAGTGCTAAAACTATATCTCCCCGAACATCTGACAGCAGCATCTCGCCTGCAGCTGATTTTGACACTCCGCCTGAATTCTCCACTTGCTTAGATAATTCTGCTGCTAAACACAAGCTTTTAATAAAACCACGGAACCAGAGATCTAGTAAAATGAGAAGACTTCCTTCGGTAATAGTAAAAATAAACAGAGAACTCAGCACTGACTTTAAACTACACATTCTTACTTGACTTGCCATTTATTTCTTATTTCTGCCTTTATAAGCATTTATTAAGTAGTGCCAGAGCTGTGAGTGGATATTTCATTGCTTTCTAATCACTAATGTTTAATAAGCATTCTGTATGCATCTGGAATAGAACCCCTAAGAGCAATGTATAAGCTGCACGCTGCAAGAGGTGATTACTTGTTCATTCTCTTGATATAAGGATTTATGGCTACATTTCATTTCTTCTTAAAGTTACCATGAGGTGTTATTTCAGTGTTTAACAGTGATGATAAAGTTGAGGCTCTACTAGCATTTGTTACTCATTTTTTAAAAACCAGAGCATAATTTGATTGTAACACATTTTTCTGGATGGAAATTTGGTCTGTCAAATCTGACCCTTAGAAAGAATTTTGTTATTGGGCTTTAAAAGAATCCCCAAGGCAACTGGGACATTTTTAACTTTCTAAAGTCACATAAATAAGAGATCACATGGCCAAGAGATGGAGCCAAGTTCTGGTTCCTGGGAACATCGTGCATTCTAATCCCCCTTACACAACTATCCAATCACTTTATCCTTCTGTGGCTTAACCAGCAAAGGTAGAAAATTGAGCAAAAAATATGCCCTCCCAAAAAACCATTTTTTGTATCTCAGTGAAGTTTTTCTGAGTAAAAAAGAGCCATTTTAGAACACATTTTTCAAACTCTCAAATCTTGATTTTTTTTTTAATTGAAATTGTACATGCTCTTAATTATTCACATTAGTGTGTCTGGATATTTTGAACCTCTTATTAAAAAAAGGAAATTGTCTTGTTTAAAAACATAAATATCATTTTCCCCAACTGTGATGTCAAGAGGATTTGTTATTTTTTCAAAACCAGTGAGCAACTTTTGTGCTTCGGAAAGCAGTCTTGAGCTATGCATAGTGACAATGCAGGCTGTATCAGAGAAGCATGAAAAGCAGCAGTGGAAAAGGCTATCTAACCCATTCCTTTCTGCCAGTGCAGGAGTATTGCCAAAGTATATTCACTATTGCTTTGTCCAGTCCTGTCTTAAATAACCAAAGTGATAGAGCCTCTATGATTTCCCTTGGAAAGCTTTTGCACTGTTTAATAGATCTTTCCACTAGTAATTTTTTCCTCGTACAATTTTGCCTGAGTTCTTCTGTCCTGATCTACATCCTGTTTTTATATTCCTGGCCCTTTTTTTGGCATAGACTATATTTTATACTGAATTAGCATGGTAACTTTGTTGTTTGCAAAACTGGAAATAGGATGAGACATAAGTCACTTTAGAATGCAAGCTTTGTACTCCTCAGATTAGTACCTACATCTAAAATATGGATTTACACAATAGACTACAGTCGTTCAGTAAGATAACAATGGCACTCTATGAAAATGCATATTCCACAGGTTAATAAAATGCTTTGAAATAATCCTGTATATTCAGCCAGTTCTAAGGCTAGGACTCTTCAGTTTGGAAAAGAGAAGACTAAGGGGGGACATGATAGAGGTATATAAAATCATGAGTGATGTTGAGAAAGTGGATAAGGAAAAGTTATTTACTTATTCCCATAATACAAGAACTAGGGGTCACCAAATGAAATTAATAGGCAGCAGGTTTAAAACAAATAAAAGGAAGTTCTTCTTCACGCAGCGCACAGTCATCTTGTGGAACTCCTTACCTGAGGAGGTTGTGAAGGCTAAGACTATAACAATGTTTAAAAGGGGACTGGATAAATTCATGGTGGCTAAGTCCATAAATGGCTATTAGCCAGGATGGGTAAGAATGGTGTCCCTAGCCTCTGTTCGTCAGAGGATGGAGATGGATGGCAGGAGAGAGATCACTTGATCATTGCCTGTTAGGTTCACTCCCTCAGGGGCACCTGGCATTGGCCACTGTCAGTAGACAGATACTGGGCTAGATGGACCTTTGGTCTGACCCGGTACGGCCTTTCTTATGTTCTTATGTTCTTATTTACAAAAGCTTATCTCATGTCTGATCAAAAGACTTCCCAAATAAACAGATGCTTTATAAGCTTTCATGAAATATTTTAAACTCTTGAAAGAAAACAGAAGCTACAAAAGATTGGAAGGGTGTGTCACAATTTGACTAAAGATAAGAAGACCATCTGCGGTACATTATCATATTTAATACTTTTATTAGTCCCTTTGCATAGACTTGCTGTTCCAAGGCCAGGCCTTTCAAAGAAGGGTTTGTGTGGTGTGTAATAGCATGATGGGGCTGCTCTTTGCCACTGGAGCACCACAATGTAGTCAAATTGCACTGGTGAATCCGGCCCCAAAAACTGGTCTTCAGAGTCCTGCAGCTCCAGCTTTGCTGGATATTGGCTACAGATACAAAGGCATCAAAGAGGTTAATTATGTAGGGGCAGGAAATGACGTCTTAATTTGATTTCTTGATAGTTTGGTTAGAAAATGTTTACACATGTACGTAATACAGCTTGCCAAGCATAATACGATGAAATCAGCATATTGTACTTGAATATAAACTAATTTAGCTATGTGAGTTCAAGACAGGGACTGTCTTCCTCTCTGTTTGGAAAGCAGTTGCCAGACTGTGGGCTCTGCCACAGTCTAAACAATAAATGAAAGTGTGTGAAGTTATAAAGAAATAATAAAATCTTAATAATTGTTTGCTCTTTGTAGCGGACCCACTCAGAGTCTCTGAATGACTTGAGCTGCACCCCAGAAGAAGAGGAGCACGATGGAAGGGAGATGCTGACAGACTTAACATGTGAAGACTTCACCACCAGCCATCAGAAATTGACACACAGCACAGCTGTGACAAGTGATGTGGCCTCCTGGCAGAGACCTGAAATGCCTAAAGACTTTCCCCATGGCTTGAGACACAGAGATGAAAGGCCTCCCACACGGCAGTTCACTTCTGAGTCTGCCATTGTACAGGAAGCCTTGTTACATGAGAATAATCCTGACGGCTGCCAAACTACACTGGAATTAACACATTCTGCGTCAGATTATCCTTCTTCTTTAGAGCCTAAAGAAAACGTAATCACCCTGTATCTCCCTCTGGATAGAGAAGCACAAAGGGAAAAAGAGCCCCCGGGAACACCGAGTGTGTCCACCAGGAACGTGTGTGATGTGTCAGTTAATACTTTAAATCAAGAAAATAAACAGTTTCTTAATGGGTCTTCAGTGAACAACCTGCTGTCTGAAGAGTATACTTCAACCAATACTGGCAGTTTTTCTTGTTTGGGAGGGCCAGAAAAAAATGTACAGAAGGATGGTCAGATACCCATGGAAACTTCCTGTAATAAGGAAACAAAGGAGTCTGCTGCATTGCCAGCTTCCAGCAAGCAGTTACCTGAAGGGTCTTCTCAGTTCACAGACTCACCCTGTGTTTCCTCTGATATCCCACAGCCTGCTTTGTCATCGCAGCTGGGGTCATCTGATTCCTGGTCTCTGGAGCAAACTACGCCCAATCAAGAACTAGCTGCATCTGACAAGGAAAACAATCAGTTCCTGGGACACAGGGAGGCAATTCTGGGGAAAAAAACAGAGAAAGCTGCCAATGAACTCAGCACCTTGAGAAAATTTTCAGTGTCACCAGCACGGGAGAGACCAAGGGCTGGCAGCCTCCACCTGAAAGAAAACTCAGAATGTGAAAGTCCATTAAATGCCAAATTACCCCTGTCAAAAACCAAACTCGCCTCAAGAAATGAGAGGTTGAAAGAGGATGTGCAGGTGGGCTTGGATCTACAGGAGGAAAAAAATAGCATTAAAAAGCAGGTGTCGCTGGCAGATTCTGACTCTGAGGTCACGGGCAAAGCAGCAGACAAAATGGTGGCTGGCTGTGTTTCTCAGGCCATTGATGCAATTCCAGTGGTATCCCAGTGCCAACCAGGCAGTGAAGATAAAAGTCCTTTTCAAGTAAAACTTAGATCCACTTCACTGTCTTTGAAATACAGAGACAGCTCTTCACCAGAATCAAAGGGGTTTAAAAGATACAGTGCAGAGATTAATTTAGAAAATCAGGGATTGGCATCACTTCTAAAAGGTGAAAAGGCACAGATCAAAAAGACAGCTGATGTAAATATCAATGGCTCTGTGAATGACAACATAAAATCTAAAACACAGTCCTCTGAACAGCTTAACACAAAACCTCCATTGCCTAGAAAGCCTGTTTTGCAAAATGTAAGTAATGCCAACAGTAATGTGGAAAAGCAGGAAGTCACGAAATCTCCTGAATCCAGAAGTAAAGACAGAGACTTGGAGAAAAAATCATATCCTTCAAAAGTGCCTGGTAAGACTTCTGATACTTTATATAGTTGTCTAAGCTCATTTGAATTCAGAGAGGGTTTTTTTATGGTCTTGAAAGGTATAATTCTCTTTGAAACAATGAAGATGACTTCTAGCAGTAACACATTCCTTCCAGTTTACTGAAGCATTGTATACATGCAGATGCAGTTTAATAGAAATGAAATGTTGCAACAAAAAATGAGAAATGAAACCTCTACTACTTCTCGGAGGGAAACAGGGAATGATATCAGCAAAGTAATGTTTCAAAATCATTTGAGCTGATCATATCTTTTTGACTTAATGGAAGCCATGCGAGATATTCTGCAAGTTCAGTCTGGAGCAGCGTCCCAGCTGTGCTAATGAAAAGTTACACAGTGAAGTGGTATTTCTTTTCTAGTTCCAAACACCCAGGTCCTCAACTGTATTTTAGGAGCCTAACTCCAGTGAAATACCTTTGAGGATCTGACCATTAGGCCCCGATCCTGCAACTGGGTTGCCACAAGCCCAGGAGTCCATCCATATGGAGGCAGCTGCAGGAATGGGGCCTTAATAAGAAATAGTGAAACTTTTTGTAATGGCCAGGGTACTGGAAGTGTAGGGTTGCCAACCCTCCAGGATTGGCCGGGAGTCTCCAGGAATTAAAGATTCATCTTCAATTAAAGTTTATGTCATGATTAAATCTCCAGGAATATGTCCAACCAAAATTGGCAACCCCATGGAAGAGCCATGCTCTGATCCACAAACCTATTTAAAAGAAAGTTCAAGGGGGTTAGGACACTGTGCAATATGTGAGAATTTTTCAAAATCATCTCTTATACCAGAGCAAGATGAAAATATGACCATGAATACCCTACTGGCCACAGTCTGGTTTCTCATTGAGCTTTCTCTGGTAAAGTAACAGGAAGTCTAATGAAATTGTTGCACATTTTGAACCTGTGTATTTTAAAGTTTAGCAATATTTTTTATATTGACTCTAAAAAAGTAACTAGAGATTTTCACAACCAGATTTGTTGAAGTGCAGAGATAGGTCCAAATCTATATCTGAATGTGAACTTCCCCAGTTCGGTGCTATTTGGACTTTGTGGTGGTGTTTGGCCGAGTATAGAAAGACCTGAGACCCAAATCACCTACTGGCCAAAGTTTAGGTGTATGTGACCAGATCAGATGTAGTACTGTGGTCCAAATCTACTAAAGAGCTGATTTCTCCTAGGTTTAGAACAGGGGCGGGCAAACTTTTTGGCCTGAGGGCTGCATCGAGTTTCAGAAATTGTATGGAGGGCTGGTTATGGGAGGCTGTGCCTCCCCAAACAGCCAGTCATGGCCTAGCCCCCGCCCCCCCTGCTTCTCGCCCCATCCAACTCCTCCCCCCCCCCCCCCGTTCCCTGATGGCTCCCCAGGACCCCTACCCCATCCATACACCCCTGTTCCCTGACCGCCCCCGGAACTCCCACCCCTGACTACCCCCTGCCACCCCATCCAACCCCTCCTCTCATTCTTGACTACCCCTCCCCAGGACCAACCCCTTCTCCCTGACCATCCCCAGAACCCCTGCCCCTGACTGCCCCTTCTGCCCCATCCAACCCCCCGTCCTTCCTGATGCTCCGCTGGGACCCCTGCACCCATTCAACCCCCCCATTCCCCACCCCCTACCACCCTGACCCTTATCCACATCCCCACCCCCTGACCACCACCCTGAACTCCCCTGCCCTCTATCCAACCCCACCTGCTCCCTGCCCCCTTATTGCGCTGCCTGAAGCACTGGTGGCTGGCAGCGCTACAGCCACGCCACCCGGCTGGAGCCAGGCACACCACCGCACACAGGGTTTTTGCTGCCCCAAGCAGCAAAAAGGAGGAAAAAAAAAAAGCCGCGATTGCAATCTGCAGTTCTACCGCTGCTGCTTCAGTCTTCGGTGGCAATTCGGCGGCTGGTCCTTCACTCCGAGAGGGAGTGAGGGACCCGCCACCAAATTTTGCCGAAGATCCGGACATGCCACCCCTCACCGTTGGCCGCCCCAAGCAGCTGCTTGCTGGGGTGGTGCCTGGAGCCAGCCCTGACCGCACAGTACAGAGCACCGGGTCAGGCCCCGGCTCTGCAGATGCGCTGCCCAGACACCCAGAGCATTGTGCTGGCGGTGGCGTGAGGCTTCGGGGGAAGGGGAACAGCGGTGGAGAGGCCGGGGGCTAGCCTCCCGGGCCAGGAGTTCGAGGGCTGGCCAGGAGGGTCCTGCGGGCCAGATGTGGCCCACGGGCTGTAGTTTACCCACCTCTGGTTTAGAATGAATAAGGATTCTGTATTAAAACAAAACAAACAAAATCCCCACAACCAACAGACATTTTTAACATTCTTTTGTAAGCATATTTTAGAATACATAAAAAATTGTTGCCTGACGTGACATACAGCCACGTTCAGTCTGGTTATATTTAACACTCCTCTTTTTATCGGAAACTCAGGGTTTGCTAGTGACAATTTTGTAACATTTCATTGCCATTGCAGTAAAATGATAAATAATCTTACTGGAAAACTTGCAGAAAACTTTACTGGCTGCTCTTTAGTTATAGGGACATTGACACTTTGAAAATCACACCTCTTTCTGAAAATGTTATGCTTACTATAGGTGTTTGCAACTAAAAGGACTGTACATGAAAGAAATTAAAGGGAAAAATTGTTTGAATTGGTTCAGATCTTCCGCTGTTGTAAATCAGTGTAGTTCTGTTGACTTCCAGGGAGCTGTGCTGATTTATACCAGCTGAGAATCTGGCCCAGTGTGTTTACGTTGTGTATTTGACAGCCCTTTGTGTACAGCCCAGTTTCATGGCTTTCTTGAATGGCCTTTGTACTTCCTAAGTCATGTGCTAGTCTACTGACCACATTCTCAGGCAGCACTGGGGATGTGGGGGGGAGTTCAAGTGCTCGCTCTTCCCCAGTAACTCAGTAACAGAGCTGCTGCTGTTTCTCCATTTGGAGCCGGGACGGTGTCTCCTTTTCCCAGGACCCCTGCACTGAGCCAGGAAGCAAGAGCAGCTGGGAGGATTGCCATGGTGGTCCTCATCTTCCCTCTCCAGACTCCTGCACCAAGCTGGGGAGAGATGAAAGCTAAGGGGTGGGGGAGGGTGTACCTACTAGATTCCTCACTGCCCAGACCCCGGTAGTGGGCCAGGAAGCAATGGGAACCTGGTGGGGAAGCTCGGAGCTGGGGAGGTTCCCTGGAGCTGTTCTGCAGTTCCTGAAGTTGAGAGACCTTACCTCATTGCTGCTTAGGAGGGTGGCAAGCAAGCTTGAGTGCGTGGTTAGGGGTGGGGGTGGGGACAGATACATTTAGCAATGCTGCTCTCCGATCTGTCCTCTCTCCCTTGCTGAGAAGGCCTTTATGGACATTAGCATGGAAACAGAAAACCTCTTATCGAATATTTTTACTGGCTTTTTAAAAAAAAAGCCACATCATTGAAAAGAGTCTGTCACAGCACCAGTGAAAAAATCAGCCAGTACAAAAAAATTCAGGTTAACCATGTTCATTTAACAGGAAAAGAGCTGTTGTTGGACCTGCTGGATAGTGATTCCAAAAGTAACATTCTGCAGGTGCAAACAAGCCTTTCAGGGTATGGATGACTCAGACCTCTGGAAGACTCGTCCTTCTTTTTAACAGGGATATTGAAGGAGGTTTACTAATTGTCTAGCATGCTCAGCACATTATTTATTTATGGTCTCCCATAAACTCTTTTGAAAGGCTTTATCATTGCTTGCTCACTGTAAACAAGACTGGAATAGCTGGCCTAGGGTTACAAACGTATTTAGTGTAAGATATGAAATACTGATACAAGAACCCTGGACCATTTCATAACTGTATGAAACCTACTAAGCATATAAAAGAAGCCGTCATGCTATTTTCTCTGTATTCACTGAATAGCTGTGGGAGAAGGGAATATTGATTCTGTCATTTTAGCATGAGCTGACTAGGGACATTATCAGTTTAAATATGGAACAGACTGCTCTATATTGACCTGAGGTCCATAGTGTCTCATTGTGGACCTTTCTGCTTAGAAATCGGATCATGGCATTGTTTGTCCTGGTGTTGCTTATCATGTGACACTGGGTGGGCAACACTTGCTTGTGGATATGTCTTCTTCAGTACTATATGCAGGCTGTGCCCAGCTCACTAAATACCCAGAGCTGGCTGGGTTTGGAAGGGACATTATGCAGCACCCACTGAAGGGGTGTAGCAGCAGGGGTGCTCCCCCAGTGCCCTGAGAAGCTTCTGGGGCAGTGCACTACTGCACCAACCACGATGCTGTTCACAGCTTATAAGGTATGGCTGAGCTCTGGCCCCCATGGTAACCAATGAGAACAAATTAATTGGTGGAGCAGTGTGCTGACCAGTACTGCTAACTGATGACATAGTCTTCAGTTACTTTATACTGTAAAAAAGGCCTGCCCTCTACTCTCACTAACGTAGGAGCACATGCAAATTCATCATTCTCCTTAGCCACTGGCAGAGACAACTCAAAGAGCTGCTATCAACCCCCTCCAGAACATAGCTCTTGAAAGGAATGTGTGGCTAGATGGACACAATCTATTCCCAGGTATGCAGGGCCATCAGTTTTGCTGTTTCTCACTTGACATTGCATTGCATCCAAACCGCTGCCAGTGCTGGCAACTAGCCAATTCCATCCTTTAAGTTCATTAGACCTTTCAGAAAGCCGTGGCTGCTGATGAGACACTGCTGGGCTGGAAAAGAGTGCTGGTCTAATTATGCTGAATCATTATGATGAGGCGCAGTTCATGTACAGCAGTTTTGAGATAGTAAGATTGCTATGTTCAGTGTTTCCAACAGCAACTTGGTCCCTTCCATTCAATTTAATCTCTAGATTTTTCCAGTTACCTGGAGAACTGGTATTAAAGTGTTTAAGGTTGGTGGCATGCTGACTCCACACCCAAACATAACCAGCAGTCAAGGCTACTAGAAAAGCCTGTGGAGATAGTTGGAGATGGCTTGTTGGCTGCGTGACTTTAAATTGAACAGGAAACATTTTAAAATAGTGTGATTGCTATTGTCTTGGCTGGCCCTGGGGACCTCCAGGGTTAAAAGTGTGAGTCTTTACAGCTTGAGCTAAAGAGCCAAGCTCCGTAGCTTGGGGCGGTAACAGATTCACATCCTTTGTGGATCAGGTACAGAGTGGGACAAGTGGCACACACTAACCCGTGGGTTACAATAGCAAAAACTGTTATTAGCCCTTGTGTGAATGCACATGTGAGGATGGCACAAGCAGACTTCTGCTGCCCATTGTGCTCCCCGTCTCAGAAGTAGAAACAATGGAAGTCCCTGTGTTTAGGCACTGCACCCTCAGTGCACCCACAGAGGCACTATGCACTCCAAAAGAGGGGGGCAGAGGAAGAGAAAGGGCTATCCTCTTCTCATCCATACTGGCCAACAGAGCTGGGCAGGTGTACAGGGTTGGGAGCAGGCTGTATCGTCCACAGACAGAATTTCTCTCTCCTTCCCAGAGCTGCCGTTCAGCTCTGCACTGCCAGCGCCTGAATGCCTGTCAGGCCCTAACATAACATACATGTTGACTTAAAAATTACCAATACATTTTGAAAATACATAGTTGAAAATCCATCACCCGTCTTCACTTACCTTCCAAGACCTGAGTTCAAGGTTCTGATTTCCTCTGCCAGAGTCAAATCAGAGTTGAGAATCCAAGTTCTCTACTGTGATGACATCAGTTATTGCAAAGGGAACACAGAATCCTGAGTTGATTTTGGCAGCCAGGGCAAAGAGATTTTGAAATATTTGGGTTTCAAATCTATTGGCTTGTCATTTTTAAGTCAGGATGTGTTTTCCATTAGACTCTCATTTAGGATCTCCAGCTATTTTTAACATCTTAACACCTTTTCTATCACCCACCACGCACACTTAAAAGAAGTAGTTTATTTTTTCTCTATCTCACATGAATTGAATCAAATGTAAATACATTTTTTGTTTATATGTTCATTTTAAAGGAGGCTAGATCCAAAAATTACTTGTGTTTGTTGTGACATTTCTTTTCTTTGCAGTAGGAAATAATCTCTCGGGTGCTTCGTTGGCTGGTTCTTGCTCACATGCCCAGTCTAACTGATCACCATATGTGGGATCGGGAAGGAATTTTCTCCCACATCAGCATGCATGGCAATGACCTTGGGGTTTTTTTTCATCTTCATCTGCAGTATGTGGGCGCAAGTCACTTGCGGGGATTATCTGGTTATAGCTCACAATAATTTCCTTGCCGACACGGGGGCCTTTGACACTGGTGCACCTCAGTCCCTCCTGTTCTCTCCTGTGCACATAATAGTCTAGACTCCTGTGGACTGTAATACTTCGGTCTAACTTTGGATGTAGGGTTTACTATGCAGTACAGATGGTGTCAGTGGCCTGAGATGTACATGGGATCCGAATGGATGATTCGGTGGTCCCTTCTGGCCTTACACTCTATTACTCTATTTCCATGGAGATGAATTGACTGATACAGGTAGCAATAAAAATAAACATCCTCCAAACAGCTAAAATGTTGAAACACCCTATAACAGATCAGAAAGTCCCTATTTATGGAAAAATAGCAATAATTCATACACAGCCTGTTCCTTGTTCCACTTAAGTCAATGGAAGTTTTTCAGAATTAAGCTCATGGTGCTGATCGATGGAGCTGATGGTGCTGACGCCTACAAGGAAGTCATGTAATCTCCAGAAATAAGAGTAAACATGGTGTAAAACATTCAGATGATATGGAAGTCCAGTCTTCAGAACGCTTGCTACTCCTGGGGGCATTCTGCGCTGAAAAATTAAAAATTCTGCAAATTTTATTTGTAAAATAACCCTACATAATCATGCCAGTTTCAATTATTTTGGTAATTTATTTCAAAATTCCTGTCAGCAAGTATGTCTGTAACAATACAGACACACACAAATTCCCCCAGGAGTACAGAGTTAAAGAAACCCCTATGGGAAAACAGTTCCTGTTTCTTTGCACCCTTCCACCCCACCCCCCGAACCCAGCCTGGGAGCCAGACACCCACAACCCTTCCCCTACAGAGCCCAGCCACAGTGCCCCCTGCAGCCAATACACCCA
The DNA here is from genome assembly GCF_016161935.1 of Mauremys reevesii. NCBI lineage: Eukaryota > Metazoa > Chordata > Testudines > Geoemydidae > Mauremys > Mauremys reevesii. The sequence goes on from NC_052623.1 coordinate 122,388,060, forward strand.
AACCTCCTTCCCTCACAAAGCCCAGCTGTGGGCCCTCCCTTGCCCAGATACCCACACCCTCTCCCCCCGAGACACTCACCCCTCTCCCTCCAGAGCCAGGGATCCAGAGGGAGAAACAACCTGATGCTTGGTCCCAGTTTTGTATGGAGTTTCCTGCGCCCGCCGTCTCCTTCCCTTAGAGCATGCTGGGAACTGCAGCTGCCAGAAACCCTCGGGCTCCCTCCCCCCCAGCAGTGTCTTCTATCTGCAAGCTGGGCTCTGCCAGCAGCACTGCAGCCCATTTCTGTAGGAGAAAGGAAATTCTGCACGCACAACGTTAATTTCTGCAAAATTCTGGATTGCGCAGTGGTACAGAATTCCCCCAGGAGTAAAGGCTTGCAAATGTGTTACCTCAAATATGTGATTTGTTTTAAATGTGCTGTTTCCTTCTTTGGCACTGGAGTGTTCAGTGTCTCGGTTGCCATCCTCAAATCCGAACTAGCTTCATTTCAGTGAATTTTTTAAATTTTATCTATAGGAGACCCAATACTGCAGGCACATCGCACAAAGAACTCCCATTAATGGAGTTCCACACACACAAGCCTTGTTAGTGGCCTATGACTTCACACAAGCTTGCAAAAACACTTAAGCATGTACATTGCTTTATACATGTGAGTATTAACCCACCAGGTCTTTAAAATCTAAACTCACATGAGGGAAGTTATGCACATGCCTCAATATTTGCAAGGTCTGGGCCATCATTTGTAAAGTGACAAGGGATCCTTCAGAATGGCTGGCATGATATAAACATACAATGTATTCGCTTTTGTCTTTTAGAATAAATGACTGTGCACAAACCTTAAAAACAACCCATCGCTGTAGGAGAGCTTTGTTTGTGTGCCTTTTGGATCCACTGAAAAGTTATAAAAATAAAAGTAATTGACTTTTGTATTGAGAAATTTTAGTAGGAGTGACATTGTGGAAAGGAATTCAAGGAAGGAGAGCAAAATAATATATTGTCCAGAAAATCCAGGCTTTGAAATTACAAGAAAAATACTTCTCTCTGTCTTTCTGCATAAAAATGATAATTTTTTTTTATATCTAACCAGGATTGCATTAAAGCAATATATGTAAGAAGCTTACTTCTCTTCAAAAGAAGTTGTCTTTCTAGTTGTCTCAGACAATTTTTTTGGTAGGGCTGTTTTCCAAGAAAGCAGTAGACTTTTTGATGTAAAGGTAGCAGTTTTCTCTGTAATAAACTCTCTTGGCGATCTACCAACCAAAACTTACTGCTCATGTTGCACAGCAGCCTAGAGAAAAAAAAGATGTCAGAGCTGCTTAGCAAAACCTTTCAGAGATGCTTAGTCTGATATGAAAGCATAGGGTGTGTACATGGAGAGAAACATATGGTATGTTAAAAAACAAAGGAAAATATGTAGGCTGAGATATCCTAAATGTCATATACATTATAAAGCCTTTCTTAAAATAACTTGCTTATTTATGAATGAACAAAGATGAAGTAACGTGGAATGAAATATGCACCTACAAACAGCATGTTATAAAACAATGACACAGTATGGTATATGTGGTTCCCCTCTTCCCCCCCGCCCAAAAAAATTTGCATTAGTTCTGAAAATATTTGCTTTTAAAATATGCTTGGAATGCATGACTTTGCTTGAATATTAAGACTTTCAAAAAGGCCTCAAATTTAGTCTGATTTTGCACCTGCACGTTGTTGTGGTGATGAATAACTATAGACATATTTTACAGCCCTTAGATATGTAAGCACCTCATTTTCAGATACTTAGACATCTTAGTGCTATAAAATACATCTGTAATTTTTTTGTGCCTGCAAATATTTGTGGACACAAAAATGTGGGAGTAATATCTGAAGCTACCTCTGAAAAATTAAGCTTTACAGCTTCTGTTACTTTAACTTTTAGTGTTAGAGAAAATAATTTTCAAATATATGGCAAGTGATATAGGACTGCACATAGATAAGTGGCCAATGATTATTTAATCATTTTCCTTTTCCACCTCTTACGTATGTGCAAAATCACACAAGCTCACCTAGTAAGTATGTCAACAAAAGTTCCTTTTGTATCTACAGGTTTAATCTTATTGTTCAAACTAGAGATAAATATATTAAAGAATAACCTTCACACAAGGGTATGCAGTCTGGTCCTGCAGTCTTTATGCATTGCCAGATCAGGCCCATGGTCTTGAAGGAAGAGAAATTCTGTTTGAGAAAAGTTTGAAAGCAGACTAAGACCTGCAATTTCGGCAGATAACATGCCCCTTTCTAAGTGTGCTCTTGTAAAGCACTAGCAGAACTAAGGGATTCTCACCTCAATATAGATGCGGCTGGCGGTACTTTTCCATTTATTGACACATTTCCAAAATGAGGGCAAACTTCATTCAAGAGGAGGAAGGAAATCCCATAGTTCTTTCAAAACCCCTTATATCAAATTAGTTTTAAAGAAACAAATAAAAGATGCAGCCATGACCGTGAACATATTCTGAATGACTGAATATGATTCTGAATCACCGCCCAGTACCCTTTATTACTTGACAAAGTTATTCAATAACTAATTATTTTTAAATATCTTAAATTATTTTTTTCTACCCAGTGAAGCAAAAAGCAAAAGAATAGTACTTAGCATTAATATAATGTTTTTAATCCATAGATCTCAAAGTGTAGTCCAAAGGTGGGTATCTTTAGCCCTATTTTACAGATGGGGAAACCAAGGCCCAGGGAGGTTTTGTGATATGCCCAATGTCACACAACCCATGGAAGATCTAGGGAAAAAAACAAATCTTCTGACTTCCAGTCCTGTATCCTGCCCACTGGACACCCTGTCTCTCTAAAAAGCAGAATATACAAGTCTTGGAACTCTTGGGTGTTCTTCCTGTGAGTAATAAGCAGAAACAACAATTGAATTGTGCTTAAGACTTGCTACCAAGTTTTACTGTAACTTGGCCTTAATTAAAAAAAAATTACTAACAAGGACTCTTGGTTCCACCCTGACTCTCTCTATTCCCCAATCCTTTGACTTGCCACATTGCAAGTCATAAAAGCACATTGACAGCCCAGTGACTGAAAGAGATAAGAAAGAAAAGAGTTATTCAAGGTGAATCAGAAGGCCAGTGAACTGAAGAAAAAGGTGAGCGAAATATTTATTTTGTGGATAGCCACTGCATGCCAGGGCTACTGGGCCTCCATTGCCCCTCAGAACTCCACGCTTTTAAAGGAGAGTCTCAAATACTCTTTAGACTGCTATGCTACCTTGTCCTTCCTTCCCCCAGTTTCCATTCTTTGTTGTATCCACCCATTGTCTTTTATCACTTGCATAGACTGTAAGCTGTCTGGGACAGAGACTCTTTTTTTATTATGTGTGTAGCCTGTCTAGCCATCCCTCCCTCCAATGGGGCCTCCATCCTTCATGGAAGCCTTTGGGAAACAGAAATAATAAATAATCAGATACACTTGTTATGCTGCCTGCAGTAGCTCTGCCAAACCTGTTTGTGGAAAAGGTAGTAAATCCTGCACTGGCTATGTCTCATTTCTGAGATGACAGTACTATTCTGCCTCTCTCTTTCCTGCCAGACTTGGCTTCTGTCATAGCAAAGACTATCACAAAAGCAAATATACAGACTGGTTCCTTAAAACAGCCTCTTTCCCAAAGGATAAACAGATCAGCTATTGCTCCTAAGAATGCAATTGTCACAACTTTGCCATTCAGGGTCAGGGCCATACAGATTCAGATAATTTATTTGAAAATAATTACAAAAAGCTGCTTGCCATTAGTACGAGAGTGCTCTCTTCCCATCTTGTGAGGTGATAGCTGCCCCCCTAACATGGCTGACAGGGATGCTGAGTTTTTCAACCTTGAAGAAGTATTATAAGAAGAACATAACTGCTTAATGTCATCTTCTCCTATTTATTTATAAACATTATTATTATGGTAGCACCCTGGGATGGGGTGGACTAGACCCAGAGGCCCCCTGCTGGTGGCCTCAGTGTCCTGTCAAACCCTGTCCCAGAGAGGAGCCTAAGACAGTCTGCTGGCAGGGACCAGGGGAGCTGTGAAGGAGCTCCTGGCTGCCTGCTGGGATTGAGTAAGGACTGAGTCCAGGGAGGGTGACAAGAAGACAGTGTCTTCAGGGAGGAAGCCCTAGGGGTACAGCCCCATACCAGGGCCAGGACAAGGTAAAGACTATATACCCCGGAAGGGGTTTGTTCTGTCTCACAAACAGACCATGTGTGAGACTTGGCTGGAGGGCTGAGTCACTGAAAAACCACCCAAGAAACCACTGACAGGGGTCACCGTAAACTAAACAATTACAGATACACCCGACCAGAAGGTGGTGCTCATAAGAGGTGGGTACCACCCCATTACACACCCAAAGACACCAATGTATTACTATTGTGCTAGGCACTGCCTACACTAATAGCAAAAAAACATGGTCCAAATATATATGATGAGAGTCAGTAGATGCCTACAGACAAACTAACAGGAGAACAAGGTAACAATGAGACTATTATGTTTAGCACAATAATCAGTGGTCACAACATGTCAGCTGCCTAGTCATTGTACAGTGTTTTGTAGGCATCACTTTAGAGGTGAGTTTTGAGGGCAGTTGAAGAAGGACAATAAGGTAACATTGTGGTTTTTACAGAGAGTTTCTAGCACCTATAAGGAACAGTCCAGGAGAAAGTACAAAGGTGTTTGAGGGAATTCTGGCATCACTGGCAGCATGGAGGGAGAAGTCAAATGCTCAATATCCTATAAGAGATGTTAGATCAGAGACAAGCCACGAGGACCTTCAAAGTGAAGGCAAATAGTTTTTGTTTGATGCAGTGGGAGTCAGTGGATGAATACAAAGTGGGGGCGGGGTGACATGGTTAGAGCAATGAGCTAGGAATGATCTTTGTATCAGAGTTTTGAATGGGTTTAAGATGGCATTTTTCAAGGCCATAAAGGAGGAGGAAACAGTAGCGGGGAGTGAGATGAGGGCCTAAATTAGTGTGTTAGGTGTGTGGACAGAGAAGAGAAGTGCTGATCTTAGAGATGCTCAGCAGGAAGGAGCAGTAGGATTGAGACATGGCTTAGTCATGTGTGTCTAGAAAGACAGCTGCCCAGTTTATGCACCTGAGTGAGAGGGAGGATGGTGAGGGAGGCAGTGTGCATGATTACTGAAGTAGGGGAAGGGAGAGGGCTTGGGTGGAAAGATTAAGAGCTCAGTTTTGGCCATATTGAGCGTAAGTTGATGGATGGACATCCACCAGGAAATGCTGAAGAAACAGGTGGATGTAAGGTTATATGACTAAGTGATTTAGGATTAAACTTGCCACCTTGTCCATTATCACAGGGGTGACCTCAACTTATTACTGGGGGCAGGGGGAGAGGTGGGAATGGATGGTTCCGCTCCATGTGCTCTCATCTGGGCAACCCCAGATGTTAATTGTTTTATTATTAATCATGTTTCTGATAGTAGTGTCTAAGGGCCAGGCAAGAACAGGCCCTGTTGTCAGGGCCGGCCCACAACATTTTGGCACCTGAGGCAGGGGGCTCAAATGACGCTCCCATGCCCCCTTGCTTGGGCCAAAACTTTGAAAGGTCTCAATTCTGCCTTCTTCCTGTTCTATTCCTCTCATGGTACTGCTCTGCTACCTACCCCAATAAAGGAGAACTAGCAACTTAAAATGCCTTGTTCAAAAATTTTAAGTAACACTTACATTTGCTGTTCAGGCGTTTGAAAGTTAACTTTTCTTGTCTGCATAGTAAACACTGGCATTTTTATCTGTTTGAATAATCAAAGTGGTGCTTTCCGTGCCTTCTTGGTTGCAATGATTTGAACTGCTTCCTGAAGGTCCACAGTCTGGGCCAGCTCTTGCTCTATTGAGATGGTTGCAAGGCCGACCAGCCTCTCCTGTGTCTTTGTGGAGCGTAGATGTGTTTTTATTAACTTCAGCTTGGAGAAGCTGTGTTCTCCACTGGCAGCTATTACAGGAAGTGTTAGAAGTATGCGCAGAGCAACAAAAGCATTTGAGGGTGGTCATCTTATTTGTGCACATATAATCCAGAACAGCCTTTGGAGTTGATCCTGCTGAAATGTATCTTGAAAGGGCTTTCAGTTCATCACCTAAATCACTCGCATCAATATCGCGCATGTCCTCATGTCTCAACACTGTCTCTAGTGCTCTGCATTGCTGGTGTAGGTCTTATTCAGGTATAGTGAGGAGTTTTGGAATATCATACAACATCCCAAATATACTGCTGTGTTCCTTGAGCTGCATGAAACGTTTTTCAACTGACTGTATTGCACAATCTAGCACCTGGTTAAAGAATTCAACTTTGAATTGTGTTTGGGGTCTCTTATGGGATTATCCTGTGCCTCGTAATCAAAATGTTGTCATCTTCGGTGACTCTTGTATTCTTGAATGGGTGGGAAAATAGCGTCAGTGTGAAGTTCCTCTGCCAACTTCTGTGCACTCTTCAGAACATTTTGAAATCCCTCATCTGACTGATAAGACTGTAGGTATGACTTTGCTTTGTCCAGTTGTTCCATTGCTCCAGATATATCAAGGTCAACACCTGGAGTCTCTTGCTTACAACATTTATTTCAAACAGTATGTCATGCCACAACACTAAGCCACACAGAAATTTGAAGTTATGTTTGTTTCTGGTGATTCCATTTTCCTCTGCCACTGTTCTCCCACGAACAGTTCCTGTCATAGCATTATCCTCCATAATGGCAACTACGGCATCATCCATCTTCCCAATTTGGTGTTTAATAGGCTCTATCGCCTCCACTTGACTTTCCCATCATGTGGCACTCAGTAGTTTGTGTCAGAGAGAATGTTCCCAGATGTTGCTTCAAAATTTGCCATTGATGAGTTGATGCAGAGAAAAATACATAGATGCTTTGAATTACATTAAAAAATTCAGCAGCCTCACTAGAAGCTGATCCTGCATCACTGACCACCAAGTTCTATGAATGAGAACTGCATGGGACAAAAAACGTTTGAGGGTTTAACTCTTGGATCCGTGTCTGCACTCCTCTGTTCTTTCCTCTCATGTTGGCACCATTATCGTAGCCCTGACCTCTCATATCAGCTATCGCAATTCCAGTATCATCCAGCTTTTTAAGAAGCACATTTGTCATACCAGCTCCTGTAGTATTATCAATTTCAATAAATTCTACAAAATTCTCTCTGACAGTCACCATTGCAGGGACATTTTCACTAGGATTTGTTGTTATTACAAAACACACCATTAAAGTCATTTGTTCCGTATGGCTGATGTCAGGTGTGCAGTCCAGAATAACAGAGTAATATCTTGCTGACTTCAGGTCTCCCACAATCTTCTGTTTGACTTTTGTTGCCAGTAACTGTATGATCTCATTTTGAATTGTTTTTCTGAGGTAGTGGTGTGTGTACATTTCTTGGGTGGTGACTCTTCTTAGATGATCCTGGAGTACAGCATCAAACTCAGCCATCAGCTCCACAGTTCTAAGGAAGTTTCCATTGTTTGGCACATACAGCTGATCTGAACTGCCATGCAGTGCTAGGTTTTGGGTAGCAAGCATTCTCACAATGACAATGAGCCATTTCAGAACATTTTGCCATTAAAGAGACTCTGATGCAATCTTCTCTTGATGCTGATCATCTGTGGTGACTTTTAACATTAGTCTCATCTCAAGCTCTTTCCACTTATGGAATGCACTCTGGTGATTTGTTGCCTTCACATGGCATGCCAGATTTCTAGCCAGATTTTTCCAGTCCTTTGTTTCTGTAGAACCCAATGTGGCTGGAACATTAGACTGGAAGAGTTTGCAACAAAAACAGTATGCAGCATTCTGGGGTTTTGAGTACATAAGCCATGGCCTCTCCACTTTTTCACCATTGGGGATTTCACGCTAGTAATGTATTGGATGGAAACTTCTATTTTCATTGTCTTTGGGGAACATGAATTTTTTCACCAACTGTGGCTCATGCAGTACAAGGAAGTCCCTCAGGCTACAGCTCAAGTGGGTCCACAGTCCTGGATCATCTAGACTTAAGGAACTAAACTCAGCAGTAGCTGTTCCTTGCACCTTCACAACACTCTTCTCTGATCTACACTTTTCTTCAGGAATGTGCATGGTTACATCCATTTCAGATGGAGATATGGATGCTGCAGTAGCTGCCAGGTCACCTGCCCTCTGACTAACTGGAAGATCAGGCATCTGCTCACCACTCACATCCGCACTGAGGCCAGAAGGCTCACCGTGAACATTTGTGTCTATGTATCTCAGGAGAGCTCCTTCCTGCTTAGATAGAAGAGCTTCTTTTGCTTTCTTTTTCTTTCTGAATGCTGCCCCAGAGGGGCGTTTTCTTCTTTCACTCATGACTGCTGTTCTGTGCCAACTGTAGTGGCTCTCAACACTCAGTTGAAGGGGACAAATAAGCAGGCTGGTAGCAGGGCCTGACTGAGGGAAGATATCAGTGTCTTAAGGGCCTAACTAGCTCCTACTGCTTCAGTTGACTGCCTGTTCAAGTGGGTTCAGGGAAGCAGCAGGAAACAGGAAGCTCCCTGAGAAGCTGGTGTAAATCAGTCCAGGCTCCTGGGGGTGCTAGAGAGGTACATAAGAGGCTCCTCCTCCTCTTTCCCTGCAGCTCCTGCTGCTTTGTTATTCCCTTTCACCTTTTCTCCTGCCTGCCTGTTGTGTCTTTTGTGCCCTCCTTCCTCCAGCTCAGCACTCCACCATCTCTGTGCATCTAGAGCAGAGAGAATACATATGCACCAGCAGCAGACACAATTTTCTACACTCTGGGTCCTAGTGGCGACCCCCTCACCCAGGCTGGCACCTGAGGCAGCCGCCTTCAGTTTGCCTCATGGTAAGGCCAGCCCTGCCCATTGTGCTAGGTACCATACCAACACAAAGAAGCAGACACTCCCCGCCCTAAGGAGTTTACAGTCAAAACAGACAAGACAGACACAGGGTGGGGAAAGGCATGAAAGCAGAGTGAAGAATGTAATGGCAGCAAACAGCATGTTAGTGCCATGATTTTTTAGTTTAGTTTAGAGGGGATGAGTGAAAGAGAAAGGGGACATTGAAGGGGATGAGGACAGTGGAGAAGAGAGTAACGGGCAGGTGTGAAGTGAAGCTGAGGTGAAGTAACTGAGAGGGAGGGAGAGGGTTGGAGCCAGTCAGCAAAGGGCAGAGAACGTCCAGTCAGAACTGTAGAAAGATCTCTGAATGCCCAAATGCCCCTGCTTTGGCTGCTTCAATGACTGACTTTGTAAGTGTTTATACAAAGTGGAACAGCTTCAACCAGAAAGACTGAGAGAGAAACTTCAGAACTGAACCCAGGTCTCCCATATCCTGGGCAAGTGCTCTAACCACTGGGCTAAAAGTTATTAGGGAGGTGCCACCACCACCTCTTTCTCCTCCTTGTCTGGTGTCTTGCAAAACAAAAACAACACATCTTAGACTCCTGACTCCAGGAGAAGGTTCACAGCTATGGATTCCAGGCAGAGATAGGTGCCTCCCTCCAGCCTGAATTTAGGCATTCAAGTCCCAAAGAGGGGTGGGGCTTAGGATACACCTTCTCATTGGCATCTGCTATTGGCTAGCTTTGGCGGGGTGCCACCTCGCATGCTGGCTTTTGTGGATCCCATTCTTAGGCACCTCTCTTTTCCTATTCGTTGGATAGGGAGCCTGGGTGCCTAACTCAGATTTTGTTGATTCCAGTAATTTTTCTAGGCACCTAAAAGTTATGCAGTCTCTTTGTGAATCTGGGCTTTCATCTCTAGAGAGTGGTGAGAATCAATGAGAGAATCATCTGGTTCCAGTTGCAGTAGCACTGTCCCAAGTTACCCAGCGGTTTCTAAGCCTTTCTAGCACTTATGCTTAAGAAGCATTAGATAAATTTTGCTCTGCTAAACTTCCCTGTGAAATTTTCCTCACTTGGTGGTTAGTGGCAAACTGCCTGTTAAAAGGAATCTTTCTGTCAAAACCACAGTAGTGGTCACAGATACCAGTCATCTGGGCTGTGGGGCTCTGTGGGATGCAGGATGATTCAGAGGAAATGGTTATTTTGGGAGAAAAGAATGTATCAATATTTTAGAACATGGGGCTCATCAGATGAGCACTATTAGCTTTCAGGGAGTCCTGCATAGTGAAACCAGGGGTATCCTGGGCAGATAAGCAACCAGTGCTGCATTATTTGAATAAAACAGGCACCTGCAGTATTTTCTTGTGGGAGGAGTCTAATTTTGTAGGGGAATCCAGTCACCTGATCGATGATCTGAGCCATATTGCAATTCTCTCCGCAGAGCTTCCTGCTACACTACTACTGCTGGCCTGGAGTTGGAGAGATTAATCCTTGTGCATGAGAGCTTTTCCCCAAGTAGTTGACACTCTGTCTTAAGAGTTCAAGTACCACCACTGTTTGTTGGAGAGTATGGGAAATATTTTTCTTGGTGTCACCCCAAAGCCATTACTATTACCTCCTGCTCACATTCTGAGATTCTGGATTTTGTTTAAGATTGTTTTTCTGTCAGAATCCCTCAGATCTGAGCTTCCACCCTCAGAGCTTTCTGAGTAAGGGTGTTTGGGCATCCGGTTGACTCATGTCCCTTAGGGATCAGCTGCCTTCAGGTAGTGTCGTTTAACAAGCCCCCGGGTTAGACACCTCATCCTCGTTGTCTGGATTATTCCTTCACTCCCTTGGAATCCCTGTACTCTGTACACCAGAGAATGACAACTTCTTACAGTATTTTTCCTGGTTGCTGTGGTTTCCATGAGAAGAGAGAGTAACAGTTCTGCAGCTTTGTGTTTATCTTTTCCTTCTTATTTTAGACAGTGATCAGGGCCAGCTTTAGACCTATTCCACCAATTCCCCCGAATCTGGCCCTGCGCCTAAGAGAGCCCCGCGCCCAGTGCAAATCCCTTCCCTGGCTAGAGGTACCTTTTTAATTTTTACTCACCTGGCGGCACTTTGGGTCTTCGGCGGCACTTCAGCAGGTCCTTCGCTCACTCTGGGTCTTCGGCGGCAGGTCCTTCAGTGCCACCAAAGACCTGGAGCGAGTGAAGGACCTACTGCCGAAGTGCCGCTGAAGACTTAGAGCACCGCCCGGTGAGTACAAGCCCCACGTGTTTTTTTACATTTGTGTGGTTTTTTACATGTGTGTGTGGTTTTTTTTTTAGTCATCCCTGCCGGGGCCCTGTCGAAACTGTTCGAATTGGGCCCTGCACTTCCTAAAGCCCTGACAGTGATGACAATTTTTTTTAAGAATTGGCCTTTTCTTCATTCCTATCCAAGACAAATCATCTACTTTCACCTCTTCCAGGAGGTGCAATGCCCAGCTATGGGCAGCCTTGCCTAGTGGTCAGGGCAGGAGGGCAACCTAATGGTTGGAACAGGGACAGCCAGGCCCAGTGGTCTGAATCAGGAGCCAAGTTATCAAAGCTGGGGAGTGAGCCGCAGCCGAGAGCCAGAAACCAGGAGCCAAGGGTCAGAGACGTGTTCAGAAATTGAATGCCAAGTCCAGGGAGCGAGCAAGAGCCAAAATTCAGGAGTCAGAGCTGAAGTATCAACCCAAGCAGGAGCAGGGACAGGAGCCAGGAATGGGAATTGGGAGCTACGAGCAGGAATCAGGCACCAGGAGCAGGAGTCTGGAGAAAGGGCTAGGAGCAAGGGGGAGCTGAGAGCAGGACCAGAATCACAGCTGCAACCATGGAATGTTATGGAGCAGCCGGGGAAACAGGCCTGTTGCAGAGTTTAAAACTGCCTGCTGAAGTCTTCAGGCAATCAGGAGGCCATGTTCATCAGCAGAATCAGCTGAGGGCCATGAGTAGGGGCTGGGTGGGTCTTTGGAAGGAGGTAATATTACTCAGGCTTTGTTCTTCCCTTTCTAACAACCAGGAGTGCTTCTGGCACACACTTGGTGTCAGCCTGCAAAATTTTATCCTAAAAGAACCAAGGATTTTCAGTCTTTCAACCAATTGCATTTTTCATGGTAGGGTTCTAGGAGGAATGCAAGAGCCTCCAAGTTTACTTATGCCTCGGCTCATTGAGCTTGTATTTGGGAGTCGTATTTGGCTGAAGGCCCCGGATATGATCTCAAAGGCAGTGACTGGTGTTTGGGCCATGAGCACTGCCTGGAAGCCTTAGTCAAACTTTGCCTTTCTAATTCTTTTTAACCATTTCTGCACTTTCCCACCAGGCATTACAGGGCTGAAACGTTTGCATTGGCAGGTGCAGGTTTTCACCACACAGGGCTTGCCTGCACTTGAAATGCTACAGTGGCACATTGGCATAAGTTATCCTCCTCCCGAGAGGCAGTAGCTAGGTCGAGAGAAGAATTCATCCATCGACCTAGCACTGTCTACACCAGGGGTTAGGTCGACTGAACTACAACACTCAGAGGGGTGGCTTTTTCACACCCCTGAGCAATGTAGCTGGGTCGACCTAACTTTTTAATGTAGACCAGGCCACAGTGCTGACACCAGAAGGGTGACTCTTCTGACACTTTACTGTCTGATTGCTTTGTTCCCCACATACTGCCTCTCTTTTGTCATGCTTGTCTTAATTGAAAACTGGGTTGTGTTAGAACATGACCCTGAGGAATTGTGTTAACTAATACAGTGTTAAACATGACTTTGCAGGCAGTGAAGACAGGGACAAGTAATAGTAAACATCCTGTCCAGTGATTGTGGTTAACCCAAGTTTGGTTCCAGTAGAATTTACTCATGTCCAGAAACAACTATGTAAAACATAATGGTCCTCCCTGTCTCCACTCACTGCAACAGCATGTTGAGCCTCACATTAGTTAATATGTCTGCAAGCCTGAGTTCTAACACAACCTAATTTTCTAGTGAAGACAAGTCCTACAGGACTCCTTGACAGCTCCCAAGAATCCCAGACATTAGTACCAGACACTGCAGTTAGGATTTCCTCTGTAAATGTTGTTCCTGTATTTCATTCACCAATCTGAAATGACACTCTCTGACAGTGTTGATTTTTCACTTACTAGTGATACACAAGTGCCTGATCCTGCTGCCATCTACATCAGTGGCAAGACTTCCAGTGTAGAGGAGCAGGCCCACAGGTAGTTAGTGTTTTAGGATTAGTGTTACTTTTCTTGTACCTTTTAAGCACTGTGAGATTAACTTGTTGTTTACTTAGGAGTAAGAGCTATTTCTGCTTGATGGACCAAATTCACCACTGGTGTAAGTGGGTGCAACTATTTAAGTCAATGGAATTTTCACTCATCCACTTACCCCAGCAGTGAAATTGGCCTGTTGCATTCATTTCTGTGGCTTTCCATTTTAACATTTCCCTATTTTTTTAGTGCTATGGAAGCATTGCCTTGGTATTTAGGGGAGAGAGGCAAAATCAAGAGTGGTCAGCTGTTGACAGTTTGCGATTCACAGTTGCAGCATTGATGTAATTTGACTGGTGTTGCTTTATATCACCCATATGACAGGAGTGACACGGTGACACTCTCTGGACAAAGATACAGAAGCATTACTTACAAATAAAATTGTAATTTAGCAAAGTGAATAATGAACAGTAACATCAAAACTCCTCAAGGGGTCAAAATAAAATGTTCTTCAATCACATTTCCTGTAATAACAAATCAGTGAAATAAGACAGTGAAGGAGCTAAAATGAATTAAGGTTTTCTTTCAAATAACCTTGTTTCCAAATGAATCTGTCAACAGAGAAGACTGTGCCTTCCCCAGTGATTACAGCAGACTCTGCAGGAGGAACTGACAGCCAGTCAAAGCCAGCCTGGATTACTATAGTAAGACAGAAGCAGAGGGACAAGCAACAGGAGCCGAACCCTACTAAAGAAGAGAAACTTGTGGCTCAAGATGTTAAGTCAGACACAGAAAAACAAAATAAGGAGAAGGAAAGAATGGAGGTGCTTACAGGCAAACTTGTTTAATGCTTTTGTGTAAAATTGCCATTGCATTCTTGCTTTGGATCAGTTGCTATTAAATAATTCTGTAAAAATCTAATTATTGATACTTAATTACAAAGGCTTTGATTTTACAAAAACTTGTACACATGCATAGTCCCATGACTACTCATGAATAATTTTACACATGTGAGTGATTGTGGGATTGCACCTAGAATGTAAAATTACTCATCTGCGTAAGTGCTGGCAGGATCAGGCCTAGCTTTGTGTATATATACACTGAAGTAAACTGACTGATGTGCTAAATTGTGCAATCCCTACTGAGGGAATCTGTTCTTTTTGTGTGTATTTAAAACCCCCACACACATTTCATAGTAATCCAAAATCTTCTCAGTGATTTAAGCCTGACAGAACAGCTTGGTTTCAAAACCGCCTCGCCAACCATTTTCAGGGTCTGGAGAAATGAAATAAGGTAAAAATAACTTTTCTGTTTGACACTCAGTGACAAAACCAAGATCTTGTGAAGACCGAGTCTATAACAGGGTTCAAAAAAGAAGTAGATAAGTTCATGGAGGATAGGTCCATCAATGGCTATTAGCCAGGATAGTGTCTCCAGCCTCTGTTTACCAGAAGCTGGGAATGGGCAACAGGGGATGAATCACTTGATGATTACCTGTTCTGTTCATTCCCTCTGGGGCACCTGGCATTGGCCACTGTTGGACGACAGGATATTGGGCTAGATGGACCATTGGTCTGACCCAGTATGGTCGTTCTTATGTATGTTCTTATGATCTAGATTTTGGCTTTTTGTACTGTGATAAATCAGACTTATATGTGATGGTGACACTGGATATTAGCTAGCATTGCCTCTTAGAAAACTCATGCTAAATAATTCCTTACATGAAGCTCTCCTGATAGAAAGTGAGGTTAGTGTATTGTATTCTAAAGTTTTAAAAGAGGCCTCTCTACAGGACAACAAACGATAAATAACGGCAGTGTGATTAACCAGAAATGTTCCCTAATAATGTGTCCAGATGAGATTATAAACCATAATAAAGTTTGTACATGTTCACGACACTTAAAACATAGTATCAGAGGGGTAGCCAGGTTAGTCTGGATCTGTAAAAGTAGCAAAGAGTCCTGTGGCACCTTTTAGACTAACAGACGTATTGGAGCATGAGCTTTCGTGGGTGAATACCCCCTTCGTCGGATGCATCCGACGAAGTGGGTATTCACCCACGAAAGCTCATGTCTGTTAGTCTATAAGGTGCCACAGGACTATTTCCTACTTAAAACATAGAGGGTCAAATCATCCCCTATTTGAGAAATTCCCTTCTAAGTGCCAGAAATCTCCTGATTTCAAGTTGCATTGTATCCTGCAAATTGTGCCATGTAGATTGGTTCCATACAACAGCTAAGAGACATGACCCTTCTAGCCCGTAGGTACCCCAAGATCCTGCTGACCATAGGGCATGAGGCTCAGTGCTACTGCACTGCTCCCATTATCTCTGTCCCACATGGTAACAGGGCTCCTTCCAGAAACATACTACCATGGATTCCCATCATGGGGGAGTTTCACTGGACAGTAGGGGAACCCAAGGAAGAGTATGCTGATGTGGTCAGCATTGCCTTCCTTAAGGAAATCCATGAGGATCTGAAGGAAATGGTGCCTCAAAGAACATCTAACCCCAACCCTAGCCTTCTCCACCACCACAGAGTTCTGAACTCACAGAGTTGGGGAGAAGAAAGGGAAACATATTGTGAAACCACAGCTCCCGCAGTGTGTGCCGCAAATCATTTTCTGCCAGGCATGGCTCCTCTCTATTCACATTAGCAGAGGGATGCATATGGCCGAGAATAAATTTTGCAGTGAAAGTAACAATCTTCTGCAATCACTGTTGTAAATAAGACAAAATACAGAGGCACTCTTTTAAATTGCAAAATTAGAGTCCTGGAAACAAAACTCAAAATGTTAGAGCTTTATGAACTGGTGATAACTTGAGTGAAATAAATGGAACAAGTGTGTGACCAGACTTCCCATTGTTATGCAGGAGCATCTTGTTCACTCCTGTGTTGTTCATCTTCTTTTAAATTCCCACTATTGTTCTTTCTTGTTTAATTATTTAAAAAATTTCTACCTGCTTTTTTCCCCCCAATGTAATTAGGGGTCAATGAAGCAACAAGCAGACTTCATCAGGAGCAAACCTTCAGATTTAGCACCTAAAACGTCTTCTGAAGAACAGAGGAATGAGACAAAGTCTGACGTGAACGAGCCACTGCCAAGAGCCAATTCGCTGTCGCATCATGTCCCTGGTATGAAAACAAATGCTTGAAATACTGATGTAGGCTCCTATCCTCATGTGGATGACTTTGCTCATATGAGCAAAATTACCCATGTGCTTAAGTGTTTGCAGGATCTATGCCACAGTGACTTGTCTCTTTCCCACTTCTCACTGGCTGCAGTGAGAGCAAGAATTGTAGTTGTTTCTTTAACACTAGTTTCCACAGTTTTATTTTGAGGAATGCTGCTTATAATGGGCTAGTTCTGTAGCAACCTCAGGTCTCATTGAAATCAATGTGAGCTGAGGGCATTGGACACTTCACTGGATTGGAACCTACATGCATTGCCCCCATTAGAGGAAGTCAAATGCATGCAAATATTGCATTTGATCTATAGTACAATTTTAATTCTTTGCTAATGCACTGTAGAATAAGTTTCCATGTGGAATGTAAAGGTTTAATTTTGTAGGACAATGTACAGTTTTAAAGAAACAGGTGAGGTCTATAGATGAGCATCAAGCTAACATAATGTATATATATTTTTTTCACAATAGCTCAATCCTCAGTGCTGATAGAGAAAGAAGAAATGAACCAGTTTAAGAAAGTCAGTCATTCTGCTCCAGATCAGCCATCGTGGATGGAACTTGCCAAAAAGAAATCCCAAGCTTGGAGTGATATGCCACAGATTATAAAATAGGGTGATACATCTCAGACCAATAGTATATGTTATTTAGGATAATTGAGTAGTCCACGTAATTGAACTTCTAAAGATTAGTTAATCACAATGAAGAATCTATGGTACATCAGAAGGGTTTTGTTATAAAGCTTTGAAAAAACAGTGCAATAAGTGCTGTCAACAAGTTTACCTTAAACCTTCTGTAGCAATCAGGATGGTACTAGAAATGGTTTAAAAACAATCTACTTTAAGGACATACACACCAACTTAGAAAAACATTCTGCCTATATACATTGTGTATCCCCCCCCCAAATTAAAATTGCAAAAAAAAAGTATCTTTGTTAAATCTTGTTGAACTTTTTGTTGCAAACATTGTTACACTGCTGATTATCGATTTGTGTATTGTCCACTATCAGATCATGATAATATAAATCTCTTTTACTGGCGTTATCTGACAGACATTCTTTAAAGATGTTTGGGCCAATAATGTATTCATGACTTGTTTTTATTGAGCACTTTATCAGATATTCAGAATTTGCTGTTTGAACTGTGCGATTGGTTAGCTGAGTCACATGGTATGGTTTCTGTTTTTCTATTTGATTCCTGAGGCATAAACAAACTTGTTTGTGCGTGAAAATGAATAAAAATTCCTCCTGAAATACTTGCCTGAACAAAACTGGCTGCACAAATGGGCACAGAAAAGCAAGCAAAGAGGAAACAAATGTGTTTGGATTGAATTGGAATCTCATGTATGTATTCATGAATGCTCTTCTCCAGAATTCGCCCAGATGCGGGTGTTCTGTTTTTTATGGGAATTCATCATATTGGTTTGTGGCACCATATTTAGTGGCAATGGATATGCTTATGATATCAAAGATGAAGATTATGAATTCAGATAAAGATTAACGAGCTAACGTATGGGACTTGTTGAGCCCAAACTCAAATGTTACAAAACCAGGAACTGAACAGGTAAGATGCTTCTTCAAACACAATACAACCTCACAGCCTTAACTCTGCCCTCATCTGAATGGCAAAAGGGACTGGGAATAGCACAGTATGTTAACAAGCTGTAACAATATTATTTTCATTGTGCCCACTGCAACTCCAAATCAGGATCCCTGTTTATGCAGTTTCATGGGCACCTCTGCTGGTTGTGTAGCAACACTGACATGGGGAAGTAGTTGCAGCTGGTCGATAGAGATCACGCTGACCTTATTGTACTTCCTCTCGTCCTGCTGCACAAGCACAAAGAAACTAACAATCCATTCGGAAATGTCCTAAAATTAGTATCCTGCTGTTACGGGAAACAGTCTCTCCTCCCACAAAAACACTAGAGCAGCAGTTCTCAGACTGTGGGTCGGGACCCCAAAGTGAGTCGGGACCCCATTTTAATGGGGTCACCAGAGCTGAAGCCCAAGCCCAACAGCCCAGGGTTGAAGCCTGAGGGCTTCAGCCCTGGGTGGTGGGCTCAGGTTACAGGCCCCCTGCCTGGCACTGAAGCCCTTGGGCTTGGGCCCTCCACACCCAGGACAGTGGGGTTTTCGCTCTCTCCCCCCCCCCCGCCCCCCCCCCACACACATGGGGCAGCGGGACTCAGGCAGGCTCAGGCTTAAGTCCTCCCTCCTGGGATCAGGTAGTAATTTTTGTTCTCAGAGGGGGGTCGTGGTGCAATGAAGTTTGAGAACCCCTGCAATAGAGCAAGGCTGGGTGGTTGTGCTGTATGTGTTTAGCAGCACCTTGATGTTCACTCCTTAGTTTTTATAAATTTGTGGTTTGTTTTTTCCTGACAGGCTAATATTCTTTTAAGGGATATGTACGGAACCTTAACTTAGAATGTCCTTGTTTTCCAATCCATGAGTCTGAGATTTTGAAATCTCATGTTTCATAAGGGTCTGGGGAGCCGAAGGCAATATGTGTTTTAATCAACTTTAATGAAGCGTTTGTAAATCAACTTAGATAAAGAATAAGGCATTGGCGTATATGAACACTTGAGATAAATAAGCTATTTTCATCAGATCTCCTTAGTACTAGAAAGTGAGGGAAATAAAACAGAATATATGAGTAAAAAGCATGTTTTTGAAGATTTTCAATTTGGCATTAGTTGCTCTTTAGAGATTCTAGTAAGTATAGTACAACTCATTTATTTAAAGAATAAAAACAGACTAGAGCTTTTGTTACAAATGATGACATTTACCTTTTTATCATAGAATTTAAAATATTTGTCAGTCTTTTGAAAACATAAATATGAATCTGCTGTTTATGTGCCTAGTCTTGCAGTTCTTATTCTGGCAAAACTCCCACCAATCTCATTGGAATCATAAAATTCAAGACAATCGTTTTTGTAAATGTTCAGAAACCAGGAGTAGAAGGAGAAGTTTAGCTATTCAGTCTTAAAGGCAGACTCCTGTGAAAATCATCCTCATCAACTTTATATTGGTCATATTAAAAGTGGAAATGTATTCAAGCACAAAATTCAGATTCAAATCCAAACTGCCCCAAAATTGTTTGCATGAGCAACCTTCACTCTGCCCTTTGTGCTTGTGCATTTGCAATATAGTCTTTAATCACGATTAATAATCACTCATTTCTCAAAACAGAATATAAAATCACAGTTTAGTCTACAGTTATCTCTTAAATGTATTGTAAGACACTCTCTAATATAAACAGATGCACTTTTTAGGTACTGTAACACAATCTTAAAAAGCCCCAAAAACTAACATTAAGAAATAACTCATGAAATCACAATACAAAGTTTATTTAAGGTACTGCATTGCAATCTGCATAATTCTTGAAATAAACCCTTCTACGTTAAAGAGAAAATGTAAAACATAAAATTAAATTTTAAAAAAAAATCTATGTTATCCTTTGATGATTGCCTGTTCATACCCTCACTGAAGAGTAGAATGTTTTCTGGAAATTAACTTGAACTAGAGTTAATCGTATGTTATATTGCTTTAAAGTTTTCTCTCTGTTCTAAATTATTTAAGATGTATCTGATCTCACTTGAATTTCTGGGGAGTGAGCAGTGCAACTACATGGGACAATTCCAAATATCTTTAAGGAAATTCTGTTTGACAGACAAAGGTTCAAGATAAAGGAGATTATTAACAGAGTGTTCTAGGGTTTCCTACACAATATTCTGGGCCTCACAAACATACAAAGAATGGATCCCCACACATAGTTTTGCGAGATGAGCAAATGCAGCTATCTTATACCTTCCCACAAAGTGCAGCCCTAGCTCTAACGCGGGCCTGACCTTGCCACCTTCTGGATGAAATCCTAGTCCCACTGAAGTCAGTGTGAATTTTGCCATTGACCTCAGTGTGGCCAGGATAGCATCCTCTATGTTCAATACTCTCATTAACTTGACTTTGCCAGGAACAGTGACAATTGGCTGCTATGGGCCTGCTTGTGGATCCACTGAAATCAAACGAAAACTTCCAGTGATTTCCATGGGAGCAAGTTCTGGTTTTACAGGGTGGTTAGTACTATATGATATGTGCTCAGACCTTAAAGCATTAGTCCATCAGAATGGCATAAATTTAAGTATCTCAAATGTAGGGCCTGATTTTGCTTCAAATAGGTTATTGTATCAATAGTATCCTGTGCTGGAGTTTCTTTATTTTAGATCAAAAGGTCATGTGACTCAGCTATAGCCATTGCTAAATGCATATTTTCTCTCAGCCAAATGGATTGTACTTGGCAATCCCAGGATGTAATAAAATGTATTTAGGCAAACTGATTTATGGTTTATATTCTTGACTGTGGAAAGAACTGTAATCAATTTTACTGTAGATGCCATTGTACTTTTTCAGCCCACAAGCAATATGACTGACTCAACATGATCCATTTTGCTCAGCTGCAACAAGTACAATACAGTATCCAGTAGCAAATCTACTGAAATAATATTGGAAAAAACAAGGTTAATTCATGGCCTTTTCACATAAAGTAATAACGTTTTAGTTAGATTAAAACAAAAACAAACAAAAAATATGGAGGTGAAGACCAGAAATCCTTAGGAGTATTTTTTCTCTCCCCAAAGTGATGGACCCTATGTTGTTTAAAACCAATTCTTCTGCTTACTGTTTAATGATGAAGTTCAAGTTTTGGAGGTGCTATCAACCCCCAGTGCTAAAGTACTGCATATAGTGTAAATGAAATTGTGTACTGTATGTTTCTGAATGCAGAAAACTGTAGATTTTTGTGACTTAAACCGTGTTTACTGTTTTGCTTATTGTAATATTATAATATATCTTAACTTTTAGCTCAGTAATTTTAAGTAAAAAAGTCACAACTAAACAATTTTTATGTTGTATAGCAAAATGTAATAAATACATTTTTAAGGCTAAAACATCTCTCTGGACTTTACTTCAAAATGGAGTTATGCTGTCTGTCGTGTTTAACAGAGAAAACCTTTACAAAATCTGTTCAATTTTTTTAGAGACAAATAGATATTTAAAGTCTTATCAGTAAAAATGTTCAACAGTAGTTTAGCAAACAGCTTGTTATTTTGTGATACCATTAATAGCCTGTTAGTCTTAAAGAGTATAATAAAATTGCCACCATGTTTGCTTCATATACATGATGAGCACTCTACTGTGGGAGACAAGGGTTTAATTACAGGACTCTGTGTTTATGGTTGTAACTTTACAGGTTTGTACTGTGAAAAAAAGAAGCAACTCTGAGAATATTTGGCAGTGCAGCACCTTCCATAGAATCCCATAGAAATTCAGCCATTTAGAGAGCCAGAATAAGGTCTGTGTACTATTTAAGTCCTCAAAATAGGATTGATGTGGGTCTTAAGTGGTGCATAGGCTTTATGCTCGCGCTCTTCACATGGCTGAATTTCACCCTCACTTGCATATTCCCAGCATTCATTGATCTCCCAGTAATTAGTGTAAATTGGTGAGGTTCTACTGTATGATATTTTATTGTCTGACATCAAAAACTTGAAAATGCTATCAGAAGACTTTTATTGATTCTTATACCCAGATAATTCTCCATCTCATGAGTACCAAGGGGTACCAAGGTGACTGTGGAGATTAATGGAAGGAGGAGGCACTCATCAGGACCCTAATGGGACTCTGGGTGATCGCTACTTCACACCACCCAACACACATGTAATGAGGTTGAGTAGTGTCCGCAAAAGAGAAACTAAAAAACTAATTATTCCTCAAGAAAGGTTTTTTATGACTTACAACTATAAAGGCAACACAGACAGAGTAAGAAAAACAGAATTAAAGACCAACACTGAGTGAGGATTAGTATAAATGGCAAGTTATACTGAAGACAGGCACAGCAATGGGTAAAGCTATGATTGTTTACAAACTACTAGCTTTACCAGCATTGTGCCCATTCCCAGCAAGGCACAAGAACATATACAGTTATTATATATTGATTAACTATTGACTACTATTATCTTTAAACAACTCTAAAACACTTTACCAAGATAACTAAGTTATAGTATTGATACAGATTTAAGATTAACTAGCTTGAGCACAACCAGACCTCTTCACTCCAAAACCTTACCCTGCATTCTTCCAAAGATATGTTACCTTCAGTCAACTGCTTTCCACACCGGCCGGGCACAGATAGTCGGTGAAGCGCAAGTCCCTTTGGTTCAGTGGGGGTGTATATGAGCCTAACAAAGAGTGATCTCTTTTAGGTCAACACACACACACATACTTGCATCTTTACACCTTCTTTTATATAGTATTTGCTGGCCGTGTTTTGAAGCAGATCAACCAATCAGGTTAGGCCAAATCTTTAATGTGGTTAGCATTGTCGCTTTGACTGTATAATTTATGCTTACTTATTTTCTTGTAGACAATTGTTTTAAATATGGTTAATGTGGGTTAGACAAGCTGTGCACGGGGGGTACAACTTATCTCACTTTATAGGAGTCAGCATAATGTGTTATCTGGTTGCAGCACATTTTGACCACAAGTCTGTTTCCTTTTGCAAAGCTTGCTTTTTAAAGCTAATTTTACAAGGCTCGCTTTGTGAAACTTCCAGAAGTTTTAGGCCTAACACTGACAATACTATTGTTCATTTCAAACTTGACAATACTCTTGTTCAAATTATTCACAGTGATGTGTATGTCTGTAATCCCTTCCATATCCTCTTGCTTTGCAATATCTTTCAATGTCTAAATTTTACCTAAACATTCCAGTTCTTTATGTACATTGGCTTTATTTCCAGAACCTTCCCTACCTGGTTTAAAGCAGCTTAAATGGAAGTCATCCAGGAAAAAGTTAAACAATTTCCTCTCATCAGGATCCAAAATATACCCAAGAACTGTGGGTGAATTCAGTAAGGTCTGTGGAAAATTTTGTTGATACAAAGTAGGTTTTGAAATCATTCTATCTTTTACCTTTGCTCTCTATACCTTTCATTGTTGATTTCATTCTGTTTCAGTATCAGAAAAATGAGGATTTATTCAAATTTTTAATCCTGATGTGAACCTTTAATTTGTTTGTTTATGATGGATTCTTTGCAAATAAAATTGTACATGCTGTGTGTCAATAATTCTAATGAATGACATTCTGTTGTATTCAAGTTCTTATAACACATGCGTGTCATGGTATAATGGAGTACTGCTCTTTAAGGCCCTAGGGAATAATGTGAGAGCCCAGTTACCACATTCTTTGTGTCCAGGGAAGCAGAGGAAGGCTGGAAAATAACTGAAGCAGTAATTGGAAGAGAGGAAGATGGTTCCGGGAATAGTCAGCGTCTGGGAGAGGGAAAGTATGGGGGACATCCCAAATGATTGTTTCTTTAAGGGCCTGGGACCAGGAGCCTTGTAGAGAGGGTGGGGCAAAGCTCCTCTCTCTCCCAGGCAGTGCAGACAGGTGTTTGAGATAATTGGGGTGGATCAAGAGGCTGATTAGATGACTGGACAAGGGAATCAAGAGGATGCTCCAAGCTCAGTCAGACAGAGCTGCTGGAGGAGCTGTTTAAAAGGAGGAATTCAGCCAGGACCCAGGACCATGAAGGATGGCTGTGCAAGTCCTGAACTGAAGGGGAAGAGTTTACAGACCAGGATTTGAAGCACAGTCCTTAGAAGGGTTGTTAAACCCTGAATGTCAGGGAGGGGCTCTTTTGGGAGCTGCATGGTGTTCAATAAATTAGACTCCATGAGAAAGGGAATATTATTTTAAAGACTCTGTATGTAAGTGTAGGGTTTGGGGGTATTTTGGAACTTTGATGGGATGTGCAAGAGCTAGGTGGGGCCAGATAGGCCCAAGCAGCTAATTAGGCTGTGAGCCAGGGAGTAAATTGTTGAGGAACAGTGTCACCGGGACAGGAACAGGGGGGCCTGTAGAAAGACAGGTAGCTGGCTAGAGAGAGAGAGAGAAGTGGCTGCTAGGGAAGGACAGTCACTCCCTGGAAAGAGGGAGGAGTGTTTGTGGCTGCAGGAAGGCAGGCTGCACAGACTCCATAAGAGGAGTGAGTGGAGGAGCTGGTGAACCCAGAGAAGTGCGGAGCTAGTTAAGGGAAAAGCCCAGGGAAACAGCCACAAGGCCACAGGTAGTACAGGTCTAGGCTGCATGTTATAGGGTCCCTGGGTTGGAACCCAGCATAGAGGGCAGGCCTAGGTTTCCCTACCAGCCACTAGGTAGTGGCTCAGGACGTGGAAAACACCTGTCTGGACAGCTGGGCTGGAAAACCTGTGATTTCCCCAGAAGGGGAGGGACTGAGTGACCTGGCTGGAGGGCCAAGCCATGGACGAAGCAGCAGCAGCACCAAGAACAAGAGAAGCCGCATACAGAGAGAAGATGGGTGGAGAGACCACTGGGGAGGGTGCAGCTAAGAGATGGAGCTAATCCCCAGAACGACCAGCAGGAGGTGCCATGAGTGGAGAGGGAACCCTGTCAGAGGCACCTCAAAAGAAAACTGAAGCAGGGTGCCTGCAGGACCATCCCAGGCCATGGGGGGTGCCCTGGGATGGCAGCACCTGTCTACAGATGGTATCTGAATGCCTACTAATTCATACTAATGCCTGGTATACCCAGGGCCGGTGCTTCCATTTAGGCGGCAGTCGCACAGGGCAGGGGCATTTTTTTTGCCACCGGTGTGGCTTGGCGGCGGGGGGGGGTCCTTCTGCGCGCCCGGTCCGGGCGTTCTGCGGCAGGTCCTTCCTCGCCCGGGGACCCGCTGCCCGAGTGCCGAAGACCGGAGCGTGGAAGGACCCTCCCCGCAGAATTGCCGCCAACGACCGGGAGCGTGGAAGGACCCCCGCCTAGGGCGCCAAAAACGCTGGCGCCGCTCCTGGGTATACCCACTGAATTCTGGGACTCCTTATGGTCTGTTGATTTCCAGGAGTTTGTAATTAATCTGTAACTAACTCTACTAAGCTGTCTGAAAACAAAATCTACTGGAGATCTATCCTAATGAGGAAAAGGCAGTGAAAGAAAATATGAGCCATCAACTGCCTTGAGAAGGACCAGAAAATAAATCCTTGGTGACTGTCTACTAGAAAATTAAATTCTACTCCATGGATTGGGCCGGTTATTGGACTTGGATGTTGCCCCTTGTTGTCCATACTGGCAGGTGCTGGGAGCACAAGTGAAATGGGGTGCTCAGCCCTGGAAGGAAACTGGGGCAACTCATGTTGCTCTTGTGCTGGCACATGGAGCAATGTGGACAGATCTGAGGCTGAGAGAGGAAGTCAAAAAGGGAATCTTGGAAGGCCCTCCTAACCACAATGAAGAGTTATGTTGTCCTAGATGATTGATACTTGCCTACACTGAGATATTGCAACATGGTTTACTCATGTGTTTGGTCCCCTTTAAATCAATTGACTATTTGTATGAGTAAGTGAACAATGTGAGTAAAGGTTGCAGAATCATCAAGTAAACTTGCTTTTCTTCACACCTTAGAAGTGAATGAATTGGAGAACCAAGTTCATTCCAACCCCAGCTGTGGCAGGTGTGTCTCCTGGACTAATGCCACCTCCAAGCTCATTTGTTTCCCCCAAATAGATAGTGACTCTTGTTTAATGGGACTATCAATAAGCACCTCAAAAATTTTGGCCAAAGTAGCTAAATGAGCCTATATCAATAAACCAACCGGAATTTATATCATGTATTTAAAGGAGCAATGGAAAGCATCCACAGTTATATAAAAGGATTTCAGCCAATCACAGCTCAGAAAAAAACACATACTGGCCACTCTGTGTGCTGGATGGAGAAGTGGCTTCTGCACTTTTGGGGGAGGGATAGCTCAGTTGGCCTGCTAAACCCAGGGTTGTGCGTTCAATCCTTGAGGGGGGTCATTTAGGGATCTGGGGCAAAAATCTGTCTGGGGATTGGTCCTGCTTTGAGCAGGGGGTTGGACTAGATGACGTCCTGAGGTCCCTTCCAACCCTGATATTCTATGATTATTTTCTCTGCTAAAATAACCTTGAGGTCCTTATTAACTCATTGGACCTTATTCTATGCTCCCTGTTCAGGAGTGAACTTCTGTGGGTATGTTGCCTGCACAGAGAAAGGAGTAAAGAATAGGGCCCCAAGTAGATCCAATTTGGCCCCTCCTTTGAACAGTTATTCACACTTTTTTATTCACCTGTAGCATTTTGCATCTTCTTAGAATAACACTGGAAGGACACACTTCAGCCTGCCCTGCAAAAACACACGAGTAACTGTATACATGCGAATACAGTCTTCCTGAGTTTGTAAAGCTACTCACGTGCATAAGTGTTTGCAGGATTAGACCCTTTCTTTGGAACATGCCTTTATTTATAGTGGTTCATTCTGACTTTTAAGTGAGAATGACTAACACAAAGAAAGCAGTAGGTAGCTAGCTGTAATAGTTCAGGAGGGCAATGTGTAAACAAGCTAATGAGATGGATGCAAAGGAGAATACACACCCTCCTAGAGTTTATTCCTCCCATCCAATAAAATACCAATGGAAAATCCAAAGCAACATCATCATCCTCTTTCCAATACCCAGAAGGGAGGGAAAAAATAACACTATACGTTTAAAAAGAAAGAAGAAAAGAACGTGAGATGACGTGGCCAATTGCTTCTGGCTTAACAGAGCATAGTCTCAGTGCAGCGAAGCTTCCTTCAGGCTTCCCTTCCTATGTTGTTATTACTTACTTACTTATTTGTATTAATATAACCTTGGAGCCCCAGTCATGGACCAAGGCCCCATTATGGTAGGCACTGTGCAAACACTGACTAAAAAGACAGTCCCCCAAACAGCTTACAGCATAAGTAGACAAAAGACAACAGATGGCTATAGACAGACCAAGAGGGGGAGAACAAGCATGCAATCAGACAATATTGGGCAGCATGATGGGCAGTGGCCTAAGCACACCAGCAGCCTAAAAGTTGTCAAGGTTTTTGTAGGCAGCACAGCAAAGGAGAGTTTTAAGGAGGGTGGTGAAGTGGGTTTGCCAATGTTTACAAGGAGCTCCTCCCTAGATTGTCCTGTGTTGCTTTCTCCATTTTCCTGATATGATGCCACAGGCCTGTTGCTGAATAGTAATGTTATTTCTTTAAAGTCTGATTCAGATACTGAGCACGTTCCATTAGGGAAAAACAAAAACAGGACAATAACTGTCGGGGGCAACTGGTTTCAAAACACCCTGGTGGTGAATAGTGCCTCTGGCTGTCCTCCAGAGAGATTCCTGGGTTCTGAGTTTCCTTTTGACCCCACATTTTCCCTGTAGACTATTTGATTACAATGGGGTATAGAATTTAAGTTACCTTGAGATCACTGATAGCAGATCAGGGCAGATAGACCTTGCTTTGATCTATTTTACTGAAGAAGAAAAAGTAGTAAAGCAGGGTGTGATGGGGTGTATCCTGGAGGCCTCTCGGTCCTTCCACACCCCAGAAAAGGAGCAGTGAAGGTGGGTCCTCCAGGCCTGCCTTGAAAGGCTGCAGGGAAGCAGCCAATCAGAGTGCAGCAGGCCCAGTTAAAAGGAGCTGCAGGGCCTGAACAGCTCAGTTGCTGGCTAGGACCAGAAGGGTGAGGAAAGAGAGGAGTTGAGATTTTTCAGCCCTGCAGTAAGGGTGAAAACAAAGGGGCTATGTGGGAAGTGGCCCAGGGAATAGCAGCAGCAACTAGTACAGAAGGCAGCATGGAGCTGCTATTTATAGGGTCTCTGGCCTGGGATCCAGAGTAGTGGGCAGGCCTGGGTCCCCCCACAGGCCACTGGTAGGGTAGCCTAAGCCCTGAGAAGGGGATAAGTCTTGTTTAGAGACCCAAGCATGGGTACTGACTTTTCCTTTTTCCTGGGGGTGCTCAACCCCCACTTTGCCCTGAGGCCCTGCCTCGTCCCCCAAGACCCTGTCCTTGCTCTGCCCCCTCCCCCAAGGCTCCACCTTTGCTCTGCCTCTTCCTACCCCCACTCTGCCCCCTCCCCAAGGCCCCCCATCCTCTGCTCTCTGCCCTCCCCTAAGTCCCTCCGTGAGCTGCCAAACAGTGGTTGGGCAGTGCTTCTGCCCCCACCTCAGCTGTCGGGCGGTGGTGCAACCCCCATCAGCTGTTGGTGACAGCAGCGGTGCCTCACCCCGCCCCAATGAATTGATGAGTGGGGGTGGGAACAGCTGTGGCTGGTGGGTGCTGAGCATCCACAATTTTTTTCTGTGGGTGCTCCAGTCCCGGACCACCCATGGAATCAGCACCTATGGGCCCAAGTGAAGGGCAGGACTTAGATGCTCCAGGGAGAAAGCCCTGGGGGCACTGCTCTATACCAGGGCAGACACAGACTTAAAGCTAGTGCAGAAGGGACTGAGGCCAGAGACAGGGCTAAAGCCGGTAACAAGGGCACCAGGACAGGCCCCAATGGAACTTTTTCCCAGAAGGGGTTCCTTCACATGTTTAGGCTGTGCATAACTCGGCTGGAAGGCTGAGCCACTGAAGATCCAACTGATGAAGTTAATAGCTGATGAGGCATCATGAGCAGAGAGAATGCAGGTTTGCACCCACGCAACAGGAGACACTCATGAGAGGTGATTGTGCACCATTACGGGGGGGCACTTCAATCTTTTATTCTCT
This sequence comes from Mauremys reevesii, assembly GCF_016161935.1. Lineage (NCBI taxonomy): Eukaryota > Metazoa > Chordata > Testudines > Geoemydidae > Mauremys > Mauremys reevesii. The sequence continues at coordinate 122,416,925 of NC_052623.1, forward strand.
TTACAGAATGGTACCATTCACAGTTTGAGTTCATTTATGTGGACTTAAATTTTGATTTTATATGAGAAAATGGAGATCAGGAGGTCAGTTATATGAAAAAGCAAATTTATGCTAGTTTTTCCAGGTGTTTTTCCCTGTTTTAGCCTGGTGGATAATTTCCTTGGATCAGCCTTTCTAGATAAGTCTCTCACCCAGTTCCTGTTTGATATGACCGCAGCTGGAGTGCTCTGGAATAGTAACGCTCATATTGACCCCTAGAAGTTACCCCAAGGATACAGGACGGGAAGCGGAGGTTTCTTTGCCTGCGTTATGCAGCCTGATGAGAACAGCAGTGACTCTAAAAATAAAGATGTCTTATAAGTCTCCTTTAACAAGATAGAGCCCGGAGCTGAAGGTAATAGGTGAATTTAGAAGAAGGTGGAAGGACATAAGATTAATTGTTTGCAGAAGAGTACTGAAATGCTGCTAAAGCATGAAGTCTAATTTAGAAGAGAAAATAAAAATCTCCATTGATGCTAAATAAGATAACCTTTGAGTTTTATGCTTCAGCCCAGATGCTGATAATTGATTTCAATATGGTTATTCAGAATTTACACAGGTATAAATTAGATCAGAATCTGATTATCTATACCAATGACAAATTATGCAAATAATTCTGTGGATTAAACCTTATTCAGTTAATCACAGTATCTTTTAAACTCTGTGTCCTTGGCTAACTCTTTAATTTAATTTTCCTTTTTTTGTCTTGTTTGGAAATCAGATTCTAATCCTGTGAAATTCACCAGTTTCCTTCCGTAGTGGCTGGTCCATGTAGAGGTTTAGGAGTTTTACAGATGTTAAGCTGCCAGGATTGATTCTTTTAGTTCAAGCAGTAGAGGCTCTTGCTTTTAGAGCCAAAGACCTTGGGTTCAAACCCCAGGCCATCATATCCCACATAGGCCTTGGGAGAGACCAGGGTGGGCCAGGTCTGCATTCACAGCCAGGTCTATGCATTCTGCCTTCAGTCTCTGCAGAGACTCCTTTCTGTTGCTTATAATCCAGCACGGAGTGTGCTGGTGCACACCTTCCTCTGAGGGCTCTGATATGACTGGTGGTTCTTTTATCTCCATCTGAGAGATCTCTCTGAGCTGCTAGTCTTAACCAGGATTTCCTCAGGAACTGGAATCTGTTTTCAGCAACCAGGTCTGGAGTGGCCACTGAGGAGGAAGACTGCCTTGCTAAACCACTGGTACACAACCCACACCTTCGTGTGCAGGTGATGGAGTCCTCCTTGGAGTACCAGAGATTGGTCCTGGCTGGAGTCACCAGAATTGTGGACCTCCTGGACTACATTTGGAGTGCCATGGTGCATGGGACTGCTCATCCCACATGCAAACCCACTGTGTGCTTCAGAAAGTGAGGGCAGACTTGCCTCCTGCTTCTCTCACTTATTTTAAGCAAGTCCAGTGGGAGGCCACTCTCTGCTCATGCTTGGCCCTCCAGAGCTTACCATCAGGTCCCCACTCCACGGGACCCCATCCACCTCTGACATATCACCTAAGCAGGCTGAACACATTTTAAAAATAATAATTGGAGATATACCTATCTCCTAGAACTGGAAGGGACCTCAAAAGGTCATTGAGTCCTCTGCCTTCACTAGCATGACCAAGTACTGATTTTTGCCCCAGATCCCTAAGTGGTCCCCTCAAGGATTGAGCTCTCAACCCTGGGGGTTTAGCAGGCCAATGCTCAAACCACTGAGCTATCCCACGTCACAAATCACTATACATGCTCATGCTCCATACTATTTACTTCCTAGCCCTCATGTCCTGTCCTGACACAAAGCTGTAGGACCTGCTGCTGTCTGCAGAGGCCCAGGAGGCCAGCCTGTATTCCATTTAGTCCCATAATCCACTAGGAATCTCATTTGGTGGCTCCTCCATGCAGCTCTGAGCACAGTTGTGCAATTGGCATGGCTCATGGAGTCTCCCAAAACATGCCCCTTTTGCAGCGAGAGGGAGACCATGGAGCATCCATGTAGAATGTGTCAGGCTGCAGTCCCTTTTCCAGCTCCTCCAGAACCTCCTGCTGAGCATGTTTCCCCACACTCCTGGTATTTGTGCACACCATTCATGGCCCCACAAAGTTGCAAGATCTCCTTGTCAACCTCCACCTGGCACTGATCAAGATGGCCATTTCCCAGACTAGGAGGCCAAAGCTCAACACATTGGCATGGGGGAGGTGGGGTTCTACAACTGTGGGGCATGTTTCTGATACCTCGTTGCCTCATATCTCTGGCCAGCGTTCCTCTGGGCAGCATCCATTGGCTCCTCGGACTCCTTTGAGGAGTAGCAAGTGCTGCTCGGGATTCTCTGCTTGGTGTCCTCCACTGGATCCCTCATTTTATCCCTATGACCATCACTCTTGTTCTTGTTTTTTCATTCTTTGTCTCTGTTGATTGAGAGGTTAGGCCTTTAGTTTTGGGTGGGCCTATGTCCGCCCATTCCAGAATATGCAATAGGCTCATATAGGCCTTCTGCTGGCCCTGAATTTAACCTCAATAAGTACAGATGAACTTCTCAGCAAGATCTATACTATTGATTTGGTCTTTTAAGGAACAGATATACAGATTAATGAGTAAATTAAGCCTCTGAATTCTGTCTACTTGAAATTGCCAGATAAAGTAGCTAAACTGCTATATTTTGGGTTGTTTTTTGTTCACTCACATGAAGTAGTCTGTATTGATTCCCCTGCTCCCGCTTGGGGATTTCTCTCCAAGTGGTATATTTTGATGAGTGGAATTAGATGTAGTTACTTATTTGTTTTGACTAATATGTTTTGAAAGACTTCCCTACTGCTAATAACTGTGGTGGTTTTTAATTATTGAGACGTTTTACAAAAATGTTTTTTAAAAGAGAGACACGTTTTATGTTCTGACTAAATAATTAAACATTATGCAAATACCTCCAATCCCAGTATTCGGGTTATAGGAAACAATGCTTGGATGATACCCCTGAGCGTACACTGAATTTGTTTATGCTGGCCTGTAGTTAGCATCAGATATTAGTTTTATCCTAATCTAAACACAGGCTTAGGCAAAATGGAAGGAGTAACATTATAGGTTTAAGGCCAGATTGTAGCTATCCTCTACATAATAGGGATGGAAACAGGAGCTCCCCCTTCCCTTTCCTTGCATCTCTTGTTTAAGAGCTGATCACATCACAGTCCACATACTCTCTTGAGGGCAGGGCAGCTCAGAAATATTCCTACAGGCACTAACCTCTCCAAAAAGAATGGGGAAGACGCAAGATCATGCCCAGCTATGGAAGTGTGTGCACATGATAGCCTCTCATAGCCAGAGGTGCAGTGACCATGCACCACAGGAGCTCACCCCTAAGATAGTGTGACTCTGCAGTCCCTTAATGCTGTATTTTAGGGGCACAATCTGTCCCTGGATAGCTTTAAGATTTAGTTATGTATATAAATAGTTACATTATGGTGTAGCATGAGGCACCTTGAGGTCTGATGATTGGTTAACATATTACTGAATACACTCTACACATCTGTCTATTGCAGCAAGAGTGTCATTGCATTATTAAAAACATGTCAAATGTTATAATTTGTTGTAGATTTGTTTCTCTTGAGATGGGAATAATAGAAACACAGGAATACTATTCATGAGATGCATATGCTAGCAATACAGTTTTTTAAGTTATCAAACTTGTGATCTCTGGCAGTTTATCAGCCTCAGAAGCAGTTTATTAATTGCTTGGTGTACTCTGGCTGCCAGTAATACTTCTGACTTTGATTTGTGTTTCTTCCTGGTCCTGACCCCATTCATTCTAATCACCTGTGTAGTTGGTGGGTGGGAGCAGCATTCATCTCCATGGTCGCACAGTACTTAGACCCAGATCCTTCAAGTTATTTAGGCATCTAACTCCTGACAGCCCCCAAACCTGAAGCAAATACTCACCAGCAACCACACAACAAAAACACTAACCCAGGAACCTATCCTTGCAACAAAGCCCATTGCCAACTTTGTCCACCTATCTATTCAGGGGATACCATCATAGGACCTAATCACATCAGCCACACTATCAGAGACTCGTTCACCTGCACATCTACCAATGTGATATATGCCATCATGTGCCAGCAATGGCCCTCTGCCATGTACATTGGCCAAACCGGACAGTCTCTACGCAAAAGAATAAATGGACACAAATCAGACGTCAAGAATTATAACATTCAAAAACCAGTTGGAGAACACTTCAACCTCCCTGGTCACTCAATTACAGACCTCAAAGTCGCAATACTCGAACAAAAAAACTTCAAAAACAGACTCCAATGAGAAACTGTAGAATTGGAATTAATCTGCAAACTAGACACCATTAAATTAGGCTTGAATAAAGACTGGGAGTGAATGGATCATTATACAAAGTAAAACTGTTTCCCCATGCTAATTTTTCCCCTACTGTTACTCACACCTTCTTGTCAACTGTTGGAAATGGGCCATGCTGATTATCACTACAAAAGGTTTTTTTATCCTGCTGATAATAGCTCACCTTAATTAATTACTCTTGTTAGAGTTGGTATGGCAACACCCATTTTTTCATGTTCTCTCTGTATATATATCTTCCTACTGTATTTTTCCACTGCATGTATCCGATGAAGTGGGTTTTAGACCACGAAAGCTTATGCTCAAATAAATTTGTTAGTCTCTAAGGTGCCGCAAGTACTCCTGTTCTTTTTGCTGATACAGACTAACAAAGCTACCACTCTGAATTCCTGATGATTTCAGAGAGCGTTAGGTGCCTAAATATCTTTGAGGATTTGTGTTTGTGTCACTGGAGGGGCTTTAATATCAAACAGTATTTCTTTTATAGGTACAATGTTGACATGTCTCACTTAAATTGTTGTTCTCCCATCGACTACAATGGAAGTTATGCGTATATGGTAGGATCAGATTTGGGTCTCTGGCTGGCATCTGAATATGGGCATCTAATGCTCCTACTGGATCTGTGGAAAAGGGAATAGCCTACTTAATTTTAATCTATATACTTCAGTGCTGACAGGTTTTGGGGTTGTTGGTTTTTATTAACACTAATTCTTGTGTGTATGTCTGATAGAAGCTACATAGGTGTTTGAGGTTCATGATTTTTGGTGCATGTTCGTTGGTGTCTGATAGCTACAAACTATTCTAGATTTACTAATAATTAGTCCATAGGCTTCCTGTTTATTTGGGATTTGTCTGCCTTTTACCTAAAACCTTGGTCTAAAATTTCCTAAAATGTACCTAGTATTCCTCTGCTCCCCCAGACTGCTTCTCAATCAGGGGAAGGAACCTAGAACTCCCCACCTTCTCCATGCTGCCTCCAGCAGTGGGGAAGGAACACTAGGCTCACCCGTACACCAATGCTGCTGCTTCTAGCTAGAAAGAGAAAGTGTCAACAGTGAGTGGAGAGGACAGAAGGGGCGTCAGAGCTATGAAATGAGGAATGTAGGAAGGGATTCCACTCTGCCCCCCCCTTCATGTCCCCCATTTCTGTCCTCTTTTCAAAACAAGCAGCCACAGTGATGAGACTGGGATGGGGAGATGCAAATGAGCATGTTCAGTGGATGAAACAGGCACACGGTGGTGAGATGGGGTGAGGAGCTGGGAACAGAAATGCTTGGTGAATGGCACAGGCATACAATGCAAAGACTAGGGTGAGGAGCTGAGAAGAGGCATGGCTGGTATGTAACCAGGGCCAGCTCCAGGGTTTTTGCCGCCCCAAGCAGGGCGGGGGGAAAAAAAGCCGCGATTCTGATCTGTGGCACTACTGCCGCCGCTTCAGTCTTTGGCGGCAATTCGGCGGCTGGTCCTTTGCTCGGAGAGGGAGTGAGGGACCCGCTGCCGAATTGCCGCTGAAGAGCTGGACGTGCTGCCCCTCTCCGTTGGCCGCCCCAAGCACCTGCTTGCTGGGCTGGTGCCTAGAGCTGGCCCTGTATGTAACGCAGGCCCACAAGTGCTGAAACTTGCTGGGGGGGCACTCACTGAGATGAATGGAGCAGTTCCCAAGTCTGAGCTATTCTTTTAGGTTGCATTAATCTCCATGGGGCGTTCTCATTCAGCTGAGAACATCTCAATGAGATCAGTCAGTCACTTCATGACTCTTTGAGCCTCCCGATGCAGATGGATGTGTAGAGCCTCTTCCCAAACACTAGACCTGGATTTGAGGCAAGGATGCAGCATCGCCACTTTCCTTGCCACTCCCTGCTTCCAGCTGGCACATGTACTGCTCACATCCTCACCACATTCCCACCTCCACATGCAGGGCTTAAAGTGTGCCAGGTTGCAACAGATTTCAGACCTGAGAAATAAAATTGCTAAGAAGCAAGCTGGACTAGCCCAAGGCCTACATTTTTAGTACTGCCTGAGGGGGAAAACCGCCCTCTGATTGGCTGAGTTCTTTACTGCCCAGTTTCCTGGGGAAGAGAAGCCAATCATGGTGCTGCAGGCAACAGGCAGCGCTCCATCATTCTCTCCTCGGCAGCAACCCCACACCATTCCCATGCAGGGCAGGGAGGGAGGAGGAGGGAGCATAAAGAACCCAGCAGCTCCCCATCCCTCCTGCTCCTTCCCCCTCCCCTAGGAAGAGGGAGAAGAAAACCATGCTGCAGCCCTCGTCAGGCTTGGGAGAAGTGTGGGCGGGGAGGGGAGGGTGAAGAACCCAGGAGCTGCAGGAGGAGCAGAAGTGATGTGAATGGAGTGATTTGGGAATTGGAGGGCAGAAATAATTGCTGGGCCAGGGGACTGTCAGATATGGGAGTGATGGACCCCAGATCACTTTAAGCACTGTCCCCATGACCCCTCCAAGCTTCCTAGCAAAATGGAAAGGCAAGGAAGAGGGTGGAGCTGGGGGCTTGAAGCACTGTGGGTGTATGTGATCGGAGCAGTGTCCATGATGGAGGAAATGTGGGAGCAGTTGGGGAGAGTATAGGGAGGTCTAAGCACTGAAAGGGAATATGGGGGTGTCGGAGCAGTGCAGGGAAGAGTGGTGAGGAAAGGAGGGGATAGTGTGTGGGGGGGTTTCAGCACTGTTCACAACATCTGCCACATCCATGCCCCCCATGTCTGTTCCCCTCTTCATAAAAACATACCCACTGACTCCATGCTAGTCCCTGAACTGTTTCTTCATATTTCCCCCGGCTCCTCAACCTATGGGTTCCATCCTGATGCCTGCATCTTTGTGTGGAGAAGGCCTGAGGGAAGAGAACTGGGCTGGACAAGCAGAGAGGCAGCAGATGAAGAGATGATGCTGGAGTAGCAATGGGACTAACATATAGCTAGTGCCTTCTGTGGTGAGAGTAATCGTTGCCAAGGAGCCAGCAGGTGGGATGTACCTTAACTCTCTATTTCCTGGTTTTCAGAAATTTAAAGTTTCAATTCCTGGTTTTCACAGGTTTAAGTTCAGCCACTCTCCACTTTATGGAAGGGCACGAGGCAACAGTGAGCAACCTTAAAGCTGCATTAATAAAGTTTTGGGGCATTTAATATATTCTGGAGATGGTGGGGCTACAAAGAACTCACACTCTGCCTACAATAGGAGCAGGAAGTTTGCAGACCAACGTCTCCCACCTGCAGTTGACTTGGGAGGGTGCTGAAGTCCTCTCCCATCATGCATTCTCTGATTAGGGATGCGGCATCCTCCTTTAGAATATCTGGTATGGGCCACAGCCTAGGAAGCCAGTCCAATGATGTGTCCCTTGTAAGGGGACCCAGCGCCTTCCCCATCGCACGGGACTGCTCCAGGGTGTAAGCCTTTAGCTCCTGCCTGGTATCAAGGGCTGACTCCGACCCATAACTAACGATGGTCCTAGTAATTGGTGCCATGGGCAGCTTAGATCCCTCCTCGCAGGCTTCCTGTGGTGGAGCCGAAGATGTCTCAAGAGCTCTCAGTAACCCTCAGGGAGGCACAGCAGAACTCCTCCTCTGAAAGGACTGGGCTGCTGCTGTAGCTTGTGGTAGCTTTACTTCTGTGCAAGGGAGCCTTGCTTACTGCCCATAACATTCCTTTTGTCCTTTTAACTTTTCCTTCAGCTTTTCCACGGTCTGAAGGCAACTGCTATGCTCTGCCTGGTGGTGTTGGCTAGAGCACAGCTCCTTTAGCAGCTCGCGGATAGCTGCCTGAGATTCACTCTGCTGGTTATTCACAGAGAGCAATTGCTTCTCCCTCTTAGCCAGCTGCTGGACCTTCAGCTCTAACCTTCCAACCTGTGACACATATGTGTTGTTTTGTGCCACTAAGCCCTCCAACTTGAGCCCGAGCTTCTCTATTTCTGAGTCCTGGGACTGTAACTGGGACTCAAAGTCTCTGATTCAGGTGGCCTGTTTGAAACTGACCTTGTCTAGCTCCACCCACACCAAATACATCCCATAAATCAGGGATCTTTTCTTAAGTTTCTTTGAGGGCTTGGGTTTTTTCCCCCCATAAAACCCACCCAGATTTGGGACAGCGCAACGCAGTGCCTCCCAGCCCTGGAACAGATCTTCCACCCAGGGGTTCTTCCCTTTACCAAAGTAATGGACACTGGAGATAAGTGACTCTTTATTACACAGGGCACTCCAGTCATCCTTCTCGTAGGTGCACACACTCATATTGATAGTAGAAGTAGTTAAAACTATCTGCCTCTTAGCTGGTCAAGCTGTCACTACTATTGCTGAGTAGCAGCAAAAATCCACACCGGGCTCCTTGCCTCGGTATGTATGAGATCAGGTCTTCTAATCTCCTCGGCAGCACGGGATATGGCAGGAGCGTGAGGTGGGGGCCTCGGACCTACAAGGCAGAGCTATCTTCTGCTCGCCTTGTCGCCTCCTCAATAACTGCCGATGTGCAGGGCCAGACCTAGCAGAGATGCTCTGCTATGGTGGCCTTGGCCTGCTGGCCTGCCTCGCTGACCTTACTGCAGTCGGTGGCTATCTCCTGGCAATGTCCGGGAGTCATCAGCCACAGCAAGCCAACCCTCAGCTATGGGGTGGGGCTCTTCAATCAGAACTAGGGGACAAACCCCTCACCCAAACCTCCGGCTTCCCAGTCAGTGCTTCGCGATTGAGGAAGCAATGAGCGTGTTGGCTCTGTGGAGCACAAGTACCCGGGGCCAGCACTAAGCTGCCCACCTGCAGGATGCAGTGGCACATCAGCCACCGGCCTCTTGACCTACTCGCAGATTCCGTCCCTGGTGCGCTCGGGCATGGAAATACAATCGTGCAACCAGTGGGTTGCGGTCACAGTCAGTAAAAATAAAAAGGACAAAAATAAACAGAATGGGAGTCCTGCGGCAGTCGCCAGAACTGTTGACTGGTTTTAGGATGGCCGGAGACCAGCGGAGAGATTCGTCTCTGTATCTGCATCTATCATTGGGGTTTAAGATCACCCAAAATAAAAACCAACAAGGGAGTGCAGGAGTAAAACACAGGTATGTTTATTAGAAACAAGGTAAGTAAATGGGCTATGCTATAAAGAACTCCCAACACAAGTAAGCAAGGTAAATAGGTAAAGGTGGCACTATAACTATACTGACTGTGACCAAAAAAGGTTTACTCTCTTCCCAAGATGGGTCCCAGGTAAGGGGTATGGAGGACTTAAAAGGTCTCTACCATTTCTTGCAGCTTGTGTCTGGAGCCTCCTGACCTCACAATGCCGATCGGGTCTGGAACCCACCAGGTGATTCAGCAGGGTGAGGAGCATGGACCTCAGACAACAGGTAGGTGGTAACTCTGACTGATGCTGGTGATTCTTCTTTTTCCTGCCCTGCGTTGGCATGGTGCAAGTAAGATCCAGATGAGAGGGTGGCAGTTAGCAGCTCACCCTTGCGTGCAAGTGTGTTAAACCCTCCCGCGACCCTAAGATGTGGTGCTCTGGCTTATGCACCTGCGTAGAACACACTGCTGTGATCCCACTCTGCCACTCAGATTGGCAGCAGCTTCCCTCTGACGTGCTAACCCTTATAATCCCTGCTGTTACTGGGCAGATCACATGTTACATGGTTGCTGGGTTTCCCGCCTTTTGGTAGAAAAGGGCTGGAAACTATACCTGAGGAGGGGGAAGAAAGGCAGCCAAGATGGATTCCTAGTTGTTGTTGTCAGGAATTCAAGATGGCATGTGGGTATTAACACCAAAACAGAAATACAGAAATTCTCCCCCTACACTTTGACTTGTGTAATTCCATTGACTTCAATGGAATGACTGCTAATTTACACCAATGTCACTGAAAGGAGAATCATCGCTAGTGTGGGTTATTTTTTTTTTAAATGACTCATTAGGAGTTTCATAAACGATGAGTCTAGTTCTGCAAAATTCTCTGGAACTGCACTTTCTGTATTCTTTGAGGTATTAGAGAAGATGAACTATGAATAAGAGACATGCCAAATTGCAACATGAAGTTGGTTAACATCTACATTTAGTAGCTTCTTGGAAGAAGCTAATTTCCCTATTAGCATAAGCTTGTTTTTAAATTAAAATAAAATTATGGCTGAGCATTATTTTCAGCTTGTATGTTAAATTTGTGAGTAAATGTTTGTTTGTGTTTGTTGATATGTTAGTGGACTGACTGTGCCGGAAATCCCAATTCTTTATTCTCATATGATTTCTCTTTGCCTGAACCCATCAAGGACTTCATCTTGAACAACAGGCCCATCTATTTCTATTTTGGGTTTTGGACCTAAATCTCTCTGAGCAACAGAGACACTAAATAAAATTCAGGGTTTCCAGATTTCAGATTTATGTTAGAGCAGAGACACTATTAAAAATGTCGTCTTTTCTGCAAGATCATGTAACAAAAGACTGTATTGTAATGCATGCACCCAAGGGCCAGGATAAAGGTTGTGCAGACAATGCATTTTCTGACTTTTGATCACATCGCTCTGCAACCTTTTTTTCACTATTTACATGGAATTTTGTATGGAGTTATTTATTTGTTAAATACTGGCAATATGAGAGGCACTGCAAAAGAAACACATGAAGACATGATTGCTGCTCCTACCCGATTAAAATCTAAAACCAGCTTATAATACTGAAAACCAATAACTGTCTCTTGCAAACAAGCTTATTCATCAAAACATGTATTTGTTTTTGGTTTTATGTCTCTAAAGATGGACTGAGATGTGTTATTTATATGCTCTGAAAATATACCAATAAACCATAACAAACATTCTGTACTTTTATTTGAAGTTACAGTAGTATGATAGAGTATCAAGGCCTCAATGGAGATAGGGATTTCATAGTCCTAGGCACTGTATGAACACATAGTGAAAAACGATCTCTGCCCTGAAAAGTTTACAGTTTAAACAGACAACGGGTTTGGATGGGAAGGAACAGAAGCACAGAGGGGTGAAGTTACTTGCCCAAGGTTACACAAGCAGGAAGCAGGTCAGTGACAGAAGTGGGAATAGATTCTGGTTATCAGCTAGTTTCTGACTGGCTGAACCACATGAAAAGTTTGTTCTCTGAACCAGTTAAATGCAGCTGTCAGTCTGCTTGGGCTGCCATTTTTCAGCTAAGCAAAACTCAAAATAAGCCTCAGTCCTGCCTCTCCCCCAAATCACATGTAAAGCCAGCTCCTCTTTTTCTCCCCACTCTTACCCATTTTACCATTCTTGTTCCATTGCTCTTGCTCTCTAGGAAAGGCAGTATGAAAGCAGCACAAACAAGGATCCACACTGCTGAAAGAATTAGAAGAAAGTACAGGGTCCTGGCAAAGGGAGCTCCAAACTTGATTAATAGTGACAACCTTATGGCTCCATTAGATAATATGAATGTAAACCAGTCATTTCTGTTATACCAAATAGTCACTAATCTACAGTAAAATCACCATAGGTCTGATTTTTCTTGTAACACTTTGACTTCGGTTTCACATTTACTTTTGATAAATGCCTTTGCAGATGCCTTGCAGCAGGAGATCTTTATTATGCTGAGATACCATTGATTGCCACTGTCTCTTTAATGTTTGTATAGAATAGACTGACTGCCCTTGATCTTCTTTCACCAGGCTAAAGTGGAACACTAAGGGTTTAAACTTATTCATTTTATAGAGATTTCTCTTGAAGCGCTGCTTTTAAAAATGAACCTGTTTTATTGGAAAGTTTTTATTTCAATTACATTTTCAAATTAAAACAGTGTAGACCTATGAACTATATTTCAAAACTTCAGTTGCTTATAAGAGTTGAATACATAGGACTATCACGAAGAAATAAAAGATTTGTTGAGGAATTACAGGTATGAGACACTGTTCAGTTTCCAAGGTGTACTGCCACTCTTACTAGAAACAATTACTATTATGAAGCTTCTATCAAAGAGCCCAAATTTCTTTTATTGAAGACCCAGATGCACAATTGTCCTTAGCTGTGCAATTTTCTACTTTTCAAATGGTAAAATATGCCTATAGATACTTGCTTACTGTTGGATTGGGGCAAGTTGATGGTTGGTGTCCTTACTCTGATTTTGTTCTCTATTTTGCCTTTCTTGTCATGCAACTAACACAAGGGGGAAAAGTTGGATGTTGTGAAAAGCTCTATTTTTAGTTACTCTATTTGATGATGGAAGTTAATAGCTAAAGAGATAATGTCAAAGTGTAGCTATACTGGCATAGGTATACCAGCAAACCCTCCTAATGTAAATTTGGCCTTACTGAATGAAGAGAAAGTATCCTTATGAAACAATTGCCATGTAAAATGGCTTTTAAATACAGTTTGTACTGGTTTTCTGAGTGAAATAAGCTACACTGGAAAAATCACTTTTATGTGCGTATACCTGCATCTACACTAAAGCTTTTGCCAGTATAGAAATGTTGTAAAGAAAATCACACTCCTAACTGACATTACTAAACTGGCTAAAGTTTCTAGCACTGACCTGGCCTAAGCTGGACAGAGGACAAGAGACTATTACACAAAAGAGTTACCATGTGACACTTGGAGAGGAAAAAGGATTGGATATTGTTAACTAGAACCACATGGCAGGCATACCTTCATAAGTCTGGAGGGTTGCTATCTATGCTAATTTTGATGATGCTATTTGATTTTGATGGTAGCATACAAGCATGCTTTCATGGTCTGCAAATCTTTTGGGACAGGTGCAATGAAACAATGGCAGGATGATATCTGATAGAGTTAAGGGATAAAAAATATGACAGTCATACATACTGAATAAATTACAATGGACCTTATTCAGCTTGATGTAAAACACAGTATTTTGATACTGGAGAGGAACAGAGATAACTGTCAACTCTGCTTAGTTAATTTTCATTACTTCAAAGCTGTAACTACATTTCAGGGTTTTGGGTAACAGTATGTATGTGTAACAGATTGGCAGTGTTTGTCTGAAACATATCACACTGGTAGCAAGTTTGATTCTACTGGGAAAGGGTTAAGTGGATTGTAGTGTCTCCTGCATATAAGGAAGGTGGAAGTGGCTCCACCTTCCTTATATAAAGGATCTTGGGTATAGGGTGGGGACTCCTGAGGAATCTTAGCAGCCACCAAATGCAATTGAGGTTTGTGCTCATCTGGGTATTACCTTACTATTGGAGTGTGTTTATAAAGTATCTGGAGGTAGAGCTGCTGCCAGCAGCAGTACAGAAGTAAGGGTGGCATGGTATAGTATTGCCACCTTTACTTCTGCACTGCTGCTGGTGGGGTGCCTGGCCAACAGCCACCATTCGCTATCTCTGAAGGCAGCACCGAAGTAAGGATGGCAATACTGCGAGCCCCTAAAATAACCTTGTGACCCCTCTGCAACTCCCTCTTAGGTCAGGACTCCCAATTTGAGAAACAGTGGCATCCCCCCGTGAAATCTGTATAGTATAGGGCAAAAGCATACAAAAGACCAGATTTCATGGCAGGAGCCCAGATTTCACAGTCTGTGATGCGTTTTTCATGGCCGTGAATTTGGTAGGACCCTACTTATACCAGTACAGTTGCGGGCAAGATGACAACTTTCACATGGTGCTGCAGGTATGTGTTATGGACTAGTACAACAGAAGGCTCCCAGACATCAATTTGTTGATCTTCTGGTATTAGTAATGTGAAGCCATACTGTACATAACCGGTATCTTCATGTTATGTATAGATTATTCCCCTTCCTATCTAGGAATAAACTGTAGTGGTATAACTACTTTTATACTAGTGTAATGGTACTCACATTAGGTGTGTTATAGCACTAACTATAGTGATACAGTTAGAGTGATACAACTTTTGAGGGACCTGGTATAAAGTGACAGAGCTTTTATGTGCAGACAGGGCCTTAGCCTGCTCTTCCCTGTCTCTTAGCCTATGCTTGACTTCAAAAAGCCCTCTCTAATAATAGGAATAATACAGGGGCTATATGGCCTACATACTTATGGTTACCATAGGTCTCGATTTTCCTAGTCATAACCTCTTTTATTTGTCCAGGTGGATTTTTTAAACAGGAAACATGGAGAGTTTTTGCAGAGCAGACAAGGTGCAGCTCAGAAAGAGCCCCATTGGTGCACTTCCCGATGGGGCCCTCCCCTGCATTCGCAACTGATTGGTCCATTCCTCTGCAAGCCATAGCTGCTGGATCCTACCCACCCACACCCCAGTTCTTTGCACTGGGGCATGGCGGTCCCACATGATGACTGTCACTGCAACCTAGGCTTGCCCCAGCCATCCTACCACCATGATAGAGACAAACTGCCCCCCACCTCCAGTGAGTACCCCTCCTGCAGGTGCCCCCTCCAAAACCCCCCACTTCTCACTCCTCCCCCCAGCAGTGTCCTCTTTTGGGGAAACTGAAATGCAGTGACCCTATATACTAGTGTGAAGCAATAGCGTTGTTCTTTAGCTCAAGTGAGGAAGGGCCTGTTTTTGGAATCTGAAAAACCCCAGCTCTGTAGAGACAGCACTCTTCCCCCCCCCCGCCCCCTTTTCTATAAAGCCATCTTGGGACCCGCAACATCTGATTGCAGGAGCAGACAGGACCCCAGTTAGCCTATGAGAGACACCCCCAGGGAGCTCCAGGCATCTATGCGAGCACCGCAACAGAGCGAGCTTTGCCACACCTGGCCCCAGGAGACTGAGACACGCCCTGAGGCTCTCACAAGCGGAGCGAGCCCCCTGTGCGCACCGGAACTGGATGGCAGCTGTGTCCTTTCAGAGGCGGCGCATGTAGCACACACCAGCAAACACTGGCGCGAACCACCTGCAGGCTAGTCCCACCCCAGGCACTGCACCACACCAGCTCAGGCGCGCGAGATTTATTTATAGCTCCAGAAGCGAGATTGACAGGGGGCTGACCCAATGAGAGGGCGCCTCTCGGCAAGTTGGCGGTTGGCCTGCCGCGGAGGACCATTTGGCCAATGGGGAGCCCGGCGAGCTGCAGCGGGCGGGCTCTCCGCGCAGCGGGCGGATGGAGCGGCCGCCGCTCTATGGGGTGGGTGGAGGCGGTGCGGGCTGAGGAGTTCGCGGCTCGTTAGGAGCCGCCTCAGCCCCTGCCGGCGAGGAAGCGCGAGCGGCGGCTCCTCACCCCCCGCGCGGGAGCCCAGACCCAGGTGAGCGCGGCGGACGGAACACGCCCCCTCCTCAGCCCGGGGCCTCGCGGAGGGCAGGTGGGGGCCCCGCTGCGGGGGCTCCGGGCTGGTTCCTCTGGGCAGAGCCGCCAGCGAACCGTGCCCGACCCGGACCGTTACCTCGGGGGCCGGGACCCCCGCCCTGGCTGTGCCGCGAGCGCGGCGCGTGGGCTGTGCCCCGGCCCCGCTCCCCCGCCCTGGCGGCGGGCGCCCATCACTTCCCCCCGCCGCCCGCGGAGCAGGGACCGTATCTCCGGAAGCTCCTCCCCGCGGGGGCTGCCCCCTCCCCGCGGAACGAGGCGACGGTTATTTCTCGCCGCTGCCGAAGCAGCCCAATCGGCGCCCGCGCAGCCCGGGACGCGTGGGGGCGATTGGCAGGTCCGCGAGCTCCGCTTCCCCCCGGGCGTTGCGGGATCCCGGGGCAAAGGGGTGTAGCTGTAAAGAAAATCAAGGGGTGATGGTAAGAGAGAAACGACACCAGTAAACGGATGCGAGCGAGACCGTTTAGGGGAGCAGGGGTCATAATCCAGCCTCAATTTGTCTTGTGTTCTAGGAATTACACAGGGTGTTCCGTCCTGCCAAGCCTGTGTGCTGGACAGCCCCAGGCACAACAGGGTGGGCTGGCCTTGACTCTCTGATTATCTCTGAATTGCTTTCCATTTTTGCTGAAGTTGTTACGATGGTTACATTGTTTATCAGTCTTGAGCACCCTACTAATGCTCAGTGGTTATAGTATTTATATTATTGAGCGTGATATGCATGAGACTTTCTTCAAAGTGACTTACAAATGTTACCTCTAACCCTCACAGCCATCCTGTGAAGTAGATGCACTGCTCGAACCCTCATTTTTACAGAGGAGGACGAAACTGTAGTAGAGAGGTTCCTGCTTGTAGTCAGTGTCAAATGAGATTAGAATGAATTTGGTTTTGGTTCCCAGTCCTGTGTTTACACTCATTCTCCTAACCTTAAATACAGAAAAATGCTCTAATGAAAGGAAGGGTTTAAAAAAGGCTGTAGTGAGAATGTGTCCATTTATTTTTCTCTTTATAATTTTTCTTTTTGTATATTAAACAAAACAGCTTTTTAAAGGTGTGTGGTTTTTTTGGCTATTGTGAATTCTGTTTTCTAGGCACTTGTGCTCCAATGCGTGTTGAGGTTTCCTCGGAACCACAAGGTTCTTTAGGTCCTGATCCTACAGAGACCTATGTATATGCATAGTTGGACTGCAGGATTGGGTCATTAACGCATATCAGGTTTTGGCACACATTTGAAACTACTTAATGTCTATTGACCAAAGGTGTCTGAAAGTATGTAGACATTAGCCAATTATTTGATTCAGTAAGATAGGGATGAGAGATGTTGGGGGTTCTCAACCGCCATTGCCTTAAACATCTTGCGAAGTCAGGCCTTTAGTCACATCGTCCATAGTGGGGAAGCCTAGGCCATCTCTATACTGGAGAAGTTTCACAAGTTTAACTAAATACATCTAGATAAATTGGTAGAAACCATATAATATAAATATATTTCAACTGATTGACGTCTCATTTAGATCAGTTTTGTTTGCTAAATTACTTTAGTAATTTAAGCAATTATTGTAAACTAAATTGATAGCTGAGGGTTAAATGGTTTAAGTACATCAACATTGGGGCATGCACTGGGTTAACAAGATCAATTTAAAATTTTAGTTAAATTGGTGCAACCTTTCTAGTATTGATAAGGTCTTAGAATGTGCAGTCTCTGATGCAGTGTAGTACAGTAACGCCTTGTTTAACATTTGTAGGCATATTCCTGAAAAATGCTTCTTTAAGCGAAACAATGTTAAGCGAATCCAATTTTCCCATAAGAATTAATGTAAATGGGAGGGTTATGTTCCAGGGGAATTTTTTTCACCAGACAAAAGACATATATATATATATATATATATATATATATATATATATGTGTGTGTGTTTTAAACAATACTGTACACAGCAATGATGATTGTGAAGCTTGGTTGAGGTGGTGGAGTCAGGTATTTCCTAGGGAATGTCTTACTGCTAAATGATGAAATAGCACTCGGCTGAGCCCTCAAGGGTTAACACATTGTTATTGTAGCCTGACACTCTACAAGGCAGCACAAATAGAGGGAGGAGACACAGCATGGCAGTGGCTGCAAACCTTGGAAGTTGAAGGGGTGATGAACCTAGGGTGACCAGATGTCCCAATTTTATAGGGACAGCCCTGATATTTGGGGCTTTTTCTTATATAGATGTCTATTACCCCCCACCCTGATTTTTCACACTTGCTGTCTGGTCACCCTAGATGAACCCATGCTATCCCATTGGAGGGCACCACTCCCTCCACTTTCCAAAGTGCTGGGTGGTGGTTGTGGTGCATGTGTGTGTGTGAGAGAGAGACGCGCATTGCCCCTTTAGGTACGCTGACCCCACTCTAAGTACATTGCCGCTTTACGTAGATCAGCAAGTTGAGGCAGCAGCTGCTGCTGCTAGTAAGCTCCCTCTGTCCTGAGCCCTGTCGTGTCCCTCCCCCTGCTCTGTGGAGATGGGGTACAGGAGTGGGGGGAGGGGGGACACCCTGACATTAGCACTCCTCTTTCCACCCCTGCCATGCATGGCAAGCGGGAGGCTCCTGGGAGCAGCTCCAAGGCAGAGGGCGGGAGCAGCACACAGCAGTGGGGGAGGGACATCTGAATTGATAGCCTGATGGGTGGCTGCTGCACAGGGAACTTAGGGGAGCTGATGGAGGGGACTGTTGGTCCACCCTGGTTCCAAGCCCTCACCAGCTAACTCCAGTGGGCTGCTCTTTCTGCAAGTACTGGATGAAGCAGGTGGCTGCCAACCAACATTATAAGGGAGCATTGTGCAATTTTAAATGAGCATGTTCTCTAATTGATCAGCAACGTGACAACGAAACAACATTAATCGGGACGACGTTAAGTGAGGAGTTACTGTACCCCTAAATAATGTTAACTAGGTTATAGGTGGAAAGAAGGAGGGGGCTGGGGGTTGGGAAGAATGGCATAAGAGCAAAACCAACCAACCAAAATCTACAATACTACTTACTTCATTTGGAAACATCTAGTTTTGCACATATTACTGTGGCTTGCTTTCTTCCTTCCCCTTTCTGCTGGTTGTTTGAGACATTCATATATCATGCCTTGTCTTATAAAAACTCTTTGAGCAATGACTGTCTTATGTGTTTGTACAGAACAGTGGGATCCCAGTCCTGATTGGGACCTCTAGATGTTACCGCAGATCACCATAATAGCTCTCTAAAATCAACCTAATGCTGTTACTGTCAGCATTGTTGATGACATTAATCTCCCAATCAATTGGGCCTGTCATCTGAGAGTCATTTTAGGTTCCTCCATCTTTTCAATCGTACATATCCAGGCCATATAAAAATCTCATTGCTTTTTTCCCTTAACACTTCCATGATCTTTTCTCTCTATCCATACTACTTTAACTCTCATTTAGGCCTTCATCTTCTGACTAGACTACTGCAACCTACTCTTTGACCTTCCTTATGTCCATCTCATCTCCCTCAGACCGTTCAATATGGGAGTGCTAAATATTTTTTCCTGACCTATAATTCAAACCGTATCAGTCCTCTCTCTGAATCTCTCCACTGGTTCTCCCTCTCTCTTGCTTCACATCAAATTCAATCTTCTTGTCTACCTTAAATGTCCTTCACAACTTTCATGAAAGCTTATGCTCAAATAAATTGTTAGTCTCTAAGTGCCACAAGTACTCCTGTTTTTTCTTCACAACTCTGCTCTTCCTATTTATCTATTCTTATCTTATTGCATTGTCCCAGGTGCTCTTTCAGTGTCAGCCTTTATTGCATCTTTGTCCACTTCTCCCACAAGTACCTTCATGATGCTCCTTACGTGTGGAATGCCCTCTCCAAACTAATATGTAAAGCACTTGCCCAACTCCTCTTAAATTCCCTCAAGGGTCACTACAGCCATTATACTAATGGTAAATTACCAAGTGAAAAGGGTTGGGAAGGTGTCTGATATTAATGTGGAATGCCCTCTCCAAACTAATATGTAAAGCACTTGCCCAACTCCTCTTAAATTCCCTCAAGGGTCACTACAGCCATTATACTAATGGTAAATTACCAAGTGAAAAGGGTTGGGAAGGTGTCTGATATTAATATTTTTTTATATTTTAAAAAAAGACTTGTAACCTGAAAGTTGTGCTCAGTGCTAGTCTGCGTAATCACGTGCTCCCATAACTGTTATCCTCTTCTCTCCATTTGTTCGTGACACACTCTTGGTGCATCTTGTCTCAATTGTAAGCTCTCTGCATAAGGGTCTTTCTGTTACTATGTGTTTTTACAGCTGTTAACACAATGGGGCCCCAGTTGATTGGGGTCTTTAGGTGCCAGTGTAAAAAAAAGATTTTTCCGTTTGCTCTTAAGTGATGACCTAATTGAATGAGAAATAAATTATCAATTCTGAACTGGAACATTTAAACCCAAAGAAATTCTCACCAGCTGAGTAACACACTTCTGTCAGATGGAATTTGAAATAGAAAAGTTGGCAGTATCTTAAAGAAACAATATCAGGTACTTAGGCTTCATATTTATGCCATTTCATAATAGTGTAATCTAGTATGGGGAAAGTCCTTCAGATTTCTCTGGTACTAAAAAAAAAAAAAAAAAAATCCGAAAACCAGACATTGGCCTGTTTTGGGAACTTTGATCTGCTCAGGTAGTGCAAAAAGGCTGAATACTTAGAATTTTCCAGTAAATTGAGCTATTGGCTGGGCAATACTGGCATAGCTACCTCCTACACTACACCCTGGTGTGAAGGGTAGTGGTGGCCGGAGTGTAGTATTCTCAGATGATTTCTTGGGGACTGCTGCCAGCTGGTGTAGGTTGAAGGAGCTTTGAGGCCTTGGTGTAACCCATGCCAGAGCTATAGCTGTGGTTGAAAGAAAGTTGGAGACTGCTGGACCACCCAATTTCTTGTACTGCACAGATCTGTGTAGAATTGAATCTAGCATATTGTCTTCTGTGCATCCAACTAACACTGTTTTAATAATTGGAGATATACCAATCTCCTAGAACTGGAAGGGACCTTGAAAGGTCATCAAGTCCAGCCCCCTGCCTTCACTAGCAGGACCTGTGCATACTATATTGGGTCAGGAGCAGTTAACTAAAATACTGAGACTCTGGAAATGCTAATTTAGAGCACTGATCCTTCAGTTCACTGTTCACAGGTGCACCACTGTGCACTGTGTCTGTATAGTCTTGTTGATTTCAGTGATGCTCTGTGCAAGTGCACCACTGTTACTTATGTGCAGTGAATCACAGGATTGAGGCCTTGGACTGTAGGTCTTTTCTTGAAGAGTTAATCTTCTGTGATTCTAGTATGCAGCACTATGACCGGTGAGGCTTGGTCCTGTTTGGGCCATTTGGTACTGCCGTAACAAATACTAATATTATGGATATTTGTAGCATACAAACAAAACCTGTGTTAATTGTGTCTTTTAAAAACAAAGCTTTTTAATGAAAAGGACAAATAAGTATGTCAAGTAGTATTCAGGGTTGAAGAAAGTATCCCAAAAATGGGTGACAGGAAAGGAGAATTAATCTGCTTGTGCCATACTTGACTGTCCTTTTTAGTAAAGAGCGTCATAGTACTAATAGTGTTTCTATTATGTGTTTTGATATAGAGATGAGACTGCTTATGAATATATTTTTGTGCCTCTAACTGATCAATTGTGTTCCCTTTGTAAACAGGAGTAGAAGCATAAAGAAGTTTACTTTATGAAGGCTAATGAGTGATTCGAGTAAAAGTTCGAAGCGATGTGACTGCTGGACTGGTTTTACAGAGCTTTTGAAATGAGAGAGCTACATCTCTCATTCCTGTTGGTCAAGTGACGCTAATGGTGGAATAAACTGACTTCAGTACAAATACAACTGATCAATCCAAATCGCAAGTACAATATAAACAAGTGTGATGTTGAAATGAGATGAGGCTCCGAAATGGAACTGTGGCCACCGTGTTATTTTTCATCACTTCTTTTCTCAGTTTGTCCTGGTACACTGCATGGCAAAATGGTAAAGGTAAGACAAATATTTTCTGAAAAGAAACTGAACTCTAGCTACCCGTGAAGGAGAAGTGAATGATGCAACATATGCTGTTTTTTTAAAATGCTTTTTTTAATGCTAGTAAGCTGTAAACTGAATGTTGACTACTTCTGCTCAAGAATATTACCTTGATGAGTAATATGCATCTGTTCTTGCAGTCAGAAAATCAACCTGGAGGGATGCCTATTGTTTTTGTTTGAAAACATATTTCTGTGGAGATAAACAAGACTTTTTTCTTTCTTGATGGAAAAGGGCTATTTTAGGCAGTATCTCCATTGCACATTTGCAGGAGAAACAGATGCTCTTCTCTAATTTTTCCTGTGACAGTTGCCCAGTGCGCCAGGCTGGAGAATATAAACATTACTTTTTGGTGCCACATACTATTTTTTCCTATTGATTTGGTGATTGAAACAGCAAACTGCCACTCAACATCTTTTGAGAGATTTTTCTCCCTTCTGTCTTGCCTTTTGAGATAAACGTAAAATATTTTCAGTTTGACCTGTTTATATGAAATATTCCCTTTCTAATAATGTAAATAAGAAATTAGTGAATTCTATATATTAGATTTTTACAAAACTGATATGTTTGAGTATTGTATTACTGTTATCTCAAGTCACTTTAAAATGATGAATTTTGCTCTAATTACCCCTGCTAAGACAGACTTTCTCAATGGGGGATGTGAGTGCATCAGACTTTCCGGAGGAGCAGGGGGTTGGTGGCGGCAGTGGCACAGTGAGTCTAAGAGTAAAAGTGCCACGGGTGGGTGGGCAATTACCAGATCACAATGCCCCTCTCTCAAATTTTTTGGAGGGACAGCCAGATTAAATCTGAGTGAGTGGCATTGTGACTTGGCACTTATTACTTTTGCCATCCTTCCAGCTCCCCTTATCTGACGCTTTGTAAACAGGTAGGGATGTTTTTATAGCACCATTTGACTTGCATTTTGAGTAATTTGCCTAATAGTTCATGAACACACACACACGGAACACTAGGTGTCAGTCTACTTGCATTGTAAGGATGGGCGAGGGATCCAAGCTTTTAAAAATAAAATCAACTTAAAAAATGCTAAGGTGGGACATGGTTTGTTTTTTTTTTTAAAAATGGCTGGGAACCTCTGTGCTAAGAGAGTGCTGTTTTGGGGTTCTGATCCTGCACCACTGAAGCATTGACTTAGAGGAAAGCAAGCCAAGACTTGCCAGGAATCCCATCTGTTACAGAGAAAGCCAGTCTCTTTTAAAAAAAATCTATGGGAAGAAAGAGAAACAAAGCCTTTGGGAAGAAACATACAGGCTGTGTTGCAGGTTGGCTAATTTCTCTTCATTGGGCATTTGTAGGAGAAACAGATGCTGTGTCCTGTAATCTGTTTTGTAACAGTTGGTCAATGGGCTTGTCTGCTGAACATAAACATCAATGAAACGGCTGGATTCTTGAGGTCATGATACTATAAATTTGTTTTAATTGGGCAATAGAAATCTAAATTTGACAAACAACGAAAACAGAAAGATATTAATATTGTACCAGAAATGCTGAATTTTGCATCTTGGCTTATAAAATACATGTACTCTTCCTAATAAAAGTTTAATGTAATATCTTTGCCCAAGCTGTATAGCAATATGCTGCTTCTGCAAATTCTGATGACAGTGTCTTTGTTTATAAATACCTTGATACATATCTGTGGACTTTTAGTCAGGGTGGATTTGATTTAAATCACTAGTCAGGAAGACTCAATTTAATCATGGATTTCTACGTAAAAGTGCATTCTTGTTGGTTGTTATAACCTTAATACATATTCTTCACAACTCTGAGAGATGTAGTGTGTACCTTCTAAAAATGAAACCTACATTTTAAAAGTGATTTATTTTGAAAACTTTTCAGATTAGTTTTACAGCTATATCAGAAAATGAATGATTGTTTGGTTATTTCATTTACCAAAGGTAATTTGAAACAGTTCACCTCCAAATGACTTCATAAATATCTATCTCCAATTCAACAGGTTAATCATTAATATTTGGAGGATTTTCTTGCCATGCTGTAATAGGAGGAGAACATCACCAAACAGACATTTAAATTATTGTATTTAATTAAAACAACAACGTTATGTATTGTGGATTTTTTTTTCTTCAACAGCAAACATATAATATTTTAACACAACAAGCATTTAAATTTAGTTAAACATTCAAGTTTTTTTAAAATAAAGTTTGTTTTTGTTTTTAACATGAAAACTTTAAAATATTGGCTTCTACAGCTAACTCGGTTGTCTTCACCTTCATAACTGATACTTACAAATATAAACCAACGCATAACGACCGGCAAACGTAGAAGCTCTATTTGAAACACGTGAGCTGAGAGAGAGGCTTCGAGGTGATCAGGCTCGGTTACAGGTATACACAGAATACATGGGTATACACAGGATTCATTTTCTTTCTCCTCTCCCTGCCTGCACATGGCAGGCAGGCCATAAAGTACCCACTATGACATCATAGAAGTGTCATAGGGGACGGGGCCCAAAACCTGTTTGTGTTCGTTTCTGATTGGCACAAACAAAGTTTACACCATGTAGGGGAGCAGGTGCCTTAAAGTCTGGCTTCGCCCCCAAAAGGTGAGGAAATGCATATTGGTATAGAATGCGTACAACACTGAATGACAAAAGAAGAGGCCAGGGCAATACTGGTATGGCAAGTTCTACAGGATGCAGACAGGAACTCATCTCAACATGGCTTCTACAGCTAACTCGGTTGTCTTCACCTTCATTTTCCTGTTTGTTCATATTCTGGAAAACAAAAACAAGCTTTCCTGCTTTTTCAGGTCCCAAACCATTTCTCAATTTTGAATGAACTAGTCTAAAGGAAGAAAATATTCTTTCTACAGCGGCAGAAGAAGCTACTGCTGTTAAAAGTGAGATTATCACTTCAACAGTCTCTGAATCAAGTGCTTAAGTGAATTCCACCAGTTCACTGGTGTGACTTTCTTTAAAACATCAGCAAACATATATTTCTTGAATCGTTCACCCTTAGCTCTGAAGTTTATTAGAGTTGGCATTATGGAGGGATGACTGGATGTCCATGTCATAGCCAACTCCTCCTCTTCAGCAGTTAAGGTTTAACTCTGGTACTGAGTATTGAGAATATTTGTAAGAAAATGAGCTGGAGATAGTGCTTGTCATAGAATATCAGGGTTGGAAGGGACCTCAGGAGGTCATCTAGTCCAACTCCCTGCTCAAAGCAGGACCAATCCCCAACTAAATCATCCTAGCCAGGGCTTTGTCAAGCCAGACTTTAAAAATCTCTAAGGAAGGAGATTCCACCACCTCCCTAGGTAACCCATTCCAGTGCTTCACCACCCTCATAGTGAAATAGTGTTTCCTAATATCCAACCTAAACCTCCCCCACTGCAACTTGAGACCATTACTCCTTGTTCTGTCACCTGGTACCACTGAGAACAGTCTAGATCCATCCTCTTTGGAACTCCCTTTCAGGTAGTTGAAAGCAGCTATCAAATCTCCCCTCATTCTTTTCTTCTGCAGCCTAAATAATTCCAGTTCCCTCAGCCTCTCCTCATAAGTCATGTGCTCCAGCGCCCTAATCATTTTTGTTGCCCTCTGCTGGACTCTTTCTGATTTTTCCACATCCTTCTTGTAGTGTGGGGCCCATTTGTTTTTTTTTAATGCTTGTAATTTAACTCTGTCATTGCATATTTCTCTTTTTAAGATCTCACTCAGTGCCTTCCAGATTTCAACAGCATCAGCAATAAAACAGCTATTTCCCTGTGTTTTGTTCAAGGCTACAGAAATAGGCTTCAGATTACTCAGCATGTGTTCAACATTTCTCTTAAGCCCAGTGTTGAGGACTTTGGCTGTGACAGTGCCATCTATTTTTTCACAATTTTGTTCACAAACCATCATCAGATTAGGCCAGTTCTTGATATAGTGCTCAAAACAGTCCATTATTGAGTTCCATTGCACATCTTGTGGGAGAGTTAGCTTGGTTCCTCCCACTTTTTTCAGAGCAGCTGCTGCAAAGTGGATGTTACAGAAGTATTTTGCAATTTCAACAACATTAGCCTTTATTTCTGGAACACAGAAGTCTTTGGCTAGGAGATGCGTCAAATGAGCACTGCAACCATATGTTATTAGCTTGGGACTCTTCTAAATTTCTTCTGATCTTGGATACATTTGCAGCATTGTTTGTGATCAAGCTGTGTACTAGACATTTGATTTTTTTTTCAGTTTGTTACAGCTTTTAGTGCTACTTCTTGTAAGTATTCTGTGTGTGCGTTTCCTAATGTATCAGTTGTTTCTGTAAGAAAGACATTCCCTTCTATTGTCACACAAGCACATACAGCAGGATCATTGCGGACATTGCTACACCCATCAAGACTCAGGTTAACAATTTTACCCTCCAGACCTTTTGCACACTGCTCAGCTTCTCTTTTATACGCTTTATCCAGCAATTTGCCTGCAACATCTGCTCTTTTGGGGGGACTGTATCCTGGTCTTAATGACTGAACCATGTTAATGAAGTGTGGGTTCTCAATCATACGGAAAGGAGAGTTTGTTGCATAAATAAACTGGGCAGTTTTTTTATTAATTATCTTTTTTTGTAATCTGTTGGTTCTTATCACAAACTTATCTATGGTTGTTTCTGGATGATGGAGGTTTTTTTTTTCTTTTTGCTACAGGTGATATACTGTGGCTATGTGACATACGGGATGTGACTGAAACACTATCATTGGCAGATAACTCTGAAACTATAGAAAAAGATGGTTATCTTGAAGGTGCATAGTCTTCAGAATCCTGAATGTTGAGGATGGATTCTCCTAAACAAAATAAGTCAATGCAGATATTTAATTATTATTACCATACTGCTCATTTAGTATCATTCATTGCATTCACTGACACTCAGTACTACTTTAAAGGTGAAATTGTAAAAGGAAGATCTGCCTATTTCAGCTATTTATTTTTTATCACAACTGCATCTAAAATGATAGTACCATAGAGTAACAACTGTATATTTTGCTCAAACATGAGAATTCAAGAATAGTCCAGAAGGAAGACAGGCAGTCCTCAAGAAAGTAGTATGAAATAAAAAAGTTTGCCAACCTGAAGATCCTGCATGTTCAGACATGTTCCTTTCATCATCTTCAACGCAGCTTCCTCCTGAGAAGGAACACATCTCAGGATGATGTTTCATTCGGGCAACCAGGCCTTGCATTTCTTTGCTGCACTGTTTGCATTTTGCACACGTGCCTGTCTTACCCATAGGTAGAGGAACTTCATGAAAATATTTCTAAACTGGGTCTCTTTTATGGCCTGCTGCCTTTATAGGTTTTCCCTTCTTAGTGAGAGAATGGTATGATAGATCTCAAATCAATGAAGGCTACGCTCAGAAAGACCTTAAGACTTCTGGAATATGCTGCTCAAACAGTTTCACTTTTGTTTCTACTGCCTGTCCCTCCCTTCTCACATTTATCTCCAGGCTTCTTCTCTTTGTCCAGATCTATTCTGCTGCCAACAATCTTCTCTTCATTGAACTTTTTGAAAATTTGCACTTTTAGAGAGAGGTAAGGGATTGACTCTGTGTACACAAATTTGCAGAGGGACAATAGGGTTGAGGTCTGTTATTTCTCACCTCTATATATTTATTTTAAAACATTTTTGCTGTTAACAAGCATCTCTGGAGACACAAATCCACAGTTTGAGAACTGCAAAACTAAGCATTTCTGATGGTATCTTCTAGACTGAGCACTGAGTCCCATTGGGTGATAGGAAGATTAACCTAAATAATCTATACAGAAGCCCCTGGAACCCCATAAGATTGGATCCCTAATCCATAAACTATTGGAACTCATTTACAAAACTTTTCTTAAACATTACATGAATCTATTGTCTCATACTATAGAATTAGAATTTATAATCCTTATTCTATGATGAGATACATTATAGCTCAAATATATCTTAATTAAAACTATCTTTAGATAGGTTTTTTCCTCAAAAGCATTTTATCAAAAAAATCCAATTTAAATAAAAAAAAATCTGAAATTTATTTATTTTTAAATCATTGATTTTTATCCATCCTGCTGGTAATTGAGAGGGAATATGAATGATACTCAATTGATTTGAGGAACTGGTTTGTTGTGTATGTGCTCACATACACATTGGTTTTCCTATAAGAAAAATAGTTTGGTTTTCTATTCCAAAGATTTTTTTTTTATTACTATGTGCTTCAACTAAAAAAGACTTGTCTCTCTAATTTCAGATGTCTTTTGTAATTTTAAGGAACTCCTCAGGTAGACAGTGGGGGAAAAACAAATGATTAATAATCACCTTTTATTATTTTCATTGTGATTAGTTACAGTCTGATATACACATATTAGGTAATAACCTAATTTAAGGTTTTATCCTGTTGGTGCTAGTGAGACATTCAAGAGTTTGAACAGTAGACTGCAATTCAGTAGAAATTGTGGTTGGGATGTTGGCATGCATTCACGAAAGGATGAGTGCATTACTTAGCCACAAACGTCTAATGCTGCTTTAGATAAATCACTCCTTGGCCTTTCTTGGCCTGAAGTGGCTTGAAGCTTAATTAACATTTGACAAAATATTTTGATATTTTTTGGAAGACAGATATTATTACTATATGACCAGTCTTGCTGTCTAGGAATTTGGGGCCACTCACAAACATGTAAGTTTTCAGTTAATATCGTAATGCAAGTACATCATTTTGTATGTCCAAAGTGCCAGAACATATTAGTCAATCCTATTCAGAGGAGAAACATGCGGTGTCACAGATGGTGCCTTCTAGACAAAACTGTAACAAGTGATTAGGGTTTCCTCTTGAGGGTAATTCAGTTTTACACTCAGCAAATATTCATCCTTTCTGTAAATTTCTCAGGACAAAAGTGGTTCCCCTGGTCCCTCTATTACTAGATGTAAAAGAGTAATGTGTTATCATGGGTAATTGTTATATTTAACATTTAAATTATGGTAGCACACAGAGGTTCAGGATCAGGCACAGAGATGGCTTTTGTCCTAAATCCCATATAAACTGTGAATAATTAGGCATAATTTAAGGGGGAATAAAAGATAGCTGGTGCTGGTAGAAGTAATAAACGTATGGGTTAAATTAAACACAACCACAGAGGTGTAAAAATAGGAACAGGAACATTATGTACACTTATTGCAGAAGAAGACACTTCCAGAGAAAGAATCTGTGGAAAAAATAACTGCTTGGTGGTTTTCCTCTGAAACAAAATAGTGTAGTGAACAGACTTGTTTCAGTCTGCCTTGAAGTCCTCTATTGTGACCACAAAGGCCATCTGGACACTATCTCCTTCCAGGCTGGTTTGCATAGCTATCCTGCATCTTGGAAATAAATTACCTTCTGATAGTATCACAGGAAGATTTGTACAACTTGGGATTTCACACTTACTTTCCAAAATGCTTAATAGGTAGTCCAAGTCCTTTTCCTCATAAGATCCTACCATAGCACAGCTTTGAAGCTTAGAATGTTCTAAATTAATATAATCAGATAGTAATCTTGTACAAACTGTTTCTGGAATGCAAAATCCAGGTTTCTAAGGTAATAGTGTTGTCACTACTTTAATCTAGAGATATTATCAATATTATCATATGTTTTATTTTGGGTTTTCTGAATGAACAGTGTGAGAGATTATTAGAAGTTGAAGGTCATGCCGTAGGTCACTGTAGGGTTGCTAGGTGTCTGGTTTTTTGACTGGAACATCTGGTCAAAAAGGGGCCTGGCAGCATGCAGTTGGTCGCTGAGGGCAGTGGTGCTAAGGCAGGCTCTGTGCCTGGCTCTGGGGAAGCGGCTGCCCTGGCATGTCCCGCTCCTAGGCATAGGGACTGACTTGGGGGGCTCCACGCACTGCCCCAGCCTGAAGGTGCCACCCCGAGTGCTGGTTTCACAGCTCCTAGGGCTGGGAATCTGGGACGGGCGTGAAAGTGGGGTGCCACAGCCAGCTTCCTCCATTCCCAGGAAATGCTGGGGCAGTGCCGGTGTGGCTGCTATTTAAGAAGCTGCCTTAAATAGCAGCAGCCTTCTGGAGCCCCTACGAACCGTACCAGCCAGAGCCAGCACCCCAAACCTCTCTTGCGCTCCAAGCCTCTGCCCCAGCTTGGAACCCTCTCCTGCACCCGAATGCCCTCCCGGAGCCGCATCCCCCATAAGCCAGGGAGAGCAGGGCAGTGGAGCCATTGTGTCACCTGGGGAGCAGCAACTGCAGCCACTCTCTGGCCCTTGGGTGCCCATGCGGAGCCTGCGGCTGCTACTGGGTTTTGCAGAGCACGAGCGACCTGGTCCTGTTCGCAGCCCTGGCACCGGAGTCTCCTGGAGCCTTGAGGGCTGAAGTCAGGTAACGGGACTTCAGAGGGAATCTCGTTTGCCTGTACACATCCACAGTTTGGTGCTTCTGTGCACCACTAGGTGTGTGGCACTTTCTGGGGAGCAGTCAGATGGTCACTGATCCCCAGGGCACGTGCTCTGGCTGACGTTGGTTACTTCATATGAAAAAATCAAAACACAAATTTCATTTCCTTCTCCCCACAAACTTTTAAGTTCCGGATGCAACATTATTGTCGTCTCTGCTGATATTTGTGCTGCAATGGCTGCATGGATAGGCTGTCAAAATCTGAGCGATGCCCTCACTAACTTTTTGTAAAGGGACACTATCCAGTCAAAATTCACAGACCTGATTCTTGCATTGTGATTCGGCAGCATTTTACAAATAACTATCAGTGTACAAGGCAGTGGAGAATCAGGCTACATAGGTATTAAACTAGCTGCTTTACAAATACATTGTTTTTAAAATTGAAAAATGCATTTTTGCCATTCTAATTTTTTTGCATTTCACTCATCTTAGATAATGAAAATTGAAGAGTTTTGTATTGTCATTTCTAGTATTTAACTTCATTTTCCCTCATTTCTGACCCCAGCCCAGAGCTTGCTCCTCCACCCTTAACCCCCACCCATACCACCAGCCCCAAGCACCCTCCTGCTCTTCCTAACAGCTGCCCCAGTTATGTGGCCCTGTTTCCCACAAGCGGCCGATAGCTGCTTGGGGAGGAAGAATCAGATGGCAAAGCTCCAAATTTTTGGCTCTCTTCCCTGGTAGTTCCTACCCAGAAGCCTCCACTTCAGCCCCACTGAGCTGTCTACACTGCAATTAAATGCCCTGCTGGTATGGCTCAGTGGACTGGGGCTGTAACATTACTGTGTAGATATTTGGGCTCTGAGTCCCTCCCCCATTGGGGGTCTCAGAGCTTGAGGTTCAGCTAGAACAAACACAGCCCCACAACGAGCCCCAGTCCAGGGAAAGAGGGCATCCAGGTTTAATTGCTGTGTAGACATACCCATCCACACCCCCTCCCAACAAGTAGGACACAGCAAGTGCTGCCTTGTTAGCTGTGCAGGCCAGTTCCTGCAGGAGGTGCATGAATGTTAGTGTGATTTTGGGTGTGTCTCTGTCAGTGCACTGGGGCTGGTCCAACCTCCGCCATGGAACGGCCACTGCAACCCATCCAGTCAGTGGATCATATCAGGAGCCATGCCAGCAGCCAGACATCACGGTGCACAAAGCCTGGCACTTCACACTGGTGGGTGCCCACTGGAGTCTGCAAAAAGTAAGTGGGTCCTATGACCTGATGGTGCCAACACCATGGGCAGCGCAAAAGGGGCCTGGCAACAGGGAATGCATAGCTTCACTTGGACTGATGTTCCTGAAACAGAAGAGCTAGTTCCTGGCTATGGTAATCTCCCTCACACCCATATACAGACCCTTTGTTTCAAATAAACTTTCTCCAAGTTGTCCTTTATTTTTAAGGGCACCTCCCCAATGTTTTATTTATGACACACGCTCTTATACAAATAATACATTTTTATTACAGTCCCTGACGACGTGTCACCTCTTCAGTTCCTTCTTTCCGGTAATGATGGTTGTTGGAGCAGCTCTCTTCTCTTGCTATGGCAAGCGATCCCCAGTGGACTTTCCCTTGTTGTATCTGTGAATAGTTAAACTTAGGATTAGTTAGTTTTCATTAATTCACAGTTAGTTAAGATAAGTTTTAGTTGGGGGTTTCCACCCCCCACAACCACGGTCTCCCCCTCCCAGGGACCGGGGCATATCTCGTTCTCCGGCGAGTCCTGTCTGAAGCCTATGCCAAAGGGAGTCTCACACGACTCCTGCTTGAAGTGTTTTTGGGGGAAGCTCATCAGACTGAGAAGTGCACAATCTACAAAGGCCTCCACCCAAGGACTAAGAAGGAAAAGAGACTTTAGGCTAAAATTGTTCCTCCTGGAGTCAGCCTGACCCCAAACTCAGCACTTCAGTGCAGAGTGCGCTGGCGTCAGTAAGAGAGGATGTGGCGGCAAGAAAGGACTCGGGCTCCAGAGACCCTCAACACCGCCACTCCCCAGCACTGAAGACTTCCTCTGGTGTGAGTGCACGGCACCACTCGGATTTGCTGGCGCCGCACAAGAAGACCAACACAGGTTGCTCTCCCACTAGAGCAGTGGAGCAAGGAGACGCTAGCAGGGTCCATCCCTTCTCCAGCGCAGCTGGCACCATCAATTCCAGCCTCATAGGGAGGTCTGTCGAGTCTGGCTCTCGTGGAATCCCCAGTGCGGGAGTCAATTGGAGGAGTTGGACCTTCCCTCCACTCCGGACACCTTTTGAGGCAGCCAGAGACCTTATAGCGATGACAGCGTAGTCCCCTGCACAGGCGCAGCAAAGAGGCTCTGTGCCTTTTAAAGGGAAGCCAGCGATGATGTGGCACTGCTCACCCTCACCTCGACACTGCTCCCTGATACTGTCTTGCTCCGCACTGCCTTGGTCACTGAGGTCGGAGTCTTCATCTAATTTGGAGACAGAGTTGTACTCCTCTAGGAGGAGCTGGCACCGTTCTCGGCACCGCACCAGACAGGAGGATGGGCAGACATTGCCTATGATGCCATGGCTACTGCAGTGTCAGGTGCCAGCTCAATGGCCCTTCTGGACCCTGTGGGCCTACCACCAAGGGTCTAGATCATGTCGGTTGTATCAGAGGCACGTGGTCCTCCATCATCATCTGTAGCTCAGGAACCTCCTCGAGGCCATGAGATGGGCACCCAGGCCGCAGCAGGGACCGGCACAGTTCCAGAAGCCGGCACCGCACAAGGCCTATCTGTGCAGGGCGATTTCCGTGAGCTGGAGGGACAGGAGGACTCGGTGCCTCCGTGGGCATCCTCCTCCTTCTGCCTTGATGAGGCAGTGGCAGGCACATCTACCACACTGCTGGCCATGGACAACAGAGCCCACCAGGAGTTACTCAGAAGGAAGAGCAGGACAGACCCCATGGTCGACATTCTGGTGTCTGAAAGTCCCTCGAGGGTAGCTTTGTGTCTCATTAAGATCATTCAGAACACTACTAAAGTGTTGTGGCAAATGCCTGCCTCTCCTTCCTCCCCATAGCCAAAGGGTGAAGTAGTAGTATTTTGTGCCTTCAAAAGGGTACGAGTACCTTTTCACTCACTGTCAGCTGGGCACATTGGTTGGTGCGGCTGCCAACAAAAAGGAAAGGCAAGGGCAACTGGAATTGACTCCCAAGTCCAAGGAGACACAAAAGCTGGATCTCTTCAGTAGGAAGGTGTATTCTACCGGGGGAGGGGGGGGGAGGGGCTCTAGCTTTGCATTGTCAATGAGCAGGTGGTCCGCGGCCACTACAACTTTAACTCCTGGAACACGTTGTCCAAATTCAAGGAGCTGCTTCTGGCTGATTCTCATTCGGAGTTTGCTGCTGTCCTTGAGGAAGGCAAGGTCATTGCGAGGGCCTCCTTACAGACCTCCGTGGATTCTGCGGACTTGGCAGCCCAGACTGTCAACAGCCATCGCTATGAGAAGGAGCTCATGACTTCAGGCATCGGGACTTCCGCATAAAGTTCTGCAGACAATTCAAGACTTGTCTTTCAGTGGCTCAGGGCTTTTCTCGGGACAAACAGATTCTAAGCTCCATAGCCTTAAAGACTCACGGGCAACACTGAAGTTTCTGGGGCTTCATACATCAGCCTCCCAGAGGAAACATTGTAAACTGCAACCTACCCCTCACTTCTACCCTGCTCCCCCAAGACAGGACTATAGCAGGAAATGGGGCAGGAGTAATAAATGGAGACCTTCTCAGTCCTCCTCTAACCAGGACCAGAATTCAGTGAGGCAGCTCTCAGCCCCCAAGCCAAACTTTTGAGCGTGCGCCTGGGGGCAATGCACCAGTAGATCCTTCCACTCCCTCTGCAAATCTATCCCATTTCTAGCATACCTGGGCACAAATGACCTCAGACCAATGGGTCTTGAGCATGGTAGAAATGGGATATTCTCTCCAATTCTGTTTCCTCCCACCTTCCCTGTCCCTGTTCAGGGACCCTTCCCATAAGCAACTTCTCATACAGGAGGTGCAAATGTCCTACAAATTGAGGTGGTAGTGGGAATAGAACCCTCTCTATTTCCTAATTCCGAAGGCCAGGGTGGGCTCAGACCTATTTAGATCTGTGAAACCTCAACAGATTCATGAAAAAGCTGAAGTTCCACTTGGTCTCCCTGGCTTCCTTTATTCCCTCCCTGGATCCAGGGGACTGGTACGCCATCCTTGACTTGAAGGATGCGTACTTTTATATGTCCATAGTCCTGTTCCACAGATGGTTTCTCTGCTTCCTGGTCAACAACACCCACTATCAGTTTAGATTCTCCCCTTCAGTCTCTTGGCGGCCCCTTGAGCATTCACCAAGTGCATGCCAGTTGTAGTCACCTTCCCGCGGAAGAAGCAGGTAGAGGTATTCCCATACCTAGACAACTGGCTAATCAAAGGCCATTTCAGGGCCCAAGTGGAGGACCATGTGAGCCTGGTTTGGGCGACATTAGACAGGGTCAGCCTGATACTGAAAGTGGCGAAATCAGCCCTAACCCTTGCTCATAGGATAGAGTTCATCGGAGCTCTCCTAGACTCCAGTCAAGCCGGGACATTCCTTCCAGAAACGTGTTTTCGCCATGGGCGCCATCATAGAGGCCATACCCCACAACTACGGCACAGAATTGTCTGAAGCTGCTCGGCCATATGGCCGCTTGTACATATGTAGTACAGCACGCTAGGCTGTGGCTCTGACCCCTTCAAGTTTCACTAGCCTTGGTGTACAGGCCGAATTGAGACTACCTAGACAATTTGGTCACACTCCTCCAGTTATCGAGCCCCTCCTGTGGTGGCTCGACCCGCAAGTGGTGTGTGCAGTAGTGGCCTTCTCCGGGCCCCAACCCTCACTGTCTCTAGTAACGGATGCATCGGCAATGGATTGGGGGGTGCACCTAGGAAGACTCAGGACTCAAGGTCTCTGGTCCCAAGCAGAACTTCCACTGCATATTAATGTCAAGGAGTTACTTGCAGTTCACTTTGCTTGCCAGATATGTCACACCCATCTGGATGGCAGATGTGTGTATTCATATTGACAGACAATACAAGTGATGTTCTATATAAATAGACAGGGTGGTGCTCACTCCTCTCCCCTGTGCCAGGAAGCCCTCAAGCTGTGGGACTTGTACATTACCCACTTGATACATCTGGAGGCATCGTACCTTCTGGTCTCTCAAAATGAACTGGCTGATCATCTCAGCAGGTCCTTCCACAACCACAAGTGGTCCCTCTGCCCGGATGTCATGATCAACATCTTCCAAAGGTGAGGATTTCCCCAGATAGACTTGTTTGTAACATGGCACAACAGGAAGTGTCAGCAGTTCTGTTCCTTCCTGAATCACAGCCTGGGCTCGCTCGCAGATGCCTTTCTTCTCACTTGGAAGGGGCACCTGCTGTATGCATTCCCACCCTTTCCGCTCATGCACAAGGTCCTGCTGAAAGTCCAAAGAGAGGGAGCATCAATGATCTTGATAGTACCGGCATGGCCACATCACCACTGGTTCACCACACTTCTAGACCTGTCAATGGACACACCGATAGCACTGGGCTTGATCGCGCAGGACCACGGCCGCCTCCAGTATCTTAATCTAGAGACACTCCACCTCACAGCATGGAAACTCTGTGGCTAAACTCTTGGGAGCTCACATGCTCAGACTCCGTTAGGGAGGTTCTCCTTGGCAGCAGGAAACTCTCCACTCGAGTCACTCATTTGGCTAAGTGGAAGAGGTTCTCGATTTGGTCACTGCAAAAGTACACCCCTATATTACAGTCAATTCCCTTTATCCTGGACTATTTACTGCACCTGAAACAGCAAGGCCTGACGGTATCATCAGTAAAGGTGCTCCTGGCTGCCACCTCTGCTTTCCATCCCAGTTCTGCTGACTGGTCAATATTTGCTAACCCCATGGTCGGCTGCTTCATCAAGGAACTAGGTAGTCTGTACCCTCATGTAAGACCCCCATGGGATCTCAACCTGGTGCTCTCAAGGCTGATGGGCTCTCCTTGTGAGCCCTTAGCAACATGCTCCCTCTTCTACCTTTCCTGGAAAGTGGCATTCCTGATGGCAATAATTTTAGCCATGGGAGGTGTCTGAGCTTAATGCCTTGACCTCCGAGCCCCCTTATACTCCTCTTTTTTTTTTTTTTTTTAATAAAGACAAGGTTCAGTTGTGGCCACACCTAACTTTCTTCCCAAAGATAGTTTTGCAATTCCACGCGAATCAGGACATATTTCTTCCAGTGTTCTTCCCTAAGCTGCATGCTTGTAACCAGCAATGGATGTTCCACTCCCTGGATGTTAGACGAGTGTTAGCTTTTTATATTGAACAGACAAAGTGGTATCGAAAATCAACACAGCTCTTCGTTGCAATTGCTGAGTGGATGAGGGGGCTTCCAGTGTCATCCCAAAGGATCTTTTCATAGATCACGGTCTGTATCAGGACGTGCTATGACCTAGCAAATATATCTGTCCCAGCAATAACAGCGTACTACACAAGATCGCAGGCTTCCTCGGCAGGGTTCCTGGCACAGGTTCCCATTCAAGACATCTGCAGGGCAGCAACGTGGTCATCGATCCACACCTTTGTCACGCTATGCCATTACACAGCAGGCCAGAGACGATGCCGCGTTTGGCAGAACGGTGATGCAGTCTGTGACTCAGTGAACTCCGACCCCTCCTCCTAGGGACTGCTTGGGAGTCACCTGCTTGTAATTGACATGAGCAAACACTCAAAGAAGAAAAAAGTTACCTACCTCTCGTAACTGTTGTTCTTTGAGATGTTGTTCATGTCCATTCCAAGACCTACCTGCCTACACCTCTGTTGAAGTACTCCGGCAAGAAGGAGTGGTGGTGGATGAAGAGGTGGCGGGTCGGCAGGGGCCTATATACACTGCCATGAAGGTGTGACTCCAGAGGGTTTCAGAGCTGACCCAACGTGCACTGCTAGGGGAAAACCTTTCAATGACCGTGCATGTGGCATGGGCACATCTACTTGCAATGGATATGAACAGCACATCTCAAAGAACAGCAGTGATGAGAGGTAGGTAACCTTTTTTTTTATATTGGGAAGTATTAGTAATCTTTGAACAACGCATGTCCAGTGGAATTGTAAAAGAATTAACTTATCAGAACTCTAATTCCTAAAATGTAACTTTATTATATTAGGAATATCCATTCCCTTGGGATGAAAGGCACTATATGCAAGCTTCTATGCTTCAAGTAGTTAAAAACCTTACAAGCTAATGAAAAATAAAAAATACCTTGATTCCTTATAGTACTGTAAAATAACTTCTTTACCCTGCTCAGAAAATTAATTGGAAGAATTTCATTTCTGCATTATGACTATTTTGAATGAAATCAGTGTATATTTTTTAAGCACTGCTGTGTTTCTGTTCATTGTGTTGGTTTTAAAATGAAAGATATTTTAGCAAAATTTAAATATTACATTATGTTAATGAGCTGAATACACATGTGTATGAGATGTGGTAATAGTGATCAAAAGAAAGATCTATTAAATGTGTTCCAAATTGTAAGAAACCGTGATTTTCAGTGTGACTTTTTTGATGCATATAGTTAAAAATGCAAAAATTCCGTTCATCTGTTACATTATGAATAGGGGCTGTTTTATTTCTGTGATTGAAAATGATGTCTTTTCCAATAGATTACACTAACTGTAGCAGAAACTAGCACAATTTCCTGTGTACTAGTCTTTTTTTTTGGCCCGGGGGGGGAGAGGGGAGAAATGAATTATATGGAACCTCTTAATTCTTGCTGATCTCAGTGAGGATCAAAGGTATTTTAAGTGTTGGGTGCTTACTGTGGAACTCATTCAACATATGACTTCGGAATACGAGAAATTTTTTGTATCACTATCTCATCCTGTCAAGAGGAAATGCCAACACAGTCAACATCACTTCTTGATATTGAGACCGAAGGACAAACCAAATAACCAGGACTTGAACAATGAAGTTGAAGAATTTGTTAGTACATAGGAACACATTACAGCACAATCCATTGAGCAACAAGTATGAATGCTGGTTAAATTAGTAGTGAGATGAAAAAAATCAAATATGAGACTTTTTAAAAATGGAAAAAAAATAAGAAAAGAAAAACCCAAGTTACAATGAAATAAAGAAATAATTGGGAACATTTAAGCTGCAAGAATTATTTCCACACAAAACATGTACTTAATTACCCTTAATAGCTGTAGCCAAGGCATAGAGAGAACCATATGCTTCTCTTGACATGAGCTCCTTAATAGTCTGGATTTTCTGATGCTTTGTTTTCATACAGTGATGATATGTCCTATAAATGGTTGGCCCACCACCTCTCTCATTAGGAGATAGAGAAGAGCATGACGTCTTGAGGTTTATAACCAAAAAAAAAAAATTAAATTTAGGAAGCTTGCTATTTTTTTATGTCCTTTCTGTTTTGTACTATGAATATGTAGAGGTACATAGGAAATCAGTCACATCAGAAGAGATTAAAACCTGTTCCCATTTATTCTATCCAGCTGTAAAAAACAAACACTCCTAGATAGACGTGCAACTGTGCCACTATTAGTGTTAGGCTGCTTTAAACACTATAACAGTTTCACAGCTATCCTGTCAAATTTCTGCTATAATATAAAGGTAATTTACAAGTCACATTTTTTTAAACCTTCCAAATCTTAATGCAGAGATCACTTCAAATGCTTTAATGTTCATTGGCCCTCCCAAGTATGGATGGGGTGTTAGGGCTTGTCTACAGTTGAAACACTACAGTGGCATAACTGCAGCTGTTCTGCTGTAGTGTTTCAGTATAGACACTGCCTACACTGATGGGAGGGGTTCTCCCATCAGCATAGGTAATCCACCTCCTCGAGAGGCAGTAGCTAGGTCAGCAGAAGATTTCTTCCATCAACCTAGCACTGTCTACATTGGGACTTAAGTTGGCTTAACTATGTTGCTCAGTAAAAGCAGTATGACATGCATCCGACGAAGTGGGTATTCACCCATGAAAGCTCATGCTCCAAAACGTCTGTTAGTCTAGAAGGTGCCACAGGACTCTTTGCTGCTTTTACAGATCCAGACTAACACGGCTACCCCTCTGATACTTGATATGTTGCTCAGGGGTGTGGATTTTTCATACCCCTGAGAGACATAGCTGGGTTGATCTAATTTTCGGATGTAAATCAGACCTATGAAACAGAACCTTTAGTGACATTTAGTTGTCAGCAGTGAGACGAAATTTCAAGAATTATGGTGAAGATTTGGCTTTTTACCGATTGGTGCTGACCAAGGTTCTGTCCTATCTGCACTCCAGGTAAACTGTTTTCATCTTTGGTTCAGGAGGATTTGTTGCTCACAAGTATCAGTTGTTCAGTGTCTGTGTGTATTTAATCTCAGTAAACAGGGTTTCCAATATATAAAAGAATCTTTAAAAAAAATTACCCTGTTGATTGGAGCCTGATGTAAATGAGAATAGTACAGTATTTAAATTTAATTATCAGAATTTGGAAGTAAAATAACAAGTAGCTTGCTGTTACTTTTTTCCTTATTTGGCAGGTAACTAGAGTCTCCTCATTTCATAGAATGTTCCTTTTTTGAGAAAGTATTTTAAATACCTTTACTGCATATTAATCTTCAGGCATAAGCAGGATATAAATGCAGCTCACTATCTGAAAAACAGTTATCACTTGTGGAAGGAAGTAAGGAAATAAGTGTTGGACTGGCAGCTTCCTGTGCAAAGTAAACCTCAAAAAACAATTAGAAATTGTGTAAGCTATAACATGCATCATGATTACATTTTGATTCAGTTGCCAATTCTGAGTAATTATAATGGAGAAACTACTCTTGGAATTGATTGTAACTGAGAATTCTTTTGTGTCCCACAGTTCTATTGTGGGGTTTCCATTCGCCTTGAAACTAGTGGGCAGAATCAAATCTGCACCTCACGTGGGAGCTGTGCCTTCGACTGAAAATGAGGATAATGATACTCATTTTTCTTTAAGTGATTTGTGGACTATGGATGAAAAGTGCAATTTAAGATTTTAATATTATTGTAAAGGGAAGCTACTTGCCTGTTGCTTTTTTAAAATGCTGCTTGGCTTGGGTCAGGAAATCCTCTGTGAAAGAAATGTTGAGGTCAGTGCAGAAGGATTTTGAGTCAAGGACATGTTCCTAAATTTGGATTTGAGTCCTAGAATTTTTACCACCCTGCTTGAGCGATTACTTTGTTTTTTGTGTTAATTGAAAAACTGACTGCTACATTTTTGCATCTGTTCTTGAAAGCAAAACTTCCCTATGAACTTGTTTAATTTGAGTCCTTAAATTATTGTTGAAGAGTGATCAGTGTGTGAGCTTACTTGCTATATGTCCTTCACAGTGCAGACACAACAGCTTCAGTTAGACAACAAGAAAATCAAGTCAAGGTTGCAATTTGAACAAGGTCTAATCTTCTAGAAAATCTTTTTTGTTTATCTAATATTTAGAAACAACTTGTCATATTTCTTTTTTGACTGACAATCAAATTTTTTTAGTATATTGAATTAAAGGTGTCAAGGGAAATGTTTAACAAACTCAAGTCTTGTGCTTTTACAAATAAAATATGAAAAGTCTGCCAAATCTGTATGAACTTTCAGAGTGACAATCATTAGTTCCTAGCTCAGTATATCTGATAAATCCATTTCACGTTTCCCTTAATTTTCTTATCTTCTGTGTCAATGAAATTGTGACTCTAGTCATTTTAGAATTCTACAGGAAAATTGTACAGATTGTGAGGGCATATCCTATTTTTATACTCTTTCTATTCCTTTGTTTCACGATTAAATAGAATCTCTATTCGGACAGTTTTCTAGGAATGTTTTCATATAGCTCAAGCCTAAAATTTAGAGTTTGTAATAGAGATGTTTAACCAGCTCTTATTAATAGGAATGTTTTTATTTTTATAATGGGAGTTGAAGGTGGTTAGCACCTTGTAAAATCAAGCTCCAAAGTTTTCAGCTCAGACATTTCAGCACTGTGCTAATGCATGCAAACCAGAAAGTAGGGTGGGGGTGGAAAACAAACTAAACCAAGAGTGATTGGACTGTACTTATTGGCCAAGATGACTTAAAGTGCAAAAAGTAAACAGACTACAAAAAATAGTGAAAAGTAAACTAGATGTTAAAATTCTTTCCTTTTTTAATCTGGGTTTGAAAAATCCACTCCCTTGTGATGAGTAGGAATCTTTCTCAAAAACTGAAGCATTGTGAATGATAGATCAGAAGTAATTACTACCACCCTTCCACCAGCAATGAGGCAAAGGGATGATTTACACTACAGGTTATGTTGGTATAACTTATGTCACTCAGGGGTGTGAATAAGCCACCCCCTTGAGCGACGTAAGTTTTACTGACCTAAACGTTGGTGTGGACAGTACTATATTAGTGAGAGAGCTGTTCCCACCGACACATATACTGTTGCAGAGGTGGTTTTATTAAGACGATGGGCGAGCTCTCTCCCATCGGCATAGAGCGTCTTCATCTGTGCCTCTGTAGCACTTCTAGTCTAGACTACCCTAAAGTTTTTGAGAGGACAGAGTGTTTATACTTACCATCAGCAGTCGGGGGATGGGTGTGTAGAGCTTCAAATTTTTCAGATGCCTACTAAAAAGATTAATTCATGCGAAGAGCTTTGCTTACACTACAGATCTTACAGCGGCACAGGTCTCCGTAAGGTCTCCTGTGTAGCTGATTTATGCCGAAGGGAGAGCACTCTCCCGTTAACATAATTAAACCACCCTGAATGACTGGTGGTAGCTATTTCAGTGGGAGAGCATATGTCAGCAGGAGAGCATCTCCTGCTGTGATATAGTGCTGTCCACACCCGTGCTTTGGTCGATGAAACTTATGTCAGTCGGGGTGTATGTTTTTTTTCACATCCTTGACCAACAAAAGTTTTACCAACGAAAGTGCTAGTGTAGACATAGCCTAAGGCTTTAGGGCCAGTATTCTGGTAAGAATTGCAGCACTTGCCCCTTTCTAAGTGGGTTGGAGAGAGGAGGGGGAGGGTTTTTGACTTCTCTGGGTATTGCCCCTGAACATCAAATTTTAAGTTCTTTCTATACAATATTTGTTAAATTGTTCACACTCCATGTATAGGAAGAGAGTAAATGGGAATTATAGTAAAGAAAAAGTGGCGTGAAGCTAGGAAGGGAAGGGTTTAAGAAAAGCAGGAGCCATAAAGTAACATTTTAAAAATGTATTTAAGAAGTTGACTGGCAGTATATATTACCTTCATACACTGCACAGCCACCACTACACGCGTTTTATTGCTTTGAGTCACACAATTTAGACTTAAATTTTTGGCTAGTAGATGTCAAATTTTTAATTATCTCACTGTGTGCTTGTTTAAAACTTTTGACACTTTGCTCACTTTCTGATTTTGTTTTTAGTTAATTATAATTCGTTTCACTTTATT
This sequence comes from Mauremys reevesii, assembly GCF_016161935.1. Classification (NCBI taxonomy): domain Eukaryota; kingdom Metazoa; phylum Chordata; order Testudines; family Geoemydidae; genus Mauremys; species Mauremys reevesii. The sequence continues at coordinate 122,459,453 of NC_052623.1, forward strand.
TCCTGCGCACTAGCGCAGTGCTGTTGGATTTAGGTCCACATCATTGTAACAGTATAACCAGACTCAAACATTTTAAATCTTAAGTCGGGTCCCAGAGACTACATTTGCTTAGAAATGATTGATTAAAAAACCTTAGGTTAGGGTTTTTTCGTTACCTTCTGGTTGCTGACTCATTAGGGTTCAATGTTTTAATGTTTTCAAGGTTTTTGCCACAACCATGAAGTTGCTTTTTATTTTTTAAATGAAATCTGAGATTCACATAGTCTTTTGATTCCCGTAACTAGGATTCTAAGAAAAATACTAAATATCATGAGCCTAACAGTCAAATTTGTGAGAGCTACTGCAAGGAATATCAAATATGAAAAAAGAACTGTTTTTGTTTTATGAATACATTTTTATCTTCTAAATGCAATGTGGAAGAGGGATGCAAAGGCAACATTATGTTGCATTATTCTGCAACACCCCCCTTCTTTCTGCACCTCATCTTAACTCTTTGCTTCAGCACAGGCAAGAGTTCTGTCTTTTCAGAAAGCATTACACAGAGTTAAACTTAGGGTATTATGTGTAAAACCCTGACAGGCAGACATTAATAGTTCTAGACAATTTCAGAGAGTGAGAGAGAAACACCATACAGTTTCTTAATAAAACAAACATTTAATGCATACAGAAAACATTATAAATGGCATGAAATATAGTTAATAATATTTGGAATACTGTGAATAACTTTTAAACAAAAGTTGTTAGGTAGTAAATCTACTGGTGGTATTTTTACAGGTTTCCCTACTTTTACATAATTAGCATAAGGTTCCAACATAACATTTACACTCCTGTATTTTAATACACATATCAAAATGTGCATTCCCCTGAGTCTTCATAGTTTTGTCATAATATATGGGGTGTGTGTCACCTGGACTCTTCAGAGCTTGAGAAGAATGGCAGCATCTCAGTCCTTTCAATACTTCAGGACCTGTCAGCAAACAGTATGGGGATCTCCACAGTTAGCAGCTTTCCAGTCATTAGGTTAATAGTTTACTGATCCTTGAAGTTGCTGGTGAGAGAGAAATCCATAGCCTATATCCAAAGTGATACATGTTTTAGGATCAACATATAACATGTCAATTCCGGGCAAGAACTTAGAAACTGTCACCTTACTAAGCCTCTGCCCCCATTCTTTCCAACAGAATGCCAGTTTAAAGCAGTTAGCAGATTGCTAAATGTAAACTCTGTAGTCTCTAACGGTAACAAATGCACCCCTACTAGGTCTTCCTCTAGGGCCATAAAACACACGAGGTTGGACCAAACATTATTCTAATGGAGGGTTTTTCTACTAAATGAAGCTGGAATAAACACTCACGTGTATCCAAAGTTGTACAGGGATGGGGACCCAGCCCTCATAGCAAGCACATCGCTTGGTCCTGTGTCGATCAGCCACTGAACCCAAAGGTCTGTCTTTTAACTCCTATATTTGTAACCTCCCCACCCCCGTGCTCTGATAGGCTCAGCGCTCAGAGAGTGACTAGGTGTGACCTGGCAAGTGGCCTGCCCACAATGAAAACTTGCTATGAAGCTTCAGAAACATTATAGAGTATGTCTAGTAACTGCTACACTTATATCACTGGATGTTTGTGGGGGCATTCTGGCTCAGCTGCCTTGCACCACTCTTTGTAGATGTGCAGGACACAGAATATTCTATTCCTTCAAAAGTCTTTGATGCAGGAAAATAATTTTATTTGGTTTATGGAGAAGAAGGGAAGGGATTTTGTGATTGGGATGTATTTTTAGTATATTGAGGGATTTAACAGAGCCATGCCTAGGGAGGTTGTGGAATCTCCATCTCTGGAGCTATTTAAGAGTAGGTTAGATAAATGTCTATCAGGGATGGTCTAGACAGTATTTGGTCCTGCCATGAGGGCAGAGGACTGGACTCGATGACCTCTCGAGGTCCCTTCCAGTCCTAGAATCTATGAATCTATGTTCCATAACTTATTGTGACTATTTCACTTCTTCAAGGATAATACAGAGGTTTGATAGCTTTGAGGTATCTAAAAATGCATCAGGAAAATTATCCTGAGTTCCATAGATGAATAGGATAACTTTTTTTTAAACAGTCTTCAATTAAAAAACAAGTTTTTCAGTTTACTACTTTCAAAATAATAAAAATATGCAGAGCAGCTTTATGAATAGCCATAGCTCTGGAGGCCTAGAGAATAAAATTGTCAGATAAGAATGCCTAATGAAATTTGATCCCAGGCAGTTTCTTTAAGAACATCTATTTATAGCATCTATATGGTTAACATTTACTGTATATTGTTTTGTCTATTTGCATGGCTGATTAGTCTTCAGGTTTAATAACCCTCTGTAACTTGCTTTAAAAGGCTTTGTTGTTCTAAAAGGAGCTTATTTCAGTCAGGAGTGAGGCAGCTAATTAGCCCATGGGAAGCAGTCATCCATATCAGTACACTTCTAATATTTCAAGGACACCATACATCAACTTTAAGCAGTTTCAAGGCACAAACATGGATGACATGTTGGCATTATGTCAACACAATTTTTTTTACATAACTGTGTGTATTGTAACTGTCAGATGAGTGTCACAAAAGCCTTCTCTATGCTAGCTGAACCATTGCTGAAAATGGTTTTCAATAGAGTTCCCCTGAGTCAGTATTGAAAATGGGTTAAGTGCTAATGTAGAGCAGAAAAAACTTTTCATTATTGAGGTTCAGTCTTTCTGAAATGCTACTGAAAACAATTTTGTCTGGTATATGCTTCCACATAAGTAGTTTAATCAATTAAAAAAAGAGGCCAGTTGGCTCAAAGGAGAATGAAGGAGAGACTAGACGAGATGATGAAATTTGTACTGTGATGATTTATAAAACTCTAAGATATTGTAGCCTGAGCATGATGGTATATATTTAAAAAAAGTTTTTCTTTGAGTGATGGTCCCTATTCTATTCCTCTGAGTTGTTGCATGCACACCATTTGTCTGGAGCCAGAGATTTTGAAAGTAGTAGCGTCTGCTGGTCTGCACGTGTGCCCGTGGCTCACCTCATGGTTTCTGTAGCCGGACATGGCCCCCACACGGAGGGTGTGTCTGTCTGTCTGTCTGTCTGTCTCTCTCAGTGGTTTGAGCATTGAGCCTGTTAAACCCAGGGTTGTGAGTTCAATCCTTGAGGGGGCCACTTAGGGATCTGGGGCAAAATCAGTACTTGGTCCTGCTAGCGAAGGCAGGGGGCTGGACTCAATGACCTTTTCAGGGTCCCTTCCAGTTCTATGAGATAGATATATCTCCATATATTTATTTATTTTTATTTGCTGCATGCGCTAGCCCTGCTGCATGCAACCCTCTTCCCCCCCTTCTCCCTCCCACTTGCTCTTTCGCATATAGTCTGTACGGTTTCCTGTTGTGCTGCTACAAAACCACAAGTAACAATGGAAGGTCCATAAAGCTGCAGTGCTTTATATCGCCATGCTTATGAACATGTAATCAATCAATGTAAGGAATGAGTGAAATAGTGAGAGTGACAGCCAATGGCAAAGCAAAGAAGTAAATATCACCTTTTATGGAACCCAGGTGTATATGGGGCTATATATAAACCTACGGCATTAGCAGCCAGACAGAGATGTAACCCACAACAGCAAGAACTCGGGACTGGACCGGAAGCAGTAGAGCCCTCCCGCAGATCCGAAGGGACTTCGGGGACTCTTGTCACCTAGTGGTTCGATTTCTGTGCAGCTAGAACCTGGCCAGTCTCAGTCACCTAAGATCGAAAGTAACACTCGCGTCTGCAGCCTGTCAGCAGTACGACTGGTGTACAGGGAGACTTTGGCAAACCAGTAAAGTGCTTGAAACCACTATGGCTTATTGTTAAAGGCGGCCTAGTCAGCAAGCTGTAAATTGGCCATTCAGCAATCTCAGCTTGACCAAGGCAGATGGGGAGGGGGTTTTGGGTGCCACAGAAAGGGCAGGTTGACCTCCCATCCTTCCTAATAAAAATTGTGTTGAAGTTGCTGATACATTTTAAAAGAGCAGAATGTGCCCCTGGAATGTCTATTGGGGTCTCAAGGCTGCAAACTCTGGAAAAAACCCACACCTGGTTAATCAGTAATCAGAAGGAGCCTCTTGCTTGCGCATTGGAACTGCTTGCTTAACAAGTTTTCTTTAAGGGATATGTCATTGTGTTACTAATGTATACATAAGGGGGAAAAGTTTGAGGTAGTGGGACTCTTCAGGACTGGTCTCTCCCTCTGAATGCATCTTGTATTCCCCACCGGAAGACGGGCTGCCACTGTGCCACTCAAGAGCCACACTCAGCTTCGGTAATTATGGAGGGTTGGGGGTGTTTAACTAATCTTGTTGCGGAGGTGTGTAAGTGCTTGAGACTAAGTAAAGCGTAGCTTTAAGTGAAAGCACTCTTGTGTTGTCCTTTTTGTGCCAGCCATCTATCGGTCGGATGGCCATGTCTCCTCTAATTTATTTCCTAACACCTCCTCGCACAAAGTAAAAGTTACCAAGAGCTTTGGGTTTAAAAAAAACCAACCCGGGTAACAATGGGATGTGTGTGTGAGCAATAAGGGAAGCAAGTAATAAATCAATCCTCAGTACTGCTTTAGTTCGACCTTTGTTTGTGGTTATTTCTTGGCTGGTTCCAAGAACGGGTAACAGTTTCATCCGAGGTGATTAAAGGGTCGAGCAGATCGACTGAGTCTCTAGTTCCTTCTGACTGCTGCGTGGTCCAGGTTGCAATTATTAGTGTTCTCTAGCATGTGATGCACTTTGAAAATATATAGTTGTACATAATTTGAGTATTTTACTGTTTTTACTGTTTATGTAGTAGTTTTAGTAATTTACTAGTTTTAGGAGTAGAATTCGGGCTTTTTTGTGGGAGGGAGGTTGTTTCTGCGTGAACACCCCTCCCTGGTACCCACATTTGGGTACCGGTCTATGCCAAAGACCCCAGCCTTTAAAATCTGTGCCTCCTGCCCATGTTCCTTCTCAGTCAGTAACGAACATCAACTCTGCATGGAAAAAGCCCGTGTTTCATCCAAGTGCAGTATCTGCCAATCCTGCCCCAGCCATACCTAAGAAGGCCAGGCTCTCCACATCTGGAATCACCTCCTGGAAGTCACCACAAGACGTCATTCAGACCGTGGCCGGGCAGGCCCCCCATCATAAGCCTGAGGCTGCCAGGAGTGCACCTCCAGCTACGAAGTCTGAAGCCAAACGTGGTACCACCACTATGGATCCCGTGCTGGGGTCTAGTCATGAGATAAGCAAGCATGCACATAAGAATGGCAGTAAGTCTTCCTCTAAACCTAAGAAAGGAGAGACTCCTTCCACAAGTACCAGTTGTGGGGAGGGAGCTCGCTCTAATGCACACAAGCACAGAAAGAAGCCATCTAAATTGACAGATCCGCCAGTACCAGGTACAGACACGCACACATTGGCATCCCTCAGAGTTACAAAGCCATCCGTTCCAGGGAAGACCATTGCTCAAAGACTAGTTCTGGGGACTGAAAGAGTACCCTTGACTCTGGGGAGGTCGGGAAAAGCACCAGAGCCCTAGGAAGTGTTTGCCCTGGGAAAGTCGAGGTCTCTATGCCTTCTGGGACCTCAATCTCCAGAGAGACTTTATCTCAGGGACAGGACATGCCACATCTGATGCACTCCTCATTACCCTCCCCGCTCCAATCGTTTACATGATTCTGATGATACTGCCAATGGAACAGACCTCTGAGGAATTGCATGAGGGACAGGGACCATTCATCCCTTCCCACTACTATGAGTACCAACAGAGGCCTTCTACATCGTAGCAGTATCCTCCACACTAGTTTGATTTTTTCTGTTTTCTCCCCTCTCCCAATTCGCTTGTGGTCTAGGCAGCGATGGAATGGGCTAGGCAATAGCACCCATACTCCACCCCATCCGACAGAGAGGGCAAGCAGCTGAACCTTTTAGACCGCAAGGTCTTTTCCTCAGTCAGCCTTCATTCAGGATTTCTCATTATCAGGCATTACTTGACAAATACGATTTCTTGAATTACAGTAAATTGGAGGACTTTGCCAAAAGTCCATCCACAACAGGACCAGGCCAGCTTCCAAGCAATAATTGAGGAGGGAAGCTAGTAGCAAGGACAATGGCGCCAATCAGTGCTGGACACAGCAGATATCTTATTGCGCTCAATGGCCGTGGGCATTGTCATGAGGAGGGAGTTGTGGCTCCATTCCTCTGGTTTTCCCAGGGAGATAGAAAATACCATCAAAGACCACACTTTTGATTAATCCCATCTTTTCAACCAGAAAACAGACAATTCCCTCCACATACTCAAGGTTTCAAGAGCTACACTCCATTCCTTGGGAATTTACACACCTGTGCCAAAACATTAATTCTACTGCTTGCAGCCCACACTGTATTACAGAGCCTCCCAGTTTTTCCATCAGAAGCTTTATGAGCCACCATGGAAGCATCAAAAGACTCAAAGATATCCTTCTCAAGGCCTGCCTTCTCTGCCTTCCTCCTCCCAGATGTGACCCCTGTGGTAGAGATATTTCTAAGGAACCATAGAGAGCCGCTAACCACCTTGCCTGCTGCCATACAACCACCTTTGGGGGTCATCTAGCACTATTTTTTTACAAGCTTGGAGTGCAATAACAATGGACAAGTGGGTGCTAAATGTCATCCACTATGGTTATACAGTCGAGCTCATCATGCTATCTCATGCACAACGCCCTCCCTGATCCCTCTACAGGGACCACTCTCATGACAGCATCCTCACCCTAGGGATGGACTCCTTACTACAAAGAGGGGTGATAGAGTGAGTTCCTCTAGACTATCAGGGAGGGGGTTCTGTGTCAGCACCTTCACTTGCCTCCACCTTCAGTGCCTACAGATGTGGCTCCAGAGTTTACTCACCCACGCGCCATGCCATGAATTTTATGCTGACAGTTCCCCCTGTCGTAGTCTTTCCCTCCAGTGGTGGATGGACCTGCAACAGGTTTGTGGTGGGTACCCTTTCTCCCATCCTCCCCAGACAAGATGATCATCACCGATGCATCCCTGGTAGGATGGGGAGCATAGATGGGAGATCACATGACACAGGGAACATGAACCTCTTGGGAATCTAGGATGCACATCAATATTTTGGAACTCTGGACTGTAAGGAAGGCATTCCAATCATTTCTCCCATCCATCAATTCCCATCATGTTCTTATCATTTTGGATGACACCACCACTGTTTACTACATCAATAAACAAGGGGGCATCACCCACCAGATCCTGTTATCTTCAGCCTATCTCCCGGCCACTCAGAATGTGATCGCAGATTCTCTCAGCAGTGGTTTGTCATCAATTACGAGTGGGAATTCTACGACACTATAGTATATGACATCTTTGACCAATAGGAGACTCTGACCAGGGAGCTCTTTCCCTTCCCTGCCAACAACAAATGCTCTGGGTGGGTAGGGGAGATATTGGTCCCAGCCTCAAAGCGATGCACTCATACTCCGCTGATTGGAGCAGATCAACTACACCTTTCCCCCCTCTGCCATTCCTGCCACAAGTACTAGACAAGATTGGATGGGAGAGAGCAATGGTCATCCTGATTGCCACATGCTGGCCCAGACAGTTCTGGTTTCCCAACCTCTTCATGTCAGCCTGTCCCCCAATTCCCATCCCCAATTTCTCTGAGCTACTGATGCAGCACCATGGCAGGATCAGTTTTTCACCCCATTACTAAGCATTGCAGTGGGGATCGTGGCTGGCTCGGTGGGCAGAGTGCTGTTTACCACTCAGAGCCCAGTCCAGGTGGAATTATCTCGTACCCTCCCCAGGGCAGGGCAGGAGGATGGGTGGCTGGCTCTGGTAGACAGGGTACAGGCATTGTCTCAGCAGCCCAGTCTGGGTTGGCTTGCTTCAGCTCTGCTCCCCTGGCCGGGAAAGGGGTCGGGCAGGATTGGAAAAGAGCAGGCTCCAGGCATAAACAGATTCCCATTCCCCATCTCCATGAGGAGAAAGATGTCAGGAGAGAATCACACTGGATGGAAGATCAGGTCCCTAGAGCCAACACCTTGATTTTAGTGTCCATATAATTTTAAGCTGAAGTGTTTTGGTTTTTGTATGTATGCACTTAAAATTTGACTTTGGCTGGATTAGTGGGAGTGCTTATACTGACAGTCAACAATAGTTTGCTTTTTTTTTTTAAGAGTGTTTGAGTACATTGTGCAGTATACCCCATATCCACTATCATAATTGGAGGTATGGATGTCACCAGAAAAAAACAGGTGCACAACTCACAAACACACATGTGAACGTTCTCTCATTACATGAAAGAGAAGAAAACACCAGAGCATTTTGAAGCTTTTTATGGGGGTTTTTGTGTGGAGGGATGAGGGCGGCAGAGACCTGGCTCTGCACTCACCTCTCCCCCTCCCCAAATGAAAACAACAAAAAACTGAATGCAGCCTATTATACCTATCCTGTTTAAAGCTGTATGTATCTGTTTGTAAATCTAACTTGCATCATTTTGTAAATTTATACAAGCAATTCCAAGCCCAGCAAATGTTACAGATTTTCAAGTGTGCAGCTGCTCTTGTGTTCTGCTATGGAAACTGGCAGAACCTTATTAAATAGCTTCTGTTCTAACATGTTGTGTAGGCTATAACAATAAAATACTTTTAACAGAGTCAGCAATAAAGTAGAACCTGCTAATTAGCACTAATGATTTGAGACCCATGGCAAACTAATTTGTGAATTGGGTAGTAAGGACCCCATTCCTTTTCTAATTTAAATCAGTGGAAAAACTACCATTGACTTCAACTGGAGCAGCATTTGATCCTAAATTAATAAATAGATTAAAAAAAAATCTAATACCAAATCACAAAATATGGTTCGTTCATTTGATGTATTTTAGTTTCAGTATTTAGACTGTCATAGTATATTGTCTAATAGGGCTGTTGATTAATCGCAGTTAAGTCTCATGATTAACTCAAAAAAATTAATCGCCATTTTAATTGCACTGTTAAACAATAGAATACCAGTTGAAATTTATTAAATATTTTGGATGTTTTTCTACATTTTTATATATATTCTGTGTTGTAATTGAAATCAAAGTGTATATTTTTTAATTACAAATATTTGCACTGTAGAAATGATAAACAAAAGAAAATAGTATTTTTCAGTTCACCTAATACAAGTACTGTAGTGCAATCTCTTTATCATGAAAGTTGAACTTACAAATGTAGAATTGGGTACAAAAAACTGCATTCAAAAATAAAACAATGTAAAATTTTAGAGCCTGCAAGTCCACTCAGTCCTACTTCTTATTCAGCCACTCGCTAAGACAAACACGTTTGTTTACATTTGCAGGAGATAATGCTGCCCGCTTCTTGTTTACAGTGTCACCTGAAAGTGAGAACAGGTGTTTGCATAGCATTGTTGTAGCTGGCATCACAAGGTATTTATATGCCAGGTGCGCTAAAGATTCATATGTCCCTTCATGCTTCAACCACCATTCCAGGGGACATGCGTCCATGTTGACGATGGGTTCTGCTTGATAACAATCCAAAGCATTGCGGACCGCCACATGTTCATTTTCACTATCTGAGTCAGATCCCACGAGTGGAAGGTTGATTTTCTTTTTTGGCGGTTCGGGTTCTTTAGTTTCCACCTTGGACTGTTGCTCTTTTAGGACTTCTGAAAGCATGCTTCACACCCCGTCCCTCTCAGATTTTGGAAGGCACTTCGGATTCTTAAACCTTGGGTCAGTTAAAAATCTCACACTGGTACCTTCTTTGCGTTTTTTGTGAAATCTACAATGAAAGTGTTCTTAAAACGAACGTGTGCTGGGTCATCATCTGAGACTGTTATATATGGCAGAATATGGGTAAAACAGAGCAGAGGACGTACAGTTCTCCCCCAAGGAGTTCAGTCATAAATCTAAACACTTTTTTTTTAATTAGCATCATCAGCATAGAAGCATGTTGTTTGGAATGATGGCCAAAGCATGAAGGGCCATATGATTGTTTAGCATATGTGGCACGTAAATACCTTGCAATGCCAGCTACAAAAGTGCCATGCAAATGCCTGTTCTCACTTTCTGGTGACATTGTAAATAAGAAGAGGGCAGCATTATCTCCTTTAAATGTAAACAAACTTGTTTGTCTTAGCCATTGGCTGAATAAGAAGTAGGACTGAGTGGACTTGCAGGTTCTAAAATTTTACATTGTTTTATTTTTGAATGCAGATTTTTTCGTACCTAATTCTATATTTATAAGTTCAACTTTCATGATAAAGAGATTGCACTACAGTACTTGTATTAGGTGAATTGAAAAACACTATTTCTTTTGGTTCTTTTTACAGTGCAAATACCGTGTGCTGCTCCTGCCCTCTGCCTTAGAGCTCCTCCTGGGAGCCTCCTGCTTGCTGGGCAGAGGTGAGGGCGAAGACAGTTGCTAATGTCAGGGTGCCAATCTCTCCCCCAACTCCTGTATCTTATCTCCACAGAGCGGTGGGAAGGGGTACACCACAGGGCTCAGGATAGAGGGAGCTTGCTGGCAGCAGCTGCTGTCTCAACTTACGGATCTACTTAAAAAGGCAATGTACTTAGAGCAGGGTCAGCATACTTAAAGGGACGATGTGCATCCATCTCTCTCTCTCTCTCTCTCTCTCTCTCTCTCTCCCATACACGGTGTGTGTCTCTGTCTCTCTCTGCCATGCTGTCTCTCCTTCCTTCATGCAGCCTTGTAGATTGTTAGGCTACATTAACAACAATATGTTAACCCTTGAGGGCTCAGCCGAGTGCTAGTTCATCATTTAGCAGTAAGACATTCCCTGGGAAATATCCCACCCTCTTCCACCCTCTGACTTCACAATAGAGTGGCTGGGTCATTACACATGTTGAATCTATTTCCCCGTGTTAAGTATCCTCACACCTTCTTGTCAACTGTCTAAAATGGGCCATCTTGGTTATCACTACAGAAGTTTTTTCTCCTGCTGATAAAACCTCATCTTAATGAATTAGCCTGTTACAGTTGGTATGGCTACTTCCATCTTTTCATGTTCTCTGTATGTATATATATTTCTTACTATATGTTCCATTCTATGCATCTGATGAAGTGGGCTGTAGCCCACGAAAGCTTATGCTCAAATAAATTTGTTAATCTCTAAGGTGCCACAAGTACTCCTGTTCTTTTTGTACTAAAACACTGAGACTTTCTTAGGGTTTTTTGTTTGTTTTTGTTTTTGTTGTTTTTTTTTAGAACTTGAACAAAAAATCTTTGTGATTAAAATAAAATTATACTTGGAAAATACCTAATATGTCTTTAAAAATCTGTTTCAGCTAACCGGTGATCACACACGCTAAATGCCGTAATCATAATTGTTTTGTTACATGGCATAACAATAGGGCAGAGTTAAAGTTGCTTTGGTGCCTTAACTTTGCATTCTCATATTTAACTAGGGCTGTGAATTAATCACAGTTAACTCAAGCAATTAACTCAAAACAAATTAAGTCGATTAAAAAAATTAATCGTGATTAATCGCACTGTTAAACAATAATAGAATACCAAATGAAATGTATTAATATTTTGGATGTTTTTCTACATTTTCAACTATGCTGATTTCAATTACAACACAAAGTATACAGTGCTCACTTTATATTATCTTTGATTACAAATGTTTGCACTGTAAAAAAGATAAACAAAATAATAATTTTCAATTCACCTCATAGAAGTACTGAAGTGCAATTTACAAATGTAGATTTTTTTTTTGTTGCATAACTGCACTCAAAAACAAAACAATGTAAAATTTTAGAGCCTACAGTTCCACTCAGTCCTACTTCTTGTTCAGCCAATCGCTAAGACAAATGAGTTTGTTTGCACTTACAGGTGATAATGCTGCCCTCTTCTTATTTACCATGTCACCAGAAAGTGAGAACAGGTATTTGCATGGCACTTTTGTAGCTGGCATTGCAAGGTATTTGCGAGCCAGATATGCTAAACATTCGTATGTCCCTTCATGCTTCAGTCACCATTCCAGAGGACATGCTTCCATGCTGATGACACTTGTGGAAAAAAAAATGGGTTAATTAAATTTGTGACTGAACTGAATATCCAAAAATATTTAAATAAATGGTAATCTGTTGTTCTATTGTTGTTTAAAAGTTTGATTTAAAACTGCGATTAATCACGATTTTTTAAATCTTGTGATTAATTGTGATTAATTTATTTAATCATTTGACAGTCCTAATTTTAACATGTAACCTTAATCCTGAATTTCCTTGGTTTGTAGTGCTTGGATTTGGAATACTTACAACATGCCTGTAATATTTTTTGTTCTTAAATTACAGTTATATACTCACCCTAAACTCCAACTCCATTTTTTCTCATGGAATAGATCAAAACTTGAATGATTCCTTGAGTCATGATATTTGGCACTTAGAGACTTTGTTGACAAAAAATTGTACACCAAATGTAATTCTGATTTAAAAAGAAAACACACCAGACTTTGAAAACAAGAATGAAAATCTGGGAAAGTAATTAAACTACTAGCATCTGAAACCCCATGCTGTTGCATCGGTGTGTCAATTGAGCCAGGTAATCCACCATCTGAGCAGTCTCCTTCTTATAGCCAGGAAATTGTTGCATGCACATTAGCTGTAGAGTAAGGTGGTGATTACCTCTGATATCATGATCTAGGAGTCTTGGCATGGCATAGATGTAATTTTGTCAAAAAGTAAAAAGACAAAATGACATGAACTTCGATTATAACAGACTGCAAATCCCAGTAATGATTGAACTTGTTGATATTCTGAACAAAAAGAACTCCCAGCCATGCTTGTATCTGTTTCCATGGTTTCACACTAACTCAACAGACACTGTAGCCTTGAGTGACACACAGTGAGAATACTGGAATTTTATTGTATAGATATGTTCCTAAGAAGTCTCAGAGAAAATGCATAAATGTCCCAGCAAAGTTCTCTTACAGTATTAGGGCTTGCCTATAAAGGGAAATTGACCAGAATAACCACTGTGAATTATGCTATTCTGAAATAGCTCTCAGTGTGGGCACTCTTATTCTGGAATTTTACGAATCTTATCACCTGTACTGGACTATTATAAGCCATGTTCTTGGATATTTTTTTTTAATTGAGATAAATTTCTGGATTTTGTTTTTGTTTTGTGAGCAGGGATTTTCATATATCACAATGTGTCCAATTACTCCCTTCCATGTCCTTATGTGAAATTTTTTTCAACAGAAAATGAGCATTTTAAATGCATTGTGTACACCAGATGCACCCGATTTCTGTGTATTGGAAAACTTCCTAAAGCTGGGTCAAAAAACTTAATTCCTGATAGTGAATATTTGACTAACTATTTGTGTAATTAATTCTTTCATTAGGGAGTAACATTGATTCAGCAAGGTAAAGTAGTTGAAGACTTTAGCCTATATTCATAATAGCAAAAGGATTCTGTTAGGTCAGACCTCAGATTGAGATTTTGTAAAAATGAGCTTTTATGAAACCTAAGACAAATGCAAATATTTTCAAGAGTTAAAATATTTATTCTGCGGAAAGAGCTTTGTAAAAATATACTCCTCTGCACTGTTTGTAGCATTGTGCTTGTGCATGGGAACTTGAAAGTGTAGTTTATTAAAAATTGACTTATAAGCAACTGGACTGGTCTTCATTGTCCAAACTCTGGGAAAAAAATAGACAATGAAAATATTTAACTGAATTTTAAAGATACATCTTTTACCTGTTACTGGTGTGGGGCGATAATCCCCATAGAAATGCCTATAAAGAAATAAAATAAGAGTAGCATCAGTTGTGAGGAGATTTGTTCTTAAAATGTGAATTTTAACTTGACAATTCCCTTTTTAAATACAGATTGGTAAATTTCATACTAGCATTTCAGGTTAGATGTCACAGTGGTCTCTTCTGGTCTTATAGTCTATGAATCTATGAAATTTGCTATGCAGATTTTAACTGTGGTTCCATGATTACATTAGGCTGGAAACATGGGTAGGAATTCTTTCAAATACTTCAGAACTGAAAGTAAAAATGTATCATGAGTACAGTTTTGTTTTTGAAGAAGACCTATGCATCTCACATAAGAATTTGAACTCCACTGGAAAAGGTTTAGTTTTAGTAGGCATAGCAGTCTGAGAGAATTAATGTAGCAAGGGCTGTGATTTCTCTGAGGATGCCTGTTGACAATCTCCTACTGTACAATTTGTTCTGAAAGCATGTGTTTTAGTACTCAATTAAAAAACCTGCAGGATGACAAAAATGTCAAACATTAGATGAATAAGGCTATTGACATCTGTTAAATAGACCAATCACTTTATTTTGATTCCTTGTTTTTACAGGAGAAAATAACACAGCTAGGGAAATGTATATAAATCAGATGCAAACCTGAGGTAGCAAAGTGCAAGACTATTTTACAGCTACGTTCTCTACTGACACTTTCATGTTGGAAGTAACATGTAGGGTTTAATTCATTTTTTTCAAAATAGGTAACTAATTACGAAAAGGTATTTTAGATCTGCATAGCTGATTTTTTTAACAAGCTATAATTGTTCATAACAAATAAATAAAAAAAATTGCTACAATTGGAATACTTTTTTGGATCTTCAGATTTACCAGTCCATATTGAGGGGTTGCTGGTTTTCGGTTTGTAATTGACTGACTGCTGCATTAACAAAATAGTAATCAGATTTTTGGGAACAAAAGGCTTGATTAATTCCCACTCCTCTTTTTTCAAATTGGTCTTTTACCTCGAATAGAGAGACATTCTTCCAGGATCTGAAGACTTAACTTTATCACCATCTGGTGACTGACCTGGAATATAAGGCTAATAAAAACATAGTAATGTAATCCATTTCTATATGTTTGCTTCAGTAAAGTAGTGCTGAGTCTGCTTGTTAGTTTTGAATCCTGTAATCTGTTCCTCTTAAAGGTCCAGCATTTGGTAATTCCCCCTAACAGGACTTATCTGGCATTGTACACAGGTAAATGCCAAATGCCCACTTCCTCCCTACTGTCATCTTGTGCTCCATAATTTAAGATTTCATTATATTCATAAAAGTGACCTTTATGATTGCAAAAGAAATCTTCAAATGTGAACTCAGGTATAGCAATAATGTAGTGTTGTTATCCTGAGCCTTCAGAGAGACTGAAGCAATAACTTTGAAAGGTGTGAACTACCTCTATTGGCACTATATTTAATTGTAATGTCGTTCAGCTTTCTATTAAGTACATTCCCCCCCCGGGGCGTTTTACCGTCCTCTACAGCATGAGGCATAGGTTACTTGCAGGTTAAAACTAGCATAAATGGTGGATTCTCTGTAACTTGAAGTCTTTAAATCAGGATTTGAGGACTCCAGTAACTCAGCCAGAGGTTATAGGTCTATTACAAATTAAATATTAAATACATTAAAAATTAAAAACACATTATTTATATTAAACACTATTATAAATGCTGGAGGCAAAGCAGGGTTTGGGGGTGGAGGCTGACAGCTCACGACCCCCTGAGGGGTCGTGAACCCCAGTTTGAGAACCCCTGGATTAGAGGATCATGATTTTCCCTTCTGTCCTTAGAACAGCGATGGCCAACCTGAGCCTGAGAAGGAGCCAGAATTTACCAATGTACATCAGCAACCCGCCATCAGCTCCGCTCCCAGCGCCTCCCACCCACCGGCAGCCCTGCCGATCAGTGCCTCCCTCTCCCTCCCCACACTTCCTGATCAGCTGTTTTGTGGCATGCAGGAGGCTCGGGGGGAGGGGGGGAGGGAAGAGCGAGGACACTGCAGGCTCAGGGGAGTGGGCGGGGCCTGTAGCAGAGCCAGGAGTTGAGCAGTGAGCCCCCCCCAGGACATTGGAAAGTTGGAACCTGTAGCTCCAGCCCCGGAGTCGGTGCCTATACAAGGAGCTGCATATTAACTTCTGAAGAGCCGCATGTGGCTCCGGGGCCACAGGTTGGCCACCCTGCCTTAGTCTGGCCTGTCCACACGTAATCATGATGTTAGGTACCATGTGCTAACCATATGTATACATGTGAACACAATTACAATTTTGTTAAAAACAGTAGTGTAGTCAGAATCTTATACTTTTAATGGTATCTTCTGCACGCTTGTTGGTAGATTTTAAAAATACTTGAATATCTCTAAACAGTAACATGAGACCTTGTTCTTAAACAACTTACTGCTGTAGTTGTAGCACCGTCTTTAGTATAAAGCCTGTCCAATTATACTTTCTAGATTCCTTTGTTAGGATTTCTACTCTCAAGACTGGTGCATCATGAAACCTATGATAGCCACAGGGGCTGCAACTCTACTGATTGTATTGTGGAGTCTTTCCATGTACAATTATGAAGGTGATTTTGCAGTAGTTCGTCCATTTAATCTAAAAGCTATTGATAGTTTTAAGAACTCTGACGCTTTAATCTTCAACATTGTAACATTACTGCAGCAAAGTGACGCAGGCGAAGTTTGGAGAGAGTTTTAGCCATTTTGATGTTCAGACTATTTTTCATTTGATATTTTGATATTCAGAGCTTTCTGGTCATGTAAACTATTAACCTACAATTTAGGCTGCTTCTGCTACAGTATTCAGATATTCTGGCAGACATATATATAAAATGAAACGACAGTATGGTTTTTCTCTCCTGTTTCTTATTTTTTTGCTGGCCCCTTTTTTTTCTAAGGGAAAAGACCACTTAACTCTTAAAATCATCGGGTTGAAATGCATTCATTTTAACACAGTGGACTAGTAATAAAGAAAACATAACTTAAAAACCAGTGAAAAACTCACTAATATTTCCAGATTCTTCCTGCTGAGTTTAGGAAATTGGGATCTGTTGTAAAACATAGCTTGCTAGCCAACCAGAACTGGAACAAAAAATCTAACTATATAATAAAGAATGTATGTGGGGCTGAGGCTGCAAGAAAAATGGACTGCATTTGTAGCTTGTGGAGTGTGTTCTTCTCTTGAGGTGCCAGTGGAACTCCCATTACATTCATGAGAGCACCACGAAAGACTCAAGCTCCCAAAAGAGCATGTCTGGGTTTTTGACTCTGCATGTTTCTTGGATCAAGGGGAAAAAAATGGAGAAACCCAACTGCTAAACTATCAGTGTTAATTTTTCAGGAAATGCAGAACATTAAGCCAGATTAAACATTTACTTTTAATTACTGGAGTTATGCTGGCTGAATGAAAACAACTGACAAAGAATTAAAACATCAGTTTTTACGTAATTTCTCAACAGGAAAATCATCTCTATTAGCAGTTATTGAGTATTGATATTTTTCTTTGATCCTTTGGCTTCCAAAGCAAAGTGTATGGCAAAACATCAGCTTCCCTTTTTTACTGTAAAGTAATAAATGCTTCTTAAATAAAAATATCAAGGACCAAGCTGTAAAACCTGCAGAATTTTTGAAGATCAAATCTTCTTTTAAATTTTCTACTCATTTGCTGCTTCTCTGTATGGGAACAAATGCTGTTTTGTTCATCAGAGAATAGATCTCTTTTAGGGTCCTTCCATCAGCTTTATGGCTAGTAATTTGGTATCTCAATTCCTTCCTCTGTTTTATTAAATTATTGTAAGATTCAACGTAAATAGAAGGGAAGAAGCATTTGGTACTATCGTGGAAACCTAAGTATTTTTTTCATTTAAGTTACTGATCTTTTAATGACCTGTATTTCTAACTTATTTTAATTTTAATGTTTTCTTTTTTGCTAAAATAATTAAAAATTTGAGGTTTTTCTACTTGTGTCAAGAAATCCCTATGGGCATCTTGGTATTGCTAACTAAGCAATAATTCTTATTTCAATTAGCTGCCTGGGTTTTTTGGCAGCAAGTAATAGACCATTTTGTGTATTATTCTGTGCAAAACAAACTGACATGTATCAAGAGGTTGTTTGTGAACTGTTTGTTCCTTCTTTTCTAAACACAGGGTATTTTAGCTAACTAATTATGTTTTCAAAATATTAAATGGATAATACATTCTAACTACAGAGAGAAAGTAAATGTAAAATAGGGGGTAAAAAAGGACAAAGGAAGAAATATAATATAATCAATCTTTAATGGAGAACAAGGGAAAGATGAGCAGTGCATGGCTAGAGAAGGAATTGTAATGTATTAGTCTAACAACCAAAAACATAATTTACCTGCAAAACTTTAACTTAATTAAGTAGAGTTAACTTCGTACTTTTTAGAAGTTGGCATGGGAGATCACCGCTGGATTACAGATGGATAGCTGGAACATCCATTGACTAGAGAAGAGGGATGAAATGGATTGAGATCAGAGGTGGAGCTACTGTGTATTCAGGCTGGGGACTTCAAAACAGGGAGCTGACAGGCTGGCAAAGTGAAGAGGGCAACAATAAAGGGAAGACTGGGAGAGAAAGTGTCAGTGAAGCCCGAGACGCTTAGCTTCTTGGGTGGTTGTGTCTTAGGACGCAAGATATAACTGAGAGGGTCTTGTGTTTACTGCAGCCCTCCTTCTCTCTCTCTCTCTACACCTCAAAAAAAGAAAAAAAATGTGTGTATTTCCCTACAAACACATTTGCTTACTAACATTATTAGGAATCCACAGTTTTAGTTTTTGCTGGTAACTTAGTACTAAAGGATTAAATAAGTAAAGTTGAACTATATCACCAAACTCCATTTATACCAATTATTCAAAAGATGCATATCTTTTGCAAACTATTTTCAAATGCATGTCTGGCTTCAATCTTTTTTTTTAAAAGTCAATAGTGCTGCCAAGTCTGATACTGCTACAGCTACACTAACTTCTCTGAATGATGCAAATAATAAATAGGTTCTGTGTTATTTCACTCTGAAATTAAAATTTATCTGGTACTTTGGTCCAAAAAGTTTGGGGTTTTAGTCTGTGCTACAAGTAGTGTCTGCGTAATCACCACATCATCTAAATCAGTGGTTCTCAACCTTTCCGGACTACTGTACCCCTTTCAGGAGTCTGACGTAGGGTTACCAACTTTCTATCTGCAGAAAACCAAACACCCTTGCCACACCTCTGCCATGCCCCTTCTCTGAGGCCACGCCCCCCGCTCACTCCGTCCCTCCCTCTCTCCCTCCATCGCTCACTCTCCCCAATCCTTGCTCACTTGCTTATTTTCACCGGGCTGGGGCAGGGGGTTGGGGGGGGGGGGGGGGGGGAGGGATCTGGGGTGGGGCCAGAGATAAGGGATTTGGGTGCAGGAGAGAGTTCTGGGCTGGGGCAGGTAGTTGGGGTGTGGGAGGGGATGAGGGCTGAGGGTGCAGGCTCTGGGGTGGGGCCATAAATGAGGGGTTCAGGGTATGGGACAGGGATTGGGGCATGGGGTTGGGGTGCAGGGGGGTGAGGGCTTGGCTGGAGGTGTGAGTTCTGGGGTGGGGCTGGGATTTGGTGTGCAGGAGAAGGCTCTAGGCTGGCTCGAGTTGGGATGTGAGAGGGGGTGAGGGCTCTGGGCTGGGGCCAGAAATGAGGGGTTCAGGGTGCAGGAGGGGGATCTGGGCTGAGGCAAGCGGTTGGGGTGTGCGAGGGTGAGAGCTCTGGTTGTGGGGTGGGGCCAGGGATGAGGGATTTGGGGTGCAGGAGAGGCCTGGGGCAGGGGGGTGGGGCACAGGAGGGGATGAGGGATGCAGGCTCCAGGCAGCACTTACCTCAGGCGGCTCCCGGGAAGCTGCTAGCATTGATCCTGCTTTGAGCATGGGGTTGGACTAGATGATCTCCTGAGGTCCCTTCCAACCCTGATATTCTATAATCTCTCTCCGCCTCCTAGGCAGAGGTGCGACCACGTGGCTGTGAGCACTGCCTGCGCTTACAGGCGCCATCCCCTCCGCTCCCATTGCCCACAGTTCCTGGCCAATGGGAGCTGCTGAGTTGGCACTGGGGGTGGAGGCAGCACGTAGAGTCTCCATGGCCACCCCTATGCCTAGGAGCTGGTGGGAGATGCCGGCAGCTTCCCAGGAGCTGGGTAGGGAGCCTGCCTGCACCACCAACTGGACTTTTAACAGCAATGCTGATCAGAGCTGCCAGGATCCCTTTTCGGCTGGGCATTCCAGTCAAAAACTGGAGACCTGGCAACCCTAGTTTGATTTTTGTCTTGTGTACCCCAATTTTGACCTCACTTAAAAACTACAAAAACGTCACAACACAATATTAGTAAAAAAATTTCTTACTGTCTCATTTTACCATGTAATTATAAAATTATAAAATAAATCAATTGGAATATAAATATTGTACTCACGTCAGTGTATAGTATTTAGAGTAATATAAACAAGTAATTGTATGAAATGTTAGTGTACTGACTCTGCTTGTGCTTTTATATAGCCTGTTGTAAAACTAGGCAAATATCTAGATGAGTTGATATACCCCCTGGAAGGACTCTGCATATCCCTGGTTGAGAACCACTGATCTAAATTCTTCTAACACTGGAGTTCACATGAGTATATTGCAGTTAATTTAATAATTTGATAAAGGTTGTCCTTCAGCCTTTCACAAAAGATCAGTTATTTTTCTACCTATTCAGAGACTCTAAGCCCAAAGTTTGCAACAAAATTGTTTTATATAAGAACACTGTTTGGGGAGTGAAGAGCAGATGAAGTGTTTTCAAAAGTAAGTAATCAGACATTTTTTTTTTCCCTTCTAGAAAAGCTGATTGCTTATCAGCGAGAATTTCATGCTTTGAAGGAACGTCTTCGTATTGCTGAGCATAGAACCCTGCAGCGTTCCTCTGAGCTAAATGCCATCTTGGAGCAATTCAGACGTGCAGTAGCAGAAACAAATGGAAGTAAGGATGCATTAAACAATTTTTCAGGTACAAGCCATGATATAGGCTTAATGTTTTATGTCTCTCGATTACTGATGTCTCTTGTATATAATTATTAAAAGAAAATATCCTGAAAAACCAAATGCTTGGAAACCATCCAACAGCGCATATAACTAGTTATGTAACATGTTCTTATCTCTGGTACCTCTTCCCCCTTCCTTCATCCTCCATTCCCTCTGTTTGTTATATCCACTCATTGTATCATATTTTAAATTAGATTGTAATCTCTTCAAGGACTATATACTTGTTCAAGTGCCTAGTAAAATAGGTTTGGGGCTTCTGGGTGCTATTCAGTATAGGTAATCTGGCAGCAATTTGTATAATATCTTCACACATTTTAAGCTAAAACTGATGAGCAACTTAAAAAAGGAAACTAGGAATTCATGCAAATGTTAAAAGTAGAATGAAATCCTCTTTACCTACCAGGCTCTGATTTGGGGATTCTGTGTTTCTAAAGTTTGCCTTTTAAGCAATGCAAAGTGTAGGAAGTAGCAGCAAACATTTGTTAACCTTTTCTGCAAAACTGATCATTAAATATTTAAAAATAATTATATCTTATTTCTTTTCATCAAATTATGAGGCAAATCCTCAACATTAACAAGAGCTGTATATGGAAAGATTATTAGCTTGTAGCCTAGCACAACCATATTTTAACAATTTTGTCACTGTTTCTGTTTTGAAGTATATTTCCCTGACTTTAAGAGGTTTAATTTGTCTCTGAAAAGTCAAAATGGCCAAAAATAATTTTTGTTCCAAAAGTCTTCAGTCTGGAGCTATTTAAACCAATGCTCCCTGATTTTTTCCATATGAGAGTAGTACACCTAAAACAAATTTTATTTGAGGTCTACTGTTACTTCCTAGTACTACTATAGAATGTCGAAAAACTTGGACAACTAGTGCCTTTTATAGAAAGATGAGTCTACTCTGTATTCTACAGCTCATGTCTTAGGTCCTCCAGCCAGGTACTGATTAAAAAGTTGTCCCTCAGTACATTAATGCCTCACTCTTCTGGATTTTAGATAGCCACCTGGGATACCAGGAGCACTGGGGACATTACTTTTTTAAATCTGCATGTAACATATCTTGTGATTTTCTTTCTGATGTGTACATTGCCATTGTTAGCCATGTCATTGTGATATCCACAATGGACTGTTGCAATGAGTTCTCCATAGTGGTTTAAGACTGTAGAACATTTAGAAGCTAAGTATCAGAGGGGTAGCCGTGTTAGTCTGGATCTGTAAAAGCAGCAAAGAGTCCTGTGGCACCTTATAGACTAACAAACGTATTGGAGCATAAGCTTGTCATATCATCTAATAAAGTGGGTATTCACCCATGAAAGCTCATGCTCCAATACGTCTGTTAGTCTATAAGGTGCCACAGGACTCTTTGCATTTAGAAGCTAGAGATGAGATGAGCCTGAGCTATAATGTTTGGATCTGGATCTTAATCTGAACTTTCACAAAGTAAAGAGCTGGATGGATCTGGAGTTTTAGTTTGTGTTTGTCTTTATGTAATTTTCATAAGCCTTCTTGTACAGAATGTTTGGCTGTAAAAAATCATATTATACCAGTTCTCTAAAGACTGCAATGTCTTTGTCTGTTCTCTTCTTGGTGCAATTAAAAGTAGTAATATACATCTTTAAAACTCTATATGGCTTGGGCATAGTTGCCTAAAAGATAGTCTCCCTTTCCATGTGCTACCCTGCCTTCTGAGGTCAGCTGTGGTATTCTCATTAAATCTCAGATTTTAACAAATGGTGGCAGTGTGTTTTTTGCTGGAGAACCTTCTACTCTGTAATTCACTTACCGCATTGGTTTGACAGAACCCAAGTCAAGGCTTTTTGGACACAACATAAAGACTAATGCTGCACTGTGACTTTTTCTTGGGGAATACATGGGCTAGGTATAATTATTTTTAACTTGTAATTTCGGGATTGTTGCCTCTTATTTTGGGTTGACACTGGTTCACCAATTCTTGTGTTAAATGTAATGAACTGTAAATGTGCCAGAGATTACTATTATAGGTATATTTTAAATAACATATAAATACTCAAATCTATATTGTATTTGTTTAGTACCTTAGATCTAGAAGGAATCCAAATTGCTTTACAGATCTTGTCATTCATCCACCCTGGAATACATTTGGGTGAACTTCCACATCTACTTCTGCAATTGAAACTGCAGAGAAAATTTTGGCAGGAAGAGTGTAATCACCCAAATTGGAATATAGCCCACACATCGAAGCGAACACCTCTACTCATTGCACTTTGTACTTTTCAAGACTATAAGTAGTCAGGAGTTTAGTATTAGATTTCATCTAAAAAGGCATCTCCAGTTGTATAGGAAACACTGGTTCATTTCAGCATCCCAGGAAAGAGTGATATCTACTGAGTCACCATCACTTCTAAGGTGGGTAGGTTTTCTTTGGATGTCTCCAAACCAGTTTCTGACCTGACCTGATCTTTATGAGACTCATGAGATCTTGAAGGTCAATATGAGGTGCTATGGCTTTTTTTCTAATTAAAAAATTTGGTTCTGGTTTTCATATTTGATTTAAGAGTGTTGACACATACTGGCAAGGGAATTTCTAAGCTGATATTTATGATCCATTGTGGAAACATCTTTAGAACTGGTTTAACTTCAGTATTTAACTGTAGTAAATAATTAATATGCCTACTTTGGTTAGGTGTATCTGTTCTTATTACAAAACATATATCCAAATTTAATTCCGGGACTGTTGCACCATATACTGTGTGTAGTCCTATTTTTGTGCAATATATTTGTGTGCAATGTATGTAAAATGTGCATGCAATTTTGAAGTTATTTATTTGCGGATTAAGTCGTTGCTTGAGCTCCTGTGAGAGTAGATACAAATTATTTTGAATTTTTTGGGTATAATAAGCCCAGTATACTCTGTAATATAAAGACACACTCAAGGTAAACATTTATGGAAGATTCTACTCAAGGTGAGTTATTTCCTCTCTGTCATTGGTCAGAGAACATTGTAATTCACATGTGATGATGCAAGTATGATGTTCCTGTTTCCAGAAAACTATTAAAAATCAATCTTGTTCATAACTCTTTTAAAAATTAAAAACAGAAAAGGTTTTACTTCCTGGCACATACATCTTAAAAATGGTTCCTAACTCAAACAAAGCATGAATGAATGATCAGTTTTGGAATTGCATATGATTTATTGCTGCATAAACATATAGCCTCTCTGATTAATTTTCTGCATTATTGGTTTTATATGTGTTTGCAGATGAAACGCTGAAATTGTTAAAAGAGCTAACAAGCAGAAAATCTCTTCAAGTGCCAAATATCTATTACCATTTGCCTCATTTGTTGAAGAATGAAGGAAGCCTTCAACCTTCTGTGCAGATTGGCCTGGGACGAACAGGCGGTATGCTGGCATAATTTAAATAATGCTTATGTGTTTATATATAAAATAATATGTCTGAAGGACTTCTTAATTTTGTTTTGGTAATATCATAATTTAATGTATTGTTCGGTAGCTGCAATTTTATTTGTATGATATCTCTTAGAACTCTCGCTGAATCCAAGATGAAAGGAGTTGTCTTCAATTTTGCTCTTTACTGCATAATCCCAGATCACACACTACCCCAGGTGCTAAGGTATACAATAAAAAGCACTTAATCTGGATCAATTTGTGTTATCTGTTAATGAGATTTATGAAAATTAACAAGGCATGGAAATATTACAGGCTCTGAAACTAGTTTTCTGACACATCCATTTGGCTACTCAGATATACGGGTAAATCAAGCATGGATTTAACCGTTTTAAAGTTGGTGTGTCTGGTGTTCCCACCAGTAAGTTCCAGTGTATAACTCAGAGGACCTGGAATTATGGGTACCTAATGATAATTGGCTTGGTCCTCTCCACAAAAGTTGGATCTTGGTCGAAGGAGAAAAAACACTTCTGTTATTAGACTACATGTTTTTTCTCTTACTGATTCCTTATACTTTGTAAATACAAATATTCACCAAAACAAATGATTAATCCTCAAAAGTTCTGCTCCCTCATCAGTAGATCTCCACATAATTCCATTCTTGGAGCCGCAGTCCTTAAAGCAGATAAAGCCCAACCAGGGTCATGTACTTGGAAGCATGTCTGCATGTCTATAAGGCATGAAGGCCCGATATATTAATCCATTTGTGTCTGTCTGCTGTTTGATCTGGAGCTGCTGATTCTCTCATAATTGAAGCTTCCTTGTTTTGATAGTAGTTCTGTGGGTTTGATTCTGTCCTTGTTATAACAAGATGCATGCCCACATATTTATTAAATGTGCAGAATCAAGTCTCAGTCACGATCACATCCACTAACAAAATTGAAATACGTATTTTATACATAGGGCCCTTCTAAATTCATGTCAGTGAAAAATGTGTCATGGACCGTGAAATCTAATCTCCCCCCGAGAAATCTGGTCGTCTGTGTACTTTTACCCTATACTATATTATAGGGGAAAAGTATACAAAAGTACCCAGTGTTTTTCAAACTGGGGGTCCTGACCCAAAAAGGACTGCAAGGCTATTGTAAGGGGGTTGTGGCATTGCCACCCTTCTGTACTGCCTTCAGAGCTGGGCAGCTGGAGAGTAGCAGCTGCTGGCCAGGTGCCCAGCTCTGAAGGCAGCACTGCCACCAGCAGCAGTAAGGATGGAATGGTAGGATGTATTGTCACCCTTACTTCTGCGGTGCTGCTGGTGGTGGCTCTGCCTTCAGAGCTGGCATCCGGATATCTGCTCTCTGGGCATCCAACACCGAAGGAAGTGCAGAAGCACGGGTGGCAAAACTGCAATCCCTCCCCCCCACACAATAGCCTTGTTGACCCCCTCTTGGGTCAGGACCCCCAGTTTGAGAAATGCTGACTTTAGGGCTTTACATCTTTATATTTTTCTGTTTTAAAATACATATTCATGCTTTCTTACAACAGCATAAAATTTAAGAATTAAATATTTGAAACTGTGAAATTCAAGATTTTTAAAATGCTATGACTCTGAAATTTACAAAAATAGATTGTGAATTTGGTAGGGCCTATTTATATGTATTTAACCAGCAAAGTGAAGGATTCAGACTTTCTTCCACAGGTTTAAGCCAACCATATATTATTTCAAAATTTAAATTGCAAAAAATAAAAAATAAAAAAATTAAAATCAGGGGTCCTAAAAACAGTAGAGAAATTAAGATTTACTTCACCATCCTTCTCTTTTTCTGTTGTGCCTGCTGGGTAGGCATTTCTAGTCAATGCAAATTTAACATCACATACCTTTCTGAGAGATCTGTAGTTTGTAAGCACAAGAGGATGAGTTAAGAATGCCAATCAGCATTTTCAGCTCTAACTTGATTTTGTGTATTTAAAGGTGAGATCCCTTTAAGTACAGCTGCTTCAGCACAGGGCCACTACGCTTCCTCACTACTGCATCCATTTTATTCCCCTATTCTGCTCCCAGTGGGAGAGCAACGCTGTGTATTGGGGTTTGGCTAAGGAGCATGAAGATTGAACAGCCATGTGGAAGATAGGGATAGGTGGGTGGGGTTAGCATCAATGTGGTGGGAGTCAGAATGGTGGTTTTTGGGGTAGTTTATGGGAAAGAAGAGGTTTTAATAAGTTTCTTCTGCAAAAGTTATTAAATATTTTACTAAAAACACTACATAGAAGATTAGTTTGTGAAAAACTGTTGTACTAAATTTGGAGATTAAACTCTGAAAAGGGATTTTAGTTTACTTTGTGTAAGTCTCAGTGCAACCTTAACTAACTGATACCACAGTTGTATGCATCTTAACAATACATATATATTAATATTGTGACACTTTCAGCATTTGCTATTTTTTTGTCTGGCTGTGTTTTCTCTAAGAATTGATGTTGTTACCAGTATCATTGGGAATACAATTAATAGTATGCTTTGAAATTGTTTTTGGTTACTATGTAATCTCTTAATATTTTGAGTGTATTTCTGAATTAATACTTTGTTATATAAAGACTTATATATTGATTGTGCATAAGACTGTTTGTTTTTTATTTAATTTCAGTTTCAATTGTAATGGGAATTCCCACCGTGAAGAGGAAAGTAAAGTCTTATCTTACAGAAACCCTTCACTCTCTTATTGATAAATTGTCTCCAGAAGAGAAACTGGATTGTGTTATGGTTGTCTTCATAGGAGAGGTAATCACTTATGTATTTTTGCATCATTAAAGAATCACATAGCAGTTTATTGTGCAATTTCTAAGAATTGGTTTGA
Organism: Mauremys reevesii; assembly: GCF_016161935.1. Classification (NCBI taxonomy): domain Eukaryota; kingdom Metazoa; phylum Chordata; order Testudines; family Geoemydidae; genus Mauremys; species Mauremys reevesii. The sequence goes on from NC_052623.1 coordinate 122,486,538, forward strand.
ATGTTATAGAAGGACAAATACATTGTTATAGAAAAATGTTTTTGATTTTGTGATGGTGCATGAAGAGGCAGAGTGATGCATGTGTTATATTGAGACACATCACCTTGAAGTTTTGTGTGAGAAGGACTTTCTGCTCAATAGAGAGAAGGTGGAGGAAGGTCCAGGGGATCCATCATTTTGCAGATCCTCTGGTGTTTGCTTCCACTGATGATGGTGGCATGTGTTGATGCCGGAGAGCACTATTGCAGCTGTTTGGCTGAAGTAGCCTCTGCAGAGGTCCAACTTGGTGGGGAAAATTCCTCTCTTGTATATCATCCAATTGCCTGATCCTCCTGCTTTGGGTACTGTGCTGAGGATTTTGTCCATAATGCATAATAGACTGTTGACAAATGTTTTGCTGTTTTTATTTTTCTGGACAATATGTTTCTCCTGCAAAAAGATAATTATTTTTTAACTTGGTATTTTGGTGGACACCATTCAAACAGCATTCATTGGACAGTTTGGAAAGCTGATTTATTGTTGCTGACTACACCAGATGTTCTAGCTCAGATCCTAAGGACAACTGGGAACCAGTCTCTCTTAGGAAGGATTTTATCAGTTCCTGCAAGGGTTAAAAATCTCTTTTTAGAAATGTATGCTTTCCCTGGTAGATTGTGGTCTGAGTTATAGAATGTGGAAGGGTTTATAAAGGACTGGTTCTTACTCGTCTAACTGTATAATTTACTCATGAAGCAATGAGATCACCTCTGGGGCTCATACTTGCATCCATTAGATATAGACAACTGTGAAAACTGTCTCTATTTTATGAGCCTACAATTGTACAGTGGCTGTATTTATTTTAATTTATATAAGCTAGAACCTTTCTATGAGTAAGTGCAGAGCCAAACAGACATGCAAGTGGTTCTAGTTCTGTTATCAGAACATACTGAGAATTCAGCAAATTCTAAGGCCTCCTTTTAAAAGTTTTAGATTACTCCTCTTGAAATGTTAAATGAGAACAACTTGGGAGTCCATTCTAGGTCATATTGCTCTCCATTTTTCCTGCCTGTCAACCATGACCATCAATCTGGATACTACATTTGGGTAGCTCTCAATCTCCATAAGCTGCAGAAAATGTTTTTGGAGCATCTCATGCGGACTGATAAGAGTGTAAGTGGAATTAAGACTAGACAGACTTTTTTCCTTTTCTATTTTATTTTGCTGGAGTGGTAAAGAAGAGGGATTGTTCTCTGCTCTGAGAATAACAGTTATCTGATATCCAATCTTCTCCAAGGGTAAAGAAAAGGAGTTTGAGATCTGGGTTCAATTCTCAGTTCTACCACAGATTTCTTGTGTGACTTTAAACAAATCACATTTCCATACCTCTGTTTTCCATCTCTGAAATGGGGTAATAATTCTTCCCTTCTTCACAGTGATGATGAGGATATGAAAATCATTCATATTTGTGTGGTGTTCCAAGATTCCGATTAATAAAAGTCACACACATGCCTGTAACTAAGCAAATTTCAAAATTTAACACTGCAGCTATATTTTCTCTGGCAGAAGAGGGCTGGATGTGGCTTCATCTGGAGTTGGTCACTAGTGACGCATGTATCAACTGTACTCAAGGTGTTGTTTAGGAACACCACAGTGTACTTCTCACACATATCCTTGTGAGTTGTTGCCCAGGAGTGAAAGCCTAGGCTGAGAACCTGAATTTGAATCCCTGGCATGTTCAAGCATAATGTATTTGCCACTGTAACTCCTGCCTGGCCTTGCTTTCCTTTCTTTCTTTTTTTTCCTCTTTCTCTACCATTCTTTTTGCTGTATTTTGTATTTTTCTTAAGATCCAGCTTCTTGTGGGCATAGTGTAAAATTTGCCTCAGGAAAAACTCCTTGACAACCAAAACTGTTTAAGAAATATTTCTCACTGAGCAAGCCAGGTGTACTTCAACTTTTTGCCAGCTTCTACAAGCTGGAATTGATAATTCTATTAGGAGTCTTGTTTGGTTATTTGAAGGACAGACCACTACTGTTTAAATTAAAGTCTGATCTTGCACCACTTAAAGTCAATGAGGATTTTGCCATTGATTTAATAGAAACATGATCAAGCTTCTAATGCACTGTTGGAAGTCTGCAACAAAAAAACTTGTACAACTACATCTAAGAGAGGAAGATGGTGCCAAATATAACAGCTTACCATTTGTGGTAATTATGTCTGTAACTCTGAGCCTTTCACTGTTACTGATTTTATTTCATCTAAATATTAGTATATGGCAAAGCTAATTTTCCCAGTAACTATAGAATGGCTATGCTGCCTCCACATCCAGTGCTGGCTCCAGACAGCAGCTGACCAAGCACGTGCTTGGGTTGGCACCTTGTAAGGGGCGGCCAATCTTGGGATGGCGAGGGGCGCTCGGGTTGTTTTTTTTTTGTTTGTTTGGTTTGGCAGGGTGGTGCTTAAGGTTTTTTTTTTTTTTGTTTCGGCGGCGTGGCACGGCGCTCGGGGGGGGCGTGTTTCGGCGGCACGGCGCTCGGGGGTGTGTGTTACGGTGGGGCGGCACTCTTTTACCGCCCCAAGGAAAAAAAAAAGTTAGAGCCGGCCCTGTCCACATCTCATTTGTCTGAGGTTTACTTCAGTAGCCAGAAGATCCTTTTCTGCCATGCCCTTACCACTTCATTGTTTCTAACTTTTTTACCTGCATTTTATTTCAAAATCTTTTCTAGATGAATATTTTATGTTCATAAATGTCAAGGAATGTCTAGAGTTGGGATCATCAGTTCTTTATATATACCTGTAAGCTAGTAATAGAGCAGGCAGACTCAGAATCTTTGCCTGTTTCCAGTCCTGAGTTGTAGTTATACTGCTAGTGAAGCCCATAGGGGTTTTGCCACTAACTTCAGGAAGAGCAGGAGGGCATGCTTAGTAGTGAGGAAGTGAGTCCGCCTTTAGGGTCTGCCTTCTCTGGGTAAAAAATATTGCCACCATCAAGTTGGTGAAGAATGAGACATACATTAGTTTTTAAAGGGACATGGTCAACTTGAAAAACATTTTTGCCTACATTTTTTTTACCTAGTTACAAGTAGCACCTAAGACATTGTAATTGAAAATTCAATGGAAAAATATTGTTCGCTGATTTTTCAGTTTTATTTTACCCCATCACCTCCCAGATGTGGTCTGTACAGGTTTTACCCCAGATTCTTCCTATGAGACACCAAAGTGGCAGTGGTACCAGCAGCTGGAGGTTCCTGCTTGTGAGATCCATCCCTTGGGTTAGACAGTGGTGCAAATTGGACCCATACAAAAGCTCTTCCCCTAATCTGGTTGATTATGTGAGGCAGAACACCCTCCATTCCAAGGGATCAGCCCTTGAAAAGCCCATGCTCTACAACAGGCACCAGAGGTGGGGGTGGCTAGAGCAGGGGGCCAGTCAAAGTGAGAGATCTGCATCTTCATTTATGTTTTGACAAATAATTCATAGTTCTTCAAATGCAGCATCCCTTCAAGAATGAGCTTAGGAGCCGAAGCCAGACCCATGGCATCAACCTGCAGGGCTTCTCATGACAGTAAGGGGCACTCTCCTAAATGTAAGAACAGATTCTCTTTCACGAGAAGGGATCCCTCCCCAACTCCATCCAAGTCTAGTGAGTCCTCATATGTGGGCCCTAAGGACTTAGGCTCGCTTAAATCCTCCGATCATGAGGGCAAAGCGTGAAGGATAAAGGGTCTTCTGGTACTGATGTAGGCTCTGATTCATAAGCCTAAATATTGGCACCTACTGACACCATTTAAGAGAGTCAGAGTAGACTCTTTGGTGGTATTGACCTATCTCTGTAATACCTGCCATCTATCATGACCATGGATGTGCCAGAGCTGTCAGTCCCAACTACTGGCATGCCCTGGACTCTGGAACTAACTGAAACTTGCCCCTCACTGGAGGATATCTTCACCCTGCCATGTCCTGGGTTTCCTTTTCTTTCGGGTCTAACCCTTAGAAACATTGTGATATCAGAGGAGGAAACTACCTCAGGGAGATGGGAATGTTCTCCTCCTCAGTCCAGAGGCAGAAGCTTTCACCCACTAGTACCAATGGCTCTGTTGGTTGAGCAGGAACCAGTCTTCTCTTTGGAGGAGTTGAAGGCTCCAGACATTCCTTTATGCCCATATAGGGAGGTGAGTTCAGACAGAGATTCAAAACAATTCAGGTCTGTCCTCCACCTAGACATGACTACCCAAGGGACTGATGGTACCTGTTTCCATGGGGTGCCTCTCAACCAATCGACCCTTCATATTAGCCCTAGTGGGCCCCATGGGATCCCTATGGCAGTCATCCTGATTCCGTCCATGAGTTCTACCGTACCTCTCCCACTAGTCCCACGCAGAGCTCTTTGAGCAACTGTGTCAGGTCAAATGTCTCATGTGGTTCCCCCCCAAGAACTTAAAATCATTATCAGCAGCTTGCTTACAGTGACAAACCTTTATACGAGAAATGGTTCATTTTGCGACAAAGGGAGAAAAGCGTACAACACATACCAAAGTGAGGGCAGTAGCGGAAGTTCTAGCAAAATGCAGAAGCTGAAAATATGGCAAACCTTATTTCAAGCTGGGCTTTAGGTGGAATGGGTCCAGCGATGCACCGATTCCTCAATCTGTTGTATGGTGTAAAGTACTGGTGAACGACAGTATGTGGCCCTGAAAGCTACACCGGCATCTCAAAACAAGACACCCTAACTTAGTATCTAAACCCAAAGAATTTTTCCAGAGGAAGCTTAATGAGTTATAGGACACACAAAAAACTTGAAGTGTACAGCACTGTTAACAGGAAGGCTTCTTACCGTTTGGCTTTGTGCATTGCCAAAGCTGGTAAGCCAACGACATAGGTGAGAAACTGCTACTAGCTGCAAAGGATACGTGTGCGGTGGTGATAGGAGAAAAAGCAGCATCACAGCTAGACGTGATCTCACTTTCTAATGAGAGTTTCACGCTGCATTGCAGAGATGGCCACTGATGTAAAAGAGCAGCTCCTAGAATGTGTTCGTCAGAGCCCATATTACTTAATTCAGATAGATGAGTCTATCAATATATCAAATGCTGCACAGCTACTCGTGTATTCATTTTTCTACAGCAACAGAATTAATTGAGGATTTTCTGTTTTGGCGTCCACTTCCAACACAAGGAACTGGTGAAGAGCTTTTTTAACTGTTAAATAATTTTGTCCAAGACACAGGCCTTGATTGGGGGATGTTTTGGATCGTCCTACTGGTGATGAAACCTGTATCACAATGGGACCTCAACCTCCTACTACTATCAGAACTTGCTAGAATATCATTTGAATCACTGGCCACATGTTCTATGACTTACCTTACCATGAAAGTTACTTTTTTAGTTGCCATCACAAAGGCCAGAAGGGTGAGTAAACTGAGAGCACTCATAGCTGACCTGCCTTATGCTATTTTTCATAAGGAGAATGTTTCCTTTCACCTTCACCTGAAATTTGTCCCAAAAGTAGTTTGAGTTTCACATAAATCAACCTGTCTACTTACTGGTATGCTTCCAATCAGGAGAGAAGACTTAGTTCCCCGGATTGTTCTACCTACAAGGATGAAATTGATTAGAAAATCACCAAGGTTATTTGTCAGCATAGCAGAATGGTCACAAGGACAGACATGATCTGCTCAGAGACTCTACATGTGGCTCTCCAGCTGCGTCATTCTGTTACCAACTGATACTTATACTTCTCTCGGATGGTGTGAGAGCCCATGTGACTAGAGCACAAGCAACCTCAATGGCATCTCTTTGGACATCAGTAGAGCGACTACCCAGAGCTCGCTCCGTACATTCATGAAACTGTATGTATTAATTCAAGTGTCTTCTGCAGATGCAGCTGTTGGGGCTGCAGTATTACAAGCACTTCTACCAACTGCATCCTCACACTGCCTTCCTGTTTAAATACTACCTATTAATCACCCATGTGTGGAAAACACAAAGGTACCAGCACTTGAAGAAGAAATGGAGGTTACTGACCTGTAACTGGAGGTTCTTTGAGATACATGTTTCCTATCTAAATTCCACTGTCTGCACTCTTTCCCCTAAGCTTTGGATTTATGATAAGAGAAGAACTGGGGAGGCATTGGTCCCCACCGCCCCTTATACCCTCATGTCAGAGCATGAGAACTGACCAGCCATGGATCAACGGACACTATTTTTAGAAATATCTGCTCTCAGATGCATGGTGTGCATGGGTACCCATGTGTGGAAAACAGACAGGGACCACACATCTCGAAGAACTTCCAGTTACAGGTCAGCAACTTCCATATTAATAGATTCCATGGTCAGAAGGGTCCATTGTAATCATCTAGTCTGATCTCTTAGAGCCTGTCTTTTAGAAAAAACATCTAGTCTTGATTTAAAAGTTGTTAGTGATGGAGAATCTACCTTGGTCCTAGGTAAATTGTTCAAATGGTTAATTACACGGATGGTTAACAATTTACATATTTTTTCCGGTTTGAATTTGTCTAGCTTCAACTACCAACCAGTGGATCACGTTATACTTTTCTCTGCTAAAGAGCCCATTATTAAAAATGTGTTCCCCACGTGAATGCTTATGGACTATAATCAATTCACTCTGTAACCTTCTTTTTGTTAAGCTGCATAGATTGAGCTTTTTGAGTCTATCACTATAAGGCATGTTTTCTAATCCTTTAATCATTCTCATGGCTCTTCTTTGAACCCCCTGTCCAATTTATCAGCATCCTTCTTGAATTGTGGGCACCTGAACAGGACACAATATTCCAGCATCGGTCACACCAGTGTCCACTATAGAGGTAGAGGTAAAATAAACTCCTTACTCCTACTGGAGGTTCTTCTCTTTATGCATCCCAGGATCACATTAGCCCTTTTGGCCACAGGGTCAAATGGGGAGCTCATTTTCAGCTGATTATCCATCATGACCCTCAAATCTTTTTCAAAGTCACTGCTTCCCAAGATAGTCTCCTTTCTGTAAGTATAGCCCACATTCTTTGTTCCTCAATGTATATATTTACAGTTAGCCATATAAAAATGCATATTGTTTGCTTGCACTCAGTTTACCAAGTGTTCCAAATTGGTCTGAATCAATAACATATACCCTCTTATTATTTATCACTCCTCCAATTTTTGTGTCAACTGCAAACTTTATCAGTGATGATTTTATGTTTTCTTTGAGGTCATTGATAAAGATATTAACTAGTGTAGGGCCAAGAACTAATCCCACTAGAAACACATCTATGATGATCCCCTCTTTACAATTGTATTTTGAGATTTATCAGTTTGCCAGCGTTTAATCCATTTAAAAGTATACCATGTTAATTTTATATTATAGTTTTTAATCAAAATGTTATGGAATACCAGATCTAATACCTTATAGAAATCCTCATGTATTATATAATCACTGTTACCTTTTATCAACCAAATTTGTAATTTCATAAAAAAAATCAAGGTAGTTTGACAGGCTCTGTTTTCCATAAACCAATGTTAATTGTGATTAATTATGTTACTGTCCTTTAATTCTTTATTAATTGAGTCCCATATTAGCTTTTCCATTGTCTTACCCAGGATTGATGTCAGACTGCTAGACCTATAATTACTTGAGTCATCCCATTTACCTTTTTTAAATATTGGCATAATAGTAGCTTTCTTTCAGTCTTCTGGAACTTCCCCAGTGTTCCAAGACTTACTGAAAATCATCATTCATGGTCCAGTGATCTCCTCTGCCATCTCTTTTGAAACTCTTGGATGCAAGTTATCCAGGCCTGCTAATTTAAAAGTGTCTAACTTCACTAGCTGCTGTTTAACATCCTCCTGAGATACAACTGGAATGGAAAGAGTGCCTTCTTCCTCAGTTGTGGTTTTTGGGAGTCTAGTGAAGTGTTCTAAAACAATTCCCAATTATCATTCACATTTTTCTGATTAAATTCTTCCTCCCAGCTGATTTGGTTCATAATTGTTTAGCTTTGTGAAACTGGCCTTTTTAAAGCACCAACTCCTGTGTGTGTGTGTGTGTGTGTGTGTGTGTATACACACACACTACTGATCTTGATTTTATTTTGTTATCACATTATAAATGAAATTGTCATGATCACTTGTATTTTAAATTGCCTTTAACTTTTTTATGCAGTGATTATGCAAATTAGAATTCCCTGAACTCTGAGTGTGGATATCCAAAGTGCCTGTCATCTTGATAGCTAAGCACCAAATTAGGCAAGTGCTGGAATAGTATAACTGAGACAATTATACAGTTATGCCTCAATAACTGCATCATCTTTGCTTTTTGATTTGCTGAGACAATTGTATTTCATATAACTTGGATTAATTCATCATATAACTATATTTGACTAAGAATTTGCTCATTAATTAGGAAGGCTTACAATTTTATTTTTATTTTATCGGTTATTTTAAAATTGGGCATGATTCATCTTTGTATTCCATCTCCATTGCATATTGAAACTCTTGGGTTCTTGTTCACTATGTAACCAGTTTATATACTTGCCAGCTCAGTTTGTGACATTTAAAATATTTATGTAATCTTATCTAAGTATTGCCCTTCAGAATACCCTAGAGATCCTGAATTGCAAAAATGTGGAACTCCAAATTACATTAACAATAGATAGTATTTATTATGGTAGGGATTGTAGTAAATTTGGGAAGTATTATTTTGGAATCGTCTTTACCATTATAAACATTACTGAATAATACATTTTGTTTAAAAACTTTGGTAGACTGAATAGTTAAGAAGTGAAAAGTATTTTGTGGCACTCTTGAACAGGTTTGTCTCAGTGAAGCACGCCTACTTAAATAACTGCAAACTAATCTGAACTAAATATACCTCTCAATAATTTATTCTAGAGATATTTCTAGCACAAATCATTATGTCTACCCACTTTATTAATCAGTGAATACTCTCTAACACCTTTGATACAAATCATAATCAGAATATATTCAGAATTACTGAGATCTTGTTTTGCATTCTGACTGATTGTTCCCAAGACATTAGCTGACTTTCTGGCAGCTTTCAGTCAGTCAGTAGACATCTCAAATTAGCTAAACATTTTTAGTAGTTCTGTCAACTTTTGGTTGTTAAACTGTTGCCTAATTAGTAGGACTGTCGATTAATTGCAGTAATTCACATGATTAACTCAAAAAAATTAATCGCGAATAAAAAAATTAATCGTGCTATTGAATGACATAATACCAATTGAAATTTATTAAATATTTTTGATGTTTTTCTATATTTTCAAATATATTGATTTCTATTACAACACAATACAAATTGTACAGAGCTCACTTGATATTATTTTTTATTACAAATATTTGCACTTTAAAAATGATAAACAAAAGAAATAGTATTTTCAGTTCACCTCATAGAAGTACTGTGGTGCAATCTCTTTATCATGAAAGTGTAACTTACAAATGTAGATTTTTTTTTGTTACATAACTGCACTCAAAACCAAAACAATGTAAAACTTTAGCACCTACAAGTCCACCCAGTACTACTTCTTGTTCAGCCAACTACTAAGACAAACAAGTTTGTTTACATTTACAGGAGATACTGCTGCCTACTTCTTATTTACAATGTCACCTGAAAGTGAGAACAGGCATTTGCATGGCACTTTTGTAGCCGGCACTGCAAGCTATTAATGTGCCAGATATGCTAAACATTCATATGCCTCTTCATGGTTTGACCACCATTTCAGAGGACATGCTTCCATGCTGATGATGCTTGTTAAAAAAAAAAAAAAAATGGGTTCATTAAATTTGTGACTGAACTCCTTGGGGGAGAATTCTATGTCTCTTGTCCTGTTTTACCAGCATTCTGCCATATATTTCATGTTATAGCAGTCTCGGATGATGACCCAGCACATGTTTGTTTTAAGAACACTTTCACAGCAGCTTTGACAAAACACAAAGAAGGTACCAATGTGAGATTTCTAAAAATAGCTACAGCATTTGCTCTAAGGTTTAAGAATCTGAAGTGCCATCCAAAATCTGAGAGGGCTGAGGTGTGGAGCATGCTTTCAGAAGTCTTAAAAGAGCAACACTACGATGGGGAAACTCCAGAACCCGAACCACCAAAAAAGAAAATCAGCCTTCTGCTGGTGGCATGTGATTCAGAGAATGAAAATGAACATGCATCAGTCCTCTCTGCTTTGGATAGTTGAGCAGAAGCCGTCATCAGCATGGACGTATGTCCTCTGGAACGGTAGTTGAAACATGAAGGCACATATGAATCTTTAGCAGATCTGGCACATAAATATCTTTCGACGCTGACTACAACAGTGCCATGCAAACACCTGTTCTCACTTTCAAGTGACATTGTAAACAAGAAGCGGGCAGCATTATTTCCTGCAAATTGTAACCAAACTTGTTTGTCTGAGCAATTGGCTGAAGAAGGACTGAGTGGACTTGTAGGTTTTACATTGTTTTATTTTTGAATGCAGTTATTTTTTGTACATAATTCTACATTTGTACATTCAACTTTCATGATAGAGATTGCACTACAGTACTTGTATTAGGTGAATTGAAAACTACTATTTCTTTTGGTTTTTGCAATGCAAATATTTGTAATTAAAAATAAATATAAAGTAAGCACTATACACTTTGTATTCTGTGTTATCATTGAAATCAATATATTTGAAAATATAGAAAACATCCAAAAATATTTAAATAAATGGTATACTGTTATTGTTTAACAGCATGATTAATTGTGATTACTTTTTTAATCACTTGACAGCCCTACTAATTAGTGCTAATAATCTGTTATTAGCATACACGATGTATTTGAGTCGGGATACTCAAGAATAAATTCCTTGTTTGTGTGTGGTGAAATCCTGTTTGTAAAGCACATGGCACACTTTTGGCACCATAGGCCTCATTCAACAAGGTATTTAAGCACATGCCTAACTCCTATGTATATATGACCTAAATACAGACTTGCTTGCCCAATTATGACTTCCAATCTCTCAATCCTCCCTTCCCTTTCTTCTATTGATATGGTTGTTGATTCTCTCCAGGCTTCACTCTCCTCCACCCTTGACTTTTTCCCTTCTTAAGGTCCATCCTGCTAACCCCTATTCTTGACTTAGCTTGATCATGGAATTTCTACCAGAGATGCTCTAACTTCCTCAGCTACACGTTTGTTCTCTCTTCCGTCAGTTCTGACATCTTCCTACCTAAACTATTCTACTTTTCCATTTTAATTAATCTCATGCCCTTGACCCCAGCCATCTTTTCACCATTTTTGATTCATTCTTCAAATGCTGTCTGCCTTCAACTTCTCTCTCCACATAGGATCTCACCAATTTCTTCCAAGAAAAAAATGGATAAAATGTTGCGCAATGACCTTCCCCCTCTCCTTGGCCTTCCCTTCCCCTCCTACAAATCTCCTCCTTTTCCCTTCTCACAGATGTAGAAGTTTCTCATCTGCTTTCTTCCTCTAACCTCTCCACTTGCCCCAGTGACCCCATCCAATACCATTTCATGATCTCTTTGTGCCCACTTATTCTCTTCCTTACGCTTCCCATTAAACTTTCACACTCCTCTGGCTCTTTCCCGTCCCAATAAAAGCATGCTTTAGTAAATCCCATCTTAAAACAAAATCCACCCTTGACCCTATTTGCATCTCCAACTTCTGCCTCTTTTCCCTTTCATCGCTAAGCTCATGGAATGCACTATTTACAATTGCTGTCTGGAGTTCCTCTTCTCCAATTCCATCCTAAACCCTCTCCAATCTGGCTTTGCCTCTTGAACGCCACTGAAACCACTCTTGTCAAAGTCTCTCTAATGATATCATCTAAACTAAATCTCAGCACTGGTACTCTCCACCCTCATCCTCCTTGACCTGTCAGCCATTGTCAACTATACTCTGCTTCTTGAAATCCTGTTCTCTCTTGGCTTCTGTGACTTTATCCTCTCTTGGTTCTCCTGCTATCTCTCTTATCACTCCTTTATCGTGTCCTTTGGCAGATCCTCATCATCTATCTCTCACCTCCTTCTGTGTGGGATTCCACAGAAGACTGTCTTTTGTACCTTTCTCTACACCATATCTCTGGGTAACCTTTATCACAAACACAAATTCATCTACCATCTTTGTGCAGATGATTTATAGAACCACGTGTCCACTCCAGACCTGTTTCCTTTTGTCCAAACTAAAATCTCAGCTTGTGTCTCTGACAGCTCCTCATGGATGTCTGGCTGCCAGCTCAAGGTCAACATGGCTAAAACACAGCTCTTAATGTTCCGCCCCCTCCCCCCCCACCAAAAAAAAGAAGAAAAAAAAAGCACTCCCAGCTATCATTTTTCTTGATGACTGTGGACAACACTCCCATCCTGCCTGTCAGTTCATCTTATAACCTGGGCATCATCTCTGACCCAGACCTCTGTACATGTCCTCATATCCAGGCTGTGTCTATATCTCATGGATTCTTTCTGCATAACATCTCTAAGATATGGCCTTTCCTATCCATGCAACTAAAACATTTGTCTAGGCTTTTGTCATCTCATGTCTCAATTAGTGCAATGTCCTTCTCTCTGACCTTGTCAAATGCAGTCTTGCCCCACTCATATCCATTCAGAATGCTGCTGCTGCAAAGATAATTTTCCTAGCCTCTTGCTTTGACCATGTCATTGCTGTCTTTGCATTGGTCTACAGGCTCCACCTTCTCTACAGTGTCAAACATGAGCTACTTCACTTTCAAGGCCCTTCGCAGCCTTTCCCCGCCCTACCTATCACCTCCATTCACTATCAATATGTTGACTTAGGGATCGGCAACCTTTGGCATGCGGCCCGTCAGGGAAAGTCCCGGCAGGTCAGGCCGGTTTGTTTACCTGCCGCATCCGCAGGTTCGGCTAATTGTGGCTCCCTCTGGCTGCGATTTGCTGTCCCAGGCCAATGAGGGCTGTGGGAAGGGCGGCCAGCACATCCCTCGGCCCGCGCTGCTTCCCACAACCCCCATTGGCCTGGGATGGCGAACTGCAGCCAGTGGGAGCTGCAATCGTCTGAACCTGTGGACGCGGCAGGTAAAGAAACCGGCCCGCCAGGGGCTTTCCCTGATGGGCCGTGTGCCAAAGGTTCCTGATCCCTGCGTTGACTCCTGCCTCCAGTTAGCCAATCATGCCAGCCTCCATCTCCCACTTGTTAAATTTTCAAACAAGCATCTTCATGCTTCACCCATGTTGCCTCTCACAAATAATAAAGTGTCATTATAAATAAGTGAAAACACTGTCATCCTCTGGAATTACTACTTGTTTTGTGAATGTGAATATTCTTGATGGCTAATTCATCTAAAGAAAGAAAAGAAGAAAATATCCGAATTCATCATTGATGTGCTATAAGGAAGAAAATCCAGAGTAGTCGCATTTTACTCTTTCCTTATTTAGGAGAGTATAATCTAAGTAGTTTACCTTCAGTATGCCACTCATATCTATTTTAAAAAGATTCTATAATATTCAAAATACTCTGTAATCTTAATTGAAAATATTTAATTTCTTTAATTTGTTTTTATAATCTTACTGAATTATGTTATAGAGACTAAAATTATGAAAACTGTTCCACATTTGTTTCTTGAGAATTACGTACAAGAATGATCAAAACCATTTGATTCTTATTTATTTTTTATAAAGCTCAAACATCATCGTGGCAATGCCTTGGAAAAGCTGACAAGACATAACCATTTGATTCTATGTCCAGTACTGTCTAAGATGGGGTGGGCAAACTACGACTCATGGGCCGGATCTGCCCCGCAAGCTCCCGCTGGGGAGTGGGCTCTGGGGCTTGCCCCGCTCTGGCATTCCAGCTGGGGCGCCAGGTCAAGAGGTGCACCGCACGGCTCCCGGAAGCCACAGCATGGCCCCACTCTGGGGCGCAGCCACATGGCCCTGCTCCAAGGGTTGGGGGCCGCTCCACATGTAGGAGCTGGAGAAGGGACATGCCACTGCTTCTGGGAGCCACTTGAGGTAAGCACCACTCAGAGCCTGTAGCCCTGATCCCCCTCCTGCTCTCCAAACCCCTCGATCCCAGCACTGAGCACCCTCTTGCACCCCAGACCTCTCATCCGCAGCCCCACCCCAGAGGCCGCACCCCTTCCCGCACCTAGGGTGACCAGCTGTCCCGATTTTATAGGGACAGTCCCGATTTTTGGGTCTTTTTCTTATTTAGGCTCCTATTACCCCCACCCCCACCCTCGTCCTGATTTTCCACATTTGCTGTCTGGTCACCCTACCCACACCCCAACCCCAATTTTGTGAACATTCATGGCCTACCATGCAATTTCTATTCCCCAATGTGGCCCTCAGGCCAAAAAGTTTGCCCACCCCGGGTCTAAGAATAAGTTTATTTTTTGTCAATATAGAGTAATAAAAATATCTTTTGAATTAAAATGAAAAAGATTGTCAGTAGATCTTCATATATTGAGGTAGAGGCCAAATAACAACAATAATAATAATAAAACCGAATCCAATATCAATTTAGTTTTTAAAACGTCAGAAGTAAATTAATTCATTTAAGAGATTAACTCAGTAATTGATGTATTCATGTGAAATTGAGTCACCTGCACCTCAATCCAAGCCTCGTTAGGAAAAGTCAAGAATAAATAAATAAATGCCTCCATTTTAGTGTTCCTTGTAAACTTGGCAAATGTTGAATACTAAAACTCATAAAAAGAACAGGAGTACTTGTGGTACCTTAGAGACTAAAAAGCTTATGCTCAAATAAATTTTTTAGTCTCTAAGGTGCCACAAGTACTTCTGTTCTTTTTGCGGATACAGACCAACACGGCTGCTACTTTGGAAAAAAAAATCATAAAGTTATTCTTCTTCAAGTACTTGCTCATGTCAATTCCATTTTAGGTGCATGCACGCCCACTTGCACCATTGTAGATTTTTGCCTTAGCAGTAACCAGAATGCTGTGCTCATGCATCTGTATATTAGGCACCTGCCAGCCCTACACCCTCTCAGTTCCTTCTTACAGCCCATTAGCGGTTCTTACAGCCCATTGTTGTTCTCTTTGTATATAGTTCTTAGGTACTTAGTTCACCGTTTAATTAAGTGTTGTTTGTTTAGTTGTTAGTCCCAGCTGGGACTTTGCCCTGTTCCCTGGGCTTCAAACTGTGTTCATGCAACAGGTTGATGCCTGTTAGTGACCCCACAGCAGCTGTTTGAAGTGCTTGGGGGAATCCCATATAAAGGACAAGTGCAGGATTTGCAAGAACTTTCATCCCAGAACCCAGAAGGAGCAGGATATCCACTTGAAGGCCCTCCTTGTGGAGGCTGCACTTCATCTGGTGTCGGAGCCTTCCTGATTTGACTCTGCTCGTAGCACCTCGGCATTGGTGTGGAGTGTCCCACTGGCACCAAGCTCTGCCCAGCACCATTCCTCCTCGACTGTGCCTAAAAAGCGGCAAAAGAAAAAAGGCTCCCTGGTGCCATTTAAGCAGGGACAGGGGAATTGGGGCAAAGGACCTAGTTCAGGCCACATGCCTGCCCCGGAGCTGCAAGGGGGTACAGCTACACTGGGATCCCCTAGCCCAACTAGGGATCTACCTCCAACTCCTGGGAGCGGGCAGGGGACCCTGCCTACTACTGGGACCTTCAATACCTGAAGCTGCCCAGGTGACCAAAGACCTCACAGGCCTGCCAGTATCGCAGATGCCGTGCCAGGCGGTGGACATGGCTAAGGGGAGGGATAGCTCAGTGGTTTGAGCATTGGCCTGCTAAACCCAGGGTTGTGAGTTCAATCCTTGAGGGGGCCACTTAGGGATCTGGGGCAAAATCAGTATTTGGTCCTGCTAGTGAAGGCAGGGGGCTGGACTTGATGACCTTTCAGGGTCCCTTCCAGTTCTAGGAGATAGGATATCTTTCTTTCTTTCTTTCTTTCTTTATTTATTTTTTAAGGCCCTGCAATCCAAGGGCAAGCCAGCCATGGGACCCCTGCAGAGAGCAATGGAGCACCATTGGTCCCCAGATTGTAGGCATACATCCCTAGCCCCGCAGCCTAGGACGCTGGCCCCGCAACCTCAGTCTCTGGCCAGAAGACCCAGGTCTCCGGCGTCGCATTTTCCTTCCATGAGGCATGGAACACCAGAATCGAGGCACCAGTCTCCATACTGTTGGTATCATCCAGCCTCTCGCCAGAGATTTCTCCGGTGCAGGTCCCTATTGCCTAGATGATCTCCCAGGTGTTGGTCCCCACCAACATGGACCACTCTCCATTGTGGCACCAGTCTCTGCTGCCTCGGTACCACTCGACGGACAGATGCCAGTCTCCGCCCTCTAGGCATCGATCTCTGTCAAGGGTCAGCTGGCAGATTCAGGTTTCCACAGCCCTGCCATGGTCACCTGAAGGGGAATGGTGTGAGTTGGAGCCAGAGTTCAGCCCCTCACTGAGAAGGCATGGATCCCCATTGGTCCCAAAAATGGCATGACATCTGCAGCAGTGGCATGACATCAGAGCCAGTTGCCTGCTCAATCGCCTTGTTGGAAACCTGAGTCTGCCAGCTGACCCTGTATCCGCAAAAAGAACAGAAGTACTTGTGGCACCTTAGAGACTAAAAAATTTATTTGAGCATAAGCTTTTTAGTCTCTAAGGTACCACAAGTACTCCTGTTCTTTTTATGAGTTTTAGTATTCAACATTTGCCAAGTTTACAAGGAACACTAAAATGGAGGCATTTATTTATTTATTCTTGACTTTTCCTAACGAGGCTTGGATTGAGGTGCAGGTGACTCAATTTCACATGAATACATCAATTACTGAGTTAATCTCTTAAATGAATTAATTTACTTCTGACGTTTTAAAAACTAAATTGATATTGGATTCGGTTTTATTATTATTATTGTTGTTATTTGGCCTCTACCTCAATATATGAAGATCTACTGACAATCTTTTTCATTTTAATTCAAAAGATATTTTTATTACTCTATATTGACAAAAAATAAACTTATTCTTAGACCCGGGGTGGGCAAACTTTTTGGCCTGAGGGCCACATTGGGGAATAGAAATTGCATGGTAGGCCATGAATGTTCACAAAATTGGGGTTGGGGTGTGGGTAGGGTGACCAGACAGCAAATGTGGAAAATCAGGACGAGGGTGGGGGTAGGGGTAATAGGAGCCTAAATAAGAAAAAGACCCAAAAATTGGGACTGTCCCTATAAAATCGGGACAGCTGGTCACCCTAGGTGCGGGAAGGGGTGCGGCCTCTGGGGTGGGGCTGCGGATGAGAGGTCTGGGGTGCAAGAGGGTGCTCAGTGCTGGGATCGAGGGGTTTGGAGAGCAGGAGGGGGATCAGGGCTACAGGCTCTGAGTGGTGCTTACCTCAAGTGGCTCCCAGAAGCAGTGGCATGTCCCTTCTCCAGCTCCTACATGTGGAGCGGCCCCCAACCCTTGGAGCAGGGCCATGTGCTCAATCGCCTTGTTGGAACCCTTCGGGCATGCCCATGATGCTGGTTCCATATTCCCACCACTCCTCCCAGACTACCTCAGACAAACTGCCCCTGGTACTACTGGCACAGGATTTGGGGCATGGTGTGGAGCCTGACGCGAGTGTAGCACATCAGGTGCTGATGCCTATAGAGCCATCCACAGAAGGGGAAGGGGAACCTACCTCTCCCCCTGCAATGCTTTCACTGGACGAAGAGGTGGCAGTTGTCTCCCAGACTGATAGGGCTCCCTCCCCACCTCCCCGACTATTTTAAGGAGCACCAGGCTCTCATTAAAAGGATTTCTGCCAACCTAAATCTAGAAATTGAGGTGCAATCAGATGACCTTTTCAGTGTCATCTCTTCCACCACCCTGGCCCATATCGTGCTGCTAGTTCACCCAGGGGTCCTCAAGATCGCTACAGAATTGTGGTAGACCCCCTCTTCCATTCTGCCCACTTCCAAAAAGACGGAAAAGAAGTATTATGTCCCTGCAAAGGGGTTGGAATACCCCTATACGCACCCACCAGCTGGGTCACCGGTTGGGTTTGCAGTTAACGAAAGGGACAGGCAAGTGGCATGCCAAAGAATAAAAACACCAAGAGGCTGGATCGTTTTATCAGAAAGATTTATTCCATGGCCAGACTGCAATTTCAGGTATCTAACCATCAGGCCCTGTTGAACAGTTACAATTTTAGTTTGTGGGACTCCCTTGGCCAGTTCAAGGAGGCCCTCCCACAGGACTGCGGTTTGCCATGATAGTGGAGGAGGGAATAGCAGTGGCAAGGGACACTCTCCAGATGGCCTGGGACGCTACAGACTTGGCAGCCCGGCTCGTGGCCTCTGTGGTGGTGATGAGGTACAACTCTTGGCTGCACTCCTTGGGTTTATCCTTGAACCAAGGTATTAGGCCTAAGCGGGCCTCACTGCAGTCGATCCTGGACTACCTTCTGCATCTCAAGCTCCGGGGTCTGTCTCTTTCATCTATTAAGGTCCACTTGGCTGCCATTTTGGCCTTCCACCCTCTGCTCCAGGGCAGGTTGGTTTTCACTCATGACATGATGATCAGGTTTCTCAGTGGTCTGGGGCAACTTTACCCTCATATCCGGGACACTGTCCCTCCTTAGGACCTGAATCTTGTGCTGTCGTGGCTTATGTGTCCCCCCCCCTTTGAGCCTCTGGCTTCCTGCTCCCTTCTCCTCATCTCCTGGAAGGTTTGGTTGCTGGTTGCAATAACTGCCCGCAGGATCTCTGAGATGAGGGCGGTCACTTCAGAACCGCCGTATACAGCCTTCTACAAGGACAAGGTTCATCTGCGTCCGCACCCAACTTTCCCGCCCAATGTGGTTTCGCAGTTTCATACAGGCCATGACATATTTTTACCTTTCTTCTTTCCAAGACCTCAAGTTGGAGGAGGAGCGCAAATTGCACTCTCCGGATCTCAGGAGGGCACTAGCCTTCTACATCAAAAGGACCAAGCCATTTCGTAAGTCAACACAGCTGTTTGTCACGGTGGCAGACAGGATAAAAGGTCGTCCAGTGTCCATCGGAGAATTTTGTCCTGGATCACTGTATCTATCTGCTGCTGCTATGATCTGGCAAATATGCCTCCACCGGCAGTTGTGACCACCCATTCGACTAGGGTGCAAGCTTCCTTGGTGGCTTTCCTGGCCCAGGTGCCAATCCAGGATATCTGCAGGGCTGCTACATGGTCTTCCATCCACACGTTTACATCTTATGCACTTACTCAGCAGGCCTGAGACAATGCTGGCTTCAGTAGAGCAGTGTTGCAAGCCACACAACCGTGAACTCCGAGCCCACCTCCAGGGGTACTACTTGTGAGTCACCTAGAATGGAACCGGAATGAACGAACACTTAAAGAATGAAAAACAGTTACCTACCTTTTGTAACTGTTGTCTTTTGACATGTGTTGCTCATGTCCATGCCATTACCTGCCCTCCTGTGCCTCTGTCGGAGTTGCCGGCAAGAAGGAACTGAGAGGGCATAGGGCTGGCGGCACTTAATATACAGACACATGAGCGCAGCACTCCAGAGGGCATCACTGCCGAGCCTACGGATACCGCTAAGGCAAAAATCTCTGATAACTGTGCACGTGGGCCCGCGCACACCTAGAATGGAATGGACATGAGCAACACATCTCGAAGAACAAGTTACGAAAGGTAAGTAACCGTTTTTTGTGCCCAATCTGAGGGTAAAAGAAAGGGAATGCTATTACAAGTAAAAATATGTAACAAAATGCAGCCTTGCTAAACTATGCCATTCACATTATCTGGCTGTAATATGGAGCAGCAACTAGACACATTTATCCTGGTTGCAGATTTTGGTTTTGTTATATTTTGTTGCCATGACAACACACATTCTTGGAAGCATTTCAGCTCATTTCAGTGGGAAAGGTGAATTGTAGGCAAACTGAACAAAACACAATTCTGACTATTCACAAATCCTTCCATCCTCTTTCCTTGTTCTCTTTGGTGAGGATATATGCTTTTGCCATTTACATCTCAATAGCGCAAACTAGTATTGAAGATTTAATCCTTTAGTTCTCTTTCTCCTTCACTGTCTTATATAGTTTCACCACTCCTGTAGCACACTATATGTAAACACTATGAGCCTGTTTAGTGGCTGCAGTCCTGAGCTGTTATGTTTAAAGGCACAACAAACCAAAGTTTCTAAGTAGTTATTCATTGGCATTTCCACCCCCAAACATATTTTTCCTTGTTTCCTGCCTATTACACAAGATTTAGAGCAGGGGTTCTTAAACTGGGGGTTGGGACCCTTCCGGGGGCCATGAGGTTATTAAATAGGGGGTCGCAAGCTGTCAACCTCCACCTGAAACCCCGCTTTGCCTCCAGCATTTATAATGGTGTTAAATATATAAAAAAGAGGTTTTTTAATTTATAAGGGAGGTCGCACTCAGAGGCTTGCTATGTGAAAGGGGTCACCAGTACAAAAGTTTGAGAACCACTGATTTAGAGAGTTGTCAGTTTCGCAGTGTTAGTCATATTTTAGGGAAACGACTTTTGTAATGGTTAATTCCTTTTGTTTTATTTTCATACTGTACTCATCCTCCCCACCTATATGATGCAAGGGATCAGAAAGTTTGAAGAAATGACTGCAACAAATAGTTTGAAGAAATGACTGCAACAAATGACTGCAACAAATGACCAGTTTTGGCAGAGTTGGATTATTTTCTCTTGATGGTTTCCAATGTATTTATTTATAGTTAGCTGTACTTAAGACAGTTACAGGTTGTGTAGTTTGTGAGCCTAGATAAAAGCCATTCTAAACAATATGGCTTGTGTGGATAGTCTGGATCATCCCTGCAGCTTTTCTCTCTGAATTTACAGTAACTTGACTCTCTTTAACTTTGTTTCCTTTCCCAGTGACTTGTCAGTGTCCTAATGCACTCCCTGACTTTAGCGCCTTGCTTCCCTTTGCATTTCTCTTCCTGAACTTGATTTATGCTGTAGGGTGAGGGGTGGGGAAATCATTCGAGAGGAGATTTAGGAAATATGGCAGCCAGTATAGATAGTCAAAGTGAAATCCTGGCCCTATGGAAGTCAATGGGAGTTGTGCTGTTGATTTCACTCTGGTTATTTCTTTCTCAGTATTTGTTCAAATATAAATACCTAAAAATAGCAACTATTCATATGAAGTGAATATAAATAAATATTAATTGCATCTCTAATTTGACACCTAAAATAGTGTGAGCAAGGGATGACAATATATCTTCATGAGCAAGGCATTTCAGAATTTTCAAGAAAAAAAATCCCTCAATACCTATTCAAGATTTGTACATACTGGAAAGGATTTTCAAAAGAAACTAAGTGATTTAGGAGCAAAAGTACTCCTAAGTCACTTAGGTGCTTCTGAAAATTACATCCTGTAAGAACATGGTACGAAGCAAGGAATTAGAATGTAAAACAATTACTATCACAGATTTAGATAGATGCTATGTGACTCAATAAGAATACAATTCGAGAGTCTTATGTGATTAAGGGGTACAAGAATGGACTCTTACATTGTAAGCATGTCCTAGCAGGGAACATCTCCTACTCTCTTTGAAAGGCAATATGTACATCAGTGCACCGTACAGATGATTATTCTAAAATATACTGCCAGAACTTTTTTCTAAATTATTTTACAGTAAATAATGTTTGCATACATAAGAGTTTCTCACAGGGCACCTTTATCATATCATGGAATTTTGCTTTTCCAGTTTCTTCATGATTCAGGGCATCAATATCAGTAGGCAAAAGCACAGAAAGTAAACTGAAGTACAGAGCACAAGCACAGTGCCTACCGCAAACAAACCTCAGCCTGTTGGCAGATGCATTTCTCTTTGGATGCAGAGCAAACACTATACTTGCAGTTCTGTGTTATACAATGAACATTCAAAAATCCAATTAAAGTACCAAGAAAGAGACTGTTAGGAAAATGCATTTAGAGGCAAAAATTGTTGTATGTGTTTTTGCATCTTATTGAATATTGTTTGAATACTGGTATCCCTTTTCACAAAACAGAACACAGACACAGCAAGTGACTTGGGGCTTGTCCACACAGTGCAGCACTGTGCACTACAGGGGTGTGATTCTAAAGTGCACTAGCAGGACCATGTAGAAAGCACAATAGGGAACTTTGTGTGCACCAGCATGGTTTACATGGACCAGTTAGTGGACAACACGTTAGCGTGCTTTAGAAATCATACCGATGTAGTGCACATTGCTGCACTGTGTAGTCAAGCACTCGCTCAGGATTATGCAGTCTGTGAAAGAGCCAGCAGCTGATCCTGTAACTTCTAACCCAGTTCTCCAGGCCTGTGTATTAACTGCAAAAACAAGCCATATTATGAGTTAATCGCTTGAAAATTTTTACTTTTAGCCCTAAAGATCTTAAAATACAAATAAATATTAGTATCCCCAGTCAAAGCGTGTTTTTTAGGCAAAAGCTTTAAAGTTTAGACTAATCATGAAAACAGTTTTCTCCAGGACTTAAACTGTGTGCCAAATTTCAACCCAGAATAAATTATTATGGCTGAGTAAATGTAAGGCTTGTAAGAGAGTGCCTAAAACAACCTTAACTGTAGCAGCATAAATGTGCTCCTTCATATGGTGTCTTGATCTCCACAAAAGCAGCACTGAGATTTCTCGACATTTTGAAAACATGCTTTCTTCACTAACCAAATATGCCAGATGTATTAATACAAGTCTGGTTTTGTTCCTGCAATCCTATATTATTTGTTTAGTAAGAAATGCAGTTCCAGGAATGTAGGATGGTGAGGGGACAGAACTAGTTTGCAAAGTTATGCCTGTCTTATTGGAGGCCATCTACATCCAGTTAGTATGTATAGCGAGACACTGTTTATGGAGGAGGGAAAAGCAATCAATTTTAATATACTACAGCCTCAGAGTCTGTGTTAAAATAAAGTGACCTTTACATCAGACATATTGGTAAAATATAATGTACACCTCTGTTTTTGTCCTTCCCTCTCCCCCCGCCCCCAATACACGCTCCTATGCCTCCTTTCCATGCTAAATAATCAAATTTTAAAATCTCACATTTGAAGTTCCCCAAGGTCACTGACCATTTTCATCTCCTTCCCGTATAGATTTACCTTCATACTGGTTTAACTTTATTCATATTATGTTGAAAAAATGTTAAGGTTAGAAAATCAAGCACTTAAAAGTTAGGAAATGATAGAATGAAGGTTGTCTGTTCAATTTATTCTTACATCATCCCTGTGAAGTAATATGGTGGTATTACCCCATTTTACATCTGAAGAACTGAGGCTCAAAGTCATCAAGGCCAAAATTAAATATCCATTAACTTTGGGTGCCTAACTAGAGCTTAATTTTTAAGAGTATCTTAGCATTTGTATAGCACTGTATATGTTCAAAGCACAGCTGGCATTGATTCCAGTTGGAGTTCTAGGTGCTCAGCCTACAATTACTCGGGTCATCCTGTTTATCTATTTTTAAAAATGGCAAAATGTTAACTTTCTTCCAGTCTTTTAGCACTTCTACAGTTCTCCAAGACGTATTGAAAATCAACATTCATGGTCCAGCAAGCTCCTCAGCCAGCTCTTTTAAAAATCATATATTGCATATAGAAATCATATAGTGCATCAATGAATCATAACAACATGGGGCAAATTAAGATTGCACTGGCAACCTTTAATTCTGTCACTTCCTGTGTTTTGAGTGCTTTTTTTTTGTGAACATAGCATTCCTTTTCCATATTTTTGTATGTGACTTACTTGCAAATTGGACAAACAAATTCCATCAAGTGGAACCATACTGTCCACTACATAAGTCATCAGGGTTGGGACATTTAGGTCCATGGTGTATACCTCTATTTTTTGAGCTAATGGAAGAACTAGTAGCAGGAGTAGGCTGTTATCCTCTCGGTTGAACAGCCCTTAGGAGGGAAGAGATTCAGAATTTGCCAGTAGGATTCACAAATGTTTGTTAGAGAGCAGAGGAATGCAGAGTCTCAGGACTTCTAGGTTCAGTTTCAGGTTCTGAAGATAAGTGTGCTGAAGTGGTTAGACACCCATCTCAGTTCTCTACTGCTCATTGCTTACATACAATCCCTGCCCCTGCTTTCTCCTCAACTTTTGGCTTTCAAATCAGACTGTTTCCTTCTCCTCCTCCATACCGTCTAGGCACTAGAAGGGGAACATTAAGATCACAGGAGACATCTTCCTGCTCTCAGTTCTGAAGCCTCTGCAATTTTGTAGACTATTGTGTTGTCATCTGCTATGATGTCAGTTTTGTTACAAATAATACATGTATTCATGTGAAGTAAAGCAAACAATACAACCAATTAATCTATATCTGGAAACTCACACTTAGGCCTGGTCCACACTAGGACTTTAATTCGAATTTAGCAGCGTTAATTCGAATTAACGGCGCACCCGTCCACACCACGAAGCCATTTAATTCGACATAGAGGGCTCTTTAGTTCGAATTCTGTACTCCTCCCCGACGAGGGGAGTAGCGCTAAATTCGACATGGCTATGTCGAATTAGGCGAGGTGTGGATGCAAATCGAACTTAGTAGCTCCGGGAGCTATCCCGGTTGGCTAACACTCTGCATCGTTGCCGGTGCTGCTGAGCTCGCCCTGATGTCCAACCAGGACATGGGATTCAAACTGGCCAGACAGGAAAAGGAATTCAAATTTTCCCGGGTCGTTTCCTGTGTGGCTGGTCAGAGCATCCAAGCTTGGACTGCTGTCCAGAGCGTCAACAGAGTGGTGAAGACCCCTTAATGTTGCTTTTCCTGGACTACTTCCTTTTGATTATTATAGACTCTCTTTGTCCTGCTTGAGGAATCTCTGAAAAGGCAGAAAGTGTTGTCCTTGCCCAGTGGAGTTTGTGTCCAGCACTCTGATTCTTTGGAAGGCTTTCTCTGCTTAGAGGAGCTTTAGAACTCATTCTACCAGGACATTAGTCACCTCTTTCATTAAAAGTGGGGAAGTTTCTGTGACTAACTCTGCTGGTCTCAGTTTGCACAATTTCTCATGGTTACTAACTGAATCTATCCACATTGGTCAGATGGTTCTCAAAGTAGTTCCCACTCAGCCCAACAACGCCTGACTGTTTCCTGTACTCCTCCTGTCTAGTTCTTTTTGTGTTTAATTTTTCCCCCGTGGGCATAGTCACTGTTGATCAGACCCATTGTATATATTGGTGGCAGCCATAGCAAAGAAAAACAGATTTCTTACACTTGCTTGCTTGCCACAATGTGGCAATATGCACCCACTAAGAACATACAAATAGGCAAAAAAAGGGGAGGGGGCTTTGGCAAAGTGGCTGCTTAGTTAGACTAGAGCTGTCTGGCAAAAAGGCTTCTCTCTAGTTCTGGAAGGTCTTACCTGAGAAAAGATTGCCTGCCTGCCAGCCGGCCTTCTTAAGAGGAGGCATTGGGTGTGAAAAATCATACTACTCGGTTGGCTAACACCTGCTAACAGATAAGAGTATAACCACCTGAATTGTAATTTTTCCAGGACACCAGGTCCAATGCCTCTGCTCTTGTGAAAAGTTGGCCTTGAATCTTTTAATCACTACACGTCTTTTCCTTCGAAAGGTGGCACCTCTCATATTGTTCTGGGGCATAGTTTAATACTGATTCAGGGGAAAGAGTGCTGTCTACTGAATTAGCAATACTGTTTGCTATATTAGGTCTTCCATACACCTACTAGTCAGACCTTACCTGATTTAGTTTGAGAACAGAGAAGACTACTGAACAGTTGTATGCTTTTGATATGAGGCATGTTGACATATTTAAGGTTTTTGTTAAGAATTCTTTCAGGAGGAAACTTACTCCCATGCATTTCAAGATGCTTTCTGTTAGGCATTATAATGGACTTTAATTTAATATAAAAGCAGGTTTTCTTAACTGAAATGGTGATGAAGCTCAAAGGATATTAGTCTTAATCAAACAGGATTAATTTTGCTATAGAAATTCTTGGGGCAGATTCTCCTTTCAGTGCACATAGCTTATTAATGCTAACCTGAGTTATGGGCACATCAAAATAAGAGTATAAATTATCCCTTTGTTTTTCATCATTTGTAAGAATAACCAGCAAGAGGCTGTAAACAAAGCATTCTGATGAAATGTCAGAATCTGCTTTGATTTGTCAAAGGCTAGAAATTTTCTTTTGAAAATTGATCATCAGTTCCTCAGAGTATTAGATTAATAACTGGAACAAAGACTGATTTTCAGCTTTGATTTATAAATTCAGAGGCTCACTTTTTCCAGAATGGGTACATATTACAGAAGAATAGGTTGTATAATATGGCAGGGTTAGAATGTTGGTGACCTTTATCTTATAGAAGGTCAGGATTTGATTTAAGTGACTTGTAACTTTAAGTTATTCATGCAACATTATTTAAATCAGATTTAAGAGATTACTAATAGAAATTTGTCTCTTGTAAAATTTAGACCCTGATTCATGAGACCATCTCTATTCAAGAAAGCACTTAAGCATGCGAGTTGGGGCCTTTATAGATACTGTAAATGACAGTTTTAATGTCTTTATTTCCAAAAGAAATAATCTGACTTTGAGTTGTCTATTTCTAGAAAACTTGTTTATCTGTAAATATTTTTCCTAAAACTAGTAATTTTTCAGGTATGCATGGATCCCGCTGTAGGTGTGCAAGCGCTACATAGTTGTAAGCTTGGAATCTTTTGACTAGCAGTGTCTGGTGGGACTGTGTGTATGCCCTGTGCCTCTTTGTGAACCCATACAAGGGAATAAGGGACAGAGCGGCCTGGCCCCTCCCTCAGCTCCCTCTTCTGCCCATGGTAGTGAGACCGAACCTGGCCTGTGACTCAACCCACTTCTGATTTCTGTAACTCTTCTCTGGTGAAGAAATGTCTTCTCAGTTCTCCCTTTAATTAATTTCTTCATTTAAGTTTTGTTGGTCTTTCTCCCCCTCCCCATTCCCTCACCCCCACCAAAAAAAGAAAAAAAGAAAAACGAAGTAGTTAAGGCAGATTGGGGAGACCTTCCTGTACATCCCCCTGAACAGCAGGGTGAAGTGCTTTGTGGTAACCACTAGCTATGGTGTATTCAGAACTCACTGGGTTCAAACCCTGTCTTTCTTTCAGTGTACTAATCCCCGGGGCAGACTAACAGAGCAGATGCCTGTACTATCTTGGGGAAGAAAGCACATATGTCCAATAAGTATGCTATCTGCTGCTCTTTTTGTCCCGCACCCAGAAATCCTGGGATGTCAAGTTCAAACTACACCTCTTGGAGCAATCCAGGAGGGTAACTTTGGAGGATGTCTTCACTCCTGGTTCCAGACAGAACAGAGAAGTTTGTCTTAGGGAAGTGCTCTGATGACTAGCACCACACCCCGGGCTCCAAAGGGAAAGGAAGGTGAAGAAGGCACCATAACCATCTGTGCAGGCACTGGCATCCCTGATACTGACCATGTCTACCTTGGGTTGGCACCAAAGGCCTCCGTGCCAATTGTGTCAGTGCCTACTCTGGGGAAGAGAGACCCAACTCCATTCTCCAGAGCAGAAAGGCACGCCCGCACTGAGTGCAAACACAGCTTGGAGAGGCAATACGTCTATCCCGCAGAGAGGATTCTGAACTGAGAAAGAAGCCCTCAACATTAACAAAGGATAGCACTAAGACACCAGCACCACCATCTAAAGCGAGAAAGACAGGCCCACTAATATCAATGCTAAAACCCATGCCAGTACTAGAGCCAGAACACTTCTCAGTATTAAGATATGCCTTCAAGTCCCCCTCACTGCTCCTCTCAGCACAGATATTGGCACTATCCCACTGCCAAAACAAAAACCCCAAATTATGAAGGAGTCTTGAAATCTAATGCAGCTAGTTGGTTCTAGTTACTTCACTACAAATTCACCTGAGAGCAGTGTAAATACTAGACTTTAACTTTTTCTTATGATTTTTTTTTAATTAGCAGTTTCACTATATAGAACACTTTGTAGACATAATATCATTTTTGTAGGTTTAGAAAAAAAATAACTATAACTTTTAATTCTTCTGGCATGAATCTCATTACATGTCAGTCCCAACCAAACTTTTTTTGCATCAGACATTTAAAAAGTGTTACTATTTTTAATTACATGTCTCCAGTTTTTTTTTTAAAAAATCCCTTTTCTCTGTTGTTTGGACACCTTGTGTTTTAAAATTATGGTTGTGAAATGTCACTATTTAAAATATGTTTTCTTTTTAAAGGGGAAAAGTGTAGCTCCAAAACTGCTCTTTTTTTCTTTTCCAGACAGATCTGGACTATGTACACAGTGTTGTAGCAAGCCTGGAAAAAGAGTAAGTTGTGGGGGTAGTTTTGTTTTGTTCTCTTAACAAAACTGTGGTGTGAGGGAAATGTTTTGTTTACTTCCTTTTTTCCCTCAGGATTGTTTTGGTTTCAGAAAAAATAAATGCATGAAGACAAACCAAGGGGAAGTAATTAAGTAGGTTAAACTGTAAAACAGTAAATGGGATTACGTGGATTTGGCGTGACATAAATGGATTGGGTTGGCATGACATAAATGGATTCTATGACATCTGCATTCATGGTATCCTTTGTAGTAGTATGCTCAAACTAAGCTATAGAAGGGAAAGCCCAGGTATTTTAAAAATTGACATTATTAGATTAACTAGACCAGGGGTAGGCAACCTATGGCACACATGCCGAAGGCGGCATGCGAGCTGATTTTCAGTGGCACTCAGAGTGCCTGGTTCCTGGCCACCGGTCGGGGGGGCTCTGCATTTTAATTTAATTTTAAATGAAGCTGCTTAAACATTTTAAAAACCTTATTTACTTTACATACAACAATAGTTTAGTTATATATTATAGACTTATAGAAAGAGACCTTCTAAAAACATTAAAATGTATTACTGGCACACGAAACCTCAAATTAGAGTGAATAAATGAAGACTCGGCACACCACTTCTGAAAGGTGGCCGACCCCTGAACTAGACTATAGTGTAAAGTGGAGGAGTTATTGTTCTGGAAGACTCACTTAGGAAAATAACTTTTATACTAGTTTTGTTTTATGTTGCTTGTTTAAAAAATTCTTCTGCCGTATTATTCTGTCAACATAAATTAAGAATGTAATTTTACCAGACATAAATCCTGCATATCATAAAAGTTAGAAGATGAGCCCTCATTCTGATGTATTGTGAAGGTAACATTGTACATTTGTTCCAAATGATTACAAATATGTTTTATGTCAGACACAGTAACTGCACCAATAATAAATAAATAAATTGTCCCACTGCACTTATTTACTTGATGTTTCTGATGATAGATTTTCTACAGAAATCAGTTCTGGCTTGGTGGAAATAATATCCCCACCTGTGACTTACTATCCTGATTTGACAAATTTAAAAGAGACATTTGGAGACTCAAAAGAAAGAGTCAGGTAAGGTTTTTTCCCTCAGAACTTTCTTGTTTATGTAATGCCAGACTGAGTGTGAATTCTGGAAACATTTTTTGTATATACTTTAAATTATGTGGAAACAAGGCCTTAATTCTGCAAAGAAAACTGAATGGGTGAATCCCTGCATCCACATGAAGCACTACCTGCATGTTTTTTTCTTAAGGATTGAAGCCTAAATGTTAAGCTTTGTGGGTTTCATTTAATGTTAAATTCTGGGAAGGTGCAGTGGGAGTTCAGAATATAACAGCGTATAAGATTTTTGTTGCATAACATCATGTAGGTTGTCTGTTCTTGTTTTCTGTTTTCCTTCATGCTGTCAGGAATAAAACAATGTATGAAACTCAACAGTATTGTTCAGTTACCATTTGAAATATCCAATATATTTTTAGAGAAAGCTCAAATAGCTGCAAGAGATCAAATTCAGTTGGGTCATTCCTCTTTTTGTGTTGCAGCATACGGGGGTGGGGGGGGGAGGGAGGGAGGGAGTGGGGCTTGACCTGTTTTTTGTGGGTTTTTTCCAGACAGAGGCTTTCCTGAGAGAATAATGCCAGATATAATTGTTCTAACATTCAAATAATGTGTAATAACTTGTCATCCTTTGTAGTGCAATTCACTATGTATTGTGAAAATTTTTATTTTATAATTCCTTGACTTTTTTTTAACATTTAATTTCAGATGGCGAACAAAGCAAAACTTGGACTATTGTTTTCTTATGATGTATGCCCAGAAAAAGGGCATTTATTATATTCAGGTAAATCGCTGTTCTTTGATGTGTAAAGCTATTCAAAGATACCGTGGTGATGGGCACATCATAAAAGCCTAAATAGAATATAAATAGAATGATTATATATTTGTAGGGTGATTGCTATTATGGTTATTATAGTATTAGTGAATGTGTATAAGTTGAATTACATACACTGTCTAAACTGGAAACCCAGTTGTCTATATGCTTAAGTGTGGCCAAAAACTGCTAATGTGGCAAAAAACATGAAGGAACACTGACTATTTAATTTTGCTTTTTTCATATGCCAAAGAAAGGGGTAGGAGTGGAGCCTCTATGATGCAAAGAAACAATAGAATAGCTGTTGATGGAAGTAGAGCTCTAGATGCTGCATTATTTTTAATTGGTTTTGAAGAGGTGTAGATACAGTTTTTCTGTCCTTTGGCATATAAGCTAATGTGACTATATATTAGTACAGATGCTTTTACGTGTATTGCTAGATTCACTGCTTTTAACTAAAAGTTAAGATTGTGCTAAGAGCTGTAACAGTTCTGAAAAATTAAAATAAACTTTAATGTAGCCCTGAGTAGATTTCACCTTATTCCTGCTTCCAGGTAGAAGTCCCACTTTCTCCTCCTCAGATACATTTACGGCTTGAGCCGCTATTAGAAGAAAGAGCGGCATGTTTTCTTCAGGCAGCATTAGCTGCCAACACTTCTCCCTGCTGACATATAAAACCACCTAATCACAGTATGGAACACATATCTGTACACAGAGAGAAAAGAAGAAAATTAGTTGGGAGGTCTCAAAATAAAGGTGAATTAAAGTGAGAATTTTTAAAAAACTGGCCTGTCTTGGTGGTTAACTAACCATGACTCTCCCTTTTTCTAAAATGTGAGGCCACATGTAAGACTTGGCAGGACACCTGAAAGACTGAATGTACATAGATTAAAAAAACTGTATGTTATACTGTTATGAGCTGGGTAAAACCTTGTTATGGGTTGAGCTAAAACCTCATTCAAACTGGTGTGTGAACGCACCCTTAGTTGTAAGATACAGTTAAGGCGCCACACCTAAAACAAGGCTTATTAGATTTTGTTTAGGAACTATCACCATGTGGACAGAGGGTTCCACTGGGTATTGTGTGAGAGAACACACACAAACCGAGAACAGACAAGAACAGAAAGAGAGGCAGAGGTAAAAAGCAAGAAAGCCAAGCAGTAGCCTGTGAGCACAATGTGACTCTGGAAAAAGCTAGAGAGAGAGTTTTGAGTCTGGTGTTGGCTAAAGATGCTTACGGGTGTAAACTAAGGAAGTGCCCCTTTTGTTCTTTGTTCCTCCTATGTTCAGACAAGCAGGATTTTGTACAATCCTTGTAAATAAACAAGATTGCAAAAAGGAGATCAGTTTTACTTGCAACTGGAACATTGCCAGAGCCCCGAAATTTGACTAGCTGCTCAGATCAAAAAGGGGTAACAATACCAATATTGCACTCTACATTTAGTATTTAAAAATAGCATTAGCAAATGATGACCTGATTGGCTTATAAGGAATCATGGCCATGAAGAAATTTTCAGTTAGATCTTACCATAAACATGTAGAAATAAAGGTGTTAAAAGCTTACTAAAAGTGTAAAGTCCCTTCTCTTTATTCAGATTCTGCACAATATACCTAGGCCCTTCAGTGTTGTCCTGTAGTATCTCTTATCAGGATGGCTGAAGGCACCTAAACTTTGGCCTTCTATCTCACAGTACACCAAT
This sequence comes from Mauremys reevesii, assembly GCF_016161935.1. Taxonomy (NCBI): domain Eukaryota; kingdom Metazoa; phylum Chordata; order Testudines; family Geoemydidae; genus Mauremys; species Mauremys reevesii. The sequence goes on from NC_052623.1 coordinate 122,518,401, forward strand.
GGATGCAGTTATAAGACAGTAATTTTAGAATTTAACCTATTAGGAAGATTTGGTCCTGCCCTTGGGTTTGTACAGCACCTACCACAATGGGACTCCTATCCTGATTGGAGCCTTTGAATGTTACCCGAATACATATAGTAAATAATAAGTAATGCACGTTATGGCCTATCTTATTTTCACACTGTGTTGAATCACTGAAACTGGTTCTTACCAATTAATTATATTTGTGACAATAAATACATGAAGAAGAATAAAAAATCAGTGTTGAGATTCATCTTCCGCCCCCCCCCCTACATTTATCTGTTTATTTCTCTTCCAGTGTAACTTTAGTGGTCCTCACAGTTGACATGCCATTTTATGTATTCAGTGTTGTCATCATGTTGGTCCCAAATATTAGAGAGAGAAGGTGAGTGAGGTAATATATTTTATTGGACCAACTTCAGTGAGACTGGAAATAAGAGCTCTATGTAAGCTTAAAAGCTAGTCCCTCTCACCAGCAGAAGTTGATCCAATAAAAGATAATACCTCACCCACCTTGTGTGTCTCATGCCATTTTGTAGACTATTGTGTTGTCATCTGCTGCGATGTCAGTTTTGTTACAAATAATACATGTATTCATGTGAAGTAAAGCAAACAATACAACCAATTAATCTATATCTGGAAACTCACACTTAGTCTTTTGTGTGCCTACAAACAACACATGCGATAGGAGGAAACATATGTACGGATACTAGTATTCAGCACATCCATTATGAGCAACAGTTGTAAGCAGAAGTGGGCAATTTTGGGGATAGAGTCCAAAACTCTCACTACTATGGAACATTTACATTTTTTTTTAAAAATTGTTTGTTTAATCATGCCAGTATTTGCTCCAAAACATAATTCTAAAATGGAGCTCATTCTGCTTTGAATTATGTAAACATTTCTTTGCTTATTTTCCATGATAATCGCTTTCTACATTTGCTAACAATTGCTATTGAGGGAATGGGACTATAGCTTCTGTTTTCAAGCTGTTATTTTTATTGGTTATTATAAAATGCACACATAGGAACCTACAGTTTCCCATCTAAGCAATGTGCAGGGAAAATACCAAAAAAAAAAATTTTGAAGTTAAAAGATGGTGCTTTCCCTTTTGGTACAGTTCTATTATATGCCAGAAAGTAGCAACATCAAGCAAATTCACTACAGTAGTTGTGTACTAAAGTATTTAATATTGCCACAGCCTTCTGATCAAGGATGAGAGATTATTATTGATAAACTATAATCTAATAGCAGTTAAGTATCAGAGGGGTAGCCGTGTTAGTCTGTATCCATAAAAACAACAAGTAGTCTGGTGGCACCTTAAAGACTTAACAGATTTATTTGGGCATAAGTTTTCGTGGGTAAAAAAAAGCCACTTCTTCAGATGCATGGAGTGAAAATTACAGATGCCGGCATAAATATACTGACACATGAAGAGAAGGGAGTTACCTTACAAGTGGAGAACCAGTGCTGACAGGTGGACCTGATAATTTTCATTCCATGCATCTGAAGAAGTGGGTTTTTTACCCACAAAAGCTTATGCCCAAATAAATCTGTTAGTCTTTAAGGTGCCACTGGGCTCCTCATTGTTTTTTTGATGTTGTTTTTTTTTTTTAACAGCAGTTAAGTACATGCGGAATGGAATCTTTATCTGGATATTATATGCTTGTAAAGAGAAAAGTTTTTTAAAACTATTTCCTATCCAGTTCACGCTTATGTGTTCCCAGATAGTTGATGTATATATCCCTGGATTTTTGCTATAAAGAGTTTCCAAATTAATTATCCTCAAATAGGTGGATGGTGATCATGCTTCTACAGTAATAATTCTTGTGTATGATGCCTACATACCAGGGTGGTGTTTGCACTAGAAATCTATGGATAAATATATTTTAGGACTACTTTTTCCTTGCTTTACTTTTTCTTTTTGCGTTGCTCTTCCTGCTTTGTGTTAATACGAGTGTTTGATTTCCCTAGCTTGAAGATGATATTGTTGTCAAGCAGAATTATTTCAGCACGATAAAAAATTTTGCACTTCAACTTTCTTCTGAAGATTGGATGATTCTAGAATTTTCTCAGCTGGGTTTCATTGGTAAGAAAAATGTCCAGTTTAGTAGTTTGAAAAGAAAAAGTTCAACCACAGAATCTCTGATTAATAGTGCTGTGACCTCAAAACTACCTTCTTTATACTGGTAATGGAACAGGGAATAAAAATGGATTGACATTTATGGCTATATGCTGTAACTATACACTACAATAATTGCAGTTACCTATGGATGTTTGAGTCAGAATTAAGCAGTGGAAAATGAGAACACTTTTATAACTAAAAAAAAAGTTACTTTAAAAAATATGGAAAATCAAAATTTAAATGTCTTATTTCTAATTATCTGTCAGCAAAATAAAAATGACATTAAAAGAACATTGCGTATGTGAAGCAAAGGGACAAAATCAAGAAAACTCACCCAGCCCAAAGTTACTTTTATGTCTTTTTGCCATTAGAGACCTCACAAGTTTCCAAGGGTCAGCAGCCATAAAAATTAGTCTCTTTTGCAGAAAGGTTCTATTCTATCCTCCCCCTTCCACTTGGAGCAACCATGTGACTTCCAGAGCCTGTCCCCTTCCTAGGGATGGAGTCACAGATACCACCTGTTGTTTACAGTGAGTAGGATAATGACTACAATGTTGAGACAGAAAATGCAGAGTCCGGAATCTTAGCAGGTTGACCACCACTATGTCATGAGAGTAATTTTAGTGTTGTTTCCTACACAATAATGAATTTTATTGAGAGGCACAAAACTTACATAAATGCAACTGAAAGAGCTTTCAAAGGAATTTAACACTTTGAAAGTTGATACAACTAGAATCACAGTCTGGTTTGATCTAACTAACCATAATGAACTAGAACCACAGTGACAAAATTGGAAACTGATTCAAAGAAGCTATGATACTTTTCCATTAGTCAGTCAATGTTACTGATCCCAAATACAAAGATCATAAGTTGAGCCCAGAACAGGAAGAAGAATCTGAAACGTGGCTAGTGGAATGTAACCCTGAGGTTTTTTTCATTATTTTCCCATATTTCAATTAAAGACTCAGATCTCTACCTACATATTTGTTTGCAAAGGAAGTTGTGTCTCAGTTCATAGTATTAAGGTGGTGGGAAACAGTGAATGTAAAATTATACTCTTGATTTCAGAATTTTGTCAACATTTAAAGAACCTGCATTCCCCTGAAGTCAGCTTAGTACCAAATGTGTTTTTATATGTTCCTCTCATGCACAGGAAGTGGGGGAGATATGACCTTTAACAGGCAGGGCTGTCTCTACCCATACACAAAGTATGCAGCTGCATAGGGCACCAGGAAATTTGGGGCACCACATTTCCTAGTGACCTGCACAGCTGCGTGCTGCTCTAGCCCCTAATCCGCCTCTTCCCCATGGCCCCTGCCCTTGCTCTTCCCCAGCCCTGCCCCCACTCCACCTCTTCCCCAAAGCCCCGCCCCTGCTCCACTCCCACCCTGCCTCTTCCCGCCCCTGCTCCACCCCACCCCCACTCCCTGGAGGACTGCTGCAGGGGTCGGGACTGCACTCAGCGCATGGTAAGTGGAACGACCCAGCCCCAGCCTGCTCCATTCTCCTGGCTCCCTGCTCCATTCCCCTGGCTCCCTGCCTTGCCTCACTGCTGGTGAATGCTGGGGGGAAGATAAACCTTAATTATGAATTTTACTTGGGTTTTGGAATTTGCTTCACAATCTAACCATTCTCTTAATGTAGATTTTCGTATGAAATTCTGTGGTATTACAAGTAATGTAAAATTAATTATAGATTTTTCTTAATTAGCATAGTACAATCTGGAATGTCTTCTGGCATGCAGGCGCTTGCAGTCTGCAGTTTTGTAAGACTGAAAAGGCAAAATATTTAAAATCTACCATGTGCTGATCTTTAGTTTACACTTGCAATTTGGGACATGCAACATATAACTATATGAGTAGAGCCCTACATGGATAAAAAGTGTGTATCTGTATCAGATCCCAAACATGGTCCATGGATATAAAGTGGCGATCTACAGATTTACAGGACTCTAGGGATAAAATTTGGATCTGCATCCATCATCCGCAAACATGGTCCATGGCTATAAAGCGCATATCTGCAGATTTGCAGGGCTCTACTTATGAATAAGGCTATATTTTAGTCATGGGTATTTTTAATAAAAGTCTTGGACAGGTAACAGGCAGTAAAAAAATTAAATCTATTTCTCCATGTTTATTCCCCCCTATACTGTTCCTCACAACTTCTTGTCAACTGCTGCAAATGAACCATTTTGATTACCACTACAAAAAGGTTTTTTCTTTCCTGCTGGTAATAGCTCACCTTAAGTGATCACTCTAGTTAGAGTGTGTATGGTAACACCCATTGTTTCATGTTCTCTGTGTGTATATTTCTATATCTTCCTACTGTATTTTCCAGTGCATGCATTCGATGAAGTGGGCTGTAGCCCACGAAAGCTTATGCTCAAATAAATCTGTTAGTCTCTAAGGTGCCACAAGTACTCCTGTTCTTTAGGCAGTAAACAAAAATTCATGGCCCGTGACCTGTCCATGAATTTTTCTATATACTCCTAACTAAAACTTGGGTGGGGGGCCCGCAGATGCTCTGTGGGGGGTGGTCCAGGGGCATTGTGGGTGCTAGGGGAGGTGGCCTGCTACCCCACTGGTGCTGGGGGAGGGGGTGGGCAATGGCCTGGGACCCCCGCTGGTGCTGGAGGGGGGTCTGGATGGCGGCATGCAGCCCAAGACCCCTGCTGGTGCTGTGGGGGAGGATTGGCAGGGCTGGCAGGGACTCTACCCATCTCCGCGGGTCCTTGCACCTCCTAAGCAGCAGAGGGGCCAGGGGACTCCGCATGGCTCCCTCCACAAGCACCGGCTGCCCGGCTCCCATTGTCCAGGAACTACAGCCAATGGGAGCTGTGGGGGCTGCCGGCACAGGCAAAGCGCGGAACTCCCCTGGCCCTTCCACCTAGGAGCTGCAGGCCATGCATGTGGGAGCCGGGGAGTCCCCCACCCCAAAGTAAGAGTCACCCTGCACCCCCAACCAGAGGTGCTGGAACTAGGATGTGAGGGAGGGGGTGCTGCAGGACCCCCAGGTTTGAAGTGGTTTCCATTATATACAGGGTTTACAGTTTGATTCAATGGCTCTCAGCACCCCCACTATACAAACTGTTCCAGCGCCTCTGCCCCCAACCTCCTGCCCTTAGCCCTGAGCCCTCTCCCACACACCCAAGCTGCTGCTGGTGGTCCAGGGGCTGCCTGGCTTGGGAAGCCCCTGAGACAGCACCAGCCGCTGCAGAGTGAATCTGTGACTTCCATGACAGACTTTCATCCTTACCAATGAGTTACTTTTAAAAGTATATTTACAGATCATCTGTAAAAGAGACACATTTCTCTCCTGACGCCTACCGTTGGAGAATAATAAATAAGCATTATTTATTACAAGTTGCTTATTTCAGAGAGTTTCTGGTTAAATCATAAGTAAAACTGATTGGAACTCAAAGATTATAAATTGAGTTATGCCAGATTGCCTGTCTGTTGGCTTTTCTTTATATGGATTCTGAAAATAATTACTTTTAAAACTAAATTAATTAATTGTCTCCCGCTGCTCTCTCTCTCCTTTTTATGTCTTGCTCTCCCATGTATTATATTTACTGCTTACTCCATTCTGTAACCATTTCATTCAGATATTATTGCCAGTAGGCTTTCAGCAGGATTTAACCATGACTGCACCACATCATAACAGTGTTTTTTATTGAGAGAGTTAAATCAGGAGTCTAATGCTCCCAATTTAGCTACTTATTCTATTTTTAAGTTGAGTGAATTTAGTATTCATGAAAGTGTGTGATTAATAGCATTGTCTAAAGATATATAGAGATAGTGTAATCATCCGTAGTGCAAAATTCTTCACACAGTTATCATTATTCTTGATTTGCCTTATCTCTGCTATTCAATTTCTGGTTCTTTATGTGGACACATACTACAAGTTGTACAATTTTGGTAACAAAAGATGTAGGGGCAGCCAAATAAATCACTATTTATCACTTGGGATGAGATTTATATCCAGATCTCCAAAGGCAAAAGTCTAGCTTATTGACCTTTATATCACTTTGTCCCTATCGATCTAAGTAGAAAAATAATAATTGAAATGTTAACAGAGATGTGGCTTTAGCCATACTCTGTTGAAAGCCTTAGCTATCTTACAAGTTCATTTATAAAAATGGTATTTTGTTTTTGTTAAAATTTGTCTTGGCTGTAGATCTTATTTATGCATACATCTAATCTATTTTTTTAAAAGTGCGATAGAAAACAAATTGTTTATACACAGAGGTGACAAATTCATCCTTGTTGATAAGGGGTTTTGACTGACAGCCAAAAAACCATAGTATTCTACCGTCCATACATCATAACAGAAGTTTCATTCTTTGTATGCTGTGCTGAATATGTAGTCTTTAAGTGTTGTCACTTAAACTAAATAAATTATAAAGGGTGGAATTCTGTGCTTCACCTCTAAGAAGCACAGCACAGAGTCATCAGTTTTGAGGTAGGGGATGCCTTCCCAATTCTGGGCTGCTGGGTAGTCCATGGTATATCATAGGCAGCTCTGAGGACCTGTCTAAACTATGGCGGCCTGTCTCCAGCAGTCTGTGATCTGCAGCAGTGCTCAGAATCTCTGCCATGCAAAGTGCTGCAGCCCTGTCCTGGACATCCCCTATGCCAGGGCTTGCAAGGGAGTCCTCTGAAGGCAGCTTTACAACTGCATTCCACGGTTCTATGCTGGGGGAATCCTCCCATGGCTGGATTTAGAGGTTTTTAGAACCCCTAATATGAAGGGGCCGTGGAGCAGGGGTGAGGAGCTCACTCAAGTTTTTAATTTTTTTCCAATTAAAATATTGAGAACAAAAAGTTAACTTTGGATGAGTTTGGAATCTAATAACACCAGCTGCCAGACAGATTCGGTCAATGGATCCATTTTAATATTAGCCAAAGAACTTCAGTAATTTGCAGAATATAAGCATAAAGAATAGTTTAAAAGTTTTTCACTTTGAATGTGTTTCTGGAGATATAAAATTAGTTTTAGAAACATTCTGATCTGTGGCTATAATTAACTCTAGTAAAAGCATCATGTTAAACACAAAGATTTTAAATGAATGATTTAGATATCTGTAATTCAGAGAAGAATTAAAACAAAGTTTTCCTCTTGAATTGTATCTTTTACATTAATACTGACCAACATAATACTATGCAGTCAGAATAATGTAATTTACAATAGAGTTAAACTATACTGAGACTCTAATGGACTAATAAACTAATAGAAGGTCATAACAGGTAATAGTAAATTTTCCACTGTATACCTTTTTTGAATCCCACACTCTCATTTGCCCTCTTCTCCATATAAACACAAAATTAATATTTTTAATATGGAGAAATAATCTTCAACCTTGTATTTATAATGGTTTACAGAAATCTGGTCCTATTTTAAGTTTGACTTTTGTATTCTAAAGTTCTCTGTTCTTGGAATTGTTGAAAAATTCCATATTTATATTGATTTGTGTTTTATTATACAAGTTGATTATTTTAATGATGATGGGATTTGTAATATTGTAAAGAGCTGTTTTGTGAAGTTTTCCTGTTTACAGTTTTGCTCACCTTATTGACATTTGTGATATCAGCTGGGATTTCCAATTGTGAGATGGTAATACAACTTGCCTTAGCACAAACAATATGGTCTCTAGGCTTGTGATCTCAAAAGAGTTGTTTCAGAGTAACTATTATTAATTTAGAATAATATCTTTACAGGTAAAATGTTCCAATCTCCAGATATCACTCTTATTGTAGAGTTCATATTTATGTTTTATAAGGAGAAACCTATTGATTGGCTCTTAGATCATATACTCTGGGTGAAAGTCTGCAACCCTGAAAAAGATGCAGTAAGTTCAATTTTTATTATGTAGCTTTTAATGTCGCTTCTTGATAAAAAGCTTTACTTTCTGTGAATCCAAGAGGTAGTATGTGATATGCTGATTCTTTTCATGTTTTCTTCATATCCCAATACAAATCTCAGTCTATGTTTAGATCTGAATCTGTGAGAAAGTTTTGGAGACCTCAGAGATCAAAGAAATGGCTTTCTTAGATTTCTTAATGTTTCAGATTTGGGAGGCTTAGAAATGCATTTTTGGGGGAAAACAGAGATCAACATTTTTTGTGCCTAGAAGTCCTAAGATAACTAGCAGTTGCACTAGCTATATTTCACATTCTGCAGCAAAATTATGTCCACTTTAATTTTTTGAAAATAATTATAAAGGTTCATCCCAGTAGCTCAATAGTAGTGCTCAATACTTCAGTGAAGGAGTCCTTCATTGAATATACAGTCTTGGAGTAAATTCCTGGTCCTTTTGAAGTCAAAGTTTTTCCATTGACTTCAGTAGGCCAGGATGTCACCGAGGGTTTCTTCGTCTTCAGACTATCACATCCATGTGGAGGTAGTTCTTGTAGCCCTATAGCGAGTATCTCATGTAGCCACACAGAAAGCTCTCTGTCCAGTGAAGAAGCAGTATTGACTAATTCAATTAAAAATCTCATCCAAGTCTCATTAACCAAAAGAATGATGGCTACAATATGGGGAAAAAAAGCTTCATCACCGGGGTGCTATTCTGCTTGTGTGTTTGCCTGCAGGGTGTTTCCATGTTAACTTTACACACTGCTTTTTTTGGCTGAGGTTTTTGTGTATGAAAACTCTAGGGGTAAAATTCACACATCAGTGAAGGGGCCAAGTGTAGCTGAACCACTTCAGTTCTGCTGCATGGGCAGGGCAGCTGTTGAGAGAGTATATAAAAGGGTCTATGTGCATGGCAAAGTTGGCACGTAGACCAGTATAGATGGAGAATATGGGGCATGTGAGCAGATTGCTCTCAACAGAATACTTGTAGTCAGAGTATAGTGCAGATTTATACCATACTTGAGAATTGGATTTACTCGTACTAGAAACAAGAATTAAACAACATAAATCTCAACCTGAGTTTTCTGCCCAAGTTTGATGCTTCTAAGGTTTCCTGCAGGTGCCATTCATTCGACCTTCCTTATATCCCTGTAGAGTTAACAATCCCCACTTGCAACAATGAGTGAGCAGAATTTACTCAGCAGCTTTATGCCAGGTCCAATACCAGCTAGATAGGGTGGATCAACAGGAGAGCCCCATTAATATTGTCACAGGGTGGAAAGGGGAGAGAGGAGAGAATTTTGTCTGAGACTATACAGACTTACTGGTCACATATCACCATATGGAGGCTGTACAGAAATTACCTGTTTGATGGGAGAAGTAGTTGTGGTGGGGTTACAGGCTGCCCTGCACCCACCTACTGATTGGTAGATAATTTCTCATGTAGTTCCTCTGTACAGAGCCCATTTATTCAGGCTTTTTGCAGGAGGAGGAGAGGAGTAAATTTTAACCAGAATGAATAGCCCAATGGTGCTCTTAGGCAATGAAAGAAGATAGCATCAGGAATGAAGTATATAGTTCCAGTTTCTTGTAATTTGTTTTGGTTCATGAATCATAGATTATCATACAATTTCAATAAAAACTCACTGATTTTTCTTTCTTTCTTATCTTTGCTAATGTGAGGTTTTCTTGATTTTATTTTAAGAAACATTGTGACAGACAGAAATCTAATCTACGAATACGCTTCAGGCCTTCCCTTTTCCAACATGTTGGACTGCACTCCTCCCTAGCAGGAAAGATCCAGAAACTCACGGTTAGTAGCTAAAACTTCCCTGCCCTTCCAGATCAGACAGGATTGATAAGGGATTTTTCATCAGATGAGAAAATTAACTTTTTGCTATAGTTTAGCATTTTCAAGTATAATATATTATACTCTAGTTGGAATTAAGCGTGATTAAAGCTGGCTACCATAGAATAGAAGAATGTCTAGCTCAACTCATATATTTTTATACAACTCCTGATATGGGGTCTCATTTTAAATCTCTAACCTTTTATCTGTAATACTGTGACCTTTTAATTCATCAATACAGGGTTTGAGATGTACAATGGAGAAAATGGATAATACATTAGTTGCCCTTTGTTTTCCATTTGCTTTTAAGTACTAGCAAAATTAGCCACTAAGGAAAAGAGACTGCCTGACCAGCTTAATAGCATGTTTGTCTTTCTTTCAATTAGGACAAAGACTTCCTGAAACCATTATTACATAAAATTCATGTGAATCCACCCGCGGAAGTTTCTACATCTTTAAAAGTCTACCAAGGACATACACTGGAAAAAACCTATATAGGAGAGGATTTTTTCTGGGCTGTTACACCAATTGCTGGGGATTATATCCTATTTAAATTTGACAAACCAGTCAACGTAGAAAGGTTAGTAATCACTTGTCTTTTGGTCTCACAGCTAAAGATGCTTGCTGACCAAGTATGCTTGAGGATTGAATTGAGGAAATAATAAATTAAACATAATGAAAAAGTAATTTCGTACAAAGTATCAAATGAAATAGATACTTTGCAGTTCAGTTTAAAATGTGCTTCAGTCAACTTTGTTCTTCATAGTTGACTCTATTTTATTTAGAGTATTTTGCTACAAAACCTATTTTTGTAACCTTCTCCAGAAGTATAACACCACAGCCAGTACCCTGCCAGCAGTTAAAAAGACTGCCAAATTGAGTCTGTTCCAGTCGGTTGAAGGTGACTTTTTTCCAAGCCCTTTATCTTACTCAAACTTGATGTGTGTGGTTTTTTTACCTGCATCTGTGCTTGAATTTATGATTTGCTACAGTCACACAGAGGAGTGAAAGTGACCTCTTCTATTTATTAACCTTTAGGCCAGCTAAGGCAAGGAAATACTACTTTTACTTTTATTTTTTAACAGAGTAATTTTAGTTTTGCTAGGTTGACACTGTCTTCTCTCCTTAGTTATGTTGGAGTCTCTTTTGCTTCCTTATATTCTTTTAACCTTGTACACCAGCCCATGACTTCAGAAAGAAATTTTTTGTTTAGGGTATCTTTATATTCTCCTTTCATGCACATTGTGCCTTTCTGCTGCCCCAGTTCTGCAGACCCAGAGCCTTGCAGTGGTAACAACTACTATTGCAGTAATCTCACTAGATATTTTTCTTGTGGAGGATATCTCAGGCTGTCAAGCTGCTCTTTCTGCCTTCTTGAAGTGAACTCAATTCTTCCATGGATTGGCAGCAAGCTGAAGACTGTCATCACTTTAACCGATCTTAAAGATCTCAGATTCATTGAATTTGGTATTTTCCCCACATTGTAATTTGTGCTCCAATGATTCTGACCAGTGAAATGCAGATCACTTGAGAGGTGAAAAAATTAAAAATTACAGTACTCTTCAGTTGCTTATAAAAGTCTTTTCTTTCAGTGTAGTTGTTAGGCCTGCATGGAATGTGCCTTAAAGGGGGTACATACACCCCACCTTATCATATAAAAGTCAATACCTTTTACCTGTGGCAATAATATGAAATAGACACCTTTCAGTTGGAGAGTGTACATTCAGTGGTAGGTTTTTGATCAACTTCAAAGTTTCTGTTTCAAAGTTACATCGAAATGAACAATATTGATGGTGTTTTTACTTATTTATCCATTTTTGAAAAAAAAAGTGCATACTTTTGTAGATATGAATTTCAAGGAAAGGGGGTGGAACTAGTTAATTTTTATTTTGGTTAGATACTTGTTTTATTAGGATGTGTCAGAAGCAACCTGGCAGTTTTGACAAATGCTCTAAATGTGCTAGGAAATGTCATAAGTAAACTTTGTGCCTCAAAAATGGACATGACTTACTCTTCAGCAAATACATTGTGTCTCACCTCAGTTTATCGTGTTGAGGGAGAGAAAGTGCCAGTCATTTGTGCAAAGAAAGGGAGAATGTGTCCATTCTTTTGTAATTGGGCGAAATGGTTAAAATAAGCCTACTCTCAGTACCGCCATGTCTCAGGTGCTAGTAACATTCAAAAGAGATGAGGATTACATGACTTTAATAATCTCTATTCAATGAAGATAATTCACTTTCTGAGGAAAGTGAACATCTCGGATTCTCCTGCTTTCTCAAAGGAAGTTCACTGACTGGACTGGTATAAGATTTTAAGTCTAAGTAGTTTTTCATCTGACATGAGGCCATTTTCTTAATTTCTAATAAATATTGAAATGTTATTTGGGCTCTAATCTCATTACCCAAAGACCACACACATCAGTTTTTACCTTTCTTGAATTCTCAGAAGATTTGGGAGAGTTACTACTGTTAAGAATTGTCAGGGATATGATGCACTTAAGTGGTGGGATTTTCAAAAGCACTCAGTATTGGCCTAAATCTGCGTCCATTGAAGTCAAGTGACAAGTAGGTGGAGAAATAAGTTTGCAGATATATCATGGCTCTAAACACCAATGAGGGAGAGGAATGATTTTACTGAAGTACATAAAGGTTATAACTGGGAGTAATGGGTTGAATTAAGAAAGGGAAAACTTAGGCTGAATATCAGGAAAACCTTCCTGATGGTGAGATGTAGTAGGATGTGGAATAAAACTAAACTAGATAAACACTAGAAAGTATACTTTTGGGAACAATCTGGATTTGTGGGGGAAGGGGACTTGATGACCTTTTAGTATGCATGTCTTCTCTTTGTCTGTGATTCTTGAAACCAATGAAAAAAGCCTTCTGAACCTGAATGAAACCTTGTCTGCCAAGCTCCACCCCAGAGTTACTGGTTAGTAGCTAGCTATGTTAGTAAAATCCTGATATATGAGCTTTCTAATGGAAATAATGACTACAAATCTGACTGAATGAATGGTGCTTCTGTAACAGCATAACACAGCAATTACTTGTTCCCATAATGTATTTTTCCATGTAAAACATTTTACTATGCTGAATTTACTGTTTCTGTAGTAGTTTGCTTGGTTAGCTATAAACTTTTGATCCCTTTCTTTAAAACTCCATACTTCTGAGAATCAGAAAATTTGTTCTTTAGCAAAGATAAAAGCATAAGAAAATGTAAGAGCATAACTGAGCACACGGAAACCCAACTGTTTATTTTATCTCGTCATAACTTCAGCAGTTCAGCCGATGTTTCTTGTCCTAAGCCAACCATACTACAACAGGAATGGAGTGAACTGAACAAGACTCTGAAACTAGTTTTGCATTTCGATAACAGTTCTTACAACTGAAGTTCCTCATCCAGAGCACTGAACCTCCTATATAGTAAGCTAGAATCCCACTGTCATCTTTGCAATCTCTGTGCTGCTTCACATATCTCTCTGTTTCAGTGCTGTACCAAGGGGATACTGTGAATTCACTAGTTTTATTCTTGATAGTAAATTGGACATCAACATTTTGTGGATTGTTTGCAAAAATAAATCCATCGTTAATTCTGGATGTTAAGACCCTCAAAATAGATCACACTTTTAAGATTACAAAAAGATGCTGTCACTTTAAGTTGTTATTAGGCTATTGAAGTCCACTTTGGCTATTTTGATATATGCTACTTGTCCAAATGCACTTTTTTGAACTAAAAATGACCGTCACATTTAAAAGTAGCTTTAAACGCTTGACAATTCTATCACTGTAATTGTTGTGTCAAAGATACATTTCCTTTCTTTAGGTTCTAACACTTTGTAAGAGAATATAGATTCCCCTTTTCTTCTTCGAGTGATTGTGCTTGTGCATTCCACAATAGATGTGCATGCTCACCATGTGCACTGGTGCTGGAAGCTTTTCCCCTAGCAGCACCTGTAGGGGAGTGCCCCTAGCAAACCCTGGAGTGGCGCCACTATGGCGCAGTATAAGGGGCGCTGCGCACTCCCCCCTCTCTCAGTTCCTTCTTGTCGCCAGTGAAGGTGCATCGGAACTGCTCTGCTCCAGCTTTGCTGTAGCTTCCCTCTTGGACTCTGTTAATTCATAGTTAGTAGTACCTGTAGTTAGAAGTAGTTTAGTTTAGAGAAATTGTTGGCAACCTCTGGCACGCGGCTCACCAGAGTAAGTACCCTGGTGGGTCAGGCCAGTTTGTTTACCTGCCGTGTCTGCAGGTTTGACTGATCGTGGCTCCTACTAGCCGCAGTTCACCACTCCAGGCCAATGGGGGCGGCAGGAAGCCGGGGTCAGCACATCCCTTGGCCCGTGCCGCTTCCCGCAGCCCCCATTGGCCTGGAGCGGTGAACTGCAGCCAGTGGGAGTCATGATCGGCTGAACCTGCGGATGCAGCAGGTAAACAAACTGGCCCAGCTGGCGAGCCATGTGCCAGAGGTTGCCAACCCCTGGTTTTGAGTTAGTTTAGTGCACCTGGGTCGGTGCATGCCCTGGGCTTTAAGTCATGTGACACTTGCAAGCAGCCAATGCCTGTGAGTGATCCGCATGCAGACTGTTTACACTGTCTCAGGGAAACCCATCCCAGCAATCGCTGCAAGATTTTCAGATCCTTCAAACCTCAGACCAAGAAGGAGCGGGACATTCAGATCCGAGCCATTTTGATGGAGTTGGCCCTGACCCAGACACCATTGCGCTGCTCCAAGTCAGCACTGAGCACTGCAGCATCAGTGTGTGGCGACCCTTCAGCGCCTTCCACCAGCCGGCCCTGCTCAGGTTGAGCGGAGTAGCCTAGCCCACTCTGAGACAACCTCCCCAGACGTTTGGGTGCCCTCCATGCCGGGGGCCCTGCAAGCAGCCCGAGAATTTCTCTGCTGGTACCAGAGACACTGCAGCTGTTGGCGCCCCAGTCCAGAGGCAAGCCACTGCTCAGATCCCCGCAGTCACCGCTTGGACAATACCGTTCACAGTCTAGGGAAGGTTCCCGACGCCGTTCCCTGCTCAGCGACCACCCCGTGTGCCATCCACGCCAGTCCCTGTTGATCCCCACCAGGTTGTATGGCTGGGTTCTGACTGGCAGGGGTTCCAGGCACCACTCCGCCTCGAGGGACCGTAAACTTTGCAAGGAGAGCGTGCCCTGTAGAGACCGGGACAGATGGCACTGGAGGTCCTTGTCTCTGAGAGGCTACCGTAGCCCTTCGCGGTATGGGCATCTAAGCCATTCCCATTCTTCATCTTGCTTGAGGTCCCTGCCGTGGCACCGCTCCCATGGTCCCAGGCGTCGATAGCCGGCATCTTGCCATCGCGGATCCACCTGTCAGAGCCGGTCGTGGAGCAGCTGCTACCGGCGGTACTCCCACTCCTCCACATCGGGATCACAGTCTAGTGGTCGACACCATTCCCGATGCCACCACTCATCCTGGTCCCAGGATAGCAGCAGATCGTATGCCAGCCCGGCTTCCCTTTGCAGTCATCAGTCAATGGGCCAGGCTAGTCAGGCTGAACAGCCTGCTCCGCTGGTGCCATAGCAGGTGCAGTGGCACCGGGCTCCTTGGCCGGCACCATGGTACCAGTGGGCCCTGTGGCCCCTGATGCAGCCCCCAGTTGTGGCTCTCTTGGTGGCTGGAGCCTCGGAGAGACTGTTGGCCTCCCTTTCTCAACCTCCCACGGAATAGGTGGAGCATTCATCCCCGGTTCTGCACCCACAGTGGAACCAAGTGGTGGGACCTGCGGCACTGGTGGGTACGCAGAGTACCGCACCCCTATCCTCATCCTCCCTGGATGAGGCAATCATGGCCCCGCCTCCGTCTGTCCCACAGGAGGACTCTAAAGCCCACCAGGAACTGTTGAAAAGGGTGGCTTCAAGCCGAGGAGGTGGAGGAAACCTCGGACTCCCTCTTCAATGTTCTCTCGGCTTCGGCACCGGGGAGGGTGGTTCTCCCACTCCATGAGGGGGTGGCAAAGATTTCAAACGCCTTGTGGCAAACCCTGGCTTCCTTGCCCTGCTTCCAGTCCATGGCAAGCATTATCCATGGTCTCCAAAGCTTCTCAACCTCAACAGCACGCACGTACCTCGGTCTACTGGGACACATGGCATCTTGCACCTTCGTGACCAGACATGCCAGACTACGCCTCCGTCCACTTCAGGCCTGGCTCTCATCAGTGTACTGTCCAGGCTGGGACAATTTGGACACAGTGCTCACGGTATCGATGGAAGTCTTAACCTCACTGGTTTGGTGGCTGAACCCCAACTCGGTATGCGGGGGGATGCCATTCCATGCCCCACAGCCCTCCACAGTTCAAACCACGGACGCATCATATCTGGGCTGGGGCACTCACCTTGAGGACCTTCGCCCACAGGGCCTTTGGTCCACACAAGAGATAGCCCTGCACATCAACATACGGGAACTGAGAGCAGTACGCCTGGCCTGTCAGGTGTTCCACGAACACCTTCAGGGCCGTTGTGTCACAGTCTTCACAGACAACACAACAGCTATGTTTTACATCAACAAGCAAGGGGGAGCGCGATCGCCCCCCCTCTGTCAGGAAGCAATTCGCCTATGAGAATTCTGCATAGCCCACTCGATCTACCTGGTGGTGTCATTTCTCCCGGTAGTCCAAAACACCTTGGCAGATTGCCTCAGCAGGTCCTTTCTGGCTCACGAGTGGTCAGTTCACCCGGATGTTATCCATTCAGTTTTCCGGAAGTAGGGGTTTCCCCACATAGACCTTTTCACCTCTCACAAGAATCGGAAGTGCCAGGTGTTCTGCTCTCTCCAGGCGCGCTCCCCAGACTCCCTATCGGATGCCTTCCTGATGCCGTGGAAAGACCACCTGTTTTACGCCTTTCCTCCATTCCCGTTAGTCCATAAGGTCCTTCTCAAGTTACGCAGAGACAAGGCCCACTTAATCTTGATTGCCCCGGTGTGGCCCAGGCAACATTGGTACACCACTCTCCTTGATCTGTCGGTGACCACACCAATTCCGCTCCCGTTGTGGCCGGACCTGATCACTCAGGAGCACGGCCGACTGTGGACCTGCAATCCCTGCATCTCACAGCATGGATGTTGCATGGGTAACTCAATCTGAGCTATGTTGCTCCCGCTCAGTGCAGCACGTACTCTTGGGTAGCAGAAAGCCCTCTGCTAGGTCCACATATCTGGCCAAGTGGAAGCGTTTCTCTTGCTGGTGTGCCCTGATCAATACTGCCCCTCTGGAGGTGCCAGTACCTACCATCCTAGATTATCTATTGTCCTTGAAACAGCAAGGCCTAGCAGTTTCATCCATCAGAGTACACCTAGCAGCAATTTCGGCCTTCCACCCGGGTGAAAACGGGCTATCGGTTTTCTCCAACTCCATGGTCAGCAGGTTCCTCAAGGAATTGGAACGTCTGTACCCGCAAATTTGGCATCCGACCCCTACGTGGGATCTCAACCTGGTCCTATCCAGACTCATGGGTGCCCCGTTTGAGCCGATGGCCACTTGCTTGCTCCTGTACTTCTCCTGGAAAATAGCTTTTCTCGTCACCATCACTTTGGCGAGACGTGTGTCAGAGCTTCGAGCCCTCACGTCGGACCAACCGTATATGGTGTTTCATAAGGACAAGGTACAGCTGCGACCACACCCCACCTTCCTTCCTAAGGTGGTGTCTGCCTTCCATGTCAACCAAGACATCTTCCTTCTGGTCTTCTACCGGAAGCCGCACGCTTCTCAATGAGAACAGCTGCATTCCCTAGACGTTTGCAGGGCCCTCGCCTTTTACATCGAATGAACGAAACCTTTTAGGAGGATGACCCAGCTGTTCGTAGCTGTGGCAGACCGGATGAAGGGCCTCCTGGTCTCCACACAGCGCATCTCATCCTGGATTACATCATGCATCTGTGCATGCTATGACTTGGCTGGGTTCCCAACTACACATCTTACTGCCCACTCTACTGGAGCTCAAGCTTCGTCCTCTGCCTTCTAGGCTCATGTGCCCATACAGGAGATCTGTAGGGTAGCAACTTGGTCATCAGTACATACCTTGGCTTCCCACTATGTGATGGTTCAGTGGTCCTTCACTCCGCGATATCTCACTCCGACCCCACCGCCTACGTAAGGCTTCGGAGTCACCTAATTGGAATCGATATGAGCAAGCGCTCGAAGAGGAAAAGACAGTCACTCACCTTTGTAACTGTTGTTCTTCGAGCTGTGTTGCTCATATCCATTACAAACCCGCCCTCCTTCCCCTCTGTCGGAGTAGCCGTCAAGAAGGAACTGAGGGGGCGCTGGGTCGGCAGAGGCATATATCTGGCGCCATAAGGGTGCCACTCCATGGGGCACCTCAGCTGACCCACTGAGTGTTTCTAGGGTAAAAATCTTCCAACGATTGTGCACGCGGTGCGCACACACCTAATTGGAATGGATATGAGCAACACATCTCAAAGAACAACAGTTACAAAGGTGAGTAACCATCTTTTTCATATGGTCTCTCTGGCTTCCATCATCCTCTCCCTGGATCCTGGGAACTGATATGCTGCCCTTGATCTGCAGGACACCTAGTTCCACACTCATATATTCGAGGGCCACAGGCGTTTCCTCCGTTTCACGGTTGGGCAGGAACACTACCAATTTGTTGTCCTCCCATTTTGCCTGTCCACTGCTGGCAGGGTATTCACAAAGTGTATGTCTGTGGTAGCGGCCTACCTCAGACGTTGGGGGCGGGGGTCCAGATCTTCCCCTATCTCGACGACTGGCTGGTAGAGGGCAGCTCCAGGTTGCAAAAAGACAGTCTTTAAAAATTGAAAGTCAAATCCTAATGAGAATAATAGGAAGGATCACACACACTGTGGCACGTAAAATGTCAAAGTATAATAAAATAGGCCAAGAAAGAATTTGAGAAGCAACTTGTTATAGATGGAAAAACTAACAGTAATTTTGTTTAAACTACATCAGAAGCAGGAAGCTGGCTAAACAGGCAGTGGAACCAGTAGATGACAAAGGTACTAAAGGAGGACTCAGGGAAGACAAGGCCCTTGCACAGAAGCTAAATTAATTTTTTGCACTGGTCTTCAATTCAGAGGTTATGGGGGAAATACCCACTTCAGAGCTATTTTTTTGGGCAACAGATCTGAAGTACTGTCCTAAATTGATTTGTCAGTAGAAAAGGTTTTAGAACAAATTGATAAACTAAACAATAAGAAGTCACCAGGACCATATGGTATTCACCTTAGCGTTCTGAAAAAACTCAATATGAAATTGCAGTACCACTAACTATAGTATGTAACCTATCACTGAAATCATATACTTGATTACCTGCTGCATCTGAAGTGCTCAGGTCTTTGTCAGTTCAGTGAGAGTCCATCTAGCATGCATCTCTGCAGGACACCTTCCAATGGACGGATTTTCTGTCTTTTCACAGCCTGTCATTTCCAGATTTTAAAGGGGATTTCTTAGCATCTATCATCCTGTTTCTGATCTGTTACCTTCATGAGACCTAAATTTAATGCTGTCTTGCTTGTTGGTTCTCTCTTTGAACCTTTGATAACATCTCTGAAAACCATGTTCTTGATGGCTGTTAGTTGTGCAAGGAGAATCTTAGTCCATACCGCAAATTTGTGCCTAAGGTAGTATCAGCATTCCACCTCAATGAGAGTATTCATCTCCCGCTGTTCTTTTAAAAATATCATTGCTCCAAGGCCAAAGAAAAGCTTCACATCTTGGATGTTTGGAGGGCTCTGGCATTTTACCTCGACCACAAAAAGTCTTTCAAATCCTCTGCCGGACTCTTTGAAGTCTATGCTGAAAGGATCAAAAGGGAACCTGTTCCAGCTCATTGTATTTTACACTGGATTTTTGACTGTATCAAGCTTTGCTACAATCTTGCTAAAGTCCATACTCCACCATAATAATGGCCCACTCCACTAGCATTCATTCCACTTTATCAGCCTTTTTTGAGCAACATTCCTGAAACTGACATTTGCAAGGCAGCAACAATGCTCGTCTGTACATAGCTTCTCTAGATACAACACTATTACTCAGGCTTTCTGGGATGATTCCTGTTTTGGCAAATCAGTCTCTCTTCAGCTAATCCAAAGTCCCAGCACTCATAAGAAAACTGCTGGTGAGTCACCCACAGCGATACATATATGTGCACAATCACTCAAAAGAGAAAAAATGGTGTTTTAGAAGAATGAAAAATAACAGTAAGCCTGCTATGGTGATTTCTAAGAGGAAGACCATATAATAACATACATATTATGTTTTTAACATACATGTAATCTGATATTCTATAGCAGGGGTCGGCAACCTGTGGCATGCATGCCAAAGATGGCATGCGAGCCGATATTTAATGGCATGCTGCTGCCTGCCACCTGCCGGGGTCCTGGCCCCACTCAGTTCCCCTGCCCACCGCTCTCTCCTGCGGGGGCAGGAGGCAGAAGCTTGGTCCTGCTGGCAGCCAAGCTCCCCCGTCCCCTGCTTCTTCCTCCAGCGTGGTGCTTTCCTGCCCCTCCTCCTCTCCTTCCCTGTGCCGATCAGCTGATTGCCCTTGCGAGGGGAGAGGGAGCGGAGCTGCAGCATGCTTGCTGCTCCGGGGAGGAGGCAGAGAAGAGGTGGGGATGGGGCCCTGGGGAAAGGGGTGGAATCGGGGTATATCCCCTCCAGCCCCCCTGCCCTGAGCACCCTCACGAGCCGAGCACCCCAGCCCTCTGCCCTGACCCCTGCACCCCCCCACACCCCATGCCCTGACTCTTGCACCTCCCCACCCCCACCTGGAGCACCAAACAGGAGCTCCTGCACACACACCCACATTCCCGCCTGCACCCCCAGTCTGGGGTCCCAGCCGTCAGCCCCACTCAGCCCACTGCCGGTCTGGGGTCCCGGCTGCCAGCCCCTTGCCAGCCGGGGGTCCCGCAGGCCCCGCTCAGCCCACTGCCGAACTAGGTGAACGGAACCCCAGGCCAGCAGCGGGCTGAGTGGGCCAGAAGCGTAAGATCAGCATTTTAATTTAATTTTAAATTAAGCTTCTTAAACATTTTGAAAACCTTGTTTACTTTACATACAACAATAGTTTAGTTATATAATATAGACTTATAGAGAGAAACCTTCTAAAAACGTTAAAATGTTATACTGGCACGCGAAACCTTAAGTTAAAGTGAATAAGTGAAGACTTGGCTCACCACTTCTGAAAGGTTGCCGACCCCTGTTCTATAGAATGTTCCTTTTTTTATTTTTAAAAATCATTTAAACATCAATCAGTAAGAAAAGAGAAGATTATTAAAACCGGAGCTGTTTAAAAATCTGTATATAGAGAGACAAAACACATACTGTAACGTAAATAACAACTACTACAACCACGATAACAAAGCAGTTACTTGGAGTCCTGAAAAACCACTAAGGAGGAAATCCTGGTGCCATTGAAGTCAATGGCAAAATTCTCATTGACTTCAGTGGGGCCAGATTTTCACCCCCAGGATTTTATAAATAGACCAAACAGTTCACTAGGCACATTAACAAGACAGGAAAAAAAACCTAGTACTTTTTCCAACTAAGTTAAAGTGCAATTGTAAGTTATACAACAGGCTCTAAAAAAATCAAATTGTAGTTTAATTAAATTAAATTACACGTGTTCAATAAGTATCACCCATTGATAGAGAATTTTAATTTAAGGGAAATATTTCCTTTCTCTAGTATAATTGTAGTTGTTTATATAGAATTACCAAGCAATGAATATAAAACTAAACTTAATAAAATGGCAAGTGATGTTCATGCTCCTCTTCAGTATCAAGCTCGCTAGTATCTTTACAAGCGAGCTGTGAAGAAAGGAAAGCCTGGTCTTCATCAAAAGTGTAAAATAAGTACATTTTATAAGTACATAAAATTTGAAAGGACATAAGGCAGAAGCCTAAAGACAGAACTTTAGCTCAGAGAAACAATAATTAATTCTCTGAACCAGCACAGATTTTTGAAACATATTAGAAAATACACATTGTTTTTATTTTGCTAGAAAAGATTACTTCTATTTCCTGACCTGATTTATGAGCCATGCACAATCAACAGCTGATCAAAAAGAGTACAATCAGCACATGATTCTGCAAAAAGAAGAGATGAACAACTGCTGTTAGAGATGAAACAGTTTAAGTATGGAAAGGGGAAGATTAAAATCACAAATAGAAGTTAAAAGTGTTGACATAAATTTGTACAAATCTTCCTTTTTATGATTTTCAAGAAAACCCAGGACATTAGGCTTCAAGAAAAATTTTCTAAGGTTTCATCACAATGGGCTATAATCCTGATTGAAGCTTTTTTTTAGAATATCAGTAATAAATAATGCATTTCTGCCTAGGGAAGTTGTTACTTATCTTTAATTACCACACCAATGAGAGTCACAGTGCTTTTTCTTAGGTTTTCACAGCAATCAGATTGTGTTGGATTTCATTAATACTTATTTCAACAGATTATATTTTTCTCTCCAACTCGTATGTTTTTAGATACTACATCTAGTTTACTTTCAATGGAATCAAATTCTGTATTACATTCAAGACATACAGTGACAAAAACCAAGATTGCATGTGCAATTACACGGTCATATACTGTTTTTCATATCTTATACAACTTTTTCTATACAAGGAAATGTGAATCGTCTTGTACTTCTATGTACATTGAAACAGAAAGTAAGAAGAAAGTAATTTATATTATGCAAGGTGCACATTGTAAATGGTTGAGGTTTTTTAAATGACACCAGAATTAGGTAGTTATTAACCCTGGCCCACAAAGAAGGTGTCAGGGATAGAGCAGCTTTTTACAGTTTTATTTTTATGAGGTAGCTTGATGTTACATTTACAAAATAGAAATTAATATTACATTTTATAATTTCCAAACTTCTGCATGTTTAAAGTAACTAAAATATTATTTTACAGATTTTATTTTTTAAGAGAATAATTTAGCAATTTTCACTTCTGTTTGGTATAATGTGTGTGTGTGTGTGTGTACTTTCCAGAATTTTAATGTTAATGAATGATTCTGAGGCTATTGTGTTTAAATAGCAGATAGATGAGACGCTATTGTTAGTGATTTTAGTAACAAGAAAAATGTGACTCAAGCAGAAAAAATAAATATTTCCAGTGTTCCCATGAGTTGACACCAGTTAAATCCCAGGCCAGATTTCTTAGTAATTCATGAACCAAAAGCACATCTCCCCACACATCAGTCAGGTCTTGCAGATAGGAAAATGTTCTGCAGCTCAACTCCTCTTGGGCCTTGTGCTTGTTATCCACTGAGAGGAAGGCAAGCTTACTGCAGGACAGCTAGCTAAATGGTACCCAGTGCAATAGCAACAGAGTTTTGATCTGCTGTCAAATAATTTTACCTTTAAGAGAAATAAAATTCTTATAAATCTGAAGCACAAGAATATACTACACCTCTACCTCGATATAACGCTGTCCTTGGGAGCCGAAAAATCTTACCGCATTATAGGTGAAACTGTTATATTGAACTTGTGTTGATCCACTGGAGTGCGCAGCCCCGCCCCTCTGGAGCATTGCTTTAATGTGTTATATCCAAATTCGTGTTATAGCGGGTGGTGTTGGTAGTTGTATATCACTAAGGCTCCATGTTTGTCACGGAGGTCATGGAAGTCACAGATTCTGTGACTCCTGCAGCGGCCTGTGCAGCTGGCTGGGGAGCCACTTGAGCAGCTCGGGCAGCCCTTGGGCCAGTTGCACCAGCTGCTGCTGGGCAGTCTCAGGGCCCCCCAGCAGCAGGAGTTTGGGTATGGCGGGGCTCAGGGCTGGGGATTGGGTGTGGTGCTTACCGGGGAGGTGGAGGGGCACCTCCCTGGAAGGGCGACAGGAACTCCCTTTCCTCAGCTCCTAGCTCCATATGGTGCCTCAGCCTGCGGGCACCACCCCCGTAGCTCCCATTGGCTGCAGTTCCCAGCCAACGGGAGTTGCAGAACCAGGGCTTGGGGCGGAGCAGAGGCAGCACATGGAGCTAGGAGCTGGAGGTTGCTGCTTCCCAGGAGCCAGCTAGGGAACCTGCCCCAAGACTCCCCTGCCGCTCCCCCCTCAGCACCCTCCCCCTAGGCAATACCCCTTCCCCCAGCAGCCGCGGTGCCCCCTGGGCTGCAACCCTCCCTCCCCAAAACACTCGTGCCCCTCTTCCCCACAGCTTTCATCATGGGTATATAGTACAAGTCAGGGACAGGTCAGGTATGTGGATTGAGACACAGTCCTTCCCCAAAATCCTAGGAGATTCCAAGAGCCCCAAATCCATGGAGTTCTTACACCCAAGAGAAATAAACCATTCCCCCCAGCTTCCTCCCCCCTCCCTTTTCCTGGGAGAGACACCGGGATTTAACTACAGAGGGATACCTCCCCCTCCCCTTTCCCTGAGAATCCACCCAAGTCCTTAATAGAAAATAATTTATTAAAGAATAAAAAGAAAAGTTACTGTCTCTGTAACCAAATTGGAACAATATACAGGGTCTAAACTTATCAATCTCTGGAGAGAATTCCCCCTCCCTTCTTTCTCAGTAAAAGCAATTACAGTACCGACTTAAAGAAATTCTATAGCAAAACACAGAATTGCAAATACAGAAATAAAAGTATAAGAATACTAGTTCCTTGCTAATACTCACTAGCTTGAAAAGAAGAATTTGTTGCAGAAACCTGGGAGGACTTGATTAAGATGTCTGGACTCTCTTAATTCCCAAGAGAGACTCTCTAAGAAAACAAAGAACAGGGAAAAAACTTCCCTCCACACGGATTTGAAAATAATCTTGTCCCTCATTGATCCTCTGGTCAGGTGTCCACAGGTACTGCTTGTTAACCCTTTACAGGTAGACAAAACCTTAACCCTTAACTAACTGTTCATGACACATCCTGTGACCTGTCCATGACTTTTACTAAAAATACCTGTGACTAAAATGTAGCCTTAACTATCACACATTGTATGCATTCTTTGATTATGGTAATAGACCTGATCTGTCAAAGAGAAAATATACATGTGTATGTGTTGTTTACATAGATGAAGAGAGATAAATGGAAAGGACAACTTTGGTTGGAAGGAAGCCTGGAAACTCATTTAGGTCTATCATTTCTGTAAATCATATCATACTGACATTATGCTAACTTTTGTGTGTTGCAGTGTTGCTACAGTGGAGCTGTTAATTGTTGTAAATGAACAAAATCACCCCCTACTGTCTAAATGTTAATAGCACAGCAGGAAAAACACTGCTGCTTTTGCAATTTGTTCACCATTAACTCACACAGAGAGCTTGATGACTATAGAGGAATTTCTTTGGTGATTGTTCCCAGCTCTGTCCTGCTGTCAGTAATAAGAGTTGTGAACTAAAAAGTGATGAAGAAAAGCACTGTTCCTGCCTCTATGCAAGAGCACTTTATGCATTTGCATTTTTAAAAAGTCGCTTATGAAAAAATACTGGTAGGTGAGAGTGGTAAGAGAGATGTTATCCCATTAATATAGTGGTAAAACTCCCACTGATGATTAGGGTGTTAGAATGCATAAGGACATCAGAATAGATCTAAATGCACATTTTAAACAAATATCTTTCTGGGCTGCTTTGCTGTAATTTTGTCTTACTTATCACTGAGACCTGTAGTAAACGCTGGAAAATGTACTCCTTGTATGTTTTTTGAGATTTCATAAATGTTTAGAAAAAGGATTACAAATTTGGTTTTGCAGTCCTTAATCCAGGCAAAACTCTCCATTAATTTCAATGAGTTTTATCTGATAAAATCTGCAAATTAGGGACCTGTGTATGATAAATTCTTTGTGTGTTAGCATTGTGTATGCTCATGTATTGAACATTTAACAATAATTGTTAAAAAGCACAAATATTTTTCTTGAAGAGTTTACAGAGCCAATGTCCCTGGAGCAAATTCTGTCCTGCTACTCCTGTGCAATTCCTACTGAACTCAGTGTATGCCACTGACGTCAATGGAGCTTGCATGCATGTATCTGACAACAGAATTTGGCTCTGTCTTTCAGAGCCTTGATCCTGTTTTAATATTTTTTGTCACCTGTCACTCTATCAGAGAATTTCCCTATTCAGGAAAGCAGGAACTTAAAGTTAAGCATGTGCTGCTGTCTGAATAGAGATGTTTTCCCAAATCAGGACTGGAGCGCTCTGTTTTCCTCTTCTGCTTTCTTTTAATGATGCTTTCTGTAAGGATCATGAATCACAGAAAAAATAATAATTTCTTGCAGATAAAGACTGTGTGGATTAATGGCAACTACTTATCCAGCTCTAGACATATTTAACACTGACAAATTGGAAATTTTATGTCTGATTACATTTTAATAAATTGTAAATTGAGTGATTTTTCATAATTTTAGTTACATGATCATTCTCGAACTAGTTTTAACTGAGTGATGCATATGTAGTGTGTTAGATGGTGCTTACTTTACATTTCAGTTGAAATGAGGGCTTCAGTGCTAATAGATTTTACATGTTTATTTAGATGCATTAAGAATAACAAAAGCCTGTTAAACTAGGTGTATTTAGATGTCACTTCTATATGCAGTTACATAGACATTAATCTTAGGAAACCAGTCTGTGTTCTATTAATATAAATGAATGGCCTTAATAAATTCCCAAGTATAGATATACCACCTAGTGGTAAAAAATGCTGGTGTTTCTCATTCACACAACGCATGTTGAAAACTCAATGTTTAAAAGAATGTATGCAGTATAGTTGTAGCCATGTCAGTCTCAGGATATTAGAGAGACAAAGTAGGTGAGGGAATATCTTTTATTGGACCAACTTTTGTTAGTAAGAAAGACAAACCTTCAAGTCATGCGGAGCTATTCTTCAGGTCTGCAAATGTTACCCACACAAAATTCTCTATTACACACACTCTAGGGCACCTGCCTTTACCTAGTTCCTAGGGCTCAAGGCTTCCACCTCTACCTAGTTCCTGAAGTTCAAGGCATAACCCTGTTGATTTAGGCACCCCCACCCTTTCCCAGTTCCTAGAGCTTCAGGCAAAAGGCATCTAACTTTATCCCTTAATGGGCTCCAGGCTCTACTTCTCCGTGGACTCAGGGCTTAATCTTTTGGGGATTTACGGGGTCTTTTACCAGTGAAGGAGCCTTACACAGTAATATCCTACTTAACCTCTATTTATTAACGATCACCAAAACAGAATGCACACGCTAAGTATACAATGCTCATCACTCCCAATAAGGCAGACGTACTTTTCCTGCTGGCCAGTCAGGATCAGGTAATCTGGGGAACTCCAGATTCTGCAGGGTGTTGAGGTCTGGGAGCTCTAATCTTGGGGCTGTGTCCTGGAGTTGGTTCCAAAGACCTTCCTTTTGGACCTCAGTTTATATAGTGACAGATTTCAGAGTAGCAGCCATGTTAGTCTGTATCTGCAAAAAGAACAGGAGTACTTGTGGCACCTTAGAGACTAACAAATTTATTTGAGCATAAGCTTTCGTGGGCTACAGCCCACTTCATCAGATGCATAGAATGGAACATATAGTAAGAAGATATATATACTGTGATAAAGTTCCTCTTCTACCTTGGTGGGTCCTGCACTTACTGGCAGATTTTGCTTGCCTCAGAGATTCACAGTAGCCCTCAGTTTGGCCACTTTTGTGGCTCAGATCTGCTGTTCACTCAGATAACCTCATCGCTGGCCAGTATGGGGGGGGGGGGAGTAAGAACAATCCCTGCAGTTTCTGCTGATCCACCATGTAGGTCAGGGAACAGCCCAGAGACCTTCCCCTCTGGTGGTACCTCCTGTGTTGGATCAGGAGTTGGGAGGTTTGGGGGGAACCCAGGCCCGCCCTCTACCCTGGGTTCCAGCCCAGGGCCCTGTGGACTGCAGCTGTCTAGAGTGCCTTCTGGAACAGCTGCGTGACAGCTACAATTCCCTGGGCTACTTCCCCATGGTCTCCTCCCAACACCTTCTTTGTCCTCATCACAGGACCTTCCTCCTGATGTCTGTTAACGCTTGTACTCCTCAGTCCTCCAGCAGCACATCGTCTCACTCCCAGCTCCTTACGCACACCTCACTAACTGGTGTGAGAGTCTTTTTAAACCAGGTGTCCTGATTAGCCTTAATTAATTCTAGCAGCTTCTCAATTGGCTACAGGTGTCCTAATTAGCCTGCCTGCCTTAATTAGTTCTAGAAAGCTCCTGAGTGTTCTGGAATAGTCCCTGTTATCTTACCTAGGGAAAAGGGACCTGCTTAACCTGGAACTAATGTATCTACCTTCGACCACTCTCTTGTAGCTATCTGGCCTGACCCTGTCACAATATATACAGAGAACATGAAAAGGTGGACGTTGCCATACCAACTCTAAGAGGCTAATTAAGATGAGCTATTATCAGCAGGAGAAAAAAAACTTTTGTAGTGATAATCAAGATGGCCCACTTCAGACAGTTGACAAGTTTATATAGTGAAACTTGAGTCTTGGTTAGTTGTACCTTAACCAATCATTTTACTAAAATATTGCTAAAAAAAAATTTAACCAATCCTAACATAATGTAAAACAATTATTTAACCAATCATACCCCACTACCTTAATTGATTTATACCTAGCAAAATTAATTATGTAACACACAGAAACAATCAAAGAACCAGACCGAGATCATACAGATAAACAATAGAGAAGTGGGGACCATAAAGATAAAACAATAAAGAAGTGGGGATTTCACAACCACTACTATTGATAGTGATTTCTTGCCAGACAGGATGTTATCAATGTAAGTTTTCTTTAACCATCTTAAGATCTGTTTCTTTATCTGGTTATGGTGGGTGCTATTAGGCCAGGATTGCCTTCTTAACAGCCTGATATTACATTGTTTTATTGTAATTTAGATGAAATGTGAGACTGTGACTTTCTGCTTCTTAGCTAGTGGCTGCTGCTCTCCTAATATGGCTGCAGACAAAGGGTTTGGGCCCTACAATATGGCTACAGGAAAAGGCCTTATCCTTACAGGAAAGGAACTCCCAGCATCACAGCTAAATGCAAGATGTAACAGATTGTTTAGCATAAGTAGTTAGCACATATTGTAAGGGATCATTCAAGGTGAAGTGGCCAGTCACAGGACTAAAAGATGGGTTTAGTTGGGTTACAGTTGGGTTAATAAGCTATAAATCCAGTGTGTCTGTTCAGTCTGTGATTTTTATTGTCGAACAGTGTTATGAATTTAAGTTCCCACGCTCATCTTTTGAATGTGTTGTGCAGGTTTTCTTTGAGGGTGCGGATTGATATAGAGTGATTGCTTTGTGAAAAGTGTTCACCCACAGATAATAGGGTGTATTTGTCTTTTATATTTTCCTGTGTGAGTTCATTTGAGAGCATAGTGATCGTCTGGTTTTAAATAATTGTTATTGCGGCATTTAGTGCACTGGATGAGCTGTACTACATGTTGTGACAGGCATGTATAGGATCCACAGATCTGGAAAGGTGTGTTGTGGGGATTGTTGATCATTGTGCCAGTGAAGATATGTCTGCAGGTTTTACATCTGTTGTTCTGGCAGGGTCTAGTGCTGCTTTGAGTTGGTGTGTCCTGGTCTGTGAATCCCTACGTTGGAATTCTCCCATAACTTTGCATTAAAATTCCAATTAGTTACTCTTAATATATGCCATACACTTTTATTTTTATCATTACATTAATACATCATTTAAAAAAATAAAGTATAATTAATAAATGCAACCACAGTTCAAACAGCCTACACTGAGGAAAAATGTTGACCGTGGAGATAAATATATTTATTAATGATGAAAAACATCCAATTTTCTCCTAATATAACCAATGCTAAATTTAGCAGCCACTTACATTGAGTGTTCTTTGTTAGCAAAGTGAGATCTTGCAAATGTGCGTTTTCAAATGTCTGTTTGAAATGTGTCCATTACAGGATGTCATAGGCATAATTAAAAATGTAATTTTTGTCTCACAGTTCATCCCAACCTTGTTACTCTACTTTCTGAAAGTGGAATTGTCGTCTTTTTCCTCCATTTCATTGTCGCATTCTGGAACATTCTGTTCCCACTGTTGTTAGGGGAAGCCTTGCTCAAAGAGACAGTCCTGTCTTGACTCTTAAAAGTAGCAAGTCTCAGGCTCATCCAAGTCTTTGGTGGTATGGAGTTCCATAGTCCATGGGCTCCTCTTTTAAGTCCTCTCGGCCAGAAAGCTGTCTGCCACTAGGTTTAGGACTAGAAACTGCCGTATTGAATTAAACCAATGGTCCTTCTGGGTTAGTATCCACTCTCTAACAGAGTCCAGTACCAACTCCTGCAGAGGAAGGTCCAGGAAACTTAATAACAAGCAATTATGGAATAACCTGCCCATGGGAGAAGTGAATTCCTTTTCTCAAATGGTTAGTGGTTTACTTGTGCCCTGAAGCATGAGGGTTTAAGTGCTGTTAACATTTTTTATGTAATATAATCCATCCGATATGCATGTTTACAGGGAAATTTTCTTTTTTCAAAGTTGTGATGCACATCGCAATATGGTCTCTAATTTTACTGTGTAAAATACATACAGGCACTGCTATTGCCTAACCTACCTTGTTTTTCTCTCTTGTAATAAATCCATAACCCCATAATAAATGGGAAACTGTTCCACAACCAGGGTAGGGGACAGTACCTTCTGTCTACTGCACTACATTACTTTTGGGGATTTGTTTGTGGTTTTTTTGTATGTTTGTTTATAATATGTGATCAAGGGATTGTAGCTTTGATGAGCCATAACACTATGTAAATGTTAAAACACTAATATTTATTACTACATATAGTTAGGAATACAGATGTGTAAATACAGCTTTGCTAATAAACTATGTAGCTTTGTTGTTGAATTTGTGATCTTGGTTAGTGCTTATTCAGTAGCTTTTGCCATGACTAGCAAATTTCCATATAGATGACAATAACATTTAGCATTTACTATATAGCATTTTTCATCCCTAGAGCTCAAAGTATGTTATGAAAGAAGTTATTTAGTATTAGTTTTGCAGATGGGCCTATGTGAATTGTCCATGGTTACACAGCTGGTCAGCAGTAATGCTAAGAATAAATGCAATTTTCCTGACTCCCAGTCCTGTGTTCTATTAAATGAACCTGTTGCCTCCCAGCCCCTTTGTCTCACTGGATAACCCTGTGGTGTCAAGACCAGCTCTATATGGCTATTTTCCTAGGTGCAAGTCTAGTAACATGTAAATCTATGAAAAAACTTTGCCTGGTCACTTTTTAAAAACTCAATACCTTTCATTAAACAGAGCTTTTCAGTACATTTGTATATGAAACTAATTTTCAGTTGATTTTCATAGTTGAACTGGGATCGTCTACCAGCGTAATTTCCATAATGTCATTTAATGTTACTTATTAAGCCAAAAGGGACTGAGTGCGCAGACCATTTATTTTTAATTTTTGCGTTTATAGATACTTGTTTCATAGTGGCAATCCAGAGCATCCAGGAGATATTCTACTAAATACTACAGTGGAGGTTCTGCCTTTTAAGGTATGAATACATTAATATCTGTCCTTTCAACATTAGAGTAAAAGCAAAACTCCTAATTTCTAATGACATTTGGATTGGGAAAATATGGGTGTCTCTTTTATTGGAATTGAAAACCCCTTATCTCATCACATTTCTTCCTCTTTACTTTAAACAGACCTTATTTACAAAGAGCAGAGAGTTTCATTCAGAATAAAGCTTGGTAAAAGGAAGATGGGTAATCTGGAGGAGAACAGTGTTTACTCATCTACTTTTGTCTAGCTGCTGCTTTTTTTTGTTTGTTTGTTTAAGAATTGGATTTTGGAGGAATTGGCTTCACTCCGCTTCCTCATTTTTCATCCACTGAGTGTCCAGCCTTAAAGATCCTGCACAAATCCAGCTAAGCAGATATTTTGGCATCTTAATTGTCAAGTTAATAGAACAGAGTCTGAAACTTTCTATTCCTTCTACACAGCCAGCCTGGATTTTACCTCAAGATGGCAATGCAGTGAATAAAGTCAATTCCAGTCTGAAGTCAGACTCTAACCACTGTACCTAAAGGAGAATCTTTAGTCTTTTTCACCACAAAAATTTATATTCCAATAGCAAAGACATTACTCTTTTTATACCTACTGAAATAACCCTCTTTTTGAAGTAATCTAAAGTATTTGTGTCTGATCTCATTGCAAACGATACACATCTGATGCAGATATTTTCAGCTGGAAGAACCCTGACCATTGTGTCTGGAAGATTAACATATGATGATTCAAAGTGTTATCAGAGCAGTGATCGTGCTAGTATTCCTTTCTCCCCTACTTTATTCCCATCTGCCTCCCCCACACAAATCCTACCTTCAACACTCATGAGATATTACTTCACAATTTTAATCAAAACAATGACCCACTCTCCTCTCCCCACTTTCTTGTGTTGTGAGAGGCCAGACTTATTGATGTTCATACATACATTATAAGAGTGAAATTATAAAAAAGAAATAACTGACCAAAATGCAAAAATTATTTAGAGAGCTGCATAATTTCAGAATGGAAATATCTTTAGCCAAATTCAGAACTGGCATAAACAGGCGTGAAATGGAGTTGTACCCGAATTAGGCCTAAATTTGGCTCATCATATTTACATTCTACTGGGTAGAGTTATTTTGCTTTAAGTTCACTAGTTTTACCTTGGAGGTCAGCTGGAAAAGATGGGAAACATTTCATACAGGACCAGGTGAAGAGTGTTGTAAATCAGATTGTATCTTGATATCCCTTTCTTCTGATGTTTGATTCTTGTTGATTCGTCAACAATATTTTTCTTTGAAGAAATCCATATATTTATCATGTATACAATTCTAAACATTATTAAAATTAATTTAATACAGTTTACATTTCATCATACTATTTTTACATGTCTAAATAAAGCCCAAAGATGTATAGAAAGACAACTAGAAGCCTATAAAAGGGGCTAAAATATGTTGCCAACTCTTGTGATTTTTATCGTGAGTCTTGCCATATTTGTTGTTTTTCTTAAATCCTTAGTTTCTTGAGTCAAGTGATTACATGAGGGTATTAGCCTTTTTAAAGGAAAACAAAAAATAAAGTAATTTTCTAGCCCTACTGATTGCAGAGAAAACTTTGAAAGTGGTGGACGTGATATATCTTGACTTTAGCAAAGCTTTTGATACAGTCTCCCACCGTATTCTTGCCAGCAAGATTGGATGAATGGACTATAAAGTGGATAGAAAGCTAGCTAGATGGTTGGGCTCAACAGGGAGCGATCAACATCTTGATGTCCAGTTGGCAGCCGGTATCAAGCAGAGTGCCCCAGGGGTCTGTCCTAGGGCCAGTTTTGTTCAACATCTTCATTAATGATCTAGATGATGGATGGATTGCACTCTCAGCAAGTTTGTGGATGACACTAAACTAGGGGTAGAGGTAGGTATGCCAGAGGGTAGGGATAAGGTCCAGAGTGACCTAGACAAGTTGGAGGTATATAAAATCATGAGTGGTGTGGAGAAAGTGAATAAGGAAAAGTTATGTACTTGTTCCCATAATATATAAACTAGAGGCCACCAAATGAAATTAATGAGCAGCAGGTTTAAAACAAATAAAAGGAAGTTCTTCACACAGCACACAGTCAACCTGTGGAACTCCTTGCCTGAGGAGGTTGTGAAGGCTAGGACTATAACAGGGTTTAAAAGAGAACTAGATACATTCATGGAAGTTAAGTCCATTAATGGCTGTTAGCCAGGATGAGTAAGGAATGATGTCCCTAGCCTCTGTTTGTCAGAGGGTGGAGATGGATGGCAGGAGAGAGATCACTTGATCATTACCTGTTAGGTTCACTCCCTCTGGGGCACCTGGCATTGGTCACTGTCGGCAGACAGGATTCTGGGCTAGATGGACCTTCGGTCTGACCCAGTATGACCATTCTTATGTTCTTATGGAGGATTGGGCCAAAAGAAATCTGATGAGATTCCACCAAGACAAGTGCAGAGTCCTGCACTTAGGGCAGAAGTATCCCATGCACTGCTACAGGCTGGGGATCGACTGGCTAAGTGGTAGTTCTTCAGAAAAGGACCTGGGGATTACAGTGGACAAGAAACTGGCTATAAGTCAACAATGTGCCCTTGTTGCAAGAAGGCTAACGGAATATTAGGCTACATTAGTAGGAACAATGCCAGCAGATTGAGGGAAGTGATTATTCCCCTCTATTTGGCACCTGTGATGCCACATCTGGAGTATTGTGTCCAGTTTTGGGCCCCCTACTACAGAAAGGATTTGGACAAATTGGAGAATCCAGCGGAGGGCAACGGAAATTATTAAGTGGCTGGGGCACAAGACTTAGGAGGAGAGGCTGAGGAAACTGGTCTTATTTAGTCTGCAGAAGAAAAGTGAGGTGGGATTTGATAGCAGCCTTCAACTACCTGAAGCAGGGTTCCAAAGAGGATGGAGCTAGGCTGCTCTCAGTGATGGCAGATGACAGAACAAGGAGCAATGGTCTCAAGTTGCAGTGTGGGAGGTCTAGGTTGGATATTAGGAAAAACTGTTTCACTAGGTGGGTAGTGAAGCACTAGGGAATGGGTTGCCTAGGGAGGTGGTGGAATCTCCATCCTTAGAGATTTTTAAGGCCCAGCTTGACAAAGCCCTGGCTGGAATGATTTAGTTGGGGTTGATCTTGCTTTGAGCAGGAGGTGGACTAGATGACCTCCTGAGGTTTCTTCCAACCCTAATCTTCTATATTCTGTGACCTGAGGACTTGTCTACATATGGATATCCAGAAAAATTAATCCAAATTAACTAAAGATGTGAATTTGAAGTAGAATTAGCTAAACCTCATTCACTTCCAAAGTGAATTAAACTAAATTGAATTAAAGCCACTTTAATTCTGAATAACCCTATCAAGCATTTTTGATTAATCACCAGGAATTCCCCAGAGTAGAACCTTTGGATTTAGATCATCTGACCTTGGATGCAATTACTAGACTGTTCACATTTCTTTCTTCAGTTTCGTTTTTCTATCTCTTTATTAAAGAGAGCTTACTGGTATCCATCCCCTTTGTACATGGAGGGTCTCTTCTAGAGGCATTATGTATTGGAGAATTACAAATACTGTATTTTTCACATTGATCTTCATCTCAAATATTTTTTTACCAAAAGTAAATTAGGGATTTCACAGATCCCAGGAGATAGTCCTCCCATCATTTTCTACAAACCCTATGCATCCAAAAGCAAAGCTCCAGCAAATATTTGATGTCCACCAAGCTGTTAAGATCTACCTGGCAAGAATGTAAATGTATAGAAAAGTCATCCAGCAACAAAAGCCAAAAAAAGGCATCTAAAGCATTAATTGTTAGATAGCTGGAGTATTGCATTAAAGAAGCCTATGAAGCAGGCTTACAGGAAAGATAAAGCTCTTCAAACAAGGACATTATTTACTTCCTGGACTGGTAAATGTAAGGCAGCATCAGTCACCTAATTAAGCATTCACCAGGCGCTAGGAATTGGACACAGGCCTTGACAGATGCTGCCTTAGTAGGAGGGTATTGCATACAGTACTATGATACCTAATAATCTCTTAAAGTATCATTGCTTCAGTAGTCTTGCTTGTGGCCTACCCTTCCTTGGGGCTTTCCCACTATAGGAATGGTGAGCCTCGGTAAGAATGAGAAAGTTGATAACTGCTGATACTTCTCTGAATACCCCGGCACAATGTTCTGACCCACCTGTTAATTGGAAGTAAGTAAAAGTTGTTTGAGGATAGATTGTTCTGTAGATAGACTTACTCAAGTGGAAGTCGATTGTTAATTGTTGTTCTAGTGTTACAAACGGAGCTGTGTTTTAGCTTTGGAAGCATTCTCAGTTTGTGGAAAAAGCAGCCAACCCCAATGTGGGCGATAAATTTCTGATCCTGCCTCCTCAAACTGCAGATGAGAACAAAAACCAACTATAGGAATATGATAAGCCTGGATACTCAAAAGAGAAATCAGCAAGTATCTGGTTTCTTTCTGAATACAGCAGGTAGATGAGCTAGACCTATTTTAAGATTAAAGTATGCTGTATGGTTTCATGAGTGTCCTTTGGGTGGGGAAGAGGTTACTTAATCTTTCTCTCCCCAAATCCGCCGTGGAGCAGGCTTTACCCGAGTGTCTTTTCTGTTGTGTATGCCAGTATCTGCAATATCCTTGTGCTTCATCATATGAGTTGTTATGAGTGGTACTTTTCTCTTCTACCCTGAAGCCAAATACAGTCAGTTCTGGAATGGGTTATTTTTTTGTTTTTGTTTTGTTTTAAGAAAAGCCTGTGCTATAAATAACATCTGTTTGCTCATGGAAATAGTAGGCCGGTTCAGAGTTTTAGGAAAGTGTTCTAAATAGAGAACGAGGGCACCCACGTTTTGTTCTAGCTTGCAGATTTATTACATACATGCAAAATAAGTTTTCTTTTTTTTCTTTTTCTTTTTTTTTTTGCCTGTTTTATTTTAGAATGAAGACTTGGTATTAAGCAAAGAAACCAAAGACAAACGCTTGGAGGATGGTTATTTCAGGATAGGTAATACTGTGCACCATAGAACAGCAATGTTCGTTCTTTACAAACATGGAAATAGAAATAAAATTTGTTTTATTACTATATCAATTAGTAAAATGTTTTGTTTTGTTTTGTTTTTAAAAGCCTTTATATGTTTCTGATCATTCTCATTGCGTAACTGACCTTGTAAATGTTACTTGCCCTTTTCAGGTTGATTTAATGAATGAAGTTCTGATGTGATTCTTAGTTGTAGTGGAAAAAAGGATTTTATTCATCACTTTTTAAAGTATTATAGTTAAAGTTTTTATTTATTTTAGCTTTGGTCTATTAATAGCCTTTACAACAACATATTTATTCATTCTGATATAATCAAAGTTTCTACCAGCAGGCATACCAGTATCCATACATGCTTAATGTAGTTTATATATATTTAAGTCAAAATTTAAAAGTTGGTTTCCTAAAATTTGACCTCTGAATCCAATCTAACCAAAAGTGGCCTGATTTTCAGAGGTATTTAACACCCACAGCTACACTGAATTTAAGCTTTTTTTATTCCTTATTAGTGCTTCTGCTGCTTAGTCTGTGTGCTGAGGCTATACGTTCTGCAGTATTTGCCAATGAAAAACTGAAGCTGATGGCAAAGAGCTCTGAGCATTATGGAAGATTTTTGGGTAGTGGTGTAAGGTTCCATCTTCCTACTATTAGGGTTAAGCAAAAAAAAAAACAAAAACAAAAACCCTCAAAAACTTATTTATGGTGAATTACTGCAGCCAATTCATGACTGTAGCGTTGCAAATCCATTTATTGAATAGACAGTCACTAGGGCTGTCGATTAATCACAGTTAACTCACACGATTAACTCAAAAAATTAATCACGATTAAAAAATGAATCGTGATTAATCGCAGTTTTAATTGCGTTGTTAAACAATAGAATACCAATTGAAATGTATTGAATATTTTGGATGTTTTTCTATATTTTCATATATATTGTATTCTGTGTTGTAATTGAAATCAAAGCATACATTATCTTTTATTACAAATATTTGCACTGTAAAAATGATAAAAGAAATAGTATTTTTCAATTCACCTAATACAAGTACTGTAGTGCAATCTTTGTTGTGAAAGTGCAACTTACAAATGTAGATTATTTTTTTTTGTTACATAACTGCTCTCAAAACCAAAACAATGTAAAGCTTCAGAGCCTACAAGTCCACTCAGTCCTATTTCTTGGTCAGCCAATCTCTAAGACCAACAAGTTTGCTTATATTTACAGGAGGTAATGCTGCCATCTTCTTCTTTACACTATCACCAGAAAGTGAGAACAGGCATTCACATGGCACTTTTGTAGCCAGTGTTGCAAGGTATTTACGTGCCAGCTATGCTAAACATTTGTGTGCCCCTTCATGCTTTGGCCACCATTCCAGAGGATATGCTTCCATGCTGATGATGCTTGTTAAAAAATAATGTGTTCATTAAATTTGTGACTGAACAGCAATCTTGGATGATGACCCAGCACATGTTCATTTTAAGAACACTTTCACAAAATGCAAAGAAGGTACCAATGTGAGATTTCTAAAGACAGCTACAGCACTTGACCCTAGGTTTAAGAATCTGAAGTGCCTTCCTAAATCTGAGAGGGTTGAGGTGTGGAGCATACTTTCAGAAGTCTTAAAAGAGCAACACTCTAATGCGGAAACTACAGAACCCGAACCACCAAAAAAGAAAATCAACCTTCTGCTGGTGGCATCTGACTCAGATGATGAAAATGAACATGAGCCGGTCCGCACTGCTTTGGATTGTTGTTGAGCAGAACCTGTCATCAGCATGGACACATGTCCCCTGGAAGGGTGGTTGAAGCATGAAGGGACATATGAATCATTAGCGCAACTGGCATGTAAATATCTTGCAACACTGGCTACAAAAGTGCCATGTGAATGCCTGTTCTCACTTTCAGGTGACGTAAACAAGAAGTGGGCAGCATTATCTCCTGCAAATGTAAATAAACTTATTTATGTAAGGGATTGACTGAACAAGCCGTGGGATTGAGTGGACTTGCAGGCTCTAAAATTTTACATTGTTTTATTTTTGAAGGGAATTTTTTATACATAATTCTACATTTGTAATGTCAACTTTCATGATCCAGATTGCACTACAGTACTTGTATGAGGTGAATTGAAAAAAAAAATTTTTATAGTGCAAATATTTGTAATAAAAAATAAATATAAAGTGAGCACTATACACTTTGTAATCTGTTGATTTGAAATCAATATAGTTGAAAATGTAGAAAACATCCAAAAATATTTAAATAAATGGTATTCTATTGTTTAACAGTGTGATTAATCGTGGTTAATTTTTTTAATCTCTTGACAGCCCTAATATTCACTTTAATTAGAAACCTTTCTACAAACCAGATCTTGTATTTGTTTGTCTGGAGATTGTTTATTTAGGATATGTTTTTCTTCATTTAAAGGTAAATTTGAAAGTGGTATAGCAGAAGGGACAGTTGACCCAAGTCTAAACCCTATTTCATCATTTCGTCTTTCGGTAATACAAAACTCAGCAGTCTGGGCAATTCTGAATGAGGTGAGATGTTGTATACTTTACCTCTTTTAAAATCAGAATATCAAATATGAGATGTTTTTAATTGCATCAACATGTTTGAAGCTAAGAATTTTGGATTAATCAGAAAGCTGTTTCTCTTTTATAATTGTCTAAAAATTAAGATTTACTGTAATGTACTAAAACGTATGGATTTTTTTAATGTATGATTTTTTTTTCAATTCTTCATTTTAGATTCACATTAAAAAAGTCACAACCTGATCAAAATCTGTTTGGAAGAAAAAAGAAAATCTTTGCAAACTTTTCCTATAATACCCTACATCTTTAACAAGTCACAAATCGAAAATACTGAGCATGCACCTTATTCCAATTGTCTTTTATTTTTCACTCGAACTCTACCTCTTGTGAAATCTACTGTAGATGAGAAGATTGTAAGTAACCCTTTTTGTCATATGCATCCAGAAACTGATTCTCCATACTAATAACATTCATCTGAGATCCAAGTTGTCCAACATTTTTACATGACTTTACCATCTTATGGTTGCAGAAGCCTGCTACCCTTAACCGATACTATTTTGATAGTATAGTAATACGGAGAAGTTGTACATATTCTTACATTTCTTGAAGATGAAAAAATATAATTAAATTTTATGAAGGGGGTACTTTTGGGGTTCCATTTATTTTGCTATAACAAAACCCTCTTTTATAGATTATCAGGATATATTTATATCTATATGTAGATATATAGATATATAAAAAACATTAGGGACATTTAATTTATTAAAATAATTTGAAAAGTACATATTTTTATGCAGTAAAATTTTAAATTGATATAGGTTTTTTTTATGGATTATCTAGCTTGAATTATCTTTCTATGTTTTTCTTTTCAACAGCAAACAACATAAAAAATTAATACCATATTTCAACTATACTGCCATGGTTAATTTAGCAACTCAATTTAGTTTTCTTAAGTAGTTTTGTACCACAAAATCTGAAAGATATCGTTCAAAGCATAAGCACGCCTTAATTGCCAGAGTTGTGAAGAACATTATTCTTGGGAGCTACCATATTCCACTGATTACAGGGCATAGACACATAAAAAGCATGTTGAAGTATCTTAATATTTCAGTATAACATAAATGCTAAATCTGCAGTTATTTTAAGTTTAATCCATCACATTTTAGAGGGAGATTTCGATACCAAGCTATCCCTTTTTAAAACTTTGTAGACAGTTCCTAAACCGAACAAATTCATTCTCTGTATAGAAAAGCATTCCCTATCTTTGTGCTGTAAATTTTGAATTTTGTCTCGTGCCCAGACATACAAATTCCGTTCAGTACTTTGAATGACTACAATCCTACATATTATTTTTCCTGATAAAAATATCAGTAATTAGACACTTGTAATTAACCTCATTATATTTCTCTCTTAAAATGTTTTTATTTCAGTATTTACCTTAGGTAAATGTTGTAGTGGATGACTTTTTTTAAAGAGTGAGTCCTATCCAACTTCCATGGGAATCAATTAAGACTTCCATTGCCTTTAATAGAATCAAGCCCAAAGTCAGTTTCCTGCCTTTTGCGCTTCAAGGAAAAGAACAATACTTGTTTAACTGATGAGCAGCCCAGACAGTGTGAGTTCTTTGTGCTGCTACAGCACTGTTCATAACATGTAATGCCATTTAACAAGTCATTAAAATCTAGTAGTTTTTTTTATCACATCTCAGCATAGATCTGAGAAATTATTTGGGTTTATTTTCCCCCCAATTTTACCTGTGACTGATGCCAATAATTTAAATAGCTATTTGTTAAATTTTATATCGTGACTTAATTTTTAAGTCAGATATGTTTCTGAAAACAAGCAATGCCAACAAATGTTGTCTTATGATTTCATGAAGTTAAAATGATTTATAATAAATTTACCCAGTACCATTGTTAGGTGCCTTTCCTCTGAGCAGTGTCGTCTTATGGGTTTATTCTGTCAGCCCAGTGTTCCTAAAGCAACGTTCAACATATAAGAAACTCCTAAAATCTCTAAATGTGTAGAAACTCACCCCAAACTGAACACACTTTTGTGGTGGTTCTTTGTTTGTTCTACCCTCAAGGCAGGTATAGTAGTTATGGACCAGATTAGAATTCTCACCCCATCACTGCTTTTGTGAGCCTTTTAAAAATTTAGACTAGAAAATCATTAGGGTCCCTTGTGAATCTGAGATAAGATACTGGCTAAATTTAAGGCAGAATGACTTTGTACTTCTGCCTTATAATATGCAATACATATACCTTTGAGTATGTTGAGGGATCATGTTTAGTCTTTTGGCAAGACTAGACAATTTTGTACTTTTTTCCTTCATTTTTTCCATAAGTAAGTATAAAATCTCTTCAGTAATTCCTTGATTTTTTTGTTTGAAATATCTGCTCCAAAACGAGTACAGTATTAATTTACATCTTGTGCTTTCCTCTGGAAACAAGAATACAAATTTATTCCGAGACCATTGTTTCATGAAATGAAGTATTTGCTTAAGTTTAAGATTTCTTCTTAACAAGGATCCATTTTGAAATTGGACTAAAATGAAAACTACTCATTTTTAAAAGCATGGTTATGCTCATTCATATTTATGACTAACATTACAATTTAATACAGAAAGCGTGGCATACTGCTATGCTGCTGTTTTTGGAAATGGAATTTGATTGGTGTAAATATTGACACCAAGAATTTGTCATTGTGTGTCATGTTTCTTGATTTCAGTGTTCTCTTGAGTGGGTTTTTTTGTGATTTCTACTGTAAGCATTGAGCTAGAAATCTAGGTAGCTTAATGTTGAGAACTATGAAACTTTGTTTCAGGGGAACAAACTCTGATATCTTTACATGACCAGCAGTCATCCTACTCCCATTAATTTTAGTGGTGCAGGATCAAGCTCCTAATTGCAAAACATCATTTACTGTTGACTTTAATGGTAGCTGACATGATGATCATCATTGGTGCTAAACGTTCCTATGAAGTAAGGAAGGCTTGTTTTTTTTAAAGTGTTAATTGGTGGCTGCCTGCAGGTCAGGAGCTCTCACTTTGTGCCAGTGTACAGCAGGTCACAACAGAAATTCCCAGCTTCCCCAAGATCAAAGGTATAGTGCTTTACTTGTTGAAATAGTAAATTTTTCTTTGTTGCTCAGTGTTTGCTGAGATTTCAATAGATGACTTGGAGTGCATTCTCTTCAAGCCTTAACAGTGGTGGATACACTACTGTAAAATGAACTGCCAGCAGATTTGGTGTATTAAGCTAAATGTAGTTATTTTTTCTAGAAATATAAAATTCTAGTAATCAAATACTGAAGTCTTATTGTAACTAGTTTGCTGTTTAAAAAAACCCTTTTTGAAATTAAAACCTGGTGCTTGAGTTTGATATTGAGCACTGCTTTTGGAAAATTGCCATCTTCATTTTCACCGAGGTGTTTGTCAATTTGTACTATTGCCTTGTGGAATCCAATACTGTTAGATCCTGAAACATTCTTTTCTGGCAAAACTTATTCTGTACATTTTTCCCCATCTTTTCATTAACCAACCCCTGCTGTAATAGATTTTTATAATTGGCTAATTTGTTTAAAACTTGCTGCTATATTTGAAAACCTGATATGGGTCATGTCAACTGTGCCTTTCATCAATGTTTCTATGTGCCACAGCTATCCATGTATATTTGAAATAAAGGCTTTAAAAAAACTGTTCTGTAGTTCTTACATAAGCTGAGAGAGAATACTTCTGTCCCTAAGAGACCCTACATGTTGCTTTAACAATGTAGCAATATTTTAAGGTGTTGAGTCCAAATTTCAAACAGTCAAAAGGCATGTAAAATAGGGATTGAATATAGTACTTTAAATGCCATGTCTCAGAACCTTCTGTACTGAACTGCAGAGACTGCTCTTCAGTTAACAAGTGCAGAGAAAAATTAGTGGGTGCTCTGCACCCACCAGCAGCCAAGCTCTTCCCCCCCCCCGACACCTAGCATGCTGCATCCCTGCTCCTCCACCTACCTCCCAGCGCTAAACAGCTGTTTGGCAGCATTGGCACATGCGGGGGGAGCCAAGTCAAGCACCCATGGGAAAGTGGGGAAGTTGGCACCTATGATGACACATACAAAAACTTCAATGCTAGCCAAGAATTAATTTGTGAAAAAGTTATTAGTCATCCTTATTACAATAGTGCCATTGGGCTAGGCTCTGTACAAACATGGTAGTAGAAAGTCCCTGCTCCTAAAAGCTTACAATCTAAATAGACAGGACACAGGGTGAAGGGGTGGAAGACCAGCAAAGTGAACAATGTAATAAACAGTTGTCAGTTCCACACTTCTGAGGGGTGGGTTTGCTTAGGACTAGATAACGGAAAATGAAGGTAAGGTAAAGACTGTGAGGGAGGGACATGGTTGGAGCAAACAGCCAATCAGCCTAAGACAAAAATAGTTGATGCAAAACTCTAGGATGTTCTGAATGGCCAGTAGTCCCTGTGGTTGGGTACTTCTGCTCCTATGGGCTGAAGTCTCATGCTGATTGTCTTTTTTTTTTTTTTGCCCTAGGGCTGTATGGCAGGGGAGGCAGCACCTGGGTCTTAGTATCCCTACAGTACAGGTGGAGGGGGTCACAGCTGTACCTTTGAATCCATAGGGGTGGGCCTAATTTCACTACCTGCCCCCATGCAGGAGTCCTTGCTTTGGCTGACTCCAGCTGCTCAGAGTGGCAGATGTGGCTGATGCACTGTAAGAACTTAGACCATACAATATTGACATGTGAGTAGCTAGAGCATGTGACTGAGCAGCAGTCAGGCATTATTAGTGTAGCTAAACTGAAGCATTAAATCTGAGAATCACACAATAATAAACATAAATCACTTTGAAGACAACTAGCCTCCATCAATTTGTTGTACTAATTTAATATGGTACTTATCCCCTTAAAAGACATCAGCAGTGATAATTAGGCTATTCAACTTATAAGTAGATTTATTACAAAAATGTACAGGTAGTTTGTCTTGAGGAATGTACTGCAAAAGTATTCATAGAGAATTACTAACATTTTTACTGTTTGTAAATATTTTAATCATTAAAAATTGCAATAGACACTTCAAGCTTTTTACACTTATCTACAAAGAGAAAATGTACAACCATTTACAACGAGAGGTCTTAGATGTTCATACTGTCAGCAGCTAAGACAAACTACACAGTAGAGACATATGAAGACCTGTTTTTATTTCACTCTGAATTCATAGAAAGTACAAAGTGTCTTGGTGAAGTTCCATCCCAGTGCTAATGAGAGCACATATAGCAGAATTAAGAGTGCAAATGGATACAAAAGGATAACTGTGTTCTTCAGAAACGGCAATGCTAGAAAAGAAATACAATTATAATCAGAGTACAAAATTATTTAAAACCAGCTATTAGTTGCATTAATGGACCAAAACCATAAACTGTTACATCCAGAAGGACCCTGGGGAGAGGCTGCCAGCATTTCATCAATTTCTTAACAGCTTGGTTAAAACTAGGTGCCTGTTTATCATCCCTGCCATGCTGATTCTGCAGCCCTTTGCCCAGATACAGAATAGCTTCTATCAGAGGAGAGGAGTAATTGAGGTAGGTCTGTATACACTAGTATAGCCAAACTGCTCAGTGATTTTGTTGCATTACTACCCTCCTCACTAGTCAATCTGGGAGTCCAAAATTAATGCAAGGGTCTTAAGGTTTGAAGCAGCATATTAATTGGATTATAGTACAACGCCATGGTGAGCACGAGTATCAATATCTTCTGTGCAAAGAGTGTTTTAATACAACCCCATAAAGTGACAAGTCCTTTAGGTATAAACTTTTTAACCTAGTTTGGACATTTAGATAAGGGAGTACCTAGCATTCCTGGCAAAGGATTACAAATGATTAACTCCAACCACCCAGGACAGAGGCAGTATTGGGTTTGGAAGGAAATAGGGGAAAAGTGATGTTCAGAAAAAATGTATCAGAATT
Organism: Mauremys reevesii; assembly: GCF_016161935.1. Taxonomy (NCBI): domain Eukaryota; kingdom Metazoa; phylum Chordata; order Testudines; family Geoemydidae; genus Mauremys; species Mauremys reevesii. Next base: position 122,563,306 of record NC_052623.1, read on the forward strand.
GTGCAAGCTGCAAAGGGAGCATGTGGAATTGCTTCATTAGACAGTGAAGACTACAAGACATGTATCTAGGAGGGACTGCTTAAAAATAAAACAACATTGAATTCTCCTACTTCTGTATTTGAGATGATCATTGCAGACCTAGTATCAGAGGGGTAGCCGTGTTAGTCTGGATCTGTAAAAGCAGCAAAGAATCCTGTGGCACCTTATAGACTAACAGACGTTTTGCAGCATGAGCTTTCGGGGGTGAATACCAACTTCGTCAGATGCAAGTAGTGGAAATTTCCAGGGGCAGGTGTATATATATGCAAGCAAGAAGCAAGCTAGATAGTCTGTATCATGATTTTACATGGGGAACAGTAAATACATCTTTGCTTTAAAATTTGTTACATTTGAAATATCAGAGACTGACCTTCTTACCTCTGGAGAGATTTTGCTACAAATGGAAGCGCTACACAAAGGACTGAATGACCCATCCCAGCTGAGGATGTACTCCAGAGACTTGATTTGAACCTGCAGTTTATTCTATCACTGCTACAAGCCTGAACCAAGAACTTTGCCATTACTAAAAAGCTCAGAGGAACAAAAGTGGCTGTGTATGGATGACAGAATCTCTGATATTTCAAATGTAACAAATTTTAAAGCAAAGATGTATTTACTGTTCCCTGTGTAAAATCATGATACAGACTATCTAGCTTGCTTCTTGCTTGCATATATATACCTGCCCCTGGAAATTTCCACTACTTGCATCTGACGAAGTGGGTATTCATCCACAAAAGCTCATGCTGCAAAACGTCTGTTAGTCTATAAGGTGCCACAGGATTCTTTGCTGCTATTGCAGACCTATGAATTCATAAATTAAAGTAACTTATTGGGCCAAGGCTCAGTTTTCATATAGTCAATTGCCTAATAAAAGCTTTTGAAATTACTTACCACTGTACCCTAGAAATGTTACGTAGATATAATAACCAATTGCAATGAGCCATACTGTATTCCCAACAAAATATCCCATGAATGAGGTTGACGAAATAACATCTGTAAAAGAGAAGACAGTTGCTCTATTACCTGCCTGAGGCCCAGCACCATGGAAAAAAGCATTAAAAAGGGCATTCTACTTACAATTGATGAAAAACAGTTGGATAAAATGCAAAATGACTAGAAGTGGATAGAAAGCATTCAGATGAACATCAAAGGCATATCCCCATTCCACATCATAGTCTCTGCTCTGTCGCTTTACCAAGTACTTATTAGAAATAAACCTAATTGGAAAAGAAATAAGTTATGAAACGATTTCACACTTTCATGTTTCCTAAAGTTATAATGTTAATTTGACATTCCACCTATAGTTAAAGTAATGAAGTCACATACAGGAAAAAAAAATCAAGTCTTTACCATTTAATTCATACATTCAATCCTTTCAAATGTCTCTGCATAATTGCCAACCTCAGATGACTGAAAAATGTTTCCCTAATGTGTGAATAAAACATGGTAGCCCAAGCAAAGGTGAGTATTTCCTCAAAAAGACAGCACAGACCAGCTTTTGTTATCCTATTTCTCTCTCAGCAGTAGTCACATTTTTTCATGCTGAGCAGATAAAGTGCAAACACTGCACAGGAGAACAGCAGCTTCCTTTTGCAAAGACTGCTGGTGTAATTACAGGATACTGAAGAAGCAGTGTCTTTCAGTTGCCATCCACTCACTTCCCAAAAAGGCTGGGTATAGCCTACCTCTTCACATTTTGTGTGTTACAAAAATAGCTCAGGTGCATTCAATTTTAGAGAATGCACATTTAATAATGTTACCACATTTAATAAACACCCCACCTCCACCAAAAAAGGCAACAAAATACTTAAAATAGGGGTACTGACTTGATATGAGTACTACTTTACTTGCTGCACCCAAAAACAAAGCAGGCCAAACGTGGTTTCTGGTCTTGAGATTATGGACCAAATCCATAGTTTAGCCTAATTTTCTCAGGCAAACTTCCACTGAAGTCTATGGAAGTTTTGCCTAATTAAAACCTGAGTAAAGAGCTAAGAATTTGATCATTCATTTTGGGCTTAAACCTGGAATAAGAGCAGAACATTCCTCATATGATCAACAAACTTCCAAAGTCATTTTTTAATCAAATATTGAATCGCTCTCTTTTTCAAGGTCACTCTACTTTAAAATGTTATTTTAACTAATAAGAAATCAGTTTTGAAGTGCCCCTGATTTCCTTTACATTTTTGACAATGGCTTTCCTACCTTTTTCCCCACCTCCCTGCTGCTTCAAGTGAACCACACAAGCAGCAGAGAAAAGAGCAAGTGTGAGAATTGAGCCCTTCCTGTGCGTGTGCCTCGAGGAAGCAACTGAAGGTAGAAGATTGCTTCTGCTATTGGTCTCCTCTGACCAGCTCAACAGTGAAGAAAAGTCCTACCACTGTTCTCAGCTGTTTCCCTCAGAGGCCCAATTCTGCAGAGGAACCAGCATCCAACATATTCTCAACTCCTGCCCCATCATCAAGTGCTACCCTCAAGTACTGGAAAAGTCTCCTGTGCCTGCAGGGAGATTCTTGGCCCTCACTACCCTGACAGGTTCTTAGAATTGGAACAGTATATCTCAGGGGTGGGCAAACTACAGTTTGTGTGCCGAGCCGTTTTAAGCTGGCCCCCGAGCTCCCACTGGGGAGTGGGGTCTGAAGCTTGCTGCGCTCCAGCTGGGGCAGGGGCTGCACCATGTGGCTCAGCCCCACTCTGGCGCTCCAGCTGGGGCGCTGGTCAGGGGCTGCACCACATGGCTTCCGGAAGCCATGGCATGGCCCTGCTCCAGCTCCTATGTGCTCCAATGGCCCCCTCTGGTGCACCAATGGGAGCTGCAGGGATGGTGCCTGCGGACGGGGCAGCATGCAGAACCGCCTGGCTGCGCCTCTGCATAGGAGCTGGAGAAGGGACATGCCACTGCTTCCAGGAGAACTCAGCAGGAAAATAGGCACTGAGAGGTGTAAGTGACAAATTTCCTGTAAGTATTAACCTTTTTTTTGCAGAAAAAGGTCAAGCAAAATAAATATTTTCTAATGTTCTTTCCCAATATTAGTGCTCTATTCACAGCCAATGAAAATTCTTAACCGTCTCTTCTGAGCAAAGTCATATCGTTACAGATTTAAGTGCAATGCCTCAGCAACAGGGACTTGTCAACTGCCCTATAGCAATGCTCAACTTAGTTCTAGGTGGAATTATTTACTTACCACATTAAAGTTGCTATTAGAAGGCCAACGCCTACACAGTCTATAAACACAACCCAAAGAAGTAGCTTTATCATTTGAAAAAATCCCATGTCCAGCACAAATCCAAATCCTATAGTAGAGACTGGGGGCAGGGGAGAGAGAGAAGGGGAAAAAGAGAGATTAATCCTTCCTAGCTGGAAAAATGCTGCAGCACCAAACAATGCCAATTCCTCAAACTCTGACATTCCAGAGGTTAACTTTTTGGAGGAGGTCTCCTGAAATCTCAACATTTTCCCCTTTATTCCTCCTCACCCCTAAGATCTTCTGCAAGGCAGCCCCTTTTTTTATTCAAATACTGCATACCAAACCACTTGTGTATAATGTGGTTGGCTTAGGTTCAGTGTGTGGCATTACTGCCATTGAACTAATCTCACATTTTTAAACTTACAATCTTTTTATGAAGACAATACCTTGTTAAGCAGAAGTGCAGAGTAAGAACAACAAGCAGAGCTGAACACACACTGCTTTCAGTTACAACAAAACCACATGACAGTGCATAGTTTTCTGGCTCTGAAGACTCAGATGTCCTTCAGACTGGCATTCAGAGTTCCAGTCCATTTTAGTTGAATGAAAATGCAGTACACATAAGACACATTCTTATGGAGTTCGTTTGGCAGCTTTGGGAAAACATCCGTGAAACACAAAAGGATCTAGGAAATATTTCCCATCCAACCACAAGAACATTAGAATCTCAGAAGTAACAGCTTTGTTATGACTGCAGGTACTGTGCCATGTCAAAAACAGACTGGATGTAGTCTTTTAAAAGGCAACAGTGAAAACACAATCTGAACTGAAGCTTACATGCAAAAGATTTTCTTTTGATTGGTGATGGCTGAAGTGTCTCGCTGTGGCTTTGGTCTCTGTATTATTTGTATTATCATAGCACCTAGGAGTCCTAGTTGTGGACTACGACCCCACTGTGCTAGGTACAGTACAAAAAGTGAGTCTTTACCCCCATGGGCTTACAATCTAAGTATCAGACAAGAGACAACAAATAGACAAAGTCTACAAGGAAACAATGAGACAATACTGGACAGCATGATAGGCAGAGGTCTCAGCATACAAGCAGCCTAATTGTTGCCAAGGGTTCTGTAGGCATCACAGCAAAGGAGAGTTTTGAGAAGGCTTTTGAAGGTAGATGATGTTCCTTTGCTGATGTTTACAGAGTGCTCCTCCCAAGCATGTGGGTCAGCATGGGAGAAAGCATGAAGGCGCTGTTTGAAAATTTAACAATGGGAGTAGTGCGCAATGGAGGCTGGCATCGCAGGAAAGGAAGTGAACATCCACAGACTGATAGCAAATGAGAAGTGACAGGTAGATTGGGGACTGACCATGAAGGGCCTTGAATGTGAACAAAAGCACCATACGTTTGAGGTGATAGCGAAGAGGCAGCCAGTAGAGGGATTCAAAGAGAGGGGTGATGTGGTCAAAGAGCAGGCTAGGAAAATGATCTTTGCAGCAGCATTGTGAAAGGATAGGAGTGGGGCAAGACTGCATTTGTCAAGGCCAGAGAGAAGGATGTTACAGTAATTGAAACATGAGATGATGACACCTTGGACAAGAGTTTTAGCTGGATGGATGGATAAGAAAGGCCTATCCTTAGATACAGCCTGGATGTAATGACCTACCGAGAGGTCTGAATCAAGATGATGTCTGGATTACAGGTCTGAGTGACAGGCAGGATGGTGGGGTTGTCCACAGTGATCAAGAAAGGAGGTAGCAGGAAGGTATGGGGGGAACGGGGTTTGCAGAATAGGAGCTCTGTTTTAGCCATGCTTAGCTTGAGCTGGCAGCTAGACATCCATGAGGGATGTCAGAGAGACAGTCCAGGATTTTAGTTTGGACAGAAAGGCAGATGTGTGAGCCATCAGCATATTTCTGTTTATAGATAAGATGACCCAGAGATAAGGTATAGAGGTAGATGAGAAGGGGAGCAAGGACAGACCCCTGTGTAAAGGGTACTGTGCCTGTAATGTGTTCAACGTTAGGGACTGTCTTTTTGTTCTGTTTTTGCACAATGACTAGCACAACGGTCCTAGTCTACAATTTGGGTGCCTGTGTGTTATGGTAATTCACGTAACAATAATACATCCCATCTTCTAATCATCCAAATGTTCAACTATTTAAAAAAAAATTGTCATTCATTCCTCTGGTTGTCTTTGCTATGACACAATTATTGAAACCCAGAACAGAGACAAGACTTGATTACAATAAACATAAAGAAGACTCTTTAGAGGATTCTAGATACAGCTAGACCCTGCGGTTTACCCTGGTTCTCGTATTTCTAAATGGTTACTGTAACCTTTGCGTGTAGATAGCGCATCAGCTTCTTTTGGGCCTCTACAGACAAAACCCCAGGGTGCTGAAAACCCCCCTGCGAAGGTACATTCCTGCGACTTTATTGAAAAGAAAAAGATCTTATCTAGCTTAGGTACGTATGTGGCCACCATCACTGTAGGATCTGCGCACTTCACAAACTTTTTAACATGTTTATCCTCAGAACACCCACGTAAGGTTGTTTTACAGATTTACCCCATTTTACAGATGAGGAAGCGAGGCATAAATGAGTTGCCCAAGGTTACACAGAAAGTCTGTGGCAGAGCAAGGACTTGAACCCAGGCCTCCCTAATCTTAGGCTAATGCTCAATTCTTCCTCCTTCCCACCTCATTTTTGCTGGTCATGGAAACAGACACTCACCACACAGCCAAATACTCAGCAATACCAAGAAAGCAGGATCATCTCTTGCCCACTGGTCCTTTGTTTGTTTTCGGTAATGAAAGTTTCTATAAACTCTCTGTGGTGAAGTGAACAGGTAGAGCATCTGCCAAACAGCAAACTCAAAGTCCATCTGCCGGAAGTGAAGGAGCCTCCTTAGATATTTGTAGCGTTTTGCACCCGCTGTATGTCTCGCTGCATCCCTGGAGTTTAACGCACCATTGCCCTGGTTTGGGGAACTAACTGAAGTGGTCGGCAACATTTTTCTGAAGGAAAGATTTTAAAGTTAAAACTAATTTATTTTACATAATCTTAGAAATGACAGATGTAAAATTAGAAGCGTTTTAAATTATGCAGTGTTAATTATGGCATTTAGAGATAAATCTAATTTCCAAGGGTAATCAGGCAAGTAGCTAGCTAAATACTAGCTCTTGTGCCAGCAAGACTACGTGAAAAACTATAAGCTAGAGTGTGCCCCATTCAAAATTTGGCCATTTATGTTAATTGAGTCACCTTTTTGCTGCCTAAAAACAGTGTACTGAAATACCATAGTTTAGAGACCTGTGCACCAGGATTGGTACCAATAATACATAAATTAAAATTCCAATCTGCTACTAATTCAGTATGTGGCCTATGACAAATTACGTAACCTCTCTATCCCTCCCCTTTCCATGTATAACACAAATATTTACCTGCCTACTGCATGGGGTTCTGTGACAATCTTTGTACAATGCTCTGGAAACAAAGCACTTCAAGTACTAAGTATAAATGTACAGTTTTACAATTGCCCTTGAATGCGTTTACTGTTAAAGATGTTCTATTTTACACTGCGTTATATTTTAATTATTTCAGATAAAAATTCAGTGCGCCCCACTCCTCAACGAAACATAGGCATGTAATTCTGAGCTAGAGGGAGCCACCTCTGTTTGCTTGGGATTCAAAGCCATGAACCTTCTCCCCACCTAAGCTCTTTCTTGCAACAAACAAAATGAAGACAAGATGATTGCGTCTCCCCTTATAAACTTCAGCCCAGGGGGCAAGGCACTTACTCAGGCTCTGGGAACCCTGGATTCAAAATTCCCTTTTGCCTGAGGTGGGGAGAACCCAGGTCTTCCATGTCTCAGATGAGTGCCAACTGATTATTGGGTATTCTGGGGTGGATCTCTCAATCTGTCCTGTTGAAGCTGTTCCACTTTGTATTAATAGTTAAATAGTCAATGCAACAGGGTCTTGAACTCAGGGCTCTGAATATCAGTCATAGTTTAAGGGCCTGAAAGGACCACCAGATAATCTAGTTCGATTGCCTGTATATCACAGGCCACCAACACCACTCAGAACCCTACACTAAACTCAACCACCAAAATATTACTGCCCACAGAAGACGAGACTATGATGTGTCACAGGCAGAAAAGAGGCAGGACTAAGGCTATATCTACACTAGCACTTTTGTTAGTAATACTGTTGTCGGACTGGAGGTGGGGAAAAAAAAACACCCCCGACCAACATACATTTCACTAACAAAAGTGTCAGTGTGGATAGCGCTATGTCAGTGGGAGACGCTCTCCTGCTGACATAGCTACCACTGCTTAATTATGCCTGGAGGAGAGCTCTCTGCTGTCAGCACAGAGCGGCTACACAGGAGACTTTACAGTGGCACAGCTGTAGCGGTATAGCTGTGCCACTGTAAGATTGGTAGTGTCATCATCTGAGGTGACCAATGCCTGAGGCTCCTGCAATGGCAAAGTAGTGACTGAGATATACCCAGATAATCTGAGCAAGTGACCCACACTCTCATGCTGCAGGGGAAGGCAAAAAAACGCAAATGCTGAAGTCACTACCAATCTCACCTAGGTGAACCCTCTGCCTGACCCCAAATACAGGGGCGGCGAGTTGTATGGGCCTGTGGTGCCCAGGCTCCAGCAATATTCAGGGCCCGGCTCCACCTATGTTTGGGGCCAGGTCTCTCCCCCGGCCCTGCCTGCCGGCCCCCTGCACCTCCCCTGAGCGTCCCCCAGCCTCCACACTTGCTGCCCCTGCACACCTCCCACTGGGCCCAGGAGCATGTCTCTGCCTCTCCTCTGCAGCTCCAGGCTGTCTCCGCTCAGCCTCCTCCTCTCTGGCTCCAGCCCCGAGACAGCCTGCCTGCACCCCAAACTCATCCCGAGCCCTGCCCCACCCCAGAGCCCTCACCCCCCCTGCAGCCCAACCCTCTGTCTTAGCCCTGAGCCCCTCACACACCCCAAACCCCTCATCCCCCCACATCCTATCCCTTTGCCCCAGCCCTGAGCCTCCTCCTGCATCATGAACCCCTCATCCCCATCCCCACCCCACAGCCCTTACCCCACACCCCAAACCCAGCCCCACACCCTGTACCCCCTCCCATCCCCAAACTGTCCCAGAGCCTGCACTCCCACCCCTTCCCACACACCCTCTCCTGCCCCCCAACTCCCTCCTGCACCCCACCCAGAGGCTGCACCCCAGACCCCTTCCCCCATCTCTCACCCCTTCTGCAGCCAAACTCCCTTTCAGAGCCTGCACCCTAATCCCCAGCCCAGGGCCTCCACCCCAGACCTCCTCCCCCCCACCCAAACTCCCTCCCAGAGCCTTAAGCAGGTGTGGGGTGGAGTTGGGGGGTGGGGGGGCTTTCTGGGCACTACCAAAATTTCTCCAAACCTGCTACCCCCGCCCAAATACGGGGCTAGTTAGACTCTGAGCACGAGAAAGAACAAATGCTGAGCCACCTCCGATACCAACCCAGACCCTCTCGCGTCCCCCCCCAGCAGCGACCATCCCTGATGCCTGAGAGGCAGGAGACCCAGTAAGTCCCGCCAGTGCGCGCCCTGGGCCCCGCCTTAACGCTGGGCTAGGGTCGCTCTCAGGCCGAGGCTAGTTAAGCGCCCCCGCAAAGTGGAACCGCTGCGGCAGCACCGATGGAGACGCCCCCGCTACCCGCCGCGCGCCGCCCCCCGGGGTAGAGACGGTTCCACCCTCAGCTCCCGCCTCCCCAGCAACGATCTGCCCGGGGCACGTGCCCAGAGGCGGCTCCGAGGCGGGGATCGCCTCCTATGAGGACCCGCCGGGGTGGGGGGGAAGGGAGGCCGCGCGCGCGCAGCAGTAGAAGGGAGGGGCCCCCACCCCGCAGGGATCCCAGGCCCGGGGGGCGAGAACTCCACCCGCAACTGCCCCGCTCACCTGCCGCTCCAGCCCCGCCCCTCCCAACCACACACAGCGCGAGGGTCGCCCGGGGCCGCGCGCACCCACAGCAAACTCCAGCTGCTTCCGGCAACGTAGCACGGCGCGCGCGCCCCCTGACCCGGCCCGTGACCCTGCGCCGCGGGGCATGCTGGGTACGGTAGTTCCTGCCCCGGCGGGAAAGGGCGGCGGCGGTTTCTGCGCATGCGCCGTAGCTGGGTCAAAGGACAACAAGATGGCGGCGTCCAGTATAGCGCGCTGGGAGGCGGCGGAGGCGCTGCTGCTGCTGTAGCAGCAGTGAGAAGCCCAAACGCTGTGTGCGGAGAGCGCTGCCGCGATGCCCAAATACTATGAGGAGAAGGAGGAGGACGGGCGGGCCTGTGCGGGGGTGCGGGAGGACCTGAGACAGTGTCTGCTCGAGACTTCCTGCGTCATACAGGTACGCGGTGGGGGGGCGGGGCCTGCTGAGAGACCCCCTGCGTCATACAGGTACGCGGTGGGGGGACGGGGCCTGCTGAGAGACCCCCTGCGTCATACAGGTACGCGGTGGGGGGACGGGGCCTGCTGAGAGACCCCCTGCGTCATACAGGTACGCGGTGGGGGGGCGGGGCCTGCTGAGAGACCCCCCGCGTCATACAGGTACGCGGGAGGGGCGGGGCCTGCTGAGAGACCCCCTGCGTCATACAGGTACGCGGGAGGGGCGGGGCCTGCTGAGAGATCCCCTGCGTCATACAGGTACGCGGTGGGGGGACGGGGCCTGCTGAGAGACCCCCTGCGTCATACAGGTACGCGGTGGGGGGACGGGGCCTGCTGAGAGACCCCCTGCGTCATACAGGTACGTGGTGGGGGGGCGGGGCCTGCTGAGAGACCCCCTGCGTCATACAGGTACGCGGTGGGGGGGCGGGGCCTGCTGAGAGACCCCCTGCGTCATACAGCCAATGTGGGGAGCTGGGCGGCCCCTTCCCTGTTACCCCTGGTGACGGCCTCGGCCTGGACACTGCACCTGACTCGCACCCGGTCCCGCAGCGTCATTGCCCTGCAAAGCGGTTGGGTCCTCGCAGCTGCACAGAGCCTGGGCCCCCCTTGACAAGTGACCGTGTACAAAGAACCGCGTCTGACTCACCAGACCTGCCCCCTGTGCGAGTCGGTCCCAGCCTCGACTGATGTGGGTGAGACAGTCACTGCTCCTCCGAGCCCCGTGCAGTTGGCACAACTGAAAGGGAAGAGCTGGACACTGGTCTTCCCCATCTGCCATCAGTTCCACCTGTACACGTCACTTTATTGAAGTCTTGCCTTTATTTACACATGTGCTACCCCACTGCAGGAATTAGTGCCCCACCGAAAATGGCAAAAAACGTGATACAGCTACCTCAGAAGGGTCATTGACTGAGTTCACCCACCTTACCTTAAGAACATAAGAACAGCCCTACTGGGTCAGACCAAAGGTCCGTCCAGCCCAGTATCCTGTCTACTGACAGTGACCAATGCCAGGTGTCCCAGAGGGAGTGAACCTAAGGGTACATCCGGACTACCTGCTGTATCGGCGGGTAGCGATCGATTTATTGGGGATCGATATATCTCCACGAGAATTCCACAATGATTTATTTACTTTAGGGGCACCTACAATAGAGATAAGTATAAATAATCAGAATCATTGTAAGAGAAGGTGTGTGTGACCCCCTAAGAATTTCTCAGTGCCGACTGGTAAAGGGTTCACTCTTCTGTAACAGTAACTCTTGACAGGCCTGCCAAACTCACTATACCTAGCATACAACTTTCCATAAAAGATGTCATGTACAATCTTATATTAAAGCCAGAAAACATGGTGATTATAAATATGCTAGTGAAATGTCTGTACAGATACAATGTAAAAAGTTTTATATGTACAGTATAAAGGAAATATGTTCCTACAGTCTGAATCAAGGCAAAGTTGACAAAGAAGTACCTAGCAGACAAAAGATTGTGTATCACCTATCTGCCTCAGCTCACAATGTAAATTAAGCATTGTAAGCCAATGCAATGGAAGCCCTGTGTGCATACAAAGTCAGCATGGGGATGTGATGTCAACACACTATGGAATAAACTTTGAGTTGCAAGGGAGGCATCCTGACTTCGATATCCAATAATTAATTTGGGGGGATAAAAAAGAAGGCAAAAGGATGCATCTTTATCCTGCACCTGAGGAAGTAATCAGTCGGTGGGATTTCATTCATGAAAACAGGATCCTAACCTGCCCTGGTTGGAAACACTACAAAAGACATTTTGGGTGAGATAAAATTCCTTAGTCAGAAGGTCAGCCTGCTAAATTAAGTTTAATTGCTAGAAAGCATGCTATGCCTTTTGTTATATATATAATATTCCTATTTTTATTGTCCTTACTCACTATTAAATCTTAACCATTGATAACAAATATATCTCAGTGCTGAGCTGATTCTTAGTTTAAATCAAACAAGCTGGTATGTGAGCTGTTCCCTTGGGAATAGTAAACCTGATATTGCTGTGAGTATCCAGTGACAGGCTGGATATCAAATTCTTCAAAGGGGCATGGGGATTAGGATACGCCTATCATAACAAGAAAAATGCGGGCTAGCATTGCCCAGTGGAGGTTCTTTGGATGGCTAACAGGCAGGAAGGGTCAGGGAAGTGATACCCAATTAAGTACCAGCAAGTGTCTCTCTCACTGGAGGCAGGGGGCTCACAGAGTAACTCAGTGTCCTGGGCACCCCAAGAAAGTGTCATAGTGGGTTAGTTTATAGTATGTCATAGTGGGTTAGTTTATAGTATGTCAGTGTCATATGAAGTGTCAGTAGAGGAGGTTTTGGAATTAATTGATAAACTCAACATTAACAAGTCACCGGGACCAGATGGCATTCACCCAAGAGTTCTGAAAGAACTCAAATGTAATATTTAAAAGGGCTCTAGGGGTGATCCCAAATTAGTTGAAACAATAGTAAAGAATAAAATTGTCAGACACATAGAAAAACATAAACTCTTGAGCAATAGTCAACATGGTTTCTGTAAAGGGAAATCGTGTCTTACTAATCTATTAGAGTTCTTTGAAGTCAACAAACATGTGGACAAGGGGATCCAGTGGACATAGTGTACTTAGATTTGCTGTCATGGGATAAAAGGAAAGGTCCTTTCATGGATTGAGAACTGGTTAAAGGACAGGAAACAAAGGTAAGGAATTAATGGTAATCTCAGAGATGGAGAGGGGTAACTAGTGGTGTTCCCCAAGGGTCAGTCCTAGGACCAATCCTATTCAATTTATTCATAAATGATCTGGAGAAGTTTGCAGATGATACTAAACTACTCAAGATAGTTAAGACCAAAGCAGATTGTGAAGAACTTCAACAAGATCTCACAAAACTAAGTGATTGGGCAACAAAATGGCAAATGAAATTTAATGTGGATAAATGTAAAGTAATGCACATTGGAAAAACTATACATACAACATGATGGGATCTTGGAGTTATCGTGGATAGTTCTCTGAAGATGTCCATGCAGTGTGCAGAGGCGGTCAAAAAGCAAACAGGATGTTAGGAATCATTAAAAAGGGATAGAGAATAAGACTGAGAATATATTATTGCCCTTATATAAATCCAAATACTGTGTACAGATGTGGTCTCTCACCTCAAAAAGATATTCTAGCACTAGAAAAGGTTCAGAAAAGAGCAACTAAAATGATTAGGGGTTTAGAGAAGGTCCCATATGAGGAAAGATTAAAGAGGCTAGGACTCTTCAGTTTGGAAAAGAGAAGACTAAGGGGGGACATGATAGAGGTATATAAAATCATGAGTGATGTTGAGAAAGTGGATAAGGAAAAGTTATTTACTTATTCACATAATACAAGAACTAGGGGTCACCAAATGAAATTAATAGGCAGCAGGTTTAAAACAAATAAAAGGAAGTTCTTCTTCAACTTGTGGAACTCCTTACCTGAGGAGGTTGTGAAGGCTAGGACTATAACAATGTTTAAGGGGACTGGATAAATTCATGGTGGCTAAGTCCCATAATGGCTATTAGCCAGGGGATGGGTAGAATGGTGTCCCTAGCCTCTGTAGAGGATGGAGATGGATGGCAGGAGAGAGATCATTTGATCATTGCCTGTTCAGGGCACCTGGCATTGGCCACTGTCGGTAGACAGATACTGGGCTAGATGGACCTTTGGTCTGACCCGGTACGGCCTTTCTTATGTTCTTATGTTCTTATGTAATCATGAGCTGGGAAAATGTGTGTTCACTGAAACAGAAATGTTGAAATTTGATCATACAGAAATTCAGGTGTGGTAGTGTGATTTTATTCTATAAAAAGTCAAATGGTTGTGTTAGAAATTCTGTACTGTTAATAAAATTTCAACTTATTGAAACAAAAAGTTCATATGGAAAGCTCCCACCACAGTTGGGACCCTTGCTTGGCTACTTGAATAGGAGCCTCAGGATTGAATGGAAATAGAGAATGAAAAAGGTGGGCCCTTCAATTAGCATTGAAGCACATTAGCAGAATGTTGTAGGGAAGTTTGCCCTGCTGCTGTCTGTGTTGTATGGGTTATGTAGGTAAGTAGAAAACTTCTGTCTCCAAGACTGTCTAGTTGACACCTTTCACCAGTGCAATTACCACTGTTTTGTTTTGGTTTTTGGTCTTCTGGTGATGATAGCTTGCTTTTAGCATTATGTTAAGTCCAGTTTGAATAAATCTAAAACCACTCAAAAGATGTGTATCCAGTTAGATTATACTTCTGTCTTCTCAGGGTGGATTTGATTTAAATCAAATTGATTAAAATCATGATTTAAATCACTAATCAGGAAGACTCGATTTAATCATGGATTTCTACATAAAAGTGCATCCTTGTTAGTTGTTATAACCTTAATACATTTTCTTCAGAACTCAGAGATAGATGTAGGTTTCATTTTTAGAAGGTACACACTATACATTTGTAAGGTGATTTATTCTGAAAACTTTTCAGATTAGTTTTACAGCTATATCAGAAAATGAATGATTGATTATTCCATTTATCACAGGTAATTGAAGCAGATATTTATGAAGTCATTGGGAGGTGAACTATCTCCAGTTCAACAGGTTAATCATTAATATTTGGTGGATTTTCTTGCCATGCTGTAATAGGAGGAGAACATCACCAAACAGACATTTAAATTATTTTATTTAATTAAAACAACAATGTTATGTATTGTAGATTTTTTTCTTCAACAGCAAACATATAATATTTTAACAAAACAGGCATATGGATTTTTGAATTTAATTAAACATTCAGGTTTTTTTTTAAATCAGGTTTTTGTTAAAATTATTTTTAACCAAAATAGTTTAAAATAAATATTTAAAAAAACAAACAAAAATTAAATAGACTATGTCAGCCAGGTCAACATGAGAAACTTAAAATATTGGTTTCTGCAGCTAACTTAGTCATCTTCACCTTCATTTCCTGTTTGTTCATAATCTGGAAAAGAAAAACAAGCTCTCCGGCTTTTTCAGGTCCCAAGCAATTTCTCAATTTGGAATGAATTAGTCCAAAGGAAGAAAATATTCTTTCTACACCGGCAGAAGCTACTGTTGTTAAAAGTGAGATTATCACTTCAACAGTCTCTGAATCTAAGTGCTTAAGTGACTTCCACCAGTTCACTGGTGTGACTTTCTTTAAAACATCATAAGAAAACGTATATTTCTTGAATGGTTCACCCTTACTCCGAAGTTTATTATAGTTGGCATTATGGAGGGATGATTGCTGGATGTCCATGTCATAGCCAATTCCTCCTCTTCAGCAGTTAAGGTTTGACCCTGGTACCAAGTATTGAGAATATTTGCAAGAAAATGAGCTGGAGATAGTGCTTGTCCCATTTGTTTTTTTTAATGCTTGTAATTTAACTCTGTCATTGAATATTTCTCTTTTTAAGACCTCACTCAGTTCCTTCCAACTTTCAACAGCATCAGCAATAAAACAGCTTTTTATCTGCATTTTGTTCAAGGCTACAGAAATAGGATTCACGGTGCTCAGCATGAGTTCAACATTTCTCTTAAGCCCAATGTTGAGGACTTTGACTGTGACAGTGCCATTTATTTTTTCACAATTTTGTTCACAAACTGTCATCAGATTAGGCCAGTTCTTGATATAGTGCTCAAAACAGTCCACTACAGTGTTCCATTGCACGTCTTGTGGGAGAGTTAGCTTGGTTCCTCCCATTTTTTTCAGAACAGCTGCTGCAAAGTGGTTGTTACGGAAGTATTTTGCAATTTCAACAACATTAGCCTTTATTTCTGGAACACCGAAGTCTTTGGCTAGGAGGTGCATCAAATGAGCACTGCAACCATATATTATTAGCTTGGGACTCTCTTCACTCTCTTCTAAATTTCTTCTCATCTTGGATACATTTTCAGCATGTGACCAAGCTGCATACTAGACATTTGAATTTTTTTTTTCAGCTTTTACTGCTACTTCTTGTAAGTATTCTGTATGTGCATTTCCTAGTGCATCAGCTGTTTCTGTAAGGAAGACATTCCCTTCTTCTGTTGTCACACAGGCACATAACCAGGATCATTGTGTACATTGTTCCACCCATGAAGACTCAGGTTAACAATTTTACCCTCCAGACCTTTTGCACACTGCTCAGCTTCTCTTTCATACACTTTATCCAGCAATTTGCCTGTGACATCTGCTCTGTTGGGTGGAGTGTATCCTGGTCTTAATGACTGAACCATGTTAATGAAGTGTGGGTTCTCAGTCATACGGAAAGGAGAGTTTGCTGCCTAAACAAATCGGGCGATTTTTCATCAATTCCTTTTTTTTTGTAATCTGCTGGTTCTTATCACAAATTTACCTATGGTTGTTTCTGGATGATGGAGGAGTTGTTTTTCTTTTTTGCTATAGATGATATACTGTGGCTATGTGACATACATGGTGTGACTGAAACACTATAATTGGCAGATAACTCTGAAACTATAAAAAATGATGGTGATCTTGAAGGTGGATAGTTTTCAGAATCCTGTATGTTGAGGATGGATTCTCCTAAACAAAATAAGTCAGTGCAGTTATTTAATTATTACCATATTGTTCATTTAGTATCATTCATTACATTCACTGACACTCAGTACTACTTTAAAGGTGAAATTGTAAAAGGAAGATCTGCCTATTTCAGCTATTTATTTTTTTATCACAACTGCATCTAAAATGATAGTACCATAGAGTAACAACTATATTTTTTGCTCATACATGAGAATTCAAGAATAGTCCAGAAGGAAGACAGGCAGTCCTTAAGAAAGAAGTATGACATATAAAAGTTTACCAACGTGAAGATCCTGCATGTTCAGACATGTTCCTTTTATCATCTTCAACACAGCTTCCTCCTGAGAAGGAACACATCTTGCATTTCTTTGTTGCACTCTTTGCATTTTGCACGCATGCCTGTCTTACCCACAGGTAGAGGAACTTCATGAAAATATTCCCAAACTGGGTCTTTTTTACAGCCTGCTGCCATTATAGGTTTTCCCTTCTAGTGAGAGAATGATATGGTAAATCTCAAATCAATGAAGGCTAGACTCAGAAAGACCTCAAAACTTCTGGAATATGCTGCTCAAACAGTTTCACTTTTGTTTCTACTGCCTGTCCCTCCCTTCTCACATTTATCTCCAGACTTCTTCTCCTTGTCAAGTCTATTCCACCCCCAACAATCCTATATTCATTGAACTTTTTGAAATTTTGCACTTTTAGAGAGAGGTAAGGGATTGACTCTGTGTACACAAATTTGCAGAGGGACAATAGGATTGAGATTTGTTATTTCTCACCTCTATATAGTATTTATTTATTTATTTTAAAACATTTTTGCTGTTAACAAGCATGTTATCTCTGGAGAGACACATCCACAGTTTGAGAACTGCAAAACTAAACATCTCTGATGGTATCTTCTAGACTAAGCAATGAGTCCCGTTGTGTAGATAGAAAGATTATCCTAAATAATCTATACAGAAGCCCCTGGAACCCCATAAATTGGGGTCCCTAATCCATAAACTATTGGAACTCATTTACAAAACTTTTCTTAAACATTACATGAATCTATTGTCTCATACTATAGAATTAGAATTTATAATCCCTGTTCCATGATGAGATACATTATAGCTCAAAGCTATCTTTAGATAGGTTTTTTCCTCAAAAAGCATTTTATCAAAAAAATCTGATTTAAATAAAAAAAATCAAATTTATTTTATTTTATTTTAAATAATTGATTTTTATCCACCCTGGTCTTCATTTTACTGATACAAGCACATGTTTTTGAAGTTGGGGGAGGAAGGGAAGAATTATTATCTGCACTTTCACAAACTCTCAGGAACTTACCACAGCAAAGAACACAAGTTAAAGCAGCTTGGACAGAGTTTCAACAGTGTGCACAGGACTTTTTAGAGCTGCCTTGTCTGTAGTGTCCTTTCCACTGAAGAAATGCACTGGATTCTTATGCTGTTATGTTTCATGTGACAGGAAGGAAAAAGCGCCAGACAATGCTTGAAGGAAGGACACTGCAGAAGTTTGCAAGTTTCTTTTTTTGAGTGCAAAAGATCTATGGTAAGTGATTGGTTTGATTGTTTTTTAGTCTTTGTAGCAAATGTGTTTTTTTCTAAAAGATTCTGATGAGGAGGAAAACACCATTGAAATTAATCATTTTGACATCACTAAGTAGAATAGCTCCTTACTTGTCATTGGTCCTTAATAAATGTTAGCTGTTGTGAACATTAGTATAGACCATCTTTCGCACTCAAGCAAAACAAGGAATTAGGTTGTGGATATAATCCAACAAGATATTCATATTTAAATTGGAGAAGGCTCAGTGTGTGACAGCTACAGTAAAATAGGAAATGATTAACAAAATTGGGGTTATTTTAAATATGAAAGATCAATAGGTAAAATAGCTTTTTAATATTTAAGATTGATAATTAGCCATACCATAATCTTATCTATTTGAGATCATTGGAAGAAACAGAACTGGGGGACATTGATTTAAGTTTAGAGGAAACTCATTAAAGGATCATTTTACTGTGATTATGGACTTCTGCTTTCCACTTGAAGTTTTGTAGTTTTAGTGTAATGTACTTAGGTAATAATTGGATAATTGTTAATTTAAGGAGCTATAAGTCAGTTTTATGATTGAGTGACAAACTCTCCTTTTGGGAGTGAGTGTTCAAGTACCACAGCAAGAGGCCTGTTATAAATACCTACCTAGATAGAAAAGGAGGAGTTTCCCCAGACTGGCTATGGGTTTCTTGTATGGAAATGTTGACCTATGCTGTCATAAAGCCTTTTTGTAAAATAGGGTAGAGGCAGCAAAGTCGATATCAAACCATTCCACACATGATGGGCACATAGCCTGGTTTTGATTTTACCTAATGTGTTACTTTGCTCTCTAATGAATAAACCCTGATTTTAATTTTAGATTAAGGAGAGATGCAGAAGTAGAACATACCTAAGATCTTTCATCCCACTCTGCTGCTGTAGCCTCACAGCCTTCAACCCCCCTCCATTGGAAACTCTCTTAATTCAGTTAGAGAGGAAAATGGAATTAAGCTAGAAATATGCTAGAAAAGTGTCTTCAAACATATTATTTACTCTCCAGCATGTCTACAACAACACTGTTACAATCTTCAAATATTTCTCATTATAGTTCAGTATGTAACAAGGACAGATGAAAAAGACTAGGTAGGTGGGTCTCAAACTTAATTGATCACGCCCCTCTTCTTTGTGTCTGTAGTAGTTTATGCCTCCCCTCCTGCCACACAAGTACATATACGGATTAGAAAAAAATCAACATGCACCCCTCACTAAATATTAGAAACAGTAAGGCATTGATTCAAACAGAGCCAACGATTCACTGTAATAGCAAAAGCAAACCTGCGATTGTGGCCGATGCTTACAATTAAATGTGCACACCGCAATGTAGCGAACGGATTAATGTACAGATGGCAACAGCTTTGTATAATGCTATGCAAGCTTAACAGAAATCTGTCAAAATGCACAGCACCATCTGAGGACCTGATATTTCTGGAGGAATTAGCTTTGCTAGTTATTCATTCCTGTGGGTAAAATGTGCACAGTAAGGTTGTTTTTTTGTTTTTGTTTTTCTTCTCAAGCATCTCATTCCCCCCAAAATACATTCCCCACCCTTTCCCCCAGGGAGTCTCATCCCCCTGTTTGAGAACCTCTGGAATAGATTATTTAGTCTGGAAAGGAAAAGAGTGAGAGATGATAATTATATTTAAATAGGAATATAATAGAAAAGGCTGTTTGTGTACTTCTGCTTAACCTGTCCCATAATATAAGAAAAAAAGACGTATTTGTTGACCAATTAAATTAAAAGGCAACAAACTTAAAATGGAATTTTACTATCTCAGGGTACTAGTGAGGCAAATAATTTAGTACATTTTTTAAAGGATGCGGCACTGCATGCAAATACAAATGCTTTTAACATTTACAGTAGGTTAAAATGATTAGGGTTTTCAGTTGTCATGCTTCAGGACATAAGACGATCAGCAGTTGGGTAAAGAATAAAGTATGCTTCTGTGCTAGCAATTAGATACACAAATGCGCAGGGAATGTACACGTCCCTCTCCCTACACGTGACATGGTGACTGGTGTAATATGGTCAACCTTATGTTTACCTAACTTTTTATTGTGCTATAGCAGTGAATTCTAGTTAATGATTTTGCATAGTAGTAATCTATTCCTCAAATTTAAGTGTGTAGAACATACTAGCTGAATTATTGTTGGATTCAAGAATACTCAGTCATCGCAATCTTGAAGATGGAAAACTTAAGAGGAACTATGCCAGGCCAAAATAATGTGGCCCTTCTTGCTGCCATATCTCTCTGCAGTGCTAAAAACGATCTACTGTACAGCAGCTATCCACTCTCAGCTTTAGGAAATGCTGGTGTACAGTAAATCTTTAGGCTTTTCCCGCCAATTATATATCCATGTATTATTTCCCTCAGATATTAGCTTGCATTTTTTCTAAATTGAATCTCACTTTATATTTTACCCATATTTATAGACTCTGTAGGTTCCTTTTTATATTATCCCAGCCTCACTGGTGTTTGCAACACCTTCTATTTTAACGTAATCTGAATTTGCTGTGTACCACATTCTCCAGATTATGAATGATGATCAGTAAGATAAGACTAATGAGTATTCTCTACAGCACCTCACCTACACACCTTCCTCGCTCTCCCGACTCTATTGTACCACTTACTATTATTCTGTTTATGGTCCTTCAGCAAATCTGAAGTCTACATGGCAGTGCTAACCAGTCACCTAGTATTAATTATGAGTAAGATTTCTGAATACAGTGTTACCATGTACTGTCACACCAGTCTTGTGTCTTTTTATGGAGAAACCATTTATTCTTTTCAGTGACTTTTTCTTTACTGTTTGTAATAGAAATAGAAATAGAAACACAGTTGCTTCAAAGCAGTTCTAATAGTAGTATTTTACATTTTGCAATATGTTGACTTAATTATTCTTCAATTTTTAGTTGGATGCCAGAGCAAGATTCAGAGGAAGGAAGGGATACTGAAGCCTTTGTGAAGAGAGCCAAGCATGGCGAATTGTGGATGTATCAGTGCTTTAAGCAAAATACAGAGACTAAAATAAGAAGAGTACATCTGCTGCATCCTCCCAGTCATGAAGTATTCTCTTGGAAAATACCTGCTTTCAAGAACTCTGATAGATTGAGGCTGACATGCACCTAAAATACGGAAAAGAAAACCAATATTAGGCTGGCAGTTTGGAGTGATATGAAATGCACTAATGCATTTTAAATAAGCAATGCAAAATCCAAAATAAGCTGTAGCAATCTTTAGCTGAGTCAATTTGTTTTGAAACTGAGATTTCCTTTCAGTTTTTAAGTTTGTAGTTTTATTTATCTAAAACCATAAAACATTGTCAGAGTGAAATATTATAAAATTGAAATTGGTAGACCGCTTGAGTAATGTTCTGCAGTATCATTCAGGAAACCTAAGATAGGTCTCTTGTTTCCCAGGTTGGCAGGGCCGACATACACTGAAATGTACAGGTTAGCCTCTGGGGAAGAGAGTGGCTTATATTACTCAATAGTGAGTTCCAGTTAATTAGAGTGCAGTTGATACCTGTCCAGTTCCCAAGAACTGTGACATCATCTCTTCATCCCTTCGCAAAATTCCTTTTTTAATATGATGGTTGGTGTAATTTCATTCATACATTGTAGCCTTTCACTACTGAAGAGCTAAATTAAAGTTGGAGTTACTCTTAAAAGTTAAAATATGTCTGTCTGAAAGTGATTGTTAGTTTTGAAAAACAGCCACCGCTTTTAAGAGAAATATAGTTCATCTGACCAGTACTAGTGTATAGAGGAAGAGTTGTATATGAGAAGTAAGAGTAATTAAATGTCATGTTTTTCACCCAGACATGCAGCTGAAGAGATATCGGTTGTCACTTTTATTATAGTGTGCCGACAACAGCCTCTAGATTCCTTTGAGCTTATGCTGGATTTTCTCCCCTTACTACCCAAACAAATATACTTTACACACTTGACTACAATTCAAAATTACATTTTTTCTTAACTTTGTATTAAACATTAATTATGTAGCACAAACTTTATAATTTTTTTTTATTCCTGCATTCTTATTCCTTTCTGTACTATAAAATGTATATATGGGTGTATAATTTTCAAATTGTCGTTCACATTCATTTAAATTATGACTGGTTTTCTATGGTAAACTTGTTTTTTAAACTCTTAGCATTTCCACATGTTCCTTTTGTGCTACTTAATTCACAAGTTTGTATAATTGCATGATTCATAATGTAGTTCAACTGGAAGGCCAAACTAGAAATGGGGGGAAAGGAAAAAAAAATTTGTTTTTTAAATCAAGGATGTCTCCTCCCAGTGCCAGATCTGTCTGTAACATGTAAGTATGGGGGAAGAAGTGTGCACACCTTTCTTCACATTGAGGAAGAGGACGGATTTTTTATAAGCTTGCACTGTGCAGATTTTTCTATACAGTGCAAGACAGTATTATTTTGAGTTTATCTCCCAAAAAGGTTTGTGCACGTGAGTGGTGGGGGAGTCCCCTCGCACAGAGCTGACTTCAGTCTGTGTCTGCAGCGGGGTGTGTGTGTGCTGCAAGAGACCAGTCAGCCTAATTCAGTAAAGCAAGGAGAGGGAGCCCTGGCTGATGGAGCAGGGGAGGCTCAGTTAAACCCCAGCACTTCAGGTGGCATCCCAGAAGTGGGAGGGGGTCCAACCCATCACACATACCATGTAACTCCTGGGAGAATTCTGTACAATCGTGCGCACACAGAATTCACATCCCCTGCAGATTTCTTTGCTTCCCCACAGAAAAATGATTTTGTGAAAGGGAAGCAGCAAGTGCGGTCATGTACCTCTCCCCAGCAGTGCGAGCATATGACATTATTGACATGAACTGGGACCATATAGATCATTGTTGCAACAAAAGTCCTGTAGTGGCACCAAATCTTGTATAAAGGGGGTCAAATAGGGTGTCTAAGACAAGATTATGGTTTGCTGGTTATGCTATCTGTATATGTGTATTATTTTGTAGTTGAAGTTATGAATTTAGGCTCTATACTGTCTGTATTTCAAATTTATGCTGTGCTTCTGGGTGATACCCCAGACAAGTTGGTGTCAGCTCTGCGTAGCCTGCTTGATGGCCCATTAAGGACCATCAGCTATACAACTGACCCATTGAGAGAAGGCAGATACACCTTGTAACTCAGCAAAGTATGCAGGGACTTGCCCATGTGACTCCAGACTCCATTTTGCTGTAATTTTTCCACAGTAAGGACAAAAAAGTGTTCTTACACTGGGAAAAGACTATAAAAAAGGCTGATGCTTCATCTCCATCTTGTCTTCAATCCTGCTTCTTACTCTGGAGGGACTTTGCTACAAACATAAGCTCTACACAAAGGATTGATGACCCATCCCAGCTGTGGATGTACTCCAGAGACTTGATTTGAACCTGCAGTTTATTCCATCACTGCAACAAGCCTGAACCAAGAACTTTGCCATTACTGTATGCAATTGATTGCATTTAACCAATTCTTGCTCTCATCTATATCTTCTTCCTTTTATGAATAAACCTTTAGATTTTAGATACTAAAGGATTGGCAACAGCGTGATTTGTAGGTAAGATCTGATTTGTATATTGACCTGGGTCTGTGACTTGGTCCTTTGGGATCAAGAGAACCTTTTTTCTTTTACTGGGGTATTGGTTTTCATACCCGTTCATCCCCATAATGAGTGGCACTGGTGGTGATACTGAGAAACTGGAGTGTCTAAGGGAATTGCTTGTGTGACTTATGGTTAGCCAGTGGGGTAAAACCAAAGTCTTCTCTGTTTGGCTGGTTTTGTTTGCCTTTGTGTGCGTAGAAACCCCAGCCTTGGGCTGCAACTACCCTGCTTTAAGCAATTTGTCCTGAATTGGCACTCTCAGTTCGGTCATCCAGAAGCACAGCAGAAATTTGAAATACAGACAGTATAGAGCCAATATTCATAACTTCAACTACAAAATGATACACATATATAAAGATAGCATAACCATAACCAGCGAACCATAACCTTGTCTTGGACACCCTATTTGACCCCCTTTATCCATTACGCAACTTTAAACAAGTATGTTCTCTAACAGATCAGTGACATAACAAAACAAAATTAACTGGGTCAACATTAGGATGCAGATTTCTAAAGCACTCATCATTGGCCTAACACCTATTGACTTCAACAGGAGGAAAGTCAGGCAATGTTGGGTGCTTTGGAAAATCCCACCCATATATTATAAATTAAATAAATGTATCGGACAGGGATCAGCAATCTTTGGCACGCAGCCTGCCAGGGTAAGCACCCTGACGGGACGGGACGGTTTGTTTACCTGCTGTGTCCGCAGGTTCGGCCAATCTCGGCTCCCACTGGCTGCGGTTCGCTACTCCGGGCCAATGGAGGCGGCGGGAAGCAGCGGCCAGCACATCCCTCAGCCAACGCTGCTTCCCGCCGCCCCCATTTGCCTGGGATGGTGAACCGCAGCCAGTGGGAGCTGCGATCGGCCGAACCCTTGGATGCGGCAGGTAAACAAACTGGCCTGGTCCGCCAGGGTGATTACCCTGGTGGGCCGCATGCCAAAGGTTGCCGATCCCTGGTATAGGTTATCACTACATCTAATTTTCCCATGGTGTTCTGTCTATGGTCCCAATCCTGCCAACACTTATGCACTTGCAGAACTGCAAGCATGAAGCTAGATTAATTATGTGTAAGTATTTGCAGGATTGGGGCCCAAGTTTCTCTCTTTTAGATTGTAAACTCTTCAGGGCAGGGACTGCTCTTATTGTTTAGCTCTCAGCGCTAAGCACGTTGTCCACACCAAATACTAATGGGTTAATGACTGTGAAGAGGGTAAATGAGAAATAACCTATTTTTATGCTGTAAAATATGACGGAAAAGCACAAATTGGGTTGGCAAAGGTCTTAATTGTGTGTCCTAGGAATTGGGACTATTTAGCAAGTATATATTAGCCAATGTGTAAATTCTTTAAGAATATCCATCAAAAGACAACCAATAGAAACTATCTATTTTTATAAAATGTTTCTTAAATTTCAGAGCGTTTTGCTTCCCAAAGTCTGTCTGTAGATTTTGGAAACAGACAATTCCATTGTTCAGCTGATGATAGTAAGAAGTGAGATGTTTCTTTCTTAGTTGTCTTTTGCCTTTTCATTTTAAGTTCTGTGAAAAAGCAAGTTGGATTAGCAAAATCTAGGCTTCTAAAATAGATTTAAAAAAAAAGGTCTCTTTTTTTGTAAACCAGTCAGACTTCCAGGCAATCTGAGAGTAAAACCACTTGGTGATTTCATGGGCTGCCTGACTTCTGAGCACTGAAAGTGTCAATTTCTAAAAATCCACCTGCAGAATTTAGGTATTGAAAAGCTTCTAAAGTGTCCAGTAATTTCAAATTTGGGGGTGAAAATTAAGTTTAAAAGAATGACAATAAATATTTTTATTTATAATACATAAATTCAACCCAGATAGTGCAACTATTGCAAGTACCTGCACGTTTCTGGCAGCTGATGCACCTGAGGGATGTGGACAAACAATGTAAGTACACCTGTTGTGTTTGTGTGTAACTTACATAATAATATGTGGTTTGAGTTACATCATTCTTCACAATTGAGGCTTGAGTAACCAGAAACTTCAAATTGGTAATGTAGCATTGTTTTTATTTTTTTAAATATAAATACAATTTCTAAAACCTTTTTATTTTCCCTTTCCTCCCTGTCTTCCATGTTCTTAATGTCTCTCAGACTGTTTTTGTTTTAGCTGGTGCTGGTGTGGCTTTGATGCAAACATCATCGGAACAATATCAAACCATTCTGAAGTTCTTGAAAGCGTTTTAATTCTAGCCTGGGATTAATCTTCTAATTTTGTCCATGGCATCATGTCCCTGATGTTCACTGCTGTATGAGGATTTTTCAGAAAAATATTACGTATATGGAGAGTTGTTTCTTGCACTGCATTATGTTTTATTTTCAGGGCTTAAAATAGGTTGATTAATAATATTTCTCATAGATACTGAAGGGAGAAGAAGCTACCATTTAGAGACAGGAACACCCTTATGAGTGACCATAATGAGGTCACTAGCAGGTGATGTATTTAAGACACTTTTCTGATGCAGTATTTTAATAAATATTTCTTAGGGTTTTTTTCATATGAAGCTGTGTTTTTTATGAGAGTTTTGATGTTCTCTGTTCTTAATGAATAGGGATTAATCAATGGGCTGCAAGAGACAGAAGGAAGTAATTGCAGTAATTCCACCATGTTTTTTGGTGAGATAAATTACACAATTAAGTCTCAATTGATTTATGACAGCATCATAGCCAGCCCCAAATTGAAAGTTTCTTATTTTTTACTGTTGATTTCTTTTTAATAGGGATCTAACAAGAGTTGGGAAAGAAACAGTAAATAAATAAGGCTTACTGAATGCTGAAATTGCGAAGTTGACCTTTTGGGAGTACTGAAAGTCAGTTACTTCTCCCCACTTATTTACAGGCTGAAGATGGTTACTTATTTCATAGATTCTAATTTTAAAATATGTTCTTGTTAAATGATACTAGTTACTCCATTGTATAATTTTTTTTTAATTCATGCCTGGGGCGGTAAGGTTTATGAATGAATTATTCTTTTGTGGATTTGGGGCCAGGGATGTGTTTTTTCCACAAGTCTTTTTTTTTTTTTTTTTGAGGGGGGTGAAGACATCTTTCAGTAGATGTCTGTTGCAACATCTCTTGATGGTGTTTACTCAGATACCCAGCTGTACTCCATCAATTACTGCTGAAGGGTGATCAAGAGGGTTGAACAATACTATTGCAGATTGTAGATACAGAGGTCTAGGTCAGAGGAGACCAACTGTGGGTCCTTGGCATGGTGAGCACAGTGAGAATAAATAGGAAGAGTGTGTGCTTCAGGCATGGACCACAGAACATCACTTGTCTAAAATCCTTTCTTTAGATTCATGTTGTTCAGTACTAGGATAAAATGTATACAAAGCCCTTTATGGCTTGAGTCCTGGGTATCAGATTAACTGCCTCTTTCTTCTCGCAGCTGAGATCATCAGGGACCTTAGAGCTGAAATTCCTAGATTTATACTTATGGGTGCTGGTAGTGGTGCATACTCAGCGGAGAGCCCCCTATTTTGAAACTCATTTCCCATCTTGGTCTGACAGAGCACATGTTTTATGACCTTCTCGCTGTGCACTCAGGCTTTTTATGAGCAGATGGCTTGTTTTGGAGGGACTCTTTCTTTTTTTATGGTGGACATAGGAAATCTGGTTAGTGACTCTTCCTGTTTATTTTGTTTTGTTGTTTTTAAGGAGGGTTAATTTGAATAATGCTTGTATGCATTTTTAAATATGTATTGTTTCTGAGTTTAGATCAGTGGTGTCCAAACTGTGGCACTCAAGGCTCTAACCTCTGGATACAGGCAAATGTTAAAAACATTTATGTTTGATTATTAATTGAAAATAGGCTCTCTGAGTTACAATTCTGTGATTTTAATGTGTTTGAATCAGCCAAGTCAATGCAGGGAGATGATAGGAGGCCTTGCCTACCGCCACTTTCCCTGTAGCCCTTGGAGTAGCTCTGGTGTGAGCCATGAGTACTCTGAGCAACTTCACAGCTCCCCTGCAGACTCTCTGCTGCATCACGAGAGGGAGGTGCTCTGGTTGCTCCATTGCCTGTTTCACTGTTGTGCAGTGGGTGGAAGCTCTGTTGGCTCTGCCTCAACCTAGGGGAGCACCTAGCAAAAGATGGCATCTTTCTCCACACAGTTGCTCAGGAGAAAGGAAAAGAGAAGCAGACAATTATGGCTCTGATTCTCTGCTCCAGCTGGGTTAGAGCAGGCCCCAGGTTACTCTAACCTGAGTCAGCAGCTAGCAGCAGTTCTCTACAGGGCATAAATACCAGCTGGAGATAGCCATATACAGTAGATCCCCTTAGAGCTATGGACACCTCGTGAATGGAGGTTGTCCCTAACTCTGAAATGTTTGTAACTCTGAACAAAGCGCAGTTCGGGCTCAGGATCCAGCAGCTGACACTCCAGGCCAGGATTAAGCAGCAACTGAGCTCTGTACTCAGCCCCAGCATAAGTTTGCAAGCTTGTCCCTTTCTGGGCAAGCGTGCATGTGTGTAAGTGTCTTGCTGTAAGTGGCTTCCCTGCAAGTGGGGTTGGGGTGGGGACAGGGCATCCAGATGTGCCTACCTTTAAGATGCAATACAGGCACAGTATAGTACTTGCCTTTTTCCCTTTTTTCTTGTTTTTTTTTTTTTTTGTCTCTGCTGCTGCCTGATTGGTTACTACTGGTTTCACATGGTTCCTGGTTGACCGGTCAGTCCATAACTCTGGTGTTCATATCTTTGAGGTTCTACTGTAGTAGCATACAGTAACTCCTCACTTAAAGTTGATGAGTTTGCCTTGATGGCTCTGTTCTGCTTAGCACCCCAGTTCAGCTTAGCAACTAATCAAGGCCTACTGACTAATTTACTGGCTGGGGTAGACAGGCCAGCACAGACCATCTGTGTGACCTTGCTAGTTAAGAGAATGCTTGTAGAGGCTGGGAAAAAATGCTTGCAGACACTTTTTAAAGTAACATGTATTCTTTTTTGTACTAACCATGAAGTTTTCAAGAAATAACAGTTGCTCTTTGTTCCTCTCTTGTATGCTGGGAAAGTACAGTGATGACGCGACAGAGTAGCTAATAAAGAGCAGTTTGAATTTGTGAAGGGGGGCTGGTTCTGTATGGAGTGAGGTGGGCAGTTCTCTGTTGTATGGCATGCTACAATAAAGAACTTGATAGTTGGATTCTTGCTGGTCATTGCCTGTCTCTTTGCAGTCAGACAACGAAACCTGAGCTGTCTGGGATAAGAGAGATCCCTGACAAAGTCATCCTGGTTAACCTTGTTACGTTGCTGATCAATTAGGGAACATGCTCATTTAAAGTTGTGCAATGCTCCCTTCTAACGTTTGGCAGCCACCTGCTTTGTCTACTGCTTGCAGGAAGAGCAGCCCATTGCAGCTAGCTGGTGGGGGCTTGGAACCAGGGTGAACTATCAGCTCCCCACTCCCATAAGTTCCCTGTGCGGCAGCTGCCTGCAGTTCAGCTGTGTCCCTTCCCCCACTGCCATGTGCTGCTCCTGCCCTCTGCCTTGGAGCTGCTCCCTGAGACTCCTGCTTGCTGTGCCAGGGGGGAGGGAAGGAAGAGGGGTCAGGATATCCCCCACTGCTCCTGCACCCCGCTTACTCCATCTTCCATAGAGCAGGACTCAGGGAGCTTGTAGCAGCTGCAGTCTCAGCAAGCTGATCTAATTAACAAGGCAGTGTAATTAAGGGAAATGCGCATATCTCCCTCCATTTCTGCTGCCTTGCAGAGTGAGAGAGTTAACCCTTGAGGGCTCAGCCAATTGCTAGTTCATCAGCAGTAAGGGAAATATCCCACCCTCTGACTCCTCCACCTCAACCAAGCTTCACAATCATCATCACTGTGTACCATTATTGTTTGTTTAAAACTTAGTGTGTGTGTATGTGTATATATGTATATTCTTTGTCTGGTGAAAAAAATTTCCCTGGAACCTAACCCCTTCATTTACATTAATTCTTATGGGGAAATTGGATTCGATAACATAGTTTTGCTTAAAGTTGCATTTTTCAGGAACATAACTACAATGTTAAATGAGGAGTTACTGTACTCCAACCACTCTTCATGCTGATATGTTCCCTGCACACAGGAGCTAGCTGTCAACTATTAAGGGGAATCCACAGCAGGTGACATGGGGGTAGAACCTGCTCCATTTGTATTCCCTGAGCTATGCAAAGGAAATAAAATGAGTCAGAAAGCTTGCCTTAAAATATCAATTGTGGCCCCCTGAATTTTTCAAAATACAATACAACCTCTGTTATCTGAGACTCCATTATCTGGCTGTCCATCTTAACTGAACCAGATGGTGGGGCTGACAGCTGGAGCCCTGCTACTGCCCAGGACTGACTACCAGAGCCCCACTGATTCTTCTGATTATCCAAATTTTTGATTAGCGGGTCTGGCCCTGGTCCCAATTAGATTGCATAAATGGGGGTCCACCTGCACAGGGGCTTCTTGCAAGATTGGGACTTGTTTTCTTTATTTTATAATGACATTGGAGCTATGTCTCATCTTAAATCCTAGTCTGCCTTGTTCAAAATACATAACTTTAATAAAAGTCAGCAACAGTCAAAATAATTTTATTTTTCTTACATGTGCTGTTAGTTTACTTTTGCACTTTAAATAGGACATGGAGAAAAAATTGTCAGTTTTGTTTTCAGATGCTCATGTTTCAAAAACTGAAGGAAATGTTTAAATCAAATGAGAAAACTGAAGAGGAAATCAGTAAGGTTATGTTTAATACAAAACTTAAATACTCTTAGGATGCCCCTTTTTAAAGCAAATTCATAGAATATCAGGGTGGGAGAAGGGACCTCTGGAGGTCACCCAGTACAACCCCTTGCTCAAATCAGGAGCTATCCCCAGACAGATTTCAGCCCCAGATCCCTAAATGGCCCCCTCAAGGCTTGAGCACACAATGCTGGGTTTAGCAGGCCAATGCTCAAACCACTGAGCTATCCCCCTGGCTATGTTGCCAACAGATGTAATTTAATTGCTGGTTTTATGGATATTCAATGTTTATTTAAAGTCCAGCTTCCTGGAGACTGAGGTCAGAACCTCAGCTTTAACTTTTTTTTGTTTAAAGTAACTTTCTAGCCTTCATGGTTTCAAAGCAAAGCTTGAAGATGTGACTGAGTGCACCTAGAAGGCTCCAAAACCTTAACACAAATAAGCAAAACCTCAATTTATTTTTCAGACATTAATGAATTTCCAGTTCATAGGGTGGGGACCAGACTGACTCAGTTCTGAAAGGGCATTTGGGTCAGGGAGTGTCTCTTTTTGTACCTTGCACAGCGTGGTGCACTCTACTAGCTCTAAGTAACACAGTGCTGATTGCAGGATAGTGCTCAGCTGCATATTTTGGCTTGCACAAGGCAAGCCCCCTACTGGTGGAAGTGCGGGCCTATGTACAGCAGGTGGAGACACAACAAGCATAGGCGTTGGAAGGAACTAGGGGCGCACGCACCCCCTGGCTTGAAGTGGTTTCCACCATTTACAGGGTTACAGCTTGGTTCAGGGGCTCTCAGCGCACCGGACACAAGAGGCTCCCGGGCCTGCCGGAGGGGAAGGGGATTTACCCGCCCCGCTGAGAGCCGCTGGGGGCGGTGGCGCCGGGCTGCCGTGGCAGGAGCAGCCCTGCAGGGGGCCGAGCCGCCGCCGCCGCGGCGGGAGGAGGGGCCGGGCTGCCTGTGCCGTCACAACCGGGTCGCTGCGGAGCGTGTCGGCGCCGCTGGAGCCGCGGGGCGGGGCGGCGGAGCGGGGCGCTGCTGCGAGCCACGCTGGGCGGGAGCGGCTGAGGTGCGGGCAGCGGAGGTAAGGCGGAGGCTCGTTTCCCGGGCTGCCCCCGCCGGCGGATGCCGGGCCCGGGGTGCGGGCGCTGCGCTGCGCTCGGTGCAGCAGCCGCGGGGGCCAGCGGGCGGCAGCAGGACGGGGCAGCGGCCCCTGCTCCGCCCCGGCTATGGCCAGGGGACGCTCCGCTCGGCTCCGCTCAGCCCCTGGTGCTTGGCGCTGCCCCCGCGGGCAGGGCTGGTTCCCCGGGGGGCCGGGGGAAGCGCCGCGGTGTCAGCAGCCCGCGCGTGGTGGGGGCGTTTGTGAGCGGGGCTCCGGGCTCCGAGCTGCGGGTGGTTTGGTTTCCAGCGCGGCTGCGGCGGTGCCGGTGCCCCAGTGACAGCCCGGGCCCCTGCCTGGAGCCGGCCACGCCGCGCCGCGCCGGGCGGGATGTGACAGCAGCTCGGCTCGTGCCTCAGCTCGGCGATTGGCTGGTGCAGAGACCGAGGGCATCAGTTTGCAGGGAGGGAGCGAATCCTGATGTGCAAGTAGTAAAAGCAGATCTGCGTGTGTCTGCGCGACAGCTGCCCAGCTGCAGTGCTGTGGGCTAACCTGCAGGCCTGGGGGCTGCTGCTCCTTGTGGGCTTAGGAATCAGGGATGGACTGTCAAGGGCTATGCTGTATTTTCTACCCAAATAATGGGGAATGCTGAGTTTCCCTACTTAATCCTGCGGGCTAAGGTGTTCACATGCAGTATCCATTTTGAACAGGCTTATGATGCTTAATGTTTACTTAACAGGCACTGTTAAGGTCTGTCTCCAATTTAAAAAATCGTTTTCTTCCAAATACCCAGTCCAGCTGTTTGTAGGCCATATTTATTTTTTTCCATGTCAGCATAATTTTGTTTTCTGTATTGTTGATCTTGAGAAGTGGGCTACTGTGATCACTTTTTAAAATAGCTGTGCCTAGTGTGTGGTGTTTTTGAGGGGAAAAATAAATGCATATAAATAACTATCTTGCAGACAGATGCAGAACTTAAAAACAGATTTTTGTACTTAACCCTGCCCAGCAATCCATTTGAATTTTTTATTATGTGACATTTGCATTGTCATTTCTTTTCATCCATGGTTCTGGGTGTTTTATCACAGAACTTGTGCTTTGACATTAGCATGGACACCTCTTTTATTATTTTGTGTAGTGATGTTTGTGTACATGATGCTTTACAGGAATACTTGATGACAAGCTCTTTGCACCTGAGGAATTTACAATCTAAATTGTATGTCTATTTTTACAGAAGTACTGTGATTTTAACACTTAGTGTTAAGCTCAAAATGGTACAGTGTGTTGTATCCACCTCCTCTGCAAGTGACTCTTCTGAGTTGGAAGCGCCACCTGATGTTACTCCAGAGCTTGAGTGGGAGGAGTTTCCTTCCATCCAGTGCAACCCCCATTGCTCAAGTTGAAAAAAATAAGTTGGAGCAGGGTTCTAATCCCTCATCTGCAAACCAGATTGCTTGCTTGTACCTGGGGTGCCATGAGGGCTTTTGTGATCTCTGCCTTTCCAGTTAAGTTATCATGCAAGGGGCAGAAAGAGGCCACAGAATCAGGACTATAGTCATATGGACAAAGAACATGACAAACATGACACAGGTGGGTGGAGTAGATGATGGAGAGGGAGTACAAAATTTGAGAGATCATACACAGTGGATTAAGCTAAAATGGAAAAAGGCATTCTTCTTCTAGAATACGAGTGTCCACACTGGGAGCTATTCTGGAATATCTTATTTTGCAATAACCATTCTGGTCAATTTCCACATGCAGACAAGCCCTAAAAGGAAGCAGATTGCTTATTTGTTTTGTACATATCTTGGATTTTATTATCCATGTGCAAGAGCAGAATATATCAACAGCGGAGAGCATAAGAACAGCCATACTGGGTCAGACCAAAGGTCCATCTAGTCCAATATCCTGTCTTCCAACAGTGGTCAATGCCAGGTGCCCTAGAGGGAATGAACAAAACAGATAATCATCAGGTGATCCATTCCCTGTCGCCCATTCCCAGCTTCTGGCAAACAGAGGCTAGGGACACCATTCCTGCCTATCCTGGCTAAAAGCTATTGATGGACCTATCCTCCATCAGTGTATCTAGTTCTTTTTTAATTTTGGTTTTGTAAACCAAAGGGAATGATACAGAGGTGGTTGTATGTGCATTTGATTCAAACTCTTAACTCAGTCACGTCAGTTGAGGTGAGTTTAAAAGTGCAGGCTGTCCTGGAGAGAAAACACTCTTTCCCCTTGTGAAAACAGCTTTATACTTGTGTTTATCTCAAAGCCTCCTGTTTTTAAAAGCTCACTGGTGAGCTCTGTTTTTCTTCTGAAGCTTCAGTTCAACAGGTTGCTTGGCCTCTGGGAACTCCTAGGTGAATATAAGTCATTTATTTTTCCTCCCAGTGTCTCACTAAACTCAAGACTAGTGTTAAATGCTGTAGGGGAGCTGAGACTGGTGTGGAAATGCAATAGACCTTTACATGTGTATAAACTTGAATATTTTAAAATTTGAAACCCTAGCACTTTGTGTTGGCTAGTCCAAATTTAGACATGGAGTTTGCTGCTGCTCCCTTCCCAGCCAGTAGTACCAGGTTCAGTTAGTTTCTGTTCTAGTACTCTGTTTTCAGCACCTGTGCCATACCTGTTTCATAGAGACTGACATATGACAGCTTTACACTGGAGTGAATTTGTTTTTAATGATCAAATTTTAATATAATCCCTAATCTGCCCTAGTACCTTTTGAGAATACCAAGAAATAATCATTACAAGGAGTCATTGGAGCTGTACAAGGAAGATGTCTGCCTGATTCTGAACTCTGTGACCAAGATCCCTACAAATTAGATGTTTGCCTAAATCATCCTTACCCAAGAAGTTTCTACAGCACTTTTAAGAGGGATGATAGCAAAACCTTCCAAATCTCTAATGGAGCAAAGAACGTCAAAAGAGTTGACACCTCTACCACTCAAAACGCAGACTGAGAATGGAATCTCAGCCATGTAGCAGGCTCACTCGTGCAGAACTACTTCTGATGACGTCACTAGCATGCAGTACATTCTAGGCACAGTTCAGATGATGCTGCAGGATCTGACTATGTGGATAGCAGAGGCTGAAGAACAGGTTTTGGCTTTGGAAGACCAATCCTGGGCTGTACAAGAAGTGGAGGCAGAATCTGCCTGACTTGATAAAAGCCCTGCAGGAGAAAGGGGATAAGATCTCATCACTGCAATATAAGGGTCCTGGCAAGCATGCTAATTTTTTAATTGCATATTGATCAAGCTGCCTTGGGACACAGACTTTGATCGGGTGCACAGATCATCTGCATCTAAGCCACATTTAGATATCCGAGGATGACAACTGGCAGCTGGGGGGTCCAGGGAGCAATCCAGAGCAGGCAGCCTGGCAAACCTGGAAATAATAGTTTCTCAGTACAGAAATGCTGAAACATTTGCCTTCTACCCGTTCCCCTAATTTGCATAGAATCATAGAAGTATAGGACTGCAAGGGACCTCAGTAGGTCTTCTAGTCCAGTCCCCTGCAGTCAAGGCAGGACTACATAATAACTAGACCATTCTTGACAGGTATTTTTGAGACTTTCTAAAAGATGGTGTCCTAGCTCCATTCTTATGAACTGCCCTTATCTTGATACTGCAAAAGCTGAGATAAATATGCTGGTTACTGCCCAATATCCTTGATCAACACTTATTGTAAGAGATTGGGAGAATTCTCCAGTCTCAGAAAATACTTTTGCCAAATATTGTCCAGATTCTGGCTTGGTTTGGTAAGCATAGACATGGGGTAAGTAACCTGGAACAGATGATGATGTCCATCTCTCAATACTTAGAAGTATCTACTTATTGATAGAACTGGAAACAGCCCCCCCCCCACAAAAAAAAAAGGTAGGCCGCTCCAATTTACAATCTCATAACGATTGTGACCTAGGATTGACCTTTTAAAATTAAAAGATCCTTCTTGAGCCTCCATCCTGTACTCTCTCAAGAAGAAAATACTGTTCCTCTTCCATTGATCTACCACTTAGAGGCCAGGCACAGAATCTTGCCCACAGTCCTTGGTTCTTGACCTGAGATCAATGATCCATTACTATGCAGTGTGAACCTCTAAAACTGTATGTGCATTTTACACACACTTCACTCACTGAGCACTATATGGACCACATTTCACTTCTTCCTTTCTTCCCTTCTCTCCTTTTCCGATGGTCTGTCCACTGATGAGCTACGTCCCCTCTTCCTTGGATTTATTATTTAATTGCTATATACCTAACTAAAAGCGCTTAACTAGAAACCATATTTAAAAAATACATGTTGTGGATTAACATTTTTCAAAAAGTTTTAGAATGGCTGTTCCTGGTCTACAATAACCAGGGAAACAGATTTAAACTGTCTTAGCCTGAACTGTTTTAAAATCATGTTTAATGGTGGTTCTCCAACATGATTTCATCTTCACTGTAGACAAGGTTGTGCTGTTTCCTGTCTGTCTGCCCTGTCTCTCCAGCTTAGTACTCATCTGATGCAGTCACAGTGGCCTCTCCATCACCTCCATAACTAGTTCTTTCACTTGTGCTGCCTCACCTATTTGGAAATCCCTCCCTCACAGTCACCATATCATGTGAGTCCGAACAAAAAGTGAAAAGAGACAAAGAAGAAATCTGATTGAAAATGAAGGGTAGGCCAAATAAAATGGGAAAGTCAGAGATGGGTGTGACAGGTTTGGTCACAGAGACCCCCTTGGTACAGCCACCTGATGTGCTGAGACTACCTCTGAGCCTGTTTTCCCTGCCAGCTTTGGACTTCAGAACCCTGCCTTGTTGAGCCAGACATGCTAGCCTGCTGCAAACACAGAGCCAGATCTGAACCATATCCCCCAAAGCTGCAGGCTTTGACTGAAAACCACTTAGCAGGTTACTTATCTCCAGCACCGAGACACCCAGCTCCCAATGGGATCCAAACCCCAAATACATGTTTACTCTGTATAAAGCTTATACAGTGTATACTCACAAATTGCCCACCCTCTATAACACTGATAGAGAGATATGCACAGCTGTTTGCTCCCCCAGGTATTAATAACTCTCTCTGGGTTAATTAATAAGCAAAAGTGATTTTACTAAGTATAAAAAGTAGGATTTAAGTGGTTCCAAGTAATAACAGACAGATTAAAGCAAGTTACCAAGCAAAATCAAACAAAACATGCAAGTCTAAGCCTAATACAGTAAGAAACTGAATACAGGTAAATATCACCCTCAGAGATGTTCCAGTAAGCTTCTTTCACAGACTGGACTCCTTTCTAGTCTGGGCCCAATCCTTTTCAGACCAATGTTGTAGTTTATGGCCTTGGTCCAGCAATCACTTACACCCCTGCAGTTACTATCCTTTATTCCAGTTTCTTTCAGGCATCTCTTTAGGGTGGAGAGGCCATCTCTTGAGCCAGCTGAAGACCAAATGGAGAGGCATCCAGGGCTTTTATAGTCTTTCTCTTGTGGGTGGAAACTCCTTTGTTCTTCTGTGTAAAATCACAGTAACAAGATGGACTTTGTAGCCACCTGGGCAAGTCACATGTCCATGAGTGATTCAGCTTTTTGCAGGCCAATGCCATTGTTTACATGATAGTTTGAACATTCCCAGGAAAGCTCAGATGTGGATTGGCATCTCCCAAAATCCATTGTCAGTTAAGCGTTTCTTGATTGGGCACTTACTCAGAATAGGTCTTTCTCAAGAAGCTGACCAAATGCTTCATTGATGCTACTTAGAATCAAACACATTGCGCTACAAGTGCATAGCCAATATTCATAACTTCAAATTAAAAAATGATACATACAGCATAATCATAACCAGCAAATTACAACCATTCCATAGACACCTTACTTGACCTCCTTTGTACAAGATTTGGTGCAACTATAGGACCTTGGTTACAGCAATGATCTATATTGTCACAGTTCATGTCAATAGTGCCACAATGAGCATTGTAAATAAAAGGAGCAACTAAGAGGATGAGGCTGACTTTGGCTTTAGAGGGATAATACAGATACAGCTGGCTCTTGTCGTTTGCATTGCACTATAATTAGGTTACCCAAAACAAGACACTGGCAGACTAACTCCTCAAGCACCTGCCTGGATCTTGTCTCTGTGCTGTCCTCATTCCTCTTCAAAAATTAAGGTTCAGTCATGTTGGGTCAATCAATACAGAGTGGTTGAGCATGCTGGACTCCTATTTCCACTTATTTCCATTAAAGCAGATGCTTTTCTATCTCTTAGAGAGGAAAGGAAGTTACCAACTGTCCAGAAATATTAGCTAGCACTTTCAAAATTCTTTTGAAGCTGGAGATAGAATGAAGGTATAATCTAACCAGGAAGAGGGATCCCCCTCTTCTAGCCCATTGCATACTCATCACTAAATGTCTGCCAGTTTGGATAGCTCAGCACCCACACTGTTTAGCAAATACATAATAAATAATGAACAAAGTGGGATAGTGTGCTCTAAGGAGCATAGTAATTACTTAAGTAAGCGACTTTTATTAAATATGAGAGAATAACAGTAAGGTTTTTTTTTGACGTATTAATCAAGTTGGAGAGCTTGTAGGAGCAGGATTTTATATGCACTATGAGAATTAATGTATGATTTGATTTCATCCTGCCAGCCACTCTTTTTGAATAGCAGAAAAGAATGACAGACCAGAACAATCCTTATGACTGATTATGGTCATCCTTTTGTTTTAGGATAAGTTATAATATCTACTATGCTTTCCTATATGTATTACAAATAAGGCACTCTAGTTAAATATACTTACTAAACCTTAAAACAAATAAATGTAAGAGACAGGATCTTGTATTGTATCTATGTTAAGGAGATTAGAGGAATGGTGAGGGCCTGAAGCCCCAATGTGAATTCTTTTAGTTATAAGATTTAGCAAGGCTTCATTTACAATGTATTCTGCTGAATATACAATACTGCTGTCTGTGTACCTATGAAGGTTTCTGTAAGGGATTGTTTGTGTGAATGAGGAATGCATGCATCAGGAAAAGATAAGGTGTGAAAACCATCACAGATGTCCAGATGGTCAAGAAAAAGTGAGACTTGGAAAAACCAGGAGACAGTCAGAAAACATCCATTGTATCCGATGCTAAACATGTTAGCAGCATTGATGATCTCAGAGGTGAGGCAGGCACCCCCAAGGTGAGATAACAAATAGGAGATAACAATGGGAAGCCCGACAATAACCATCAAATGATAACACCACTTAAGGACTAATGGTTACAGGATGACATTGGAAAATTCATGGACTCAAATGGGAATTTACAACTATAAAGCTGGGGTGTTTTGTCATGAAACTCTCTGGGTTCAGTCCTGCAAAGCCTCGGAGCATCGGATTGAGACAGACAGAGCCCAGCTCCTCACTCGTGCTCAATCTAACTGGCCATTAGATTGACTCGAGCTACAACAGACTGGTAACTATAAACATCAACTAGCAGGACTGTGTGTGTAACTAAAAAGCATATGCCAACTGTTGTATTTTCAATAAATGCTGCATATTTGCCTTCTCCTATAAAAGTTCCTGTGTGCTTTGTATGAGCATAACAGGTTTATCTTAGGTGGAATAATTGTTTATTTAAATGTGTAAATCTGACCAATAATATCCATTTTGGTTGCTCATAATGCATTAATAAATACGTTTATGTACCTGAGGTTTCCTTGGATAGCAGGGTGCATGCACCCGTATGTCCAGTAATCAATACTATTCTCATAAACAGTGAAATCTCATTAAAACAGACTACTAAAGAAATGGGATACATTTATTTAGAAGAGGACCGTTGATATTGTGGTGTCTTGCATATTGATAAGAATATGTACCTCTCAATTGTCCTGCATTTATCATGACAGCCACGTCTGAAGTTCTGTCATGCTGACAGTGAGGTCTGCGGTGTGAGAGTTGACTGTCTCTAATTGCTGTCAGTTCTGCACACATGTTGCAGACAAATGTAGTGGAGCAGTCCAGACCCAGCAGAGTGGCAAGGAACAGCCCTCCCATACTGTGGCTAGAACAGGAGTAGGAAGGGATAGACTATAGAAAGAGGAGAAATGAAGGACAAGGGAGGTAGAAGACATGGGGCACGTGGGAAATAAAATCATAATTCTCCTCCCACAGTTTCTTTTTGTCTCTCAGGGCTCAATGCTGGAGTCTTTGGAGATTGTAATTTGTGATGGGATGGACAGTGCACGAAGGGTTTAATAGTCCTGAAGATGGCCTGTAGTTGGCCTAGATCCACAACTTCTCCCAGGAATATCAAGTCTGGAGGTGATAAAAAGAGAGGAAGCAGATTTCTAAGCTGGTCTTTCCTGACAGAGGGGTCTGGGCATAGGCTGATCATCAGCCCTGAGTGAGGATCCCTAGAAGCAGCCTTAGACTAGAGTTTTTCATCTGTTTGGTTGTTAATAAAAGTCGAATAGCAGGAAGAGGGTGAACTTGGATCCTAGGTGGGGTGGTGGTCAGTGTCTTGGAGCAGTTGGGGAAAGGCATCTGCTCACACACACAGATGTCTTCGTCGTCGTTGGGAAAATATATTTCCCCACACATACAATGCAATTATGTGTAGCATTTTAAGAATAATTATACATTACACTTTGCACCCTAGTGCGTCTGATCCTTGGCAGTGTATGTGCAAAGATTCAACAATAATTTAAATTGTTTTATTTTTACAGTTGATCCTAACTTTGCTTGACAGCATATTTAGAATGAGGTAGGGCAGTTTGTAGATGAGTAGTTACAGATACAATGAAGTAAACCACATTGTATCCTAAACTTATGAACTATGTCTCTACTTGTTTGCAAACACTTCTACAATGTATCATTTTCTTGGTTTTTTCCCTCAGTG
This sequence comes from Mauremys reevesii, assembly GCF_016161935.1. Lineage (NCBI taxonomy): Eukaryota > Metazoa > Chordata > Testudines > Geoemydidae > Mauremys > Mauremys reevesii. The sequence continues at coordinate 122,603,395 of NC_052623.1, forward strand.
CTAAGAAACAAATACTAATCTTATATTTGAATAAGCTGTTTGCAGAGTAATACCACTCCATATAAGCAGGCTTTCCTGTAGTACGTACAACTCCAAAGCTAAGGTGTAACATACACAGATTGAATTTGGTGACCGGCATTTCTCCTGGAGAGAATTTTCTAATGCATAACCTATAAATCACCGAGAATAATAGCAGTCAGAGAACTATTAGCTTTGCCAAGGACGTGTTCTGCTACTTGTCTTCACAGTTAGCGCCTTTGCATTGGGGAAAAGTGTAGTACCTTTTTACTGCTAATGATGAGATATTGTCTTTCTGTGGTCCTATGGCTCAAGATTGCTTCCATTTAAAGCATTAACCATTGCTAGTCTGTGGTGTGGATGTAGGCTTCGTAAGTATTTTCACAAATAATCTCCAAGAATGAGAGGTATAGTGAAACTTTAATATTAGCAAACTGCATCAAGTGAACAGCTTTTCATCAGGCTTTTTAATGTGTGTCTGCCTTAGTGCCCTGTTCATTCTTTTCCCCACTCTCTTTGCATTTGTCCAATATGTATGGAATGGACTTTCTCAGGTTGTTCATTCACATCACACTTAAAAAAACAAACAAATAAAAAACAAAAAACAGTAACAGAAGACACGTCTTCTCTGATGCCCTCAAGAACTGAATTAATAATGAAGGATAGGGAAAACTAAATTGTCCCATATTCGTGGATTTCTCAGTGCAGCCTGTCTATGTATGTAATCTTTAAACTGTAAGCTCCTTTGGGCAGGAACTGTCTTTATTTTGATGCACGGTATAGTGCTGAGCTCACTATTGGTGCCAAAGAAAGTAGATTATATACCATATTTCATAGAATGTCAAGGCTAGAAGGGACCATTGTCAGACTAGATGATCACTTCCTGCAGAACACAGGCCATAGCACCTCACCCTGTAATTCTTGCATCAAGTCCATACATTCTGGTTGAACTAGAGTATCGCTTTTAAGAAAGACACTGAATCTTTCTTTAATTTGCATTTTTAAATATACAGCCACTAAATTGTCTGACCCTAACAATGAGTGCAATGACCAAACATTACTTGAGGAAAAACAAAAACACATTTTGATAATTAATGTGAATATTGTGAACTTTTAATGGAGAACACATAGGGACAAGCACTTTAAGTTTCTAATTTGTCTGTATCTAGAAGGCAATTTCTGTGAAGAAGGTGTTGGAAGGAGGGGCAGCAATGTAGTGGTTTAGTTTTGAAATTATATGTTGGCGGCAACTAGAATTGACACTAATGCAAAAAATTTCTGTTTGTGTTTTGAAATGCTCATTATAAGGCCTCTTCATGTAGCTTTTCATGAAACATGAAAATTATTCAGTATGAATTCAGTCAGCTAAAAGCTGTATTTTCACCATAGGGTGAGGCTGATAAGTACTAGTGTGTTGACAGTTCTGCCGGCAGTCTTCTGTGTGTCAATATTATTTAAACAAACACTATAGCATTTTTAAAAGAATATCTCATGTCAAATCCTGTGTATACAAATCCTGTGTACACAAATCTTCTGTGTATCAATATTATTTAAACAAACACTATAGCGTTTTTTAAAAGAATATCTCATGTCAAATCCTGTGGAAATGTTACATTTAGTACTCTAGCACACTAGCACTCTAGCACACTTTCCTAGTATGGTTTATATGTTAAGAGGGATTATTTTGTGGACCCTGTACCCTTCCAGTCATGATTCTGTGGACCCATACCCCTTTTTTCACAATCATATAACACCCAATAGACAGTTACATGAAAAAATATTGCTAGGGAAGTAATGTGTTTAGCTGTCTTTAAAACCAGTTTAACAGATGGAAACCAGGAGCAGGAAGCCAGTAACATGGGACTACTCTACTCTCTGTGAATCATGCACCTGAATAAAATTGTGGCTACCTGGGGTTTTGTGCTCATCATTATGCTGCACCTTATGTCGACTTGGAACTTCAGGGGGATAGTAGTGTTAGAATTTAATTCCTGCCCCAAAATCATAGGCCACTGTCACTTGAGCTCAAGGATTCTGGGAATGTTACAGAGTTGAGGGCAGAGTAGAAGGCAATGCTGTACATGCAAGCTAGCCAGCTCGCTAAGGTGGTAGTGAGACACTGGGTTTTTATCCCTTGTGATAACTTACATCTTTATCATATACAAAAAACTCCTGTGTTAATAGAACATTGTCAACTTTGCAAAGTCAAACACTAAAAAGTTAGGCCATATCAGAATTAGGATGGCCATTGCAAAGTCAAGATTGTATAACTCATCTCCAATAACCCGTTTTACTTCATCCATGGTGCCTTTTGTTGCCTGTTTCATCGCTCAGTGTGTTTCTAATGCAAAGACGATTGGTAGTAGCACACACCCTTGTCTAACTCCAGGCACAATATCAAATTACTCTCCCAGGCCTGCATCCGATTATACTGCTCATCTACTTCCATGAGCTTGTGTGGGATCCTGTAGCTAGCAATATTCCACTGGGTGTCGAATGCTTTCTTAAAGCCAATACATTTGATTAAGGTGTGCTTTTGCCAAGCAGCAGCTTTTTCGATGATCTGTCAAAGAGTGAATATCTGTTCACAACATGATGTACCTGGATGGAACCCAGCCTATTCTCATAATATTTCATCTGCTTCATTCTGTTCAGCATAACGGTGCCCAATACTTTGCCCGTGGTTGGTAGCAGTACAATAGCTCCCAGGTTCATTCAGTGATTATGATCGCCCTTTTTAGTCAATGACACTGTGATACCATCTTTTGAGTCTTGTGGCACTTGTTCTTTCACCAATGTTTCATTACTGTGTTTAGTTGTCTACTCAGAATTTGCCTCCTGTCTTTACTTGAATTCTGTTTCCCCTGTTTGAGGTCTTTGATGGTTGCTTTAATTTCATGAAATGTTATTGGTCCCTCTTCTATTTCTAATTTAGTATTGGCATTTCTCTTAAACCTGAGCATGATCATCTGCCCCGAGCAGTTTAATATGGAATGGAAATTTTTGCCATTGTCTGGCTAGTTCTTCAGGCATTTTCAACATCTGTACCCAAGAGTCCCTGGTGAGCATCACCTGTGACTGTCTGGTTCTTCCTGAGAGATCTATCACTGTTCTATAGAGCTGCTTGACATCTCCCCTCTGTGCTGCTTCCTCTGCCTCTTCAGCCTTCTCCTGAAACCAGTTACTTCTATCTTACCTGCGTCTCCTCTGTATTTCTTTGCCGTCTTCTCTGTATGTGCCACTGGGTAGCAACAGGATGTCTCCCTTGTTCTGTAGGGCATACACATTGCAACCACCTGAGCTTTCTTTGATCTCCTTATTTGATATTTTATGTGATGTCCCGCTTTGTCAGCTCGCTTACTCTCACATTTGTTGTTTTGTCTTTCCCTGAAATGGAGCGAAAAACCCAAGTATGGCAGATCTCAATGAAAGCGGAGATCTTGTGACATTGAATTCTAATGACCAAATCTGTAACAAAAGTAGGTACATGGAATGTATGTACTTTGTATAGTCTAGGAAAGTTGGCACAGGTTACTTGAGAAATGAAAAAAGTACCATCTAACCATACTTGGTGTCAGTGAAACGAGATGGGCAGGAAGTGGGAAGATGGTGTGTGATGGTGCTGCAGTCTTATACGGTGGAACCTCGATTATCTGATTGGGGCCATGTCGGATAACCAAAAATCCAGATAAACTGGAGAATGAGTGGTGGGGCCCAGGTTGTCAGCCCCGGGCAGTGGGACTCCTGCTATCGTGCTGACAGCTGGAGCCCCAGGCAGCTGGTGGTTCGGTTAATACAGAGAGCTGGATAATGGAGGCTTGGTTAAACAGTTCTACTGTACTTGGGATGTGGAATGGACAGAAGAGGTGTAATTATGTTTGATAACATCACAACAAAGCCTCTGCTGGCTTAGGAGCCAGTGAACAACAGAATAACAGCCAGGCTGCAAACAAGACACATCAAACATGCAATAATCCGAGTATATGCACTCACAAAAGCAGCAGGTGACAGTGAAAAGGATGCATTCTCTGCGCAGGTGCAGCAAGTATTTGATGTGCCTAACCATGACATTAACTTGATAGGCAACTTCAGTGCACAAATTGGCAATAGCTCTATTGGCTGGGAAGGCATTTTGGGCACAGCAGCAGAAGGCATCCAAACTGATATGGCAAACAGTTCTTGAATTTCTGTGGCACAAACAGCCTAAAGGTAGGAGGCAGTCTCTTCTAGCACAAGAGGATTCACGAGGTCACATTGATATCACCAGGCAATGTGATTGTCAGCCAGATAGATCATGTGTTTATAAATAAGAGATGGAGGTCTTTTTGGAGGGATATCAGAGTAAGCAGAGGAGCAGATGTTGGCTCAGATAATTATCTTTTAGTGGGTACATTACAACTTCAAGTAAAAAAGATCACAAAGCCGGACAATGAGAGAGTTTATAGCAATAGAGAAGTTCAAGGACAAAGAAATGCAGATCAGATTCCAGATTGTATTTAGCAACCATTCCAGTGTTTTACAGGACCAGGTCAATGAAAGTTTGGAGGACACAGATGATCAGATTGGAAGAAGATGGTAGTTGAGATAGCAGAGGAAGTAGTGAGCCACTGAAGGTGCATGAATTATATCTGGGCCCTGGGCAGTGATTGACTAGTGGAAAGCTATGAAGGCAAAAAAGGAACTGGCAGAACCCTTAGATGTGTATGCAAAGTGCTTAGGGACGTGGATTTAAAATAACAGAAACTTGTATGCCTGTTTCCCTTATCTACTTGCAACCTCTAGCCAGTTTCCAAGCTGGCAGAACTAGCCTGTGCAGTTTACAGTCTGGACCCTCTGTGTGTGTCAGTCAGTTTGTCAGCGTTTTCATTGCCACACTTGGCCACCTCCTTGTCCTACTTTCCTTCCCTCCCCGGGATTCTTGTCTGATCTGTGTCACCATTCTCACCCGTCAGGCTTCTCATCCAACCTCAAGCCACCCCGACCTTCTCCATGAGTCTGTCTCCCAGTCTCTTTGCTCATGCAATCCTAGTTCTCCTCTGTTTAACAACTCTACTGGTTCCTCTTCCCAATCTCTCCTACTCGCCCCAGCTTCTTGTTCAATCCCAGTTTTCATCACAGGCTCCTTGTGTAACTAGTTCCAGTCTCCCCTTCAGTTCCCAGGCACAGTTCCTTTCCCCGCTTCCCTCCATCCAGTTCCAGACTCCTCACCCCAATCTACTCCTTTCCCTTCTCCTGATCTGGCTTTGTCCCCTCTGCATTCAAATCAGATGGCTTCTTCCTTCACGTTGATTGGGCGCCAGTGCTGGGTGTGTGTGTGTGTGTGTGTGTGTGAACTGCATTTTTTTTCAGTGGCTTATAGTGTGTCTAAATTTGGGCTGATTTCCCCTGGGATGTCAAAGGGCACCTCCCTGACACAAAGGCCACCCCTCCACTTGCCAAATTTCAAATCCCTGCTCTGTAGTGTAGGGGCATTAGATCATTTCAAAGAAAAGGTCCCAATAATTTTTTTTAAACAGAGACAAAATAATGTATTATTTCCTAGCTTTGTTCTCAGAAAGAGGCTACAGCTGAACCATTTTGGCATGGAAAACTTCAGCCCACATGGTTAAAGTTTGGCAAAGTTATAGGCAATTGAAAATAGAGTCTTGTAATGGGAAGTGTTAGGCAACCTTAATAATGATACCTGTAGTGTGCATTGGTGAGAACACAAAGGCCCCTCCCCCTTTTGTTAGGTGCCATGGGAACAATAAAGAATGTAAAGTGCAGGATCTCTGCGTTATGTCCCATGTCATAACATCTTCCGCTGGCTCCTCCCCAAAACAATAACACATGGCACTGTGAGCAGCACAGAGTCTCTGAACACCATGGAAAAACATTTGTTCAATATGAACTCAAAGATACAAGTGCTACCAAATGAACTGCCAACAGTATCTAGGCCAGACCTGCACAACATACGGCCGGCCAGCGGAGCCTCACTGTGCGGCCTGCGGGGGGATTCTGAATCCCCCGCACATGGCGCTCTGTGGGCACCCCAGAGCCCTTTGAATCCCAGCCGCGGCCAGGAGTCAGAGGGCTCTGAGCTGCCCGCAGCCGCGGGGAGCCCAGAGCCCTTTAAATCCCAGCTGCGGCGGGCAATCAAAGGGCTCTGCTTCCCCTCAGGACCTCACCCCCACCTGTCCCCTGATGAACCCCTGAGACTCCCATGCCTATCCAGCTGCTGCCTGTCCCCTGACTGCCCCCTGGAATCCCCTACCCCTTCTCCAACCCCTAGCCCCCTTACTGTGCCACTCAGACCAGCGTGTCTGGCTCCATGCAGCTCCAGACATGTTGCTGCCATGCTCCCCCGCGGAGCTCACAGCCCCCCGCCCCCAGCACCTGCCTTCCAGATTTGAACACCTCAAAATTCAGGAGTGCTCAAGATCAGTTTGGGCAGCTGTTACTTCATTTCTCCCAAATCAAATATACTGATCCACTGTAACTTGCTGTAGAAAAAGTAGGATAAAATTGAGCAAGAAATGCTTATTAGGACTAGAATTGCTATTTTCAACAGCCATTGCCTTTTTGTTTGTTTAAAAGGAAGACAGTGAGATTGCATTGGCAAATTCCCCATAGAAAGAAAGAGTGGAACAAAAGAATAATAAAGGCACCTCAACTTTTCCTCATTTATGGAGGACAGTCTTATAATAGGCATCCAGATATCCTCCAATCACACAAGCTGAAAATTGTTCCACTTTACTGCACCTCTGTAACCATATGGGAACCAATCCTGTCTGTGTTTTGTGCACATCCAAAATTCCTGCTGAATGACCCACTCTGGGAGCGAGTTACCAGTGACCCAGGGCTGGGGGGGCAGGAGGTGTGGTGGGGGCACTGGTGGTGGGGAGCCCAGGGCGGGGGGAGCAGCGGGGTGGGGGGAGGGCACTGGTGGGGAGGAAAGGGGGAAGCCCAGCACTGGGGTTGCAGGGGGTGTGTGTGGGTGGGGGGAGAGCCCAGGACTGGGGCAGCAGGGAGGTACAGGGGGGAGCCCAGGGCTGGGACGGGGGACAGCCAAATTTTTTTTTGCTTGGGGCAGCAAAAAACCTAGAGCCGGCCCTGCCGGATTCCCCCAGCCCCTGAGGGCTCTTAGCCACCTCTTCAGCTGGGAGCCCCTGGTTGATTTAAAATAAAATATCACCTCCCCACCCCCAACCTTCCTTTTTGGCCCACAGCTGTTTTGGTGGGGCTGCGCTGGGGAAGGAGGGTTTGTTTCTGCCGGGCTGGGCGGCCCTGGGATGGGGTGTTTCTGCGGGGCCGGGAGGTTTCGGCCCTCAGCTGTTTTCTTCGGAGGAATGTGGCCCTCGCAGCTTTACGAGTTGTGCAGGCCTGATCTAGGCTTTCGATCATTCAAATAATGAACTGGTCTGATCCTGCTTAGCTTATGGCACCTGACAAAATTGTAGTCTGAGGGAATAGACCTTTATTTCATGCTGTAAGTAAAATTAAAACTCTTGCACATTTCAAATAGTTGCAAGAAGAAAATTCACAAGGAATAGTTGATTTTTTTTTCTATATTAACTTGGCATGGTTTAGCCCCTTATGTTTTAGCCCAATTAAATATTTCACTTTCCAAGAGGAATTGGTAAGAACTATATTTCTATTAAGATTACTTAATATGTAGGGGTACCTATTAGATTACAATAAGAAGGCCTTCAACACAAGATTTAAATTCAAGTTTCCTGCTACATTTTGTGAAAGGTTCTATGTTAAACCTAGATAGAGTTTTCATATTGCTTTCTGTGTGACACTGTGATCTGTCTCAATATCTAAAGTGTTCTGTACTAAATACACTAAGGTCAGGCTACAACTCCTGTTCTCTCCTGGCAGGAAGGCTTCTTGGAAACACAATCTGTTATGCCCAGAAAGATGTCTCATTCTTGTTTATATAATATATAAAAAGCTAGCAGAGCGAAATATAATTAATAAGAAATGTAAAAGTGGTCTCCTGTACTAAATGAATCCTGTGCTGAGAGTGCTGGGTGGATTTGTGTTAGGGTTGCCAGCCCTGCAGGATTGTCCTGGAGTCTCCAGGAATTAAAGACAATCTTTAACTAAAGATTAATATCCTGTGATGAAACCTCCAGGAATACATCCAACCAAAAGTGGCAGCCCTAATTCATATTGTTAACTGATTAAACTTTGAGAGAATTTCAGTCATTCAGAAAAAAAATATATAATGTTTATGAATCAGATTGTCTTGATTGGATAAAATGTTCAGTAATTCTGTTTTCTCAGCTAGTCAAAATGCAGTAGCCCAGGAATGGTAGAAGGCCCATTGTCTCTAGGTACTGTGGGAACCTGTTGATTTCAGGGGGAATTGAGGTGTTCAGCACTCTGTAGTATTGGGTCCAAAATTAGCAACGGCAACAACATTTATTAGATAGGATGGCTAGACTTATAACAGTGATTTGGCAGAGCATAACTAAAGCCATTATAAAAATATCACAGGCTCAACTAGAGCTTTAAATTAGCTATCTGTGCGTGCAGGGAATTGCATTGCTTTTCAGTGCCACTGCAATGCCACTTATCTCCAAGCAGGATAATCCTGCCTGGGGAGAATAGGCTCCTGCTGAGCAAGGGTCTCTGCTCCCGCCCCTGAGTAGCTGCCAAGCCAATCTCCTACACACACAGTTGTTACAGAAGAGCTACTCTAGAGACGCAGTGTGAGGCAGATGCAATGGGAGACAATAAGTGGGGTGCAAATGGAAAGAGATACGATGGAAGACGCAAGCTTTTTAATCAACCTTCCTCATTGGAAAGTACCAGTGGTTTGGGGTTGATATCCCTCCTCACAGGGTATGTCTACAAAACCCGCTGGATCGGTGGGCAGCGATCGATCCAGCGGGGGTCAATTTATCGCGTCTAGTTGAGATGTGATAAATCGACCCCCCCCGCTCCCTCCAAGCACTCTCCCGTTGACTCCTTTACTCTGCCACCGTGAGAGGCGCAGGCAGTCTCGACGGGCGAGCGGCAGTAGTCAACTCACCGCAGTGAAGACACCGCGGCGAGTAGGTCTAAGTATGTCAACTTCAGCCTCGTTATTTACCTAGCTGAAGTTGTGTTAGATTGATTCCCCCCCCTCTCCCCCCAGTGTAGACCAGGCCCCCCACACACACATGCTAAAGCCCCATCTTGTGATCTGAGACTACTTTGCTTCCTCACTTTTGTAGCAGCAGGTGACAGTTAGCTTGTCCCAACATTTTGCTAATAAATCTTATTTCTTACTTAGCCAAGAGACTTATAAATTTCAGGGGGCCAAACATGACACAAGCAGAAAAATGCTTCATTTTCCTGCTTTATCTCCACTGCTGTGCTCTAAGGCAATTTACAAATTCCCCTGTGGGAGAATTACATCTTTGCTGCCCATGCACATAGTACTTCCCTGTAGGTTATAACTTGCCTGCAGTGGAAGTTTCTCCCTTGCCCCCATTAGTCAGTTAATCAGTCAATTGATTCTTACAGTAGTAAATCTGGATGTTCCCATTGTTCATGTGACTGTCCAAGGATAGACAAAAGGAGATGGGGGTTGACCCTAATGGCCTTAGTGGCAGCCTGTTGGAGTTAAGTGGCTTGGCAGATGCAAACAAAAGGAACAGGAACAACATGTAGCTGAAAATCCCCCTTTTTTGGTCCTTAAAATAAAGTTTCTATGCGGCAACATGTGTGGGGAATTTTGCCTCTTTCTTTCCAGACAGACACAAAAGGAGCCCAGGGCTGTGCCCCCAGCCCCTCGGTCTTTGATAAGCCATGTGTGGCTGGCAGGCAGGTAGGCATGTTTAAAAAGAGGAGGGATGGATGCAATGGAGAGTTTGTCAGAGATAAGGAAATCCTCTCAAACTGGCTTTCATTTTAGCTGCAGAATTTTAATAAGGGGCTTCCACAAGTCCCCTCTAGCACAATACTAGATTAACCCCTTGAAGTTAGCTCTTGGATCCCATCAGGATATTGCCAGGAGTAAGCCACCTCTTTTTTCTAATCTATAGTTTTCTGTCACTTGTCTTTAACAGACAGCTTTTACTGCACTTATAACTGACGTATTGTACAGCTGAATTGCTGTAGCAAAAAGGAAATAGTGGATTTAAATCCATCACCAGATAATGCCTCTTAGCCACTAAGGGTGTAATAGCCCTCAGCCCGTTGTTCAGTTTCTGTTGGGTGATCTGCTTTTGTATGAAGAAGGCAAAATGCAGATGCATGTGTGGTCAAATTAGCTAGCCATAGAGATGGTTATAATTCCTTAGAACAGGGTTACCATATTTTAAGTTCCCAAATAGAGGACACTGCTGGAGAGAGGAGGAGGTGGGGGGTGCTGGAGAGGGTATTTGGGAGCTGCAGGAGAGCGTACCTGCGGCCTCTCTTGAAATGAGTGGCAGTGTTGCTCCATGGTAGGGCGGCTAGCACAGGCTCAGGACACAGCGCCAGCCTATCAGTCAGCACCTCCCTGTGGGCCTCTCCCCCTCCCCAGGGCAGGGAGTTGGGGTCTGTCCCTGTCACCCTCCCGGCAGGGCTCTGAGGCCCCACAGCAGGGTAGGCAGCCTGGCTGAGGGGCACTTGGCAGCTCTGCTTAGCTGGTGGGCAGGGTCGGGCTGGGCAGGGTCAGCAGCTGCATATGCAGAGGAGGGACCAATTGGGGCACAGAAACAGCTCTTTCTGATCTGCAATGAACAAGGAAAAATCCCAGACATTTCTTCATATTTCAAAAAGCCACCTGGATGGAGATCAGAGGATCAAAAAAGAGGTCATGTCTGGGATTTCCCAGATGTATAGTAACCCCTTAAAACAGTATCTTCCTTTCTCCATGGCGGGTCTGACTAGCTGGGCTTGCTGGAGTGGTGGCTGGTGAAGGAGAGAATGCACCTCCCTGGGAGCTGCAGCATGGGAGCAGAGTTCCTCTTGAGTGACCGTTCTGCCAGGGCCACTCTGATGGCTCTCAGCTTGGGAACGTTGATGTGCATTTTTCTCTCTTTGTGGCATCATCATTCGTGGCTATTTCTTGTTCCCTGGGTAAGCTGGTCACACCTCAGGCTGGCATCTCTAGTTTGATTATGATCCTGTCTGGGTTTTGTTGTTGGAAGCGGGGTCGGGGCGTGGGGGAGGGTTCTTTGAAACTGTTGGGCTCTGAGAGCCTCTGTGGAATGACTTGTTGGCTGGAGAGTGTTCGCCTGCAAGCCCCAAATGAAAAACAGGTGTTGAATAATCCTCTTATCACCAGTTGAGGTTGCAGGACTTGGCTTTTGTTTGTAACAGGTGAAGGAGAATTTGGGGAATGTTATGTTAACACCACTGCCAACCCTCTGCTCAAAAACCATGAGTCGAGCCCCAAAAATTCATGAGTGGCTTAAAAATAATACATCTTGGGTTCTTTATTAGCATCCTGGCTTTTGAGCCAATAGGGTTCACTAAAGTCACATTTTCAAGCTGTTTTCAACAACCATGAAGGCCAAAAGGCTTATTTTTTAAAATGAAAGCTGAGAGTTGTACTTAAAGCATGATTCCAGGATCTTGGGCTTTAAGAAAACCCCCAAATGTTGTGCGACTCAGTAGCATTATGAACTGAGGCAACACTGAAGATAACCATTCTCGAGTATAGAGGAAGGGCTGGGAATTCTACCAAATCTGTCCATTTCTGGGTTTTCTGGAGTGCCCATCACTTTAGTGTTTAAGCCTGTGTCCCTTTGATAGTACGAATGCACCTTTCTTGGACTCCTAAAAATGTGCAAATTCATACAGTGGGCGGTGGTGACTCTGAATTGTACATGATTCACTGCTTTAGGTGTTCATGATGCACGATTATGTACAAGCTGCTGATCTGGACTGGGGAGTAGACAGTAATATCTACCCATATTGATTCAGTCAGGGAAACACTTGGAAAGTGTTTTGAGGGATTAGTAAAGAGTGCAGTAAGGAACAGACCCTCCAGGGGAGTCCCAGGAGTAGAACAATATGGGGACTCTGAGTGAGAGATTCTGGGCCAGGCCCTCATAAGGAAGCCTTAAATCTGGCCAAAGAGGCAAGCTGGGGAATGAATCTCCACAGCCAGCTCTGTGCCAGCCTCCACCCATTCTGAGCACACGGGAGATGTGCAGGGAGCCATGTCCAGAGCACACTGTACACTGCCTATTCCTGTCTGCTCCAGTGGCCCTTTGGGAGACATTGCAGGCTGTTGTAAATTCGATTGAGACTGTGGCATCTCTGATTTATGCTAGGGGTCAAACTGGGGAACCCAGAGGTGGTATAAGCTATGTTTGCCTTTGCCCTTCTCCTTCCCTGGTTTCTGGGCTGGGAGTGCTGTGGAGGCAGCCTGACCAGCCATGAGGAAAATGAAGCACCTCACCTTCCCTTTGACAATCCCTGTCTCTAGAGGGTCTGGGAGGTGAGTATCTTCACCCCTCCTAAGCAATATGCCAACTGATTTTTTTGGGGTAGAAGGGAAGAAATAAATACAAATCCCTGAAGTGAATGAAAGTGGAGCCGTCTGTAATTTTCTGAGAAATGCAGTTTTGCCTGCGGAGTCTGAAAGGTTAAGAATTGGGCATTATGATTCTAATTGGAAGAAAATAAGTTTACATTAAGCAGGTGGGATGAACTGCATCTGAACAGTGTGCTGGTTAAGAAGAAAGACTTCTGTGTGGGACAGTTTAACTCAGGGGTAGGCAACCTATGGCACGCATGCCGAAGATGGCACGCGTGCCGATTTTCAGTGGCACTCACACTGCCTGGGTCCCGGCCACCAGTCCGGGGGGCTCTGCATTTTAATTTAATTTTAAATTAAGCTTCTTAAACATTTTAAAAACCTTATTTACTGTATATACAACAATAGTTTAGTTATATATTATAGACTTCTAGAAAGAGACCTTCTAAAAACATTAAACTGTATGACTGGCACGCAAAACCTTAAATTAGAGTGAATAAATGAAGACTCGGCACACCACTTCCGAAAGGTTGCTGACCCCTGGTTTAACTAATAAACAAAGTCCATGCAGAAGCCAGGAAAGAGAGAGTAAAAATCATTTGAAACAAGATGAATGGGTCAGACAGTGATAAAATTACTTATTTGTATTAGTAACACAGTGGGGTGTGGGAGGGAATATTAAAAGATCCTCCAGAATTATGGGCGTAAAATCACAAAGGAGTTTACTAAGGCAGGGGTTCTCAAACTGGGGGTTGGGACCCCTCAGGGGGTCGCAAGGCCAGGATATTACATGGGGGTGGGGGTCGCGAGCCGTCAGTCTCCAACCCAAACCCCGCTTTGTCTCCAGCATTTATAATGGTATTAAATATATTAAAAAGTGTTTTTAATTTATAAGGGGAGGGTGTCACACTCAGAGGCTTCCTATGTGAAAGGGATCACCAGTACAAAAGTTTGAGAACTACTGTGCTAAAGTAGTCATATAATTTCAAGAAGCAGGCAATAAAAAAACAGGGGAAGTGGAACTGTGAATGCAAAGAGAATTTCAACATTTTATTAATAGAAACGGATGGTGGGAAAGTGAAAGCAAGGGGGCAGCTCAGTATTGAGGGATTTACTCTGTTCAGAAAGAAACTGAAAGGGGGAAGGGACTGACCTTCTGTAAATTAAAGTTTGGAAGTAACTGAAGTAATAATGTTTAGCAATGCATACTGTTAGTGTATGTGCAAATGTTAATTAATATAAAAGTAGGTGATCTTAGAAGAGCGAGATGTAGACTATCATCATAATGAATCAGAATTACAGATAGGAATTTGCTATAGCTTCAGAAGCAGCAACATAAAGCAAAACCAGAAATAAACAAGAGTTCCTATATTAGCTTCTGTGGGGACAGCTGTAGAACCAGATGTTAGTTGTGGGTGACGTGCAAATAATATATTTAGCACTGCAAAACTGGCATAAAAATATATTGTCCCAGATACCAAGTCTGTTTACTATGAAAATTGATCATGGAAAAATAGATGTTGTTTTTCTCATGTATTTTTTAAAAAAAAATTACTATGCGCAAAAATAAATTATGCAAAGCTGGTTAATTCTCACAAATGAAATAAGTAGTTAAAAACAATTAAGGGTTGCCCAAGTGAATATTGTACCAACAAAACCGCAAAAAAATCCAGGAAGGCCCTAGTTAAGCCATTCCTTGAAACGCACAACTGTGATTTTTATCTTCTCCATACTATCTTGCTCACATCTACCACTTACCCCACATGCCTCTCTTCTCTATGTCTATGCAAACGGGCAGTCTTTATCTCTGACCATGTAGCGTGGTTAGACAGGAACGTTTTCTAATGATGGAGAATGTTTGTTTCATAGGTTATAAAGAAGGAACCATTGTGATCATCTAGTGTGACCACTTGTATAACATATTGATGCTGTTCTGAAGTTGAAGAATTGTGTGGGGGATATTTAGTTCACCTGTTTAAATTTATTGTGCTGGATGACTGCTAATGGAGCAATTTTTTAAAAGTGGAAATACTTTGCAATAAGAGTTTCTTTAGGGGAAGTTACTGGTTGTAATACAGGTATCTATGGTGTAATGAGGAAAAATACAATTATATATCTTTCAGTATTGATACTTGTGGTTGGAGTTAAAAGACTGCATATTTTGCATGGAGGTGGAGGCAGGAGACATGGGGGAGGTAATGTGAAGAAGATGGAAATAATGGTTGTAGGTTGCAGAGAAGGATGCAGCTACATATATCCTGTTTGTGATGGTGATGTTTTTTAATGATTGTGGAACATTAATTTGGTCAACCTCAACCACTATTTAATGGAGATTTCCGTTTGGGGAGGAGATGTGCCAAGTGTTTAAGGAGGTGTTAATCAGTACTGAAAGTCATCTATGTTGGTAGCTGTCCAGGTGAATATGTATTTTCCTCCTTTTGTTGCTCCAGTTCCCCCCTACCCCCCAGACACACTGTTTCCCAGGTCCCCCATCAAAGTCCCCTTTCCCATCCCTTCCACAGCTTCCTCTACACAAAAAGCCCTGCTCATTCCTATTCAGTCTCCTTACTGTTCACCAAGCTTCTCCCACCCACCAACCCAGACACCCACAAAGCCCCTTATTCTCCTGCCATGTTCAGCTTTTAAATGTTGATACATATCCGTATCTATCCATGTTCTATTTATACGCATCAACACTGATACAGAGCCTGTTTAAAAGCGGAATGTGAAGAGGAGTAGAGTATATGGATGGGGGAGTGGGGCTGGAAGGAAAAGTGAGGGTTCTAGGTGGGAACCTGAAGAAGGCACATGGTTGTAAGGAGGGGCATGAGGAAATCTTTTGAGCTGACGGGGGAGGTGAACAGATGTGGACGGTGGAAAAGAGGATGTTGTGTAGAGAAGATGGGGAAGAAGTGGGGTTTGAGCTGCAGTGGGAGAAGCAGTATTGTGTGACCCTTACTCCTGGAGACAGAGGATGTAGTGGAGAAAATTCTTCTTGGCAATGATTCAGAAGGAGAGAGGGACACAACATGCTGGAAGGCACCAGAAATGTGTAGCTGCCATTTGTCACTGCTGACTAGTAGTCAGGCCTAGCCTAGACTAGAAAAGGATAGCTATGCTGGCAAATCCTCCTCGTATAGACACAGTGTATACTGATTCCTCAACTAAAATAAACTATACTGGCAAAACCACTTTTTTGTAGTATAACTGTATCTACATGGGGGCTCTTACCAGTTTAGAAATATTGTTTTAAAAAAAAAATCGTGCCCCTAATGAACGTTGCTATTCTCTCAGAAGTTTCGTGTGTAGACGTGGCCTCATAGCGAAGATGACAGTACCCTGTCAGTCTGGATTGGTGGACTAGCAATATAGAAATAATGGAGCCTTGAAACACAGGAGAAAACAGATATTAGAAGTTTTTGTTTTTTTCAGATTTGATAAAAAGTTGACCATCTCTGCTCTACTTGTTCACATCTGCAATCTCCTGGTAGTAAAAACTACGAGAATTTGCTTTTGCCTCCTAGACTAACTGAATTTCCATATCCAGGCCACTAGATTTTACCCTCTCTGTGTTTTACTTTTAGCTAGAAATGGAAATCCAGTTGGAACTCTTAAGATAAAAAGTGAATCAAGGAAAGTCTGCTGCTGTCTGCTCCTTTACCATGCTGACCATGGGTCTTCAGCCAAAATGGCAGTATTGTAAAATGATTAGGACTGTGAGCCACTGCCTTTTCTACTTCCATCCTTGCTCATTCTGCCAGAAAACTACTATGTGGTAGTGGAGATTTGCTCACATTGTGGGGAGTTTTCTCACTTTGTGCACAGGGCAAAATACAGGTGGAAATAAGAAAATACAGAGCTCCTGGAATTTGACACCAAATTTAAATAATTTATCAGAGTCTGAAATGTCATATCACAATCAACTGGCTGAATTCTTAGAAGTCATCCTGTCTTTTAATTCGATTTTAATTTGGAGAAATAGCAATATTTTTATACCACTCAGTTATAATACAAGTATGTACAGCACTTTGAAATGTCTTTGTTATGAACCTTGATAATAAAAAATAAAGTATAGTGGTTTTTTTTAAGTTGGGGTTTTAATCTCTTTATAGAGGGCATCTGTGTAATGGTATTACAGCAAACCATTTATTTATTTGAGCTCCCACAACTCAAATGCCTAGCTAGATATCTTGTCTCTGAATGCATTAGTATGAGATTTTGCAGATGGCTACCTACTAGACTTAGCATGTGTGAAACTGCAATCACAGTTTTCAAAACAGTGTGAGAGATGCTGAATTATGTTTTTGGTATTGCTGAATCTCTTCAATCAGTGCTGACTGCCAAATGATGGCAGAGATCCCAGATTAGTAATGGTCCTTATATGAATCATTAGCAGCAGTAGTCTAGAACTGTATGTAATAGATACTCTTTTCTAGAGACAGAAGGATATTCAATCCATTAAGTGTGTAAGGAGGGAGAGTGGGAAACCATAGTGGCTTTCTTATCATTTGAGAAGCCTCGTCTTGGTGAAATGAGGTTCTGTTGTGTGTGTTGAACAGGTTTCTCATCTCATTTCCTAAACTGGGTTAAACTCCCATTTCCTTGGAACTAGGATCTCTGACTGTGGGCTCAATGCTGAAAACAGTAGCCTACAACCTCATACTAGGAAAGGCTGACCTCTCTCTCTCTCTCTTTATTTTTTTTATCACGATTTAACCCTTGTAGAACCAGGGAAGAGTTAAAGTGTAGGCACTACAGGCCTGTATCTAGGGTCCTGATTCCAGGAATCATTTGTTTAGATCCAGAATCTTAGCTTGGTTTTTGTTTGTTTTTTTTAATTAAAGTTTCTAGCCCTTGTGGTTGTGAAGAAAAGTTTGAAAACACAAGCTGAGCATAACCAATGCAGCGACATCTGCCTGAGTTTGGGGACAGTCTGAAATAATAGCTCTGAAAGGTGTAAATGCTCCATTCATTTTAGGAAGGTGTTAACTCTGAGACCCTCTGCTTGGGGGAGAAGGAGGCCATCAACAACATCCAAAATGTGGCAGCCTGTGCCTTGAAACCCAAATTATCTTAATTCAGCCCTGTAGGGATCCAGTTATATCAGCATTACTATAGTGAGTCTTGGTGGTAGAGACGTTATATTCTTAATCTGGAGTGAAAACAGCAAATAAATCAGAGTTTGCAATTCTCTGCTCTTTCCAGTTTTACCATCTTGGTTTTATATAGAGAGACCGAGACAGTACATTATATTTTGTGTGAGCGTTTCATTTTGAAAATTGGGAAATAATTTATTGAGTCATGAGGTTTTAGTTCTTGTTAGGCTACTGCTAAAGCTGGATGGAAACCAGACTTCAAGGTTCTCGCACTATCTTAGTTGCAAATGTCTTAGTCTATAAGGTGCCACTAGACTCTTTGCTCTAGCAAAAGCAGCAAAGAGTCTAGTGGCACCTTATAGACTAACAGTCGTTTGGGAGCATGAGCTTTCGTGGGTGAATACCCACTTCGTCGGATGCATGTAGTGGAAATTTCCAGGGGCAGGTGTATATATAAGCAAGCAAGAAGCAGGCTAGAGATAACGAGGTTAGTTCAATCAGGGAGGATGAGGCCCTCTTCTAGCAGCTGAGGTGTGAAAACCAAGAGAGGAGAAACTGGTTTTGTAGTTGGCAAGCCATTCACAGTCTTTGTTTAATCCTGAGCTGATGGTGTCAAATTTGCAGATGAACTGAAGCTCAGCAATTTCTCTTTGAAGCCTGGTCCTGAAATTTTTTTGCTGCAGGATGGCCACCTTAAGATCTGCTACTGTGTGGCCAGGGAGGTTGAAGTGTTCTTCTACAGGTTTTTGTATATTGCCATTCCTAATATCTGATTTATGTCCATTTATCCTTTTCCGTAGAGACTGTCCAGTTTGGCCAATGTACATAGCAGAGGGGCATTGCTGGCATATGATGGTGTATATTACATTGGTGGACGTACAGGTGAATGAGCCGGTGATGGTGTGGCTAATCTGGTTAGGTCCTGTGATGGTGTCGCTGGTGTAGATATGTGGGCAGAGTTGGCATCGAGGTTTGTTGCATGGATTGGTTCCTGAGTTAGTTACTATGGTGCGGTGTGCAGTTACTGGTGAGAATATGCTTCAGGTTGGCAGGTTGTCTGTGGGCGAGGACTGGCCTGCCACCCGAGGCCTGTGAAAGTGTGGGATCATTGTCCAGGATGGGTTGTAGATCCCTGATGATGCGTTGGAGGGGTTTGAGCTGGGGACTGTATGTGATGGCCAGTGGAGTCCTGTTGGTTTCTTTCTTGGGTTTGTCTTGCAGTAGGGGCTTCTGGGTACATGTCTGGCTCTGTTGATCTGTTTCCTTATTTCCTCGTGCGGGTATTGTAGTTTTGAGAATGCTTGATGAAGATTTTGTAGGTGTTGGTCTCTGTCTGAGGGGTTAGAGCAGATACGGTTGTACCTGAGTGCTTGGCTGTAGACAATGGATCGTGTGGTGTGCCCGGGATGGAAGCTGGAGGCATGAAGGTACGCATAGCGGTCGGTAGGTTTTCGGTATAGGGTGGTGTTAATGTGACCATCACTTATTTGCACCGTGGTGTCTAGGAAGTGGACCTCCCGTGTAGATTGGTCCAGGCTGAGGTTGATGGTGGGGCGGAAGCTGTTGAAATGGTGGTGGAATTTAGCAAGAGAGCCTCGATGTGTTCAGAAATGCTAATTGCAGGGCTTTCTTAAATACTCAGATGGGTGAACTTGAGTGCCTGATATTAAATGAGGATATTGATATAATAGGCATCACAGAAACTTGGTGGAATGATGATAATCAATGGGACACAGTATTTTGTACCCTGGTATTATATAGGATTGACAGAGTAGGTCATCCTGGTGTGCAAGTGGTACTATATATGAAAGAAAACACAGAGTCAAATATAGTAAAAATCTTAAAGGAATCAAATTGTACCATAGAATCTCTATGGATAGAATTCCATGCTTGAATAATAAGAATATAGCAGTAGGAATATACTACCAACCACCTGACCAGGATGGTGATGGTGACTGTGAATGTTCAGGGAGATTAGAGAGGCTGCAAAAACAGAAAGCCCAATAAGAATGGGGGATTTCAGCTAGTCCCGTATTGACGGGATACATGTCACCTCAGGATGGGATGCAGAGATAAAATTTCTAGACACCATTAATGACTACTTCTTGGACCAGCTAGTTCTGGAACACACAAAGGGAGAGGCAATTTTTGGTTTAGTCCATAGTAGTACACAGGATCCGGTGCAAGAGATGAACAGCTGAATCACTTGGTAGTAGCAAACTTAATGCAATTAAATGTAATATCCCTGTAGGGGAGAAAATACCAAATAAATGCATCACAGTTGCATTTAATTTCAAAAAGGGAAGCTACATAAAAATGAGAGAGCTAGTTAAATGGAAATTAAAAGGAATGGTCACAAGAGTGAAATGCCTGCAAGCTGGATTGAAACTATTTTAAAACGCCATAATAGAGGCTCAATTTAAATGTATAACCCAAATGAAAAAAACATAGTAAGAGGACCAAAAAATGCCACCATGGCTAGAGACAAAAAGCAGCTTTTAAAAATTAGAAATCAAATCCCCGTGAGGAAAATAAAAAAGAGCATAAACTTTTGCTAGGCAAGTGTAAAAGTATAATTAGGCAGGCCAAAAAAGAATTTGAAGAGCAACTAGCAAAAGACACAAAAGCTAATAGCAACATTTTTTTTTTAAGTACATCAGAAGCAGGAAGCCTGCCAAACAATCAGTGGGGCCACTGGATGATCAAGGTGTGAAAGGAGCACTCAAGGAAGACAAGGGGTAGAAGAGAAGCTAAATGAATTCTTTTCATTGGTCTTTACTGCAGAGGATCTAAAGGAGATTACCACACCTGAGCTTTTTTTTTAAAGTGACAAATATGAGGAACTGTCCCAGATTGAGATGTTACTAGCGGAAGTTTTGGAACAGAGTGATAAATTTAAAGAGTGATAAATAAGTCACCAGGACCAGATGATCAAGACTGAGAGTTTTGAAGGAACTCAAACATGAAATTGCAGAACTATTAATTATGGTATGTAACTTTTTACTTCAATCAGCCTCTCTACCAGGTGACCGGAGGATAGCTAACATAATGTGGACTTTTAAGAAAGGCTCCAGAGGCAATCCTGGCAATTACAGGCCAGTAAGCCTAACTTCAGTACCAGGCAAATTGGTTGAAACTGTAGTAAAGAACAGAATTATCAGCTATATAGATGAACACAATATATTGGGGAAGAGTCAATACAGCTTTTGTAAAAGGAAATCATGCCTCACCAGACTATTAGAATTCTTTGTCTGCGTCAACAGGTATGTGGACAAAGGTGATCAGTGGTATTTGGACTTTCAGAAAGCCTTTGACAAGGTCCTATACCAAAGGCTCTTAAGCAAAGTAAGCAGTTGTGGGATAAGAGGGAAGGTCCTCTCACAGATCAGTAATTGGTTAAAAGATAGGAAACCCAGGGTAGGAATAAATGGTCAGTTTTTACAATGGAATGAGGTAAATAGTGGGGTCCCCCAAAGATCTGTATTGGGACCTGTGCTGTTCAATATATTCATAAATGATCTGGAAAAGGGGATAAACAGGGAGGTGGCAAAGTTTGCTAAATTACTCAAGATAGTTTAAGTCCAAGCGGATTGCGAAGGGTTACAAAGAGATCTCTCGAAATTGGACTGGGCAACAAAATGGCAGATGAAATTCAATGTTAATAAATGCAAATTACTGTACATTGGAAAACATCCCAACTGTACATACAAAATGATAGATTCCAAACTAGCTGTTACACGTCAAGAAGAGATCATGAAGTCAGCATGTACTGGAATTCTGAAAACATCTGCTCGGTGTGCAGTGACAGTCAGAAATGCTAACAGAAATAGAGAAGAAGACAGAAAATATCATACTGCTATTATATAAATCCATGGTACACCTACACCTTGACTATTGCTGTGACACTGGCAGACCAGGTGCCAGCTCGTGCCAAAGTCCCCATGTCTCAGTTGAGCACTGACAAATACATAGATGAGCCAGACTGATTCCTGCTATGTGTTACTGTTGTTAAAATAGGTATTAGAATTATAAGCATGCGTTTAGTGTTTAGACTTTATTGAATGCTTGTGCATCCCATATTGTAAGGTAATATTTGAGCAGTTGTATTGTGAGACTCTGTCCCTATGTAAGTCATCAGACAGGAGAGAGAGACATTAATGAGTTTGAAGTGCTCATCTGCAACAGAAGGTGGTTACATCCTTTCCAACAGGAAAGATCCATTGACACCAGACGGACTATTTTGGGACACTGGAGAGGACAAAAGATTATTGTTTAGCTCTCCTCCCTGTGAAAATGAGTCATGCAGGTGGATTCCTCCCATCAGCTGGGTATGCAGCTCAGAGCAGTAGGAGGATAAAACCCCAAACAAAAGAAACTAGTTACCTTTATACCGTGTGGATTCTGGGGGGCAAGGTTGTTCCAGGCATAAACAAGAGATCCCCAGCTGCTTCACCTGCGTTAGCCCCAGAGGACATACAGAGCGTGATGATTATAAAAGCTTATATTACCTTTTGAACTTTAAAATTGTAACTCATTTGTGTACCTATGTTTACCTGCTTTAACCTGGTAAATAACTCAATAATTTCCTTTTTCTATTTTATAATCTTTATGTAGTTTATTATAGGATTAATAACAAGCATTGTCTCTGGTGCGAGATTTAAGGTGCAAATGACCTGGTATAAGTGACTGGTCCTTTGGGACTAGGGGTAACCTGGATATTGCTGTGATTCTTGATGTAAGGCACTGGTTCTCCAAGGGGTACATCAGCTCATCTAGAAATTTGCCTAATTTTACAACAGGCTACACAACGAGCATTAGCGAAGTCAGTACAAACTAAAATTTCATACAGAAAATGACTAATTTGTACTGCTCTATATACTATACACTGAAATGTAAGTAGAATATTTATATTCCAGTTGATTTATAATTATATGGTAAAAATGAGAAAGTAAGCAATTTTTCAGGAATAGTGTGCTGTGACACTTTTGTATTTTTATGTCTGATTTTTTTAAACAAGTAGGTTTTAAGTGAGGTGAAACTTGGGGGTACACAAAACAAGTCAGACTCCTGAAAGGGGTACAGTAGTCTGGAAAGGTTGAGAGCCATGGTGTAAGGGACCCTCTGTCACAAAAGTTTGTCCCCTGGGTGGCGAGATATATCAGCGTACCCAAGAGACTGTCAGTGACTCTATGTTTAGGCTGTTAAAGTACCTGGGGAATAACTGGTTGGTGAAATCTAAGTATAGAATTCACAACCAATTGGCGTTTGTGCTCTGATTCCTAACAGTCTGCCCTGAAGTTGATACTCATGCTTTTGAGTCACTCCAGGCAGCGTTACAACCTGCAAGCAGTTCTAGTCATCCCTTTTCAGAAGAGCTATAGAGAAGGGCAACAAAAATGAGTAAGGGTATGGAACAGCTTCCATACGAGGAGAGATTAAAAAGGCTGGGACTGTTCATCTTAGAAAAGAGATCTATAAATCATGAATGGTTTGGAGAAAGTGAATAAGAAAGTGTTATTTACCCCTTCACATAGAACAAGAACCAGGAGTTACCCAATGAAATGAATAGGCAGCAGGTTTAAAACGAACAAAAGGAAGTATTCTTTACACAACACAAGTCAACCTGTGGAACTCGTTGCCAGGGGATGTTGTGAAGGTCAGAAGTATAATGAGTTCTTGTGACGGGCAGGGCAGCCCCGCAATGCGACTACCCCCGAAGGTTTGAAGGCATCATCAGGCAGGTTGGCCACAGCCCTGAGACCTACCGCCCGCGCTCGCGACGAGCCGCGGCTCGGGCCCGCCGTGTCGTGGGCCCAAATCCGGGACCTCCTCTGGCGGTGTGGCTGGAACCGGAAGGCGGACGGGCGCTCAGTCCATGGGGGATGTTACCCCACCCACTGGTGGGTACAGCTGGAGGCGCCCAACACCGGGCGCGGTGTCTAGTGGGGTGGGGTCCTGACTGGCCGGGTTTCACAAGCCTCTTGAGGGAGGGGAGGGGCGCGCCAGGCAGGCAGGAGAGGAGAACGGGGGGGCGGGCGGCCGGATTTCTAGGCAGCCAGCCAGGACAGACCCCCCAGGACCCTCGGGGGGGCTCCCGGGGGAGGGAGAGCCAGGAAGGCCCCACCTCCTCCGCAGAGGGGCCCGGGCTGGCTAGATGTGGACACGACTTTCCTCGAGAGGGAACGGATACCACTCTCAGCCGGGGCTGGGGAAGGGCGACTAGTCTTCTCCCCTCATCCCTCTGAGGAAAGGCCTACCTGGGAAGAGAAACTCGGAAGTGGGAAGTATCGACAGAGCAGATCCTCCAGCTGCGGGGTGCAGTCCGGCTGCGGGCTGAACTAGGGGCCAAAAGCCCCTGGCAGCTCAAGCAGAGCAGCCCAGTAAGCAGCCAGGAGGCCCAGTATAACAAGGGGGCCACCCTCTTGTCTTGGACTGGTCTCCTTCCTCTCTTCCTCTCAGAGTCCAGCAAGCTGCTAGCCAGGTTGGCCCTGCCCAGGCGGATGGGCGGATGGGATGGGTGAGGCAGAGAACCCGGCGGAGGGCGGGGAGACAGATACCCCACTCTACTCCGTAAGGACCTGGAGGGCCTGCGAGGGCCTGCCTGCTGACCATACCACCAGAACCAGAGAATTGGTGGGGCCGCCGAGAGAGAGCAGGAGGCCGATGGGCGCACACAGCGAGCGAGCACCACAGCCCAGGACCACCAGGAACCGACTAGTGGCGCGCCGTTCCCGTGTTTTTGTCAGCCAACCGGGGCGACGCCCGCTAACCACCACACATACGCACATTCCAGGGACACACAAAGTGGACAACACCCGGACACACACCGAAGATGTAGGAGACAGTGAAGGGAGGAACTCGGGGCCATGCCCGGGACGGTGGACGAGAGCGGGCGGCTAGGAAAGAGTTCATCATCTCCCCCACTTGACGTGATGGGATATGCAGATCCCAGATCCACCGCCCTCACGAGAAAAGACAGCATTCCAGGTGCTGACGCACGAATAATACGCCGCGCGCACATCGATGACATTGTCATCTACAGTAACACTTGGGAGGAACAGTTCTTGTACGTTTTCTGCCTAACCGCCACTCGCGCCACGCCCGCGGCCGAGATTGACACGCAGTTCACACACAACCCCGAAGTAACGTTGAGGGGAGGCTGCGCGGCCTCTTTAACTGAGAAACAATTAACCCGGAGCGGTACTAGTCAGAGGATTTTTTTAAACCCTTTATCCTACAGACAGGCGCGCCGGAGGGGTGGGACTGGGGTGCTGTGTGCAGGAGAGGGAGGGGAGAAAGAACACCGGGTCTTGTCTCAGCCAAAAGCTGTTCCCCCGAAACCCGTACCCACCCATAGAACGCGAGGCCTGGCAGTAAAGTGGGCGGTTGAGGCACTACGGTACTACTATTGGGGAACCCCTTTTCCTTGGTGACCCTGTCAGCCTCCGTGTGCGCCATCGGCCAGCCAGGCAGGGGGGGACTTCTCCCTGGATCGGGGAAGGAGAGGAGAGAGAGGAGAGAGGTCGGGCCCGGCGGCGGCTGTCTTAAGGGGAGGGGTGTGTGTGTGGACAGGCAGGGCCCCCCCGCACTGGTACAGGGTTAACCCTTCTCTACAGCAGAGGGAAGCCACGCCCAGAAAAAGAATTAGTGCAGCTTGTAGGGCCAGCGCTGGAGAGAGTCTCGATGATATCGATATCGATCGCCTGCTGCGTGTGAGACGATGATATCGATCGATTCGCCTGCTGCGTGTGACACTATGCCCATTGTGATCGTTGGAGACCCCCACACCCGTTACTGCCCATGGTCACCTGTAAAGATTAACTGATTGCACTCCACACCTGGCTGCATGGGTCACCTGAGGCCAGAGCAGTAGAGTGCAAACTGATGAGCAGAGTGGCTGAACAGGAATTCTGGGATAGCCCCAGATAAGTTCCTGGAGGATACGTTCACCAATGGGTATTAGCCAAGATCATCAGGGATGCAACCCCATGCTCCGGGTCTTCCTAAACCTTTGACTTCCAGAAGCCTGAACTAGATAATAGGGGATGGATCACTTGCTAATTGCCCTGCTCTGTTCATTCTCTCGCAAGCATGTGGCACTGACCACTGCCAGAAAACAGGATACTGGGCTGGTGGGACCATTGATTTGAGCCAGTATGGCTGTTCTTAGGTTCTTATGAATCTTTGTGTGGGAATTTAGTTGAAAGGTGCTAGACTGACAGTTTGGAGTAATGAAGTATTTGTAAGTGAATTAAGATAAACTGGATTAAGGCCATTTGTATTCTGAATGAGAATGTCTACACCTGGGTTTAATGCAGTTTTACTAATCCACTTTAAATTCACATCTTCAGTTAATTTGGATTAACTTTCCTAAGGTACTTATTATTTAAAGGCTTGCAGCAGGTGCAGGGTGCACACCTCTCTCAGTGCTGGGTGAAATAACGCTGCGCGCGTGCGCCAGAGTGTGGCCCCAAGCCAGGCGCCCAGGCGCCCCAGCGCTGCTCCTCCCCATCCCCCCCAGGAGGTGGAGGACGGACAGCGGGAGAGGAGGTCTCCAGCGCTGGCGCTTGCGCTGCGCTTCAGGCAAGCGCTGCGCGCGCAGCGCTTGAGCGCTAAGTGTAGCCACAGCCTAAGTGTCCCAATGTAGACAAGTCCTATGATTGTGAGATGTAAAAACTTTCTGAACTATTAATGGTTTGTCTGCACAAACACTTAGTTTGTGGCAAGCTGGGGTGTAAATTTACCCTGCATTAGCCTGCTGCACACTAACTGTGTGAACCTGGCAGTCACTCACTAAAGGTTCCCTTATGCACTTTCATCTATCCCTCTTTGAAATGGGAGCAAATTAAAGGGCACATGGGAACTTTTAGTGAGCAGCAGAGTCCACATGGACACTTAAGGCATGTCTACATTACAGACGCTAGAGTGGGACAGCTACAGTGCTGCAGCTGTGCCGCTGTAGTGTAGATACTTGCTGCAGCAACGGAAGGTTTTTTTCCATTGTGTTAGTAACTCCACACCCTAGAGTGGTGGAAACTAGGTTGACAGAAGAATTCTTCTGTTGACCAACTGGTAACCTAAGCCCTGGCATAGACATCTTAACTACGTCTCCCAGGTGTGAATTTTAGTGGCGTAGGTAGGTCAACCTAAGTTTTAGGTGTAGACCAGGCCTCAGTGCATGGTAGATTCACATCCCATCTTGCTGTAAACTAAGTGTGTGTGTAAACAAGCCTGAAGAGTTGAAGTTCACATTACATGTCACTGGAGAAAACAATTTATTCTAAAATTTGCAACACAGCCTGAAATATGACATCTGTTACTGATATTATGATGATTTGATCAACGCACCTTTTAATAAAAAAGGCATCTCCACTAATCTAAGGTGCTACTATTAAATGGCCTGTACCTTGCCTCTGTAGTAGTAATAAAAGACAGTATCAAATCTTAGTCAACAGGAATACTTCAAAAAGCCTTAGGGTAGGAAGGCTTTTTGAAGTATTTTTTCCCCTATAAAAAGAAACTTCAGCAAATTCTTGTGGGCCAACTGTTTTGTTTTTGCTGCGCTAAGTTTATAGTTTTAAAAAAAAACTTTAATGACATAGTCATGATTCAAATGATATTTCTTATTTCAGAAATATAAAGTGATGAGTGGTGAGCTGAAAATGGGAGGATGTTTATTTTCAGTTTGAGGAGAAAATACTACAGCAGGCTTTAATTTATGCCTTGAAAGAGGTTTCATTTGTAATTTAAACAATCATTTTCATAGATATTTTCAGAACATTTCCTAAACCTATTTTTACATGTACACTGTTTGAGTTGTTTTCATTTCAAATGTAGTAAAGAATTTAAGGGTGAAAGCAAAACAATGTTTAAGATATAGTGAAAGAAGAAAGGGAGAGGATAAGGAAAAACTAATTTATTGAGTTGGTGTCAAATTACATTTGAGCCACATCTGATCAGAGATCTTTCTCCTGTTTCTCTTGTGCCTGAATTTGTGGTGGTTTCATGGCAAGAAAGAAGCCTGTAAAGACCATGCGTGGGGAAATGCAATCTGCGAGGTAGTGGAATTGCTTCCTGTTTGTCTTGAGGTATATTGTTGAAGGAGATTGACATATTATCTGTAGATTAAATAGGCAGAGGAAGGAAGAGAGGATTATTTTATTCTCATGTGCAATTAATAATAGAGATCCACTATCGGCAGATATGGGATATATATCAGACAAGCATTCATTTTCTATTCTGGTTCTGAGACATTTCAGCTGTTTTGGTTTGTGTTTTTACTTCAGACACAATGTAGTTTCAGGGACTTTGTTCAAACCAATCAGACTTTTTGTTCTGTATGTTATTCTTTTCTGTATCCTCCCCTAGCCCCACCCTCACAATAAAGCCATGAAATTACAATTCATTGTCTGGAATTTTCCCTACAATGTGATAAGGTGAACATAAATTAAACATCTTAAATGTTTTAAACCTTTCCCCCAAACAAAACAAATCCTACAAGATTCATTTGATTTTTTATTTTTTTTTTAATCCCAGATCTAATTTTTGGCTGCATGCACAAGGAAAGTGACAGACTTTAATATAGACTCTATGCTTCCATTGTCCGATGAGGATTTATTCATATTTTTCTGTTAACATCATTTAAAATACTGAAAGTATCAGTGTGATATCGTAAGAATTCACGTACTTGTTTTCGTTTGCGTGTGAGTACCCATCCCTATCAGTGTCTTCAGGTTCTCCTCTCCTTCACCATGCCCATTTCCATCATATGTGTGTGTACATGCATACACTCGTGTGTGTGCGTGTGCTGCTACCAGTCTTCTGACCAGGAAGGACTGGATTGAATGGGTCCCTGTCCATTCTGTTCCCAACAAGCAGACAGGCTGGTAGTAAGTGGCACAAAGTACCTCCTGACGCTGGGCTGAGAATACAAGATTTACAGTGCTGCTGATTTGAGGAGGTGAGATCAAACACCAGTTTCATAGATGGCTGTGACAGACATTACTAGTCAGTGGTCAGGTTGCCATGCATTTTGGAGATTTGAATGAAATGACTAGTTTTAGGCCCCAGATTTAGTTATTTACATGTTTTAAATGTTTGTATGATTTTACAAAATAATATGAGAGAGGTGTTGTTTTGTAATTGCAGTGGAAACAATTCTGTGCATGTGTTTTTTTTGTGAAAATATTTCCTGGCAGTGTTGGGAATGTTAAGACAGCAAAATTGTGCTAATGCATGCGAACCTAAAAATGGTACTGACTGATCTGTTTTCATTGCACAAGCAAAGTGAAGTCCAAAAAAGGAAACAGCCTAGACAGTGAAAATAAATTATAATAATAATTTATTTGTGCATTACTGCTGCTAAGCTTAAAAATGGGTTTTTAATTTCACTGAAGTAAAAAAGCTGCTCACATCTGGAACTGTGCAGTGTGTTACCTACGCACCTTCTCCAAACAGTGGAAAAACTTATCAAAGGAGTACAAGTTCTTTCTCCTTTTGATCTGTCAACAGCTTTACTTTTCTAGGCAGCCTTTATAAGAAAAAGCATTAATAAGATGATCCATTATTCTAGATCAGATAAGAATAAGTATCTACAGATTGGACTTGCCTAACACAATCATACTACTGAATGTTCATGTACACATACCTTTCCAGGGGGGAAGATATTGTAGTTAGGCTTTAGTAACCAGAACCAGTGCTTTATCAATGTAACGGAGAGGAAGAAAGGGAACTGAGAAGTTGAGAAGTATGGAGAAGAGCAAGACAGAGGGACAAATTTAATTTTTCTAACAATTTTTTTTCTTAATTGCAAAGTTGTTTTTTTTGTTGTAAGATCATGAGTAGGTCACAATGTATGCATAGACTTAATGATGACAGATATACCATAAAATAAGAATGAATTGGAAAATCAGCCCTTCCTGATAAGTCTCAAATTCAGGATTCGTTGTGCTCTGTTCCTGATGTTTTGTACCACAAACAACTAAAGCCAGACACTGAACAGGTCACACCTAATCTTTTCTAGAAGCATTTTCTTCTATTATGGCCCGACCCATCTCCCACTGAAGTCAGTGGAAAGATTCCCATCTACTTCAATGGGAGCTGGATCAGGCCCTCAGTGCTGTGAAAATCTCAGAGGCTGGTATAGAAGAAGGATCTTTAAATATAGCAGCAGGAAAAATGTAGGTAACGTAAGAAATGTAGTGGGGTGTTTTTTGTGTTTTTTAGAGTGTCTTCTTGATTAGTATATATTTAGCAATTGCTATATGCTTTGCAGTTTACTTAATTGACTTTCTATTGAGGGTTGCATCAGTCATGATTGTTTGCAGGCAATTAAACCGGTAAGTCACATGATCTATAGTCCGGTTTCACTCCTTGAAGTTTTAAGCAGAGACAGATGTCTTCTGTAGCACAGGAAATGCAGACTTTCATTACATTTTTAAGGGCCAGTCCTGCAGTCCTAGATATTTGTCTTTGCAGAATAAGATGTCTTAGATGATGTCTGAGGGGTATTTTACTTCCTGTATTCTTGAAATCTCTATATATGATTTTGGATCTTTAACAGCTGTTTCAGTTTATAGAAGCTTTACCGTTCATTTTGTATTAAGTACTCTGAAATGTAGATTTTCATTGAATTCTTATAACCATTTTCTGTAATTTTTATATCTAGTAGTTGCTGCTACAAATTTAGAACATTAAGCCAAAACATGATTGGGAAGGAAGGAAATGGTTTATATCATATTTATATGCATAGGATGCATCCATCATTACAGATATAAAAAATTCATGAAAATATATGGACATAATTATGCTGTACATAAAAGAACAATCAAAGGGTCCATCCATATCCAGGTATTAACTGGGCTGTTGTTCGTTGATGGAATGTAAATCTGGAAAATTTAAAATAGGGAAGGCAAGCACAGTGCAGGATGATAATCCAGGTATAAACAATGAATAATACTACTAGGACTTGCCAGATTTTATTTTAATCAAGAAGAAAAAATGAAAATGAAAACAAAATGGTTAACATTCTGTGGCAGTCTGAGAACTAAGTATCAAAGGTCTAGTTCTTACCGATGCATGTTTGCTGGTGGAAGAACAGGAAAAATATTGTTTTAGCTCCTGCCCTGTCCCTACCCTTAATCGCTGGCTCCTGCCTTCTCTCTACTTCTACTCCTGCTGGGTTTTCAGATTGTATTGTGCTCTTCCCCCCAAACCCACTGGAATAGAACTCTGTCCTTGTACCTCACTTTTGTTGTGCAAGAGTGGGTACTAATTGCAATTTTAAAGCCAAGTCTGGGGGAGGGGAAATAATAGTAAAATGCCGTTCTAGTACATAGTTAAGTTTTCATCTTCAAAGCATTTTGCATATATTAACATAAGGAATTTCAGGTCAAAATAAACTATACAAGGTTAGAGCTCCAACACTATCCCCAACCTTCAGCCCTGATGTACTAAAATCAAAATAAATATACACCTAGATCTATTAAAGGAAGTAGAAAAACATACCCATCGTTCATCCCTTCATGCCTGATAAGGAGTGTGATAGTCTGAACTTTTCAGCCATGCCAACTGTGAAAAGGAGATCATCAATTAATGTTTCACTTGGGTCAAAGTAAAAACTTTAGAATTAGCATCTCATGACAGTTCTTCAGTTAGCCAAAACCAAAGTGAGTCAGGAGTTCCACAGAAGTTCAGTGGCCCAGTTGATTCACTTGCAAAACTAGTATCTGTAACTTTTTATTGAAATCATATTTATACACCTTACACAAATCGGGCTAATTTTGTGTTGCTAATTTTAAATGGCATTATTAGTTGTGAAAGCGTATTTGATACTGTGCAAACAGCTAAGGCGCGATTAGTCCCAGGTCCAAGGCATTGACAACCTAGCATAGATGAAGAAATTCAAACACTCAGGCCCGGTCTACACTACTGGGTTAGGTCGAATTTAGCCATGCTACGTCAATTTAAAAATGAATGTGTCCACACAACCAACCCCATTCCATCGACCTAAAGGGCTCTTAAAATCAACTTCTGTACTCCTCCCCGACGAGGGGAATAGCATTAAAATCAACTTTGCTGGGTCGAATTTGGGTTAGTGTGGACGCAAATCGATGGTATTTTCCTCCAGGAGCTATCCGAGAGTGCTCCATTGTGACCGCTCTGGACAGCACTTTGAACTGCGATGCATTAGCCAGGTACAAGGAAAAGCCCCAGGAACTTTTGAATTTCATTTCTTGTTTGGTCAGCGTGGCGAACTCAGCAGCACAGGTGACCATGCAGTCCCCCCAGAATCGTAGAGTGTAGAATGTTTCTATTCTCCCCCTATCATCTCCGTCACTGAGGTTATCGCAGATTAGAAGGTGGAAAAAAAACGCACCCGCGAAGACATGTTTTCTGAGCTCATGCAGTCCTCCTGCACTGATAGGGCACAGCTTAATGCATGGAGGCATTCAGTGGCAGAGGCCAGAAAAGAATTAAGTGAGTGTGAAGAGCGGAGGCAGGACGTGATGCTGAGGCTAATGGGGGAGTAAACGGACATGATGAAGCATCTGTTGGAGTGCAGGAAAGCCAACAAGAGCACAGACTCCTGCTGCATCCACTGTATAACCACCTACCCTCCTCCCCATGTTCCATAGCCTCCTCCACCCAGATGCCCAAGAACGACATGTACCCAAAACCACCTGTGACAATGTTTTTGCCCCATCAGGCATTCAGAGCTTAACCCAGAATTCCAGTGGGTGGCGGAGGCTGCGGGAACTGTGGGATAGCTACCCACAGTGCACCGCTCTGTAAGTCAATGCGAGCCACGGTAGTGAGGGCGCACTCCGCCGACTTAATGCGGTTAGTGTGGACATATGCAATCGACTGTATAAAATAGAGTTCTAAAAATTGACTTCTATAAAATCGACCTAATTTCGTAGTGTAGACATACCCTCAGTGTTGGTACAGTGGGTGATGGAAATGGTGAAGCAGTTGTGACAGTGTACTCCATAAGGCTTTATGGGGTGGGGGTGCTCATAAATGTATGTATGATATAACTGAAATAGGGTTTTGCTGCATATGCCATGTAACATATCTATGTTACGGTTATGTTCATCCTAGTTGTATGTAGGCACCATTTGTGTGCTCAAAGTTATGAACATTGGCTGTATAATTGCTTGATTTCTAAGTAGCCTTAGTTAAAACATTTGCCAAAAAAAAAACAGGAGTACTTGTGGCACCTTAAAGGTGTGAGGAGTTAAGTTAAGTTATGTTAAGTTCTCCTCACACCTTCTATGGGCCATCTTAATTATCACTTCAAAAAGTTTTTTTTCCTCCTGCTAACGATAGCTCATCTCAATTGATTAGACTCTGCCTGTTGGTATGCATACTTCCACCTTTTCATGTTTTCTGTATGTTTAAATATCCCCTGTCTGTGTGTTCCATTCTATGCATCCGAAGAAGTGAGCTGCAGCTCACAAAAGCTCATGCTAAAATAAATTTGTTAGTCTTTAAGGTGCCACAAGTACTCCTGTTTCATTTGGTGATGGTATTCTACACAGGGTGAGGAGGAGGGTCTCCACCCATAAGAGAGAGTCTATTTAGATCCCTGGGAGACCCCTCCACGTTGTCTTCAGCTGGCTAAAGAAGGAGCCTCTCCACCCCCACACCGAGGATACTTAAAGGAAATTGGAACAAAGGACAGTAACTACAGGGTGTGTGCGCAATTGCTGGACCCAGGCTAAAAGGAGATTAGTCTGTAAAAGGGAGCATTCTGGAACTGGTGAGGATCCTATCTGTATCTAGTTTGATTAGACATAGATCTGCGCATTTTATTTTATTTTGCTTAGTAAGTTACTTTGTTCTGTCTGTTACCTCCTAGAACCACTTAAATCCTACTTTTTGTATTCAATAAAATCACTTTTTGCTTATTAGTTAACTCAGAGTATGTATTAATACCTGGGGGAGCAAACAGCTGTGCATATCTCTCTATCAGTGTTATAGAGGGTGAACAATTTATGAGTTTACCCTGTATAAGCTCTATACAGGGTAAAACAGATTTATTTGGGTTTAGACCCCATTGGGAGTTGGGCATCTGGGTGCTAAAGACAAGCATGCTTCTGTGAGCTGTTTTCAGGTAAACCTGCAGCTTTGGGGCAGGTAATTCAGACTCTGGGTCTTTGTTGAAGTAGACAAGAGTGTCTGACTCAGCAAGACAGGGTGCTGGAGTCCTGAGCTGGCAGGGAAAACAGGGATAGAAGTAGTCTTGGCACATTGGTTGGCAGCTCCCAAGGGGGTTCCTGTGATGCAACCCGTCACAGCAGTCTTGCAGGTTAAATGTGAGACTTTATTTTTTTTTTCTCTTTTCTCTTGTTTGGAATTGGGGGTGGGGTTGATCAGAAGACATTAAATTACCATTCTTGTAATTATACTCTTTTTCAAACAAATTTTAAGCCAATAGACCATCAAAAAAAATCAGTCTCTTAATCAGTCCTTTAATAAAGGTAGAGCAGAATTATATTCCGTACTTTTGGAGATACTTAGGAGTGGTTTGTTGAGACATGAGGATGCTTATTGGTTTCATTGTATTTAAATCACTTGAGATCTAACACACTTAAACTTTTTTGCTTTCAAAAATCTTTTGAGTTCTCCGTCCACTATAACACTGTAAATAGTTGTACTGTATTAAACATGTAGAATACGGAAACAGTTGCTAGGCAGGATTTTTAAGTATACTAAATTTTGCAATGGATTTTCTCACTCTTTATTCCCATTTATGCATATTCATCTCTACCCTGATATTACGTGACCTGATATAACACAAATTTGGATATAACGTGGTAAAGCAGTGCTCCGGGGGAGCGGGGCTGTGCACTCCGGCGGATCAAAGCAAGTTCGATATAATGCGGTTTAATCTACAACGCTGTAAGATTTTTTTGGCTCCCAAGGACAGCGTTATATCAGGGCAGAGGTGTACCATCACATGTGATCCACCTCTTCTAGATGTAACTAACAAAGCTTTGGAGTACAGCCAAATTAGGCCTCACCATATTGTGCTTTGTGTGATGGTTTGCATGTGTTGATTGACCATCCTAGAACCTTCTCAGACCATTTTTAATGCAATGTTCATTGTTGAAATGGAATGTGCTTAGCCAATCTGAGTGCAAGGACCAATCACTATATTTTGTCCATTTTTATATTTCCTGCACATACTTTCAAGAAATAATCATACCTTGATTAAGAATATCCTCTTCCTCTTTTCTGATTGTCAGTTGTCCTGAGAGCTCCCTGTTCAGACACCTGACATGGGCATCTAGATCCTTCCCACCAAGGGTTCCAGAACATTTGAAGAAGTGGAATGGGAGTGGAGGCAAGGCCAAAGTGGAGGGGGAATTAAAATATCCTGCAGAATATAACTGTCATGTAAATAACCAGAATACAAAATGTAGCCAAATTATAATATTTAAGGTATAATTCTAGTACAAACAAATGAAAAAAATAAGGACAACTTTAGTTCTAAACATTGGGACTGCATTTTATTTTTGCATTTCATGTATTGTACTTCACTTGCATTTATCATTTTAGTACCTATACTCCACTAGTAATACTGCACTATTATTATTATTGAACTGTAACTTGCAATTCTGTAACATTACAATTGAATCATCCTTGTTTCTATATAATGCATATTTTAACAATTGTAACCCTAAATTGTAAATCTCCATGGAAAAAGTCATTTTCAAAATAAGTAATAATAACAACAAACAACTTTGAAGGGAGGTAAACATGTCTCCACCTAAGACCATATAAAATGATTTTTTCTAATGTTTTATAATAATAAAAAATATATTTTTAGAAAACCTAACAAACATCAGCAGCAGACTGTAGCAGATAGAAGCAATACGGTAGCTATTAAGCAATTTTGATCAAGAGATTACATGGTTATCTAGGATTGCAGTGAATATCTAGGAATGCATCTAATCCAATCTCATAATGCATCTTGGCCTTTAGCAGTACAATCCTGTTTTTCTCACAGCGCATATGTTTCTTTTGTTTAAAAAGCGGGGGGCATGGCCCTCCTGTTTTTAAAAGTGCAGGGGCCCAGTGCTTTTGCTCCCCATCCTGTCATCTACCTAAGCCTAGATATTAAATGCACATTAATTTAAAAGGTTTAGATTTTGATACTCTTTTATTCATGTTGAATAGTATCTAATTTCACTTCAGTGAGACTACTTGTGCAGTAAGGTGCTACCCTTACTCCTGTTGGGTATTAGAACCTTCTCCTAAAGGAATCATTCTTAACTGGAGGGAGGATAAGCATTGCTGAGCCTTCCCCAGGACAAATCAGAAAATGGTTGGAAAAGATTACAATGACTTGGTGTAAGAGGAAGTGAGAAGCTGAAGTGGCTTTGTTTGTGGATATGTGGGTATGGAATTCCGAGGACAGGAGCAAATGAACAGAAAGCACTCTTCAGAACAGTAACGTGAGGGTGCTCCATGCTATAACCATATCCTAGGTCATTAATGGGAAATCTCTCAAGACCTCTCTCCATTCAGAGCCCTGGTCTACACCAGTGGTTCTCAAACTAGGGCTGTCGCTTGTTCAGGGAAAGCCCCTGGCGGGCCAGGCCGATTTGTTTATCTGCCGCATCCGCAGGTTCAGCCGATCACGGCTCCCACTGTCCGTCATTCACTGCTCCAGGCCAAAGTGGGCTGCAGGAAGCGGCACGGGCTGAGGGACATGCTGGCTGCCCTTCCTGCAGTCCCCATTGGCCTGAAGCAGCGAACCGCAGCCAGTGGGAGCCGCAATCAGCTGAACCTGCGGATGCAGCAGGTAAACAAACCACCCCAGTCTGCCAGGGGCTTTCCCTGAACTAGCGGCGACCCCAGTTTGAGAACCACTGGTCTATACTACAGTTAGGTCGACATAAGGCAGCTTATGTTGACCTACCTACGTCAGTGTCTATACTACAGATTTCCTCCCGCCGCTGTAAGTATCCTACTACACTGACATCATAACTCCACCTCCGTGAGAGGCGTAGGGCTTATGTTGGTGTATTAAGGCAATGCAGTGTCCATGAAGATGCTGTATTACTTACATCAACTGTTGGGTGTCATTCTTGACAATTTCAGGGCTCCACCATGAAGCTGTGAAATTGACAAAAAAGTCCTCCCTGCTCACAGCTGGGCTGCTGTCCGCTACCTGGGCTGCCTGTTTGGAGCCAGGCTGCCCCTGGGCTCCATGCAGGAAGCCCGGCTACACTGAGGCTCCTGCCTGCCCACTCCCTGCTGAGGCCTGGATGACTGCCCCGCTCCCAGTGGGGTGGTGAGAGCCCGGGCGGCTGCCACGCTCCCGGCGGGGAGAGGGGACTGGAGAGCAGGAGGCTGGGGAACCAGTGGGGAGCTGAGAGCCTGGGTTCTGAGCTCCACTGATCTAAGAGGTGCAGGTGAGGAAGTGCTCCTAGTGAGGATGCATATCACTGACTGAAAGAGGGTAATGTGGACATGAACCACCGCAGACTATAAGTTGACCTAATATAGATCAACTTAAGTTTGTAATGTAGACATGCCCTACGGGGTAAGGGCTGGTTTTTTAATGGAAGATCAAGCTAATTGGTACTTTCCAAGATCATTTTTTTTTAAAGAAACTATTCATGGTTTGTCCAAATGTGATACTTTCATTATATGAATAATACAGATATTGTATGCACAGTACTGTATACACAATCATGTTAATTGGTTAAAATAACACACAGTACTGTTTCTAATTTTCATTGGCATTTTTGCTTTTATTTTGATACAGCAAATTTGTGCCAAGAAGGTTCCCTAGTATAATTATTTGAAGAGCCTGATGAATCATTGATTTGTCTGGATAAATATTAAATTAAATGGTAAAATTGACCTTAGTCATGCAACTATGATATTTTACCAAAAACGAGGCTTTGAAATCCATCTGGTCAGGATGGTGGCTTGCCGCTGGAGAATCTGTGGCAGTGAATGACAAGTTTCTTTTGTTATTCAAAAGAGCAGTAGGTTAGAGCTGTCTCAGTTTAATCCTAGATTCACTTGTCTCCTGAACAGGGGCGGCTCTGTTTTTTGCCGCCCCAAGCACGGCAGTCAGGTGGTCTTCGGTGGCATGCCTGCGGGCGGTCTGCTGGTGACGTGGATTCGGCGGTGTTTCCTGCAGGTGATCTGATTGTCCTGTGCCTTTCGCATCCTCTGCCGAATTGCTGCCAAAGCTGTGGGACCGGCTGACCTTCTGCAGAAATGCTGCTGAAGGCCGCCTGACTCCTGCCCTCACGGCGACCGGCAGGCTGCTTCCCCCCGCAGCTTGCCGCCCCAGGCATGTGCTTGCTGCACTGGTGCCTGGAGCCGCCCCTGCTCCTGAATCACCTTACGCAGTGACAACTTGTGATGATAGTGCAGGGGCACAATATAAAGGGAGGCCACGTGACTGCCCCATGTGTTGCCTCTGGGAGGATCCTTCCAGCCCCACCTACTTGAGCCAGGGCAGCCAATCTTGCTTGTTCCTGGGGGGTTGGGGCCACAGGAGTGAGGCACACATGCCTCTGGGCTAGGCAAACTCACAGCACCAGAGTCTCCCCGGAGCTCCTCTGCCCTCACAGACTTCTTAGCAGGGGGAGGGGCACGGGCAGTGCCCCTACCTCCAGCTGAGCAGAGGGACCCTGCTCCCGGCACCTTCCCCAGCGACCCTCTGGCCCAGTGCAACTGCGCTCTCCTTGCCAGTGTTACCTGCTGGGGGTGGAGGGCTCTGTCCTTCTCCTTCTGTGCCTCCCCCAGCTAGGGTGACCAGATGTCCTGATTTTATAGGGACAGTCCCGATTTTGGGGGCTTTTTCTTATATAGGCACCTATTATCCCCCACCCCATCCCGATTTTTTTTACACTTGCTATCTGGTCACCCTACCCCCAGCACGTTTCTGGCAGGCTCGGCCCCTGTCCCTGGTAGCCAGGCCCAGGCGGGGAGCAGAGAGGGCAGGATGGAACCGCTTCTTACGCCAGCTGAGGGTGGCGGCTCTGCCTTGCTGCCTCTGGGCAGCATGGTGACTGCCTGCGAGAGCCCTGCTGGGGAGGCAGCAGCAGCCCATCCAGGGGCGAAGGGAGCTGGAAGTGCCGGGGGAGAGGTGCAGCAGGAGAAGGAGAGAGCCCCCTTCCCTGCTGGAACAGAGCAAGCCCTGCAGCACTCTCAGAAATCGGGTGGGTGGAAGTGGCACTTGACCCTGCATGCCCCACTACATGTTGCTTCTGACCTTATTCCTGGGATTACTGCAACTTTTGCATTGTTGTTGTTTATGTTGTTTAATAGTCTCTCCCTGAGATTTGTATTTTAGGTCAACACAACAGATTTATCTTCCTTTGTGGTTTCCACAGGCTAGTGAAAATGCAAAACAACACCTAATCTTGTTGCTGGGCTTTCCTAGTCTGAAATGTTAACATTACTCTTCAGGTGAATTGCAGCTGTGTGTCTATTTCAGAGCCACCCTTTTTACAAACTATTTTGACTAATATTGATGAGGAACTTTCTAAAATGTTATTTGGAGAAAAT
Organism: Mauremys reevesii; assembly: GCF_016161935.1. Taxonomy (NCBI): domain Eukaryota; kingdom Metazoa; phylum Chordata; order Testudines; family Geoemydidae; genus Mauremys; species Mauremys reevesii. The sequence goes on from NC_052623.1 coordinate 122,642,503, forward strand.
ACTGTTTCTATAAAGGTATTATGTGGGGTGGGTGGGAGATAAGCCTTGGTACACATGCAATTTACTGTATGACATCTGCCATATTTACTCAGTCTCCTATTCAGATCAATCTTTTAAGACTTAATTTTTACTCTGCTGGATCACTTGCAGCTTATGAAAAATAAGATGTACTCATTCTACCTCATGCATCTGTCTAGAATCATTAATGATAGTGAATTAGTACTTATTTTTGTCTGGCTGCTGATTAGAAAGAGAGAACAAAGGTTCATTTTCAGAAATTATATTGACCTTTTGCAGCTGAGAACTGTAATGTGCTCATTTTAATTAGTAGATATATTTACATATGAAGAAAGTGGGGGAGGAGCAAACACTCCCTGTAGTGCAGTGAATCAGTGTAAGGAATTCATCACTCTCAGATGACACAAGACTAGTTTGTTTCACTGTGTGGTTGGCACTGCTTGTCAAGGGATTCTGTGCAGGCATGCTGCATGACTGTGTCTCTGCTCTAGCTGCTGGTGCTTTTGGTAACGTGGTTGACCTGCCAGGTCTTCAGATTTCCAAACCCTTCTCCAGGGTCTGTGGGGAAAACCCCCTAGCTGAGACAGAGAAGCCTCTCTGATTGGCTGCTTTTCCACATTCTCCTGCCAACAGGTGAATTGGCAACCTAGTCCCTCACCATGTGTAGCAGCCAGGGCTCCTTTCTACTTTATGCTGGGCAAGTACGGGTTGGAGTGCTTCTGCAGTACTCCAATCCAGGGAACTCTAAGGGTCTGGCTACACTTGAGAGTTGCAGCACTGGTGGAGGCTTTCCAGCGCTGCAATTAGTAACTGTCCACACCTGCAGGGTACATCCAGCGCTGCAACTCCCTGGCTGCAGCGCTGGCCGTACACCTGGGTCTGCTTGGGGAATAAGCATTGCAGCGCTGGTTCTGCAGCGCTGGTCGTAAAGTGTGGCCACACACCAGCGCTGTTATTGGCTTCCAGGGTATTAGGAAATATCCCAGAATGCTTTTAACTAAATTATTCTCTTTGTTTTGTTATGCAGCCTCTCTTTGTTTTGTTGTGAACGGGCTCCGGGAGCTGCTTATCTAAAAAAACAAACACAGCTCCTGTTTGCTGTGATCAATCTGTGAACAATCAAATGAGATATCCCCCTCCCTGCGTGATTCACAGGGATTGAGTGTTTGCTTTTTGCTTGACCAGCAGCGAGAAAGGGAGTCGGCAGCTGCTTATCTGGTCTGCAGGCTTTTGCAGTTAAAGAGTAAGGGGTCGGAAAAAGTTTCTGATTTTGCAAGTCAGGGAGCCGATACACAGTGTTGGCTCCAAAAATCCACTCTCTCTCTCTCTCCCCCGCTCCCTGTCACACTACACTCCACCCCACCCCCCTCTTTTGAAAAGCACGTTGCTGCCACTTGAACGCTGGGATAGCTGCCCATAATGCATCACTCCCAACAGCGCTGCAAATGCTGCAAATGTGGCCACACTGCAGCGCTGGTAGCTGTGAGTGTGGCCACACACCAGCGCTGTCCCTGCACAGCTGGACGACCAGCGCTGTAACTCCCAGCGCTGCAACTCTCAAGTGTAGCCATACCCTAAGACAGCTGGGAGCAGCTGCAGTATTGTCAACTAAAAATATGAGTCAGAGGCGTAAAAATCATGAGATTTAAAAAAAATAAAAAATATGGGTTCCTTTTATTTGCATTACAGTGCCTGAGCCTTTAGGGGAGGATGTTTTCAAGCTTTTCTGCACAGCCATGAGGGAGAGACACTTACTATTTTTTAATTGAATCTGAGTTTCCCTCATAATTACATAATTATAGGAACTGAGCCTTTAAGACAAACAGCAACTACTGCAAGACTTGCAATAGAATTGCAAGGGTTGGCAACACTGCCAGCTGCTCCATACTATCTCTGAAACTCTTGACACTGCTACTACCCTGCCCCTAACCCAGGAGAGCAGTCTATCCTATTGCTGCTGCCCCCTGGGCCTAGGTTTGAATGGGGGAGGATCCTGCCCATTCCCTCTCTGGGCTGGGATATTTTTGTTAATTTTAGATGATGGTTCTGTCTGCATTCTCCTCTCCTAACTCTCTGCAGCATTATACTATTTGCGGAAGGCATCCATCAACACTGAGAGCTGGCCCATTGTGGTCAGGTATGCCACCTCCGGAGCACTTTCTTGTGGCCTGGTGTGGCTCTGCAGTGCCCTGTCTGTTTCCTCAGGGTTTTCTGACACCTCCAGGGATTCATGTGATTCAGCCCTCTGGCTGGGTCACTTTCAGAGTTCAGTCCCCTTTCGGGGTAACAAGAGTCTAAAAAAAGTACAAACAAACCAAAAGTTATTTAATCTTGTTTGGGCTTCTTCAGCCTACATTCAGGGCGCTCTTTACATCTCTCTGTTGCTCTTCGACTCGAGGGGCCAGCAGATAAACCCCTTCTCCTGGCCCTCCCCTGGTTTCTCAGGGTTCCTGCTCTCGGCAGCTTGCAGGAACCTTCTGAAAACTCCGTCCAGCTCTTCTGCGGTCCTCTGCTCTTCTCTCTTCCTCAGAAGACTTGTTTGGGTCATATGTCCCACCAGTCACATTCTTTTTGATCTTTCCCATCTGGGAGGCAAACTAATTGTATCACAGGTGGCGCTGGGCCCATTTCCCCTTAATGGGCCAGCCACCCCATGCCACCAATCACTGCAAAAACATAACCCCTGTGAACATACATTTGCTGAACTTGATAAATCCAGTCCTAAAATAATGGCAGTTTTGTAGGCTGTATAGTCTGTTGTTCTAAGTAAAATGTCTCCTGGTCAGTACAGGATTTCTTGTAAATGTAGTTGTCATTTCCTCAGCATAAAGCTTACTCTCTTTAAAGGCTGCCAGGAGAATATTCTGTTTTGGTTTTTTTTGCCTATACTTCTAAAAGTTGCACTTGCCTAGACACATTTTCAGGTAAGTAATCAGCTGTGCATAATTTTGTGGCAAGTCTATTTTAATCATCAAAAGGTGACAAAGATGACAGACTTGGCATGATAGAGTTGAACTGTGCAGTACCATGAAAAATACTCCTCTGAAGTGTTTTGTTAATTAGTTTGTTCTAACTGACTGGTTTCATCTTGTCTTTTTATCACTTAAAAGTTTAGAGTTTTATTCTGGGAGATTGGACAGAAAATACTACATTTTAGAAGCTTTAAGAGATCTCACAAAATCTCCTTTAGTGGCCATGTGTGAGCCTCCATGGTGTGGGAAATGGGCCATGTTTTGAATGCTGAATCCGACCCTTAATATAATAAATATACTCCAGAGGACTTAACACTGTTTGATGCTCCACTGTATGATCTCTTTCTAAAATATGGAATGTCACTTCCACCATTTAGTGTATGTTAACAGTGGAGCTTGTCTTTTGCTTTTGATGAGGATGGGGGAGGGGAGGGGAGAGTAATACTAATTTCCTAAGTCTCTCACATCTATTCATATAAATGATACTGAAGACACACTGGGACTTTGGCACCAATTTAGTGATTAGCTTAGAGACTTCATGCTCAACACCAGCTGCTCTCGACGCTGCCCCCAGGAGAATAGCAGGGTATTCCATAGAAGTTATCCAATGGGTCATGTCTCATTAGGATTAGTTTTAGGCTATTTTGAAACAGTAAGTCCGACCTGTTTGACACACAAATTACAACACATTGAGGGTTAAACAAGAAAAGGACAAATCTTCACTCTGATGCTTTATTCTCTGGATCCACTGGGATTGAATCAGATGCTTGTACCTCATGTGTCCGATGTTGTCATTCACTTTCAGGAAACAGGCAGCCACTGATTGAGACCTGAACACCAAATTGCTGCTAATATTGTGGTGTTCTTTTTTCCCCACCCCCAAGCCTTTATGTTGCTAGCCAACAAAAGCCCAAGGGGCCTGTGCTGAACCAAAAAGGGGAGGAAAGACTCCAAAACCTACTGAAGGGGAAAGCAGCAGCGCTGTGGCATATTCCCTCTTCCCATGTTCATCACCTTTCTCCGCAGGGGCTAAAGAAAGCTGCTTTGTGACAGCTCCTGATGGTCAGGGCTCAGTTGAGGGGGAAGAGAGTGAAAGCATGTCAGGAAGAGGCCGGGGCTGGAAAGCAGCCGCTTTGTACAGCATCTCTCTCTCAAAACAAGCTGAATTTAATCTGAGTTTCCTGGCAGAAGTTAATGCTGTTTTGGCACTGTGCATCCTGCTGCTCCCTGCAGAAGGGAAAGGAGTGCATGGGTATTGCAGCACAACAGCTTCAGAGAGCTGTATTGCCATTAAGTTCAGGGGGTTGGTGATGGAGCATAACAGAAGCTTCAGGCTTTGTGGGACTGGAGCTCCTTTCCCCCATGAACGTCTGCGGGGTATTGGAGGCTGTGCTATCTCCGGGCACAACCCACAGATCGAATCATACTGCGGAAACTCCATGAAATGGCACTCCCAGCATTACTTGAATCCCCTTTTTCTTCCTGTTTGGTATACTCTGGCCTCAGGTGCCAATTAGTGTCCTGTCTACATATGCAGCTGTTTCCCAAGTTAAGCTTTCATTCTCTTGTTTTTGTTTGTGCTAGGTTTTCAGAAGGCAAATATTCTGACAATATTTGTCCAAGTCATTGCATAAGGAACAAATGCCCCTGAAAAAATATTTTTAAACAAGTCTCTGTTTTAAAGCCACTCCAGCTGTTTTACAACCAAAGCCTGGCAATTCTGAAAAGTCCCATTGCTGCAATCAGTGACAGCAAGATATTTCACAAGACCATTTTAAAGGTTATAACACAACGTTTCAGGAACCAAAGGCCAGTAGCTGCAGGGATGAATGAACCACTGCCACATCCAGATGCAACATTCCAAGGATTGGTTTTCTATAACTGAGCTACCATATAATGGGAACAATTTACTGGGATCATGGGAGATTTGCTTACCTATGTATTAGCCCGTTGCAGCCACTATAGCAAAATATTTAGCAGCTTCTAAGATATAGTTCAGACCAGCAGTTCCCAATCTATGGCCCATGGAGAGAGGGCTGGTCACATGGCTTTCCTTAGTTTTCTATATTGCATTAAAAGAGGCTAACATACATTGAATACTTTGCTCATGTTACTTTCAAATGTGAGCAATTTCTGTTTTAGCCACAAAGATACTACCTGACTGTGAATGGGAAGGGAGGTGGGATCTATGGGGCAGTCTCTCTATTGAGACACACTCCATGCTAGGGAAAGAGTTTTGGAACTCCTGGTTTAGAACCTTATGGAATCCTCCATCATCCACTGACTTGTTGATCAAACTCCAACTTTTAATCATGCCAGAAGCTGTTTGTTTCCCTCTAAAACTTGCGAACTGAATGGCAGGACTCAGTCTGGACCCTTTCCCAAACTGAAACCTGCAGGACTCGCACAGCCGTAATTGCAGCACAGCTCTTTGGTTGGCCTTGTCATTGGCAGAGTCCTTCTCACTGTGAATGAGAACAAATAAGTGCTGTGAAGTCTTTAGCCCCATTCTGAAAAATAACAATCTTGGAGGAGTGGACAGTTTCACTGAGTGAAAAAAGTAGATTTCCCATGATGCTTGGCAAATGTTAGACTCTCCCCCAAAATTGCCATTTTTATAAAGTTTTTTGGATTTGTCTCCTCCCATCTCCCTGTTTGTCCTGCTGTTCCAACTTAACCTCCCCTTTGCCTTTCTCCCTGTACCATTCCAGAGCCTTATCCAAAGCACTTCATAGTCCTGTGCTGCCTGCTTTTTCCCTGTCTACCTACCTACCTACCTATTTATGTTCTTCCCCATCCCAAGTGTGTCTGTTCTCTACTAATCTTGCCTAGTTTGTCTTCTCAGCCCTTCTCTTGTATCATCCTCTCTTGCCCTTCTGTCTGCCCTTCTTTACCACCTGCTTTCTCCCTTCATGTCACTCTCCTATTGCCATATTAGCATCGTACCAATCACTCTTCTCTTCCACAACACAGCTAAGCAATTCCTGCCCAGTGCCTGTTCTCTCAAGCAATTTGCCTTCCTGTCTCTACAATTCCTTTTTAAACTACGCGGCCACTACTACGCCCCACCATTCCACTAACCTCCTTCCTCTTCCTGAGGAATACTGTAACCGTTTCCCTGCCAAGACCGCTTTTTAGATCCAACTGTCCTCTGCCTTCAGGCTTGCTTTCTTGGTGTATTAACCAGGAATCCCACTGCCTAGACTACCTCCTTGCTAATAACATTGGCCTCTCTTGCCTGACTGATAGACTTGGTTCTCAAGCTCTGACCTCTTCTCCTGTTCTGCCTGTCATTTTTCAGAAAAATCCCATAGCTAATTATCAGATCATTTATCTTAGTTTATATCTTATCTTATTCTGAGCCCTCATTTCACCAGCCGGCCTGACTGGCTAGTATCTAGGCTGCCTTAGCACATAAACTTATTCCTCAGGATTTCATCACCTCTCTTAAATGGAGATTACAGCACATGTATCCTCTGATTCTCTCTTGGACGTTTTTGTTAATTCTGTTTAATAGTTCTCCAACCCAGACCAAGGGAGTGTATGGCAGATTGCATTCAAAATTCTGAAGTATAAAGTCCCAGACCTTTATAGAATTTTAAAAGGTAATGTTACTTGTTTATGTTCTAAATGCTCTTCTGGGCCTGATCAATGTGGGCATTCAGCATTTGAAGGGGGAATAAATAGATTTTTCTGGCTTTACTTTCCAGTTTCCTTTTTAATATATTCCCTTTTTCCTGAAACATTTTTAATGACAAACTTTTACAAAAGAAGTGCATATTTTTCTTTTTCCTTTTTTTTAACACCTATATTGCAGATTGTTACTAGGTATTGATTTGGCACATCTGGCTAATAGGTTTGAATAGGCTTTTAAATAAGTATCATCAAACTTAAATTCAAAATGTGGCCCTAACCTGTTGTTTTCCTAACTATTTCCAAAGTTCATCTAATTATTTCTGTGGGTTAAAAAATGATTGCATCTTTCCTTTAAGACTCCATAATTGCTGATATTTCTCACACAGATGTTGAAGTTTTGGATTCTGTGTTTTGTAAAAAGGTTCAGCAGGGGTTTGCACTTTTTTTTTTTAAATTGTGTCTGCAATTATATCATGAAGGTTTTTTGGGTGGGAGAGAGAGGGTGAGGTGGAAAAAATGTGTAATAAATACATTGGCAAATCCTGCTGAGTTGATGGCTAAAGCATAATCTATAGAAATAAATTCTTAGCTCGCTCGCGTAATAGTTGGCTGCAAATGGGACTCTTTGAATTGGTGTTAGAGCAGTATTTGTAATATTTCAATCTATTGTACGCTGCCTAAAAAGGCAGGCTGTCTAAGAATGCTGCAAAAAAAGATGCTGGCTGCTGTGAGGGTCTTGTCTGTTTTTTAAACCGGATTAAAAAAATCACTCCTTAAAAATTATGATGTGAGAGTAGCTTAGCTGTTCTTCCTTTCATTTCAATGTTGCGTCAGTTTCCTTTTTCATCATAACCACAGTTGTTAGACTGAACTACAATCTCTGTATTTTCAGAGTCCTCCCACAGGCATAGGCAGTGACCACAGAAAAGTTTCTTTAAACAGGCTGGTATTTTTTTTGATTGGTTGTTACACTGCTGTGCATGGTGATGGCAGAGGGAGCTGCACTCTGACTCAAACACTTCCTCTATGCTTATCCACTTGTAACTTCCTAGCTGAATAGTGTAGGAGTGCTGCAGCCTGTATGAGATAACAGACAGAGATCAGGGTAGTTGAATGTTTCTGGAGAAAAATTTGGGGAAGAATGTATTGTGAGAACCTCTTCGTTAGACCTGTCATTCTTATAGAACCCATGACGGCGTCCGTCATCTTTCCCCTTACTCAGTATGGTGTCTTTGCCAACATCTGTTCAGGCTTGATGAATGACAATTGACAAGAAGAATGTGTCCATATTCCATTTGAGAAGCCCTTCTTGTGGGTTTAATGACTAATGTCTTTGCAGAGTTATGCTTTCCTAAGAAAAGCTAACAGAGAATGAATGGTATTTTAGAGCAAGGTGAGGAAGATGTCTTGACTAGATCATCCCTGTATTATTGTGCCTTAATTCCCACTTCCCCAGACTTACACAAGTGAGCTTGCACCCACATTCATCTCTTTTCAATAACTCTTCCTTAAGGATTTCTGAAATCACTTCCTGAGTGTTCCCAAAATCTATGGCTAGCAAAGGCACTTTAGACACATCTTTGTAAGAATGTGAGTGGCTGTATCTGATTATACACTACAGTGGTAAGGGTTGTCACCTAAAGATAATGATCTGTAAGGAAACTGAACAACTACAATGACATCCTATAAATGAAAGGTCATGGTGACAGTGATGGGTTCCTTCCCCCTTGGGGTGCTGCCTGGAACTGAGGTACCACTGAGCCCCTCGACCCACCAGCCTGGGCTCCCTCCCACACTGTACTGCTGTGACAAGTTGCTAAGCTCTCCAAACTTGTTCTTTCAATCAGCATACACATAGGTAGGGACACACCCAGGTGTTGTAACTTGCAGACAGGCTTTCTGACCAGTCCCTGCATGGGAAGGCTATACAGCTAGGGCACTTACCAGCTTCTCAGGCACACACCTCTCTGGAGGGTAAACCCAAAATTATACCATCTTGCACTGCACAGGAAATTGTACAGCGTAAGCTCATGAAATTCACCCCCTCCCTCAACGTGGAGGAAGATATGCAACAGCTTTTTGCCCCCAGTTATGATTCCCACACACTGGTTTTAGACAAAACAAAAACAAGTTTATTAACTACAAAAGAGAGTTTTTAAGTGATTATAAGGGATAGCAAACAGATCAAAGCAGATTACCTAGCGCATAAAACAAAAACACAATCTAAGCTTAATATACTAAAGAAATTTTCTCACTCTAAATGATGATTTAAGCAGTTTGCAGCGATTCTTGGGGCCAGCTGCCCTTGCTTGCATCTTAAAACCCCAGGTATTCTTCTCACAGGCTAGAAATCACTCTATCCTGGGTTCAGCCCTTCTTTCTAGTTCAGTTCTTGTTTCTCAGGCATTTTCAAGCATCTCCTTTGGGCAGGAGTCAGAAGAAGAGTCCCGATGATGTCACTCCCCTGCCTAAAATAACTTTTGCATATGGTGGGAACCCTTTGTCTCCAGGTTTAGTTCCCACGCGTTTCAATGGAAAAACACTAGTTTTCTATGATTAAGTTCAGTACCAGGTGACTTGGTCAAATGCCTTTGTAGGGCCATAGCAGTCATGACTCAGGCTGTTTGTAACACCCTTAGGAAGGCTCCCCGGTGGGAGATTAGCATCTTCTAAGACCTATTGCTCTCTCTAATGGCCCTTCCCAGCCAGCCATCTAGACTGATTGCATTCTGTGTAGTGGGCATTCCCCAGGTGTAAACACATTTGTAATAGATGCATAGACAATCTTCCTAACTTTTAGATACCAAAATGATACATGCATACAAATATGATTCACTGAATATGATTATCCTAATCTTTTCAATGAAACCTTACATGACCTATCTTGCATAAAATACATCATAGTTATGCCATAATCATATCATCATAATATTACTGTGAAGAATATGGGGCGTAATGCCACAGTGACATTCTGACCAGCACTTTGCAGCTATACCAGGTGGACCACATAGTATTGGTAACATCTTGTTAAAACAAACCTAAACTAGTTTAGAACCAGTTTTGTAGGATGTGGGTGGTGAATTAGTTGTTCTTTTTGTTCCCAAAGGTACATATTACTGAGCAATTACCGTGTCTCATCTTGACGGAAAGCTCAGTTCTCTGCTCTGCCACAAACTTCCTGTGTGACCATGGAGAAGTCACTTAGGGAACTGTGTCACAGAGACACTGTCTGCAGAATGGGAATATTATCACTTCCCTACCTCACAGCAGTGTTGTGGTTAAAGTTTAGAGTGAGGTGCTCAGATACTAAGGTACTGGGGACCGTGTAAATACCAAAGACAGGTAGAATTTAGAGAAGACGGAACTAGTGGAACAGAGTGGGTGAAAACCACAAATTACTTCACTTTTAATTAAAGGACTGCTGTAGGCATTCTCATTGGCCTGGGCTGGTGGAACTAAGCCAAAGTTTACAGGTAGTGCTGTTGTCGTGATTTTTCTGCAGAGTTGGGATGGTTTGGTGGCTAAAATAATAGTAGGGAGCTTTTCAGCATTTCATCTACCTTGCCTCATAAAACTGAATTGATGGGAATTTACAGGTGGAAAAGACCTATTAAAGTAACCTAATCCCTGTCCCTGTCAGTGTACGATTGTTTCTCTACACTGTATAGTCTTATTGTTTTCTCTCATTCAAATGTAAGCATCCCAGACAATGAGGCCTCCATCGCTTTGGAAAACAAAAATAATGTAGCGATGGAACCACTCACATATTTTGTTTTAATCAAGAAAAATATTAAAATTGGTTGTTCCAATGTGAAGGTTTTGAAATGGTTGGTTTTTACGCTGAAGCGCCATCTTTTATTTATCTTGCTATTTCCGTATCCTACTGTTATCTGGTCTGTTTCAGTTGAGTACTGAATGACTGGGCCTAAGGTTGGCCTTCCTATGGACAAATACACATGGCACGTGAGATCAGGATTTGTAGGAGCCACATTAACAATGCTGAGGTGACACTTTTTTTTCTAGCTAAGTACGTTTTTTTTCCCCCTTTAAATTTGCCTGGCCTAATTTTGGAAAAAATCCCAAATGATCTAAAATCAATTACATTTTGAATGTCAATCTTTAGATTAATCATGAAGGAATTAGTTTTCTTTATTAACATTTTTTAATAAGCTTTCCCTCCTCAAGCTCACACAGGGCTGGATACTGATACCCCTTATGCAAATTGCTTAGTACCTTATTCTGAACGGAGTCCAATGATTTCAATGGGACTAATTTGAGGAGTAAGCTACTACTACTCAGCATGAGTAAGGGTGGGTGAATCTGGTCCACTTTTAGTAACAGAAGCTTTTACCATCTTGCAGATAATGTTCTGATTGACTGACTGAATCATGAGTTGCTTTTTGAGAAGGGAACTAATTGACTAGAGCGAGAGAGAAACCTGTTCTTTAATACTTTTGAGTCTCATCATTTTAAAATCTGTTACTAGCCAACAGACATTTAAGGCTGAATCCTGAAAACTTTTCTCTCACTAGTCAATGGGATTGCTTGCCTAGTAAGGTACTAACCAACATGCGTAAGAGTAGCAGAATTGGGCCCTTAGATAGGTGCTAAGCAGGTATTGTTAGGCAGATAGTAGTGTTTGGTTTGCGGCAGGTTAACTTGCAACAGAATGCGAATGAGTTTGGATGGAATTGCTTATCAGAAAGAAAACTGAGAATCCATTTTTCTATTCTCTGAAAAAATAGTTTTTAAAAACAAGGCCTGGTATTCTGTGGTGTGTGTTGTGTAAATTTAAGTGTGGCCAAAAAAGACAAGCAAGCTTGATAATACATTACCATGAAAAGACAAAGAAAAATATAATTACATTTGGTTTTTTTTTTTCCAGTTTAATTTACACAAGGCAGAAAGTGCACTTAAAGCAAACAATAGAGTATCTGCGTATACTTTTTCGAGCATGAACAATGGTGCATTCTCTGGCAAATGAAGAACCTAACAATCAATATTTAACACAAAATAGCATAAGATTTACAAGTCCTGCACTGTGCACACACAGGAAACTTGACCCAGAGAATGTAAAGTGTTCACTGAATGAACAGAACTGGTGTATGTAAACAATTCACAAGAGCATAGCATTGTTCAACAGTGTATGGAATTGTGATGTTCAAGACACACAATAGCATGTCATTGCCTCAAAATGAATTCACTCTTGGGGTTGACTTTCACTTTTGTTAGGATTCACAGATTAATATGGCTTTTCAGTTGAAATAGCTGTGCAATTGTTGAAGATTTCATCAGAAAAGATTCATTGGACACAATGGTCAGAGAAAGAGGTAGAGAAAAACAATCATAGTAGATAAAAATAAGCATGTTTTGTTTTGAACTTTGCATGCATCACACACATTTAAGGAAATGTCTTTTCATCTAGAACAAGCTTAGAACACAATTATTTGTTGAAGGAAGTTGGGAAGGCCAGGCATGCTTTTCAGAGGTGCTGCCTCTGTTATCCAAAGCTATGATTTCAGGTTACCAACATCTTCAAAACCATTCTATGAAGTCTTTAGGATAGGGTCAGGGCCTTCAAAGACTTTCTCTTGACTTTAATATGAACTAGATTAGGCCGTAACAGAGGAAATTAATAAAAAGGCAGATTTGGTGTAAACACATCGTATGATGCTAATTGAAAAAGTTTCATAGCATGGTTATCAGAATTAATACATTATCAAGGTCTTATTCACTTTCCCTATCTAGACGAGACATGGACTGATATTAGCATTGAAGAACATGGAAATGGGTAGATACATGTGGACCAAGCAGATGCCGCACAGCCAGCCCCGTCAGACTTGCATCGAGTATGTTCTGGGGAACCATACCCTTCCTCTGGGCGACCCTTCACACTCAGCTAATGCATTCATTGTCTTTCACCACTCCCCTTTCCCCCCCAAAAAAATTAGTGGTGTCTGTCAGTCCATCTGGCTGATACCCTTTGTTGCCATGAGGTATATTTTGCTAGTCTTGAGTTAGTTTATTTCTGAGCAGCAGTCATTAAGAGTTGAAAATTGAGCTATTTGCCTCATCTGCTAAGAACAAAGCATAAGAAAAAAATCTTCCTGCCAAAACCCAGAATTATGAAATTTGAATGATGATTTAGGTTGTATTTTTCTTAGCATCTAACAGTTGTTACGTTAGGTTCATCAACAGGTTTAAACATATTTCAGAGTTTACTTCAGCTTTAGAGGCTCTGTTCGTATGATGCTTGTTTTCAGCCAAATGCAGATTGAAAATTAGCTATGAAAACGTGTTGATGTTAGTAATCGAACAGATTATGTTATGTTCCAGAAGCACCTAAAGGCCCTGATTGGGGAACAGGGCTCCATTGTGTTATGCATGTAACACACGCATATTATAATAATATAGTTAACAAGACAGTGCCTTTCCCAAAAAAGTATTACCTACACATGTGTACATTTAACATCAAAGAGCTAGTTTACAACTAAGGGACAAAAAAGCCCAAAATACCTTGACTACCATGGACTAATGTAGGAGTCTTAACAAAAGGAGAACCCATGCAGACAGCATCTGCTCTGGTAGGGTGGAAGTGACAGGCATGCAGTTTCCACTTTGTACCTACACCCAATATCAGGCTTGTATTGTAGGTGTAAGGAAGTTGTTACTCTTCTTTACTATCTTGTGCGGGTTTGCAGCCCGAGTCACAATCTGACCCTTAGTGTTAAAGTTCTTTTTAAAAGCACTTTTGACCAATAAGTTATGTGGACATTTTATAGGTCTGAAAAGCTTTGAAAAACTTTCTCTTCTTATATCATTTTAAAAATGAGCTGAGAACTTACAAATACATGTAGAATGCCTGGGTCTTTCAAACTTGTAAGTTACAAAAATAGAATTTAAAAACCCCTTTTCTTTCTTCCTTTTCCAGAGGTTTTTTTTTGTTTCTTATTATTACCAGAGACCTTTTTTTGGAACAGGATAATTGAGTCTGGCCCACTGCTGAATCCTTAAAGGAGTACAAGGAGTGGCAAAGTTACAAGGGAACTGTGTGGACAGAAATGTATGTCAGGACATGGAATGCAGCTCAGCCAAAGCTATCTGCGCCAGCTGCTTATTGCCTACCTAGAGTCAGAGACTGTTTCACAGTCACAGGTTATTTGTCACAGGATTGGTTTTAGATAGGTAATGAGCTGCAGGAGCAAATAAGTTTTGTCTGAAATGCATTCCGTGTCTTGACATATTGTCTGTCCATACAGCGCCATTGTATCATTTGTATCTCTGTCACTCACCATATAGTCCTTTTACAATTCAGTGAAGTTGCTCTTGAAGCGGGATGGACTTTCCTGGAATGTTAATAGAAAGCATAAAAAGAAAATGGGTGATTATGTCACTTAAATGCTTTTTCACTAGAGGCAAAAGTACATTGCTCTAAGATCTGTGTACAGTATATTCTGGCTTATTGACACTATTGTCTCTTTTCAGTGTACGATAATTATAGCTTTGAATTCTTTTGGGGAAATAAAATATTTAAAAAATGGGTCACAGCAAGGAGACAGCCCTATTACCACTGAAAGGTGACCTCTTCCTGGCAATGGCTATAGGCCCTATCTCAGTCCCCAGAGCACTCAGCCTCTTTGTAGCTTTTAACAGAGCTGACCACTAGGTGTGTGTGACATAGCTAAAATTAAATGGCAACCACTACAATAACTCCAGTCATTTATCTTCATCAAATCCCAGAGTGCAGTGATAGGTAACTACTGCTCCACCCCAAGAACCCTTACATGAAGAGTTCCTCAAGGATCTGTTCTGCAGCTCTTCCTCTTCAATGTCTACACTTGACCACTTGGAGAGGAGGTTAGATGCCACAGACTCCATTCTCAAAAATACTCCCAGCTGTATATTTAATTTTTCACAGAAGCAACCAGCACTATCACAAGCGTATCACAGTGTCTGCAAAAGATAATCACCTGAAGGAGGAGCACTTGGCTGAAACTGAACAAGAGGATCAATAGTCTTGTAAAACTCTTGTTGCTAAGACTCTGGACACTGTGAATCTTGTTTAAATTCCTGGCTCTGCTACGTATTTCCTGTGTGACCTTGAGCAAGTCCCTTCACCTCTCGGGTTCTGAGTTCCCCATCTGCAAATAGGATAATAATACTTCCTTTCTCTCTCTCTCTCTCTCTGTCTCATATATACTGGATGGTAAGCTCTTTGGGGCAGGGTCTCTCTTACGTTTTATATGTATAGTGCCTAGCATAGCATGGTCCTGGTCTCTGGTAGGGCCTCGTAGTGCTACTGTAACACAACTAACCACAATAAAGACAAGACCAATATGAGCCTGGTCAGAGGGGAAGACTGTTTTCCTCTTTTATCAAAAGCATCTGTTCACCCTTATCAAAGTTCTGCAAAGCCCTCAGGTTCTGTTCTGTTCTGTTCTGTAAAGCCTGGGCAACCAGGTAGAATCAGAGGCAAAAAACCCTTGTCTACCTTTTGCTTGTTTGGAAGTTTTTTCCCTTTCCTCCTGATCGAGGATCTGGCTACAGTGACATATGTATTCATCACTTCCAGGCTGTGTTACTGAAACTTGCTGTATCTCGGGCAAAAGGAGGATATAGTTCAGAGGCTCCAGCTGGTGCGTCATGTGGCTGCATGGCAGGAGAGTTCACTGTTGATTCCTTCACTAGTTCCCAGTCTGCTTCTATTGCCAGATTAAGGCTTTTTGGTTCTGATCTTCAAGCCATCAGTGGGTTATGATCCAGCTCCATCTGCGGCTACATCTCCCAGCAAGAAAGCTGCACTTCTCTGAGACGCTGCAGCTAAAACCCAGGATGAAGCCCATAAGAACTGGAATGTTCTCACTGGAGGGGATTTGACATAGAACGAGCTTCCAGGGCACATCAGATTAATCCTGATTGTGACATCCTTCAGGGCACCCTGCAAGACTGTTCTCTTTGACGGAGCATTTCCACCATATTCAGCAGGATGATGGTTTAAAAAAACTAATTATTCCCCCTTGAGAGCCTCTTTTAGACAGGGAGAGGAGAAGAATAATGTGTTCTGCTAGGGACTTCACCATGTGGATTTCGTTTGCTTAGGAAGTGCTTAGCTACTACAATCGTGGGTGCTGTAGAAGGTCGTTAGATTTTGTAATTCTGAAAGATAAAAGGAAAAGGATAAGTAGCTCAGTCTGTTATGTGAAAGTGCCTTCTTTACAGAACCTTTCATTAGAGGCACCTCAGTCTTACTACCCCACTTGTAGATTCCATTTGAATTCATGCTTCACAGAGGCCTGGTAGTTGCTTATCAAAACGGCAATAGCTTTCTTTCCACCGTAAACACTCTGTGCTGCATTGCCTCGGCCCAAATATGCCATTTCAGTTGGAAAAAGAAAGCTATCAAAGCTTGATGGGGCTCACAGGGATTCACTGTCAGAATAAATCCAAAAAACAGGGCAGGAATTTACAGCTCTCCTAGGATGTACTCATCCCTTGCAATAACACTGGTTGTAGGGGAAAAAATCTTTCTAAATGAAATTGTTTTTCATGAGGCATCAGCTGCTCTAAAACTCCTTGTTTATGCCTTGCCAATGGCCACACCTTCAAGAATCCAATAATTCTTTTGTGTGTTTTGACATGGAGGCCACATGATTTATACCTATAGCGCCATACAGATGTCCTTCTATGGGGTATGTGGTGGACTGTGCATCTGAAGGTATGATGGAGAAAAGTATATAACATGGAGATAGTTAATGTTTGTGTGTATGGCAGTGCCATGAAACAGTGTATCGGAACACACTGTTATGAGATACCCTAGAACGAAAATGCCTGTGTATTCTAAGCTGTTTTAAATACATCCTTGTGTTTAGAAACTCGTGTGTCAGTCTAATTAGCATGTTGAACCTGTGATCTTTAAATCACTCCACAGGACAGGATTTCTACTTTTACTGAGCAAGCTTGTCTTATGTTTATATATAGGTTATCTGGGAATGAGACAGAGAAATTTCCTCTATGCAGGGCACGCCTTGCCAGGAGACCTGAATGAAGATCAGGATTTTCAGCAGGAATGAAAGACCCTGCTCTCCTGTTACTGAGGGTATGTCTACACTACCCGCCGGATCGGCGGGTAGTGATCGGTCTATTGGGGATCGATTTTTCGCATCTGTAGACACGATAAAATCAATCCCCGATCGCTCTGCCGTCGACTCCAGAACTCCACCGTGCGCGAGAAGCGGAAGTGGAAGCGGAGTCGACGGGGGAGCGGCAGCGGTCGACTCGCCACCGTCCTCACAGCCAGGTACATCGACCTAAGATACGCCAACTTCAGCTACCTTATTCGCGTAGCTGAAGTTGCATATCTTAGGTTGACTCCCCCTTCTCCCCCCCTCCGCCCCCCCAAGCGTAGACCTAGCCTTAGGTTGTTAACCAAAGAACTGGGAAGCAATCCTTCAGGAAGAAAAGGACAGCAGATGAGCTTACTGTGTGGTGGTCTGGCATCCAATAGGGACATGAGACTGTAACTTTTCTTTAACTGTCTCATCCAGCTAAATAACTTCTGTGACAGAAGTGCTTTCCACTTGTCTAACTAAACAGTGAAACAATTGGCTTCTTAAGAGAAACCATAGCAGAGTTTCAGTGAAATAAATTTGATTTCTTTGTATTGTTTCATCCTTTTAAATTTTTGCTAGTGGTTCCCTAAAATGATTCCCCTACAACCATGTGCAAATCTGAATTTTAATTCTAGCATTCATTAATATGCACCCTTGCCTATTACTTCAGGTATTCCATATGTGGATTCATTTTTCACTAACCTTCCAGAATGTTCTGGAACTTTGCAGAATCTTGTTGAACCTTCCAAACTTTCTGAGAACAACATTTTCCTTGAACCTCCTAGAATGTTGTCAGCCAGGTCCTTGCGGGTATATAAGGGGTGGTGTGTCATCAGTCAGTGAGGTATACGAACGAAATGAAGTAAAGTGAGAGCCCAGCTGCGATACTGTGAACCTTGTCTTATTGTGAATTTGTGTTTTAAGACTTAAAGAGAGTAAGTAGTGATTAATAAAGGACATATTTAATGAGACGCCAGAGATATCTATCAAACCCCTATCTATGCAACAATATACAAGAAATACTGTTATTACTTTTGTCATGCTTACCATGTAATGTTTGATGACTTTCTAAGACTGCAGAACATAGATTTTTGCTATTTTATCACTTTAAAATGCCATTGACCAGTCTTTAGATCTCTCTGACGTTGTGCTTCAGTTCACAAGGACAAAGGCGAGAAAAGTGACCTTTTGAACTAAAGGGCTAGGGTTAACATTCTAAGGTTGTCACCAACTGTAACACTATTTAATACTGGTCCACCCAGTGTTGGCGGACAGTTCAATTTCTTGATGTTAGTACATTTCAGTTATTCTTAAAATTTAAAAGTTTCTATAAGCGTAGATTAAATGATTTTTTGTGTTTGCTTATATATGGCATGAATAAATACAGCTTTACAGATCCTAGCTTGCAAATTTATTGTCTTACATGACATGGATAAGTAATGCATGCAAATCGTGCATCACAGTTGTGAAGTGGGCTACAAATGCAATAAAAATCAGGTATATGGAAGTTTAACAAATGGAAGTGAGGCACTGAAGACGCTCCTTGCCTGGCACACTATTTGGTGTAGGGCCAACATTGTTTAGGCTATCCTAGTAACCCCTATTGGCTATTTTGATTGTGCAGTCTTGAGGATGCTGTTCAGTCTGGTCTCTGCTTATAGCTGTGCCAGGAGGGAGAAAAGCATTGCTTTGGAGATCTCATGATGTTCCTTGTTGAGAAGCAACAGTGATCTTAGTATCAGGACAAGAGGACGGGTTTAAAGAGAGGGGAAAATATAACTTGTGATTAACATAATAGGTCAACGACTCATGCTCCCTTCTGTGGCTTATCTGTAATTGCCAGAGGGTGGTGAAGAGTAGCAGTTGGCAAACGCTGGTGCCATTTCCTTCTCCCCCAAACTGTTTGTTTGTTTGTTTTTAAAAAAGAGGAGGCGGAAGGGGAAAGCTTTCAAACATTATTTCAGCTTTTCCTTGTTTTCCCTACCATAGCTTCCCCCTCACATCTCCATATTGTAGTATGTGCTGCTGTCTCTCTAGGTGCTCAGATGCTCTATACTCAGAGACAGTTTGCAGTTACTGTGTTGGTGTGGTTGAGTGGCGTGTGTTTAGTGGGATGAGGCTTGTAGACTGGTATTGTGTTGGATGTAACTTTCTTTATCTCACGATTTCCTTAGCGTTTGCACTGTTGTAAGGAAATGCACCATGTTTTCTTGGTCATACAAGCTTTTCTTAGTCTTTTCTTGTGGTTTTTGCTTTGGGCGTTACTTCTTCAGTTACTTCTTCTGGGCGATATCCAGTCAGATGTTTACTGAGTTTGGGGGAAGATCATCTGATATAAATGCTTTGACAGAAACCAAATGCCTTTTTTCTAAACTATCTAGGATGTTTATATAAAAGGACTCATACACAGGTCTATGAGTTTTAATGGCACCGTTATCTTAGCCAGCAGCTTCTGCTGTAAAGAATAGTCGTCCTACCAGGAAAAGATAAATCTAAGTATGAAAGGTTTTGATGACTCTGTTCTAGTTGTCCCATAGTTCTTTGTTACTTTGTTCTATTGAGCTGCAAGCTGACTAGAAGGACGTATCCGAGTGTGTTTTGAAGGAGGAGAGCTTCAGCACTCTGACTGCCCTGGTGTAATATGCCAATTCAGAAGTAGATTGGTAACTAAGTTTATGGAAATGTGGATCTCCTCATTATTATGTGTATGCAAATGGTGCCTTTTAAAAAATGTACACTTTCCAGGGTGAAATTCACCAGCATAAGGCCCTCCATGCTGCTTAAGTCCTACATTGGGGCTGCACAAGTGGAGCACAGGTCAAGGTCCTCTGTTCCTCTAGAGTGCTGCAGAAAGTGTTTCTGTGCCAGCTCCACATGGAGGGCAGTGATGGGGGCAGGCTGCAGGAGGGGCCAGGGGATTGGTCCATTCTTGGATCATGTCACCCCAACACCCACACATTAGCAAAGTGGCTGGAGTACAGGAGGGTTGTGGGCGCAGCACCATAACCCCAAGTCCTGGTCCCAGGCTGGGGAGGTAGGCTTGCCCATAGATTCTATGGTGATTGTTACATTTATCTATATATTTCTAATGCATAGAAATATATACATAAATCCAGTGGTTTTTACACCCTCCCCAATCTACTTTCTCCTTGGCACTTTGGCATGTAGAAGCATGACGGATTGGGCTTATGTAGATGAAGGAAATTAACCCCAATTAAATTTTCTGCGTTTAGGAAATTCCTGTGGGCTACTTGAATTTTCCCCCAGTCCACATCTTCTTTGTTACTGGTCTGAGCTCAAGAGTTTTGTGTTGAGACTTTTGCCAGGATTATACATTCAATAGCTGTAGTATTAGACACTTGCACAGTTCGGCAAGGTTGCACAGCAACCTTTTACATTTAAAATAAAAATAATTTTTCTGGTGAGGAAAGAAGTGGCTTCCTGGATTTGCAGTTAATAACTAACTATGCTGAATTGATGTAGTAAATGTACGCAGAAGGAAATGAAGCTGTTAACACCTCTTGTGAAAGAAGCAGCATAGAGCTGGGGTGGGCTGGTGTGTGTGTGTGTGTGCATATATATAAGTGTGTGTGTGTGAGAAACACTGAAACTTAAACTCCTCCTGCAGCTCTGCATCTGCTATGAGTCGCTGATATGACTCACACTGTCAGTGTTCACATTAGCTAGAATTCAGATGGAGCAGCTCTGGCAGTAGAAGAAACAGACTGATATTGATTACCTGCTGCAGGAGACAATTGTGCCAAGATATTTCTGCAGGAATGGCTGAAACTCGGGAGGCTCTGCTGAGCAAGATCAGTTTGTGTTCGTAATTTTTTTTTTTTTAAAGGTAAGAATGTTTGTTGTTCACTAGAGGGAGAGAGATGGGAAAAGGGAGCTGAATAGCTTGGGAAGGTTGAATTTCATATGCGTTGCTTTTCCTCAGAGGATGCTGATCCTTGCAGCCTTATTATTGCTGAGCATCATCTTTGCTGCTTGAAATGGCATACAGAGAATCATATGGCTAATGGGTGGTACATGCGCTACAAAACAAAATAATGTTACACTCATTCACTAGTGCATCCTATGTTATGTAATGCATGGCAGCCATGTTAAGGATAGAGGACCTCTTTCAAAGGAGCAGAGCTGTTAGGTATTAGGGCAATGAGAGTTATTACACAGTACTCTGTTCATTATTTGGAAAGCACTCCTGTTCAAGTTCATGCATTAAAACCAAATTTGCCAACTTCTGAATCTCTGCAATTCCAGAATCAAAAACAGCCTTGCCAGGATCACTGTAGTAACTATTTAAATTTGAAATTACATCATTAGTTTACCCTGCGTGTTAAGGTTGTGCATGTATGAGGCTGGGTGTGACCTGTACCTTACTGCCTCAATGTAAATGTTTCTTAGGTTAACTTCAGTGCTTCAAGTACTTAAAACAGTATCTCCAGCTGCTGCTTTTTTCCCTTTTTTGTGCCCCCAGAAAATACACATTTACAATATATACTGCTCTAATTGTTGTTTGCAAAGAACAGAACATGTGCTAGTCAATTCCTCAGGCTCAGAAGCTTGACTTTCTTTAGCTTAAATTTGTAAAGTGATGAAAGTAGTGTTTTTGCAAATTGGCATTCACTATAAAAATTACCAAAATTGCTAATAATCCTCAGGTGGAATCCTACTAAGTTTTCAGTCTTTGCTGTACCCCTCATAACTGATTACTGTATTTCATCAGTTTTGGTCTGGAATAGTGTCCTTCCTTTCACAAGTCCTCCTATTAATCTTTCCTTTTCAGCTGCAGTCATGTGTTCAACTTAGTTTTATGTTTTTGGCATATTTCTTTGTATATTTTGGATTCAGAAGGCAGTTGTCTGTCAGGTTGCACCGTACAATGAAGTTGGTAATTGCTCTTAATAACCTATTGCAGCCTGGTCATCTGTTGTGTTGCACTGTTAATCTCAGAAAGAAGGTGGTTTAGAAAGCTGGCCACTGGCTGACCCACTTTTGACTACAAGAGAGCTTCATTAATCTCCGTACCTTATCATTTGTACCAAAGGGACGCACGTCCCTCATTTCTCAAAGATTTACTAGCAGAGAGGGTTCTGTAATGAAGTCTCACACCACTAAGATGCACTTCTTTTTAGGAAAGATACCAGGCCTTGTTTGCTTGTGTACTATGAAGCATTAAAACCAATGTAAATTACAATTTTCAGAACTGTGCTACCTCATCCCAGGTTTTTTTCTGAGTGATTAATTACTTGCAAATTGTACTGATTCACAATGGTTTTCTGTCATTGCTGTGAATTAGGGAGATTCTAATTTGTTTCCTATCGCTTTATGAAAGGTGAGTCTAACACATGTCTTTACTTCAGTCATTGTGCTAGTAGAAGTCTTAGACCTCAGGTGCCATTGGAGTTAAAAAGTTGTAGCATGAGAATGGTCTTTAGAAAGTTCAGCTCTTGGCTCTCCTTTTCCCAGAGCAGATTTTCAGTCAGAGTAATTTCATTGTTTAGGTATGTAAAACCTATGTCTGTATTTCTCTCTCTATGTAATATTATGGAGGCAAACTATGCTTGCTTCCTAGATTCTCCTGTGACGGAACCTTAACAGTGTCTACTACACAAAGGGAAGGGTATCTGAACTGGCTGAAATAAGGAAAACATTCCTCAAACCTCTCTGCATTTTTGGAGGGTGTGTGTGCGCACGTGTGTGTATGTGCACTTAGTTTTGAATATGTGTATGATGAGTATGTAGAATGTGTATTCTGTCTCATTCCCATCTGTAAACTGAGTAAGGAAAAAAAATAGTATCCTTTTAAGGACTTCAGTGGGAGTTGTACAGGCTTTGCAATACTGCAACTGAGAGAGACAGTTAAATTATTAGCAGTTAACATTTTCAAAACAAATTAAATTAACTTATTTAGTAAAAATGACAATAGCTGCCTAGAATGCAGCCTCTCTTCACCCTGCTTTTGTTCACAACCCACTCTTGCTTTCTGTGACCTCAGAAGAGTGACCACTGCAGGGCAACAGAGTGCTATGTTAACTCCAGGGCTGCCAGTTATCTTGTGTCTCTCAACTCAGGGTTTGGATTAATACCCTGACATGGAAAAGGACATCAATTTAAAAAGAGCAAAACTTAAAAAAAAAATAATTAAAAAAAAAATCCCTCTACCTTGCAGTTTACCTGGGCAATTTGGGCTGGATTCACAAAAGGATTTAGGCACTTAACTGCCACTTTACATGCCTAAATCCCAGAATCAGACACTACTGGGATTCACAGCCCCCATGCTCATCTGCCTCTGAACCCTATAGGCACCTAAACTCACTTGGTGCCTACATTTTTGCAATAAAAGTTCCCTAGATGTCTGTTTCTGACTCTGCGCATGCACCCTGCAAGCCTCACACCAGGAGTTCAAATGTCTACGCCCCACAGCGATTCACAAACCTCGTAACTCACCTGTGGGGCCCTGTCTCGTAACTCACCTGCTGCATTGGGTGAGCTTACACAAACTGGCTGGGTTTGTGAGTGAGAGGAAGAGGAGGAGGACCACCTCCCTTATAACTTTTAGCCAAGTAGTTGAGATACTCACCTGGTATGTCGGAACCCCCACTTCAAGTCCTCCCTCTGCCAGAACGGGAGAAAGGATTTGAGTAAGAATCTGCCACCCCTTATGTGAGTGTCTTAACCACTAAACCAGTGTTTCCCAAACTTGGGATGCTGCTTGTGTAGGGAAAGCCCCTGGCAGGCCGAGCTGGTTCGTTTACCTGCCAAGTCCGCAGGTTCAGCCGATTGCGGCTCCCACTGGCCGCAGTTTGCTGCTCCAGGCCAATGGGAGCTGCTGGAAGCAGTGTGGGCCAAGGGACGTACTGGCCGCCGCTTCCAGCAGCTCCCATTGGCCCGGAGCAGCGAACCACGGCCAGTGGGAGCCGCGACTGGCTGGACCTGTGGATGTGGCAGGTAAACAAACCAGCCCAGCCCGCCAGGGGCTTTCCCTACACAAGCGGCGTCATTAGTTTGGGAAACACTGCCTTAACCAGTTACTGATCCATGAGAGAACCTTCCTTCTTACCCATGGCTACTTAATGTACATTACTTCCCTTGTATCCCATGGCTACTTAGTCTACTTTAGACTCCATTACTTGTAATGCCTTGGAAATAACTCAAACTTTCAATGAAAGATGGTTTATAGCCAGATGTTTTTGTGTGTGTTTGCTGTGTTTTATGCTCAAATTTTAAGATCAGTTGTCCATTGGAGAAAAAACAGATTTATTCTGCAGTTGCTTCTCATGCTTCTCCGTATAATGAGACTGAACAGGATGGTAGTTGGTCACGTTTACTTTCAGTCTCGTATGCTCTTTGTCAAGACTTTAGACAAAGCCCCTGGAGCTCAGGGGCTCTTTGTTGCAGAAGTACGATGCTTTGTGACAAATTTTGGTAAACAATGCAGCAGAAAGGGGGAGTTTTAACTGAAAAATAAATACATCAAATCAAAATATTCAGAAGACGGAAACCTCTTTTTCCCCTCTCAGGCTTCCTGGGGAGGTAATGCACACTTTGGCTTGATCTGCATTAGAGCTTGTTAACCAGGATCTCTAAAACTGACAAAATAATGGGAGATAGAGAGAAGTATATGGATGAGATGTCATAGAACATTGCAGCCAAGTTTTGACAGATTCCTGTCACCAGCACTGAATTTCCCATTTGACACAGAATTACAGAAAGTGAGAGCCCTGTTTATAAAA
This sequence comes from Mauremys reevesii, assembly GCF_016161935.1. NCBI lineage: Eukaryota > Metazoa > Chordata > Testudines > Geoemydidae > Mauremys > Mauremys reevesii. Next base: position 122,666,980 of record NC_052623.1, read on the forward strand.
TACATCTATTTTTGTGTCCACTAATTCAGAATGTGCTTCACCCTCCCACCTGTGAGTCAGGCAGATGTGACCCGTCCTCATTCAGAATTTTCTCACTCTTCATGTTCTCTTCAGTCACTCCCTCCCTTCCCCAGTCTGTCTCATGAAGTCACTCTGTATTACTGAGTCACTGGGCTGGACCATAGTATACATCTGTGATGACAAAACAGAGCCTTCCTTTAACATTTAAAAGAGAACACAAGGGCAGTATGTGCTCATACAGAGCAGCTTGCAAGACTGGGGCCTGATTTTGTAATTCTGTTTCCAATGATTCTTAATGTACAGGCCATCACTGTACACTTGGCATATGACTGAGTTGTGGAGGTGTGCAAGTGTAACCTTTGGGTGGGCTAGAGTTCATTTCCCGTCTCCAGTGCCTTAAAAAAAAAAAAAAAAAAAAAAACAACAACCCAGGTTCCATAGACAGTAGCTGGAGGCCCAGAGTTCAGTCTCTAAGGATTTTCAGCTAGGATTGCACAGGGTCAACTTCATCACATTCAAATCCCAAAAGGAACTAAAGAAATGAATTTAATTAAATAACTTTATAAAATCTTATGATAAATAAACAAATCTACTTTTTACAGCATGACATGGCTGTATGACATGACATGGCAAAATAATCCACAGACATTACCTTCGCGGTTGTACATAAACATGAATAAAGAAAACACATTAAAATCCGAACAGTTCAGTCCCCACAGAAACACAGTGAGAAGCTTTTGGGAACTTTCAGTTTCTTAAGTTTTGTTCACCTAAGTCTCAGTTAGTCTTTGATCACCAAATCTATACAGTCTGCTGAGTCTAAAACGGGTAGGCAACCTATGGCACGTATGCCAAAGGCAGCACGCGAGCTGATTTTCAGTGGCGCTCACACTGCCTGGGTCCTGGCCACTGGTCGGGGGGGCTTTGCATTTTAATTTAATTTGAAATGAAGCTTCTTAAACATTTTAAAAATGTATTTACTTTACATACAACAATAGTTTAGTTATATATTATAGACTTATAGAAAGAGACCTTCTCAAAACGTTAAAATGTATTACTGGCACGCAAAACCTTAAATTAGAGTGAATAAATGAAGACTCAGCACAGCACTTCTGAAAGGTTGCTAACCCCTGGTCTAAAACATCTTCCCTCCACTTGCTTATAGGGATCTTCAGTTGGACTCCATGCAGACTCTTCCTCTGCTGAAGTCACACTAGCCAGTCAGCTAACTGATTAACCAACCACTCAGTTGCATGTATAGATTAAAAAAACACCATTACAAGACAGTACAAAACTGAGAATAGCCAGGAGCAGCTCTGTTTTTTGCCGCTCCAAGCACAGCAGTCAGGCAGCCTTTGGCAGTGGTTCGGCAGGTGATCTGCTGGTCGCGCGCCTTCGGCGTATTCGCTGCTGAAACCACGGGACCGGTGGACTTCCCGAAGAAATGCCACCGAAGGCTGCCTGACTGCTGCCCTCAGAGCGACCGGCAGGCTGCCCCCCGGGGCTTGCCGCCCCAGGTACACGCTTGCTGCGCTGGTGGCTGGAGCCGCCCCTGAGAATGGCAAAATAAAAATGCCTATCCCCATTACTACATTTAAAGAAAAGTTGGTGACTCAAACTAGTTGGAACAATCTAACTAGAGCAGTTTGGCTAAAATCAAAACAACATTCAAAGCATACAATTAAAATAGAAGTTATTTTTCTCTCCCAATTGCCCCTTGCTATAATTAGCATTGCCCATGCTTTCCTGTTAGAGGATTAAGAACATCACTAATCTGCTGCAAAATGCTTCAGAGTTAGGGACAACCGCCTGCTTCCTGCTCCTGGGCTCAGCTTCTCCCAACTCACACCTGGCCTTCTGCGAAGCAGCTGCCCTGATGTTTGCCCTCATGGAGTCTGACCCCAGCAACAGGGAACCTATTGGAGCAGACCCAAAACTATCACACCCAATTCCAGAGGCTTCTGGATGTGGAGTGCTTAATCTGCCTAGCAACAGTGACTCAGACACAGCTCACTCCTGCCTCTCCCCAATGAGTCTCTTAAAGAGATATCTCCCTATTAGGCACATGGGATTACACAAGTATTTACTGGGAGGAGCTACCATGGTCATGTGTTTTCTCTCATCCCAAAATACACAAAACAGGAGCTGAAATGGATTTTAGTGCAGGTAAAGTACAAGTATTGTATTTAATGCAAGTGAGAATGAAACCATTCTGTGGGAGTTGGACCAAGAAAATGTTTTCTCTGCTTTTTTCTACATGCATGTTTTGATGTAATTGTGATATTGTCTAGTATAAATTAGTATTTTCAAGAACAATCACTACAGGAGCCATGTGAATACTGATTGTTAATATTTGTAGGGATGTGCCTGGGCAAGTTACAGATCATAGAAATGTAGGACTGGAAGGAACCTTGATAGGTCATCTAGTGCACACACTGGGGCAGGACTTAATAGCTAGGCCATCCTTGAAAGGTTTTTGTTTATCCTGCTGTGAAAAACCTCTAATGATGGAGATTCCACAACTTCCCTTGGTAATTTGTTCCAGTGCTTAATTATCCTTAGGGTTTGGAAGTTTTTCCTAATGTCTAACTTAAATCTTTCTTGCTGCAATTTAAGCCCATTGCTCCTTTGTTTTGTCCTCAGTGGTTAAGGAGAACAATTTATCATTCTCCTCTTTGTAACAAGATGATCATTCAGTAAAAATTAATTATTTTACCAAATCATTCAGGAAAATAATTACCCCCCCCCCGTAACTTTTTCTGCCTATTTTAAAAATGGGCTAAGATTCTGAAACAATAAAGAAACTGGGGAGAGGCAGAACACAATATCAATATACAATATATCCAACCGCCCTTCAACTGCAGATCACAGCCAGAGTTAAGACAGCTTGACCTAGGAAAGAGAAGCATTGTCCAAATGTGTAGGCTGACTAACGAAAATACAAGTGCTTAACGTGTGTTAGCAGGAAACTCCCTTTGAGCTAGATTGTAAAGTTACAATCTACTCGCTGCCTTGAGTAAGGGGCAGCGTGTAGCTGCACTGTCCCAGGAGCCGTCCAGGGAAAGATACTGATTCATACAGTCACAGTTCTTCCCTGGCATCCCCATTACTCGGGGAGAGGAGAACGCAACTTTCACCCCTTTTCATGGAGCACATCAGCTGTTCTGGCTGAGGACAAAGAGGGTGGGGTAGAGCCAGGGTTCTTCCCCCTCCATTCCCTCCTCGCTCGCAGGCCGGGATGTCAGGAGGGTAGTGCCTGTTCTCCCACCCCAAGACTGGAGTAAGAACATGAACAGGCGCAAGCTACTAAGCGGAGTCTTACTGCCCAGCTCAGTAAGGTCTGGAATAAACTAGCCCATTGTAAGGGAACAAAGCCACCCACAGTATCACGGGTTGTTTTAGACACACTTCAGCAGTATTTACACGGTTTATTACAAGGAAAAATGCTTACTTGCCTGCTCCTTCCAGGAGAAACTGGCTTTTGTTGTCCCTGCTCTGTGGGACATGCAGGGAGTGAGCAGCCATGGGGCAGAAGTGAGGAATTTTCAGTACAAATACTCATACTCACAATAGTAAATGTACCCCTTTGTGCCTGTCTTTCTGGAGTCCCCTCTGCAGTGGTTGGTGTCACATGCCGTATGTGCTGCAATAAGGGTAATGACATAAGCAAGACTTGATGGCAGTTGGAGCTTTTGTCCATTTGTACAGTAGCCTCAATGTTTGTTAACAGCTGAGAAGTTTATTTCTCTCCCAGACCTGCAGCGAGGGACTTGGAGAGTCTGCAGTCCTGACAGCAGGGGAGCGGAGAAACCTGCATCACATTTCCTGCAGTGAGGGACCTAAAAGACTTTCAAAATTTGGCAGCAAGCACAGGACTTGTAACTGTATTTTAAGTAGATTGCAAGCCAATTTCCATAAACTTTTAATTTAAGCAGTAAGACACATCAGGGCATGAAGAACCTTTTATGTGTCACCATCTTTTTCTTTGCGTGGACGGCCAAAGGCAGAATGTCTGCAAAAAGTTCTAGGTCTGGTGTAATGTGAGAGAGCATTTTCACACACTGCCATGTCATATTGCTATTGCAAAGCAATTTAACTATAAATACAATATGGTGATTGAACAGGAGAGATTTCACTGGGCGGGGCTCAATGGCCAACTAGCTTATTTCTGTTTTAAATGACATTGGACTACCCTGGCTTAATAATTGGAAATACCCAAATGAATGCAAAAATAAGCAGTGAAGGTCGTCTTCTAAATTAGTTATAGCTGGAATTAAAGCACAGGGGAAATAGACCTAGATTTTGTTTTTTAAATTGGATCCATGCTGTAATTGTGTCACAAGATGGGAACGCCCAAGCAAGTGCTCAGACAATGCAATTTTAATAATAATAATAATTAATAATCTTACCTTTGAATACAATTCAAAGTAGTAGGGATGCTTGGGTTAACTAAAACTAGCTACCACATTTTAAACATAACTTGCCCTTTCTACACTAAGTGAAAAATCCTGTTTAAAATAGTTAGCTAACACATTTCTAAACATGACCATTTTTTCCAATCTAGACGTAACCTGAGTGAAATTTAAGGTTTACATAGTGTCTTCCTTTTGTTGGAGCAGTGTACAAACATTAACTCATGCTCACAAACCTCTTGTAAGTTAGGTAAGTAGCATTATCCCCATTTTGCTGATGGTAAGCTGAGACAGAGAGATGAATTGATTGACCAAGGCCACAGAGGTAGTTACTTCAGCAAAGTGTGATGAATGCCCTGCTTACCAGCCTAGTTAGTTCCCCTGAAGCTGCTGCCACTGCATCTGGCTCCAGCTCCACTGTACTGTCCCAGCATACACCATGCTGTGATGTCCTTTCTTCTGGGGAATCAACACTGATGCAGGCAGCCAGCGCACATGGGCTCAGGTAAATTCCTTTGTCTTTCTGACAGCAGAGTTTCCACAGTGTCTCATGCCGTGTATGAAAGGCAGACAATATTTATTCAGTGGTGAGCTGACTGACTCTATGCATGCTCAGGGCAGTTCCCTTGTTGCTATAGCATCATAGTATGGTGCATGCTGGGCATTCACAGTGGAGATGGAGCTAGAGGCAGAATCTTAATGGGGGAGAACTTTTCTGCTGCATTAGTGTTAAGGGCCTGCCTTTCCTGATATGTGATTTGCAGGTCTATACGAAAGTGTGGTATTAAAGTTAAATGGGTTTCCCTGGAGAGATGAATTACGGGGTTTCATTAAGGATTTGTCAGAATTTCTTGATTATGCTTCTTGAATATTCATGTATAATGACTAGGCTTTAAAATTCCTACAGTTTAGGTGATTCAGTGGTAGTTAGTTTCAGTATGAGCAGACCAGGGACATATTTTTTTAAAAGTGCTCTTCCTTTGGAGTCTGAATGGGCTCAGAGATGGGCAGTGAGAAACTGAACTTTTTTAACTTCAGGCTTGAATCCAGCCTGAGTCTGTAATGAGTGAAAGTGGTTCCCCCCAGACAGTTTGGTGGTCTGTGCAAAATGAGTGAGTGGGTCCAGTTCAGTTGCTAGTTATCTACTATGGAGCCCCTTTCAGTGTGGGGAGCCCCCTTCTGGGGAGCGACCTTGAACCCTGGTAAGTCACTGGAGCTGCGGATCCGCGGAAGCTGTGCTGATGGAGAAAAGGCAGGGCAGCTGGGGATAGGAACCTGCAGCAGAGGTGCTGGGCTGGCTCATTGACTGGATGGCCCTAGCCTGTTGCAGGCACCAAGCTAGGGTTGCCAGCTGTCCAGTTTTCAACCACAAAGTCCAGTCAAAAAGGGAACCTGGCAGTGTCCGGTCACCTGCAGTAACTGGCCTCTGCCGTGTGTGTGTGTGTGTGAAGAGCAGCAGCCTGGAGGAGCAGTGGAGCACTCAGGAACAGCTCCAGGGGGAGAGGTACCCCCCGTTCCCTGTTGTGCCCTGAGTGAGGCTCTCACTCCCCCACCCTGCTCCACTCCTCCACCCCCGGAGCCCGGCTCGCCCTCCCTCATCTTGCCCCAGTTACTCACCCCCAGCGCCTGGCTCTCTCTCCAATATCCTGCCCCAGTCACCCCTCCACTCCTAGAGACCTGCTCAGCTGGCGGGGAGTGTGGTGGAGAGAGCAGCCAGTGATGCTGGGGGAAGAAAAGAGGAGTGGGGGGCCTTGAGGGAAAGAGGTGGAGCAGGGGGTGGGGGAGGTTCCAGTGCTCAGTGTCTGGGTTTCACAAGGAGAAAGTTGGCCACCTTCGCCAAGCACCTGTGGACTTGCATGCAGACCTAGCCTCAGTGGAATGATGTGGGTGCATCCATACAAGAGCGTCGTCTTACCTGAGATTTAGGGTCCATCTATGCTGCAAAGAATCCTGTGATGGCAACTGTGGATCACCTGACTCAGGTTCACGGGGCTCATGCTATGAGGCTAAAAATACCTGTGTAGGTGTTCCGGCTCGGATGGGAGCCCAGGTTTGAATCCCAGTGCGGGTGGAAGGTCTTAGAGCCCAGGCTCCAGCCTGAGTGGGATTGTCTAAACAGCTATTTTTAGCCCCATAGCATAAGCCCCAATCAGTCGACCCAGGCTCTGATACTTGCTGCTTTGGTTTCTTTTTTATTTGTTTGGTTTTGTGGGGTGGATGTACTCTCAGTATGCCTGCAGAATTTAATTAAAGAGCATTTTTAGTATATATTAGTAACTGAAAGCCTGGGCTGTCGCACAGGTGTAATTCATAAAGTTGAGTGTAAAAGCTGAAAATGGCTGAGAACTTAAATATTGGTTGGTAACAGATTGCAAAACCCAGTGATGATTGGACCTTAGGGTCCAAAGGGAGCTTCAAAGGGAGCTCTCAGCCATGCTTGCAGTTATTTCCCTTGTTTCACACTGATGAACAGACTATCTGTGACGTTTGGAGTTACTGGTTGTGTTGTGCGGGTGGTTGTGTTGATTTGTGTCTAGTTGGGATTGTGCTGGGATATTGATGTTTTTGTATGGGTGGAAGTAGGGCACGCAGACATGGTGGTTGGGCCAAATAATCCACTGTCTGTGCAGTCTCCTTTATGCAAACAGTGAAATTGTTGCATACAAATTAACTGTAGAGTACGGTGGTAATTGGTTGAGTTACCTCTGATATCACAGTGGTTTAGGACTCTTGGCAAGGCATAGATACATGCCTTATTGTAGCTGTACAACAATGAGTGTAATTAGTAAAGCCAAAATGGCAGAGAACTTAACAATTGGATGGTGACATACTGTGAAACCTGGTGATGATTCAGCCAGGTGATATTCTGATGAAAAAGAACCCTCAGCCATGCTTGTGGCTGTTTCCATTACTTCTCACAGACTCTACAGATCTAATAGGCTCCAGGGTGACACACCAAGTGACATTCCTGGAATCTAGTTGTATAGATATGTATTCTATTTTCACTAATATTTTTATGGTATAAGGGAGACATGAATCTTAGTCTCTAAGCATAAGACTTTACAATAATAATACATGACTTCTGAAATTCCTCTTGAACCTTTAACATGCTTTCTTTTCTTAGAAGTGGTCCCCAGTCTAGATTCCTTCTCCAACTATTGAGATGTTAGATTACAAAAGGGAAAAATTCATCTTTGGTTCAGTGTTTTTTTAATGGACTGATATTTTTGTGGACTTGACCATATGTTCATTTCATACCAAAGTTATTTACCATATTCTTATTCTATTATTATGGTTCCACACAGAGATTCTTTTTCTTATTGTCTTTCAGGTTTTATTTTAAAAAGACAAATTGAGTCTGGATGCCTGTGCTGGATTTTAGCAGCTGAAGATGGAGTAAGGTAACATAACATCATTTTAGTGGTTGGTTACTACTATAGTAAATGATGCTTTAGGGCTGCTGAATAATAGCAAGTTTTAAAGGTAAATTGAAGGGAAACAACTGCACATAATGTATATGGGAACTTCAACATCTCAAGCAATGAGGTTTTAACAACATCCCACAAATTCTGGATTTCAGTTTCAATGGCATTCTCATGCTGTGAACATCTATGCTATTTTAATGCTGTGGATAATTCTTTATCCTTACCAGAGGTTTTGTTATGTTTGAAAAACTGCAGGGGTTAAAATTAAAAAAAAAATTCGTCTTTGGAAGACCAAGCTTTGCAATCTAGTTCCCTCGAAAGGGCCTCCAGTCTAAGTTCTCTCCTTTCCCTCCCTTCATTTCTCTTTGCACTCTTCCCCCATCATCCACCCTGTAAGACACATTCTGCTTCAATGCTTGTTCTGTCTTTGCCTGCTTCCCAAGCTGCCACAGCCCGATCACTCTGGTAAGCACAGGGATAGCTTTAGTGCACGGGTGCTCAGAGTACATTCCTTGGACCACCAGTGTGTTTGCAGAGCTCTTTGAGGTCGTCTACAAGATGAAACATTCTCACAAGCAAGTTATGAGGGAGGGAAGGCAGATTCATTATTATTAGAGTAGCACCTAGAGACACACACCCCCCCAGACAGGGGCTTCACTGTGCTAAGCACAGTACAAACACACCGTATGAGACAGTGCCTGCCCCACAGAGCTTACAGTGTAAATCACACAGCAGGCCAGTGGTAGAGATGGGAACAGAATACAGGTCTCCTGACTCCTAATCTAGTGCTTTATCCACTAGAGGACAGCAGGACACCCTGTTAGGGAGTTCTGCACAGAATGAATAGGTTGGAGAACTGCTGTGCTATAGTGAGCTGTGATCAGTAATGGCTTCCCTGTGGTTTCCCTCTCCAACTTCTGCTGTGTGATGGTGTGGGCTCTTCTGTAAGTGGGGGAGCAAACTTATTTAGAAGATCAAACTGCACCATCTGCCTTTTCAGCAGTCAGTGAATCCATTTCCTCATGCTATGACTGGTCTGCTTGTATCAGAAAGGTGTCCTGATACAGACTGCTGGGGCAGTGATCCGAAAGCCTGGACAGGCGACCTATTACTGGTATTTGTAAATCTGGAATTCAAATTGCTAGTGAATATTTTGAGTCAGGGAACTCAACAAATGCAAATACAATGCACAACTGGATGCTTCATTGGTTTGTATGTAATTTCCCCCCCTATAATATATCCAGACCAGTTCAGCGAAAAATAATCTGGGAATTGTGCACGGATATGAAGGTCTTTCCAGGTCCTAAAAGGGGTCCTTTGTGGTGTATTTGCCAGTAGCAGGAAGCATTGCCAGATCCCTCAGTTTAGGACTACAGCTGCATGTGGATTAAAATGAATTGGAATAAAACAAGTGACTCATTTCATCTTTACTTCGCCTTCTACTCATTGAATGATACCCTCTGCATTAAAAGCATTGCCTGGAGACATCCTGCACTGTCATCCAGTTCAGCAGTGCTTCTTACTGATGAAATTAAAACAGAGCATCACAGCCCTCTTGGGACCCCTATACATCCAATCACAGACGTCTATAAGGAAAAGGATAGAACAGCAAAGTCAATTGCATTTGGGACAGCTCTGTGGGGACAGCATATTGTCCTAATGAAGTGTCTCTCAGCTAAGGCCCAGATCCTGCAATGAGGTTCACACAGGCAGGTCCATAAACCCATTTGAAGTTCATCGCAGGAGCCAAAGAGAAGATGCTTTTTAAAAATAAGTTTGAAAAGGTTTTGAAATGCAATACTAGAATGACACTTTGGTTTTTGCTTTTTCTTTTCATCTTTATTTAGCAGCTTTTGCATTAAAAAAAAATCTGAGCTCAGATTTAATATTAGATATAATATTACACACATTTAACACCAGTTAACACTTTCAGTAATGTCTCCATGACACATGCCAGCTAAGCAGAATTTCTGCCAATACTGTCCTCATTAAGGAGCAGTTCCTGCCTGTTGCTAAATCAGTTACCTGGGAGATGTCTCAGTAAAGCACCTGCCCTCATAAAGCACATCCTGAAGTAAGTGGAGTCCAGGACAATCTGACAGAAGGAAAGGGTGGAGGAGTAAGTAATTCAATAAGGGTGAAATCCTGGCCCTCTTGAAGCCAGTGCGGGTAGGATTTTGCCCTAGATTTCTTAAGTAGAACAGCAGGTATCTTTAAAACATTTTTTGTCAACTATTTCAATACATCTTGAAGATTTCTAAATATAATGCACCTATAATGCTGAATGTTATTGCAAGTTACACATTTTTGACAAACTGTATTTAGTAGCTTGCTCCTGTTCCCTTGTTTCTCCGATCTCTTTTTTATTTTTTTTGCCAGTACAAAGGGCAACATACATTGAAAACACAGAAGAGAGCATACACATGCCTACTGCAGGGTTAAATGTATAGTGAACGTATAGTGGTCCCTTTTTTGTATAACTCTTGTCTGGTCCAAGCACCTAACATTCTAGTACCTTTCAGCTTTGTTTCTGAAGCATACAAGATGTACCACATGGAAAATGCATTGTAGCTTAATAACCCCATCTCTGATGGGATTTTGAAGGATAAAGAGATCTTTTGATGCCAACAATTCAACTGAATCAAAGAAGTTGGACAATGTCATAGGTGCATTAGTACTCTCCATATATACTATAGAATGAAGTAATCCTGCTAAAGAGGACACACAACAGAGTATGAGGAGTACAAACTAACATTTAAAGGAAAAGGAAAATAGATGAAAAACAGTCTGGCAAAACACAAACGGACCAAAAGATCTGGACAAAAAGTGTTGGTTGCAGATGATCACACACAAAAAAGAAAATATTCAGTACTCTCTAGCTGATACACCTATTGTTCAATCTCAGATGGGTGATGGATGAGCTATCCAAAGTGCAGCAGGCAACAGAAATTAGAAAATGTTAATGTGTCTAAAAAAAGTAGTTGCGTTAATTAAAGAGAGGAAGCAAAATTGCTTAGTTGCCCTGAAGCCACTTAGTGAGATGGAATGATTGAGGTAGTAATATTCCCCAAAAAGCAAGATCATTAGAAAAAAGATGGGAAGGATTTCATGAAATGTGTCAGACCTTATTAAAGAGATGTTATGTAACTTCGTTGCCCATAACTTGTCTATACCTAAGCATCTACGTTTAGGTAAAATGGGCTGATATGCAGTGATGCTGAGAACCTGCAGTTCCCATTGACTTTAGTGAAATTTGTAGGTGCTCAGCACTTCTGAACAACAGATCACTTCTATCTACATGCCTAAATGTGGATGTAGATGCCTAGCTTTAAGGCACTCAAATATGAAAATGTTGGCCATCTCCTTGTTATCTCCAAGACTTTGCCTGCACAACACCTGATTTGTATGCATAAGTGCAATAATTGCACGTTTGGCTGGTATCTGGCCTGGGCTTGACTTTTTAATAATACAGCCCAACAGGTCATTTCCATCTGACTCTTACAGTGCTAGTCAAGCTGAGATAACCAGTATTTTAGCAGTAGCAACAGATCTGAAAGGATGAATGTTAATACGTTAGAGGAGGAAATAATCAGATTGAGTGCAGAGGGAGAATGGCAGTGTAGACACATTTCCTTACATGGACATGGGCACCCCCTCCTGCCTGGACACTGCATTGCAGGGGACATTGCCTCTTGCACTCCCTCTGGTGGTCACTACCTCGGCTGCAATGGTCCATCCCAGATAGTCCCTTCTGCAGACTGCCTTACTGGGTCTTCTGTGGCTCGGCCCTCTGGCCAAGTCATTAACAGTTCAATCGCCTTCTGGGGTTGAACTCTGAATAAAAAAAGTCCATTGCCCCTCCTGGGCTTCTTCCTCATTCCCTGATCCTGGCAAAACTTAGTTCAGGACTCCTCTCCTCTCTAGGTCCCCACCACAGAAGTTAATCCCACTCCTACATACAAAATGGCTGCCTAGGAAGGAGTACTGTGGAAAGGGATCTGGGGGTCATAGTGGATCACAAGCTAAATATGAGTCAACAGTGTAACACTTGCAACAGCAAAAAAGTGAACATTCTGGGAGCTATTAGTAGGAGTGTTGTAAGCAAGACACAAGAAGTAATTGGTTGGAAAAAAATGGGTTTGTTTAGTCTGGAGAAGAGAAGGCTGAAAAGGGACATGATGCCACTTTTCAAGTACATAAAAGGTTGTTACAAGGAGGGGGGAGAAAAATTGTTCTTGCTAATCTCTGAGGACAGGACCAGAAGCAATGGGCTTAAATTGCAGTAAGGACAGTTTAGGTTGGACATTAGGAAAAACTTCTTGCAACTCTGTTTACTAGCCACAGCCAGTCCCAAACTAATGGGCTCCAGGCCCTTCCAAGGGAGAGAGAACTCTCCCTACCGCTTCTCTCCTGAGTGTCTCGTCCTGTGCTTTCTTTGTTTGTTTTTTGGTGCAGCGTCATTCTCCATGAGCCACTTTCTTCATTCGTTTTTAGCCAAGTTATTAAAATTATTTATATCTTTTCATTCAGGAATGATCTACACTGAAAACTTACATTGCCATAGCTATGTGTCTCAGGGGTGTGAAAAATCCACACCCCTGGGAGATGTAGCTATTCCAACCTACCCCCCATGGTAGACAGTGCTAAGTCGACAGAAGAATTCCTCCATCGACCTACCTACTGCCTCTTGGGGAGGTGCTGCTCCCCTTGCTGTAGTGAGTGTCTACAGTGACGTAATTGCAGCGATACAGTTATGCCATTGTAATGTTTTAAGTGTAGACATAGGCCATGTTTACATTACAAACTTTGATCAGTGCAAGTTATGTTGGCATAAAGCTGCCGCAGTTAGTAGATCGCTTATGCACATGCATACTTGGCTCCTTGCGTCGGCACTGCATGTGTTCACCAGGAGTGCTTGTGTCAATGCATAGTGTGGTGCACCATAGGTAGGTATCTCAGTGTGTAACCTGCCACCGTCCAGCCCTACTGTATTTTGGGAAGTTTTGGCAATGCATGGTTAGGCAGAAGTGAGTCACGCAGAGGTGACTGTGAGCAAGGGATCAACATCCAAGGATGCAACAGTGTCATCTATATTCCATAATTTTTTGCACCTTTTTAAAAATTCTTATGAACCTGCATGGTCCTCCTTGCTATCCTCCATCTCTGATGGAAGCATGGAGCCTGCACAGCTCTGCACTATTGTCATAAACATTGCAAGCACAAGACGCTCGATTCTCTGGTATTTGCAGAGCTGTAAGAAGAACCACAGCAACGGGGAACATGATGATTTATTGGAGGACAGATTGCTGTGGGACATAGCAAGAACCAATTCAAGGTTGTTGGTGGCATTCATGGAGCAGCTGCATATGGGTGAGCGCTGCTTCCGGGCCTGAGAAATGAGTACTAGCTGGTGAGATAACATTGTAGTGCAGACTTGGGATGACGAGCAGTGGCTGCAAAACTTTTGCAAGGCCATATTCCTGGATATGTGTGCTGAGTTTGCCCCAGATCGCAGAGACACCACAATGACAGCTACACTGACAGTGGAAAAACAAGTGGTGATTGCACTGTGGAAACTTGCAATGTCGAATTGCTATCCCTGTCAGTGGCAAACCATTTTGGAGTTGAAAAATCCATTGTGGGGGCCATTGTCATGCCAGTGTGCAGGGTATTAATTGCCTCCTGCTATGCAGGACTGTGACTCTCGGCAATATGCAGGACATAGTGGATAGATTTGCAGCGGTGGGGTTTCCAAACTGCGGTGGGGCAATAGACGGCATATATATCACTATTTTGGCACCATAGAGTACATCAGCAAAAAGGGCTATTTTTCTACAGTTATGCAAGTGTTGGTGAAGAAACCCTGGTGATCCACTGGCATCAGTGTTGGCTTGTCAGGGAAAGTGCATGGTGTTCACATCTTTAATAACTCAGGACTTTCAGGAAAGTTACACGCAGGGACTCTTTTTTTCCTGACCGGCAGATTACCGCTAGCGATGTTGAAAAGCCAATAGTGATCCTGGGGGACCCAGCCTACCCCTTGGTCCTGTGGCTTGTGAAACCATACACCAGCCACCTTGACAGCACCAAGGAAAGTTTTTACTACCAGCTCAGCTGGTGCAGAATGACAGCTGAATGCAGTTTTGATAGATTGAAGGGACGCTGACATTGTTTACTCACAAGATTGGATCTCAGTGAACAAAAACATCCCAATGGTTATAGCTGCCTGCTGTGTCCTGCATAATATCTGTGATGCAAAAGGGGAAAAGTTGCTGCCAGGGTGGAGGATAGAGGTGGAATGGCTGTCTGCTGAGTTTGAACAGCCAGACACAGGAGCTCTGCAGCTCCAGGAGGCTTTAAAAGAGCACTTTAACTGTGAGCAACAGGAATGCATGGTGTACTGTGATGCACCTGGCCCTGTTGTTTTGGGGGCTGTTAGGAATGGTGTGGTGCTTGGTGTATGTCTATGACTACAACACTGTCAATGCACTTATTAATTTTTCAGTGTTTGCTGTACATTTCTGATGATTACACTGTTTTTGTCACTGATCCTATGAATTGTCACACTGTACCGTAACAAGTAAGTGAGTGTTTTCCAAACTGCTGAGCACTCTGCAGCATATGTTGTGAACTAATAAAAGATTAATTGTTTTCTAAATAGTAGAATTTTATTCAGTAACAAAACCCGTGCAAGAAAGTCTGTGCAACTTAAAATCAAATACATTAAAATCTTAGAAGCAGCAAAGAATCCTGTGGCACCTTATAGACTAACAGACATTAGTCTATAAGGTGCCACAGGATTCTTTGCTGCTTCTACAGAACCAGACTAACATGGCTACCCCTCTGATAATTAAAATCTTAATAAATTAATGGAACAGAACTTAACAAGTGGAGAGGACATTCATGTCCATTTTACCTGCACATACAGCAGTCATGGCTTTCACAGGTCAGTGTATATGAAGCTGTGGTTGTCCTTAATATCCCCTGGGGTGGTGTGATAGGGATAGGGAGCAAGCCCCTGAGGCCACGTGGAATGTTGAAGGGGAGGGAAGGTGTAGGGAGGTGCTGTAATGGAGCTCTCCATGGACTTCAGAGGTAGGTGAGCCCGTGACTGTTGAACCTGTAGGCCCACAAGAGTCTGCAGCATCTGTGTTTGCCGCCTGAGAAGCCTCCTCATGCATCTCCCTCTCCTTTTCCTGCTGGGAATACTGGGCCTTCCTCCTGTGTGCTCTTCCCTTCTCCAGGCTGTCTGCAGCACTGATCCTCGTGGTTTGATGCAGCACTGGCTTGCAGGATCTCATTAAATATGTCATCTCATGTCCTCTTCTTTCTCCTCCGTATGTGGCTCAGGCATTCTGCAGGTGTGGAGGTGGAATCCCTCTAGGCCACAATGGCAGCAGCTGAAGCTAAAACACACAGAGGTGTCAATATAGTCACAACAGAATATAGTCACAATATAGTCAATATAGTAGCATTGTCAATATAGTCACAACAGAAAGTGAGAGTTAACATTCAGAACTCCCATCCCTAGCTCCCCTAAAGTTTTAAACAAGACATGCTTAGTGACACTTCTGCTTCAGAGTGCTTATGCATAGTGCCGCTCTCAGCACCAGCCATGGTGTGTATGGCCTGCCAGGGCTGAAGTTGAATGGGAAGGCAATAGCACTGAATGCAGGCACCATTTTCCACAGGTGGTGGTGATTTTAGCTGACATTTTACTCCTGAGGGTAACAAAGGCAGAGAGAGCACAGCTGTTGCTGGTGTCCTTAAGCCACCCAGGCCTGCGTGCTACTAGCCTGTGTACTGCAATGGTGCTTGTATGCCTTATTTCTTTCCTTGATTGTTAATTTG
Organism: Mauremys reevesii; assembly: GCF_016161935.1. Classification (NCBI taxonomy): domain Eukaryota; kingdom Metazoa; phylum Chordata; order Testudines; family Geoemydidae; genus Mauremys; species Mauremys reevesii. The sequence goes on from NC_052623.1 coordinate 122,682,689, forward strand.
CAATCCTCATTGCCCCAGGGAACCAGATTTCTAAGTTGGGGGCAGTTTGATGTTTCGTAGATGGCCAGATCAGCTGCTGCTGTAATTCCTTTTATTGCGTTGTTATAGAATTTCCTGGGTTGTCACTTGTACATAGTTACTATGTAAATATTCATCATATTTAATCTCGAAAAGGCCCCACTCAGCTTTTCAAGAATTCCAGCTAGAAACTCTTTTTTTGCGTTTTTGACGTTTCCTTGGCTTTGATACTCGTAAGCGTGGGGAAGTAATCACTTCCCAGTCCATCTTTATGAAATTCCCATGTGCATTTACTAACTATTTGTTAAAGCAGCAAAGAGTCTTGTGGCACCTTATAGACTAACAGACGTTTTGGAGCATGAGCTTTCGTGGGTGAATACCCACTTCGTCGGATGCATGTCACATGCATGCATGTATTCACCCACGAAAGCTCATGCTCCAAAACGTCTGTTAGTCTATAAGGTGCCACAAGACTCTTTGCTGCTTTTAGAGATCCAGACTAACATGGCTACCTCTCAGATACTTAACTATTTGTTGCAATTCCCAGATCCAAAACAGAAAAGGATCCATCCACTGAATTAAATGTACTAGGTGTTCCTATATTAAATATTATCAGGTTATGCATATAAATAGATTGTTCTAAGCATTTACCATTTAGGTCAGTTTTCTCACTTCCCCACAGCTCATTATGACCATTAAAATCTCCACAAATTATGAATGGGTTTTTTACATTATTAACTAATTTTTGTACTTCTAAAATAACTAATTTTACATGTATATACATAGTTATAATACTTGTTTTTTGTTCTGCATGGGAATCTCAATAGTATTATATTCAGAAATTAGTTTCTGCACATCCATTGTAATGTAGCTATGTCCCTCTTTTATAAATATACAGACACCCACCTACCCCCCTGTAGCCCCTTAATCCCTCTAGAGTATATCATACCCTGGTAGATCAGGGGTTCTCAAACTGGGGGTTGGGACCCCTCAGGGGGTTGCGAGGTTATTACATAGGTGGGGGTCACGAGCTGTCAGCCTCCACCCTAAACCCCGCTTTGCCTCCAGCATTTATAATGGTGTTAAATATATTAAAAAGTGTTTTTAATTTATAGGGGGGGGGTCACACTCAGAGGCTTGCTATGTGAAAAGGGTCACCAGTACAAAAGTTTGAGAACCACTGTGGTAGATTGAACATAAATTTACTTATGAGTGATGTTTCTTGCACACACATATTACATCAGGCTTTTTTTCCATTTCAGAGAAGGCTTTCTTAAATTCCTGTCCATGCATTATTAAACTATGTGCATTCCAGTCCAGGATCTTTAGCACCAGGTTATTTAAGCTGTATTATTGCCTTAGTTTAAAATTGCGTGCATACAATCTAATAGAGAGGGTGTCTATCTTTAGATATTTTTCTGCTGCTTTTGCTATGATTTTAGTCCTTTCTGGTTTTTTCTGTGTCTGCAAGGCAAAGTTAATTACCTCTATAATGAATGTTATAAACTTATCTTTACCTGGCAGCAATACATCATCTCCCATTCCTCTTATATTCTCCTCTCTGACCAGAGAGATGTTCTGCTGCCCCTCTACATCTTTTCTCTTCTTTTTGTGTTTTTATTTTTCTATTTTGTGCAGTGGTTACCTTTTGGTAGCCTCCACATATGATAGTTTTGAATAATTTTATGTTTTAAAATTTCTGTAACTCATTCTGCTACTGCACATCCTTTATATGCTGCACTGTGCTTTCACCCCACATTTGCTACCTTTAAGTTTTGTTTGTTCTACACAGTTCTCATATAAGTGATTTCCTCCACATTTGCTGCACCTCATTGTTCCCTTACAAATGACTGCCATATGTCCAAACTTTTAATACCTCACAGCCCCCCTGAACTGAGCCCCCTTAGCGCATTATACAGCCTAGCTTCTCTTCCTCTGGGCAGGAGGCAGTTAATCAGTCACCTATCAGGTGCAGAGCACAACTAATGGGTACTTAACCCCATCACCTGCAAGGCTAGGGAAAGACCCATCACAGGCAGAGAAGAGTCTAATGACATGGAGGTTATGTGCATGACTGAAGATAGGGATAAAGAAGAGAGGGAGGATTGGGAAGGAAAGATCAAAAGCATAGTTTTGAATGCCTTGAATATAAGGGTGTGGTCAGGATGAACTGTCATTTATATATTCTCTTACAACACTGATCTGTGTCTCTACCTAAAGAGCACCTTCACAGTCGACTGTCTACCAAAATACTTAGACTTTTGGAAGCTCTGTAAAATACAATAGGATTGTATTTTTCTGGCAAGAAAGAGATTTCTGCTTATTTTGAATTTTAGTATATGCCTTCTAGTAGCTTTTATAGGCAGTTGACTGTTAAAGACCCGAAACTAGATTTTTCAAATATGAGTGCCTAATCCGTACTTAAGCATCTCACTAAAAGTGTCCTGATTTGCTGAGATGCTGAGCACCTGCAGCTCACAGTGACGTCAGTGGTAGTCGTCAATGTTCACTGTCTCTGAAATTCAGGTCACTTTAAAATCTCAAAACAGAAAAGAACAAGTCTCAATGACTTCAGTAGGATTTAAGCATGTGCTTAAAGTTAAGCATATATTTATGCGCTGTCCTGAATTGGGGCTTATTGAGGTACCTCCATAGTATTATGGATTTAGGTGGTTAACTTCAGGCACCCAAGTTTGAAAATTTTAGCTGTGATTTTTTTATAACGGGGATCTCACACCACCCTCCTTTTGTGGATATGTAACTTTGCACATGCAATTTTCAAGCTCTAACACCCACCAACCCACAGTTAGTGTTTGCAAAATGTGTGCCTGAGGCTTGGTCTATATGCTACCAACTTACGTAGGTATAACTAAATTGCTCAGTGGTGTGGAAATTCCTGAGCGATGTAGTTAAACTTACCTAATCCCCAGTGTAGACAATGCTGTGTTGATGGGAGGGCTTCTCTCACAGATATAGCTACCACCTCTTGGAGAAGTGGAATACCTATATCAACGGGAGAAGCTCTCCTGTTGGTATAGGTAGTATCTTCACGAAGCGCTACAGTGATGCAGCTTCATCACTTTAAGTGTAGACGTATCCTGAGTGTTTTCATGTGCCATATTGCATGCACAAAAAGGAGGTCATGTCTTAAAAATCAAGTCCTGATTGTTTGAAATAGGCAATGAGCTCAAATATTACTATTCAAAATATCACTTTTCAGAAGGGTGATTGCCTTCAGATGGAGGATCACAAATGCCATCTTGAGTCAAAAACTTTTATTTCAAACTTTCTGAAAAATATGATTGAGCACAATGATTTTTGTGTAAGTTCTGGAAACCTCTGTTGTTTTTGTTGGGTCAATCTATATCTAATATAAACTACTTTAGTAGGATAAACCTATTATGAGAGAGGATTTTAAGATAAACTTAAATAATCTTATTGTAAACATTTTCTCCAATACGTTTTTTTTCCCCCTCAGAGCTCTAGATAAGGAAGAAAATCTGTCTTTAGTCTAATCCATTTCTCAGTTCAAGAAAATTCTGTTTTGCCATAACAACTCCTTTCAGAACTTGCCAATGCCGTTGCTTCATTAGCTGAAGTGATTGCTGCTGAACAAGATGAGACACTCGCTGATTTTTTTACTCCTTTTCTTCGTATCTATCCCTTTTTGTGGAGCTGGAAATGCTTCCTCTACCACACTCCTTGCCTCGCCAGCCAAGGGAATCAGAGCGGGACTGATCATGAAATCCAGCTGTCCTGCATGACCATGTACAACATTCCTATATGATCACAGGGGGTTGGCCCCAGATTTTGACATTTTGTTGTTTTATATTTTGTTTAAAGTTCTTTAAAAATATACTGGAAGCATTAAAACTGCTGACTCAGGGTAGATTTAATTTGTTTTTTAGTAGTATTTTTGAAGACTTTACGTCAGTTTGTAGAAGTGGATTGATGGAGTTCAAAAGGGGTAAAAGGATTAAAATGGTCTCTTCATACAAAGAACATTCTTACATAGTAGAAAATGCAAACTAGTGTCTGAGTTGATGCATGCTTGTCTGTGGCTTCCTTAAGCATGGGAAATATTGACTGTTAGAAGAGATGCTGATCATGTCTCACTGCATGGTATGTGATACAGATTAAAATGCACATGTCATGGCGACTGACACTTTACAAAATGCCTTAGGTAGATAGATGGATGTACTTTAACTGCATTAGCTGAAAAACAAATTCATCTGTAGTTTGTTGCCAATAAAAATGAAGCCTGGTTGAATAGATGAATTATAGATGCATGTTTTAGTATACTTTACCAATGGGGTAGGATGAATGTGTTGCCGGCTCAAAGGGCCCGAGGCGGAGCAACAGCGGGGGTTCGTTGCCCGGTGTGCGTTGCACTAATTAACACACCAGGGTGGAGAAGCAAACCACGTTTATTTGAGCCCAAATAAGGTGCCAGGGAGAAAAAGCATTCTCAAATCCTGCACACCCGCGCGCAGGCGGGGTCCCAGTATTTATACCCCCCTTGTTTGTGTAAGCCTTTTGTTTGGTTTTCCCCCTCACCCCTCCCTTCCTAACAGCAGTTACTTTAAACATTACATTTCAGCGTGTTAGAAAAGTTCCCATTCGCATGCTTATCTTTGGCCTTGTCGGCCCAGGCGCATGTAGACTTTTCTCTCCCCTTCCTCCCCGCCGCTTTTGCTGTTTCAAACTCCTGCATCTGCAAGCTGAGACAGCTGACAGTTACACATTTTGTTGCTGTCTCTTAGCATCTTAGGCTGGTTAAAGTTCACAGCATGGAAGACCTTTGGTTACCACTTTGGTTTACTTAGGCCTAGTGACACCAACAATTGGGAAAGGAATATGATCGTTTCATCTAAGCCAATAGCAAAATATTCCAAGTATATTACTCTAAACTGTAGGAACAAGGATCTTGGAAAGATATCTTCTCTTCAGTCACTGGATTAATATAGTCCTTTTTGTAATCGGATTAGATAAAGAGATCTAGCACCTATTAATTTATTAGCGCTATATTCCTTGTTGGTCACATAAGTTTTTATCACAGTTTTGAGATGTCATATTTTGTTAAATGGCAGCTATTTATTGTTGGTAGGGCATAGGTAAGCCTTTGTTTCGACCTCAGGCTCAACCAGGGTTTAACTGCTTGGAAATTGAAAGAGTGATATTACTATATAGAGCGTATATGAATACAAGTAGCAATATATGAATGACATCCTACTTAGAAAGTGCACTGTGTGGCCAGAGTTTAATGTACAGGATGTCATGCAGAGGGTGATTATTTAGCTTACATCCTTGATGCGTCTCACAGATTTGTACTGGCAGGCTTAAAGAAGGGCCTTAGTTTAAGTTATCTCACATTGTAGGTGACTGCATAAGGGGGTCTTTTGAGAGCTTTCATAGTGTCTAGGTTATTTTGCCTTATGCTCCCGCCTTTCATTTCTTTTTATTTTCTTCCCCCCTCTCTCTCTCTCTTCCTCCCCATCCACCTCTCCCAATATATTCTACAAGCAATTAGATAGCCAGAAGATACTTTTTTTAAAACTATGAGTGGTTGGTGACTTTTCCAAGCCCATTAAGTCTTTGAGTTTGTAAAATCCTTGGAGGGAAGCTCTGGAGAGAGTGACATGTCTTTTCTTTTTCTCTTGACAATTAATGATTACATAAATGCACTGAGTGGTTATTGTTCTGTTGTGAAAACAAGTACATGATGATCTCAGGGTCTGTCTGTGGAACACTGCCACAGGAAAAGAGAAACACTGTTTATGGACTGAATTGTCAGTAGCTTGGAAGACAAATGTTCTGTCAGAACAGCAGTGCCGTGAGTGAGAATCAAGTATGATGGTAAAGAGTATGGTGCAGCCGTGTGCTAAAATATGGGCGTAATTTTTCAGGTTTGTTTGTTTGTTAAAGGAATATTGTCATCTTACATTTCTTAGTTGTAAATCATGTATGTTTAGAATCCCTGTCCCAGGAACATTTTCTGTCTGCATTGTTTGTTTTTTATTTTGCTCCAGCTTCTTTGTTTCTGGCCAGTAAACATAGTTTGTTATTTCTGAAAGCTGTGTAAACAACAGCCTGAGAGTGTGTACGTGCAGTATCACTGTCCTGCAAGCTTGGGCTGCTGCCAGCTACAGGGCTTCTCCTGCAACACAAGGGGAGCAGCTCCAGGGGAGGCCATGGAAGATGAGTGAGGATGTAGGAACCACCTGCTATGAGGTCTGGGGGAAGAGTATTGTAGTTGGACTGGGAGACACTTTCTCCCTACACACACTGGGGGGAGAGAGAAACAGGAAACTACAGCAAACCTTTCCTCCTGCCTCCCTCTCCCTCCAAAGCTATTGTGGGACACTCCCTTAAAATACTAGTTAGCAGTGTTATGCTGAATACCAGTGTCAGGGTTCTCCCCCCCACACCCACTCTGAACTCTGGGGTACAGATGTGGGGAACCGCATGAAAGACCCCCTAAGCTTATATTTTACCAGCTTAGGTTAAAACTTCCCTAAGGTACAAATTCCTTTCCTTGTCCGTGGACGGTATTTCTGCCACCACCAAGTGATTTACACAAAAATTCCGGGAAGGGTCACTTGGAATCCATATCCCCCCAAAATATCCTCCCAAGCCCCTTCACCCCCTTTCCTGGGGAGGCTTGAGAATAATATACCAACCAATTGCTTTAGCAATGTGAGCACAGATAAGACCCTTTGTCTTCAGGACACTGAAATCAATCAGGTTCTTAAAAGAAGAACTTTATTTAGAAAGAAAAAAAATAAAAGAATCACCTACAAAATCAGGATGGAAGGTAACTTTACAGGGTAATAAAAAGATTTAAAACACAGAGGACTAGCCTCTGGGCTCAGCTTCACAGTTACAAAAATAGTAATAAAACTACCTGTGTAGCATAGGAAAATTCACAAGCTAAAACAAAAGATAACCTAACACATTTCCTTGCCCTACTTAAAATTTATGTGAATTTAGATGGATTATATATTGAATGGATCAGGTATATTTTCAGGAGATCTTGTACCTGCTTGGCTTCTCCCTCCATCCAGAGAGGGAACAACAAAGAGAGAGCACAAACAAAACCTTCCGCCCCCCCCAGATTTGAAAGTATCTTCTTTCCTTATTGGTCCTTCTGGTCAGGTGCCAACTAGATTATTTGAACTACTTAACCCCTTACAGGTAAGGCGATTCAGTGTAGCTGCCAAAGAGGGATTTTATGCTGCTCTTCTCTCTATATTTATGACAACCAGCCTCATCCCTTTAGCCACATTGACATTTCTAACAGTCTGGAGCAGTTGCTCTCTCTTATACGTTTCCTGCAGAGTTAATGGGTAGGGCCCTTTGTTTTCAGTATTTACTGACTTCTCAGAAGATTTCCTGGGTTTTGACAAAGCCAGTATTCGGGTTTTACCAATTTTCATCCAAATTTTGGATGTTTGGGGCTTCAGGAATTTTTCACAGGTGAAGTGGATGGGGCTGGGCTGAAGGGCCAGAGTCAAGAGTGGAGGAGAAGGCTTCACCCTGAGCACAGTCCCCCATGCCAGACAGAGCCCCCTCCTGACTCTGGCCCTTCAGCACTGCCCCATCCACTTCCTGGCTCCCTGCCCATCTCATTTTCCTGCTGGTGGGGAGTCTGCCCTTCATTTTCATTTTTTAATCGATTTTTACTTGTTTTTTAAAATTTTCAAATAAACACTGTTACATCCACAGGAAATCTATTAAAAAAAATAAAAAACAAAAAAGAAATGGCCTTATGAATGGAGGAGGAAGCACATGAGATTCAGAGCTGCATGTGATCTTCATCATGTCCTGTGTGTGTGATGCCTGAGAGGAGCCAGTACTGGGACTTGTAAACAAACCCCCATAATCTGTGTTGGAGGGAGCATACGAGTTGGAAAACTGGAGAATTACAGATCTGAGTTGAAGGCAGATTTCTGATTGTTTCCAAAGAGTTATTAGTAACATAACTAAGGGAAACAGGTTTGCTTTTCAAAGTATGATTGTCAATTTGATGCTGTTCCTTTACAGTCCTTGGGGTTGTTTCTCCCTTTCTTCAAACCCACAGATTTTTTTTTTAACTTTTCAAAATAACATTGGATGAGTAAATATTGATGTACTGTACAGCAAAGGCAGAGAAAGCATCTGTAATGTTGGGACTATAAATTTGGACATGACTACCAACAGAAGGTAGTAGTATAAAATACCTTGCATTTCCAAAGCTCCTTTCATCCAAGGATCTTAAAGCATTTTACAAGGGTTACACTGTGCCTTTAAGGTCCAGCCCTGTGTTGGGGCAGTGTTGAGCTGGCCTGCCTCAGGGGAACTGGGGGAGAAGCTCTGCCTCATGAAAGCACAACTTTTTCCATGTGTGCAGGATAGTTTACATAGATTGCATAATCCTCCTGATGCACTTTGCTCTTAATAGTGCCTTTGTGGACTCGTGTGGAAGGGCATGGAGGTGTCCATTCTTCCCTTTGGAGAGAGGTGCCTCAGGGAGAGAGGAAGGGAGTAGTAGCAGCAGGGACTGTGGTTGACCTTGGTCTGTGTCCAGGGCATGGAATGGACAGAGTTTCCTTGTGCCTCATTGCGTACTTGGTTTCCTGTACAGTGATGCATAGAACCCAAACTTAGTATTTATCTGCATTTGTTTTTGTTTATTCCAATTAAACAGTATCCAAACCACTCCCAGTTTTGTGGTGTGTTTTATGTTCTCACCTCATATGATGATTCCAATAAAGGCCTGATCTGTTCCCCCATTGAAATGAATGACATGACTTGTCTTTGCTTCATTGGGGCCATACCTAGGGTCCAATTCTGAGAACATTTACTTCTCCATGTAATCCAGTTGAAGTCAATGGAAATATATGTGTGAGTAAGGCTATATCTACATGACAGAGTCTGTACTGGCATAGTCCCCTCCAGTAGACACAGCGTACACCCATACAAAGAGGTTTTCTGCTGGTGTAGGAGCACCATCACACTCAATGTTAGCTAGCTAAAAGTCTGCTTTGGAGTTAACTATCTTGAGTAGTTTTGTATCCTCTGCATATTTTGCCACCTTATGGTTTACCCCCTTTTCCAGATCATTTATGAATATGTTGAACAGTACTGGTCCCAGTACAGGCCCCTGGGGGACACCACTATTTACCCCTCTCCATTCTGAGAACTGAGAACAACCTACCCTTTGTTTCCTATCTTTTAACCAATTACCAATCCGTGAGAACACCTTCCCTCTTATCCCGTGGCAGCTTACTTTGCGTAAGAGCCTTTGGTGAGGGACCTTGTCAAAGGCTTTCTGAAAATAAGTATACTATATCCACTGGATTCCCTTGGTCCACGTGCTTGTTGACACCCTCAAAGAATTCTAGTAGATTGGTGAGGCATGATTTCCCTTTACTAAAACGATGATGACTCTTCCTCAACAAATTATGTTCATTTATATGTCTGACAATATTGTTCTTTATTATAGTTTCAACCAGTTTGCCTGGTACTGAAGTCAGATTTACAGGCCTGTAATTGCTGGGATCACCTCTGGAGCCCATTTTAAAAACTGGCATCACATTAGCTGTCCTCCAGTCATCTGATACAGAAGCTGATTTAAATGGTAGGTTACAGACTACAGTTAGTAGTTCTGCAGTTTCACAGTTGAGTTCCTTCAGAACTCTTGGTTGAATACCATCTGGTCCTGGTGACTTATTGCTGTTTAATTTATCAATTTGGTCCAAAACCTCCTCTAATGATGCCTTAATCTGGGACAGTTCCTCAGATCTGTCATCTAAAAAGAATGGCTCAGGTTTGGGAATCTCCCTCACATTCTTAGCTGTGAAGACCGATGCAAAGAATTCATTTAGTTTCTCCGCAATGGCCTTATCTTCCTTGAGTGCTCCTTTAGCACCTCAATCGTCCAGTGGCCCCACTGGTTGTTCTGCAGGCTTCCTTCTTCAGATGTACTTTAAAAAAATTTGCTATTACTTTCTGAGTCTTTGGCTAACTGTTCCTCAAATTCTTTTTTGGCCTTCCTAATTGTATTTTGATACTTCATTTGCCAGTGTTTATGCTCCTTTATATTTTCCTCACTAGGATTTAACTTCCACTTTTTAAAGGATGCCTTTTTGCATCTCACTGCTTCTCTTACTTTGTTGTTTAGCCACAGTGGCTCTTTTTTGGTTCTCTTACTATGTTTTTTTAATTTGGGGTATACATTTAAGTTGAGCCTCTATTATGGTGTCTTTAAAAAGTTTCTGCACAACTTGCAGAGATTTCACTTTTGGCACTGTACCCTTTAATTTCTGTTTAACTAACCTCATTTTTGTGTAGTTCCCCTTTCTGAAATTAAATGCTACAGTGTTGGGCTGCTGTGGTTTTTTTCCTGCCACAGGGATATTAAATTTAATTATATTATGGTCACTATTACCAGGTGGTCCAGCTATATTCACTTCTTGGACCAGATCCTGTGCTCCACTTAGGACTAAATCAGGAATTGCCTCTCTGGTGGGTTCTAGGACCAGGTGCTCCAATAATCAGTCATTTAAGGTGTCAAGAAACTTTACCTCTGCATCTCGTCCTGAGGTGACATGTACCCAGTCAATATGGGGATAATTGAAATCTCCCATTATTATTATTGAGTTTTTTATTTTAATAGCCTCTCTAATCTCCCTGAGCATTTCACAATCACTGTCACTATCCTGGTCAGGTGGTTGGTAATATATCCCTACCACTATATTCTTCTTCTTAGAGCATGGAATTTCTATCCATAGAGATTCTATGGTACAGTTTGATTCATTTACGATTTTTACTTCATTTGATACTATGCTTCCTTTCACATATAATGCCACTCCCCCCCAGCACGACCTGTTCTGTCCTTCCGATATATTTTGTACCCTGGTATTACTGTATCCCATTGATTATTCTCATTCCACCAAGTTTCTGTGATGCCTATTATATCAATATCCTTATTTAATACGAGGCACTCTAGTTTACCCATTTTATATAGCACTGGTATATAGGCACTTTAAAAACTTGTCTCCTTTTAGCTGTCTGCCATTACACAATGTAATTGAATGGGACTCTTTTTTATTTGACTGTTTCTGATCAGACCCTACCTGTATTTTATCATTTTCCATCCTCTCATCCTCACTAGGACATAGAAATTCTCTATAAATAGATCCTCCCGTAAGGGATGTCCTCCACACCTGTCAGCTTTCCCCCCAGTCCTTAGTTTAAAAACTGCTCTACAACCTTTTTAAGGTTAAGTGCCAGCGATGTGGTTCCATTTTGGTTTAGATGGAGCCCATCCTTCCTGTGTAGGCTTCACCTTTCCCAAAAGTTTCCCCAGTTCCTAATAAATCTAAACCCCTCCTCCCTACACCATCGTCTCATCTACGCATTGAGACTCTGCAGTTCTGTCAGTCTAACTGGCCCTGCATGTGGAACTGAGAGCATCTCAGCGAATGCTACCATGGAGGTCCTGGACTTCAATCTCTTACCTAGCAGCCTAAATTTGGCCTGCAGGTCCTCTCTCCTATCCTTCCCTATGTCATTGGTACCTACATGTACCATGACCACCAGCTCCTACCTAGCACTACACTTAAGTCTATCTAGATGTCTTGAGAGATGTCCTGATATTCAGTTCTAAATAAGCCCATTTCTTAAGTTAAATATCATGAGATTGCACAGAGCCGTGTTTGCTGAACCACATTTGCATATTCAGACATGGCCTTCCAATGACAAGCACTTCAGTTGAATCCGTTCCTATCTGACACAATCCTCCTGACAACATCTCGAACATCCAGTAGTGCCATACACCTCCATTCCACCACACTTTCAGCTGTGTTTTACAGTTGTAGCTGTCCTCCAGAAGTCTCCACAAATCTTACTTCATACTGGACTCTACAAAACCTGCAGCTGATGGAACAGTAAAAAACAGCGTTATTCACTGTGCTTCAGTCAGTGAGAGAAGACTTCGATATTCACTCTAGAAGTGGATGACTAAAGCAGTAATTTTAGGTAGTGGAAAAAGACAAACTTGATAATATTTTTCAGCATTGCTATTCCTTAAGTCAGGAGAGAGATTTTGGGATTCTTTTTGTTCTAACTCTTTCAATATGAGTGTAGGCCGTTACTCAACATAATGCAGTAACTTTACAAGTGTATTATTATGATGGTGTTGACAGCCTAGTAACAGTGAGAGAGGGAAACTAGACTTTTGTTTCAGGAGTAAATTACAATTTGTGTGAAAGAGAAGAGTAGCACTAAAACTGCATTAAAATAATGTAAAATTACTAACTTCAGAGCAATAAACTATTTGTAATCTCTCAAAACAGCATCTTCGTTCTTTAGGCTCCTTGTGGATGTTCCTGTTATAATGAAATCCAAAAATTACAATCTGAATTGTGGAAGAGATATGTATATAGAAACACAGGAAAGACATACATTACCAGGTCAGACCACAGAAACATTTGGTTTAACACCTTGTTCTCCAGCGATGGCTAGTACTTATTGCTTCTTATTACTGCAACCTTTTTAAGGTTAAGTGCCAGCCTCCCTATGGCCAGGTTTACACTGCTGCTTCTGGAAAGACATACAAGTATCTTTATTTACTTGGAACTAGAACTGGTTGGAAAATATGATTAATGTTTTTGATGAAAAATGCTGATTTGTTGAAACTATGGAAAATAGGGTCTGGTGCGATGAATATCCCATTTAAAAAAATGGAGAAAAAGACCTTTTGAAATAGTCTAAATGATTTGTTTGGACATTTTCTAAACAAAAAAATTGCTGTTTTGGGGTTAAAAATGACTTTCTTTAAGTATTTGAGCTAATTAGACTGAAATAGGTATTTTCAAATGTTCCAAATCAAAACACCTTAAAACAATCAAAAAGAAAACGTTCTGATTGACCCAAAATGAAAAATAAATGTGTGTTTTTTGGGTTTGTAAATATTTGAGATTTTAACTTTGCATTTTATTCGAGACAGGAAAAACTTTTAACTTTCAAATATTTGCAGAATAGGAAAACCATTTCAAATCCAGCTCCCTTTGGAAGGTCACACCATTGTGATGGAGTTCTTATTGTGATTTTGTTTCCTGCTGGATAGCCCCAAAAACAACAGAAAAGCCAGGAAGTCTTCCCTGAATGTTTTTGCATCTAAGCTACAGGCTTTTCAGGCTGATTTAAATTTGTTATAGTATGAAGAAGTTACCTTGTGCTGAGATTTTGTTTTTGTTTGTTTGTTTTTAGAAAGCCAGTACCACCACATGACCCAATGCCTACTCAAGAAGTAGTTTTAGGATTAAAAAATTAACCACGGTTTCCTTTCTTCCCATCTTAATTCATATTTCTGGATTATGAATGGAGAAATTAATTATTTTGTAATCTATTGACCAGTATGGTATTAAATGCTTTTAGGTCAGAGGTGGGCAAACTATGGCCCGCTGGCCACATCTAGCCCACGGGACCGTCCTGCCCGGCCCTTTAGCCTCCCCGGCCGGGAGCTTGACCACGGCTCCTGCCCCGCAGCCTCAGCTCGCCATGTCGCCAGCACTCTGGGCAGTGGGGCGGCAAGCTCCTGCCGGGAAGCCGCCGGGTGTAGTGTATTAAATTGCTCCCCATAGGAATGTCCTACTTACGGAGCATCAGGACTGACAGCTGTAAGTAGCACAGTCCTACAGGGAGCAATTTAATACATTACCCCAGTCCTCTGTACACTTTTGGAACCCTGATATGGCCCTCAGTCCAAAAAGTTTGCCCACCCCTGTTTTAGGTCATTCAACAACTTGAATTGTTTGCCAGGTCAAGGGTGAGATCGTAGACAATAAATCTACAGATAAATAGTCATTGAAAAGTAAATCTGAGGTGCTGTTGCACTGGTCTTTTATAAATGTTTCTGGTATCTGTCATGCTTTGTAATAACTTGAAAGTTGAAATTTCAGCTCTGAATTGCCATCCACGCTCACAGTATTGTTCAATTTCTTTTCCATTCTGGGATGTCCTTGGTGAATCAGCTGTGAAATCCACACAATTATAGTCTGGAATTTTCCAGTATTCATGAAAAAAGGCTGTTTATTTCTGAGCCATGAGCATTACAATTCAGATTTCTTTTGCATAGTGCCTTCCATATATTTCATCTCCAGATGCTTTGATGGGGTTAAATAATAGTTTTATTTAACTTTGCAACTATCACCTTCCCTTCACTTTTATTTTAAATACATGGGAAAGGGAGAAAAAAGATAGTTTCAGCTATTTGAGAACAGATGGAGAGTAAATGGGGTGAGGATGCATGTTGTTCCAGAAGGGGCTGCTGAGAAAGAGAGAGAACTCTATGGGGATATTTACTCAGCAGCTGGGAGCATACTTCCGAGAACGAGTAGAGAGTCTCCCACTAGCTCTGCTCAAGCTAGTGTGCTAAAACTAGCAGTATGGCCCCAGTGGCTTGGGTTAGCCACTTGAGTACAAACCCACCTGAGCCCCAGGTATGTGGCTAGCCCAACCAGCTGAGGCCACACAGCTACTTGTAGCATGCTAGCACAAGCAGAGCTAGCGTGTGTCTGTATGGCGCTTTGGAAAGCAGACACCCAGATGCAGTGCAGACATAACCAGAGAAATAGTGACTGGAAATGTGAAAGGGGTAGATGAGGAAGAGGGAGTAAGTAGGTATAACAGAGTGAATCTTTAGCATGGCTAGGCTAGGGAAATAGGGTGTGTTTTAAAGCTGTTTAGGTAGGCTCTACCGTTGACCACTCCCAGATAATACATTTTTAAACATGACTATCTGTGTTAGGAGTGAAGTGGTGTTTGCTGCCTTCAGAGCTGGGCGGCCGGAGAGCAGTGGCTGCTGGCCAGGCACCCAGCTCTGAAGGCAGAGTCACCACCAGCAGCAGCACAGAAGTAAGGATGGCATGTTATGGTATTGCCACCTTTACTTCTGCACTGCTGCCTCCTGAGCTGGGCCCTTGGTCAGCAGCCGCCACTCTCTGACCACCACCTCTAAGGCAGCAGCACAGAAGTAAGGGTGTTGGTATGGTATTGCCACCCTTACTTCTGCACTGCTGCTGGCAGGGCGCTGCCTTCAGAGCTGGCGCCTGGATAACAGGTGCCGCTCTCCGGCTGCCCAGCTGTGAAGGCAGCGCAGAAGGAAGGGTGGCAATACCGTGACCCCCCTAAAATAACCTTGTGGTCTGCCATGCAACTCCCTTTTGGGTCAGGACCCCAAATTTGAGAAACGCTGGTCTTCCCCATGAAATCTGTATAGCATACAAAAGACCAGATTTCCAGATCTGAAAGCATACAAAAGACCAGATTTCATGGAGAAAGGCCAGATATCACGGTCTGTGATGTGTTTTTCATGGCTGTGAATTTGGTAGGGCCCTACTGATGAGCTGTAGAGCCTTTCAACTCTTTCAACCAGCTTGAATCCAGCCCAGCTCCGCAGAGAGTAAAAGTTGTTGTTCCCATCCAATGGATGTTTTCATGGCCTCAATGTAAGAGAAGTTTCATGGATCTCAGTAACAGCTCCTATGCCACACTCACTGCTGTATTTGGCACTAGCCTGCAGGCTCTTTGAGGCAAGGACTGTCTCTTACTATGCGTTTGTACAATGGTTAGCACAAAGCAGCCCCATGCTCAGTTGAGTCCTCTAGTACGGAGTTTCTCAACCCATGGGTTGCCACACAAAACTGGGTCACTAGAATGCGTCAAAGGGTCATGGGGTTGGCTGGGCTCAGCTTCCCCGCTCTGGGTATTGTGACCTACTGCATGGGATCACAGCACCGCTCAGATCTGGCCTTTCTGTCATGATTATGGGAGGCCAGATAAGTCAAAATTGAGCGAATGGCACTGCAATCCCATGCACCAGGTCTCAAAACCCTTCTCACAAATGTGGTCTGGCTGTCCCAGAGGTTGCAATGCCCAGAGCGAGAAGCTGAGCCCAGCCAGCCCCACAGGATGGGAGCTGAGAGGGAGCAATTGGTTTCAGGTTCTCCAGTATTTCCCCCCCCACACACACACACCACACACACATATGATTCACCGCCCCATGCCCCACAGCCAGACAACACCCAGTCTTCCAAACCCTCTGTCAAGGTTCCTTCCCCACTCTGAACTTTAGGGTACAGATGTGGGGACCTGCATGGACACTTTTCTAAGCTTAATTACCAGCTTAGATCTGGTATCGCTGCACCGTTCACAAGCACTCTCTTCCTTGGGTAGCCTTGAGAAAGTTCACCAATTTCCTGGTGAACACAGATCCAAACCCCTTGGATCTTAAAACAAGGAGAAATTAACCATCCCCCCTCCTTTCTCCCACCAACTCCTGGTGGATCCAGATCCAACCCCCTTGAATCTAAAAAACAAGGAAAAATCAATCAGGTATTAAGAAAAAGGCTTTTAATTAAAGAAAAGAAAGGTAAAAGAAAACCCTCTGGGAGAGATTAGCATACCAGCTACTCTCACAGACAACAGATTCCAAACACAGAGGATGTTCCCCTGGGCAAAAACTTTAATACACACAAGAATACCCAAATTTGATGATTCCTTTAATGGTACCAGACAAGTTACAAAGAAAATAAACATAAACCTATTTATTCCCTTCTAAAACTTACTACTGTGATAAGAGGCTGGTTCCTTGATCTTTTTCACTCCGGCTGAAACTGAAAACTAAACAAAAGAAAAAACCCTCCTTCCTTTTGAAACATCTTGTTCCCCCATTGGTTCCTCTGGTCAGGTGTCAGCTAGGCTAGGTGAACTTCTTAACCCTTTACAGGTAAAAGAGGCATTAACCCTTAACTATCTGTTTGACACCCCCATTATGCTCCCCAGTTTGGACTCCGCCCCCAATGTACCCTTCCCATCAGCCAGGCAACTCTCCCTTTGTCAAACCACCCATCCTGGCCCCTGCTGCCTCCCAGCTCCTTCCTCCAGCCCCCTCATTTTACCTCAGGCTTCCAAATCCTTCCACCCGTTTACCCTCTCCCTCCCACAGGCTGGGGGTGTATGTGTGTGTCTTTTGGGGAGCTGTTGGCTCGCCAACCCTCTGCCCCATATCTTTCCCCCTATTCCTGCCCCATCTCCCCCAGAATCCCAATTCCTTCCTCACTACACTCCCAGATTTACTCCCAGGCTCCCAAATCCCCCTCATCCCTTGCCCTCTGTCCCTCCATGAGCCGTGGGGAAGGCTGTGTGTTTTTGGGGATTATCTCGGCTCTTCACCCCTCCCTCTCTCCCTCCAGTTAACAGCTAGGGAAGGCCCCCTACCAGAAACATCTGTCGGGGGTATATGAAATATTGGTTTGGAGCCTCCCTTTCAATGGACCTCTGCGGGGCAGTGGGTGGTGGAATCAAGTCTGGGGGCACGTCCAGGTCGATCTCTGGGTTGCAATAGGCCATCAAGGTTTACAAATGGGTCCTGAATCTGAAAAGGTTGAACAACAGGGTTCTGGTGAGAGCTCCTGCTGTATGTGCCAACACCTTATTAACTATAAATTTGCAAGAGTTAACAACACTCTCATTGTGTCTCTTTCTCTCTCACACACGCACTACTGGGAGTGTATGGAAGATGTTCAGATCAGGAGACCGATTTAAAAACAAGATTAGTTCTTTTTAATTTAATGATTTTTGAGACAGACTCACGATTTTTGGGGGTGTGGTTCATGACCTTTTAACTTGGGTGGGTGTCAAAACTGAGGTACTTTGATACCATGGATTGGGGAGGACTTCATTAGCCTCTGCTTTAAAAAAAATCTTAGCAGATGCCAACTGAGCGTTCTCAGCAATGATTTTTTTCACTGATATCACCATTATCAAATCCATCTTTATTTTTATGTTTGGTCACAGATGTGAACTTCATTAAGCACCATTTACATTGCCCAGTTTCACATTACAGCTGTTTTCAATTTTCTTGGTTGAAAAAGCATGGCACTCCTCTTTATTTAAGTTGGAAAAATGATTGTCACTATTATACTTTCCCTTACAAAACTCAAAATCCCCAGAAGGGACTTTGCTCACGCTTTCCAAAAACAAATTCACCTTTTGATAGATACAAAACATGGAAAATTTCAGAGAGAAAGGTAAATGTTTTGGAAAATATTGTACGTATGAAAATAAGTTATAACTGAAACTATTTTGCAACCTTAGATACAGTGCTAGCTATGTGACTCATATAACATTTAAGAAGACCTGCTATTATAGGAATTGAATCATGCTAATTTGGTCAGGTTTCTAGACAGTTCTATCACTTTATAGATTACTCTTCATAGAAATGGGTGTCTGTCTTTTAGAAAAAAATCAAACACTCCAACCAATCAACCATTTAAAGAATGTATCTTCTCCACAAGGTTGTTTAATCCCTTTTAAACAGGAAATAACATAAAATAAAATGTTATGGGTTTATGATATTTGGAATAACATCTCATTTGCCAAAGGTGCGTGTGATTTGATTATGTGGTGGCTGTGTGTGTGGGGGATCACTTCATGTTTTAGTGTAAGCAAATATATTATGCTAGGAGCATAGAAGGTCTCACAATGATCAGAGGCTGGATCTTAAAGTGCAGTCTATGGCTATCATTCTTTAATTTAGGGGTTAGGTTTGCCAACTTTCTAATCACACAAAACCAAACACCCTTGCCCCACCCCTTTGTCGAGGCCCTGCCCCCCTTCTCCAAGGCCCTCCCCCCACACTCTCTTGCTCACTCTCCTCCCCCTCACTGGGCTGGGGCAAGAGGTTGGGGTGCAGGAGAGGGTGTGGGGTCCAGGCTCCAGGAGGGAGTTTGGGTGCAGGAGTGGGCTCAGGGTTGGGGTTGGGGTGTGAGAGGGCATGCAGGCTCCAGGGGGAAGTTTGGATGCAAGAGGGGACTCAGGGCTGGGCAGGGGGTTGGAGTGCGGGAGAAGGTGCAGGGTGTGGGCCCTGGGAGGGGACTCAGGGCTGGGCAGGGGGTTGGAGTGCGGGAGAAGGTGCAGGGTGTGGGCTCTGGGAGGGGACTCAGGGCTGGGGCAGGGGGTTGGAGTGCGGGAGGGTGTTTGGGCTCCAACGGGGCGGCGCTTACCTCAGGCGGTTCCCGGTCAGTGGTGCACTGGTGCTAAGGCAGGTTCCCTGTCTGCCCTGGCTCCACGCGGCTCCCGGAAGTGGTTGCCATGTCCAGCTCCTAGGCGCAGGGGCTGACAGGCAGCTCTGCATGGTGCATGCTGTCCGCATCTGCAGGTGCCACCCACACAGATCTCATTGGTCACGGTTTATGGCCAATGGGAGCTGCGGAGCTGGCACTCGGTGCAGGAGTAGCGCGCAGAGCCTCCCCGATCGCCCCTCCACCTAGGAGCCAGACATGGCGGCCGCTTCCAGGAGCCACGTGGAGTCAGGGCAGGCAGGGAGTCTTCCTTAGCCCCACTGCGCCACCGACTGGACTTTTAATGGCCCGGTCAGTAGTGCTGACTGGAGCCGTCGGGGTCCCTTTTTGACCAGACATTCCGGTCGAAAACTGGATGCCTGGCAACCGTATTAGGCATTCTCAAGTTGTGGGTCTGTAAGTACTTTTTACTCAATCTCTGCATACAGGACTGAGTTCAGTGCAATCTGGGGAGTCTGTAAAGAGCAGTATTGCTAGCCCTAACTGTTCAAAAAATGTTAGACCACACAAAAATAATACTAATGTGATTGGCAATTTCTGGTTAAAAGTGCCACTTGAAAAGTACACCCAGGCCTAGTCTCCACTCTAGTAAAATAACCTGTTCCTGAGGATGGTCGTCAGCAAAATGTGCAGCTGAGCAGCAGAGCACCAAAGACAAAGATCAAGCTATGTTTGATATCAGGTTTCAGGAATGGGTCATCCTTCTAGTGCAGACCAGGCCAAAACGCGCGCACACAAACATGCCCCTGCACTCTCCTTGGTTCAGAGGAAAGTTGGTCATTGAATTCTGCTTCCTCTTGTAGTTTTTTGAAAGGGGAAGGGAGTGCTGCTTAGGGTAAATCTACACTGCTGCTAGGAATATGCCTCTCAGCCCGGGTAGACAGACTACTGCTACTGGGGACCGAACTAGCATGCTAAAAATAGCGGTGTGGCCATTGCGCCTCTGGAAAACAGTGGGAGAGAGGCCCTGGACTAAAGAAGTTTGGAAGCTGCAGCCCTTATGTATAGGACTGTTAATTTTTCTCTCTGGACTTTTGACTGAACTGTTTATCTGTCTGGCCCTTAAGCGGATTAGTGCTCTAGGCCAGGGCTGGCCAACCTGTGGCTCCGGAGCCACATGCGGCTCTTCAGAAGTTAATATGAGGCTTCTTGCATAGGTGCTGACTCCAGGGCTGGAGCTACAGGTGCCAACTTTCCACTGCTCAATCCCAGGCCCTGCCGCCACTTCACCCCTTACCGCAAGGCCCCCGGCCCTTCCTACCCCCTCCTCTGCTGCACCCTTGCTCCTCCCCCCTCTGTCCCAGAGCCTCCTGTACACTGTGAAACAGCTGATTGCAACGGGGAGGAGGCACAGGGAGGGGGAGGTGCTGATTGGTGGGCAGGAGCTGCTACAGACAAGGGACTGAATGGCTAGGCAGCAGTTCTGCAGAAAAGGACCTAGGGGTTACAGTGGATGAGAAGCTGGATATGAGTCAACAGTGTGCCCTTGTTGCCAAGAAGGCTAACGGCATTTTGGGCTGCATTAGTAGGAGCATTGCCAGTAGATTGAGGGACGTGATCATTCCCCTCTATTTGGCATTGGTGAGGCCTCCTCTGGAGTACTGTGTCCAGTTTTGAGCCCCACACTAAAAGAAGGATGTGGAAAAATTGGAAAGAGTCCAGCGGAGGTCAACAAAAATGATTAGGGGGCTGGAGCACATGATTTATGAGGAGAGACTGAGAGAACTGGGATTGTATAGTCTGCAGAAGAGAAGAATGAGGGGGGATTTGATAGCTGCTTTCAACTACCTGAAAGGGAATTCCAAAGAGGATGGATCTAGACTGTTTTCAGTGGTAGCAGATGACAGAACAAGGAGTAATGGTCTCAAGTTGCAGTGGGAGAGGTTTAGGTTGGATATTAGGAAAAACTTTTTCACTAGAAGGGTGGTGAAGCACTGGAATGGGTTATCTAGGGAGGTGGTGGAAGCTCCTTCCTTAGAGGTTTTTAAGGTCAGGCTTGACAAAGCCCTGGCTGGGATGATTTAGTTGGGGATTGGTCCTGCTTTGAGCAGGGGGTTGGACTAGATGACCTCCTGAGGTCCCTTCCAACCGTGATATTCTATGATTTTATGAGGTGCTGGGGTGCGTGGGCCGAGGGACGTGCTGGCTGCCGCGTCCAACGGCTCCCATTGGCCTGGAGCAGCAAACCACGGCCACTAGGAGCCGCGATCAGCCGAACCTGCGGACGCGGCAGGTAAACAAATCGGCCCGGCCCACCAGGGTCTTTCCTTGCACAACCGGTGGTACAAGTTTGAGAACCACTGCTCTAGGAAATTAAACTACCTGGCAGTGGCAGTAGAAGTTTGCAATTGCCAATGGCTGTAATAATGTTTTAGCAAGGATTTTTCTTTCTCCTGAAATAAATTGTGTTTTGCAGCAGCACATAACCAAATTGTAGTTTATTTTAAAATAAAACCTATGCTGGCTTGGGTTGCAAATGACATTGCTGTTTATTTTTCTGGCAAAAATATAGCTGCCTCTGAACTATCTAGCTGTGGCCTCTAGTTTTTATTTTCTCTCTCCAAATTATATTCTTGTCTTGCGGCAGTGGCTAAGGCGGCTAAATTGTCATATTTCCTTCTAGTAGATGGTTCACATGTCATAGAGGATAAGAGCCTATGGCTAGTGCTTGCTAATGGAGTTATTAGTTTAGCTCAAATAATTGAGGGCTGTATTTTTGGTGCTTAAGGTCTTGGGTTCTATATCTGATGATGACCGGTAGTGGGGGAGTTGTAGTGCTCTGAAAACTGCTACATGGCTATACTGTCTTGGCTAAAAAATGAAAATATTTGCTTTTATGGCAGAGGACTCTTTGAACTCCCTGATTATAACAGAAATGTTCAGACCTAAACAGTCTCTTCCATGGTTCCCATAGACCTTTGATCAGCACACTACTGAATATATGCAAACTGAAGCTTGGCCTCAGGTATGCTCAGCAGTGTACCTGGCCCTGCTCCCAAGGCATTACTTATGGCGTACAGGTAATGAGCTCAGTCCAATAACTCTGCAGCCTCAGTCCCTTCTCACATTTGTTGAGGGGAAACTTAGTTCTCTTCACTTCACTCCCCTTCAGTTCCTTCCAGCCCACCTTCCCTTTGCTGCTGTGCCTGAGGTCATTCAGCTTGCATCCAGCTTCCCTCTTGGTCTGGCAGTCAGGAAACCTGGTGCTGTCACTTGCCCAGATAGCACTTCTACTTGTCCCAGGCTTCTCTGGCCAGTAGTATTTTCCCCAGGCTAGTTTATTGGACATGCCAGTAATTCCTGGTGTTTCTCTGGAGACCCAATGGCTTTCTAGCCCCCTCTAGAGTATTCAGGGAGAAAAGCAGGCCTGATCCTATTCCCCACTTGCAACTTCATGGGGCATTATCTCCTTACATTATGTTGGGGAGGGGGTGGGGTCAGTCCCCTTCTTCTTTCTTCCAGTGGCCTCTCTCCCTTAGCCCTGCAACAAGATCCTGGAAGGGTAAATTGGTGAGAGAGATTAACTTCCCCTTCCTGGTCACACAATCTCAGTGGAGGGTAAATGCTCTGTGCCCCTCCTTTCTGTCTGTGACCCCCCTGCCTCTCCGCATGCAGACACCACCTGCAGCATGTAAGAGGAGAGGAGTCAGCAGAACTTTGTGGACTGTCCCCAGCTATTTGCCTAGCTGGTCTGCATTGTGCCATCTTGTGGTGGGAGACTGGCATTGTAGCAAAGAAACAAACAAACCCTCAGGTGGTAGTTGGCACAGTCCCCTGAACTCTGGCCAGTATGAGTTTATCAAACCTAGAACATGTCACCCAAATTGGTACTCCATACATACTGTTTGAATGTCACCTGAACAGTTTTTACAGCAAAATATACTGTGAAATTAATGAAATACTGAGTTTGCAATTCCAGCTCTTTTGTATATCTCAATGCATTACAATCTGGTAATGTACCAGAAATTATCAATGAAGGCAACAAAAGGGTAACAGACCTCTGGAACCAAAACAGTTATTTCACTAGAAAGACATCAACATAATCCTAGATCGGTGGTGATATTAGGTACTACTGCACTCAGTGCCTGCATCATATAGAAAATATTTGTAGCAAAATATTTTTCTTACCCTAAATACTATGATATTAATATTCTGGTACTTATAAATTGTTCTTAAATGGTTAACCTAAGAATATTGTTTCAGCAGTGCATATATTCTATGCTATGTATAACAAACATTTCATTATGTTTATATATAAAAACATAATGAAATAAATATATATGGGGGGTGGTTATTGAAGACAGATCAAACTTAAGTACCAACTGAAAGTTGTTGGAAATAAATTGCACTGCATAAATCCCAGTAATAACAGCTGTGGAATATAGCTCCTTTGTTTATCATTTATTTTTTACCAATTAATTGCTTCATTTCCTGGTCAGTTAGTTATAGTAGAATGAAACTCAAATAAATCACATATTTTAAGCTTGTCCTCCAGCATATTTGTGTGTGTTCATATTTTAGACATTTAAAAATAAATGTTGTATCATTGCAAGACACAGAAGTGCCATGTAAAATGGACAAAATTAGTGAGACATTCCAACATTCCTATATCCTGATTCAGCAGTTTGTCACCATTCAGCAAACCTCAATATCAGACTAAACTGTGGGGTTTACTTTCTCATATACCTAGTGCAGGGTCCCGTTGCAGAGTCATGCAGTGGCCTACAGTCATGCAGTGGCCTACTGTATGCTAGCAAGACAAGGCAGAACCTGGATCTAATGCACTAAACATACGTGCAAAATTAAGGGAATAGTATCAACACATAACTGGTTCTGTGATTGTTGGATTATTTTGTGATTAGAATAAAATGGCTTTAATAAATACAGTACATTAGTACCGTATTGTCCCGAGTATAGGCGGCACTTTTTTCCCCTAATGTGACTGTTTTTAAACTAGGGGTGCGGCCTACAATCGGGACAATAGCCGCGGCGGGAGCCCAGAGCCTTTTAAATCCCAGCCGCGGCTGGGACTCAGAGGGCTCTGGGCTGCCCGCTGCGGCGGGGAGCCCAGAGCCTTTTAAATTCCAGCCGCGGCCGGGACTCAGAGGGCTCTGGGCTGCCCCAGCCGTGTCCCCGCCGCCCGGCTCCGACCCCAGCCGCGTCCCTGCCTCCCCCGCCGCCCGGCCCCGCGCACCCGCCTCCGCCAGCCCTGGCCTCGCGCCGCCCAGCTCCAGCCCCGGCCATGTCCCCGCCCCCACCGCCGCCCGGCCCCAGCCCCGCGTACCTGCCTCCCCCGCTGCCCGGCCCCGCGCACCCGCCTCCGCTGGCCCTGGCCTCGCGCTGCCCGGCTCCAGCCCCGGCCACGTCCCCGGCCCCAGCCCCGCGTACCTGCCTCCCCGCCACCCGGCCCCGCGCACCCGCCTCCGCCTGCCCTGGCCTCGCGCCGCCCAGCTCCAGCCCTGGCCACGTCCCCACCGCCCGGCTCCGGCCCGGCCGCCCCCACCCCGGCCCCAGCCACCTGCCTCCGCCCGGCCCCAGCCCCAGCCCCAGCCCCAGCCCTGCGTACCTGCCTCCCAGCCCGGCCCCAGCCTGGCCTCATGGCCGCCCAGATTCACTCGCTCTGGGGCCCAGAAAGAGCTTCTTCTGCTCCTGGTCTTAAGGACCCCCACTGGCGAGTTACCGCCTGCGGGACCCGCTGCCGAAGTGCAGCCCGGTCTTAGGCGGGAATTGGGGGGCGGGGGGGCCTTCCGTTCCAGGACCCGCCGCCGAAGTGCCCCGAAGACCCGCGGCGGGGCCTCCCGCCGCCGAATTACTGCCGAAGACCAGGCTGCATTTCAGCGGCGGGTCCCACTTCCGCGGTAATTCGGCAGCGGGGGTGCCCCGCGGCGGGTCTTCGGGACACTTCGGCGGCAGGTCCCGGAACGGAAGGGGCCCCCCCGCCAAAGACCCCGGGCCCCCAGAATTCTCTGGGCGGCCCTGCCTGGCCGCGCGTCCCCCGTCCCCGTCCCCCCTGCCGCCCGGCTCCGGCCCCGGCCCCGCATCCCTTCCCAGCCGCCCTACTCTGGCCGGCCAGCTACCTGGCTCTGGCCGTCCGGCTCCCGCCACATCCTCCAGCTCCAGGCTCCGGCCGCGTGACTCCTGCCCCGGCCCAGCATCCCGGGGCTCCTGGCTCCAGCCGCGGCCGGACTGTAGTCCCGCCAGCCACATCCAGGCAGCGCAGTAAGGGGGCAGGGAGGGGGTGTTGAAGAGAGGGCAGGGGGGTTCGGGGTGGGGGGTGGATAGGGGTTGGGGGGGTCAGCGGGCAGGGAACAGGGGGATTGAATAGGGGCAAGGGTCCTGGTGGGGCAGTTAGAAAGGATCAGGGGATGGATGGGGCGGTGGGAGGCAGTCAGGGCAAGGGTTCCAGGGGCTGTCAGGGGACAGAGAGAAGGGGTGGTTGGATGGGGCAGGGGTCCCTGGGGTGGGGGGAGGTGTCAAGGAACGCGGGGGGTTGGATGGGGCAGGAGTTCGGGGGGGGGCATGATCCCTAACCCTAAGAACATTTGCTAATGTTGTTGATTGTTGTGCAGGGGAGAGGGTGAGAACTGTTCCCATCAGTCTCCTTGTTGTCCATTCCTTTTCCCTTCTTTATTTACAGTATAACTACAAAATAGTTTTCAATATTTCTGATTATATAACATATGCTGTCAAAAGCAGGACTACCAAAAGTGTTAAAAATACTGGTACATGTCTTCCTATTCATTAAATAAAATACTGTTCTACTAATGTCTATATTTTCTTTAAGTTAAAAAAAGTTAAAAATTTAATTTTTTTAAAATAGCACCAAACTTTAAGGGTGCGGCTTATAATCAGGAGCGGCCTATACTCGGGACAATACGGTATATGGGGTAGTTAAAAGGAATCTTTATGGTTAGATGTATTGATTTTGCTGTAAGTCAGACTTTCATTCCAACAAAATGAGTGTCAAATTTCTGATTTACAAATGTATTTTTATTCATTTCAGTGCTTTTTCTCTGCATTTTCTCCTGTCCCCCCACATCTCATTCTCATTATCTGTTTGCCCAGAAATGGGTGGCAATTTGAGAGCCTTCCACATAAAATCAATAACATTAATGAAATCCTTAGTGGACTTCATGGATCATATGGCCTGCCTCCCTTTTATGGAGTAATAACTCTGCTTGTGGTTTGTTTTGGTTGATTGGTTTGTCAATTTGTTTTACAGGCTCTTTTATTGTGAGTGCGCTTGGGTAACAGGGGATGTCAGTGTTGAATGTCAATCTTACTCTGGTGGAAAGGCTTTTTGAAGAGGAACATTTTGAAGTGTTTCCTAAAGTTAGACTCTAAAACAGTGGTTCTCAACCTGTTTATCATTGTGGGCCACAGCTGTGTGCTAATTGGGCTGCATGTGTCCTGCAGGCAGTGGGTTGAGAACTGCTGCTCTAAAAGTTTGTTCACAAGCTGGATCCCCTCAACCGAGAATGTTTTGTTACCAGCTCTCATGCAGTTTGTCCTGGACTTCATGTGCTGTGCTTTGTCCCACAAGAGTCTTGGCAATTCATAGATCAAAATTTGGTCTTTAATGTAGCTGGGTCTTGGTCCATGAATTGCTTTAAAGATTGGGACCAAGGCCTGAGACTGGCATCTGAAATTGACTGGGAGCCAGTAGAGAGACTTGAGCATAGCTTGCTGTGCTTGTAGCAGCCTACACCATGGAGAAAGTGGGCAGTCTTTCATCTCTTTCTTGCATGATACATGTTCAAGTTCTATACAACTGTAGCCAAGGGTTGTAAAACATAGAGAAATCATTCCATGAACTAGAAACTGCATCAGAATGTAGCCTCCATATTTCATGGGAAGAGGGTAAAAATTCATTTAAATGATAGACACATTTGTAAGCTGAAAAACTAACTTATTTTCTTTTTTTGGTAAAATGATTGGTTGTTGAATTTCAAACTGTATTATAGCAAGAGTTATGGTTGCTATGGCGTTGTTCTCTCCTCTAGTAGATGAAGCTATATAGAAATTCTACAAAATAGAAAATAACCATGCTTTATGTTCTTTCTAGCTATTGTATACAGATCTGTCTGCTTAACGGGCTATTTATTTCTGTAATTAATACTTGCTTTCAGATGTAGGCGTGCATATTTTGTATTAATGGAGATAAAACTAAAGAAATGGGAATATTTTGATCATGAGTAAATTAAATTTTAAAAAGTGAATCTGCTGCTTATTTTTCAGTTGTGAAATATATACAAATTGTCTTCATTTACACAAGGAGCTGACTAATTAAATGGCCTAAATTGCAGTTTCCAGTTAAGTGCTCCCAAATATCACAGTGTGGTTAAAACTAGTTTCTAGATTAACTGAGTTTTTTAAAGCTTCTCATAACTTTTGCAGGATGATCAAGAAGAAAAACAGTGTGATTATAGGTCATATCTAAGTAGGTGGGGAAGGGTGTGGGAAAAGGAAGAAAACCACTTCCTGTAGTTTACACACAGCACTTAGTCGAAATGTCAGTGAAAGGATGTATTGGGGGATTTCCACACTGCATGAATGTATTTGTATTCATTTGCTTTAAAGCACTTCCTGCCCTCCAGCTGGTGGCTTCTTGCCACCTGCAGGCAGTCAATTTTAGCATAATCCCTGGGTGAGTTTTAAAGAGTGAGAATGATTGGTACCTGGTTGGGCACTATTGGGATGACCTTTTTGGTTCATGGTAGTCAAAACTCTTTTCAAAGAGGGGATCGTTGAGCTAATTAACAGTAGATGCGGGGTTCCCTTGATAATAGACAAAGGACCAATGTCTTAGTTAGGATACAGCCTCTGTATGCTGTTCAGGTTGTGCAAAAAGGCTGGAACCTGGCCACAGTTGGTGGGTGAGAATTTTCATGGTGGGGAGGTACTCTCAGCTGGCTTAAAATCACAGAACTGGCGCTTGTGCCCACTGCCCCACAGGTCGTCAAAGTGTGGGTCTGAATGCTTGCTTTAACAAGCTTCTTGGACATTGGCTTTCATTGGTTCATTGCAGATAAGTGAAATGGTCTCTGATTATGGGAGTGTTCTTGCTAGGAAGCAATCTGAGAGAGCCAGTCAGCTGGAGTTACTTTTCTGATTCTCCAAAGCACATTGGACAGTAGCAGCTTCTCTAGTCTGATCTGACAGTGTGGTAATGGGAGCATTTATGAAGTCCCGACAGTTATTAAAATTATGGTAGTTCAGTCTTCACCAAGACCTCCACCACTCACAACTCCTTCATGGAAATGATAATAAATTCCTTACATGGTCACAACTCCTGGCCATTTTTCAGAAGTATTTTGTCCTTTCTTGCTTGGTCCACAAGTGCACTTGGAATGTAGTGTTTTGATAGGAATGTGGTGATCTGCACTGATTTGGCTGGACATAGCTGTTGCACCCACTTGTAAGGATCCAGGCCTCAGTGATAGACTGTCAATGATTATGAGATTCTCTTTTGGTTTCTTCATACATGTAAGTCAGTGATAGAGATTCCTCCACTGCCACTGCCCCTCCCCCAATCCTGGTATGTGGCTCTGTGGCCAGAGCATGTGAAATGACATAGAAATAGAGCAGAGGTTTTCAAACTGGGGTGCACCCTCATAGGGGGGCACAGAGGAACGCTTCGGGGGCTATCTGTGATGCCAGCCCCATGCAGTGTGGCTTGGGGAGGGAGTGACATGTCCTCACCCTGACTCTGCTGGCAATAGTGATGACAATCGGTGCAGCTGAGCTGGTGATGAACGTGGTGTGGCGGCTAGTGTGGACGAGGGCAAACTGTATTCTGCACCACTTCAGAAACCATGGTTGAAGCCTTCACTTGCAGGAAAAATATGTTCAGTATTGAGTCAGTTACACCTATCGTCAGCAATGGGTCTTTTTTTTTAGTGGACAAAATCATCATCTAGATATGTGATGGCTCAATTTCCATGTTCCAGACTAGGTTTGGCCTGACATACTGACTGGATTATGTGTGTCATTGGGGCCACTGGGTTTATTTGGTGGGACAGCAGTTTTGGGTAGCAGAAGGAAGTAACCTGGTTCATTAGTATTATATAAGCTTTAGTTTGGAAAGGATTATGCCTCTATTGATTTGTACCTGATCTATGTTAATAAAGTTGCAGTCTGTTGCTTTCCACCTAACATCCTGTACCTGTCCTCATTTGGACCATTTTCTCAAGCAAGCTTGAGTAACAAGGCCTGGCCTAGTCCTACACTACAAAGTTAGGGCAATGTGAGTTACCTTGCATCAACCTATTTGTGCATGTGTCTACATCAAATTTGTCTGTGGCCGACATAAGCACCTTATTACAACGATGCAGTAAAATCACCCCCATGGAGAATGTTGAGCCATGGTCGACCTCCTGAGGATGATGCAGCACAAGTGTAGACACTGTGTGACCTGTGTAAACCCTAACAGTCCTCCAACAGCTGTCACACAGTGCCCCACTCTCTGTGCCAGTCACCTCTCTGGTTACAGTTTTAAACTCCACTGCCCCGGGATCACAGAGACTGGAAGCCATCTCCCTCTTATGTGTGTTTTTGAAATGCCTTTTTCAGATTGCCCACCTTGAGTGAGCTGCCAGGTTTGCTCACCTAGTTGTATGCCACTCTCCCAACTAAATAGGCCAACTCCATGCACTAGACACACTCCTGCCTGGAGCAGACATAGATCTCCTTGGCTTGTGGGGGGAAGAATCTGTGCAAATACAGCTACAGATCAGGCATAGAAAAGTGGACATCTACGAGCAGATGGCATGGGTGAAGCAGACAAAGGGGTACAACTGGGATCAGCAGCAGTTTTGCATGCAAGTGAAGGAACCTCGCCAGGGATACCACAGGACCAAGGAGATCTCGATGAACATTTCATGGAGATACTCTGCAGTCCTCTCGGAAGGGTTTCTAGGGAAGGCTGTCTTATTTCTTCCTCTGTGGTAGGGCACTTTCTCATGCCACTGTGCAATGAGTTTGGCTGCTGTCGTTGCAATAAAAAGGCTAGCAACATATGGGCCTGGGCAGCTTCTGGATGCTACTAGCAGCTGAGCTCTCTGTGCCTTTGTTACCCTGAGCAGTTAGATATTGGCTAAAGTCCCACCGCCTGTGGAAAATAGGGCCAGCATCTAGTGCCATTGCCCTATGTTAGTACCCATGGAATAGGGACTGGAATTTCCTAGCTTCATGCAACAGAAAATCCTCCCTCCCCCTCACTTTTGATGAGCCATGCTCACTATGGCGGGGGCTGGGGAGCAGTGCCATGCTGAGGTGCTTCAAAGCCGAAGTCTCAATAAGCATCTTATCAGAAGTGTTTATGGCAATGAGGGAAAGGAATTTTGAAACCTATCTTTCCCTTTCCATTGTGATTGTAAATCCAGTTTTGATGCTGGCAAACCAGATGCCAGTTCTTGCCCAGGCTATAGGCATTAGCTAAGAACTGATAAACTTATAGCTGGAGATCAGACCAGTTCACCTGTGTGTTAGTTTTGCTCAAACCAGGTATTAGTCTTATAAGAATGTATTTAGTGTTTAGACTCTATGAAATGCTTGTAAGTTGCTGGATGTATTAATCTCACTTGTAATGTCTATATTCCATGCTGTAAGAAACTATGTAAGTTTTGCTTTATAACGTCGAAAATGTTTGCTATGAACTTGTGAACCCGGGCATGGGAATCATCCGTCTTCCGCTGGTAGAAGGACTATCAAAATCAGATGGGCTGTCAAGGGACATCACAATAGAAAGGATTGGTTAATGGCCCTATTGCACCTTGGAAATACTATGTGCAACTCATCATGTGGACTTGGAAGCTAAATGAAGGAAGTAAAACAAAATCACAGGAACATTTTCCACCTTTTTGGTTGTTTGAACTCTGACAGGGTGAGAGACTCTAAACTGAAGCCAGAGATCTCCATGGGCTGTCTCCTGGGTCTGTCCAGAAAGACACTGTGAATTGACAGATCACTACAGCTCTGTCACCCTTAGGGGTTAGATGGTAACTCATTTGTGTGTATATATTTGCTTGCTTTAACTTGTAAATAACTCTTATTTCTCTTTCCTAGTTTAATAAACATTGAGATAGTTTATTACAGAAATTGTCACAGGCATTGTCTTTGATGTAAGGAAGCAACTTGAATGTGGTGTGATTTCTGGTGTAACCGACCATTTATCACTAAGTCCAGTTTGTCTGGGTGGCAAGATAGACTGGAGGATCTAAAGGGATTGTCTGTGGCTCCGTGGTAAGACTGTACAAGCGATCTAGGAGTTCACAGTTGTTACTTGCTTGGTGAAATCTAATTATAGAACACACACCAACAGTTTGGTATTTCTGCCCTGTTTTTGCCAGTATGCCCTGAGGTAGGCACTCATGGTCATGAGCCACTCTAGACAGCATGACACCAATGATACCTCAGTCTGTTTTTATCAGTAGCTTCTGGCCTGGTGGCATTGAGGTTGCTCCCTCAGCACCTGCAGAATGCCTGACCCTGATGAGGAGGAGAAAGAAGTGTACTAGGGAGAACATGCTCTGCAAGATCAAGAAAGCCAGTGCTGCATCAAACTGTGGATGAAGGGCTTGGAGGACTAATAAGACCGACAACATAGAGAAAGGACTGTCCTTGGAGAATTCCATGGTCTCTGCTCCCTCCCCTCTGCAATATATCATGTGACATCACAGGCTGCATCTTTATCCCTATCACTCCATGCTGGGGGACAGCAAGGAAAGCCACAGCTTCACATACACCGACCTGTGAAAACCACAACTGGTGTATGCATAACCACAATGGACAACATTTGTGTACTGAAGTGGATATAAATGTTAGCTCCCTTTCTAATTTTAAATTTTCACCCTGTGAATTTATTAAAATTGCCTGTGGGTATTTTGCAAAACTGTTTTTCCCAACTCAATAAACTTCTGGGTTTTTGGTTTGTTTTTTTTGAGAATCAAATTATCTGTATTAGTTCACAACAAATATTGCCGAAAGAATAGTGGTACTCAAAGCACACAGTACATGCAAGTTCACACCAAGCACCACATCATTCATAGCTTCAGGAAAACGCAGTCATATTCATATTAATAAATGTGCAGCAAGCATGACACAGTTCTCAGCAGCACCCAAATCTCCAAGTCCAGAAAAGAGTCCAGCACAGAACACTACAGTGGCTGACTGTTCAAGTGCTCTTTCAAAGCCTCCCTCAGCTGTACAGCTCCACATTAGGCTCTTGTAATAGCTCTTGTGTCTGGCTGTTGAAAGTCAGCAGACAACTGCTCCACCTCCAGTCTGGCAGCAGCTTTACCCCCTTTGCCTCACAGATATTATGCAGGACACAGCAAGCAGCTATAACCATGGGGATATGTTTCTCACCGAGATCCAGGCTAGTGAGTAAGCATCAATAGTGTCCCTTCAGTCTACCAAAAGCATATTCACCAGTTATTCTGCACCAGTTGAGCTGGTAGTTGAATCTTTGTAAGGCTTCATGAGCCAGGGGAGCAAGGGTAGGCTGGGTCCCTCAGAATCACTATTGGCATTTCTATATTCTTGGTTGGAAAAGAATATTCCCACTTGCAGCTTTCTGAACAGTCCTGTGTTCTTAAACCTGTAAGTATCCATGCACCTTCCCTGAGCAGCCTACATTGATACTGGTGATGCATCCCTGGAGATTCACCAGAGCTTGCATAAGCATAGAAAAGTAGCCCTTTCTATTGATGCGCCCTGTGGCAAGTTCGCTGATGCCAATATAGGGATATATGTGCTGTGTATCGCCCCACCGCAGTTTGGAAACCTTATTGCTGCAAATCTATCTGCTATGTCTTACGCGTTGCCAAGAGGCACAGTCCTGCGTAGCAGGAGACCATTAATGGCTCTACATGCTTGTATGGCAGTGGCCTCCACTGGATTTTCCAGCTTCAAAATGATTTCCCACTGATGTGTAGCAATCTGGCATTGCTTCCACAGTGCGAGTGTCACTTGTTTTTGCACAGTCAGTGCAGCTCTCATTCTGGTGTCCATGCACTGAGGGGCTGGGGCATGCTTGGCACACAGATCCAGAAATGTGGCCTTTCACGTCTGAAAGTTCTGCAACCGCTGCTCATCTTCCCAAACCTGCATGATGATGCGATCCCACCACTCAGTGCTTGTTTCTTGGGCCCTGAAGTGGTGCTCCACCATCTGCAGCTGCTCTGTGAATGCCACCAACAACCTTGAATTGCTTTTTCCTGTTTTCCTCAGTAAACTGTCCTCAAAGAAATCCTCATGTCCCCAGTTGTTGCGGTATTTCCTACAGGTCTGCAAATACAGATGAATCGCTTGTCTTGTATTTGAATGTTCGTGAGAATAGTGCAAAGCTCTGTGCTTCTGTCAGAGATGACAAAGACCAAAAAGTGCCATGTGGGTTTGTGGGATTTTTTTTTAAAAGGTGCAAAAATTATGGGATGATGAGATGGAGAAAGTTGCATGCTGGGAACTTGACCCCTAGCTCCCAGAGGTCCCTAAGTAAGTCATTTGTATCCCATATTGCAAAAATTTCCAACAGGCATTTTGCCAGACAGCTGCGCTTGGCATACTGGGGCTACCTGTGGCGTGCAGCCAAATATGCACACTTCCGAGCAATTATACAAACTTCAGCAGCTGTATATTGAGGTAACCACAGTTTGCGTCCATCACAATTTGTAGCATAAACATGGCCTCCTTGGATGCTAGTAAAAGCAAAAAATTGAGAGTGAAGTTCTCCCAGGCCACTTTCATCATAGTGTGCCCTTCACAAGATGTTTAAGTATGGTGGAATTTTCATACTCCTTTGAGTTTAAAGTTATTTAGTTCTGTCTTCTGCTTTTTAGGTCCTTGTATTTACTTTGTAGAAACTGAACCACTAACAACTACAAACCTCCAGTTATTCCATGATGTATTTATAAATAACTTCTTTTCTCTTTCTTTTCCCGATGCTTGTTGCCAGCCATTACAAAGTATTGTAGAAGTTGTGGGTTTGAGTCCAGACTTAGCTATAGAAAAGCAAGAGTAGTAGGGAAAAAATAAAAAACCACCACTTACATTCTGCCAGTTATATACTTACAGCTTTTTATAGTACTAGACTTTTGTGCAAACATTTTAGCATATTTTTCTTCCTGTTGTCTCATCCACTCACCAAATGCTGACTTGAAATCAGACCCTCTTTAGTGTTAGTTACTCTTTGTTTCTGTTATGATTGGCTGTTGCCCTTGCTGATTTTGTGTGGAAGTAAGCTGTCTGTCAAACTTGCATGCTTTTGCTACATCTGTTGCAAAGCTTATCACACAGCAAAACTATGTCACAACTAGGAGCACAGATGCAGCTCTCTAGTAATAAGGGAATGGGATACGATTAGGAGTACAAATGCAATTATTTGATAAAATACCACTTTGAAATGGTGTAAGTCTTCATAAAACTGTAAATGCATACATTTGCAAATACTACTGTGTTTATTTTTAGATGTGACCTTAACTCTGATTTGAAGACATGCAAAACCACACAGTCTCAGAGGAGGAAAACAGCCCTCAGTGAGTATGTTCAGTATGAAATCAAAATGTATCACCAAGTGGAATTTAAAATTGTTTAATTTGTAACTTAGACGAATAATCAAGGGTCTGTAAGTTTTCTAAAAATGATCATATTTGGTATTTTAAATAGGAATTCTTCAGCTTGAAAACTAAGATAATTTGTCTTCTTTCAGTTTTGAATATTGATCCCTTTTAAGGGCGCCAACAGTTGCAGAGGTTTTGGCTGGAGAAGTGGCAGTCTCCCTTACTTACCCAAGCTGTTTCTTGGCCTACTGTCATAAGAACATATTATTTATCCACAAAATTAAAGTATTTGTATGATTTGTTCTTTTATGGCACAGTGCCCAGATCCCTCCATATATCTCTTGTGACAATGTTACATTCCACTAGAACACTGAAGTTAATAGAGTTAGTCACCAGTAAGAGATCGTTTTATATACAGAAGCAGTCAGCTAAAATCTAATACTCAAAGGAAAACAAATTAGGGGGAGTGTGAGGATTTGGAAGCTGGCGGAGAGTTATGACCGATCTCCTACTTGAGCAAATCTTGTGAAATTAAATACTTTTCTGGGAGGACTGCCTCTTTACTAACCATCATATGAATTAGAAGAACTGGAAAACTATCTCTTTCAATTGCTGACTGACATGCTATGGTAAGAGTATAGTTAGTTATGATGCATGCTAACACTTTGGGGAATCAAGTATGCAAGTCTCTCATCTTTTGGTTTTCCTATTTAATCCGTTTTCCTTTTTTTCACTTTGAATTGATTTATATCACTCCATTGATTTATAGGCACTTTCAGTTGATGCATAAATTCTTGTGTGCAAGGAATACTATTCATTCTGAATTGAATTATAGGGTGGCCCATCTGCTGGTTTTGGGAGCAGATAGTCAACAATCCCTTCTCTCCACTCACCCCAAAGTGAGTTCCCTGTTTTAAAATCTAGTTACTTCTGTGCTCACAAATATTGGCCGTATTATTTGTCTCATAACCCTGTAAGGAAAAAAATTGCTCTGATGTTCAGAGTGGTTGAAAGGTTTCATGATAGAGTGAAGTGGTATTGAGGCATTAGAAGGAAGAGTGATGCATGTGTGGTCACAGTTACTACATTTCCATTTGTTGTACTTTTCTTCTTGTTCTTCTTAGATGGAAAGAGTTGCCACAACAACGTTATGAATAGATACAAACGTTTCATAACTGAAGTGTTAATGTAGCTGAGGGAGGAAGGAAACCTTCAAATTAATCATTCTAATCAAATTTAGCATGCCTTAAGTCATACTTTCCTCTCCTTTCCTGTACTGGCCCTCATCTCTTTCTTTCTGGCATCATTTGGGGAAGATCACAGCTCTCTTGTATTTATCTTGTCTAATGTGCGCTGTGAATGTTGGCATTATTTTTATATATTATTGGACTATTTTATATCATGTTGCAAGGAGTTCAACAGCTTAATTGTGCATGAAAATCTTTCCTCTTCCATTTTAAAATGGTCTGCAGTTGGACTGTGAGTTGCTATAAAAATGTAATAATTATTAATATTGTTAATAACTTTCCTGATGGTAATGAGGTTTATTAATAATTAATCTTACAAACAACAAGGTACAATGCTGCAATGTAAAATATCCCTGATCTGTCATATTTTTAGGTTATACCTTTTTTAGTGGTGGTGGATTCTAAAATGGAAGAGTTTGTTGACTGCTAACCACAGCATTTCCTGTCTTCTATTTATATTCTGCGGGCCATTCTCCTTCTGACCTTATCTATTGTCCTATTTCTACAGAAAGAGGCCCCATCTGACAAATTTACTCTCAATACTCTGGGGTTATGAGAACCACCAAAAAGCATTAAAGATGTACAGTAATCACTTAACACAGCAGCTGCTCTCTTCCCTTTGTCTAATAGGTATCTCTCAACCCTGATCTCTGACAGAAAAGCCTTTTTTGCAAGTTGTACTGTATTTAGACAGTTTTCATTAAAAGTCCTACAGAAGCATGAATCATGGGAATTGTTATCTTGCATTTTATCAGCATTTAGCTTTCTATCAGAGTTACTTATGG
This sequence comes from Mauremys reevesii, assembly GCF_016161935.1. Classification (NCBI taxonomy): domain Eukaryota; kingdom Metazoa; phylum Chordata; order Testudines; family Geoemydidae; genus Mauremys; species Mauremys reevesii. The sequence goes on from NC_052623.1 coordinate 122,719,429, forward strand.
TAATTTTAAATCTATAGATTTGTCACTGTTACAGTGAGTTGACAATGGTCATTTTAATTTTGTTTTAGTTATGCTTAGCATGGTGATATTGGAGGAGTAGCGACTGGAGACAATCTGCTGCACTCTGATACTTCAGCAAGACAAATCACTAACATCTAGCAGCAAGAAGAGACGTGTTCTTCATGACAAAATGACAGCAAGAGAACACAGCCCCCGCCACAGTGCAAAATCCCGCACTGTGCAACGGGCCTCCACTATTGACATTGCCTCTGACATGCTAGGTTTGTCTCTGGCCGGTAAGCACCTTTGCATCACCTGGTGCCCACATGTTCCTTTCAGACATACTTACAGTATTATTTTTTCAAAATATTTTTGTTGGTTTTTTTGGAAGTTTTAAACATTCCTGTTTACCCTCAGTGCATGCAATGGAGGGATTATCCTGAAATTCAAATACCAATAGACTACCTTTTAAAAACTATTTTTGCCCTATTTTCTAGGCAAAGAACTAGAAGTGGTGGTGGGGAGGAAAAGGCTAGATTAGGCTAGATCTTCCATGATCATTGGACAAGCCAAAGGAAAACAAAGCTTCAGAACAAGGGTCAGAGATGGAGAGGAAGAGAGGAAGTGTGCATACATGCAAGCGAACTGTCTGGGTAACCCCCACTTTAGGCATTGGGTAAAATTCTCAACAGCATCTAAGTGACTTAAGGCCTGGATGACATTTGAATGTGATCCCAATATAACTATGTTGGTTAGGGATGTGATATTTTTAACTGATATGATTATACTGGTACAAGCCCTAGTGTGGATGCATTTAACAATTATAAAGGTGCCTTATAGTGGTATTGCTGATTCCTGTTTCTGTAAGGGGATAGTTATACTGGTATAAGCACATTCATATCTGTGTAACTGCTTCCACCCTAGGGGAGTTGTACCATTTTAACTGTGTCTGTATCTTTAAAATGGTTCCACTTTCTAGTATAGACAACGCTTAATCACATTGATTTAGGTGCCTTTCAATGAGATTTAGGAATCTAAGTATTTGTTGCTTTTGAAAATGGGACTTGGGCTCCTAAGTCACTCAGGCATTTAAAAAAACCCCATAACCATTGCCTTAATTTTTTTTTACTCCAATGGCTTTGTAGGTGTTGAAGATGAAACATGTAAATATTTTAAAATAGTTTTTCAAGATTCATTGAATTAAAAAGAAGTCACCTAAAACGTTCTATAGATTTAACTTCTTCCCTAAAATGTTTCCCCTTTCTAACTGTAACTTTAATTCAAGAATTGCATGAGAACAATGGAGAGTTAATCTTTTTTACTAATTTTTCTGCTCTACAGGAAACATCCAGGATCCAGATGAGCCAATTTTAGAGTTCAGCTTAGGTCAGTAGTTTTTATTACTCTTTAAAACCATTTCTGGTTTTCATGGGATTTGCTGTTGAATATTTTTTTTACCATTGTTGATATGGAAACGGCTACCATATAAATAAGTGTTGAAAGGGATATGCACTTGCATTTGTATGGAACTTTCCCTGCTTTCTGTAAAAGAGTCTTAACAGATAGCATGGTAGGCTGTAGTGAACCAACTAGGCTATACTTTTGAAAGTCTATAGATTAAAACTTCTGTACTTTTAGATTTAATGAGTTTGAGATTGAGTTTGTCTCTTCAGTCTCAATTTGTTTTCACTATGAATCTTTAAGAAAATTGCACATCTGCATAAATGGATGAGGAATATTTTAGGACAGAATGTTTTCCAGGGGTATCCACTGCCAATTATACATCCTTTCCTGTAGTCACTTGGTTAATATGGGTCCCAGAAGTGTCCCGATTTCTAACATGGTTAAAAATGTGGCTGGTTGAATGACTTTGGGCAAGTCATTTTGACCTCTTTGTGCATCAGTTAACCTGGCTGGAAACTAGAAGAAACACAGCTTCTCAATGAAAATTCAAAAGTTCCATTTGTGGAGCACATTCCTAGCTGAGTAACTAATTTACAAAAGTTTGAAAGCTTTATGATCTGACAGTGGTTTTTAAATGAAAATTGGAAACCAGTAATAGGTATTTTTAATATTGGATCTGAACCCTGCATTGTCATTAAACAGAATTTGAATTACTTATTTTTTTATGGTTTCAGCTACTGTCTGACAGATGAGCAAAGAAAATAAAAAAGTATTCAGCACTGCAATACAGTAACTCCTCACTTAACATTGTACTTATGTTCCTGAAAAATGTGACTTTAAGTGAAACAATGTTAAGCGAATCCAATTTCCCCATAAAAATGCTTGTAAATGGCGGGGGTTAGGTTCCAGGGAAATTTTTTTTGCCATACAGTACAGTACTATAGTTGGGAGGTGCTCCCACCTTACCCCACACTGGCACAGCCCACTGGCACTGGACACAATGAGGCAGGCAAGGAGACTGAAGGTGCTGTAGGCTAGAAGAAGCACATTGTGCAACAGCAGCAGCTTCCCCTACTCTGCAAGCACCAGGGGTGGGGGACTCAACCTTCGGTCCGCTCACGCCACCCCTTCCCTCAAGCTCCCACCCTTAACCCACTTACTTCCCCCCTTACTCTGCACACCGCGTCCTCGCTCCTCTCCTGCCTGCGGCAATCAGCTGGCTTGCGGTGTTCAGGAGGAAGCAGGGAGGAGCGAGGACATGGCGTGCAGGCTCCCCTGCCTCCTGAACACTGCAAGCCAGCTGATTGCCCCAGGCAGGAGGTCTGCCAGCTGGCAGGAGGCTCTTGGGGGTGGGGAGGTGCGTAGGGGAGCTGACGTGGCTGCTAGCTGTGGACAAACCAGGCAGCGAAACGATGTTATAGCAAAGCATTGCACAATTTTAAATGGAGCATGTTCTGTAACTGAGCAGGGACGTAAGATTGAAACAACATTCAGCGAGAGGACGTTAAGTGGGGAGTTACTGTACTATTTAGGTTACATCAAGAGTTTGCCTAGCACAGACAAATTGTAGAGTTAATGCTGTACATGTAGTCCACCAAGCTTCAGTCATAGCTTGGACCATAGTGTAGGAAGATCTAGGCATAATGATACATGCAGTGCTTTTGTAGCTGTGTTGGTCCCAAGATATTAGAGAGACAAGGTGAGTGAGATAATATCTCTTAGTGGGCCAGTTTCTGTTGGTGAGAGACACAAGCTTTTGAGCTCACACAGTGCTCTTCTTCAGGATCTGAAGAAGAGCACTGTGTGAGCAAGCTTGAAAGCTTGTCTCTCTCACCAATAGAAGTTGGTACAGAAAAAGATATTACCTCATCACCTTGTGTCTCTAGGCATAACGATGGCATTCCAACTGGAGATAACATGGATTTTCAGCCTTAATACCAAAGTTCTATTTAGGTCTATGTATGGAAGGCAATCACATACAGTTTTTTTGGAAGGAGATTCCTCTTCCATGTCCCCCTCCACAGTAGTTAAAATAATGAAAGGACAATACTTTTTTTAGCAGAAATAAAGTGCCCTCTTGTTTTGATGGACCATCTACTTCTGTTTACAATGTAGACACATGGTTGGTATTCAAACACTCCCAATGATATCCTTGAGAAGATACTATTGAGCAAAGAGTTCAGCAGACTGCAGGCTTGTTTCATGCACAACGTGCCCATGAGCTTTCCACTGGAGAAATACCACCTTGCGCTATTATGAACAGTTATCCCTCTGGGGAAGGGTGATGTTTGCACCACCAACCTCCCACAATGGTTCTTCTGGGAGAGACTAATTTTAAATTGCAGCTGGGATCCTACAGCATGTTCCAGTTTTGTGCATGTTATATCTTTTTTGTGTGTAAAAATACCCACATTTGCATATGCATAGTGAGTAATTGCAAATCTGACTACCTGATCTCCGTGTGCAATTGTTGTTTGCATGCACAAACGTGAATATTGTACCTATGCACAAAATAGAAGCATACTGAAAATTTGGCCCTTCATCACTGTCCCACTCTTTGTATTATACATGTTTATGAGAATTGTAGAATTTTGGACAATGTCAGAAAGACCATGACTCTAAAAATTATATTCTTAAACCTCTAAAGTTTGCAGTGAGTTGCTCACACCATCGCTAGATCGAAAACCAAATACTTTTGTCGCAGTAAGTGTCACTACACCTCCCCAGGCATTCTGGACAAAGCATGCACAGACAGAGATTATTGAGGTAAGTAGTGGTGTATTATTGCTCTCGATTTAAGGTTGAAGCTAGTATAAGGAACCTTTTTTTCAACATATATCGCACTGCATTAATATTACCTCTTTTGTGTTTATGATCATAGGGAACAAATAATCCTATCTTTCTAAGCAGTATTGCCTTTTTTCAAGACTCTCTTATCAATCAAATGACGCAAATCAAACTTTCTGTGTACGACGTCAAAGATAGATCTCAGGGAACAGTAAGTGCACTTGCATATTCCTTCATAATCCTTCAGTCATTTCTGTTGCTCTAAATTAAACCAAAGCTTTGGATTTTCACCTCATGTATGATGATACCTTTTCTTACATTAGGGCCCCCTGCAAAGCTCTTAATTTGGTGTATCCTACACATTTAAAGGCTAAAATATGTCCTACACATTTACAGTGAAAGGTGCCATCTTTGTGTTCTATTCCTTTATGGTACTCTGTTCTAAATTAGAATGATAAAGTCTCTCTTGGCCTCAAATTAGAGTTGTGTGAAATTTAAAAAAAAAAGTGTTTTTTGAGGGTTTTTATGTGAAAATGTTTGCAGTTTGGCTGTGTGTAATTCCACAAACCTCAAATTTTGCTTCATAGTCATTTTTTTCTTTACGATTGTTCATTGAAAACAAGTGAAAAACCTAAGAATCTGCATGCAAAACCATTTTCCCTCAAAAATTGGGCCCTATCTTAGCAACATTTTTCTCAAAAATGAGCCCACTTTCAAGTTCTTGATGAAAACCAGGGGAGAGGGGAACTCCATACTGAAATTAAAAACTACTCAAAAATCATGAATGTTGTGCACCATCTGTTTCAAAAACACTTAGCATTGCCACTTTATCATTGATTAGCAGCATATGGATTTCCACCACATCAAAAATCCCTGCAACCTTCTGACACCCCAGTCTTGCTTTTCAAAAATTCCTGAATTCAAAAATAGAAGGTTGTTTCTGAAGCAAAAATGCCAGGAGATGCATTCAGGAAAGCAACCATGCAATCTGCTTTCTGACATATGGATACTCTGGATCATCCCTTGAATTTATATGTCTGAGGCATTAGACTCATTCTCTGTTCTAACGTCTCCTCAGTAAAGGACAGCCTGAAGTGAATGTTTTGACTGATACTCACCCTCTGACATGTGTATTACCCACCAACAAACCAAAGTCCAAGAAAAACTAATAACTTCAACCAAGCTCATCCCCTTCTGGAGAAAAATGAGCAAGAGAAAGTTCTGGAGAAGGGAATCACTGAAATTCTCCCCACCCCTGGCGTTTCCCCATTGAGAGGATGGGATTTGCTTCCCCACAGAAAAACCCATAGATTCAGAGGTCTCCTTCACTCTACAGGTGGCCAAGGTGAGAGCCAATTCAGGGCCCCCTCAGGAGCACCGGAAACTGGAGAAATGGGGGGCCACTGGCACCAGACTGGTGGCCCGCCCCCTGCTCTTCTTCTTCCCCCAGAGTCCCCACCCACTGGGTAGGCCAAAAGCCAGAGCCACGTCATGGTAAGAGCCGCCCAAGGAACCTCAGCTGCTGTGGGAAGCCCCAGACCCTTCACCTGCCTTGGGTGGGGGGCCAGGGTGCCCGAGAGCAGCCCCCAGCCCATATCTCCGCACCCCTGGGCATGCTGCCTGGGGCAGATGGAGGATCTGGGGCTCCCCACATTGGCCTGGACTCCCTGGGAAGCTCTTATCGTGGCCTGGCTCTGGTTTCTGGCCTGGCCAGGGGCCAGAGCCTTGGGAAGAGGAGGGGCAGGGGCAGGGCCCCATGTAGGGTTGCCAGGTGTCCGGTTTTCAACTGGAACGCCCAGTTGAAAAGGGACCCTGGTAGCGGTGCTGACCGGGCCACTAAAAGTCCACTTGGCCGTGCAGTGGAGCTGTGGCAGGCTCCCTGCCTGCCCTGGCTCCATGTGGCTTCTGGAAGTGACCACCATGTCCCTGCAGCTCCTAGGCACAGGGGTGGCCAGGGAGGCCAGGATCCATGGCCAAAGGGAGCTGCGGAGGTGGCGCTTGCAGGCACGGGCAGTGCGCAGAGCCCCCTGGCCCCTCTGCCTAGGAGCTAGAAATTTTGCCACTTCCAGGAGCTGCCTGGGGTCAGCGCCACCCAGCTGGAGCCGGCATCCCAACCCCCTCTCACAGCCCAACCCCCTGCCCCAGCCATGAGCCGCCTCCTGCACCTCAACTACTTCCCAGAGTCTGCACCCGGATCCCCCTTCTGCACCTCAACCCCCAGCCCCAGGTCGTAACCCCCTCCTGCATCCTAACTCTGTCCCAGAGCCCACACCCTGTACCCCCCCCCACACCTCAACCCCCTGTCCCAGCTCAAAACCCCCTCCCACACCTCAGCCCCCTGCCCCAGGTCGGCACCCCTTCCTGCACCTCAAACTCCTCATCCCCGGCCCCACCCCAGAGGCCTCACCCCTTCCTGCACTCAACACCCTGCCCTAGCCTGGAGCCCCTCCCACACCCCAAACCCCTTGTTCTGGCCCCACCCCAGAGCCCTCACCCTTTCCCACACCACAATTCCCTGCCCCAGCTCAGTGAAAGTGAGTGAGGGTGGGGTAGAGTGAGCAACGGAGGGAGGGGAAATGGAGTGAGCGGGGCAGGGGGTGGGGCAAGGGTGTTTGGTTTTCTGCAATTAGAAAGTTGGCAACCCTAGCCCCGTAGCAAGGGGGTATTAAGGCCCACCTGAGGCCTTGCCCGCCGTGAAATGCAGCCCCTGCTGCTGCTGCTCTGCACCTACCTGAAGCTAATATGCCTATGTTAAAAAGTGGGCGGGGCATGGCCCCCTGGTCCTCCCAGTTCTAGTGCCCTGAGTCCCTGTGGTGTAGGGGACCCAAATGTTCTTTGTGACCAGGGCCTCACTAAATCTTAATCTTTCTCTGTCTGCACTGGCTCTGGCCCCATTGCCTGTTCTCCCATGACTCCCTGACGCTGTGGCTCCATCAGGGTCTCCCATGACTCCCCCATCTGTGGCTGTCTCAGAATCGCAGTGGGGAGGCTGTGCAGAATAGATGACAGTCTGAGGTTGTAGAGTCTTTGGGAGTCAATAGGAGGATGAAATGTCTCCCTGGTCATTCTGAGTCCTACCCAATCCTCTCTCTTACCCATAAGCCTTTAGGGTGGAGGGCACAATCAGGACCTTCATTATTATTGCCTAGAAGGAAATACTGAGCTTGTTCTCGGATCCATTAATATAGAGAGTGAAGGTCATCCCCCTTGCTCTTCCATGCAAGACTACACCATTTCCATGCCCTTTGGATTGGCTTGTATATGTTGGGAAAGTCCTTTCCCTCAAGCCCAGCGAAAGCGGAGGTCTTGTTTTCCTCCAGGGAAAAATCCCCAAGGTAGTGGGTTTTTTGTTTGTTTATTTTATACTTTCTGGGCCTGGTTGGGTAGTTTATTTATATTTGTTGTTTGTAATAGTATTTTGTTTTTAAATATGTATTTATAATTGTAGTGTTTAATCATTGTACACAACTTGCGCTTATGGATAGGTGCCTTATGAACTGAAATTTCTACACTAATAATGTTCCTCTTTTCAGATGTATTTATTGGGTTCTGGAATGTTCACGGTAAAGGAATTACTTCAGGAGAAGAACCATAGATTGCATTTAACACTAAGGTTTGTAATGCAGTTTCAGTCCATCAGAAACTAACATTCCTACCACTGTGATTAGTAGGGCCAGGAGCATGTTGTGAAAATTGTTCTTGATTTTTAATTTAAAATAAATGTTCAAAGTTCAAGGGCTCTACTAATGAAAATCAGTTATTGGGTGACATTTAAAACATGTAGAACATAGGAACCTTTTCAAATATTGGGATAGATTTTTGGGGGCAAAGCAGGCAGGGAACAAGGAATGAGAGAGCTGTAATTGTTTGTTGGGAGTTGTCTTTAATTCTGCAAGTTGAAAGTGTACCCACAAGTACAATTTCTTTTCTCTTTGTGTATTTCATCAAATTGCCTTGACATGCAGGGTGTGTGTGTACAGCACACAGTACACATACATTGGCAAAACTAGCTACTCTTAACTATACTGATATCTAAGGTGTGTGAGAGTGAGACAGACAAAGGAGACCCTGGAAAACCAGAAGCTTTTCTTATTTACATTGGATATCTTCGCTACTGAGCTCTCAGTAAGCTTGAAAGTGTGTCTTTCTCACCAACAGAAATTGGTCCAATGAAAGATATTACCTCACCCACCCTGTCTCTCTACTTATCCATGTAAGGTGTTTATATGGTCTCCATTTCTGTAGTATCTGAGCATCTCACAGACTTTAGTGTGTTTGTCCTTACAACACTCTAGCTATAGGAAGAACCAGTCTCAAAACAGAGCAGATATCTTTAATATTATTTAAAAAATAATTTACTGGGTGGATTAATGTTGAAAAGCTTCAGGGGAGGAGAGTGTCTCGTGGGGATGGTAGCTTGGTGCCAAAGAACAGGGATACAGTTCCACCCTTAGGGATCAGCTTGGAGGTATGAAATCAAGTGTGGGAGAAGTTTGGAAGCTTGTACAGAGTGAGGGGAGCAAGAGGAAATTAGGAGGAACTGAGCTCAAACGTGTAACTGTGGGTGGCAATGCTAGAAAGGCATTGGTGAGAATCTTGAACATGCTGTGAAAGGTGAAGGGAAATCAGGGAAGGGATCTTTGTAGGGGATTAGCGTGGTCAGAGAGACTGGAGAGGAAGATGATTGCAGCAACAGCATATTGAATGCCCTGAAAGAATCGGTGGGAGAAGCATAGAGGAAGTTGCATTAGTGAAGGTAAGAGATGACCAAGGCATAGACAAGGCTTTTGATGGTAGGGACAAAAGGAGGAGGATTTTCCCCCTGCCTCCCCCCGATATGTTAGAAAGGAAAAATTGACTGGATTTGGCAACAGAGGATGTGCTGGGGCAGGTAGTAATGAGCGGAGTCAGAAAGGAAACAGACTGTAACAAAATAGGCTATTTATCCACAGCTGTGGAGAAGAGATGTTTTGGGGCAGGGGAAGCTGGTGGCAGACTTTCTAGCATTCTACGTGGCCTGTATCATGAGTAATCAGTCGATTAGGTGGTGTTCTCTCATTATTGAGTAGGAAACGAAACTATTATAAAATATTTTTTAATATCAAGTGCAGTATGATTGACTGGGAAAGGGTGGGTGGGTATGAAACTCTCTTCCCCTTATCACATTACTCTTCAAAAATGTAACTAGAATGCAGAGCAACATCTGCTCAATATTTTCCTTTTCAAAACTTGATTCCACATGTGCCATGCTGTATGTGTGTCTAGATCTGTTCTTGTAGTCTCTTGTGTGCTTTTTTCATTTACTCTCCAGCACTATTTCTAACAGCTATTTGTTTGAATCACCATTGCACTTTGTTAAATGCAAACAATAACTTTAAAATATCATTAAGAATGTAAAACTGACAAAGTGAAGACTATTCCTTGCTAAGGATGCTGCTGTCCCCTTAACTCTCTCCCATTTAGCACCACGTATGGTACAGTATATAAGATCATATACAGCTAGCAGGCCAATCTTTATAGAATGAGATTAATGTCTTCCTATTGGTGTCATTTAATATCTTACATGTAAAATCAGTTTACTTGTATCTCCATGTTATAAGCTTCCTAATTTTAAATGTTCATTGAATTCACAGATCATTGTATTGTGTGTAGTAGTAATTGGTCTCCTATTGACAAACAGATCCCTCTCTTAAAAAAAAAAAACTTGTTTGTTGCAGGTCTGCTGAAAGTGATCGTGTAGGTAACATCACAGTTATAGGATGGCAAATGGAAGAAAAAACGGACCAAAAGCCTCCTGTAACAAGATCTCCTGACACCATTAATGGGAGGGTGAGTGTGAACATTGTATCAGACTCAGATAGACACAGGATTACTGAAGACAATGCTATAGATAATGTTATAGTCTGCAAATTGCCTCCCCCTCTACCCAATCACTTACTAATTCTACTTGGCACTTATAGGCCTTTACATTTTCAATGTACTGTACAAATATTAGCTGGTTAATCTGTAACAAACAATTCAGTGTTGATGAAATACTTGGGGCACAGCCTGTGATAAACAGTTTTTTGTAATGCTGTGAGTTCTTGAAGATGGTGGGATGGAAACTTGTCTGTGGTAATAGATAGGGTTCTTATTCTATCTGCCCTTAAAAAAAACCAACGACACAAAAACCACTACCTACTACTGTGCATGATGCATGTCTATGGGAAGTAGCTGATTTCACAAGAAATTCACTGATGTCCATTTGTGAATCTGAAGGCAGTACCAAGCAAATGCTTAAACTAGATTATTAGAAACTATCAGTGAAAATGGAAGTTCAAGGAGGACAGCTTGTGAAGTAGAAATACGATTAGATAGTTTAAAAGAACAGACCAACTATTATCTGAAATCTGGATCTTTTCTGATAGTAACAAGCAGTGTTCTCTAGAGCAGATATTTATAGTTGCCTGCCTGCTTAGAGAACAAGTTTAGTGCTGCAGACTCTGTATTGTGAATACATCTGAAGTCATATAATTGGTACACCTGTATTGTGTTCAGAATGTGGATTATCATCATTATTTATTGGGCCAGGTCCTCAACTGGGCAATAAATTGATGTAGACTACAGAGCTATGCTAATTTACAGCAGCTGAGGATCTGGCCCTTAATTTTTACAGCACTCAGAAGTGTGCTAGGTGCTTTGCAATACAAATAAAAAGTAGGTCCCTTATCTGAAGATCTGATCATTAGATGTTTTTAGTATTTCAGTTTGCAGTCAGGATAGTGATGGTCCCTGATAAACATGTTTGGAATATGTATTTTAAACATTTCCTGTTTTGAATATTACCTTCATGTCTTTATGTTGAGTCTCACCAGTTTAGCTTGACTTGGTGTTGAGGTTTTACATTGTACATACTTTACTATTTGTGTCTTTTAGACTGTACTGCCAGTTGATGAAAGTTTAACAGAATCTTTAGGAATCCGATCCAAATATGCTTCGTTACGGAAAGATGTGTTACTAAAATCTGGTAAGCAGCTAACTGGGCAGATATTGATAGCTCACCTACTATCAGATTAATATATTTGTTCTGTGTGTATTGGCAGTTCTTACTATACTTAGCATGTTTACAGTATCGGTAACAGCTAATCTCTTGTTGCCTCCATCATAGCCCCAGTTCAGCAAAGCACTCAAGTATGTGTTTGAAGTTGAATAGGGATTGGTTGCTGAATTGAGACCCATAAGCATAATTTATTTTGCCACCCACACTACAGCACTTTGTAGTACAAACAGTACTTTGTGAAGCAAAATATCTTACAAGTTGTTTGCCATTACATTCATCTACCATGGCCAGTCCTTCCTTCTCCTACAGACTTATGTATTAGGAGAAAAAGTTCAATATGTGAAGAAATTTAAAAAAAAAATGATTTGTTCCTTTTTTCCTTTAAAATATTTTGAATGCCTTTGGATTTGGGTTTTTTTCTTTGACAGTGAGTAGAAAGCTCCCTCCTATAAAAATCACATTTGAAAAAGCTAGATAGGTGAATGACCTAAATTGGATTTTTACAAGCAACCAATATTGAATCTAGTCAATGTAGCTTAATGTAATGGGTGAGGGGAGACTTTGTAAATGCTGAACTCAAACCACACATTTACATAAAGTGGTTTTAATATTTTAGTGTTTGGTGGTGCCATTTGTCGGATGTATCGTTTCCCCACAACTGATGGGAACCACCTGAGAATCTTGGAGCAGATGGCTGAGAGTGTACTGTCACTGCACATCCCCAGACAGTTTGTGAAGCTTCTGCTTGAAGAAGATGCAGCCAGGTAAGGGTGAACAAATTTACGTGTGCTGTAATACAGCAGTGATGTGCATCCTTTGCTGAACTGGAAGAGAACAAATTGTAACAAAGAGATTGCAGCAGAAATAGTGACTGCAGCAACTTGGTCGCTGCCCTCTTATTGTTAACAAAGTCAATACCTTCATGTCACCACTAGATTGGCCATGAACTGTATCTTGCACAGGCCTGATGCTCATCTCACTGTGGAGTGTCTTACACTGCTTTATCTCATTTGGGCCAGATTCTCAGCAGGTGTAAATCAGCAGAGCTCTGTGGAAGTCAAATGGAGCTGTGACATTTTACAGCAGGTCAGGGGCTGACTCATTGACTTAAACCCTTGATTTACACCTGTGTCTATGTAGAGGAAGGTCTTGCCCACAGAATAATTTATTGTGGTCAGGATAAATGTAAAGTGATAACAGAAGTGGTGTTGTGGAGATTGCGTTATTCAGATAATGTGCAGTTCTATAAAAAGCATCTTTAAATACTGAGGTAAATTTTTAATGATAAGTGTTCGTAACTACCTTTAGTATTTTGGTGCAGCAAGCATTATTTAGTCCAATTGAAAGGTAAAAAGCCGCACAATATGATGGGTCTGTGAGTGTTCCTAACTCATACATGCCAGCTAGGGCAGCTGTACCTGAGACACTTGGATACTGCAATGATGAGTGGGATATGACTACCTAGATAGAGGGAGAGCTTGTTATCTCCTACTCAGGGGGTTCCTGGGAGACCTCTGCCAGTGGAGGCTACCCAACTGTTGCACTGTATAGTGTATCCTCCAGGTACCTGGCCACGAGGCTTTAGGTGCACAAGGAGTGTGGGTGGGGCCCGTAAGTAGTTACAATGTTGTTGACAGCTAGCATTCTTTGTGCCCTGTAACAGGAGACATTAATAGCTACCTCTTTTTATAACGGTTGAGGATATTAAAATTTCACAGAGTAGTGTGAAAAGAGTAAAGGGATGCATCTATCCTGGCTAATGTTCTGTCTGCCACAGGCTAAATGTGGTTAGTAAGAATGTTGCTGGCTAAGGGTATGTCTACACTGCAGTTAGACACCTGCAGCTGGCCTGTGCCCACTGACTCAGGCCTTGTGGGTCTTGGGCTAAGGGGCTGTTTAATTGCAGTGTAGATGTTCGGGCTCAGGCTGGAACCCAGACTCTTGGACTCTGCTCAGTGGCCTTTAGATCAGTGGTTCTTAACCAGGGGTCCAAGGCCCCCATCAGGGGGGCTGCCAGGTAGGGCCGGCATTAGACTTGCTGGGGCCCAGGGCAGAAAGCCAGAGCCCAACCTCATGAGGCTGAAGTCCAGGGCCCTGAGCCCCACCACCTGGGCTGACGCCAAAGCCTGAGCAATGCAGCTTCGCGGGAGTCCCTGTGGCATGAGGCATCAGGCAGCTGCTCTGCTTGCCAACTCCTAATGCCAGCCCTGGCTTTCATATGCAGAAAACCATTTGGGGCACTAGTGGGCCATGGAGTTTTTATAGCATGTTGGTGGGGCCTCAGAAAGAAAAAGGTTGAGAACCCCTGCTTTAGACCCTTTAGATGGACATGGTAAAGAACCTAAATGTAACAGCAGAGAATTAGAATGAACAGGACAAGCTACTCCTTGATATTAGACTTTACTCAGTGGAATTCACTCAAGCATTAGCTAGAAAATCTCACCACTCAAGGATACTTTCTGTGAAGTAATGAAGTTCTATGAATGTTCTGCCGAATTCTGGTTTCATAACAAATACCAGTAATACAAGCTTTTAAATACTGAACTGTATTGCTTAGAGGTGAAAACGACTTTCTGTAATTTAGAAAAATGGGCCCTGAGATGAAGGGCATTGGGATATCTTTACTCTCCATTCAGGTATGCAGAATATCAGATGGAAGTTCTTTCTTATTTTCATCCAGTATCTTCTGTATTGTTAAATTAATAAATACACCGCTACCTCGATATAACACAAATTTGGATATAACACGGTAAAGCAGTGCTCGGGGGGGAGGGGAGGAAGGAAGGGAGGGGCAGGGCTGTGTACTCCGGTGGATCAAAGGAAGTTCAATATAACGCAGTTTCACCTATAACGCTTTAAGATTTTTTTGGCTCCGCAGGACAGCGTTATATCGCGGTAGAGGTGTAATTCTCTTTAAGATGAATTGTCTGAATTTTTTTGCAGACTGAAAACCTACAATGATGCATATTTTTATTGTATATTTTATTTTCTGTATTATAATCTGGGTTGAAAACTTTAATAGTATGTACTCCCAGGATACGTTAGATCTACCCAGGTATTCCTCTCTACTCTCTCTGTACTGAAACCTTGAGAAATACTATGCAGCTTTAGGTGGCAAGCCAGTATAATCACTCCTGTCTACCATTAGGATGACAGCTTAAAATGTACTTGGGTGATCTTGATTTCTGCTTGTGGAGAGGGCCTTGATCCCTGGAGTCCCCCCGGTGGACTGGTGCAACATTACCATTACGTCTCTGCCTCAGTTTCCGCTATTGGGATTTCAATAAGTCCAGTGAGGCTTGTGTGTATTGAGCAGTGCCTCTGTGGGGATCTAATTTATTTAATGCAAAGGAAAACATTATACAGATAGGCCTCCACTCCAGCATCACTAGCAGGAGGGACAGAAGGCTGAGTTAACTTTGGTCCATCAACCTCATGTCTGCATCCGTTATCAACGAAGGCCCTCTTGACCTGGGACCCTCTTCTGGAGCCAGGGCTCTTGTCATTATCTGGGAAAGGGTCTCTCCTCTTGGGTTAAAGTGCCCACACAAGTCAAACCATGATGACCCTTCCTCAGAACAGCATATCACTGATGAAGTCCTTCCATGGGGGCCAGGTTCCACTGACACTTCGCATTCGTAGCTTCTCCTTTGCAGAGCCTCTCCTACCTAAGAGCATTCTTCCTTATTTTCCTTTCCTAATGATCCCTCTCACCTGACAAGCCCTCTCCTTGGGAGCCTTCTCTTTCTGTAATCTGGGGACTGTTCCTTTCCCCAGGAGCCTGTTTTCTAGCCTCCTTCCCCACTGGGAGTAGCTTCCTTTTATCATGCCTGGGTGTTTCCCTGCATAATTAACTGCCTCCCACTTACTCAGTGAGTTAAATCTTCCCAGGTGAACCTGAGTGGCCTCATTCTCCCTTATGGAGCCTGTCAGAGGTGGACTGAGCCCATGACCCTAGACTCAAACAGCTAAATTGTACCAAGTCGACGGGCCCAGATAATCTCCATCCAAGAATGTTAACAGAACTGGCATGTGAAATTGAAAGCCCAAGAGCTAAGACAATTAATGAATCCATAAATTGGGGAGTCATAGCCTATGACTGGAGAATTGCAAATATATATTTAAGAAAGAGGAAAAACGTGATCTAGGAAATGACAGGCCCATTACTTTGACCTCAGTTGTATGTAATTGTATCATATATCTTTAATATTAAGATCTGTGTCCAATATATGTGTGTGTATATATATATATATATATATATATATATAATATGAGTTTAGTGGGTTACTAGTGAGGCCTAGCATAGATTTAAGGCTTTTGATTTTTTTGACTTGCTATAGAGCAGACTTTATGTAGGCTTTTTAGGAAGTATTTGAAAGAGAGAGTAGCTAAGCATGTAGGGGTAAAGAGAAATTGGAATAAAATATAACATGGTTTTATAAAAGGTAGATCATGCCAGGCCTGATCTCTTTCTTTGAGAAGATAACTGATGAGACAAAGGAAATGCAGTAGATTTAATCTACCTGGATTTCAGTAAAGTATTTGATAGAGTTCCACAAGAGAAATTATTAGTTAAATTGGAGAAGATGGGGAGTAATACAGGAATTGAAAGATGGGTAAGGAACTGGTTAAAGAGGAGACTTCAATGGTCATGCTGAAAGGTGAACTGTCAGGCTGTAGGGAGGTTATTAGTGGAGTACCTCAAGGATCAGTCATGGGACCCAATTTTATTTAATATTTTCATTAATGACCTTATCACAAAAAGTGGGAGTAACAAAAATTGTGGATGATACAAAGTTGGGAGGTATTGCCAATACAGAGGAGGACCAGTATATCATACAGGAAGATTTGGATAATCTTGAAAACTAGAGTAATAGAAATGGGATGAAATTTAATAATGCAAAGTGCAAGGTCATGCACCTAGGGACTAACAACAAGAGTTTTTGCTATAAATTGGGGTTGTATCAGTTGGAAGCAACAGAGCTGGAGAAAGACCTGAGTGTATTGGTTGATCACAGAATGGCTATGAGCTGCCAACGTGATGCAGTCATGGAAAAGACTATTGCAATCTTAGGATGCATGAGCTAGATAATTACACTAGATATGGGGGAAATATCACCATTATACAAGGCATTGGTGAGATCTCATCTGGAATGCTGTGTGCAAATCTGGTCGCCCATGTTTAAGAAAGATGAATTCAAACTGGAACAGGTGCAGAGAGGGGCTACTAGGATGATCAGAGGACTAAAGAACCTACCTTATGGGAGGAGACTTAAAGAGCTTGGCTTGTTTAGCCTAACAAAATGAAGGAGGAGGGGAGATATGATTGCTCTCTATAAATACATCAGAGATGTCAACATCATGGAGGGAGCAGAATTATTTAAGTTAAGGGCTAAGGTTGGCACAAGAACAAATAGATATAAACTGGCCAGCAATAAGTTTAAGTTTGAAATTAGATGGTTTCTAACCAGAAGATTAGCAAAGTTCTGGAACAGCTTTCCAACAGGAGTAGATGATGTAAAAAACATAACCTTGTTTTAAGACTGAGCTTGAAAAGTTTTATGGAGAGGATGGTATGATTGCCTACAATGGCAATGGCCTATCCATGACTGCTATTAGCAAATATCTTCAATGGCCAGAGATGGGACACAAGAGTGGGAGGGCTCTGAGTTACTACAGAGAATTCTTTCCCAGGTGTCTGGCTGGTGTGTCTCACCCACATGGGCAGGGTTTAACTGATTTGCCATATTTGGGGTCAGGAAGGAATTGTTCACCAGGTCAGAGTGGCAGAGACCCTAGGGTTTTTTTTGTTTGTCTGTTTGTTTTTGCCGCCTTCTGCAGCATGGGGCACAGGTCACTTGCTGGTTTGAACTAGAGTAAATGGTGGATTCTCTAGTTACTTGAAGTCCTTAAATCATGATTTGAGGACTTCAGTAACTCATCCACAGGTTATGAGCCTACTGCAGTACCAGAGCTGGCTCCAGGCACCAGCGCAGGAAGCAGGTGCTTGGGGCAGCCAATGGAAAGGGGCGGTACGTCCAGGTCTTCGGCGGCAATTCCGTGGTGGGTCCCTCCGTCCCTCTTGGAGGGAAGGACCAGCCACTGAATCGCCATCGAAGAATGAAGCAGTGCGATAGAGCTACCGCCGATCGTGGCTTTATCTCTTTTTTTTTTTCCTCCTCCCCTCTCTCTCAGCCGCTTGGGGTGGGGAAAAAAGCTGGAGCCGGCCCTGTGCAGTACTGGGTGGGTGAGGTCCTGTGGCCTGCAATGTGCAGGAGGTCAAATTAGGTGATCATGACGGTCCCTTCTGTCCTTAAAGTCTGTGTGTGTCTGAGATCCCTTCAGAGGGCCTGCTGCCTGCTGATGGTGCCACTCATGTAAAGTTCTTCTGCACAAGAGCTCTGTGTGAAGAGTAACAGGATGCATATAGCCAGAGGGATATGTCTACCTAATATTTGTACTACACTCCATGGTATGTCCATGTCACCGTGATACATCTAACTAGAGGATATGATGGATTCCACCTCACTTGAAGGCTTTAAACCATGGGCTTGCTGCAGGAATCACTGAATAAAATTATATGGCCTGTTATGCAGAAGGATGTGACTAGATTATCATGACAGTTCCTTCTGGCCAAAATCTATGAATAATTGGTAAATACTACACCTCTACCCCGATATAACGCTGTCCTCAGGAGCCAAAAAATCTTACCGCGTTATAGGTGAAACCGTGTTATGTCAAACTTGCTTTGATCCGCCTGAGTGTGCAGCCCCGCCCTCCCCCGAGCACTGCTTTACCACGTTATATACGAATTTGTGTTATATCAGGTCGCGTTATATCGGGGTAGAGGTGTATATGTTGCCTGTTGGGAGTCAGCACATTGGATTACTGTAGGATGGACAAACTTGCCTAATTTTGATAATGTGCTAAAATACTATATAATTAATAGAGAATTATTCTGCCAGTTCCACAAATGGACTCTCAAGTTATACACAGATAATTGGTAAAAGTTATGGATCAGGGATCTTGAGAGAGCATACAGAAGGAGCTGCTAGATCTGATTTCTTTGCCTACTATCTCAAATTTGTGTTTAAGGGTACGTCTTCACTACCCGCCATATCGGCGGGTAGCAATCGATTTCTCGGAGTTTGATATATCGCGTCTCATCTAGACACGATATATCGAACTCCGAACGCGCTCCCGTCGACTCCGGAACTCCACCACCGCGAACGGCGGTGGCGGAGTCGACGGGGGAGCCGCGGACGTCCATCCCGCACCGTGAGGACGAGTAAGTACTTCGAACTAAGGTACTTCGACTTCAGCTACGCTATTCGCGTAGCTGAAGTTGCGTATCTTACATCGAACTCCCCCCCTAGTGTAGACCAGGCCTAAGATAACTAGAGCCCTGTGCAGATACAAATATCTCGGTCGCATCTGCAAGAATCAACTGGTATCCAACCCTTGATGTGCACTCTGTCTTTTATCTGTATCTGCATCTGCACCACACCTGCAGGAGGAGTGTGTGTGTGTGTGTGCGCTGTATATAGGATCTCAAAGGCAGGGAAGCCGCTGTCTGCAGCTCATAGCCTAAGAGGCTGCTTCCCCTCATATAGTTTATATTCCCTCTCCAGCCACCCCATACAGAGAAAGGGGAGGTGATAGCTGCAGACAGTTGCTTCTCTGTATGGAGAGGGGAGGGAAGAGAAAATATAGGATCTGGAAGGCAGGGAAGCAGCCTAATAGGCTATGAGCTGCTCCTCATCACAGTGCACTGGTGGATTCAAGGCAAAGACATGGTCCCACCTCCTTCTCCCCTTATCCTTATTCCTAGGGGGAGCAGAAGCAAGCTGTTCCTGTTCTTCCCAGAGCACAGAGACTGTGCAGCCACATGAAGAGGGGAGGCTTCTTGCCCACCCCCGTGTGGCCACATAGGGGCCCACTTGGGATCTATCCCTTATTGAAAACACTGGATAAATGGAGGGAAAGAAAGTAGGCTCCTTAATTTTTCCCATTCTGGTGTATTGGGAGGTACGTTTTGAAACATTCCCTTATGCCTGGAACTCTTCTCACGGAATTCAGAATGCATTGCCTGTGGAGTCTGTTGTGTGACATCACTTGCATATTTTCTTCTTGCTCAGGTGTACAAATGAGTTGAAAACATTTTTCTTTCTTCTTGTAGGGTTTGTGAACTAGAAGAGCTGGGAGAGCTGTCTCCCTGTTGGGAGAGCCTTCGTCGACAAATAGTTACTCAGTACCAAACAATTATACTGACTTATCAGGAAAACCTAACTGACTTGCATCAATACAAAGGTCAGCAAGATTTATTTTCAGTAATAATAGATAATATGTTTCAGTTATGCTTCTTATTTTCCTTTTAAAACAAAGTTTCAGAACCAAAAAGGTGGTTTTAGTCTTGATTTGGTAGGAAAGATCAACAGACAAAATATTTGTACTCTCTATTAAAGTTTTATAGTGATTGTACAAAGAAGCTAATTTATAAATATAGTCATTTGTGCAACTTAACATACAAAAGAGGGGATAATGAGTGAGGTCTGGAAAAGAAAAAGTAATCTCCAATTTCCTTAAAAATGAATTAAATTAAATTGTTCTTGTTATTTTATTATTAATTTTATCACTTGATAAATTTTCTTCTGTGGGTTTCCATTAGCATTACTCTCCTCTACATTTCATGTAATTAATGATAAGTAATATAGATGCTTAATGATAAGTAATAAAATATATTACTTCTGGGGGAATTTTGTGCCTCTATGTGCACGCAGAATCATTTCCCCACAGATTTCTTTGCTTCCCTGCAGAAAAATGACATCTGATGGGGAAGCAAAGGGAAGCCGCAAGAGTGGTCATGCCTCCCTCCCCAGCAGTATGGGCACATTGTTTCAGGCTCCCGGAGCAGCTGATGGGGAGGTAAATCACTGTGAGGGGGTGTGGGGATGCCCTGGCTGGTGGCTCCTACCATGCACTGGGCACAGCTGCTAGTGCCAGCTGGACTGGGGACAGGGGAGGACGAGACTTACTCTTCTCCTGCAGGGAGTGGCCAGGGCCAGGGCCAGGTCACAACCAGCCCCAGCCCCAGAAATCTCTCCCGGCTGCAGGAAGCTCCACCCACCTCACCCCCTGCACTTGAACCTTAACCACAAGGAGCCCCACCTCCTTGCATCTGAACCACCTTGATGAGCCCCCTACACCCAGACCACCACTCCACTGAGCCCCAACCAGCTGCACCCACATCCCCACCCTACCGAGCACCACTGCCCCAGCACCCAGACCCCCCTCCACTGAGCCCCCACCACCTTCACCTGGACTCCCAGCAGAGTCCCATTGTCCCTGTACCTGGACGCCCCCAACAAGCCCCTGTGCATCCAGATCCCACACACACCCACACAGAACCCTCTTATGCACACCTGGATCCCCACACACTAAGCCCCTCCACACTTGGTTTCTGCCGGGTTGAGCCTGCCTGCCCACACCTGATGCACCTGGTGCAGAGATGCAGGGCCCCAGGCGATTTCTGGGGCAGGTCCAGCCCTTGCACTGTGTCAGTGTCGGGGGCAGCCTCACTGCCGAGTCTGTGTCGTGGGCAGTAGAGGAGGGCTGCAGGGTGATTTCCCACCTCTGTGCAGCCAGTGGCCTGGAACATCTAATTGTTCATAAATAAAATGTGCAGAATTTTAAAATATTATGTGTAGAATTTGTATTTTTTGGCACAGAATTTTTAATGTTTTGGCACCGAATTCCCTCAGGAGTAATATATATATATATAAACTGACAATACAAAGTCTGGTGTGCTGATTCAGCTTAATAATGATAATAATAAACAGGAACTAACTTTCTGTAGGTAAAGAACTGTCTTCAGAAATCCCCAATACATTCTGACTCTTTATATTAATAATAATTTTAGAATTTTTAATATAATCTTGTACATATAATATAATATTATATGATCTAGGTTTTAGCTTTTATTCCAAGAATCCCCAAATCTTTGATAGATTCTCAGTGTTTTTCCCCCACTCTCTAAAGTATTATGGGAATTATTTGATTTCTGTGTTTTGTCATTTTTAAGGAATGTTTGTGTGTGTAATTATTTCAAAATCTTAAACGAAATGGGAAATAGGGCAGTTTATATCTGACTGAGTTATGCACAAATGGGGGAATGATGCAACTTTATTTACCCTCATATTAGTCCAGCTTTTCATTCAGAATGGGGGAAATGATTGGGTGTACTTTGTTCACTCTTATACCTTTCTTACTATTATGTATTCACGTCAGGCCATATTAGACCCTTGTTCTACATCCATAACTCCTGTTGACATCCGTGGAGAAGGCTGGGGGTTCATTCATAGTTCAAGGGTGCTGTTTTAACATACAGTGTCTTCACTCATGATGAAATTCCCCTCTGTACAGAGGGCCAGCATAAAGGTCTAGGCATCACATAAGTCCTATTTTGAAGGGTTAAGAGGGACTTGCTATAAGTGGTATGTAGGCTTTGTGCCGGCCTCCCTGCACAGGGGAAGAATTTCTCCCTGAAAGCACAGAACAGCTGTGACCAATGGGAGGAGGGATGATTTTCATGTGATACACCAGTTCAAAAGACACTGACCAGTCAATGAGAATAAAGCCAAATCCCAGGAAAGTAGAACAGAAAGATTCAGTGTACACAATGCTAAAGTTGCAGTGTGCATCCCACCTCAGATTGTTAGAAGGGTAGGTGTGTGTAGGTGACAGTATATTACAATATTAATTACTGAGCACAGAACTGGAATTGGTCTGTGCATAATGGATCATTGGGACCCACAGAGCAATTATCTGTGGTAGACATTAAATTCACCTGTCGCTTTGACACTGTTGCATATTTACCATTTTTGTCTAAGGCCTTGATCCAACAAAGCACTTAAGCACATGATAAATGTTCTAGTGAAGTCTGTGGGACTTTTCCCATGCTTAAAGTCAAGTATGTGCTTAGGTGCTTTGCTGGTTTGATTCCAGGGATCCGCAACAGTAAGAGAAAATAATAATAATAATAATACTAAAATATAAACTTATTTTGCTAGTCATTTAGACCCCAATTCTGCAAGGGACTTAAGCATGTGTTTAAAGCTTCCTGAATCGGGGCCTAAGTGCATATCTAACTCCAAGTCATTCTTCTTAGATTAGTATTTGGACTCCACCAGATCTAGTGGCTAGAGATGATACTTATTACTAATAAATAAAGTAATCCAGTAATTGTACAGGGACCTGGAATACCTCAACTGTAAACATCCTCCAGTTTAGTTGTATTTTCCCATACTATACAATGTACAAATTACTCAAAATTGGAGTGGAAGTGAGTATAGGGATCCTAACAAATGAGTTCTCACAGGCTGGTGAGATGGAGTGCACTAGAAGAATTGCTTGTCTGCTTAGTGCTGTCATAAATGTTCTTCTGGTAGGATTGATTTCTTCACCCCCTGCAATCAGAAAATTTTTAGTATTTCTTTTAAAAGAATACATTCTCCAGGTTCTTGCACTGTTTTCTTGTATGCTCTTCCGGCACTTGTGTACAGAGAGACCATGTGCCATCAAAATACAATGAAAATAATGTATCTGACTATGCATTGGTTTGTGTTTTAATAGGCATTTCCCCCCAGTATTACGGATTCTTCTCATACCAGACAGTTGGTCACAGGGTCTTGAAAGTGGATTTTAAATTAAGCCTATGTTGCCCCTTCACTTTTGTGATCATACAGTTTGGCCACACCTGGCCAATGAGTGCCAGAAACTCCAACGGGGGAGGAACCTACCTGGTGCCTTCAGTGGGTAGCTCCTTTCCTCGCTGCTGGGGCTGGTCCCCCTTTGCTGCTGGCACCATCCAGTTCCCCCAGCCGTTTAGGTGGGTGAGTGGCACTTGTTGCTAACATCATGTTCCTTGCAAATATACTTACAACTAAAAGTCTGCTAGTCGGCAAGTCATAATTTCTGTCAGTATTACTTCCCACCTAATGTGCAACAAGTGTTGAAAGTAACCCCAATCCACATTTGTTGGTATTTTGAGACTGGCAGTTGGTCATGGTTTTATAGGGCAGATATAGAATAAATATTTTTCTGTTACATTTCTCAGGCCCTTCGTTTAAAGCAAGTAGCTTGAAAGCTGATAAAAAATTGGAATTTGTGCCCACAAATTTACACATACAAAGAATGAGAGTCCAGGATGATGCAGGATCAGGTACTTCTCTCTCTCGTTCGTTCGTGTGTGTGTGTGTGTTTCCACCATCCAGAGCTAAGCTTCCCCAAAACCAGTATATCTTCTGTGCAGTACTAATAATATTTAACATTTTAATTGCAGCTACCATCCTTATATCTCAAAGCACTTTACTAAAGTTGAGTAAGGATACGTCCACGCTACCCGCTGGATCGGTGGGTAGCAATTGATCTATCGGGGATTGATTTATCGCGTCTCATCTAGATGTGATAAATCAATCCCCGAACGCACTCCCCGTCGACTCCGGAACTTCACCAGGGCGAGAGACGGAAACGGAGTCGATGGGGGAGCCATGGCCGTCGATCCCGCACCGTGAGGACGGGAGGTAAGTCGAACTAAGATACATCGACTTCAGCTACGCTATTCTCGTAGCTGAAGTTGCGTATCTTACATCGACACTCCCCCACACCCCAGTGTAGACCAGGCCTTAGTATCATTACCCCAGTTTTATAGATGACAGAACCAAAGGGCAGATCAGCTTGTCCAACGTCATGTAGCACATCAGCATCAGAGCTAGGGAACAGAACCCAAGTCTCCCACCTTTCATCCCTGTGCTGTATCTACTGGGTTAATCTGCTGGATCCCCTTTGGTTTTAGGAGCCACCAGGATCTTTTCTGGGTGGCATGACATCAGAGGCCCTCCCTGTTTTTTTTTTTTTAAGTTGAATTTAATTGAGAGGGGCCATCATGTGCGCTGCACTTTAGATGTGTAAAAAGACATTAACTTGTTTAGGTTGAGCTTGCTTCTTTGTAAAAGAGTTAATTTTCTCCTTTCTTTTAATGTTCAGCCCCACCCACCTGTCGACCCTAGCTGCCTTGTGTATCCTTCAGATAGGAGGAATGATAGGCTGAGGTATCAAGGTTAATCTTCCTTCATCTCCAGACATGGGAATATTGCCTTTGTAGATCAGGGATTCTCAGACTTTTGTACTGGTGACCCCTTTCACACAGCAAGCCTCTGAGTGCGACCCCCCCCTTATACATTAAAAACACTTTTTAATATATTTAACACCATTATAAATGCTGGAGGCAAAGCGGGGTTTGGGGTGGAGGCTGACAGCTCGCTACCCCCCATGTAATAACCTCACGACCCCCTGAGGGGTCCCGTCCCCAGTTTGAGAACCCCTGTTGTAGATCTTCCAACAGAAACAGGGGGCCAGGTTTCAAACAGGGGTCTATACTTTGTAGAACATGGCAGCTTCTCACCACTAATTCAGTTCCAAACTTTTTAACATTCAACATTGTTCTGAAGACTTCAGTCTCTGGCAGGAGTATTTGAGAAATTACCTTTCAGTAGTTTGAATTTCCACAGATTCAACCAAAGTAAAGATGGTGAACTTTCATCTGTAAGCACTTTTTGTCCATCCAGATCAGAATTATGACATAGTAACCATAGGAGCACCAGCCGCTCACTGTCAAGGCTTTAAATCGGGGGGTCTACGGAAAAAGCTGCATAAATTTGAAGAGGCAAAGAAACAGTAAGTAGAAGAGTTATTATAAATTCATCACCAGCCTTTTCTTAATCTCCAGGCTTTGTAAAATCATCATATTCCATGTTTTTGTTGCACCTCCATTTGGAAGTTCTGCCAAATACTATGAAGACTATGCTATGCTTTTTTCAAAGAGGGAGAAGAGAAAAACAGTTTTTCCATTGTTTTGTTTACTGATAGTTCCTTTTCAAATTACTTTTTGTGGAATATTTAATATTACAGGACAATTGTTAAATTAGCTAAACTGAACAACTTCAGTGTTGAATTGGATTTAATTGAGTTTAAGTTCTGTCTAGTTGTGGAGGTAGAAAATATCATTGGACTCTCTTTAAGTATGTTACATTTGATACTTTCACTCCCTTTAGCTTGCTTCCTCGGCACATCTGGGAAGCATTTTCCAGATCAGTCAAAGTAAATTTTATCTTGGGCTATATCCTTATTTGTGACTGTGGTTAACTGAAGAACTGAGATTAGCATTACTCTAATTTACCTTCTGAAGTCAGTTAGAAGTTGGCTAAAGTAATTTCTTAGACTCTATCTCTTACTAATTTCCTAAAACCACAACATGCTTAGACACCCATTCTACACTGGAGTCGTCCACGTCTGATCCTTCCGCTAGAGCTTCAGAACTCTATGCAAAGACAGATCAGTTGACTTGTTCTACCCTCCCTAAGAAGCAGCAGCAGTTCCTCAAATGCAAGTTTCTTATTAACAACTTGGATTTAGTTATGGGGCCAGTTGCTCCAGGTTTCTCTATATTGCCCCAGATATTTTGCTGCTGTGTAGTTACTAATTGTTCTCCATCCATATTAAAGTAAAAATACTAGGCCAGATTGTGCCCCCTAGATGCATGCCTAGAGAGGACTCTCTGTACATTGATCTCCCCCTTTCTAATCTGCAGGAGGGATCATTCACCTCTGTGATACTATGCTTCTTGCTCCTGATCACATCGTGGCTTCTCTGGGGGGTTAGCCATTCACACTGCAGGCTGAGGCAGAAATCGAGAAGGCCAGGTGCACTGAAGGGGAAGGCACACGCAGTTTCCCTTCAGACTTCAAGGGGTATCTCTGCTCCACAGCAGGAAGCATGCCCTTGCAGCCCAGGTGACAGGCCTGTGCCAGTTCTGCTTGGGCTAGCACAGGGGTAGGCAACCTATGGCACGCGTGCCTAAGGCGGCACACAAGCTGATTTTCAGTGGCACTCACACTGCCTGGGTCCTGGCCACTGGTCCGGGGGGCTCTGCATTTTAATTTAATTTTAAATGAAGCTTCTTAAACATTTTAAAACCTTATTTACTTTACATACAACAATAGTTTAGTTATATATTATAGACTTCTAGAAAGAGACCTTCTAAAAATGTTAAAATGTATTATTGGCATGCGAAACCTTAAATTAGAGTGAATAAATGACGACTCGGCACAGCACTTCTGAAAGGTTGCTGACCCCTGGGCTAGCACTTTAGAAATAGAGGTGTGGATGTTGCAGCATAGACAGTGGCACAGGCTAGCCACCTGAATAAAAGGCTTGCGGGGCGGGCAGCTAGACCGTGTCATTGCCAGTGCCCAACTGCTATTTTTAGCCTGCTACCTTGAGTAGAACTAGCATGTGTCTTTTCTACCCAGGCTGGGAGGCACACTCCCAGCTGCAATGTAGACATACCCAAGGAGCTTACAAGAGAACAATAATATGACTCTGGGCTGCATTATCTTTACTGTAGAACCCTGCTTTGGGGGCTACAGGAGCAGCTTCAGCCGAGGGGAGACTTTAGTAGAGCAGCTTCAAGAAGCTGGGAATGCAGCCTGCCTCGGGGTCAGAGCTGGTGGGAAGGCACAGAGAGAGGGGATGATCTGGACACCAACCTCAATTCAGTATTTTTGGAGGCTACTGAACTGTACCATCAGTGGCACTAATTTTTGTAATGGATAGGGCTACTAGCAGTGCCAGTTGAAACCTTAGAGTCAGACTAGTACATGTAATGGTACAGTATTGAGACCAGTACTATAACAACTGCCTCCGATAAGTGCATCTGACATACAGGGTGTTCCAGGATGGGATTAGCAAAGACTATAAATCCAATAGGCTAGGCTGAACTTTTTGTTGTTGTTGATATCAAAATCTGCCTTCAGAAGCATTCTATATCTGCCTACTTGGTTACTTATAGGGCCCTCATTACTGACTTATCTAAGCACCTAAACCACTGATGTCTTTTTTCCATCAAATCTATTCAAAACCTCCATTTCCAGCCTGCATTTTTCTTCTGGGCCTTCACAAAGTTGCAGGTATTCTGATCCTATGTTGGAGAGTAACTTTCCTGTTGGCAATATCATTTGCGGGAAGGTAGTACAAATTATAGGCCCTTTCTCTGTTGGACCTAAGTTTCCTTATTCAGTCTATTGAGAATCTCCTATTACAATATTAATTTAGAGTACTTTTGTAATGAGGCTTGAGACACCCTCCAAATCACATAAGTGAACAGGGACAAATACTGTACCTACCAACATCATCTTAAAATATATGTGATCAGAAGCATAGAAAATCAAGTATGCTTATTGCATTTCATCTTCACCACTTAACCAGGCATCACTGTCTTGGAACATTTCTTGCTTTGATAGTTTGGGGCCTTGCGAGCAGAATGAAAAATGAGAAGTCCCAGAACTTGGAAAACCAAATTACATTGACTCAAAGGACGTGGCCTATATGTGTAATTCAGGCATCACATCCTAAACGTAATGTATAAAATTAGAACCGTACAATACTTCCTAAAAAAAGCACCAGGGTTTAATCTTTGGAGAAAAAAGCCAGAAGTATTGTGATAAATATAAGAAATCAGTAACACTTTGGTAAATGGAAAAAATACTGTATCTCAGGTGTTAGATTGGCTAGTCAATCTGCAGAGGCTGAGTCAGTTTCTGTAGTGAGTGTTAATTCTGTGGACTGTACTATATAGGACAGGATGGGCAAACTGTGGCCCACGGGCCAGATCTGGCCCATCAGGGCTCTGGATCCGGCCTTTCAGGGCTCTGGATCCGGCCTGTGGGATTGCCACCCCTGTGGCACCTTGGGGCTAAGGCAGGCTCCCTACCTACCATGCCCCACGCTGCTCCCAAGGCAGCCAGCACCACATCCCTGTGGCCCTTGGGGGAGATGCGGGGGACAGAGAGCTCCACGCGCAGCCTTCACCTGCAGGCACTGCCCCCGGCAGTTCCCATTGGTGGGGAATGGGAAACAGCGGCCAATGGGAGCTTCGGGGGAGGTACCCGCAGGCAAGGGCAGCGCATGGAGTCCTTTGCACCCCCTCCTCCAGGGGCCGTAGGGACGTGGTGCCGGCCGCTCCAGGAAGTGGTGCAGGGCCAGGGCAGGCAGGGAGTCTGTCTTAGTCCCGCTGCATGCCACTGCCACCCCGGAGCCGCTCAAGGTAAGTGATGCTGGGCCGGAGCCTGCACTCTGAACCCCTCCTGCACCCCAACCCCCAGCCCTGAGCCCCTGCCGCACCCCTCCTGCACCCTAACCCCCTGCCCTGAGCCCCCTGCTGCACCCCTCCTGCCCCCTAACCCCCTGCTGCACTCCTCCTGCACTCTAACCCCCTGCCCTGAGCCCACTGCTGCACCCCTCCTGCCCCCAGCCCCCGCCGCACCCCTCCTGCACCCCAGCCACCTGCCCTGAGCCCACTGCTGCACCCCACCTGCCCCCAACCCCTGCCGCACCCCTCCTGCACCCCAGCCACCTGCCCTGAGCCCACTGCTGCACCCTGCACCCCTCCTGCAGTCTATCCCCCTGCCCTGAGCCCCCTGCCGCACCCGTCCTGCACCTCAACTCCCTGCCCTGAGCCCTGTCCCGCACTCCATCCTGCACCCCAACCCCCGTGCCTCAGTCCTACATTTGTGGCCCTGCTTGCAATTTCCCCACCCAAATGCGGCCCTCAGGCCAAAAAGTTTGCCCACCCCTGATATAGGAGATAAGGCTAGATAATCATAATGGTCCCTGTATGAATCTCTGAATGTCATTAGGCCAAGAGAGTATCAATAGCAAGATCCCATCATTTGGATGCCTTATCACATGTTATATTAAAATCAGTAGAGCATGTTTTGGTAACTAAATAAAATGTATTCAGAGTCTAATCTCTCCTTGTTTACATACAGCTCTCATTAGCATTTTTAGGGACAGTGTGCTCTAAAGGGGAGAATAGAACCCTCTATTAATAGATAGGAAATACAAGTGGTAGTCAGAAGTCCGTTTTGTGTGGTTGTCTTTGCTGCTATACAAACCAATATTGTAGCATTTAATTCCATCTTTTTCATTTTCAGTGTTATGTACAAATGACCTTTATTTTTTCCGTTTGTTGGCAAGAGTGTTCCTTGTACACTTACCATGCCCAGAGCAAATAAAACACATTTGCCTGTGATTCTGCAGTATATGTATATTTTGCTTACAAGTTTAATCATATGCACATGCCTTTTTGAAAATATTAAGCAATTTAAAATATTTTCCCAAACTTACTTTGCTTTGTTTTCTGCTTTCAGTATTTGCAAACAAACTGCTAATTTTATTTTGGTTTTGTTTTTTTAGCGGTTATGAGGAATGTTGGTGAGTTTTCTGTTTCTGAGAGTTTGTGGAGAGAGTTGTGGTATTTTTTTCTTTTGGGATGGGGCAAACATTGGTGTATTTTAAAGTGTGCAATTTTTTTAAATGTTGTGCATCATAACACCATTAATTATGCTTTAAATGGCTGTAGCTCCTTAGTAGAACATGATATATGAATGAATTTGACCTTCCAACTGCAACTTTTATTTTGTAATGAACAGCTAACTTCATACTTCTCTCTGATTTTTATGAAGTCAGGAGACTTTGCAAATTAGAATAATACAATGTGTTCATCTGCTCCTCTGTTACTTCCAAAGAAAAATAGATAACAGAGAGGCAGAGAGAAAGCTACACAAAACAGTTTTTGAACCTTTCACTTCTACTGGATGCAATAACACATAACTTTAAGCCTTTATGATGTTATAATGGGCCTGGCTTATATTTTTGAAATGTATCTCTGCACTTAAACACTTGTTCTTAACCCTTGTGCAGTTTTTTCCCCTTAATTTTATTCCTACTTTGTTTAGTGCTGTAGGAGAAAAAGTGAAAGGTTAATCAGTGGTTTGATGGTGAATCAGTGCTTCTGCTTTGAGCTAAAGTACTTGGAGTTGATTTGCTGATTATTATGATCATACTTCTTATGGCGTGATCTGAAGCCCATTGAAGTCAACAGAAAGACTTTCATTGCCTGGGGTGGGTTTTGGTTCAGGCCCACAGATTAGACCATGTATGTCTTCTGAAAGCCCCACAGAATGCAAATTGTTTATTTATAACTTTACACATCTAGTGACATGCAGCTTGTGTGTTCTTTTAAAAAATTTTTTTAAGGATAAGGATCTATTAAGCATATAATATAGCTTACTTATGCAGAATGACAGCTGTTCATTTGAAAGAGTGATTGCAGATTGGAAAATGAATACGTGTAAACTTCATGCCATAATAATTTCTTTCCTCTGACCATCCCAGGAAAATGTCTTTATTTTTAAATAAGAGTCTAATCTGAACATGCTGCATGGCCTTCCTGCCAAATACATCATCTTTGTGCATGTTAACCCTTCTTTAGTGGAAACAAATTGCTCAGAGGAATTGTCAGCAGTAACACTGGACACCGTGGAGTAGGCTGAATCAGAATGCAGTAAAAGTCCTTAAAAAGGAGATCTGTTTCATGTATGGATAGGAGTGTAGGGGATCAGATGTCCTTCTGTTCCCTGTAGAAAGGTGTGTGACCAGAGGAACACAGAATGATGCCTGTTTCAGGGGTTATATCTGCATTACATCCTTCAAACATGGTACTAATCCTTTTAAAGGAGGTCAGACTGGATAATCATAATGGTCCATTCTGGTCTTAAAATCTATTTATCTATGAAAATGCTTTCAGATTGATTTCTGGGACAATTGCTTTTTAAGTGTGCCCCATGAGAGGCTCCTGCATTATCTCATAAGCACTCTGTAAAAGTGAATATTACTCTTGGGGGAATTCTGCACCAAAAAATTAAAAATTCTGCACACAATATTTTAAAATTCTGCAAAATTCTGCATATTTTATTTGTCAAAATAACACAATATAATCACACCAGTTTCAATTATTTTGGTAATTTATTTCAAAATGCCTGCCAGTAAGTATATCTGTAACAATACAGACAACAACAAAAAATTCAGAAAATGTTTTTTGACAAATAGATTCCTTACTAGGCATATTAATACAGAACTCTGAGAAATAATTAATTTAAACTACAATACAGAACCATATTTCCCATACCCCTTAGAAGCAGTGGAAAGGCTTGGGGGAGTCAGAGGTAATGGAGGAGCTGAGGGAGAGGGAAGTAATTGCTGGGAAAGAACCTGGGTGTGAACTTGGAGGGTTGTTGGGTATGGATGGGAAAAGTATGGAACAGGTTTTCTGGGCGGGTGGGGAGGGATTGTTAGGGAACTTTCTCCATGCAGACCTTGGCTGACCCCTAGCCTCTCCCATTCAGTCTGGCACATCTGCACCTGTCCCCATGTATCCCTACATCTCCTGTCCACATGTGTCCCTGCACCCCACATCAGACACCCACTCCCCCATCTCCATGTGGTCCTGCACCCCCTCCCCCTTTCCTTATGTGTCTCTGTGCCCCCACTCAGCTATCCTCCTTCCCTCATATGGCCCTGCACCTCTCCGCTGTCCCCATGTGGCCCTGCACCTCCACTCCCATTCAGCTCCTGTCCCAGTCTGTCCTCCCCCACTAGCCCTTATGAGTCCCTGTCTGACTCCCGAGCAGCCCCGGGCTGTCTGTCTCCCCATATACCCTGTCTCCTGACCTGGCCCGACGGGCACTGTAAAGAAGGCACTTCAGGCTCTTTCTCTTCTCTGTCTGGCTCGGGGCAGCTGCTCTGTTCTATCGCCACATTGCCCTCTGGCGGCAAACTGCTGCAACTTTCTGGCAAAAGCTATTTTCTGCACCAAAAAAAAAAAAGGAAAAATATGTATGGCACATTAATTATGCACGCATGCAGTGGTGCAGAATTCCCCCAGAAGTAGAATATACATTCCTCTAGTTTCCTTGAAAAAGTTTATAAAAATTAAAATATGTTCCCCATCAGTGGCTTAACTCCCCCTCTCCTTCCCCCAATGCAAAAGAATTCAGACTCCTCAGAGATAGTGATTTGGAGCATTGCACCTGGGAAATTAGGCTGTCTGATATGCTAAGCATGGCTTTGTCCACCAAACAGCAGCTGGCATTTACACTAACAATGGGTACTTTTATGTCTAATGGCTACAATAACGCAATTAATGACAGAAAGAAGTGAGAAGGAGGAGAAATAAATTAACGTGTGCCAGTTTAGGCATCTCTGACTTGACACTTCATCCAGAATAGGAAAGGACGCTTGTCACACCCTGAGCAGAGACAAAGACAATATGACATCTGTATGCTGTTCCATGCAGCTGGTATATGCCAGCTGACTCCGACTGCAGGGTTATAAAATTGCAGTGGAGATGTATGGCTTGGACTGAAGCCCCATGAGGTCCTAGGCCCCAGTCTCCAGCCTGAGCCTGAACATCTACACTGCAATTTTATAGCTCCGCAGCCCGAGTTTCAGGATTAGAGTCTTTCTACTGGTATAACTATTTCAGTTCAGGGTGTGGCTTTCCCCCCAAAAATAGTTATAATGGGTCAACCCTAATGTGGATGCAGTTACGCTGATATAAAGATGCATTTTACTGGTGTAGTCTATTCTCCTTCTCATCTGGGAATAAGCTATACTAGTGTAAGTACTATGATATCAGTATAACTGTGTCCACAGTAGGGTGGGTTGTACAGCTTTAACTCTGCTGGTGTAGTTAAAGTGATATAGCTGTGTGCAGACAAGGCTAAAATTCCTAACCTGGCAAGGAGATATCAGATGTAACTGTGTAAAGTGTCTGTGTTTTGGGAAGAGGGAGAGTAGAGCAAGCAACCTAAGGAAACTGGTTCTGTCTCTGCTGGCAAAATTTGTCATCCACATTCTCCTCAGAAAATTGTCCCTCCTGTATATGATCTGTGAGCACAGTCATTTAGCATTAGTCATTTTGCATCTGAATGTTTTCATTAAATACAGAGGCGCTCAAGTATAAGTGTTCCTGCTGTTTAATTGCCCATTGGTCTTCCACAGTTAATTGTTAGCTAAGGTAAATTTTGTTGTCCGCAATTCCTTTTTCGGCATGAAGAAGTGTGACTAGAGCATTTATATCTACTGATTGTCTTTAAATTGTTTCTTCTTTTTCAGCACTTCAACAAGCTCCCAGTCTATAATATACATACCACAGGACATTATTAGAGCAAAGGAGATTATTGCACAGATCAACACCCTGAAAACTCAAGTCAGTTACTATGCTGAAAGGCTCTCGAGAGCTGCCAAGGATAGATCAGCTAATGGCCTTGAAAGATCACTTGCCATTTTGGCAGATAAGGTATGAGAACAACAAAACAAAATCATTGATAAAAGTGAAGTGACACACATTCTGAAGCACCCCTTTTTTTGTGAGCTCCCTGAAAAATCCCAAAATAGTCTCTCTTGTAGCCCCACTCAGCCACAATTGGAAGATAAATCCAGATGGGATTTTTGAATTTGCCACCATTTATTCAGGTTTTCTCTTCTCTTCCACTCACTCTTGTCTCCACCTCCTATGGATGGAGTGGTGAGGACTGAGAAAAAAGAGTGATACCTTTTGGCTTCATTCCCCAAGTTTAAAGTATCACCTCCGCCACGTGTCCAGTCACAACATCCCAGAGAAGAAAATCCTAAATTCACTTTCATACTCGTATCTCTATAGCCACTGACTGGTTTGTTGAGGTCATTTCTGAATAAGCTATCATGCAACAGGAACTTGAAGAAACTGGAACACCACAAGGAGTTTTCGTTATCGTTTCATTTGTATAATAATGACATGAACTTGGGGCAAATTGTAGTGATGCTGTTCAATTAATACTTGACTTCTGTAGCCTGATCTATAGATTATGAATTAAAATCCCCAGTTATCACTTTGAGGGTTGACAGGTTCTTGTCCCAAGATCAGGCCCAGTATTATTTAAATTATTATATAGTTGGGAACCCCGATGTGCACAGGTGCAACACTCACATTATAGGAGCTCTTTTATATTTACAAATAAATAATTTATTAATACATTAGCAAAGTCAAAGACACTCTAACTCAGTAAGGTGTATATAGAGATAATACAGAAAGTACATCTGAACATCCATACTCTCACCATCCCTTGCAGAACAACCTGAAATGTTAGCCATTATCTTCCTCGTCACCGTCACCTTCCTCATCTTCATCAGTGGCCATCTTTCTGGCCCCTCCCAAGGGCTACATCTCTCTACCCCTACTGCCCTGGGATGCCACTTTTATAATCTGTGATGCTGACGTTACCATGTCTAATGCATATTCAGTAGGGATTTCTCCCCTCTTCCTTATTTGTATTTCCTCCCCTTACCACTGTTCAGGTGTCCTTCTTCTATAGGTCAGTGTATTTATGATTTCACCCCATTATCATATACGTCAATTTGTTGTCATGGCACTCTTGCGGTCGGATGTTCCAACCAGAAGTTGGTATCAGTTCATGTTCTGTGGCTGGCTGATGTCATTATGGACAAGATCCGCGCGCCCCCCCCCCCCACGCGCGCGCACACACACTCTACTTCCAATTCTCCAAAACTTATGAGTTATTTAAGTTTATCTATGCCAAAGGCCATAGGCCTCAAGCCTCATGCTAACTGCTGAAGCCAGTGACTTACACGATACAAGCCTGTAGGTTCCTTGCATTACTGCTGAATATAATAAAGCAGAATATAATGCAAAGCAGTGAATATAATAGAGGTAAGCTGGCCCACTGGGCTACACTCCACTCAATAAAAATGGACTGAACAGGCAATCAGAATGAAACTTATTCACAAGGACAAGAACAAATGCAGTTTTGTAGAGTTCTTTCATTGTAGTATTTTGAGTTCTAAGAAAGCATAGCTAATAAATAAGCAGTACCCTATGACAGAGAATGCATTTGATAGTCAGTTTACTGTATACCCACTTGGGGTGCCTGTATACTTTCCCATAATGCAAGAATGTATGTGATGAAATTAACGTTAAAAATATACAGAAGAAAATACTTGTACATAGTGTATATCTGACCTGTGGATTCTCTGCTGCTGGATATTGTCAAGGCACATAGTTTAGTAAGGTTTTTTTTAAAACAGATAATATTCTTATTCACCTAAAGTTATGTTATCTAGGAGAAAGGTAGGTCAGCAATCCTCATGCTTCAGGGCTTATGTACATCATTTGCCAGAATAAGGAAGAAATTCCCCCCAGGATACAGTATTGCACAATGAGGTGGATGTTTCATGCCTTCTTCTGAAGGAACCGACTGAGACGGGATATTAAACTAAATGGAACATTGCCATACCAGAGGAGACCAATTTCTGTGGACTGTATGAAGGTGCCTGAGTTGTTGTTTTTTTTGAAGACTATTTCACTTAACAGAAAATGAAGAGCTGGCTCTAGGTAGAGGCACTAGGAACTGTAGATATTTGTTAAATATTCAGCATGTGTAGTCCTAAAATGTCAGTGCACATTTTTGAAAATTACACTTCACATTTTTGCTTCCTGTACATCCTTTTAAGGCCTTGCTGTAAAATAAGCAGCACAAACTCAAAATGAGGGTAGTGTTTTTTGTTGTTTTTTTTAAAGAAAAAATAAGAATGTAGATAAGGATTTAAAATTGAAAATGCTTTCAAATTCTGTTTTCTATTGTTTTTAGACACGGCAGCTTGTCACTGTCTGTGATTGCAAGTTACTGGCAAATTCAATACATGGATTAAATGCTGCAAGGCCAGATTATATAGCCTCAAAGGCATCTCCAACCTCTGGAGAGGGGGAACAAGTGATGCTAAGGAATGATCAAGACACCCTTGTGGCAAAATGGACAGGAAGAAATAGCCGATCTTCTCTGCAGGTGGATTGGCATGAAGAGGAATGGGTAGGTTTGCTGAATGGAGGGATAAGGCCTTCTGATGTCATCTCCTTTTTTCCCTTTTAGTATCTCTTTATTCCCTAGTCCTGTGCCCCTTAGCATGTAGCTACTAGCCACTGGTCACTGATATCTGCAAGTCTTACTTTGGAGCATAACGCTGCATGTTTTAGGTCTGGTCTACACTTAAAATGTAGGCTGATGTAGCTATGGCACTCAGGGGTGTTAAAAATCCACACCCCGTGTGCCATAGCTATGCCAACCTATATTTTAAGTGTAGACGCAATTAGGTTGATGAAAGGATGCTTCGCTCAACCTAGTTACTGTAGCTTAGGGAGGTGGGGTTCTGACAGCAATGGAATAATTCCTTCCATCGCTATAAACCGCATCTATACTACGGGGTGTGGTGCCTTAGAAATGCCACTGTAGTCCTCAAAGGTAGACATGTTAGTTATCCAAAGGGGTCACTGATAAGTATCTTGAAATGTTCCTTTCATCCTCTCTCTGTCTGCCCTTTGATCAGCAGGAGCAGAAGCAGGCACTGAAAAATTAGTCTGAGTCTCTTGCATAATAGCAGAGTCAGATCAGGTCTACATTGCAGACCTATGTTGGTTTAACTATGTTGCTCAGGGATGTGAAATATCAACACCCCTGAGCAACTAAGTTATACAGACCTAACCCCCCATGTAGACGATGCTATGTCGATGTCTTCTCCTATTGACGTAGCTACTGCCTCTCGGGGAGGTGGATTAACTATGGCGACAGGAGAACTCTCTCCTGTTGGTGTAGGAGCATCTTCACTTAAGCGCTACAGTGGCGCAGCTGCATCAATGCAGCATTTTAAGTGCAGACCTGCCCTCAGTCACTTGGGCCACTTGGCTGTCATGCAGTCAGTTCTATATTGAGAGTTAATTGAGTATTCTTTTTAACGAAACAATTAAGAAACATTGTGCAGGGTGTCCCTTTATCAATCTCCATGCACAGCCAAAAAAGAAGAAAACATAAGAAATAGAACTCTTGCAATATACTCTTAGATATTAGTTATGAAAAACAGCTTTTCAAAGGCTTTCCTGGGTTTTTTAATCTAAATATTTAAGTGAAGTGTCTGTTTGTTTTTAATTACGAGCTGCCTTTTAAAAAGGTCACATCAAGAATTAAATGACTTTCCATCCAGTGTTGCCAATTTAAATATGAGAATTGAGCTGTCCTAACAGTGTAGTATAGTAGAAAGTGAAACGGAAGTGAATGCAATCTTTGTTAAAACTGTTGAAATTGATTAGAATAGTGGTTAACCCTATAAAATACAGGAGGAAAAGAAATAATGTCAAACTGCATTTCAGAGCTACCTCCAAAAGAGACTCTCATAGGGTTGATCCCTTCAGTGGCCTTCAAATGAAGCCCATAAAGTTCATTAGGTTATTAATATTGCACTACAGTTACTTATTCGTTTACTCAGTTAAAAGTATATATTGGATACAAGACACATCATATAACAATGATGTAAACTTTTCCTTCTGTATCTGACGGCTTATTGATTTTACATTCGGCTATAATAGCATGTATGGGAAATTAATGGGTGTGCACCACAGTATCGTGTATTTTTATATTCACATATGTACTCTATGTGTGTGAATAGACACATCAGCTACATATACAAATACATGATACTGTGGTATAAGGGTTTTATCAGCATGAGTTTGGGATGGCCACGTTACTCATAAGTGAGTTATATAGGCCGTCCCAAATGAATGCCAATAAAATCTTTATACCACAGCCTCTCTTACAGGAAAATCTTTTAGGAATGTCTTAGTTTTAAAATTTGTTGTTGGAACTATTTTTGTGTCCCTTCAGCTGTAAATTCAGATTCCTTAGTTAGTTTGGCTAACTTTTTTAGAAGTAGCCTTTGGAAGTCTCCGTTTCTGGGTGCCAGGCTTGGGAGACCTAGAGGCTGATTTTTCAAATTACTGATTACCTACAGTCCTATTGACTTCAGCTGAGGTTGCAGATGTGTGTTCTGAAAACCAGGCCTAAGGTGTCTCAATTCTGGCACCAAAATTAGAGGGCACTTTTGAAAATATTAGCCAATGAGTCAAACTATGCAGGGTTCAAAAGGAAGACACCAAAAAACCCTCTAAAATGAACTAAAATAGTCTTTCTGTACCTAAAAATAGCAAGGCTTTAAAGTAAGCTCTCTCTACCTATTTTAAAGCTAGAAGTGAGTGATGGGTCCCACTGGGAAGCTGGGGACTTCCCTTTCCAGTGGTACTAAGTTCCATTTCTAGTTATGTAAGAACACAGGGCACTGGAATTTAAAGTAACAATTTTTTAGGGATTGAAAAGCTGTCACTGGCCCAGGACTAAACTTTATCCACATTTGGCTGAAGGAGGAGGAAACATTTTCCCTGTTAGGTTGATTGATTTAAAAAAAAAATGTGCATTTGAAGTTGAAATAATACCTGGGGAGATGGATTAGTGGGCAGATGGCTTAAGAGAGTTAGAATTGTATGACAAATTTATCTCATAGCTCTGCAGCTTACCATTTGGATGTCACTTTAACTTATATAGATACATATGGAGTATGTATGTATAAATGCAATGGCAAAGTGCAAACATTCCTAAGCAGTTGTGTCTAGAACCACAGCAGGCAAAGTATCTCCTTTTTGCAAATATACTTGTCATCTAATGTTGGGATCTTCTTAATTGAAAAGGGGATGTTTTTCTTTCAAGGAAAAAGTTTGGTTGAATGTTGACAAAAGTCTGGAGTGCATTATTCAGAGAGTGGACAAACTTCTCCAGAAAGAGCGTTTGCACAGTGATAGCTGTGAAGATGTTTTCCAGTGTGACATCAGCTGTACTAGTAAGAAAGGTAATCGGGATACTCGTGCCTACTGGATAAATCCAAAAGGCTTAGATGAGACCTCATCCTCACCACCATCATCCTCACCACCATCTTCAACCATATCATCCTCTGCATGCCATTCTCACAGAAACACAAGTGCGTATGACAGACACTGCTTTGCTGTATGTTGGCATATTTCTTAAATCTTTTAATTCATCTTTATGTCAAATTCTACATTTTTTAAATAGACAGGATACCAGACAAAGGGGCCTGGGTGAGTTTGGAGTGGCTAACCTTTGAAGTGAAATCCTGGCCCCACTGAAATCAATGGCAAAACTCCCATTGACTCCAGTGGGATCAGGATTTCACCCTTAATGTTTTGAGAGCTGAGATTCCAGATTTCAAATGAATAGAATGAATCTGGAAAGCATCATAGCCTGATATACTCAGCATATAGGTCAGGCTGTGGCAGTTATGCCAATACCTCATTACTTTTTCTTTTGGCATCAGCTTGCCTACTGCCTCAGGGCGATCCCAGTGTACCTTTTAAAAGATCAAATAAAACATGAAAGTGGCCCAGGCACTAATACAATGCTGATGAACAGAGCTGAGCTGCCAGAGTGTGATGCCAAATGAGAGTGCAGGAAAGATGGAAAAGAAGTACTGCTGGGTGAGAGGTTCCAGAAGAGTGAGCTAAGAACAGATAGGTGCATTAGGTTTTTAAGATGAGTATCAGAGTAGGTGTAAGTCTTAGGTGTCTGGATCTGTAAACAAAGGATCCTGTGGCACCTTATAGACTAACAGGCGTTTTGCAGCATGAGTGAATGTGGGTGAATGGTCTTCACCGGTGGCTGGTGTTGGAAGCATTTCCATAGCAGCAATATAGCAGCAGCAAGCAAGCTAGAGATAACGAGGTTAGTTCAATCAATCAGGAGAGGCAGTTGTTCTAGTGCACTGGTGGTGCAAAGGCAAAGGAGGAGAAACTGGTTCTGTTATTGGCAAGCCATTTAATCCTTTTTTGATGGTGTCTGATTTGCAGATGAACTGAGATGAGCTCTTTTCTTTCTTTTTCTTTTGAAGTTTTGTCCTTTGTTTTTTTGTTGCAAGGCCAGGAGGTGTGTGTGATCTGGAGGTTATTGTGTTCAGTGTGAGGTTCTGTGTTACAGGTTTTGTATATTGTTTTTTGTCCATTTATCCTTTGTCTTTTTTCCTGTCCCTTTATCCTTTGTACATCCAGTGATGTACATGGCGCATAGCACATGGCATAGCGGCATATATTGCATATATGGACCATCCACAGCCACTCATCATCATCCCCCCATCCTCATCCCCTGATCCACAGGTCCAGGCACACCCAGGCAGGCCAGTCTCGCCTGCCACAACCTGCCAACCGCATACATATTCACCCTGCTAACCACAAGCTGTAACACACACTCAGTAACCAAAGCAACCAAACCAACCCCAACTCTGCCAACAAACATACACACACACCTACACACCACACCATCACATCACCTAACACCATCAACCACATCATCACCATTCATTCACCTCACCACCACGTCCACCAATGCCATATATGAATAGCCATGCCATGCTGCTGCCCTCATCTACCTCACAAACTGGAAGCTCTCTAAGAAAAAAATAAATGGAAACAAAAAGGGAGGAAAAAAAAAAAATATAATAAAAAAAAGAAAAAAAACTTCACAACCCCACACAACACACACACAGATCTTGGTGGCCATCATGCAGCAAAAAAACTTCAGGACCAGACTTTCAAAGAAAGACTGAGAAACAGCTGCTCAGTCAAATTTGACACCATCATCCATCAGCTCAAAATTAAACAAAGAGACTTGGCTTGCCAATTATTACAGAACCAGTTCCTCCCTTGTTTTTCACACTCAAACAACTAGAACAGGGGCCCCATCCCCTGATTGAAAAAAACTCTCTTCTTCTTCTAGCTGCTTGCTTATATATATACCTGCCTGGAAATTTCCCCCACCACCACTGCAAAGAAGTGGTATTGGGTATTCACAGCAGCTGCTGCAAAACGTCTGTTAGTCTATAAGGTGCCACAGGATCCTTTGTTGCTTTTAAGATGAGTATGATATTTATCCTCATACTGATCTGCTCATCAAGTGAATGAGTATCTCTCAGGTGAATGAGGGACCTGGTGATGACTGAGGATAACATGCTCTTGTTCCTACCATTTATTTATGAAGGGCAGCAGCGTGTAGTGGACTGAGCACTTGACTAGGAGCCAGGAACTCTTGAATTCTACATCTGGCTCTGCCGCTGATTTGCTGTATGGCCTTGGGCAGGTCACTTATGCTTATTTTTTCAAGTCTGAGTACCTTAAAGTGAGGCAGTTAAATCTGTACGTAGGTACCTAAATCAAAGTGATCTGAATTTCAGAAGTGCCAAAGTCGTAGTTCCCACTGAAGTCAATGAGAATTTGAAAATCAAGCTACTTTGACCTACGTGGCTAAATACGCATTTAGGTGCCTACATACAGGCACCTTTGGAACATTTTGGCTGTAATCTCTTCAGGTGTCAGTTCACCCATCTGTAAAATGGCAGAGTAGGCAAAATGCTTTCAGGGGCCCTGAGGAATAGGGAAGGGCAAAGCACACTTACTAGTGGCCTCTGCAACACGTTTTGAAAATGTGTAGTGGGTGCTCCCTCTCACCCTTCCACTAGTGCAATTCTCCAGGCACCCTTTACCCCAACAGACTTACTGGCGGCCAGTCGGGGCTGTCAGTAGTGCTAGTAGTACGTCTGCTGATGGTTTTGTCCTGTTAGGAAGCATGAGGGAAGGAGGGGTTCCTGGCAAGTTTTCCCTCCTTACCACCAATGTGGTTGTTTGGGGCAGTTATAATATAGGGCCCAATCAAACTGCCTTTTCAGTGAGTTAAATGGCAGTTGGATCAGCCTTAAGTTGTAACTGTGAACTTATCTGTATATTAGCATGTATAAACTGACTGAAAATAATGCATGCAGCTATTTTAAAAGTAATTGTTGGTTTGCATGGTAAGGTTGCCTTAAAATTGGCTCAAGCATTTAAGCAAAGTTACGGTAATATTTGGTATCAAACTAATCAATCAGTCGGATTTTATAGTACAAGCATAAAACGTAGGAAAGAAAAGATCATTCTAGTCTATTCTCCTGCTAGTGCAGCTGTAAACTAAATAACACTATCAAAACTATAGGTTTAATTGGTGCAAAATATATTGTAAATAAATAATGCCTTAAGCATGTGAGTGAGAGCAATTCTTAAACTAATCCTACTTTGAAGCTCCATTTTAGGTTTACAAATTTTCTACCCTTGCAAGTTTTCATGATGATCATTTTCAAAGAACAGATCAAGCAGTGGTTAGTCTCAGAAAAGGTCATTTGGGTTTTGAACATTTCCATGTTTCATACTCTGTGGTATTTCATGCCTCTTCCTTCCACTATTTTTGCATACCTGTGACTTCATGTTCATTCCACTATTAATATTTTAGTACAGTAAGAGAACTTAAAAACTAAACAACATTTGTATTAAAAATTAACTTTTTAACAGCATATGGTATAGAATTGAATGTCTGTTACATATGATTTGCTGAATGTTCTAAATTGCCGAGTTTTTTCCTGAGAATATCCTACATTTCTGGGTATTTTGTATTAATAAGCTATCATATTAGAATTGTTTGAGTGTTTTCTTTCCGCTTCAGTTATTTGAGCATCAGAACAACAATTACATAAATTGATATTTGCTTAAATAATATATATGAAGGGAACATGTGAATGTATATGCCATTAAGATCTATGGATCCAAGGTAATTTGTAAATATAACTTTAAAATAGTCTTAGTAGAGAAGACTACTTAGTAGACCTCTCACACTGATTGCTTTATAGCACACAGGAGCTGGAAGGTGGACTCCTTTAACTTATTGATCATATATGTTAAATAGAGAGCATTTTAGTAAAATATATTGCTCTGTTTTAGAGTGATCTAGTAACAAATGTGTGTGGCAATATATTCTGTTTATTCACTCATTGAACCTTTCCTGGCCACTTATTGGTTGAGAACAGTAACATGATGAGTCAATAAATTTCAGTGTGCACACTTGTGCTCAACTCATTAGGTGTCTCATGTGAATAAATTCAGTGTTAACATTCGGAGTACTGAAACCTGAAGTTTTCCAAAACACGTTTTGGATTTTTAATTAAAAGAACTAGAGAGAAACTGGTGTAGCTGTGGATGAAATGTGGTCAGAAGTCATGGCCATGCAGGAAGATTTATGTCAAAACAGTTTTAGAACAGCCCTTTTCTTTAAAACGGTGCCTACAGCTTTTAATATTGCTTCACCCACTTCTACTCTGGATCTTAACATTCATTTCATATGAAAATGAACTTAGATGCATCTCCTTACCGTTTTGTCCAGCAGAAAATATCTGTAGCCATCTGGAACTCTACCACCATCCTCACCCCAAAACAACCTCCTCCCTACAACCTGCTCACTTAAACCACACCATCAGGAATAGCTGACGTAAATATGCCCTGAAGGTGCATGAACTTGGATGCTGTTAGACGAGGGAATACAGCAAGTTCCAGAGTTGTGGGCACTCTGCCAGGAATGCCCTTCCCCTGTCTCCCAGTTGTATAAATCTGTCAATCTGAGTGTTGATCCCAGCTGTAAGATTATGAGGAGAGAAGCAGTTTCTGAAGTAGCCTGGACCCCAGCTGTTCCATAGGTCAAAACCAACTACTTGAATTGTACCAGAAATGAATTGGAAGCCACTGCAAATAAAGTGCCTGACAGCACTTTGTAGACAGCACTATGTCAGCTTCGCCCATCAACATAGATACCTCCTCTCAGGGAGGTTGGTTAACTACGCTGACAGAAGAAACTCTCCCTTTGGCATAGGAGCCTCTTCACATACAGAACTACAGTAGTGCTGTATGTGAAGTCAAGCCCTCAGAAGCATCACATTTCCTTGACTGACATGCATCTAGAATAGAAATACCCTCCTTTCTGTAAGTACTTGTGTGGGAAACATATTTAATTTATTTAACCATGACCATTGGCTAGAGATTAATAATAATTCAGGATTAAAGAAACAAGAAAAAAACCCAAACAGTTCTAAATTTGGTGAAAGTGGCATGGTAAAGCACTGTTGAAAGTATTTTCCATGCTTATTCTAAGGGTGAATTGTTGTGAAGGGAAACATTGTCTGAAACAGTGAAAGGAGAGACTTATCCAGAAAGCTGAAGAAATATTTTAGAAGTAAAATGTTGCAGTAGACTCGGATATTTGCTTCTTCGAGTGATTGCTCATGTGTATCCCACAATAGGTGTGCGTGTTCTCCATGTGCACTGGTGCTGGAAGTTTTTCCCCTAACAGTACCCGTAGGGGAGCGCCCCAGTGACCCCTGGAGTGGCACCTCCATGTCGCGGTATATGGGGCGCTGCACGCTCCCCCCACCCTCAGTTCCTTCTTGCTGCCAGTGAAGGTGCTTTGGAACTGCTCTGCTCCAGCTTTGCTGTAGCT
This sequence comes from Mauremys reevesii, assembly GCF_016161935.1. NCBI lineage: Eukaryota > Metazoa > Chordata > Testudines > Geoemydidae > Mauremys > Mauremys reevesii. Next base: position 122,763,847 of record NC_052623.1, read on the forward strand.
CGTTCCCAAAACTGTTTGTTCATTCAGTGGATGGTACCTGTAATTAATTAGTTAGTTTAGTTTAGCTAGAGTGCCCTGGCCGGAGCGTCCCCCGGGTTTTAAGTCGTGCGACACTTGTAGGCGTTCTATGCCACTGAGTGATCCGCACGCGGACTGTCCGCAGCGTTTGGGAGAAACCCCTCTCAGTGATCGCTGCAAGATTTGCAAGTCGTTTAAGCCTCGGACCAAGAGAGAAAGGGACATTAGGCTCCGGGCTATTCTGATGGAGTCGGCGCTGACCCCGGCTCCAGCGCACCGCTCCAAGTCAGCACCGGGCACTGCGATGTCAGTGCGTGGTGACCCTTCGGTGCCATTGATTAGTCGGCACTGCTCCCTGTCCACGGGGCACACCAAGAAGGCTAGAAAGAGGCCTTCTTCACTGCAGCACCGGACTAAACCGGGACAGAGGCTAGACCATGTTGAGCAGTCCTCAATCCCCACTGGCCACTAGGCCTCCGACTCAAGTCAGGCGGAGTAGCCCGGATCTCCGGGTGCCCTTGATGCAGGAGGCTCTGCAAGTGGCCCGGGACCTTAAGTCCATGTTGGTACCAGGAGCACCGCCGATGTCAGCCCCGTGCTCCAGTGGCAAGCCGCCGCTGGGATCTCCGCAGTCACCCCCAGCTCGGTACCGGTCTCAGTTGAGGGAACGTTCCTGACACAGTTCGCCACCCAGCAACCATTCAGGGCAAAGTCCACGTGGATCGCCCTCGACGCCCACCAGGCTGTCTGGTTGGGTTCTGTCGACCGAGACTCTAAGCACCAATCTGCCTCGAGGAGCGAACGCTGACGGGACCAAGGCAGACATTGCCAAAGGTCCTCGTCTCGGAGGGATTTTCGTAGCCGGTCATGGCACGGATGTCGATGTCGTTCCCGTTTGGCGTCCCGCTCCAGAACCCCGCCATGGCACCACCTCCGCAGTCCCGGTCATCGATCGCTGGAGCTGATCGCGGAGCAGCTGTTACCAATGGTACTGGTCCTCCACATCAGGATCGCAGTCCCATGGTCGGCATCACTCCCGGCGTCGCAGCTCCTCCTGGTCCGTGGACAGAGACAGGTCGTATGTCAGCCTGGCCTCCCTTCGTAGTCATCCATCGATGGGCCCCATGGCTGGCCCAATGGTACCAGTGGGCACCATGGCCTCCTACGCAGCCCCCGGTGAGGGCTTGCTCAGTGGCCGGAGCCTCAGAAGGACCATTGGCCTCCCTCTCCAGACCTCCGAGGAAGGAGTCGGTGAGATGTGCATCCTTGGCACCATGCCCAGAGACCGACCAGGTGGTGGACCTTCCGGTGCCAGTGGACACCAAAATACCGTGCTGGCCTCCTCGCCCTCCCCGGATGAGGTGATTATGCCCCTGCCTCCCTCTGTTCCACGGGATGACTTTAGGGCCCACCAAGAACTCTTAAAAAGGGTGGCATCAAGCCTCCACCTCCAAGCAGAGGAGATGGAGGAGCCTTCAGACACCTGGTTTAATGTGCTGTCCTCTTCGGCACCAGGCAGGGTGGCCTTCCCTCTCCATGAAGGGGTGGCAAAAATGTCAAATGTCCTGTGACAAACACCAGCCTCAGTGGCCCCCAACTCCAAGAGAGCAGAACGCAAGTATTTTGTACCCACCAAGAGGCATGAATACCTATACACCCACCCTGCTCCTAACTCCCTGGTGGTCTAGTTGGTCAACCACAGGGAGCGGCAGGGCCAGCCAGTCCCTACCCCGAAAAGTAAAGATTTGCGGAAGCTGGTCTCTTTTGGAAGGAAAATGTATTTATCCTCGAGCTTCCAGTTACGGGTGGCGAACCACCAGGCTCTCCTGGGCTGGTATGAATTCAATCTGTGGGGCTTCCTGCCCAAGTTCAAGGACTTCCTCCAGGAGCGCGACAGGAAGGAGTTCAAAGCACTGGTGGAGGAGGGTACAGTGGCTGCCAGGGCAACCCTGCAGGCAGCTTCGGATGCAGCAGTCTCAGCCACGCAGTCCATGGCCTCAGTGGTGTCCATGAGAAGGGCGTCGTGGCTCCTGCTCTCTGGGCTGTCCAGCAAGGTGCAGACCTCCCTGCAGGACCTCCCAGATAACGACAAAGCTCTGTTTGCGGAACAAACAGATACAAAGCTGCATGGCCTGAAAGACTCCCGCACGACTCTCCAGACTCTGGGTCTCTATGTTCCGGCTCTGGCTAAACTTAAGTTCAAGCCGCAGCAGACTCCTGCTCAGGCCCACCACCCAAAATATGAGACCACTTATAAGAAGTCGCGGGACTATAAGAGGCTTCCACAGAGGCAGTCTCGCCCTGTCCCCCAGCCTGGGTCCTCCAAGGGCAAGCAAGTGGGGGAAAAGGCGGTTTTGATGGGACACCTGGGGGCGCCCCGCCGGTTCTCATCAGGGATCCACCCCCAATAAAGCGTCCCTTCTCCGAACGGTTGTGTGCGTTCCTCCCAGAGTGGTCCTCAACACCATCTCCCGGGGCTACACCCTCTGGTTTACTTCCTCCCCGCCCAACCATCCTCTGTCCTGTCCCTCCTCGCACTAGGCTCTGCTCAAGCAGGAGGTGGGGCGGCTCCTTGGCCTAGGAGCGGTGGAAGCAGTACCTGGGGAGTTCAAAGTCAAGGGATACTACTCCCGCTATTTCCTTATCCCAAAGGCCAAAGGGGGCTCAGGCCCATCTTGGACCTGTGACGCCTAAACCAGTACATGGTGAAGCTCACGTTCTGCATGGGTCTCCCTGGCCTTCATCATTCCCTCCCTGGATCCTGGGGACTGGTACACTGCCCTTGATCTGCAGGATGCATACTTCCACATTCATATTTTCGAGGGGCATAGCACGAGTGGTCCCTCCACCCAGAGGTGGTGCACAGACTTTGCCAAGTGTGGGGAACTCCCCAGGTGGATCTGTTCATGACTCGGCAGAACTGTCGCTGTCCCTGGTTTTGCTCCGGGGGGGCTGGGACAGGGCGCTATCTCCAGTGCCTTCCTCCTGTCCTGGTCAGGCCAGTTTCTCTATGCCTTTCCCCCGTTCCCGCTGATCAGCAAGGTCCTGGAAAAGATAAAGATGGACAAGGCCCGGGTCCTTCTGATTGGCCCGGCATGGTCCAGACAGCATTGGTACGGGACCCTCACGGGCCTGCCAGTCGCCCTGCTGTGGCTGTTGCCGTCCCGCCCGCACCTGCTCTCCCAGGACCAGAGCCACCTCCTCCACCCCAACCTAGCGGCACTACACCTCACGGTATGGCTGCTCAATGGTTAGGTAGGGAGGAGAGGATGTGCTCGGAAGGGGTTCAGCACATCCTGCTAGAAAGCAGGCGGCCCTCCATGCGCCAAGCCTTGTTGGCAAAGTGGTATCGGTTTTCCAGATCGGCGAACGAGTGGAGTGTTTCCCCGGGGGCTGCCCCGATCCAGCTTATCCTGGACTACCTCCTTCACCTTAGAGCCCAGGGCCTGGCGCTCTCGTCAGTCAAGGTGCATCTGGAGGCCATATCGGCCTTCCACCTGCCAGTGCAGGGCCACCTGGTATTCTCCCATGCTATGACTGGCCAATTCCTTAAGGGGTTGGATCGTCTCTTTCTGTATGTTAGGCCTCCAGTCCCGCAGTGGGACCTAAAATTGGTGTTGGCCCGTCTCACGGGGCCCCTGTTTGATCCACTAGCCATGTGCTCCTGGCCACACCTCTCGTGGAAGGTGGCCTTCCTGGTTGTGATCATGTCGGCTAGGCAAGTCTCAGCGCTCAGGGCCCTGACCTCCAAGCTTCCATACACGGTGTTCCATAAAGATAATGTCCAGCTCCGCCCACACCCCTCGTTCCTCCCAAAGGTGGTCTCCGCCTATCACATGCATCAGGACATTTTTCTGCCAGTCCTCTGCCCCAAGCCCCATGCGCCCAGTGAGGAGTGCCGCCTCCACACGCTGGATGTGAGACGGGCTCTGGCTTTCTACCTGGAGCGGACTAAGCCATTCAGAAAGTCCTCGCAACTGTTTGTTGCCTCGGCTGAGCGCATGAAAGGTCAGTCGATCTCCACTCAACAGCTTTCCATCTGGATCACCTTGTGCTTCTGTACCTCTTATGACCCGGCGGGAATCCCTCCACCACCAATTGAGAAGGTGCACTTGACTCGGGCGCAGGCCTTGTCGGCTGCCTTGTTGGCCCACGTCCCCATCCAGGACATTTGTAGGGCTGCGACGTGGGCTTCAGTTCATTCGTTCACCTCGCACTATGCGATCGTCTCCCAGACCAGGGATGACGCCAGGTTCGGCAGAGCTGTGCTCCGTCACGAGAATTTGTGAACTCCTACCCACCTCCAACAGATATAGCTTGGAATCACCTATTGTGGAATACACATGAGCAATCACTCGAAGAAGAAAAGACAGTTACCTTTTCCATAACTGGTGATCTTCAAGATGTGTTGCTCATGTCTATTCCACATCCCGCCCTCCTTCCCCTCTGTCAGAGTTGTCTGTCAAGAAGGAACTGAGGGTGGGGGTAGCCCACAGCGCCCCTTATACCGCTCCATGGAGGCGCTGCTCCAGGAGTTGCTGGGGTGCTCCCCTATGGGTACTGCTAGGGGAAAAACTTCCAGCACCAGTGCATGTGGCGAGCACGCACACCTATTGTGGAATAGATATGAGCAACACATCTCGAAGAACACCAGTTACGGAAAAGGTAGCTGTCTTTTCTAGCTCAGGCGGTAGTCCCCAGGACCACTATTGAATTTGGTATTCTCCTCTATTATCTGCTTCCTTGACTAATAATTCTTGACATTACCATGACACAAGTTTCAGGTTTGTTAATCTACTAAACTAATATTGAATATTTCAGGACACGTTGTGACTGGGGTTATTAAACTTTGACTATATTCCTTTCTGAGGGCTCAATCCTCCCATTGAAGGCAGTGCAAAACTCCCACAAGCTTCAGAGTGGAGTATGTTTGGGCCTTTGATATACGCCCAATACTGGTCAGAGTGAACAGATTTATAAATTGTACAACACAAACTAAATATTATGAAATAGCAGAGTAGTGATTCTCATTACTGTTGCAGTCTGAGTGCATCAATGTTACTGTTACTTTCTGTTAAGTGCTCTGGTACTTTAAATTTATTGCTGATCTTTTGCTGTTCTGTTTTAGCTGCCTTACTGCAAGCTTATTCTACAGTTGCACTGAACCAGTGGTTCTCAAACTATGGTCCGTGGATTGGTGGTCTACGGAACACTTGCTGATGGTCCACAAACAGCAGGCTGGTCTCATGGTACTGGCTTCTCCTCCCTTTTTTCAACTGCCAAATCAAATTTAAAAAGCAGTTAAAATGCTTACATGGGGAAATAATATTAGGGAAGCAATTGCTGTAGTTGCCACATGGTGGTTATGTGATCATGAGTAGTGGGGGAGAGGTGGTCCACATAATCATACTGGGAGGAGAGGTAGTCCATGAGGCAATATCTCTGTTAAGTTGTGGTCCACTCTGTGGAAAATGTTTGAGAACCTTGCATTGAGCATTTGAGTTGCTTATGTTGAGACTGTGTTGCTGCTCCTTAATCATGCATGTTGCACCTCCATTTCTGTGCAGATTGCAGCCCCCCTCCTGAAGAGTCCAGCCCAGGTATGTGCGTTTTCCATTCATGGCTTCTGCAAATTGCAATTTTTGTTTGTATTTAACAGTGAAACAAGTGTTTTGCTGATGTGTTATCTAATACTGCATTGGAAAGATGTGCAAGGAAAAGTGTTATTTTTCTCCAGTCAGTCCCTTTTTACCAAATAAAAACATGGTAGGAGGAAGACATGGAAGAAGAAATAGCTACAAGTATCGCTTAACTTCTATAAACACATACTGTCTCACCATGAAATCTGATAGGTTATTATTTCCTAAAGAGACATGGAACAGGCTCACTGTAGAGTCTGGTAGCTTTATATGTTGATAGATGAGAAATGGTCAGTGACATTACCTTTAATTTCTCTTGTTGCCAAGTTCTAGTAAATTGATTTGAGGAGTACTAACGTAGGACCTGTTCCAAAGGCCATGGATATCAATTGTTATCTGATTATTGATTTCAATGGACCTTAGATAATGCTGTTTATTGGGTGCTACATTTAGTATTCTCAATGGGCATTAGGAAATGGAGCAATCTGATTGGATGATAGAGGGTAAGTAATTGCTTTGTGGGTGTGCCACAGCATTGTAGGCCATTGGAAACCTAACTTTCAGAACACAAATTTGAAATAGTTTGATTTCATTGTCTACCTCTCCTCCTCACAACACCACCGACTATTCACAGTCTCTAAATTATTCTGCTTAAATATTGCCTCTGTCTCATATTAAACTGCTCTCTCTCCTATTGGAGATCAGTCTGGGAGTGGCATAGAGTCAACATCGATGTTATTAGGTCAACACAGTGTCAGTGTAGATACTGCACAGCTTACATCAAATGTTGCTGGCTTTCAGAAGCCATCCCACAATTCCCCACACTGACAGTTCAATTGGTGCAAAGTGTAGGCGTGCACAAATGATGTAATTATTGCAGTGGCTGGATGCCAACATAAATTAGGTCAACTTAATTTTGTAGTGTAGACATACCCAATTCAGAAAAGCAATTAAGCATGTACCTAACTCTCATTGAAGTCAGTGGGACTTGAAGGCATGCTTAAATACATTATTGAATATGGATGGACTTGAGCCCTGCTTTGCTGAATCAGGGGCTAAACACAGGTCAGCACTTGAATGAATAATCTGGTTTTCAGAGTTGCTGAGAACCTGCAGCTCTCCCAGAGTTAAATTGCAGCTTCATGTGCCCAGTACTTTGATATATGACCCTACCTTTACTGCTGTATTCTCTTTACTGCTGTGGAAAAGGAAGATATAAACTTTAAAAACAAAACACTCTCTCACAACTTTCCCTCTGTACACCTCCGTGTGCGCACATTAACTTAAATAGACTTTCCAGGGACAAAAGCAATAGGGCTTGTGTGCAGTAGTCCTGAGTGGCACTATTATATGTCTTAATAGGTCATTTCAGTATCTAATTTCTGTGCTCCATGGCCCATCATCACAGCCTCTCAGCTATAGAAGCTCTTTCTCTTCCTCCCTTATGCAGTGTTTTTCAGCCTTGGCTGCATTCTTTTTATCTCATTATTTCCATAGGTTCTTCCCTATGGAAAGCAAAATGTCCCTGGAGGTCTCTCCCATTCAGGCCTTCCTCCTGGCTTCCTAATAGCAATAAGAAAAATAAAAAAGACACACATGGAGCCAAATCCTGACATCCTTTACCAAGCAAGGCTGCCATTGACTTCCATGGGTACTGTCTCTTAGTGAGGACTCTGAGATTTGGCCTTCAGTCTGAACTTTCAGTAGTAATTTTAACAAAAGGGGGGGGTATTTATAAACAAAATAAACAAATGGTAACTTTGAACTTTTTTTGACCAGATCTTCAGCTGCTGTAAATCAGCGTAATTGTCCCTCTCACGTCCCTCCACACCTCCATTTACTTTGAAAGTTATATTGATTTCAGTGGACCTATGATGATTTACGCTAGCTATGGGTTTGCCTGTCACCAGATTGGGCACCTCCCGAGCGTTGTGGCCTGGGATCATGCTCATGGGCCTTCTTAGACTCCGACATCCTTTTTGCCATTCACAGTCCCCTTCTTGGGATCTGGGTTTATTCAGATAAAATAAACTAAAAAGTAAAACTCAGAGCCCCAAAACAAAATCCATCCATGTTACCCTCTTGTTAGGTCATTCCCAGGCCTCAGTCTCACTCATTCCTCGCTGTCTGTGATCTCCTGAGCATCTCTGCACTTCACTGCAGCCTCCTGCTGCTCTTTCTAGGGAAATCACCTTATCCATACCCAGATGTGGCCTCTTAATAATCAGAATTGGTTGGCCCCAACCCTCCAGCCCTTCAGGGACAAGCCATCCTATTAATTGTCCCATAGAGTATGTATTGCCATTAAAGTGTTCTGGTGATTTCATAAAATGTAAGAGCAGAGCTTAAGTGGATTGTGTTGTCACAACAGAATTAAAGTACCTGACAGTGTTTCAAATCTTTTATTTGTTTTAAAGAATATATAGTTCCAACAATAAAATCCTGTTAAGAATATTGTTAAAGAAAACACAAACAAAAACCCGATTGAAGAAAGTGAATATATGAGTACTATAGACAATTTATTTTAAAACTGCCAGTGGATCCAGTCCTGATGTGAATCTGTCAGTTACTATTCCTTTCCTCTTTGTTTATAGTCAGTTGCTGATGTCAGATTTCTTTAATTTACATGCGTGGCATCTCTCCTCTCAGATTAGAGGGAAAAGCAATGTCACACTGTTAAATGACAAGATTTGAATTTCATTATTGATGTTCCAAGCCATAAATAAAATATACCAATAGAGGAAAGGTTAGCGCACTCCAACAGAGCTACGAAAGTTTCCGTTACGTAATAGCTGAACCTTGGAAAATAATCCAAGAATTGCATTATCTTTCTGAATCCTGTTTTTATAATGCTACTGATTTACAGTTTGATTGAAAACAGGTATCCATGTCTTTTTTTTTTTAATGGATTTGTTGACAAAGACCTATAATAATTTTGAATTGTAACTCCCCCTGGATTATTTAGAAAGTTAAATATTGCCATGTATTGGAGTGGCTACATTCTAGAAGATATTTTCCATTCTTTTTATCCTTTTATACAAAGCTCTTTAAAGCAAATAACGAGAAATAATTTCTTTAAAATAACCTGAATTTTGTTTTCTGAGGGTTCAGAGTTCCAGATTAGGGCATTTGATTAATTTGGAAAAAGTGTATGATAGAGAATAAAAGACAAGCTGTAATTCTTTGTTAGCTCTTCTGAGCTACTAAAGTAAGGTACTTTAATTATATGCAGTGGAACAGAGCCAAATAACTTTCCTTCATTTAGTTTATTAGATTATCTATCTACTGCATAGGACAGAGGTTTTAAAAGCACCCTAATGCTGGACTTGTCATTTATGATGTTTCTGTTAGCAAGTTTCCATAACTTCCCTCTTTGGATGGTTATCAGGGAAAATTGTATTGTTGTTGGCTCTTAACCATAGACTTCAATTGAAGTCCTGAACAGCTTCCTGTCAGAGGCCTGAAATGATCCTGTTCTTGCATGATTCTGATCCGTACATCACCTTGTATGGTGTGGCCAGTTAGTCCGGTGGTGGTATGACTTCCATTTTTGGACCGTACTGTATGTTAAAAATAAAACTGATTTAAATAGCAGTTTTCCCTTTTTAAATTTCTATTTTTTAAAAGACCAAAAGCAGAACACCTTTCTACCCTGTCTTGTACTATGGAAAAAGTTTTGACAGGGTCTGATTAACTTTTTTCATGGAATGATGAAAGTAGGCTTAAAAAACTGGAGGATGGTTAAGATGTGGGGGGAGGGAAGGAAGTAGAATAATGGAAAAACTGAACTACTGGGGCTTTTTATGGTACATGAGCTTGAGAGGAAGGATGGTGCAATGGTTAGGGTACTAGCATGGGAATCTGGAAACTTAGGTTCAGTTCCCTGCTCTGTCACTGGCTTCATGGTGACCTTAGGGAAATCACTTAGTCTTGCTGTAAAATGGGGATAATAGGACTTCCCTACATCACAGGGGTGTTATGAGGATAAATACATTGACGATTGTGAGGGGCTCAGATGCTGTGGTGCTGGGGGCCATGTAAGTACCACACAAGGGTAAAATAGATTTAGGAGAAACCTTTTTGACACCAAGGAGCAGAAGAAAATTAGTAGCAATTAGCTACACTGTGTATCTGTTACAGAATACAATTCGGCTTTCTTTCCTCCTATCTTCCTCCCCTTGAATAGTGCTTTATAAATCAGTTAGTCTGCTGCCTGCTCTCTGTAGGCAAATATGGCAGCTAGTATATGCTCATGAATATCCACTACCCCAGCCTTACACAGGAGAGCCTTCTTTACTGTTCTGTTGTAATAACAATTCTTTTAAGCACATTACAGTATGGTGCTGAATAGCACTGGAAATAAATGGGCCAGCCAGGAAAAATAAGCTGCTATTAGACTATGCTAAATGCCTGTTATCAATAGTGTTCTACTTTAAATTGAGCCAGAAAGTTTCTTAGGACAATGGCTTTAACATTTTGTTCTTTTTCAAAATAAAAGTATTTAAAATGTCTTTTTAATTTTTTTTTTAACCAGGTGAATGGAGTGAGGCTCTTTACCCCTTGCTGACAACGCTCACGGACTGTGTAGCCATGATGAGTGACAAGGCAAAGAAAGCTATGGTCTTTTTGTTAATGCAAGATAGCGCTCCTACAATAGCTCTGTGCCTGAGCCTTCAATATCGCAGGGATGTTGTCTTCTGCCAAACTGTAAGCAAGAAAGTTGCCTGATATGATTACAGTTAGACTTGTGGTGGGTTTTTAAGAGTCTGAGAGATTAATGTGGTTAGAACTGATAATATTTTATACTTATTGTCTTAACAGCAGTGTAGAAATCAAATGCAGCCTCCCCTCTTGTGCACCGAAAAATAGTACTGCATATAGGTATCTACCAATAAAATGAATTGTCTGCCATCTCTGTCCTGTATATTCATTTAAAAATTATGCTAATTCAGTAGAGTTGTTAATTAATCACAGTTAATTCATGCGGTTAATTAATAAAAATTAATCGTGCTTAAAAAATTAATCATGATTCATTGCAGTTTTAAACGCACTGTTAAACAATAGAATACCAATTTAAATTTATTAAATATTTTGATGTTTTTCTATATTTTCATATATATTGTATTCTGTATTGTCATTGAAATCAAAGTGTATATTGTTTTTATTACAAATATTTGCACTGTAAAATGATAAACAAAAGAAATAGTATTTTTCAATTCACCTCATACAAGTACTGTAGTGCAGTCTCTTTGTCGTGAAAATGCAATTTACAAATGTAGATTTTTTTTTGTTACATAACTGCACTCAAAAACAAAACAATGTAAAACTTCAGCGCCTACAAGTCCACTCAGTCCTACTTCTTGGTCAGCCAATCACTAAGACAAACAAGTTTGTTTACATTTAAAGGAGATAATGCTGCCCTCTTCTTATTTACAATGTCACCAGAAAGTGAGAACAGGCATTTGCATGGCACTTTTGTTGCTGGCATTGCAAGGTATTTACATGCCCAATATGCAAAACATTCATATGCCCCTTCATGCTTTGGCCGCAATTCCAGAGGACATGCTTCCATGCTGATGACGCTCATTTAAAAAAAATGCATTAATTAAATTTGTGACTGAACTTCTTGGGGGGAGAATTGTATGTCCCCTGCTCTGTTTTACCCACATTCTACCATATATTTCATGTTATAGTAGTCTTGGATGATGACCCAGCACATGTTGTTCATTTTAAGAACACTGTCACTGCAGAACTGACAAAACACAAAGAAGGTACCAATATGAGATTTCTAAAGATAGCTACAGCACTCAACACAGGGTTTAAGACTCTGAAGTGCCTTCCAAAATCTGAGCGGGATGAGATATGGATCATGCTTTCAGACGTCTTAAAAGAGCAACACTCCAATGCAGAAACTACAGAATCTGACCCATCAAAAAAGAAAATCAACCTTCTGCTGGTGGCATCTGACTCAGATAATGAAAATGAACATGTGTCGGTCCACTCTGCTTTGGATGGTTATTGAGCATAACCCGTGATCAGCATGGACGCATGTCCCCTGGAATGGTGGTTGAAGCATGAAGGGACATATGAATCTTGAGTGCATCTGGCACATAAATATCTTGCGACACTGGCTACAACAGTGCCATGAGAACACCTGTTCTCACTTTCCGGTTACATTATAACAAGAAGCAGGCAATATTATCTCCTGCAAATGTAAATAAACTTGTTTGTCTAAGCAATTGGCTGAACAAGATGTAGTACTGAGTGGGCTTGCAGACTCTAAAATTTTACATTGTTTTATTTTTGAATGCAGTTATATTTTGTACATAAAAAACAAACAAACAGAAGCGGTGGAGGGAGAAGAAAATATGATCAGCAAAACATTTCTTCCTGACCTGCAATACATTATTGCCTGCATCAAGTGCAAAACTGACCAATATGATTTTTAATATGTTACTTAAAGCAGGGCTCCAAAATGTATCAGATATCAGTGGAAGGATTTGAGGAGGAGGGAACCAACAATGTCTAAGGCTATGGCTCTGTCATAGTCGAAGGTGTAATTTGAAGTTTGCGTAAGCATACATGCACTATCTAGCTAGCACAGCTAAAAATAGTAGTGAAGTCATGACTGCATGGGCTATTACAAGCCCTTCTGGGTCCCCTGGGCATGCACTCATGCTGCATGCACAGCAGCTTGTGCTGCCACATCTTTGCTGCTATTTTTAGTGAGATACCCACTGTAGCTTAATCTAGCTATGTGTAGCTGAGCTGCAGTCACACCTCTGACTGCAGTGTAGACATGGCTTTAGGGTAATTCCCTGGAGAGGTGTCCAGCTCCCAACCCCAGCTGCTTGGAAAGGTGAGGGTGCTTGGATTTCTACTCAAGTGCTGTCCCTGAGCCCTGCTTGGGGGCTCAGACTTTCATGTCTGCCTCTGACTAGAAGATGTCTGATAAATTTGAAGGGCTTCCCACATGTCTGTCTGCTGAAAGACAGAAGGAGCTTTCACACTCTCTTCTCTCACCTGATCAAGCCCATCTACGTTACCGCTTAAGTTGATCTAACTTATATCACTCAGGGGTGTGAAAAAGTCACCCCCCGATCGACACAAATTAGATTGGCCTAAACGCTGTCTACACCAGTGCTATGTCGGCAGGAGAGCATCTCCTACTGACATTGCTTCTGTGCTTCACAAAGGTGGAGTAATTATACTGATGGGAGGGCGCTCTCCCGTCGGTATAGTGTGTCTTCACCACATGTGGTACAGCGGTGCAGCTGCACCAATGTAGCAATGTAGTGTAGACTTGCCCATAGTCTCCTGACTACTCTGTGCCTTCTGCCCTCCTCCTCTGGCTTCTATTTTCCAGGATCTTCTCCCTCTGTGAATAGCTCCAGAGCCTGTCTCTGCTGTTTCTCCTAGCTTTCCCAAACAACAGCAGAGTGAAACCGACATGATGATTATTAGTTTTGCTGCTGCCCTTGAGGTTTTGAATAGTAGAAATGAAAACTTGATGGGAGTCAGTTTTCACTCAGCTGCAGCTTGGCATAGCTCTTAGCAGGAGCAGCAGCACGGGTACTGGAGCAATCTCCCTGCTGACTCAGGTAGATATTTCCTCTAGGGTTCAGTTTCAGATGTCTGAGTATTGGTTCACATTTGCTACAATTGGGTGCCATAATATTTTAAATTAAAGCTTAAATTTTGAGTAATTGATACTTACTTTCCTCCTATTCACCAGGGAAAGCTGACAACTTGCCATTGGTGAGTAGGCAAGTAGATTATTCTATGCCCTGTCATAGTCACACAGTCTTTGCTTAAACACATCAGTGCTCCTTGACATCAGCTAAATTGTAGGAATATTCTGCTAACTCACTACACACCATAGAACAAACATACTCAAATTCTCCTTACAGATATTCCTTATGATTTTAAATCTTTTTGCTCTAATTATACTTTGTCTAATAACCTCAAATCATCAAGTTTAATTTTACAGTAACTGTTATTTAGTTTAAATAGTTCAAACAGCCCTTAGCAATCCTCTTTCAGGTGAAATGATCCCCAAAGGAATTTCCATATGAGGATCAATTCAGAGACTATTTTATACAAAAAGCATTTGATAATATGGGCAATTTCTGTAAACCACTCGCTGCTCTGTGTTTTGAATACAAAAAAATTCCCCCTCATAAATCAATCATTTCCTTCGGCTTAATTCTGCAGTGAAATCATAATCCAGTGTTAGTGGCATCAGTCAGTTGCATTGGAAATTACTTTGTTACAAACACGGAATTAAGATCCACCACAGTATTGGGACCTGATCCTGAGAAGTGCTCAGACCAGCTGCTTCTGCTGAAGTCAGCAGGTGTTCACAACACTACAAGGAAATGTTTGCATAAAAAAACAGGCATTGTAGCCTTTAAACTTTTTTTAAAATGTCAGTGGAATAATTTCTGTTAATATTAAATCTAAGTTTCAGAGTTAAAACTAGTTGTGTCTTTTACGCCTGTAATTGAAATTGTTTTCCAAGGAAATCTTGGAGATTAATTAATAAAACTTAGATTCTAATACAACTGGTCATGTGAATAAAACTAATAGACCTGAAGGCAACAGGAATCCCTGTAAGTCTAATAAAATATTTCCCATTTTTTTATTAATATTTCTCTTGAACTGTGAGGAAGGAGTGTCACTTCTAAAGAAAAAGAATATCAGTTTGACAGCTGTTACAGCATCTCTTAGAAACTACAATGCTTTCATTTTGGATTAGAGACCCACATTTTCTAGTTATTTTACTTTTGCATTTCTTCTCTTCTGTAGCTGACAGCTCTTATTTGCGGTTTCATTATCAAGCTGAGGAACTGCCTGCATGATGATGGATTCCTAAGGCAGCTCTACACCATTGGTCTGCTGGCGCAGTTTGAAAGCCTTTTGAGCACATATGGTAAAGTCACTCTGCATGGGACATTGTTTATGAATTGACAGTTTCAGCTTAATATAGGCCACAGTTGCAAAATGAGTGTGCAGCATTTGGAATAATCTGCAGTTCAGCAACAAAAAAGAATTTTGAACTGAACCATAAAACAAAATTATAGTTTAAATATTTATTCAGCCCCTGAAATAGAAGCTTTGTATTTCTTTCATTTAAATGATTTATATTTCATAAAATAAGACTGTGGTTACTTGATCAAACTTGTTCTTTTCTGAAGAGAAATGGAATTAAACTCCAACCAAGTTAAGAGGAACTACTTGCAAAAAATACAATTTGCAATTTCTTGAACCTCCTTAAATACATAATAGAGAGACTGAAGAGGTATTAGGAGTATGACTCTATGAATAAATCCAGATCCACTCATACTACTGTGCAGTATGGAATTAATGCTTTTTGAGCTGATGACAAATTGACAGAATACCGTGCTTATGGATATGACCAGCCTCTGAAGCATTTACTAACATTATTTATCAATGGAAAAAACCATAAAGTATACTTTAAGGTTGTAGCCACGGATGTGTTTTCCATCTTTACCAAGATTCATAAAGCCAATTAAGACTCCAGTCCTGCAATCAGATCAACTTTTACTTATCTCTGTGTTTGTGAGAGGCTCATTAATGTCAAAGGTTTTTAGCATGGAGGCAAGGGGCTACCCGTGTAGATCCAGTTGAAAGATAAGGGTCTCCTAATTTCTTCAGAATGCTGGTGAACCCCAATCATATCAAGTGTGTGTTTGAGACTAGATAAGAGAAAATTGTTTATTTATGGAAAGTAATTACTGCAATCCACTTTTCCGCTCCTTGATTTAGGTGAAGAGCTGGCAATGCTGGAGGACATGAATTTGGGAATAATGGATTTGAGAAATGTAACCTTTAAAGTAACTCAGGCCACATCAAATGCATCTGCTGACATGCTGCCAGTCATTACAGGAAATCGGTAAAAAAAAAAAAAAAAAGTAAACCCAAACAGAGGAGAAGGGGGGCAGTGGGGCTAGAAGAAGGAAAGATTAAAAATATACTTGAACCTCAAGTGCAAAACAGCCAATATCTGGATATATTTTACAATCCCAACATTTCAAATAGAATGATTTTGAAGCTGATCTTGATTAATTTTTACTATTGCTTTATTTTACAAACAGCCAAACTGAAAAGTGCATAACAAGATGACTCCAGAAACATGACAAACTTGTTATCATATGTAAATATTAAGTTGTCCTGGCTTTTCATAATCACAAGGGTTTCAAGCATTTTTGAAGTCTCATCCTAAAAAGATCAAAAAATAAAAAGTCTATTTGAATTAACAAAAGGCAGTTTTCCAATATACACTAGGATTTGTTACAGCTTTAATCTGGTGAGAATAGCAAAGCTTTCACACCGTCAGAACAACACATTGAATCGGACACTTCAACCTGCCATCTAGTCAGTTAGGCCGCAGTCCTGCTCCTGGCACAATACCAGCAGATCCTTGCACCCATGCAGACTCTCATTGAAATCAGCAGGACTCTGCACGAATGCGGGGATCTGCCCAGAAGGAGCTGGTATTGGGATCGGGGCTTTAGCTAGGGAAGGGCAGGACCCTCACTGAACTAAATGAGTTTCTTTACAATTTAGTTGAGATTTTAACTGATGTACTTTTAGTCCAATAAGAGAATTAAAATACAGGAAATATGTGATTTAAAACCAATACAACGGCAAAACATGATATTGGAGACATTAAATATAGACATGAACATGTCTTTTCATCTTCAGTTAGACTACAGAAAATGAAGCATCATTTCTAAAAGCATATGTAATTTTTGTGGTGTTAGCTTTATGTTGAGGGGAAATTGCTGTTTGTGTGTTCTGCTTCTGTCCACTAAAAACTGCAAATTTGGCCTAAACTATACTCTTTTTCCCCTCCATCCAATGTAAGACAGACTGACTATTTTAATATAATATTTTCATAGGCTCCTTAGCACAGTGGTTGAAAGCTTTTAAAGTATCACTGTGGTCAGAAAAATAATTGTAAAGATTCTGTATTTGTTCTCTCATTGACCTCTGTATCAAATTGCCTTTTTTACATGTACCCCACCCTCCAGCCCCTAAATGCCAGTCCTGCAAATTCAGTCTGGTGCTTGTAAGTCAAGTGGGTTCTTCTTGCTTCTGTATCATCTTCAGTAATAAAGATTTTGAAATCAAAGTTACCGGACTGTTGATGGTGTGTGAGGCACACTAAAATCCAGCTTGTTCTCCCAGAGCCATGCACACTCTGCAGTAGTAAATTAAATGAAAACTAATTTTTGACAGCAAGGTAAACAGATAAAACACAAAAGGTAAACACGCCAGGACATAAGCTGAGTGCTGCAGTTTTTAAATTGCTTTCTTTTCTGAACAGTACGAAGCTTAAAAGCACTAGCATGTCTTTGATACCCTATTAATTTGCTGTATGTTCAGCTATTATTCTTTGCAAAAAGAAATGTCACATTTTTAAAAATACGGATCAGTAAGCAAATGCCTTAGTTGTAATATTTTCCGTTTTGTTTGTTTGAAGTGATGGATTTAATGTGAGGATTCCTTTGCCAAGCGCCTTGTTTGATTCGTTGCCCCGGGAGATTCAGAGCGGCATGCTACTGAGAGTTCAGCCTGTTCTTTTCAACGTGGGAATCAATGAGCAGCAAACCCTAGCAGAGAAGTACATATTCAATCACAAAAATTCAAGCTTAAATGATGAGAGAGAATCTTTTACCCTGCTGGAAATACATTTCTGCGATGATGGAATACCTTGCATTATTGTCATAAAAGAAAATAAATGCTGGATAAATAAAGGCATGTTTCGCAGTCACATATCTTTGGATCAGTGACTACAGCCTCCTCCTTAGTCCTACTCATTGTTGTTTTGTATCCCTTTTACCTGTCTCTGGCAAGACAACAGGCCAAAAGTTCTCGGCAAAAGTTTCAGATGGTATTTTCCCAAACCAAATTAACTTGAAATTTCCAAATAAATGGGCTTTTAATATTGAAAGATAGAGAAACCAAGATTTTAAGTATTAACTGCCAAAGCCTGAGTGCGTATGTATGCACCTACATATAATTTTACTCCTGGAATAAATCTCTTTAACTTTTTATGCTGCACTCCTCACTATCTTAGTAGAGGATTGAACTTTCAGGAATTTCGTAGGTTGAATCTTTAAGTGACCCTCTCATGCTTAAATGTCAGAAAAGAAAAGGAGTAAAGGTATCTCTGGGCTAATGTTGTGCCCTTTTCTCATCTTTAAAGGTTTGGAGACACCTCGTTACAAGAAATAATTAATATGGAGAGTTTAGTTCGGTTGAATTCCTATTTTGAGCAGTTCAAGGAAGTTTTGCCCGATGATTGTAAGTACTCAGTAATTTATAGCAGGTAGACCTAGTATTTTTCATTTAAATAGCTGATTAGTTTGTATCAAATTAATTGTTTAAATGTTGAAACTACTCCAGTATCAATGGCACCAGAGCAGTGATGAAACTGTGTGTTGCAATTTCAGAGTTAAATAGCGTTATATAAAATGATTTGCGGCTCACTCTGATTGAACTTTTATCCTATGAGTGGTATATTTATTTATAAAATGTATGGCTGCTGGGGGAAAATTATACAAGTGAATATTTTCACAGCTGGTACTATGGCAGAAACTCTGCCTGCTACTATGGTAGTATTCTCCACATGCATGATGGTCTGTTGTGAAATCAAGACACCACACCTTGGACACACACCATTCCTCCTGTATTTTTCCTTTTAAGCTCCTGTGAAATGATAGCATTTGTAGCCAGCGAGGTTGCTTCAAAGAGTGGAGAACCAGTTGCTAGAGCAGGTATGAAGGCTGCAAGTCAAAATTCCACCCTGTATGAGGGCAAACTTCTTGTACATTTTCTTATTCTTTTATCTGGAGGCAGGGTGTAAGTATATATGCGTGGAAACACAAAATAAGATAGAAGTTAGTTGGCACAACTTTGAAGTCACAACCTTTCCTTTTTCCATATACAGAAACCATTGGGCTCCAAACCACATTTATGGGATTTGCATCAGACACATACACACAAAAACAAATACATAAGCATTCGAAAGGCCAGTAACAACGCTAGGGAGATCCCTCCTTCCCCAAACTAAGGCATGTTATCCCCTTGCTCCCTTGCACAGAGGAACATGGGACACTGCCCATCTTTTTAATCACCATCGGGCCAAATTGCATTCTTAGTTATACTGGATTTATCCTGGTGCAGCTGAGAACAGCATCTGGCCCCCTGTCTCCAAGTTCCCATTAGTCCTGTGTAATCACATTCTGTGAAGACTTTACCTAAAAAAACTACATTTGATTTTAATATTTTGGTGCCACATGTTAAATAATAAAAAATAATTAACTTTCAATGTCCTGTATCAGAGGGGTAGCCGTGTTAGTCTGGATCTGTAAAAAGCAAGAAAGAGTCCTGTAGCACCTTATAGACTAACAGACGTTTTGGAGCATAAGCTTTCGTGGGTGAATACCCACTTCTGAATACCCACTTTGTCAGACGAAGTGGGTATTCACCCACGAAAGCTTATGCTCCAATATGTCTGTTAGTCTATAAGGTGCCACAGGACTCTTTCTTGCTTTTTTCAATGTCCTGTTTTTCTTCTCTCTCTTCATTCTTCTTTATTTTCTTCTCGATGTGAGGAGTCATTCAAATCATTTTTTCTTCCCTCTCCAATTCTGTCCTCTCTGTTTTGTTCACTCCTCTCCCTTCTCTCTCCCTTGGCTCATTTAATTCTGTCTCCTGCTTTGCTAGCTCTCACTCTCTCTTTCCGGAGCATTCCTTATCCTGCAGTCTGTTTTCCTCCCCCTGCGAGAGACCAACTAAGCTAGAAAGAACTGACCAAGTCCTGTCATCTTGTCCACCAGCCTTTATCTTCTTCTGATCTTCCCTAATCTCTGACACTCACTGCAGCTCCATCTTTTTTTCATTGTCCCTCCCCTTACCTTCAGAGTGTCCTCCTCTCCCACACCTCTCTTGTTTGTGTCCTTTGTAGGGCTGGAAGGAGGTATGATACTTTCAGAATTAAAACCCTAGGACACCTTTGTGATAGTGTCTTTAGCATTGTGAAATAGTCATTCAAATGACAAAAGTACATCTTATTGTTAAAAGTGGGGTCTGGTGCCATACTTCCAGCTTCCACCTCAATACTACCACGTACATATTTTCTGCACTAGAAGCTTTCTTATAGTAACTTAGTGTTCCGAGTAAATTTATCTTGAAGCATAGAAAAAGTGTCACTAATATGCACTTTGAGTAAAAGAACAGCTTTGATAGTGTCTATACCCATTTGGCTTTTCTCTTTGTTCCAAGTACCATTCATCACACTGGTTTTCCTGCCACTGGACTATTTGCTCTGTGTTTACCAGGGATAAAATCTGCTTGATATTACAATACATCTTGAACAACTGTTTTGTGATTATATATTAACCAGATACTCTGATTAGTGATGTGAAAAATTGGGAAATTTCAGGTGCCTCAAAAGAAGTTTCTGGGACATCTTGTGAAAAGCTGGGGTAAAACCAGATGTATGCTTACAGGAGGGAACGAAGTGAGGGCAGTTCTCTTTCTGCTTCTGTTCCAAGCACATAGCGGCAATATTTGAGCAGGGTTACAAGCTGAAACAGGCACTATTTTCCGTGAGCCCATGCCCAGCTCAGGCAGAGCAAGGAGAGTGTCTAACAATTTCCCCAGCTGGCGTGGGGCTGCAAAGCAGATGGTTGGTATCAGTAACTACGTAAGTGCAAAGGACGAGTGGCCATTGGGGAAACTGCTGGTCCTTTGTTCAAGGGAAGGAGTGCTCTGGGAGACACAAGATCACTTAAATGGAGACTCAGAAGGAGTCAACCAGGGTAAATGCGTCCCAAAAGCAACTTCTCTGCTTTTCTGCTATTGTCAGAAGAAACTTCCTGCAGGACCCTCCAGACTTGTAGGATCCAAGCACTTCAGGGTTGCTGAAGCATGAATTACTCCTGGTTGGAGAGAGGATATGAAGTGTGTTTCTCCTCCATTTTATCCTCTTGGACTGTTGAGAAACATTTGGAATGGCAGCCTGTACACTCTCCCCACAGCAGGCAGTCTCTCTGTGTAGGGAGCCAGCAGGGCAGACCATTAGAAGTAGCTATTCTCACGGCTTGCTGGTGCCTTGGTACCATCTGAGAGAAGAGACGTGGTCCAAAAACTGAATCACATGGTTCACAGCATGTTTATTTTGTCAGATAATAATTCTCTAACAGTATATATCACCTCATTTATCCAGTTGCAGCTTTAGGATGTGTACAATGTGTACAATTATGTAATAATTGCTGTACAGGACCTTGATACTTATGTACTAAATGATATATAATGCTTGGATTATGAATAGAGGTGACTATTGAAATTTCCATGGCATTTTGAAGGGCTGTTTCCTTCAGTAGGAGTCTAATCAAAGACCTTAATTAATTTTAGTTCAGTACTAATAAACAATCTACAGAATGCTAAGTCCTACAGGGAGAGTGCCTCGCTTCACTCAGTAATGGCTTCTCTGACCAGCTGAATGATGCTGACAGGAATCTGAAAGTTTGTGGATACTGTGATGTTGGACATTGAAGGGAGGGCAGAATGTAAGATGAGATTTCCAGAGTCCTTGCAGGAACAGGTGCAATCCACTATGGCCTCTTGAGGAGGGAAATATGACACCCAACATATAGGATAGTAAACTGATCCTGTTTTCCTGTGTGATTACTTTGCACTCAGATTCTGGTTTCCCAGAGACTGAAATCCTGTGAAAATATCATTGTGTAACCAATGGCCACTAACAAGTAGGAGTTGTTTTTATTTTATAGGCCTACCTCGATCTCGTAGTCAGACGTGCCTGCCTGAACTGTTAAGGTTTCTGGGACAGAATGTACATGCAAGAAAAAATAAGAATGTTGATATTCTTTGGCAAGCTGCTGAGGTATTTATCATTCTAATTATTGCCACGCTCTGACAGTCTTTTTTGTACATGTACAGTATATACTCCCCTTTCTTCTTTCAAGTTTATTTTTGTAACCTATAATTTCCAAATTTCCCAGTTGTCTTGCAAGTAGATTTTTAAGTGGCCCCTACCTCAAGTCTCTAAGGTTGGAAAGGAAAGTATCCACTTTTAAATCCAATAAATTCTTCACACAGATGTTAGAGGGTGTTTTGGTTGAAGGGTTGGAAGATGTCTTTCCACAGTAACTCTTGCACCATTCTCCTCTGGCCTATAGAATAATAGAGACCAGTCTGACAAGCAGATGTCAGAAATCACTAGATTAAAAATGTAAAACACTAATTTTTGACAGAGCTTTTAGATAAAGACAAATCTTATTATCATCTTGGTGAAATATCTTTCCAAAATAACTTTTTCGCACAACACCAATAACTAAAGGTACAGTGGTTCCATCACGCTGCCTCTAATACTACGACTTTTGACATCAGAGATCTAAAATGTGAGCTGATGCAAAATGCAATTTCTATTATAAGGGGGCTGGGGAGAGGGACAATAAGTGTGTTCTCTTAGCCAAAGTGTTTCCCACAAAGAAGAAATGATGAATTGTATATCCCACCTCTAGATATGCCGGAGACTAAACGGTGTTCGATTTACAAGTTGTAAAAGTGCCAAGGACAGGACAGCCATGTCAGTGACCCTAGAGCAGTGTTTGATCCTGCAGCATGAACACGGAATGGCTCCTCAGGTCTTCACCCAGGCACTGGAGTGCATGAGGAGGTAAGAGTTGGACTGCTCACTAGTCACTTATTCCTAATTCAAGATCCGTGTAAACTGCAGATGAGTGGTTGTCTCTTTTTGGGAAAGGATTAGTTCCATCAAAAAATAAAGTAAAATAAACCCCACAGGCTATAGTTGGCTGTCAGACCATCTCTCTTTCAATCTTAAATTCCTTGACCTGTGCAAAGTAAAATTGATTATTGCCAAATTTGCACAAGGTGCTCTTTAAGGGGCAAGAAACAATTTGTAACCTTAGTTTTCGACAATGTATTGGAAGTGTTCAGAGAAGCACATAAGAGAGACCTTTCAAACAGACTGTCAGTGCTGAGCTACCAGTTGAGCATAGAAGACTAATGCCCACTTGAAAGTCACAATGATTGTGACATTCCCTTGTCTGCCATTATGGTGCTATCTTTTTAATTTAGTTTTTGATCAGGAGGTTTTCTCAGAAATGACCTCTCTGTTCTTTCTTTTGTGACGGGTACGCATCTGCAGGTTGCACTGGTTTGCTATGCTTACTCCTTAGCAGTGAAACAGTTTGCTCACTGGGCAAATTGTCATTTTGAGTGTTTCATGATACAGCAACCAAACCCCATCAAAACCTGTCAGTGTTCTGTTGTCATATCAATTTAACAATGTTCTGTATTCTGAAGCAGCAGACATGTTTGCCGAGTTAAATACTAAAAAAAAAAAAAATCTGTTTATTGTTGTTCAATGCCTTGTTTCAAGCACTGCTGGAAAACTCCGTATTTCACATACCAAAAGAAAGGATAAGAAATCCAGTTTTAGTCTCTATTAATGTAGTTCAACAATGCTGTTGAGTCCTGTTTTTGACATTCACTCTTACTGAACATACTGTACTGTGTGTCTTCTCACCAAATTCTTGAAAGTGTTCAATTCTCTTATCCTTTCTGTATGTTTTTGCTATTTGACCCTTTCTTAATCTTCAATTGCCTACAAGAAAATACTTTACATGATAGCAGCTACAGCCTCTTACTCTGGTAAATTTTGTTTTTTAAATGATTTCACTCCTAGATTTTATTGGTTGCCTGTAGTCTTTCTTTTTCTCACTTAGTTTAATGGCTTTGTGATACTGGATTCATTCATGCTATGTATGAAACTTGTGCATTTAGAGACAAGTTATCCCTTGATGTTAGAAGTTGAGGTATCTTGACACAGCACCTTAAGTAGTATAAATGTTACAAAGTACTATATGGCAGAAATTCTGTACAAAACAGCAAACAAAAGGCCAGTAAAGCCAGACACCCCCAGATCTGAAGTCTGACTTCATTCGAGGTATTTGGATCTAATCTCAGTCAGCAGTATAATTCCTTTTTAGTGTAGCTAAGTTGGATCTTTTCAGTGGTACTAACCGTCATTAAAGAATAACATGGAGGGAAATGGATCTGTTTTTAAAATAAAATTTTGCAGTTAGTCTTAGGTCACATTCAAGTAATAGATTAGTGAAGAATTTTTCTCCTCCATTTCTCTTTCCTTTTGTAGAGTTATTCTCACTATGAACATTTCACTTTGTCAAATGCGGGGGAGGGATAGCTCAGTGGTTTGAGCATTGGCCTGTTAAACCCAGGGTTGTGAGTTCAATCATTGAGGGGGCCACTTAGGGAGCTGGGGCAAAATCAGTACTTGGTCCTGCTAGTGGAGGCAGGGGGCTGGACTCAATGACCTTTCAGGGTCCCCTCCAGCTCTATGAAATAGGTATATCTCCATATATTATAAATGAAACACATACTATTAGGCATAATCTAGTATGTTCCAAATGTAGATTTTTATTTTTTTTTTTGCTCTTTAGGAGTGTCTGCATGAGCCTGGGATAAGTCTAACTAACCTGGATGCCAGTGGTATTCAGTTTTATATTACATGAGTTGGTAAAGAGGTGACTTGCTGTGGCCTGGTCTTCCCTAGAAAATTGTCAGCTTAATTTTGTTGCTCAGAGAAGTGAAAAATCCACATCCATGAGTGGTGTAATTAAGCTGATCTAATCCCCAGTATAGGCAGCGCTAAATCGATGGAAGAATTTTTCTATCAACCCAGCTACTGCCTCTTGGGGCAGTGGATTACCTGGGCCGACAGGAGAACCCCTCTTGTCAGCATAGGTAGCATTTACGCTAAGTGCCACAGTGGCACAACTGCAGTGGTTCAGCCATGCCTCTGTAGCATTTCAAGTGTAGACAAGCTCTACATCTCCTGTGCTTTTGTTCTTTCTTTTTCTTTTCCCATCCTTCTCTTCATTTTCCGTTCTCTGGTTTTCAGCCTTGATGTATGTCTTTCTGTCACTTTCAGTGCTGCTTCTTCCCTCCTTCCTTCTTCTTTACCCTCATGTTGTCTTCTCTCTCTCTCCTTCCCCATATTTTGTTTCTTTTCCTCTCATCTTCCAAGATCAAAAAGCTTTGCCTTGTCCCTCACCCAACCCATTCAGTCTAATCTCTCTCTCTAACACTGATCACATTTTCCATTCAGTTCTAGCACTCTGTTCACTGCCTCCCCTACTCCCACCCAAATCCATTTACATTCCCTTCATCCACTCCCCAGCATTCTCCCTCCATTTATTTTGCCCCCAATAAATATTGATTCACACTCACTTATCCCAAGTATATTCACCTTTTCGTATCCTAACTTCATATATAAGAGAGTTGAGGTTGCTCAGCACCTTGCACAGAGGCACTTGTTACTCACAAGATTAGGCCCCAAAATTGCAGGTGTTTGTGGCTTTCGCATTGAAAAGGACAGTAGTAAGAACAGAATAGTGATCCAAAATGAAGAGCTGGGCTGAGAAACCTCAGCTAACCTGGACAGGTGTTCTCTGCTGTTGGCCCTCTTTGCTCAAAAACAGTCTGGGCAGTGAGGGTCCATTTGGAGACAATGATTCTGAGACCTGGGAATTCCCCCACTGCCCATGTCTGCAGTTGCATAAATCAAACACTGCCCAAATGTGTGTTTGAAAAGCATTTTGAGAATAAGTATAATTCATTTTGAAGCACAATATCTGATCTGTTGCATTGTAATAGACAGATCAGAGGCTGTTTAATTAATTCACTGCAACTCGCATTGAAGCATGTTTGAAAGGGTCAAATACTACAATGGTTATTCATGTTCAGGTTGCTTTTTGAAGCTCCATTTCTTTGCAGCATGTGGAAGCATGGTAGGGCAGCATGGACTATTGCTTGGCCAATTGAGAGAATGAACATGGAAAACCATTCTTGTTCAACCTACATGTATTTCTTTTCAGTAGACTACAGTATTTTTTCTTATTTTTCTCTTTTTATTCTCTTTCTCTCTCCTTTTATCTGTAATTGTGGTGATTTTTTTGGCATTACTCCACGCTTCCTTTACTCCATGTTTTGATTTTGTTGTGGCTTCTTCCATGTTTTTCATTTCACTTCTTGGTCACCTTGTTTTCCCATCTCTTTTGATACATGTGTTGCATGTCTGCCTTCCTTTCTGTTTTATTTTCCCTTCTCCCAAACTTCTTCCTTTTCACAGCATTGGAACACGGGAGGTAGTCACCCAGAAGAACTTGAGTGGCTTGGTGCCCATCCGAGATTTCGGGCTAGACCCCAGCCTCCTCTACTCTTTTCCTTTATTAGCTCTGAGCCCCAATTTACTGATTGTGTGGCTGTTTTTGAGCGTAGCATACCTGGTGGCCCGATTACGTTGCAAATGAAGACAAGCTTAAAAAAAACAAAAATAGATAAAGTGCTTAAATATGTATTGCCACCTGATACCTGCTGGACAAAGGAATGTGTCATAGCAATGTCTGCCAAGAATTATTATTATGCCTTACAATTTTACGTTTATATTGTACTAAACTGTAAATATACATCAAATTATTTTATCAAGAGGAATTGTATTGAAAGTTTAAACCACTGTTATGCTTTCAGTGCTTGTAACATAGTCTGAAGTTGGCTGTTACCTCGTTACTTTAGCTGGCCTGAAGATCAGTTTCTCTTACCAAATATTTCTCTTACATTCAGATCTAAGAGTCTCTGTCATATATACAGTTTTGTGTTACTTGTTTCATGTATTCCAGAGAAAGGAACTCTGTCTGAAAAGAATTTGTATCTTTTTGTATAATCTTTAAGTGTATGCTAACCTTGCCTTTCATTTTTATGAGGTATGAAGAGAAAAAATTAAAATAAATAGGTGGGGTTTATAACAGACGTAACTAAATAAATTTGACACTTTCTACTTCCATTTCAAAGCATAATCGCTAAATTACAGTAGTAAACAGTTTGCAGAACCCATAGTCTTGTTCCTTTCTCATGTTTAAATCTATTTCAATAGCATATACTGTACCCGCTCAAAAAACCCTTGAATTGCAGTGTACTGCATGCAATATTATTCCATTATGTTTACTGGTATACATTTCTGTAGCCTATTTAAGTGACTGACTCAGAAAAGGAGAGTATGCCGTAAAAATAGACTGATAGTGATCCATTGTTCATTTATTCCTCCTTGGGGAAAGATGCTCCATTTTTAAATTATAAAAAAAAGAATTCTGAATCAGGATAATAACTTATAAATTAATTATGTTGACATTTAATATACCAGGCAAGAAAAGAGGTATATTAGTTAGCTCCCTTAGTGTGGTTACACTGAACTACAAAGGCAAAGCATTTGGGTTTTGTGCAGGGACAATAGACAAAATGTTACTGTTATTTCTATTCTTAAATATTTGCTATGTGCACAGATATTATGGTTATGGGAGCCACATAAGGACCTAGGTAGGTAAATAGATGACAGTGAGTTAATATGTAATTTCTATCATCATTATAATTAGCTCAAATAGGCACATAGCAGCATTCAAAAAGCCTAGATAACTGTAACTGTTATATTCATTATGATGTCTTTTAGAAGCATTTCTGACCAGTAATAACGCAAGATGAAAAAGCAGCTATGTAATTTTGAGGTTAGAATAGACTCTTAAATTCAGGAAATGTTTAATTTCCTGTTATAACTAAATCAGAAAGTACATGGCTATATTTTCTTTTATGTCTTCACCAAATCAGATTGTTCAGTACAATGTCTCCTGATTTCCATCCCCTCCCTCATCTCAGATACCCTCTTATGTTTTTTTTAAAAAGATGAATCTATTTAAATTTATATTTCATTAAAAAAAAACTGGAATAGATTTGGGAAAGCTTACTGCTGATGAAATTGAAACCATGGCATGCCAGAAATGGAAAATACAAAGCTGATTGGTGGCAGGTATAAATTACTCTGCATCTGCCACTACATCTCAGTCCTGATCTTTACACACTTCTAATTCCAGCCTTATTTGTCCCCTGAACAGCCTGCCTTTTGTGCCAAATTCTGTGTTTTTATTATGTGAATAAGCATCCAGTACAGACAAAGGCCTTGATCCAGCAAAATGCTAAGCACACTAGCCCAATCTAACAAGTATGTGCTTAACTTTGAACATGACTAGTCCCATAGAAGTCAGTGAATATTCATGTGCTTAAAATTAAGCATGTTTAAATGCTTTGCTGGACTGGGACCAACATGCTCATCGTCTTGCAAGATCGAACTCTAATTTAAGAAGCTGATTAGTCTCACTTTGGGTTAAACCCTAGGCCTACTTAATTCAATTTCATTTCTTTGGGCCTAGATTTCATCCTTTGTGACCTAGCCTATATTTAAACTCAGGTCTCCAGAGCTGAAAAGCTTAGTGCATTCTGCCAACATACCTCGACCAGAAGAAATTAATTCTTCACAAAAACTATCACATAATTAAGATTCTGGTTCTTCACTACGGTCTTAATCTTGCACAGTGCCTGAACTCCCAATATACTCAGCGGACGCTCAGTTGAGGAAGCTCAGCACTTCATAGGACTACTTGACACCTTGCTCGATCCGAACCCTTGCATAGGATCTCTAATGAGGAGATGGCTGTTATGTCATATCAATGACAGTGTAATAAACATAAGTGCCATTAGTTGAGATGTATTAAGCAGCACAAGATCGCCATTCTTTGCATTTTAGAACACCTTTTAGTAACTTTGGGTGGTGGCATGAAGGAGCAATACAGTACCATTACAATTCATCTGGTTACCTTTGGGCAGGAGGTTTCTCATTCATTTAATTAAATGTTGACAGGTACTAGGGTTAAGGTGCGATATATTTTAATTAATTTAAGGCAAAGATAACCCCTACATTTAAGGTAAAAATAACAATTTTTGTTATGCCTTTGTGGTCACATATCAAAATATATTTTAGATCATATTTAAGATTATATTAAAGGTAGGACTAAAGCTAATAAAATTAAGGAAGCTTGATCCCAGTTGGTGTAGTATTCTGTTACCAACTCATTCAGTTGTGTCTAGGAATCGCGGTGGTGAAATAGGGATTTATGTTCACTCTTAGGTCACCTAAGAAAAAATGACTCATGAATTAATATTTCTGGTCACCATTGTTTCCAGTTAAACAGTAAGCCACGTCCTCAGCTGCTATAAACTGACATAGTTCCATTGAAGTTGATGGAATATAGCAGCTAAAAATCTGGCACAGAAGATGATACGTGATAGCACATTATATCTTGTCTTCACATTCTTCACAGGAGGGGAAAAAAGCCCTTGCAGCACCATCACTGTGACTCACTTCAGACATGTGCAATAACTAGTCATGATGGGATGAATTCTGAACAGTGCTAAACTTACCATTGAATACTCTAACTTTGGTTTGTGTCCCATGCTACTGTCCCTTTGTGACATTACCCAGGGTACAATCTGGACTGTTGAACAGCTTAATTCTCTAGCCTGGGGTGTCTTTTACCCTTCTTTGCTGTCAGAACATCCATTCCTGGTCTGTTCACACAGCCTTCAGTATTCAAAATCATTCCCAGATAAATTACATGAGCGCTCTGACCAGTCATTCATGAATTACATATAGGGCAACACCGACAAATTCTTAGTCCCAGCCTTGTTCCTCCAGAAATCTGCATCTCGTACTGCTCAGTATCCTTCTGTACAAGCTCATAGGAAGTCTCTCATTTCATCAAAGGAAAATGATAATGTACCAGCCTTGTCATCCCAAATGGAGCTTCGCATACACTGTAATCCAAACACACTGGTTAAGATAAGTTTATTAACTACAGAAAGATAGATTTTCAGTGATTACAAGTGATGATGCGTAAAAGTCAGGGTTGGTTACAGAAGAAAATAAAAGAGTAAAATGCAAGCTAATACCTAACTTAACAAGCTAAGTGAACTTAAAAGCAAAAGGTTTTGTCTTACCATACGCTGCAGTAAATTTCACAGGCTGGGTCTCCTTTCAGCCTGAGACGCTGCCCCCTTAGTTCAGTTCTTTGACAGTGGTTGATATTATGAGCAGAGATAGAGGAGGAGAGAGGTAAATGGGAGGCCACCCTCCCCTCTTTGAGGATTGCCCCCAGCTGGAGTGTATGTGACAAGTAGTCTCTTGTGGACTGACTCATCCCTCTGATGGAATGTAAATTTCTTGTTCACACCTTCCCATTGCTGGAGAATGGCTGCTTAAGCAGGTGATAGCTCTTTAACACCTGGCTGGAGTGTCAGTGTGTCTTTGTCTCTGAAAAACTTTTTTGGGCCTGCTTTTCTTAACCTTGGAACATGTATAACAATGCTATACAGCCAAATCTTATAATTTCACATACAATGTTGATGCACACATTTTACCAGGACAATAATGATCAGCAAACAATAACGTTCAGCAGGTTATGAGTTTTCAACTGATTTCACAAGGCATACTTTGTACAAAATTTATCCTAGCCTTGTAAAAGTGGTGAACATAATAATATAGACATTGCACAATTAAACTTAATGTTTTAATTACAATTAAAAAAAACCCAATTTGTCCAAGAAAAGGAGAGAAAATGAAAGCAAATCCTTTATGGAAATGTATTTTAATGGCTCCTTTGAAGCAATTCAAGTCCATGACATGAAAATATATTCAAGAAATTTTCACAATATATCTCATTCACTTAATTGGCTGTAACAGCTTTTGCAGTATTTTGTGTAAAGACACAAAATAATGGTGTAATGTACATATTGGGATCCATACTATAAAAAATAGTTACTTCACATTTGTAGTAGGCAATCCTCAAACTTTAAATAGGATGGCTTTAGGAGACAAACTTAAGAATGCTAAATGCATTTAAAACAGGCAACAAATAATAAAATTACAACCAGTTTAATTAATCAAAATCAAATAAGCCCAGCAATGAGCATAAGCCAATGTTGGAAGAAGATTTTTAAACGTAAACAAAACCCAAAGCAACCTTTTAAGTTAAGTCACTATGGTTTATCTGGGGTATGTTACATGCTGCTTTTCATCTGTCTTTAAAACAGGAATAATGTAGCATTTCAGCCATAAGATGGTGGTATGTACATTTTGCCATCAAGACAGAGCATTAAATCATTATCGTTATCCATTTTTACCTTCTGTAGTAGAGAGAGAAGAAAACATTCTCATGAGAATCTAAGTTAATTTATAACCTACATTTTTTAAAAAGTGCTTCCTCTTTGTAAGTCTGTTTTTTGGAAAACAAGGATTTTGCATAAAATCAAAGGGACTTTGCAGTAGATTTCAGAACCATTATATAGAAGCCTTATAGCTGGGGTAGCTTTCATTATAGCACAGAGCCTACTCATGGTATGGAGCAACTGCATAGCAACATTTAAGGTTTGCAGTCTAAACTCTGAACAGTTTTGTGTGATGACAGTACATGGAGCCAATCTTTTTTGTACCCATACAAAGCTGCTGTTTCAGGATTTAGATTCTGCTAGTACAGTTTGTTAATTTTCAAATTAATTTGTGCATGCAAAGTTATCTGAAAAGTCATTATTTTTGTATTCACTCTTTAAGTAAGCTTTGATAATACTGGCATACAGGGAACAATAAAATTATTTTAAAAATTCTGTTCAGAGATCAGCAGTTTTTCTTTTTCAGCTTAATTTACTAACAAATTAGCAGAACTGTATTTCAGCAGTTTTTTTGGATTCCACGTGCAATGAAATGGCATTTAAACTTCACAGTAAAAGTACCCTGAAATACATGAAACCATCTCAAATATAAAAGGTTTGTTCCATTAGATACACTGCTGCTTTTTAGAAATGCAAAACTAGCAATTAAACATAGCATGTGTCCATTCTATGTGCTTCTTAATAGCATTGTTTAATGATCCACCATTTTTAATATTTGCAATGGCAAATGATCCATACATCCATTGAAACTAATCAACTTTTTTTAATGCTATGAAATAACCAGTTCATTTCATCTTAGTTTAAGTCTTTTATTTATTTATTTTCCTTTTTACTGCTGTCATTTTTTTTGTGCTTGTTTTTTTTCCCCAGTGAGGGTTGTCGAAGAGAAAATACAATGAAGAATGTTGGATGTCGCAAGTATGCATTTAATTCCCTGCAACTGAAGGCTTTCCCAAAGCATTACAGGCCTCCAGAAGGAACTTATGGAAAAGTTGAAACATAAGCATACTGTGTCCTGTAATTGGCTGTTCCATTAAAACAGGGGGATACACTCCAGTTTAATATATGAATCTGTCATCAAGATCAGATAACCAATTTTTGTACATTTCACTAGGTTATATTGAGCATGTTACTTTACTGAATTGGAATTTATGAAGATTATTCTGACACCTTAGTTTGAGATTAGCTTGATGACTCTCTGCCCGTTTAAATAGCCTTTAGTGTATGTAAAATGCACAAATACTGTAGCACTGAATAATTACCTAAATGGAAATAGCTTGGTACCTCCAGGATGGTCAAGGACTTTATGAATGGCGCTTAAGCAGGTGTTTCACATAACATCTTTTTATACTGAGTTGACTTGAGATTAAGCTTTTCGTAATACTTTTTAAAACTGAGAATAAAACCTCAATGTTGTAAATAGTAAATTAATTGGACCCTGGGCAGTCTGATGAGTGTAGAATGAATGGTTACAATCAGGCAACAACGGTTTAATTTTTAAAAAAAGAATGTCAGCACAATAAAAGTCAGGAGCTTAAAATGTTTTACTGTATATATAATGCTGTCTTTCATACATGGAGTTAGTAATGTACAAGGCCAGATACTGACATGAAGTCTTACCCTGCTCCAACTCAATCCAAAGCTCCCATTGATTTTAGTGGGAGCAGGATTGGACCCATAATCGCCTTATTTGATTTCAGAAACTTTTTAAATTTTTCGAACACTTATGTGGTAGCGCTCACTGCTAATCAAATGCAAACAAACAAAATTCAAATACAGTTTTATCTCCCCATTACTTATAGTAACTTATAGTATAACAGGCAAGTCAGTAAATTTCATGGTATTGTGTATTAAGTAACACATTTTTCC
Source organism: Mauremys reevesii (assembly GCF_016161935.1). Classification (NCBI taxonomy): domain Eukaryota; kingdom Metazoa; phylum Chordata; order Testudines; family Geoemydidae; genus Mauremys; species Mauremys reevesii. Next base: position 122,796,585 of record NC_052623.1, read on the forward strand.
ATGGCTTTTTATATCACTTCAGGTCAATCATGTTAATATCTGAAATTTTGTTGATGATATTTTTCATACCTGCTAACCCAACAGTGCTCTGTAAATGTCCACCACTGCCCAATCATTCTATAACAAAAATGTGTTTCTATTTAGCATTGCATTTTGCCCAGCTGAGCTCTGTCAGAATAATGTGCAAGGATTATGATTATCATAACATACCGTATATTTCTGGTGAATCTAGCAATGTCCTATTTTGATACAAAGTAACTGTTAATGTGTTAAAATCTCATACTTATTCCATCTCATGACTAAAGTGACCAGATAAGCATCCAATAAGTAATGTTCAACAGAGTTCCTTGAAAATAGTCTCTGTAAAGGGTATGCATTCTAAGAAATGAATGTAAACATTAATTTCCAGATTTTATGAGGATTAATCTTCCCTAGCCACATTTAGCCCAATATACAATAGTCAAGTCCTCCCTCCTCTTTGGATTCTAAGGAAGTAGGCTTTAGAATGGGAAATACAGTCAGTTTATTCAGAATAGAATAGCAACAGCCAGGTATGTATGTGGCAGTTCCTTATTTCTTTCTCTGTCTTCCTGGTGTTTGTCTGTGTTCTCGCTGCTCTATCGAGCATATTCATTCTGCTCCCATATACATTCTGGGGGGTTTAAGTACCGTGGTTTTCATGTTTTGCTTTTTGCTGTTCAACATTTAATAATGTGTCACACATGCCAGTTACTGTTTTGCTGAACTAGCTTTTTATTATTATTTCAGCCTTACTAAGATAACAAAATGGCGAATATTGTGTAAGATATGCATATGTCTAGAAGTCTGTAAAAAGTATTAATTATCCTGCCCCTGTTTTCAATAATTAATTTATGGCTATAGCATAAACAATGCTTAGGAACTCCACTTGCTCTGTTCACCCCAAATGAAACAACTTGTGTTTGTTTTTTGACAATGTGTAAAACAAATACGTGTAAAAAAAATTTTTTTTTCAGTAAGGGTCCTTTGGATTTATATTATTCCATTCATTCTGTTAAACCTGCAATCCCTATTCCATTAATAAATGCCACATTTCTTTTTGTGTAATCTGTACTCTGTAGAACTCAACAGTTTCTCACTGGTGACATTTAGTTGATCAGTTTGTTTCATATATTTTTCAATCATGTAGTTAAGCATATATATAAATTCTTACATTGTTACACAGGAATGCTGTGTTTAATTTTGGAGGGGGAATAATGCAAGAGAGTTATTACAATTAATAGAGCTGTTCACTAGTATTATGGACTCCTTAATAATTAAATTCACTCTAAATTATAGTGACCTTTATTTATTTTGTATACACACCTAATCTAAATGAATTCCTGAACTCTTTATGTGCATGCTTTTTGCTCACCTTTTTAAAGCAGTGGAACACCAAACTTAAGTACTGCATTATTTTGTGGAGAATATTCCAATTTCTATATACTTCATGTAAAGCATCATTGTTCGGCTAATATTTTATATATACAACATTGCTATTACATGCACATAAATAGGCTTGCTTAAAGGGCATATTGAACAGTAAGATTTTGAGCAGTTCATCTAAAAGGAAAAACTGTGAAACTTTAAACATATAGGAACCTTCACATGAGAGTTTAAGCTTTTCTGTTGCACAGGAAAGACATTAAGGATTATTGTAAAATGAAGTTCTGTCTAATGTTCTTTTTGAGTACTTTTTTAAATTATAAAACATACTAAGGTTAAAAAAATGTTGCCAGGTATGTTCTGTGTATGTTCTGTGAAAGCACCCACAGCACAGTTGCCTTTTGTTTCATTTATATATGTAAAGTTATTGTATAATACAATACTGTTTTGTCCCAACACTGTTGTATTTGCCAGGCTTTGTGCACTGAAATATTTTTATTTATTTGGTTTTGGGCAGTATTAATATATCATAAACATATGGTTAGTGTTTTATATATTCCTAGTTCATCCAATCCATGTATGCTGTAAATGTGCTCGTCTTTAGGATGAAAAACAATAAAAAACTGACAAGAATATTGAGATGGTGACTTATTTTTGAATGCATCAGTTTAAGATAAATTAAATCAATACTTTCAAGGTCTTTGGCTCCAAACTTGACCTATCTGATAACATTTATCCAATGGGGAAGGCACTGGATCTATATGAATAAAATGGAGCTATTTATTTTTTAGATCTTGCTAAAACATTGTGTACACCATAGAAGAATAGCTGTCAGTGTAGTTAAACCAGACACAAATTCGGTCCAGTATTCTGGGTAGTCTCCACAGTGACATTTAGCAACAAGCTAAATGAGGTGGTTTATGCCACCGCATCTCCACAGTTTCTCTAATAACTTCCCAATCCATCCTCACTCTGTTTGCTGCTTCCCTTCTATTATATAATCTCTTCTCTTCTTGTTCCTGCTTCCACTGCAGTCAGCTTGGCTCTGGAACAACTTTACCTATTTGATCCCTCCCTGTTTCCTCTGCTACTTCCCTGCCCTGAATAGACTGGTATTCATTGTTTACATAGTACAAACATTCTGCTTGCAAGTCCCTTTCCTCACCATCCATATAAATTAGATCTTGAGGGGAACAGGGTCCCTTTTGAGTGCGTGAACTTCATTTTGGTTTCAGTTGCAATAAATTCTGTATGAATTAAGCAAAAGCTTTTCATGTTCACTGCATTATTGTTTGCTTTGTCTCTGAGTGTTTGAAGAATGGCAAATGCAATTGTATTTGTTTTTGGCAAGATTATTTTCTACACACAATGGAAGGACAACAGTAGCAGAAAACAACCAAACAATGTTCAGCGTCATCCAAAATGGAGAAAGAAAACATAATTGCCAAGTGTAAAAAATTCCTGATTGGCGGAAGGCAAAAAAATCATTAGTAGGCTTCTAACTAGATACAATAAAAGTATTTATCTGTGTCCTTTTTAACATGATTTTTTGAATCTGTATAAAAATACCATTTTGGATTTGATCGGACCCACAGAAACAAGGATACCCTGGGCTTGACATCACTGCTGAGTTAACTCTAGTTATAACTCGAGTGTTGCCTCTAACTTGAGACCCCACCACACACACAAACCTTAACTCAAGTGCAGTGGGGCTTTTAACTCAAGTTGGCTGGCCTGAGTGTGGATACATGCTACAGCCTGAGTCAGCACCACTCATTGGCTGCTGACACAATCACTTTGCACAGCGTGGAGTCAGTGTGCCCTTGCGCTCACTTGAGCTAAGCTAATTCAAGTGTTGATACCTAGAGTTAACTCTGCAGCGAAGACAAGACCACAGAGTTCACACTTCCACCCCAAGCTTCTTATCTTGCTGTGCTTAGGCAAATGTGCAGCATAAATTGCAAAATGGTCCCTAAGCACGAGAGGATTAGTTACAGATGAAGATGGCACTTTAACACTCAAGTCCTTTATTTTGTGGGATGACGTTTAATCTTGACTATTTGTGCTGGAGTTTTGTTGTTGAGTTTTCTGCTTTTAAAAAATATATCCCACGTACAACTGCATAAGAGAACCTGTAAGACACAAGAGCTGCCATATTCTCGTTGGATGTAATTCATCCCTGTGCAGCTTAAGAGAGAGCTAAGTGGTTCTTATGCCTTATGCGGGCCCTCAAATGGTAGAGAATTTCACCCATTGCACGTTATCTTTCTGCACATTAACGCAAATTCTTAGCACACAGTCTCATCAAAACAACAGCATAAATGTTATTTATGGAACTGGATTATGCAAACGGAGAAAAAATTAGGTATAACATTGTACAGTATGCATTAAATTTGCTACAAATGTGTATTAATGGTGCAATTGTTTTATTGACTGGAATTTGTGTAATGAAACTACAACACTGTTTGATGTAGTTATGCTCTTTCAAAGAATCCCCAGAGACAGTAGTTGAGATTTAATACACAATCCTTCAAGATCAAATACATAAGTATCTCATTCATTTCAGTAAAACTTTGACTTATTCCTTGTTTTAATGGATGGGGGTGAGGGGGAAACCTGATCTCATCTAAGACTAACTTTTTTTTTTTTTAAGTAAGAAATTGTAGAGCCAAATGTTGCCTCTTTGCAGCCCCATGTATGCTTTTCCATGTGCAGATTATTCCTGCCAGGAACAGGTGTATTCTGTGGCAAGTTTGTGGAACCACCATTGGATCAAGATATAAACCTCTTTTAGGAACAACTACTCCTGAACTGAAGTTGGCATGGAACCAGAACTGATACCATTTCTTCCTTCTGATTCTCCTCTTGGCCACTGCTTTTTTTGTGTGAACATATGGTCAAAGAGAGAATTTGGCCTTCTTTATAAGGATGTGTATTGCACTTCAGAAAGGTTTTATATAGTACTGGAGGCTGCATAAATAGCTTAATAGGTAAACCCCTTTACCAGTTCAAAATATCTTTTAAAAGTGTCTTAGTGCTGATAAAAGAAACTTTTAAATTGATGCAATATGGAATGGGCAAGATAAGAAACCACAAAAAATAGGTTTAATGTGAAATACACAGCTCTTGTTTTTAACAAAAATATTTAAGATTTCCAATGAAAAGAATGTGTAGATTTGAGTGTGTAACTTTTGCTTTTATTTTGCTGCGTGACTTCTTGGGTAAGTGTTCAAGTATGTGCATGGTGTTGTGGGGAACGCTGACTGAATATGTTCTGTCTGTATTTGGAATTCTGCCATTTAGGGAAGATATCTTCATTTTGCTGTATATGTTAATTCATTTTGTAATAACCATATTGTTTCTCCATTGATGAGATTTCATCCACTGATTACTTGGTGTAGAAAGGTAAGTTCCCATCCTTCCCGTGTCCAAGAGAGAAACATGTTTGGCTACACCATTGCCATCATCATCCATTTTCCTAGAGGTTGTGTGAACTGAAGAATCTTCAAACTGGGCTGGGAAGGCTCAGTGCAAGTTTAATTGTGCTCACTAAGTCTCCCAAATTATTTTAAAGTGCAGACAAATTTCTTGCTATGTCACTACGACTCGCATTCCCTGTGATTTTATTCCCCTGCTCCTCAAATTTCCATTTGGTAGTGCAACAATTATCTGTGGGTCTGAGGCCTATGATGTGGATGATGACATAAGAGATTATCAGTATAATGATGACATAAGAGATTTGTATAATGACAGCCCTACATCTTTTACTTGTTTTTTCATACGTTTTGCCAATATTAAACTTTGTTGTTTGATTAATAGTTCCATATGTTTATGGAAATATGCTTATGAATGTGAATATAATCTAACTGGAATATGCTTTATTCAAAAAGTCTCTTGTAAGGTATCATTACAAAGCTCATGATCTACTGAGTGTGTTCATCCTATTTGTTTGCATGTATTATTTCTATGTTAGGAGAATGAGACATAAACTTGTATTACTGATGTAAACATGTTAGGTTTCTGAGTGGTGGTGAAGCACCAGAATAGGGTGGTAAAGCACTGGAATGGGTTACCTAGGGAGGTGGTGGAATCTCCTTCCTTAGAGGTTTTTAAGATCAGGCTTGACAAAGCCCTGGCTGGGATGATTTAGTTGGGGATTGGTCCTGCTTTGAGCAGGGGGTTGGACTAGATGACCTCCTGAGGTCCCTTCCAACCCTGATATTCTATGATTCTATGTTAAGTGGAAGCCATTAAGGGTGGCTCAGAATCAATGAACTGTGAATGGGTTTGTTTAACTGCAAGCTTTCCTGTGTACCTGTCTTCCAGCTACTCGGTAATGAAGAAGGAGGTCTTACAGTGACATGTGATCATGTAATCTGAACTGGAATCCATGTTAAACCTGGGACTTTTCCATTTAGAAGGAGGGGTGGGGACCCAGAGAGATAAAAGGTTCCCACCTTGGGCCAAAACTATAAAAGAGTCTGGAACAGAACAAAGGGGGCTGCCAGTCATGAGAAATCCCCTAGTTACCACCTGAACTGGAGCTAACAAGGACTGCACTAGGGGAAAGGTTTGATCTTAGACTAGGAAGGTGTCTAGTCTGTGAAAGAAGTTTATTGGAACATCTCTGAGGGTGCAAATTACCTGTATTCAGTTTTTTAATGCATTAGGCTTAGACTTGCATGTTTTGTTTTATTTTGCTTGGTAACTTTGTTCTGTCTGCTCTTACTTGAAACTACTTAAATCCTATTTTTTTATACTTAACAAAATCACTTTTGTTTATTAGTAAACCTAGAGTAAGTGATTAATGCCTAGGGGAGCAAACAGCTGTGCATATCTCTTTATCAGTGTTATATATATCATTTGTTTATGTAAGCTTTATACAGAATAAAATGGATTTATTTGGGGTTTGGATCCCATTAGGAACTGGGTTTCTAGGTGCTGGAGATAAGTAACCTGCTGAGTGGGTTTCAGTTAAGCCTGCAGCTTTGGGGGTGTGGTTCAGACCTGGGTCTGTGCTGCAGCAGGCTAGCGTGTCTGGTTCAACAAGGCAGGATTCTGGAGTCCCAAGCCATTAGGGAAAACGGGCTCAGAGGTAATTTCAGCATATCAGGTGACAGTCTCAAGGGGATCTCTGTGACCGAACCCATCACACCTATATTTTTGAAGTGCAGTGTGTACTTAGGAGCTTGTGTTAGCTGGAAATTATATTAGCAAGACGTGGAATTTGTGTTGGCTAACAGCTCTCATTTGTATGGTTAAATATTTGTGTAGATAGAATCCCTGTTTTCCTTTTATGCAGTTGCAAAGTTTGACATTTCCAAAACACAATAACTGATATTTCATTGTATTTATTTATTAACATCAACATTAGTATTCCATTTATAAATACCTGCCATTCTCTGTATTTTCTTGCATTAAGCCTTCAACAATATCAAGATGCTTATTATAAAGTTCTGGCTTCTGCAACCAATATGTATGAGCTAAGGTGTTTTTATTATTTATTTATTTATTTGTGTTATGGTGGCACCCAAAGGCCCCAGAAAGAATAGATTACCATTGTGTCAAGAACTGTACAAACAATTAAGTATTGACTTCTTTCTCTGTGGAATAATGTGCATCCTTGTCTTTGCAGTGATCATCAGGATCGTTTGAACCAAAATGAAGCCTTGTTTACTAGATTGGGAATTTGCAAGTCTCTCTGTAAAAATTATCTATTTAAGCAGCTCACAAAGTGTCAATAACTGTAGACACTAGATAATTTAGCATTTATATATCCCTTGACATGGTCAAAATATGTTACAAACATTTAATATTAATATTCACCCCATCCAATGAGGTAGGTATTGTACATATAATTATTCCTATTTTACCAATGGAGAAACTGAGGTGTGGAGGTGAAGTGATTTGCTAAAGTCAGTGGCAGAGCCTGGATTAGAACTCAGGACTTCCTCATCTGTGCTTATTATTTCAGATGGCCTGAGTGGGAGGAAGAGAGATCATGGGAGGACTAGAGTTTTAGGAGACGCTTTAGTGGGAACGGGGAGGATGGTATCTTAGTGGAGATGTGTGGTCCCATTAAAGCCGAAGACTGTCTTGTAAGAGAGTTGGGTGGAGTGTGAAGGGAGTACACTGGGAGTTGAAGCATAATGGTAGGAAATCTGGAGTTGGAAAGCAAAAGAATTGCTAGTGCAAATGCTGAGCCTGCAGAGAGAAAGTAGCAGATCCTGATGTTGAAGGTCACCTTATGTGAATCCTTTTAAATGTGTTTTATTTTAGTAATTCTATTACATCTAAATTATAAATGTGCAAATGCATTATTAGTAACTAGGATGCATACTTAGTTGCTCCACCTTGGTGAAACTTGCTACTTCATACAAGCTTGGAAAGCTTCTTTGATGTGTACATCAAGAGATCATTAAAAATCTTACTGCTAAGTAGGAACTACATTGGTTTCTTTCCTCCTTCATGAATTTTATTTATTATTACTTGTGTGTGTAAGTGGCAGAATGGTCCCTCTATTTCCTGGCTTATACACTACCCCGGTGAAGTGGGCTAGGGAAAAGATCTGAGTCCTCACTCCCACTTCCTTTACCCAGAGCCTGACTGACCTCGAGGGCTCCCCATCCACACTCCTCTGTGGCAGAGTCCTCGTTATCCCAACAAGGATTCCTGGGGGGCTCAACCCCCAATCTTGTCATGGTCACTTAGGGCAGAGGTTGGGTGTCCTCACTCCAGGGTGCTCTCTCTGCACTGGACACTTCCCTGACCCAGTGATCATTATATACACTTCAAAGCAAATACAATTTATTAAACTGCAATCAATTTTAAAAAATAAGGAAAAAATGGGAAAGGTTAAAGGAAAACATGTAACCCCGCTCTGTGGCATGGGGACATCACAACCAGCATCTCTGGAATGTAAGGGAAGTTCAGTCCGTTCCTGATTCCAACACCTTTGTATCCTCCACACATTGAGACCCTGCAGTTATACCTTTTGAGATGACCCTGTGCCTGGAACTGGAAGCATTTCAGAGAATGCAACCATGGAGGTCCTGGACTTGAATCTTTTAACTAGCAGCCTAAATTTGGCCTTCAGGAACCCTCTTCTACCTTTCCTTATATCATTGGTACCTGAGTGTACCACGATTACTGGCTCCTCCCCAGCATTGCACATAAATCGATCTAGATGTCTCCACGACCTTGCACCCGCCAGGTAACTCACTATGTGGTTCTCTTAGTCATCACAAACTCAACTATTGTAATAATCAAATCCCCCATTTAGTATGGACATAAATGACCCTGTAAATCATTCATGATGTATTCTCTCTAGAAACAATTATTAATTCAACATCTGAATGTTGGAAACCTCTCAGAGAATGAAGGATTTTAATCCAGCACGGATTACTTAAAGGGACAGAAATCCTGCCTCTATTTGTAATTTAATTAATACTAATTCCAGAATCATAATATTTCTGCCAACATCTGATGTTTAGGGTTTGCTGTCTTTCTGTTCCCTGCTGTGTCTGAATCTACACTCTTGATTTTTTGGGAGGTATAAGTCTGGTTTTTCCCTGCACACTCCCCCCTCCAGCATGTCCCCTCATTTCTATACTATGAGAACAAAATTAATTTTAAACTCAAGTCAAGAAGTGAACTTTTTATTAACTGTGTGATTGGTCAAAAATTTCTGCTTGGGCCATCGGCTTTAAGTGAAGTCAAGAGGTTTTGAAGTATGCAAGGCTGAATTAATTGAAAACCACAAAATATTAAAACTAGATTAAAAAAAAAACCCTCTCTCAGCAAAGGGCCCCTCACAAGTGCTTTGATTTTTACACTCCCTGGCTATAAAGCAGGAGGTTTTCCAGCGACCTGATAACCCAAGCACACAATGAAATCAGTAATAGATGGTTCTATAAAGTTGTATATGCCAAAGAGATTCATTAGAGGTATATCATAGTCAGCCAAATGGCCAGATAAGGGGTTCAGCCAATCTTTGTCTCACAGAATAGAGAAGGTTCTGAAATTCTTTTTGGCCTTCTACATTGAGCAAGCAGGTCTGCTAGCTCCTGTAAAAGAAATCAAGTCCTTATTACTAAACATGTTTGTTAACTTAATAAAACTAATAATCTTTCACTCTCTTTCTAACAAAGCTTTCCAATAGCATGGACAATGTTGTATTATATCTAACACAGAGGTTTCTTATAATAATTTTGTTTAATGTTTCCTGTGCTGTATTATGTTTGCCTTGTGAATGCTCTTAGTAAATACTATAATTACGGGGAGGTTTTGATAGCAGTATACTTAAGGTTTGATCCTTTCAAAGCCTTTCTTGGAAGCACAATATCCATTCTGTTGTGGAAACAGATCTTCAGACTACATTAGCTAAGCAGGTAAGTGTGTGTGTGAACCACAGACCTCAAAGAAGGAAACCATTGAAAAATCAGGGACACTGTATCATAGAGTTAGAAGCTAAAATGTGTCTTAGAGTTTCAGGCTATATCATCTGGATACATCCCAGTGTAAATATTTCTAGTACAGGAAGGTATAACAGGCTTCTGACCTATAAAAATTACTCCTCATGAAAATAGTTTTATTAATAAAAAATAACCCTCTCCTATTAGGTACAGACTATGATGTACCGGTGCTGATACTGAAACTTATGAACACTCAGAAAATGTGAATATGATATTTTCATCCTCATTTTACAGATGGAGAAACTGAAGCACAAAGAGTAAGAGACCTGTCTGAGGCCACAGTGGAAGTCAGTCAGTATTGGGATTTGAACTCTTGAGTTCTTGGCTCTTGGCCCAGTGTACCAGACCACACAATTTTAAATTCATCTCAGTGTATCCCAGATGAGTTAAGAGGCCATAGCAACAAATGTGGTTAAGTACGTAAAAAATTAGCATAAAGAATAAACACAAGTCTTCCAAAATTTAATTTCATAAGGAAAATTAAAACCGATGATGTTATTTTAGCTATAAAAATGGAGCAAGTTAAAAAGAACCTCAAAATTCCCCAAAGAAATGTCAAACTGCAAAATATCTGAACAATTGTTTTGTCAACTATTAGCAAAGGGAGAATAAAACTGGAATTATTTTATAAGAGAAGGCAGTGTGATCTCGTGGATGAGGCATTGGACTGGAAGTTAGATCTGTGTTCTATTCTTGGCTTTGCCATTGACGTGCTGCATTACTTTGGGCAAGGCTCTGGGCCTCACTTTCCCCTCTCACCCTTTGTTGATCTGTTTAGATCGGGGTGGGCAAACTACGGCCCACGGGACTGTCCTGCCTGGCTGGGCAGCTAGCCCCCCAGCCCCGCAACTGTGCCGCCACGCTCATTCAGGGCAGCACGGCAGTGTGTTTGGCTCCGGCTGGGAGGCGTGGCTCCAGACATGCTGCTCTGAGTGGCATGGTAAGGGGGCCAGGGCTGGGGGTTGGATATGGGGCAGTGGGTCCTGGGGGGCAGACAGGGAGCAGTTGAATGGGGCAGGGGGATGGGGATAGGGGTGGGGTCCTAGGGGCCTGTCAGGGGTAGGGGTGTGGATAGGGGTCGGGGCAGTCAGGACAGGAAGCGGGGGGGTTGGATGGGGGGTTCTAGGAGGTGGTTGGGGTGGGGGTCCCGAGAAGGGGCGGTCAGGGGACAAGGAGCGGGGTGGGGGGTTGGATGGGTGGGGAGTTCTGAGGGGTGCAGTCGGGGTGGAAAGTGGGAGGGGTCGGATAGGGAGTGGGAGCCAGGCTGTTTGGGGAGGCACAGCCTTCCCTACCTGGCCCTCCATACAGTTTTGCACCCCAGTGTGGCCCTGAGGCCAAAAAGTTTGCCCACCCCGATTTAGATTGCAAACCCCTGTGGACAGGGATTGTCTCGATGTTGTAGTGGCTGGCGCAAAGGGGCTCCAGTCTCAGTTGTGGCCTTTATATGGGCTCTCTCCTTGGCAATGAACTCTGCACAACCAGGGCAGCACCTCCTGGTTACTCCTGGGGTCATTCTGCACACAATATTTTAAAATATTGCAAATTTTATTTGTCAAATGTGGGGCTCCAACATGGCATTGGGGAGCACAGGCCACTGGCTGCACAGAGGTGGGAGAGCACTGTTCAGCTCCCTCCCGGGACACAGACTCTGCACCCAACTCTGACACAGCACAAGGACAGAGCCTGCCCCAGAAACACCCCAGGGGCCTGCCCCTCCGTGCCAGGTGCACCAGGCATGAGCAGGCAGGCTCAGCAAGGCAGGATCCAAGTGTGGAGGGAAGGGGCTTAGTATGGGGGGATCCAGGTGTGGGATAAGAGTTCTGTGTAGGGCAATCTGGGTGCAGGCAGTTCAGTGGGGGATCTGGGTGCAACAGTAAGGGGACTCTGCAGGGGGGTCCAGGTGAAGGTGGTTGGGGCTCGGCGGGGGAAAAGGTCCAGATGCTGAGGGGTGTGGGGCTCAGTGGGGTGGGGATCCAGGTGCAGCTGGTTGGGATTCGGTAGGGTGTGGATCCAGGTGTGGTTGGCTTGGGATGGTGCAGGGGGAGTGGGGCTTAGGGGCGGTTCTGGGTGCAGGGAGGTGAGGCTCAGTGGGAGGGTCCAGGTCTGAGGGAGTCTGGATGCACAAGGGTTGGGCGGATGGGGGCGCTGCTCCCTAGTATAGGTATCCCTCTCTCTGCAGCTGAGGAGTGATGGGTGCAGGAAGTGGTGGGGAGGGCGGCGGAGAGTTTGTAGAGCTTCCTACAGCCAGGGGAGAAATCTGAGGGTGGGTCTGACGTGGCCCCAGATGCCGGACAGGGAAAGAGGAAGTCCTGTCCTCCCCAGCCAGGACTAACATCTACGCCTGGCGCAGGGTAGAAACCACCAGCCGGGTCTTCCCTAGTCCCACCCCAGGCCCACAGTGATTTACCTCTCTGCTGGCTGCCCTGGGCACCCAAAACATACTGCTGGGGTGGCTCTTGTGATGGCTCTTGTGGCTTCCCCTTGCTTCCCCATCAGAAAGTCATTTTTCTGCAGGGAACCAAAGAAATCTGTGGGGGACTTAAATTCTGCACATGCACAGTGGCACAGAATTCCCCCAGGGAAACCTGGTGCTGCATGGTCTGGCCCTGAGTCCAACTGTAATATAAATAATTATGAGAAAGTGCAAAGTTAGGCCCTGAATCTGTGGGGGAAAAAATCTAGAACATGGTAGGACTGATAGTTATTTGACATCTATTTTTATTGTGCAGGAATACTGAGAAGTGCAAAGGTCTGAGCTTTCAAATATATTATATAATCAATGGAATTTCATCTTATGCCAACACATTCAGTCAAGAGTGAAGAGTCCCAAGTTCATATACACTACACTACACACACACCCCTTCTGTTTTCAGGAAATTACGAATTAACTGGTATGTTATAAAGTTCTTTACTTCCAGATCAAATTCCAACATACTTAGAAAGCAGCAAGCATAACACCAGATTTGAAAAAGTAGCACAAAACATACCAGGTAACTATATGCTAATTTAATGTCAGTTTTTGGGATATTGTTGGAAATTTAATTATAAGATCACCTTGAAGAGAAGTAACATGACATGACAACATAGGTATAGTTTTGAGAAGGAAAAGCCAGGCTTGACTAATTTACTTGCATTGTAAATCTGTGTGTTATAAGGTTCCAGAGCAGTATGTCTGTCAACATGGTACTAATGGTCACCTTTCATTTGTAACTGTGTGGAACAAAAACTATTTTAGGTTCTTAAAATGGTAGCTTCTCTTGCTGGGAAGCTTGCCAGGTGGGTATCTCTAAAGATCACTTCTGGGAGCTGTCTTGTTTCTATTCTAAGCTTAATAAATGTGGGGTTTTTTTTTTTAACCAAATACAAATAGAGAAGACAGCATGAATCAGCTTCCCAAAGCATGTTGTTAAATGATGGAATCTTGTTTTTAGGCCAAGTCTTTGCAGTTATTTTTAACCAATTTAACTATTTTGGTTATGGGGTTGATTTTATTATCAGTATAGTTAAATCAGTACATCCCCCAATGAGGATGCTGTTCTACTGGTAAAGTTTTTAGCATAAATTTGTGGGAATACACTATACTGTCATAAGTGTGAATTTTTGGGAATAAACCATACTGCTTTACACAAATATATACTAGGCCATTGCTCTGCTCAAAATCGTGTCAGGAGTTGCATTAATTTCAATTTAAAGTACTATTGTAAAAAAATTAGATTTCACTGACTTATTAAAAGACTACACAAGCATAAAAATCAGAAAAATTCAGTTCATATGAATTCTTTTTATTTATGAGAAACTGGAAGACACTAACGTTTTTCATTACAGTGTATACTTGAACTCAAATTGTTTGTATTTGTTTTTGTTAAAATTACACTAGTAGGCAATTTTTATTTCACTAACTACAAATTCTGTTTTCACTTTGTTTGCAGTTTTGTTTTGACTGTTTAAAGTTAAAAGTGCAAATGTGTAAAAGCCAAAAAAAAAAAAAAAAAAAGCATGGGGGAGGCTCCTGGGCTTGTTTCAGTGCTCAGAGTGCAGACTTAACCTAAATCTCTACACTGCACTGCCGCAGCCCAAGGTGCCAGGCCGCAACAGCAGACAGGGGCAGGTGTGACCACACGTTTAGCAACTCTCTCGTCTTGCAGCTAGGTGCAGTTTCTGTCACGCAACTTGACCATCTGGGCTACTGCTCAGGACTTGCTGCCGCCTGGTCCATGGGGTTGTGAAGCGGGCGGGATGGGGTTTTTGGTCAAAAACACTCACAATCTGCTTCTTCCTCAGGGTCTGGCAGCATCTTCCCCCTGGGTTTAACCCCCAGCTATCACAGCCCACCCCTGAATTTTCCCCTTCTGCTGCCACCTCCAGTAGGTTGACCCCCCTCCCCTGCACAGACCCTGACAGCCCCCTAATGCGTTTAACGCCCCCCCCCGAGGACGCAGCAACCAGTAAGTAGACGTGAGGGCAGTGGCAACAGCAAAGGTTACTGGGCATGCGGAGTTCGGGTGAACCTGCCCAGTGCACCCAAAGTAGGGCCCTGGCAGTAGGAGCTGTGTGTGGCGTGACAGGTGTCTCAGGGCCCTGTACTAGACCCATCCCCTCCCCCACTGCTCCGAGGAGCGGTGGCCCTGGACGCAGGTGCCACGTATGGTGCCCAGAGGTCCACGTTTTATATTTGGGGCCTTTTTATATATATATATGGGCTCCTATTGCCCCCCCCCCCCCGGATGTTTCACACACGTTAGCTGGTTCCCCGGAGCGAGCAGGGGGAGGTGTCGAGGGACACCGCTCAGGCGCGCGACCAGCCACTCCCCCTCGCTCCTCCCCCCTGCACGCAGAGCGCGCGACTCCCGCCCCCGGGGCAAACAGGGCGTGGGGCGCGCGCGCCGGCCAGATGTCCGCGCGCTGACCCCCCTCCGCGGCTCTCCCATTGCAGAGAGGAGACTCGCGGGACCGTCCGGCGGGGGCGGCTCTGGATTGGCCAGAGTGGGAGTGGGACACAGACGTCACCGAGCGGGCTGGGCTCCCAGAGGGGCGGGGCCTGGCGGGCGGGCTCGGAGGCCCAAACCAAGGCGGAGCGCGCGCTTCGGTCCGTGGCCGGCGCTCGAGCCCCGCTGCCTCAGGGAGGGGGCGCCGCGTGCGGGACTCTGCCCTGCGGGGGGAGTCGGGGGCGTCTTCGGCTGCGGGCAGCGCCACCCGACCCCCGACCCCCGAGCTCCGAGCCGTGGCGAGGAGGCGCCCAGGTGCTTCGCCCCCGCTGAGAGCGACGCGCCGCCCTGTTTCTAGCCCGGCAACTAAAATCTGCGGGCG
The DNA here is from genome assembly GCF_016161935.1 of Mauremys reevesii. NCBI lineage: Eukaryota > Metazoa > Chordata > Testudines > Geoemydidae > Mauremys > Mauremys reevesii. The sequence continues at coordinate 122,811,770 of NC_052623.1, forward strand.
GGGCCGGGGGTGACCGGGCTGGCGCTGTTCGCTCAGTTTTAGTGACTTGCTCACCGTGGTTTGGTAGCGGGAGGTTGGGGGCTCGGCCGCGTCTGAGACCCCTGGGCTAGGTGCTCAGGATGGTCCCTTCTGGCCTTGGAGTCTCTGAGTCTGTGGAGAGTCGGCCTGGGTTGGCAGCTTGAGCGTGACATGTTTAGTGAGATGCTTTCCCTGACATCGCACATGTTCTCTCCAGCTGTAAAATCAGTGGGAGTTTCATGCTGATTTCCAGAAACTGGCTAGGGAAGTGTTGGTGTCATTAGGCATAACCCTAGGTAACTCGGGAGGGTGGAAGACCACAAGTGTCGATGAAGCCTCCCTGTACTAGGCCTAAATGAACCAAAGCCCTTCCATGTTTGAACTTTAATCGACCTAACAAGCCAGTAACAGAGAATGGAAGGTGTAACAGCTAGTTATCAGGTGCAACCCCACTCACACTGGTACCAGGAAATAATAATGAGGCCTGTATGCCTCTGGCTAAGGGGCACGATAACAGATCAAAGGGACTAAGACAGGATAACAGTTCAAAAAGAGTTACTAACGAACTAGACTGTTAGATGCCAAGCATGACTTAACCACTTAATGTAATTGCTACTGCTCAGTGTAATTGCTACGGGGGGGGTGGGGGGTGGGAGGGAAGAGTTTAGCTAAAGTTATGTATAAAAAGAGAAAAGCTGCTTGTAGAGCTGTGCGCATGATTTGAGACGTGCCTGTCTCCTTGCATCGCTTTGAGATCTCAAATAAACTTTGTCTGCTTCTCCACCTTGGTGTGTTCATTGGCGCGAAGCACACCGGGCAACGAACCCCGCTGTTGCTGTCCTCGGGCCCTCTGTGCCGGCAACAGAAGGACCCTGGCAGTTCCGTTTTGGGGAGATCACTCTCCCCTTATTGCTCAATCAGAGCAATGTATTGTTATTAGTTGGGTGGCTGTAGGGCTGGGACACAATTAAAAAAAATAATTCAGTCTTCTCTGCCAAAAGACTTCTCAGCTGGGCCCAAGCAAGGAGAGCTGTGCACTTTGCTAGAGCTGACAGTAGAGGGAAAAACAACTAAATACAGTTGTCTCAGGAACGCCCGGGGGTGTATGATTGAGGCGTGTGTCAACACACATTTCTAATAGCAATTTTTCTCCAAAAGTATTGGAGCAAATCTAATGGTGGATCCAAAAGATGAAAACTGAGAACTTTCTCAGGAAAGTGTAGCTAATACACTGTTGTTGAGAGCACTGCATCAGATTATGTGCGACAAAGGTGAGAGAGAGCCAGGAGAGGTGCTTGGGTTGGGACCTCGTTGACTCAGAATCAGTTAAAAGGGAGATGTCCTCAGGTGCACTTTGAACTTCAGAGACAAACTAAGTCACAGACAGCAAATGGGGTAACCTATCATTAATGTTAACAAGATTTGACAGTCACGTAGGCGTCGACTCCATGGGTGCTCTGGGGCTGGAGCACTCACGGGGGTGGGAGGGAAGTAGTGGGTTCTCAGTACCCATCTGCCACAGCTGTTCAGTGGTACCCCCAATGAGCTAATTGGGGGTGCCACCAAACAGCTGATCTGCAGCTGCCATCGAACAGCTGTTTGGGGGCTCAGGGAAGGGTTTGAGGGAGGGTGGAAAGCAGGGAGGGGCAGGTGGGCGGGGGCCTCGAGGGGGCGGAGTAGGGGTGAGCACCTCCAGTGAAAACTAGAAGTCGGTGCCCATGAAGGTACAAGAATTTAAGTTAGCAGAAAATGGTTGCCGTTCTACTGAGTATGAATAATATTTCCTCATCTCATTTAAGATAATTGCAGTGGAGACGACCATAAACTACTTTCTAATTGGGAAGGAAGCTTTGAGGAAGGTAAGTGTTAAAGTTGTGGCCCAGCTCCTATAATTGTGTGCTGGTTTCCTTGGTTTCAGATGCTTCCCCCCACTCCCACCAATGTGGGTATTGCCTCTACCTCCCAGATTATAATTTACTTGACTGTCACAAGGAGTGTGCATAACTACGAGCTTTTTCATAGGGATTAAGAAATCATTTCAATTTTAATATAAACTGGTATTCGGCGGGTAATTTACAATATCCCCAATTATTTTAATTGGGTATATATAAACGTACATTTGATTTTTTTTTAAATCACTGCACAAATGTTATAGTTAACGTATGAAAACTTCTCAAAAGTCCCAGTTAGGTAACCACTCATTTTTAGGTTCCTGTTGATTTACAAATCAGTGATTCTTGACATTTTCTTTTAAAATAGAGGTGGGTGAAATTTATGTTACATAAAACATTACAAAAAAAAGTCAGATGTAAACTGAAATAAAACAAAAGTCTGTAGAAAAAAGTTTTGGCAAATAACCTACAGTGTTTGAACTGAAACCCAGTTAAACTATAGCCATATCTTTAGAATATGTTTTCTCCACATGACCAACTGTATCTTGTAGTAAGATGAGGCCCTGAAACAAACTCTTGTGTCAGAGGCCCAGTCTGAGGCCTGAAGTACTTCCAGGCATTGCTAAGCAAAAGCTGGGCTGTGTAGCCTGATTTAGGGTGGCTTAGTAGGGTTGGTGTAATTTATCCACTTAATTTAATTTTATTTGATTAATTTTAATTGATTAGTAATATTAATAATAATTATTGGATATTAATTAGTATGGGTTTGGCTCGCCAATATATTTGATCAGAAGATAAAGTTCGTCCTGAATCAGGCTTCACAGAGTTTATAAAAGGAACTTCGGGTTATATGACAGGAGCTTACACTGAGACAGATATAGTCATAAAGACCTTTTATTAAAATCAATGAAACGATAAGCAAATGTTAAAACAGTTTAAAATTACAAAGTTACAAATATCACAGTTCTTTAAGATATAGATTTATGATTTATGCAAACTTGAATACTCACTCAATACTCACAGCAGCGCTCCTTGGACGGTTTCACACCTCTGTCAGAGGAAGTTATTTCAAGATGGTTTGTGTTCTGATTTTAACTCTATATATACTAAATGCTAAAACTAAAATGAAATATGAGGGAGATTAAATCCCTTTTTACTTACTGTTTTGAAAAGAAATAATGCTACGGCCTATTAATAGTTAATAGCCATCGTAGATGGGTAGCATCGATACGTAGATGAGGGTGAAGGCAATGAAGAGTAGACAGGAGCAGATAGATGGGTGTATCGCCTCCCTGATGGTGAGCTGTCTCACCTTTTTATAGAGCATTGGTCGGAAATCCTTCCTCCTATGCCCAAATTTCATCTTTCCCCCACGGAAATGTTAGGGTACACCTGCCTCATAGGTTAACATTAATGTGCGTATGAATGACAGGTATGTACGCATTTGTGGTGTACTTGTTAGCTTTGTGGGCAAAAATCCCCTTTTTCCACCCTTTACTGTTATAGGTTCAGTTAAAGGTCTCGAGACATCTGCGTAGGTATTTTGTCTTCTTATCACTTTTCTGAGTGAGGGTCCCAAAATGTGCCGAAGTTGCCTTAGCGTCATACAGGATGTTTGACCTGTAGGTTTTTTGCATTACAGCTATTGCATTATAAATCTATAAGCTTATTACATCAAATACTTAAATTTATCAAAAAGACATTTTATACAGACCAACAGATTAATCCTCAGGGCTACAGCTGTGAGCCTGAGGCAGGCCCCAGTGACAGAAGTTGGAGAGAAAAAGCTTGTTAGAAGCAGGTGCTTTCACATATAAGTGCTAATAAGAGGAACTTGTGCCAAGACGGCACCTGGACATCCCAATATGAGGACACTCCATAGACATAACAAGGAATAGGCAGGTGCATCTTAAAGACAGGGTCAAAAGGACAGCATGATGGATAGATCTGTTTGTCTGAAACAACATGATCAAAGGGAGAGACAGCACCCTAATGAGCCAACGGGCTGTACCTCAATACGTCAGAAGGGATGAGTAATCTTTCCTGTAACTGTATAAAAGTAGGTCCTGGAGTGCGCATCTTTGTCCAGCCTAGGGGGCAGTGGAGTGTCCTACCACTGACTGAGCAGTGTCCATTGCCAGGGGGCACATATTCGTAATATGTCCTGTAGAGTCTATAGGAAACTATTACTGTGCTTCGTTTGACAATAAACCTGGCTCGGGTTCCTTCGTATCTTACTAGAGTCTGTGGTTTTTGGGGGTTCTCTCGGGGTTTGCTGCATCAGCTATCTGTGCAGAGCCGGGGCAGCACACAGAGGGAACACGCACGCAGCCGACTGTTATCATCATCGAACAAGAGCAGAGCACCACACTGGTAGCTACTGACAACATATCTTACACTTAATTATTAGGTTAATTGTCTAATCTGCTTGTAACTTTTTTTGTAGGTATTTCAAAAATGACAAAGTTGCTGTTGATTGACGTTGATTGTGGAGTCGACGATGCTCAAGCCATAATGATGGCGCTGGCATCTCCCAGTGTTGAAATCCTGGGAATTACTTGCTGTTATGGAAACACAGTGTTGGAAAACGTCTGCAAAAATGTACTTCGTGTACTACAAGTTTGTAATAGGCTTGAGGTAATCAGTCTCTTAAATGTATGTGAATGGGTTTATCCTTGTGTCAGGTCTTGCTTAAAAATCATCAACTCGCGTAGGCTAGGGTCACCTTTTATAGTTTCTCCTCCATAAATAATTTCTTTGCTGATGTAGGGTAATTTTTGTCTTGTTTATTGTCTGACCATATCAATCCCAGGAATAATAATAGTAATTTTCCTAAATCCTTAAAAAAAAAATCTTATAGGTACAGTGAAACCCCGCTATAAAACAATGATTGGGGTCCAAAAAATTGGATCGCACTAAATGCGGGATCGCGGTATAGTGAGATTTACCATTTCAAGCTGGTCAGTGTCAAGCCAGTCGATTTCTCTTGGGCAGAAAACTACCCATTTGCGAACTGCCCATAACATTAACTGAAAGGGTGCAGCTCCAGCAGCGAGGGCTCTCAGCCATGCAGTGAGAGAGGGAAACGCTTGGGGAGAGCAGGGGAGATGTGCAAGGGGCAGAGGAAGAGCGAGGAGCAGCTGGGGAGGAGAACGGCTCTTCTCACCAAAAGAGTAAGCGGGCGTAGGGAGGAAGAGGCAGGGGGAAAGCACATTCAATTTTTTGTTTTTTTTCCTTTGGGGGCACGCCAGCCTCTTTTTTTTTTTTTTTTTTTTTTTCTTTTTTGCCCTTCGGCGGTGATCCAGTCGTTTATTTTTTTTGTGCTTCAGTGGCGCTCTGGCGGTTTTTTTCTTTTTTTCTTTTTTTTTCTCTTTTGCGCTTCCGCAGCGCTCCGGCCGCTTTATTTATTTATTTTTGCGCTTCGGCGGCACTATGGCAGTTTTTTTCTTTTTTTTTTCTTTTTTGTGCTTCCGTGGGGCTCCAGACGCTTTTTTTTTTTTTTTTTTTGATCTGGGGCGGCCGGAGCCACCTTGCAAATTCAGCTATAACGCGATTGTATTATTGCGGGGCGCATTATAGCAGGGTTTCCCTGTATATCTATTTTTCCTGGCTGATGTGAAATTTCTGCCCTTTTCATAAAGGCTCTGCAATTTTAGTGCCACTAATTTGATCACTGCTAGGATATTCTTTGAAATTGATCGTATAATATTGCTTCTTCAAGTGATTGTCCACATGGATTCCATACACTGTGTGCATGCATCCATGCACATGAGATTTGGATTCTTTAATTTAGCTACAACGAGTCAGGAAAAAGATCTTGGAGTTATCGTGGATAGTTCTCTGAAGATGTCCACGCAGTGTGCAGAGGCGGTCAAAAAAGCAAACAGGATGTTAGGAATCATTAAAAAGGGGATAGAGAATAAGACTGAGAATATATTATTGCCCTTATATAAATCCATGGTACGCCCACATCTCGAATACTGTGTACAGATGTGGTCTCCTCACCTCAAAAAAGATATTCTAGCACTAGAAAAGGTTCAGAAAAGAGCAACTAAAATGATTAGGGGTTTAGATAGGGTCCCATATGAGGAAAGATTAAAGAGGCTAGGACTTTTCAGTTTGGAAAAGAGAAGACTAAGGGGGGACATGATAGAGGTATATAAAATCATGAGTGATGTTGAGAAAGTGGATAAGGAAAAGTTATTTACTTATTCCCATAATACAAGAACTAGGGGTCACCAAATGAAATTAATAGGCAGCAGGTTTAAAACAAATAAAAGGAAGTTCTTCTTCACGCAGCGCACAGTCAACTTGTGGAACTCTTTACCTGAGGAGGTTGTGAAGGCTAGGACTATAACAATGTTTAAAAGGGGACTGGATAAATTCATGGTGGCTAAGTCCATAAATGGCTATTAGCCAGGATGGGTAAGAATGGTGTCCCTAGCCTCTGTTCGTCAGAGGATGGAGATGGATGGCAGGAGAGAGATCACTTGATCATTGCCTGTTAGGTTCACTCCCTCAGGGGCACCTGGCATTGGCCACTGTTGGTAGACAGATACTGGGCTAGATGGACCTTTGGTCTGACCCGGTACGGCCTTTCTTATGTTCTTGTGTTCTTATGTTCTTTTGGCCAGCAGTGTTCATTGGGACCACGCTGAGCCTCAGGTGCCCTTGTGCCCCCTTCCATCTCCCCCTTAATGGGCATAAAGGGTGGAGTAGGCCCAGTTGTCCTTCAGCTCCTTCTTACTTCCTGTGGCAGCTAGCATAGGTATGAGAGGATGAGTTCTAAAATTTTGAGAGACATGGAAGCATTTTAGCATCAATTCATTAGCTACAGATAATACTTCATTTAATAAATCAGTTATAAATGTAAAACATGTTTTGATAAATTTACTTTTTTTCCCTCACATATCCAGCACATTTAAGTTAGTTTTCATAATAAAATAATTTAAAATGCTGTTTTGTGCATTTTTAATGGAATTTGAATTTCCATTCAAATTGATACAGTTTACAAGTAAAAATTTATTCATCATCTAGTAAAGAAAAAAGGTGAATGACATTTCTTAACATAAGAAAAATGTAAACAATAAGAATCTGAATAAATGTGAATTAAGATAACTTGTTGCTCAAGTAAGTAAATGTGTGTGTGTATGTATGTATAGTATAGCCTCCTGGTTAGCAAAAAGTAGTACCAAGTTTAGTGTAAAGGCTGTATTTCATTCCAAATCAACATGTTTTAATGGTTATCAACCAATGAGAGTCAACCATTCTTTAGGAAAATAACTAAAAATTACAAAAGCAAAATAAGATTAAAACCAATTATTTAAACCAGTGTTTCCAGCTTGCTGATTTAAATTGCTTTGATTTAAGTCATCCCAAATTGCTGACACACCCCTCTGGAATTGGGCCAAGAAAATCATAAGAACCCCTCTGGCTCCTATGTAGTACACAGAGGTGTGGCCAGGCGTCTTTGTGCACTGCCCCATCCGCAGGTGCCGCCCCCGCAGCTCCTATTGGCTGTGGTTCTCAGCCAATGGAAGCTGCAGGGGTGGTGCCTGTGGATGGGGCAGCGCGCAGAGCCACCTAGTGGCGCCCATAGAGGGGGGACATGCTTCCAGCAGCTGCTTGCAGTAAGCATTGCCTGGAGCCTGCACTCCTCAGCCCCCCTCGTGCCCCAATCCCCTGCCACAGCCCTGATCCCCTTCCCGCCCTCTGAACCCCTCGGTCCCAGCCTGGAGCCCCCTCCTGTACCCCAAACCCCTCAGCCCCATCCCAGAGCCGTCACCCCCCTATCCCCCAATTTTGTGAGCATTCATGGCTCGCCATACAATTTCCCTACCCTGATGTGGCCCTCAGGCCAAAAAGTTTGCCCACCCAGGCCTAGATGCTGTGTGGTTTATATCTACTGAAATAAACTGTTCAGCTGAGATTCAAAATATTCTGCTTCAAAGCAGGGGAAACCTTTCAGCCTTACTTATAAGGCTAAACGGAAGAGGTTTTCTACTTGGGATGCCAGTGGTAGTTGTCTTCTTCGACATCATTACTTTCAGCAATAGTGGAGTATTTGCTAGCCCTGAAACAGTCTAGACTTTACATCAGATCATAAAGGTCCATGTAGCGGCAGTGTCTGCACATCATCCCTCACTCTTGGGTAATACTGTATTTTCCCACTGTACAGTAGCAAGATTCCTAAAAGCGTCACATATTTTCCCCCCAATGCAGGAGCCCCTCTCCTTTTTTGGGACTTCAATATAGTATAGCAATATAATATTTATTAGCAGGGTTGATGGGTCCCCACTTTGAACCCTCAGCAACTTGTTCCCCACCAGTTGGTGAAGACTGCCTTTCTGGTGGCCATTACATCAGCTCGCAGGGAATGGGATGTTCAGGCCCTTCTGACATATCGTCTATATACAGTATTTTGTAAGGACAGGGTCATTCTTAGATCTCACTCAAAGTTTCTCACCAGATTGTCTCAGAGTTCCATATGAGCTAGTCCTTTCATCTCCCGTTTTTTCCCCCAAAGCCTAATAAGCGGGGAGGGATAGCTCAGTGGTTTGAGCATTGGCCTGCTAAACCCAGGGTTGTGAGTTCAATCCTTGAGGGGGCCATTTGGGGATTGGTCCTGCTTTGAGCAGGGGGTTGGACTAGATGATCTCTTGAGGTCCCTTCCAACTGTAATAATCTATGATGAGTGGGTCTCCAGATATTTAAAGTCATATTATGAATTAGCCAGGATAGATCCATCTAGCCAGACTAAAGCTCATTCCACGATATTTGAGGAGCAGTTATGTGGAGCGTTAACCAGACATTTACAAGACACTATTGCTTAGTAAGGGTTCCCACATCAGATGTTGGTTTTGTTAGAGCTGTCTTATAGCCATTTAAGTAGGACTTCTAATACCGACCTCCAGGCAATAGCTAACCTATTGTTAGTCTCGAAGAGTGGAATTCATGTGGACAGTTACTCAAATTACTCACAATAACTTTTCATCTAAGTACCCTCCTGGATCAGAATTAAGGAAAAGCAAGCTAACCACATTAAAATTATGCCTCAACAGTCAACAGGCCCTACTTTCTGTGTTCAGTAAGGAAGCTGACACAATGGCTGAAGCTAGTTTTGTTATGGCATGGAATATCGCTCGTGCTAAATGTCTATATTGTGACGGAGAATTTGTTAAGAAGATTATTGCAGAAGTGATTCCAATTTTAGATCCAAGTAACATAGAACTTCAGTGACTAATGCAGCAAATTCCAATTTCACGCCACAGTATGGAGAGGCAGATCTCCCAGATGCAACATGCAAAACGATCTAAAGAATTCTCTAGCATTCAGCCTAGCTGTCGATGAATCCACAGCTACTCAAGATAAACCACAACTAGCGATATTTGTTCGCTATGTTTCCACAGATGTAATTGTGAAAGAAGAAATGTTGGATTTAGTGGTGCTAAAAGAAACAACCCATGTTGTTGACATAAAGAATGTACTTGACGAAGCATTGACAAATGCTAGGGTGATGTACGACTGGATAAACTTGTCAGTGTTGCAATGGATGGAGCACCTGCAATGGTGGGGGAAAAAGTAGGTCTTATCAGACTCTTGAAAAGCGATCCCAAATTTCTGGAGTTCCTCCCTGTTCATTGCATCATCCATCATGAACACCGCCAAATAGCTGATCGGCAGCCGCCATCAAACCCTCTGCCCAGTGCTGGGGTGGAGGGGCCGCCCGCCCGGCGCTCTGAGGCTGGAGGCTCTCAGCCGAGGCGGGGGAAGGGGAGGAGCTGGTGGCCACGGAGGAGAGAGGGGGGGCTCAATCAGTAACAAGACAGCATGAATAATAATAAACCACTCCTGAGACTTGCTCCAAACACAAATACAATCTGCTCCTTAAAATAGATTGTGTGTTTATGTAACAGGGTTAATACTGTAAATAAAACAGTGGTGGTGGTAGTACTGGGATAATATAAATTTAAACAGAGGCAAGATGCCTTTAAGTGATGTGCAGACATGCTATAGTCAATTTTTGCAACTTACATCTTGTTTAGATTCCAGTTTACCAAGGTGCTTCTGCTCCCTTACTTGGTGGTCCTGTGGAAGGGGCTATGTATAATGGAAGAGATGGTTTGGGTGATGTTCCTGTTCCGAATGCTCCAGGATTAGACCATCTACAGAAAGAACATGCTGTGATTGCAATGTTAAGAATTATTAATGAGAAGCCTGGTCAGGTGAGAGTGTTCTTTATATCATTTTTTTTATGTAGTAACACAAGACAGCAAGCAGGACCGAAGTCTGTTTAAGCCAATGCCTTGCAATTCTATGAAATTGCTTTGCCTGTCTAATCCTAATGGAGGATCCAGGTTCAGTCTTCAGTGGAAGGTGATCCGCCTACCTTCTCCTGATAGTCCATGGCGTTGTACACTGGGGCTGGAAGAAATTGTTTCTCAGACTGAAATTTGGCATTCAGTTTAACCCTGTACATGAATAGCCATAATTAAACATTTGGTCCCAAGTCACTGGTGTCCAAGTAATTGTTCCTTTAGTCAGGTAATTCTGGAGGCAAAGAATTTGACACACTGATTTACAATCTCCCTTTCTCCCAGAGGAATAATATCTTTATTTAATATTTAGGAGAGTCCGTATTTTTTTTGCTGCTTACCTCAAACATGTCCTTGCTCATGTCTTTTGTGATCCTCTTTTAGATATTTATTGCAATAAGATTTCCTACTGCCTTCTGTTTTTCAACATCTACTATGTAGGCACAAAGGTATCAATCTTTCATATTAGCTAAGACCCTCTATGCCTTTGTTTAATTTATCTGTTGTTGTTTTTTTATCTTCTTTAGAATTTTTACATCCCTACAGAGCCACAAACTATCATGGTACTTCATTTTGGGGCCTCAGTGTTTCTATATCATAGTTTTCCTTATGGCAGATTGCATGATTTGGAGGGACTGAAGATAGGAATAGTGTGTTTCATCTTTATTGGAAATTCAGATTATAGGCCTCGTTGGTAGTGCTTGAAAGCTGTTACTGTTTGATAGGTGTTCGGTTCATATGAAATGGATCTGGTGTTCAGTCCAATTCCCTATGGACAAGTAGACAAATCACAAAAGCCACCTCTGGACTTGATAGTGATTGTCAAGATAGATAACAGTTCCAGCAGAGACCAAGGATTGAATGGACATGGAGTCTGTGAACAATATCTTGCCTCTAGAGGTGGTCAGAGTTGTGGCACATTGTTGGAATGGCATAGTGAAGTGTCTTTCTTCACCAATGGTGTAACTGTTCAGTAGCTAAACTGATGACTTGATTTTCCAGGTCTCTCATTTTAACACTCTTCTCAAATTTATAGAAAAAATTAAAATATTAATTTTCTTTGTGTAGTTTATAATGTCTCTCCTCAAATGCAGCCTAGGATCCTATTGACCATGTTTCTTGCATTTTGGGATTTTCTTTTAATATTTTCAGTTTTACAGAGAACTCTGCTCATGATTATATTGTCTTCATCCTATGCTCCCAAACACATCTTTGGTATAGTTATTATGATATGTTTTCCTTGTCTAAACTGTATACCTTTGGCAAAACTTTATTTAGCTTATCATTCTAATGTGTTCTGTCAGCCTCTAGGCCAGGAGTCGGCAACCTTTCAGAAGTGGTGTGCTGAATCCTCACTTATTCACTTTAACTTAAGGTTTCGCGTGCTGGTAATACATTTTAACGTTTTTAGAAGGTCTCTCTCTATAAGTCTATATTATATAACTAAACTATTGTTGTATGTAAACTAAACAAGGTTTTCAAAATGTTTAAGAAGCTTAATTTAAAATTAAATTAAAATGCTGATCTTATACCGCTGGCCCACTCAGCTCACTGCCGGCCTGGGGTTCCGTTCACCTAGTTTGGCAGCGGGCTAAGTGGGGCCTGCGGGACCCCGGCTGGTAAGGGGCTGGCAGACGGGACCCTGGGCTCGCAGTGGGCTGAGTAGGGCTGGCGGCCAGGACCCCAGACCGGGGATGCAGGTGAGAATGTGGGGGTTTGGGGTGCAGGAGCTCCTGTTTGGTGCTCCGGATGGGGGGTGGGGATGTGGGGGGGTGCAAGAATCAGGGCGTGGGGTGTGGGGGGTGCAGGAGTCAGAACGGGGGCTGGAGGTTTGTGAGCGGGTGCAGGAGTCAGGGTGTGGGATGGCTGGGTATGTGTGGGGGGTGCAGAAGTGAGGGCTGGGGGTGCAGGGGTCAGGGCAGAGGGCTGGGTGTGTGTGGAGGGGGTGCAGGGGTCAGGGCGGAGGCCTGGGTGTGTGTGGGGGGGGTGCAGGGGACAGGGCAGGGGGCTGGGTGTGTGTGTGGGGGGTGTGTGTGTGTGTGTCATGGGGGTGCCATGACTCTTGCACCCCCCACATCCCTACCCCCACCCTGAGCACCAAATGGGAGCTCCTGCACTCCCGCCCCCCCCACATTCCCATCTGCACCCCTCGCTCCAAATGGGAGCTGCCCAGGTAAGCACTCCACACCCAAACCTTCTGCCCAACCCTGAGCCCCCTCCTTCATTCTAGCTCCTGGCCAGATGCTACACCCCAACCCCCAGCCTACTCCTTCACCCCCAGTCCTGTGCTCAGTGTACTCCCACCCTCAGCTCAGTGCAGAGAGAGAGGAAGAGAGGGAGAAGGTAGGTACCCACTCTATGTGGGCAGGGACAGGAACCCAGACTGGCAGTGGGCTGAGATGCTCAGCCCACTGCTGGTTTGGGGTCCCGGCCGCCGGTCCCACTTAGCCTGCTTCCGGCCTAGGTGAACGGAACCCCAGGCTGGCGGCGTAAGATCAGCATTTTAATTTTAAATTAAGCTTCTTAAACATTTTGAAAACCTTGTTTACTTTACATACAACAATAGTTTAGTTATATAATATAGACTTATAGAGAGAGACCGTCTAAAAAACATTAAAATGTATTACTGGCACGTGAAACCTTAAATGAAAGTGAATAAATGAAGACTTGGCACACCACTTCTGAAAAGTTGCTGACCTCTGATTTAATCTATTTCTCTTGCCATCATCTCATTTTATTGTTGTACTAATCTAGCATTAAAATGGAAAAACACCCTCTTCAGATGCTTCCTCATCCTGGACAATAAAATCAGCCATCTTATGCACTCTAACAGTCCTCTGCCTTAAGTGTTCAACTTCTTGCCTCTTGTTTAAATCCCTTCTTCAATCTTCCTGAACGTTTTTGGCCAGAATGGAAGGCCATTAGAGTTTCTTCCCCAACAGATGTCCTTGCTTCCCAAAGACACAAAAACCTAGTCCTCCTCGTAATGTTTCCGCAACCAAATATTGAGGAATCTGATCTTCTCTGCCTCATCTTACCAATATAGGGCAGGGATAACTTTTTTAAGAAAATCACCTACGGGTCCGTTCTGCCCCTCATTTTACTACCTAGCTGGTAAATAGTGCAAGAACATACGGCTTTCCCTCTTTTGAAAGCTAGTAGATTCTGCTTCTGATGGCTTATCAAAGGGAGTGAGCTTGGAGCTTCACAGGGTATGTGTACACTGCAATAAAAAAACCTGCAGCACTGTGTCTCGGAATTTGGACTGTGAGGCTAAAAATTGCAGGGTGACTGTTCAGGCTCAGGCTGGAGCATGGGCTCTGATACCCTCCCTCTCATGGGGTCTCAGAACTTGGGCCCCAGCCTGAGACTGAACGGCTACATGGCACTTTTATAGCCTCATAGTCCAAGCCCCGTGACCTAGGCCGGCCATGCCATAAGTCTTTTATTGCATTGTAGAAATGCCCACATTCAGATCACTCTCCAATGAAAATATCTTGCCTCCAGTCCTCAAAAGTGTAGTTTTAGAGACTGTCAGCAAAAGTATCTTAACTAATTTATGTCATAATGATGGAGGTAGATTTTTTTCTCTTAAGTGTCCGGGTTCTAAACTGTATCATGTTTCAATGAAAAATAACACCTTCAATTTGCACTCATAACAGATTGGAAGCCAGTACAACATATGGAGCCCAGGCACAATGTGCTCATACCAACTCACTACACCTAGCAGATAAACAGCCTCGTTCTGGACTAGCAGCAGCTTCTGAGTCTTTATGGATAGCTGCTGTTGGAGTTTTTATGGCAGTATTCCAATAAAAGCAAGAAAATACCATAATGTATTGAACAACTACAGATGAAAAAAGAAGTATGTGACTTCTCTGGGATTCCCAGACATCTGCAGTGAGAGTTCCAAAAGAACCCCAACATAGCTAATCCTTCTGTCATGTGGGAGAAGTCATCCACTGATAGATTAAGTCATGGAGTGCTGCTTTAACAGAACTGTAAACAAATGTTTAAAACAAACCACTTAGAAAAATGTTCATTGGAGTAACATGTAAAGAGATGGAGTAGTGTTTTGTTTGTTTTGTAGATCTCTCTAGTTGCCACTGGTCCTTTGACTAATCTAGCTTTGGCAGTGAAATTGGATCCAACATTTCCTCAGAAGCTTAAAAATATGTTCATCATGGGAGGAAATGTAGAATGTAAGTAATTTATAAAATGATCAGTAGGCAAACATTTTAACTAATAACTCCAGTATGCTTATTCAGAAGCTGTTTGGCCTTTTTTATACAATTGCTAGACTACATGCATTTGTGTATTAGATTAGGTATGGGAAATGAGGTTGGTGTAGTTGTTAATGTTGCCACAATGTGTGATTTCCTTGATTTTTAGTAATTGCACTCACAGTTAATACCTTTTAATGATCTTAACTTGAAGTTAAATCTTTGTTGGAATTTTATAATAAATTTATCTTATGATAATATGTTGATGCTAAAAATATGATCTGTTTTGGACATGTTCTTTTTTTGTATTATGATTTTTTGGTAAGCAAAATGGACAAGGCACAGTTAATATTGTAAGCTTTGGCACTGAAAAGTAAAATGATTGAAGAAAGTAAGCAAATATACTGAACAGTTACTTTTTCGGTTTATGTTTTTGTTAGCCAGAGGAAATGTTACAGTCTGTGGAGAATTCAATTTTGCAACTGATCCAGAAGCTGCGTATGTTGTCTTAAATGAGTTCACTTGCCCTACTTATATTGCAACATGGGAATTTACATGTCGCAATTCATTGCCTTGGGTAAGACACCAAATGTTTAATGTAAATTAAAGTTAAAGGTAAATCTGGTGAAACTCAGTCTGCATGGGTACAGGGGTATGTCCACATGGATCAAATTACAGGACTGGGTCCTAAATCAGAGCTCCCTGAATTGGAATGTAAAAATAACTGTATCTTAAAGCTGTGTACATGCTCTGTTGCTGGGCAGTCTTGGCTTAATCGCAAAAAGAGGGCTGAAGCTATATCCCAATGTTTCTCTTCATTTTTTAATTGCCAACATTATTCTTTTGGTTTGCAGGAATTCTATCATGAGTGGGTTAATCAGAACACCAAAAAAGCTAAGTTCATGGAGAAAATATCTGAGCACAGTATAAAATTCACAGATCCAAAACACGAAAATACAAGCAACATCTTCTCGACTTCAGGATTTGTGTCTTGTGATTCCTACGCTATGGCTGCTGCAATTGATGAGAGCTTTGTCACAGAAGCCATAGAAACTGCTGTAAGTGTGGAGCTGAATGGCTCACTAACTAGAGGAATGATGGTAGTGGATACGGATGGTCTTCTTAAGAAGAAAAATAAAGCTTTTGTCATTAATAAGTGTGATTTAGAGAAGTTCAAGGGACTTCTCATTGCTGCTTTAAAATAACATTTGGCTGTCTGATAAATTTCCCAATCTTGTTAATTTTGAACTGTAACTGTAGATCTAGTTACAGTGGTACAGATAACTTTAGATTCATAGCTACTATCAGACAACATACAATTATTTTTAGTTAATAACTTTCTGTTATGTCAGATTTCCAACAAAGTGCATTCAAGTGAATATGAAAAGGACCCATTTAAATCTACAGTAGTGAGAGAATTCAAAGTGCAAGTTAAAATGGCAGCCTAATTGTTAGATAACTCTGAATGCACTTACCTGGTAGGCCAGTACTCTACTTTAGCATGCATTTACTCAGTAGACAGAAACAGCAATAAAAGAGCATTGAAATCTAGAATATACATATAAATTATGATCTGTCATCAGTTTGTAAGATGGAGAAGATAGACTGTTCTAATTCTCACTGCTTTATTATTATGAGAAAACAATCCAATTTTTACTTAGAGAATCTAGA
Source organism: Mauremys reevesii (assembly GCF_016161935.1). NCBI lineage: Eukaryota > Metazoa > Chordata > Testudines > Geoemydidae > Mauremys > Mauremys reevesii. Next base: position 122,827,889 of record NC_052623.1, read on the forward strand.
TTAAGGATTTGCAAAGTATTATTTAAAAAGCACTTTAAGATCCAGGAGCTCAACATGTAATGATAACATTTAAAACACATTTTTTAAAATTTGTAAAAAGGGAAGATGTAGAAGAATTTGAAGGACCATGGTCATGGGAAACAAAACTGTTTAACTGCAGTTTACTAATTTGAATATGGCCCAGAAATGTAGTGAATGAGTTTATCATCTGACATCTGTTATGTATCTTATTTAAAGTGGGTTTGTAACCTGAGTCCAGTTTACACAACAAAAAAGCACGCTTGTTTGTAGATTATGCAGAATGAACAGCCCTGAAGACACAAGTAAATGAGCAATTCCTTCAGAAGCTTCAGAGCCATGTGTTAAATTAATTTGTCATGAGTCTTTGATTGCTTTGCCTGCCCTGGGCCCATTAATCCATCTCCTTGTAACTTATCCTAATATTTCAAACCTCTGAGCAGCTTCAAACACCTACCATTTAAGAACAAAACATAATTACACCTTCCCAAATGGCTTTTTACAGTTGAGGATCTGGCCCTTTGTAGTGAAAACTTTATAGGGTTAGGAATACAATGAATGTTTACACTAACAAGAAAACTCTAAAACTCTTTGTAAGATACCATATCCTGTAAAATGGATTTTATTTGTCCATACAGAATGATGTGGTAGAAAGGTTTTATCGGCACTTGCTTGGGATTGCCTACATAATTTTACCGCTGTGAAAAATATGTGATCATCTGAACTGGTCATCCCAAACTCACACCCAAAGAACCTTCATACCACTCCATCTTGTATTATATAAAAAATATTTAGAAGATGATAAAAGAACGAATAGTACTTGTGGAACCTTAGAGATTAACAAATTTATTTGAGTATAAGCTTTTGTGGGCTAAAGCCCACTTCATCAGATGCATGCAGTGGAAAATACAGTGGGAAGAGACAGAGATATATACAGAGAACATTTAAAAAAATGGGTGTTGCCATTCCAACTCTAATGAGACTAATCAATTAAGGTGGGCTATTATCAGCAGGAGAAAAAAACTTTTGTAGTGATAATCAGGATGGCCCATTTCCAACAGTTGACAAGAAGGTGTGAGTAATAGTAGGGGGAAAATTAACATGGAGAAATAGTTTGTAGTTTGTGTAATGACCCATCCACTCAGTCTTTATTCAAGCCTAATTTAATGGTGTCCAGTTTGCAAATTAATTCTAGTTCTGCAGTTTCTCGTTGGAGTCTGTTTTGGAAGGTTTTTTGTTGAATAATTGCGACTTTTAGGTCTGTAATTGAGTGACCAGGGAGGTTGAAGTGTTCTCTGGCTAGTTTTTGAATGTTATGATTCTTGACGTCTGATTTGTGTCCATTTATTCTTTTGCGTAGAGACTGTCCGGTTTGGTCAATGTACATGGCAGAGGGGTATTGCTGGCACATGCTGGCATATATCACATTGGTAGATGTGCAGGTGAATAAGCCTCTGATAGTGTGGCTGATGTGATTAAGTCCTATGATGGTGTCCCTTGAATAGATATGTGGACAGAGTTGGCAACAGGCTTTGTTGCAAGGATAGGTTCCTGGGTTAGTGTTTTTGTTGTGTGGTGTGTGGTTGCTGGTGAGTATTTGCTTCAGGTTGGGGCTGTCTGTAAGCGAGGACTGGCCTGTCTCCCAAGATCTGTGAGAGTGAGGGATCGTCCTTCAGGATAGGTTGTAGAGTTTAAGTGTTGAGCTCTCTTCTGCATCACTCACAATCAGTTTCAAAGTGTTGGATCTACTTGTAATAGATGTCAGATTGTGGATGGAGTAGAAAGTGCTCCATGCAATTAAATTCTATCTTTATTAAGATGTAATATACATTATGAAATGTTTGAGAAGTCTTGACTTAAATCAAGCAGTGTATCTGGCAGTCATTTGAAGGGCATATACTGTCCATAGAGACAACCTCTTCAGTGATAAGCTTTAAAAACTCCTTTTCCTGAATCCCAGATTTTTTGCCCATAATCTAGGCCCTACCTTGTTCTAGTTACCTATTTCACAGTGCATAGAAAAGGAACACTCAGTATATGCTTCCGCCGATTGAGATGGGCTGAGGTTCAAGCCTTGGACTTCTCACAAATGAAAGTAGCAAACCCGTTAGGTGTAAGCATAAGCCTAATGGGAAGAAATTGTCTCAAGTAAATTGCATTATACTCTAAACTGTACTCCATTTTCCTTTATACTCCATTTTGCTAGCTTTGAATTAGTAAGAAGAAATTGTAGCCCCGAAGAAATTGTTTTGAGTTTATTCTTTGCTGATTGTACTAACGATTTTAATGTTAGGAGGATAGAAGTTTTATGGCTGTAATTGCCTTATTTATGATGCAGGCTTCTATTGCTATGTTTCTTAATTGTCTCCTTTTTGATACTTCAGTGACTTGCATGACTTGGAATGCTATTAGACTCGTAACTCTGATGCAAGACACTTAATGACTCTTACCAGCAAAGAACTATACAGGACATATGTTTTATATTTTGATAGTTTGAGCCAAAGTTCTGTCATATAAATCTCTTGGTTAGCAAGAGCCATGGTGGCCAAGTTATACAAATGCATTTGTTCATGATAGGGAAATTACTTGCATCTGCTGCTGCTTCAGATATGCTCTTCTAGGCAATCTCATACCCTTAACACCTGCCTTGTCTATCCATGCTGTTCCTGTTCTGTAGATTGCCTTTACTCTCTGATCATGTCAGTCTGGCAGTTAAACTTATGCTGGAAATTGTTTTTACTGATGTAATTATTTTAATAGCAAAAGACCATATTATATTGTTGTTCAAAATGGACTTGAGTGAAATAGTACTTGGATCCAAATTCCTAATCAATAGTAAAGTAGTTGCACAATATTAAAATGTTTAAGCTGAGGAAAAGGGAATTAAAGCAGAGTATAAGATTTAATTGCATTTAATTAGATTTGTCACACTAGTCTGGTATGACACCCAATTAAGTATTTCACATTATTTTAGTAGCAAACTCTGTATATAAAATTTCCAATTGAAATACATGTATTTAATTTGTTCCCTTTCTGGGGTAAAATCCTACTTTGTGGCTGTCAACAGTTAAGAATATTTAATTTATTAGAGAAATTCTTTAGTTTTGACTCCAAAATTTGCTCTAACTTAAAAAATAGTCGTTATTTGCTAATTATCTACTTTTGAAACCCAGTTCTCCAGCAATAAGAAACTAAAGAATAGCAACTTGTTAATGTAGGACCTGGATACGTCTTAGTTGGCGTGCTCTAAAGCCATGGTTCCCAAACTTTGTGGCATCATGGCGCCTTTTTAATTTTTGAGAAACCCTCATGCCCCCCACCTCTCCTTTATCATCATCCAACCCCCCCGATCCTTGTCCCCTGACCACCCCGTCCCAGGACCACCCACCCCTAACCATCACCCCAGGACCCCACTCCCTATTCAACCCCCCCCCGCTCCTTGTTCCCTGACCACCCTCTCCCAGGACCCCACCCCCTATTCAACCCCCCCACTCCTTGTCCCCTGACCACTCCCCCCCCCCGGGACCCACTCCCTATCCAACCCCCCCGCTCTCTGTCTCCTGACTGCCCCCCCCGGGACATCCTGCCCCTTATCCTACCCCTCCTCCCCCCGCTCCCTGCCCCCTTACTGGTCTGCTCAGAGTGGCAGGACTAGCTCATTGGAAAGCCTGGGAGGTGGGCGGGCGCAAGCCGTGCTGGCTGCGTGGTGGTGTGGCTGCGGGGGAGGGTGGACAGGAGGGGAGGAGCTGGAGGCTAGCCTCTCCAGCTGGGAGCTCAAGGGCTAGGCAGCCTCGCGCCCACGTTGGAATTTCTTCATGCCCCCCAGTTTGGAAACCAATGCTCTAAAGCTACGGTTCAGTAAGCACATGTTTAGTAAGCATGTGTGTAACATAAAGCATCACAGTCAATGGAACCACTGACATCATTTTAGTTACAAATGTGCTTAAGTATTTTCTGTAATAGTGCCTTAATACTGGTTCAGTAGCAGCAATTAGCTAAATTATTCCTAGAGCTGTGTAACAAATGAATAATTCTGCTGAAAGCAAGGAGATAATAAAAGAATACTAATTCATGCTCTTGAGGAAGGGAGGGGGAAATCAAATCTGTTTGTCAAACAAGAACAAAAACAAAGTTTTTGTTTAAACTTTTAACAAGAAACACAAAGAATAACTTAAAAATGTTCACACTTACATCTAAACTATTGTTGCTGTTTCTGTTTATATTACCGAAATGGCAAATATTCAGAAATAATCATGCTACTGTAACTTTAACTTGACATTTGCTACTTGTATTTTTATATGTAATTCATATGATTCTTTAAGAATACTGTAGATGTTTTATATCAGTAATCAGTATGTTAATGGCATTTTGTATTCAGATGCATCAGTATAAGAAGCATGTATGATTTCGGAAGTAGAGAAAAATATTAAATACCTGTCTGTGTCCTTTCCAGCTGCTAATTTTTATTTGCTCCTTGGAAAATCCTGAATGTGCAAAATGGGAAGTGAAATAAACCAGTTATTTCATGCATTAGGAAAGAGCCATGCTCCCCTTCATGAGTCTTGTGGTCATCCCTGTTATAACTTATTCTTGTTCTCCCTGGTAGTGATTCCTTAATTAGAATTGCATTCTAAAATGTTTTTAACATGAGGCATAATTTCCTGGGGTGGATTTCTCTAAAAGTAGGTGGGTAATCTGTGAAATTTTACACCTTGCTAGTTTTTATGTCCTTTGAGGTTTTTTTGTAGTTACTATAATTATTTTCACAAGGTTTAAACTAAAGCCTTTGAAATAGGGCTCTGGCTGAAATTTTCCCTTGGCAATCAGTCAACAATGAAAAGCATAACTATCTCTTATAAAACATTGTCTATTTACATAAAACTTGGTAGTTAGGTAAATGCTGAGAAGGAACTGTTGCAAGAAGGAGGCTGTTTTTTTTCCTTCATTCTTGAATTTAGAGTCAGTTTTAGCCATTATTCATGCCCATAACTGAAAGTTATCCTAAGGCCTGGTCTACACTAGGACTTTAATTCGAATTTAGCAGCGTTAATTCGAATTAACCGTGCACCCGTCCACACCAGGAAGCCATTTAATTCGACATAGAGGGCTCTTTAGTTCGAATTCTGTACTCCTCCCCGACGAGGAGAAGGCTAAATTCGACATGGCTATGTCGAATTAGGCTAGGTGTGGATGCAAATCGAACTTAGTAGCTCCGGGAGCTATCCCACAGTGCACCACTCTGTTGACGCTCTGGACAGCAGTCCGAGCTTGGATGTTCTGACCAGCCACACAGGAAAAGCCCCGGGAAAATCTGAATTCCTTTTCCTGTCCGGACAGTTTGAATCTCATTTCGTGGTTGGACATCGTGGCGAGCTCAGCAGCACCGGCAGCGATGCAGAGCTCTCCAGCAGAGGAGTTCATGTAATCTCTGAATAGAAAGAGGGACCCGGCATAGACTGACCGGGAAGTCTTGGATCTGATCGGTGTGTGGGGCGAGGAGTCTGTGCTTTCGGAGCTGCGCTCCAAAAAACGGAATGCAAAGACCTACGAGAAGGTCTCCAAAGCCATGAGAGACAGAGGATACAGGCGGGATGCAACGCAGCGCCGCGTGAAAATCAAGGACCCCAGACAAGGCTACCAAAAAATCAAAGCGGCAAACGGATGCTACGGAGCCTGCCACCACTGCCCCACCAGTGACCGTGGACTCTGACGATGGGACAGTGTCGACGGCCAGTTCCTCGGCGATGTTCGCGGACGGGGAAGATGAGGAAGGGTTTGTGGAGGACGAGGCAGGCGCTAGCGCTTACAACGCTGGTTTCCCCGACAGCCAGGATCTCTTCATCACCCTCACGGAGATCCCCTACCAACCCTCCCCGGCCGTTAACGCGGACCCTGAATCAGGGGAAGGAGCAGTCGGTAAGTGCTTTAAACATGTAAACTTTTATTCTTAATATTACAGGAATCTGAAGTATGTGAAAAGGAGGTCTCTATATATATATGGGAATAGAACAGAAATCATCCTGGGAGATCTCCACGAAGCTCTCCAGGAGGGAATCGAAAAGCCTCCACAGGAGGTTCCTGGGGAGAGCTGCCTTATTGGGTGCTCCGTGGTAGCACACTTTTCCGCGCCAGGTTTTCATGAGGTACTCAGGGAGCATTGCCTCCCCGAGCACGGCTGCATAGGCCCCTGGTTTGTGCTGGCTTTCACGCAGCATGCGCTCTCTATCTCCTTCAGTGACCGTCCTCAGGGTGATCTCGCTCGGAGACTCCTGCATCTAATTACTGTAATGTTACGCCTGGTCCAAAGTATTTTTAAAAAATCTCCAGACAGACGGCGTAGCAGAGACTCAGCACGCTGCTGCATGACAAGCGTAACGGAAAGCCAAAGAATCAAATGGACGCTCATGGAGGGAGGGGGGACTGAGGACGCCAGGTATCCCACAGTTCCTGCTGTCTCCGAAAAGCATTTGCATTCATGGCTGAACTCCTTAGAGTTCAGCCAAGAATGCAAATGCTTTTCGGAGACAGCAGGAACTGTGGGATACCTTGCGTCCTCAGTCCCCCCTCCCTCCATGAGCGTCCATTTGATTCTTTGGCTTTCCATTACGCTTGTCATGCAGCAGCGTGCTGAGTCTCTGCTACGCCGTCTGTCTGGAGGGTCAAACACAGTGTCCGCGGTGGGTCAGGGCATATTTACGCACCCCCCCACCCCCAGAAGTGAAAGGGAAAACAATCCTCTGTTGACTCTTTTACATGTCACCCTATCTTTACTGAATGCTGCAGATAGATGCGATGCTGCAGCACTCAACACCAATATCCTTGCTCCCCACCCCGCCATGGGTGGCTGACGGTACAATATGACTGATATCCATCGTCATCATCAGCCTATTGGCACATGGGGCAGTGCAAAAGGACTGGTAACCATGCCGACTAGCATCAGTGAGGTCGACCAAGGGCGCCTGCTCCTAATTTTTCCTGGTAGATGGTGTAGTATGGCTGGTAACCGTCCTCATCATAGCAACAGGGGGCTGAGCTCCATCAGCCCCCACCCTTCATGTGTAAAGAAAAGATTCAATTGCCCCTGGACTAGCAGAGGGATGCTGGGCTCCTCTCCTCCACACTCCTTAATGTCCTGTCTGGACTATCATAGCAGCTGGAGGCTGCCTTCCACTCATTTCTCACTAACAAGTCACTGTGTCTTATTCCTGCATTCTTTATTACTTCATAACACAGGTGGGGGGACAATGCTACGGTAGCCCAGGAAGGCTGGGGGAAGAACGGAATGAACAGGTGGGGTTGTTGCAGGAGCACCCCCTGTGAATAGCATACAGCTCATAATTTATGCAGGATCTGACACAGAGCAGCTGTGCTCTCTGGTTCTCTGATACAGAGGTTCTCTAGTACACTTGCCCATATTCTAGGCAGGACTGATTCTATTTTTAGATACCAAAAAGGAGGGATTGACTCAGGGAGTCATTCCCAATTTTGGCTTTTGCGCCCCTGGCTGATCTCAGCCAGGGGCACTTATGACAGCAGCAAATGGTGCAGTGCAAAAGGACTGGTAACCATGATCATCTTATTACCAATTTATAGTATGGTAGATGGTACAGTATGGCTGGTAACCATCTCTGCTGTCATGCAAAAGCAAAAGCATGCTACTGTGTAGCGCTGCTGGACCGCCTCTGTCAGCGGCATTTAGTACACATACGGTGACAGGCACAAAAGGCAAAACAGGCTCCATGGTTGCCACGCTGTGGCGTCTGCCAGGGCAATCCAGGGGAAACAGGCTCGAAATGATTGTCTGCCGTTGCTTTCCCTGAGGAAGGGATGACTGACGACATTTACCCAGAACCACCCGTGAAAATGGTTTTTGCCCCATCAGGCACTGGGATCTCAACCCAGAATTCACAGAGACAGACTAGATTGTGTTCATTGTTCGCAAAAATGTATCTTTGCAAGGAATTCACTCCCTTTTTCCCATCACACAGCTTCGACTGTCTCCAGACCTGCCACAGCATCCCCCTCACAGAGGCTGGCAAAGATTAGGCGGCGAAAGAAAAAGACACGGGACGAGATGTTCGCTGAACTTATGGGGCGCTCCCGAGACGAGGCGGACCAGCAGAGCCAGTGGAGGGAGACCCTCTCTCTGTACCAGCGCTCACACAGCGAACGGGAGGAGAGGTGGCGTGAGGAAGACAAGCAGGCGACTCAAACGCTGCTTGGACTAATGAGGGAGCAAACGGACACGCTCCGGCGCCTTGTGCATGTTCTGCAGGACCGCAGGCAGGAGGACAGAGCCCCCCTGCAGTGTATCTGCAACCGCCCTCCCCCACCACAAAGTCCCATACCCCCCTCACCCAAAATAACCAGAAGGAGGGGCGCCAGGGGCCGTGAAAACTGTCACTGCACCCCAGCAGAGTGCTCAAGTACCCAAAAGCTCTCATACCCTAAATTTTGAGAAGTCCTTTCTGCCTCACCCAAGTCCCCATCCCAGTTTCATCCTCTAACTGTCTAGTTGATAATAAAAAATACTTTTCTGTTAATTACTGTTTCCGTCATGTTCTTTTAGAGGAGACTGTGTTTGAAGGGGGGGAAGGGGGTTGGTAATTGGACAGGACAATCACCTTTACCAGGGTACAGACACGGGGGCAGGATCAGCAGCAGGTCACACACACAGTGCAGTCAGTAGGCACCCTGGTCGGTATGGGAGGTGGTTTGCACGTTCTGTGTGGGTGGGGGGGTACGTGACTTTGTAGCGGGGGGAGGGGGGTTACAGATCTCATGCAACGGTCCCTGTCCTGGACCACAGAGTCACGCAGCAGAGGAATCTGTATCCGTCCTCCCCTGCCAAAAGGCCACATAGCCCCCGCACATAGAGTCCCAAAAAGGAGGGATTGCAGGCTCCGTTGAAACAACCAGTCCGGCACTGCAGACCGCTCTGGGAGCAGGAGCCTGTCATTCCTCGAGTTTAGAGGCGGTCTTTACATCACCGCACACCCTACCCAGCACAGTCGGCGTCCCAGTTTCAACCCTTTAACGCAAAGTCATCAATAAAGAAACCTTTGTAAAGTTACAGTGGAACATATATTTTATTTTTAAACGTGTGTTGGAAGTGGGGGAAGTGGGGTGGACGGGGTATGTAACTGCAGATGCTAGTCAACAGTAACTTGGTAAAGAAACAGGGGTAGGTTCAGCTTCTCTGTAAAGAAACTGAACAGTCACAGGTCACGCTGCTCGCTGGTACTTGAAGAGTTCCTTGTCGCTGTGCAAGGTGCCTGCATAGGGCTTCACGAGCCAGGGCATTAGCGGGTAGGCTGGGTCCCCGACGCTCACTATAGGCATCTGCACATCCCCAAGAGTTATTTTGTGGTCTGGGAAGAAACTACCTTCCTGCAGGCGTCTAAACAGAGCAGAGTTCCTGAAAACACACGTGTCATGAACTTTGCCTGGCCACCCGACGTTAATGTTGGTAAAACATCCCCCATGGGCCACCAGTGCTCGCAGCACCATTGAAAAGTAGCCCTATTTCTCAGCAGCTAACTGTGGAAGAGGTGGACGATAAGGTGCGAGGAGTTGACAACGGCCATAACTGCCGCGGGCTCCGTGCTTGCAGTGCTGTGGCGCCCACGCTGTCACTGAGCAGAAAAGTGCATGAACAGATTGCCCGCAGGCTCTTTCGGGGAGGGAGGAAGGGCGTGATTGACGGTTCAATGATGACAGTTACCCAAAACCACCCTCGACACATTTTTTCCCCCAGCATGCATTGGGGGGAAATCCCAGAATTCCAATGGGCAGCGGGGAGTGCGGGAACTGTGGGATAGCTTCCCACAGTGCACCGCTTCCAAAGTCGACGCTGGCCCCGTTACTGTGGACTCACACAGTCGAATTAGTGTATTTAGTGTGGCTACACAAATTCGACTTAAGTTGATTCGAAATAGTCTTGTAGTGTAGACATACCCTAACTGGTTGATTGGAGCTGGGCCCACACAAGACCAGTTGATAGAGTCAGTGGAGAGGTGGCACACACTAAATGTCCATCAGGTGCTAGATTTCTCTTGTCAGAGTCTATTCTACAAAAGAGAAGGGATTCGTGTAGCTCAGTAGCTGCACTTCTACGCCCCACAGGTCCCCACTCACTGCCTAAATCCCCTGTCGTGACCGGGCCTGGTCTCCTTCTCTGGACTGACGCCAGTCTGTTGTTAGTGGACGCAGTTGCCAGATCTCAGGTGCTTTTAAGCCCCCCCCCTAACTCTGGGCAGTGAGTAATCACTATTCCTAGGTCTGGGTCTCAGGCACACCTCCATATGCAGACACTGAATCTGACACCTTTCTTAGGTAGTAGATCTTGCAGTCTGGCCATTTCAGATCCTGGAACCCTGCCAAAGTCCCAGTCGCTTAGACATGTTCTCCCCCCTGCCCCAAGTCCACCTGGCTATGGAAGCTCTGGTTTCTAGTTAAATCCTTCAGGAACAGTGTGGCAGGAAAGCACGAAACAAAGGCTTAGCAACAACCTACTCTTTACTCTTAACAAAGCACACTAGAGAGTTACAGATCTTTGGAAAAACAAAATACTGGCTGCAGTCCCCCAAATGTGATCGCATTCCCTCTGTGAGTCATAGGTTTGGTCCAAGTCCTTAGGCCTGGCCTTCAAAGCTTGGCCTTTCTTGCATGTTACAGTGGTTTGGTCTTGCCGGCCTTGCTTAGAGAAGCACTCCTCTTTTAAAACAGCCTCTGTCCCTCTTTTGGCCGCGTACTACTTCTGGGGAAGTTCTGGGTTCTAGCTGCCCCATTCGCTCCCCTCCCCCGACTTCTGTGTGTCGTCATTCAAACAGTCCTGCTGCTATTAAACCCATTGTTCTTTGAGTGCTTGCTCAGGTCGATTCCAAGTGTGTGCACGCCCAGGTGCACAGTCAGTAGAGATTTTTGCCTTAGCGGTATCCTTAGGGTTGGCTGTAGCGCCCTCTTAAGTGCTGTGCCAGTGCACCTGTATATTAGGTGCCGCCAGCCCTATGCCCTCTCAATTCCTTCTTACCACCTGTAACGGTTGGTTAAAGCACCTCGTCTTACATTGCAAGAGCATTAGCAGTTCTTAACAGCTATTATTACCTCTTTTGTGTATAGTTCTGAGGTACTTAGTTTAAGTGTTAGTTTAGTAGCAGAGTTCCAGCCGAGACTTCACCCCGGAGTAGGGCATGCCCCATTTCCTGGGCTTCAAACCATGTTCATCATGCAACAGGCAGATGCCTATTAGTGACCCCCATGACAGCTGTTTGAAGTGCTTGGGGGAGTCTTAAATAAAGGACAAGTGCAGGATTTGTAAGAACTTTTGCCCTAGAATCCAGAAGGGGCAGAATATCTGTTCAATGGCCCTCCTCATGGAAGCTGAGCTTCGTTCGTTCAGTGTCGGAGCTCTCTCATTTGGACTCCACTCCTAGCACCTCGGTGCTGAGTGCACTGCCAGCACCAGGCCCCACCCAGCATCCTTCACCCCCGCCAATGCCCAAGAAGCAGCAGAGGAAGGGCTTCCTGGCACCACCTAAGGGGGCTTTGGGTAAAGGACCTATGTCAGGCCATATACCGCCCCTCCCCCCCGAGCTCCAAGGGAGTACCACTGCGGTCAGACCCTCACACCCAGCCAGGGATCTGCTTCCGATTCCCTGGAGCAGCAGGGGACCTCCTCCTAGGGCCTTCGTTGCCCAAAGCGGCCCAGGTGGCTAAAGATCTAGTGGGCTGGCTGACACATAGATGGGCCAAGTGCCAGACTCGGCTAAGGCCCTAGAGTCTAAGGGCAAGTCAGTTATGGGACCTCCCCAAAGGGCAGTGGAACACCCTCAACCCCTGCCCCATAGGGGTAGGTCCCTGTCACCACAACCCAGGCCCTACAACACGGGTCTCTGGGCAGAAGACCGTGGTACCATGCTCTCCTATAAGGCACAGAACACCGGAGTTGAGGCACTGTTCTCTGTACTTACGGGTCCGGTGAACCTCCCGCCAGAGATCAGCATGGCGCAGATCACTATCGCCTAGACCAGGGGTCTCAAACGACCATGAGGGCCATATGAGGACTAGTACATTGGCCCAAGGGGTGCATTACTGACACCTTCCCCCTGCTGCCCTCCCCCCACTCCACCCCTTCCATGAGGCCCCACCCCTACCCCACTTCTTCCCACCCCAAGTCTGCCCCCTCCCTGCCCCCAGGGGGGCGCAGGAGGGGTGTGACAGGGGCTCAGGGCAGGGAGTTGGGGTGTGGGGTGCAGCAGGGGGCTCAGCAGGGGGGGCAGGTGTGGCATGTGGCTCAGGGAAAGGGGTTGGGGTGCAGGAGGGATGCGGTGTGTGGCAGGGGGCTCAGGGCAAGGGGTTCGACTGCAGGAGGGGTTTGGGAGGCAGGCTCTGGCTCCCTACCTGCCCTGCCCCCGCGCCACTCCAGGAAGTGGCTGGAACATGGGGGAGCAACAAGGGCACAGCTATGTGTGTTGCTGTTGCTTCAGGCACCGCTCACAGCATCTCCCATTGGCTGGAAACGGGGAACCACAGACAATGGGAGCTGCTGGCAGTGCCTGAAGCAATATCAACACACACCTCCTTCCCCAGGTTCTGCTCTGCCCCCGGTGCACGTCAGGCTGGAGTCACTCTAGGTAAATGCTGGGGCGGGGGGGTGCGAGGTGCTCGCAGGCCGCAGAAAATAAACACAGGGCCCTGTGTTTGAGACCCCTGGCCTAGACAATCTCCCAGGCATCAGTCCTCACCAGTGCAGGACTGCCTCTCATTGTGGCACTGGTCGTTAGGCAGGCATCGATCCTTGCCTTCTGCCAACTGATGCTTGTCAGAGACCAGTGTGTGGACACAGGCTTCCTCAGCTCCGCCCTGGTCACCGGAGGGGGAATGGTCTGGTTTGGAGTAGGAGTTCACCCTCGCCAAGAAAGGGTGACTCACGAGACCAGTGCAGCATCCATGGCAGCAAGGACAGTGGCCTGCTCAGTGGCAGGACCTCCCGTTTGAGGGAACTAGGCTCTTCTCCGAGCTCATGGACACATGGCTGCATGGTCTGAAAGACTCCCGTGCCACCCTCCACTCTCTGGGCCTTCATACTCCTCAGCAGACCAGGAAGTCCTTCTCTCCTCCGCCTCCTCGGTCCTGCAGAACTTCCTGGCTCAGCACATATAGAGAAAAGGACAGAGAAAAGGGGTTTAAACAATGACACCCCTCATCTTTCCATTCATCTACTCAGTCCGGCCCTTCCAGAAACTAGGAAAGCCAGTAACAGGCATTTTGAGGTTGAGCTTGAGAACAACGCCCCAATCACATCCCAGGATCCACCTTCCTACTCTTTCCTCAACCACCTGTGTCCCTTCCAGTTAGGGTGACCAGATGTCCCGATTTTATTGGGACTGTCCCGATATTTGCTTGTTTGTCCCGCGTCCTGACCAATGTTAGGTCGGGACACTGGACAAACAAGCACAGGCTCCAGAGGCTGGAAGGGCTCGCGCACTCCGCCCCCTCCTTCCCCCATTGGATCCCTCCCCAAATCCCCGCCTCTTGCCAAGCACGCCATGCCCAGGAGACGCAGGGGAGCGTGGGGCTGGGGTGAGTGAGTCCGGCCTCGCCCCGAGCAGGCAGGACTTGGGCGCGGTACCTGGAGGGAGAGTAGGGCGGTGGCTGTTCTCCCCACCTGGGCAGCGGGACTTGGGAGCAGCCGCTGCTGCAGCTCCCACTGCCGCGGGGGGAGGAAGTGGCCAAGCACGTGGCGCTCGGTGGCTGCGGCTTTGGCGCCCGGGCTCAAACCCCCTGGGCCTGCTGCAGGGACCCAGAAGCGCGCACGCTGCGCCCAGCCCCTGGCCAGTCGCGTCTGGGCTGGCTGCCCAGCTGGTGCAATCCCGCGGCGGAGGCATCGGCAGCCCAGCCCCGTTCCTTCCCCTGCAGGACCCGAGCAGGATGGGGGGGGCAGGGGCCTGCTGCCCCCACTCCGGGGCCGCCCACGGCATTGCACCAGCTGGGCAGCCAGCCCAGCCGCGACTGGCCAGCGGCTGGGCGCATGCAGCGTGCGCACTGGGTCCCTGCAGCAGGCCCGGGCTCGGGGGTTCGTGGACGCCAGAGCCGCAGCCGCCAAGCTTGGCCAGCGGCCGCTTCCTCTCCCCGCAGCAGTGGGAGCTGCAGCAGCGGCTGCTCCTGAGTCCCGCTGCCCAGGTGGGGAGAGCAGCCGCCGCCTGGCCCCGTGGGCCGCCCCCCCTACTCTCCCTCCAGGTACCGTGCCCAAGTCCTGCCTGCTTGGGGCCAGGCCGGATTCTCACTCACCCCGGCTCCGTGCTCCCCTGAGTCTCCTGGGCCTCCCTCCAGCGCTTGCAGAGAGAGGAGGAATTGGGGGTGGGGAATTTTATTTTTTATTTTATTTTTTTGCTCTGCCGCCATTTTTCCCTTCTGTCCCCCCCCCTGATATTTGACCTGGGTGATCTGGTCACCCTACTTCCGGTCAGCCTGGTTGTGACTGACCTCAGACCGTTGGGTTCTCAACATAATATCCTCCGGCTATACCCTGCACTGTGTGTAAAGGAGAAGTACGATTGAGCTGCAGTATGAAACTTGAGAAAAGCCTGTTGAGAGTCTTTGGGTTAAGTTTAGAGGTGAGAGTAACAAGGGTGATGTCATGGTGGGCATCTGCTATAGACCACCAGTCCAGGAGGATGAGGTAATCAAGGCTTTCTTCGGACAACTAACCAAGTTTCCGGATCACAGGCCCTGGTTCTCATGAGGGACTTCAATCACCCTGACAGACTGGGAGCGCAATACAGCAGTGCACAGACAATCAAGGAAGTTTTTTGGAGAGTATTAGGAACAACTTCCTGGTGCAAGTGCTGGAGGAACCGACTAGGGGTCGTGCTCCTCTTGACCTGCTGTTCACAAACAGGGAAGAATTGGTAGGGGAAGTAGAAGTGGGTAGCAACCTGGGCAGCAGTGACCAAGAGATGGTTGAGTTCAGGATCTTGACAAAAGGAAGAAAGAAGAGCAGATGAATATGGATCCTGAACTTCAGAAAAGCACACTTTGACTCCCTCAGGGAACTGATGGGCAGGATCCCCTGGGAGGCTAATATGAGGAGGAAAGGAGTCCAGGAGAGATGACTGTTATTTTAAAGAAGCCTTATTGAGGGTGAAGGAACAAACCATCCTGATGTGCAGAAAGAATAGCAGATATGGCAGGCAACCAGCTTGGATTAACAGAGAAATCTTCGGTGAGCTTAAACACAAAAAGGAAGCTTACAAGAAGTGGAAACTTGGACAGATGACTAGGGAGAAGTATAAAAATATTGCTCGAGCATGCAGGGGTGTAATCAAGAAGACCAAAGCACAATTGGAGTTGCAGCTAGCAAGGGATGTGAAGAGTAACAAGAAGGGTTTCTACAGGTATGTTAGCAACAGGAAGGTGGTCAGGGAAAGTGTGGGGCCCTTACTGAATGGGGGAGGCAACCTAGTGACAGATGATGTGGAAAAAAACTGAAGTACTGAATGCTGTTTTTGCCTCGGTCTTCACAGACAAGGTCAGCTCCCAGACTGCTGCATTGGGCAGCACAGTATGGGGAGGAGGTGAGCAGCCCCCAGTGGTAAAAGAACAGGTTAAGGACTATTTTTAGAAAAGCTGGACATGCACAAGACCATGGGGCTGGATCTAATGCATCCGAGGGAGTTGGCTGATGTGATTGCAGAGCCATTGGTCATTATCTTTGAAAACTCGTGGCAATCGGGGGAGGTCCCAAACGTTTGGAAAAAGGCAAATATAGTGCCCATTTTAAAAAAGGGAAGAAGAATCCAGGGAAATACAGACCCATCAGCCTCACTTCAATCCCTGGAAAAATCATGGAGTAGGTCCTCAAGGAATCCATTTTGAAGCACTTGGAGGAGAGGAAGGTGATCAGGAACAGTCAACATGGATTCACCAAGGGCAATTCATGCCTGACCAACCTGATTGCTTTCTATGATAAGATAACTTGCTCTGTGGATATGGGGAAAGTGGTGGACATGATATATCTTGAGTTTAGCAAAGCTTTTGATACGGTCTCCCACAGTATTCTTGCCAGCAAGTTAAAAAAGTATGGATTGGATGAATGGACTGTAAGGTGGATAGAAAGATGGCTAGATCATCGGGCTCAATGGGTAGTGATCAACAGCTTGATGTCTAGTTGGCAGCTAGTATCAAGCGGATTCCCCTAGGAGTTTGTCCTGGGGCCAGTTTTAAGTTCAACATCTTCATTAATGATCTGCATGATGGGATGGATTGCACCCTCAGCAAGTTCATGGATGACACTAAGCTGTGGGGAGAGGTAGATATGCTGGAGGGTAGGGATAGGGTCCAGAGTGACCTAGACAAATTGGAGGATTGGGCCAAAAGAAATCTGATGAGG
The DNA here is from genome assembly GCF_016161935.1 of Mauremys reevesii. Classification (NCBI taxonomy): domain Eukaryota; kingdom Metazoa; phylum Chordata; order Testudines; family Geoemydidae; genus Mauremys; species Mauremys reevesii. Next base: position 122,844,300 of record NC_052623.1, read on the forward strand.
TTCAACAAGGACAAGTGGAGAGTCCTGCACTTAGGATGGAAGAATCCCATGCACTGCTACAGGCTGGCTGGTGACTGACTGGCTAAGTGGCAGTTCTGCAAAAAAGGACCTGGGGATTATAGTGGATGAGAAGCTGGATATGAGTCAACAGTGTGCCCTTGTTGCCAAGAAGGCTAACAGCATATTGGGCTGCATTAGTAGGAGCATTGCCAGCAGATCGAGGGAAGTGATTATTCTCCTCTATTCAGCACTGGTGAGGCCACATCTGGAGTATTGTGTCCTGTTTTGGACACCCTGCTACAGGAAACGATGTGGAAAAATTGTAGAGAGTCCAGCGGAGGCAATGAAAATTATTAGGGGGCCAGGCTGGGGCACGTGACTTATGAGGAGAGGCTGAGGGAACTGGGCTTATTTAGTCTGCAGAAGAGAAAAGTGAGGGGGGATTTGAAAGCAGCTTTCAACTACCTGAAGGGGGGTTCCAAAGAGGATGGAGCTAGGCTGTTCTCAGTGGTGGCAGATGACAGAACAAGGGGCAGTTGTCTCAAGTTGCAGTGGGGGAGGCCTAGGTTGGATATTAGGAAACACTATTTCTCTAGGAGGGTGGTGAAGCACTGGAATGGGTTACCTAGGGAGGTGGTGGAATCTCCGTCCTTAGAAGTTTTTAAGGCCCGGCTTGACAAAGCCCTGGCTGGGACAATTTAGTTGGGGTTGGTCCTGCTTTGAGCAGGGAGTTGGACTAGATGACCTCCTGAGGTCTCTTCCAACCCTAATCTTCTATGATACAGTTCCTGGCTTGGCCTCGCCAGCACTGGTTCAGCACGCTGCTGGACCTCTCGGTGGCTACTCCATTACAGCTACCGCTCCAGTCAGACCTGCTGTCCCAGAACCACAGCAGTTTTCTGCACCCGGACCTGGTGGCGCTGCACCTGACTGTGTGGCTGCTGTGTGGTTAAGTGCCGGGGTTCAATAGGTCCCGTTGGGCAGCAGAAAGCCCTCCACCAGAGTGACCTACCTGGCCAAATGGAAGTGGTTCACATGTTCAACCTCGGAAAAAGGCATTTGGCCCAAGTGGGCCTCACTGTAGTTGATCTTGGAGTACCTTTTGCATCTCAAGCTCCAAGGCCTGTCTCTTTCATCTATTAAAGTCCACTTGCTATTTCAGCCTTCCAGCCTCCGCTCCAGGCGGATTGGGTTTTGCTCAGAACATAACGGTCGGGTTTCTCAAAGGCCTTGAACATCTCTACCCACAAATCTGTTTGCAATTTGACATAGATGTAATCCCAATCTGTCACATCCCCCCCTCCAAGTAAGCATTAAAAAACCTAGGAAACCTAATACACACAAAAAATTGTTGCAAAGCAGTTAAAGTTCCTGCACACAATTTGCCTTTCATGGATCTTGTTATAGTGTGGTGTGTGTTAGAGCTATACCCTCTCCCCCCTCATTTTATTTGTTAAAAAAAATTGCTAAAGATTTGTTAATTATCCTTAAAGTAGTATAGTTGTTCTCCCCATACGCCTTCCCATTAGGAAAAAACAGCTAGAAAAGAGGGGCATTCCAGGCTCCCCTGGGTTCAGATGGGGTTCCCCAGGAGGCTGTTCCCATCAGCGATGGACACTCATTATGCAGCCACTGCCTAGGAGAGGCACACATGCTTCAGAAGTGAATGCATTGCCTCAAGCTCAAGGCATGCACCAAAAAAGCCAAGGAACTCAAATTAAAACTTAATATGATGGAGTTCACTTCAGCTGCCTTCTGACCCTGGCTTGGAGACCCAGTCTGGGCAGTGATCCCGCTCGACTCAGATGACAGCTTCAGAGAAACATTCCCTGCTAACTTTCCAGAGAAAGTCACTGCATTCCTCACAACTGGCTGTCACGAAGCAGGCACCAACTTTCCCTACCAGGGAACCAGTTAAAAAGAAAAGATCCCCAGCATGCTCAATGACATCGGTACCGACTGGAGCACAGTTGAGTACCTTTGAGTCAGTGGGATCCTCCAGTACCACTGATGTTGGTAAAGCCATGGAGGGTGGGCTTGGAAAGGAGTGGCAGAAATAGGCCTAGCTCCTCCATGACGGTACCAACTGAGCTGCTCAGACACGTGGCGCTGGTTAGATCAACACTGCAGCAGATTATGGCACCACCTACCAATCACTCAACGGAACGCAAAGCCCCCTTGGCACTGTCAACCGCTTCAACTATAGCAGTACTGCCCCCAATATCTTCATTGTTACTGATGCCCATCCTGATACTGCAAGAATTTCATTTCCAGAAAGACTTGCTCGTATTCAAGACACCAGAATCTCAGCTTCTCAGTACTGATACTGCACTGGTATGCATCGCGCCCATAGTGCACTCGGTACCAACTGAATGCGACCAATCAGGTCAGTGCCCCCCGCTGGATATACTAAAAACATACATCAACCTCATCTAAAATTGGACTCCCATAAATGGACCCAGTTAAGGCCATCTGGCAGACACCTGTCATAATACCACCCACCCGTAAAAGAGTGGACAAAATGTACTATGTCCCCTCTAAGGGCATGGATTTCTTGTTCTTGCACCCGTCCCTGAATTGTTTAATGGTTGAAGCTGTGAATGAGCAGAGCAGACAATACCATACTAAAACTACCCCAAATGATAGAGTGGAAGCATTTAGGCCTATTTGGATACAAAGCCTAATCATCACTGACTGTAGAATTGCCAATTATGAAGCCCTGATGTCCAAATATAATCATACCAACTATTCAAAGCTGAATGAATTTATTGATTACATTTGTGATGACAAAAAAGAACAATTGCAGGTACAACAACTTTACAAGCTTCCTTGGATGCAGCTGATGTAGCTGCATGATCCATTTCTACAGCTGTGGTCATGTGAAGGGTGTCATGGCTTCATCTCTCGGGGTTTCCAAAAGAGGTACAGGATATTCCCTTTGAAGAATCCAAATTGTTTGCGGATAAGATGAACGAATCCTTCCATTCCTTAAGAGACTCTAGGGCAATTCTTCAGTCTTTAAGTATCTACACACCTGTGTAAAAGAGAAGGCCAGGTAAATACCATTCTTCAGAGTGACTGAGGCCTACTCCATACATTCCTCCTCAGGAACAATATGGCCCTCAAAGGAGGAGACAGGCTAAAAAAGGTAGGCCACCTCCATCTCAATCATCAACATCCCAACCATCCACTTCAAAGCAACAATTTTGATCGAGGCCATGAGATGCCTCCCCCAAACTCATGTGCTGCAACCACCAGAAAGTGTCCATCAGTTTGGCAACTGTCTGACCCTATTCTACCCAATGCGGCAGAGTATCACCTTGGACAAGTGGATGTTAGAAATTAGCAAACAATGGGTACCCAATGCAGTTTATATCCTTCCCTCCTACCCGCCCTGCCTCCCCATCCCTCTTCAGTTACCTCTCTCATGAGCACCTTTTATGAGAGGAAATAAACTACCTCCTACACTTTGGTGCTGTAGAACCAGTTCTGATCCAACACAGTGGGTGAGGGTTTTATTCCAACTATTACCTAATTCAGAAAAAGAATGATGGTTGGATACCCATTTTAAGATTAAGAAAACTCAACAAATTAATGAAAGTACAACAATTCAGGATAGTCACGTTAGCAGCAATAATCCCAGCACTGGACCAGGGAGATTTGTTCTCAGTCCTCAACCTCCAAAATGCATATTTTCATATTATCATACATCCATCCCACAGGAGATTCCTCAGATTTTCTCCTGGGCAGGACCACTACCAGGACAAAGTACTTCTGTTTGGCCTTTCTGCAGCCCCCAGAGTGTTCTCCAAGGTCATTGTGGTGGTGGCTGCGCACCTCTGAAAACAAGGAATTATGATATTCCCATACTTGGATAATTGCCTACTAAAAGCCCCCTCTTGAGATGGCACATTAGTAGCTAGACAAAAGACTGTGGACATAGATGACTTGTGCCCCCCGATACTGGGGGGGGGCGGGCACAATCTAAAGGGGAGGGCACCTGACCAACCCATGTGTCTCCTCTACCCAGTGACCCATCTGCCCTGTGTCCAGCTCGGGGCCACCGCACTCTCCCTGCCCACCAGAGTTACCTGAAGGAGGCAGTGCACTCTTTCTCCCGATGCACCTCCCCCTGGCACGTTTGGCCCCCGTCCCCGTCAGCCAGGCCCAGGCGGGGAGCAGAATGGGGCCGCTCTGGGTCACTGTTATGGGCAGTTTTCTGGACTTGTCCACCATTGTAGGGAAGTTATAACATTGGGAGGAGGCGTTAGCAGCATCCCTAAGGGATGTCTGCTGGATTTGAAACTGGAGTTGAGCCAGCCCTGGAGGCATCTCATATGTAGCCTGGCGTGTTGAACCACGAAGGTAGTAGCTGCCATGTGACCAAGGAGCTGTAGGCAGACTCTTGCTTGTGTCCTGGGACGAATAGAGAGCGTGTGTATGAGCTGTGTGTTGTATGGGAGCGAGGCCCTGCTCTGGGTTGAGTCGAGATAAGCTCCAATGAACTCTATCTGTTGTGTGGGTATCAGGGTGGATTTTTGGATGTTTATTTGGAGGCCTAGGCTGTGAAAGAGGGAGATGGTGAGACGCATGGCTTGAAGTGTGTCACCACAGGAGTCGCCCTTGATGAGGCAATCGTCCAGGTAGGGGAAAAGTGTGACTCCGTGTTTGCGGAGGTGAGCCACAATGATGGCTAGGGTCTTGGAAAAAACTCTTGGAGCCGTGGATAGTCCGAAAGGAAGAACTCTGTATTGGAAGTGATCCTGACTGATTGTGAATCGTAGGAAGCATCTGTGAGCTGGATGAATTGATATGTGGAAGTAAGCATCTTGTAGGTCGAGGGCTGTGAACCAGTCCCCTTGATCCAATGCAGATATTATTGTGCCCAGTGTGACCATTTTGAATCTTTGTGTCCTCACAAATTTGTTCAGTTGGCGTAGGTCTAGTATAGGCCTCCATCCTCCGGTCTTTTTCTGCGTTAGAAAGTAATGGGAGTAGAAACCTGTCCCCTGGTGTTGCAGAGGTACAGGCTCCACTGCGCCTAGTTGCAGAAGGTGAGCTACTTCTGTGCGAAGTAATTGCTCGTGAGAAAGGTCCCTGAAGAGGGATGGGGAAGGGGGAAGGGTAGGATATAAAAGGGATGGAGTAACCAGTCTGAACGATTTTGAGGACCCAGCGGTCCTGTGTGATCCGCTGCCAGGCATGTTGGAAATACTGGAGGCAGTGGCCAAATGGACAAGTGGTGGAATCAAGGGGTGGTCGTGCGGACCCTCTACCAACGCTTCAAAACTGTTGTTTATTGCCCGGTGGACGGAAGGTGGTGGCTTGATTTTGATTTTGTCTGCATTTGGGAGGTCTAGTATGATTCCTAGTTGTGTCATATGGTCTGGATTGAGGGCGATAGTACTGATGTGTGCGTGGTCTTTGGTAGGGTTGGGATCGCTGTCTCCTGGGAAGAGATGGGTGAATGCCCAGGGTGCGCAATGTCGCTCTGGAATCTTTCATGGTGTGGAGGAGTTCATCAGTTTTTTGCGAGAAGAGTTTGTCCTTATCAAAGGGGAGATCTTCCACTTTGGTCTGGAGTTCTTTAGGAATGCCTGACGCAGAGAGCCATGAAGTTCTGCACATAACCACAGCAGTTGCAGTGGTACGGGCTGCTGTGTCCGCCGTGTCTAAAGACGCCTGTAGGGCCGTTCTGGAGATCAGTTGTCCCTCAGACAGGATTGATTTGAAGTCTGCTCTTCTGTCCTCTGGTATGTAGGAGGCAAATTCGAAAAGCTTATTGTAATTATCAAAATCATAGCTGGTGAGGAGAGCAGAATAGTTAGCAATCCTGAACTGTAGTGTAGAGGATGTATAAACTTTGCGGCCCAGGACATCAAGGCGTCTAAGGTCTTTGTCTTGCGGGGTGGGCCAATATTGTGACTGTTTGGTCCTCTGTGCAACTGCATCGATGACAAGAGAGTTCGGTGGTGGATGAGAAAATAGAAAGTCTGCATCCTTTGCAGGAACGTAGTATTTACGTTCGGCCTTGTTGCAAGTTGGTACCAGAGAAGCTGGGGTTTGCCAGAGAGTGTCAGCTGGCTCCATGAGTGCTTCATTTATAGGGAGCGCGATTTTCGAGGGCGCAGACGGTTGAAGGATTTTAAGGAGTTTGTGTTGCTTCTCCTGAACCTCTTCTAAGGGAATATCCTGGCTGAGCGCAACCCTCCTAAAAAGTTCTTGGAACTGTTTGCAGTCGTCCACGGTCTGTGGAGGTGAAGGGAGGAGGGCTTCACCTGAGACTAGTGGAGAGTTAGGGTTAGGCGAGTCAGGATATGGTGCATAGCTCCCAGACTCAGGAGGGGGCTCAGGCACCCTGGAAGTGGATGGAGCAGGAGTTTGAGGCATAGACGGAGGCTGATTGGTAGGAGGATGTTGCCATGGGTACCATTGAGGCCAAGGCATAGGGTAGGAGAACCCAGGTGCCGCCCACGGGGGGGCAAAGTAGGGAAACTGAGGATGCTGAGCTTGAGCCATGACCTGAGGTGGTAAAGGTGCCTGTGGAGGAGAAGCAGGAGGGGAGAACTCCGCTTGCCGCTGTAGCTCAAGGTCACCGTCAGTGAGAGCCAGTTCAGGAGAAAGTGGCGGTTTGAGAAGAGAGTCCTCTGTATCTAGGAGCGGAGAGTGAGGCTCAGGTGGCACTAAAAGGTCACTTTGAGTAAGAAACTGTTGCTCCTGCTCCCTAGGCTGAGCTAAGCCTGCTCTCTGCTGTAGCTCGTTAGTAGTGAGCTTAGAGGTGCCCTGCAGGGAGTCTGCTGCTGGTGCGCGGGTACAAGGGTGGCTGGGTGCCGACGCTCTTCTCGGTGCCAAGGCTGATCACGCTGTTGGCACCGCAGCTATTTTCACTGCTGAGGCAGAGCGCGCTGGCGGGACCGCGGCCGCTTTTGGCGCTGAAACTGACAGCGCTGTGAGTGCTGTTGTCAATTTCGCTGCCAGTGCCGAACGTGCTGCCAGCACCGCGGCCGTTGCTGGTGCCGAGGAGGAACGTGGTGCCGGTGCTGTAGCCTGTCTTGGTGCCGAAGAGGAGTGAGGTGTCCGCGCCGCAGTCGTTTGCGGCGCTGAGGGGACCGAATGAACAAGTGCCTTCCCAGCGCAGGAGGTCTGGTCCCTGCCTCTCAGCTCTGTCAGAGCAGTAGCTGAGGCATTAGAGGAGGCTGAGGCAGCTGTCTTCCCTGCTGTCAGCACATAGGGTAGGGATCTCGCAGGAGACCCCCTACCCTTGTCAGAGTCTCTTCTGTGAGACTGTTGCGCTTCGTGCCTCCGCTCCAGGGAGGGTGAAGCGACGCTCCCCACCGGTTCCGATCTGGCTGGGGAGCGTGTGGGAGCGGGTTCAACCTTTCCTGTCTCCGACAGCGGCTGCAGGGATTTTTCCATCATGATGATTTTGAGCCGCAGATCCCTGTCACGACGAGCTCTTGCACAATGAAGGCACTTTGCAGGGATGTGGGTGTCCCCGAGGCACTTCACACAGTGTGAGTGCCCATCTGACCGTGGCATGGAGTCCTGACAGGAGATGCATTTTTTGAATCCTGAAGCTCCTGGCATTATGAATTAGAGATGGCCGAGGAGAGTGAGACAAGCCTGAGGGGCTTTTTTTTTTTTTAAACTAAGTAACTAACTATGTAACTATACTAAAGGAAGGGAAACAAGTGGGAAGTAATTAATAATTATTTCTATGTTCTTTGTTACTGTTTCCTATAGATACCAGGGAAGAGAAGGCAGCACTGCTCCGAGTCCCATCTTCAGCCGAGGACGGTTGAGAAGGAACTGAGGAGGGTGTGGGGCGCACACACTCAGGAAGATTCCAACTAGACGGGAGATACCATCTGGGTGCGTGCGCCCCAACCAGGCACTGCTACCGAAAATCTCCGATCGACAGCGCCGGGACGCACCGTCACCTAGAGTGGAGCACCCACAGGGACAGCACTCGAAGAAGAATTTAAGGTTTCACGTGCCGGTAATACATTTTAATGTTTGTAGAAAGTCTCCTTCTATAAGTCTATAATATATAACTAAACTATTGTTGTATGTAAAGTAAATAAGGTTTTTAAAATGTTTAAGAAGCTTCATTTAAAATTAAATTAAAATGCAGAGCCCCCCGGACCGGTGGCCAGGCCCCGAGCAGTGTGAGTGCCACTGAAAATCAGCTCACGTGCTGCCTTCGGCACACGTGCCATAGGTTGCATACCCCTGTGCTAGAGTCTTACTGTAATAATATTTAGCTCATGTATAGGGGCTGTGTGCTAGGAGAAGGAAGGAAAGGGGTGGGTAAAAACAATGAAAGGGAGGAAAGGGAAAACTAGTCTGAAGGATTGGGGAAAATATGAGGTGTGTAAATCAAAAATACCTAAACTGTATAAAAATAGGCAGTGGGTAGGCAGGTGCAGAATGGGAACATGAAAATTTGACTTTTTTGGAGGAGGAAGGCAGAGGGTATAGCTAGCCATAGATAATAAATAAAAGGACACTTTAATAGGAGACACAGTGTCCAGTTTAGTTAGATAACTTGACCTACAAGTAGTATATGGTAAGATATTTACAGGGAGTAATATTTACTGTACTTGTATCACTGTAGCAGCTAGGAGCCCCAGTCATGGACCAGGAACCAATTGCGTGCTAAGTGTTGTACAAACACAAAATGTAAATACTGTTTCATTGCAAGGGCTCTGTCTTGCCCTACTTTCTCCCTATGGTCATGTCTACACTTACCCGAGATCAACGCTGCTGTGATCAATGCATGGGGATTGATTTAGCAGATCTGGTGAAGACCTGCTAAATTGACGGCAGAGTGCTGTCTGGTCGACTCTGGTACTCCACCGTAATGAGAAGAGTAAGATAAGTCAACAGGAGAGTGTCTCCCATCGATGCAGTGTAGTGTAGACACCACTGTAAGTCGACCTAAGCTACATCGACTCCAGTTACGTTATTCATGTAGCTGGAGTAGGGTAAAAGACGGTTACTCACCGTAGTAACTGTTGTTCTTCGAGATGTGTTGCTCTTATCCATTCCATTTAGGTGTGCGCGCCGCGCGTGCACGGCTCTCCAGAACATTTTTACCCTAGCAACTCCGGCGGGCCGGCTGGGCGCCCCCTGGAGTGGCGCCGCTATGGCGCTGGATATATACCCCAGCCGGCCCGTCCGCTCCTCAGTTCCTTCTTGCCGGCTACTCCGACAGTGGGGAAGGAGGGCGGGTCTGGAATGGATAGGAGCAACACATCTCGAAGAACAACAGTTACTACGGTGAGTAACCGTCTTTTCTTCTTCGAGTGATTGCTCCTATGCATTCCATTTAGGTGATTCCCAAGTCTTACCTAGGCAGTGGGGTCGGAGTGAGACGTGGCCGAGTGTAGGACTGCTGAGCCGAAGGCTGCATCGTCTCGAGACTGTTGCACCAACGCGTAGTGGGAAGCGAAGGTGCGTACAGAAGACCAGGTGGCCGCTCTACAGATGTCCTGGATGGGGACATGGGCCAGGAAGGCGGCCGACGAGGCGTGCGCCCTCATCGAGTGTGCGGTGAGTCAGCATGGGGGGACGTGAGCAAGCTCGTAGCACGTTCGTATACATGACGTCACCCAGGATGAAATCCGCTGCGAGGAGACCGGCTCGCCTTTCATGCGATCGGCCATCGCCACAAATAGCTGGGTCGAACGCCGGAAGGGCTTCGTCCGGTTGATGTAAAAAGCGAGGGCCCTGCGGATGTCCAGGGTGTGGAGCTGCTGCTCACGAGGTGAGGCGTGCGGCTTCGGGAAGAAGACCGGGAGGAAGATCTCTTGGTTGAGGTGGAAGGCCGACACCACCTTGGGGAGGAAGGCCGGGTGCGGTCGAAGCTGCACCTTGTCCCCATGGAAGACGGTATACGGGGGACCGGCCGTCAGGGCGCGGAGTTCCGAGACTCGTCTGGCGGATGTGATCGCCACGAGGAAGGCCGTCTTCCAGGTGAGATGAAGCAGAGAGCACGTGGCCAGGGGCTCGAAGGGTGGTCTCTCATCTGAGCCAGAACCAGGTTCAAATCCCAAGTTGGAGTAGGATGACGTACCGGCGGGTACAGACGGTCTAGACCTTTAAGGAAGCGGGCAACCATCGGGTTAGAGAAGACGGACCGGCCGCCTATGGCGGGCAGTAAGGCTGCCAGAGCCGCCAGGTGCACCTTCAGGGAAGAGATCGCGAGACCTTGACCTTTCAGGTACTAAAGGTAGTCGAGGATGGTCGGGATGGGGACCAAGAATGGGTTAAGACCTCGTTGGTCACACCAAATCGCGAAGCGTTTCCACTTCGCGAGGTAGGTAGAGCACATCGAAGGCTTCCTACTTTCGAGCAGTACTTGTTGCACCGGCAACGAACAACCCCTTTCTGCGTTGGTCAACCACTCAGGAACCAAGCTGTAAGATGCAGCAACTGCAGGTTCGGGTGACAAAGCCTGCCGAGGTCCTGAGTGATGAGGTCCGGCCATAACGGAAGGGGAATGGGATCCCGAACTGACAACTCGAGCAGCAGGGTGTACCAGTGCTGCCTCGGCCAGGCCGGAGCGACGAGTATTACGCGGGCCCTGTCCCTCCGAAGCTTGAGTAACACCCGGTGTACGAGCGGAAACGGGGGGAACGCGTAGAGGAGGGGATCCGTCCATGCCAGGAGGAACGCATGTGAGAGGGAGCCCGGAGCTTGACCCTGGTACGAGCAGAACCTGTGGCACTTCCTGTTGGCCCTGGAGGCAAACAGGTCTATCTGGGGAAACCCCCACCTCTGGAAGATTGTGTAAGCCACATCTGGGCGAAGGGACCACTCGTGGGAGGCGAAGGACCTGCTGAGATGGTCGGCCAACGTGTTCTGCACCCCTGGCAGAAAAAACGCTTCTAGGCGAATCGAGTGGGTCACGCAAAGATCCTATAGGAGCATCGCTTCCTTGCAAAGCGGGGAGGATCGGGCTCCGCCCTGCTTGTTCACATAGAACATTGCTGTGGTATTGTCTGTGTACACCGCTACACAGCGGTCCTGGAGGTGGGCCCGAAAGGCGAGACACGCCAAGCGGATCGCTCTCAGCTCTCGAACGTTGATGTGGAGGGAGAGCTCCCGGGCTGACCAGAGACCCTGGGTATGCAGGTCTCCTATGTGAGCACCCCACCCAAGCGCCGAGGCGTCTGTGGTCAGAGTGACCGACGAGCGAGGAGGGCGGAATGGGACCCCTGCGCAGAAAATCTCCGGATCCAGCCACCAGGTGAGCGTCTGGAGAGTGGGCTTTGCAACCGTCACCACCATGTCTATGGGGTCGCGATGGGGGTGGTACACCGATGCCAGCCACATTTGGAACGGGCGAAGCCGCAGCCTTGCGTGCGTGGTCACGAACGTGCACGCTGCCATGTGACCCAGTAGGCGCAGGCAGGATCGCACCGTCGTTGTAGGGAAGGCCTGCAGCGCCCGTATGAGCGAGACCATCGTCTCGTGCCGAGGACGAGGGAGGCAGGCTCTGGCTAAATTGGAGTCGAGGACCGCTCCTATGAACTCCACCCTCTGTGCTGGAATTAAGTTGGACTTCTCGGCATTGATAAGCAGGCCTAGTGAACGGAACAGATACAGTATTTCGGTCACCTGAGCTGTTACCAGTTCTTGGGATCGACCGCGAATCAGCCAGTCGTCGAGATACGGGTACACATGTATTCGACGACGGCGGAGGGCTGCGGCCACGACCGCCATACACTTGGTGAATACTCTCGGTGCGGTGGAGAGGCCGAAGGGTAGTACCGCAAACTGGTAGTGAGCGTCGTTGACCACGAAGCGCAGGTAGCGTCTGTAGGGGGGGTAAATTGCCACATGAAAGTATGCATCCTTCATGTCAAGGGCGGCAAACCAGTCTCCCGGATCCAAGGAAGGAATAATGGTCTCCAAGGTGACCATACGAAACCGGAGCTTGCACAGGTGCCTGTTGAGCTCGCGGAGGTCTAAGATGGGACGAAGGCCTCCTTTCGCCTTGGGGATGAGAAAGTATCTGGAATAGAATCCCCTGCCCCGCCTGCTGCGAGGTACCTCCTCTATAGCACCCACGCTCAACAGAGCCTCGACCTCCTGTAAGAGGACTTGCTCGTGAGAGGGGTCCCTGAAGAGGGACGGGGAAGGTGGGTGGGAGGGAGGGGCGAAACAAACCGCAGGCGGTAGCCGTGCTGGACGGTGTTGAGGACCCAGCTGTCCGATGTTATAGAGCACCACGCCTGGAGGAAGCGGGAAAGGCGATTTGAAAATAATAGGGATGGATCCTGGGGGGAGAGTGGTGGGCCGTCCTCGGGCGTCCCAACAAAAGGCCGGTTTTGGGGCTTGAGGGGCCTTGGAGGGGCCTTGGTTCTGGTTACGCCTACCCCCCGACGGCCTGCGGCAGTAGGGGGCCGTCCGGCGATTGTTAAATGGCCTAGACCTGGCCTGGGTGAAGGGCCGGTAGGGCTGCTGCCGGAATGGCCGTCTCTGGGTGGCCGGCGTGTGTATGCCCAAAGTCCGAATAGCAATCCTCCCATCCTTCAGGGTCTGAATTCTCGAGTCCGTCTTCTCTGAGAAGAGACCCTGTGTATCGAAGGGGAGGTCCTGGAGGGTGTATTGTACCTCCGGCGGCAAGGTGGAGGATTGCAGCCACGCAATGCGCCGCATGGTTATCCCGGAAGCCATAGTTCTGGCTCCTGAGTCAGCGGAGTCCAAGGCTGCTCGAATTAAGGTCTGGGAGGCCGTCCTGCCCTCGTCCAGGAGCGCCGAGAATTCCCTGCGGGAGTCCTGCGGGGTCAGCTCCGAAAATTTACCCAGGCACCCCAAGATGTTAAAAGTGTACCAGGAAAGGAGTGCCATTTGGTTCGCTATGCGGAGCTGAAGGCCACCCGCTGAATAGATCTTTCACCCCAACAGGTCCATGCGCCGCGACTCCTTAGATTTTGGTGCAGCGGCCGGCTGCCCGTGCCTCTCCCGGTCGTTCACCGATTGGACCACCAGAGAGTCCGGGGTTGGGTGCACGTACAAGTACTCGTACCCTTTGGGCGGGACGGAATATTTCCTCTCCACCCCTCGTGCCGTGGGGGGGACTGAGGAAGGCGACTGCCAGATTGTAGCATTATTCCGCTGTATCGTGCGGATAAAGGGCAGTGCCACTCTCACGGGGGCCTCCGCTCCCACGACATCAGTTACTGGGTCATCGTCCTCTGGGACCTCCTCAATGGGCAGGTTAATAGCCTTTGCCACACGGCGGAGAAGGTCCTGGTATGCCTTTAGGTCAATAGGCGGGGGTTCGGATGGTGTTGCCCCCGCCACCGCCTCATCGGGTGAGGAGGACGAGGAGCGGCCTGGCAGCACCTCGTCAGATGTCTGCTCTGCCCTTGGGCGATCAGCCGCAACGGCCTCCTGCCCCAACGCCGGGCCTTGAGGCGAGTTGGTCTTTCCCGTTGGAGACGGGGGGGGGGCCTGCTGACTGTGGCCTCCGGCACCGAACGCTCCGTACCCGCCTGCCTCGGCGGAAGGGGAGGCCCTCGTTCGTGCTGGGCCCAGGGAACCCAATATCCCCAGTGTTGGGGTCCCGACCTTGAGACTCTGCCCTGAAGTCCACTGCACTGCCCTCAGGGGAAGCGATGGAGGGCTCACGAGAGGGCCAGGGAGGAGCTGAGGCGATCCCCGAGCGTGCGACCGATGCCGGCGTCAAGTGTCTAGCCGGTGTCGAAGGTCGGTGTCAGTCATCGCGTGACCTAATCGGGGAGCGGGACCTGCGTGTGGCGTGGTACCGGGAGCTCGACCGGCGACGCCGGGAGCTCGACCTCGACCGCGAGCATCGTCGTCGTGAGTGGCTCCGGGAGTTTCAGTGCCGAAAGCGGTCTTTGGAACCGGACCTCTTGCGGTGCTGGTGACTCGGGGACCGGGACCGGGACCGTTGCCGGGACTGCGACCGGTGCCGAGACGGGGAGCGGCGTCGCGATGTCAATCGTCTTTCGGATCGGGATCGGCGCGGCGGCGACCGTCTCCGAGAGTGGGATCGGGATCGAGACCGAAACCTGGAGCGTCGACCGTCTTGCTCGTCAGGGGAAGGAGGCCGCATCATCAACGGTTTGCCCACTGACTTAAGCGCCCGCACCGGCGGTGCCAGGGGCCGGAGGCTTTGAGCTTCCGCGAGCTCGATTAGCTCCCTCGCCGTCGCAAACGCCTCAGGCGTGGACAGGATCCGCAGCTCATCCTCGGTGGGTACCGGGGAGCTGGGTGGTGCCGGACTCGACGGCCCTTGCGGCGCCGGAGTCGACGGCACCGTGCACTGTCCGTGCACTGCCTCAGCCTGAACCGTTTGTGTCGGAGGCGGCTGGGCTAACGGTCTCTGCGGACGCTTTGCAGAGGCCGTCTTCGGCGCCTTATGCTTCCTTCCTGGGGAGAGGGAGCGGTGCCGGGACGTCGGTGCCGGGTGTCGAGGGGCCTCGGCACCGGAGCGGCTCGGTGCTGCCGGTGCGCTGCTCGCCGAGGAAGGCTTCGGCGCCGGTGGAGTTGGCGCCGGAGGCTGGAGCGAAGCCTCCATTAGCAGTTGCTTGAGGCGAGAGTCCCGCTCCTTCCTTGTTCGGGGTTTGAAGGCCACGCAGATCGGGCACTTGTCAGTCCTGTGTGACTCCCCGAGGCAGCGAAGGCAGGAGTCGTGTGGGTCACTCACCGGCATGTGCCGCTGGCAAGCTGCGCAGGGCTTGAATCCCGGTGCCCTGGGCATAAGCCCGCACCGGGAGTGGAAGAAGAGGGCTAACCCCTCTAATTCCCTACTTACACTATTAACTACTAAACTTGACTAACTATACAACTATACTAACTAAGTAATGAACTATATACAAAGAAAGAGATGGAGAGACGCTAGGGCTGTGGAGGTAAGGGAGCACTCCACTGTTCCAACTGGCCGTCACGGGCGGTGAGAAGGAACTGAGGAGCGGACGGGCCGGCTGGGGTATATATCCAGCGCCATAGCGGCGCCACTCCAGGGGGCGCCCAGCCGGCCCGCCGGAGTTGCTAGGGTAAAAATGTTCCGGAGAGCCGTGCACGCACAGCGCGCACACCTAAATGGAATGCATAGGAGCAATCACTCGAAGAAGAACTTAGGTTGACTTACCACGGTAGTGTAGACAAGCCCTATGTCTGGCATGTTGTATCTTACCTTTGAAAAATGACACATCTGAAAGTACTACATTTACTTAAGCCACAGGGTGGTGCTGTTGATCTATATTTAAAGCTCCCTAGTTATTTGCTGTGCAGAGCGGAATTTAATTGTATTGGTCAAATCTGTTGAGTTAGACAAGGTGTGCTTTGCAAATCACTGATTTAATCACAATTGCTGGTAGTGTGGGGGAAATTTGCCACTGTGGTTTCCACTGCCCTAGGTGCTAAATAGCTGAAACTTCTTAAGGAGGTTCCACAAAGGGCTTGGCTACACTTACAAGTTGCAGCGCTGGGAGTTACAGCGCTGGTCATGCAGCTGTGTAAGGGCCAGCGCTGGAGTGTGGCCACACTGACAGCTACCAGCGCTGCAGTGTGGCCACACTTGCAGCACTTTCCAGCGCTGTATTGAGAGGTGCATTGTGGGCAGCTATCCCACAGAGCACCTCGTCCCATTTTGGCGCTGAGTATTGTGGGAAGGGGAAGGAAGTGTGCGGGTCATTCCGCTTCCTGTTTGCCAGCGCCCCGTGGTGCATCGCTTCACATCCCAGCATTCACTCTTTCCGGCAGCGTTTGGCGCCATTGTGAGTGTCTTTCTGTTACTCTCTGTGAATCGCGATTTCTGTGGCAAATGGAGCCCGATCTGCTGAGGACTCTGCTGATGAGTGTCACCAGCACAACACGTTTGGCAGTCGAGCTATTCCTTCAGCTCCAAAGTGACAGTGAGGAGTCCGACGATGATATCAATATGGATTTGTCTGCCGCGTGTGACACTACAGTGCTTGCGGCATTCACGGAAATGCTCAGCACCGTTGAACGCCGCTTTTGGGCTCGGGAAACAAGCACTGAGTGGTGGGATCACATCGTCATGGAAGTCTGGGATGATGAGCAGTGGCTGCAGAACTTTCGTATGAGAAAAGCCACTTTCATGGGACTGTGTGCTGAGCTCGCCCCCACTCTGCGGCGCAAGGACACAAGATTGAGAGCTGCCCTGACGGTGGAAAAGCGGGTGGCTATTGCAATCTGGAAGATGGCAAATCCAGACAGCTACCGGTCGGTCGGGAACCAGTTTGGTGTGGGAAAGTCGACCGTGGGAATCGTTTTGATGCAAGTTTGCAAGGCAATTAATCGCATCCTGCTAAGAAAGACCGTGACTCCGGGGAGCGTGCAGGACATTGTGGATGGCTTTGCACAAATGGGTTTCCTAACTGTGGAGGGCGATAGATGGGGCGCATATTCCTATTCTGCCCCACCTGGCATCAGAGCACGTTAATCGTGAGGTATTTCTCTATGGGTCTCCAGGCGCTTGTAGATCACCGCGGGCGTTTCATTGACATTTACACAGGCTGGCCTGGAAAGGTGCATGATGCACGCATCTTTTGAACAGTGGCCTGTTCAGGAAGATGCAGGCAGGGACTTTTTTCCCAGACAGGAAGATCACAGTAGGGGATGTCGAAATGCCCACTGTGATCCTTGGAGACCCCGCGTACCCGTTACTGCCTTGGCTCATGAAACCCTATACAGGGAAGCTTGACAGGAGCAAGGACCGGTTCAACTACAGGCTGAGCCGGTGCAGAATGACTGTGGAGTGTGCTTTTGGGCGTTTAAAGCTCGCTGGAGATGTTTGTATGGGAAGCTAGACTTGGGGAAAGCAGCATCCCGCGGTTATAAGCGCTTGCTGTACCCTCCATAATATTTGTGAAGGGAAGGGTGAAACATTCAGTGAGGCATGGACCACCGAGGTTCAAGTCCTGGAGGCTGAATATGCACAGCCAGAGAGCAGGGCTAATAGAGAGGCCCAGCACAGGGCTACAAGGATTAGGGATGCCTTGAGGGAAGAATTTGAGGCTGAAAGCCAACAGTAATGTTTGCTGCCTTGCATGGGAGTGAATTGCACTGCTTACACTGTTATTCTATTATCCATAATAATAATATGATTTGCAGTGCCTCTTTCTTCACTGGGCTAAGGTATCTTTCACTATCTGCTATAATAAAGACTGTTTTCAAAGCCAAGAATTGTTTTATTGAAAAGAAAAAAACTTCCTTGACAGACAGACAGACACACAACATTTCATTAACACAAGAGGGCAAGGGTGTGGGTTGGTGAACTGTACAGTCACAAGTTTGCATATGCCCTGTCTGGATTGCTGTTTAATGAATCCTGCACTTCAGGGTTCATATACTGCATGGTGATTGGGGTTGAATGCAGAGGGTAAGGGTGGTGGTAGGTATCAGGGCTGGTTGGGGAACGTACAGGTGTTGGAGGCAGCTGGTGGTGGTAAGAGCCTGGATGCTGGGGAAAGGTGGTTTGAGCTGACATTGGGGCACAAGGCACAAAGGACGGGCGGGTGGGGAGTAGCACGGTAGTGCTCTGCTTGCATGGAAACGAGTGACTCTATAGACTCCGCAGCGCTCCAGGATGCTTAGCAGCCGCTCCATGCTTTTCCTCTTGGCCACTGCATTTCTCTTGCGGGTCCTGCTTTCTTTCTCTTGCCACTCCTTCAATTCTTTTCTCTCTGTAGCAGAGTGCTGAAGAACAGTTTTCAGCATGTCCTCTTTGCTCTTTCGGGATTTTTCTCAAATTTTGAAGCCTCTGTGATGTTGAACATCTGGGCAGTCCAGTAGTCAAGGTCAATGTGGAAACAGAAATGACAACATTTAACACGGGCAGCATTGTATCCACTATCTCCAGACATGAATTGTTACACTGAGGGAGTTCTCACTTGCAAGTTCTCACTTGCATTCTTTATCCCAAAAGGAAAACACAACAGAAGCCACGAAATGGTGAGTGAGGAGTGTTTACTTATATAGGGAGAAGAGGGGCTTGAGTGAGAGGAGCTGGTTGCTTCGGGTAATCTGGAGTGCTAGAGGGGTTGAGTGAAGATGCAGATGCAGGGGTGATCTTATCTCCCTATCTCTTCACTAAAGAGTCTCCCAACATTTTTCACAGGACTTAATCCTGGAAGATGTTTCCCTACTGCGAGTCACTAGGGAACAGCGGGGGGCTCTTTTAGAGCAATGTGGATTCCGCCCGGGACCCTATGCGGCGTGCCTGTGTTCAGAAATGGTCCCCCCCCCACTGGCCGAAGAGTGGCGCGGACGCGTCACCGTCACTGGGACAAGGGACACAGTGGCTCTGCCTATAAACCTGCGCAGGCATATTGCCCACGCTCTGGATGAAGCTTTTGCTGAGATAACTGAAGCAGATTACCGCGACGTGATAGACCACATCAACGGGCTATTCCACATCTAGACGCTGCCATGCATGCATCCATAACCCCCCTTCCTCTCCAGAAACATTTCACTTCAGAAAATAAAAGCCGCTTACCGGTAAACCGCTCCTCTGCTTGTCCTTCTGCAACTGCTGGCTGCTGCGATTGGGTAGTTTCCTCCTGGCTTGAGAAGAGCTCCTGGCTGCATGCCTCCAGGGAATCTGCGGTTTCTTCCCCCATCCCAGGAGCTTCACTCGCGGTTTCCTCTCCCCCCCCGCAGCCTCCTCCTCCTCCTGTCCCCCAGCCTGCTCAGAAGTGTCCATCGTTATCCTGGGATTGGCAGTGGGGTCACCCCCAAGTATCTCGTCCATCTCCCTGTAAAAACGGCAGGTCGTGGGAGCAGCTCCGGATCGTCGATTCCCCTCTCGGGCTTTGTAATAGGCACTCCGCAGCTCTTTAACTTTCACCCTGCATTGTACTGCGTCCCGATCATGGCCCCTATCCAGCATGGCCCTTGATATCTGCTCAAAGATATCGTAATTCCTACAGCCGGAGCGCAGCTGTGCCTGAACAGATGCCTCACCCCAAACACTGATGAGGTCCTGCACTTCACCAGTGCTCCATGCTGGGGCTCGTTTGCCGCGTGGAGGCATGGTCACCTGTAACTGATTAACTGATTAACTGATTGCACTCCACACCTGGCTGCAGCAAACAGGAAGGAGATTTTAAATTTCCGGGGCATTTAAAGGGCGGGTCACCTGAGGCAAGAGCAGTAGAGTGCAAACTGATGTGCAGAGTGGCTGAACAGGAATTCTGGGATAGCTCCTTATTCCCTGGAGGACAGGTAAAGCGCTGGTGAGTGTCCACACCTGCTGAGCAGCGCTGGTGTCACCAGCGCTGCACTCCTTATACCCCTGCCGGGATGGGTTTTCAGCCAGCGCTGCAACCAGGGAGTTGCAGCGCTGGTTGTGCCCTGCAAGTGTGGACGGGGTGTTGGTTGCAGCGCTGGAAAGCCTCCGCCAGCGCTGCAACTTGTAAGTGTAGCCAAACAGAGGAAAGCACAGTAAAATATTGTTGATTTGCAGCAGTTGTCTGGCAGCAGCCTACTGATTTCAGCAATATTCTACTCTCATTGTTTTAATAGCTGCAGTATAGATTTCTGCCTGCTATTATATGCTGACTTAGTATCACTGTATGTTTAATGGGCCTTGTTTTTATTTTAAATGGCTGCAAACATCAGTTGAAACCTTAGGGACAGAGCCTGACTCCAAAATTTGTAATTTTAAAACAAACTGTATAATAATGACCAGATCTCCATGGACATTGCTTAAGGCAGGGATTGGCCTTCCCCCCAAATATTTTCCAAGTCCCTAACCCCCCCTTTCCTGGGCAGATTTTAGACTAATTCCTCCCCCACAAGTCCTTACATCCCTTTTTCTGGGTAGGCTTGAGAGTATACCCTCACCAGTTAGTCCTGGTGAAGACAGATCCAAAACCCTTGGATCTTAAAACAATGAAAAATCAATCAGGTTCTTAAAAGAATAATTTTATTAAAAGAAAAGGTAAACTTCATCTCTGTAAAATCAGGATGGAAAATAACTTTACAGGGTAATCAGATTTAAAGAGCCCAGAGGAACCCCCTCTAGCCTTAGGTTCAAAGTTACAGCAAACAGAAGTAAACCCTCTAGCAAAAGGAACATTTACAAGTTGAGAAAACAAAGATAAAATTAACACACCTTGCCTAGCTGATACTTACAAGTTTGAAATATGAGACTTGTGCAGAAAGATTTGGAGAACATGGATTGATGTCCAGTCCCTCTTAGTCCCCAGAGTGAATACCACCCAAAACAAAGCACAAACAAAAGCCCGCCCCCCCACCAAGAACATAGCTTGTCCCCGTATTGGTCTTTTGGGTCAGGTGTCAGCCAGGTTACCTGAGCTTCTTAACCCTTTACAGGTAAAAGGATTTTGGTGCCTCTGGCCAGGAGGAATTTTATAGAATTCTACACAGGAGGGTTGTTACCCTTCCCTTTATAGTTATGACACGCAGCCTACCAGGGTAAGCCCCATGGCGGGCCGGTTTGCTTACCTGCCATGTCTGCAGGTTCGTCCGATCGCGCCCCCCCACCCCCACTGGCCGTGGTTTGCCGCTCCAGGCCACTGGGGGCTGCGGGAAGCTAGTCACCCCTAACTAGGATAAGATGTCATCTTCGTCAGGTCTAGGGCTCCTGGAGTTTTCTTCCAGTTTCCACAGGCTGTCGGGACACTTGAGCATACATCCCTTCCCCAATGACTGCAATAATTTTGCAATGCCTCCTCCTTCGGATCTTGCAGCTCTCCCCTAACTGTCCCCCCCCCCCCCATGGTAGTTTGCTGCCTCTCCCAGCATAAGGGAAAGGCAGGTCAGAGGCCATCATCATCTTCTGGCCTGCACTGATGCCAAGATTGCAGTAGTCTTGATGATCAAAGCCACCCGACTGTATACCTGAAAGGAAGAAGAGTGACCAGACAAGGATCTAGAAGAGGCAAAAGGAATATCATCCTAAGGAAACGAGGAAGTAACATGGACAATAGATAGGGTTAAGTGGGGCCTAGGAATGGTTAAAAAAAATTGTGTGAAGGAGAGGAGGCTGCTAGAGAATAAGTGGAATGCAGAAGAGTAAAAATGAGTAGGTGAGATGGCAGTGTCAGAGTTAATAAATATGGTCTTGTACTGTCAGCTCTAATACAGCACTTAAGGCACCAGCTAAATCCCAGATGCCATTATGCTGCTCCCTTAAAACAGACAGGTCAGTTTTGTTGTAAGCAAAATTTAAAGTGCCTTCAGTCAATAATTTAGCAGGCTAATGAGTTTCAGGGTCAGCAACGTGGCTAGCCCAGGTGCTTCTTGGCATTGGGATGCTTCCTATGTGTGGTCATAAAGCTGGTGTAGGATGTATTACAAAGCATCCTCCTATCTCATCACTTCCCTTCCTGCATTTGCATGGGGTACATGGCCAGGGCTTCCCAGCACCTTCATGATTTAGGTAGCTGTCCTGGCCCTTTGAGCGATTTGCAGCCTGTATAAAACTTAGCATAAATACTGAAGAGCAGCTCTGGCACAGCTATGCCCGGCTTACAGGTGGGGGGGGGGGGGAGAAGGGGGTGGCTTAAAACTCAGCAGTGGCTCAGGTCTATGCTAGGGGCTACAACCGAGTATGGGCTGTGCAGATGTATGTATACTAAAACCCATCCCCCACCCTATTCAAGTATTTGTTTGACTACACCTTAGCGCAGTGAAGGTTTGGAGTGATAGAGGGTGGTTGTATTCTCAAATGACAAGTTTATAGCATGTACCTATCTCAGGCACTGGGCATACACACATCTGCGTGTATAATAGCAGCCAGCTTCCTTAAGAGGCCAGAGCTGCTCATGCTTGTACATCCATCCAACTGCTGACCTTGCTTACAATCAATCAGTGCCACTTCTTGGGTTCAGAAATTGTAGTCAAGCCTGGTTATATAAACTAGAAAGCAGGAAGTGGAAAGGAGCCTTGTTTGAGGAGCAAGCAGCAGCAATGGAAAGAAAATACTTAAGAAAATTTCCTACCCACAGTGGTTGGTAGCATTATTTAGACAACCAGGGCCGGCTCCAGGCACCAGCATTCCAAGCTGGTGCTTGGGGCGTCATTCTGCAAGGGGCAGCAGTCCCCCTTGTTTTGCCCCCAAGCAGCGCGCCGAATTGCCGCCGCGGGCGGGGGGGGTGGGCAGTCTGTGCGCCCTTAGGGCAGCAGGCGCGTTTCTGCGGCAGCGGCAATTCAGCGGCAGCTTCTGTGTTTAGCTGTCCGGGGCAGCTTCAGCTAAACATAGAAGCTGCCGCCCAATTGCTGCCGCTGCGGAAACGTGCCTGCCGCCCTAAGGGCGCACAGACTGCCCCCCCCCCAGGGCAGCAATTCGGCAGCGCTGCTTGGGGCGGCGAAAACTGTAGAGCCGGCCCTGTAGACAACAGAGGTTGCAGCAGCAAGAGCTGTATAGCACACTGCAACCTTCGCACATGGCTGTGAGGCTGGGACTGGACTACAGTTATTTAGGGAATACCATGAACTCTCTCCAACACTTATATGGGGGTTTATACTATTTGGCAGTTAGGGAAGGTACAGGCAAGTGAAGGCTTTCCTTAGGCACCATATACACAGCCCTAACTCACAGCTATGCTTCCTATTAAGTCAGCCTGGACAGGCCCAGGCCCAATGCTTCTTGCACTGTAAGCTTTCTAAAGCACGTTGTTTCAGCTGTAGCATTGGCAAACTTCTGCTCAGTTTTGTCCAAGTGTAACTTTGTGGGCCATTGCTCTGTGTTAAACCCCAGCTTTGCAATCTTATATTCCCCACTTACTGTCATTTGGTCAAGCGCTGTGTCCTTTTCATCTTTGTTCTTAAATTGTTCCTTAATCAACCAAATTGAACAAACTCTGCCTTCGCTCCAACTTGTTGACATTTCTGCAGTGGAGGGGCCTAGAATGGAGTGCAGTATATCAGGTACTCTCTCCAGGGCCATGCAGAAAGAGGGTGGTAGCTCTGGGGCAGTTACAGGTAGCCAAAAATTCCTTTGCTTCTTTGGGAATTCCTTGCTTGCCCACCTCTAGATTAGAATATCCTGTAGCTGGTTTACAGTAACTTGCATTTGTTAAGGTTGAATCTTTTATTTCACACCCAGCTCCCAAGGCTCTCACGCAATGGTTCTCAACCGATTTACCATTGTGGGCCACAGCCAATACTACCCATATGGCCCTGAGGATGGCACATGGGCCACAGGTTGAGAACCACTGCTCTAGTGGTACTTCTCATTTTAGGGTTATATCAGTACATCCAAAAGCTCTGCTATACTTCAGGTTTAATTGGCAATAGCCTCCTTTAAAGAAAAGACTTCTAGATACCATTGACATATTTCTGGCCAACTGTCTGCTTCTGGAGCTGAGACCTGGAAGTGGGAAACATAAGACCTTGTGCAGTTCTGAACCTGAGTCAGCAGATGGAATGGAACACAGGCTGTGGTGCTTGGCCATAAGTAAGGCTGCGAGTCTGTTACGGATGTCATGGATTCCGTGACCTCTGTAGCAGCTTGGGCTGCCCGAGCCGGGCAGCCCCTAGGCCAGCAGCAGCTGTTTGGGTGTGTGGGAGGAGGTCAGGGCTAGGGGTAGGGGGGTCCCATTGGCATAGCCCTGCAGCTCCTAGGCTGCAGAAGGGTGGGGAGGGGGGGCTCTGTGCTGCCCCTGCCTGCAGGCCCACCGCTGCAGCTCCCAGTGGCTGTGATTCCCAACCAATGGGAGCTAGGGCAGCTGGTGCTTGTGCCCCTCTGCTGCCTAGGAGCTGCAAGGACATGGAGCCCCTGACAGCTCCTCCCCCTCCATAGTCCTCCACCCAAGTTTTAGTCACAGGTATTTTTAGTAAAAGTCATGGACAGGTCATAGGCTGTGAATTTTTAATTACTGCCTGTTACCTGTCCATGACTTCTACTAAAAATACCTGTGACTAAAATGTAGCCTTAGCCATAAACCCTCCCCCTCCTTCAAGAACTTTTTATTTTTTCTGACTATGGTGAGCAGAGAAGTTCCCCACAGGACCTGGGACGTGGACTTCATCCATCGTTGCACTGGATGCTGTTTTGGTCTTTTCCCTCTTAAATCATTTCTCTGAGAATTAATTGGAACTAGACTTAAAGCACCTGCCTCATACGCAAACATCCATCTTTATGTAGAGCTTGTCTGCTTCCTATGAAGCATTTGACTATTTGTTACACTTTAGACTAGCCAGACAGATACATCAGATGAAGCAGCAGGCTTCAGGTTGTGCATACACAGGCTTTTTTCTGAGAACTTTCCCTCTGTTGCTAACATCTGTCTTATCAGAACATAAGAAAGTAGTTTAAATAGGTCAGTTACATCTTTGAAGCTTTGCCTCATTTTATTTAGGAAAAATAGTTAGCTGTCTTGCTCTTCTCCGCACTGGCGAGGCCTCAGCTGGAGTAGTGTATCCAGTTCTGGGCCCCACACTTCAAAAAGTGGACAAGTTAGAGTCCTGCCTTACAGGAAAGGTTAAAAAAACTGCATAGATTTAGACTTGAGAACAGAAAATTGAGGGGGGAACCTGATAAGTCTTCAAAAAGTTAAGGACTGTTATGAAAAGGACTGATCAGTTATTCTCCATTAAAGATATGACAAGAAGTAACTGGCAGTCTGCCAGAAGAGGTATTTATGTTAGCTATTAGGAAAAGACTTTCTAAACTTTAAGGATAGTTAAATACTGGCAGAGGTGTCCAAAGGTGATTGTGGAATACCTATCACTGGAGGTTAGATAAACACTTCTCAGGGATGGTCTAGCTATATTTGGTCCTCCTCAGCACCGAGGGTTAGACTAGACTACCTCTTGAGCTGCCTTCCAGCCATACATTTCTATGATTTTATGAAAACCAAAGAGCTTTCATCAAAGTCAAAAGGAGTATTGCTGAAAGACTTTATGGGGCGATTCCTCCAATTTTTCACTCTTCAGGAATAGGAATCTTGTGAATCTGGTCTCTCTCAAGAAGATAAAATTGCCTATACTTTTGTTTCTTAAGGTCTGTTGTGACTTCTGCAGATGCACACTTGCTGCTGGGTATAGTTGGAGTTTGGGTGGGAGCTCCTGCTTTAGAATCTTCTCACTTCTTGCTTGGGTAGAAACTAGAGGGAATTGAGGCATTTGGAATAGAATACAGAGAAAGGCTCATGTCTGAGGACCAACTCAAGAGCTCTGTTTGTGTTCTTGTCTAACATTAAGAAGCAGAGCCCCTGAGGGTGGCAGACCTTTAAAGTAGCAGAATAATTTTCCTGATGTCACATCTAGCATTTGAGGGTGCTTTGGCCAGATAAAGTCAAAATAAATCTAGGCTTGTTGATATTTTATATAGTTGACAGATAAACTTTGTTAAAAGCCATTGTAGATGGAGGCTCATGATTGAATCAGCTGATACCTTCCTACAAAGGCCTGCTGGAAAAAGGTAGCACCTATTCTGCTTTAATGACCTCCCTGTGCTTAATACAGATGTTTTGTTGTTCCCTTTCCCCTAAGAAAAGCTGGCGGATGGCTGAGAGGAAACGTGTTAGGACATGTCAGTGGCTCTTGTCCACAGCATGCAAATACAGAGCTGCTGACAGGCTGTCTTGTAAATGGTTCAGTCTAGTTACCAAAAGGTAGTGGAACACAGTATATGAAAGAATGGTCGGTGAACTCAAAGATCTAGCTGTCAGCCTGGACTCTACAATCCAGGAATTCCCAGGTTTTCTTGCATTCCTCTCCTGCACGTCTCAAGTTCCTTTTTCAGAAATTCATACCTCTAGCTTTGTCCAGAGGCAGCAAGAACAGCTGATCCCAATGCTGTTCTTGTCTGCTTTTCTGCTCTTGCTGGGGAAGCATTGAGTAGCAGAGGTAGTCTCCCTTCTCTATGTTGTACAAGCAGCTGTAGGAGAGATTACTCTGCAGAGAGCAGACCATGAGTGAAAACAAAATCAAGTGTATCTTTTGCTGCCTTTTGTAGCTCTTACCCCCAGGAAGCACTAAGAACATACTTGATTCACTGCTGGCAAAGGGCACTATCAAAGTGTAGGAGTGAACTTGATCTGCAAGCCAAACACACACAGCTTTGGAGGAGACAATGTGCCTAGTATTGCTGTCTAGTGACTGACAGGAAGAGCAGCATTACCAGACTAGAGGTGTAGCCGCTGCTGCCAAGCCTGTTGCTAGCAAATTTTATCGCAGCTGGCTTTCAAAAGGAAGTTTACACTCAATACATGTTTTTGCACAGTGCTCTTCTAGAGAGCAAACCTCCATATTAGGTGACCTGCACCAATATAGTTCCACTGCTCTGAAAACAACAGTCTGCAGTGGAATGTGTTTCATGTGCAGTGGGGTTCCCGCTCAAAGCCCACATGCACAGAATGAAAATTGCTTTGAAGCCATTCAGACCTGTACATACGCAAATCTGCAGAGTCTGGAGCAGAGAAATACAATAGGCAGTTTTTGAAAAAAGCATTATTTATTTTAAAGTACAACCCAAAGTTGTATCTGTAAGAAATGCACCGGGTATCTTGTTTCTTTCACAAGTCTTGGCTATGTGCATTTCAGTTCAACTTAAAAATGCATTCAGGTTTACAAATGTACGAACAGCACAGAAAGTGTAGTCTTAACAGAATGAATCTTCTTACATTCAGCCATTTTTGCTCAATGTTTTTACATTCTTAGAACCTGTTAACAAAGACAGCCTTATTTTAAAAAAATACTCTGCATTTTTAGCACAAGGTGCTTTTTTAAAAAATTAGATCTTGGAGCATAATACTGGAAAAAAAATTAAAAACCAAAACTGGTACTTTGATAAAATTGCTGCATGCTGGGACCATTTTCTAATTCAAATTGTCTCCCAAATAAAGAATGGCAGATAATAAAATATGAAACCAATGAAAATTGTTCCGATTTACAAATCTTAGCTGAAGTTTGGTTTGTTACCACACTGACTTTTTCAAGCTTAACTGCGATCTCACACTATCATAATTGCAAGGTAGACTTTAAAAGGAGAAAGTGATGAAAGCATGACTGATTCATAACTTTGTTGCAAAAAAGGGAAGAAAAAAGCAATGGTAATAGCCTGAAAATGATGTTTCAAAAATGGCATATTCAGAATTGTATCATGATCTGGATAAAAGTTCCTTTGTATAGTCTAATTTCAGTTTTCATGAGGATAGTGAGTGTTAGACCAAGGATCTGAGCTTCTTCTTCCGATTGTAGGGCTCCAAATTCGCCAGGGATTATAGGTCTGTCCCATGTCTTCAGCCGGGTTAGTAACACTGGCAGCAGTAGATGGAGGAGGAGCGGGAGAGTTTTCACTACCCATGAGATCAATACCAGATAATGTATTTGCCGGAGTGGTGAAGGGAAGGGTGCTGTTGAGGTTACTTGACCAAATAGAACTGCTGAATGGAGTGGTGGTAGACCACAGGCCACTGGGATTGCCAAGGATCGACTGCAGTACAAAAAAATTGTAGGTTAGTTATACACCTGTTAATACAATATTAGTCTTAGTCACTGCTCTTTGTCTGGCAGTTTTCAAACTAATTTCCTTTAGCTCAGACACGTTTAGTTATGAAATTGTCAGATGCACTGGACTTCAACATTACCCGAGCTTTCTAATGCTTGGATAAAAGCCTGATACATTTCCGTACGTTAAACAATTATATACCAATGAATTCTGCATTTGAGGGCAAAAATTAAAACTCATTTTGGAAAATTAAGTAGTAACAACCTGGATTTTGAATCTCAAGATTTTCACCTTGAATATTTAATCTTCATTTCTGCAAAAAAATTCCCTCAGGAATGGAGGAGTCATCCCTGCTCCTATGTGAAACTAACTATGCACCAGCAAAAGGAAGCTACCGAGACGTGATTTAGGTAGTAGTCGCAGAGGATGCTGAAGTGTTCTCAAAGTGACACTCTTATAATCTCTCCTATGTCACTAAAATGGCGAGTTAAACAAAACAGTTAAGGTTTAGCAACAAAGGGTGTGCATTACACCACCTAAACTCTTATATGAGGTAAATGCTGCATTGAAATGGGGAGGAAACTGTACACAAACTAATTTTCCTGTACACTGTAAGAACTAACCATAGTAAGAGAAAAATGTGTCACGACACAGTTCAACAAAAACCCTTCCCCTCCATTGCTGCCCTGAATGTCAGTCTTCATACTAAATGAGTAAAATATGGAGTGTGAGGATGAGTGTGTGGAGCTACCACTATCTGTCTGAATGTAGGATCTATTCTTCTTTCTAGCGAGCTAGCTATATGACCTGGGTGGTTAAAATCAATGGTCAGCGAAGAATCTACCCTTCAGTTTCCCATTTCTTTCTCTGTTTATGGCCTTTGTTTTTAAGCTGCAGCTTAGGAAAATCTGTGACTCTTAAAGAGTGGGTATGAAAACATCATTTGTCTTGGACTGTAGTGATTTAGAGGCTGGGATGATATTGGGGCTACTAAGCAGAATCAAGATCTGCCAAATGTCACCTTGGCTGTTCTTAATTGTGCATGAAAGTGGAAGTAGCAGCTTTACAGGTGATAGAGCTAATGCTCCTGGCTTTCAGTGCAGGATAGAGAGCAGCATTATGGGTGTGTAGTGTGCAATGCTGGAAGTGCTTGGATACCAAACAAGTGGTTTTATAAAAATTCCAGGTGCTTGCACCATTGCTGTAAGACTGGCCCTAAGACAAGTATTTTGTGTAAAGCACTATACACTGATCTAGCTGCAGGTAAGCCGATATTTTTCATTGGTTTTTACAGCACCCATATGATTTTAATAGTCTTTTTTTAATTCAACAGCTATTTTGACTATGTTCTTCCTTGTAAAACCCTTCACTTGAAGATTGGCTGAACTTTCAGCAGCACTCAATTAAAAAAGATTAGATACTACTGACGTCACATGGCAAAAAGATTAATAAAAGATTATATAGCCCATGTACTTACTGCAGTTGTGTGAGTTGGGGAACCTGAATTTGTTGGCCAGGAGGGTACAGGAGGGGTAGCCGAAGAGTCCCAAATGGATGAAGGGATGTTACTAACTTCACTCCAGTTTCGCTGCATATCCTGGCCATAAGCAGATCGAGGGAGCCCAAGTTTGCTGAAAACCTCTAAAAAGGAAAACAAACAAACATGAAAACTTCACATTTCCCCTGATATTTTAAACACACTATTATAGTGTAAGATTTTCCACAGTGCAGTGGATACCAATACAGGGGGAAACAGACAGAAAAATAGAGAAAGCTCATTTAACAGAAAAGCATAGCTCCTATCTGATGTGCCAGCTAGAGGAATATCAGAAAAATTCGTCCAGCGCAATCCTAGAAGCTTGCTGTCCACAGCTGACATCTTACTGGAACCAGGATCATACTTGGAGAGAAAAAGTTCCATACACACTACATATGGGTTAACTCCTCTTCAACGCTTGCCGCAGTACTGGATATTAACTCATTAGTGCCAGGAATCGGGATTCCTTGACCACTCCCCCCCAATGATGTTGGGAAGTTGATGTCTGGAATTTTTAATGAATAAGAATAAATCCCAGAGATGGAACAGGTTAAGGTGATGAAACAAGGTCTCAGGGATCACATTTGCAGCATTACCGTCTCAATTACAGCTGAAATAGAACAGGTTTTTTCACTGCTGTAAAAGAATGTCAGACCTGCCATACTGGATAAGACCCACAGTCCATCTTGTCCGGTATCATTTCTGAAAGTGGCCAACACTAAGTGATTGAGTGGAAGGTGCAAAAACCCCACAGTAGGCAGGTATGATCTCATCTGGTCTCATCTCGATCCCCAATAGCTCGAGACTGATTTAAAACCTGAAGCATGAGGATTGTTTCCATTAACTACTATAACTCTGCATAGTCTTGTTATCCAAATGAACTTCCAATCCCATTTTGCCTCAATGACATTTTGTGGCATCACTTAATTTAGTAGGATTCAAAGTCCCATGGTCTAATTATGAATTGAATATAAAGTGTTGCTTTTTATCAATTTTGAAATTTCTACCATCTGGTTTCATTGTCCTCTTGTTCTTTTGTTCTGAGACAAGGAGAACAGAAGCTCATTACCTCTCTTCCCTAGAGCAGGTGTTATTTTATACAGTTTTTACATCCTGCAGCTTTGGCAATCTGAATACTGACACACGTAGTTTAGAAAAAACTTCCCATTGCTAGTTACCTTGCTGTTGATCTCCCAATAGCCTATTAACTAGTATTTTTGGAAGCAGCATTGCCTGTCACTCAAAAGAAGTACCATATTACCACATGAGAAGTCAATCCAACACAGCAAGACCCAATGGCATAAATCCAAGACCTCATAAAGCTTCACCGCAGAAAACAATTTGAAATTGTCAGCTTCAAATAAGAGTGTAATCTCAGCCTACTTTCTGATCTTAACCAAGTGAAGCAATAACCATCTGTTGCCTCTCTTTGTCCACTTTAGGACAGTAAAAACCAGAATGTTACTGTCGCTACAGTTTTAGCACATAAGTAATACCAAAATAAGTTGCTATTTCTTCTGGGCTTAGATATTAGACCAGTGGCTCTCAACCTTTCCAGACTACTGTACCTCTTCAGGAATCTGATTTATCTTGTGTACCCCAATTTCACCTCACTTAAAAACTACTTGGTTACAAAATCAGACAAAAAAAATACAAAAAAGTGTCACAGCCACACTATTACTGAAAAAATTCGTATTTTCTCATTTATAACATATAATTATAAAAGAAATCAATTGGACTATAAATATTTTACTTATATTTCTGTGTATAGTATATAGAGCAGCATAAACAAGTCACTGTATGAAATTTTAGTTTGTACTGACTTCGCTTGTGCTTTTTATGTAGCTTGTTGTAAAACTAGGCAAATATCCAGATGAGTTGATGTACCCCCTGGAAGACCTTTGTGTACCCCATATGTTATGCATACCCCTGATTGAGAACCATTGTACAGACTATTCCTTCCCCTTAAACAAAAAAACTGAAGAACTATTTTTATTTTTCCAATATGGAGAAAGGAATGAAGAATTTTTCACACTCCACTATTTATTGTTTATTAATTTTAGTGTTAAAAAGCTCACCTCCAGTTAAGTTGAAAGAATTTCCAAATGCTGAGAATGAATTGAGGGGTGTGAAGTCAGGGCTGCTAGGGTTGCTGATGGGACTCCACAAACCAGAACTAAACATACAGGGGGAGGAACAATACACAAAAGTTAACACTGAAATTGCATCACTAATGATAACAACCTAGTGCTATACATATAAACATTGTGTGGAACAAACAGATATATTGTTAGGAAGTACAAGTCGAAATAGGAGACCACGTGTAAAGAAAAGTGAAGTGACCAAGTATTTTAACAGTTTTTTTAAAATTTTAACTCATCATTATCGCACTCAGTTAATCTAGATTTCTCTTATTTGGCCCTAAGTATTTCAGCTAGCCTTTTTGCTTACTTTTCTGTTGGCACCTGTCTTATGAGAGATAAACCTCTCTGGAAATAGAGCAGATTAGTTAATTGCTGATACAGTTATAACAAGTGCACGTTTGACAATAGCTCTTTCGCTCAATTTCTCAGAAGTTTTTGGAGTCACAATCTAGGAGAAATTCTCTGCCAGCCCCGTGAAGTCTAGGTTCTAAATTATTTGAGAGATCCCTTAAAAGAAAGCCATTTAATTACTAAGTTTGTAGTTTCTGGATTTAAATTTATTGAAAAGCAGATAGGTTAACTGGGATCAATAACAAATTGGAGGAGGAGGAGGAGGAAGGGAGAAGCTTGGTCAGAAAAGCAGAAGCCTAGTTGATGTCTAGTTCTCAGGGGCGGCTCCAGGCCCCAGCACGCCAAGCGTGTGCTTGGGGCGGCATGCCACAGGGGGCACTCTGCTGGTCGCCGGGAGGGCGGCAGGCAGGCAGCCTTCGGCGGCATGCCTGTGGAGGGTCTGCTGGTCCCGCGGCTTTGGTGGACCTCCCGCAGGCGTGACATTCATTCCCACTTCGCATAGGTCACGCTGCCAACTGGGGAGTATCAATTAGTCTGACTACACTCTGCTTCTGCCCTCAACATTGGGAAATGCAGTCACCATTCCCGCCTTCAAGGTTACATTAGGAGAGGAAGAGTGTTGCACTTCGTTCCCCTGCTCTGTGGTCAGAAATTTCACCTACAGGTTACATCAGGTGAACCTAATGCATTCTTCTCAAGATGCTGAGAAAGCCACGTGGGTTCCCTATTGTTTGGATGAGGACAAAGATAGAGTTGTCTCACAAAGGGAAAAAGTTAAAGGATAAGAATCAGATGCCATGAAGGACACTTTCCCCTACTTCCAAGTCACCCATATAGTTCTGAAATTTGGACATGCTAATGGTACTCATGTTTAGAAGGTAACCTTCCGATATCCACCTCTAAAATTTTTAATAAAAGCATCCCTTCTAGGAACCAGAATGAGCTCCTCCTAGCCATGCAGAGGATGCCTCTGTTAACTTCATGTGTATTCTCTAGGGTTTTTATAGGGGTGGTGAGGGGATGGGGGGATGATTTCTAGAAGTGTATTAGTTACCTGTCAGAGCCATCGCTGTCAACAGGTGTGTGAGAAATGCTCCTATTGTCAGAACCATCTGTTTTATTTGGTGAAGCCTTTGCTAATCCACTACCACCTGCAACAATGAATTCAAATTGAGTACAGCAATTAAATGGTACAAGAACATCATTCAACACTGTGCAGCAATAGATATTACTCCAAAACAGTTCCATTACCTGGGCTCTTGTCGTAACCTGCAGCTACAGCAGCAAAGGTGGGATTTCCATTCCTGCCAGGGAGAGAGGCTGCCTTTGCCAACTTGTGTTTGATACCATTAAGGGGCTTGCTTTTTGTTTCACTGGGTGGGGAAAAAAGGTAAAATGTTGGGATTCAGCACATTACTACAAAAGAAAGTTCTCAGGACTAGTATTTAATTGGCTTTGCAATGATATAAAGTTATTACAGAAATAGCTTACTGATCTTTTTGACCAGAATACAATACCACACTAGTTCCCAAAGCCCAGTTTTTAATTATCCTGTTGACATTTAGATCTGTGACTAGAACAACCAGATGTCAATAATTTGACAACATAATCAAGCAAAGGAATTACTATTGAGTGATTACAAACACAGAGGCTCCAAGCAGCAGCACTGCTGAGATCTAGAGGAAACACATTAGTTTTCTTAATCTGGAAGAAGAGTTTGGTTAGGCAGGACATAGAAAATAAAGGCAAGAAGGGTTCAATTATTCAGGTTATGGAGGACCCCCTTGGAGGATGAATTACAGTTAGGATGTGGGGTGGAGACAAAGGTAGGTGAATGGAAAAATTACTTATACAGGTTGCAAAAGATCATCAGATTTGGGTCCATGCTTCTAGCTTTGATGGAGCCATATTCTGCCCCTGCAATGCAACCATTTTTAAATCCTAGTGCCTCCTGCCATTAGCTGCTTTGTACGCAAAAGGCAGAGATGTACAGATTTTGAAAAATCAAATGGATTACAGAATATTGGGCTCTGAAGGGAGGTGCTCAGTGGAGCAATGATCTAATATATCCTTCTGTCTTCAGCAAACATTACATGGGAAGTAATTTTATTTTCAAAAGGTGCCAACTGAAATAGGTCCCCACTCTTGGAGACTTAGTTTCCAGAGTATTTCTCTCAAGGTTTTTTAGAAGTAAACTTACCTGTATGAACAGAAAAGTTACAAGTACAAGCAGAAGCAAATATACTGCAAGGCAGGAATGAGCTTTATTCAGATGAACCTATCTTAGAAGTTACTTAATGTAGGGATAAAATACATCAAGAGACAGAAAGTTACACCAGAAAATAAAGCTATTGTGGAGTGGGAGACCTGGAGCACTGCTAGTTCAGAGAATTCCTATAGCACTGCTGGGCTAAGTTTACAAGCTTGTGGTGAGATAGGCCATGCAGTAACACTTCAGAGAAGCATGCAAGTAACTTCATGTGGCTGTCCTCCAAATCTCACTGTTAAATAATTATCAGATCCTGGGGGCATGTGATACATTCCTCTCTGACTAACCCAGGGATCGGCAACCTTTGGCACGTGGCTCGCCAGGGTAAGCCCCCTGAAGGGCCAGGCCAGTTTGTTTACCTGCCGCATCCGCAGGTTCGGCCGATCGTGGCTCCCACTGGCCGCAGTTCGCCACTCCAAGCCAATGGAGGCAACGGGAAGCGGCGGCCAGCACATCCCTCGGCCTGTGCCGCTTCCCGCAGCCCCCATTGGCCTGGAGCAGCGAACCGCAGCCAGTGAGAGCTGTGATTGGCTGAATCTGTGGACGCGGCAGGTAAACAAACCGGCCCGGCCCACCAGGGTGCTTACCCTGGCGAGCCGCATACCAAAGGTTGCTGATCCCTGGACTAACCATCCCACATATCTATAAACTTACAAAGATACGAGGAACAAAGGAACAAAAATACAAGATGCAGCCAGCCATTTGACCATGGCTCTTGGAAACAGCATAACCTAGTGTATCAGGTTAAAGTGAAACAGAAAACTAAAGCCCTTTCTAAGGGCTTTTAAGTTTCACTACAGATGAAAACTTCAGGACCTGCTTATGTTTAGTTTTTGTAGAAGAGCCTTGCTGGGAATGGCATAAAGGCAGAGGAAGAAAGTTGGCTGGATAACTGTTTTAATTAAGGTGGAATTTAAGCACTGCCTTCGAAAGGAATTTAGGTGCCTGAACATCCCAAGTATCCAGTGACTCCAGGGGATGTTTTAGTAGCTTCCTAAATACCATGTTAATATCTTACAACCATCTCTTTTAGTGGGAGGTTTTAAATGCAATGAAGTCCATCACAAGACTGATGACTTTGGGCTGCAGAGAAATTGGTCTATTTTCTATATGGCTATGAAGCTGAAATGGCTATGAAGCTGAAATGGCTATGAAATGTATTTTACGGATGAGATCTGTAGCACATACTAAGACAGGAGAAGAAAGTCAAACAGGTTCTCTCTCCTTTCATTGGTTTGCTTTTCTGGAAGACTCCTGAGCAGACAGGACTTCAGACACATGCTTAGGCACATCTCTATCCCCTTAGGAGCCATGCTATCCTGAGCTGGGCTGTAGTAAGGGTCAGAGTTTACATGTGACGAGCCAGTTTCTCTCTTTCATGAGCTGGTCGGGTCCTTTACTACTACAGTTAATGAGGGAAACGTGTACATCAACTCCCCAACTTCCACTAGGCACAGAAGGCTTTTATTCTCAGTGTGCTTCACTCAATACCGTCTGCAGAAAACTAGTAACTTTGCAGAGAGGCAAAGTGAACAAATCTATCCTAGGTACACACCACTCAAGGAGAGATTATTTTCCTTGTTCAGTTCCTGGAGTTCTTCTTGAGGTGTGCACGCACCTTCAAAGATTGTTGGTGTCAGTGTTCTTTCGGCCCCTGCATATGCCCCGCAGATCCTTGTTCCCAAAAACTTCCCTCAGTTCCTTCTCCACTGCAAAGCCCCAAGAAGGTGACTCCAAAGCAGAGTGGAAAAAGAGCAGATACTGAAGCACTCACAGGGACACCCATCTCAAAGAACTCCAGTAACCTCTCAGAGTCGTGTTGCGATGTGTGCTCCATTTGAGGTGACGCCTTAATGGTACCCTCTGAAGAACATGGGGGCTTTGGAACTCAGTCTAAGGCTGCCAGCAGGACTGCAGAGCCAAAGGCAGCATCTGCCCAGGAAGCATTGACCAACATATAATGTTTTGAGGAAGTGTGGATCCAAGCCCATGCAGCAACCTCGCATATTTCTGCAAACGGATATGTCCTTTAGTAGAGCCACAGACATGCAATACAATCTGGTAGAATGAGCAATGACCTTAAGCAGGCAGAGTACATTAGCAAGTGCATAACAAAAGGAGTACACAACCAGAAAATTAGGAAGCATTTAGGTAATCACTGGAACCCCTTTAGCTCTGTTGGCATAAAAACAAAATCTCAGGGAAGATCAAAAAGGTCTAGTCTTGTCCAGATAGATAGTCAATGCTCTCCCAACATCTAAGGTTCAAAGGCCAACTTCCTGTCTTGACTGATGAGGCTTGCGATAGACCACTGGGAGATGAATTGATTCATTGATATGAAAATCCAAAGTAATCTTGGGTAAAAAGTGTGGATATAGTCAAAGAGAAACGTTACCTTTGACAAAAATGGAAACGGTTGACCCTTCATATAAAGCTCTGTTTCTCCAGCCTTTGGGCAGAAGTAATAACCACTAGGAATGCGGTTTTCATGGAGAGGTTCAGAAGTGAACAGGTTGCTAATGATTCAAAGTGTGGCTTCATCAAAGCATTGAGAACTAACTTTAAGTCCCAGGTGGGATTAGAGCATCTAACATTCGGGAAGAGGTCTAATAGATCCTTTATAAATCTCAATGACGCAGAAAAGGCTTGTATGGGAGAATGGAATGCTGTGATGGCAGCTATGTGAATTTTAATGGAACCCAAAGAAAGACCTTCTTTCTTCAGAATTAATTAACAGGAAACAAACTATGGGAGTACACCAGTGCTAAAACCTTTTCTATTTCTGAAAGCAAGGTAAGTTTTTCTGGTAATAGTCATTCAGCAGAAGCCCCTAAACTTCTGTGGTGCAAGAAAGTACAGCTTCGAGAAACATCTATATCAGTCCCTCAGACGGGGCCGCTTCCTGCAGCCCCCATTGGCCTGGAGTGGCGAACCGTGGCCAGTGGGAGCTGCGATCGGCCGAACCTGCGGACTTGGCAGGTAAAAAAAAACCAGCCCGGCCCGCCAGGGTCTTTCCCTGAACAAGCGGTGGCCCTAGTTTGAGAACCACTGATCTAGATAACAGACCTTGAGCTGCAGCAGGTTCAGGTCAGGGCTATGAAGGACATTCCCCAAGTCCTGTGCGAGAAGACTGGGCATCAGTGGAAGACTGATGGCTGGTTGGGAAGTCAGGCAAAGAAAGTGAGGAAACCAAACCTGTCTTGGCCAGATTGGTACATTCAAGATGACTGTGGCTTTGTCCTGCTTGATTTTGTATAAGAACCTGAGAATCAGCAGCAGCAAAGGAAATTCGTATAAGAGATTCTTCACCCAAGAGAGGAGAAGGTGTCCCAAGCTTCCCCTGAAATAGAACTACACTCATTTCCAATTGGCTTAGGTGGTAAAAAGATTTTTGGAAATCCCCAGGGAAGAAATATCTGCTTGAGTATGGATTTGATTAGTTGCAACTTGTGATCTTGAGTGAAGTGCCTGCTGAGGTTGTCAGCTGTAGTGTTTTGGAGACTAGGTATGTTGACTGCCAAGATCAGGATATCGTGTGCTATGCACCAGTTCCATAATCACATGACCTCTGCGGAGAGAGTAGGGGCTCTCGCTCCCCGTTGCCAATTTATATATTGCATGCTGGCCCTTTTGTCTGTCATTAGGTGGATGGAGTGTCTTTGGATCATGGGTAGAAAGTGTACACAGGCATACCTGACAACTCTGAGTTCCAGAAAACTGATATGCAGTGTGGACTCTTGGGTAGTCCATCTGCCCAGGAGAGCGTGGTCCTGGAGATGAGCTCCCCATCGAGGGAGGTACACATAGGAAACTATTGTGCAAGTGGTGGTTGAATGGGACCCCCAAACACGCTTTGTCCAGATTCTTCCACCATTTGAGGGAAACCAGAATATGACAGGGGATAGAGAGCAGCTTGTTTAGACTGTCCCCGATAGGTTGTATACACTGACCTGAACCAGGCTTGGACTCAACGGAGGTGCAGATAAGCATGCAGCATAACAAAAGGTACACGGTGCCCTGTGCCCGAGATGTTGCAAGCATGATTTGGCAGTGACTTGAGAACTGATCAGAACTTGCACCATCAGATGTGACTCAGCAGGAACCTGCCATTTGGAGATGAGCTCTGGCTGTGGTGGGGTCAAGAATGGCCCCTATAAACTCTATCCTTTGTAAAGGTAAGAGGAAGGACTTCATGAAGATGAGCTGGAGACTAAGACTGTTGAACAGTCGTAGCCCTGAAACTGCCAATCTGACATCTGTGTAGAAGTGTCCCTTGATAAGCCAATTGTTGAGGCCAGGGAAGACCATTACTCCCCACTGATGAAGTTGTGCAGCCACATTTCCATGACTTTTGTGAACAGCCTGGGAGCGGTAGCTAATCTGAAAGAAAGGACATGATATTGGTAGTGGTTCTGCCTCACCATGAAGTGTAGGCATTTCTCATGAGATGGGTGTATCACAATATGAAAATACATCTCCTAACAATCAAGGTCACAAAGCAGTCCCCTGGCCCAGAGGTGGAATGATGGCGGAGCGTCACCATCTTTAATTTCTATACCTTGACAAAGGTATTCTGCATCTGTAGATCTAAAAATCAGTCTCAATTTGCCTCTCTTTTTGGTAACCAAGAAATCCTTGGAATAAAGCCCTCTTCTTTTGTGTTGAGTGGGAACTAATTCCATTGCTCCTAAACAGAGAAGGGCCCGAACCTCTTGCTTCAGAAGGGGTTTGTGAGAGGGGTCCCTGAAAAGGACAGAGAAGAGGGTGGCAAGGGGGCATGGAGCAGAAATGAATGGTGTATCCTGAAGTTATAACCTTCAAAACCATCTGTTGGAGGTAAACTGTTCTCATGAGGTATGAAAATGGAAAACAGAATCCCCATAATATGGAAAGTTTGATGGGGTAAGATGGTGCAGCAACAGGTCTGGATTGCAGGAGTGTTCATGGCTCTCAACAGAAAACTTAAAAAGGAACAATTGGCCTTTGTCGATTGCTGAATCGAGGTTGCTGTAGCAGATTAAGATCTTCCCTTTTGAAAGCTGGGCATTTTTCTAGGTGGTTCTGATGGTCTATGGAAAGTGGAGAACTGAAAAGGACGTGATCTGCACTGATATAGACTAAACCTTTTATTTGCAGGTGGACATATGCCCAGCGAACGAAGATGAGCTCTGGATTCCTTCAAAGTATGCAGCAAATCATCTGTGGTGTCCCTGAATAACTTTAGACCATTGAAAAGGAAGTCCCATTACCATGTTCTGGACTTCACATGGAAATCCTGAGGACTGGAGTCATGATGCCTTGCACATTACTATAGCTGTAGCAGTAGAAAGACCTGCTGTATTAGCTGCCAGAGAAGCTTGCAGGGCTATTTTAGCCACGAGTTGCCCTTCTGCAATGATGGCTTGAAACTGCTCTTGTGGTAGATGTTCAGTAAGAGCTCATTGTTGAATAATTAATGTGATTGTATTTTTCCAGAATCGCCTGTGCCCAAAAGGTCCAAATACTTGGGATCCTTGTCATGAGGAGTAGTCTTTGTCCATGACTGAAGAACTCAGCGGGGGTGGAGCAGGGGTGTGGGAAGGGGAAATAAAAACTCCCATCCCTCAGCTGGGACACAATACCTTTTGTTTGGTCTTTTAGTTGTTGGGGGTGGGGGAGTAGTAACAGGAGTCTGCCAGATGGACCGGGTAGGTTCTATAAAATAGGGAGGGCTCCCCATGCTGATGACAATGTATGCAATACGTCAAACAATTTGTACCATATTTTCTGCACTACTTCTAATAGGAACTATCAGATCTTGAAACTGTCTGAAATAGTAAACATGAGATGACAGCTTTATTCAGAGAGAAAGAAGAAATATTAGACTGTGGAGTAGCTTCCTTGTCAGGTCTTCTTTCCTGGTCCTCGAATGTGTCATCCTGTCTTGGAGACTGTTGAGGAGGAACAAAAGTCCTCCACACAGCTAAAGCTGTCATCCATGCCCTCATTTTAATTACTGCAACAACTCTCTCTCTGGCCTTGAAAAAATGCAGTCTTGCCCTACTGATATCCATTCAGAAGGCTGCTCAAAGATGATATTAAGGGCCTTTTGCTTTGTTTGAGCATTGGCCTGCTAAACCCAGGGTTGAGAGTTCAATCCTTGAGGAGGCCACTTAGGGATCTGGGGCAAAAATTGGTCCTGCTAGTGAAGGCAGGGGGCTGGACTCAATGACCTTTCAAGGTCCCTTCCAGTTCTAGGAGATTGGTATATCTCCAATTATTACCTATTACCTTCTCTTTGAATCTCTCCAGTGACTCCCCCTGTTCATTCACACCAAACCTAAGCTTCTTGTCTTCATTTACAAGGGTCTTCAGAGCCTATTCCCACCCTACCACCTATGACCTCTCATTCAGTATTGAAATGTTGACTCCTGCCTCCAGTCAGCAACTACCTCCAGACTCCACTGGCCACTTACTACATCTTCAGACAATCCTTTGTGCTATCTTCCACTTGGAGGAGCTCCCTGTAAACATCTGAAAAGCTACCTCATTATCCTCCTTCAAACTCTCCTTTGACATGATGCCTACAAAATATTTACGAGTTAGTTGGTTGATGTGTAGAGCCCACTGCCTATCAGGCTGACCAATGTGGTACCACTGTGTTCTTGTACTTGCCACTCTGTCTCTCTGTATCCATTTGATATCTCATCTTATACTTAGGCTGTTCAAGGCAGGAACCAGTCTTTGTTTTGTGTCTGTACAGCACCTAGCACAATGGAGTCCTGGTTCATGACTAGTACTCCTAGGCATATGGTGGTAATTAATTTTTTTAATTACTCAGAATTACAACTTCCAGACAAACTAAATTTCAGACTACTGTTAGCAGAGGACAGCATCGTCCCATTTCAGTCATTTTAATCCCCACAAAACAAGCACATCTACCCAAACACACTGGATGAAAATGTAAGCATCATCCTGATTAAAGGCCACTGCCAATCCTCACTGAAATTAATGGAAATCTTTCAGCTGATTTCAGTGGGCACTGGATAAGGCCTTGAGTACTCTTAAATGAGCAGATGACTGAGCCAGTGCTGACTTGAAAAATGTAACAAGTCTATTCTCTAGTTTTGCTACTGTAAGCTGGTAAGAAAGACTGTTGATATGCAGCCATATTTTAGCCATCAAATGTTGAGAAACATCAAGTTACATGAAATCTGAGCAGAAAGGTCATACTTAAAAGATTAACTATGTTCTGTAACATTACCTCAGTATTTTACTGTTCCCTGGATATATAGGAAATACTGCAAATATTGAGATGAATTTGTATAAGGGAAAAGTAAAAATATTAAGAGAAGTCACTGTATTTTAATGTTACTTAGTCTCAGTCTAACAGTAGGGACAGAGGATCTAACTTTAGCTGCTGGATTTTTAAATTTTATTTGTAAATATATATGATTTTCTTTCAGTAAAGATTATTAACTGTGCCCAGGAAGTAAAATATGTATATCTTTATACTTTAGGGCAGTAAGTTTTTCAATTGCACCTCTACCCAGATATAATGCAACCCAATATAACATGGGTTCGTATACAACGCGGTAAAGCTCTGACACGCTGCTCAGAGCAGCGGGTTAAGGGTGCCGGGCCGGGGCCGAGGGGTTGGATAAGGGGCAGAAGGTCTCGGGGGCGGTCAGGGGCTCCTCCACCCCAGGGTCTAGGACACAGGAGCTGTGGGTGGGTGGGGGGGGGCAATTTTGGGGGCCCCGCAGTCCCAGAGTGGCCTGGGGGATTAGCAGGGGTCTGGGAGCAGCCCACTCTGCTTCCCTCGCCCTGGCCCCAGCTGTGTCGCTCGGGGAAGGGGGCTTTGGGGAAGGGATCCCACCCGCACTCATCGGCAGTGGCGGAAGTGGAGCAGCTCGGCCCCAGCCCACTCCATTCTGCCAGCTCCCAGCCGCAGCACTCCGCTTCCTGCCACAGGTAAGTACGAGGGGGCGTATATTACATTGGTGGACATGCAGGTG
The DNA here is from genome assembly GCF_016161935.1 of Mauremys reevesii. Lineage (NCBI taxonomy): Eukaryota > Metazoa > Chordata > Testudines > Geoemydidae > Mauremys > Mauremys reevesii. The sequence goes on from NC_052623.1 coordinate 122,886,028, forward strand.
AATGAACCGGTGATGGTGTGGCTGATCTGCTTAGGTCCTGTGATGGTGTTGCTGGTGTAGATATTGGTGTGCAATTGTAGACATAGATATGTGGGCCAACTCTGCCCACATATCTACACCAGCAACACCATCACAGGACCTAACCAGATCAGCCACACCATCACCGGTTCATTCACCTGCACGTCCACCAATGTAATATATGCCATCATATGCCAGCAATGCCCCTCTGCTATGTACATCGGCCAAACTGGACAGTCTCTAAGGAAAAGGATAAATGGACACAAATCAGATATTAGGAATGGCAATATACAAAAACCTGTAGGAGAACACTTCAACCTCCCTGGCCACACAATAGCAGATCTTAAGGTGGCCATCCTGCAGCAAAAAAACTTCAGGACCAGACTTCAAAGAGAAACTGCTGAGCTCCAGTTCATCTGCAAATTTGACACCATCAGCTCAGGATTAAACAAAGACTGTGAATGGCTTGCCAATTACAGAACCAGTTTCTCCTCCCTTGGTTTTCACACCTCAACTGCTAGAACAGGGCCTCATCCTCCCTGATTGAACTAACCTCGTTATCTCTAGCTTGCTTCTTGCTTGCATATATAAACCTGCCCCTGGAAATTTCCACCACTTGCATCCGAAGAAGTGGGTATTCACCCACGAAAGCTCATGCTGCAAAATGTCTCCTATTCTAGCTTACGTTTACCATTTCCCCTATATGCTTATAAGAGCCTACTGCAGAACGGCACCAATCAGCAGAATCAGCTAATTCCATATAATCTATGCTTTTAAAACTGCTTATGTGCAATTGTAGACATTTGATAATCAGATGGTTAGGACATATAGGCGATTAAGAAGTATATTTCTAGTTTTTAATCACTAAATATAGAGTTAAGATGAGCATGATTTTTTATATCAGATTCCCAGTTATCTGTGTTCCATGGATGGTCCCAAGCTTTTAAAAGCACTGCACAGATTTGAGATAATGTCTCTACTATGATATGCACGAAATATTATTTCTTCTAAGTTTGATAAATGTGTGATCATTAAAGTACCAGTATCCTGTAAATGGATGACTCTGGAAGTGATAAAATGATAGTACATCTACATCATTCTTTTCAATAAACTGGGTAAAGCTAGTAAAACCAGGAAGATGTCAGGCCAGGTCTACACTGTAAACTTACATCAGTATAACGGCGTTGCTCAGGGGTGTGGATTTTTCACACCCCTGAGCAACGCACTTATACTGATCTAACCCCTGGTGTAGGCAGATCTATGTCTGCCTACAGGGCTTCTTCCATCGACACAGCTATTGCCTCTTGCGGATGTGGATTAACTCTGCCTATGAAAGCAGCTCTCCTCTCGGCAAGGTAGTCTTCACTGAAGTGCTACAGCGGCGCAGCTGCACCAGTGCTACTGCGCCGCTATAGTGTTTAAGCATAGACCTGCCCTCGGTTTCCTACAAAGATAAACAACAGACATTAACCCCAAGGGAAACCACAGATTATCACAACAGAGAGATAAATAGTGACAGAGGATGTGGAAAAAGCTAATGTACTCAATGATTTTTTTGCCTCCATCTTCACAAACGAGGTCAGCTCCCAGACTGCTGCACTGGGCAGCACAGTGTGGGAAGAAGGTGATCAGCCCTCTGTGGGGAAAGAAGTGGTTCAGGACTATTTAGAAAAATGGGACGAGCACAAATCCATGGGGCCGGATGTGCTGCATCCGAGGGTGCTAAAGGAGTTGGCGGATGTGATTGCAGAGCCATTGGCCATTATCTTTGAAAACTCATGGCGATCGACTGGATTCCCAGATGACTGGAAAAAGGCTAATGTAGTGCCCATTTTTAAAAAAAGGGAAGAAGGAGGATCTGGGGAACTACAGGCCAGTCAGCCTTACTTCAGTCCCTGGAAAAATCATGGACCAGGTCCTCAAGGAATCAATTCTGAAGCACTCAGAGGAGAGGAAAGTGATCAGGAACAGTCAGCATGGATTCACCAAGGGCAAGTCATGCCTGACTAACCTAATTGCCTTCTATGTGGAGATAACTGGCCTGTGGATGAGGGGAAAGCAGTGGATGGGTTATTCCTTGACTTTAGCAAAGCTTTTGATACGGTCTCCCACAGTATTCTTGCCAGTAAGTTAAAGAAGTATGGGCTGGATGAATGGACTGTAAGGTGGATAGAAAGCTGGCTAGATCGTCGGGCTCAACGGGTAGTGATCAATGTCTCCATGTCTAGTTGGCAGCCGGTATCAAGCGGAGTGCCTCAAGGGTCAGTCCTGGGGCCAGTTTTGTTTAATATCTTCATTAATGATCTGAAGGATGGCGTGGATTGCACCCTCAGCAAGTTTGCACATGACACTAAACTGGGAGGAGTTGTAGATACGCTGGAGGGTAGGGATAGGATACAGAGGTATCTAGACAAATTAGAGGATTGGGCCAAAAGAAGTCTGATGAGGTTCAACAAGGACAAGTGCAGAGTCCTGCACTTAGGATGGAAGAATCTCATTCACTCTCACAGACTAGGGACCGAATGGCTAGGAAGCGGTTCTGCAGAAAAGGACCTAGGGGTTACAGTGGACGAGAAGCTGGATATGAGTCAACAGTGTGCCCTTGTTGCCAAGAAGGCTAACGGCATTTGAGCTGTATAAGTAGGGGCATTGCCAGCAGATCGAGGGACGTGATCATTCCCCTCTATTCGGCATTGTTGAGGCCTCATCTGGAGTACTGTGTCCAGTTTTGGGCCCCACACTACAAGAAGGATGTGGAAACATTGGAAAGAGTCCAGCAAAGGGCAACAAAAAATGATTAGGGGGCTGGAGCACATGACTTATGAGGAGAGGCTGAGGGAACTGGGATTGTTTAGTCTGCAGAAGAGAAGAATGAGGGGGGATTTGATAGCTGCTTTCAACTACCTAAAAGGGGGTTCCAAAGAGGATGGATCTAGACTGTTCTCAGTGGTACCTGATGACAGAACAATGAGCAATGGTCTCAAATTGCAGTGGGGGAGGTTTAAGAGGTTGGATATTAGGAAAAACCTTTTCACGAGGAGGGTGGTGAAGCACTGGAATGGGTTATCTAGGGAGGTGGTGGAATCTCCTTCCTTAGAGGTTTTTAAGGTCAGGCTTGACAAAGCCCTGGTTGGGATGATTTAGTTGCGAATTGGTCCTCCTTTGAGCAGGGGGTTGGACTAGATGACCTCCTGAGATCCCTTCCAACCCTGATATTCTATGATTCTATGACAATGGAAGTTTAAGAATTTCGGAACTTCTTGCTGAACTGACTGACAACTGGATTTCTTGAAGAAGTCAACGGGATAATTTTCAGCCAGCATTGCAGTGGCTAACTGGAGTATGTATTAAGATTACTCAAACCTTAACTGGTAAAAATCAATCATTGCTTATCACCTTACAGTGAATCAATACATTTTGCCCAACAGTACTCAAACAGCTTAAAATGCAAGTGTCAGAGGAATTCAGTTGTTATATCAATTTCAGCTTCTCAAAAGAAGCAGCAGTAAAATCATGGATACAGAGGTCTCAGCAGCAGCATTTCAGCCTCAAGCAGTGGTCTATGATAACACATTTTCCCAATTTGCCACGTTGAAGAATCAAAGTTAAGAAACCCCAACCCATCGCAAAATTACAGGAGTGGTACATATTCAAGAACAAATTCAGAGCATTTTAAATCAAGAACTATCAACACTTAATACTCTTTCCATTTCCCATACAAAAAGGAGAGAAAACACATTAAGAAATATACTTTAGGGAAATATACTGGCAGGGGGATGACTGAGATAACCTGATAGCTCTTTTTCCACCTCTAATTTGTATATTTCTATGAACTTCACATAATTGCAAAAAGATTGAAAACTTGCTTAACATGAGGTAGAGATTTCAACTTACTTGCTGCAACTGCTGTTCACAATACTACTATAAGTGCTCCGTTGCACAAAAGCTAGAGATGGAGGGGGTGGAGATGGAGAGGCAGGAGTTGGTGAGGTCTGTCGTTGTTTCAAGAAAGCATCTGCGTTGAGGGTTTGCAGAGACAGTTTATAAAGGTTGTCGGTAGCTGGGAAACCAAGCAAAGAAGATCTTATAGTATTCATTTCAACACGTAGGCCACTCTTAAGGAGGTTTGTCATCTTTCTGAAGTACTGTAGCTCCTGCTCAAATTCTCAGAAATTTTTACATTCAAATATATTCATGTAACAATATTTATGTATGAAATATTCCTATATCAAATTTTCATAGAAAGAAAATGGAGAATTAAGTGAAATGAATATCAACCAATATAATGTCACAAAAAGCTGGGCGGAGGAAAGCTGTCTTGGAGTTGTACTAGTGACAGAACTTCAGCAAAAACTAATTTTAGTATAGCCTGTAATTCTCTGCTAATAAACTATCAAATCGTGGTACTGGCTTTCCACCATGGAGTCTGTGTAGATTCAGTCAGGTGAAAAAGCTGTTTATCATTTTTACTAAAACACCAGGTGAACAAACTTCGGTGAAAATAAAGTTTTCCAAGAATTTTGCCAGTCAACCTTTTCCACAGTTCTAGTTCTCAGCGCTTTGTTTAAACGCTTTGTTGGTTTTTTTTTAAATCTCTTAAAGGTTAATAATTAATGCAGAAAAAACATAGCTAGATCCAGAACCAGATTTAGTCTACAACAGGAGGAGATTTCTGAATTGTCAGCGAAAAAATTGATGCACACTGCAGCACATGAAGCCCATACTGATATAGTTGCTAATTAAAACTGCTGCAGGACTGTACATCAGACCTATATAGGAATGTCTTTGGTGATATAGTTTTGGGATAGTGAACTGGAGCAAAGGCAGCAGGTAGTTTATTTACAAAATGAATTAAAGCAGGATATGAAAAGCATGGAATGGGTAGAGAAAGGTGTATCTTTAAACCCGCCTCCATTTCCCCAATTAAAAATTTCCTATTTTCCTCCATTGTGTGTAGCCTTAGCATCACACTCGACCATAAACTGTTATTCTACCAAATCACCTACATCTGACAATCATCCCCTCTACACATCCCTGACTTAGCTCCATCTCTGCTGAAAGTTTCATCCATGCCACTTAGCTCCTATCACACTGACCTTTTCCTATGGTCTTCATTAGTGCCTGCTTGCTCAATGCAGAAGGCTGCTGCTTCTCTCTTACACACCTAGGAAGTGGAACCATGTCCATCCCCCCTACTCCAGAACTAAAGCTCCCTATTATCTTCCAACGTTTTGTGGCTGAAACTCTCAGTCCAGGGAAGATGAATATATAGGGGCAGGAAGGCAAAAACCAAAACCAACAAATGCTACTATAATCACTACAAGAGGCACATGTTTACTTCTAAAGCAATCTGTGCCAGCAGTGGCAAAGATCTTCCTCAGAAAGTGGAATCAAGCAGGAACTCTGCATTTCACAATTTCCTCCCCTCCACTGTTGGCATAAAGCCAGGTTTGATTGTTTCTCTGGTTTCACGCCCTGCCCTGAAGTATCAGTCATCAGTTGGATCCAAACACAGCCCTCAAAGCCTGACTGCATAACAAATGATTGAGGTGTAGCATTTGGCTTCAAGTTGGAGGGAAACCTGTCCCTGATCCCACCAGAATACTCTCATCTTGTATTATTCATATCTATACGCTTTTTTGGGGATACAGCTTGGATAGAAGACTCAGACAAAGCTGGTTTGTACTGCAGGGGAGGGGAATAAGATTCTAAACCTTTTTAGTAAGCTCTTTGGGAGAGGGACTGCTTCTATTATGTCTGTACAGAACTGAGCATGAGGTGGTCTTGGTTCTTACTGGGGGCTCTGGCTGCTACTGAAATGCAAGTAGTAATAGTGAGTAGTTCCATCTAATAAATGCTCTCTGGTTACTTCAGATGTTCTCATTATTGCTTCCCTAGGATATGCAAATTGGCTAGTTTTAACCTCAGCTGTAATGGACCTGACAAAATGGAGCCCACATTTCAAAAGAATGGTGCATTCTGTTTTCAGACGATCGCCAATTCTCAGCTTTCGCACCATTCTGCCCATTGCTAAAGAACTGTGGAAAAATCAAGGTTCTACCCCTCATTTTCAGACCTCCACACTAGCACTAGATTCTGTCAAAATGGGGACCACTACAGAAAAAACAGGAACAGGATTGTGTGGGGAGGGAGAATGGGAAGATTTAAAGAAGAATCACAACAAACAGTCCTTGCTGTTTTGCAGAACACTGTAGCCTCCTGTTGTACAGTAACTGTACTTACAGCTGCCTGCTTTGTGAAGTGGCACCGAGTCCCACTCTGGTGGTGGAGAATCTTTTTCCCCTTCTGAACTGCTGGTATTGCCTAATTCCTGTCCAGAGCCACTGGGGAGAAATTTTGCTAGTGCTGATGGCCTGCTGTCCATTAACTTATTGTTTGGACCTGTACAAAAAAACAGAGCAAGCCACAGCCATTAAGAGATGCACTTCTTTCTCCTTGTGCAGAGATCTAGAAGCTAGAACTCTAAAAACTGAAAATTAAAAAAACCACTTGTGTAATTTAACAAAAATCCTCCAAACCCCAAAATATTTGTTTAAGAGCAACTGGTATATTGTACCTCTTGTTTTCGGGAGGTTTCTTGATTTGGACCCATTTATCAGCATGTGCTGAAGAGACATCTTGGATGAAAAGGTTTTGCGCTGTTTATTTTCCAGTGGGGGAGTATATGGTAACTCCAAGGAACTAAAGTGAAAACATGAACACAGATTTATTCTTTGTTGCTGGGTGAAGTATTGCAGAGGAGTTTCACGTATATACACGCCGTGTAGTTTTATACAAGTCTGGTCTTCTCCGACTTGCCTCATTACTCCCCTGACTTTAGTCCATCCTGACTGCAGCTGCCAAGATCATCTATTCCTACTGCTCTAAGCCTCCTCTTCTCTTTGAATTTCTGCATTGGCCTTCCTTGTTTATGTCAAGCTTCTCCTCCCATTCAAAGTTCTCCATAACTGTAACTCTGCCTTTGTCTACATCTCTGCCCTCATCTCCTCCTACACGTCACTGCACTCTCACGCACCCAAATCCCTGGGTGCCTTATCACCCCATCTGTCTCCTCCTTCAAACTCTCTCTCTATACTTTTTATGCTGCCGCCCCCATAGACTTATAATGGCCTCTAAACTAACCCACAGCTTCAAGAACCCACTGATTTTTTTCCACACTGGAGCTTTCTGATGGTACAAAACTGTCACAGCTAGGTAGGGGATGAGCTGTGATTGCCCCTCTTCTCCTGCTTTTTCTATTCTTACTAGCTCAAGCATTCCTGCCACTCCCATCATCCCATCTCGACTCCCAGTTAAACATTAAAGAACAACAAAACTGTTGCAACCAATAGCAAGCTCATTTGCCTGTATATTTTATTCTTAATCCCCAACCATTTGGACTGTAAACTCTTCAGGACAGGGGGAGTCAAACCCAACACAATTCTCAGTATGGCCTTTGGATGCGGTCATAATGTAAGTGTTTATTAATAAATACCTATCATTTGGAAAGCAAACAAAATATGATTGTGGTAAAAGAAAGAGGGGAGACTATATAAAGCAGCATTTTCAGAAGTAGTCTGAAGGAAATCAGTGTATACACTCACTCTAGATTTCTGCTAGTCTAGTATTTACTTGCCACAACCCCTGCGGGAACACACAAATTAATATTCTGCGTTTCATCTATTATACAATTCAGAGGTGTGGCATTTGTGATTTTATAAAACTCCCCAGGTGGAGTGTCAGAAAGAAATGGGTGTAGTAAGACTAAACCTCTGTCAGCACAGATGATGCAGAGGCACAGTAAAAATCATTCTAGCACCAGACGAGAGGAAGAGGTAGCAGTGACTATAATTCCACCAAGAGTATCTGATATCAACCACAGGTGTGACCCGTGTACTTTATTACGTAGTTGCAACACTTGATGGAATGTTGGCCATATCGTTTTTTCTATATGAAGTTCATTACCAAAAGCGTCACATTAGTGCAGTTGATTCACTGCTCAAGATCTAGCATGTATCTCAATGATGCACAGCATTCCTGGCAGATGTTTCCTTACGTTTACAAAACAGATATTCTCCAACATCAGGAAGGAAGACAAGTAAGGTTAGCCACTGTCACAGGTAGGATTTTCTGAGCAGGCTGGCAGCCCAAAGCCTTGAAGATCACAGAAAGCTCCACCTTAACATTTCCCCTTCAAGCATAAAGCCTTCCTAACTAGGAGGAGATCCTTATAATTATGCTCACCTTGATTTCACATCTGCTGGAATTTCTTTCTTGATATTTGATAGTTTTTTCCCTCTCTGTTTTATTTGGAATATTTCACTTTCATGCTTTTCTGGCATGGCTTGTTTTCCCTTTTGCTTTTCTGGTTCCTACAAAAGCCAACACACAGTAACACAGAAGACATTAAGAATAGTAACTGAAGGATCCTGCTTCAATAAAAACCAGAGAGAGAAAGTGGCATCAGCAATTGTGAGCAATTTGCATAATGGATGACAACATTTCAACACTCAATAGTGACCATGCCTCTCCATCCCGAAAGTGATGCCTATCAAAAGGTGGTTGACTTTCCTAGAGGATTTTGGTCTCTGCTTATCCACAGAAACAGTACAGGATGGGAAGCAGCAGTGCGAACTTCCTCAGATTACCCTACTAATGGGCTTCAAACCTGATTTTTGGGGGGCCACTCTAGGAACATGAGGGTAGCTCCAACTCCATGTTCATTCAGACCTTTAGTGAGACTGTTAAAAAGGATGCTGGTTATGGACTTTGGATGGAGATGGACAAGTCAGTTCATATAGGTCACTGATCAGTCATCAGAGGATGGTAACTTTCTGTCATTGATGACCTGGGCTGCATTTGACAGACGACCCAAAACTGAAGTGGTTCCATATCTCAACTAGATAGGATGCTTTTAAGCAAAGAAATAGCAAGTTCAAGCAACTTCACCATTTGAGTTATTTCTTCTCTTTCATTTTACAGACCCTCTGTGCTTTATGACAAAGGTGATATAAATTACACTGTCAAATTAATGACTAACCATCTTGCAAAGCAGAAACTGATCAAACCGAATCCTAAATATTTTAACATGTATTTAACCAGTTTTGATTTCAAAACAGCAGGATTCTAGCTGCAACAAATTCATCACATTAAAAACATGCCCAAAATTTAGCTCCGGCTTTCTGTTCTCCCCAATTAGTTTTATTTTGGTTTCATAATGCATGTTTTGAGACAAAACCATTATCATGGCCATCTGACCAATATACCAGTGGCTGAGATGCTGTAGTTGATTACCTAGCATCATTTGGTCCTGTGAGTGAAACAAGTTAGCAATGCAAGCACGTTTTAGTTCTCTTTTCTATAAGGGAAGAATCCGTTTACTTCTCAGAGAGATTTGGAAACAGGCTGCTTATTACTATTCTTGGCACCAGCGAACACAGTATAAGTAGCAGCTCCCACTATAAATGAATGTGTGTCAAAAGCAAAGCCATGCTTTCTACTTAGGTGAGCCACTATGTATCTGAGAAGAGTACCCTTCCCTCTCTAACGGCTCTGTACCTCCTTCAGGAGTGGTTCTGTGTCTGGATTGGAGGTTTCTGTGGTGGTTGAAGAACTGTCATCATCTGCCAAAGAATCTTTCAGTTCATCCTCCTGTTGCTTTCCCTTTCCTCTTCTCTCCTTTTCCTCCCTCTTCTTCTGTGATTTAGATTTGCGCTGAAACGGTTTCCCTTTCCCTAGGGAGATAAGGGCAGCTCCAGATTATTAGCAGCTGTGCTCCAAGACTGGGAGTGTTTTGCACTACTTTGTGCACTGAAAAACAATCCATCACTAAGCCTCCCAAGCCAGCTGCAGCTCTTAGTTCAAGGAGAATTGGACTGCCATAGCATTTGCATCTTTTTTCTCATACGGTGGTTAAAAGTGCAACTTCAGACCTTTGCTGATATGTCTTTATACCACTTCACTTCATCTAAACAAGTCATGTCAAACCTAAAGGACTCTGACCAATACTAACACTCATACATTTACTCCCGCAGATCCTACCAACATTACCCGCCTTCCACAGACACTGGCCACTTAGGCATACATAGTTCTCCTCTGTGACTCTTTGCTACCATGTGACTGGAGTTCTGTTTGAATGTTTAGTATTAGAAATTTCACCATGTAAGACTGATTTTGACAATCACTTCAGAAACCACTATGAATGTTTTATCACCTAACAAACAAATGAGAAATGGAACTGCTCTGCAGACTTCTGTTGTGCATTTTTTGTTTGAGAATTGCAGTAATTTGATGGAGAGTATTTACAAATATTACAAGGTTCTTATGAGAGGATGTAACAAGTATGCCGGGGGATACCGATTAAACATCAATCGGTCTTCAGCATATTTTGTTCTCTCCATCTTAAATTTTAATACTTAAAACTAAATTTGATGTCCTACATTTTAAGCCCAAATGTTTTGAATGTTATTACAGGCCCAAACAGGAAAAGTGTGTTAAAAAATCCATGGACTTATCTATAAAGTTAGTTGTAACAGTTAAGATCACCCACCAGTCTCTACAACAAATGTATATATAAAGAGGAACTAATTATATTTAAATATACTTATTTCTTTTTGGTTTCTCTCAATTTCAGATTGAAGGTGCCTGAGCTCAGGGAAATTTACTGAGGGGATAGATTCAAAGGAGCATCATCTACAGATCTACCAAAATCCTGCCAGAACTCTTGGTAGACAAAATACTACGGTATGTCTTGGACTCTTGGGCAAGGGAAATGAGTTAACATCATAAAGAGCATCAATATGGAGCAACTTTAAAAACAAAAACAAACAAATCCGCACCTGTTGCTAAACACCTTCATCTTGATCTATAGGCTTCTCTCGCCATTACCTCTAGTTATTCCCTTACTACTTTCTGTCAGCCATCCACTACAATACCTTTTAATAAGATCCTGCTCAGATGCGGGCTTTAAGACTAAATGCATTCACTTATAAGCCATATTGTCTACATACTGCTGTTTTGTTTTTTAATATTTTGAGAGAAGACCAAATTCAGCTCTAGTAAATGGGTGCAATTTTAATTGAGATTTGTCTGCTTATGTTGGAACTGAATCTGGTTCATAATGGTTGTTGCCATATTTCATCGTGTAAAACTTTTTGGAATAAAGGTTATATGAAAAATACTACACAAAATAAGGTTCTGACCCTGAAGACACTTAGTTGTGAAGAGAGCCCCATTGTGCAAAGCTGTACCCGTGCAGTCTGTACCTATAAGCTAAACTTCTATTTTTCTGGGTATAAAAGTTAAAAACAAACACTGCAAAAGTTAATTTTAAATTCACATAATCTGAGAAGCTATTACTCCTAACATTAAACTGTAAAATAGTTACTAGAAACCTTCAGGAAATATATTAAAACATTTTTGCAAACCTAATGATTGACTTCTCTTCCTCCTAGATCTGGCTATTCATTATCACAATTGAGACGGTTGAAAAAACACAAGTTACACATCAAGCAAGGTTCATTCTAGCATCCAACAATGGTTGGAAGAAAACAGTCTACTTTAAAAAAAGTTACATTTCTCTCAGGAAATTTCCCCTTGCTTTTATTAGTTACTAATATTGGGGGGAAAATTCTCAATATTTAGTTATGTCTCTAGACAAAGTTTTGTCAAAGGCACAAACTAAATAAGGACAGATTTTAAAGGTATTCTGATGCCTAAAGATCCATATAGGTGCTTCTGAAAATCAAACTAGGTAGCTAACTGCATATTTAGGAACCTAAATACCATTAAAAGCCTGGCTCACATTATCAGTGTCTCCTGTTCAGGAAAACGTTAATGTAAAAAATAGAAAAGTTGGTAGGGGTACTAAAGATCAGATGTATATGAAACCACCTTGAACTTTTGTGTTTTTAAAAGTAGATTTCAAGTTGACTGTGCTTCTTTAACAGATGTACATTAACTAATGAAATCTCTATTGATTTGTTACAAGAGACCTTGTTAAATGGGTAATTTAGAGCTAGGTCAAATTTGGCCCAAAATTTAGGTTTTGTAAAGGCACACATACTTATCAAACATTAGAGTAATTGATTTAAAACTTAGCATGACTTGAAATATTTTCATGAAAAGAAAAAAAATGTTGACTGTAAACAATACACCGCTACCCTGATATAACGCGGTCATGGGGAGCCAAAAATCCCTAGTGCATTATAAGTGAAACGCCGTTATATCGGTGTAGTGGTGGCAGGGCTGCAGCGGTGATTTGGGGAGCCCCAGGCCCTTTAAATTGCTGGCGGAGCCCTGCTGACGCAGACCTGGGGTAGCAGCGGCAGGGCTCCAGCGGTGATTTAAAGGGCCCAGGGCTCCCTGCAGCCACCCATGGCCCTTTAAATCGCCAGCCCAGCCCCATTGCCATAGCCCCGGGGTAGCAGCAGCAGGGCTCTGGCGGTGACTTAAAGGGCCCGGGGCTCCCCACAGGAGCCAGAGCCCCAGATGCTTTAAAGCGCTGCCCAAGCCCCGCTGCTGGAGCCCCAGGGTAGTGGCAGCAGGGCTCCGGCGGTGACTTAAAGGGCCCGGGGCTCCCCGCAGCAGCCAGAGCCCTGGATCCTTTAAAGCGCCACTGGAGCCCCACTGCTACTGCGCTATATGCGAACCCGTGTTATATCGGGTTGCGTTACAGCGGGGTAGCAGTGTACTTTTAACAAAAATAACCCTTGTACGGTTTGCTTCATTGTGTTAGGGCACAAGAATCTGAAACTGGGAAAGTCTATTCACCAGATAAATGTTTAAAAATTCCATTCATTTTTATAGTAAATTATTAGTAGGGTAGGTAAGTATGCAGTGGCCATGTTGGTCCCAGGATATTAGAGAGACAAGTTAGGTGAGTTAATATATTTTATTGGACCAACTTATTATGGCTTATCCACTAACCCCCACTTTTTGTCCTATGACTCCAGAGGTCTTAACAGGCCACTCTATCTTGAATGGTGCATTACAATATATAAGTAATAATTACTTATGCTAAACAATCTGTTCAACCTTGCAGTTTTGCTGTGAGGTTGGGAGCTCCTTTCCCAGATCTGAAGAAGAGCTCTGAGTGGCTCGAAAGCATGTTTCTTTCAACAGAAGCTGGTACAATAAAAGACATTACCTCACCTACCTTCTCTCTCTAGGATAAGAAAGGAAATTTGTTTAATACACATTTTCACTCTGATAATGCTCTCAAATACTGTATGACCCCTTAAGAGTCTGGTTCCTCTATAATGGAACGAATTTCTCTATTTTGATATTTTTTTTTTCACGTTAGAACACCACATTCTGGATACAACAGTATTTGATCAATCCTACATAAACATTTGAACAAAATCAAACATTCAAAAAGTTGCTGTCAAACTGCATCTTTCATACTAATAAACTCAGTGATCTGTTAAAAAAAATAATAATCAGGATTTCCCAAAGCAACACGTTTTCATGGGTGCTGACCAATCAGAATCTAGTTCTATCAACCTGACGTGATTGAACATTCCTAAGCTTTCATATACAGAGAAGTTATATAATTTTAGGTGATGAAATTGCTCTCTTGGGTATAACCTCTTGAAATTATACTTATGACAAAAAAAATCCTGTATTTTTTCTTGTGCAATTTCATGTAACAGAATCAGACAAGGTCCTGATAGTTCACAAACAAACTTCAGACTTTGAGAGTGTACTATCACTGAAGGACTAGTTTATAGACTGAGAAACAGCTGCCGCAAGACTTTACAAAAGTGATACTCCTTAGCTAGATACCACGGTACAAATTTTATTTCATAAGAGGCTGATTATGCAAACATTTGGGTACATGCATAGTTACATGCACAACTGCTTGAAGAATCGGGCCCCAATTTTTTAAAATCTAAGTCCTAATGGATGAAGCAAATATCTCAATGAAAAAATTTAAAAAAGTGTATTACAGGAAGATTGGAAATGGACAAGTTTTATCATGTATTGCACTGAGTTTTTATCATTCAAATTGTATAACTCAAAACTGTATAGTAAATATTAGTTTTGTGTAGACTTTTCTAAGGATGAAGGGCTTTTTATAAATAAATGCGTTTTGTTGGTTTGGGAAGATGAAAAGTTAACACCATAAAACTGCTAGTCTGAAAGCAAAGAAAAATATAAAAGCATCCATTGTAGCCTCACTCCCAAGCAGAAATGACCAAGGCTACTAAAGGGATTTTTTTTATAGAAGTATGGACTTATCTGAAGGTGTTTAGAATTAGGAAAAAAAGTTACAAGAGAAAAAATGGACACGTGTCTTATAAATGATTCATTAGGAGTTATGTGAAATGTTCTAACTTCATTTAGACTTCTGCTGAAACTGTTAGACAAACTAGCAAGTGATTACGCAGTGCATACTGCTTGGAAAATGGGTAAATAAAGACTTGATAACCAGCACTCTCAATATTTAGGAACAACTATTTTCATCCTAAACATGTTAAGATAATCTTCCAATATACAAATTGCTGAGAATTGTTCCAACCAGGAACCAGATATGAAAATGGTAGTTAAATCATACTAGCCATTCATTTGTTAAAAGACAACAATTTTGTTTCCAAGTCTTAAGAAATAAAAAGTATAGTCTCCATAGTTCCACTAGACCCTGATACTGCTGGAATCCTAGATGCATCTCATTCATAAGCACAGCCAACACTTTCCATCCAGCAGGAATATTTAATACCATCTGTCCATAACAATGTTGTGTTAGTCTGCTGTATTTTTTAATGATTACAATACAAGTTTAAATTGCTTTATCTGTTGTGATTACACAGTCATTTTAGGGTTTCTAACCGTATCTTCTGTTCTCTTCCCCCACCTATGTCCATCTCCAATGAATTTTATATAGCGTGCATGAAAGGCATCAGCAATATTCCATGTAAACAATACTGCCTAAATGAATCCCCCCTCCCAAAAAAACCCCAAACCAAACAAACCACTAAAAAGAATACTAGATTTAAATTTGTAACTAGGGTGATGCATCAGAGATGTGTGTGTTAGACTCAACAGGCTAATTAGAAAACAGTTTTGGACAATCAGTGTAATCAAAAGCTACACTAACGAAATATTTACAGCATGAGGATAAATTTCTATTAATAATCTCAAAATTTGTTTTGAAAATTGTATAAAATCAAAACACCATGATGTATGTACTTCAAGAGCATTTGAGAAATCAAAAGGTGCACATATAAACAACTCCACAAGCACCCTGGCTTCAAGATTAACACACTTTATAAAAAATAAAATCAAGCAGGTGCCATTTATTAACTTGTCAACCTCCTAACATCAAGGATTTTCTGTCACAACTGCAAGTGCTAGGCATGAAGAATTCCATTCTGACAGTACTGTATTGATTCACTATCCTCCACTTTTCAGTTTTCATAATAAACTAGGGCAACCACCCTCCTTTCCCAAAACTAACTGTTTTAAATTACCAAAACTAACTGTTTTAAATTACTACTAAATTACTACTAAGGCTAAAAGGACTGAAGCCAGAAGAATACAGTAGTAATTTAAAAAGATTTCTAAATATATTTTATATACACACACACCCACACCCCACCCGGTTTTCAGTAAAAACCTATCTCATATAAAACTTGCAAATGAAAGTTTATCCAATGTTGAATGGGCAATTCCAGTATTATCAAGTGACAGAAAGGAAGTGTATTAACCCTACTCAGGATCATGCATGAAGCTCTGGTACTCTTTGGCTGTCATAATGTGCCATCCGTATTAAGCAAAGCAGAGTTGTATTACCTTTGTTTTTTGTTACTGGAGATGGGGGCTGCTCTGTAAACACATCTGGGGATGGGGACTCTGGGTGGTCAAACTCTTTGTCCATAGTTTCTATCAGACCAGCGATATCTGAATCCTCTGAGCTGTGCCTTGTGTTGCTGGTACATTCTGGGTGTGAAGGGTTAAGAAGTGGTGATTGTGGCAAAGAACTTTCAGTCTGTTGCTCTTGTTGCTGAGGCACTGTTGGTGTCGGCTGTTGTGAATGCTGCTCTAAGAGAACTTGAGCATGTTGCTGGTTTGTTTGCTGGTTCTGCTTTGCCCCCCTGGATCTTCTGCCTGCTGTATGATTCTGAGCTATAACACCTGAATCCAGGATAAGGGAACTGCCTCTGTTAGATGACTGCATGGAAGCTGTCTGTAGGGAAGTCCTGCTAGCAACGTTTGAATTGTTTTTAGATTTGGCATTTTCAATATCAGCTGAATTTCTATTGCTGTGCAGATGTGCTGTTGGATTGCATTGCTTGTGACTTCCTGCACTGGATCGTGATGAGGAACCACCTGCTCCATAGATTCCTCTGGAGGAACTGTGATTAGAGTCCGATCCAGGTGCATTCAAGCTGGAAGAAGAGCAAGTGTGTTCAAATATACAGTAAGTGTATATTCCTCTACATAAGAAGAGTTATTACATCAATTAGTAATCCTGAACTACACAGTTCTTGGCTTATTTATCACAGAAACGTAACATGAAAACTCCCTTAAAGCTCAACTGACAAGTCAGTAATACTTAATATCCATTATTCACTTATTTACATTTTTGGACAAATCACAGCAACAACACATAGTACACGTGAGAAGGAATACTGGTGTGGGGAGTTTCTTTTTCAAATAAAGCCCTAGGAGGCCCGGGGAGGTCTATTTTTTGTAAAGGTATAGGCAAGGTCCAGACTCCAGAGAAACATTTTTCACATTGCAACAAGTAGTAGTAGTAAATGAAAAGATTTCAGTCTATTCAAAAGTATCTGGCAGTCCAGATTTCGGCCATGGTCCCCCTACTGACTACCTCTGCCCTAGGCAGAAAGCCTTAAGGAGAGACACTTTTGCCCCAGTCTGTTGCATTATACACTTTCTGTTTTTCTAACAGGTAGTATGTAATTTACTATGTTGATTTTCACAGAAAAAGTAGGAATTCCTCCACCCTCCCCACACTATTTGGATGCCCTCTTAAGTTATTGCTAAATTACCAGCTCCTTTTGTTAGGAGGGTGACCCTGATTAGTCTCCTGTACTAGGAAGAAACGTTCCTTTCCAAGTGGCCTTATTCAAATGTGTGTGTACTTACTTTCCGTCAGATGAAATTCCAACTATTCTCCTGAGATCAAATGGCCTTCCCATATCAAAGGGAGGGTTTGATGCCTCAAAGGACAGGCGCCTCCTGAATGGCTCCCAAATTCCTTGAGCATCTAAATATGCTGTTCCAATTACCAAGAGAAAGAGTACACTATAGGGAATAGAAGTAAAAAAAAGCATTGATTTTGTCGTCATCGTTTTAGGGGTGGTGAGGCTGAATGCAACCAGGCAAAGAAGATGCATCTTCTGCCAACAAATCAAAAGTAAAAGGTGAACAATACCCAAAAAAGCAATTGTATATGTTGCTCTAAAGAGCAAAATCCCAGCATGACACACACACCTATTTAACCCCTCAATGTACACATATTATTATGGGATTTACAATTAAAGTGCAAAGACAAGATATACACATGATCCCCAAACCAAAAAGCTATGGAAAAAAGTTTCTGAAGCAGAAGTTAACTTGTTTCAAATCAGCATGGTCTCGTCTCCTTCTTCCAAATTTTTGACAGCTTCTTGATATTTCCATTGAGTGAAATGAAGTACCAATTCACAAAAAAGTTTTCCAGAAAGATGCAATAAAAGAGTTAAGGAAAACAGATTAATCAAACAGGGAAACATCTCCAGATAAATTCATCAATACTCTATATAAGAGGGCAGAATTTTGGCCTTAGCTACTGTTTCCTGTCAAAACCACACTGTCAATGGGGGAAAGAGTGAGAGAGATGAGGGGAGGAGCACAGGTTAGCATCTGATTTAATGCACAGAAAACTGCAGAAATTGTAATTCTTGGGTAAAAATGCCATTGTGTAATTAAAATATACTAGATGGACTAAAATATTGTCAACAGATTTAGTGTGCAGACTAAAAGTACTATTGAATACACACAGCAAGTAATTGTACTGAGAGAAAAAAAAGTGTTTATATAACACACTGTTGCTTGAGTAAAAAAAAAAGTTCTCTTCTGTTTCCATCATTCAATTCTTATTTTTACAGTTTTACTGTTGATATTTTAGCTATACTCAGTCATTAGTGTTTCAATATAGTGAAATTGCAAAACAAATTTATTTTCATTTCTGTTTGTAACTACAATATAAGGACTATATTAAGAAATGGGGGAGGTACTGGACTGAAAGTCAAGAGACCCAGATTCTACACCCAGCTTTGCCACCGATCTGAGCTGTGACCGTGAGCAACTTACTTCACCTCTGTGTGCATCTCTCTCTCCCGCTACATTCTTTGTTTTATCTATTTAGATTGCAAGCTCTTCCTGGAAGGGACTATCTCACTACGTGTTTGTACGCTGCCTAGCAAAATGTGCTTTGTTGTCCGGTGTATTCATATGCTATTATGTAACCTCACTAACTGATGGTACTCTATTTTAAATGTTTTACATATGACTCAACAGTGCCCTCCAGGTTCTCAGAAATTCCATTATTAGTATCACCAGTTGTCTATCACATATAAAGGTGGCAGCAGAATTAAATCATTCAAAAGGCATTTGCAGCTAAACTCATTTAAGTCACTGTTTCATATCTCCCTAAGGTGCTGCACTGTGGAAGAGCGACTTCTCACCTCCAAAAGAAGCCATGTTTAACGTTGCCTCAATTCATAACTTATCATAGAATATTAGGGTTGGAAGGGACCTGAGGAGGTCATCTAGTCCAACCCCCTGCTCAAAGCAGGACCAATCCCCAACTTGGTTCAAGTCTGGCTTAGTTACAGCTATAAACAATCACACATCATCATGGTTAATAGGAGTGCAATATTTGATCTTAGCAAAGATGTTCTGGGCAAACATATGCTGTATTTTGCACTAGTTTTTCCACAGAAAGTTAGAATTCCCAACGTCATGGTGTTAGCACAAAATCCACAGTAGTTTGCACCTGTTTGTTCTTAATTTCATCTTACCATAATACAATTTTACATCAATTACCAATTGCACTGTATACAAAATGTATCCTAAATTATACTAAAATCAAAGCATCTACACCCTTTGTATTTTGTATTCAAACTCAGACAACTCCATGTACATTATGCAGGTACAAGCAACTCATACCTCATTATTCCTGAGATGATTATGTACAGTGCCAGCTCCCAACTGGGTCTGGGCAGGGCTTCTGCACATGTTGCTAACATATGATATGGAAGAGATGCATTCAATACAAATATAAATTCAGAACCTCCTGCTGTAATGAACTTCAGTTCACGAATGACTCTGGAAGCAGTGAAATCTGGTGTAAACCTGAAAAAGTAAACGCAGATTGTTACACCTGTCCATATTTTAAGACTAAATCCAGTAAGACAGTTTTAAGTTCTAAATAATTTGCATTATTCATCCTTTTCGTATTTTAAAAAGATAATAGCGACTGCAATGGCTGTAATTTGAGGAGGTTTGCTGAAACTGACTGAAACAGTAAGATGATCACTAGTCTCCCAGACACCTTAGCCAAATAGTACCTTAAGAGACAATGAAATCAGTCTCTAAGTACATACATAGAAAGAATATATTCTGTAAGAGGGAAGGCCTAGAATTAAGCCAATACCAGAGAGCAGATTTATCTAGCAGATGAAGCCAACTAGATAAAATGGTTGGAATTAAATTTGGACCCATTTTTTTCCATTAAGAAAAAAAATCAAACTAAAATTATGCAAAAAATGCAAAATTTAAGAGCAACAGTAATTAAGCAATGAAACAGATTACCAAGAAAAGTGGAAACTTTGTCACTTCATCTTCAAGTCAAGACTGAATATCTTTCTAGAAAGCTATGCTGTAGTCTCATCACTAATTGTTGAGCTTGACGCAGGTATTAATGGGTGAAATTCTATGGCCTGTGTCATGCAGCAGGCCAGACTAGTTAGAGTGCTCCTTTACTGTCTTAAATTCTATGAATTTTTAGTAAAGGCTAATCAATTAGTATACAAAAGAAGCATTAAATACAACCAGGGCCCAAAGATAATTTTTGGAGCAGAGGGGTCCTTTCTGTAGCCAATTCTTGATTAAAACACCCACTACAATTTCAGTCAGTGCAGTATACACAAAGCCTGCAGGGTTAAAATGCTGTACATTATGATAGGGGCACTCATAATACATAGATGGATCCTTTTCAGTACACACTGCAATTAACCAAAAGGATATGTTCATCTATGTCTATATTCTACGATATCCTGAATGAAGTTGTCTTAATATGCAACTGTTTATACAGTTCCAAGTTTACAGCAAACTGTTTTATGACCAGTAAATACAACACTGTACTCAGCTGTGAAATCTCTTTAATAGGCTCTTACAAACAGTTTGTTCCACTTTTAGAAAGGAAAGGAAGTTTCACAATTTTTGTTCATACAGAAGAAAATTAAGCAACTCAAAGTTTAAATGAAGAAAAATGATTTAATCAACACTGATTTCTTACTGAGTAAAGCTTTGTACATACATTTTCTAATGCAAGAGTATGCTCAGATGATCTACATGAGGAAAATGGCCTCACTCTTCAACAATGTACTTACAATATGACAATGTCTTTAGAGGCATTGGCACTTAGTGAAAACTCTTGACAGTTAACAACTTTAAATCCATATCCTTCACATGTATATCCACTGATTTCCATGGACTTCACATTAATCTGAAGCTGTCCTGTGTTCTCCACTTTGAATGTTCTTTTCAATGTGAAATTTGGTTCTTTTAATTTAATTTCTAAAAAGATATAGAACAAAGCAATTAGGACTGTGTTAAGCCACTATAGTGCAGTAAATTCATTATCTACAAAAAATGCTTGCAAAGTTCTGTTAGTACCATCCTCACTTTAAGCCCAACAGAGATACTAGAAAATACATGCATCAGGGAAGTGGTGGGTGGTCAAAGTGCTGACCTTTGGACAAGATGTTAAAACAGAGGTCTCTGCAAGCAGTGTCAGATGGCTATCAAGTAGAATGTTTTTTGTCCAATTCCAGAGCATTCTATTCCCTCACAAAAAACCTGGAGAAAGCTAATCTATTAAGACTCATATTGCTTATAACCCGCCCCCCCCATCTGTGTAGTGGTGTAAACTATTGTTCACTGTGTCTACTTTGCTTCTGTACACAGTTCCTGTACTAGTAGCATTTAACTGAATCTTGTAAACATTACTTTCAGATAGTATGTGTAGTATTATCTGTACTCGAACACTAAATTCTTTTCTATCCTGAAAATAAAGCTCATGGGTGACATCAAAGACACTGAAGTCAGCATCATTAAGAGGAATATCGCCTTTTAAGAATTTACTCTGCTAGTGGAAAACCAATGTGAGGCACGTTTAGAGGTAGAATCTGAGTTTTGAACTTCAACTGAGTTTTCTACACATCACTCAATTGAGAAGGGTTTGTAAGACCATCCATCAAGAAATACTATGGATCTCTGGCAAAGGCTGAGGGACAAATCATCTTGATTAGTTCTTCAGCCCCAATTCCTCTACCTCTACCTTCCCTGCCCCCTACACAAATTGTTCGCGTGGAGGGCTGCTAAAGGACTCAGGAAGACAGAGGGCTGGTTGCTGCCTTGGTTCAACTATTCTCCGACTGAGAGATCCAGGGCCATTGTAGTGGGTTTTCTGTTAATTTTTAAGAGCAAGAGTGAAGACAGACAAAAGTGAGGTTATATAGCCTCTAGTATCCATCACTTTAAACTAAAGTAACATTGGACAGACCTTTATCTGTATATTTACATTTCTTAATCAATCTGTTTACAATGGCAAAATGCCCAAGACACTATGAAAATAAAAAATTTTGCTCAGAAATATTGCTTGTATATTGAAATACAGTATTTGTCAAGGTACATCAGCCACAAGTTCACATATTTTACATATTTGTAGAGATTCATTTCATCTAGACGTTATAAAACAGGAAAGTGGTATTTTCTAGTTACTGCAGATATTCGTAGTTGTGTACATCAGATGTCATGAGATTTTCTGTTCAGTGTAATAGGTCTTCATAGAATACTCACTTTCTGAACAGTCTTTTAATAATGATTCAGTGATCTTAAAACGTAATGAACTTCCTGGACCTGGAGGCTTGCCTGCAACCCTCAGGCTTTCAGTTGTTCCTTGGCCTTGTACCATTATAGCATCTATTACAGTCAAATTATTTCTGTATAAAGATAATAGGGGAAAGAAGAAACTTTTAGCAAAATAAATATGCACTCCACTGCTCTCTCAAACATGTTCACAAACTATATTACATTACCTCCCAATCCTAGAACAGTCTTATGTATATGAGTAATCTCACTCACAATTCCCATGCATAAGTGTTTGCAGGTTAGGGGCTGCAGTAACCAACACAAAGCATACTAAGCTTTAGTGAAGAAACTCAGGATTTAGTTATAAAATTTTATTAACACTTAGAACTGCAAATCTCCTACATGCTTCTTTCAAACAGTAAACACACTTATTTAAACTCTTGACTTCTCACAGCAAGAATATTTTAGGAAAAATAGTGTTTGACAAGTCCCTACTTTCAATACAAAAAAGTATAGATGAACTTGAAAAGAATCTAAACATCTTAATATAGAAAACATATCGGCAATACATGAATATTTGAAGATATGAACTGAATGCCTTTGACTGCTATAAATCATAATGTAATGTATACAAACTAAACCCATCATTCCAAACCTGGAGATTTCACAATTAATCTTGAAACAATGGGACAATTTATTGGTCACAAGTGGTCAAATATGTAACCTACACATAAATAAGAACCTAATTAACTCAAACCTAATTCAGAGACCTACCATACCTGATGATAATTAATGATGAAACAGTCTTATTAAGAACTGGAGTAAATTTTACTTTGACAGATTTTCGCTCTCCAGGCTTTAAAACTATGTTTAAAACCGAATGTCGAGATAGACCCTCTGCAAATCCTGTAGTGCTCTGCAATGGCTGAACCTTAAGACAATGAAAAATAAAAACCGCTTTTAAAAATTAGGGGATTTTGCATAGATTCCACTGAGTACATACAAACTATATTTTCTAAAAAATTCTTATATCAAAACATGCTTCCTGATGAAGTTGTTTAAATACTTAAGTAGCCTAGTTAAAGTCTTCTAATTCTCTATTAGACTTAAAGGGTAACAGAAAAAAAGTTCGTTTAAAAAATACACACAAACATTTATTCACAAGAGTGTCCACCATGAACTGGAAGTGCCCCAAATAGTCTTAAGTCAATGAGAGTTTGATCAGGCAAAAAGAACAGGTTGCAGCTGCTATTCTGCCACCAGTTGATATGCAACACTTGTTATTTTTAATTTTTAAGCTATCATAGCCTTTAACAGAAAAACAAGAGATCTACAGCACAAAAAAATCCTATATTTATTACCAAGTTCAAAGCAGTACAACTGGATTATTCACCACAAGCAATCTGAGCTACAAAACACTCACCTGGGTTCCTAAAACCCTCAGAGGACAGGGTATTCAGGGGGTTGTTTCATGTGCATCTCTAACACTAATATTATTACTTTGCAATTATATAGTGCTTCACATCTTCAAAGTGCTCTACAATTATTAAATCTTCAGAACACACTTTGAGGTAGACGGGTTAAGTATTACCAATGTAAAAGGAGGACAAATCTAATATTTCAAAAAATTTCTCAAGTGACCTTTTCCTGATCTTGATCTTACTGTAAGAAAACACTGATTTAGGAGACCATAGTAAAATAAGTCAGTGGTTCTCAACCAGGGGTCCGGGCCCCCTGTGGGGCCACAAGCAGGTTTCAGGGGGCCTGCCAAGCCCCACTGCATGGGGCTGAAGCCTACGGCCCTGAGCTCTGTCATCTAGGGCTGAAGCCTGAGCACCTTAGCTTTGCGAGGCGCTCTGTGGTGTGGAGTCCTGGGCTATTGCCCTGCTTGCTCCTCCCTAATGCCATCTCTGGCTTTTATATGCAGAAAAACAGTTGTGGCACAGGTGGGCCATGGAGATTTTATAGCATGTTGGGGGGACCTGAGAAAGAAGAAGGTTGAGAACCCCTGAAATAAGTAACTAGGTATAGCTTAGCTAAAAACTGACTAATTAGAGGGAAAAGAATAAATATTTACACATTCGAAGAGAACATCTGCTTAGGGGGATCACAAGTAAAATTTAGACTGTCAAAAAATTCTGAATGAAAAGTGAAGTGACAGATGCCCCACCACCTGGGTATTTAAAACTAGCATCCAATAATATACTGTATGGAATACTTATATAACAGTAAGGGGATGAATAAAATAAGCCAACAGATATTTTTCATCTTTAAATTCTATAATTACATAAAAGAATAAACATACTGGAAAAAAAGTTAAATTTGAATTACACACTAATCTTGCAGGAAAATTGCTCTGCAATTTCCATTAACATATCCAACAAACATCACATGCCATTCATAACTTTGAAGACTCTATGGCTGTATTTTTATTATACAATATTTGTGTGACTATGTAAAAACATTAGAAAAGAAGGAAGTGTTTTGAAATAACTTACAGAGTTTCTGGAAACCTGGAATTCTAGTGTCCTCAAATTGAAATTTGTTGACTTACTCAAGTTAAACCTAAAATATAAACATATACTTCTTACCAAACTATATTACAGTGAGATAGGATATACAGATATTTATGAAATTCACATAATTGACAATATGGCCTTTATAACAATTTCAAATAATTTATGGATTTCAACACTAACCAAAAGCACCAGGATTTATATTAAGATGACTATAACGAAGACTCCACAGATAAAATCGCCACTCATTTTTCTTATTTTGCTTGGTCTCTCCTTTCTCCACTCTGCATTCCAAAGAGGAAAATCTGAAGCATTTATTTAGCTCACCAGCTTTGCCCCAAACTGATGGCTGGCAATGAAAGTGTACTAAAGTGTCTTTACCTTTTCATTTCCCATTTATATTAAAGCTCTGAATTCTCTCTACAGCACAGCTGCTGTTGATAAATACTGCATTGATTTCCCCCCACCTCCCCGCAAGTAGCACATTTGGCATCAAAGCAAGAGGAGTTTAAATATTTCAAACAATACTTACCGCTCTATTAATTTGTCTACAAAAGATGATGGGTTGGAATACAGAGCTAAAGGAAGGAATTGAACATAGACAGGAACATCTGCTGGGTTTTCTAGAAGAATTTCTTCCTCCTATTACAAAAGCAACAATTTGACAAACATTTACATTCATATTAATTGTGAATATAGTGAACTTTTCCAAATATTAAGACCTATTTCAAACTATGCTCAGTCACTGTAAAATGATCCTATTAACACACACACACTTACTGATGAGCTGTTGGTATTGGTAAGTGGGAAACTTAAATGGCGTGGTGAACTGAGTATGGATGGCCAGGCCAGTTCGGCTGTGATTTTCAATATTACATCCTTCTGGAGATCTGTGTCCACTTCAAACATGGCACTCAATCTAGAAAAAAAAAAGTTATAAAATCCACCTTGTGATAGTGGAATGTCGATAGCCTAAAAAACAACAACAATTTAGTTAACTTTCCATGCACTCTAGAAAATGTAGAATTATTTTGGAATGCACTACTCTTCAATATATTTTTAAGTTTGTCAAACATTTGATCTTTACCTGAACTTACTGCTATTTCAGTTATAAGAAAAGGAAAGCACAAATGGGACAACACAACCACACTATCTGTGCTGTCACACCTTTGCAGAATATTCTATGCTTTCTTGTTTTGTTCCTCCCATGCCTCCTTCAATTACCAGAGTACTCTTTTGTTACAAAGGTGTTTTATGGTAGTGAGACTACAGTGGTGCAAAAAGAGAGTTAGAGTAAACAGCTACTGTTGAATCCTTTTCTAATACTGTTTGGCTATCCAGTGTGAACAGGGTCAAACAGCATTAAACCCATGAGTGGATATGCAAAGTTACTTCTATAAACATTAGCTGTTTTTAAACACTGGTCCAATATGGCATAGCTCCAGCTATACAGCTTCACAAACTGTCTATGTCATAAATACAGGACACACAGCGTGTGTCTATGTCATAAATACAGGAAACACAGTGAACCATGTTACAGCAATGCCAACTCCCACCATTTTATCACAAGTCTCAGGATATTTGGTGTTCTTCAGCGCCAGATCCTGGAGTCAGGTGATTTTAATGAAAGTTAAGTTTTTCACAAAGTTTCCAACTCCCATGGCTGCAGAGAAAAATCTTAATCTGACCTAAGTGAACCCTAAATGTCCAATCCAGAAAGTAAGTGAAAAGAATCTCATACAGAAGCTCCCCGACTTACGCAAGCATTCCGTTCTGGAACACCTTGCATAAGTCGAATTTTGCTAAGTCAGGAACGTATCTCCGACAATTATGCAAAAAAAAAAAGTGTGTACGGAATTTTTTCCGTAAGTCTGGATTTCTGTAAGTCAAGTTTGCGCAACTTGTTTTTATTTATGTTAAACTTCATGATTTAATGAAATCATGATTTATTGAGGCCTGAGTCATGATATTTGAATGCCTAGGGATGGCGGTACTGAGGATACATGTTTGCCCCCTGATGCAGTTGCAATTTGATTCCAATTTGAGACAGGGCATTAGCCATCTAGTCTAACTGGACTAAGCTGTTAAATTTTTCTGTATCCCTAATTCAGTTTTCCTCTTGCTCCAGTGATGGTCCCTTCTCTGGCCCAGCTGCTCAGTGCACTCACTCTTCTGAGCTCCGTCATGCTGAAAGGTGCAGAGCACAAGCTTAGGGAGGAAATGGAACTGAAGGATAAGTGTAATGAGTCGTCAGACCAGGCCAAAGAGATTCTCACCTAGTAAGGGACAGAGTAGCCCAACACCCAAATAAAACTTACTTACAGGCAGGTGGCAGTGCTGGAGGTATGGACAAAAAGCCAGGGTTCAATAGGTCTCAAGCTCTTCAGCCAAGGCCTTCTGTTGGCACGGCTTTAACACCAGTCAGGTCTGTCCAGTATTCAGACCGAGCATGCTCTATTCTTTGTTTAAAGTTTCTCTGTATTATTTGTTTCTTTAACTGAATGTAGAGGGCTTTACACATTCACTGTATCATGTAACTATCTGGAGATGTGTTTTCCTGTATTGCTTTCCCTCTTCCTCAAATATTCTAGCCTTTAATGTAAACTGCAAAAAGTAGATATCATCAGGGAATTCTGACAGGGTCATATTTCCCTTCCTTTAAGAGTTACTGTTGTGCTTTCCGAGGGATGTGGCAGGCACTTTTGTTATGCTGTTGATATAGTTCTATTGCAATATTTCAATACTTATGTTAAGTGTTTTGTGTTTTCACGAAGTCTAGAACATTAATAAAATCCAAGTTAAAATGGATATTATCACAATAAATAGGATCTCAAAAGCACTTTGCCAACATTAACTAATCCACACAATACCCTTCTGAGACATTGAACATATTATCCACCATTGAAAAGCAGCCACTTCATGCATGAAATATAGCAGATGCTTTTAACAGAGCACAGTAGCACCACACAACTGTTCAACTTCTTAGGCATTAGTTTGAATGTTTTTAGTCATTATCATCACACTCCATATAACACCTTTCAAAAAAGCATCCCAAAATACTTTACACCAAACTAAAAGATTTCTACTTTTCAGTGGTGAATAGAGTAATCTCAGTACAACGGCAAAAGGAGATAAACTAGATAAACAGGAGCACAGCAGCTATTTTGCACAAGCAATACCACACATTTTAGGAATACTGTGTAAGCTGGGGTTTCCTTTAGCCTTCTAGTTTACAAAGAAAGATGGTCAACTACAAATTCACACTAGTTGATCTACTTAAGCCAGAGGTTCTAAAACTCTGGTCCGTGGACCACCAGTGGTCTGCGAGCTCCATTCAGGTGGTCCGTGGATAGTTTCCTCTAAGGTGCACGCCTGGGCAGCTGCACATGAGAGAATGAATGGCCACCCACCTAATTAGCGGAGCTGTGCAGGCATGACTCCACTAATTAGGTGCCTGGCCCCTGGAGAAGACGCACATGTAAGGTGAGGTGGTAGCCTTGGGGGGAGTAGGGGGTAGGTGTGAAAGAGCAGTGGGGTAAGAAGAAGGGGTGGGGGGAATTTGGGATGTGCAGGGCTGCGCCGGCTAGAGAAAGAAGTGACTTTCCTCAGCTCCAGGGCTGTGGCTGCCGGAGGGAGACCTCCCCACCCTCCTTCCTAGCTTCAGCTCGGAGGCTGCCACAGCAGGGGAGAGAGGGAGAGACCCCCCCCCCCTTCCCAGCCCCAGCTCGGGGGCTGCCATCGAGGGGGAGAGAGGGTACATTCATCGCATTAGAAAGGTAAGACTACTGATATTAAAATATGAGTTGTGTGCTTTTGTTTGTAGAACAAAAAACGTTAATGATTAAGGTTTTTTTTTTTTTAATATAGCACTTATCCGAAGTGCTTTACAATAGTTCGCTAACCGTACCAACAACATTTGGAAAGATCATTAAGTGGCCCACCAAGAACCTCTGCATTTTCAAGTAGTCTTCAGAAACAAAAAGTTTGATGACCACTGACCTAAGCCAAACATAGCACCTTGAGAAAAATGTCATTTTCCCCCGCTTCAAACTCTTTCAGAAGAGCAAACCAAGCAATTATTCCTTGCCCTTCTCTGGCAACACAAGAATTCAATGCTGTAAACAAGCAACACAAAACAAAAAGAATCAAGTGATTCACAGGCCACAGGGCAAATATACACTCACCTATGACCTGAGTTCTCTCTGATTCCTGCCCACACTCTGAACAAGTTCTCATGCAAATCCCAATCAGAATCCCATGCATCTTCTTGCATCGTTAAGCTGTGCTGAACTTTAGGTTCAGCTAAAAAACAAAAACCGTACTTTTATACACTTCAATATTAAGGAGGGAAGGGAATAAAATGAGATTTTAATTACAAAAATGAAAATTACTTACATTTACATAAGAAAGGCAATCCAACATAACAGTGATTCCCACACTGTAAACCAGGATCAAAATAAATATTTGCTATCTGCAAAATGTACAAGAACAATTAAATGAAGCAAGCATCTCTGATGACTAAAATAGAGAAAAATTCCTGCATTTAGGATGGACAAATCCCATGCACTGCTACAGACTAGGGACCAAGGCAGCAGTTCTTCAGAAAAGGACCTAGGGGTTACAGTGGACAAGAAGCTGGATATGAGTCAGTGAGCCCTTGTTGCCAAGAAGACTAATGACATTTTGGGTTGTATAAGTAGGAGCATTGCCAGCAGATCGAGGGATGTGATCATTCCCCTCTATTTGGCATTGGTGAGACCTCATCTGGAGTACTATGTTCAGTTTTGGGACCCACACTACAAGAAGGATGTGGAAAAATTGGAAAGAGTCCAGCAGAGGGCAACAAAAATGATTAGGGGACTAGAACATATGATTTATGAGGAGAGGCTGAGGGAAATGGGATTATTTACTCTGCAGAAGAGAAGAATGAGGGGGGATTTGATAGTTGCTTTCAACTACCTGAAACAGGGTTCCAAAGAGGATGGAGCTAGGCTGCTCTCAGTGGTAGCAAATGACAGAACAAGGAGTAATGGTCTCAAGTTGCAGTGCGGGAGGTTTAGGTTGGATATTAGGAAAATCTTCTTCACTAGGAGGGTGGTGAAGCACTGGAATGGGTTACCTAGGGAGGTGGTGGAATCTCCTTCCTTAGAGGTTTTTAAGGTCAGAATTGACAAAGCCCTGGCTAGGATGATTTAGTTGGGGATTGGTCCTGCTTTGAGCAGGGGGTTGGACTAGATGACCTCCTGAGGTCCCTTTCAACCCTGATATTCTTGATTCTATGAATAACTGCAAAATTATCAATGTGTTACATTTAAAGAAAAACTGCCTATTAGTATGAATACACAAAACTTTCCAACCTTTGATTTTTTTCCTGGCTCTAAGTCTTCTTTATTGCTCCTCAATCTCTTGTAATAAAACCGCACATCTTCGGATAGAGAGCGTACATATTGTATTTTCACCTTCTGAGAGAAGGAATTCATAATATTTAAGCTCTGGTGAACTATTTTCCCCTAAAGGAAAGGAAAGGAAAAAAAGTTATACTGTATACATTTCTCCCACTCACAACACATAGTGGGCAAGCCATCAGACATCTATCTACATAGGTAGCATTTAACTACCTCAGCATTTTGGGGGAGGCCTGCACAATTTTTCGTTCTGCTCTCCCAAAACAGAGCCAATTCCTCTCCTAGTATATCACAGTACTATGCACAGAACCACCCTAAGTATTTTGAGGAGGATTAAGAAGATGATTTTTTCAGATACTCCCCAAATTTATCTGACTCCTTTTATATTAAATGTGACAGAAGAGAGAGACCAAGGGCTGGATTTTAGGTCCCCCAGCCCTGAGGCAGAAGGGGAACCAGCTGCTTGTGATGGAACTTGTGCATAGCTGCAAACATTTAGAAGTATTTTGAAAGGCACAATAAAGTAGGATTCTGGAATCCAGTAGGCCCTCAGCTACTGCTGGGTTGCGAGTATGTATATGGTGAAATTTACAACACATATAGTGCTTTAAAAACACTACTACTAAATCATACAACCACAGATGGCCAATAACAGGATGAAACTTTCATCAAAATGTATGAGAAACAAATAGATGTTTCACAGAAAAGTTTTGAAATTCCAAGTTTTTGTGCCAGCTCTAGTCATGATCCTCCCTCTATAAAGCAGGTAAGTAACATGCCATAATTTTAAAACAGAGTTAGATGACACAGCTGTCATCTGCAGAGCCCTGATTAGAATGCTTGCGCCTCATGTTCTCCATCCTGTGTCTATTTCACTATGCCATGCTGGCACTCATTGAGATACTCCCTCTTCTGGCAAAAAGCCATCACGGATGCTCAGTAGAGGACTGGCTTAGCTGGAAATTGTGATTGCCCTAACTGCCATCTCTGGCAGTACAGATGCTACAGCCCCCATAGCCACAAACTACTCTGAGATCCTAACAAAAATCACAGGACCTGTGGTCATGTTTTTCCACTCATTGCAAAGGTCAATGCTGGTGAACGTGAAGGGGAATATAAATAACCTGTGATTTTTAGTCAAGATCAGTGACCATCTTTCAACCTTCACCAAAGAATATAGACAGATGCAAACAAATTATGTTTTTGAGGTTTTATTGCAAGGAAGAGAACTAGAAACTTGCATCCTTCCCTCAAATGAAATCTGAGATTTACCTTTTATATATCTCAGTGCCAGAGCTGGGGTGAGGAATGGGGGTAAGTCACAGCTGTGGGCTTGCAAGCCACAACGATGGCTGTAGGCTCAGGAAATTCTTGAAGTGTCACAAACAAGAAAAATAATTTTTCAAAAGAGATGACTGGTGCATGAAGGGATAGTTTACTACATCGCTTTGTCCTGACGAATGGACACATTTAATAGCAGGAAGAAATGACTGTGCCAGAGCCCTATGTATGGAGTCCTGCAGATACACCCATCTTTTATTAATGGGCAATTTGGGACTCCACTAAAGTCTTTAGCAAAAACTAATAGTGTTTTGATTAAATTAAAAAAACTGTCTTAAACCTGTACAGTGATTACCAACAAGAAGAGACTATACAGCTGAACGATCCCCTTTGTGAGCTGACAGCCATACAAAAAATCTTAAAAATCCAATTCCCATCCTTTATTCAACTCACGCCCTTGCAATAAAGCACCCCTACACTGGTCCTGTGCTAGCATCTCTCCTCTCTGATCTCCCTCTCCCCCTGCACTTTTAGTTTTTGTATTCCTTTCCCTGATTCTCCCGCCTCCTTGGTTTGCTACCCATCAGAAGGCTACATGCTGTTCAGACTGGGTGATCATCCATTCACGGCTCACAGCTGGGCCAGGCTGCACGAGATCCCATGGTTGTGCCAAATGCCATGGGAGCAGAGAAGATAAGATCTGGTTAATGGGCTGCTCCCCCATTTGACACACAGCCCTGTACAAAATCAGATGCTTCTGGGGCTCAGTGCATGAAGACTGCAGCAGCAGCAGAGATGAAAGATAGGCAGATCTCCACAAGCAGTCATCGTACGTCTACAAAGGGATTAAAGTGGATCCAGCTTCCTTGCTGTATTGTTCCTGTACTGTGCCACACACCCCCTTAGGGCAACCCATCTCCAGGTTGGGAAACAATGCTAAATACACAACTAATTTTGTGTTTTTGTAAATTGGCCAATTTAAGAGTTTCTTTGGTTTCATAGTCTTTCTTCTGAAGATCTCAGAAATCCGGCGATATACCTGATATAATTAGATGCCTCTCTCTTATTCCTGGCACTAATGCAGAAGGAATGATGGAGAAAACAACTGAGCACAGCTACATCAGAATGAAGCTGAATAGAAAGCCAAGTCTGGGCCAGGAGTCAATATCCCAGGCTCTCTTCAAGGTGATACAATAAAAGGTGAGTTGAGGTGTGTGTCATGCCTACTATCTGGGATGATAAGAGTTTCTATAGTGCCAGCTAATGAGAGCTTAAGAATAATCACCACTGTTCCCTCCAGCATAGCAATTCAGAAGTCATAAAGCAAATCATAAAGGAAGTTGCTCCTGAAAAGGATCTGAAGAAAAAAAGAAAGAAAATATTGTCAACAAAATATCTTACTGGAAAGGAAGGCGGAAGGTGAATGTGTTTAGGGGAGCAAGTCAGTGAACCCACAGCAATTACAGCCTTCACAGGAATTGTCAAAATCTGAAAGAACAAGAGAAGTTTAGTAATACATCTTCTCCAAGTGGAATCTTTATATGTCCATCTATTCATCCTTTTATTTCTGTTTTTAGTTACATCAACACATTTTCTAAAAATCTGAAGTTCTATTATTCACGTTTCATATTTACATATAATCAAGCCAACAGACTTGGCATAATGATAGGACAACCAAGTGTGTCAAGTTTAATGCAAGGATGATTATTTTAAAGTCTCATCATACAGCCAAATATTTTGATTCCTCAGCCAATTTTCTAAAAGAAAACTCAAGTCAAAAGTTTATCATGAAAAATATTAAGAAGCCCATTTTTCCTTAATCACAAGCATTCTATTAATTTATATGTGACTCATATAAATGGCATACAATGCAGAATAAAACATACAAACAAGTTACAAACTTTCCAATGGGCATTTTTTTTCCTTGGAAAATACAATGACATCTTCTTAAAAATACTGCACCTGTGTTTACACAGGACTTATTAAACTGCTCTAGAAGCACTATAAATCGTGGTAAAGTATTAAGCTGTAGACGCAAACGTCTGTTTTAGGGATTGGAATATATAAAAGTAGTATTAAAGATGAACAGATATCAGTGTAACAAAGTTCTCACAATCAGAACAAGACTGAAACGTGTGCGCACACAGGAAAAAACAAACAGCTTCAGATTTTACAGTTGCTCAAAGGGTCAAATATGTATGCATCTGTGCATATGCAAACAAATGCCATTATTATTTCTGCCAAATACAGAATACTAGAGGACTTCTAAAATAGCCCCTTTTTCTGTAGCTGCATTCAGAATAAACTACAACACTTCCTGACTCCATAAACGCACAAAAACAAACACAAAACACAATGTTCACAATATAGTTTATAATATGCTATATCAACACACACAAAGTCATTGAAAGTTACAGCCAAATGTTGTTAAAAATGAAAGTGATCCCATTATATGCTTCAAGGTTACTCCTCTTATTGCAGAGATTAGAATATATCTTATTTTGTGGATATTAGCACTGAAGACCAAAGAGGTCAAGTCAAGTAACTTTCTATTACTTCTCTCCAACAGCATGACTCCATATTGTGGGCTGATAACACATTCTAAATGTCTCAAAAGGAGGTGCTACAATGAGTTTTCACACAAATGACTGACATGATACACTAAGAGCGTCATCACAGTGTATCATGTCAAAAGACCGATGCCATGGTGCCTTGAGTATGCATCGAGCCTCAATTCACTTGGACTCGCCTTGAAGCATCACATAATAGATTGAAATAGAAATTCCAGAAGTAAAGTGGAAAGCTGAGCGAAACTTGCCTTTTTCAAATCCCTTCAGAGCAAATACACTAGCACTGTATTTCATTGCAACATATGCTTAATACAGTATCCTATCAACTGGGATCCAGACAGGTCATCGATGGATCTGTTATGACTTCATAGTTGATTACTGATGTGGTTTGCAGCATGGCTTATGGCAAGCAACTATTGCATCAATGTAGCAACTGCTTTTCAGAGTTAATATCTGAGTCAGTTAGCACAAACTACCAGTCCACAATAGGATAAAATGTTTTTTTACACAATAACCAAAATATAACAATTAACTCATCTCATCTATGGCAGCACCACAGTCATTTAGGTGGGCAATAAGTATACCTCATAATCTGTTGTTATTTGTATGGCTCCATCATGAATTCCTTCAAGTTCTTTTGCTATTAGTTTTACTCTAAACACAGCATAGTAACCAGATGCTAGTATTACCTGTAAGTGGTAGAAATATATAATTAATCATTTATGTTTTATGCCACATTCTTCCATTATAAACAGAAATATTAATAGGAAACATACCTAATAAACTGCAAGTTCTATATACCAATACAGAATCTGTTTAAATTATTTTTCTTTCAACTTAATCAATATTCTGACTAAATTAGACTGTAAATTCCTCAGTCCAGGGAGATTTTTTTTTTAAATTTCTTTGCGAACCACCATGAACATTTACAGTGTTACCTAGATTAACGTTTCTAAAGTTTCTCTTTATAAGACCTACTTTTCCAAAACAGAACACAATATATCATGGCAGAGAGTAAAGTGAGTTATTTAAATATGGTAAGAACAGCAGAACCAAGTTTGGGATTTGTGGCTGCCATGCATTAATGTTAACAATGGTATTATGATTTAATACTATGAGCAGCATCAGTGATATTGGGTTAACAGTCAATCCCTGCAAGCTGCCTATACAAATAAAATATAAACATTATAATGCCCATTGTCCATCTATACCAGAAGAAAGACAGGAAGCCATGGATTTGGTTTAATCAGGCCATGACTTTATTCCTTTCTCTCCATCTACTGCAAGGAAGACCTTAAAGGGGCAATGCACCTTTTCTTCCAGCTAGCTGGACAAAGACCCACAAAGGATGCAGTGGGAACATTCTGTAAACAAAAACTCACAGGTTGAGCCCATCTTTGTATCTCCATATGTACCACTCATATTTCATAAGAGCAGCTGAGGAAAGTAGAGTGAAACCTGCTGCTCTCTGCTTGAATCACTTTCACTTCCCTGAGCAGCTGTTATGAATGACTAGTTCAAAGTTCATTCGGCTCTAGAAAGTGACCAGGGAAATGACTACTATGCAATGACCCAGGAAGCGTGTATACCAAGATTCAGCTTTCTGAACATTTTATTTTAGAAACTCACCAACCCTTCAAGTGTACCCTTAGGCTACAACTACCCCACATATGAACAAATTTATGTTACCTTCTATTCAAAACATGCTACCTTGTTCTTTATCCTGTGAATATCTTTATGACAAAGTTATACTTAAGTCATTCATTACTACATTATTTATCATCCCTTATCAATGTGCTACATGCAGCTTTTAACTAAGGACTCAAGAAGAGAGTTTACTTACTGAAGATTGATCAGATACACTGGCATTTTCTAATTCTGGAAGGTTTGCAATTATTGTGGTTCTATTGCCTTTTTCAGTAACCAGGAGTTCTATAGTCAAGCCATCCCCTATAACATGCCAGTTTTTTATAGACAGCTTAAAAAAGACAAAAAAGATGACAATCTCAGCAATGACATAGATGCAGAAATTTACAACAACAAACAGGAATTTAAAATATGTTGATTCTTACCTCAATGGGATTACTGTTGATGATTGCAAATAAAATGCTAGTAGTTTCTGTTGCACTCAATATGCCAAAATCTATGAAACGTTCCTCGAGTTTGGGGGGTAATACAAAGTACTAGAGAGATTAAGAAAGGCATTATAGCTGCACTTAAAAATACACAGTACTTTCAAAATCAGAGTTCACTAGCAAATTCATTAATAAGTGAAAGCATTAAAAATTTGGGACTATGCTTTATTCTATCCATGAACCAAACAAACCACATAACTGAGAAATGGAAAAAACAGGGGAAAAAAACCTCACCACATTAAACCAATCCCTGACAAATTATTTAGTACGTTGAGAATGTCATGGGGAAAGGGGCAGCAAAATTTAGTTTGCTTTTTTGTTTTAAATCACAAAGGAGTTGAATAGCTACCATGGAGAAAGACCAAGGAAATCAAATTAGTATTCTTTGATCTAGAGTGAAATTTCAAGGAAAAATAAATACTTACATCTAAAAAACCTGTGTATGCTCGCACAGGCAGTTGAAATTTAGAAGCGTTGGTGATAAGTAAAATATTGTTATCTACATGAACAGATGACGTAGAAGGCATAAAATAAAGTGTGAAAATATATATGGATTCACTAGGTGGGATCAAGACTGGTTTGCTGAAGTTCTGGACCTAAATTAGTGAAGAAATAACACCAAAGTTAAAATTTAATATAGTACAGTTCATTAAATATTTAATATTAGGTAAAACTTCATTGGAATTGGGCTTACTTTGAACATTGTTTTTACTTCTTCTGGTAAAACAACATCATGAATGAGTACTGCAAAACTGAATGTATTTGTAAGATAGATTGGCCTTTCCACAGAGTCAGCAGAACTGTCCCGGATGTGAAACAATGTGGCAGCATGATCAAATCCTAAATATCTATTTAAAAAGAAAAATGTATCAAAAACTTCAGATTTTCCTCAAAAATAATCTCCTGTGCTCTTTACCTCCCAAAGACTAAAAGCAGTCAATTCATGCAAAAAGGATGGCTCACCCAGTATATACTCTCTACCCTTGCTTCAGGCTACAGTGGCAGGGCAATCCAAGCACAAAACAGTGATTGTTCCAACGTTTTCAAATAGAAGAGCAAGTGATATAAGTTTGCATTTGGAAAATATGACATACGTAGCATAAGCCACTTAGGTAAATGACTCATGAAAGCCACTGAGTGTCCAAATCTTGAAATTTGCTTATGTATTACTGAGTTACACTAGCTCATCTGCTATCCCAAGAAAGCAAAAAATTAGAACCAGCACCTGTGCTACTGGAAGAACTCCGTATTTAAGAGTACATGAGCAACACCTTATTCCACAAAACACGATAAAAGAAAAGCATCTGATTATCGGTGTTTAATTTTTAATCAGCACTCAGTTTATACAGACTTACCCATCTAATATTTCTGCTTGATAGGGAATTTCAAGTTTTGAATAACTCTTCTCTTTTGCTTTAACAGTAATTTTTCCAGAAGACTGAGAATGTCTTTTTGCTTTTGATGCTGCACATGTACGACAAAGAATAAAATAGGTTCTGTGATCACTTTATTTACATAAAATAGTAAATCAATAGCTATTCTTTATTCTTAAAATTTAATTGTTAAGCAATTAAAGCTGCCATTAAAAGTTATCTGCTGCAAACCAGTCATAGGATCATTTTTCTCACCTGATTTATACATAAAATACTAAAGCTGTAATATTTTTTCTTTATATGCATAGGAAGATGGGTACCTTAGTCACCAATAGACCAGGGCACAGTTATTTAAAAATCATGAGACCTCCATCTTCACATTCCTTATTCTAAAGAACTGCTTCAAGATTACTTGTTGCTACTAGATGAGATACTTTCTATTAAAAGACATTTACTAGTATCAATACGCTGCATATGGTGGAGCTGGAGAGATTCTTAAGACTGAATATTTTTAGGCAAACAATCATACTTGATGTTTGGCAGTGATTTAAAAAAAAATACTCAGTCCAAACTCTCAGACCAGTAGTTATTGGGAGCAGAGTGCAACAAAATTAAGTCCCAATTTGAGCCTTACTGAAGTAGACAAGGAATTAGCCAACAAGTTACTCTATCAGGTGGCAAGGAAAATAAATGTGAACAAGAGAAAGCTATTTGTGAGATAAGGTTATGATGGGGGAGGAAACTGAATCTTTCCCCTAAGGAAAGTTTCAGGGAGTGGCATGGAATAAACCTCAAATAAAAGTCACAGGGATCCAGTATTATTAAATAAGGAAAGAAAAAAAACCTGGACATTTTAACCTGGAAGACTATAGAAATGAGCAAAACTGCAGTGGTTGCAAGGACTCAGACGTAGTACAAGCTGAAACAAGATAGAAGCCTTGAGGGTTGTTCCCAAGGTCCCTCAGCAAGCAGAACATCATGCTTGTAGAAACACCACAAGAAAGCAGTTAATGAAGTCATGAATATTGGCTGGTGGAAGTCACAAACACCTACCACTTTCATATATTAGGGCAGTAAAATCAGAAAAATGTTCAGAATAGGTCCTCTTCATTAAGCCAACTCATCAGCGAACCACTTATATGCTGCAAATGGTCTATTAGACAGAATGTTGAACCCAGCTGAGTCTGCAACTTCACACTAAGCAACTTAAAGTGCCCTACCACACTCATTTGATCTCCGTCTTAATCTGTTTTTTCTTCAAATTTCTAAATCTGGACAAATCCTTTCCTCAAGCTGGGGGCATTTGGCAAGTCTAGAATTTGTGTCCTAACTTCTTATTTCACTCTCTTCTTACAAAATTTCAATATTAGGCTCTTAAAAGTTGCAATGATCGTAATTCACTTGGGGAGTCTCCCAACATTTTATCTTGGTTCATCTAAAAATGAACGATATCCGAACACACAACCCTCCATTCTGAGTAATTTCAGCCTGAGAGACGTACTACACCCTGTAATATTTTTACTGTAATAACTTGTGGATGCGTCAAACACTTATTCTGATAACTCAAAAACTTTGGTAGAAAACAGGTATGTTTTATGCACTTTTTCCAATAAAATTGCAGGGCAATATTGACCACATGAGGTTAGGTTGGAAAAGGAAATGAACCACCAAGTCTCTCCAATGAACAGGAGAGATAGAAGTGATAGCCACTGTGAGCAGTATGTGCTCTCCTGATAGAAAGAATACCAGCGGAAGTTCTATTTTGCACACCAATGT
Organism: Mauremys reevesii; assembly: GCF_016161935.1. NCBI lineage: Eukaryota > Metazoa > Chordata > Testudines > Geoemydidae > Mauremys > Mauremys reevesii. Next base: position 122,925,206 of record NC_052623.1, read on the forward strand.
TTCAAAACAAAATAGACTTAAAATTCACAGCAGAATGCTGGAGAGCATTCTATGGTATATGGAATTATTTTCATATCTTCTGTGATTGCCCCAAATTGAAAGTTTTCTGATCTGATGTTGGAAAATACTGAAGATCCAAGAAATGATACATCCTGTCCAAATTTCTATTACTAAAGTATAAGGAAAGTATCTGCTTTCTTGAAATTTATAAATACCTAATTTTTACCATCAACAATTCAGTTTTACCTTTAATAAACATGCATCTGACGAAGTGGGTATTCACCCACAAAAGCTTGTGCTCCAATACGTCTGTTAGTCTATAAGGTGCCACAGGACTCTTTGTTGCTTTAATAAACAGTAGTCAACTAAAAACTGATATATTCTACAAACAATTCTGCTTATGCAGCCAAGTAATTTTGCTAGTCCATTTTTTTTAAATGTTTACAAGATGGAGTACTTTAGAGTTCATCTATTCCTGCTACTAACTCAAACGGTTAGTTTACAGTTTTACATGCCATAATTATTTCCAAAGTAACCAGTTTTGAAGTCACATGAATCAACAAAATTCTGACATGAGAAGGAATTACTCACTTTCCCTAGAAATATGACACAGAACATACATTTTTCCAAAGAAGTATTTTTCAAATTTTCATGAGATTTCAGTAGCTCTTTAGAAATATTTTAAAATTTCTACAAAGAAAGAAAAAATACTTACCGTCAAAACTAATGCTTGCAACTTTGGTATATTTACTTTCAGAAGCTTTTAATGTAACTGGCTTAAAGTGTACTGTTATAGCTTCATTTTGTGGTGTGGGTCGAACACTCTGCAAACAGAAGCCAAAATATTAAACAGTTAGTTTGCTGAAAATTTACAAACCACCACCAAAAGAGTGCACAGCTTTTTGTATTTTTCCAAATGATCAGGTGAACAGCATTTGCAGCTTTTTTACAGTTTTATATTCACTATAATGAAGACAGCATTGTAAGATTAAGAGGCTTAGGAACTTGTCAAAGGACTCTGAATTAGTCAAGTTAACATCCAGTGAAGTGGGTAATACAGAACTTTCCACTAACAGTATTAGGTGAATCCAACTCTGGTTTTAGGAAGAAAAGTGACTATGTAAAAATGATACAATACACACAGGCAGTGAGTTTTATCTTAGCTATTATAAAAGTAAGATTTTACTACTTTCTACTGTTGCTAATGCTGCAGAGCTACTACACCTACAGAAGAAAACTAGCTTATATTTTGGTTCACACATCAACAGAACTGTTAAGTATTTAAAGTTCATCAATAAAGGTTGTGCCATTTGATGATTCACAAGGCAATGATCCCAGCTTGACTCAGAGTGTAGGTTGAATTTGCAGAACTGGCAGTTAGAAAAAAATGTTGCTTGAATACTGAAAAATGTGTCACGTCAGATACTACACATGGAATTCTACAATTTTACAGGGTCACTTTTCAGATTCCAACAGCATTTTAATGTTCTAAAGTGAGTGGAAATGGTATTAAAGTTGTGAAATAGTCAATGAACATGGTTCGGAAGTCATTCTGTCACTGTGATTAGCCACAGCTTATTTGCAGAGGTCCCAATGGTCATACAACAGAGTAGTTCGGGATCTTGAATAGATCAGTACAATGTTATTTAATAAAAATTGCTGGGATTTTCTTCATTTAAAGAAGCCAATTTCTAAAATCTAGTATATCTATATTACTGCTTTCTGCTAGATGAGTTATCAGACCTATCCAAACCAGATCTCATGCCCTTGAGTGGCTGGCTTCCAGATGCAACCAGCCCAACTAACACTACTACAGTAGAACTTCAGAGTTACAAACACCAGAGTTACGAACTGACCAGTCAATCACACACCTCATTTGGAGCTGGAAGTATGCAATCGGGCAGCAGCAGAGAAAAAAGCAAAAAACAAAAACAAACACAGTACAGGACTATGTTTAAATGTAAACTACTAAAAAAAATAAAGGGAAAGCAACATTTTTCTTCTGCATAGTAAAGTTTCAAAGCTGTATTAAGTAAATGTTCAATTGTAAGGTTTTGAAAGAACAAGCAATGTTTTGTTCAGAGTTATGAACAACCTCCATTCCCCAGGTGCTCATATATCTGAGGTTCTACTGTACAGTTAACAAATAGTCTCTTTCACAGTTAATCGGAAGAGATGTGTGCCTTTGGATTAAGAGGTACTGGGTTTTATGGTCATATATGCTCTGGTGTAGTGTAGATGACCTTGATGGATCTATTCATGAATCACATAATTACCAGCTCCCTGGAGAGGACTGTGCGTGTTGCAAAATAAAAAACCTTTGAAGGTGTTGTAAACAAGCACAGAACTCACATTTTATGGCCATTTGTACCTCCCCTAAAGCAATGGATAACAGTTTTTAATGGCTCTTGCATATTCAACTGATTGAGGTACACTAACTTTTATCTGTTCCTTAATAGACAAAGTTGAAAATTATAAAAGTTATATCCAGCAATTAAAGTTTGGAAATATTTAAAAGGGCAGTTAATTCTATATACAAGATTCTTTATGTAGTTCTGTCAGGAAAGTAGGAAATTTTAGAAATGCATGTAACATCAGTGGTGCACCAAAGTTCTGCAGGTGGACTCCTTAAAATGCTTACTTCGTGGCTAAAACTCATTGAAAGGAATTAATCTTTGTATTACTAAGTTCTGTTGCTGTCCAAAATTCCTTAATTGTTTTCATTTGTAGCTCTCAAATTCTCCACATGGATTAAAACATTTAAAAGCAAATTAATTCAAATTAGAGAGATTAAGGAACAACCAACCACCTCAAAGACCTTCTTAAATCAAAAACAAAATTTCATTTCCCCCCAAATTAAAACTCTCATCCAAATACCACCTTAGAAAACAAGTTTCTTTTAGTGTTCCTAGAAAGTCACCAAATCTGCACCCAAACAGGAAGGCACAGGAATGACATTCCAAATCTGAAGACCTCTCACCAAGAATGAATGCTGGGCCATCAGCCCAGCCTGCCTATGTAAACCAGCAACTGCCATACCACCACACAAGGAAAAAGGGAGAGTTTCAAGTAGCCAAACTACACAACATTTAGATCTGCCACGGACTGTTGCTCTCAGACTTCCATGCTGATGTTCCAACTTACCGACCCAGCTTAACTAAATGACACTCACTTTTTCTGTGTGCCCAATCAATAGGTAACAGCATATTTGAAAACTTATACCTCCTATACCTTCTTGGGAGTGTGAATAATGAAGCCATAGTATACTTATGGTGAAAGAACTGGAAGATTCCTTCTTCTCTTCTTCCCTCTACCTTCCGTTAATCAGACTCAAAAACAGACAGCTAAACCCTAGACTGAATCCTCAATCTAAAGGGGGGCATAAACTTGCCAACTTTCACAGAAACTGAAACCTTACCACATAACTCCCAGAATGGCTAACTTTTAAGAAAGCATTTCCTTAACTTAGCTTCCCGTCAATTTTGTCTCTCACCCCCTGCCCCAAATAATAAACATACACAAACAAAAACAGCTATAGATGAATCACGTATCTCTCATATAGAGTGGAAAGGAGAAAAATAGTCATTTCTGTATGAAGCACTGGGCAAGTGATAAGGGTTATATGCCTTGGTAGGTATACTGTGCTCTCATATTCCTATGATGGATCTCAGCTTCCGTATGCTGCTCTCCCCACATGCATGAAAATCCCCTTACTAAACAGCACAACTTTCCAAGCACTTATGCAGGGAGAGCAGCATGTCTGTACTAGTATCTGCTGTGCCAATAGGAGCAAAGTTCTGTTCTAGCAACCAAATGTGTTTAATAAAGAAATTTACCAAGCTACAGAACTGTTAAGTGTTCATTCTAGAACATAAACAGACAAATAACCACCAATGACAAATTTTTAGTAAAATTCTGACACTGTCACACTGTTGAACCACTAAAAGGTTGCTAAATATTATCCAGCCAACAGGAAAGTAAACATGATTCTCTCCAAAATAAAAATTAAAAGTAAATTCTTTGAACAGCCACAGAATTCAGAACGAGTCAGTGATTTTGTGTTTAGTTTTCTATAGGCTTCTACCACCAGGTAATATGCTCAAGTGCAGAAGCTTCAAGGGGCTTTCTGTAGGCTTCTGTTGATACCTATTTTGCCACACAGAGTGTGAGTGTAGAGGGGCCCACAGGACCCAGGGCTCAGAGGCTTCCACTGGGGCTGGTGAGGGGATAGGAGTATGGTAGAGTTAACCCCTTCATTATCTGTCCTGCTAGACCTACTTCAGCTTGTTAACTGGTGAGAGGAGAAGCTTCAAGAAGCCAAATAATTATATATGCAACTCAGGATGTACTGCTTTAATAAGACTAAGGTAGGCAGGCAGGCAGTTTGAACTGAGAATGAAGGTAAAAACATAAGAAATTAAGTGAAACATGTCGCAATTTCTAGAGTCAATGTCAGAAAGATGTCAAGCTATATCTTGGTAATAAGCCACTGGACTGTTTAGAAGCTTGGGATACCAATTCAGGGAAAAGAAACAAAGTATGTTTCCTAGAATTCAACCTTGACCACCACTTAGTGGACTATATCATGTTAATGTCAATGATTTAAAGTTTGGACACAGTCTTCTTCCCTTCATATAACTAAACAAAACGTGTGACATTAAAAGGAAATAAAACTTACTGTAATTGGTACATCCTTTGTTCCTGAATTTAATAAATGTAGATTTAAAATTTTTGGCATGTCTGTTAAAAACAAATACAAATTAATTATCAGGTCATACTACTGTACAATCCATCATACAAAAAACAATCTGTTCCAACCAGATTTCTACACAAATTAAACCCTATTCAATATGAAACTTTAAAAACAGTTCAACCAGACAGAAACTTGTTATTTCAGAAGCAACATCACCCACTCTAAAAAATACAAAGCAACAAAAACAACAACACACAACACAACCACTAGTTCTGTCTTTTCATATCCACCACAGATGGATTTTTTTTTCTTTTACCAAAGTTGCAAGTTATTACCATCTCATAAAACTGACACCAATATATTGCTTTCTCTGACGCACATACTGAAGATTAACAGATTTTCTGTTCACATTTAATCTAACTATAAAAACACTTGTGCCAAGATTTCATAATCATGTAACTGACCAATATTTCAATGAATGAAGATTAAATCAGAACAGCAAATTCAATGAAATTAGAAAAGTAGTTTTTAACCTGTGGTCTGCAGACCCCTGGGGGTGCAGAGACTATGTGTAAGATTTCTGAAGGGGTCTACACGTTCTTTTGAAAAAAAATTTGGGGTGCATAAATGAAAAAAGATTAAAACCTCTAAATTAGAATATAGTCTAACATTTGTGTACAATGTTCCAAAACTCTGAAGTCACCTAAAAAACAAAAACCTCACTCAAAAGTTAAGGAAATAAACTGTATGGACCTAGTTCTTAGAGTTAGGTGTGTGCAACTGTGCCAGCCTAATTTGTCCATGATACCATCAGTATTATAATTGTGCATACAAATTATTTGCATATAGCCACATATTTAACTGATTATTTGCATGCACTGATAACATTTTTGCACACGAGCTTGGCATCTGCAATCACATCAATCCATCTTTGAAAATCAGACCCAAGTTATTTTTTTGGTTTTAGTTTCATATTTTAACTAAGTTTTTTTTTTACACTACATTTTGGAATATTTATTATTAGGAGGAAAAGATCAGTTTTAAATGGCATTTTAAAAGTCATTTTCCTTTAATTACATTAAAAAAACTGCCTGTGAAGGCAAGTACAAATTAAGCTCAGCAGAGACAGAAGGATCTTTGGGGTTCACCATTCCCCTCCACAAATAATTTTCATTAATGGAGAGCTAGGAATTGTCTATGTATATTTTCTACAATCTTATATTTTTGGGGTGGGATTTAATTTTTAAAACCTAGAATGAGAAACCCTAAGTACAATTTACCTTGTGTTCGTAGTGTACCAAAATCTAGCATTTCTGTTGATGAATAGATTCCTGGAGCTTTACAAAAAAAGAAAAGGAAAACCATTAATATTTTCTTATTCTAGTATAGCAATATAAACTGAATATTTTGAATACTGCATTTTCCTACAAACCTGTTGTAACCTCTACTTCAACAGGAAGAATGATAAATTTTGTGTTGTCTGAGGCATTTGTTTTTATTCTAATGAAGGCTGTATGATTATCTGCTTCTCTTGAAGAAAAGCTGGCTCTCATCACTCCCTTTGTTTCATAGGGGGGAATTTCCTTTTGAAATAATCACAGACATAAATAAGAATGCAGTAGCTCCAACAAGACTGCAACAAACATATATTGTTAAAAAATATTCAGACTATTTGGTGTCATTTTTATGCGTAGACAATGCTCTAAAAAGAATTAGCATTATATTGGAGTGGATTATAATTGCATATTTATAAAAAAGAAAAGAAGGGCTAGCTAGCAATCTACCGACAGCACAATACAAGATACATTCAGATTTCTGTGTCAGCATGTTTGGCCTGAGGAAAAGCGTGCCTGTAGTGAGGCAGTGTGGTTCCCCGCCACCCTGGAGAGGGACAAGCCTCTCCGGACACCAAAGTGGGCGGAGCCAGTGAATCCTGAGCCCACCCCCCAGAGGTCAAGGCCTAGGGCAGGAAGTATAAAAGCCCAGCCCCAGAGCTTACTAGAGGAACAGCCGCTGGAGAGACCAGATGCCTGGTTGGTAGACCCCAGCAATCAGCTGCTGACCTGAAGACTAGCCTGATCTGCCAATGTCTGATGCTGACCAGAGCCCCGAGGAGCTGTCAAGCCTGCCCCTTGCCAGTTACCCTGAGGAGCCCATGATGCTTGACCCCTTGGAGGACACCGTCCAGACCCAGGTACCTATAGGGGGGAGTTAGGAAGTAGCCCAGGGGCAGCCAACCCTAATCTGGCTGCAGCACTGCCAGAGCCTATGCCAGCGTGTTGTGGCCAGGATCCCCACTGACTCAGCAGCAGGACTTCTGCTGCTGCTAGGGCTCCGGGCTGGGATGCAGTGGAGTGGGTGGGCCTGCATCCCCCCTCTCCCAGGCCCTTTGGAGCCAAGAGTTTGGACTTGCTGTTTACCTGCCTTGCCCTGTCTGAGAGCTTGAGCTCACCCTGACCCAGGGCCTGGGCCTGCTCATTATATAACAGTGAGCCTGTGACTCACTACTGCCTGCTGACAGGGCGTAAATAACTGTGTTTTGCCTCTCCTGCTGCCGTGGCGAGAGACTCCCATGGTCAGGTTAATTCCCTGTCACACCTTAAGGAAGTAGTGAGGCAGTGTGGTTCCCCGCCGCCCCAGAGAGGGCCAAACCCCTCTACAGTGCCACATGCTGATCTCCAGCAATGCTACTGGGGGACTGAAAGTGGTGCCTTAGGAAGAGGTCCTCAGCCCTCTTCTGCTGGAGTGAAGGCTTAGGTTGCCTTGCAACAGAGTTTTTCTTGGGACTCTGAGAAGGGGCTAGAAGAATTTTTCAACCCTTATCAGAAAGAGATACAGGCATAACTATGGAATTTTGTTCTATTCAAATTGGATGGAGTTCATATTTAAGAGGAGATTTTTAATAGCACAAATAATCACTTGAATACAGAGTAATACAAAAGCAACATACAATAAACTTACATTTCCATCATAACCAAATATAGGTGTATGCGTTTATTCAACACAACATGCAGGTTTTTTTCTCTTAGACAATAAAGAAATGTTTCTCCTTTAATAATAAAGGTGGTCAGCCATAGCAAAGAAAATTTTAAGGTGATTTATACACTGTTTAATAGCCATAAACTCTGTGCAGTGCAATCATACATTGCTAACATGTTGCATTTTGTATCTTAAAGATGTAGCTTTAAGCTGCTGAAATGTATTTTGGTTTCTTTATAGAACTTCCTACTGAAGGATAAAAGCCTTTGTCAGTCCCTCCTTCAAAAGGGCACCACTCATCTCAAAATGGAGGTAGAAAAGAAATGAAGGTAGAATACACTTCTATAAAAAGGTATTTCCGAAATTAATCAAGCCCAGAACTAGAATAGTGACAGTACACCCCTTCACTCATGGATGCATAAACTAAGGATGTACATTTGGAAGTTCTTCTTTGGGAATCTTTCACCCTGCAACAGTCATATACATAATTTGACATCCTATACATGACAATGGTCAAGTGGCATCGTGACCACAACATGAATCACTGTATATTTTTCTATTTTTCCCATTTCAAAAAAATACATAACATGAGTAGACACCTGTAATTAAATAAGTATCTGATCCAACTCCCACTGACTTCAATTTAATAATAATCATTTGTATGCTCATCTACTTTTTAAATGGTTGCTGAACAAGAACAAAAATCACCAGACCAAAATGAATACAGAACCTGTTAGAAAACATATTACCACTCACCCACAGTTTTTTTGTACCCCCTTGTTGACCTGTTGGAAGCTCTAGGTGGAGATCACCTCCACTTGAATACATTTCTACCACCTATGACAAAAAATAAATATTAAAAAGAACTTTCATTAGTTATGTGAAATTATAATCTAATCAACAGTGTAATGGACCAGCAAAGGCACAAGAGCACAGTCTGTTGGATCTATTCCAATTTTGATAAATTAGATTTTGCTGATTTCAGATCATTACAGTGTTAAGCTTCAGGAAACAGGCACCTTCTACATCTATGTATGTCAGAATTTGTAGAGCATAAGGTGTCGCATTTACAGAAATCACATCAATGGAAGATTGGTTTTCTTTTCCAGGCAGGCACAGCTACCGCTTCCAACACTACCTATGTCTGAATGTTAGAACACTTTTGCCCTCAGAAGATATTTCTGTAAATTTAAAAAAGAAGCCATCCACACAATGAGGTAGTTTAGGACAAGTTACATCTATTTTTTTTTTTTTTAACTTCAGTAGAGGAAAATAAATTTGGTTTTAGTTTTAGTACTTTCACACTTTCAATACTTTTGGCAGTCATTGACAAATAAACAGTCATTTTTAAGGAAACTTCTTCCCTTTCCTTTTTATTAATGTTTTAGAATTGACATTTTTCATCCATAAATCTCAACACTTTACAAAAGTGGTTAAAAATGATTATACTCCATTTTACAGTTGAGAACACATGCATAGAGAAGTTAAGTGACTTGTCTGTGTTCAAACAATGAATCACTTTCCTTTATTCTCTGCTTTGAAAATATACTGCATTTTGCTTGCATCAATGTTTTTCCTTAATTACCAGTGAAGGCAAAGATTAAGCACATATACTAACTTCTAAAGTGGTTTGTCAAGTTTAATTTTTTACATGAGTATTATGAAAAGTGCTTTTAAATTGGCTAATTTCATGCTTTTTCTACTTTTTGATTTCCTCTTTAGAGAGTAGTTTCACACAAGAAAGCCAAATCATGCAAACTTCTATTCAATTTTCTGCCTGTGAGCAATCCCAATGATTCTAGTGGGACTTGCGTGTAAAGTTATGTAAGTGTTTATAATTTGCAAGATTCGGCCCTAAATTTACATACCTGTTTATTTGTAATTCTGTACAATTCTTTGAACACAGCTTCTCAAAGTATTAAATTAGACAATCAAGTCATCAAATCAGTTACGAGTGTTTTCTCCTTTAGTGCATTTTAAACAGAGCACATAGTGCTCAAAATACCAGAAAAGGAGTTTTGAAAAGGGGGGTGGGAAGGGGAAAGAGAGGGACACATTCTTAAACAAAACACTTTTTTAATGCAATTTCAAAGCAAATAGTGAACAAATTTCAGTGAACACTGTAAAAAATAAACACACACGAAACTGGCACCTGATGCTCACCTGCAAAGGTTCACTGTGGGGATTATGTATATTTATTATTGGAGAAAAACTGCTATTTACAGGAACTCTTGCCCCAATAAAAGGGCGCAACCGATAAGGGTTCGGGACTCCAACACCAAACACCTGTTTCAAACCAGAGAAAAAAGTCTTAGTTTCTGCAACTAGTATTGTATCTACAAAATGTGTCAATTTTAGGGAACAGACTCAGCAATTTTTCAAATAAATGCCATCAATTTAAAGTGTGCTCTAACTCTGAAAATTAATTTTAAAAAGGCATCATGGAAATCCATGTTTATTTCAGATCAAGTTGACTCAGTGTACAACCAAAAGTATGATTTCTATATCTGCCACCTCTGCTAACTACTGACACACAAACACAAAACATTGAGAGTGACAAAAGCCAAGTCAGATTGTTGATCTCTCTGCTCCGATATTTTTTCTGAGTGGTCAGTACCAGATGTTTCACCTTTGTGAAACATCTCATAACGGACAGTTACAGAATAGCTGGAATTTCTTCCTAAACAACTAAACTTCCTCTCTGTTCTACATAGGTTCTAATGTCACACTCATGGTCATAGTATCTGAGCAGCAGGCTAACACGCAGAAAAATGGGTATTTCTCTATATTTTTCTATCCTATCCATTTTAGCTACAAATGTTCTCATTATCCACACAGCTAATTTATTTTTTTTGAAATTATGATAACCTCTTCACTTGAATTATATTTAGTGGCAATGAGTTCCACAGGTTAACTGCATGGTGAATAAAAAAAAAAAGTCCTTTAATCAGTTTTAAAATTTCTGTCTTTCAATTTCACTGTATCCTCCCTTGCCCTAGTACTATAAGAAAATACACTGAGCACTTTAACCTATGTCCACCTTGCCTGCTTTATTCCTCTCCTCTGACATATTTTACTGTGTGACTTCAGACTAGAACCAAACTTTAAAAGCTAGCATATGAATTATTATATTAAGTTGGCCCATTGGGCATCTAGTAAACAACAGCAGCAAAATTACTGGCATATAACTTCTGCAGTTACTTTTAAAAAAATATATTGTTAGGGAATTCAGTACAGATTTTCAAAAACTGGTTTAGTAACCCGGTCACAGAATCTACTTGCCCACCACCATTTCTCCTTCCCACTCATTTCTCATATGCCTAACAGCATTGGTAGATTTACTACTGGCAAGTACTTAATTTACTAATTATTTGAATCAACTTACAAGTGACCTAGAAGTTGACATCTCTATCACATTGCCAGCCTTTTGAATAATTCCATCCTCCTAACTTAACACTAAGACATCCACATTATATATGGAGGATCCTTTGGCGCTCCCTAGTACATACAAGATATACAAAGAATACCTACCCTTATATGGGAAGTTATTTAATATCTGATTCGGATACCCTTATTCTCACTGAACAGCATCCACAATATGAGTTAGGGGGTCAGACTCTTGCCCTTAATTGATAAGCTTTCTGCACAACACCAAAGGAAAGTATTCTATCAAAAATGTTGCTCCAATCAGGAATAGATACAAACTTGTGGTAACAATGGGAAAGCTACTGCATATTTTTGTCTTCAGGGAACTTTTCAGACAGGATGCTCAGTATTAGGTTTTGATAGGGGGATTTACATATAGCAATTTGTCAGAATAATGGTGTTTATAGGTATTAATGCTCTCAGTCAGGCAACAAATTCTGTGGCACTTTTCTCCATTTCTTGGCACTTCTCTAGCTGGCTAAACAACACTTTTTATACCTGCCACTAAACATATTTGCAAAATATATTTACAGACCTATATGGTTATCTATTTTAAGAATGTTAAAAAGATTATTCTCCCATTTCTTCTCTTACCTGGTAAGTAAATACCCCATGATTGGAAGTGTTAATAAATAAAGTGTTCTCTACATTCCCAACTACTCTTGCAAGGAAAACTACATCAAAAGATGTGTTCCCTCCTGGAAGAATTTTCTGAAAAATAAAAGCAATGAGAAAATAAGAATATTTAGGGAGGACTTTACACCTTTCAAATAAACAATGTTGCATGTTGTAGTCAAGAATCTTCTCCAGTGTACTTCATGGTAAACTTGACCTAAATTCTATGGAAAGGATTTTGCAGCAGACTAGAAATTCTCTGGCAGCTTCACATAAAGGAAAGGAGGTTTTAAACTCAGTTAAATGTGAATATGAATAATATAATCAATACATTACATGTTTAGTTTGAAATTATGATTAAAATTTACACTACACCTTATGTTTTTATGTTCAATATCCTTCAGAAACTTTGTACTGATAACTTATAGCTGCATAACGAATGTTGGTGTGAAGAAATTAGCGATTATGGCAGAACTTCTGGATGCACAAAAGGTTGTTAGAGATTATGCTTTTGGGGGCAGGAACCATAACAACATGTGTGTTTGTATAGCACCTTAAGGTGCTACCCAAAATTAAAAAAAATGAATATTTCTGTTAAATTTATTAGCAGTTAAAAAGTTCTGACATTTAATGACATTAAGTTTCAGCATTAACACTCACGGATATGAATGAGGCCATTTACTCCTGCGTTAGAATGACTGTTTCAGACAGTCTTATACCTCAGGAAGATATCACTACATTGTTTTACACTTCATTAATGTTTTTAAAGTTTTCTTTGTAACTATACAGGCTAGAAACTCAATTTTATTTTTAAATGCAGCTCAGATCCTGGAGTATAGTTCTGGCACAAAAAGAGGAATCTGAAGGAAAGTCAGCAACCACAGAATGGCACAGTAAGTGGGGCTTTGACTAAATGAGTTAATGCATTTCTAATATCAGTCATATTTTCTCTTCACTGTAATTTGTTTTTTTAAAATCAGTTCAAGATTGCCACAATGAAAGGTATATAGTTCAAAGAACGTTTAGCTGAAACTGCACATTTAAACATTAGCAAAAAAATCAACGAGCAACAAAGCAATATTTAAGCTATTGTATACTTAGTTAGAAATAATTAATATATTCCTATGGGTTTCTAACAGCATAATCTAAAATGTCTCTGAAAATTCTCAAAGATTTTAGTTTGAAAACAAAGTCAATTTCATAAGGAGAAAATACTATGCATCACCTATTCATTCTACCTTTATATAGGCACAGGAAGTTGAATCTCAGTGTCCACACAGTTGTATGACACTGCAAACTTCAACCTTAAATCCTGATGAGTATTCAACACTTAGAACCAAAACATTCCGTAACATTAAAGATTACAGTACAGGGTTTGGGCACTGATTATCAAAAGGCACTTTCTTATTATCTAGTTTTGCCACTTTGGTGGTGAAACATCAGTGCATCAACTCTCACCATGCATCACTTCACTGACTTATTAAATTTTTTTTAAAAGTGTCAATGTTCATTATCTTTAAATGGAGAAAAAGTAAAATCTAGTCCCACTTTTCCTTCTTTCCTCTTCATCTCATCCATCACTTTTAAGAAACAGCAATAAAACATTTGTTTTGAAAAACTCACATTAAACATTACACGTGCTAAGTTTTTTTTTCATCTTTGTCCAAACTATGTTAATTCTGTATTGTGATATTTTTACATGTTTTTAAACAGAAGGAATTTCTACAAAATTTAAGGCGGGTGGGGAGGGGGAAATGGTAAACCAATCTTGACAGTGTCCTTTAAATAATAAAAATGAATTGCTATTTCACTGAGAAATGAAGCAAGACAAATGAGAAATTTATTTGGCCAGATTAAGACTGGAATTACCTATTCGTAAATTCAGGATAATGAACTGTTTTCCTACCACATCCTCAAATCTCAGTCATATTCAAAGCTATTTGATATAGTAAATTTTTAAAAATTAATTTTTTCTAAACCTTGATTTATTGACTATTAAAATATCATAATTCTCAACACTGAGAAAGGACATCCCATGGTTAAGGACCCAAAAGCTGTTAGTTTTCTGAACACAACTAGACAAAACAATGAAGTGCACACAGGTGCTAGCCCTCTTCAGATTTCTTGGCTGAGAGCCCAATGCCTGTCTCATTTGCTTTATGGGCCTTGGAAAAAACTTCTCTGATGGGTTAGTAACAAGTACAACCCCCTGTAAATTTGTCATACTCAAGGCAACACATGTACAATCAGCAGAGCTTCGACACATCCACTCTATCAAGAGTACTGTACAGCAGGTTTACAAGAGGCAGAATGGTTTAACTAAAATTAATCAGATTTTTGGATTTAACATTACAAAGAATGAAGTAAACATATTAAGGTATTTCTGATCTCAGTGTGACAGTTCACACCTCACTGTTCAATTTGGCTTGTATCTGTTATAGCAATATGTTGGCTCTATATGTATTTTCTATTAATTTTAATTTTCTAAACTGTGTTCAGCTAGGAAACAAATTCCCAATGTGAAGTGTTCATTAATCATGCTAATAGCAGCTGCTTCAAGAAAAATGCAAGCTCAAAGAGCACAAAGGGAACTGAAGACCTTTTGAAAGATCCTTAAGGTATATCAGAAACTTTTGGGCTACTTGTTTTTTGGAGAGAGATTTTTTTTTTCCTTCAAATGCACAGCATTTCTGTATCCATCTTAAAGGACTCACCTCTTGGACAGGTTCAAAGACTTCTTTTGAAATGGGTGAAAGTATGGATCTGTACCCTTTCAAAATTAAGTAAACTGAAAGATGCTTCTGAGAACTGTACTGAACATCTAAGCAAATAGGTTAGAACTTTAAAATACAACTATACTTGTGGACTGATATCTGATTAAAGGATACAGTAATGTATGACTTATAAAAACACCACATGGACTCAGAGCTTCACTGGATTACAAGAGAAGGAATGGAACTAGACACAGTTTGAGATTCAGAGGGTCCGATTATTCTCTGAAAGTGATTCACATTATTGACAATTTAACAGTGAACCTCCCCCAGCTGCTCCTCAAGTGATATTTAAAGCAGTTTGGCTGCTAGTGTAAACAGGGAGAAATTGTTTTCAGCATCTCCACAGAAGCATCCTAGAGGCCTAGTATGATATAGGTTCTGTCAGATTTTAAAACCATTTGACCCCGTCTACATTACCAGCCAAACTGTACTGACATCAGTTGACATAGATCTAGAAGGAACCAATTGACAACCATTGTCAGTAAAAGGTTACTGTCCTAATTTAGACAAACCGCGGGGGTTAGGGGAGGGAGAGGGAGCCTCAGACAGCAACTAGCTGACACAGGACTTCCTAAAAGGTAAGACTTAGCTAGTATTCTCTGTAACTAACCTTAGAGCACAGCTGGCTACATTTTTCATAACAATCTTAATCTAGTTGTGTCTGCTTATTTACCGTTTCCAATTTTCTCCCTTATGATAAACACATTTAAAAACTTTAAAAACCCCACACAATCCTGGAATTGGATGCAGAAACTATTACCACAAAAAAAACTGCTGATAGGTACCAAAAGAGTAAACTGACTGACATTAAAGGAAGCAGGAATGATCTAGTGAGCTTAAGGATCAGGTTAAAGGCAGACGAGTTTCAGTTGCTCCCTGCAAAAATACTTGTCTTAGTTTAACGAGTCCTAAGGATTTCAATGCAGGTTCCTTTCATGGCAAAATTAGTAAGACTTTACTAAAAAGAAATGTTTAGAATATAAAGGAAAGTAGTATACAAACAATCAATGGTGCAAGTAGGACGGTACAGGCCGGTATGCCATACCAGTAAGATATTTATAGCCAGTACACCATACCAGAAAGACACGGGAGGAGCAGAATGTGGGGCTGCGTCCCCTGGCGCGGCTGTACCACCCCCAGCCCTTCCATGCAGCTGCGTCTCCTGGCTGGGATCTGTACAGCAGCCCCACCAGAGGACCGGGCTGGGGGTGGTACAGCCACTCCAGGCCTGAACCGCAGGGCTCTCCTGGGAAGCGCAGCAGCGAAAGGAGCAGGGAACCGCAGCGATAAAGGAGCAGAACGCCAGCAGCTCCCCTGGAGTGGCTGTACTGTTCCCCTATCCCAGCCCCACCCCACGCCCTGTCCTCCGGCAAGGCTGTACAGACCCCAGACAGGACTCAGGAGACGCATCTGTGTGGAAGAGCTCAGGGGCAGTACCGCCACGCCAGAGGAGTTGCCAGTGTGGGGCTGTCCAGCGGCCCCACATTCTGCTCCATTCACCGCTGCGGTTCAGAAGTCTCCAGCAAAGCAAAAGGATGACAGAGCCTCCTTCGCTCCCCACAGGTAACATGAGATGGATCTCGGGGAGGGGACGGGGCCCCAGGCTGGGGCAAGGAGGAGTCACGTCTAGAAGTCACATGCACCCACCCCGTTTCCCTTCCATGAGTGCAGCGTACTGATAAGAAATGAATTCTACTTGCACCACTGCAAAAAATGGTTAGTCTACTGTACTATAACTAAAACCAAACCACCACCCTAAACTCTGTTCTTTATTTTGAGATCTATACTAGAAAGTTACTCTGCTCTAAACAGGATTAGACTGACAGTAGTAAAAACATCTGCACACAGCCTAAACTAAGCATAAATCACTGTTAGAACTAGTGTTGAGAAACAGCCTAGAAATTTTAAAGTGCATGGCTACATGTACCCTACATCTCAGCTTCTCCTCTGGCCAACTTAATAATATTCACTGATGAACACAGGAAAAGCAGCTTCCTAGGGTCCTCCAATTGAAGTGAAGGTTGCTGTGACATAGCTTGGCAACCTTTGGGAAGAAAAACCAGGATTCATAAAGGAAAGTGTGCAAGTCACAACTGCAATCAGGCCTGGATATTTAATTGCTGAAAATACCTTTAGAAATTAAAAATAGTTTTATCAGTCTTGGTAAAGATCAAAAGAACTGAAGAATCCATAAAGTTTTAGATATCCACCAGAAATTTTGTTTAAAGCAAGAGCAGGCTGCTAGGCAGCTCTCTAACTCCACATTCTACAAGCCATTATCCTCTGATCCCACTGATGATTACCAAAAGAAACTACACCATCTGCTCAAAAAACTCCCTGAGAAAGCACAGGAACAGATCTGTACAGACACATGCCTAGAACCCTGACCAGGTGTATTCTATTTGCTACCCAAGATCCATAAACCTGGAAATCCTGGACGGCCCATCATCTCAAGCATTGGCACCTTAACAGCAGGATTGTCTGGCTATGTGGACTCTCTCCTCAGGCCCTATGCTACCAGCACTCCCAGCTATCTTCGAGACACCACTGACTTCCTGAGGAAACTACAATCCATCGGTGATCTTCCAGAAAACACCATTCTGGCCACTATGGATGTGGAAGCCCTCTACACCAACATTCCACACAAAGATGGACTACAAGCCATCAGGAACAGTATCCTCGATAATATCACGACTAACCTGGTGGCTGAACTTTGTGACTTTGTCCTCACCCACAACTATTTCACATTTGGGGACAATATATACCTTCAAGTCAGTGGCACTGCTATGGGTACCCGCATGGCCCCTCAGTATGCCAACATCTTTATGGCTGACTTAGAACAACGCTTCCTTAGCTCTCGTTCCCTAATGCCCCTACTCTACTTGCGCTACATTGATGACATCTTCATCATCTGGACTCATGGAAAAGAAGCCCTCGAGGAATTCCACCGTGATTTTAACAATTTCCATCCCACCATCAACCTCAGCCTGGACCAATCCACACAAGCGGTCCATTTCCTAGACACTACTGTGCTAATAAGCGATGGTCACATAAATACCACCCTATACCGGAAACCCACTGACCGCTATACTTACTTACATGCCTCCAGCTTCCATCCCGGACACACCACACGATCCATTGTCTACAGCCAAGCTCTAAGATACAACCGTATTTGCTCCAATCCCTCAGACAGAGATAAACACCTACAAGATCTCTATCAAGCATTCTTAAAACTACAATACCCACCTGCTGAAGTGAAAAAACAGATTGACAGAGCCAGAAGAGTACCCAGAAGCCACCTACTACAGGACAGGCCTAAAAAAGAAAATAACAGAACGCCACTAGCCATCACCTACAGCCCCCAACTAAAACCTCTCCAGCGCATCATCAAAGATCTACAACCTATCCTTAAAGATGATCCCTCACTCTCTCAGATCTTGGCAGACAGGCCAGTCCTCGCTTATAGACAGCCTCCCAACCTGAAGCAAATACTCACCAGCAACCGCACACCATACAACATAAACACTAACCCAGGAACCTATCCTTGCAACAAAGCCCGATGCCAGCTCTGTCCACATATCCATTCAAGTGACACCATCATAGGACCTAATCACATCAGACATGCCATCAGGGGCTCATACACCTGCACATCTACCAACGTGATATATGCCATCATGTGCCAGCAATGCCCCTCTGCCATGTACATTAGCCAAACCGGACAGTCTCTACGAAAAAGAATAAATGGACACAAATCTGACATCAGGAATCATAACATTCAAAAACCAGTGGGAGAATACTTCAACCTCTCTAACCACTCAGTGACAGACTTGAAGGTGGCAATTTTGCAACAAAAAAAAACTTCAAAAACAGACTCCAAAGAGAAACTGCTGAACTCGAATTAATATGCAAATTAGATACAATTAACTCTGGCCTAAACAGAAACTGGGAATGGTTGGGTCATTACACTAATTGAATCTATTTCCCTATGTTAAGTTCTCCTCACACCTTCTATGGGCCATCTTAATTATCACTTCAAAAAGTTTTTTTTCCTCCTGCTGATGATAGCTCATCTCAATTGATTAGATTTTTCGTGTTGTTATGCATACTTCCACCTTGTCATGTTCTCTGTATGTATAAATATCTCCTGTCTGTGTGTTCCATTCTATGCATCCGAAGAAGTGAGCTGTAGCTCACGAAAGCTCATGCTAAAATAAATTTGTTAGTCTTTAAGGTGCCACAAGTACTCCTGTTCTTTTTGCGGATACAGACTAACACGGCTGCTACTCTGAAAAGAGAAACAAGTTTTTACAATCATAAGAAAAACACAATAACTTTAATAAGCAGAGTAACTCACCCTATTTTGAAAGAATGATGCATGAAAATGTGATGTTGTAGCAGATATTGATACTAATATAATAGTTTCTTCTGAACTAGGGTTATGTAGATAAACTTTTTCCATTTTTGGCATCCCAACTGGCCTGTCAAAAGACAAGAGAAAGAATATAAAAGTCTATTCAGAATGTTTTTACTGTGTTTTATTAGATAGAATTATTATTAGGTTTCATATCACAGAAGACTGGACAAGAAATACAAATTTAAAAAAAGCAATGAAAAGAATTCACATACGCAAGTCCTCATTAAAAGCATTATGAAGCAATACTTAAGTCTCACCTGGAAATAAGAAAAGCAACACCTCCTTACAAGCTTGCTCTTGTTCTGTAGTTTAATTATTTATTTTATTTGATTATACACTTTTCTGTGGCGCTTGTAGTAGTATCTGGACACACCCTAAACCAGGGGTGGCCAACCTGAGCCTGAGAAGGAGCCAGAATTTACCTATGTACATTGCCAAAGAGCCACAGTAATACGTCAGCAGTTCCCTCCCGCCCCCCCGCAACTTCAGCTCTCCCCACCCCGATCCCAGCACCTCCCGCCCACTGGCAGCCCCGCTGATCAGCACCTCCCCCTCCCTTCCCGCACTTTCCGATCAACTAGTTCGTGGTGTGCAGGAGGAGAGGGGGAACGAGAGCATGGCAGGCTCAGGGGAGGGGGCGGGAAGGGGTGGAGTGGGGGCAGAGCCTGTGGCAGAGCCAGAGGTTGAGCAGTGAGCACCCCCCGGCACATTGGAAAGTTGGCGCCTGTAGCTCCAGCCCTGGAGCCGGAGCCTACACAAGGAGCCACATATTAACTTCTGAAGAGCCGCATGTGTCTTCGAAGCCCCAGGGGTTGGCCACCCCTGCCCTAAACATTAAGAACCTAAGCACCTCTGTGAAGTAAAGTAATATCACTGTTTTATAGATGGGAAACTGAGACAAAGCCATCATTCCTTTCTTGTATAAGTTTGGGGGGGAAATAAGAGGGAGAGGGATAGCTCAGTGGTTTGAGCATTGGCCTGCTAAACCCAGGGTTGTGAGTTCAATCCTTGAGGGGGCCACTTAGGGATCTGGGGCAAAAATCAGTACTTGGTCCTGCTAGTGAAGGCAGGGGGCTGGACTCGATGACTTTTCAAGGTCCCTTCCAGTTCTAGGAGATTGGGATATCTCCAATCATTAAAAAATATTAAAAATTTTGTAACATCAAAGCAACTTAAAGAAAAAAGGGAACACAACACCAATCCGCAACCCTCAAATGCTGAAATTATTTTCATTAGATCTTCACAAGCAGCCCTATCTGGGTCCTGTGTTTCCTATCCATTTACTATAAAGGGAATGTACTGTATTTTAGAAGCATACAAATATATACATCACTTTTGATTCAGTATTATAATATAATCTAATATTCTTATTTGAATTTTACATCTCTAGGACAACATAGCAAAGGTTCTTAAAATACACTTCAGGTAACCAAATCAGGCTGTCAGTGCAGAAGCTCTAGAGAGCAGTGAGACTACAAAATCCATTCACTTGACAAAAACGATGAATAAACTGCAAGCTTTTCAGTAACAGTAAAATCAAATAGATAATTTGTTCTACATAGTTTTTGACTCACTCCTTTTATTAAAGCACATATATACTGACAAAACAAGACATGCTTTGATTTCATGATTGCTTTTCAGACTTCAATGTCTCTGAAGAAATTTGTTTTATACTTCATAAAACATACCTTTCACATAAACCATTCTGGGGTTAATGTTTATGTAACCAACAAGTTTACTCCAAGTTAGTCTCTGAAAGTTACCCTCAGATCACGTGTGTACTTGCTCCCTAAAACTATAGTCTGACTATTCAAATAGCGTACACTTTCATTACAGTAGATACCATAGAGCAATTCCAGTAAATAGTTTTATACAAATCAAAAGGGTTGAAGATCCTTGCAACCTAAGTTTTGGCTAGTTACCAGTTTACTTAACGAATGCTAGTGTAATTATGCAATTGTTTCTATAACATTTCATTTTAGGTTCCAAATGTGAAGCAGAATAATTTTGCTGCAGGCATCCAATGAAGTGGGTATTGACTCCAGCTCCAATATGTCTGTTAGTCTATAAGGTGCCACAGGACTCTTTGCTGCTTTTACAGATCCAGACTAACACGGCTACCCCTCTGATACTTGACACATGCTCAGGGTTTATCTGATTGCCATATTTGGGGTCAGGAAGGAATTTTCCTCCAGGGAAGATTGGCAGAGGCCCTGGAGGTTTTTTGCCTTCCTCTGCAGCGTGGGGCACAGGTCACTTGCTGGAGGATTCTCTGCACCTTGAGGTCTTTAAACCATGATTTGAGGACTTCAATAACTCAGACATAGGTTAGGGGTTTGTTACAGGAGTGGGTGGGTGAGATTCTGTGGCCTGCATTGTGCAGGAGGTCAGACTAGATGATCATAATGGTCCCTTCTGACCTTAAAGTCTATGAGTCTATCAAACAAGGATATAGTTACTAACAAGTTATTTTTATTCCACTGAAATACTATCTTCCCACTCTGCACTGTTTGGCTTTCTAGAAATGCAGCTATATGTAGCACCTGATAACTGAAGTTATGAATCTGGAAGAGAATCTGAAGGCATCTGAAACATAACTGCTAGAATTGTTTTAGTGAATATGGAATTTACCCTCTTCTTTAGAAGTAAAGAAGTGAGTAAGTCCCTTGCACTGAGCCATGTTGAACCTGCAGCTAAAGGTTACAAGGGTCCTTGTTATTGGCTCAAAGTAATTCTCAGAGATTTCCATCTGTTCATTGTGGGGCAAGGATAGGTTGCTTGGAAAAGACCTTTACTGACAACACCTCTGGCTTCTTTTCAATCTATATCTAGTTTGGGATTCTTCAAACAAATGCAAACTTGTCTTCTGAAATTCATAAGATTTCATTTGAATATTAAAAGTTGAGAATGTAATCTCAGCAGGAATTCCCATTCAGCCTTAACATCTCTCCCCTTCTATCTCTACTTCTTTGTGGGAAAATTGGAGGATGAGGAAGAATAGAAAGATTTTTTGTGATTTTTGGATTCTTCTTTATTTAGGTTCAGGGAAAGAAGTCTAGACACTCTAACACAGAGGTGGGCAAACTACGGTCCGTGGGACCGTCCTGCCTTGTCCCCGAGCCTAGCCCCAAGCCCCTCCCCCACTGTTCCCTCTCCCCTGCAAGCCTCAGCTCGCTTGCTGCGCTCTGGGCATCGGGGCTGTGAGCTCCTGGGGCAGCGCAGATGCAGAGCCCGGCCTGACCCGGGCTCTGTGCTGTGTGGCGCTGGTGGTGTGGCACGGCTCCAGCCGGGCGGCACGGCTGTAGCGCCACCAGTCACCAGTGCTCCAGGCAGGGAGCAGGGGGTGGGGAGGGGAGCTGGATAGAGGGCAGGGGAATTCGGGGTGGTGGTCAGGAGGCAGGGGTGTAGATAGGGGGCGGGGCAGTCGGGGGGAACATGGGGTTGAATGGGGGCAGGGATTCTGGGGGGCGCAGTCAGAAAGAAAGGGGGGTTGGATGGGGCAGCAGGTAGCAATTAGGGGCAGGGCTTCTGGGGGCAGTCAGGGGACAGGGAGAAGGGATGGTTGGATGGGCAGGAGTCCCGGGTGGGGGGGGGTGTAGATATGAGGTGGGGGCGGGGCCATAACCCCCTCCCCTAACCAGCCCTCCATATAATTTACGAAACTCAATGCAGCCCTCAGGCCACTCCTGCTCTAACAGGTCTGCCCTGGTTCTAGACAGAGGCTTTATGAATTCTGAGGCTGTCTACAAACTTTTTCCCCATATCAGAAGGGTAGCCGTGTTAGTCTGGATCTGTAAAAGCAACAAAGAATCCTGTGGCACCTTATAGACTAACAGACGTTTTGCAGCATGAGCTTTCGTGGGTGAGTACCCACTTCTTCGGATGCAAGAAGTGGGTACTCACCCACGAAAGCTCATGCTGCAAAACGTCTGTTAGTCTATAAGGTGCCACAGGATTCTTTGTTGCTTTTTCCCCATAATCACCTTTGACAGCTGCTGAAAATCAGGCTAAAGGAAAGCTTCCTATGAAAAAGAGACCTAAGCAAAGGAGACTACTCTGACTTTAGGGACACGTGCAATACCCAGTTTGCCCTAAATGGAAAGGTTATTCTTTCATAATTTTGGACTCTTTGGACACAGCTTTGGACTCTTGCCACAGCTTCACGGAAAGCAAGACAGCGGACAAGACCAAAGCACTAAAAAAGTGTGCTCCCTGCTTTGCACTCAGACATACATAATGGTTGGTCTGAGGAATATGGATGAGTTACTTTTCTGACTAAGGTAACTGAGGGAGATAGGGTGACAACTGATCTCAGTTTTGTCACCCTACCAGGGGAAATACAGCAGAAATTAAGGAAGAGATATCACTGCACTACCAGAGACAGATTATTAATCTTCAAGTTTTAATTAATTAATGTAACAAGTACAAGTATTTCTATAAGGTATATTTCTGGACCAATCTTTGCAGTGCAGCCGCCTCTTTTCAACTGGTTTTCAAAGCTCCACAGATTGAAATACTGAGAGCAGGTCATTATCCAATCATGTCACTTAGAATGAACTGGACCAAAGTTATGGAGCAGGTCCTCAAGGAATCCACTTTGGAGCATTGGAGAAGAGGAAGTTGATCAGAAACAGTCAATATGGATTCACCAAGGGCAAGTCACGCCTGACCAACCTGATTGCCTTCTATGATGAGATGACTGGCTCTGTGAATATGGGAAAAGTGGTGGACGTGATATATCTTGACCTTAGCAAAGCTTTTGATATGGTCTCCCACAGTATTCTTGGCAGCAAGTTAAAAAAGTATGGATTGGATTAATGGACTATAAGGTGGATAGAAAGTTGGCTAGATTGTTGGGCTCAACGGGTAGTAATCAATGGCTCAATTTGGTTGGGACTGGTCCTGCTTTGAGCAGGGGGTTGGACTAGATGACCTCCTGAGGTCTCTTCTAACCCTAATCTAAGATTCTATGATACAAGGCTTTAAATTATTGCATTATTTGACCTATCAGCATCTCTCATTCTAAAATCAAATAATTTACAAATACAAAACAGATTGCATCAACATATTCAGTTTTGATCTACCAATAGAACGGTTTTCTAGATTAAGTTTTTTAACCAACTCCAAAACAGATATGAATTAAAGTCTATTACAAAGAGAGAAGAAAAATATTTTATATTACCCTGAGCATGTCTAAAATGTAAGTGATACTATAAAGCTCTTATGTATTAAAAACATGACAAATGCACATTTGGTTCTTTATTACAGCTATCTTATAAAATCACCTTGAAATCTGTGAAAATGGCTGCTTAAAGAAAAAAGAATGCTAATTATTTGGATGATCTTCCTGCTTGCTGATAATTATTTTCCCCATATCCTGTTAGAGATTAGAGTTCTTGAAGAAACAAGGGTCTGATCCGCTTCTCATTCCCTTAAATTACTCTTAAATCACATGCAGAAAGGACTCAGATATTCAATTTAAAAGGAATTGCTTGTTAATGTTTAAGTGCAGACAAAAGCTGTTCTGTACTCTTCAGAGTAAAAACCGCCTGCCAAATATTAAAAGCATAGCGCTTACAAGCAAGATAGAACTACTTGCAATGATAAACAGAAAACACCACAAAAACTAAAGTTATGTTTTCTTCCTAGGTTAATATTCTACAAGCCTTAGGCATAGGTTGAGATGTGGCAGATGCTTTTCAACACTAGTGAGGTGAGACCAGTCCACAGATACATTTTGCCACAATGAAGATTTCAGTACCATTTGAAGACTTTTATAGTCTGTTAATCATGATTCAACAACCTCAATGAATATACTGGCAGACTACTTTTACAAGACGAACTGTAAATTTAGTGCTTGTGAGAAAGACCAGATTGAAAGAAAATGAAAGAAAGTCCTCTAGTCACATACTGTTAGAGCTATGGCAGCAGTCAATAAATTCCATCCCTCTTCTAGAGGGATCACTCTCTACAAGTGAGAGGTTAATTTAGTATCTCTTTTCTGTCTAATCAGTGGCAATCCAACATGGTCTACATGGACCCCGTGACGTAGCAATGCAGTGCTTAAGAGCTAGTTATCTGGGGGGAAATTCTAAATTGGTGAAACAAGCATACTGGGTACAGTTAGGTTTTTAAAACCAAGCTCACCAAGTGTATCTCAACTGGTAAAACCAAGCTCACCAAGTGTATCTCAACTGGGAAATTTCACACTTAAAAACATCAGGCTTTGCATTCAATACAACAGGTCAGAGCCATCTACTTGCTTGCCTGAGTCCAACCTGAGATGGTCTGGTGGGCAGTATTATGAAGCCAGCTATGGTTCTCTTTACTAGGACTGTCTAATTGAACTCCTGCAAGGCATCACTAGGCATGATAGACTGAGCCTGTTCTGGAAGCTGGGAAGAGGCATTCAGTGCATGCCATAGGCACAGGGGGCTGAGACTCAGATAAGAAGCTGGGAAATTTTTGCTACATGCCACAGGTACAGAGATGAGAGGAGGGAAAGGAGAACACCCATTGAGATGAATGGGGCAGTTCAGCTTCTCAGAGATAGTATTTCAAGGTGTAATCATCTCCATGGGGTATTTCTCACAGGCATGTTCTCATCTGAATGAGATGAATAAGCCAGTTTACACAGTTTGCAGAGGTGTGTGCAGAGCCCCTTCTCACTCCATCTCCCCAATATGGGATGGAGACTCTGGGGCTACCCTCCTCCTCCCGCCCTTGTACCTCCAGCTCATACATGTGCTACTTACAACCCAAGACTTTTCCAGCCCTACTAAGAGCATGAAGGGGACACAACGAAACATGACCTAATTACCTCTAACAAAATCTATTATTTTCCACATTGTGTTCAACTCAGTCCTACTAAATTTTTAACAAATCTATCATAATAGCAAACCATTGTTTTCTGACTAAATTTATAATTGCAGCAAAGCATTTCAACTTTCTACAGCAGGTAAAATATATTTAACATATTTGTATTTTTAAGAAGTGAAGAAAACATTTAACGAACCAAAGTCTGACACATATGCTCCTATTACAGCTTTTAATTGAGAAATGTCTGTATTCAGTTAAAAAAGCCTACATCATTTGGCACTAATTCTACAGAGAGGCACATGCCCTTTGCAGATCATAAACTTCAACAGTTTTGGCAGTGTTTCAGATCTCTATTAATTGACTTGTTTCAAAGTGAGAGAGTTCTGGAAGGATAGATTTATATAAAAACCAACTGAAGCATAATGAAGAGCAAATTTATTAGAACAAACATTTAAGACATCCGTTTTAATGCTAAAACACTGATATTTTATATTAAAATTCATACTTTTACGAAAAATAGATATTCAAGTACTTCCGAAATTTAAAAAAATGGAAGTTCACATAACTCATTTAATTTCCTTCAGATGTGCTTACAGAAGATTTTAAAAGTGAGATTCTTCTACAAAGTAAAGGAGTAGAAGCCATTAACATTATGATAAAAAACTGCATAAAAATAAAAATAAACTAACTCTTAAAAGAATGCTGTGTATTTACGACAAATCAAAACTTCTTCAGGAATTTCCCCATACATTTACTTTATTCTTATTCAGTTACTAAGACCATATAATCAAAACTGTGTCATAGAAAAAAGTTATCTACATGAGCAGTCTTTAAACTTACTGAATTTAGGTCTTGTACTGCATTATTTATAATATAATATAATATAATATAATATAATATAATATAATATTCAATCAAGTTTTGTGGTTATAGCAGAGATGTGACTAACATGGCACTTTTGTACTGTACATTTTTGCTTAAACACAATAAGCAAATAACTACAGTTAGTTTTCTGACCATGAACACATACTGACACTTAAAAATCATGAAAGTTGCCAAACCAAAGGACTGAAACATAGACAAACCTAAGATGGATGGTTAGATTCTCTTACAAGTTTTTTTAACAATGTGTTAATATAAATTTCGCACATTAGCTATAGTCTGTTGTTCATTGCACTGACAAAGGCCATTAATTAATACTTGTAAAATAAAGCACTTTCATATAGCTTTAATGTTAGCAACGTATTTACTATGAAAGGGAGAAGGATACTTCCATATGCATAGGGTATTCTTGGACAACCACTTTGACAAAACTATATACATGACTTCCTTTCCCTCCACAGGTTAACAAATAACTCAGGATCAGCATAAAATTATGGCTTGGACAGGCAAAACTTCCACTATTTTCCCTATACTGCTCTACATCCCCCACATTGTGCCACTACTCTTTCCTACAAACGAAAAGTAATCCAGCTAGCTTCACTGTAGCATGCAATGAAAGCAGACTCTGCTTAAAACAAGCTATTCCGCCACATCTTAGACCAACTATACAAAACAAGTCAAGAGCCTAGTTTTAGCTAGGAGTCAAAGATGGTTGAGATCCCATTTTGACACACACAGCTAGGCCAGCTGTAATTATGGATATACATTTAAAGTTCTGCCCATCAAATGTGTGTGTTGTTTAGGTTAATTTTTGTATGTATCTTCTAACTAGGACAGAAATTAAAAGCTTCCCAACTTACTGTTCATGGAAATCCAGCATCGGTGGTTCAAACCGGATAGGTCTGCAATTCCCCCGATACAGAGATACACTGCGGAAAAAAAATAAGGCTCTGTAACAGAAGTAGTGACAACAAATACATTTTCTCTCCACACATCTCAATTCCTCCTTTCCTATCACGTAATTTCTGGAGGCTAGTATTGTTATAATTACTTTAGATGAAAGAAGAATTTAACAAATTTGTCCAACCAGTGACGTTTGCATTGCATTTACTCAAGTTGTTACTGTGCAGTGCTTTAGTACATACGTTTATGAATAAACTCACTGGATGGTTTTAAGTGAACAGATCTGAAAATTATGTTGAATGCATTCTATCAAATGCAGAGACAAACAGGATTATGTTATGTTAAGACTATACATCTTAAATGGGTACAGTTTAAGCTAACATTTTAATTTTTCCCTCCGCAATTATATCCATTCCAATACAAACAAAATACCAAGACGAAACATTAGGGAAACACATCAGTGTCCAAACACATATGTCCATTCGGACATATGACAATATTTCATGCACATATGTTTGGTCTCTTACAGACCCATATCCACACATTACAAAGAGGAACAAGAAGGAAGAATAATTAATTTCAAACTGAAATTGAACTTCATTTGCTGAACCCAAAATATTTTACTTCTCTTTGAATGAAATAGATGTGATTGAATTGGAGCTGCTCTGTAATTTATGAATACTGTATGCTAACCAGGTCATTGCTTTAGTGTACAACTATATTGGTTTAGTTTAAAAGGGATCTGTAAGAAAAACAAGCAGGAAGGGGGAAAATGGCTCAAAATAAGCCACTTCTCAACAAAACTGGAAAAGGCTTGGGAACCAGAATATCAAGAGAACTGTGGCAGGTTTTAAAGAAAGAATCCTCTCAAGGGAAGAAGGGCGTTGTTCCGAGGAACTACACAGAGACTGACAGTTCCTGGGGGTGTCTGAAGAAGTTAGCACTGACTAGATAACGAATGGAATGCTGACCATATTATACTCTTCAGCCACTAGGTGGCATTGTGTATAACAGTAGAACCTCAGAGTGAAAACACCTTGGGAATGGAGGTATTCGTAACTCTGAAGTGTTTAACTCTAAACAAAACATTATAGCTGTTCTTTCAAAAGTTTACAACTGAACCTAATACAGCTTTGAAACTTTACTATGCAGAAGAAAAATGCTGCTTTTAACCATCTTAATTTAAATGAAACAAGCACAGAAAGTTTCCTTATCTTGTCAAAAATTTTTAACCCCCCCCCTTTTTTAAGCCGTTTATGTTTAACACAGTACTGTACAGTATTTTCTTTTCTTTTTTGGGGGGTGGGGGTGTCTCTGCTGCCTGATGGCATATTTCCAGTTCCAAATTAGGTGTGGGTTGACTGGTCAGTTAGTAACTCTGGTGTTCATAACTCCGAGGTTCTACTGTATCTTAACTTTAGCTAACCTCAGCCCTACTCTAAAGGATCTTATGGAAGACATCTCTGGTGTATCTCTGAGGGGAAGCTCTGTAGTCAGGCTTTATCCTGATACAGAAACCTGACTTGCTAGCAACAGCCCTGCAACCTACCATTTACAAAGAATAGGTGACAATGACCATCAGAGGATAGTAAGCCTTTAGGTAAGATAGGCATGTGTAAAGACTTGCTTTAAAATTCTCTCTAAATGCTGTGTTTCTACTGTTAAACAACGCTTTGGTTTTAAGAAGGCTGTTTTGTCACAATACCCCTGATCACAGACTCACAAAGGGAAGCGCCACAGGTGCCAAACTCTGTCGCTCCTGCTGGGCAAGCACAGTTGATGCACAGGGTATGTCTACACTGCAATTAAACACTCATGGCTGGCCTGTGGTCAATTGACTTGGGTTCCCTGGGCTTGCACAATGGGGCTAACTGCGGTGCAGATGTATGGGCTTGGGCTGGCGCCTGGGCTCAGTGTCCCAGAATCCAGGCTCCAGACTGAGCCTGAATGTCTACACCACAATTAGACAGCCCCATAGTGCGAGTCCGAGTCAGCAGACATGGGCCAGCCAGGAGTGTTTAATTGCAGTGTAGACATACCCCCAGGATACTGTAACACAGGGCCTGGTCTATGAATGGGAAAATTGTGGATTTGTATCCTGAGATAGGTAAAGATCCCTGACATCTGAGGGACTGCAATGAGAGAGACCAGAAAAGGGACAGTAATGCAACTAGCCCTGTAATTGTGACAATGGGATTTGAAAAGAAATTATGCACATAATGTGAACCTAAATCTCTCCCATTGTACTTCAAAGAAAAGCTAAATATTGATCAAATTTAAGGACATACGTCCACATTCCAATCACAGTGCAGTTGGGGAATCAATTACAAAATTAAAATACCAGACAGAATTTTAACTGTATTTTAGAACCAGATTAAAGCCTTGACCATGACCAATCCAGTAATATGTTTGCAAAACCAATCAAGTCTTAGCAATATGAACCCTCAGCAAAGATCTAACAGCTCAGTGCTGAAGTGAGAACTGCCCATGTGAAAAATTAGCGAGGCTCTACTGTGTAACTAAGCCACTTACCAGTGGTCAGACTGACAGAGTGGTTGTGCATATTCATAGCTATATTCACACAATATAGTTTCAAAACAGTTATTTGTGAAAGGTGGGCACTATCTCAATGCAAATTCCTCAACATCAAAATATAAAACCTTCTTTGGACCCATATTCTTTTCTCTATTTACTGCTTCCACTCCAACTGTGCTATTTTAAACTGTATAACAAATTTGTTCCAAAGGAGACAAGCTTGTGCCTTTCTGCAACTACTCTCCTCCGTGGATTTTTAAATAGTTTTGAATGGTACTCTAAAGCAATCTTTTTGGTATACTATAGTTTGGAACTAATGGCGCACTTAGGGATAACTCAATACCTGGTCGGGAGGTCATGGCTTGGGGCGGGGCTGAAGCAGAACATTCCTCTGTGCTCCCCTGGTTTGGGGACCTCTGGGTTACACTTTGATCACTTTTTGAACGTTTTCTTCACAACCATAATGGCTAGAGACTTTTAAATAAAAAGACAAAATTCTGGAGAACAAGATGGCAGAAACCACAAAAAGCAACGTGGTCACATTCGGTGATACTCTGCCTAATTTGAGTCGTAGCCCTCTATGCTGTTAGAGGAGCTTTAAACATTTTAAAATAAATTTCCTTTTGCCAATTATCTTTTCTGAATCCTAATTTTCCCCCATGTGTGAATTCTAAGGCATCTGGAGTCAGGGCCTATTTTTCTTCAGTTCCAGAATGGTATAAACAAATAGGAATTAATGGAGACAATTCATAGTAGAGTAACAAAGGTGACTAGGACCCTAAAGGGACAGATTTATGAGGAAAGAAATTACGGTAATACAGTTTGGTTAAACAAAGAAAAGTGAAAAAGGCATATAATGGTCAACATCTGTAGGGTTAAATTCCAATGGTTTACCTCAGTATCTTAATTTCATTATTCTTAGTTATAGTTTAAGAGAGTATCAGGAAAAACGTCTAACCAGTAAAGTCCATGACTGTGGTATAGTCTTTCAGTAGAAGGAGTTGAAGTACTATTTCTTGTACAGT
The DNA here is from genome assembly GCF_016161935.1 of Mauremys reevesii. Lineage (NCBI taxonomy): Eukaryota > Metazoa > Chordata > Testudines > Geoemydidae > Mauremys > Mauremys reevesii. The sequence continues at coordinate 122,956,271 of NC_052623.1, forward strand.
GTTTATAACTAGACTGAACAGGAGTCTAAGAAAATATACAACAGGAACCAAAATCTACATTGGCATGAAGAATGTACTACATGTCCCAGTAGATTTTCTCCCTCTAATTTTTTAGATGAAATAGGCTCTGAGACTGACTGGATCTACCTATTTATCCACCCAAATTATTTCTTACGCAATGGTAAGAACCTTAAAGAAGCCAGCTGTTTAAGTATTTTATTAGAACTATATAGACATCAGATTTATGCTGGAGTTTGCCCACCAAAACAAGGGATTTATTACTAGGGGGTCTATTTTAACTCTAAGGTAAAATGAAAGTTGAACTCAAAAGAAAGAGTGGCTTTAGAGATTCATTTAAAAGGAAATGTGACTGACCTCTGCAGATATTCACAATTCTCACAGGGTTAACAGCTATTGGGAAGGCCATCTTGCAAGGCAAGTATTTTAATACCCATAGTTTAAGTTGTTGAATAGTAGAGTTTTCAGAGAACCTTCTAAAAATGTCAGGATCAAAGAGTGCTTTTTTCGCCTCTCACAATTCTTGACTTTCCTATAACTGTTAAGAATATCAGAACTAGGAAGCAGACATTTATTCTGGGACACTCCACATTATTGTGGAATGCGACTTTTTTGGACTCCTATATTCTTGGACCCTGGCCCCCTGCCTGCATGGAAAAAACATTTCAAGGCTTCTGACAGTGGGAACGAGGCTCACTCTGTGGTTATATAGTCCCCCAAAAGTGACTAAAAATGGTAGTGAGGTTCCATGTTTATTTCTCTCAATGTCTTCAACAGTAAGTCAATTCAAAAGTATTTTTTAATTGCCAGCCCTGCAAGCAATTTGAGGTCTAAAAAATAAAAGTCAAGCTATTATTTTGGTTTAGGAGTGAACATTAATATAGATGCTGCAGCTGACACATAGTTAATTCTGTTGATGGTACAAACCAAAAAGTAATTCAGCTAACTCTTCTTCTGCTTCTCAGCTCTGAAGTGTTTGCAGGAATAAAAGGTAGTAGGAGTTATTTGTCACTGAAGCAAACCTATGACTCTCATACATGCAGAAAACCGATTTGTTCAGAAGGTGTTTTTTCTTTGTAGCCAATAGATCAGTGGTGCCAAAACCTTTCCTGTCACGCCCCCTTTACCAGTAATGGAATCTGTCCACACGCCCCTTCCAGTACTGCACAGTTGGCCCAGCCGAGGAGCATGGGTGAAGGTGGAAGGTAATTATCACCACTGAAATCTGAGCAGGACCTTTTCATGGGCTATTCCAGTGCAACTGTTATGGTCTTTGGACCCTATAAAACTAGGAGCTGGAGTAGGGCTACCTACCTGACTCAGATGAGATTGCTACCTACTGAGTCACTAATGTCTTTCTGCAGCACCTACATGTATTCCTTGAAGGTCTACAACTAAGTACTGTCCCAGCCCTACCCTGCTTAGCTTGTGAGATCTAATAAGCTTACAGCCCAAGGTGGGATGGCTACAGGCCAATTTAAACACAGTAGGCAAGCAGCCAAACTTTTCTAAACCAGGTAAGTCTCTTCATCTTCCTTATTTTTAAATTGACATTTGTTATGTTTTTAAATGTGAAAATGTAGAACGGGGCATCTGCTAATCAGACTCGTCACTGAACAGGCAACATTAGCAGTTACTATGCATGCATACTGCCATGTAAGGATCTTCTGGAACAGAAATTTGAGATATTTTACATTGATTTGATTCCATGCTAACACTTCTGAATTGCACCAAATGCAATATTTTGGCAACAACTTATTAATAATCATGCTTCAGTGGCATCTAGAACACTATCTCCCAAAGACCGCAACAAGAAAGTCTACTTTTAACTCAGTAATAAAATGAAATTTCGTTATTTATAAACCAATATCAACCATATTGGGGTGTTTTTGAAAACCTAATATGCTAGAACATGAGACGAACACAAAAATATCATGCTTACATTTACAATGAATTCTACTCTAATCATGCTTAAGGGATTTAACAAAAAAAAGTTTTTTTTACTACACTACGGAAACGATCAATTAAGTTTGGTTCTGTTTAGGAGACAGATATACAACTGAGTCCTAACATCAGGTGTATTCAGCTGTATAAAAGAAACTTCTCCAAGCAGACTAATTTGGGCATACAGATGCGAGGTACAATTTAAGTCACTGTGACAATTTGGAGAATCTGCTTATGTAAAAATATATGAATTCAGACTGATGTTGTGAAACTGCTGTATCATTTCATGCCTCAGTGTATGGTGTATCAGCTATGTTCTGTCAAACCTGTGTCACCCATTTCCCAGATCAGAGACAATGGAAAGTCATTACCCTTAACTTTACCCTTAACTCTGGCTACTAAACAACGTGTATACTAAGGAGGATTGCTTGAACTGGGAAACCAGTTCAACCAAGTTGGAGAAATCTCCGAACAGGACAACAAAAAACCAAAGTGTTGATGCTAGCCTTTAAAATCATACAGACTGAGCAGATCAGGGGAAAACAAGAGAGACACAAGAAGCTTGGGCAGGAAAGAGGATCAGAGAGTCATGCTTCCACAGCAGAGGGGTCTTGTTTAACTGAAGGACCAGCCAAGGAAGAAGAAAGGAAGCCAGGTGCAAAGGAGAGAGAGAGAGAGAGAGAGAGACTGAGTGCAGATGGCGGGATTCTGGATTCCACTGGGGACACTGATTTAGCCCAAAGAATCTCAAGAGTGCTGAGGAGGGGAAGTGCAGGTAGGTGTTCTGTTTTGTCTATATCTGTGCATTTCTTCAGTACAGATGAAGATTTTAAGCATAAAACTTCTTAGAAGAATTTTATATTTTACATAGACTTTCTACTAACTACTGGAAAACTAAAGGAACAAGCACAAAACATCCACATTAGCAATTTAGGACCTCACTTTCTTCTCATTTTAAAGGATAAGTAAAATGTAAAATATCTGATTTAAATTTTTTAAATGTCGATTAAAAATTGATTTAAAAATAATTGTTATTCCACTCTGATCTGATAGGACAGACAGAGCCCAAATTTTTGGTACTTATATTTCACTGATCTACTTGCATGCAGGGAAGTGACAGATGGGAGAAATACTTGAATTTATGCAGTTTCTTACAGAATACAAGTGCCTAAATGCTGCAATACATCAATGAGAGATTTTTTTTCTTCTACTGATTTCAAAGCACAGTTACAAAAATGTAACAAAAGTTATAAAAATGTGTGTCCTTTTAGAGGTGTCTACACAAGGGAACAAGTTTAGTTATACACTCTGTTGTAAACTGATTGTTTGCTTAGTCTCACAGAATAGGCAAATAGTCCACAAGTAGTTTATTAGATAATAATCAGCTGGTCTAACTGGCTAGATACACGTTTTTCAATTCTTGGATTTCTGCCTGTAAAGTTAGGGATTCTATTTGCAAGGGCATATTGAGGACATTTAACTTCACTTTTAATTAAAAACAAGCTGGTGATAATTAGCAATATTTTATCATATTAGCATTGATTTTTCCAATTTTATTGTAATTGCTGGACATGGCTAAAGAAAAGGCTAGCTTCTAATTATATTTGTATATGGAGTGCCAACAATGTTCTCATGCATTATACAAAAAAATTACATAATCCCTGCCCCAAGGAGTTTGCAGTCTAGTTCAGACAATATACTAGGTAACTCTACAAGCTTCAGTTTGCACACAAGTCTTGCAAGGTCTTGCAGAAGGAATGTAAAGATTTGAAGGAGAAGTTGATTATCTGGAACATAGATGAGAGAGAAACTATTCTAACCATTAGGGACAGCACAGAAGAAGATGCAAAGAAAAACTGTGGGAGGATATTGGAAGGTTGAGAGGAACATAGATGAGAGAGAGAGAGAGAGAGAGAGAGAGAGGAGAAGGAGGAGGAGGAGGAAGAGGAGCAGCAGCCATCCAAGGCCTGGAAGGATTAGAACAGAAGACAATTTGTTGCAGATGACAATAAGAAAGCAGAAGAGGTATTCAAAGAGGAAGCATCAAGAAAGGTAGTCTAATATTTTATGTGGGAAGACAGGCTAAAAATAAAGTTTCATACAGCAGGTTTTAATTAAAAAGCAAAATTTTGATAAAGATACCACCATCAAAACCACTGCAAAGCAGCTGCCTCAACACCATCCTCACTGGTGCAGTTCCTCACTGGTGCAGTATGCTGCCCCCTGCACAAGCTATTGTAGTACAGGCTCACTAAATTCATATTGCTACCATGTGTATCATCATAATGCCCAGAGTCAAAATCGAGATCAGGGTGGCATAAAAACTCATTTAGTGAGTCCATGCTTTAGAATCATAGGATATCAGGGTTGGAAGGGATCTCTGGAGGTCATCTAGTCCAACTCCTTGCTCAAAGCAAGACCAATCCCCAACTAAATCATCCCAGCCAGGGCTTTGTCAAGCCTGACCTTAAAAACCTCTAAGGAAGGAGATTCAACCACCTCCCTAAGTAACCCATTCCAGTAATTCACCACCCTCCAAGGAAAAACTTTTTCCTAATATCCAATCTAAACCTCCTCCACTGCAATTTGAGACCATTACTCCTTGTTTTGTCATCAGCTACCACTGAACACAGTCTAGATCCATCCTCTTTGGAACCCCCTTTCAAGTAGTTGAAAGCAGCTATCAAATCTCCCCTCATTCTTCTCTTCTGCAGACTAAATAATCCCAGTCCCCTCAGCCTCTCCTCATAAATCATGTGCTCCAGCCCCCTAATCATTTTTGTTGCCCTCCGCTGGACTCTCCAATTTTTCCACATCCTTCTTGTAGTGTGGAGCCCAAAACTGGACACAGTACTCCAGATGAGGCCTCACCAATGCCGAATAGAGGGGAATGATCACATCCCTCGATCTGCAGGCAATGCTCCTACTTATATAGCCCAAAATGATGTTAGCCTTCTTGGCAACAAGGGCACACTGTTGACTCATATCCAGCTTTTGTCCCCTGTAACCCCTAGGTCCTTTTCTGAAGAACTGCTGCCTAACCACTCGGTCCCTAGTCTGTAGCAGTGCACGGGATTCTTCTGTCTTAAGTGCAGGACTCTGCACTTGTCCTTGTTGAACCTCAGATTTATTTTGGCCCAATCCTCTAATTTGTCTGGGTCCTTCTGTATCCTATCCTTACCATCCAGCGTATCTACCACTCCTCCCAGTTTAGTGTCATGTGCAAACTTGCTGAGGGTGCAATCCACGCCATCCTTCAGATCATTAATGAAGATATTGAACAAAACTGGCCCCAGGACTGACCCTTGAGGCACTCCACTTGATACCGGCTGCCAACTAGACATGGAGCCATTGATCACTACTCGTTGAGCTCAACGATCTAGCCAGCTTTCTATCCACCTTATAGTCCATTCACCCAGCCCATGCTTCTTTAACTTGCTGGCAAGAATATTGTGGGAGACCGTATCAAAAGCTTTGCTAAAGTCAAGGAATAACATGTCAACTGCTTCCCCCTTATCCATAGAGACAGTTGTCTCATCATAGAAGGCAATTAGGTTAGTCAGGCATGACTTGCCCTTGGTGAATCCATGCTGACTGCTCCTGATCATTTCTCTCTCCTCGGAGTGCTTCAGAATTGATTCCTTGAGGACCTGCTCCATGATTTTTCCAGGAACTTAGGTGAGGCTGACTGGTCTGTAGTTCCCCAGATCCTCCTCCTTCCCTTTTTTAAAGATGGGCACTACATTAGCCTTTTTTCAGTCATCCAGGACCTCCCCTGATTGCCATGAGTGTTCAAAGATAACGGCCAATGCTGCTGCAATCACATCCGCTAACTCCTTTTGCACTCTCGGATGCAGCACATCCAGTCCCATGGACTTGTGCTCGTCCAGCTTTTCTAAATAGCCATGAACTACTACTTTCCCCACAGAGGGCTGGTCACCCCCTCCCCATACTGTGCGGCCCAGTGCAGTAGTCTGGGAGCTGACCTTGTTTGTGAAGATGGGGGCAAAAAAATCATTGAGTACATTAGCTTTTTCCACATCCTCTGTCACTAGGTTGCCTCCACCATTCAGTAAGGGACCCACACTTTCCCTGACCACCTTCTTGTTGTTAACATATCTGAAGAAACCCTTCTTGTTACTCTTAACATCCCTTTCTAGCTGCAACTCCAAGTGTGATTTGGCCTTCCTGATTTCACTCCTGCATGTCTGAGCAATATTTTTATACTCCTCCCTGGTCATTTGTCTAATCTTCCACTTCTTGTAAGCTTCTTTTTTGCGGGATTTCACTGTTAAGCCAAGCTGGCCACCTGCCATATTTACTATTCTTTCTACACATAGGAATGGTTTGTTTCTGCAACCTCAATAAGGATTCTTTAAAATACAGCCTGCTCTCCTGGACTCCTTTCCCCCTCATGTTATTCTCCCAGGGGATCCTGCCCATCAGTTCCCTGAGGGAGTCAAAGTCTGCTTTTCTGAAGTCCAGGGTCTGTATTCTGCTGCTCTCCTTTCTTCCTTGTGTCAGGATCCTGAACTCGACCATCTCATGGCCACTGCCTCCCAGGTTCCCATCCACTTTTCCTTCCCCTACTCATTCTTCTGTTTGTGAGCAGCAGGTCAAGAAGAACTCTGCCCCTAGTTGGTTCCTCCAGCACTTGCACCAGGAAATTGTCCTTGTTTCAGTTCACAAGGTAAATATAAAATGTGCATGCCTAACATCAAGTTTTAATTTAGTTTCACTTAGCCAACAAGTGAAACTATTTTGCTTCTAATTCTCTCTTACAATATTATCAAGATGGATGCTATGAATTAAGCTAGTATTTGAGTTTAGTTTAATCTTAAGTGATAATATAAGAACACTAGAATGGTCATACTGGGCCAGACCAATTGTCCATCTATCCCACTATCCTGTCTTCTGACAGTAGCCAATGCCAGATGCTTCAAAGGGAATGAACAAAACAGAGCAATAATAGAATAATCCATCCCTTGTTGTCCAGTCCCAGCACCTCGCAGTCAGAGGTTTAGGGACACCCAGAGCATGGGGTTGTGTCCCTGACAATCTTGGCAAATAGACTTGAGGAACCTATTCTTCATGCTCCTATCTTGTTGCCAGGGGATGTTTGGAAGGCCAAAACAAGAAAGGGGTTCAAAAAAGATTTAGATAAGTTCATGGAAGACACACTCACCAATGGCTATTAGTTAACATGGTCAGGGATGCAACCCCATGCTCTGGGATGCAACCCCATGATCTGGGTTTTCCTACCCTTTGATTGCCAGAAGCTGGGTGTGGATGACAGGGAATGGATCACTTGATTACCTGTTCTGTTCATCCCTCTGAAGAGCCTGGAATTGGCCACTGTCGGAAGACAGGATACTGGGCTGACCCAAGATAGCCATTCTTATGTTGTTTCTTTTTTTAATTCAGTTATATTTTTGGCCTTCACAACATCCTCTGGCAAAAAGTTCCAAGGGTTTACTGTTTGTTGTGTGAAGTAGTACTTCCTTTTGTTTGTTTTAAACCTGCTGCCTATTAATTTCATTTGGTGACCCCATGTTCTTGTGTTATGAGAAGGAGTAAATAACACTTCCTTATTCACTTTCTGCACACCATTATGTTATAGACTTCTATCATACTCCCCCGTCCTCATCTCTTTTCTAAGCTGAAAAGTCCTAGTCTTTTTAATCTCTTCTCAGAGGGAAGCTGTTCCACATGCCTAATCATTTTTGTTGCCCTTCTCTGTACCTTTTCCAATTCTAATAACTTTTTTAGATGGGGCAACAAAAATAGCATGCCATATTCAAGGTGTGGGCATACCAGTGATTTATATACTGGCATTATATTTATTGCCTTATTATCTATCCCTTTTCTAATGTTTCCTAACATTGTCTCTGGAGCCTTCTTTTAAACATTGACATCACATGACCTCCAGTCAGCTGGTACAGCAGCTGATTCAAGTGATAGGTTATATACCACATTAGTAGTTCTGTAATTTCATATCCGAGTTCCTTCAGAACTCTTGGTGAATACATACCATCTGGTCCCAGTGACTTATTACTCTTTAATTCATTGATCTGTTCCAAAATCTCCTCTACTGAGACATTGATATGGGACAGTTCCATTCTTTTTAGGTCACAAATCTGAGGATCAGGTGTGGGGATCTCTCTCACATCCTCTGCAGTGAAGGCTGATGCAAAGACTTAATTTAGCTTCTCTGCAATGGCCTTATCTTCCTTGAGTGCTCCTTTAGCACCTCCCTGCTATTGATGTATGAAATTTTTGTTTGCTGTTAAATGTCTTTTACTAGTTGCTCTTTAAATTCTTTTTTGGCCTGCCTAACTCTACTTTTACATTTGACTTGCCACAGCTGACACTCCTTCCTATTTTCCTCACTAGGATTTTATTTCCAATTTTTAAACTATGTCTTTTTGTCTTTAACGGCCTCCACCACTCTGTTGTTTAGCCTATCCCCCAAAAACTCTTCCGCCCGCACCCACAAACAGGCATTTTTAAATATTTGTTTACCCAAATATGAAATGTTTTCACACTACTCATGGGGTCTATATCACAAGCTTTTCATCAGTGTCAAATCAGAAAGCAGCAGAAAACTGATGGTAAGTGATGCACAAAGCAAGATAAATGTTTTGAAATAAAATGGAGGACATTACTTCTCATTTGCTGAGATTTTCAAAATTGGATGCCTAAAGAGACTCCTAAGTCCATAACCGGGCACCTAAATAGATGGTCCAATGGGAGATGCCACATAGCTTGTTTGAAAAAAATCGGTTTACGCAGGTGCCTAAGTTTAGGCATACAACACTGAAAATCATCCAATCCTTAGAAGTCTAACCCAACGCTTATAAGTTACATTTTAGATCTCAAATTAGTTTCACACTCTATATTACAACTATACAACTGTACTTATCACATTCTATTATATACTTACTTTGAAAGACTATGCATTTCAGAATACTTAATAACCACCTCTTCCTTGTAACCAGTTCTGGCATATCCGCTTTCCTTCCATTCACGTCTCAAATTATGTCTCAGAATGTAGTATAGGCAGGTATTTTAGGTTTATACATGGGATTTTGCAAGTATTCATAGAGAATGTATTAAGTCATTACTAAGAAATTTAACACATTTGCCACTCCAAATCTGGCCAAGTAACACTACAAATGCAGAATGAGAGTCTCACCAAGCTTTCCACTTTTAAACCTTGGCATTCTATTCCCCAAAGCCTCTTCTCAACTTTAACTTAGCCAAATACTATTTATTTTAATTCATTTGATGGCTTGGTTGCCCCAACTTCTTATAATTTCAGGAGATAGCCTAAAAACAATTGCAAGCAGAGGTGTAATGTTTATAAAAAGTAAAAATGATTCCTTATGATTCTTAAATTCTAGAAAACTATGAGCATTAGGTTGCCCCGTTTTTTTTTTTAAACTTTCAAATCTTTTATAGCATCGTGCCAGAATTTTTGCCACTGTAGTGTGAGCAACATCTTCCCAATATCTCTTTAGTCATATCTTATTCAATAAGAATTGGTCTAGGAAAATAGATGCTTCACATTTATCTTAACTGCAACATATTATGTTTGCAACTTTCTGCCCACATTATGTGCGATGTTCTACACTTTCAACTAAGTGCCGCTGAGGTTTCATGCAAAGCAAGTTATTTTCTCACTTTAAGTTCACTTTCAATAAAGGTTTGTCTCTTCCTGTTAACAGACAAGTCTGTTCCTCATAATAAACACAAGTGGGTAACAACTTTGACGTGTATGAGAACTCACCCCATGTGGGTGACTGCAACAGCCTAAATCTTTAAAACCGAAGGGCTCCACACTTCAATAAGATATGATAATTAAGAGGGTTGCACACTTTGTTGCTTCTGTAGGCTGAGCGCACTGCACACATCTGGGGCTACTTACGTCCCTCCACTCCCCCTTCAAATTCCCTGCCTGCCGCCCTCCTATCCCATTCAATTTTAGGAATGCTTGCAACCTTACACGCACACACACACACACCCCCGCAGAAGCTGTGTCCCCCATTCCCCACTCTGCCCATCCAAGGAGCTCTGTATACCTCCCATTACCCTTTCCCCCATGCCAGGGGATAAGCCCCTTCATTTTCCCATTCCCTTCCCTCATACCAGGGTCCTTCATTTTCCCCAATGGCAAGCCATAGGTGCTGTTATGCTGGAAGGTGTTCAGGCAGGGCGGTAGCTAAAGGCTGTGCCAGGAGGGCCCCCCCACAGTTGTTGCTCCTTGAGGGCTCTGCCAGAACTAGGTCCCTCCACCAGGGTGATTCTTACCGGCTCTACGAGCAGTCAAAAGGGGCCGGGAGCTGAGAAGGAAGAGGAAACAGGGGAGCGCTGCGGCTGCGCCCTCCATAGCACCAGTCAGAGTAGCAGCCAGGCTTTGGCTTCCCACCTCAGACCTGGCCAGGGGGTGGGACTTTGGGGGCAGGGTGAATGTGTGCAGCTGCCCCCAGGACTGCCCCACTCTGGTTAAGGCACTGCGGGGGGGGGGGAACTCTCCCCGTGCTCTTCTCCTTCTCTGCCCATGGGTTAGAGGCTTCTGCTCCACAGAACCACAGAGGTGGAAAGCTACTTTCTTGTCTTTTTCCTTTTAAATTTAAATAGAGTGTAAAAGGGTTTGATTTTTCTGCTCAGGCTTCTCCATCCAATTTATGCAGAATATACTACTTCCATAAACAGAATTCATTCAACTGCCCTTAGGGTCTTATTTCAGAATAGGGGCATCCTTCAGTCATGACCAAGGCCCTTTGTATAAGTGATTACACAGATACATAAAACAAGTTATCATGCAATTGTCCTTTCTTAATATGCCATACTTGTGCCCCAAATCCATTGTTTAAAAAAAACTTCTAGTTTATGGTCATGGAAATGATCTACAAAATGTGAATCAAAATTAATGAATCTAGGTTGTCTGGATTAGGATAAAGGCTTGTTTACACAGGTAATTTTTTTCAATATAACTTTAGGTAAACAGCTTAACTAATATAAACCCGCAGGCAGACCCTCTTATTCTGGTATCAGAGTGACTTTGATTTGACTTATGTTGCTTGGGAAGGTGTCTAGACAATCAAAAAATCCACTTACAGCAGAATAAAAGCATCTACAGTGGTATAAGTGGCAAAACTTCTCCATTTAAACAAGGACTACATTTATATAAACCTAGGTTAGACTTTTAATTGGACCATCTTAGCTAACCTGTAATTGCTTTTATAAGGTATAAAACTAAACTAGGTTTTACCACCACACCTTAAATCCTAGTCCAAACTAAACTTGAATTTAAACCCATGTTAAGAGTGTCCACACATAAGTGGCAATTGTTTAAACTGGTGCAACACTACACCTTTAGTTAAATCCATGGACCTACTGTGTTTAGACAATACCTATTCACTAACGCTGAAAGTCCCTATCACAGAGGTATTATGCTATCATTGGACCCAGGGAAAGCATTTGCTTCTGTATTAGTGTCTTGAATCCATGATGCAATTTGTGGCAAAGGCTGAAATACTCAGTGCAACTTTAGACTTGATAAAGATCTAGTCAACAGTGGAATGACCTTGAGACAGTTTTTTAAAAAGATGGCTGAATTTAATAAGCTGTGCAGCACTTTTTATAGATTTCTGTCAGGCCTTTTATTCAGCGTATTGAGCAAGTTTGTGGGATCTGATGAGGCATCGAGGCAATCCTCAGAAGACAGTGTCATTGATAAAAGAGCTCTACAAGAGAACAGAAAGCTGCATTGGAGTCCATGGCAGATACATGCCAGAGTTTCCTATCTGCATGGGAGTCTGGCAAGACTGCATTGTGCCACCATTGACAGGGTTGATGGCTGCACTTGAGAAGGCAGCTGTTGGTGGTGTTGAACCCAACACCATTCCACTTCAAGATTTTGAATACACTGTGGACAATGTCTCACTGACTCTGATTAATTCCTGCAGCTGATGGCTGACTGGGCAGGCAAGAAGCAACATGCATTGGTCTGGTTATTAATTAGGATAAAACTAAATTCCTGGTAATTACTATCAAACAGTCTCTAGCTCAATATTAATTTGTGTGGAACGAACACTGGGCAGCTGTCATATACTTGGACAAAATCATAGACAGTGCTGGAGGATGCTCAAAAGATGTGAACACACATGTGAGCAGTTGCTGATGTGTTTCAGGCCCTTCAGCAGCTTCGTGGGGACGGTGTGACATCAAGCTTGCTACAAAGCTACGGATCTATAGAACCACAGTTATACTAACTCTGTTCTATGACAGTGAAATGTGAGTGCTGAGGAAGGTTCAAGAACACTGGATTGACATTTTCCATTCTCATCATCTCCATCAACTACTTCATACCAAGCAGTACGACAAGATCAGACATCAGAATATTCAAAGCTGAACCCAGCAATCGTCTCCATCAGCACTGTTTCAGTTTCGGCTGCTTTCTTGTTATGGACATAGAATAAGAATGGGAGACCAATTAATTCTGAAATGTATGTACCAAGGAATGCTCCTACAAGCCAGCAATCACACGGGTGCCAAAAGCTTATGTGGCATGATAAGACTGCTACTGATGGACAAACTGAATATTATAAATATAACTGATCAATTTAAACACTTTGACAGATATCGATCTGGGGGGCACTTGATTTGCAAGGCGGCCACATCCATTTGAAATTTGCCATCATGATGATATTTCGCTGTTCATTTTAACAGAAATAGCAATGTAATATACTTCTCTATCCTTGTGTGATATAGTAGCAGACACTGGGACAGGGAAGTTGCTTATTGTGCTCAAGATTTGCTGAGTCTCCATCCATAGGTGACTGAAATCTAACCAGCAGATATGCAGACAGCTTTTGTGTTATGTCTGGGATATGAGTGCCAACATAAGTGGCTCCCTAAAAAGCTAGCCACCACACTTCTGGTGACTGTGAAGTATTTTGCACTTGTCTTTTGGTCTGAATTCAACAAGATGAAATTCAGTAATCTCTAATTTGTCACAGTCATTTTGAATTCTAATACTGTCTGCAATCCCTTCCAGTTTGGTGGTGGCATCCACAAATTTTATAAGTATGCTCTCCACTCTCTTATTCAAGTTATTAATGAAAATATTAACTAGTACTGGACGCAGGACTGAACCCTGCAGGACCCCACTAGATAAGCCCTCCCAGTTTGACAGCAAACCGTTGGTAACTACTTATTGAATACAATCTTTCAACCAGTTGTGCACTCACCTTACAGCAATTTTATCTAGACCACATTTCCTTAATTTGCTTATGAGAATGTCATGTGGACTGTGTCAAAAGCCTTACTTAAATAAGATATCACATCTACTGTTTCTCCCCTATCCACTAGTTCAGTAACCCTGTCAAAAAAGGAAGTTAGGTTGGTTTCACATGATTTGTTCTTGACAAATTCATTCTGGCTATTCTTTATAACTATTATCCTCTAGGTGCTTATAAATAGATTGTTTAATAATTTGTTCCAGTATCTTTCCAGGTATCAAAGTTAGGCTGATGAGGTCTATAATTCCCTGCGTCCTCTTTGCTCCCCTATGTATGAGCTACAGTCTGATGTCAAAGCTACAAATATCTGTATATGAGCTACTGACTAATGTCAAAGAACATTCTCACATGGAGCTTCGGGGACAGAACAAGCTTCACAGCCACAGCAAGAGAAAGTTTAGTTAACTACGCAAATGACCAAAATGTACAAACAAGAAGTCTCGCAGCACAAAAATTCTTACCACACAGCCGAAAAAGCTACAAAGTAAAAATGGTTAATTCAATAGACAAACTTTAAAACTACACAGACATTTCATATTGAGGATATTTATGTGGAATTACAAGGCCAGAATTTAAAGATCAGAAAAAGAAAGTTGCAATTCTGGTGACTAAAGTTTTTAAATTGTACACATCAGTCTTGCAAACTTACTGTACTCATCCACTTACTGGGGAAGATATGTTTTGTGGGCAATGGAGATCACTCCCCCGCCCCCTTTACCCCCAACACCATTGTAAAGGAAGTGCAGCACAAAGTGCAGCTCCCCCATGGAAAAAGACGAGGGTTGGAAAGACCTCCATGACACAACTCCGTCACCCTACAAAATTCTGAGTAAACAGAGTACCCAAGTACAGGTTGAAGCACAACCTATTGTTAAAGTTACAGAGTCCTCTTTCCGTGTCTAGTCAGCATTCCTGTTTAAGACAGCTGAAGGATAGAACAGCCAGCATATAAGCACACAGGTGCATGGTTACATGCACCCCAAGGCAAAAGGCCAGCAGATTCTGACATGATTACGATGCAATGCCAAACTCTGAAGTCAAAGCACTGCTAACATCTCTCTGCAATGTACCCATAGGCTATTATTGCTCAATTTACAGATAAAAATATTCCTTCAGAAAACAAACAAAAGGCACCATGCACTCCTAAAGAAAAAGACCCAATCTACAGATATGATTAACAGCAACACAGTATCACACTTTTAAAAAATGACTTGTATCTTCAAAAAAATAATTACCTTTCTCCCAACACACTCAATATGCACTGCTGTGGTTTGCTAGATAAAGAGAGCTTGTTTAAAATCTAATGTTCATTTATGTGACACTATCTAGATTTAAAATCTGTACAAGTGACACACCAAGACCCTAATCCTCAAGATCCAATGGGGAAGGTTGTTATGTGGGCAGAAGCCAAAAATGGCTTAAGGGCCAAACTGATCTGGGTTTTATGGGGCTGTTGTGAAGGTAAGGAATTGCTCTCCTGCCACACACACTACTCCAGGAAACTGGGAGACACTGACGTACAACCCAAGAAGCCCTCCCCTCTGTTAATATAGCTTTTGGACCCCTATGTGCTGCTGGAACAGATTAAAGGCACTGAAGATCTGGTCCTAAGGAATCTGAATATTAAGTGAAGATTCTAGACTTCACTGTATTCAGAACTTGTCTAATATGATCAAGAGTAAATTTCTCAAAAAAGTGTACCAGAATTGCTCCTTTAAATCAATATATCTATATAAACAAAAGTAAGCCTGATGCGCCAACATTAAGGGCTGACTTAACCCCCCCAAAATACATACATTTACATTTAAAGCGTCTACTCTGGATTTAAATCTGTTATGCCATTCTTCCTGGAATAGCAAAATAGGTCCATTACATGCATTGCATGCAATAAGCAGTACAGAGTGAGTCAAGGATATGCTGAAGCTTTAAGAGTATCCTTTAAATTTTGTTGCTTTAAAAATATTGTTTTTTAAAAAATCAGACAGTGCTAAATTTAGTTTTACACTTAGTTGCACTTTCATAATGATGGTTCTTACATGTACACAAACATTCAGTTATTTCTGAAGGTTGTGACTTGAATCACAAGAGTTTTCACTGACAATTGTAGCACTAAACTGATAGAATTTTGTGCATTAAGGATTCCATACTTAACAAATGGTTCACAAGATAACTGTTACTAAAACCATGACAGTGTAAGTGTCAGTCCACAAACTCCTGCTATGTTGCCATAGTAAAAACATACGGTACTAAAAGAAGCTAATGGCTTAGTTGAGTACATTTCTTAACACTGCATATGTAAAACATTACTACCACACATGCTCATTTAACAGTCTGAGGTAATATTACACAATAAGTGCCAAAAAAGGCTGCTCTCTGAACCCAGCGCTGAGAGTCTGAGTTAAGAAATCCTGAGTGGAGAAATCTTGAATCAACTTTTTCTATAAACAAAATATGAAGTTCTCTGACTGGCTGACAGTGGTTTTTGTGCTGTACTGCATTACCAGTTTACAGATGAGCTAAAGAAATGAGTAACTACTCCAGCCAGGATCAAGTGATTAGAATAGCAGCAATAGCATAGCATTAAATGAACAAACCTTTATTGTTAATGCAGTGGTAGTTTTTTTTTTTTTAAGTTTACTTTGAAAAACTCTTAATTGTTTACTAGGGTGGTGGAGAGAATGAGTTTGGACTATGACTATCTGCAAAACTTTGAAGAAAATTTTCAGTTTCGGTAAATCTAGTCAAATTTAGGGTCTGGATCTGGATACTGAATACCCTCAAATACCATTGTTTTCAATGGGAGTGAAAGCACCCATAACATCACAAGATTCTGGATTTTTGCCATTACACCTCTACTCCGATAACACGCTGCCCTCAGGAGCCAAAAAATCTTACCGCATTATATCAAACTTGCTTTGATCCGCCGGAGTGTGCAGCCCCCACCCTGAGCACTTCTTTACAGTGGTATATCCGAATTTATATTATATCAGGGAAGAGGTGTATCTCGGCCAAGGATGTTTTCTTCTGTGAACATTATATACAGAAACTGATGAAATATACATGAAACTTGTGTTTAAATCTGTTGCATCAGTTGTTTTCTGCATCATCAAATTATTAGATTGGAATGAAGAGAGATTTATGTTGTGCAGTGAGACAAGGTCAAAATAGATCTGTCTAATACAGTGGTTCTCTACCTTTTTGGGCTAAGGACCCATTTGTAAACGTTGATGGCCAGTTACGACCCAATAAATAACTTTAGTGCAAAAAACATCTAGCTTACTAAATATCTCTTAACCACAATATAGAACACACATGTTTATGTAATAAGTATTTAAGTGCACTGTGTGTACCACAGCAGCAAGCTCCTGAAGCTCTTGTCCCCTGGGGTTGGCTGGGCATGGCTCCTCGCTCCAGATGATGTGATGTTGCAGTGCTGCTCAGTTTTGGCTGGCTGGTCAGACCAAATCTGTGAGAACAGCACTGGTATCTGATGCATGGGATTGCATCATCATTCACTCAAATTTGGGGGGCTAGCCCCCCTTTCCCCAGCTGCCCCTCCAGCATGATGCTACCTCTGCCTACAGGAGCTGTGAAGCCAGTGCTCTAGGCAGAGGCAGCGCGCCGAGCTGCCTGATCATGCCTCTGCCTAGCAGATGAGCGAGGGGGATGTCGCCGCTTCCAGGGAGCCCCCCAGGTAAACGTCGCCCAGAGCCCACCTCATGCCCCAATCCTCTGCCCCTTCCCACATCTAAACTCTGCTGCTGCTGCTGGGGTGAGGCGCGAAGCCAGGTAGAGAGCCTACCGGCCCTGCCAACCCTCTCTCCCCACTGCAGGGTCGTGCGACACCCCCCCGCCCAAGTTTTAGTCATGGGTATTTTTAGTAAAAGTCATGGACAGGTTACCGGCTGTGAATTTTTGTTTACTGCCCGTGACCCATCTGTGACTTTTACTAAAAATACCCATGACTAAAACATAGCCTTAGTCATGATCGATGGGATGAGAAGCCTTGGTCTAATATAGATCCTTGGTAAAGAACTGCAAATTAAAGGGTTAAAGTGAAGCTATTTGATGGCTTTAACTTTACAGTACCAATGCAAATAATTGGCTTTTAAATTGAAATGCAGCATTCAAATCTGTGCCCTAATACTGCACGAAGGAGCAAGAAACGTTATTCAAATATACTTCCTTTTTTTTTGGCGTAACAATTTCTAAAAGAAAATAATGCTCATTATTGCAGCTCTCAATATAGTGTCTAAAACGTGTAAGAGGAAGCATCAAGCAAGAATTCTGGCTGTGTCAGAGTAAGAACATTTCTGCATGCTGCTGGTTTTTCTTGTAATGCTGTCCCTTTGCCCTAAGCATATTTACATTTACAAAGGAGGTCCTATTTAGTAATCAGACTTTCTATCTATTCATATCTAAAACATTTTGAAAGAACATTTTCAAATACGAAGTTAAACAGGACACTTAAGAGACACAAACAGTTAACTGAAATTTTCAAATCTGGATACTTGAATTTAGACACCTAAATCCATAGTTAGGTACCTAAGTGGTCAGAGCGCTAATATCTTCCACTGAAATCAAATAGGAGCTTTAGTCGCCAACCATTCAAAGTCACACCATTCAGGTGCCTAAATATAAATTAAGACGCAGTTTAAGCACTCAGGTTAGAAATAATAGGACAAAATTTGTGATCTATTAAAAAAAAAAAGACCAGCATACAACATGTCTCTGGTGGGAAGTCAGAAGCCAACAATTTTGGTTTGCTTTCTACTATAATCAAAAACAGTGCTTTGAAGCAAACCAAAAATTCTGCTACGAACGTGAATACTGGATTTGAATTTTCATTATTAAGGACAATTTACAACTTGCAATTTTCATGAGATGCGGACCTATTGGAAAGTTTGTGGAGCACTGTGTGAAAAGGAATCAGGATGGCTTCCTCAGTACTGCACACTAGTTAATGAATAGGGCTCCGTCTTTGTCACAGAGGTTGCAGAAGTCATGGACTCCATGACTTTCCACAACCTCCGTGACTTCTGCAGCGGCCAGCGCGACTGACCCCAGGACTGCCCAGGCAGCCAGCTGCACCAGCGGGTCTTGGAGCGGCCGGTCCCGTGGGCAGCCAGCTGCACCGGCCACTGTAGGTGCGGCCCCAACAGTCACAGGTACAGCTGGCTTCGGGACCACCTGAGCAGCGGTTCTGGGGGTGGCCAGAGCAGCCGCTGGCCCTCAGTAGCTGGTGGCGTCACCCCGCAGTGGCTCCCTGGGGCAACACTCCACCAGCATCAGTGCCCTCCCCCTACAAGGTTTAGTCAGGGGTATTTATAGTATAAGTCATGGACAGGTCATGGGCCATGAATTTTTGTTTATTGCCCATGACCTGTCCATTACTTTTATTAAAAATACCTGTGACTAAATCGTAGCCTTATTAAAGAATACTCAAGAGGCAAAAAATTGAGAAGAGGGGGTGCAAGGTCAAGACCAAAGTGCTTTGGCAGTGCTGCTTGAAGAACTTGTGCACCACCTGTCCACAACTGTGCCTTACGTCCTGTACTTCCAGTGCTTCTTAGAGGTTGCTTAAAAGGCATTAAAAACAGCATGCACACAAAAATTCATGCACCATTCTTTTCTTGCCATTATACCTAAGGATTTTTAGTAACATTTTTGTCACAATGGTTACCACATAGGCAGCCAGCACTATCAGAATTCACATGCTAAAAACTGCAGAATAGGCTATTGCTGATTCTTTATGTGGTAAACATTTTCAGAAACTTGCCATTAGTAATCAGCTCATTTGGTGACTTTAAGGCCCTTTTTAAAAATAAATAAATAAATACACATATATACAGACACACACACATATGGCAGAACAAATTCACAAAAGAATAAGAAAGTAGAATTCAAGTTGAAATTGACTGTGGATGCCTGTAATATCTATACATGATAGGCAGGCTATGTAGAAATGTCTTAATTCAGATTATTATTCTGTTTGTAGTACAAACACAGACCACTAAAAAGTTAGTTAATATTAATCTGTTTTATGCTTTTGCAGTTTAATTTCGGCCAGTTCCTACTGGTTTATGAATGCCTGTAATGTGATTCATACAGGTGTGGTTCCCAATAGCCAAACTCAAAACAATACAAAATGAGTTGTCTGCATGAGGAAAGAAACAATGCAGCTTTTTATCTTGCTGATTCTCTATATACAAATCTTTTAATCAAAGAACTGAAAGGAAGGTCAGTAACTTTTTCAAAACATTTTCATAACAAGAGAAACAAAGTTTAACCCATGCAATTAAAGCCAAATACATACTAACATCCCATTGCTAGGATCAGAAAAGGCAACTAATTATTTCTAAACACAATTTGAGGGAGCATTAAGTAGAGAAAGATATGTAGTTTACACAGAGAATCAAGATGGGGATTAAGATAAGGCAAGTGGACAGCTAAACAGTGGAATAAAATATGCACAGAGGGAAATGACCCATCTTCTTAACAAATTGGCATAAAGAAGTTAGCACCTGTCAGTATGGCACTGTAATGACCTCACCACACATTAAATTGTGGGGGCTGTTGTCTGGCTTGTCTGTTTAAGGGCTAGATAGCCAGAGAGTGACTTGCTGTGGCAGCTTCAGACCAAGTCAGCCTTGTTACACTGATCCATCCCTCCACCCCAGGGTAACCAGAAGAGAGGGGGAAATATTTAGGTCCACGGTGGTGCAGGAAAAGCCCTCTATTACTTGGACCAGGCAGCGCTGCAGAACAGTAGCACAGCAAACTGCTCTCTCATGGTGCCATGTGGTGGCACACCAGTGAGAACAGGGAAGTGGGGGGAAGAGCCCGGCCACTTCTAGCCCACAGCAGTAGCAGTGGGCATTTGATAACAGAGGGGGAGGGAGTTTCTCACTCAGCTGGGAGCCACACCAGACCAGTGAGAACAGTGAGGAGCAAGGAGCAGCAGCAGAAGCAGGCGTATTGTAGCAGAAGGGGAAGAGGAGGGAGTTTCAAACAGATCAGTGTGGGATTTTAGCCAACTGGTGAGGGTTAGGGGGATATGGGGACAGGGTGGCCATAGCAGGTGTGTTAGAGAAGACAGGGGAGGGAGTTCCAAACCCAGCTCAGGGGGGGATGGAGTGGTGTTCGAGAGGCATGAGAATCCCAGGGGGTGGGCTCCTAGCTGCATGAGGACCAGGGACGGCAGATCCCAGAGTGACCTATCTACCCACCAAATGGACTCCCCTCCATTGGGAAGTAATGTAAATCCGGGAGAAGCAAACACTCCCAGTGGGGAACTAGCTGCATTTAGGTGTGGGGGAGCTAACAGAGAATTGATTCAAATCATCCAGGTAGTTGCTTCCCAAGTTGTTTCTGCAGCACTGTGAAGCTTACTAAGTGATGCTGGCAGACCAGGAGCCAGCTCATGCCAAGGCCCAAGGCCTCACTAAACACTGACAAATGCATAGCTGGAAACTAGTCTGGCTCGCCTAGTATAGTTAGATATCAGTGTTATAAGAATGTGCTTAGATTTTATTTCAGAGTAGCAGCCGTGTTAGTCTGTATCTGCAAAAAGAACAGGAGTACTTGTGGCACTTTAGAGGCTAACAAATTTATTTCAGCATGAGCTTTCGTGAGCTACAGCTCACTTCTTCAGATGCATAGAATGGAATGCTTATAGAATGCTGCATGTATTAATCCTACTTATAATATCCGTATCCCATGGTATAAAGTTATATCGTGTGTTTGCATTTTAAACCTTTGTCAGTGTAACGCACTAAACAGGAAAAGAAGCATTAATTAGGGTAAAGTGCTCATCCTGCACACAAGATGACCCACTGAAGGCAAAAAAGGCATTGTGTGGTGTCACAGGACAGCAACCTTGCTGATTGCATGCCTCACTCCCTCCAAGAAGAGGAGATCTGTGCATGAACTAATGCCATCAGCTTGGTTTCTGGGCTGAAGGGGCTAACAATCCATGGACAAGGAGAAACTAGGATCTGTATGCTGCCTGGACTCTGAGGGGCAAAGACTCCTAAACATGAGAGATGCCCATGCTGACTGACATGGGTCTGCCCTACAGGACATATAGAACTGATCATAAAAGTTTCTCTTATCTTTTAAAATCTAAAACTAACTCATTTGTGCATGTGCATCTCCAGTTTTAACCTTGTAAATAATTATATCTTTTCTTAATTAATAAATCTTTAGTTAGTTTATTATAGGACTGGCTACAGGCATTGTCTTTGGTTTAAGATCTGAGTACAATTGAGCTTTGTTAAGTGGCTGGGCCTCTGGGACTGGGAGTAACCAAAATATTATTGTGAATTTTGGTGTAAAGTGACCATCTATCACATAGACTGGAATGCCCAAGGGGGGGGGGAGATTATCTGTGACTCCATGGTAAGACTGTTTTAGTGCTTTAGGGTTCACACTTGTTACTGGGTTGGTGAAATCTAACTATAGCACATACTACGAGTTTGGGTTCCTGCCCTGATTTTTGACAATCTGCACTGAGGTTGGCACTCATGGCAGTGAGCCACTCCAGACAGCATGACACTATGAACGGATTGCAGGACTGGAGAGTAACAAAGCTGGCAGGAATGAATGTGACCAGCACCAGATGGAGATTGCAGGGGCAGGGTGTGAAAGTGAGTCCCTTCTGTCCCATGCTGCATGGGTATCTATAGGGGGGAAATCTGGTGGGGTTTAGGGAACTAGCCCACTTTTCCCCTAGGGAGGAATTAAGGGAGAGAATGATGGTCATTTACCCCTCATTCCCTCACAAGAGGTCAGGAAAAATCAAACCATACTATTTTAAGGAGCACGGCTTGGTTTAACTATGACTGGGTTGAGAGTGGTGACACAAACTGGGATCCGGTGGGACATTCCATATCATGTGATATGATTAGAATGGATGACGCCACGAGGCTTGGTTTCCACACTGACAGTGGCCCATTCATTCCACAGCATGCCTGCCAGAGGCCTGAATCTTATAAGGACATTTTAATGAAAGCAGGTGTTTCGTAGCATATGGAAATTTCAGCATGCTTGCAAAATATGCTTTGGGGCCTATACAGCCCGCAATTGCCACAGCAGTTGGGGAAGGCTGCAGTGAGGAAACAGAATGTGAGATAAGTCAGGTGCTGCCCGCAGATCCCTGGGGGCAGGAGCAGGGTATAGGGACTAACGTACAGGAAGGAGTGGGGGGGCAAGCTGAACATGGGGGCTGGACAAGAGCACCATCTCTGGCTAAGATGGAGCTTTATAAAGATGCTCCTTTGGGATTACCCTACACAAGACAGATAGGGCATTTTTGTAGGATTTATTATCTCCTTTACTAGCAAAAGAAGTCATGTGATGCCGAAAATTTGAAGTCCTTAGTGGGAATGGAGCATATTTGTAAAGAAAAAGATTGCACAACAATTAAAGAACAGGGTAGCAGGGCCATTCAACCCTCTACATATATAGACAATACAAACATCTCCCCTAGGCTTGGTCCCTAAGACAGGTGATATCCCCACCTATCAGAACCACGGAGTAGCTCAGTTAAAGATGGACTAGACCAGGCCTTGTGTTCCATGCACTACTCCTCCACTGAAAAGACTGTGTGCATGGTTAGGTATTGTGGCCCAGGACCACTGATGGCCAATTGTGATATCGTCTGCTTTTCAGTTGCTGACGGTGCACCCTTCTGACTTTAACCTTTTGGATTTCTCTTTCAAAGGACAATTTGATAAAGCTACACCCAGGGGACTGGGCAATATCCTGTTAGGCATTTGAGAAATTTAGTACAATGTTACACTGGTCAGTGATGTGGGAAACTGGTTTATGGCAGGTAGTCCATTACTTAGATGACATTTTATTTGCGGGTACTAAGGAACCTTGGCACATGATGGCTGTCAGATCAGTGGTTCTGTGAACATTATGGTGCTATGAGAAAAGTTTTAATGATTTTGTGCAATTTCAGGAGCAGGAGGGCCTGGCACTGATATGGCCCATTACACAGGAATGGGTGCTGCAGCACATGGTGTTAGCAACCAGCTTCATCAACCATCTCCACTTGCCTATTGGTACTTATGTTTGTCAGTAGGCTGAATGGTTACCAAGGTTCTTGTCATGGGATTTTAGTTGGTAGGTTTCTAGCCAGGTAATCTTGAAGCACCAACACTAGGCAGAATACATGTTGTCCCATCACTATTAATAACACTTAGGGATCTGACGTGGATCCTAGAGCCCACATATCTTTGCGGACAAGAGATGGCCTTGTTCAAGGAGGCATTTCTGGTAGTGTTTTTTTTGGAGTTTTTAAGATATATGAACTAGTACCTGGGTCCTAGGGGTAGGGATTCTTCTGGAAGGGTTTTAGATCTGAGGGCTATAGGTTGGGAGGGATGATCAGTGATATTAATGTTGAGGAGGATGAAGATGGATCAAGGCGGGCAGGGTGAACCTATTATTCTACAGGAGGGTGGATCTGCCCTGTGGAGGGTGTGAGGGCATACATGGTAATAAGGCCTGGGATGGACAGGTCCTTCTTGGTTCACGTGACGGGAGTCCCCTCACAATATACTGGTTTGTTCAAGTTTTAAGATAAAGACTGATGAGGTTGAGGCTTCCAGCACACGAGTTTGGTTCCCACTCATTCAGGATCAGGGTGACAACATCAGTGGCCCAGATGGGCTTGGGAGCTACAGTAATTCAGGCAATTGGATGTTGACATTCTGAAGCATACAGAATGTACATGAGATCCCAGGTGGAGAATCAATGTCAATTTTCCTTTGTATTTGCATTCCAGATGCTGGCAGATGGGCCAGGCAGATGGTGGTGTGGCTCTGCGGGCACAGTATTGGTTATTGGGCACATAGGCAGGCTTCCAAGTTGTCTGGAGATTCACAGCTGGGCCTCAGTGGTGAAGCAGTCCTGAGCTAGCATGGGAGGAGAGGCATGTTATGGGACCAGCTCCTGCCCTGCGGAGGATGCGAGGGCATACATTGTTCCCAGATTTGGGAATGTGTAAAGGGGTGGACTTAATGCTCAGAGCTAAGAGGGACTTCAGGCAGAGCCTGGAACTTCTTCCGGGAATAAAAATTACTTCGTTGGACATGTTGCAATGCAGGGCGTGGAGGGAAGCAGTGAAGCCCCCTTGCGTCAACAAGGCTAGGAGGGATGTAAACAGGGAGATGGCCAAATTCATACATGGCATTGGGGGGTGTCAGTAATTTCTCATCTGGACATAGCATTTGGGGCACCAGAATTATTCGGGGGGGAAGGGGGCATGAGGTTTACCTGTCAGATTTGGGAGCTGACACGCTCTTGGCCAACACTAAAAAGGACATTAGTAGATGTCTAGGAATCCGGCTAGGTATGGGGGAGGCAGCCAAGCTAATTGCTGGCGCCTCATTGGGGCAGATGTCCAGTGCAGGTATTCCATAGGGAAGGAAGGGATAGAGTGATCAGAAAAATGGATTGGTAAAGGATTTAAATGAGGCATTCTTTAAGGGAGTAGAAACAGTGGGTTTTGAGGCTTCTATGACTGGTACGGCTGGGAATCAATCCCCCCTTTATAATCCTCTTAAATCCCCATTCGAGGGGGAGGATGGCGAGGTCCCAGCAGTGGGTTGGCTGTGGACCAGGGTGGGTAAAGGGGGAAAGCTGACAGCAGACCTATCCATAGGTATTTGTAAATGGATATGTCATTACCTGCACTGTACATTTTTATTTTCTGGGTTCTCCCTGAGATTTAGGAATAAATATGACACCATGCAAGAGAAAAGTCCTATTACAGACACCCCATTTGTTCCCCAGACCAAATCAAAGTTTTCCTTGTAGCTTCAAAGATGCAACTTTTAAAATATAAAGACGGACAACACATGCATATAAGAATTCTTTAAAAGAATAGAACTTGTGAGTCAGAACAATGCAATCCTACATCTCACAACCCAGATGTGTGGCAGTTGCTATGGTAATTTTGTACAGCAAAATATATGTGAAGTTTTATGTAATCTATTTATCAACACTATTTAAAACAAGATATCATGCACTTCCCCCTTTTGGAAGCTTTATGGAGTGTATTTAATACTGTGTGCACGGCCCTTATCTGGACTTATGTTGTCCACCGTTCTAAAGTCAAATATACATGTATAAAAAAGGATCATAAAGAAACAAAAGGCATAATGCATAAAAAAATCCTACAGGTAATTCTCCAGCCCCACCCAAAAAGTCCTACACTTTTTTTTTAATTATTATTTCTTCACCCTTTTAAAGGAAATCATTCTGGTTTTACTAGAAAAAAAATCACCAAAAGTCAAAGATGGGTTGGACTCTACTTTCTCAGCCTTTAATGGAAGGGGCAGTGGTGCTGAATCTTTACCACCACCTTTTTCCTCTTGAATGTTTCCCAAGAGGAAGAGAAGTATTAAAATGTAACAGCTTGAATAAGCCACTTTTTGCAATTAATCACATTTCACTTGCTTTGATTCTTTGATGTCATAGTTATGCAAAGTTCTCAAGTAACCCATAGAGTCTTTAAAAAGCAGGACAGATAAGAACACTTTTAAAAAGTTTTTCAGGCTTTTAATCATCATAAAACAGCAAAGAGGACTACACCTCTTACCTGCTAGGTCACCTTTAACAGAACACACAATCTACTGGCAGAATCAGTCAAGCCCCATCTCTGCTGTGGAGGATTGTTCCTTGATGTACATTAGTCTTTTGTTCAGTGTAGCTGCAAGAGTCCTAAGCTACTGGGCTTCCATCATTTTATTCCCCAAGCTCAGAAATCTAATTGTTAAGACATTCGCCAAGATATTCAGCCTAATTTTTCCGTGTTAATGTGGTACTGCTCTTTTCTTCCTTTGTGAGTTACATACACAGGAATCTCCCAATGGCAGAGGTGTTCACTTACACAACAGAAAACTGACTTAACTGAATTGTTTTTCCATGGGTAAAAAAGGGTGTTCTTTCCTTCTCACTTGTTCCAAATACATGAAGTGAGATGCTCATTAACAGGATGTTTACTACACATTAGAATGTTTAGTATTTAAACATTAGCCAACTAAAATTTCTATATATAGCAGACATGAAATTTGAACGGATTACTAAATGAAAGATTACAATATTTGGATTTAAGCCATCTTACTTCTAACAGTGACTTGCACAAAAACAGTCTTTTTTTTTTTTTGACATCAAGAATCACAAATTCCCCAGTGGGGAATTTATTAAAAGTGAACATCTTACTTTGGAACACACCTTACCTCTTCTGTTGATATGAACTGAGGCCAATACTTGTGTCGGTCTGTAACAAGAAGAACGAACAGTTAAGGTTGCAATGCTTGATATAAAATACGGTTTTCCATATTAAAAAATACAATGCTAACAAGTACGGTAATTAGAACAGTCTTTTAAAAGACAAGGGCAAGTTCTGAGTCTGGGGCAAGAAGTCCAAGTCAGTATTTGACAACTGTCTACCTCCAAGGATATCAACAAATCAAGCAACTAACAAACACCAAAGCACCCTGCAATTCAGAAATCAAGCGATTAGTAATGATTCCTGAAATCTTAGGAACCTGGAAAACTATGAGGTATGTAGCAGTTCAGGAAGATTGAAAAGGGAGGAGGGAAAAAAAATCAGAAAGGGCAACATTTTATGGGCCAGAAGGAGAGGAAAGTATGGCACCTCTAACCTACCAACAGTTAATGTGGGGGTAAGAAATGCTTACGAAGGGCATTGTATAAATCAAATGAAAGTTAAACATAAGTTGCAGAAATTGAAAGAAAGTTCAGTTAGCAAATAGGATTGAGCTTTAAGTTTCCAATACTATATCAGAAATCAAGTTTAAAAAGCACATTTAACCACTAAAAGTAATATACCACAGATAACCCCAAAACAAAACTTGTTATGGAGTCCTTTTAATGATACAGTCTTTGAAAAGCAAAAATAATGAGTATTAAGGAACTGTGAATTTTTGCTTTACAAATCTCAGTATTTGATGAATGCTGCCATTAAACCAGGATGTCAGAGTACTCTTTTCCCTTTTGCGTATCCATAGTTTTCAAAAATTTCGAGGGTGGTTTTTTTGTTTTTTTTAAATCTTTTGATTTAATAGGACTGCAATTGGTGCAAAAAACGGCAAACTAGATCATATGTAAGTCAAGCATTTATTTGCAAATTCACTTGCTAGACCCTGGTACCAGCTAACAAGCTTTAAAAAAACCAAACACAACAAACATCTTGAAGTATTACAGAGGCAACCTGTCTCCTAAAGTTTAATCAAATTGTGCTTTCCAGCAACAAGGAATCATACTGTAGTTTATTTTACTAGACAGCATACTTTGGGTTGGTTGACAAATTGAACTACTACGTACTTTACTGGCAAAAAATAACTACCTTTGTACTATACAGTTGTGGTCTATAGCTTGTAAGATTTATTCTCTCTCTCAAAACCAAATCAAACTAAACTCTGAGCTACGATGTCTGAAAGGCTCTAAGAATCAGTACGCAGCTTACTCAGGCTTGGCTAGAAAATTTTATTGTTGCTGAAAGCCCAGATCCCATCTATCTTCCCCCTCCCCAGTAAGAGATGTCTAATCAAAATGCTAACAGACAACACATTCAGATAAAAGGCTTAGCAACAGGTAAGCCCAGAACATTCGCTCGTAGTCCCCTACCCCACTCTTCCAAGGCATAATTTGCCTGGGTGACATCAGCTAGACCCATCCCCGTCCACAATGACCAGCAGGTGTTCTGCTGTTCCCTCAGGTCCTTTTCTTCCTCTACTCCTGAGGAAGCACATGCATAGCCAACCTTTTCTGTGACTGGCAGTACAGAGCTGTTGTGCTAGATATTCAACCCAACCACAAGTCCTCTATTGCACCCTGTCCAGAAGGAAGAAAAATTGACAACAGTTCAGAAAGCACTTTTGTGGGCAATAGGATAGTATCAGTCCAAGTATTATACAAACTTGAGTCCATTAAACAGCACCATCAACATAATATCTTCTATTCAAAGGCTTTAACTAAGCATCACATATCTAAGGAGTGTTAAAATTATCATCATCAACGGATGAACAGAGATGCTGACTAGCCAGTAGTCATACTGACTAACAGTCTGGGATAGAATCCAGAGAAGGAAGTTACTCACCTTGTGCAGTAAAGATGGTTCTTTGAGATGTATCTCTCTATGGGTGCGCCACTGTGGGTTTATCTGCGCCCCTGCACCTCAAATCAGAGAATTTAGATAGCAGTGTCTTTTCCGCCTGCAAATGAGCTCTCCCTCATGACTATCTAGCACTGCATGGGCAAACCACCCTCAGTTCCCCCTTTACCACAGAACCCCTCATCAAGAACTCCAAAGTAGAAGAGAGGAGGGAGGGTTGTGAAGCACCCATAGGGACACATTTTGAAGAACTGTTATTACAGCACAAGGTGAGTAACTTCCTCTTTGAGTAGTGTCCCTATGGGTGATCCTCTGTAGATGACTTCACAGCAGTATCCCCCATGGAGGGCTGGGGCTTCAGAGTGCAGTCTATTATAGACAATAATATTGTGTAGCCAAAGATGGCATCAGAGGCTGAGTCTTGAGTGATCATGTAGTGTTTCTTGAAAGTATGGGCAAAGGCTGCCCTGCAGATTTCTGAGACGAGGACATCTTTAACAAACATGACCGAGGTAAAAATGGATCTCATTGAGTATGTGCAGATTCCTGATTGGGGTAGGTTACACACATGGGAACAGTGGTTAATGCAACTGGAGAGCAATTTGGAGAGTCTTTCATCTGATATTGCAGAACCTTTGGTGTTTCCATGAATGAAAGGAAGAGTTTAGGAGACTTCCTAAAGTCCTTAGTCCTGTCCACATAAAACACTCAGGATCTCCTAACATCAAGTGTATGAAGTATTGCCTCCCTGTTGTCACGATGTGGTTTTGGGGGAAAAGTAGGGAGGTGAATGAACTGGTTCACAGGGAAGGACAAAATTATCTTGGGGAGGAATTTCGGGTGTTGCCGCAGGGTGATTTTGTCCCTAAAAAAAGACTTAACAGTGGCTGCGCCATAGATGCCGCTATTTCCCCTATTCATCATGCTGAGTCATGCCCTCAAGAAATGCTGCCTTCGTGGACAGGCAGTGGTGCTGGAACAATTTTTCTAGTGAGGATAGTGAAGGTGGAAATCATGTATTTGGGTTATTACACTATTTCAAGATGGGGGGGGGCAGCACCACCCCCAGTTCCAGCACCTACGTGGTATAGGAGAGAGCAAGTGGCTATAGGTTCAAAGGGTGGTCTAGCTAGGGTTTTCAGAACCAGATTGAGATCCCACATTGGAGTGGGTGGTCTAACGTGCAGGAAGACATTTCACATGCCCTTGAAGAATGTGTGTGTTGGATGGACAAATACTCAGCATCCATCCAACCGATGGTGTAAGGATGAATTACGGTTGCTAGATGTACTTTAAGTAAGCTAAGATAGAGACCAGTCCTTTTGAGGTCTAGAGTGTAATCTAGGATCAAAAGGAGGGAGGAAGGTATCGGAGCTATTTGTTTGGAATTGCACCAAATTTGGAATAATTTCCACTTCTGCGGGTAAGTGAGAGGAGTTGTCAATTTCCTAATGCGCAGTAACACTTCTTTCACCTCCTCAGAGCATTTGCTTTTTAAGTTTTGGAACTATGAAGGAGCCAAGCCTGGAGCTAGAGGATCTGTAGGTTGAGGTGAAGGATCCACCTGTCATTTTGGGAGAGCAGGTGACAAATGGACTGAAGACGAATTGGAGGACACACTGCCAGCTGTCCAAAGTGTGGGTACCACACTTGCCTCAGCCAAGTGGAGGGAATCAGTATGACTTTTGTTCTGTCCTTCTGTATCCTTAATAGCACCTTTGACATGAGAGGAAATGGAGGAAAGGTATGTAGCTGCTCCCTGCACCATGGGAAGATAAGAACATCTCCTAGAGACCATTTCCCCAGTTCGGCTCTGGAGCAGTAGCAGACATTTCTTGTTGCAGTAAGTAGCAAACAGGTCTATTGTCAGGGTTCCCGATAGGCTGAATATGCCATGAAGCACTGCTGGGTTCATCTCCCATTCGTAGTTGTATGAGAAATTCTGATGGTCTGTCTGCTGTCACATTTTGTGCCCCTGGCAGGTAAGCGGCTGAAATGAGTACATTGTGGTGGATGCACGAATTCCAAAGTTACAGTGCTTCCACAGAAAGGGAAGGTGATCTGGCACCCCTTCGGTGATTTATGTAAAACATGCACACTATATTGTCTGTCATGACTTTTGTGTGAGAAAGTGTGCACTGGCATTTCTGACAGCTCTTAATTCCAAAAGAAAGTCGCCTCCGATTCTGTGGGAGGCGACTTTCCCTGGACTTTGCAGTTGTTTAGGTGGGCTCCCCAGCCTATTAGAGAGGCATTTGTTGTTAAAATCAGTGTTGGTTGAGTGAACAGGATGTCTGCACGGATGTTGGATGGTTTTTTCCACCAGTGCAGGGAGCGTTTGATCCTGGAGGGCATCAACAGCAGCTTGTTTAGCCTGTTCTTGTTCAGAGAGTAGACAGCTCTGAGGCATATCTGTAAACATCTCATGTCAAAAGTGCGTGTGGGATCACAAATGTGCATGCGATGTACCCGAGAAGCTAGAAGCAATTCTTGGCTGGTGTGATGGGCTGACCCAGACTGTCAATGAGACTCATCAGGGTCCTGAATCTGTGCAGCAAAAGGAATGCTTTCACTTACATTCCGCCAAGTTAAGCCCCAATAAACTCCAGACATTGTATGGGGGTCAAGGTTGGTTTCTGTTTATTGAGGTGTAGGCCCAGTTGCACAAATATGTGCATGGTCCTCTGGGTGGCTTGCAGAACATCCATGAAGGAATGAACCTTGAGAATGCAGTCATTATTTACCCATACCTGGACAATGCCTAATGTTCATAGATATGTTACTACGACGGACAGGACCTGGGAGAATATCCTGGGTGCAGATGAGGTCGAATGGGAGCATTCTGTATGGACAATGGTCCCACCCAAAGGTAAATCGGAGGAATCTCCTGTGGGATGGTCAGATTGAAATGTGGAAGTAGACATCTTGTAGGCTGAGGGCCGAGAACCAATCTCCTTGCTCCAGAGATGGAATAAATGACGGCTAGTGTAACCATCTTGCACTTCTGTGCCTTCACATTTCTGTTTAGTGCCCTTACATCTAGTATGGGTCTCCAACCTCCCTTTCTCTTGGGGATCAAGAAATGTCTGGAATAAAACCCCTTGCCTTTGAGGTGAGTAGGGACTAGTACCATGGCCCCTAGACATAACTCGTGATCTATTTCCTGACTTAAGAGTCTCTCATGAGAAGGGAGGGATATGAAATGGATCAAGTAACCCTTGGAGATAATCTCCAAGACCAACCTGTCATAGAATCATAGAATATCAGGGTTGGAAGGGACCTCAGGAGGTCATCTAGTCTCAAAGCAGGACCAACCCCAACTAAATCATCCCAGCCAGGGCTATGTCAAGTCTGACCTTAAAAACCCCCTAAGGAAGGAGATCCCACCACCTCCCTAGATAACCCATTCCAGTGCTTCACCCCACTTCTAGTGAAAAAGTTTTTCCTAAACCTCCCAAAATTTCCAAACTTAAACAAGACACCTGTTGTCAGTCTTGAACCAAGTTCTTTTAGACCAATTTGCAGCCAGGAGCAAATGTTGGCTAGAATTAAACTTCTGAACATAGAGGAATAAATGGAAATGTCCCTTCAACTTATTTGAACTACTGAATAAAAAGTACTTCTGTAGCTACTGCCGTAAGTTATGTCTTCTACTCCAGTTGTGATTAAATGGCTATATATATATACATATATATACACATATATATACACACACATATACATATATATATACACACACATACATATATATATATACACACACACACACCTTACGCTTTAAAACTAAATTTAAAAGATTATGATGCTTCATACATGAAGACAGATCATAAACTTTGTATATTACTGAACAGAACACTAAACAGATTCTCAGTGTATTAAAATTGTAAATAGGAAGCAAAAACAAAGATCACGAAGAGATTGACATTTATACAGAAAAGTGTTCTTTTGCCTATTTCACTGCCTAGGTTAAATGTAATACATGTAATCTCAATGATTCTTTTGAAATCAAGGTGAACTAGGGTAAAATGACACCAAGGCAATGTGAACAGCTCATGAGCATAACGAAATCATTGCACAACTAAAGCAAATGCAAAACTGATGTGGCAGCTTCTATAATTCGTATTACATAAAACTGATTAGTAATCTGCGTAGTGCTGCAAAATCCATAATATATAGAGATGCATAAGACAAGGCTTTTCAATTACATACTCTCTTTTTGGACAATTTTTTTCTTCCAGCATCAAATGAATTTGTGGGTGTTCTGTGTTGGATCTTGGCATGCTCTTTTTCCTGTCTGACTTGGTCCCTCTCTCCACCAGCTGTGTGCATGACTGCCAAGAACTAAAACTATGTATCAGTTATTCCTTCCCAATCCATACTTTAAAGGAAAGGCAGTGCTAAGTTGAAACAAATATTGTTCCCTATCTCACACACTTTTACTGTACATACAAAATATATCCCTCTTTCCTGAAAGACATTAATCAATGAGAGTGTAACATTAGCATAAAAAACAAAGGAAAAATTTGTCAAATCTCATCTACACTGGAGGAAAGGTAATTATAAAATGTAATTACAATGGCACAGTTAGCACGGTCCAGGATGAAGTTTGCACCTGGTCAAGGTTAAAAATAATGAAATGTATGCAAGTTTCTATAAGTTGCATAGTAAATGAATGCCATTTAGCAAACCTGACCATGTCATTTCTGGACACAGATCTCTTCTTTCACTTAGAAATAAAAGGCTCCTTTTAGTCAGTCTTCTGTGGCAGTAGTTTTATTGCAATGTCCACCTCATGATAGGCATTTTTGCACAAACTAATATTAACTGCTTGTCAATTAATGGGACACTGGTTTCCTCCAAGATAACTTCAAACTCTGCCTTTTGAGCTAACCATCTAGAAAATACAAAAAAAACTTTTACTCCACAATAGTTTTAGTTCTGAACAATTCCAAGATGTGTTCATCTTTACTTTTAGCAGCTATGCCTCCCAAACAAAAAAGTAATTTAGTGGGAAATGAATTCTTAAGTCTAGGTGAAATGAGAGAAAAACTGTTAATCTTATAAAGATAAACAAAGTAGGTTTTGGTTGTAATGGTCGCTGACTTAATGAATTGACACTGGAACCTGTTAAACAGTAGAGATGACATTTTATGTCTAAATAAAGCTTAAGATGATACTATCTTTTAAGAGAGAATGTTATTGCTTCAGAATGCTAGAAACTAAATTTGCTATTAAGTTTCTTACATCAATCATAAATCAGCCCCATGCCTCTGCCCATCATCCACCTTCAAGCTAGGGACTTTCACCAGTTGCCATACCACATTTAAATGTACTCCTGTGCATATATTACTCTTGGGGGAATTTTGTGCCACTGTGCATGCACATACCGGTAATTAATGCTGGGAAGTTCCTGCAGTTATGCATTGTGCCCACCAGAGGGCACTGTGGTACTAGAACAGAGCAGCCAATCCCCAGCCAGCCCCAGCTACCATAGTGAAGAGAAAGAGGCTGCAGTGCCTTCTTCACAGCGCCTGTCAGCCCAGGTCAGGAGAGAGGAGATATGGGGAGACAGACAGCATGGGGCACATGGGACTGCTGGGGGGGGGGGCAGGGGCGGCTCCAGGCACCAGCGCACCAAGCACGTGCCTGGGGCGGCAAGCGGGGGGGAGGTGGGGTTAGCAGTATGCCAGTCGTCTTGAGGGCAGCAGTCAGGGAGCCTTTGGCAGCATGCCTGCGGGAGGTCCGCCGGTCCCGCGGCTTTGGCGGAAATTCGGCAGCAGGTACGCCAAAGGTGCGGGACCGGTGGACCTCCTGCAGGCATGACGCCGAATCCGCATTACCAGTGGACCTCCTGCAGGCATGCCATCGAAAGCCGCCTGACTGCCGTGCTTGGGGCGGTCACAGATAGGGGCTCATAAAGGCTAGTGGTGGAGGACAGATTGGGGCAGGGGCTGAATGGGAGGGGAGGCACAGGGCCACAGTGGGGAAGGAAGTGGTGGGCAACAGGATGACGGGGAGAGGGTACAGGGCCATATGGGCAAATAGGGATGGCTGAGTGGGGGCACAGACACACATGGGGATGGTGGTGCAGGGCCACATGGGGGAAGGGCTGGCTAAGGGGGTGCAGGGATACATTGGGACAGGGTCAGCTGTGCCTGACAATTGAAGAGGCTAGGGGTCAGCCAGGGTTGCATGGGGGAAGCTCCCTAACAATCCCTCCCCACCTCCACACTGAAAAAACACCTGTTCCATACTTTTCCCGCCCATACTCAACAACCCTCCAAGTTCATACCCAGGCTCCTCCCCAGCAATTACTTCCCTCTCCCTCAGCACCTCCGTTACCCCTGACTCCACCAAGCCTTTGCACTGCTTCTGAAGGGTGTGGGAAATATGGTTCTGTATTGTAGTTAATAATTAATTATTAATACAGAACTGAGTAATATGCCTAGTGAGGAATCTATTGGTCAAAAACCATCTCCTGAATCTTTTTTTTGTCGCCTGTATTGTTGCAACCATACTTGCTGACAGGTATTTTGAAATAAATCAAAAATAATTGGAACTGGTGTGATTATACTGTGTTATTTTGACAAATAAAATATGCAGAATTTTAAAATATTCTGCACAGAATTTTTGGCACAGAATTCCCCCAAGAGCAATACATGAATTTCAGCAAAACAGACTTTAGTTGCACTTAACGTAAATCCACCCTTTCACCCTACATAGGTACAGGTGGTCAGGTGAACTCCAAAGCAGGCTAAGAATCAGGCCCAATGTGGGAGAGGGTCATCAGCAATATGCAGGACCCAGACTGAAGAGAAGAGGAGCAGGTGAAGCATCAGCTTACATCATAACTGAAAGTGACCTAATTAGGGGTGGGGTAAGTAAGAGTTAGCAGTGAAATGTTGGAGGCACTAGGAAGCTGCCAAGCAGGGCCTAGATGTATACTTGCTCCCCTAGCTTTTCTTTGAGGTGATGGGAAGTCCCTGCTTTGTTACACAGGCCGGCAGTATAGGCAGAGTGAATAGAATAGGGCTAGTTCTCTGAAATGCTGTTATCAAGAGGATATATGAGGAAAGACTAGTGGGGCTTGCAGCTTACGTACTGGTAAACTGGGAGCACACCATATGGAGGTGAATAAGTAGTCAGATCTCAAGCTGTAAAATGTTAGTCTCTGGCTCATAGTGGGACTGTGGATCGGAAGAAGAAAAGTGGGCAAAGTAAGGAGGTATCTGGCCTAAAACTAGCGAGTGGCTGGAATATGGGGTAGAATTAAGGTTGGTGTTGGAACCATAGCTGCAAGTCTCCAGAGTTCCTGGCTTTAGATTTAATATAATAATTCCGGAGTTCCTGGCTTTATATCTAGTTAAAGGGCACTAGAAGCTTATGACTTGTCTGACAGTTTCCTCTGGTTTTTGCTTTTAAAAATGAAGTCTCTCCCCTTCCTGCTAATATAACTCCAAAACAGCTAAACAGATTATCTATAATCTATCTTTACTGAAATCTTTGTTTTCTCAGTGGTGATTGTATGAGTAACAGGCTCTTCTGGAAGAGCTTACTTTCCAATATGCTTCAAATGATGCATTCGGGGGGACTGCAATCTTGTGTCCATAAGAAGAAATACATCCGAAGCCTCAGGAAATTATAGGTTTTACTGGTATGATTTGTACAGCTTGCGAGTACCATAAGCATACTATTTCTGGCCGCACTAGCCCATTGCAATGGTAGTCACAGCATTTACAAAGGAACAGCAAAAAAATTCATTGACATGGCACTTGCAATGCTTAAGCTTTCTGGAAGAGCTCAAGAGCTGAGACTCAAAATATTCACATGCTTCATCACACTGTCTCCAGAACAAATCACTGCAGAAGTCATTTTTTGACACTTCTCCACTTGAATGTCTCCAGAACACTGGAGAGCAAGTAAGAGAGACCCCTAACACCAATATCCCAGGCAAAATGCTCCCCCCATCAGGAAACTTTTGCAGGTTTTTTTAAACTAATGGAAAATATTTTCACAATATCACAAAAGGGTAATTTAATATAAGGGCATCTGTATTGAGTCCCTGATGCAAGGTTTCAGATTACAAAATAACCCAACATTCAAAAGGATGCAAATTCAACCCTCTGTTTGACTCCAAGCATTGGACTTTTTCAACAAGATGTCTTTGGAAAAGTGGTAGGATGGTGGAAACTATATTAAATAGTCCTATGTTCTATAGTTCAATTTTTCTAACACTAGTACCTGCTTTTAGACACCTAAATAAAAGTGACCTGATTATCACAATTGCTGAGCACCTGCAGCTCCCAAAAGGAGCCTTTTATTTCAATGCATTTGAGATGTGCACCAGTTCTCTGAACATTTCATCCTGTCTTATTGGTATACGTACTAATGAACCTGAACTTTCCATCCACATGTGTGAACGCTCTCCCAAAAAGATTTCTGACCTAGCAGTATGCATCTCAAAAATAAAAATGCATGATTTTCACCTTGAAGTGTCTGAAACTGATAGATAAAATATTGCTTACCCTGGTAAACAAAGTGATTCAGAAATTCACATTTCTAATCAGAAATAGGAACTTCCTAACATGGCCCTGAACTCTAAAAAAAAAAAAAAGGTAATATGGGCTTTATTTTGAAACTTTTCTACCTCAGATTGGGGCTCTCACTTTTGCAGTGCTGAATTAAGCATTTGATTCTGTAAGTACCTCCCACCTTCAAGATTACAATTCCCACAATATCTAGTTTACGGAGTCTTTCTTCCCTAGAAATGTAAGGTCTCTGTGAGTGTGGTTGGGAGGAGCAGCAACTGGAGGAAAGAAAAAGTAGTAACATATAATGACCTTCATATAACACAGAAGTCAGCTGGAGGTCAGAGTTTGGACTGAGTTTAACAAAACAAAAAACAAAACAAAAATGGGGAAAAAAGCCTAAAGTAGATGGGAGAAAAGGAGAGACACTAATCTTCCTGGCTGGCTCAAAAAAACAAGCCAAAAAAACCAGTGCCTAATCTCTTGTCAAATTTATTCCAATGCCAATAACCACATCCTAATCTGACAGATTTGAAAAGAAAGAGCACTAAAAAAATTAGTTTCTTGCTATTTAAAAGTGCCACAGTAGGCATTCTACTATGGTGTTTAGTGCACTACAAGAATCTAAAGACAACCTTTCCAAAACTGGGGGATGGGATTGGTGGGAGGAAGGTGAACTGCATTATTTAAAACTTAAAAACACTGTCTTAATTACCCACTCAAAGATGTCCCTATAATATTCCCTGCCAAATTAAGTCTGATTAAGGATTTAAAAAACTGTTTCTATTATTAGAAGAGAATACAAAAAATAAATCAGATAAGAACTCAGAACATAAATCTGCTAATTTTTTTCTACAGTATTCAGTTGATCTAGAGAAGTCAGAGAAATTTTATTTAAAGGACTGCAGGACATAGCTCCTGCCTCTCGCAGAGATGGGTTTATTATTTATTTTATCAGTGCAGCTGCACCATTGTAGTGCTTCTAGCATAGAGTAACCTGAGATTCACCCCCAGTATTATTTAAGCAGCAAGACAAGTATGCCCAAACGTTAACTCTGCTCCCACTGATGTCAATAATAAACCTCTCATTCCAATGGTGAGCACTTTTGGAAATTCCACCCTTAATTTTCTAAACATAACCAGAAAATCCTTCATTCATATTTACAAATCTTAAGGAGTCAGTTATATTTACTGCGATTTTCTTTCTACTGGTCCCTTTTAGGTAATAATATGACTTCCTACCAGCACTTGGCTGCATAAAATTCCAACGTAATAATGTTAGGCCTCTACATGAAGGCCAGTTTTGACATAAGAACCCAGTTTGAGAAAGTGCTGAACAATGAAAACTTTTACATACAATTCAAAGTGAAAGCCTAAACAAAATGAATAAAAAGGACAAATAGTGAAAAAGAAACAAAAAGATAATTACTACAAAAATCTATACTCAAATGATTGCTGCTGAAACAGAACAGAACTTGATTTCTCTTGACACAGTTTGGGAAATACGTCTGTCAATTTATTAATTCCTTTGTTTTATTAATAGCATTTATGATTGTAGTTTTCAGCCTGGATTAGAACTTCCCTTTTGTAGCAGGCACAGACTACAGGTATGTCTACACCACAGCCGCTGCTATGGCGCTGCAGCTGTGTCATGTAGCACTGTAGTGTAGATTCTTCCTACATTGACACAAGGGGATTTTTTGTCAGTGAATTTAA
Organism: Mauremys reevesii; assembly: GCF_016161935.1. Classification (NCBI taxonomy): domain Eukaryota; kingdom Metazoa; phylum Chordata; order Testudines; family Geoemydidae; genus Mauremys; species Mauremys reevesii. The sequence goes on from NC_052623.1 coordinate 122,994,937, forward strand.
TCGGCCTCTTGAAGCACAGTGTCAGAGAGCATGCTTTAAGAGCAGGCTCCAAGCAAACAGAGCCACTTCATTACCAGAAACTTTAGACATTAGTTGGATGAGTAGGGGTAAGGGACAAGAGGCTTTGGCTTCTTCTCCAATGGACAATGACCAAAACCCAGGTAACTCAATAGTGAGGACAAGAAGAGGGAATTGCATTCAGGTATTTATTATTTTGCATAGATCTGTAACTCTCCTGTACTAACAGTAAAATGTGCATGTGTTTAAGAAGCTCCTGTGCAAAGTCTGTGTTCCTTAACTTTACCTGCCATATGTCCCTGAAGATGGAAACTATAAACCAAAATGCCTATAAAAAGAGGATTCTGGAGGAGCATATATAAGAGACTCAGGAAGTCTGGGAGGTTTAACACTGGTTTTAGGGCCTAAGGCAGCTGGACTGTGGAGCCTCACATCCCAAGGAAGGGTTTCATACACGGAGTCTGCACTTAGGAGTGTACCCTACACAACAAGACACTGCCTGGATTCTGCAATGATCCAGCGGTCTTGGATGCATGTGGAATCCAAAGGTTGTGTCCAATTAACACAATCTGGTGACTGTCCCCCAAGAGGGACTCAGCCAATACTGCAACAACTTGGTCAGAACCAAGCCTCGGAAGGGGTTGGAATCACAAATTTGTTGGACTATCCTGTTCCCACTGGTTGATAAGCTGGTAGAAAAGGATGGAAAAAGCTCCTAAACTACCACCACTTCCCAGGTTTAAATTTCTTTTTAAACCTACTTATAATTTTCTTCAAAGTGGTTTTAATTCCTATAATTTTCATACACTACACCGCTACCCTGATATAACGTGGCCCGATATAACATGAATTTGGATATAATGCGGTAAAGCAGCGCTCCAGGGGAGCGGGGCTGTGCACTCTGGTGGATTAAAGCAAGTTCGATATAACACGGTTTCACCTATAACATGGTAAGATCTTTTGGCTCCCGAGTACAGCATTATATCGGAGTAGAGGTGTATTTTAAAACTAAAATTCAGAAGTCACTCCCAGTCATGATATACTAGGGATCTTTCATATCCATTGCTGTTTGTTATTAAGGCATGTTTCTAGTAGTACAAAAGCTGCTTGCTATGCTGCAGTTGAGCTCTTACAAGGCAACTGCCAAGCTGGTAAGGAAATAACAGTCTCTATTAACTTAGAGCTCATTAATGTGAAACAAACAGAAGAATTAAATAAAGCGTTAATGAATATCTTGATAAAGGTAATCAAAATCAAATATCCTAAATCTGTGAGTTCGCTGAACTAGTGGATTGAGAATTAGTCATTTTTGCCCTGCTCTTTCATCACCTAACTCAGCTGAGGTAGTGAAAACACCAGTTGACTCCAGCTGATGCAATCTATTCTATTGACATTGGCTTTGCAATACACATTCACTTTTGGGCACTGTTGATTTTTTTTTTTTTTTAAACCCAGAGGACTGAAGATAGTAATTTCTACCATGCAACAAGACAAAATCCCATTTCTGAAATTATTCAAAAAAAGGCTTATGTCTAAACATTTCTCAGGAGCAAAGGTGAAAAACATGCAGACATTTATAGAGTGCACAATCCTAGCACCTCAGATTTCCACAATGTCATGGATTTCAGTGATTTACATTATGAAATTGAGACACTATCTTTGGTTTTATCAAAAAGTGTAGAAATGTGTTTAAAATACTCCTATTAAAGTTATCAAATTACTCACAATTAAAAGAGTGGCAGCATCCTGGTTACGACACTATAGCCTTTACAAAGGTGGTCTCCAGCCACAGGCTCCTAACTCTTCAGCTTGCTTCTTTTAGCAAGCTGTCCACACTGCAAAGTCACTATATTTCCTATTAGTTTTTGTCCATGAGATGCTCAGGACTGAGGCAGTTATGATTACTATACCTTTGGTGCTAAGCAGAATTTACATGAGTCTACCACCAAAGATATTGATTATATATAACTGTACATAGTTATTTTTATTGTTACTTTCCATCCCATTTGGCCCTTCAGTGCCTTCAACTGGTGCCTGCCAAGACTTACACCCTTTTACAGTAGCCAGCTTCTAAAAGGAATTCTGCATACCTACAATTATATCAGGAAAAAAACAGCCTAAAACTCTTCAGTCAGTATGGATGTCTACACTAGCATTTTTGTAGATATAATTTGTGTTGCTCGGGGTGTGAAAACACACACCCCTGAGCAACAGTTACACTGATAGAAATGCCGGTGTGGACAGTGCTATGTTGGTGGGAGAGTGTCTCCTGCCGACATAGCAACCACTGCTCATTGGGAGTGATTTAATTACGTTAACGGGAGAGTGTGGCTGCATGAGCGATCTTACAGAGGCCCTGCTGCATCGGTACAGTTGTGCCACCGTAAGCTCTCTAGTGTAAGCATGGCCTTAGAGTGAGCTTGAGGTTCTCTTGCCACTTCCTTAATAGAAGAAGACAGGGTGTATTTATTCTTCAGGACTAAAATGCACTGCATTAGGAGCAGTACCTAACAGCCATTTAAGATCACTAGTCTAGAAGATAGCTGCCCTACTTAGAGTGGGTGAGTAAACATTAGACAAATGGGGAAAAAACTACACACACGCTCCTCTTCTGGATTGCCTTAAGTTTATAGTAAATCCCTTTCTTAGGGGACAGCAGCCCTTAGCACACACTTAAAATTTGCTCGTTTGTCAATAGCCATGAAGAGTTTATTCTGAAAGTTAAAGGTAAGTGTTTATTTGTATTTGTCTTTAAAAATACAGTTTTTTAAAAGGTGTGATAAAGTATTGTTCAGCCTAACATAGGGTCACATCTTGTTGACAGATAGCAATTTTAGTTTATTTCTATACATCTCCCTTTCCTTGCCCCCAGGTATATATCTCCCTTCTGTAGCGGGAGACATGTTGGCAAACTTTTCAGCCAGCTTTTGAATAGCTGCAGAACTGCCAACATCCCTCTTGCACAATTTGATGACTGACTTGCTAAATCCTCCTGGACAGGCTTACTTGCGACTTAGGCCTGGTCTACACTACGTGTTTATACCGAATTTAGCAGCGTTAAACTGAATTAACCCTGCACCCGTCCACACCACGAAGCCCTTTATATCGATATAAAGGGCTCTTAATACCGATATCTGTAATCCTCCCCGACGAGGGGGTTAGCTCTGAAATCGGTATTGCCATGTTGGATTAGGGTTAATGTGGCCGCAATTCGACGGTATTGGCCTCCGGGTGCTATCCCACAGTGCACCATTGTGACTGCTCTGGACAGCAATCTGAACTCGGATGCACTGGCCAGGTAAACAGGAAAAGCCCCGCGAACTTTTGAATTTTATTTCCTGTTTGCCCAGCATGGAGCGCCGATCAGCACGGCTGACCATTAAGTCCCAAATCCAAAAAGAGCTCCAGCATGGACCATATGGGAGATACTGGATCTGATCGCTGTATGGGGAGACAAATCTGTTCTATCAGAGCTCCGTTCCAGAAGACAAAATGCCAAAGCATTTGAAAAAATCTCCAGGCTATGATAGACAGAGGCCACAGCAGGGACTCAACACAGTGCTGCGTGACAAGCGTAACGGAAAGCCAAAGAATCAAATGGATGCTCATGGAGGGAGGGAAGGGGGACTGAGGACTCGAGCTATCCCACAGTTCCCGCAGTCTCCGAAAAGCACTTGCATTCTTGGCTGAGCTCCCAGTGCCTGAAGGGTCAAAAACATTGTCGCGGGTGGTTCAGGGTATATGTCGTCAATTTACCCCCCTTCCATCTCCCCCGGGAAAGAAAAGGGGAAAAAATTGTTTCTCGCCTTTTTTCAATGTCACCGTATGTCTACTGGATGCTAGTGGTAGATGGGATGCTGCAGCGCTAAACAGCAGCAGCCCCTCCCCTCCTCTCCCTGATGGCAGACAGTGCAATAGGACTGATAACCGTCGTCAATTTGTCGACTGGATAAATAAATTCCCTCCAGGGTATAAAAGTTTGATTCTTGCTCTGAGAGGCATCACTTCCTTAAGGAGAGGACACCCAAGAATGTTTGATACAATGTTTCTTAATTCCATTACTGAAGTTCTGCATACAAAATCAGTTATTTTAAATATCATCTGAATGCTAGTATCTGATCTCCAGACAAGCTTTTTTAAAATTCAAAACTTGAGTTATTGCTACGGTTCTCATTCTACAGCATCAGGTGACCCAGAAAAACCTTTCATATTTATAAGAACTTACATGATGCATAGAGAGGTGAATGCTCAGTCTTGAATAGCGATGCGTAAAAACACCCTGACAGTGGTGCAGTGTAACACTACAGAAGTAGACACTACAGAGTTTACAGCTTCCGTAAAAATAACTGTTCTCTGACCAGATATGCAAGTTGAACTTATGATAAATATATTTCCTCTGTTGGGTTGCAATGGATCAGCTGAAATGAGTAACTGTGACAAACCACCATAGTAAAAACTACAGAACAAGGAGAAAAATCGTTTACTATTACAGCAAGAAAACATCAAAATGAAATAGCTTGAGAGTACAATATATTGTAAAATGATAACTCAAAAGAACTGGCCTTTGAACTGTACAAATATTTTGTCCTTTACTCTACCTTTCTATACTATTCTTGCTAAGAACATTTTTTAACATAAGAATAAATCATTAAAGTTTGTTCTGCTTTGCTATTTTACATAGTGAACTTTCAGAGCATGTGAATCAAATTGGACCAGCAACAACCAATGGAAGCCATAGTAAGTTTACTAACTTACAATTAAAGTTGCTAGAATACAAACTTTATACAAAACTTATATCGTGAATGGTAGCCCTGCAAATGTTATCTGCACATGCATGACACAAATTCTATGATCATGTACTATTGCTTAAATATATGTCCTCATTTAGATGCAAGCTGCAGTGAGAAAAATCAAGCACGCAATAGAGTTCTTGCCTCATTCATTTAAATGATGCATCTTGGAAAAGTTATAGAAAAATAATTGTAGGACTATTTCAGAAATAGTAGATGATCAGGTAATAAGACTATCATTATACACATACAAGGGTACAGAGTTAAGGTTGCTTGAACAACTTTGACTGGCATTTTCCAAGTGCTATATCAGGTAACTTGTAAAATGCTAGGAAGTTTGAAGAAACTTCCTAATATTTTACAAAGGAAATCAGAGATTCCATATACTTTTGCTAGACATTACCAAATGCCTTGCCCTCAAAAGGTCCATAAACATGAAAAATGGTTCCTGGACAACATTAACTATTGCTAGTGCTACAGTTAAAATACACGAATAGACCGTTACATGACAATAGGCATATGAAAATCTGTCATTACACATTCCAACAACATTATCTCTGAGCCACCTGCGTATGCATCTCACTAATCACTAATGTATGTATATTTTTGACTATGGTCTATACAATTAGAGAGTGATCTGATGATAAAGTGCATAAGCAGGTCTGGTGGCTCAGAGATAGTGGCATTAGAATCTGTAGGGTGAATATACACATTCCAATTTAATAACTGAATATATATTTGCTAGTTACCTTTCTTAGTCATTTGCAAACCAAACCATTAAGCATTAATTATAACAAACTTAATACGTATTTTGTATAAAGGTTATTTCCTCTAATAATCTTAATGGTAATTTGAAGATTTTTTTTGCATTCAAGTTTGTATACAGTGTTTTAGCCTTACATATTTGTCTTATAGTAATGTATAGGGACCAACAGGGAAGTAATTGTGCTAAATGTTGTCATGAATACTAGCCCTATTGTATACTTCAGGGTTAATCGCTTTTACAGCTCAGGTGCGCTACAAGTAGAGTTTACCATCTCTGTAAATCCAGAAACAAATAATTGAGTCAAACTCAGAATTATAAGGCTCTCAATCTTCGCCCAACTTGCAAGCACTACTGGATTCTAAGATTGTTAACTATCATAAGACCAAGTACCAAAAGGCTCTCAGTTGTCATGAATTTCACTGTCTTCCCAACTGTGCTAGCAACAAATGAGAAATGTGGGACTTGTCTACATGAGGAACTTGCACAAGTTCAGTTTAAGGTATGATTTTAACTTGGTTTATTTAGTTAAACAAGTGCAAACCCTTTGCAAGGACACTTATTTCAGTTTAAACCAGGCTTATTTCTGTCTACCTTAACTCAATTAAAGCATCATTTTAAGCAAGACAGAATTAAGTCACTAAAATCAAAATAAGAGTATCCACACCCCTGTTTGTACCTATTTAAAATTGATTTTAGTTAAACCATACCTTAAGTTAAATGAATGCAACTTTCTCACGCACACAAGGCCTTGCACATTAGGCAGAGCCCCATGTATAAATGTAATTATGCACCTGTATACCTTGCCACAAGATTGTGCTCCTTATTTTTTTTAAATGAGATCTTATATTAGATCTCTACCCATGATGGTTGTGAGGACAACCTTCAAAATGGATTAAGACAGCCTGAAACAAAAACTTAGAGAAACATGAACTACCCTGTTCATCAAGGGTATTCATGCCGAAGTCCCATGACAATTCAAATCTCAACATTAGCAACTTCATTGCTGATCAGTTTAGCTGAATCAAGCCAAGGCACTACACTGTTATTTTTGGACATAATGGCAGGTACTAAGGAAGTATACAGTGGGCCAGTTGGCATCAAAAGGTTACAGGAGCAAGAAACAAGGAACTTAAACAGCCCTGCCAAACGCAAAGGAATCTAAGCTACTATCGCTTAAGCTCGACTGATGGCAGTAAAGGTAGGAGTGCTAGCACAAACAAGGTACTGGCAGGCAATGGTGTACTAAGCCCTGTCAGAGTAGGTGTGCACGACATAGGGATCGATAACAGTGCCTAAAAACAATGGCAGCTACCTAGAAACCTCTCTACGCTAATGGTCCCCCTCACCCCTCTCCCACTCACTCTGCTACCACCAATGGGCTGAAAAAGTGGTAGTAATGGTGGGAAATTTTAGAAAAAGTTATGCCTAGTGTATACACAGACTTTGTGATGCTCTTTTCTAATGTTCCATTCAAAGGAATAATACTGATCATACAATGTAATGTAATTATTCATCAGCTTGCAGCAAGACAACAGAAAAAATATGCTTAAGATTTCATGAAGTCAGTTAAGAAAATCCACAGTTTTAGCAATACTTCCTAATTTACTTAAATCAAGATCCACTAAACCAAGAGACACTGAATGCAGCTAGCAAGTTAAAAAAAGGGATGAAAGTTACAGAAGTGATAAAAGACAGAGGTGATCAAAAACTTTAAACTGATATGGTCTTACTTTATGACTGTTTACCTGCAATAAGCCTCCTTCATTGAAACGTAGCACTTCTATTATGCTATCCGACTGGATGAAAGCTGTGAAGTAAAGGGAAAGCTAGTTACTGACAAATATTCTTAATCCCATAACATTAACAAACGTAACTGGAAGCATTATATTTGCCTTGCACAAATAGTTTATGAAAGCTACTGTTCCTTAAGTTACATGAGTACCCAGCTCTTGCCCAGCCCCATGAAAATCCCAGACTTTTGCTATGACAGATGAGGGGCAACAACAAAAGCTTCAACAACATGTCTTAGTGACTAATTCTCTGATTATCCCACACAGCTCAATTCCAAGCTCGCTATGCAAGCACCACATTTGTCTATGTTCTGAATCCAATTTTTCTAGTGTAACTGAAGGACTGGTTGAATTAAAAGTTGGCAATTCATCCAAGTTGCTTATTCATGAAGGAAGCACAAGCATGACAGTATTATAGCTGATTAGCTATTTTAATCAATAAGCATCAGCAGTGAATATCATGGTCAAGCACTGAAATATTACCCAAAACGGTAACTGAGCATCATTCTTTAATTTCTAGTTTAAAACTGACTAGAACTCAACTACTTCAGTTGTCTGCCTTAATTTTGACTTCCATTATATCCTAAAAGATTTTAGAGTAGTGAATAACAGTGTATTACAGCTGTCATATCTGCAAAGTTCAAGACAAAAAAACCCTCAAATATTTGAGGTTCATTTCATATCAGCAGTAGAGCTGGACAGCAAAGTTGAAACATTTTTCCCCAATAACACTTTACTGATTCATCAAAATCTAAACCAGGGGTCCCCAACGCAGGGCCCACGTACTGGCCGGCGGATGAGCACACGCTGAAATACCACTGATTTTCGGCAGTATTTTGGCAGCAAAGCCTCTGGATGACGCAGCTTGTCGGCGGCATTTTGGTGGTGACGCCTATTGACATTGCTGCTTGTCGGCGGAATTTTGGGGGATGCTTGTCTGCCGCCACAGTCCTCTGTGGCTTGTCGTCTAAGGTTGGGGACCTCTAAACATTTTGTGGAAACTGACTCAGACAAACTTCTGATGGAACCCTGCCTGGTCTCCTCCTAGCTCATTCACTTAGTTCTAGGGCAAGGGTTCTCAAACTGGGGGTCAGGACCCCCAAAGGGTCGCGAGGTTGCTCCATAGGGGGGTTGCAAGCTGTCAACCTCCAACCCAAACCCTGCTTTGCCTCCAGCATTTATAATGGTATTAAATATATAAAAAAGTGTTTTTAATGTATAAGGGGGAGTTGAACTCAGAGACTTGCTACATGAAAGGGGTCACCAGTAAAAAAGTTTGAGAGCCACTGTTCTAGTGCAACCCTGCTATGCAGAGTGCCTTGGAATTGATCCACTGACTCACTGAATCAGGGAGCACCAACTCCCAAGGCCCTTGGTAACCTACAGCACAGCAAGCACTCCCAGGCTCCTGGCTCCCCTTCTGCCCACTGGCTGAGCCTCAGAGCTTGGGAGGCAGTGCTCCCAGGGTTCCCATTCCTGGCTCCTGGTCAGCCCAACAGGCCTGCTAATGAGGATCTGGGACTTCCAGGCTTTCTGGGTCCAAGGCAGGCCATCAGGGGGCCACTATGGAGTCAGGAACCCTGTAAACCCTGGCAACTGCTGACTGAAATTAATAAATTATCAGATTCACTGCCGCTCACAGCAGCTAGTCAGTGGCTGAATTGATCAGACTAACAATTTGAGTCAGCAGCTGCCAGAGCTTCCAGGGTCACTACCTTCATGGCAGCCAAGCAGGTGGGCACTTGGAGATGCCAGGGAGCATATTTCATTTCAAAATATTATATTTCAGTATTTCCAAAATGAAAAAAATTGCCAACTTTCAGTTCTGTGATTTTAAATTGTGGTTTTTCATCCCATTTGGGACACACAAAAACATTTTAAAAAACCCTCAAATTTGTGCAGAACTGAAGTTGGTTTCCCAATCAGCTCTAACCAGAAGATTGATTTGCTTTTTGCAGAGCTAAGGAAAAGATACTACACTGGATGCCGGGGGTGGGGGCAATTCTCTTAAGAAGGTGGCATTTAATTAACTTTTTAGCCCCAACATTGGCCAGCTCCCTTCAAAGTTCGATTCACTGCACAATATTCAGCCACTGTGGCCAAGGGAGAGAAGTCAGCCCTGATCTATAGAGTGTTGCCTCTAGACCACTGAGGCGGCTTTCTTGGCCCCTTCCCTTCTGTTTCAGCAGCTAACACAAAAGATACCATTATCCAACTTATTTATTCAATCTAATTATGGAGTTTAGTTTATAAAAAGTCTTAGAGGTCCAGTCTATAAATATAGTGCTATGTAAAAAGTACTTTAATGTACTCTGTAGAACCCTTTCAGCTAATTTTGCTATCAAAATACTGTTTTTCCTTCACAGTGCAGTTAGGAACATAAGAATGGCCATACTGGGTCAGACCAAAGGTCCATCCAGCTCAGTATCCTGTCTGCCAACAGTGGCCATTGCCAGGTGCCCCAGAGGGAGTGAACCTAACAGGTAATGATCAAATGATATCTCTCCTGCTATCCATCTCCACCCTCTGACAAATAGGAGGCTAGGGATACCATTCCTTACCCATCCTGGCTTACAGCCATTAATGAACTTAACTTCTATGAATTTATCTAGTTCTCTTTAAACCCTGTTATAGTCCTAGCCTTCACAACCTCCGCAGGTAAGGAGTTCCACAGGTTGACTGTGCACTGTGTGAAGAAGAACTTCCTTTTATTTGTTTTAAACCTGCTGCTCATTAATTTCATTTGGTGCCCCCTAGTTCTTAGATTATGGGAACAAGTAAATAACTTTTCCTTATTCACTTTCTCCACATCTCTATCATATCCCCCTTTAGTCTCCTCTTTTCCAAGATGAAAAGTCCTAATTTCTTTAATCTCTCCTCATATGGGACCCGTTCCAAACCCTAATCATTTTAGTTGCCCTTCTCTAAACCTTTTCTAATGCCAGTATATCTTTTTTGAGATGAGGAGCCCACATCTGTATGCAGTATTCAAGATGTGAGCGTACCATGGATTTATATGAGGGCAATAAGATATTCTTCATCTTATTCTCTAACCCTTTTTTAATGATTCCTAACATCCTGTTTGCTTTTTCGACTGCTGCTCTTCTGTTATGGAAGAGAGAATCTACTCTACACTGCCTTGCACATTGACGATATTTTGCATACCAATTACAGAATCTTTATTATTATTGATAACAGAAAGAACACAGTTTGCTTTTGAGTTCACAGGCGGAGTTTATAAACTTTGCAGTTAGAAAAAACATTTTTTTACTTGTAAAGTGAGAAGAGGATACAGAACCCCAGGATGTCATTTTACAGCATTGCTTTGTCAGCCTCCAAACTTCAGAACTCAAAAGCAAAGTTTCAAATGCAAGGCTGCAAATATGGCCCCACTCATCCTGGTATGCTTCAATATTATGTGGGGCTCCAAATAGTTAATCTTAGCGTCAATGTTCTGCAGTATCTTAGCAGTGGCATTAGTGGGAACAGGTCATTCCAGCATCAGTCTTGGCTTTGAATTAGCTTGCTTTTGTGTATTTGAGTTACAGCCTTAATCAATCTACACAGGAGTGTTTGGAAAACATTAAGTTATGGTAAATATGCATACAAAAAAAGCAGTAAGTTTTCTTAATCTATTAACTGTTCTGTATTATAGAATATCTATCCTAGCAATCAAGCAGTTACTTACAAAATTACAAACTACATAGGAAAAAAAAAATCAAACAAGATCCATTTAATTTAGCTCCTATATCATAACATCAAGCTCATTAGGACTTGGGCTCTGAATCCCAAATTGCAAAGTCAGTGGAATCAACTGAGAAATTACAGCCATCAGCCCTAGAACGTTTAATCCTAGTAACTCTCAACATGAGTCTTCCAGTCAAACTAATTGCCAGTACAAGTATAACAGACAAGTTCTCAGGTAACCCATTATTTTTTACTTCTATATGTCTTGAACCCATCCAGGACTTTAAAGGTGAGGTGCAATGGAAGTAGTGAGTAGAAAAAGAGCACTGACAGAAAAGTTTTTTTGTTTGTTTGTTTTTTTAAACACTCTTCCATTTTTAACCACAGTATCAAGAATTTTAGATTTGGTCTTCAATACTCCACCCAGAAATTTATCCTGGAGAACTTCATGTCGATTTGGAGCTCTATGCCTTCAATTGAGGGACAAAGAGAGATCGGGCTGGGCTGAATCTTTAGCAAAGAGATCCATCACTCCCCCACTACAATTAAGTATCTGAGTTACATGTGTGTTTATAAAAAAAAAAAACTGTTGCAAGAATTTGTGAATAGGAATATTCCTTCCCCTCAATTGATTTTTAGTTGCTTGTTATCTGTGACATCATAATTCTAGAAATTCTCCAGTTGTAAAGTCTTTGGGGAAAAAAAACAGGGTAGATAGGACTTGAGTATAATGTAACATAAGCTGGAACACCCATCTCCCATTAAAATACCACTTTCACATCTACATACATCATAACTCAGCAAAAGAGGCAAAGAGCTCTCCCTACCCCACAACGCATGTGTCACTTAAAAATCAGAGGTCTTGAACTGCATGCTGAAATGACTGTAGCCTCAAATTCGTAAACAAAGAACGTACTTTTCCAAAAGTCACTACTATAACACAACACATAGCAACTCATACGCTATAACTATGTCAGAGTCCTACGACCAAGCAACTTGAGTTCAGGCAGCTCTCCTGTAAAACCCACAAGCTTCCTCTGCCACTCTCCAAGTCATTTTTGTATTTCATACATCTTAAGCCTTCTGCAACATCTAGTGCTTTGTGTTTAAGTGAGTGATTGTTTTCAATAAAAGTGCCCTTCATCATTATATCACTTCACAAGATGTTTTCAGAGAGTAAGTGACAGTTAGAACTAGGTGAAGTCACGGCAAGCAGCCAAGCTCTGAAGTGGTGCTACACAGCAGTGGTGGCTCCTAAGTCAGCCTGTGGTTAAGCTTCTGTGGTTAAACCTTTTATTTTAGGTTACATACTCACTGACTCAAGCCTTTGTTTCCATTTTCATAAAAGCAAAGCAAAACTTGAGTGAATAACTGCAGCTTAACATTAAATTTGCGTTGCATGTAACTTCTCAGACTCCTGCTCAGATTGAAGTCATTACATTCAGATGACGAGTCTGGGGAGCTGTATTTTAAAACAGGGATTTGGAGCAATCAAATTTTTGAATTGCTCTGCTCTGGCTCCGCTCCAGCTCCAGGCAAAAACCTACTGGCCCGCGCTCCAGCTCCGGGCTCTGCTCCAAAGCCGTTTTAAAATTTCCTTTACAGACAGCTTGCCCATTTTTTGCCTAGCCAGGGAAAGTCTCCTGTAAAGTAGATAACTGCACATCACTGACAGAAGTGATGTCATAAGCAATAGCAGCTAGTAAAAGTACTGTAGACCATATATGCTGGCTGTTCAGTGATATGCTTCAAGATGCAACCTCAAAAACTTAAATTCTTCATTTAAGACAGCTTTCCTATTAAGCAACTTTTTTTTTGTCTTCCTTACTATTCATGCACCTCAAGTCACTCAAATATCTTTCTTCTAAGTTAACTTTCTACTGTCCCAAGAATCCTTTTACAGAGAAACTGAAATAATCCACAATCATTCATAGCAACTGATTGTGATGTTACTGGAAAAGACAAGAGAAAACAGAGGGAGAATGTTATGCAAATACATAAACACTTTAATAAACCTCTAAACATTTGAAAACAAATCTAGTAGTCTAACAGTTGTTAAATATACATAATATCTGTCAGAGCAAAGACATTATCTTTGCACAAGTGTGCATTAACATTCAGTTGGACAACATAATTATGATCCAATGTTTTTATACTAAAAACTGCTTTATGAACACTTAAATAATGAGACATGAATTTCTGTTCAGTAAATAATGTTGAAGAAAGCTCATCAAGCTAGTTTAGCAAATATGCTGTAGCATGTGTGATTATTTAAATTCCACTCTTTCCCACAGCTTGGAACAGTCATTTCTGAAGTGTAAAACTTTAAAAACAAATGTTAAACAAGACATGCTCAACCACCAGACACTCATTTTGGTGACAGCTGCCAGACACTGAAATATTACATAGTACCTAGATGGTCAGAAATTCATTCCTTTTACTTCCCTCTAGTTTGATCTTCCCTTGTCATGTTGCATGTTTAGACTGTAAACTCTTTGGGTCAGGAACCATGGTGTTTTTTAATTGTAAGGTCCTAGCTTATTTTGAAGTATGGTAAAAACCAAGTAATTTCTTGCCTATGCCACCATCCTTCAGGTTGATACAGCTACAGGCAGCACTATCCAATACCAACCAACCTCTCTTGTTTTCTGCCCTAAGTGTGTAGGAGTTAATACAAATATGCATGTGAATATATTTTTCTCTCTCATTCCCTATTAAGGAAATATCATTTACCAAGTACAGACAGCAGTCTTCAGCCCAGCACAAAAGAACAAAACATGCTTGGGCTTGAGACACAAATAATACAGATCTACAGTGCATCAGATAACCAGAAAAAGGGTTAATTTGGGGGGGAGGGGGGAACCTCCAAAACAAGGTGGCACTTAGCACCATAACTTCCTAACCAACACCAGAAAGTTATAAAGATATTCTGTGCAACCAATATACTAAACTGAACAAGTTTGTATTCAGCCTAACACCCCTAAAATCTACCATGCCTCCTGGTGCCTAAAGGCAGCAACTTACTTTACTTTTTGATCTCAGTGATTTAAATAAATGAGGCAAAGGATGACAAAAAGAGATGTAGTAAATACAAGCAGAGTAATCAAAGTAATGGTAGGCAGGCATCATGTTAGTTCCACCTTTTATTTTTATGTTAGGAAGAAGAATTGCTCAGTGTTCTTTTTAAAATATTTCTTTATGTATTTATAAAATCAGTGTCTCCTCTCAGTCTTTTCTTTAGATTGACTACACTCCCAATTGTAAACCTTTCCCTAATGAGTCTTATTTATGAAACTTGTTACCATCTGTCCTCTGAATTATCTCCAGATTTGTCTGTCACTTTGGAAGCGTGATGCCTAATTTACCAAAATGGGTAAAAGTCGATGATTTAAAAAAAAAATAAATCTTTTGTACTCTACATTAATTTTTAAATTAATTTTCCAACCCACTCTGTGACTAAGCTCACTATGAGCTTATTATAACTGTGAACCAATTACAATATGCTCAATAATGTCATTCACTGTATATCTATGTGATTGTCATTATATCAAGATTCATAACATGTATTCGTACACATTAGTGTGTTAGTAGACTAGAACTGGATGAGTAAATTTTATAGCCTTGACTGTATCTGACACAAAGAAATAGACTACGTACAAAAACTGAGATCACTCAATTCGAAAAGACACCATAGATTTTTTTTTTTTTAAAAACAACTTATTTGGTTCAGATGAGCCACAAAGTGCACTTTGTCTTGCTAAAATGAAACACTGAGATTTTCTGAGAAAGTTATAGTCCACCCAATAGAACAGACATTATTAATAGGATGATGGATAACCTATGAGAAGGAAATTGAGCAGCATGTGGAATACTTGAGGAGACAAAGTAATATGTTTTAATAAATGGCTAATATATGCAGTGATATGAAGGAGTAGGAAAACAAGATAGGAATTTGCACTTGGGAGAAATGGACAGTGTGCCATGAAACTTATACATAGGATATATATATGACTGCCATGCTCACTCAGAGCAACTTTTCATAAAAAACTCAAGACATCCCAAGAATAACAAAAAATAGTGTTGAAAGTGATATGTTTTCAGTAACAACCACTTTTCATCAGTTTCACTGGAGAACGGAAGCTTATTCTGCCACAAGACAGACAGACAAATTAGGCAGCTGATTACTGCAAGCTGTTCAAAAAAGGCCAACTCTCATTAGAGATGAACCAACTGATTCAAGTAACACAAAAACCAGCCTGAACTTCTATCCGTCTCCTAAGACATGATATTTTGGGTTGAGAATTCAGAATGTCACTCCTCCCCTACAGGTCCCATCACTTTACATAGTGTCCTAGGGGCAGAAAAGAACCAGCCAGCTGTCCTTTTCAAACTAGGTGCTCTTGCTGATTGTGTAGCCAGATGACCTGCTTTCTTCCTTTCCTTTGCAGGGGTCTGTGCACAGATAAAATAAAATCTTCTCTAAAGGGAGTCTAGATGGAACCATCATGGCCAAGGTTATAAATACACATTTAAGAGAGCAGCACAGACCACCTGCAAAACATCCACAGGGAACTGGACTGAGACCAAAAACTCACGTCACATAGAAACTTTCATTTGCTCTTTTCACTTCCCCATCACCTTAAACGCCCCCTCCCTCCTGTCCCCCCCTTCTCCAGCAAAGGGCTAACAGTTGCATGGAAAATACTCAGTGACAGTTAAACCTACAGCTGAAGTAGAGATTTTATACAAGACTAAAAGTGCACCAACCAGATTTTAAAAAAATAAATATACATACATGCAAACAGATTAAGCTAAATTGGAAACAAAGTAACTTTTGTTGAATAATTAAGATCAATGTATTTGTTTTGTGCTAGCCTTATCACAATTTGTAAATACTAGTTTTAAAACTCAAGACAGAAAAACATTGAGACAGAAGGACAGACACCTTTTGCTATTCCTTTTTATACAGTAGCTCTTCAGTGAATGCTTTCTGGGAGTTGTTACATGATTTATTTTTCCTGTAGCTGGACATGGATTTTATCCACTTGTCTCATTCACTTTTAGTTTAGCTTTGCAGCAGGGTTTGCTTTAGTAGTTCTATTAGTAAAGCCCTGGTTTTGAAAGCCAGCCATAAAGAGAAGGTGCCAACAGACTCCTGATTCACACAGGTGATGGACAAGAGCACTTTGACCTAGCCTGGAGGAATGGAAGTGAGTCAGCCTCAGGCCCTGTTCAAACAGACCCTACCCCAGCATGGGCGCCGACTTATATGGGCTCCTGGGGCTTTAGCCCCAGGAATATTCACAGACAGGGGCTCTGCTCCAGCAATATTTGGAGCTAGGTTTCTCCCCTGTTGTGCGCTGCCGGCAGCCCAGAGCCTTTTAAATCCCAGCCGCAGCCGGGAATCAGAGGGCTCTGGGCTGCCTGCCGCGGCGGGGAGCCCAGAGCCCTCTGATTCCCAGCCGCGGCTGGGATTTAAAAGGCTCTGGGCTCCTCGCGGTTGCAGGCAGCCCAGAGCCCTCTGATTCCCGGCCTCGGCTGGGATTTAAAAGGCTCTGGGCTCCCCGCGGTTGCAGGCAGCCCAGAGCCCTTTAAATCCCAGCCGCGGCTGAGTTTTTAAGGGCTGCGGGCTCCCCGCGGTTGCAGGCAGCCCTGATCCCTCTAAATCCCAGCCGCGGCTGAGCGGCGGTTTCCCGCTGGCCCGCCAGCCCAGGCCAGCCCCCTCTCCTCCCCCCCCCGGGGCTTTAAAAGGCTCTGGGCTCCCTCCTGCGGCAGGCAGCCCAGAGTCCTCTGACTCCCAGCCGGGCTCGATTTAAAGGGCTCTGGGGATCGCTGGGCTGCCAGCAGCCAGAGCCCTCTGAATCCCAGCCTCTGTCCGCTGATTGCCCCCTCCCCAGACCCCTGCCCCAGACCCTGCCCCTAACTGCCCCTTGGGACCTCAGCCCCTATCTAAGCCTCCCTTCTCCTTGTCCCCAACTGCCCCTCCTGAGACCCCACCCAACTTCCCCCAGGACCGCACCTCCTACCTGTCCCCTGATAAACCTCTTAGACTCCCATGCCTATCCAATTGCTGCCTGTCCCCTGACTGCCCCTTGAACCTCTGCCCCATCCAACTCCCCTGCTCCTTGTCCCTTGACTGCCCCCGGAACTCCCTACCTCTTCTCCAACCCCAAACCGCTTACTGTGCCACTCAGACCAGCGTATCTGGCTCCATGCAGCTCCAGACAGTTGCTGCCATGCTCCCCCATGGAGCCCACAGCCCTCTCCCACCCCCAGCACCTGCCTTCCAGATTTGAACACCTCAAAATTCAGGAGTGCTCAAGCTCGGTTTGGGCAGCTTTACTTCATTTCTCCCAAATCAGTTTCCCCTGCAAGGTGCCAACTGAAGGTGTTGGAGAACAGAGAGATCACGTGGCCTCCTAATGCCTGGAAAAGAGACAAAGGCCGGAGGAGGGAGTGTCAGTGCCCGTCACGGACTTCTGGGAAGTGCACGGTGTGGAAGGGAATGCTGTGATGCTTTGGAACATCTCCATACAAAGCCAGTCAGGACTCTGGGGGAGCCTCCTCTCTCGGAGCATACTGTCTCCAGGGCAAGAAGCTTACACCTTCCTGGGTCTGACCTCGGAGCATTCAGCATGCTCTTCCACGTCATGCACTTTCCAAAGTGAGTCTGCCCAGGCTGGTCCTGGGGCAACCAGAGGTCGCTGCACCCCAACTCCGCAGTCAGATGTGACTCTCCGCCAGACAGTAAAACAGAAGGTTTATTAGATGACGGAACACAGTTTAAACAGAGCTTGTTGGTACAGAAAACAGAACCCCTCCGTCAGGTCCATCTTGGGGGGTGGGGAGCCCAGAACCAAGTTCTGGGTCTCTCCCAATTTCCCCAGCCAGCTCCAAACTGACACTCCCTCCTCTGGCCTCTGTCTCTCTTCTGGACAAGGAGGCCACCTGATCTCTTTGTCCCCAACACCTTCAGTTGGCATCTTGCAGGGGAAACTGAGGCACCCACACAGTATTCAGAGAAAATATTAAGAACATTCCCACTTCATCACAACAGATGCAACAAAATATAATACTGTATATTGAAGTAGGCAAGTGCTGCTTCTGACTTTCCACTTTTAATTGACCCTTGTAATCTTGTGGCACTGACGCGTTGTAGCTTCATTTTATATCGGCTTACAGGGCGGGAGCGGGGGGGCACCACCATTTTGGGCCCCACCAAAAATTATACAAACCTGCCGCCTATGTACCCCAGGGCACCTGCCACTTTTTAAGAGCTAAAAAAAGCGTACCAAGGTTTCTCTTCAAAGAGAGCAAGAAATTCCACTAACATGATGTGCTGGGCAAAAAAAGAGTTTGCAAGGAACTATGTATGCCTACTAGTAGAAAGAGATTAAGTGCTCTCACTGAAGGTTACCCATGCTTACAAGATCTTTTGTTCCAATGCACAGACTACCCCTACTGCCGATGAGAACTCAAATGTACAACATTGATGGGACTCCTGTATGGGAGTGTGAGAGTCATATGCACACACTAGTGTGACCAGGCACAGCTGCTGGTGAGCCTGGTGCCTGTCCCAGTAGGCAGGGCTGGGGGCGGCACAGCCACACCAGAGGAGCTGACCAGGCTGAACACTGGCTCCTGCAAGCAGCAGCCCGACATGCTGCTGCTTTTGCCACTGCGGGTCCTGGCCTGGTTGCTGGTTATGGCCCTGATGGTCTCACTCATTGTCACTAGAGCCCTGTAGCTCTGTGGATATAACCTTTTGTATCCACACAGGGCTCTAGCTTTTTCCTTTTTATGCATCACCACCAGTAGTAAGGTTCAGTAACGTAAATTAGGCCTTCAGTTATACCTCTGCCAATCTATTGTTTTCATTTGCACAGTTATAACTGATTAGAACTAATGTTGAAACAGAGTTACTCGCAACCTATCCTTTGCCCCATCCTCCACAGTCAGGGTTGCCAGGTGGCAGGTTTTTGACTAGAAAGTCCAGTCCAAAAGGTGACCTGGCAGTCTCCAGTCAGTACTGATGACCAGACACTAAAAATTGGTTACCAAAGTAACTACAATCAGCCTCCCCATCAAGACAGAAGAGCAGGTGCCCCAATTGCCCCCACCCCAGCCCCTCACTCCAGAGACTGACCTTCTCACAATTCCTCCTGGCCCCTCACTTCAGGGACTGACCTCCCCACTGTGTCCCAATTGCCCCCAGCCCCTCACTCCTTTTCTAAGTCAGAGCCCAACTGCAGTGTCCTAATTGGGCAGGCGGGTAAGCTCCACATCAGCTCCTCCAAGCCCAGCTCTGCAGGCGGCAGGTGAGTCTCAGGAACGGGGGGCAGAGTGAGCGATGGGGGGTGGCAAATCCAAGGGAAGAGGCTGAGCAGGAGACGGAGCAAGGGTGTCCAGTTTTCAGCAATTAGAAAGTCGGCAACCTTACCTCCCCCTCCCACCCCAATTCTCAAATTCTGGACAACCTAATCGAGGCCTGCAGCTATCCAAGGCCTAACCAAAGCCTACAGCTCCATACAAGCTACTCGGTGAGAGATTGGGCCTCCTTGGGAATCCAAGCTCTTTACCATCTACTCATAACCTCTGCAGGCTCGGAAGACCCAAACACCAACCCACAACAATTCTATCTTTACATGAGGATTCTCACCACTAGTGCCAGTACTAACCACCTAAAGCTGAAATTCTATGAATCTAACCAGAGATTAAGGAAACTATTAAGCGGACTGTGCAAACACAATGCAAACATAACTCGAGCAAATTGCTTCAAAAGTGTACCCATTCAGACTAATTACAACAATGACACCTCACAATATCCCACCACACGACACAACCGTTAAGAACATTGACACAGGATTTTCTTCACTCTAAAAGAAGAGGGGAAGAAAGACAGGATTTTTCACAGTGTGGGAGGGCCAGAGAGCAGGAAGAGGAAGATACTAGGGTATGAACATTGCCCTGACGCCCAATATCAACACCTTTTTAAAGTATTAGGATTACCAATAGCAGCTTTCTAACAACAAAGGACTGCAATTGGCTACAAGCTACAGCAGCATTCTTCAGATGCTGCTCACCTTTCTGGCTCCTGCCTCACTACCTGGTGCTTTCTATCACTAAACTAAACAGATCTGACTGAATACACATAAGCAGCAGAACAACTGAGTAAGAAGATACTATTTTTTCATGGTAATTTTTCAGAGTAGAATTGTATTCATTTTCACAAGGGCAATGATTGCACTTTGATAAGCAACAGAAGCAGCAGTTTTTAAACCAATAACTTCGGGGAAGAGTGTTGCATAATAGTTTCTATTTAAAAAAATAAACAAGAGGAGACTAATCAGAAGGAAGAGTGAAACCTATCCATCTTGCTTAAGTTCTTCTATTCCACTTCCCATACTAGAAAGGTCATTGGAAAGTGTTGTTAGCCTGGAGGACAGGAAAGAAATTGTACCAAGACAACATCTGATCATATGCAAAATTTACGTATACGGTCAGGGAAAGAGCAGAAATAAAGCCTTCCTTTTGGAAAGTGTCAGTAATCTTGCATTAATATTACCTATATATTGTTTAGCCAAGTGACTAAATACCTTGTACCGTGGGAGCACAGATGAACAGGAAGAGGCAGGCTGAAACATGTAATAAGATCAGAGAAGACAGCGCACGGGGGAGTACAAGAACAGCAAAAGTGAAAGAGACAAGGGCAAAACAAGAAGCAGCATACAAAAGGAGAGATCATCAGAGGCTTTTGGAAAAGAACAAACCATAAATATTAGTTAAGAGCACAATATATATTTGGAAGTTTAATATTGCAATGTGTTTAACTGAAAAGAATTCAAATTGAGTCCATCTGCCTGAGAAACCTTAAAGTAGACTGATTAGCAAAAGATGGATGTACAGCACCTTCCCCAAAAATCAGGCCCTTTTATAGAATAAAACTTTAAAGTGAGAAGGGCCTATTATCATCATCCATTCTGACCTCCAACATAAAAGGCCATGTAATTTCTGCATCAAGACCATAACTTCTGTCTGAGCTAAAGCACCTCTTTTAGAAATTAATTTAATCTGTATTTAAAGATTTCAAGTGACAGAATTCCCTGCATTCCTTACTAAATTGTTCCAATGATTGATTAACCTCATGGTTCAAAACATGCACCTTTTTTCCAGTCTGAATTTGTCTAGTTTCAGTTTCCAGTCACTGGATTTTCCTATGTCTTTGTTAGATTAAAGAGCCCTCTATCAGAAATCTCTTTCCTAGGTAGGTTCTTCTAGATCATGATCAAATCACTTCTCAACTGTCTTAGATAAAATCTATTTATCTTACTCACTCACTCATGCCCGTCACCCCAGTCGGGGTATGGGCCGCCAACCACAGATCTCCAGAGTCCTCTATCCTGGGCCATTCGCTCTAGCTGGTTCCAGGTATAGTCCATTTTTTTGCTATCAGCCTGAAGGTCGCGTCGCCAGGTGTTTCTTGGACGGTCTCTTTTCCGCTTGCCTTGGGGGTTCCACCGCAGTGCCTGTCTGGTGATGTTGGTTGGCTGCTTGCGTAGTGTATGTCCTATCCAACCCCACCTTCTCCTTCTGATTTCTTCCTCTGCTGGGAGTTGACGGGTCCTCTCCAAGAGGTGGATGTTACTGATGGTGTCTGGCCAGCGGATCTGGAGAATCCTTCTGAGGCAGCTATTAATGAAGGTCTGGATCTTCCTGATGGTTGTTTTGGTTGTCCTCCAGGTTTCAGCTCCATACAGTAGGACTGATTTCACGTTGGAGTTGAACAGTCGAATCTTTATTGCCAAAGACAGCTCTCTGGAGCTCCAGATGTTCTTGAGCTGTAAGAAGGCTGCTCTTGCCTTACCAATCCTCACTTTGATGTCTGCGTCTGTGCCACCCTGCTGGTCGATGATACTATCTAGATAGGTGAAGGATTGCACTTCTTCCAGGGGGGCTTCCATTCAGTGTGACTGGGTCGTTGCTGATGGAGTTAATCCTTAGGATCTTGGTCTTGTCCTTGTGGATGTTGAGGCCAACCTGTGATGACGTGGCTGCCAGTACGCTGGTCTTCTCTTGCATCTGCTGTTTACTGTGCGAAAGGAGTGCAAGGTCGTCGGCAAAGTCCAGGTCATCAAGCTGGGTACACAACATCCACTGGATTCCGTTCCTACCCTCGTAAGTGGATGTCTTCATAATCCAATCGATGACGAGGAGAAAGAAGTGGTGACAACAAGCATCCTTGTCTGACTCCGGTTCGCACCTGGAAGCTGTTTGTGAGCTGCCCTCCATGGATCACTCTACAGTGTATACCATCGTATGAGTTCTTGCTCAGGTTGACCACCTTTGCTGGGATGCCATAGTGCCGAAGGAGCTTCCAGAGGGTCTCTCGATCCACGCTATTGAACGCTTTCTCATAGTCAACAAAGTTGATGTACAATGAGGAGTTCCACTCCATAGACTGCTCGACTATGATGCGGAGTGTTGCTATCTGGTCCGTGCATGATCTGTTCTGCCGGAAACCTGCCTGTTCATCTCGTAGCTGTGGATCGATGGCATCCTTCATTCTCTCTAAGAGGACTCGGTTGAAGACCTTCCCTGGCACCGACAGGAGTGTGATTCCTCTGTAGTTGGCTATTTATCTTAAGTCCCCCTAAAAGGCTAGTTTTTCAGAATTCAAAATCATTCTTGTATCTCTTCTCTGAATTCTTTCCACTTCAATTTTTTTTTCAAAGTGTTGACACCAAAACTGGACACAGTAATCCAGTAATAGTTTCACCAATTCCATTTCACTTGGTGAAATTCAACAGCCTACTATGTTAGGCAGGTGGTCAGGCTAGCTTAAACCAAGGTTATGCAACTGTAACAGGAGTTCTTCAAGTGGCCTCTCCACATTCCCACTCATTGGATGCACCTACAATGGGGCTTA
This sequence comes from Mauremys reevesii, assembly GCF_016161935.1. NCBI lineage: Eukaryota > Metazoa > Chordata > Testudines > Geoemydidae > Mauremys > Mauremys reevesii. Next base: position 123,017,914 of record NC_052623.1, read on the forward strand.
GGCACTGGAATGTTTTGTAGTGGTGCCCACTGGAGCACTCTCACATCCTTTCCTGCACCTTCCTTCACTGTTCCTGAACACTAAAGGCAAGGTACTCCAGTCACCTCTGCTCCTACCACCACCTTCTCAGATCCAAGACTATAATTAGGACTCTGAGGAAGAGGAGAAGGTAGGCAGGAAGTGTGAATATGCAAACTCCAGTTACAGGTTAATAATCATCATGTCGTCTTCGACTGGCCTCTGAACATTCCCACTCATGGGACAGTTCGATCAACAGTACCGTCATTCAAGGAAGGTGGAGACAAGGAGTCCTAAATAAACAATGGCAGAAGTAATGCTCTACTAAATAGAGCATGTGACCAGGTCTAGTGCATAGCATTTTGTAAACACATGGCTAGAACTCCATGCTGTAGCTCTGCATATTTCCACAATGGGAATATGCCTAAGGCATGTCTCAGAGGCCATTTTTGCCCTTGTGGAATGGGCTCTAATCCCTATCTGGAAAGGGAGAGGAACAGAGGCCAATTTGTAAGCTCTGTGCAATGAACAGCATAACCCATTTAGATAGTTTTTAAAGTAATAGTCTGCCTTTTATTTTGTGCATAAGATTTAGTGACTTTTTAAAACTCTTTGGTTCTATTTAGGTAGAAAGCTTTTAGTATCTGGTATGTGGATGTTTGCATAAGGTTTGGGAAGGACTATTGGTAGATAAATGACTGGTTGAGATAGAAATAAATTATTGTTTTGGGCAAGAATTTAGGGTGGGGCTGGAGAACAACTTTGGCTTTGTGGAAAACTGTGAAGGTCACATAAGTCGTCAGCATGCAATTCACTTACTCTCCTGGCAGATGCTACAGTTATTATAAATGCTGTTTTGATTGATAGACAAACAGTGAACATTCAGAGGCTCAAAGGGCAGCTTCATAAATTGAGTAAGCACTAAATTAAGATCCCATGATGGAGCTGAACCTTTGACTGGAGGATAGATGCTTACTAGACCTTTCATAAATCTCTTTACTATGAGTAAATACAATCCTGTTATCAATGAGTATGTGGTAAGCACATATGACAGCTAGATGAATTTTCACAGGTATCAGAAAGTTTCAAGCAAAGCAAACAGACTGGTTTGGAGCTGAAGCTAGGACTATGTTATTGAATGCCCAAACTGTAAGCCTTTTCCACTTGAAGTCATAGACATTGTGAGTTGATTGTTTCAGGAAACTTATCAAGACATGGCAACAAAACTAATAGATCTAGAGAGGTCCTATGGCCCATGCTATCAGGTGTACTGAATGGAAGGATGGAGTGATAAATCTGGCTGTTCTACTGAGACAACAGGTCCATGGTGATAGGGAGAAAAGCCAGTATTTTTGTTCTGTGTTTGTACAGCACCTAGAACAATGAGGTCCTGGTTCATGACTGGGGCACCTAGGTGCTACAGTAATACATTAAATAAATAATATACTCCTCTGGAGAGATGAAGGAAGTCTGGAAACCATTGTCATAACCATATTATTATTGGCTGTATCTCACTTTATCTTCTGTATTACTTTTTGGATGAGAGGAAACCAGTTGAGTAACGCATCCTAAATGGAATGCTCTCCTGCTCTCAAGCAGAACTGTGGGCACTTGGCATTGTGCTTTGCTGGAAACAGATCTATTTACAGATAACTCAGAGACTTCCAAAGATGTCATCTGTTGATGTGTTTACAGACCATTCATGCTGTTCTCTTCTGCGCCTGCTCAGTTGACCTGCCAAGATGTTGTTTTTGCCCAGCCCACCCAATGTAGGGCTATGTGGTAAAGTGTGATGATACATCAGTTCCATGGTGCTACAGCTTCTCTGCACAGCTGAGTGGAATGAACTTCTCTGCTTATTTACATAGGACACTGCTGTTGTGTTGTATGTAACATACTGGACTACTATACCTTGCAAATGAGGAAGGAAAGCCTTGCGAGCCCAGTAAATTGCCCTCAATATTAGTATGTATCTTTCTCCACATAGCCCGGATGACCATGAATTAGTAAATTGTTGAAATAGGCTCCCCTCCTAAAGTTGGAGGCACTGAAGGGGATACTTGTAGATGAAACAGGGAGACTGAATGCTCTCTCTCTCAGGACACTGTGACCCTTCTCTTGGGGGAGTTAACTTTGAAAACATGTCTGAGCTTTAGAGATCATGTTCTGCTAAGTATTGCTGCAGAACTCTCATCTTGAGACAAGCATGGGTGGGATTTGTATGTGTAACTGAGATCTGAGGCCCACCAGTCTGAAGAAGAATATTACATCTGGTAAGAACTCTTGATGCTTGAGTATAGCTAACTGAATTTTCAGGATTCTTTCTTCTGGCAGGAAGGCTCTGTCTGCTTTTGAATTCAGATCTTCCCCAATGAAAGGAATTCTTTGAGTAGGAAGCAAGCATGATTTTCCCCGCTCCCCCCCCCCCCAATTTATTCCAAGTCCCAGTTTCTCAAAATGGAAGCAGGTGCAAGTTGTATCACTGGACAAGCTCTCTTATGATCCTTTAATGTGTGTGTCATGTAACTTAGGGTATACATGTACACCCTATCTTAGATGTGCTGCCACTACAAATAAGTATTTTGTAAGTATACAAGAGGTGGTCAAAAGGTCAAATGGAAGGATTCTATAGTGATAGCGATCTTCCTCCCTCCCCATTCCTCCCCACAAAGAAACAAAGGTATTTGCAATGTGAAAGCCAGAGAGATGTGGTAATATACATCCTTTTTTAAACAGAAAACTCAAAATAAACTTGAGTGGGTAGGGAGGGAATTATTAATGACAGAGTCAGCATGTACAGTTTGAACTTTCTGATGAAGGAGCTGAGCACTCTCAGGTTTAAGATGCTTTCAGATACTTTCTGATTCCAAAGAATCCCTTTCCCCTGAATTCTCTTAGAACTTCCTCTATGACCCTTATTTCTACAAACAAGTGAACCCCTGCTTTTAGTAGGTTCTTGTTTGCTGATTCCTGATGAGATAGGAAAGGGGCGATATGGTGTCAAATTATATGGAATAAACTCTTTGTACTACTTCCAGGATCCATTTGTTTGTATTGATGAAACCCCAGTTGTTGGAGTGAGAAAACTGATGCTCAAAGGTGTGGAAGGAGGGAGGTGAACAGTTTAAGATTGGCTTGCAGGTCTGGAACCTCATGTCAAACCTGTGGTCTAAGGCTTGACACAAAAGAAAAGGGTATGATTTATTTGTCCTTTATTTGCTTGGCGCTCTTTTTCCTCCACTGCTATTGAACTAGAAGTTGTTTATGCAAATAATAGCCTGTCTGTATGAAATACAAACTGATGAAGTGTACTGCTGTCTACAATAATTAAGACAAGAGCTCCAAACCTTCTCCTTGGGTTAATAATCCCCTAGCAATCTAGCTGCTCATCTAGCATCTAATCTTCTCTAGGACTATCAATCCTTCCACTGAGCAAGCCATCACCTATGAATGAATGTTCTTCCACATGTGCTCTGGTTTCAGGTGGAAGATGAGATAATCTAAGGCCATGTCTACACTAGACACCTTAGAGCAGCTCAGCTATACCAATGCAGCTGTAAGATCTCCCAGGTAGCCGCTCTATGCTGATGGGAAGATAGCTCTGTCAACATAATTAAACCATCGCCAACGAACGGCAGTAGCTATTTCGGCAGGAGAGTGTCTCCGGCTAACATAGCACTGTCCACACCAGTGCTTCTGTTGATGTAACTTATGGTGCTCAGGGGTGTGTTTTTTCTCACTCCTTAGCGACATAAGTTATACTGACAAAAGTGCTAGCGTAGACATAGCCTAAACCATGCATGTTGACCTATATTGATAGCTGAAACCACTGCCGTTGCTGCAGTGTCTGAAGCATCAAATGAGGCTCTAAGGACTAGATCCACCAAAGGAACTTAGGCATTGCCACGCCTAGCTTTTAGGTGACTTGTCACCCATTTGAATCCACAGCCCCAAGTTTGACACCTACTTGGCTCCCTAACACAGTGTTTGGGGAGAGTTAGGTGCTTAAGAACTGGATCCACAAAAGCCAGCCCATTGTACGGGGAGCCTAGACAGTAGAAAATGCCCAGAATGGGGTGGGTCTTAAATCCTATCCCTCGAAGTCAGTTAGGCACCTACGTATAAGCCAGAGGGAGACACCAATCTCTGCTCGGAATTCACAGCTCTAAACTGTCTCCTGAATTCCTTAAAGGGTTAGGTGCTAATCCTTCCCCTCACCACACACCCACATGAAACACTGAAGGAAGGGATGGTGGTATGCCTCTCTTATAACCATTACTCCAATGTTAGGTTACTCACCAGGGATGTACAAGAGGTGGATTCAATTCTCCCCTCTGCCTCATGTGGAGAAGGGATATGAACACAGATCTCTTTCAATCTCTCCTGTTGAAGCTGTGTCACTACATACAATATTTAAAAATGTATACAGCCAAAGAGCGTGAATGACTCTATAGACCAGTGGTTATGGCACTCACCTGGTCGGGGAGGGAAGGGACCCAGGGTCCAGTCTTCCTGTTCCAATGCACATTTACATATTTATACAGTGGAACAGTTTCAACAGGAGATAGAGACCCCCCACCCCAAAATACCTCATAGCCCAGTGATTAGGGCACTCTCTTGATAGGTGGAGACTTGTGTTCAAGTCCCTCCTCCACGTCAGGCAGAGGGTTGAATTTCCCCATTAGTTTTGTGTGTGATTTAGGCCTATTGGATTAGGACTTGCAGGCGAGATTGGGAGGGGAATGCTTAGTTTGAGGATCCTGCTGGGACTTAGGCACCCAACTGCCTAGACTGAGGCAGCTGTGAACATGCTCACCAGCAGATTTGTAGGCGCCTTGGTGACTAACAGCAGAAATGTGTGTTCATACACATTTATGAGCAGCTGAGTGGGGACTCTGAGGATCTCAGTGCCATCTAGATGTTGGACTTAGGCACCCAAGTCATTTTATAGATCTAGACATGTCCATGTTTAGCTACTAGCTGTCCTTTTATTAAGGCTTTAGCCAATTTCCTTTGCTCTTCAGGCAGATCTTTAGCAAACAAGGCCATTTCCCCTCAGAGATTGCACTGATATCTAAACCTTTAGACACTGACAATTAGCAATCCTAATGCCTAGTGAGGCTGAGGAGAAAACCATCCTGCCCAGAGTATCCAGTTTCTCACCTCTGTCAAACAGGACAGAATGCACTTGGTCTCATTTTGTCCTCTGAACTGCTGCAGCAACACCACCAAGTTAGGAGCAGGAAGACAAAAAGAAAAATCCTCATGTGGTAACTGCTATAGCTTGTCAGCATTCTTTGACATGGCTTGACCAGAGGCAGGATTTGCTCAGATAGTTTTGATTGGTTGCAATAGTGCTTTTAAAACTGAGTGGGGGTGATCTTGCTATTAGGAGGACCCAATATATTGAATACTCAAAGTCAGATCTCTTCTATGGACACAGTTGTATTCTTTAAGGTTGAAGCTATTCTGACTACAGTTCATGAAACTGAATGACATCTTCTGGTGAGGAAGATGCTGAAGGGACTCCCACATTGTCATCAGGGGGACATTTGATCATTAGACTTCAAATCCATGTCCTGGTATGAGATGAGTCCCATCGGTTCCTCCTCTTTGAGCATATCTGGGACTACTATCAGGGAGTGCTCAGTATACCCAGATAATCTAAACCGAGCCAATATATGAGATTTTCCCTGATCTATAGGAGGTGCTAGATCTCTGTAAGGATGATGATCTGTATGAAGGAGAGAATTGCTAAGCCTGCTAATATTTAGTATCACATTCCCAATCATAGTACCTACTTGGTTAAAGGTATGATCTTGTGTGTGTGCTGCATGGAGCATCTCAGTAACATTTATTTGGGTTCACTTTTACCTCAGCTGATGGGAACTGAGCTGGTATATTAACCCATTTATCATGATCTGATTCACTGACAGATTGCAGATCCAATATCAGGTCCAAGGCAGTTAGTAAAGGGACAACTAATGCCTTGGAATTCTTGAAATTGAAAAGGGGGAGATAAACCTCCTTGGTGAGGTGTTTTAGGGGAAGGAAGTGATATGGCTAGGGAAATCTGAATCTTCTCTGATCTTCTGTCTCTTTTCCAGTGGGGAGGTGGGAGCAGGAAGCGTCCCTATCACTCTGCCCAGGGGATATACAGTTCACTAATTAGATAATGGCTCTAACGGCAGATCTGAGCAGTACCTGGGCAACTACCATTATAGTGGATGCTGACCACGCAGAGGAATCGAAATTACCTGGAACTGATATACTTGCTACATTAGGGGCACACCCCTTCCTTTGGGATTTTCCCTGCACTGAGGCAGTAACTTTTAGTCTAGGTTCCAGTGATGTTTTCAGAACTGACCCTAAAGGACAGAGACCCAAAACAATGCATAGTTTTGCTTACAGGCCCTACCCTTATTCTGAACCAAAACTGTCATATCTGAAAGGGCACACCCATAAAGATCTTCTAACAAAGGCTGACATATATGGGGTTCTGTTGTGTCTAGAACCAAAATCAAATTATTTACGATCCTTTGGTACCAGAGGTTTGGTTTTCACTCCATGACAGGAGGATACTACCGTCAGGTGGGATCTTGGGCTGCTTTTTATTCCCTGGGAGGTGAAGGGCTGATGCAAGCCCAACAGTACTCATGGAACTGGCAGTTACAGAGCTGGAGGGTTTGCATAGCCTCCTGAAGCAGCAAGTCTTGGAGTTTGGTTTCATGCATCACTCCAAGTGCTTTCAAGAAGGTGCTGCAGATCATGCACTGTGAAGAAGGGTATTCTGCCTCCAAGCAAACTAGACACCTGGTATGGGAGTCCAAAGCCTCATCCCCTTCAGATCTGCCACTATGATCCATGAGCCCATATGAACTAATAAAATGTTAAAATAAATAACTTAAAAGCAATAAATCTAAACAAACCTCAGCTAAGGGATCTAACTGATGTACAATCTTCAAAGGGGATGGATCAGCCAGGAGAAGTCCCTGGTCCATCCGCAGCCACAGCTGGAAAGAACTGAGGAAGTGGAGCGCCACACCCCCTTCTATGGCCTTGCATTCAATATGGTCAGAAAAAGTACAGGGCGGGGCAGGAGGCAGCACAAATGTTTCACAGCAGTGCCTGCTGGAGTGCATTTCATTCCACTATCCAAGCTGCACCAATGGCACATCCCAGGAATGGGGTTTTGTCTCAGTTAGATTCCTTAGTTAGCTAAGAGTCATTTATTGCTGCATTTGAAGAACACAGTGATTTCTGCTGGCCTTAGTCTATGAACGTATGTATAACCTTGCATTTTGATAAACCCAGCTTACCAAACAATATAGATTATTCTGTATAACTGACATTTTTATTATTTTCCATCCCACCAATCTGTGCTATTTTATACTTTCTTGCAAATCACTGATAAAGATTTAATATCATTGTAACAAGAACAGATCCCTGCAGAACCTCACTAGAAGCAACCCCATTGTATAATTCCCCATTTAGAGTTACTTTGAGATCTATCAGTTAGCCAGTTTTATTCCATTTAATACACGCTACACTGATTTCAAACTGAGGCCCCAAAAACTGAGGCAACCAATGAACATACACTCCATCAAGTATCCAGCTACTCCAAGTATCACTCTTCATCTTAGATAAGCAATTTCTAACCTCTTCAGTCTCTGACTCTCTAATCACAAATATAATTGAATGACTCATTGATATGACAAGCTATAGTAGAGGTCATCCAATTTTACAACAAAGAAAAAAAACATTTGGAGAAGATGTCTCCAATAGATGTGGTGTGGACTGAAAGGAAGGGGAGAGGCAAATTTGTATTTGAAAGAAATAATAGTTTTTAAGCAGCATTAGTTTTCTCTCTCACTTTCCTTTTTATCTTCTTCTCATGCTTCCCTGCTCTACATGGTGTGTCTGCCTTAGGCCCTTTAATCTGGGAAGCAAGATGAACAGGGTGGAGGTGTACATGCATGAGCAGTGGGGACGGGGAGGGCAGTTGGGAGAGCATACAGGCAAACAGCAAAGAAAGAACAAAGCAACAAAGAACATTTTGACTACTGCTTACTCCCATTAGCCCTGCAGAGCAATAGGCAAGTGAATGAGCTAGATTCTGTTCTGGCTTGCACTTCAACAATCACAGATCCTTCACTGTTTGCAATGCATAGTCCACAAAAGCCCATCTTTCATTTTCAAATTCCAGACTGAGTTGCAGAGCTTATGGAAGAAATGTAATCTTTATACTTGTAAACGGAGTGGATCTGATCTGGGAATCATTGAGAGAACACAAATATGGAACCAAAAGCCAAGTCATGTTTTGAAGAAGAACTGCACTTTAAAAGTTAGCCAAATATGTTGTACAATAGATGCCCAACATTAATTTTTATATGAAATTGTTCTGCATTCAGCCAATACCTTCATCAAAAGATATCCAAATGGCTCAAAGTAGGCATTTCAAAAATACTGCAATATTGTTGACTTGGAAGTCATGTTGATTCAAACTAAAAACATCAATATATATTAATTGTATTACACCACAACCTACAGGCTTGAGCACAGTTTGGGCCCTTACTTTGCTAGGCACTATACAAACACAATAATGAAAGAGCTTCCTGAAGAACTTACAGCCTAAGGCCCACAACCTGCAATTTGTTGACTTTAATGGTGCTCCATGAGCACAGCAGTCTGCCTGCATGCAAAGAATTGTAGGCTTGGGGCCTATACAGAGAAGACAAAGGATGAGAGGAGAAACAGATATATGAGTTTCAGAGGGGTAGCTGTGTCAGCAGAAACAAGGAGGAGTCTTGTGACACCTTAAAGACTAACAAATTAATTAGAGCACAAGCTTTTGTGGGCTATGACCCACATGACTTTCCAAACGCTACACATCAGGTCAGCTCGGAGTAGAATCCAGGGCTCCTGACTCCCTATCCACTAGGCTATGTTGGATATTGGAAAAGGTATGGAAAAGGGCAACAAAAATGACTAGGGGTATGGAACAGCTTCCATATGAGGAAAGATTAATAAGACTGGGACTTTTCACCCTGGAAAAGAGATGACTAAGAGGAGATATGATAGAGGTCTGTAAAATCATGACTGGTATGGAGAAAGTAAATAAGGAAGTGTTATTTACTCCTTCACATAACAAGAACTAGGGTCACCAAATTAACTTAATAGGCAGCAGGTTTAAAACAAACAAAGGGAAGTATTCCTTCACACAACGCACAGTTAACCTGTGGAACTTTTTGCCAGAGAATGTTGTGAAGGGCAAAACTATAATAGGGTCCAAAAAAGAACTAGTTAAGTTCATGGAAGATAGGTCCATCAACAGCAATTAGCCAGGATGGGCAGGGATGGTGTCCCTAGTCACCGTTGCCAGAAGCTGGCAATGGATGACAAGGGTTGGATCACTTGATGATTACCTGTTCTGTTCATTCCCTCTGAAGCACCTGGCATTGGCCACTGTCAGAAGACAGGATATGGCTATTGTTATGACTACACTGCCTACCATATTTAATTTGGCTAACAACCCAAGAATATGGATTAACAGGACCAGCAACTATAAATGACAACCACTACCTAACCACTTACTGCTCCTTTCTTATTGATACAAATATAAATGACAAACTTCTTTGGCTGAAAGATCTTATCTTTCATCACACATTAAAACAGCAAGATGTAGCACAAACCACTTAGCTTTCCAATTATCTACAATTTCTCAATGACAGGGTAAAAATTTACCACTCTGCTTCACTAACAGTTTTTTGCCTCATGCTGTTTATTATTTTGGTGTGCCAATTCAGTATAATAGAATAAGCATCCTTTGAGTTCAGTGTTGAAGTTGCTATATCAGACTGTATTTTGGACTATCAGGGTCACAACTTTAGTGTTAAAATAAGTTGTGTTTTTTTACTGTGCCTTACATTAATTTTGAAAGCAGTGTACGAGAAACAACAAAATAAGGAATGACATTTTTTAAAAAAACATTTTTAAATGTTGTATAGGCTTTTTCTCTATGGTACTCATCACTGTAGTATCTGAGGACCTCACTAGTATTAATGAATTTATGTTTATGATACTCCTACAACATAAGGAAGTATTACTCTTCCCATTTTTTAGATGTTAGCAAAAGTGGAGAGAGACAGTGACTAACGCAATGTCACAGAGGATTCTCTTCTGTTTTCAGCTCTGCTGAAGACTTCCTAGGTCCCAGTACAGACCCTCTTTAATGGTAATCTTAACTCCCATTTATGTCCAGTTGCCATCTTTCAAAGATAAATATCAAGGACTTTAGAAGAGTGTAAATCAAACGTGCAAAGATATTATTTGCTCATGTTGACTTGTCAGTTGTTAGGTTTGTTTAAATAAAAGTTGTTCCAATATAAGCACTAAAGAGCATCTTTAAGAGTTACACCATCAGGGACTAAAGTTACCCTAACAGTCCTGCTCTCTCTGCTCCAGTCTTGTGAAATGGCAGGTAAGATGGCTATCGGAAGTTAACAGATTAGTCAGGCACCCATTAGTCAGTTGCCCAGTTGCAAAGCAGGGATCTTATGCTGCATTATTCTGGAAAGTTATTTTCCAGTGTCAGCGTTTTGTATAAAGTTATATATTGAATACTAAGAGAACAAATACACAACAATTGTACAAGCTGAAGGTGAGGAAAATGCGGTCAATAAGATGAATGGCAGAGGTTCCAGATCATCTGCTAAAAAGCAACATTAAAACTCTTCCTGAATGTGGCCTGGCTCAGACTTAGATAAACTTCTATCAGGCGCTGAATTCCAGAGACTTATACTGAAAGCAAGGACTAGTACCACTTCTATGCCATGTCATGGTTAGTATCCAAAAAACTGGAAGATATCAAATGATTTTGAAAAATCCATTTGGCAGTAGAGTAGGATACCTTCATAACACTAAAAGGAAAGTCTGAAACACAGACAGTTGCAAGCTTTTAAAGAAGAGTAGTTAAATTTAAAGTTTTTTGTCCTTATGGCTGATGACAGATCCTTCAAATTGTGAGTGAATTCAGTATTTTCTTACTCACTCTGCTGACCAATTCCAGTCCCTCTGCTATTTCCCCAAACAATTAAAAAATAAAAATAAAAAAGATTAACAGCATTCTGAAGAGCCTCTCTGAAGCTCTTCAGAACCATATGGGTATCAATGACAATGACAAATATCAGTCAATTTCAGTCTGGATATGGATTTCTATCCACTTTAAGGCTGGGCTACACAGTTTGTGTACCACTATAATTAGTTTTGTTTAGAAATTGACCTAGTTAAAGCAGTGCAGCCTTATAGTACAGACACAGTTTATATCTGTATAAGGTTGCTTGTACAGTATAGCTTATTCCCATAAATATGATAGAGGTCCTGTATCCAGGAGTTTTTCTTGGTAGGTAAACCTTAAAGCTTCATTGTTCACTTTATCCAGAGCTTCCAATCCAGGCAGCATGCAAAAAAGCAAACAAAAGGAGTCTTCTAGACTAGAGCATGAGTGTCAAATTCACTCTGTGGAGATGGTTGAAGTATGGCTGGGGTAAATTTACAGGCATAAGTTATACTGATAAAAGCACATTTAACTACTGACACAGTTGTATTACTTTCTTGAAAGAGCTCAATTGCACCTGCTCAAACTTTAATCTTGAGTCTCAGATTGCATTTATTTCTCAGAAAACATCAATATGGAATTGCCCAAAGAATGAAGGTGATCAGCCCTCCTGAAGAGTCAACATAAAATAGTGGTCTTAAGGTGGCACTAACTCTAGGACATAAATCAGTGGTATCATATTTGGAGATTATTTCAATTAAGAGTTGACTAGATACATATGAGCGAACATACACCAGAATTATTATAACCAAACACAAGGCATGGAAATAACCACATTTTGGAAGTGTCTACATTTGAACTACCCAATGACTGAGAAGACACCACAGTTCTGACTGTTGGGTCTATGAACTCCCCACACTCAAATGTTACATTCCTTACACAATTTTTTTAAACTCAAACACTAGAATGTCTTGAATTGAACAATAAAGGGATCCAGCCAGCTCTCTGCTATGATTCTGTCACTATCATTCCATATCAACATTGCCACCTTAAAAATCTACAAAAACAAATTACTAGCTAATTATTAGAGTTGATTCCTTGGTTAGAAAACAGCAGTCTAGCTAAATGTATTCTGCTCTCTGTGTATATGACACTGGGGTCCCCATCCTACATTTCTACAGCAGAACCACCTATGCCACTCTCTCCTCACTTCAAACTATGGCTCTAGGCCACCTGTCTGTGCTCCCCTTGACCTGCTTGTACTTTCCAGTTCTCTATCAATCTCCCTCTTTCTGGACTTCTGCTCAGACACACTTCTGCCCTATCCCTTGTATGTGCACCTTCACTTCTTGTTTAACCCAGGAACTGCTTCAGCATCTAAGCCTGAAGTCAGCACAATGTCAGCTTATATTATAAACAATAACACTGATTTAAATGTTGCTCTTTAGACACTTAAAGACAACTACCTTTTTATCTATTCCCTTAGGCCCCCGCCACAATACCAGAAGGCACATCTCAGCAACTCCAACAAAGCAAACTTAGCATTTCAGGTCAACCCATATGAGAAATAAAATGAGCCACACAAAAAAGTGGTAGCGGAGTTTTCAAAACACCAAATTTAAAAGTCCTTTTCTGAATTTCACCAAACTCGGGCAAAAAAAATACTCTCTATCCTACACAGTGACTAGGTCCAGCCTGTCAAAAGTTCTGGGGGAGGGATGGATGTCAATCTCTTAGCGGACCAGTGGGAGGGGGGGGGGGAGAGAGAACTATGCAAAAGAGTCTTATAATGGGCAGCTGCCTTCGAACTTAAGCACGGGGAAGCGCCCGCAAGGGAAGGTGTTTTACGAAGCAGCACCAGCTTCCCCCTGCCACCGCCTCGGAAAAAGTCCCGAGGTGAAGCCCATTCACAAGTTCACCTCAATGTCAACTGCCTTCCGAAAGCCTGCGGATGAGCCTCAACGGCCAGCCCTGACCCCTGCTTCTCAGCCACCCACCCAGCCAGCCCCCGGCCTGACCCCGGGCCGAGGCGGGGCGCGTCAGCCGGGCAGTGACAGTCCGGGAAGGGCGGCAGGGAGACCAGCCCCAGCCTGTGAGCTGGCAGCGCGGCCGGGAGGAGAAGCGAGGCGCTGCGAAGGGGCACCCCCCGCACAGGGACCCGGCCGAGGGTGGCAGCGGCCCAGGCACGGGGGCTCCTTCAGCCCCGGAGCTGGGGGGAGAAGCCGCCTCCCCGGCTCGAGCGCTGCGGGTCCCCGCAAACCCCCGAGCAACCGCCCTGCCCCGGGGGATCCTCCCCAGCCTGGGCCCGGCGCAGGCTGCCGGGATCGGGGCCCCGCTCTGCGGCCAGGCCCCAAACGGTAACAGCGGAGCCCGGGGGCGCCTCTCACCTTCCTGCTCGGCCCGGGCCGTGTGCGCCAGCAGCGCGAGCAGCAGCCGCAGCGCCGCTCCGAGCCGGGGGGCGGCGGGCGCCGGGAGGGCAAAGCCGGGGCCAGGGGCCGCCGCTACCTCCCGCCGGGCCCTCATCACGCTGCTGCCGCGGGCTCGGTGTCTCGGCGGGGCCCTGCGAACGGGGCTCCGGGCTCGCTGCGTCCCGGGGCGCGTGCGAGTGTCAGTCACGGCCGGGGCGGGCGGGCGCCTGGTGCACACACAACACCCCCTCCCTCCCCGGCAGGGGGCGGGCCCGGCACCGCCCCCGCCGCGCTGGGGAGGGGCGGAGCGGGGAGTCGCCATCTTAGGTGAGGGCAGGGGCCGCGCGACACGCTGCGGAGCGGCTCGTGCGTCTGGAAACCGCCTACTCCTCCCGCTGGCGTGAAATGATTGGCGGTGAAGCTCCAGCCCCTTGTGACGCCACAGAGCGGAGGGTGTGGCGGTGAAACTAGCCGGGGGAGGGCCTTCGTGCCCAGCTTCAAGATGGCGGCGGGAAGCGCACTCCTGTCCCTAGTGCAGCTCGACGCTCCGTCCCTGCTGCTGTCTCTTCTCTATGGTGCATTGGTACTGTCTCCATCCTGCCTCCGGCACTCCCTGCTGCAGCTCGCGGGGACGGGGAGGGTGGATCAATGAGTGGGGGGAGACTCCGCTGCAGAGACCCCTACACAGGGGGGCAGGGGGGCACTTCCTACGAGGAAGGAGCTATTTCCCCTTGATTTTCCCTCCTCCTCCTGCCCCCAGTGTCGGTGAGGCGCTAAGCACACGCTGTCGTGCAGGATCTTGTATTCCTTTCGCAAAACGTGTGAAAACTTGTCATGCCAATAAAAGAATTCACATTTGAAAATTTGTGATACAAACTTGAAATACAGGGGGATGGTAGGTGTAATAGCAATGTTAGATTATTTATCCCTGACGTATGTAGTACAGCTCATTCTTAAACTATGCAATTCCATGGCTTTATATGCTAAGTATCAATAAGGAGGCCACGTGTGATCATGACTTCTGTGTTGGTCTTCTCTTCTAGGAGCTGCCCTGAGACCATCAGTCATGTCACATAAAGTAGGTCACTGAACAGCTTTCACTAGCAATAACTTTCATTCACTGCTGACCTGGACAAGATTAGAGTAAAAAATTGCATATGACCATACCTAAATCATCCAGTTCTCCACCCCAACAGCATTTTTAACCTCTCTTGTTAAGGTTGAATTTCTTGAAATCACATGATTTTTAGAAACTGGAAAAGATTCAGGAGCCCAAAGGGGCCCTACTCCCAGGTTAGCACCTTGTCATTCTCAGGTACGTGTTGTGTCTGCTGAGTCAGGAGGAAGTGATGGAAACAGCTACAAGAATGGTTGGGAGGTTTTTTGTTTAGACTATCACCAGGTTGAATCATTTCACGGCCTATTACACTTTACACCCACACAACAGCACTGACTTTTATCCAGTAATAATATACTTTGGAGTTATTGGTGTCATACTTTTCATTTTTTGTTTCTTATTATTGTCTAATGATGCCTGGGCCACCTTGAGACTCTTCAGCAGGGGTAGGCAACCTGTGACACATGAGCTGATTTTCAGTGGCACACTCACTACCCAGGTCCTGGCCACCGGTCCGGGGAGCTCTGCATTTTAATTTAATTTTAAATGAAGCTTCTTAAACATTTTAAAAACCTTATTTACTTTACATACAACAATAGTTTAGTTATATATTATAGACTTCTAGAAAGAGACCTTCTAAAAACATTAAAATATATTACTGGCACGTGAAACCTTAAATTAGAGTGAATAAATGAAGACTCAGCACACCACTTCCGAAAGCTTGCCAACCCCTGCTCTACAGTCTTTAGTTCTTGCTGTTCACTAGAGATACAGTCACAGTATGGGAGGGATGGGAAAGGCATTAATCCCAAGGGGGAAAAGAGGAAATCAGGTGTGCAGAATACCTCAAGTCTCAACAATCGACAATGGCATCAGTTACACAAATCTCATAGAAACTTACTGCATAGAGAAGGGAGTTAAAGACTTGTCTGTGTCTCTGACCAAGGCCTGGGCAGTCAGTGCTAGTGGTCAGTGCAGTGGTGGTCCGGCCTAGTATCTGGAGCAGAAATCAAGATCCAAGAATCAGAGCTGGAATCAGGAACCAGGAGTCAGAGCCAAGGGTCAGAGCAGGAGTCAGAAACTAAGGAGGTTGGAAGAAGGCTGGGAACAGGGCAGGCACAGGAGCGAGCACAGCTGCAGGCATAAGTATTGAGCAGCCATGTGTTAAGTGCTACAGCTAGGTTTAAGAGCAGACCTTGCAATGCTGCTCAGCCAGTCCAGCCAATTAGAGGTTGCAGCTGTGGTGCTTGCTGACCCCAGGCCCAGCTATAGGCCCTCATTCCTGACAGTATCCCTCCCTTTTGAGGACACCTCTCAGAAGCCCTAGGGCCTGGTTTCTCAGGATGAGCCCAGTCTTAGGGTGCTTAGCAACCACCAGCAGCCACGCTCCCCTTCCTCCCCCCCACTCCTGCCCACTGCCAGCCCCCACCGATCAACTCCTTCCCCTCCCTTCCAGCACCTCCTGAATGCTGTGGAACAGCTGTTCAGTGGCATGCAGGAGGCACTGGGAGGGTGGGGGAGGAGTGGTGACAAGGTGCACTCAGGGGAGGAGGCTGAAAGAGGCATGGTGGGAAGAGGTGGAGTGGGGGCAGGGCCTGGGGCTGAGTGAGGGTAGAGCACCCCAAGGGAAAATTAGAAGCCAGTGACTGTGAGCCCAGTGGAAATCCTGTAGTAGGTCTGTGGTGTGGATGTTTTCAGCAATTTCCCAAGATCAGTCATCCAGATCATAGCCCTTCCAGTTCACCAGGATTTAAAGATTTGCCAGATTAATTTATTCTTGCTCCCTAACGGTTGTGGGCAGTGGTGGTGGGCTGGAGTGATTTGGGAACGGATGTTCAGTACATAGCTTAAGGTGGGAAATGTGAAATACTGGATGCATCTTGAGTGAAGCAGGTATTTGTAGCTTGAAGGCTACAGGATTGACCTCTTCCAAGATCTTGAATGGGCACAAGTACTAATGATCGAGTCTGGCTGATAAGTGGACCAACTTGAGGTTCTGGGTCAATAGGGATGAGAGAGGTCCGACAGCCTTGGTCAGCATGGTGTTTGTAAGTTTCATTTATGGATATCAATTGCTCCTGGGGCTTTTGGTGTAGGTGGGCAGCCCAAGCTGCAGCTTGTGGCACTGGGGAGTTCATGGGTATGTCATGATGGAATTGAGAATGAAAACAGTCACAGAATGAGCTTTGTTATGTTGAGGCATGGATTGCATTATTAAAGGTGAATTCTGCATAGTGAAGCAGAGAAAACAGTTGTCCTGGGGGTAATTCAAGCAACAATGAAGATACTGTTCTAGAATCTAGTTGACTTGTTCTGTTTGCGTATTGGTCTGCAGGTGGTAGGCAAACAAGGTGAGAGACTTTATGCTGAGAAGCCGTTGAAATTCCTGTCAAAAACTGGAGACAAACTGGGGCCACAGTCCAGCATGATGCCAGTTGGTAACCCATGTAGGGGAAGATATTTGTGCCCTTGAGATTGAGGCAGCTCCACAACAGAGTCTATAGATACAATAGGCCAGGGTTGGTGGGGAAATGGGCAAAGGCTGGAGAAGGCTGAGTGGTTTCAAGGTTTGGGAGCAAATGTCAGAGCCTTGCATATTCTTTGGTGCATGCATGTGGACCAAGCCACCAGAAACTGCAATATCAGGCCCTACATCTTGGGTTGGCCAAAGTGACCATCAACTGGCATGCCATGACAGTTTCAGGACCTGGAGTCTAGCTTGATCCTCCAGAACATAAATACAGTCCTTGTCATAGAGGAGGCCATCTTGCAGCCTGAATTTGGAGCCAGATTGGGCATCTATGTTATCCAGGGTCTGATGGATCTGGGTCACCAAGGGGTCGTGGAACAGCTGACAACAGATACATTAGATTGCAGTCAACTGACCTGAAACAAAAATTGGATGCATTAAGGATTGTGAAGAGAAGTTCCATGCCAGTCATAGGTACACCTTTTCGTGGGACAGAGCACCTGCTTTCCCATTTATAGGCCCTGGGTGCTAGGTTACAACAAAATCAAATCTGCTATTGACTGAGGTGCCTGGCCATCCAGAGGCACTCTAGGTTCTTATGATTTGTGAGAACCTGGATTGGGAACTGAGCTCCCTCCAGGAGGTAACAGATGTTATAATTATTCTCTGCCACATTCAGTTTGCAGGAATAAAAGGCATATGGGTGAAGTTGACTATGAGAGCTCACTGGCTGGGACAATACTCGCATATGGCAAAATCTGACATGTCAGCTTCCACAGTTAATGGTCTAGTGGGGTCTGGGTGGTAAGATGGGTGCCGTGGTGAATGTCCTAGTCAACTGATCAAAGGTAGGCTGAACTTCTGAGGACCAGATGAACCATGCTCCTTTTTGCAGGAGTGCCATCATAGAGGCGACCAACCTAGAAAATCCCTTGATGAAACACCAGTAGATATTATTGAAACCCAAGAACTGTATGTCCTATAGAGCCTCACAGTTGGATATGGCTGACACCTTGCATGGGTCCATAGTGAGTCCCTTAGAGGAGACAGCATACCCTAGGAATTAAACCATTTCCTCATCAAACTCACATTTCTCAAGCTTCACACAGAGGTGGTTTTCCTTGAGTTTTTCTAAGATGCAGTGCACATGCTGGTTATGAAGATCCTGATCTGGAGAAAAAAATAGGATATCAAGATAAATTGGTCCAAGATATTATCAATGAAGTGCTGAAAGGTTGCCAGGGCATTGCACAGGCTAAAAGGCAGGACCAGGAATTTGAAATGCCTGTACCAGATACAGGCATCAGTCTTCCTCTAGGAACCAGACTAGATTATATGCTCCTTGAAGGTCCAATTTGGCATAGGAGCCAGAGGGGGGACATGCTGGCAGCTTCCAGACACCTGGTCACCCTACTCTCTGCCCCAGCCCTGAGCCCCCTCCTACACCCCAAACCCTTCATCCCCAGCCTCACCCCAGAGCCCGTACTCCCAGCCAGAGCCCTCATCCTCCCACACCCCAACCTTCTGCCCTAGCCTTGAGCCCCCTTGCGCATCCCAATCCCCTCATCTTCAGCCCCACTCCAGAGCCTGCACCCCCAGTCAGAGCCCTCACCCACTCACCTCATCCCTCTGCCCAAGCCCTGAGCCCCCTCCCACACTCATAACCGTTTAGCCCCACCCCACCACACATCACCTCCATATTGGTGCACATAAAATTAATTCCACACATGGATATAAAAAATTAGAGGGAACACTGGCATTCACTATCTCACACAAGATGATGCTGGCCTTAGCGGGATCCATCCCAGTAACCAACCCATTTCTACTCCCCTTCTTTACCTCCTTTTTTTAGTAGGCTGCTCAAACTGTCACTCATCAGGTTATGGGTGGTCACTCCTAGTGGTCGTAGCAGTGGTGATCCAGCCTAATAGTTGGAGCCAGACTCCAGATCCAGGAGTCAGAAACAGAGCAGGGGAGCATGGTTGGAGCAGACTAGAGTAGGGCTGGACCAAGGCTGGGAAACGACTGGAGCACAGCTGGAAATGAGAGGCACAAGAGTGAGCAGCCACTGGCCAATGGCACTGCTGGGCTTAAGAGCTGTCTTGGCAATGCCATTCAGCCAATCAAGCAACCTCTCTGACTAGGGGTTTCCGCTGAAGCTAGCTAACTGATCTCTGGAGTTACGAAAGGAAGTAGTCCAGCTTAGCAGAGGAGAAAAGAGCTCTCAGAAGGCAGAGTCCAAAGGGTTGAAACGTCACCTTTAAAATGAGACAGATGCGGCAGAGCTTGTCCCTCTCTAGTGGGTCTCTTCAGCCACGTTTGTGGCTGCCATAAAACCAACTGAATAAATTATCTTATGGGTGCATACACATGGTCTCTTGAGACTGACGGATGCCTACTAACTTGCTAGCTGATCTCAGGCCTGGCTGCAGGCCCTCATTCCTGACATTCTGTAAATCCTAGGCTGGAACTCCATAGTCTTTTGATCATTGTATTGAAAGGCTTACATTTGAATTGAAGCAAACACTCACCCGCACTACACACCACAGAAACACTAACCCAGGAACCAATCCCGTTGTCTGCTCAGTCCCCATATCTACTCTAGCGACACCATCAGAGGACCCAACCACATCAGCCACACTATCAGGGGCTCATTCACATGCACATACTAATGTGATATATGCCATCATGTGTCAGCAATGCCCCTCTGCCATGTACATTGGCCAAACTGGACAGTTTCTACATAAAAGAATAAATGGACACAAATCAGACATCAGGAATGGTAACATACAAAAGCCAGTGGGAGAACACTTCAATCTCCCTGGACATTCAACAACAGGTTTAAAAGTAGCCATTCAACAAATAAACTTCAAAAACAGACTTCAAAGAGAAATGGCAGAGCTACAATTCATTTGCAGACTTAACACCATTAATTTGGACTTCAATAGGGACTGAGTGTGGCTGGCTCACTACAAAGCAATTTTCCCTCTCTTGGTATTGACACCTCCTCAACTATTGGGAGTGGACCACATCCACCCTGACTGAATTGGCCTTGTCAACACTGGTTCTCCACTTGTAAGGTAACTCCCTTCTCTTCATTTGCCAATATATCTATGCCCGTATCTGTAATTTTCACTCCACGCATCTGAAGTGGGGTTTTATACCCACGAAAGCTTATGCCCAAATAAATCTGTTAGTCTTTAAGGTGCCACCGGACTCCTCGTTGTCCTAGTAGTGAATGTTTTTGTTAACAGTTCTGAGAGCCACCCAGTGCACACCCAACATGAAGGAGCCTGAGCAACCTTAGAGAAATCTGAGCAACACCCTCTAACTTCAATGGGAAATGTGTCTAGGCACAAAGAAGCATGATGAGGCCCAAGAGCTTTTAGTTTTCCTTAGGAAAAAAAACAAAAAACTTTAAAAGACATCCTCCAAGCAATTGTTTGAATGTGTATGATATTGCACAATCTCACCCTTAGTTATTGCCCCCTTACTCAGTCTTCTGCTGCACACAGGTGCTCTTTTCTGAAAAATAAGCTATTTTTCTACTTCTTACATTTTCAGTCCACTGTTAAAATATTCAGAGGGACAGATTTTTGTCAGCCTTACTCACAGTGTAATATCTTTCTCCGTAAGAAGTCCCATTGGAATCAGTGGGTTCTCTACTGATGGTAGGTGGCAAAAATCTCTCAGAATGAAATGGTGGAAGCACCAACTGAACAGTTCATGAGAAATAAATTAATGGCAATGAAATATGCAAGAAACATTACAAATATAAACAATTCAGGGTTTTATATATCTTAAATGTAACATTAAAATGTTCACTGTTTTTAAATGCTCTATACAAAGACTTTCTGGTAGGATATTATTAAATGGATAGAAAACAAATAGCTCTTGGGACATATTCTCCCCTTCATCTTTGTCCAGAACTCCCACTGTTTTCAGTAAGAGTTCTGTGCAGGCAAAAGCAGTAGAATAGGGCTCAAGGTCTGTAAATGATAGAGAAGGTATTCTGTTAAGATTTATTCCTGAATTAATCTGATTATACTGTATCATAAATGTTTGATGCTCTACAGTAGGTTGCTGGGTGGCATATATACAGTATTCCTATATATTAAAAGTTCAATCTTTGTTCTCAGTTACACTTAAGTAGAAGCAGGATGTATTAATATGTTTTGATGGCAGGGAAATAATTTACTCTCAATACAAAAGTGTCCTTGTTTCCCAGTGAACGACAACAAAATAGACTGTCAAGTTTTGTATGGAAAAAAAATTTATGATTATAAAGCATGATGGGAAAGAGAATATAGTTTTGGGGAGAGTGTATGTGTTCTATGTGAATAAAACCCTGCTGCTCAACAGAAATTACAGCAATAATTAGCCAATTAAGTTCAAGAGGTGCCTTAATCATATGATAAATAGGGAGAGCCAATTGCACAGAAAAATATCAGCCATACAGGTTTTGCAATGGCCAGCCACACCTTCAGCATTGCTGCTGTTGTCAGCTTTGCTATTGTGAGTGGCAGAGAAACAGTACATTGAAGAACACAAAGGACACAGGTGTTATATTGGTTGTCATCCTTCAGGAGATAGAGGTAGATCTGAGTTACCTGCTCTTTCCTTCCATAAATGTGTCGTAAATGGCTAATTCATGTGTCAAGCCTTCATTTTCTTCTCTTGATAATTTTCATGCAAGAAAGAGAGACAAGGAAAAAAATACTTCAGATCATCCAGTCTATTTTCCTGTCAATGGATTTGCTCCCTACAACACATTTTCTAGCATTTTTCCACTCCTGTTTTAAATGTCCTAACTGAAGGCACTTCTTTGGCAGATTGTTTCACAGCCTAATGCACTTCCCTGTCAGGATGTGTTTCCTGATATTCATTCTAAAATTTCCCTTTCTTAATTTCATTTAATTACTCACACCCATGTGTACCAGTCTAAATACTTCCACTCCATCCTTAATGTTTACATTATTTAAATAGTTGTAGACTGTTAACATGGCCCTATTTAGTCATCCAGTAACAGAATCACATATTTAGCTGTTTTAATCTTTCCATAAAGCTATTCCTCCAGATAATTCTTGTTGCTCTTCTTTAAACTGTCTCCAATTTGTCAATATCTCCCTTATGAGGTGGTGCTCAGAAATTAATTCACTATTCCAGTTGTAGCCAGACCAGAGCCCTAGAGCGTTTTGGCTTGACTAGGAAAAGTGATCAAGTTTACTTCATGTTTTGCTAACACATTAGGTAATCCTGACTTAAACTGGACCTTTTTCCTAGTATAGATGTAGGGAAAGACCTGGTAGCTCGATGTAGTTGGCTGAGTTGTAGCCTACTAGGCTCCAAAGCCAGAGAGAGAGGAACCATTATCTCCCTGTTCTGTTAATTGATGTTTCTGTATGTGCAGCCCAAAAGTGACCTGGCCTTTTTGCTGCAATAAGGCACCCCAGACTCATGTCAGATTTGCAGTACTTTATCACCCCATACAGAGGCACTGACTTTGTGATTTCCTGGGGGAGCCCTGGAGCACCAACGGAGTCAGTGCCTTTAACCCTGTAGACGGGCCAGACTCACCCCTGTGGCACCTCCTGCTGGTTGTCCTGGGAATTAGTTCAATCCAACCCAGAGCACCCTCTGCAGGCCAGTGATCTGCCTTCCAGCTACTGGCCCCCCTGTCCCTCCCATGACCCCAGTGCCCCTTTAACTGGGTCTCCCCCTCCCAGGGGAACCCCCACCCCACTTTGCCTCAGTATTGGCTACTGCCCAGTCTCCATCTAGCCCCCATTCACTGGGGCAGACTGCGGTATCAGCCACTCATCATAAGCAAAGGGGTTTGGACCTGCTGCCTTTGCCTACCCCTGGGCTGCCCCCTGCAACCTCCAGTATCTCTTGGCCTAATGCTAGGCCACAGCCTGGGGCTTTCCAGGCAGGAGATCCCCAACTCCTCTGCCTTTTCCCAGCTCTGCTGCAATCTAGGTACCTTGTCTAGCTCCCTGAAGCCAGGCCCTTCTCCCTCTACAGGCAGAGGGAGAGTGCTGAGGGCTTGGCGCCCAGCCTCTTTATAGGGCCAGCTGGGCTCTGATTGGGGCATGGCCCAGCTGCAGCTGCTTCCCTCAATCAACCCAGCTCTTTCCTTCCACAGCCCCAGCCCTCTGTAGGGCTGGCTTTAAACCTTTCCCAGGCAGGAGTGGGTGACCACCCTGCTACAGACCCCATGTATCTTTCTACATTACTGGTTCCAGGTTTTTCCCTCCCATTGAATATTTGTGTGTTTCAGATTATTCTCCCCTCAGATGTACCAGGCTGCATTTCCCCAAATGGGGTCTCATTTTGTTATGTTCTGCCAATTTTTTAATATTTAGAGCCCCTTATATTCTTCTTCTGTTCTCACTTATATTTCCAATTCCTCACAATTTATTATCTTCACATATTATACACATGCTGTTTGCCCCTATCTTCCAAATCATTGCCAGAGTCTGATGCCCTTACACTGAGTAGCATCTTACTCCAGGAGTAATTCCATTTACTTCAGTGGCATTGCAAAGTAACATGCTACTCAGTGTAAGAGGATTAGAATCTTGCCCTAAAAAATGGTCCTAATACCAAACCCTGTGGAATCCACTAGACACTTATACTCAAGCTGATATTTTGCCACTTATTACTCCACAACAGAAATAAGTGGGTTGAGGTGGGTGGAAGTTATTTAAAAGGCCAGCTGGGAGCAATCGGATTAGGGTTACAACCTGCTGTACTTTCCTTATTAACTTCAATTAATTTTAAGACATTGCTTCAAATGCTGTACTAACAATCCAAATATATTACATCTACTATGTTATCTTCATCTACTAATTCTGTAATTCCATAAAAAAATTCAAGTTTGTCTGTCAACTTTTATTCTTATCAAACCCATGCTACATATTGCTTATGATTGCATTATCCGCTAGATATTAGTAGTGGGGTTTTTTTAAAATTGAATTCTTCTTCTATTGTATCTAAATTTAATATATCTGGTAATTTAAGTTTCTTCTCTATTAAACTATTGAGAAAAATTAAATGCTTCTCTTTCAGGAATTTAATATTTTAAAAAGTAAATGTGCAATAAATTACTTTACACGTAGAGAGAGATGGCCAACTTCTGATCATCTTGGTAATATACCAACCATCCTCTGTTTCACTGAAGTTACCATTTTAGCACAGGCCCTGAAAACACATAAGATTGCAGCCTCAGAGGTATGGGGGTAGGGTTTTAGCTTGAGCCTTTGATGAAATGCCACCAATTTCCTCTTAAAGGAGAAACTAAAGAGTATTCTGGCTACAATAATGGCCCCTGTAGTAGCACTATTATAAGCCGTGCTATTTGGGCTGTCACTGTAGATACAGTACTATAATGGCTCTCCTTTCTTCATCCCACTCCTACAATGGAATGCTCTTGCCTGACAATCCTGTGGTTGTGACTGTGCCTCCAGTATGTTGCTCCTCAGCTCTTGTCCCACACATTACCTCAGTAACTTCATCTCCCATTGTATGCCGCTCACCCTGGGCTTAGTCCTGCAAGGTACTGAGTACTCTGGCTGCAATCTAGTAAAACACTTAAAAGCTGAATTAACATTAAGCATGCAAGTAGTGCCAGTGAAGAGGACTACTCATACTTACACTTCAGTAAGGCTTAAATGTGTTGCTGGATCAAGGTCAGAGTAGTTAATAACTTGCAGGATCAAACCTCAATGATTCAGACAGAATCTCAACTACAGTTTGAGCTCAGTCCCCAACATGACCAGGTGGCATAAACCTTCCTCTAGGAACCTGGATTCTATGATGTTCCAGTCCTTTGATGGTCCACATTGCAAAAGAGCAAGGTTTCTGATGTGATATCTAGGACGTTTCATGTAATTTAAGTAGAGTGTCATAAATTTGCAATTTTAGTTAAATAAAATTCCACCTAAGGGGGGATATACACCAGGGGTCAGCAACCTTCGGCACATGGACCATCAGGGTAATCCATTAGCGGGCTGCGAGATGTTTTGTTTACATTGACTGTTTGCAGGCATGGCCCCACGCTGCTTCCAGTGGCCGCAGGTTTGCTGTTCCCAGCCAATGGGAGCTGCAGGAAGCGGCACGGCTGTGACCTGTGCATGAGTTGTACTATATATTCCTGACTAAATCTTGGGGAGGGGGAGGCCCAGAGGTGCCATGGGTGCTTGTGGGTGGGCAACCTAGGGGGTGCCACAAGTGCTGGTGGGGGGTGGCCCGGGGGGTGCTGTGGGTGCTGGTGGGGGGGGGTCGCAGTCCAGGGGGCACTGTGGGTTCCTCTTGCGGGGGGCAGGGTCGGCAGGGCTGGCAGGCTCCCTACCTGGCTCCTCATGGCTCCCTGGAAGCAGCATGTCCATCCCTCAGCTCCTAGCTCTGCACGCTGCCCCCACCCCAAGCTCCGGCTCCGTAGCTCCCATTGGCCGGGAACCGGGGCCACTGGGAGTTGTGGGAGCAGTGCCCATGGGCGGAGGCAGCGCACAGAGCTAGGAGCTGAGGGAGGGACATGTCGCCACTGCCAGGGAGCCCCCCCCCAAGGTAAGTGCTGCCCAGAACCCCCTCCCACACCCAAACGCCTGCTGCTGGGGGGCAGAGGCCTGAGACTGCCCCACCAGCAGCCGGTGCAGCTGGCCCAGGGGCTGGCCCAGGGGCTGCCTGAGCTGCTCAGGTGGCCCCCAGTCCAGCTGCACCAGCCACTACAGAAGTCATGGAAGTCCCAGAAAGTCACGGGATACATGACCTCTGTGACAAACTCGCAGCCTTACATATACCTCATTTCCGATTCACATAACCAATAACATTGCAAAGATGTTCTAATGGTAACAAGAGATCAGCACCTGGCTTCTACTTCACCCAAGAAAGAAAACTGACTTTAATGGGAGCTTCTGGATGATCAGCACACTTGAAAAATCAAGTCACTTATTCAGTTGCCTAACTACAGATTTAGAAGCCTAATTTTAGGCAGCCATGTTTGAAAATCTTGGTCAAAGTTTATTTGATGCCTGATTAAATTCAAATCCACATAGAGCTCAAATATTCATGGGAAGTGGAGGGATCTTCTCTTAATATTATCTGTCAGTTTCTGAGCGGTATAGGGCCAGAGGTTAGGCAAATAAATGGGAAATGCATCAGTGATTGTGCCATAAATGTGGTGTTAGTTTCACTTTTGTTAATCATTTAGTCTCTGATCCTGCCAGCTGATTTCTGTACTGAAGACAGTGGGGCTATGGGCTACCACTGGAGTTTGCCCATATGGATCAGCTTGTGGAAGCAGCACCTTACATTCTGATTTTATATGATTAATGCTTTGGCACAAGGAAGAAACTGATTCTATTCGTTCCCGCCTTATTTATTTTTGAAATGTTTGCTTTTAATTTGATTTAAAAAAAAATCTCCTATGGGAGAGCTCAGATCTGCTGATGCTTCAATTGACAGGGTCCTCTTCTATATCTTTCAGAGGACCAAGACATTTTCTTTGCTTCTGAATTCAGTTACGGATTGTGTGATATTAAGACTGAGAGGGTGGATGTCTGGATTTTCCATCCTTCTCAGATAGTTTGACTCACTCTCATAGCTGGCATTGCTTTGAGTACATGCTTCTGCTTTTTGGTCTTCTATCTTATTTTTGTTCCATGCAGCAGCATATTTATTATGGTTCTCCATCAGTGATTGACTTCCCCTTTGCCCTGTGGGTGGACCTCTCTTTCAGTTCTGCATTTAAAAATCTTGAATCTGATGAGATCAAGGGTGTAGACAGACACTTGCACCTCGCATGTGGCAGCATTGCAATTCTCAAAAGATGTTCATTGTCACAGACATTTTGTTATTATAGACTGATAGTCAGCGCTTTGCATCTGCAGCAAGGCACATCAATCTCATCTCTCAGACCCCCAATAATTTTCATCAGAATATATGCAGATACTTACAGGTGAGGGTTAGCCCCTAGTCTGTAACAAATGTACTTGGTCTGAGACACAGGGCCTAGGCTTTTAAAGGACCACTCAGTCAGATCTTTTTTGTGCTCAGCATACACTTATGACCTCCCTACCTGAAAGCCAGTTGCAACCTCTTTCCCCCTTTAAAGATGAATTTGAGGTTCATTTATTTTTGAATTTTCCTTTGATTTTTTGTAGATCTTGGTGTACAGTGGATTCCGAGGCCCATCAAATCCCAGTCTTGCATGATCTGGTGTGCTCTTGAGTGTGATATACCCCACACTTCCTTGTACACCAACGTATACAAAAATTCAAAAGGGAGATAGTGACAGGAGCAGGGAGTTGCAGTGGGATACTGGGCCAGGGATGTGGTTGCATTCATAAGTGAGTTGGAACCGAGAGTGGAGGTTCTCAAAAGCCCATGCTCCTTATGTGGCTTCATGCTGTGCAGGCCTAAGGGGTTCTGTAGATATTTCTGTGTCCTTTCTCTTGAAAAGCAATTTTGTAATTTACAAATCCTTCTTAGTGAGTCAAATCAGTTCTCCCTATGCCTTCCAGAGCAATAGTACTATTGAGTACTAAGAGAGAAAAGGCAAAAAAAAAAAATAGTTCTAATTAGTGAGGATACTGCTTTCAAAGGATGAAATTCAGCACTGTGTAGAGATTCAGAATAATGCCCATGCAACACTTAATCCCCTCTTAATACCTCAAATTAAGGTGTAAGTGAAGCTTAAGTGATACCTATACCTTGTGCTGGCCTTCTGCACAGGGATGAGTTCACACCCCCTGTGAAGATCTAAAAATGGGATTATAAAATGCAAAGCACAAATACAAAGCACTCAGTATGGGTTGCTGAGGCAAAACCAAAGAAGGAATGAAAACAAAACAGGTTTCAAATATTAAATCACTTTAAAGGCACTTTTCAAAAACAACTCCATTAATCCCAAACAGCCAGCATCAAAACCCAAACCCACTTGTGCAAAGGAGGGGTAGGGTGGAAACAGGGAAAGACGTGGTCACAGAATACTGAAACAAATAGGACACACTCGAAAATTCTGAAAACACCCTCAGAGGGGGAATTTCACAATCAAAGCATTTCTAGTGAGTAGGCCCAGTGTCAGTGTGATACAGATTAGATTTTGGGTGGGAGAGTAAAGGCAATAATCTGATCTCAATTATTTTGGTGGGAAAAGGGGCAATAAAAAGTTCTGTAAGTGCCTTTGTTCTATATAATCTAAAGGGATTTCTATACCAACAATACCTTCCCTGGCTGTGTTACAATGTCTCTGAAATCTGTGCAAGGGTAGAGCCACCAAAGCTGGACAGGTTATAGCATTGGTGCCGACTTCCTCTGTTCCCGGGAGGTGCTTGACCCCTACTCCACCCCGGCCCCATCTCCACTCCACCCCTTCCCCCAAGCCTCCACCCACCCCACCTCTTCCTGCCACTGCTCCTCCCCCTGTCTCCCAGTGCTTCCTGAACACCGCTGAACACGGCAGGTGGGAGGTGCTGGGGGGCAGGCAGAGGCACTGATCCACAGGGCTGCCAGTGGGTGCTGTGTACCCGCTATTTTTTTCCCCCCATGGGTGCTCCAGCCCCAGAGCACCCATGGAGTCAGCGCCTATGGGTCAAAGGATAGTGACCAGATGAAAAAGATTCCACTGGTCCTCCAGGCTGGAGGTTGAGTGATAGCCCAAGAACCTGTCCTCATCAAAAAATTAAGCTGCAGCTGGAGTTGTAAATTCCAGCTTGGGTAGATGTACATGTGCTAGCTTTGGCTGAACTAGTTCACTGAAAATAAATCAGTGTAGCCACAGAGGCTTGGGCTAGTTTCCCAAGTATGTACTTAGGTTCTTGGACAGGATTGTATTTGGGCAGCTAGCCCACGCTATTGCCCTGCTGCACCAACACTATTTTTTAGCATATTAGCTCCATCAAAGCTAGCACGTGAACGTCTACCCAACCTGTGAATTACATCTCCAGCTGCAGTGTAGACCTACTCAGAGAAACACAAAAAGGGAGTTATTCTGGCAGCAGCAGCATGATAGACAGGGAAAGCCTTGATCATGCCCAAAGCAGCATCTGACAGTGATGCAAGGATTATCAACAAAAGATCAAATAATAAATTATCATGAGGGGAAAAACAAACTGGGAGAAAATATTAGTTGCTTAATGAACTGCCACAACAGCCTACATTTTTATAATAAAGCAAGAAACCCCACATTAAAACACTCCATTACATTTGCATAGCATCAGTTATAACAGGTTTAGAATAGAGATCAGCCAAAAATCAAAATCTTGAATGTGAACCCTTCTGAATTTTTGAAGTGGGAAGTGACTCATGATGGAATGCTAGAGGCTGAACTTGCCCGAACAGGTTTGACTCTGTGTCAGACCCAAAATCTGAAGGTACTTCAGATGGATTCTGATCTGCACACCACACTCTCAGCCTATAGTTTTGAATTCTAAATTCTTTTCCATACATACCTCCTGGAATCTGAAGATTACAAAACACTTTTAAACTATTATCTGCGCAAGCTGCACAAGATTCCTGTGTGGTTGTTGAGTATTATAACCACTTTACAGATAGAAAACTGAGTTACAAAAAAGTTAAGTCCACAACAGGTCAGTGACAGAGTTGGAATTATAATGCAAGAGTTCTGACTCCCATTGTCCCACTGATCATGTCCTTTGTACAAAATCCTTTTAAAATATTTTAGCATATAAAAGACAACAGATGAGGAGGAATTGCTTCTGAAAAAAGAGTACTATCTATAATGCAAGAAATCGTGCCAGATTTACATCCTGTACCTTGTGAAATCTAGCTTGTTATTACACTTGGCTGTCTGTTGCTATCCTCAACACTAGATATATGCAAGGTTGTGTTACTCTCTGCAGCTGCAATTATTAATATAAATTATTTTATAACATTCTGTTTTCTTGTTATGCTTCATGTATTTGAAAACCATCATTTTTCATACTAAGACACTTAAAAATACATATAATAGAGAAATTTCTTACATATCAGCAATACTACAGATTAGTCATGAGAGACTTTAGAATTGTGCCTACAACTTTGCATTCCCAAATTTTCATGTTCAAGTTTTTATATGTTCAGAAACTAGGAGTTGCTTGTGAAAACTACACTTGCAAACACAAAATATGGGTAAAAATAATTATGGGTACAAAACTGCAGGCACAGTTTCAGCAGCAGTTTTTGACAACTTGGGTTATAAGGCTACTATGTTATTGTTGCTGACCATGCTTTTGCTCTAGAGGGAAAAAATACCAGGGACAGATACAAAAGCAGGTGCAAGAATCAGATCTAAGTCTTTTGCAGGGTACAGCCCTGTGAATCACTCTATGAAGTGTAGAGCAAAACCTCTTGTGTAAACAGTATATAGGGCTGGTGCTAGCTTTTTGCGCACGCTAAGAAGTCTGGTGATGTAGCATTCCCCAATGTACCAGTTTGCTGTGCTTAACTGTGGGCAGCAATTCTTAGCCATTGCAACCATTAGTCTGAGCTCTTATACTTATGAGCCCTCTACTACCACTGACCATTGCCGGGCGGGAAAAACAAGCATGGAGCCTTATCACACCCTCACTATCCCACCTCCCTCAGCTCTGTCACTCACCCTCACTACTCTCCCCCAGGTTTGTTATTAGCAGCCCCCCCCCCCAACCTTGCTTTTTTGTTCGGTCCTTACCTCCTTGGGACCACTTCCCTGAAACATAGGGCATGCTCTGACTTTGTGTCTTCTGCCATAGAAGGTCTGTAGAGTTGTCTGATTGTCCCTTACCCCCAGGGTTTCTTCACTTGCTAGATGAAGTTCTGAGGATGCCCATATTCCCCTCAACTTTGAATCCTTCCCATTCTTGAGCCCCTCATACTAAGGACACCATTATTTTATTTATTTATTTATTTGGCTGCATAGGAGTGACTAGTCAAGACTCCAGCGCTCTGAAACAGGACTCAGCTGCTGCTGAATAATAAAAGATACTCCCTGCCTCTTAGAGAGTAGCAGGGCTACAGTGCTCTCAACTCTTGTAGAATCAGGGAGCTAGAGAATCGAGGCCAGAATTTGCACTCCAATAAACTTGAAGTAACTAAGGGTTTGTCTACATTACAAAATTAGGTTGATATAATTTAGGTTAGGGTCACCCGATAGCAAGTGTGAAAAATCAGAATGGGGATGCGGGGGGGCAATAGGTCCCTATATAAGACAAAGCCCTGAATATTGGGACATCTGGTCACCCTAATTTAGGTCAACCTACAGCCACTGCAGTAATTCAATTTGCTGTTGGTGTCCACACTACCCTCCTTCTGCTAATGGTGTGTCTCCTCACCAGGAACACTTGCACTCTCTGAAGTGGGGCATTGTGAGGCACTGACAGCTGAGTGGGGCTCACAGCTGGAGCCACCCACTCACAGAACCTGCAGGCACTGAAATTGACCTTCCTATCAATTTCACAGTTGCCTGGGGCTCAGAGCAGGAGGGGGACTCACAGCTGGAGCTGTGAAATTGGCAAGAATGTCAATCTCACTGGGAGTAGTCTCCAAGTTGTGAAATTGAGCTCTTCACTGGGCTCACAGCTGGGGCTGTCTCCCAGGGGATGGGGGCTCCAGCTCTAAACCAGACACCTGGCTGACAGCTGGGGCAGGAGAAGCTAGGAGTCCAGAGCTGGGTCTAATTTCACAGCAGGGAGCCTACCAGCAGTGAAATTGACATTGTCAATTTCATGGCTTCAGTAGGGAGCCTGGCAGCTAAAGTATTGCAGCGTCTACATAGACGCTGCCTCACCCTGACTACACTAAGGGTACGTCTTCACTACCAATGTTAAAGCACTGCCGCAGCAGCACTTTAACATGGCTGTGTAGTTGCAGCATCAGTGACTACAGCCAAGCTCTCCCAGTGCTGTAAAAAAACCAAACCAAACCACACCAACCCACCCACAAAGGGAGTAGCTACCAGTGCTGGGAGCGTGGCTACCAGCGCTGGTGCACTGTCTACATGGCCACTTTACAGTGCTGAAACTTGCATCGCTGGGGGGTTCACACCCTTGAGCGAGAAAGTTTCAGTGCTGTAAAGTGGCTGAGTAGACAAGGCCTGACATAAGCTCTACACCTTTTTTGGAGACGGAGTTATGTCGGTGTGGCAGGCCACTTACTTCGGGGGAAGTAAGAGACTAGTGTAGACACTTGCATAATTCAGTCAATGTAAGCTGCCTTACTTAGGCCTAACTCTGGGGCTATAGCCTCTGTACTGGTATACTATATTAGTGAGAGTTGTGATTTTTTTACCAATATAATCACATCATTACAACCTCTAGTGTGTACACAGTTATACCAGACTAAAGATGCCTTATATCAGGATAGATTATTCCTCTTCCCATATGGTTGACACTGGGGAAGGAGAAGAGGCAGGGGGGTATAGGTAAAGTGGTACAATTTTTGTCTGTAGACAAGTCCTTAATTAAAGTCAGGGGGATGACATCAGATTTACCTAGGAGTAAATGAGTCACAACCTGGCCCATGGCCTGAAAGTTGAGCCTGTGGTTTCTGCAGAGCACTGCCCCTAGGTAACTGCCATGAATATGCATTCCTGTTATAGCAACAACAACAAAAGCAGTTTGCCAATCAATTTTGTCCTTATTGTCATAATAAAAGAATACTGACTCATATTTCTGCTAGTTTGTGTTGGTGTTGCTGCAGTATTGTGAAGGATCAGGAGGCCAGTGTGACGCAGACAGCGAAGAGGGTTTGACATTTCTGATCCTCATGCAACAAAACAAAAAAAATTGCTTTGACCTATTCCTCAAATACATTAGACACTGTTATGAAGATTAATGTTACATTTGCACTTAATGATGGAATTTGTTCTCTTTAATGCTGTCTTAGAGGAAAAGAAAGGCCCAAAATAGTTTCTTTGGCGATAATTTTTTTTATTGTGTTTGTCTAGTGTAGTGGCAGTCTCCCATTTAACTTTCTAAGGACTACAATGTAGAGAGATCTTAGAATAGAATAACAGCTGACATTTAAAGGTAACATTATTTTATTATCATCATGACTCACTTTACTTCAGTCCACATTTACTCCTACTCTGTGGAGTATGTTGATGGAAAGGAAACTTGTTTAGAAACTTGTTTCATGGAAATAAAATATTAATTTGAGCATGTTTACAACTGTAACAAAATGTTGACATTTGGGGCAAAATTCCCTTCTCCAGTTTGGCTTGACCCTCTGAAGAGTGGGCAGCAGAAGAAAACGTTGGTGTACATTAATGCCTCAGCTGTTTTCTGAATACCTTTATAAGAGTATAAAATGAATTTAAGTAATAATAGAAAGAGGATTTGAGGCCAAGTTATATCTCTGTTTAAATTCCACCAAAATGGATGACAAATACAGTTGTAGACACCTCATTATTGTGCTCGTCACTGATTTATCTTCTCACCCTGTACAAATTATTCCTGTTAGGATCATAAATAATCTGTGTATATGGCTGTATGTGCATATAGCTATGGCAGGACAGGGAATGTGCATGCACAAATTTAGAGTCCCAGTCCTTGTTCTATGGCTTTTCCATGGGTTTGTGGGAGTCAGAATTGCTATGGAAAACTTCCACTCCATTTTCCTTCTCTGGCTGTGGGTTTTATGGAGCATAATTAAGCACACCAGGCAGTCAGCATCTGGCTCTTTAATCTGGAACAATGGACCAAATTTAGTCCTGGAATTAAAAAGATAAAATAAAATAAAATGGATGCAATTCCCACTGACTTCAATGCTGGGGCATAGACATCTTTTAAGTTTGTTCTTCCCCCAGTAAAATCCGTTATACCACCCTCCCTAAGGGCCTAATCGAATTCTCAGATTACTTCCAATATGGAGATAACCTTCCTCATGGATCTCTGATATGCTCTGTGTGTGTGTGTGTGTGTGTGTGTGTGTGTGTGTGTGTGTGTGTGTGTGTGTGTGTGTGTGTGTGTGTGTGTACACACGTACGGGAGAGTCAGTCACTTCTGCCTCATCATTCTTCCCCTTTCTATCCCCCACCAGATGCGTAGAGAGCGCTTCACAAGTGCATAGAACTATGACCTGAGAAGGGGTGAAATGGGATTGAAAGTCAGTCTGTTTGGAGACCAGCAGAAAGGTTATATTAGGTTAATCCATTGTAAGGTTGCATTACATTTTATGTGACTGTCTCCATGCTGGGGTGACTTCCTTGGAAAGGTGTGTCTGAGACGGCAGCAGCAGCAAGAGACTGTCAGTGCAACACAGCCCTAAAGAGCCATACTGTCAGGGATCCCAGGATGGGAGTGGGGAACCTGGCATAGATGGAATACAACTCATATAACATATGCTTTTGGTTTAGTCAGTCTCCAAAGGGACTACAGCAGGTACTAAGTGTTTGCAGGACCAAGCTTTTAATCTGGAGTTGCCCCCAACGTATTTTGAGGGGAGAGAGCTAGCAAAAATATTTTATTTTCAATTATTATATTGTGAAAGATTAATAATTATTATTTAAGAGATTGCTATAACCTCACAGTAGCCTCAGGGCCCACTGTTGCCAATGCTCATGATTTGTGGTTCTCCTGACAGCTGCAGTTTTTCTTAAAGCTCCAGCTCCTGGGGTCATGTGATTACACAAGAATCTCAGCTTTTATTTAATAAAATAAAGTGTTTCTAGCCATCATGTTTGTGGAAAAAGACTTAAAATGAGACCCCTGGAAGCTCAAAAATTAGAAAGCAAATAGCACAACACAAAATGTATTGTTTTAAAAACATGTGGGTTTTCTTTAAGGCAATCTCATGATTTTGGGGGGCCTGAATTGTGATTTTTGAATGTCTAGAGCTGGCAATACTAGCTCCTCTGAAAAGGCATCAATGGGAGTTATAGGTACACAGTAATTTTTGTGAGAGACTCAGCTCCAGTAGGATTAGGCCTTCTATGAGCTGGCAAATCTGCCAGCTCTTGCGGCACTTACACACATTGGTATCAATGAGACTAGCCAAATGAACAAAGTTACTTATGTGTATGCAAAAATCAGCCCCTTTGAACAAAAGATTCTAAAGCCCTGCAAAGACTTAGATAGATGCTTAACTTTATTACCATGAGAGGTCCCATTGATTTCAGGGTAGTAAAGTTAAGCACATGTGTAAGTCTTTGTAAAACAGGGCCTAGAAGACTAGTCTTACACTCCTTACTCATATGAGTAATCTTTTGTGTGATCTTGCATTCGTCCTCAGCAAGGGTTGCGGAGTTAAGCATTATATGAAAACAGTGACATTTAAAAAAAAATTGGTTTAATTTTTGAACCACACAATTGTCTAATGACTTCACTCGGAGTTTAGGGTGTACAAGGAATGCAAGATCACATCCTGTAAGCATAAAATATACATTAATTATTGCCAGGTTTTCCCCTCCCCCCCTTAGGTCTATAAAATTTCTTCTGTGCCTTGATTTTCCAGGCATCAAATGTTATTAAAACAAAAATCAAATACAGATTCTTATTTTTATTATACAGTATATTCAGCTTTATTTAATTAACTTGTCATGCTTTTTTTTGTAAGCACTTTCTCTGGCTATGACAAATTACCTCTTTCAGATCAGATTGATTAAATGGATACCATGAATCCCAAATCCCTTAATGGTTAAGAATAAAGCACATTGCAAATGGGATTAAGATTTTAAATCTTTCTTAATTTATGATTTTAAAAAAATTAAACATTTTACAGAATTTACAGGACACTGCAATTGGTTTTACTAAGCTAATTACCATTTTTTCTTCAAATACAGTACATCTAAGTTTTCAGAGCACTAAAGAGATTTAGGGTATTATTGAGATTAGTTTAAAAGGTTTATTCATATTTTAAAGAATGTAATGATCCACCTTTGAAGTAAATGGATAATGATGACAGCACACTCCCTGCCCTTGGCACTTTCTGGTAATTATTAATGTTATTTTTTTGTGTTGACATAGCACCCAGGAGACCTAGTCATGGACCCCATTGTGCTAGGCCCTGTACCTACACAGATCAAAAAGTTGATCCTTCACCCAATCTGAGTTGCAGTCTAAGTATAAGACAAGAGACAAACAGGGGAGTACAAGAAAACACTGGTCAACATGATAGGCAGTGGGTTCAGCACACTAGGAGGCTAACCATTGTCAAGTTTCTTGTAGGCATTACAACTAAGGAGAATTTTAACGAGGGATTTGAAGGTAGATAATGAACTAGTTTTGCAGATGTTTAGGGAAACTTCTCTCAAGCGTGAGGAGCAGTATGGGAGAAAGCATGGAGGTGCTTGTTTGAAAATGTAACAAGTAGACGATGGAGGCTGGCATCATGGGCCAATTAGAGAGTTGACATCTTGATAGTAATTGAGGGATGATCTGTAGAGTGGGGCTTGACCGTGAAAGGCCTTGAAAGTAAATGCAGATAGCTTATGTTTGGTGCAACAGAAAAGGGGGAGCCAGTGAAAGGATGCAAAGAGGGGGGTGACATGTTCAAAGCAATGGGCTAGGAAAATGATCTTTGCAACACAATTCTGAATGGATATCAATGGGGCAAGACTGCATTTGTCAAGGCCAGAGAAAAGGATGTTGCAATAATTGAGACACAAGTTAATGAAAGCTTGGATGAGAGATTTAGCTGTGTGGGTGGATGGATGGGAAAAGCCATGTCTTAGAGATGTTATGCAGAAAGATTTGGTGAGATTTAGATATGGCCTGATGTGAGGACCTAGAAAGGGTCTGAGGCCTCATCTACATTGGGGGGATGGGGGTGGGGAAGAGTGATCAGGGATTGATTTATCACGTCTACACTACATGCGATAAATGGATCAATAGATCGATCACTTCCCGCCGGATCGGCGGGTAGTATAGATGTACCCTGAGAGTTGAAGATGAGGCCCAGATCTCAGGCCTGAGAGACAGGTAGAATGATGGTGCTGTCCACAGTGATCAAGAATGGAGATAGAAGGAAGGGTTTGGGGGGAGGTTTAGGAGCTCTGTTTTAGCTATGTTGAGTTTGAGCTGAAGGAGGTGGTGTCAGAGATAAACATTGGACAGTCTCATAAACCATTTTGTATCACACTATTTATTGGGGCAGATACACAACAGCCTTTCCAAGGTCTTAACTTTAAAGGCTCAATCCAGCCCATTTTAAGTCAATGAGAATTTTGCCATTGAATTGTACAGGAGCAGGAGCAGACCTTAAGTGCTTAATTGTTACCAGATCATCATAAATTGTAATCCAAAGACCACTGAAGTCAATGAGAATCTCCCATTTATCTCAGTAGATTTTGGATTAGACCCATACTGCATAAATCATAGTCCCTAAATACTATTTTATGTGCCTATAGCATAAGGGAAGCTATTTTAAACATTGTCATGGAGACTTCAACTCACATATATCCGGTTCTTGTTAATGAATGGGTGCCCTTACAGATATGCCTATATTTTGTACATTCATGACTACAACAGGACCATATGCATCATCCTGTGAAGAATTTGCATGGGAAATTATTCGCAGCACATAACCAGCTGTTTAGTTATATTTACAGAGAAAAAACAAAGTAGGAATCTAAAAATAAAACTCAGTGTTCAGAACCTCATGTTACCACTGCTGCCTTCTTGTGCTGCAGCCTGGCCACATCTGACAGCTGATTAGTTAGGACATTTTTGCTCTTCACAGCCTAAAAGAAGGTCCATAGGAAACTAAAGGATGCTAATGAAAGAGATCACCATGCATTATTACAGTGGCAAACAAACAGGTGACCTGAATATGAAACACAGGCTCCTGGATAATGCAACTATCCTGGAATTATGCCAATCAGTCTGTTAACCCATTTGAACAGTGGGAGTAAGTAACCACTGGAAAAAAATTAGCAAGGGTTGTGGTTAGAGCTGGTTCAAAAATTCCTCTGAAATAATTTTTTTGGTCAGAACCTGTCAATTTGTGGAAATCAAATTGTTTTGCAGCTATGGTATGATCTGACAGAACACAGGCAGGCCATTCAAAACCTGTCAGGTTTCCTGATAGCTTGGCCACTTGGCAGCCCACACAGTAGGATGATGGGGAGCCCAGGTTTCCAGGAGCCACAGTCTCAGCAGACCACCTGGCAGACTGCCTCTGAGTGGGGGACCTCAGGACTTCCAAGGTCCCTGGCTCTAGGATAATCAAACAGGCAGACTGCTCCAGAGCTGGTATTCCATTCCCTTTTGCAGAGAACTTTAAAAAAAAAAAGTTTAGATTTCATTCTGAATTGGAACAAAATGTAATGGGAAATACCAAAATCCTCCATGAAATGGAATTACAGGTACCTTTCTCTGCACAGCTCTAGTTGTGGTGGATTTGCTGTCACTGGAAATTTTTAAGTCAAGATGGGATGTTTTGCTAAAAGATACGCTCTAGTTCAAGCACAGCTATTGGACTTGAAACAGGAATTAATTCAGGGAAGTTCTATGGCCTGTGCTATACAGGAAGTCAGACTAGATTATCAAAGTGGTCCATTCTGGCCTTTAAAAACAAACAAACAACCTTCTGAATCTTTGTATTCTGCTACATGCTACCATCATGTATTCTGTCCCTTTCTTTCTCCATATAGATCTCTTTCTTCTATGCCAGCCTCTTATGCTTGGAAGCACCTTTCTTCCTTCAACTCCTTTGCAAGTCCCTTTTTTACTGTGATGCCCATTTACAAAAAAAGTCAGTTGATACTTTAGATCTAATTGGAGTGGCAGTGGGGAAAGTCAATGCTTATACAAATAAAACTGCAAATGCATAAAATATAGATCTTGTTTCCTTCTCCCCCAAGCTCTGTACATTGCTTGCTTTCTTAGATTCTATTCTCAGTGGGGCAGAGACTATGTTTACTTTTTTTTTTTTTGTATATTATCTATCACACAGCCCCTTGGCTCTACCAGAATATATATTTGAAAAATAATATGCACATCCAACCCTGCAGGCTGAGGTTGGTTATATCATATATTGTGTCACCACTGCATTGCTAGATGGCGTCTTCTCAAGGTTTGGCAAAAATAGCTGGAGAATAAATTTACTGATTTCTAAGGCTGAAGTATTCGGCATCCAACTTTAAGTATATGCTGGATCTCGGTTTTATGATCTGCAGTGTAAAGCCTGTTTGCAGTTTCAATAAACAATATGCCTTTGGTGATGACATGGACTAATCCATAAATGCTGGATCTTGAAACAGCATTGGATTAAAGTACCTCCATTAAAGGCATCATCCTGCACCCACTGAAAACAATAGAAGTTTTGCCGTTGATGCCATGGGAGAAAGACTGAGGTCTAGAGATAGAGGCGGTGTAATCTAGGGGAATGATCATGAGGCTACAAATCAGGAATGTCTGAGTTGTAATCCTAGCCCGCTGATGACTTGCTGTGTGGCCTCATACAAGTCTCTTGATTTCTGTTAAACATGCTAGCACCTACCTCACAGTATTGTAAGGGTTAACTGATGTTTGTACAGGGCTTTGAAAAGGTTTGGTGCTAAGTCTTAGAGTCCTATTCTCCTGTCCCTGATGCTGTTGTAACATATGACTTTGCAAGCTAAGCAAATGCATCGTGTAAGTGTCACAAAAAAGGTACAATTATCCTAACAGCTGATGTCAGATTGCTGGGGTGTGCCCTGCGGATTGGCCTCTGTGTTGGCAGTTTCACAGCACCTGCCAACC
Source organism: Mauremys reevesii (assembly GCF_016161935.1). Classification (NCBI taxonomy): domain Eukaryota; kingdom Metazoa; phylum Chordata; order Testudines; family Geoemydidae; genus Mauremys; species Mauremys reevesii. The sequence goes on from NC_052623.1 coordinate 123,057,644, forward strand.
ACTGTAATATCTTCCTTGTTGGGAAGGATGACATTGATCAATCTTGGATCCAATCAGAGTCACAGATTGGCTGGCCTGGAGTGGGATGCCACTCCTAAAAGGCAAATAGTATTTAAGAACAGCCATACTGGGTCAGACCAATGGTCCATCTAGCCCAATATCCTGTCTTTTGACAGGGCCAATGCCAGGTGTCCCAGAGGGAATGAACAGAACAGGTTGTCCACTCCCAGCTTCTGGAAGTCAGAGGCTTAGGACACCCAGAGCATGGGGCAGCATCCCTGATAATCTTGGCTAATAGTCATTAATGGACCAATCCTCCATGAAGCATCCCCCTTTTTGTTCCACCCTGCTGCTTCCAATCTCCCTCCCACTTTACTGTATAAAGATATCTTAACTAAATTACAATATAACTTTACTATCTTTTAATTTTCTCTCCCCAGTTTGTTCAAATATGCAGTTATGCATTTTTCTTTGTTTTTTGGTTGGTTGTTCTGACAGATATTCACTTCTGAGCAGCAGCATGGATCACTTTGAATGGGTATGAATTTTAAGAACAAGTAGATGTTAGATATGTGGTTAATTTCATTTCTTGTTTCACAGTGCTTCATAGATTCTAGGACTGGAAGGGACCTCGAGACGTCATCGAGTCCAGTCCCCTGCCCTCATGGCAGGACCAAATACTGTCTATATCATCCCTGATAGACATTTATCTAACCTACTCTTAAATATCTCCAGAGATGGAGATTCCACAACCTCCCTAGGCAATTTATTCCAGTGTTTAACCACCCTGACAGTTAGGAACTCTTTCCTAATGTCCAACCTAAACCTCCCTTGCTGCAGTTTAAGCCCATTGCTTCTTGTTCTATCCTTAGAGGCTAAGGTGAACAAGTTTTCTCCCTCCTCCTGATGACACCGTTTTAGATACCTGAAAACTGCTATCATGTCCCCTCTCAGTCTTCTCTTTTCCAAACTCAACAAACCCAATTCTTTCAGCCTTCCTTCATAGATCATGTTCTCAAGACCTTTAATCATTCTTGTTGCTCTTCTCTGGACTCTCTCCAATTTCTCCACATCTTTCTTGAAATGCGGTGCCCAGAACTGGACACAATACTCCAGTTGAGGCCTAACCAGCGCAGAGTAGAGCGGAAGAATGACTTTGTGTCTTGCTCACAACACACCTGTTAATGCATCCCAGAATCACGTTTGCTTTTTTTGCAACAGCATCACACTGTTGACTCATCTTTGGACATTTTGTCTTGGGGTTAAATCAATAACCCAGCTAGGGTTAAAAATCAATGGGCTATTGGCAATTTGTTCTCCCAACGCTGCAGTGACTGGGAAATGGGAAAGATGCCTTGTTACATGTAATTCAATCAAGTTGCTCCCATTTAGCCATTTTCTATAGCTGTTTGTACCTGCCCTCATTGGTTCCTGGCCTCAGCAATGAAATATATTGCAAGGTATACCATTTTTGAAGAGGCCTTTCCATTCACAAGATTGAGACTATGCATCCTAGAAAATGTTGGGCATTGAACAAAAGGGAGTGGAATTGCTCAAAAAAAGCTAAGTAAGTGTGAAGAGCCACCAATCCCTACCTTTAAAAAGGTAAGCAAACAAGCATATGCAAAACATGAAACATGGGAGGCTTGGTCTACATTAGGAAATTATGTTGGTATAACTACATTGCTCAAGGGAGGTGAAAAATCCGTACTCCTGGATGGCACAGTTAGACTGACCTAACCACTGATGTAGACAGTGCTAGGTTGACAGGAGAATTCTCTGCCTCTCAGGGAGGTGGATTCCTTATGTCAATGGGAAAAGCCCTCCCATTGCATATGTAGCATCTTCACTGAAGTGCTACAGCTGTGCCTCAGCAGAGTTTTAAGTGCAGAGAAGCCCTAAGTCAAAAGGAATCATTTACACTTCTTATACATCACATCAGAGGAATACACACACCCTACCCCTGGCATCTATTTACAGCATTTTCAGAAATGAACATGCCATTGATTAGTATTTCAGGGAATGCACTGTCAGTAGTTTGCATTGGCAAGACTCACTTAGACTCTTCATTCCCTAGCGATACTTCTGGAAAAAAGTAACATCATTCTTTGGTTACTGCTAGGTAGTGGAATGAGCATAGCAAAGGAAAAAAGCAAAAGGGACACTGACAAGTAGAGTAAGCCCCAAATTTGACCTAGCTTAAAATTATTATATTACTGAGAAATTCCTCTAGAATAGACCCACTAATGTGTTCCTTAAAACCACTGGAAGTTTTGCCTAGGTAGAAGTAAGGAGTGCAGACTGAGCCTAATATCTACTTTAAAAACAAGATAATCCATTATTCTGTTCTAAACTGAAACAAACACACAAAAACAGTAGCCAGTGTTTTGAGCTCTTGCACTGGCTGTATTGGCTTTACTGAAGATAGCTCTCAATTTATTCTCAAACCTGTGTAGCTTCATGCTGTCTTTACTGAAAATGCTGGCACACAGACATGAGGAGAAAAGAGAGACATGAAACAGGAAAACAAACAAAAAACCAGCCTAGTGTTTTCCCAAATGTTTTCTAACTTCTACAATGTTATAAACAAAGGGGAATGAAAATATATATAATTGTAGTTAATCTCCTTTTGATATACAATTTATCATGTGTTTGGATGTTTCAAAAAGTTTGTAATATTCACTTCTCTCAATGTGTCATAAATATGGGAAGGAATAAATAAATACCAATAATGATTTGCAATTCTCTAGCACATCCCATCTGAGGATCTCAAAGTACTTTGCAAATATTAATGGGTTAAACCTGACGACACCCTGTTAAGTGGGTAAGCACTGTTCCAATTTTACTGAGGGGAAAACTGAGACAAAGAAGTTAAGATTTGCTTAAAAAGTCAAAAATTCATTCCACACTATGTTCCAGGTATAGGCCAATTTCACTTAATAGGGATATCAAAATATTAGCAAAAGTTCTGGTGGTGAGATTGGAGAAAGTAAGTTGGGTTTATCAGAGCCATGATGGACTCTGACAACCTTTGACTTCTTATTGATATTATAGCAGTGAAATATGACCCTAAACCACAAGCCGTATTAGCCTTGGCTGCAGAAAGGCTTTCATAGAGTGGGTTGGAGGTATATGTTTTGTACCTTACAAAAATTTGGACCTATATTTATTTCCTAGATCCAACTATTATATTCTTACCCAACCTCTTGAATCACAACGTGACCTTGGATAACCTCAGCCTCTTCCATGGAACTTGGCAGGGGTGCCTGCGGTCTCATTACTTTTTGATTTGGCTCCTGAGCCCCTGGCAATAGCTATATAGGCTCATCCAGATATCTGAAGCACACAGATCAATTTATGCCCCATGGAATCAATGTTATAGGTAAACAATGCACTTTTGTACATATCCAGACCAGAAACTACTATTCCAGCCCTCCAATCACTAATTCAAACATCCAGTGCAATATCTGGTTACAAAATAAAATGGGAAAAATCAGAACTATTGGAAATCTCCCAGTTGTCATGTGGTGGGTCTTTTCCTCAATGGAATTTCCATAGGCAAAGTGATGCAATCAAATATCTAGGTATAAAAGTACCAAATATCTTAATGAATTAGTGAAGATAAAGTTAGATCCAGTACTATCAAATAACTAGTGATACAAATAGGTGGCATCCTCGCTCCCTGAGCCTGTGGGGAAGGGTTAATACAATAAAAATGAATATTCTGCCTAGGCTCCTCTATTCTAAGCAGCTAACTGTATAAATCCCGCCATCTTATTTTAGAAAAATCAACATTATTAGAGCTTTTCTGTGGGGTCAACACTCACAGCTTCCACTTTAAAAAAAATCCAGCTCCCTATAGCCAAGCAGAGGTGGATGGGTGTGGGATTTGGTCTCCCAGACCTACAAAATTACTATTATGCTTCTATCATGTCACAGATGTCAAATTGGTTCTAGTATTAGTTAAGTGCTACCACTCTTATACTCACCTGAGTGAAAACTGAATGGGAAATTGTGACGGAGTTGTCTTGGGGATTAGCTCTCTCAGCCAGTGTGCCATCTCCTGGTGGTGCCTCTCCTACCACCTTCTCCTCCTGCAGACCTGCCTCAGTCCAGGAACTGTAGCATCCTCTTCATAATTCAGCCCTCTGGCCACATCACCATCTGTGTTTTCCCCCTTCCAGGGAGGAAGTATCTCCCAGTTCTATAGTCCAGCTATATCCCCAGTGGTTGGTGGGTGAGCCGGGGGGAACACCTAAGCCTGCTCACGACTCCAGATCTGAGCCTAGGGACCCTGTCAATAGCAGCCTCCTACTGCATCTCCTTATCTTCTCTGTCAAAGCTTCTTCAATTCCCTAGGCCACTTCCCCACAACCCTAGCACCTTCTTCACCTTCCTCTTAGGGCCTCCAGCCAGCATGTCGCAGCAGCCAGTTAGGAGCTCCTTCTTACTCCCCTAGTCCCTGCCAGCAACTGCTCTGTCTAAGATGCTACCTTCCTGCAGCCTGCTAGGAACACAATCCTCTCAACGTGGGCTCCCTGAAGCAACTGACCCTACTCTGCCCTGCAGTTCCCTTTTATGTGAACCCGTTGGGCCCTGATTGGCTGCTCCCTGTGCAGCCTGCCTAGGCTGCTTTTAACCCCTTCCTTTCTGGTGTGGGGTGAACAACCTATCATAGAATTGATTAATCCAATTCCGCCTATGGGTCTGCTCTTTTTGTCCGATGGAAAAAAATAAGGTGCCTGCAGTGGTGGCTGTGTGAAAGGGCAGGGATATCCTAGGTAAAAAGGTACCAATTTCATTCTTGTTGTCATGCAAAAGCACCTATCTGGGGAAATCCAGACTTGTAAAGTGGGGGAACCCCCCCCTATAATTTGGAAGAACTGGCTGAGCCAGGGCATCATGTGGATTTCCCAGTTAATCAAAGATGAGGGCTTTCTCTCTTTTCTAGCACTAAAGCAACAATATAACCTGTCACCCTCAGCCAAGTGGCAGTACTTACAACTAAACCACTTGCTAATATATCAGATTGGTCCAGATACCCTAGGACTTCCAGAGCTACTGGGAGCCTTGAAAATACTTCATAAATTCTCCAGGCCCATGTCCACTATATATGCGAGAACACTTTTCACAAAACTATCATTACATATTGGACCTCCTCATCCTCAATGGAAACCTGTACAATCCCTTCAAAAGATGAGGTTGGGAGCTTAAATTCATAACTTTGCTAAACACTAAGAATGATGGGCTCAGTAAAGACACTGGTTTTATGTCTCATTACAACAATCTGTAACCCTCCTTTGGCTATGTCTACACTACCACTTATGTCAGTGTAACTTACGTTGCTCAGGGTGTGAATAAGCCAACCGCCTGAGCAACATAAGTTGCACTGACCTTGGCGCTGAGGTGGGTAGCACCATGTTGGTGGGAGAGCTTCTCTTGTGGACATAGCTCATTGGGGGTGGATTAATTAAGATGACAGGAGAGCTTTCTCCTGTCAATTTAGAGCAGCTACACTAGAAAGCTTACTGTGGCACAGCTGCAGCTCTGCTGCTGTGTAAGCTCTCTAGCGTAGCCATAGTCAATATTGTCCTGTGATTGCAGCGGTGTTAATTGCCCACTGCACGCTGAATGGTCTCTTACAATGTGTGTGAGTTATTTATTCTAAACAATCTGTTACTCTTTGATACAATGTCAAGTATCAGAGGGGTAGCTGTGTTAGTCTGGATCTGCAAAAGCAGCAAAGAGTCCTGTGGCACCTTATAGACTAACAGACGTATTGGAGCATGAGCTTTCGTGGGTGAATACCCACTTTGTCGGATGCATCGTTTGATACAATAGTTACCTTTCCCAGATGTGAAGAAGAGCTCTGTGTAGCTCAAAGGCTTGTCTCTTTTTCCAACAGAAGTTGGTCCAATAAAAGATATTACCTCACCCAGCTTGTCTTTCTCATATAATAGTCAAATATATACACAAACTGTTGTTTATATATTGCTGTGGTTGCAAACACATACGAATGAGGTAATTGTTCTATTATCTTTTAATTGAATGAACCATCTGGGTTCTTGAGTCCTAACACTGATTTAATCAACTAAAATTATATGTCAATCAGACATATTTCTGAGAAAAAGAAATATGCAATAATAATAATAACAACAACAAACTAGGGGCACACATTACACAATGTGTACCTTTCACAGCAGAGTGCCCTTCTTAACAGAACAAATTAGTCTTCGGGGTCATGAACGGTTGTGGTAACATAAAAAGGCACTATTTATGCCTGAGTTAATCTCCAATGAGGAAAATAATCTTGTCTTTTATGAGGAGTGTGAATTCCTGCCATGTTGCATGAGACAACATTCAGAATAACCAGATGAACCCCAAGACATATAAAAAAGGAAACTTCCACTTTTTATTACAATGTACCAAGCAAAATAACAAATCTGAATGTTTATCAGTAACACATAGAACAAAGTTAAACACAATGAAGTTTCCTAATGTATACAAGCCATTAGGATTTGATTCTGAAAAGATGATTTCAGACAATCACAGTGCAGAAAATTCAAAGGTTTTCCTCTCTCAAATGATAGTAAAATCCCCATATTTGTCACCGTATTTTCAAAACTATTTAAATTTCAACTACAGAATATGTGTATGCATCTTTTATACTTGCATATCCCATATTTGTGTGCACAAATGCTCATTTGCATATAGAAATACAGATTTTGCATTTGGACCCTGATCTTGCAAACACACGCATGCTTCATTTTCCATACTGGACTCATTTGTGTAATTAATAATATTTTTAACCCAGCTCTGAACACTTATGAATTTAAACCAAATCTGAAAGTAACAGAGGAAAGTAAAAAACCAAAACCAACCAAACAAATATAATGTTTTTAAAACCTTAAAAGGCAAAAAAACTTTTGTTTATTATTGTAGTTTGCTGACTCTTTTTTGTCTTGCTGTAGAACAGGATACATTTTTTGTGTTTTTATAGTAGAGTGTACTCATTTCACATCAGTTATTCATCACCCACCAAAAATTATAATTGCCTTATATAATCTTATCCAATGAATATTCAAATAAGAAAGTAAAAATATAGCCTGAAATTAAACTTGTAACACAAAACAATGCTGTAGAAGATGAGGATGTATCATACTTCAAGTATTAAATGGAAGACACTAGACAAACAGTGAATCCAGGTGTGAAAAAGTAGAATAAAGTTGTTAAAAAGTAATAGAATAATGAATTTAAACAAAGCTTATTACAGCCTTCACTCTGTACTGGTAACACTGGGAATTAGAATCCTGAGGCAAATCACTGATTGGAAGGGTGCTACAAGACACCCTTCTAGTTAGTGATACGGGGAAGGAGGATTTAGTTTAATTTATTTTAATTTTTAATCTCAGATATTAACAATGAAACTTCATAATGCCAATTTAAAATGTCAGCATTTACCATTTCAGTACTGATCATTTTAGCAGACACATCCAGATTCTCCACTGTTGTTGGATTTATGTCAGCTATTGAGGCAGAGTACAAGGAGCTAATTGCTCTCAAGACCTGCTAGAGAAGGGGTGAGGAATTAATACCCCACCCCAAATTTAAAGTGACCTTCACTTCTATCAAAGATCCTAATTCAGGAAAGCAATGAAGCACATGTTTAAGTCCATCCCTATTCAGGAAAGCACTTAAGCTTTAAGTTCAGCACATGTTTACGTGCCCTTCATGAACATAGGGATACTTCACTGAAATCAGGAGAATGGGGAGGGGAAATGGAAGTGTCTCTCTTCCCATTATCAAATATTTAACTACTTTTGGGTTTCAAATCCCACCAAAACGGACTTGTAGATATTCTTGCTGACAAAGTGCCAGCTGTTCCCTACCTAGCTGCCAAAACCTCCATCTTTTCCCTACTAGCTTCTGCAAGACAGTTATCAGAGGGGTAGCCGTGTTAGTCTGGTTCTGTAGAAGCAGCAAAGAATCCTGTGGCACCTTATAGACTAACAGAAGTTATCTTCTAGACTAATCTTCTGTTAGTCTATAAGGTGCCACAGGATTCTTTGCTGCTTCTGCAAGACAGTTATGCATTTTCAATATGAAAATCTGCAGCACATTGAAATTCTGGAGGCAGAGGAAAACACAGTAAGGTTAATATCAAAATAAAAAACCACCACAGGATACTATAATGATTGTGCTAGCTAGACCAATGGCATAGGGGCAGTAAAGCATAATTCTGTAGTCCCTGGTGCAAAATTCAGGTCGAATGCACTGACTGGAGTGTGGATTGGGACTTAATTATGTCTTGCCCTGGTTGAATAGCTGGATTTATTTAATTCTAAATTAGAAGATCATTCAATTTATTATGTTTAATGACTGTTAATGACTGGGTCTTGTTAGTCTATGGTTTCCAAGTTATTGGTAATATTTGTTTAAAAAACACTTTTTAGCCAGGTTATAGTCCTGCTTGTTCCCTTTCTACATGTGATGCCCAATACTGGAAAGTGGAAGTGGGTTGTTGTTGTGAAGATATGTACTGTTTCTTTAAATCTGTAATGGAAAGTTGGTGGGGGGCGGGGAGAGAAAGTCAGGAAAGGTTCTAGGCAGAATTGTATAGTGAAGCAGAGAGACAGAGTGTGAGAAACAGCCAGGGTAGCATGTTGTTATTATAACAGAGTTCCTTGCTTGGTGTTAGAAGAAAGCAATTATTTCTATGATTCTTTACCATTGTCACATGAAAGTAATGTCATAAACACAAAGACATGTCATCACAGGTGTTCCAGTCATTGGGGGCTGGCTTGAAAATGTGTTTGTTTTAATCAAAGTTGGCTAAATCTAGCCTTGTGATGAGTGTTCTGAACCTGATGAGTCATCCCTAAGCCTGAGTCTGATGAATCACCTGAGATAATTACCTGTGAGTCCTAAGGGTTCAGCCAATCCACAAGCAAGTGTTTAACCAGGTGACCCCAAGGCAGATCTATAGGCTCCTAATTAAAGCAGCCACTCTAGTCTGCTCAAGGTCACTGCCTTTTCAGGAATACTCCCAACTGCCTGGTAGTTCTGACAGACTAGTTCTGACACGCTTTCCCTTGCAGAAAAACCTGAAGTGTTAATCATCATCATCAGCACCAGTGGTCATCATCCTGGCATCTCTCAAGACACACAGGCTGGGATACAACTTTTATAACATGTTACACTGATGCCACTATGCCTATTGCACATTCAGTAGGCATTTCAGCCCCTTTTCTTTATTTGAACTTCCATGCCCTACTAATGTTGGATTGCCCTTCTCCCATAGACTACTAGGCCTTTACCTCAGATTCATTAGCATATATGTTTAGTAGTTGCCATGGCATTCTTGTGGTCAGACATCTGCTGATGTTCCTAACTTAAAATATTTTAAGCTGGTATAAACTGGCATCTTGTGGTTACCTGTCAGCAGTGTAGTTGTTATAGCATTCTATCCTGTGACATCTTATGATCTGGGGTTACTCCTGGTTAGCAGCCTAGGCTAAGGCTTTTTGGGCATTATGCCTTGATCAGTTTAGCTAAGATATTGTCTTTTGGCCTTGAGGCTTGTAGGATTCCTGCATTACTGCCTTAAATTATACTTATGCCTTACCTAGCAAATACCTATTCCGATAGACTACCCTATGAAGAAAAATAAAAATCTTGTGGTTCAACCCAGTCCTGATCTTCCCAAAGTCATTCTTTGCCCTTTACCTCCCAAATAGCCATTGTTATGATCTTTCCCCTGAGCACTGTTGTCATAAACAGATAGTTAAGGGTTAAGGTCTTTTACCTGTAAAGGGTTAACAAGCTCAGTAACCTGAGGAACACCTGACCAGAGGACCAATGAAGGGACAAAATAGTTTCAAATCTCTGTGGAGGGAAGTCTTTGTCTGTGTCCTTTGTTTGGGTGGCCATTCTCTTTTTGGATCTAAGAGAGGCCAGACATATCTTCAAGTTCTCCAAGGTTTCCTGAAGTATTTTCTTCTATTCAGTATAGTGAGTATTAGAAAGGCGGACTAGCCTTATAATTAATTTTCTACATTTGCAATTGTGTGTTTGCTGAAAAAATATCTTTATTGCTGTTTGCTGTTACTTTGATTATTCTGAGAAAGGAGAGGGGGGAAGTCTCTCTAGGTTTATAAGCTAGACACTGTATCTTTTTTATCCTGGTGTTACAGACATAGTGTACTTTCTTTCTTTCTTGTAATAAAATCCTTTTCTTTTTAGAACTTGATTGATTTCTTCCCTTGTTTGGATTTTCAGGAGAAGGGAAGGGGGATAGGGAATCCCTCTTTGTTTGATTCAAGGTACCTTTCCCAAGGACTAGGGGAGGGGGAAGAAGGTGGGGGGAATGGATTATTTCCCTTTGTGTTAAGATTCAAGGAATTTGGATTTGTGTTCCCCAGGGAAAGTTTGGGGGACAGGGAGTGTGCCAGACACTAAAAACCTGGCTGGTGGCAGCGTACCAGATCTAAACTAAAATTTTAATTTAGAGGAGTCCATGCAGGTCCCCATCTTGTGGACACTAAAGTTCAAAGTGGGGAATAAACCTATGACAACTGTGCAATGGGATGGGCAAGCAGAGATCACTTTAATCTTTTGTTCACCAGGTAACAGGTATATAAAGTTATGTAATAAGTTAGCTTTATGGATGAGTTACAGCTGAATCAAAACTGAGATTAAAGCTGACTGGGAGCTGGAATTTCTGTTCCATGGCAAATTGCAAATTGGAAAAAAAAATCATTCTGAAATGGAACAAGAAATGAACATTTTGAAATTTCCCATGGAATGGGAGTTCTAAAATTTCATTTAGAAAGAGTCAAAATGACATTTTGTTTCAGTCCTTTCAAAATATTTCTGAGGCTTCCTCTCAGCTCCTCAGCAGGCTGCCTAGTCAGCTAAAGGGGAGCAGGAAGCCCTGGGAAGTTGGGCGGTTGTGGAGCTAGGGAGGTAGGGCTCCTGAGTTTTCAGGCTCTCAGCTCCCTCATCCCACCTGCTAGGTGCGATGCTGAGGAGATTGGAGGGTGAACTGGCAGGAAACCAGGCAGGTTTTTAGTTGAAATCAACATGTTCCAATGGAAAATGTCGGCTTTGGCAAATTGACATTTTCTGACAGAAAAATGTCTCACTGGAAAATTTTCAACCAGCTCTAATTGAGACATTGGATGACCACCAATGAATGACTGGTTACTTAATGTTACTTAATGTAGTGCTGTTTAGATACTAATGCAGTAATTGTCTTTGAAATATGTGAGATAGAGATTTTTTTTTTAAATGGAAGATATGGCAGTACAATGTGCCATATTATTTCATTGTTCTACAGAGAGGTAGTTCAGAAGAAAGGATACACAGGGTTTCTGATGTTACCTACAGCACAGTAAATACAAATGAAAGATTAACTACCAGGTGATGGAAATAGTGACATTACCTCAATAAAGAACATACCAAGGATACAGGTATTAGCTAGAATCATAACAATTCACATAATTGTTTTGGGCAAGTACAACAGGAAAACTAAAGTTCTGATCTGACCAACATTTACACATGTGCTTAAATTTCAGAATGTATGTAAGTGCTGCTGGAACTGAGGACTAATATATTTACTAACTTAACTTAATAATGACTGCATTATTCTTGGGGCAAATACACTATTTTCATTTGTTTAGATTTATACGCAACATAAAAAGCACCTAATAACAAAAATAGGGCTCTAGGCACTTTTGCTATAAATTAAAAATATAAAGAAACACAAAGAAAAATAAGTATAGCCACCTCTCCAAAATTAAAAAGGAGGGGAAAACATTCTCGTGATGTATCTCAGTCTCCTATATGTGGATCCCAGTCCCCTTCCCTAGTTGGCTTCAGGTCAAACGTCTTGGAGCCCATGTATTTGTTCTTGGGGCAAATGCACTAATTAGCTAATTTGTTGTGCTGGAACATAGTGTAGTATCAGCATCATTTCCTAGACACAGGTGGAACTAGCAATTATAGCGATGATAGCCTTGTAATTTGAATCTTTAGATTCTTTTTCTTTGAAGCATACTGTAATGGGCTTTGCTCCTCTCAACATCTCTGCAGGGCATTCAAAGGCTACTATATTAATTGGACTGTGCTCCTCTATGTGAGGTGGACCTTTAAAGAACATCTAAATGCCAGATTCTGATACCCTTTGTGGCATTACACCCCCATATTCTTCATAGTATTATAATGATATGAGTATGGCATAACTATGATGTATTTTATACAATATAAGGCACGTGAGATATCGTTGGAAAGGTTATGATTTACTGAATATGATTATCCTATTTGTAAGCATGTATCATTTTGGTATCTGAAGTTAGCAATATTGTCTAGCCATCTATTAGAAATTTGTTTACTCCTGGGGAACGCCCACTAGACAGAATGCAATCAGTCTAGATAGCTAGCTGGAAAGGGCCATTAGGAAAAACAATAGATCTTAGACGAGGCTAATCTTTCACCCGGAAATCCTTCCTGGGGACGCTGCAAACAGACTCTGAGTTACGGCTGCAGGGTCATATGATCAAATCACCTGATAATGGACACCATAATAATATTAGTATTTTTCCACCGGCCAGGGGTGGGAATCACACAGGAAGACAAAAGATTCCCATCATATGTAAAACCTATTTAAGGCAGGAGAGTGACATAATCATGGTTCATTCTTCACTGAATCTCCACCCAAGATGACTACTCTAAACATCTAAGCTACTTGGCTAACTTAAACCGCGCAGCGCGCCAGGCGCAGCGCGCGCGCCTTGAAGCGCGCAGCTAGTCAGCGCCAGCGCTGGAGAAAAACTCTCTCCTCGCGCGTCCAGCTCCTGTGCCCTGTGTGGAAGGACAGCGCTGAGGCCAGGGCCCTGCGCTGGGGCTGCTGGGGCTTTGGCTGGCGCTTTGTAGCGCAGGCCGCTGCTGCAGAGGTTGTTCACACACCTGCAGCCTGCCTGCTGCGCTAAGTGTAGCCAAGCCCTTAAGACTAAGACTGAATGGAGGGGCAGGTGGAGAAGGACTGAGTCCAGGATGGGAGGTTATCTCGCCTGTGAATTAGATATCTGAAGTTTTAAGCTGCAGTCAAGGGCAGCTGGCCTTCCAGAATCTCTGCAATCTGCCTGAAACAACATTTAGGGTCAGAAATTACTACTTGTAACCAACAGGAGTCTGGTGGCACCTTAAAGACTAACAGATTTATTAGGGCATAAGCTTTTGAGGGTAAAAAAACTCACTTCCTTTAGTAACTTAAGCTTAGATTGCATTTTTGTTTTATTTGCTCGGTGACCTGCTTTGATCTGTTTGCTAGCCCTTATAATCACTTAAATCTATCTTTTGTAATTAATACACTTGGTTTTGTTTTGGCTAACACCCAGTGTATTGAATTCATAACTGGGGTGCAAAAAGCTGTTGCATGTCTCCCTCCACACTGTACAGTTCTCTGTGCAGCACAAGACAGTATAATTTTGGGTTTATCCTCTAGATGGGGGCGGGCACTTGAGTACTAGGCAAATCCTTAGCTGAACCTTCCCATGCAGAGCTGATTTCATTTTCTGTGTGTGTTTCTGCAGCTGGGTGTGTCCCTACCTGTGTGTGTGCGCTGATTAAGTGCAGTCTGAAGCCTGAGGGAGGGCTTGGCTGGCTTGCCTCAGCAATACAATGTGAAGAGAGCCCAGGCTGGTGGGTCAGGGGGGCTCAGTGGTACCCAGTTCCAAGCAGCACCCTGGGGGAAACCCATCACACCCTTATTCATGCTGAATAGTACAATAGTTCAGGCTGTCCCAAGTGGCTCACAAACATGGGTGCCAACCTCAGGGCAGACTGTTACAAACCAGGGCACAAATGTCAAACTTATGGTGTGTTCTATAATTTAGATTTCATCAACCAAGTATCAAGTGTGAACTCCTCAAACACTATAATAGCCTTAACATGGAGTCACAGACAGTCCCCTTGGGTACACCTATCTGTCGTGCCACCCAGACAACCCTGCCATTGTGACAGATGGTCCCTTACACCAAAAATCACAACAATATTCAGGCTATTCCTAGTCCCAAAGGCCCAGTCACTTACTCCAGGTCAAAAGACAATGCTTGTAGCCAATCCTGTAAAACACTAAGGATTTATAAACTAGGAAAAAGAAATAAGAGTTATTTACAAGATTGAATGATGTAAACATACAAATGAGTTAGTGTTAGGTTCCAAAATGTGAAAGAAGCTGCAGTAATGTGCAAGCTTTATATGTCCTTTAGGGCTAACTCAAGCTAAGCAGCTTGGGGATCCCTTGCTTAAGCTTAGAAACATTTCCCACTCCAAATTCCAAGCAGCATAGTGATACAGTTCCTCCTGGTCAGGGATTTTTATTCCCTTTCCCCTGAGGTTAAATTGTGATGGGACACAATTAATGCATGCAGCAACTCTCAAGCATTTCATAAAATCCAAGCACTAAACATATTCTTATAAACTTAATATCTGTTTTAACAGAGCTAACACACAAGTGAGTCTGATTGGTTTCCAGCCATGCATTTGTCAGTGTTCAGTGAGGCACTGGGCTTTGGCATGAGCTGGCACCTGGTCTGCCAGTGTCACACCATGCTCCACAAATAGCCTGTTGAAGTCATTGGGACTACTCATGGAGGAATTTGCTACCCAACATGAGTAAGGGTGTTAGAATCTGGCTCGAAGGCACTAATGTAGTATGACATTCTGGGGTTTAACTCAGACCAATAAGGGGTTGTGTCACTGCCTGCCCTGTAACCCTGACTGCCTTAAATGTTATGCAGATGTGGCTCACAGCCAGGACACCAACAGCCAGCAGACAAGCATGCAGTTCCCTGAGTGTCTGTGTGCTGTGCAGCCTTAGTTCAATGCTTCTGACCCCACAACAACCCCACCCTGACTTCCACCACCCTTGGTTACTGCTTGTTGGGTGACCCCAACACACTCCTAGTCCCAAATTTCCTCAAAACCATATGCCATGAAGTGTTCAGACCTCTCCTGGAACACTCAGAGAAATAAGAAGTTTTGCTGCTCCTTTAAAGAGACAAAAGCACAACCTATTATTTTAACTGGAGTAAACAATCAGTGCAATTCAAACACAACACTGGGTTGGCTTTGATTCAAAGTAAAACAAATGTATTAACAGAAAGATAGGTTTTAAGTGAGTTCATGTACAAGGGATAAAGACAAAAATGGACAAAAGCGAATAAAAGTGAAATATGCTTTCTAGTATCTAAGGCTAACTTAACAAGTTACCCTCTTTGTTCAAGGTAGATTTCTTACCAATATTTCTTCTTCCCAGCCATGGCTGACTTTCTGTCAGTCAGGGTCTTCCACAAAAGTACAAGGTGCTGCTTTCCCTTGCCTTCCTAGGTCAGTGGTCTTCAACCTTTTTAAGCACAAGATCACTTTTTGAATTTAAGTGCAACCCAGAATCTACCCTGCCCCTTCCCCAAGGCCCTGCCCCTTCCTGAGGCCCCGCCCTGCTCACTCAATCCCCCTTCCCTCCATCACTCGCTCTCCCCCACCATCACTGGGCTGAAGCAGGGGGTTGTGGTTCAGGACTGGGTGCGGGCTCTGGGTTGGGGCTGAGGGACTTGCAGTGTGGGAGGGGGCTCTGGGCTGAGCCTGGGGCAGAGGGTTGGGGTGCAAGAGGGGGTGAGGGGTGCAAGCTCTGGGAGGGAGTTTGGGTGCAGAAGGGGGCTCTGGGTTGCAGCAGAGTGTTAGGGTGCAGGAGGGGGTGCAGGGGTGCGAGCTCCCAGCCAGCAGTGCTTACCTCGGGCATCTGCCGTGCAGCGGGGCTAAGACAGGCTCCCTGCCTTCCCCGGCCCTGTTCCACCCCTGGAAGTGGCCAGCATGTCCCTGTGGCCTCTGGGGGTGGGGCACATGGCTCTGCGTGCTTCCCCTCTCTGCAGGCACCATCCTCGCAGCTCCCATTGGCCACAGTTACCGTTCCTGGCCAATGGGAGTTGCGGGGGTGGTGCCTTCAGGCAGGAGCAGTGTACAGAGTAAGAGACCCTCTGTCCCCACCCCCAGGGGCTGCAGGGATGTGCTGGCTGCTTCCAGGAGTGGCACAGGGCCAGGGCAGACAGAGAGCCTGCCTTAGCCCCTCTGTGCTGCTGGACTTTTAGTGGCTGGAGACTGAGATTAACTGACAGAGGCTCCATGATCGACCAACTGATCACGATCTACCAGTTGGTAACCACTGTCCTAGTTGCCAAAATGGCTCTGTTTCCCCTTACATCTCTCAGAGTTCATTGGCTCTGTTCTAAGAGACAGAATGACCTACTGTTCTTCCCTTCCTGTGGACTGCCTCTCTCCTTGGTGATTTGAATGTAAATAGGGCTTCCATTGTTTTGATTCCACAGTGCTACCTTCCTTCCTGTTTCTCTCTGTTTTTGATCACAGACTTTAAAGCATAATATCAGTGAGTATTCCTAATTCCTCATATAGTGCTAATACATACTTTTCACAATAATATTCATCACCAGTGTGTCACAGGCTTTCATAAAAGACACTACTTGATACATTTGTGTAATAGAGTAATACTTGCTTATCATTTGAGGTTCAGATCCCTGCAAGAGGCTATTTCACCCTCTCGCTATGCTGAGGGCTTGATTTATCTTTTATGTAAATGTACCTTCATTGTCTCTGCCTGATGACCCAGCTGGTCAGATAAACAAATACACATTCCTTTGTATAGGGCAGACTGGGCTTATGCATTGCTTGCCAAACCTGTCAGCACATTTGTAATTTTACATATGTTATCTGTACATACACTATGCAATAATATTAATGATCAGTGAATTATGAGTTTTACAATGATATATTACATGCCACCTTTTGTCATGACAACAGTGTGTGAGGTGTAGTAAGTATATCAGGCCTGATGAGTTGCTGACACAGAATAGTGAACCACCAGTGGGCCTCTGTGTCACACTTAGGTACACTGGACAAGAGATCCCATTGATATTCTAGACAGAATGCTATGACCCTATGTTATACAAAACATTAGATATTGGAAATCACTAATCCTTCAAGCTATTTTACTGAATTTGTGAATAATATGAGTATCCACTGCTATTAAGCCTGGGAGCAGGATATTAACTTTGTAAATAACTGCAATTACAGGCAACACTGTAAGAAATTAATAACTGGAGCTATTAGGATTACATGCATTGTCTTTGATATAAACCCAAAATTATAAATATGTGATTTAACTGTTGTAGTATTATGGAAAAATAAAGCTGATATGTCTTAATACGGGTTTAATTATAATAAAAATGCTGCAGCTGGATATGATGGGAGGAGGAAAAACACTAGTAATTGTTAGTATAATTATACATGGGCATTTAGTTTAATAATTATACATATGCATTTGGTTTCTGAAAGCAGGGTGTGTGTTGGTTTCACCACTGTATCAGTATCTCCTGTCAGCTGCAGGATGGAATAGCTCTAAGCATCCCTGCCCCCTTCTTTGATGTGATGGAAGGAGGACTGAGGAAATATGATGTTCAAAACAGGCATCATCAGAGTGACAGGGTGATCTCTACCCAAGCTTTAAACCTTTGGCTTCGGGTCTCCACCATCAACACTAAACAGCACACTTTCTTCCTAGATGTCTCCAATCGCCTTGCAGCTTGATGACACTGAATAGTCTCGCCTCCTCCACCCCTTTTTACTCTCCCCGCATCCTAAACCCATGTAGTTGAACATCATCAGGTTTTCGAGGGCTGGGTGCAGCTCTCACTTATGTCTAGCCAGCCTGTATCACTGCTCCCAAATCAGCCAGAGTTCTTACTCTAATGACACGTTGCACTCTGTTCTCTGCAGGAATTGAGCTCACTACTTCCACAGCCTGTACAGTTTTTGATAACCAGGGAAGAAGAGAACAAGCCAAAGTCATGGACCTGCTGTATAGAAGTTTACTGCACTGCTGCTAGACAACTGTGCTGGCCACAATGACAACATTAAATACTTGTCTCTAAATGCTTCATGGTGGTTGTAATCTATAATTTAACACAGTATTTATTAAAATTTGATGTGAAGAGGTAATTTTATTATCTTAAGTGTATAACACTGGGGAAGTATGTATAGTACAGTGGAGTTATTAATATTTCCTTTAATGAGCTCAGCCAACATATCTTTAAGTAAAGTTTTTAAGATGAATATACTAAAGCTACTTAGGCACATTTTGGCTCCTAAAATGGCCTGGTTAAAAATATTATAAGCAATTACTATAACAAAAACAAAGCAAAGAAATGTGTAAATGCCAAGTGAAACCACCTGATTCAATTGTTTAAAAATAATTTTTCCTCCTACATTATCAAAATGTTACATTAGTTCTGTTTGAATTATGCTGCTAAAACCCAATGCAATAATTACAAATGTAGTGGCCAGAGATAATCTCTCTCCCAGAACCACATGTAACTCATATTACATGAAAGAGTTGTACATTTGCTGCTGAAGAGAAAACAGATCCCCAAATTACCTTGCACAACTTACAAAAATATTTTATAGTTACATTTTCTATATGATATAAACTAGCCCAGCATGGAACCTACTGGGTATAAAATCTATATCTAAGACACACTGCTGTTGTCTTTGAGCCTAACACAATGGTGGGCGACCTGTAGCCCGCGGGCCGCATGCAGTCCATCCGGGTAATCTGATTGCGGGCCGTAAAACATTTTGCTTATGTTGACCATCCACAGGCACAGCCCCCCGCAGCTCCCAGTGGCTGCAGTTCACTGTTCCTGGCTAATCAGAGCTGCAGGAAGTGGGGGCCAGCATGTCCCTGCTGCCTGTTGCTTCCCACAGCTCCCATTGGCTGGAAATGGCAAACTGCAGCCACTGGGAGCTGCAGGGAGCTGTGCCTGTGGACGGTCAATGTCAGCAAAATGTGTTGAGGCCTGCAATCAGATTACCCTGATGGGCCACATGTGGCCCATGGGCCGCAGGTTGCCCGCCACTGTCTTAACATGAATTAATGCATCATGATTAATTTATTGTTACTTAAAGTGCAGTTCTACTCTGAAAAGTGACTCAATATAAATGTTGTTGTAAGGATCCATATTTATTATCTGGCAATAATTTCTGGGTCAATTATGCCCAATTTTTAAGGAAGCGATTTTCCGAACTGCCAGTCCTGGAACTTCATTTAGGATTTCAACCGGGTTCTTTTCTTTTGATACATTATCACCACTAGTAAAGGTTCTGCAAACCAAACTGGGTTCTCAGTTTCACTTGTGCAGCCCCATTCACCTCAAATTATGTGCTTAGTTGCACATTATGTGCTTAGTCACCTTGTGCCCCCCTCCACTCCCATTGCCTTCCATGGGTATACTATGCACAGATGTGACTGGAGTGTGGCGAATAACGTCCCAATGCTTCAATATGCTCTGTGAAGGTACACTGCAGCTCATTGTCTCGGATCAGGATCTAACTCTGTTGATGGTGCATGAAAAGTAGAATCCAGCTCACTCTCTCTTAGCAGTAGTCACACGGTATACCAGAAGGAGTTTAAAGCATGAAATGCCCTTCCCATCCCAGTTTGCTGAGTTAATCCCAGCTCTTCGTTTAAGTGCCTTTTAAAACCTTTATTTTTTGCATGGCCCAGAGGAAATGAGATTAAAATTTTAATAAATATAACAATAACAAGAATAAACAATACCCATCTTTTGTGTGTCCCTTCATTTTACTCTAAGATTTTGTACTATATATGGGTAAATTGTTCCAGTTTAATTTAAATCATTTTAAAGATTATCTAGTTAAATTGTGCAAATCCCTGTGTGGATGCTGTTATTTTGGTCTAAAGGCTGGTTATTTCAGTTTAATAAACCTGTTTCCAATCATCTTAAGCTATACTGCAAAAAGCTGTTCTTATTATTAGGAATAAAAGTGTCTACAGAGGGATTTGCACTGGTTTAACTGTATCAGTTTAAAGTCACACCTCAGGGTATGCTGGTGTCACTTTCCAGTGTGGACAAGGCAGAGACTGTCTTTAGTTTGTGTATTGTAAAGTGCTGAATATATTTTTAGTCCTGGAGAAATAATACATGCAAAAAATCGGTCTAGTGTATATATACAGAGAGAGAGAGAGAGATCCCATGCTTCAGTGTAATTTTTTATCATAGAAAAGTTCCTCTGTGGTCTACTACACAATATTAGTAGAAAATTTGTATTATTTCACCCTTAGCAGTCAATAGTCTACTCTCCAGCATTCATTACTCACACAGAATCAGTTACCACAACCTGGATTTTTAGTTTAAATATATTTATATGTAAAAATAAATCAAAGATGGCAGAAATATATGTAACATAAAGGTAAATACTTGAGAAAATAAAATGTAATGATTTAATTCCTCATTCCTGGGAAGGATATTTAATCTATGTGTGAATAACAGTGTTGTGGCCTGGCTAAGTTATAATGGAAATGCAGAGTAGCTCCAAGTGTTTAAAAATCATGGAAATGTAGGACTCAAAGAGGTAATCTGATCCAGCCCACTGTGCTGATAGCTGTTTGTCTAAACTGTACTTGAAAACTTCCAATGATGGGGATTCCACAAGTTCCCTTAGAAGCCTGTTCCAGTTCTTAACTATCCTACTGTCTAACCTAAATCTCCTTTGCTGCAGATTAAGCTGATTACTTCTTGTCCTACCTTCAGTGGACATGGAGAACAATTCATCACTGTCCTCTGTATAACAGCCCTTTATGTAATCTTTTTCATCTGCCCCTCAGTCTTCTTTTCTGAAGACTAAATTTGCCCAGTTTTTAAAACTTTTCTTCAGGTCAGGTTTTTTTGACGACATTGTCATACACAGCTTCTCTGTATCCGTTCACAACCAATGCTGCCAGTGTGTATTTCAATGTCCTTGACAACACGGCCTCAACCTGCAGAATTGTAGCTTTATTGGTTCCCCAAAGTGAATCAGTTGGTTTCCATGTTTCAGACTTTGGACTACAGCTCTTGTTTCCCAATGCCTAGTATGTTCTGAATCTTTGCACCCCAGAGAACACAGTTTAATTCCTTTGTTTCCTTGGAATGGTGAAATATTAACTTTATTTTATTCTGTTTTACTGTTAACATACCCAGTAACTTGTTACCATTGCTGAAGCACATTCTTTAAGTCTTGGGCCCTTTCTGACACACAAACAATCCAAACTGTCACTACCTATTATCATTTATGCCATGGATACCCCTACTTGAATCCAATTTTCCCTCTATTTATTTGCCTGTGGATGTGGAATGAGTGACCGTAAGAGCTTAACATTTAAAACTTACTAAATATGCTCAATTTATCTCACTCCCATTCTCTCCCCCTCATTTTCTACTCCCACTGTAATTCATCTAAATGCTCCTTCCTTCCTTCCTTCCTTCCTTCCCTCTCCCTCCTTTCTCTCCATTGACTAAGTCTCCTTCCTCATTTGTTCTATATCTTGCATTCATTATGGGCTCATCTTCATCACTTGCTCTCTCTTTCACTGTCTCATTACCTTTCCCTCCATCTCTCACCCCCCATTCTAGTACTATTGATTTGCTTACGGTAGAGCCTACAATGTGCTAAGCATTTTCCAGACCTTCAAGCAGGGACATTCCTTGCTCTGGGTTGCTCACAGCCTAAGGGCAGATGGATAGGTAGGCTAGGGGAAGGGGAAAAACAAGTAGGGAATTTTATATCAGTCATCTAGGCTCACCCTGTGTGTGAGACACAGAGATGGACAGAATAGACACAGAGGAAGAGAGAGAGATGATAACGAGAGAGATGACTCATTACTTTGACTGTCCTCAGTGGAGGGATGGGGAGCCCAATGCCACTTCCCTCTTTCCCCAGTTGAGAACCAAAAGCACCAGGAGTGGTTGGGGGAAGGAACTGTCCCGGAGTCCCCCTGTCCCCTCCATGAACTGGTTGTGGCTGGAGTGACTAAGTGAACGGGAGTGGCATGGGGTGGAGGAAGAACATAATGTTGGACCCCCTTCTCTGTTTGATCAGGTGGCCAGGAAGAATCTCTATACACCTCTTAACTCAGATGTCTCCTGCTGAGTGATGGGACTGTCTCCAATGCAGCCAACCTTTATCTGCGTGTGGTGCTCACCAGCAAGGTGCATGGCTGTGCAAGCATGTAGCTCAGAAGGAACAGTGCCTGGTTCATCTGCAATATATCTTTCCTGAGTAGAGCTGAACTAATACTTGCTTGTTCAGTTTGTGCCAAAACAAAATATCTGAGGGAAAAAATGGGGTTCAATTTGAACAGATACCATTTTTATTATATTTTTTGTTGAATTAAAAATTTGAAAAATATGAATTTTGAATTGACCAAAATGTTTTGGGTTGATTCAAAACAATTTTTTTCAAACTTTTCATTTTGATTCTGCCCTTTTTGTGATTTTTTTTTTAAATTTGCCAAATTTGAAAACAAAATACCTTTTTGAAATAAAAAAATGTAAATGAAATGTTTCAAAGTGGAAAAGTTGAAACAAAATGTTTTAAAAAAGCAAAAAAACATTTAGAGTTAAAAAGCCAGGGTTATTTTTGGCCCAAACTATTTGTCAAGTTTGACCAAAATTTGTGAATAGTTTCTGAGTTTTGAAAAATGTATTTTTCAGCAAAAACTCTGTTTTCTGAAATAATTGAATAATTTTGCCCAGCTCTAGTTCTGAGGTCAATCACATCATGGGACAAATGGGAAAAAATATTCAGTGAGTAGCAGGGAATGGCACATCTATTGTTATAGCATAGGGGTTCTCAAACTGGCGGTCGTCGCGAGGTTATTACATGGGGAGTCGTGAGCTGTCAGCCTCCACCCCAAACTCCGTTTTGCCTCCAGTATTTATAATGGTGTTAAATATATTAAAAAGTATTTTTAATTTATAAGGGGGCGGGGTCGCACTCAGAGGCTTGCTATGTGAAAGGGATCACCAGTACAAAAGTCTGAGAACCACTATATATAGCAGACCCTTTCATAATATGGGGAGATGGATCTGTCAGCCATTTTCCTTGTGGTAGCATGTATGTTACAACAGAACACTTCCCAAAAGAGGGCAGTATATTATGATTATGTATATGTTAATGCCTGGGAATTTAGAACTCTTTTTTTCCAGGAAGTTCTTGATGAGAGAGGACTGTCTATGTGAGGAAGGAATAAAGCTTGACTACTGCATTATTTTGGTTCTCTCTTTATGCTCACACACTGAAAAATGTATTATTTCGGTGCTAAGACAGGCTTTAGGATAATATTTTTAAACTATCACTAAAAATAACTTATAAAGTAAACACAGAATGGATGCTGCTGTAATGTATCCTGGCTGCTTTCTCAGCCTTACTGTATGCAATCTGTTCTTGTGAGTGTATGTGTCTGAGTCAACAGGAAGTGTGACACTGCACAGTGCCTTGCAGGATGTGTCAACATTCAACTTCCTGTTGAAGCTCACCTTTTCATAGCATAGTAATTAGTAGACAGTGTCTGAAGTTTTATTATACAAGAATTTTTCTTTAATTAATAAAATAGTAATGGCCTGATATTTGTGCCATGTGCCATGCTTGGCATACATAAAGCATTATACTATATGCTAAGTCCTGATTTCTTTACTTAAAATATTGGCAGAGAAATTGCTAAAGAACAAAATAAGAATTTTTTGAAATTTTGGGAGCAGGGAAGAAAGTGGTGTATCCTTTCACTGTGGTTGAAAAATATTTTTCCCTAAAAAAGAAAAAAGCAAACAGCTACAGGAAAAAAGCAGTCTATGCCAAGTTTTAGTTATACAAAAATATGCTAAAAAATGTGGGTTGCAAAGTAAAACATTAACAAATCCGGAGAAACTAAAGTTATGGTTGCTAGTGCAGCCTTAACTCTGCCCCTTAGGTGCATGCATTATAATACATTTTTTAATTATAAGATAAATGATTTTGCCATTGATATTATAAACACTCTTTCTACAGGACTCCTGCCTTGTTCAGTGCACAGGTCGGATGAGTCAGTTGTTCAATATTTATTTTTATCCTCTCTGTTCAATGAATGAACCCCTGTTTCACTCACTGCCCACCATTTTGAGCTTTGCTTCATTAACTAGACAGCATCTGGGGAACCCTTTCCTTGAGAGAAGACTGGAAGAGCTTGGCTTGTTTAGTCTTGCAAAATGGAGGTTGAGAGGGGATATTGATTGCTTTCTATAAATGCTTTGTGGGATAAATACCAGGAATGGTGAAGAGTTATTTAAGCTAAAGGACAATGTTGGCACAAGAACAAATTGATATAAACTAACCAAGAACAAAGTCAGGCTGCTGGATGTTAGATTTCTAACCATCAGAGGAGTGAGGTTTTGGAATAGTCTCCCAGTAAGAGTTATGGGGGCAAATACTAAAGTAGTGTCAAGAGAGAGATGGACAAATTTATGACAATTATATGACAGGGTTGCTTGTGATAGTAGGGGGCAGGGCTCAACAACCCTGGGGCTTACTTCCAGTTTATGTTTTATGTACCCAAAAACTTATGCTTCAGGGTTTCAGCTGGCCACCTGCAGGGGTGAGGAAAGGATTTTTTTTATCTCCTTCCTCTGAAGCATCAGGTATGGCCACAGCTGGAGATGGGACATTGGACAGGGAGGGCCAGGACTCTGAGGCGGCTCTGAGCATTCCTTCTCTGAGGTGCTGAACTGACTCTTTCTTGTTCATATGCTCAAGGTCTAACTGATTACCATTTGTAGGATCAAAAAGGAATTTTCCCCCAAGTCAGATTGCAAGTGACCTTGGTTTTTTTTCACCTTCTTCTGCAGTATGTGGGTGTGGGTCATTTGCCAGGATTATCTGGGTATATCTCACATAATCATGTTGCTGCCTTTGTGGAGGCCTCAGGCATTAGTGCACCTCAGTCCTTCCTATTTTCTGCCTCTGACATATAGTAGTCTAGTCTCCTGTGGCTTTAA
The DNA here is from genome assembly GCF_016161935.1 of Mauremys reevesii. NCBI lineage: Eukaryota > Metazoa > Chordata > Testudines > Geoemydidae > Mauremys > Mauremys reevesii. Next base: position 123,082,585 of record NC_052623.1, read on the forward strand.
TGCTTTGGTCTAATTTTGGTTGTTGGTTTAGAGTGTGAGTGCTGTATGGTGTTAGTGGTCTGTAATATACAGGAGGTTGCTAGATGATTTGGTGATACCTTCTGGCCTTAGATTTTATGACACTATGACTCATTCTCTGCACAAGTTCAATGGTGTACTGTGAATGAAGCAGGGATGTGCAGTGAATTAGGACATGTTCATGTTTGTTTGGTGTGCAGTGAATGTCTTTTTTGCTGGTCTTAGAAAGTTTTACCTAGGAATTGACAGCCAGAATCTCCCAGTTGATCTTAACTGTCCCCATGTAACACAGGGTTAGCTCAAGTTAGCATCCCACCAGGCAGTACCCCCAGAACTCTGTCACCGTGTTGTAAAAGCCTTGCAAGTTCAAGGTAGATGAGGTAATATCTTTTTATTGGACCAACTTCGGTAGGTGGAGGGTACAAACTTCCACCAAGAGAAGGTGGTCCAATGAAAGGTATTACCTCACCTCTCTTTTCTCTCTTATATCCTGACTACAACAACATTGCAAGCTCAAAGCATGCTCTTTTTTGTTTAGTGTAGCCATGTCCAAAATTTAGGGGTTTTGGCAGCCTACAAGTATGAAAAATTAAAGCACATTTAAATGTTTACTTAAACTTTTTTCTATCCTGCAATCACTGTATGTATAGCTATGTAGGTGTAACCCACACACCTGCTGGGTGTGGGGTTCTGTCCCATCTAGTGGCACTGAGACCACTTAGAGAGAGAGATTAATAAGTCTGCTCTACAGCCTTAGCTAATAAGCATATGGTTTTTAGCTCATACAGTAGAGGCTCCTGTCTTTAGCTTCAGAGGTCCAAGGTTCAATCCCACCTGTTGATGACCGGGATCTGTCAGTGTTACATAGGCATGATTATAGTTATGACTACTTTTTGGTATAATGCAGGGAAAATTACCTCAATAAACTTTCATTTTACGTCTTTGAAGAGAGACATTACTGAAGGCTGCAAAAGCAAAGCAGAAGAATGGGCAGAATGTTTTTGTGCTTCTAGATCAGTGGTGGGCAACCAGCGGCCCGCATGCAGCCCATCAGGGTGATCTGATTGCGGGCCACGAGACATTTTGCTGGCCTTGACCATTCACAGGCACGGCCCCCCCGCAACTCACAGTGGCCGTGGTTCGTGGTTCTAGCATGTCCCTGCAGCCTGCCACTTCCCACAGCTCCTATTGGCTAGGAATGGCAGACTGCAACCACAGGAGCTGCGGGGGGGGGGGGGGGGCATGCCTGTGAATGGTCAAAGTCATCAAAATGTCTCCTGGCCTGCAATTAGATTACCCTGATGGGCTGCATGCGACCTGCGAGCCTCAGGTTGCCCATCACTGCTCTAGATCAATCAGAGGTTGCACTTTCAAGAATAATAAAGAATGGCTGAAACAGAAACAAAATTTTTTCCACTGAAAAACCTTATACTATGGTAATCCCAGTGCCTAAAATAATCCACAGAACATTCGGTACTTATTTCTTTTATTGACATAAGGGGAAACTTTTTGATGGCTGAGCACCTTTTCTGCCCCCTGGGGAACAGTTGTGTCATCAAGAATGACTTAGCATGTTCAGTCTAGTCTTTAAATTCTCAATTCCAAATATATGAAGAGAAATATAAACATAGTTTCCAGCTAAGAGACTGGTAGTGTATATATTTGAACTGTACACTTTATAAGGAGCTTTTCTTTTCCATCTTTGTTTACTAAGCAACCATGGCAGGGGTAACAAAAGCTACAGTGCCTTTGTTGGCTTTTATATTTATATATATTAAAGTGTACGTGCTTGTGGCCCTTTTGTTCCTGGACTGTGTAGTGTATCATCAGATCTTACCACACTTTAATGTGTTACTAAGTAAATAAATGTGTTTCTAATACTAGTGAGACAAAGTGGGTGAGGTAATATCTTTTATTGGACCTGCTTCTGTTGGTGAGAGAGAAACTTTCGAGCCACATAGAGCTCTTCTTCCTCTGTGCGGCTCAAAAGCTTGTCTCTCTCACCAACAGAAGTTGGTCCAATAAAAGATAATACCTCACCCACCTTTAGGGATGGTAAGTTATATGGGTCTGTGGTGCCCAGGCTCCAGCAAATTCAGGCTCGGGGGGCCCGGCTCCACGAATGTTCGGGGCCGGGTCTCCTCTCTAGCTCCACCCTGCCACCCCCACGTCCCTCCCCTGGACCGTTCCCCGGTCCCGCCTGCCATCCCTGTGTGCCCCCCCCAAAGCGTCTCTCAGCCTTGCCTGACGCCCCCCATGTGCCTTCCCCGAATGTCCCGGCCTGCCCTGGGCAACAGGTGGCTGCGCCCTTCAGCTCTGTGCTCCCTCGCCATCTGCTGCTGGCTACAAGGGAGCAGTGCCAGGGGCTGGCTGAGGTGGCTGCTATGCCTGTGGAGGGAGAAGGGGAGGAGGCACATAGCAGCCCCCCAGGCAGGTGACTCCAGGGGGGGGGCTTATCCTGGCTGGACCACCTGAGCAGCAGCCTGGGGGGCTTGGGTGACTGTCATGCTGGGGGGGTAGGGGAGGGGACCCCACTCCTGGAGCTCGCTGCTGCCAGTGGGGAAAGGGCTGGGCAAAGTCCTCCTCTCTGGGCCCCCACCCCAGCCCTGGGGCAGCCTGCCTGCTGTACCCCAAACTCCTTATCCCTGGCCCTGCTCCATGTCTTGTACCCCAATCCCCTGTCCCAGCTCAGAGCCCGCACTCAGCAGCCAAACTCCCTTCCAGAGCCTGCACCCCTCCCTTACCCAAATTCTCTCACAGAGCCAGGGGCGGCTCCAAGCCCCAGTACGCCAAGCGTGTGCTTGGGGCGGCATGCCGCGGGGGGTGCTCTGCCGGTCGCCGGGAGGGCGGTAGGTGGCTCTGGTGGACCTCCCGCAGACGTGCCTGCGGACGGTCTGCTGGTCCCGCGGCTTCGGTGGAGCATCCGCAGGCACGTCTGCGGGAGGTCCACTGGAGCCACGGGACCGGCGACCAGCAGAGCGCCCCCCGCGGTGTGCCGCCGTGCTTGGGGCGGCGAAATGGCTAGAGCCGCCCCTGCACAGAGCCTGCACAGGGATGGCAGGACTTGGACCCCTTCTGTGCAGGGGCGGCTCTACGAATTCCGCCGCCCCAAGCAGGGCGGCGCGCCGCGGCGCTCGCGCTGCTGGGCGCCAGTCCTGCGCCTTCGCGGGACCTCCTGCAGACGTGCCGCTGGTCCCGTGTGTACGGTGGAGCTTCCGCAGGCATGCCTGCGGGAGGTCCACACGAGCCGCGGGACCAGCGCACCCGCCGCAGTCATGCCTGCGGGAGGTCCGGTCGTCCCACGGCTCCGTTGGACCTCCCGCAGGCATGACTGCGGAAGGTCCGCTGGACCCGCCTGCCACCCTCCCGTTAAAATGCCACCCCACGCGCGCGATTGGCGCGCTGGGGTCTGGAGCTGGCCCTGCTCCTGTGCACCACCAAAAATTATACAAACCTGCTGCCCTCCCCACCTTGTCTCTCTAATATCCTGAGACCGACATGGCTACAGCTGCACTGACACTAATACAATCAGCGACGATGACTCATGCCGGGAGCGTGGAAGGACGGGTGGGAAGCAAATTCAGTTTAACCTGGACCCCCAATAAAAGAAAGTTCTTCCCAGAGCTGCTGTTAAATTCCCTGGTGCTTTTCGAACCGTCTAACCAAGAACTATTCGTCTTGCCGGCGATACGCGAGCAACGAAACAGCTAAAACGCGGCGCACCGCGCCCTGTAAACCACCAGCGCTTGTTGGAAGTCAGCTTGAGCAAGCGAAATACATCAGGGCACCCGGCTAGCCCCGTAAACACGCCCCCAGGCTCGCACACGGACCGTACGGTCCCATTGCACGGAGCGAGGGCCACCCGCAGGCACTGGGTTACCCCGCTCCCCGGGCACGGGGCTGGGGGCGTGGCGCTAGCCCGGGGCCTGCGCTTGCATCACACCCCCCCCCCCGGCCCCGCCTTAGCAACCCAGCTGTCTCCAGCGTCAACAATGGGGCGGCCGCGCCGTAGAACCCGCCGCGTTCGTCACAATGGGACTGGAGCGGCGGGAGCCAGGTGAGGGGAGCCAGCGGGGGGCCGGCAGGGGGCGCCGCTGTGGCCGGGATGGAATGTCACGTTGCCACGTGGTGAGCGGAGCTGCCGCGCCAGCCAGCCCTGAGGGGTTAACCCCGCATCTCCTTCCCCCCCCACACACCCTGCAGCTGGAGCCCTCTCCCTGACCCCAGCACAGGGGGGCCGCTCCCAGGCGCCCCAGCGAGTTAAATGTTCATTGTCATTATTTCCCCCCACGAATACCCCTAAAGCCCCAGGCCCCTGAGCGCCATTGCTGGGCAACCCTCAAAACACCCAGGTTCCTGTGGAAGGAGAGAGGTGAGGATAGGATAGTGTAGCCACAGTCATGCCTGGTTTGCAATGGGTGGTGTGTGCTCAGAAAATCAAGCTATGGAACCATAAATTCCCTTCCCCCCAGGACTTGTGTTTTCATTCCCTCCTGCATTATTATTTGCTGTATTTCATGATCCATCTGTTACTTCAGTTTTGTGGCTTTTACTCTTCTGCATGGCTGTCGACTTCTAAAAATGTCCTAAGTAGCTTGCTGTACTCTCCCAGGCATGGGTAGGTGTCAGATCTTTGACAACCTTTTCTGTGTTCTCCCTCTCCTCATAATCCTCCAACTCCTTCCAGATCGCATCCTCTCCCCAAATGAAACAGCCTTCTACCTTAGCCCTCTGAATACATGTTCCATGCTAAGGTTTCACACTTTTGCTGGGCTCTCATCAGTTCTGTTCCAATCTTGAAATCCACCAGGCTGTGTTCTTGTATTTATAAAATAGTCTAGTTTTCCCAGCACAGATTAAAAACTCAAGATGCACAGTAACTGAGGGTGCAGGAGACCTTTATTGGCAGAGTGAAAGGATAATGGTGAACTTTAATTGAATTTTAAAAAATCTGTTTTGGTTCAGAATTTGGGCTCAAGGTTAGCTGGTTGCCTTTCCTTAGATTTGAGGTTAATTTGATATTTATATTGATGCCATTTCATATTCTTGTCAAAATTTCTTTGTGTAGGAAACTTTTTTCTTCTCCTCTTAAAATGCATTTCACATACAGATGCTGTTCAGCTGGGGTGAGCAGGAGTGGCATTTATATTATAAAATGAAGGAAAATCTATAGTCAAACTCTGGGCAGCTGCAAAAATGAGATGGCTTCTGGGATCCACAACTTAAATGCAGAAAACTGTTCAAAATACTGCTCAGTTTAGTTGTTTACATGACACTGCTATGATAAGGAACCTTTTAGTTTGTCTGTTTCTGCTTAGAAATCACACAGGTAGCTGCTACCTGCAGACACATCTCCTTTGGTTGCCCAATAAAAGGTATTCTCTTTGGATGTTATATGGATAGTTAAACCCTGCTAATAATGATTAATTTTATTAAGCTAAAATAAAATTATTCTGTAAATATAGTACATATGTTATAGACATAGCATATATTATCAGGTTGCAAAGAGGACTCCTTGCTTTTTTTTCTTACCAGAGCCCCTAAGAACCAGGGTGGATTTGATTTAAACCATGATTTAAATCACTAGTCAGGAAATCATGGATTTCTACATAAAAGTGTATTCTTGTTGGTTGTTATAACCTTAATACATATTCTTCACAACTCAGAGATAGATGTAGGTTTCATTTTTAGAAGGTACACACTATACATTTTTAAAGTGATTTATTTTGAAAACTTTTCAGATTAGTTTTACAGCTATATCAGAAAATGAATGATTGATTGGTTATTTCATTTACCAAAGATAATTGAAGCAGATATTTATGAAGTCCATTGGGAGGTGAAGTATCTCCAGTTCAACAGGTTAATCATTAATATTTGGAGGATTTTCTTGCCATGCTGTATTAGGAAGAGAACATCACCAGCAGGACCGGCTCTAGGCACCAGCAAAGCAAGCACGTGCTTGGGGTGGCACATTTCCAGGGGTGGCATTCCGGCCGACGTCTTCAAAAATTCTAACATCAAGTCCCAGCTCTCCTTGGGCAGCAAAGTGCCCAACTGCCTGGATGTGGCGGGCAGCAGCCCTCGGGGCTACTACTACAAAGTATGCCTGACCCCGGAGTCTGCCAAGAGCGACTTCATGTTCCTAAAGCCCCACAGCCCGAGTCTCCCGAGGAACAACAAGAAAGCCGCCGAGAACTTACCAGGGCCAGGAAGGAAGCCCCGAGTGGCCAATAACACCATCAGTGCCGCCAGCCAGGTAACCCTGCGCTGTAGTACAGCCGGTGGGGCTCAGTGAGATGCACCGGGAGAGAGTGCCATGAAATACCCCTTCAGGGGTTAGCTTGGCTTTCCCCCTTCTCTCCCTCCCCTGCCCCCTTGGAAACGAATCTGAGCTGGGAGAAATCCTTTCATTCAGGCACAACTTTTTAAAGATAAGTACCTGACCCTTTGATCAAGTGCAGGGTTTCTCAGACAAGGGTCGCCGCTTGTGTAGGGAAAGCCCTTAGTGGGCTGGGCCGGTGTGTTTACCTGTCCCGTCTGCAGGTCCAGCCGATCGCGGCTCCCACTGGCTGTGGATTGCTGCTCTGGGCCAATGGGAGCTGCTGGAAGTGGTGGCCAGTAAGTCTCTCGGCCCACGCTGCTTCCAGCAGCTCTGTCAGCAGTAAAACAGCTGTCTCCCTGCATTTTGTTCAAGGCTACAGAAATAGGCTTCAGGGTACTCAGCATGTGTTCAACATTTCTCTTAAGCCCAGTGTTGAGAACTTTGGCTGTGACAGTGCCATCTATTTTTTCACGATTTTGTTCACAAACCGTCATCAGATTAGGTCAGTTCTTGATATAGTGCTCAAAACAGTCCACTATGAGTTCCATTACACGTCTTGTGGGGAGAGTTAGCCTGGTTCCTCCTACTTTTTTCAGAGCAGCTGCTGCAAAGTGGTTGTTACGGAAGTACTTTGCAATTTCAACAACATTTGCCTTTATTTCTGGAACACTGAAGTCTTTGGTTAGGAGGTGCATCAAATGAGCACTGCAACTGTATGTTATTAGCTTGGGACTCTCTTCACTCTCTTCTAAATAATTTCTTCTCATCCTGGGTACATTTGTAGCATTCTCTGACATTTGAATTTTTTTTCACAGTTTGTTATAGCTTTTACTGCTACTTCTTGTAAGTATTCTGCTGTGTGTGCATTTCCCGATGTATCATTTGTTTCTATAAGGAAGACATTCCCTTCTTCTGTTGTCACACCAGCACATACAACAGGATCATTGTGGACATTGCTCCCACCAGGGGCGGCTCTAGGGATTTTGCCGCCCCAAGCACGGCAGGCAGGCTGCCTCCGGCGGTTTGCCTGCGGAGGGTCCATTGAAGCCGCAGCACGCCTGCAGGTGGTCCATCGAAGCCGTGGGACCAGCGGACTCTCCGCAGGCAAACCACCGAAGGCAGCCTGCCTGCCACCCTCGCGGCGCCGGCAGAGCGCCCCCCGCGGCTTGCTGCCCCAAGCACGCGCTTGGCGTGCTGGGGCGTGGAGCCGCCCCTGGCTCCCACCCATCAAGACTCAGGTTAACAATTTTACCCGCTAGACCTTTGCACACTGCTCAATTTCTCTTTCATACACTTTATCCAGCAATTTGCCTGCAACATCTCCTCTGTTGGGTGGACTATATCCTGGTCTTAATGACTGAACCATGTTAATGAAGTGTGGGTTCTCAATCATACGGAAAAGAGAATTTTTTGCATAAACAAACCAGGCAATTTTTCCATCAATTACCTCTTTTTGTAATCTGCTGGTTCTTATCACAAACTTATCTAGGGTTGTTTCTGGATGATGGAGATTTTTTTTTCTTTTTGCTACAGGTGATAGATATACTGTGGCTATGTGACATACATGATGTGACTGGAACACTATCATTGGCAGATAATGCTGAAACTATAGAAATGATGGTGATCTTGAAGGTGGATAGTCTTCAGAATCCTGTATGTTGAGGATGGATTCTCCTAAACAAAATAAGTCAATGCAGTTATTTAATTATTATTACCATACTGCTCAGTTAGTATCACTCATTGCATTCACTGACACTCAGTACTACTTTAAAGGTGAAATTGTAAAAGGAAGATTTGCCTATTTCAGATATTTATTTTTTATTACAACTGCATCTAAAATGATAGTACCATAGAGTAACAACTATATTTTTTGCTCAAACATGAGAATTCAAGAATAGTCCAGAAGGAAGACAGTCAGTCCTTAAGAAAGAAGTCTGAAATAAAAAAGTTTAGCCACCTGAAGATCCTGCATGTTCCGACATGTTCCTTTCATCATCTTCAACGCAGCTTCCACCTGAGAAGGAACACATCTCATGATGATGTTTCATTTGGGCAACCAGGTCTTGCATTTCTTTGTTGCACTGTTTGCATTTTGCACGCAGGCCTGTTTTACCCACAGGTAGAGGAACTTCATGAAAATATTTCCAAAGTGGGTCTCTTTTACGGCCTACTGCCATTATAGGTTTTCCCTTCTAGTGAGAGAATGGCATGATAGATCTCAAATCAATGAAGGTTACACTCAGAAAGACCTTAAGACTTCTGGAATATGCTCTTAATCAGTTTCACTTTTGTTTCTACTGCCTGTCCCTCCCTTCTCACATTTATCTCCAGACTTTTTCTCCTTGTCCAGATCTATTCTGCCCTCAACAATCTTCTATTCATTGAACTTTTTGAAACTTTGCACTTTTAGAGAGAGGTAAGGGATTGACTTTGTGTACACAAATTTGCGGAGGGACAATAGGGTTGAGGTCTGTTATTTCTTACCTCTGTATTTATTTATTTTTATTTAAAAACATTTTTGCTGTTAACAAGCGTGTTATCTCTGGAGACAGAAATCCACAGTTTGAGAACTGCAAAACTAAGCGTCTCTGATGGTATCTTCTAGACCAGGGGTCAGCAACCTACGGCACGCGTGCCAATGGTGGCACGAGACCCAATTTTAAATGGCATGCTGAGGTCCCAGCCGCCGGCCCCACTCAGCCTGCCGCCAGCCTGGGTGAACGGAACCGCAGGCTGGCAGTGGGCTGAGCAGGCCGGCGGCTGAGACCCCGTCTGGCAAGGGGACAGCAGCCGGAACCGAAACCCAGCCGGAACCCAGAGCCGGCCGATGCTGGGGCGCGCGGTGCACTCCCAGCTGGTGGGGAGGGGCTGCTGGCTGCTGGAACTCTCCTGCAGCTGGTGCTGGCGGCCGAAGCAGCAGACAGTCAGGCAAGTGAAAGGGGCCGGCGGGAGGCGCGGTGGAGGTGTCCGCATCCCAGCCTATCCTGCTGCCCCTCTCTCGCTACTGTGGCTGGACACCAGGGCACTGCAGGCACGTGCCATCCCTGCGGCCCCTGGGGGAAGGGAGTGGCAGGCCAGAGGGTCTTCTGCAGGGCCGGCTCCAGCGTTTTTGCCGCCCAGAGCAGCAAAAAAAAAAAAAAAAAAAAGCTGCAATTGCGATCTGCGGCAGTTCTACCACCGCCGCTTCAGTCTTCAGTGGCTGGTCCTTCCCTCAGAGAGGGACCCGCCGCCGAAGAGCTGGACGTGCCCCCCGCTCCGTTGGCCTCTCCAAGCACCTGCTTGCTGGGCTGGTGCCTAGAGTTGGCCCTGGTCTTCTGCCGCTGCCCGCCATTTGCTTGCAGATGCAGTGCCCCCACACTGCTGGCCCACAGCTCCCTTGGTAGAAACAGGAACAGCATGGGGCAGGGACCCATCCACCATCCAGGTAACCCGGCCACAACCGGGACTGTCCCAGGCCAGCCTCAAGTCCCTATCCCCCCGGGACTTTCCCCTACACCCCCCAACCTCCTGCCCTGAACCCCTCACGCCACCCAACCCTGACTCCTACACCCCCCCATGCTCCCAGCCCTGACTCCTGCACCATCCACATCCCCACCCCCTGCCCTGATCCCCCCGCACCCTAACCCCTTGCTCTGAGTGCTCCCCCACACACATCCCAGCCCCTGAGCTCCTCCCCCACCCCCGAGGGGGGTTGTAATATGACAGTACCTGTAAGAAATTTAATTTACTTTTACCCCTGCCGGAACCCCAGACCAGCAGTGGACTGAGCGGGGCCAGTGGCAGGCTGAGAGGCTCAGCCCGCTGCCGGTCTGGGGTTCCAGCCACCAGCCCCCCTGCCAGCCGGTATCCAGACTTCCAGCCCCGCTCAGCCCACTGCTGGCCTGGGTACCGGCAGCCAGCCCGGGGCTCTGCTCCTGGCCTCAGCCACTCCCTGCTGTGATGCACATTGGAAAACTCAGCAAGGAAAAGGATCACACTAAACTGATAAGATCAGCATTTTAATTTTATTTTAAATGAAACTTCTTAAATGTTTTAAAAACCTTATTTACTTTAAATACAACAATAGTTTATTTATATACTATAGACTTATAGAGAGAGACCTTCTAAAAGCATTAAAATGTATTACTGGCACGCGAAACCTTAAATCAGAGTGAATAAATGAAGACTCAGCACAGCACTTCTGAAAGGTTGCCGACCCTTGATTTAGGTTAATCTTTCTATCCAATGGGACTCAGTGCTCAGTCTAGAACAGGAGTCAGCAACCTTTCAGAAGTGATGTTCCGAGTCTTCATTTATTCACTCTAATTTAAGGTTTTGCGTGCCGGTAATAAATGTTAACGTTTTTAGACGGTCTCTTTCTCTAAGTCTATAATATTTACTTTGCATACAACAATAGTTTAGTTGTATAAGGTTTTTAAAATGTTTAAGAGCTTCATTTAAAATTAAATTAAAATACAGAGCCCCCCAGACTGGTGGCCAGGACCCAGGCAGTGTGAGTGCCACTGATAATCAGCTCTTGTGCCACCTTCGGCACGATTGCCTACCCCTGTTCTATACCCACCTGTTGTGTCTTTTCCACATTTGGGCCCTGATACTGCAGTCTCACACATGCATAATGTTATCTTATGGGACTATTTGCATTATTAAAGTTATGCATGTGTTTCTAAGACTGGCCTTCTAGATGGTAAATTCTTTGTGGTACAAGCTATTTTTTATTTTATACTTGTAATTGCCTAGAACAATAAAGTCCCAGTCGTGATCGGGCCTCTGAGTGGTACTATATTGAATAGTGTTTGTTTGGTTTTAATTCTTCAGGTTTTTAAGAGGAAAACAAAGAAGGACCCCAAATCAAGAAGTCCAGAATGACCGGAAATCTGTGTAAAAGAGTTGCCTGGAGTGACCGTGAGTATCTTAAGAAGTAGACATATTTTGCATGTATTCTTGGATGATTTACAATAGAAAGCTTTTGATGTGCATGTTATGATTGCCTATTATCTGTCCCAGTATTTGGGGTGAAGTCTCTTGTGGGTTCGAAGGGTTGCTTTCTGGCAGACTGGATGTAGCCTTCCCAATGCTTGGGTTTCAAAACAAAGAGCAATTTTTGGTGATAAACCCAATTTACTGAAGTGAATGTACATGGAGGAGGGAGAGGGACATGATATCTGGTAAATGCCTGGAACTGAAGGTGACTGTCCATAGTTAAGCACACTTTTTCAGTAGAATGAGAAAAAGGTAGAGAGATAAATATAAAAAGTGCCTTGCAAAAGGAATGGTGAGACAAGTGATGGCGGGAGGGAATAAACAATTTTTTGGTAAGTGTAAACATTCGTGTCTTTTTCTCTTTATAGAGGTTACCTTTGATATGAAACACGCAAGAGAGCAAGAAAACTCGGATTCCAACATTGCCCATGAGGGCAAGTCAAAAGAGAAGGAAAGGAGACCGAAAAGCTCTCTGTGGGACTTGGATGTACAGCCTCTCATCTCCTCCTCTCAGTGGCTTCAGCGTCACGGACTCAAGAGAAACAAACTGTCCCTCTCTCAGATTTTATCACAAATTGGATTTCAGCACAGGGAAGGTAGGAGGGAAGCCAGTGGTAAAAGCTAAAAGTTGACTTGGAATAGTCCAGAGCTCCATGCTCCTTTTTAGCAGCACAGTATATGGTGTGGAGCCTTTAAAATTGTTTCTTTTTTTGGTGCTGTCTTAGAAAAGAGAAGGGGAAGTCACATTCCGCATCTTCACCTTAGCTTGGGAACATATCCCATATGGCTGCTCATCTCTCGAGGAGGGAGACAGAGACAGACTATTCTTTTTAATCTGCGCCATCATGTTCCTCACTTTAATCTTGATCTCAGTCTAGTTACATTTGTGAAATAACTTTAGATACTGAATTTTCCAGAATCAGTACATGCAAAACCTTTTCCCTGGAGTCCGAAAATGTAACTGCCATAAGAACCCTGTCCTTCATGGACTGAAAACACAAAGATGCTCCTGAGCTCCTTGCCATAAATTATTATTGTGCTTCCAGTTGAACATTTTGCTAATTTTTAGACAGGTAATTCCATATCAGATTTAAACTCAGGCTGTTTTTCTTGCAAAGTCAAGCTCTGCAATATCAAAGCCAAATTATAATTTGCAGTTGTACAGCAGTTGGAGGAGAGAGTTTGTGAGAAATAATAATTATAAATCATTTACATAATAATGCTTTACAGAGCACAGTAAGGCATTCCCTGACATGAAGAATTTACAGTTTAAGAAGCAGTAGTTGTAATGTATTAATAATTGTTTTATGCTGTTTAATTTAAGAACGCAGCTGGCTTGGAGCCATGGGGAATACTGTATTCTCCCCTGCCAGGAGCCTTACTTTCATTACTAGAAGGCTAGAGGTTGCACACTCACTCCTCTCTGGATTAAGGAGGTATACAATGCTTCTTATAGCATGGTTTTACCAGCAAAAAGACACTGGATTAGCAAAGGAACATGCTGCATGGAATAGCTGCTCCGTGGCTGTTAAATATTCACATGCCCTGTGTTTTCCTGTCAGTGGAGTCCCAGCTATGCAGATCTGCCAAGAAACTTTTGTTGTCCAGGGAGCAGAGAACATGCTTTTCCTTCTTCAGGGTATGTCCACGCTGCAACTGAAGATGTGATTTACCTGTGCTAGGCATACCTGTGCTAGCTTTAATCTAGCTCGCATGATAAAAACAGCAGCATAAATGCAGTGGCACCAGCCTCACACAGGCTGTACAAGCCTCTCTAGGGACAAACTCGCATTGCTAGAACATGCTGAAGTTCCTGCTGCAGCATTTTCGCTGTTATTTTTAGTGCACTAGTTAGATTAAAGCTAGCGCTTCAGTTATGTTACCTGTACTGCAAATTGCATACCTTTCGTTGCAGTGTAGACATGCCTTCAGCTGCATCCACTTTTGTTCCTTTCCCTATGTGTCATGGGAGGGCATCGTACATCCATGATTTTTTTTTTCTCTTTTGAGTGACAAATACTTGCATTTGCTTTTAAGATGTAAATGGAGAATACAGACGTTGAATTGCAGAAATCTAAAGTCACAAGAAGCTTGCTACCAGTAAGCAAGATGATAGGTTTTTTTTTTTATTCCCCATTAGATCGAACTTGACATGGTTCTAGGAGATGAGAATAATTTCTACAACTCAACATAAATAGAACCTTTTTAAAGCTCACTAATATCACATAGATAGTACAAATCCTCCCTCTCAGCTGCATGAACCTAAATTTGGACAGTAACTTTTTTTAGGATCTGTCCTGCAACATGTATCAATCACTTAATGGAAAAATTCCGCCTTTTATCCAAAGAACCTTACTGTCCCTTCTATAGAGGCGTTACTGAATTTGGTTTGTAGATTGCTGTAAAAATGTTATTTGGCTAACCAAAAGAAAAGAGTTTAATGAAAGTGCCATTTATCTTCTCTTCTGTTGCATATGACTTAGAAAAACAGTTCATAATGAAAATAGTCCCAATAACTGGCAACCGTTTATAATCTTGAATGTAGATTATGTGTCCACCTTGGGGAAATTTGTGGCTTCTCGGTATGCAGACGGTCTGTTTCCTCAATACTTGAGAGTACAAGACGGCAGAGTATATAATGTAAGTGCGACTGACTTGTGGTTCAATAGAGTAATAACTTTTCCCCTATTTAAAAGATAATATCAGTGTAACAAAATGATGTGACTGAAGTATCTCCTCTTCTAAAGAAATGCTGACAGGAAACTGATGTATTTCCAAAATGGGAACTTTATCTTTTGATGATTTTATTTCTACTGCGCCAAATGATTAATGATCTAGAACAGGGGTCTCAAACTCAAATGACCACGAGGGCCACATGAGGATTAGTACATTGGCCCGAGGGCCACATTACTGACACCTCCTCCCTGCTGCCCTTGGCCCCTCCCCCACTCCACCCCTTCCCTGCCCCCATTCCAACCCCTTCACCAAAATCCCCACCCAACTCCTCCCCCTCCCTGCCCACGGGGGGTGCAGGAGGGGTGTGGGGTGTGGCAGGGGCTCAGGGCAGGGAGTTGGGGTGTGGCAGGGGATCAGGGCAGGGGGTTGGGGTGCAGGAGGGGTGTGGCGGGGGCTCAGGGCAGTGGGTTGGGATGCAGGAGGGGTGAGGGGTAGGGCAGGGGGTCAGGTGCAGGGTGTGGCAGGTGGCTCAGGGAAAGGGGTTGGGGTGCAGCAGGGGGTTCAGGGCAGGGGGTTGGGTGCAGGGTGCGGCAGGCAGCTCAGGGCAGGGGGTCAGGGTGCAGGGTACGGCAGGGGGTCGGGGTGCGGCAGGGGGCTCAGGGCAGTGGTGCACAGGATCTGGTCCAATAAGTGAATCTAGCTGAACTGCTCGGTAATAGCGACCATAATGTAATTAAATGTAACATCCTTGTAGGGGGAAAAATACTAAAGAAACCCACCACAGTAGCATTTAACTTCCAAAAGGGGAACTACACAAAAATGAGGAAGCTAGTTAAATGGAAATTAAAAGGAACAGTCACAAGAGTGAAATGCCTGTAAGCCACATGGAAACTATTTAAAAACACCATGATAGATGCTCAAACTAAGTTTGTACTCCAAATAAAATAACAGTAAGAGGACCCAAAAAAAAAATGCCAGTATGGCTAGACAGCAGAGTAAAAAGGGTGATTAGAAGCAAAAAGGCACCTTTCAAAAATTGGAAGTCAAATCCTAGGGTGGATTATAGAAAGGCACATAAACTCTGGCAAGCAAAGTGTAGAATTAGGCAGCCAAAATAGAATGTGAAAAGCAGCTAGGAAAAGACACAAAAAGAAAAAAGCAAAAATTTGTTTTAAGTACATCAGAAGCAGGAAGCCTGCCAAACAATCAGTGGGGACACTGGACAATTGAGATGCTAAAGGAGTACTCGAGGAAGGCAAGATCATTGCACAGAAGATGAATGAATTCTTTGCATTGGACTTCACTGCATAGGACATGAGAGAGATTCCAAAACCTGAGCCATTCTTTTTCACTGACCAATCTGAGGAAATGCCCCAGACTGAGGTGTCAGTAAAGGAGGTTTTGGAACAAATTGATAAATTAAAGAGACATAAGCCACCAGGACCAGATGGTATTCACCCCGGAATTCTGAAGGACCTCAAATATGAAATTGCTGAACTCCTAACTGTGGTGTGTACCATGTTGCTAAATCAGCTTCTGTACCAGATGATTGGAGGATGGCTAATGTTATGCTAGTTTTTAAAAGAAGGCTCTAGAGGTGATCCTACAGGGTGGTAAACCTAACTTCAGTATTAGGCAGATTGGTTGAAAATATAGTAAAGAACAGAATTATCAGACACATAGAGGAACATGATTTTTTGGAGAAGTGTCAACATGGCTTTTGTAAAGGGAAATTATATCTTACCATCAGAGGGGTAGCCGTGTTAGTCTGGATCTGTAAAAAGCAACGAAGAGTCCTGTGGCACCTTATAGACTAACAGACGTATTGGAGCATAAGCTTTCATGGGTGAATACGTCTGACGAAGTGGGTATTCACCCACGAAAGCTCATGCTCCAGTACGTCTGTTAGTCTGTAAGGTGCCACAGGACTCTTCGTTGATTTTTATATCTTACCAATCTGTCGACCCTCAAAGAATTCTAATGAATATGTAGACAAGGATGATCCAGTGGATATAGTGTACTTGGACTTTCAGAAAGCCTTTGACAAAGTCACTCACCAAAGGCTCTTAAGCAGAGTAAGTAGTCATGGGCTGAGAGGGAAAAAGGTCCTCTCATGGATCAGTATTTGGTTAAAAGACAGCAAATAAAGGGTAGGAATAAACGGTCAGCTTTAACAATAAAAAGAGGTAAATAGTGGGTCCACCAAGGATCTGTACTGGAACCAGTACTGTTCACCATATTCATAATTTATCTGGAAAAGGGGGTAAACAGTTACGTGGCAAAGTTTTGCAGATGATACAAAATTACTCAAGATAGTTAAGGCCAAAGCTGACTGAGAGGAGTTACAAGGGGATCTCACAAAACTGGGTGACTGGGCAAGAAAATTGGCAGATGAAATTCAATGTGGATTCAAAGTAATGCACATTGAAAAACATAATCCCAACTATACTTAAAAATTATGAATTGTAAATTAGCTGTTACCACTCAAGAAAGAGATCTTGGAGTCATTATGGATAGTTCTCCCACAACATCTGCTCTTTATTTACCCTTTCATATAACACAGGAACCAGGGTAACCCAACTAAATTAATAGGCAGCAGGTTTAAAACAAATAAAAAGAAGTACTTCTTCAGAAGATGCACAGTCAACTTTTGGAACTTGTTGCCAGGGGATGTTATGAAGACCAAAAGTGTAACTAGGTTCAAAAAAGAATTAGATAAGTTCATGGAGGATAGGTCCATTAATGGCTATTAGCCAAGATGGTCAGGGATGCAGCCCCATGGTCTGTATATCCCTAAACCTCTGACTGCCAGAAGCTGGGATTTGATGACAGGGGATGGATCACTTGCTGATTGCCCTGTTCTGTTCATTCCCTCTGAAGCATCTGGTACTGCCTGTTGTTGGAAAACAAGGTATTGGGCTAGATGGATCACTGGTCTGATACTGTGTGGCTGTTCTTATGTACGTGAGTCAGGGTAATGCCTATAACTTTGCCTAGAACCCCGGAGTGAATGTCATAAGGTCCAGAAAAGGTCTTAGATATATTTCTCTTTTGTTTTATAATTATTTTTCTTTCCAGGGGTAGGCCTTGGCTTTGCTTAATTTACTGATGGGGCTGAGGCTTATGGGATGTTAGTTGTTTTTTAATTTGCACCAAATACCTAAATACAAATATTTAGGCCCAATAGATACTGAATGTTGGGCATCCTGAACAAAAATACAAAAAAACATTTTTAATTTCCTTTCAGCTGCTGCTTAAGGACAAGATTGAGATTACACTGCCCCAGGAAAGAACTGTACATCCCCTTATTCCCCTGCACAGCATTTTAAGAGCAAGTCACAATCTTGCCCTAACTTAATAACTAGTTTCCAAATGCCCCCAATATATCCATCCATCTGCTCTGCAGTCCTTTCCAACCCCCAAAGCCCCCATTTCTTTTAAGTCGCTTACATTACTCTGATCTTGTCACAAACAAGTCATGCAAACTAGTTGACACTACCCTATGCTTACTTAAATATTGTGGAATGCAATTAGGATAAAGTGCAATGGCTTTTCCATTATATGTGAGTGACTCAGAGGCATTTGTCAAGTATTTTGCTGCTGAAATAGTGAACGAAAAATGGGTTGTTTCCATTGCTACCTTGGCTGGCATATCTGGCACTACAAATCAGTCATTGTAGCTTTGCTGGACTTGGGACTGCTTTGAGTTATTTGTTTCAATCTTCATTTTCATTCTCTCTTGTATTTAAATAAAGCTGACAGCCAAAAAAGAGCTAATTCTTCATTTTGTGGACTGTCTAACTGGAGCTATTGAGCTGTACAAGCAGAGAATGGAATGGGTAACCAGTGAAAGTCGGCAGATATTTGGAGTGATTCTGGAATCGTGCATCACCATTGTTCTGGACTTTGGCACTGTGTGTAGAACTGAATTTGATCTGTGCCGTGATGCGCTTTCTATGGTCCTCTCACAGCAAGTGGCCCAGCTTGCCAAGTTTAACCTCATTCGGTAAGGGAAATGGTGTTTATTTTCTACTTTTTGTTAATGAGATGAAGAGAAGTACTGTGGAGTATAGATCTGTATTCCGACGATATGCTTACTGCAGTAGCAATGGTCATTATTATTATTTGTATTATGGTGTTATTATTTGTATTATGGTAGTGCCTAAAGGATCCTACCAAGTTCAGTGCCTCATTATGTTAGGCATCATACATCTGTACTGTTCCTACCATGAAACAATATGCATTGGGAGAAAGGAAGTATTGCTATCTGCATTTTACAGGTGGGCTACTACGCCACAGAGAAATAAAGTGATTTGCCCAGTGTCACACACTAAATCACACAGTAGCATAGTTGAGAAATGAAACCAGATGTCTTGAGTCCCAGTCCAGTGCCTTAACAAAGAGACTGTATTCCTTTCCTAATATGAGTAAATTAATTCGTATTCAGTGACAAATAGGCCCAGGTTTTCAAATTCATGTGCATGTGCAAGCCTTTATTTACGCAAGCATATAGATATTTACACACACAAAACAGGATTTACATTCATGTCAGGATGGGAGTTTGTGTGCATGCAAGTCATGTGTACGCAAAGGTTTGTGTGCAATTTAATGCATACTGTTTTGAAAACTGGCTTCAGAAAGTCTACTAAAAATTAGATTGTGACTCTTAAAGTAATTTTGCACCTGATTTATGCCACAGTTTTGATTCTGGTGCCCTGAGGTGCTTAATTCACCACCTCTCAATACACTTGAGGTTTGAAAATCAGAAGTGAGCTTATGGGGACACACCCACCATTTTTTTAAAGGTGATCTGCAAAGTTATATCAAAATTGAGGCACAGTAAAGTTAAGTATTTGCTGAATTTATCAGGTAGTGGAGGGGGATTTAGGACAAAAATACATTTTATCTTTTTAAAAAAAAATTTCTGTGACAGTACAATACTACTCTCCCAGGTTTGCTAGAAATTCTCCGAATGATGTTTCTGGAATGTCACAGAGACTAGAACCACCTGTTTTTTCTTTTTTCTTCTTCTTTTTTTTTGTATACATGCACATGTGCGCTTGCTTTGCACTTCTGTAGTGCCTTCAATGCAAAAACTTCAAAGCACTTTTTTAAAATACCGATGAACTCCACATCCCAACTTTCTGGTTTGGTAGGTAGGTAAGTATTTAATCCTATTTTACAGATGACATAGTGGCTAAAAATCACTCATTAGTCACAAAGGGTGACACAGCAAGTTAGGGGGTAAAGGGAGAAATAAAACCTAGGTTTTATGACACTCAGTCATGTGCTTTAAGTACTGGACCATGCTGTCTCCCCAGTTTTTAGAGAACATGGTCATTTGTTTTAGCTTGGCAACACTGTTAAAACTGATTATTTATTTCTTACTCTTGGAATATTTCTGTTCCCTCCCCAGCACATCCCACCAGCCTGTATAGTCAGCTACTTCTCAGATAGGTCTTTTACATTGTTTCATGCATGTTTAAGGGGAACTATGCTCTAGAAATTGTTCTTAAAGCAGCTATATTTTTTTAGTTATCTTAATTCTGTTTTGGAAACAACTGCCCTAGAAACTAATTTTCCAACTTGTGGTGCCTTATGAGGGTTTTATTTTGCCTCTTTATCTTATTACTAGTCTGGTTTTAGAAATGTGTATTTTAACTACTGTCCTATTAATGGAACCTCAACCTCAAGAGTTGGTGGTTTATTATTATTAAAGGTCTAATACAGGAGAAATATTTTGAGCTCTGCTGTTGTGTGTTGTCAGTGGCTCCTCATTACTCCTGAATAATCACTAATATTATTTTCAGCACTGCACAAGATCTTGTGAAGTGGCAACAAAAAGCCGTTCCTGTGTCTGAATATTCTATAGAGTCTGCTGTTAAATGGCTCTGGAAGTTGGACCATATGCCAGACATCAGTTCTACCAGCTCCACCGAGGCTCTGTTGGAAGCCATAAGTGATGAGACAGTAAGTTTATACATCTCTTCTGAAGTCTCCAGTAAACCCAAGAATATCCAGTGGGAGAATTGGATTGCAAGTTTTATCCTAATGAATTGTGGAGGGCCAAAGAGAGAACTTGTGGCTATCTAGAAGGTATTTCTTTCCAGTACAGTTACAGCCCATATTTAACAATACTGTATGGAAATGTATCAGGTTCTGAAAGCAGAAACTTATTTTGTTTTCCTGTGGAGCAATATGTTCTGAAGTCATGATGGGTAAGATAAATATTTTCCCTCCAGTGACTTCACCAGGGGAGGGATAACTCAGTGGTTTGAGCATTGGCCTGCTAAAGCCAGGCTTGTGAGTTCAATCCTTGAGGGGGCCACTTAGAGATCTGGGGCAAAATCAGTACTTGGTCCTGCTAGTGAAGGCAGGGGGCTGGAATCAATGACCTTTCAGGGTCCTTTCCAGTTCTATGAGATAGGTATATCTCCATATATTATTATTATTATTTTATGATTACTTTTCAAAATATTTTTAATGAAAATGTTAATATTAAATATTACTCAAGAAAAGGATGTCATTTTTATTCTGTATTGCTTACTGAAATATGCAAGAAAATCCAAAAATATATGTGAAGACGGTTTTAACTTAGCACTAGCTGACTCCAAGAATTCTGTAAACTCTCCTGTGACATCCAAATTGTAGCCTCACCAGCTGGTTGAGCAACTCTCTTACAGTATAGTGCCCAAAGCACACCAAGTATTTTTGCAGTTAAATTCTGTTTATTTTTAATAGGGCCATATTACATTACTCATTAAAGAAAAGCCAAAGGATATAAAAATATATACCATAATTTTAGCCGGCCACTCCATTCCTTTGGCAGCAAAGACACATTGGGCCAAATTTATTGCTGGAGAAAATTGGTACAACTCATTTAAAGCTAAATTCAATAGTAAATTTGGCCCTCTGTGTTTGGACTGAGTTATCTGTTTACACAGGGGATGTGCAGAGGGCCAGTGCAAGGTTCCACTTAAGTCTTACTTGGAGAAGTTATTTTAAGTGGGATGTAAGGTGGTGCTTAGGCCTCCTGGTTCTCTACCAGGGTGGATGAGTCTTGACCCCTGTGTAATTTGATATTAAAATTAAACTGGGTGAGGAGTTAATTTGTCCAAGGGTGACATTTTCTTATGTCTGATTTTTTAGCAATGTGACAATCACTGCTTTTTTGGGAAAACATTACCAGTTTGCAGTATTTTCTGGCTAAAAAAATCAGGCTTATCAGGCCTTGTAGGTCCGGGTCTGAAGAGAATGTTAAAAAATCCAGCCAACTGGTAGAGAACTTCACCCATATGCCTTATTATTATTTTTCAACACACTGGTGGGATACAGGGCTGCCCGGTGGGGAGGGGGCAAGTGGGGTAATTTGCCCCAGGCCCCGGGCTCCACAGGGGCCCCCATGAGAACGGCTGGGGCTCCATCCCCGACCCCGCCTCTGCCTCTCTCCCGGAGCCTCAGCGCATCCAGGAACATCTCTGAACAGCGCTGCAGCGTGGCTCTGGTTGGGCCTGAGCTCCTTCCCGCTCAGAGCCGCGTGGTAAGGGGGTGGGGCTGTGAGCTCCAGCGGGGCCTGAGCTCCCTCCACTTGGCCTGGAGTTCACAGCCCCGCCCCCTTACCATGCGGCTCTGAGCGGGGCGGAGCTCAGGCCCTGCCGGGGCCATGCTGCACCGCTGTTCAGGGACGCTCTTGGATGTGGTGCGCTGAGGCTCCAGGTGAGGGGGGAGCCAGGGGTAAGGGGCTGGGGGGGTTGGATAAGGGGCAGGGAGTCCTGGGGACAGTCAGGGGACAGGGAGGGGGCAGAGGTTGGGGGGGCAGTCAGGGGACAGAGAACAGGGGTTGGATCGTGGGCCCGGGGTCTGTCAGGACTCAGCAGGGGGGTGGATAGGGGTCGGGGCAGTCAGAGGACAGGGAACAGGGGTGGGGTCCCGGGGTGGTGGTTGGGGGGGATCTCTGGGGGACGGTGAGGGGACAAGGAGCAGGATGGGTCGGAGATTCTGAGGGGGGCGGGCAGTCGGGGGGGCAGGAAGTGGGTGGGGGTCGGATAGGGGGCAGGACCAGGCTGTTTGGGAGGCACAGCCTTCCCTACCCTAAAGCTCATTCAGCAGTTTGAGGCTTGCAGAAGAGCCAAGCTGTTAGCTTTTCCATTAGGGCTACCATCCCTTTCACTTCTCAAATGCCAAATTATAGTCTCTATTTAATTTCAGTGCCATAGGGAGATTCAGGTCAGGGGAGGGTAGCTTCATTTAAAATTAGCCACTGGGGGAGGGATCACATGATAAGAGCAGTATCCTACACCACCTACCTCCTTCCCAACCCTACGAAGGGAGAGCCCCCACCCCTGCATTTCCTGAGGCTTCAGAGGGGTTAATTTAGTGGTTCTCAAATTATTGTACTGGTGACCCCTTTCACATAGCAAACCTCTGAATGCGACCCCCCCTTATAAATTAAAAACACTTTTATATATATTTTACCCTATTATAAATGCTGGAGGCAAAGCGGGATTTGAGGTGGAGGCTGACAGCTCACGACCCCCAGTAATAACCTTGTGACCCCCTGAGGGGTCCCGACCCCCAGTTTAAGAACCCCTGGGTTAATTTAATTTTAGTACCCTGTGTCCATTCACATGCATGTGCTATTTTGAGCATTTCAGTTTTCACAGCATAGGCTCATCTCAGATTCTGGAACAAGCTCAAATGCTCAGTTCGTGGAGTATGTATATAAGCTATACTAAAGACAAACCCACAGTAACCGTCTCCAGTTTGAGGGACCCCATGAAGCCAGTCTCTAGGAAACAGATAAATGCATGGAGGTTAAGTCCATTAATGGCTATTAGCCAGGATGGGTAACCTAGCTGGATAGCTAGCCTCTGTTTGTCAGAGGGTGGAGATGGATGGCAGGAGAGAGATCACTTGATCATTACCTGTTAGGTTCACTCCCTCTGGGGCACTTGGCATTGATCATTGTCGGTAGACAGGATACTGGGCTGGATGGACCTTTGGTTTGACCCCAGTATGGCTGTTCTTATGTTCTAACCTAAATGAACCCAAAGTTATGGAGACAGATATGAGTCAAGGAAGCCAGCAGAGTATCAGAAATCTGGAAAAATCTCTGACTCGATGGGCTCACGCGTTTGGTCACAAGCTGAGGTGGTTCAAAAGTTTTGGATTTTTTTTTAAGCAGAATTTTTTTTTGTTTCTTTAAACAATCAAACACAGAAAGCAGAAAATATTTGGCCACACGCTTCTGAAACCGCAAACCATATTCAGGTTTTGGCAGACTAATTTCAGCTTTTCAATTAAAAAAAACACAACAAATTTTGAAGGAAAGCAGACATTGTCCATGATTTTTTTTTCTGCTTTTTAAAAACCCCTAGTTTTCGATCCAAAAAAGTTTTGACGGAAAATATTTGTCCAACCCTTTTAATGAGGTTTAGTGCCTTTTAGCACTAGCTGATGCTGAGAACCAGTGATACCTTGTAAAGAAGTTTTCTCAAAACAGCCGAGATGCAGAAGGTTTACTTTTCCCAGGGCCGCCCGTGGGAGCGGGGGAGCAAGTGGGGCAATTTTCCCTGGGCCCCACAGGGGCCCCCACGAGAATATAGTATTGTATAGTATTGCAATTGTTTTTATGGAAGGGGCCCCCAAAATTGTGTTGACCCAGGGCCCCTGAATCCTCTGGGCAGCCCTGGTGGGTTAGTGCACCATCCAGGAGAGTCCTTTTGGCTGTTGGTCATCATGGACCAGAGTTTAATTACAACTATTACCTTATCAATGAAAATTCATTTAGTGTATGTTCAGTGTAGTGTAGTGTAAACTAGTGAAGTACCCACTTCGCTCCAGGCAAAAGCCACACCTTCGTTATAGAGTCATAAAGTGACTCAATCATGGAGACTGTTAACAAAAAAATAATTCCACATTAAACTTACAGTAGCTAAACTGTTTCCCCAGATTTGGCTGCTCCTGTGGTTTCTTTACTTCGCCTAAACCTTCATCAGGGCCAGATTAATCTTTTGTGGGCCCTCATGGTGGGGTTGGTCCCCAGAGTAGGGTTGCCAACTTTCTAATGGCACAAAACTGAACACCCCTACCCTGCCCCTTTGTGAGGCCCTGCCCCTCGCTCGCTCCATCCCCACTCCCTCTGTCGCTCACTCTCCCCCACCCTTATTCACTTCCACCGGGCTGGGAGCAGGGGATTGGAGTGCGGGAGAGGGGTGAGGGCTCCGGCTGGGAGTGTGAGCTCTGGGGTGGGGTCAGAAATGAGGTGTTCAGGGTGTGGGAGAGGGCTCCGGGCTGGGGGTGTGGGCTCTGGGGTGGGGCCGGGGATGAAGGGTTTCGGGAGGCTTAGGGCTGGGACAAGGGGTTGGGGTGTGCGTGTGTGTGCAGAGTGTGGGCTGTGGGAAGGGAGTTTGGGTGCACAAGAGGGCTCCAGGTTGGGGCAGGAGGTTCAGGGTGCGGGGTTCCTGTGGTGCTTAATGCGGCTCCTAGGAAGTGGCCGCCAGGTCCCAGTGGCCCCTAGACACATGAGTGGCCAGTGAGACTCTGTGCGCTGCCCTCATGCCTGCAGGTGCTTCCCCTGCAGCTCCCATTGGTCATGGTTCCCGGCCAATGGGAGCTGCAGAGCCAGCATTGGGGTGGGAGCAGCACGTGGAGCCTTCCTGGCCACCCATGCATCCAGGGGCTGCAGGGACCTGGCGGACCCTTTTGGGAGCTGCGTGCAGATAGGGCAGGCAGGGAGCTTGCCTTAGCCTCTGCCCCTGATGCACTGCCAACCAGACTTTTAATGGGCCGGTTGGCAGTGCCTACCGGAGTCGCCAGGGTCCCTTTTTGACTGGGCATTCTGGTCAAAAACCGGATGTTTGGCAACCCTATCCCAGAGCGAGACAGGGGCAAAAGCATAGCTGGGTGGGGTGGGCGTGTTGGTCCCTGAGTGAGGCAGAGGTCGGAGGCAAGAGCACAGCAGGATGGGGTGGAGGGTTGGTCCCCAGAGTGAGGCAGGGGCCAGAGGCAAGCCCAGCAGGGCAGTGGGGCAGAGTGGACAGGATCCCCCTGGTTTGGCACGGCGCCAGTACCTACTTCTCTCCACCAGAGCCGGGTTCTTGGGAGCCAGTTCTCTTTCTTGCCAGCCGAGCTGCAGCTCCTCCAGGCAGAAGCAGCTGCTTTTCCCGCCCTCCTGGCGGGGAGGCTGATTGCGGTTTCTCCTGCACCCAGACTGCTGACCAGACACTGCCAGGTCTGCTTTTTGACCGGACTTTCCAGTCAAAAACCGGACAGCAGGCAACAGAGCCCCATAACTTTAAATGTGGGAGGGCATAGCCTTTTTTCCTGCCTTAAGGGTGAGTGACGGGCAGGATGGGGGTGGAGAGGAATGAGTGGCAGGTGGGGCCTGGGGAAAGGGGCTGAGCGGGGCAGGGCTGTGGGGCGGAGCACAGGTGGGACCAAGGGGGGAGGGGCAGAGTGTAGGCAAGACCTTGGGGTGGAGCATGGGGGGTGGGGCCATGGTCCAGGCACCAGTGGTCCCCCCCACTTCTAGGGAGCTTCCAGCGCTTCTGCTTGGCAACCATAATTGGCACCTTCTGCATGTGGCCTGGCACAATGGCGCCATTGTAAACCTGGTACTGTCCTTCATCTCAGGCATAGCTACTCCCTAGGGCTCCTTTCCTCAGGACCTACCTGTCTCAAATCCTAGGTCACTCTCCCAGAGGGCTAGTCCTCCCTCCCTTACACTCAGGGTGGAATCTAATGAATCACACCTTCCTCAGTGAGTCAGCGTATTTAACCTGCAGTTCCCAACACCTACTAACTGTGTGGGATAGCTGGAGAATCCTGCCTCCTCTGTGCATGCAGTAAAAGTTGGGGTAAAAATGCCCATGTGTCGGTCTATTAGCTCATCAGGGATTCAGGGGACTGAGATGAAGACCCATTAAGGTTGTGTCTATACTTTGAGCTGTGGCTGTAATTCCTAGTTCAAGAGACATACCTGTGCTAGTTCTGATGGAGCTAGCATGCTAAAAATAGTGTAACCGTGGTAGTACAAGTGGTGAGACAGGCTTGCCACCCAACTACATATGGCGGTCCAAGATGCTAGGTATCTACTTTGGGCAGCTAGCCTCCTGTTGCTTTGCTGCTGAGGCTACACTCTATTTTTAGCACGCTAACTCAACCAGAGCTAGCACGGGTATGTCTCTTTGAACTGGGAATTACAGCCCCCGCTCAAAGTGTATACATACCTTTTAGAAGGCAAAAATTGAAACACTCACTGGGTCTAATGGAGGATTGAATCTGCTTTACTGTAGGCCTGTACTTTACAGCAGAATGAAGGCACGGACTTGGTTCCTTAATACCTTCTCAGGCTCAACCAGTTTTATCTTCTCTTATTTTCCTCAGTGGGTGCTCCAGAGATCCCTACTGTGTATGTGGAGAGTGGCTTCTTTTAAAAGTGATCATTTATTAATACTTACACAGTGCCTGAGGTACTGCAGTTATTACCATATTCTGTCTCAGATACTAGGCTATAATAGCTATGGGACTGATTCTCCTGTCACTTCAACGAGTTTTATGTTAGTGTGACTCCACTGACTCCAGTGGAGTTACCTCTGATTTACACCAATATAAGTGAGAAGGAGAACCCAGCCTCTATTAGCCTTGTGACCCTCGTAATGAGTCAACTCTACTGATTTTTCTTTCATCATGTCAGCATAATGCATTGCTAGAATAAATCCAAAGCAGCTATATGCAAAATAAGGCTTCCTATTCTTGTTTTCTGTTTAATAATATGCATAATATATCTACCATAGGTTGAAGCTGTTTATTACTTTACTGTGGGTGATTTTCCAAAGGACATGAAGCAGCTACTCTTGCAGAAGGTTTCTAACAGCCCATACCCAATCCACACAGTATCTTTTAATGCAAAGGAGGAAGAAACCATCCTTTTCCTAAAGGAGCTGAGCCAACTGACCTCTGGAAGGTATGGGGAATACTACTACTACTGCTACATGATTTCAGTACTTTTGAAGGACTATACAGATAGAAACATGTGAATCCTTACAACATACCTGGGAGATAAGTGAGTATTACTCCCATTTTACTGATGATAAACCTGAGACAAAGAGGTTAAGTAATTTTCTTAAGGTCACAGAGGAAATCGTTGTAAGAGCTGGGATTAAAACTCAAGAGTTCCTGTGCTCAGACCAAACTTCCCTCCATACACGTGCTCACGGTCTCTCTTTAAGTCAATTTACTATGTAAATGAGAAACAATCTGTCCGCTCCACCTATTCTTGGCTCTGCAGAAAAAAAAAGTGCAAGAAAAAGAGATGGACACAAAAATATGCTGAAACGATGATTGATTGATTTATATACTGTATTGCAGTAACACCTGTGGGCAACAATAAGGAATTCAGAACCCTGTTGTATTAGGTATTGTACAAACACACAGTAAAAAGACAGCCTCTGTCCCAGATAATTCACAAAGTTGTGACAAGACTCGGCAGGTGGATGAGACAATGAAATGGGTGGAGTGGGGTTGGAAGAGGAGGTAACCATAAAGCAAACATCTTACTGACTTAATTACAATCTATAGCTTTATGCAGAGGCTGCAGTGGTTATAGTTAGCAGTCGTGCTAGAGATGTGTTGGAAAACTAATACGGCAAAATACAAAATGTCCAATAAGTTCTTGGAATGTACCAGGGACAATTTCTTGTTTCACAAGGTGGAGGAAGTAACCAGGAGGAAGCCGTTGTAAACTTGATTCCAACTAAAAGGGAGGAATTGGTTGCTAATCTGAAGGTTAAAGACAATTTGGGTGAAAGCACTCATGAAATGATCGATTTCATGATTTTAAGAAAAGGAAGGAGTGAGAGCAGCAGGATAAGGACAATAGACTTTTTTTTAAAAAGCAGACTTCAACAAACTCTGGGAATTGGTAGGTAAGGTCCTATGGGAAGAAAATCTAAGGGAAAAAGTCATTCAGGAGAACTCGCAGCAATGCTTAAATTATAGGAGAAAAGTTGTGTGCCCCTGAATGTCAAGTGGCTTGCTTTCATTTAAACCATAGTGAGAAGTAAGGGGGCTGTAAGACAGAAGTGAGGTATCCCCTAAAAGTAAGGGGTCCCATTCCCCCAAGCTACCCTGTAATTCAAGCACTGGCTGGCAGTTTCTCAAAGAGACAATATTAAAGGTGCATCAGCAAACTATCCTGTTGCAAAAGAAACATAGGAAAAATAGTAAGATGCCAAAATCGCTCCCTGAGGAGCTCTTGAATAACCTGAAAATCAAAAAGGAATCCTCAAAAAGTGGAAATGTGGACAAATAGCTATGGATGAGTACAAAAGAAGAGCACAGGCATGTAGGGACAAAATCACAAAGGCTAAAGCACAAAATGAGCAGAACATTGGCCAGTCATAATAACGTTTGTGTCCCATCCTGAAAATGTCCAACACACGAGGTTATACAGTGTTTGCCTTCTCCAGCCTTTGCAACCTTGGCTTGACCTTGTCCCCATTGCCTCATCTGTAATGTGTTGTTTTGGATTTCTTCATCCAAGGTGAACCCACATGCGGTACATCACAACAACATAAATAGGTACCATGTCTCTTGGAACAACATGAGGTATCCGGGGCTTTCCAGACTCCCCCACCCTTCCTTATCAGTATCTGAGGATGAGTGACATGTTCCTTTAAGATGTAACCTGCCAGGGTAGGTTCCAACATACCTATGGACTGGATGCTATACACTGTTAATGCTTTACTTAGTCCTGTGGTCACTGGTATTGTTGGTACTATAGGAAAGATCCATGTCTCATGAAGCATGCACTTTTTCTCAACATAGTAGATCCTTGAGTAGCACCTTATTTGTCAACAACCCAGGCACTTCCCCACCTTGAATTTCCTTTAGTCCTATCTGTAGCTCCTGTATTAGGAAGCTGCCATACCACAAACAGGTAATCACCTTTGATACATTAAGATGGTTCATGATTTTTTGCATTTCATTGAGTGCTGCTTCCACTTCCCTAAACAACTGTCCTGTTGTTCTAGCATCCTGAAACCCTTTAAATCCTGCACTATATCCTCATTCTGTTGTTTAGTTAACTTTTTAACAGGCTTCGTAATTGAACTCATTTTCTGATTTTCTTCCCACAATACTCTGATATGTATATGATTCCATGCTGATGTTTCCAATGCCTCAACTCCTTGTACTATTCCTGTATCTCTTTTATCTCTTCCTCCCTGACTCTTTCCCTCCCCAGGCTACCAAATTTCCTCCAATTCCACCCCATCCATTGATTGTCTGAAATTTTGCACCACATTTACTACCATTTGCATATAGAAGCATGCACATTTTGCATGACAGAGCTGCTGTGGGAATGTAAAATTGGTTAAATTCAATACTATGGGTATCATTTGGTACTGTACATTATTATACATAATCTGATATTCACAATTTATCATTAGTCCATTGTCAGGTCCTGCTTCCATTTCTGGGCATGGTTCATCGTGCTTCAATTCTGGAATAGGAAGCATTGTTACACCAGTATGTTCAGAAGCAGTGGTGGTCCTCTGCCAGTTCTTAGTCACATTCAGAGAGAACCTCAAAGCCTCAGTCACTTTCCTGGCATGGTAGGTGGACTCCTGGGCAGAAGTTCATTTGATGATCTGCTAGAGTAACTGTAATATTTCCCGCATGTGTTAACTGCATGCTATAACTGGTTAGGTTAGCCATTACCATCCCATTTAAACACATGGCCCCCTTTGGGTTCCCCAGTCCAAGTCCCTGCTTCTGAGAGTTGCTTGTGCTGCAGGATCTTCGACCTTGACTGCAGTTCAGTCTGTACCAGAGCTTTGTAGGCTTTCCTGCATGATTACCTGGAAACCATAAGGCTAGGGTGGCTTTCTCCCCCTTGTGCACTGTCACCACTTGTTCCTCTGCTGTATCACGAATACCACGGACCCCAATGCAGTGCATAATATACCTCCCATGGTGATCAATACCTGAAAAAGAAAACAATTACTGTCACTTCCTTTTTTTATATCAATAGATTCCTTCTGTCCTTCCCTCTGTATGGTTTCATCTGCATAGCATACAACCAGTGGTTCACCCCTCCTTTTTCATCCTTTTCCCGGACCAGCAGTATGGATGGACTAGCCTTGTCCATTACATAGCAGGGACTCTCCCAACTGGCTTTTGGAAATGGCCTTTTACTGCATGAGGAACTGATCTCCCACTTCATATGCCTTGCCAGAGGCTTGGTCATCAATTATCTTTTCTTTTTTTTTTGTCGGGCCTCTCCTAGGCTTCTTGCAACCATCTTGTGTACCTCTTGTATGTGCCGTACCAATTCCTTGAGCTGCTGCTCTGTTACACTGGGCTAATGAATAGCTCATCTCCCTTCTAGTCATAGTCTCAAAAGGGGTAACCCACATAGCCTTCACCATGCTTCCCCTTATGACCTTTAAAACAAGGTGTAGCTTAACATCCCAGTCTTTCCCTGAGCCGCTTACCATCTCTTCAGCATTGTTTTTAATCTGTCAGGTTGGCTCGTTCCGTCCTGAACTCTGTGGGTGGCATGGTATATGGAATTTCTGATCATGTTGTAGTATCTCACAAACCTTCCTATCACCTTTCCCATGAATGCTGGACCATTATCACTATCCATAGCCTTAGGAAGACCCCACCTAGAGAATACTTGCTCTGTTAGCACCTGAGCTGTGGTGATGGTTGTACAGTGTTGAGTCAGAATAGCTTCTGTACGCCTAGTAAAAGCATCTACAATTACAAAAAAGCATTTATTCTCTCTAGCAATTGTAGTTGTTGGCCTCCATTGCATAGTAAACACTCGCTTTTTAGTGCTAAGTTAATTTAAATGTCCACCTGCTCTGTGTCTATTCTCATGAACTCCTCACTTAATCCAACCAGGACCTCCTCTGATTTTCAAGCCGTAAGTAGTCCATCCCGTCTTTTTAGTTCCCATTCATATAATACACCAGTTCCCCCACCTAATAATTTTAAGGTGTCTTGTATTTCCTCATTTTCCTTTTGTAGCGCCTGTAGATCAAAATCTTTTTTCTCTCTGATTCATGGCCCTGGTTGTCACTGCTTCTACCCCAGCGGTGGCTGTCTCTCCTGGCCATATAAATCCACTTCTGGCTGCTTCCTTTACTGCCCTATCCGCTTCATCATTCCATCTTTTAATTTTTCCACTCTTGGCTTGTGCCTTATCCTTCATTACCCAGACCTCCATCAATCCCTTGTCTTGTGTCACCTGATCCAATCACTTTCACAAGCCTGCATGCTTAATGCTCCTGCCATCACTCTTCTTCCATTCATTTTTTTTATCGAATGGAAGAAAAGCAGTAAATGCATTACACACAAAACTCAAATCAGACACCAGCACTCCCCATCTTCACACCTCTTATAGCCTGAACCAGTGCAGCAATATCATTATATTGAGCTGAGGGAGTTTGTCTTGAAAAGAGGTCTTGTTGGTACTCTCCTGCATAAATCAAGGCTAAACCAGTAACTGGCTTTCCTGCCACATAGTAGGAGGATGTAAATGGGGAGTAATCCCCAATGTCATCAGGACCCAGAGCAGCAGCAGTCTTTGCTAGAAAAATCCCAGTCAGATTGTTTCCTGTTTCAGGGCTTGGAACACACTCATCACATTCTCCTGTGATTGTAAGCCTTTCGGGGGGCGGGGGTGTGTGTGCAAAGGGCTGGATTATACAGTTGGTCTCCCTCTATGTTGTCCCCCAAGAGTGGGGGGCATTCTAGTGCTGGACTTCCCTGTCCTTAATCTTTCCTATTGCTAAAAATCCTAGAGGGGCATGAACTGAACACATACTAACCTTGCTTCCACCCGTAATATAACAAAATTTTGGAGAGGCCAACAATAATTCATAGCTCATATGGATTTTTCAAGAATAAATTGTACCAAACCAACCTAATTTCCTTCTTTGATAGGGTTACTGGCCTAGTGGATATGGGGGAAGCAGCAGACATGATATAGCTTGATTTTAGGAAGGCTTTTGACTCAGTCCCACCTGGCATTCTCCTAAGCAAACTAGGGAAATGTGTTCTGATGAAATTACTATAAAGTGGGTGAAAAACTGGTTGGAAGACCAGACTCAAAGAATAGTTATCAGTGGTTGGCTGTCAAACTGGGAGGAAATATCTAGAGGAGTGACAAAGGGGTCTGTCATGGGTCCAGTACTATTCAGTATTTTAATTAGTGACTTGGATAATGGAGAGGAGAGTGTGCTTATAATATTTTTTGAAGACACCAGGCTGGCAGGGGTTTTTAGCACCTTGGAAGACAGGATTAGAATTCAAAACAACCTTGATAAAGTGGAGAAATGGTCTGAAATCAACAAGATAAAATCCATTAAAGACAAATGCAAAGTACTACACTTAGAAAGGAAAAATCAAATGCGGATCTACAAAATGGGGAATGATTGGCTAGGTAGTAGTACTACAGAAAAGGATCTGGGGATTATAGTGGATCGCAAATTGCATATGAGCCAACAATATGATGCAGTTGCAAAAAAGGCTAATATTCTGGGGTTTATTAACAGGAGTGTCATATGTAAGATATTGGAGGGAGGTAATTGTCCCACTCTGTTCAGCACTGGTGAGGCCTCAGCTGTGTCTGGTTCCGGGCATTGCACTTCAAGAAAGATGTGGACAAACTGGAGAGAGTCCAGAGGAGATTAACAAAAATGATAAAAGGTTTAGAAAACCTGACTTGTGAGAAAAGGTTAAAAACATGGGCATGTTTAGTCTTGAGGAAAGAAGACTGAGGAGGGACCTGATAACAGTCTTCAGATATGTTAAGGCTGTTTAAAAGAGGACAGTGATCAATTGTTCTCCATGTCCCTTGAAGGTAGGGCAAGAAGTAATCAGCTTAATCAGCAGCAAAGGAGATTGAGGTTAGATACTAGGAAAAACTTTCTAACTGTAAAGATAGTAAGTTTTGGACTAGGCTTCTGAAGAAGGTTGTGGAGTCCCCATCACTGGACATTTTTTAAGAACAGGTTGGACAAACACCTGTCAGGGATTGTCTAGGTATACGTGGTCCTGCCTCAGTGCAGAGGGCTGGCCAGATGACTTGTAACACACAAAAGGAAGTGTCAGAACTGCTGCAATGTTACCTAATTTAAGGCAGGTCTTGGGACAAGAAGAAGCAAAGGTGATGTTATCCATCAGCCCTTATAGAGGGGAGCTTCCGCACTGTATCATGCCTTCCCAGAGTCTGCTTTGTCCCTGCTGGACACATGGGAGGGGGGCAACCTGCCGCATCCTTCTGGGGAGCAGTTAGGTGACCAGCTCCACAGGGAGAAGAGGCAGGTATCAGCCTTCAGACACTGGGCAGGGTTTCTCCCCCAGCTGACTGTGTTGAATGTATTCCCTTGGGGTGGAGAAGGTGGAAGGAGGGCCCATTGGGTGGGCAATGGCAGTGACATGCAGATTGGCTGTGTCCTGAACAGTGGCCATAGGTTTGCGGGGAGAAGGGTGATGGTGTGTGTATGGGGGGGGAGGAGGGTGGAAACTAAGGAGTTGTATATATTTATATTAAGTTAATTTAGTTGTTGTTTATCTATTTCTGTTTGTCTGTCTTGTTTTTTTTTTTAGGTTGTAACCTCTTAGGGGCAAGGTCTGCTCTGTTTTGGTTCAGTGACTAGGCTGATGGGTCCTCACACCTGATTTGGGCTTCTAGGCACAACCATAATCCAAATAAATAATAATAATAATAATGATGGGCATCGTGGCAGTCCCTCCTCAGGAATGCCATGTTGTAGAGGCTCTGCAGAGCTATGGTATGGGCAGAACCATTCTATGTGCTATGATCCCTCCTGAGCCCTAAATAATTCTGCAGAAGTCTAGCGTGAATGTTGATGCTCAGTGGACCAGCAATAACACCTTGCAGCTGGGTAGCTGTGCACAGATGCAGTGCAGGCAGCTCGGTAGCTGGCTGTGCAACCAGAAGGGAGCCTGGAGGAAAGTGTAAGCCTAGCTTTTCCATAGCTCTAGTCAGGAATCCATGGGATCCACATGGTTAGTGCCTTTGTTTCTTGTACATCCCTGTTTTGGAAAGGCCTGTTCTGTCCCTTTCCGTGAGGCCTGCATTAATCAGATGTTATGGCTCAAGTACCACGGAAATAAACCCTCAGTGTGTTTGGAATAACTTGTCTCCTCCTGTGGAATATTTTCAGGTGGATGATTGAGCTCTGCCTGTCTCCCTGGCTTGTATATCAGTAGTTCAATAAAGGGACTTGTGGGGCTCTGAACTTGCAGGATGCCCTGATTAAAAAAGACTCCAGGGTCCAGGTAAGGAAATGATTCTGAACATTTATGCTAGTGTCTTCATATTGACACTTCTGAAGTACCCCAATTTCTGGCCTCTTCACCGTATGAGTATACAGTAACAGAAATCAATGAGTTCTACAGAAGGGCAACAAGGATGCTCAGAGGTACATAATGAAGGGATAAACTAGGGATGTATTTACATAATTTACTTAGAGATGAAAACCCTTTTTATATTACAGATTCCATGCGTTTGCTGAGAGAACTGACTACATAGATATCATTGGACCTATACCAAAGAGTGAGGAGGATGGAGAAAGTCTAGCCACCCAGAATTCAAGAAAATTGAAAGGAAAGGTGCCTTTAGGTAAAAATAATACAAGCATGTTCTTTCTTAAAACCTTCAGAATAACAGTGTAATTTAGGAAATGTAGCCAAGTGTTAATAAACATAAGCATGAGCAGTGCTCCCACTTCACCATCTGGGAAAGGGGGCAGGACAAATGGCTGGCCTCTGGGTGAGAAAGGGTGGATACTATGTACGTGGTCAGAGGGGGAAGGAAGAAGGGAGAAATTGACAGAGCTTTGTGTGTATGAGAGAGATACACAGAAAAGAACAAGATTGTTTTGTTTGGAAAGAGGGAAGGGTGTTGCTGTATATATGCTAGGGGTGTGGTGGGAGCATTTCAGTAAATGTTGCATATCTGAAATTGTTTCTATGCCATCGTTTCTAAAGATGAATGATGAGTAGCTTTAATCACCTAAAAGTGCAGTAATCTCTTTGAAATGCATTGTGTGGTATGTCTTATTGCTATTATGGACTAGAATTTACAAGTTAAAAAGGAAGACAATTAGCCTTGTGCAATTACTAAGCATTATAGCCATGTTTATGACATCACTGACAACCAATCAGAAAACTCCAGTTGTGTCTAGATTCTAAATCCTTTCAGAGCAGAAAATATATTGCCGTGATTACTCTTTTCTTCCATGTCTGATGTCTCTTGTTTCACGGTGCCTTCTTGAATGATGCAGAGGGCAATAATAATAAAAATGCTGATTAGCCTCTAATGTGTTTGTTTCTTGCATATGTGGAATAAACTACAAAAGAAAATAATTGGAAACTGAGGCCATGTCTACACCAGCGAGCTTACAGCGGCACAGCTGTACTGATGCAGCTGTGCTACTGTAAGATCGCTTGTGTAGCCGCTCAGTGTCGATGGGAGAGAACTCTCCTGTTGACATAATAAAACCACCTCCACGTACGGCAGTAGCTATATTGGTAGGAGAAGCTGTACCGCCTGGCCACACCTCCGCCTAGGAGCCAGGGGACATATCACCGCTTCTCCCACACCCTAACTGCCTCCCAGAGCCTGCACCCCCAGGCAGAATCCTCACGCCGTCCCATACCCCAACCCCCGCCTCAGTTTGGCACCCCCCTCCTGCACCCTGAACCCCTCATTTCTGGCCCCACCCTGGAGCCCGCACCCCCAGCCAGAGCCCATACCCCCTTCTACACCCCAATCCCCTGCGTCAACCTGGAGCCCCCTCCAACACCCGGAACTCCTCATTTCTGGCCCCACCCTGGAGCCCGCACCCCCAGCTAGAGCCCTCACCTCGTCCTGCACCCGAGGCCCCTGCCCCAGCCCAGTGAAAATGAGTGAGTGAGTGAGTGAGGGTGTGGGAAGGGGGATGGAGTGAGTAGGGGCGGAGCCTCAGAGAAAGGATGGGGCAGGGCTGGGGCCTTGGGGAAGGGGTGGGACAGGGAGTGGGGCAAGGGTGTTCAGTTTCGTGCAATTAGAAAGTTGGAAACCCTGTCCAAATCCCACTTCCTATGCTATGGAGAGAACCCCCATGGAGTCCTGCTCCATGGTAGTGCATTGGCTGCAGAATTCACCTGCATAGCATCCCACTGGCCTTCCCGCCAGTGGAAAGGAGATCAGGATTTGCTTCTCTGTTATCGAACGTTCCAGGTATGCAGGCAAATACATCTCCAGTGCTACCGTGTGTACCTAATTTTTGAAGTGCTGCCTTTAAACAGCAGCACTTTAAAGAATGGTACTGTATTCTACTGCCGCGCAGTGGCGGAGGCAGGGTTCTGCAGGAAGAAGTTAAATTCCCCATCTTGGCTTGTATGCAAAATAAGTCTGAGCAACTTAAAATGTCTAATTTTCTTGCATTTGTCTGTTCTCCCTTTGTAAAGCCTGATCTAAGTCAAATGATCACAGAATTAATTAATATTCCAGTCTCTTCTGCAAATTAATTTTCTTCCCCCTTTTTTTTTCTTCTCTTTCTTGGACTTTTAGAAATGTTGGTGCTTGTTTGCCAGTTTTTGTTTAGCTTTGCTGGTGGCTGTAAGCTAGTTTGGTATCTTGGTTGTGAAATCAGGTGGGGTTGGAGTAGTTTTTGAAGCAGGCTGCAGGATGGGTATAGCAGCTCGGAGGTAAGACTGGAACAGATTGATTTTTTTTTTGTCTGTGAGGATGTTCAGCAATTGGGAGGTGGAAAGGGGTGCTTGTTGGGGTGTTGTATGTTAGTTGTAGTTTGTATGTGTACACACACACACACACACTTTGATTCTGTACAGCAAAGTGGGTATACATTCTACCAAGTTAAAATGTTCCATTCGCAATTTAAATTTTTAGTTATTATTTCTTGCTCTTTTTCAGCCTTTTAGCTATCGCTACTTTAGATTGTAAGCCCTCCGGGCAGGAAATTCATCTTTATTTGTATTGTGAAGTACATATCTGGTACTATAATAGGTAGTACATATTTAGTAAAAGGTGTTAAATGTCTGGAACCCAATTCTAAAATTCTGTTAATAATTTTGAAACATTACTCATTGTAAGGGTTTGAACACAGTTAAATAACTATTTTACCCTTCTAACGCTGAGTCAGTCATTCAATTTAAAATGTTATCTAGGCACAAAATAGGAGCTTATTGTGTAAAGGAAATAAGGGGCTTGATTTACCACTGTGTTACTCTTGCTTAATGCTGGTGTAATTCTGCTGAAATCAGTGGAGTTACATAGGCACAAAATTAGTGCAACATGGTGCTGAATCAGGCAGAAGAAAACAAACTTTAAGCTCAACTTTCATTCTTGCTGCTAGTGGAGAGTAAATATAAAAGCTGTAGGCATATTTATCCAGCGTATTGCCTGTTTCCATTGTAACCCCATGGACATCACTGAGTTCTTTTCCCTTTATGAAATGGAACTGTTGAGTTCTTCAGGTAGATCCAAAGAGACAGTTAAACTGACAAGCTCTTCGCCTGGAGTGGGTCGGTGCTTGATTTCCCCCGAAATAGATAATGTTTTCACCCCTTTAAAATTAGGTAATTGCAATACAAGTGGGCACCAGCATCAGTGCTGTTGAGGGCTGTTAATATTTAGTGGAAAAACAAATATTAAGACGAGGTTAACAGGAGAGCCAGCATCGGAGAGGGAGGCAGGAGAAAGGAAGGATGAGGAGTAGGACAGTATGACGGAGATCACTTGGGACACTGTGCATATAAAGGATATTGATGTTTATATTATTATATTTGTGTGTGGGGGGGATTCTCGGGTGGCCTCAAGGAGCAGTTTTTCTCTCTTGTGGCTTCTCAGGTGGAGGAAGATGACTGAGGGTGTGAGGCTGTGCTGGATGTGGTGGGTGGGACAGAAAAAAGGGGGAGATGAACCCTTCAGTTGGAGAAAAAGGAGTTGCTGGGGATGATGTTGGAGCAATCTCTAGAAGGGTTGGCCTGCTGTGGGGGACTAGGCACCAGGTAGGACCCGCTTGACATCTTGTCCTTGGTCTTGTAAATCCTGGTTGTTACCTGGGTAAAAAAAATATTGTGTTTTTTTATAGTAAAATGCATTTATCATCTAAAGGATTTGTCACCAAATACATCTGCTATCAAACGGGTATGTTATTTGATTTCACAATGCTGTGGCGTAAAAGAAAGTGAAAAATGTCAATAAATGTTTTATTGTGTAATATTGAATTCAATACATGTCCCATATTGGATACATTATCAGTACATACAGTAAGTTTTCAAAACATATAAATTAGAAAGACATGGAGAAACGAGCAGAACATTGACAGTGCTTCTATTTTTCAACTTTTCAACAGAAACATTTAAAACCTTCACAAAATTAAATCTGGATCCCTTTTAGTAGGAGATGATGATTTGGGAAGGAAATATTTTTTTCTGAATTGCATTTGTCAGCACAACCCTATGTTCAATACCTTGATTAATACATATATGATTTATATTTGGTGGTTTTACTTCCACATCACTGTAGCTGGT
This sequence comes from Mauremys reevesii, assembly GCF_016161935.1. Classification (NCBI taxonomy): domain Eukaryota; kingdom Metazoa; phylum Chordata; order Testudines; family Geoemydidae; genus Mauremys; species Mauremys reevesii. The sequence goes on from NC_052623.1 coordinate 123,121,166, forward strand.
ACATGTTCAATGGCCTGGTAGTTGTAGTTAGTTGCAAATTTATAGTGCATTTATGTTCTTATGTAACTCTGCTACAGTTTTGCCAATTGTCATGTTTTAAGCGTGGTGTTTCTTAAAATGAAACTGAATCAAGTGTTTTGGTCAGAATATTTTTCTCGATCTTCTAAGGTCAATGAGAAACTTATACTTTATTTTTCCTTTTCAGTTTTATGCTGTGGAATGTTCCATTTTGCTTGAACTTTTTATGATTTTGGAGAGTGATTTTCATGTTAACTTGTATTGGTTAAAACAGAACTCTCAGAATACAAGAGGATACCAGGAGATGGCAGTGTACAGTAACACATTATAAAAGATTATATGGAAAATTAACTGCCTTTCATATTTAAAACTGTGTTGATGTATTTACAAAATATATATGTATTGTTCATTTAAGGCAATTCTACGATGTTTATTGAACAGTCAAAATGAGCGGGTTTTGTTTGGTGTAGGTTAAGTGATGGTTTATTTTAGTAGAGATATATTGAGTATATTATCAAGTATGGCATATCCTGTAATTGTTTTGGGTACGCTGGATTGCATCAGCAGATGTTAACATATAGTTGGACAAATTCAGTGTTGTAATATGTAATTCAGCATTAGGCTACTAATCTGGTTTTACAGAAAGGAGCACTTGTGATTCAATCCTTTTACGTTTCGTATTGTTCTATTATGCCAGTCTTCCTTCTGATCCATATTACAGTATTAAGTTCTCATAGACCACGCTACCTAATTTATTCACAGCATTGTATAGACTTCTTGAAACAGAATTGCATGCCGTCTCTATTTTTCAGCTTTGAACTTGCAGCTTTTGCATACTTTAATTCTATTAAAGACCAATTTTAAGCTTTTAATCAAGGGCAAAGTATCTCTTGAATTTTTAAAATAGTCTGAGATCTACTCTAACTTTGGGGTTTGCACTGAGTAATTTATTTCATTGACACCTGTCTGCCTAATCGAAACGAATTTTACAAATTACTTAGGTGTCATTAAGGTTTTGGTTAGTTATAGCAAGAGGGCAAATGTACATTGCTAAAATCACATCACTTATACTTAGGGGACTGCTAAAGTTTCAAGTACATCTGCTCAGTAGTTTTAGGAATTTGAAGCAACTGAAAATGTCAGCTTTTCTAGATTTTGGGATTGGGCTTTCTCATGCAAAGGCCGGTTTTAATTAAAAAAAAAAAAAAAAAAAAAGAACAGAGGGCTGGATTTCCCACTTCTGCATTAAAATACATAGGGGAATTCTATGAGAATTTCCTTGTGGAGTTTCCCCATGCTGGGAAGGAGGATTTGCTCCTCACTATGGGACAGGCTATAACCAAAAACCCACCACCCCAAACCCAGGAGGCTGGGTTCTTCTGTTTTAGGGCCCAGAGCCCTAAGCCCAGGCAACGCATCTCAAGTGAAGCTTCGTTGCTGGTGCCTCTCTGCTCATGTATATTCCTTGAACCCCTTTTAAAGAGAGGAGTTCCCACTGCAAAGAGACCCTATGGGCAAGGTAATAAAATGGTACCTACCCAGGCAACCCCATTGACTTTAGGATTGTTGAGCAGGTGTAGAGGTGAAAGTAGAATTTGTCTGAAAGCATTAAAGTCTGTGCATTATTCCTCCCACAGTAGCTGGTGTCAGAGAGGACGTCTTCCTGATCTGGAAGGAGTTGGAGGAGGCCAGAAATGCGCTGATACAACTTCAGAATATTTTATCAGAGTGTGACCAGCCTATATCTGGCAAAGGTATTGTTCTTTCTAGAAAGATATCATTGTGTTCATGATTAATTTGTTTCATTTGTGGGCAATTTTGATAAACTGCCAGCTTAGGGATGATTTTTCTTTTTAAGACTATTTTAAGACCAAGACATGACATCTATAGTTACAGTTGCATACACTTACCTTTATAAGCTTCTATTTACAGTTGCTTTAACTTTGTTAAACTTTAACAATTCTTGGGTGAATTTTTCCATGCTTGCTTTCTGCCTTTTGGAAAGTTTCAGCAAAAACTATTCAGATGTCTCTGAGAACAAGACTAGCGAAAACAGGTAGTTTTACTAATGTTAATTTTTCCAGCTATTTTTCTAAGGAGCTCAATCAGCTCTATGGCTTGAGGGAGGGACTTGAAACCTGGCAGGGGATAGCTGTGCAGTTCAGCTGCCCCACAAAAATTCATCCACATTTGACCAAATTATAAACCTCTGAAAATTGTCATTTGCTTAGGCCTTGTCTTCACTGCAGCATTAACTTGAGTTGTAACTCGAGAGTTGCTCCTTACTCAGGGCTCATCCACACACTAAAACCCTTCACTGGAATGTGGTTGTGACCCAGGTTTGTCAACTGGCAAAGGACATAGTGTGTGTGGGGGGGAGACCTGAGTCTGGTCTGTACACTTTATGTCATGTGAGGTCTCAAAAAAAAGCCAGTGTCAGACTGGTAATCAATATTGTTGTGAAATATGTATGCAGATACTATGTAAGGAGTTCTGAATATATATACTGAAAATATGTTCTTAGTCTGTGTCACTAGCAAAAGTGAAAACCAGGCTTTCTGCCTGACGAGATGTTTCTTCATATATCTGTTTACATGTAAGTTGAGTATTGTCTTGTTCACAATGGGTCTCCTATCACCAGTCTGAACCGAATGAAAATGAAGGAGTGTGGGAACTAAGAGGAAGAGAAAAATAGCATCTTCCATCGACCTAGTGGTGCCTACACTGGGGTGTAGGTTGGCTTAACTATGTCTTTCAGGAGTGTGAATTTTTCACACCCCTGGGTGACATAGCTAGGTCAGCCTACATTTTAGGTGTAGAGGTTTGTTGCTAAAATCTCTGAATATTCAATCTGCCCTGATCATGATTCCAGGCCTGATGGGGCTTTTGCATGGCAACCACATGTTCCCAGGCTTCCCTACTTGGCTCTGTAGGATAGTTAGCAAAGAAACAGCTGAAAAGCATGTTTTGACTTAGGGGAAAGTGTTCTGGGTTGTAAGCCAAGAGTTCTGATCTCAGCTGTTCCACTACTCAGGTGTTAATCCTGTGCACTTCATAGTCATTACTTCTGGACAAGGCCTCTGACCCCGGATCCCCCCCTTTATACCCAGAAGGTGTAACTAAGAGGTCACACAAGATTGCTTCTGGCAGAGCTGTGAAGAGAACCCAGGCCTCCAATATGGAAGACCCTAGTCTGATCTACTTAGCCACTCTGCCTTTAAGAATAGTTGTGCCATATCTATATGGTTGGCTATGCTGTTTGTAACCATTGGATCGCACTACCTTCTAGAGCCAGGAATAGAACCTAGAATTCTTAATTCCCAACATTTCACTGCTCTCTTACAAATAGTGTGTAAGCCACTGGCAAAGTAAGTGTCACCTTCCCCATCTAGTGGCTGGACCTTATAGAGATAATAGCCTACTACTGCTACCAGTTAATACTTTAGCTCAAGTTGGAGATCTGTGCAGTGGATCTAAAGGTCCTAAATTCACATCCTGCTGATGATCCATGGGTGGGGTGTGTGTATCAGTATTATTCCATTATTTTTCAATTTTCTTGTTTAAAAAAACTAGGAAATTACATTAATACAGGTTAAAAATAGTAAGATTGCAAAATTAAGCATTCAGAATTAAGAAATGTCAGAAATAAGGCTTCCTGTGCAACCTTAATTTGGTTCCCTTGTGTGTAAGCATTATGGTACAGTCTATAATTACACAATCACATGTTATTTGTTCTATAGAACTTCTGCTTCGTTCAGTACACAGGTTTGGCAATAAATGAGACAGAGGGATGCAGGGAGAGAAAGGACATTCTCTGGAGTAGTACTGGAGAGCTGAGTTCCATTCCTGGGTTTGCCACATACTTCCTATATGATGTTGGGCAAGACTTTCTTAATAAATATGTGCAAAGGGCCTGAATTAAGGTTACATGGGCAACTTTAATTCTGACATTTCCTAATTTATGAGTGTTTGACTTTGCAACCTTAATGTTGTTTTAATGTATTTTTTTCATATATAATCACTGTATAAAATGTGAAAATATTCTGATCATACACTAGACTGAATTAAAGAAAACATTAAATTCCAGTGTGATTAATAGCTGAACTCGGGCAGCCTATTTTGTCTCTCAGTGATTCAGATAACTGGAGTTGTCCCGTCTGTCTACATTTCTTTCTTTGTCTTTCTGATCTCTTTAAAACTCTTGTATCCTAAAATGTACTCTGTTCTGTTCTAGTGAAATGAAAAAGAGGTTGCCTACTTTCCATTGACTCTTCAGATAATACATTATGTATACACACTAAGCCGTGGCCTTTACATAAAGTATATGCAAAGGAAAAAAATGCAAACACATTTGTTTTAAAAATATGCAAACAGACTTGTTTTAAACATGATTTAGCAGAGTTTGTGAAAGGCCACTGATCAGCAGTCAAAAGGCAATTCTTTTCATATGATAAGGCTCTGTTCTTGCAACTTCATGCATGCAGTCAGATGTCTATAACTATAATTATTCAGTGATTCTACTCAGAATTCTGATCAACATTCTCAAACATGGTTGTTTAACGTTAGCCTCCTAAATCCATACTTAAGCAGTTAAATTGCTGGCCTCATTTATAAAGTGCTGGGCATCCCGCAGCTTCCATTGGCATCAGTATGATTTGTCTACACTTTTGAAAATCAGACTCTTTATTTAGGTGTCTAAGTATGGAGTTAGGAGCCCAAGGTTGGCCTTAGGTTTGTAAATTTTGGCCCAGTTAACCATATATCAGTCTTCTTTTGTAATAGCTTACAGAAACTCTTTGGTGAATTATGTTAAGTACAACTAGTTATGTATATTTTCAAATCAGCAACCAAAACTGATCCTCCAGTGCCTGAGCCAAAACCTGAGGATTATATAAGTTCTAAGGAGTGGTTGCAGAAGAATGGCTTGAAAGCTCAGAAGCTGACGTTGTATGAAGCACTTGCTGACTGTACTTTTCGGCACGCTGACGGGGTGGTTGACATAAAAGCCAAGCCAGAGGATGAATCTTTACAAACTGATGCTGTAAGTACTGCTAAGATTCCCTCGAAAGCTGTGGCCTTTTTGGCTTCTATCTGCTTTTCTGCTTTTCAGACTTGCAATGAAACTTTATAGATTAGCCTTTTGTACAGCATGTGGTCTGTTTGTAACCTCATCCTTATTTGGAGGATTATAATAAAATCTTGTTAATGGAACAGGATGAAGAAGTTCATAAGTGAAATGGAGTGGAAGTGACCCTCTCTTTGCCCTGAAAGGACAGCTTTCACTATGGAATCTGCCGCGAAGGATGGGAGGATGGTTTCAGCAACCACTTGTTTTTCCTCATCTTTATGACTCAGTGGAATGGGGCAAAGGAATGTTTGTCAGTTTTTATTCTGTTCCACATGGTCTAGGAGATGTAGAGGCCCCAGATGCTCGAATACTACCGGGTTTCAAAGCAAAGTGTGAAGGGTTGGATTATTCTGTGGTTTGCTTGCTCTTCCCAAGCTCCACCAGAACACTTTTCACTATCCTTCTCCTGTTCTTTCTAGCTAAGAGCAGGTCAAGTAGGACAGGGAAACAGTTTCTATTGATTTCATATCAGGAGCCAATGTCCTGAGCAGGTTTATAATCTGTGGCTACTTCTGCAGCTATTTAAGTGTATTTTCCAAATGTTGTTACAGCACATTGCAAAGATCACACTTTAAAACATTTAATTAATAATTCCTTGCCCCTGTAGGAGACGAATAAAAAAATAATCCACGCAAAATACTGTGATAAATTTGTACACACTTACTGGAAAGATGGGTCTGTGGTTCATGTGTATGTCTCTACTGAGAAGTACAGGCAATATGAAGAGAGAATGAAGAATGCTCTTGGACAAATGGAAAGAAGGTTAGTTTGGTTTCAAATGAAATCTGTTCAGATCTGTGCTCTAATGCAGAAATGTTTTAAGTTTACAGCCATGGCAGACAGAAGCAGGGGGTAAACACTCAATAAAAGTTATAAAGAAGTTAGTTACCTTTTTTTAAGTCTGACCTTTATGTGTAGGACCTCTTAGTATTCATTTACGAGGAAAGACTAATGTATGGATTGAACACAGTTTTGTAACCTTGCATTCTTCTGTTCGAGTGGAAGGAAAAATTGTCTATTTTTTGCAACCAGGAGTGTATGAACAGGGGCGGTTCTATGTATTTTGCCACTCCAAGCACAGCAGTCAGGCGGCTTTCAACGGCATGCCTATGGGAGGTCCGCTGGTCCCACACCTTCGGCTTACCTGCTGCCGAATTGCTGCTGAAACCACGGGACTGGCGGACCTCTCTCAGGCATGCCATCGAAGGCAGCCTGACTGCCCCCCCACGGCTTGCCGCACCAGGCACGCGCTTAGTGCGCTGGTGCCTGGAGCCGCCCCTGTCTATGAATGCCTGATATTGATCACTGTAGAGCATTGATGTAAGAAGTTGAAAAATTGCCTTTTAGTAAAGGTACTTTTAGAATCTACAATAAAACTAGATAGGCATTTACTCCATTTATCTATGAGCTGAAAGTTTCTTGTTCAAATCAGATGCTACAATAATAAATATTAAGTAAGACAGGTCATAATTCAAAATTGTTTGCACATGTATAGCATCTTCCATCTGAGAATCACAAGTGTATCTCCTTGTTGAAAAAGTGTGGAGAGGGGGTTAGGCTATGGCCCTCTGGAACATTTTGGGAATCACTTAGATTAGTAATGGCTTCTGTCCATCATCTGCCCTGTAATCTTGGGTGCCTTAATAGTATGTGGCTATGACTCAGAGCCTAGATACTCCTTGCAGGGTGCCCCCAACAGCACGTCTAGTCCAACTCTCCCCAAATCCATCTCCCAGAGTTCTTAACTACCAGACACTTGAACTCTTCCCCTATGGTATGACACCCCTGAAGGTGTGAAAACTGACACCTGTTATCAGTTCATTTTGACACACACACTCCAGTTTGCACAACAGAGACCTGCTTGGAGTAGAACCAAACAAAACGTTTATTTAATAGAAAAATCAGAGATTCAGAGACAAATTTGTGAGGAAAAGCAAACACATACAAGTCACTCAGAAAATAAACATAAAGGTCAATCTCAGGCTTTCTACTTCTATATTAGCTAAATTCTCTTTTCTAATATAAGTTACCTACTGACTCTGAACAGTTTCACAATGTGCCCTATATAGAGGGGATCTAGTGTTCCATAGACAGCACCCTGCCTAGATGCTGGCTCTCAGTTTTTGGATGTCCTTCACTTCAAATCCCCTCTCTTTTGAGGATTTGCAGATTTTTTTTCCCCTCTCAGACTATGGTGATACTGCATGGTGGAGGAAATTCCCTTCTCTCTTAGTTTTCCAAGACTGGGCTTTTCATTTCAATTTCAAGTTGTTTTAATGTTTCCCCATTAATTCCACTATTGTCTTTTGCTGCCTGATTGCTTCACCCCTCTGTTGTGAGGTGGTGCTGTGGTTGCACAACAGTTACAATGTTCTAAACATATATTCATAGCCATAACTTGTAAACACCTCTCCTAATGACCGTCAATGTCAGAACACTACAAGCTTTCATTAAAGACCTTTCTTGATATATATTTATCCACAATAACATTGTATACAACTGTTTGATTCAATTGCTTATTCTTTGGGGTTCAGACCCTTTGTACCTCCCTTGGGACATCTGGACTGATTGTCACACCCTCCTCTCCACCCTAACTAGATCTGGTGGCTGGCCATAGAGAGGAGAACATGGTGCTGAATCCTAGGGATGGCTCAGCAGTGGAGCTCCCCAGGAGCTCCGAGAGGCCTTTTGCTTCCCTAAAGCATAATCCTTCCAAGAGCATCTGCTGGTGCAGTGCGGCTCTGCCCCACCCAGAGCTCAGGCGTGCAATTAATGGGCATAACCTGGCCCTTATAATATTTGTCTGTTAGGGATTGTTCTCCATGTAACAGAAACAATTGTGTTCAAGCATTTCTCTTCATAGTTTTTCATGTTTCTTCCCACTAAGGGTATCAGTGCCTGAATATATTTATCAACATCCAGGGTTTTGTTATTTTTCCTTGGTTTATCCTATCTTTGTCTTCTTCTGGTTGAAATTCACATGCCAGTGAAAGCTCCTAGCAGGAAAGATTTGAGAGTCAAGGATTTTATATTTCAAATCCGAGAACACCAGCATAGATTCTTCTATTTTGAATGGGTTGTCCATTCGTCATGAAACCTTGGTAGAGTACTTTGCATGCTTTTGTGAAATACTTCATGAGAAAATGTCCTTCAACTGCAAATGTGACATGATTCTTTTATTTTTTTTTATGGCATCATTCTCTTTTAACTTGTACAAAGGTGAGTAATCTTTATCTCCGAGCCACTGCACTATTTGTTAATATCCCACAGTGCAATGTACGCAGGTTGTTACAGCTCACCAGAGGAACCTAAAGTGGAACCGGTTAGAGGCTCTCAATCAGGAAAATAATTCTGTTCAGGAAAGCACTCAAGCACACATTTAACTTTAAGCCTGTGCTCGAATCCAGTTAATTTTAAATTAACCATGTGGTTAAGGCTCCTGTTCAGTAAGGAATTTAAACATGAGCCTAATATTAAAGTTGTTTTTAAGTGCTTAAGTTTCTTGCTGAATCAGGGCCTTAAGTGCTTCCCTGAATTGGGTCTGGAGTACAGTCACTGAGCAGTAGGAACACCTTGGTCGCTCCCAGGGTCAGCCAGTTCAGTCTGGAGGATTATTGGCTTTAATGTTACCATATTGCTTTATGCTGCTCTCTAGCTCCAAAATGTTATTGAAATGTTGCCTTTCATACCATATTCAGGTGACTTTTTTTTGTTTTTTTTTTCTTGCAGGCTTAAATGGCTTCAGCGAGGGAGCAGAGGTCTCTTTGGGAATGTGCTTGAAGATCACATCTATATTCTCATTGATACATCTCAGTCTATGAGGGACAAACTTCCACTTGTGAAGGAGAAAATATTTCAGCTCATTCAGGTTAGATAAAATGGTGGTTCCAGAAACCTGATATGTGTAGCAGTACTAGCACTTAGAGCTGATTGACGCTTTTTTTCCCTGCACATTGTTTTCAGTTAAAATTAGTAGCCATTTAAAAAAAAATGAAACATTTTGCGAAAACATTTGATTTTCCTAAAAATACTGTCAGTTCAGGTGCCCAATCTCAGCCAGCAGCAGCAGAGAGCAGCAGTTGTAGAGAAAGTCCTGCTTAGCCCTGGGCAGGAACATGCCCTCTGCAGATAGAATCTTTGGAGATTTTAGCTAAGCTCTACCAACTCTCTACTGAGCATGTGTGAATCGTGATTCCCCACCGCCACAAAGGCTTGTAACTAGAGCTAGGTGACATATTTTTAGACAAATAATTTATTCACCAAAAAATGCATTTTGGGGTTAACCAGAACAGTTTGTGAATTTGTGTTGAGTTCACTGAATAGTTCTGATTGAACTGAAAGAAAAAAACATTTTGGTAATGTTGAAATGAAACCTTTCATTTAGACCTGTAAAATTTCTTTTGGACTCTCAGGCATTTTGACAAAAGCAAAGATTTCAAGAAATGGCTGGTGGTGAAGAAGAAGGTGGTTGTGGTGCCACTGGCTTCCTTATAACCTTTAGCCCAGTGGCTAGGGCATTCACCTGGAATGTGGGAGACCCATGTTGAAGGCTAAGATTTTGTCACGGGTATTTTTAGTAAAAGTCACAAGCAGGACGCGGGCAATAAACATTAAATCACGGAAGCCTGAGCCCCGTGGTGTGGGGCTGGAGCTGAAGCCCTGCTGCCTGGAGCTGACAGCCCGATCCCAGCTGCCCAGAGCTGACAGCTGCCTGAGGCTGCAGTTGCGGAGGTCACGTAAAATCACAGAATCCATGACTGACTTGTCGCTTTACTTTACCCATGTTTAATTCCCCTCTGTGCCTGATGAGAAAAGGGATTAGAACTTAGGTCTTCCATATCCTAGGTAAATGCCCTCATTACCAGACTATAGAGTCATTCTCACTCTCTTTCCCTGGCCCAATGGCTATTCATTGTCATTCAAAGTGGCAATTCATAGTCATTCATGACAAAATTATAAGCAACTGAAGGATCTTATAATGGGAAATGTCAGGCAAACTGGGTGATGCTACTATTTCCCACCTAACATATATGTATAAAGAATACTTGTCATTATTTATTGGGCTTAAACTACCAATTATACATGAATGAAAACTACTCTTGTGGATGTTGCTTTCCAAATGTAACATGGATTTTTTTTTTAATATTGAGAAAAATGCAACTGACTATCTCTCACAGGAACAACTGAGACACAAAAGCAGATTTAACTTTGTGAAATTTGATGCTCAAGCAGTAGCTTGGCAAGAGAAACTTGCTGAAGTTAATGAAGAGAATTTGCAAGATGCTTGGCTTTGGATAAAAGATCTGGAGGTAAAATAGAGAGTAACATATCAAGAAGCATGTATGAGCTAAGTTCCACTTACATCCCCTATTTGTATAATATTATTCAGTTAATTAAGTTAATTGACTAGTAATGTGGAAAGTTTGACCATGAGGAGTTCTAGAAGGCGCTCATATACAGTAGTTATATAGAGTTTGTATTTGATTTTAGTGGAAATTCATGAGCTTATGATATTAAAATTCTTTAGTAATATCATTGTATATCTCCAAGTCCAGTGATTTATTTGTGGAGTTCCTGGGAGTGAGGGGTGGGCAAGGTGAAGAAGCCACATAAGGATTTTGAAGCTGTGAACTAATATAAAGAGAAGGTAAGAAATCACAGACGAATATAGAGAGGAGGGGGAAACATTGCTAAGCTCTGGGTAGGGAGTTACTGAATGTTTAGAATCAGGGAACAGATAGTTTAATTGGTATGAAATTGAATTTTCTGGGCTTCCTCCATTCCCTGCAAATAAATCACCGCTTTACTTAAGCCATGTATGCAATACAATATCATGCAAGACCGGGAATACCTTGAAAAGGCATCCATTTGGCATAATTTCAGCCAGTCAGTGAGGAACATCCATTTTCTTTGTTATTCAGTAGGGCTGGCTAAGTGGTTGTCTTTATGAATTTCCTGTCATGCACTCAGCTCTAGATCTTTTTGTTCTTGTGCAATTCCCTGTGCTTTTCAAACTACTGCCAAGCATGACATCTGTTGCTGACCTTCAGTATATTTAAAAGAGCATGTGTACAAGTCTCAGATCAGAAGGTGGCTTTAAGAAGAAAGTTAAAGAGAACAGCAAATCACTAGGAATATTAATCAAAACAAATTCTTTGATATCATGTAATGTACTTGAGGGGGTATTCAAAAGGAGACGGGACTGTAAAACAGTAACAGTTCCTGGAAAATTCTCTTACAAGTGGCAACACTTATATCATATAAGATAACAGTATCGTATACAAAATATGTCAAATTTGCTAGAACTAATAGATAAAAATATCAGCGATGTGTCGAATACAGTATTGCTTCAGAGTTCTTGAGATGATGGAAAACTAGATGGGACAACTTCAAGTGTTTTCTTCATATCACTTGTATTACCAAGCAAATCTGTTTTTCCATGATGTAGTAGAGCATATTTTGTTTATTTCAGATTAGGTCAAAAACACATACCATTAACCAAAAGAACCAAAAGATGAACAATTTAAACATGATGTATTTAGGATTGACATGCCCCTAATATTAGTGGCTGTGTATACTTCTCCCAAAAGCACTGCATATACTTGACATACATAACACAAAGGCAGTTAGTTAATTATGATTAGGAGTAGTTATAACTTCTCATGGACTGGAAATAACAGAAGCTGACTGATACCAGGTAACAAGAAAAGTCCAGAATTTCCAGCTAGATATCCCCGTGAGGAGTTGATGGGCCCACTTGCTGTTACAAAACCCTGGATGTAGAACAGTGGTGGGCCACCTGCGGCCTGTGGGCCACCTGCGGCCTGTGGGCCACCTGCGGCCCATCAGAGTAATCTGATTGCGGGCTGTGAGACCTTTTGTTAACCTTGAGTGTCCACAGGCATGGCCCCACACAGCTCCCAGTGGTTGTGGTTTGCCGTTCCTGGCCAATGGGAGCTGCGGGAAGTGGCGGGCTGCAGGGACGTGCTGGGTGAGAGGGTAAATGATGATTGAGCTTCGGACTGTGTCAGTGTCTGCTTTGCAATCCCTTTATTAATTAGAGTATACCAGTATTAAACACCCACAAGGCATATTTCTGGGACGTGTGACTCCTTTGAGAACAAAAGGTATAAATGCTTAGCAAAGTAAATTAATTAGATTAGTTTCCCAATTAACATCTGAAGAGGTTCAAGACTGTGAGACAGAAGTCCTCAGAGTAACCTAGACTCTTCTTCGAGGGACCTTTGCGCATTTCTAGAACCAGAAGGGCTCAGGGTGGACCTAGGCCCAGCTTTGGGGATGTTTGACAGACCAAGTTCCTGAGAGGGGAAAAGAAGAGAAGAGAAGACAGCTCCATCTAGAATTGGTAGATATACCTGCTTTGTTTGACAATCAGGATATTGTGTAGAGCTAACATAGTTACTGAGGATTTATGCTTGGGGAGCTGAGGCTTATAGGAAAAGATGTGTACTGTGTAACCTTAACTGCTTCTGTGATTCTTCCTCAAATAAATTACTGTGCATGAAGCATATTGGTTTCCGAATTCTCACTGATACTGGTAACACCCGCCCAGCCGTGGGCAATTAAAAGATCTGTTTCAACAGAAGTCACCCCATCAACCAATATCTCCTTCGTCTTCTCTGGACAAAGCCATCATGCCTCCACTACCCACAACAGCTGATGACTTTAAACTATTCTAGGAGCTATTTAAAAGGATTGCTGACTCGCTCAGGATACCCTTGGAAGAAGTTGCAGCATCTCAACACAAGCTGTTGGACACTTTGCAAACATCAACCTCATTGAAGATTGTGCTCCCCATAAATGAGGCACTCATGGATCCAGCCAAAACCATCTGGCAGACCACCCAATGATACCGCCCACTTGTAAGAGAGCGGAGAAGAATTATTAAGTTGCTTCTAATGATCTGGATTTTTTATTTTCACATGTCCTACCAAATTCCTTCGTGGTAGAGGCCAGGAATGAATGGCGCAGACAACACCACTCCAGAGCCACCCCGTATGATTAAGACTGGAAGTGGTTAGACCTCTTTGGATGCAAGGCCTGTTCGTCAGCAACTCTGCAATTCGGAATCGCCAGTTACGATGCACTAATGGCCAAATACAGTCACACAAATTATTCTAAAATGTCTGAGTTTATTGATTGCATCCTTGATGACAAAAAAGAACAATTCAAAGCAGTCATCTTGGAGGGTCCCCTTCTTGCATGGATAGCCTTTCAAGCTTCGTTGGATGCGTCAGACACAGCAGCACAATCCATTGCTACAGCCAGAGTTATGCAACAGGCTTCTTATTGTCACCTCTCTGGTTTTCTGAAAGAAGTACAATCTACTGTTGATCTTCCCTTTGAGGGCTTGAAATTGTTCGCAGCCAAGACTGATGAATCCCTCCATACCCTAAAAAATTCTAGGACAACTCTTCGGTCTTCAAGCATTTGCACATCTGCACAAAGAAGGAAGCCAGGGGAATACCACTTAGCACAACGAATGGGCCTGCACCATACATCCAACCACAGAAACAATATGACCCATAACAATGTGGACAGAGGCCTACATAGAGGTAGACCACTCCCATCTCAGCCATCAACATCCCAACAACTCTCCTCAAAACTGCAATTTTGAGTGTTTGGTCGAGGGTCTGACATACCTGTCCCATTTCCAAGTGCTGAAACCGTCAACAACTGTCCATCCTTCACAGGCTGGCTGACCCCATTCCACCCAGTATAACAGACCATCACCTTGGAGGAATTGGGTATTAGAAATTATCAACACTGGTTACTCAATTCAGTTTACCTCCTTTCCTCCTCGCTGCTTGCTTTCCCTCCCTGTTCCTCATCAGGGACCTTCTCATGAGCATTTTCTATAACAGGAAATAGAATCAGTACCAACACAATATAAAGGGAAGGGCTTTTATTCCCATTACTTCTTAACCAGGAAAAAGACTGGGGATGAAGGCCCATTCTTGACCTAAGGAAACTCAACAAGTTTGTGAAGGTTCAGTGGTTCAGGATGGTCATGCTAGCAATGATAATCCCAGCACTGTAACAGGAGGACTGGTTCTCGGCCCTTGACCTCTAAGATGTATATTTTCATATCACCATACACCCATCACATAGGAGATTCCTCGGATTTGTTCTGGGACAAGATCACTACCAGTACAAAGTACTGCCTTTCAGTGTCTTTACATTTCTCTGAGTGTTCTCCAAGGTTCTCGCATTGGTGGCGGTCCACATCTGCAAGCAAGGGGTAATGATATTCTCCTTCTTGGATGACTGTCTACTCCAAGTCTCCTCCCGGGAAGACACCTTTGAAACTGGCTCTCTTCTCATAACTAGAACTACAAATAAACATGCAAAAATCAATGTTGGCACCTGAACAAAAACTAGAATTCATTGGGGCCCAACTTGATGCACTGGAGCCCAAAGCCTCATTACCACTACACAGATTTGTCACCCAAGCTAATCTGATTGCCACAAAACAGCCTACAGTTATCAGCCAGGACTTGCCTGCAATTATTAGATCATATGGCAGCAACCACGTTTGTTGTAAGGCGTGTCAGGCTACATATGCATTGTCATCAGTGCTGGCTCAGGACGGTATACATTCTGCACAGAAACAGCCTGAACAAGTGTCTTACGATGTTACTCTCAGTCAAAAACTCTACACTGGTGGACTCAACCCCACAATGAGTTCCCTTCACACAGCCTCCTCCGTCAATGATACTTACAACAGATGCTTCTCTGTTAGTTTGGGTAGCTCACTTGCACAACCACACAATCCCGGGCCAGTGGTCCCCCTTGGAGTAAACATTACACATCAACCTACAGGAACTACAAGCAGTCTGCAATGCATGCTCATGTTTTTTACCTCTCATCAGGAACAAGACCATAAGGGTGGACAACACTGCTTGCATGTTTTATATAAACCATCAAGAGGGAGCAAAATCACCGAAGCACTGAGATGATAGAGCTGTGCATCTGTCACAACATCAACATATCAGCTACTTATCAACTAGGATGTCAGAATGCCACAGTGGATACACTAAGCAGAAAATTCTCTCAGGAGCATGAGTGGGAAATAAACACCACGGTCCTACAGAATATATTCAGATGCTGGGGTTTCCTGACTATAGACCTTTTTGTTGCATCCCAGAATGCCAAGTGTCCACAGTTTTGCTCAAGAACAGGATTGGGGCCCTGATCTCTGGGCAGTGTTTTCCTCATCAAATAGGATGTGCCTCTGCTGTACGTGTTTTCCCTTAGCTCCCCCTATCCAGGGTGACATACAAGATAAAGACTGAACAATCCAGAGTCATCTTGATAGCTCTCATGTGGCCCAGACAAACTTGGTTCCCTTACCAGTTGAAGATGGCGGTATGCCCTCTTTCACATTTCCTGTCTCAGGATGCAGGTCAAGTTCACCACCCAAACTTGGAGATCCTCCACCTGAAGGCATGGCTCTTCCATGGTTCCAGGACAATGTCATGACCTGTTTGGAAGATGTAAAGGACATACTATTAAACAGCAGAAGGTAGACTACATGTTATACTCTACCTGCACAAATGGAAGAGATTCCACATATGGTGTCAGAATGAGCAAACCATGGCTGTTACTTCCCCCTTACCACTGGTACTAGATTACATACTGGAGCTAAAGAAATTGGGTCTGTCCTCGAGCTCACTTAGAGTACACCTTGCAGCCATTATGGCTTTCCATCACAAAGCTGATGGGTACTCAGTCTGCATCCATCCTATCACTAAATGATTCCTCAGGAGTATTTGGAACCTCTGTCCTGAAATATAAGCCCTTGCCCCACTTAACCTAGTACTATGCTGTCTTACTGGTCCCCCGTTTGAACCCTTGGTGACATGCTCACTTGTGCACCTATTGATGAAGGTGGCTTTTTTATTGCCATCACATCTGCCCAACGAGTAGGAGAACTAGGGGCTCTCATGGCATACTCCCCATATACAGTCTTTTTCAAAGACAAGGTTACTTTAAGACCACATCCTAAATTTCCACCTAAAATGCTTTCCTCATTCCATGTGAACCAACCTGTCTACTGTCCATCATTCTTCCCTAAACCTCCATGAGAACAAACGAGGCAATGGTTCATACTCCTAGATGTTAGACATGCATTAGCATTCTATCTTGAAAGGACAAAACCCTTCAGAAAGTCACCAAAGCTATTCCTTTCTGTTATGGGAAGATTGAAGGATCTGCCATATCCAAGAAGAGGCTCTCAAAATGGATTTCTGGGTGCATTCACCTTTGCTACCGCCAACATGATCTGCAACCCACCCATCCCCCAGGCAATGGCACACTCCACCAGATTGTTCTCCAATTCGATAGCCTTAATAAACAATGTACCCATCATGGACTCTGTAAAGCAGCCACTAGGGCATCAGCACACACGTTCATGGAGCACTACCCAATTGAACAAGTTGACTTTGAAAGCTCTGTTAGTACTCTCTTATCCTCGTTTGCAAAGCCCCTTCCTTCCACCGAGAGATACTGCTGTATAGTCACTAAAGTGGAGCATCCACAGGGATAGCACTCGAAGAAGAGAGGGTTACTCACCTTGTGCAGTAACTGAGGTTCTTCAAGTTGGGTGTCCCTTTGGGTGCTCCACTACTCACCCTCCTCCCCTCTACTTCATTGTTCAGAGATGGACTCTGTGGTGGAGAAGGAACTGAGGGCGGTTTGGTTGCACAGTGCTATGTAGCTGCCAGGAGTGGCGTGAGACTGGGAGAGAGCATGTGCGGCCCAAATGGGCATTGCTAATGAAAGTCTCCGATCGCAGGCATAGGGATGCGGATTCACCTAAAGTGGAGCACCCATAAGGACACCCATTTTGAAGAACCCTCAGTTACTGCACATGGTGAGTAACCCTCTCTTCCAGCCTCTTGATATTTAAGTTATGCTTGTTTGCACAGCCACTGAATACTGATTTAGTGCAAATTTTACTACTTTACCACTTCCATCAATTTTCTGACCAGCTGACACTCAACATGTAATTTACACCATGTCACTGCTTTTATCATGAATTAGCTCCTGAAATTGCTAGAAAGAGCTGATGGTCTATTTTTAGCAGTTTTACAGTATTTTGTGTATACCTCTCTCTCTCATTTGGGTTTTTAGGTTGGAAGTTCCACAAATACACTCAAAGCACTTCAAATTGCACTTGCTGATAGTGACACTCAAGCCATTTATCTTCTGACTGATGGGAGACCTGACCAGGTATTTGTGAAATAAGAAAACAGAGATGGGGTAGTGTGATGATGTGGTGGTAGTGGTAGGATGCCAAAGCACAGCAATAGGAATGAGTAAAATATCCAGGAGGCTCAATCTTGTGTGGTTGTCTGTTGCAAAGTTGATGAATTCTATCTCTAAACTAGTGGTAGTGGGGGTTATGGGTTTATATCCTGAACTCTCTTACAGCAACCCTGTTTTAGCTGATGGATGGCACTTAATTTAATTCTATAGGAAGCTTTTTTAACCAGCTGGTGGTTGGCTAAAAGGCTGAAGGGATATCTTAAATCTAAGATTAAATAGTAAAAAAAGGTAATATTAACAGAGAAATTCTCATGAATCAAAAAAATGCAGAAAAATTGAAAATCCAACAATATATTTGGATTTAAAGATTCCCCTGCAGTGTTGCAACTGAAACATTGCAGTCTTGTGCACTCTATAAGAACCAGGAAGTGAAAATGACTAGTAAGTAGATAAAGAGATGGCCCTTCAGCTACAATACTTCCTCCCATCCCCAAATAACACATACAAAGTAGCCATGTAGATCCTCTCCCATCCATTTGCTGAAAGCACATAAGGGCTATTCCATCTCTGGAGAATTTATGTTGTAGTAAATACTGTAGGCAGAAAATTAGCTGTTGACTTACATTTATCTTAGATTTTTTTTCAAGTATCTATGCTATCATAAACTGCTGTTTGTTTTAATGTAAAACATCTCTTTGATCACGTTGGGTCAGATTCTCATTTCACAAGGTATAGTTCTGGAATAACTTCAGACTCTTGGTTTATATAAGAGAAAGTGAGATCAAAATTTGTGCCAATATGTTTATAGCAGATGAAGTTGTGTTATTTTAATACAAAATGGCATGAGGTTTGAGAAGATATAATGTAGCAAACAAAAACTGAAAGGAAAGCACCTCTTGTTCACCTACACGTGCTATACAAGAGACATAATTGAAAATTTAAGTTATAATACACGGTGAAAACTGGCCAATGTGCTGATAAGGGCATTTTTAAAATAATTCAATTACCGAGGAAAATTCAGCTCAGTTGCAACATCTGGCATTCAACAAAGTCTGGATATTACTTAGATTAAAAGCTGAGTTGAATGTTACCTCAAGTGAATTGTTCAAGCTCACATGATAAATCAGTGATTCAGGTAGTGTTATAAACCAGAATCCTCTTGGATCTTTAGGAAAAAGTGCAAATATTTTTCTTTTTCTTTGTGCCTTAAGCAGCAGGGATTGGTCCTACAAGCAGCGCCATGGCTAATGAAATTCTGTACAGTGTTTGTTAAATAGTTGTTTCTCTGCAGCATATTTAACACTATTTATTATATATTTTTTATTTTTACAGCCACCAAAAACAATTCTGGCCCAAATCCTACTTCGTCATAAAGTTCCTGTTCATACCATATCTTTCAACTGTGATGATACGGAGGCCAATAAATTTTTGCATGAACTGTCAACTGAAACAGGGGGGCGGTTTCATTACTATAATATTTATGTGACGGATCCTGAAGCTCCAGAGCCTATTGTGGTGAGTAATTCAAACTAAATATGAGAGGATGAATCTTCATGGCATGTTAAGGTGCAACAGAGCTTACATAGATATGCAATTTGATAAGTATGTGACTTATGAAAGAGACTAATCACTTAATAACAGTCAGGCTAAGGTGATCTTAAAGCACCAGGCCTGCCATTGCTCAGTGATAGAATTTTATTAGGCCAAAACAAACCTAAATCACAAATATCATTTAATGGATATTTATATGGGTATTGTGGAAGTCAAATTGTGCCCTGGAATACATATGGAAGTCAAACTGTGCCCTGGAAAAAGCAGGTGTGATTCCTGGTGTCTGAGATGGGAGTTATGCTTACACCTGAACTGAAATTGATCTATGATTTTTTACTTCAGTAATAAATGTCCTGTTAATTAATGTGAGCATATATAGCTAAAGAGAGTTTCATGCCTAACATTTTGACATACAGTTGCCGCTGGGGGGAGAGAGTACAGGAGGGAATAAAACCATATCCATAAGCACTAAATTTACAAAACAGCACAGACCTACCAAGTGTAACTAATAAGCTCAATCTAAAAATCCCCAGTAGTAAATTTCTTCATGGACTTTCAGAAATAATCATTTTTTTTAAATATTCTTGTTTTGAATTAAAGCATACAACCAATTAATTAGTTCCCCAAACACAAGGAAAAGTGGAATAAGAACTAGCATAATTAGGAACAAGAGAGTAGTATGAAATTTTGGACATCAGAGACAGTAATTCAGAAAAGCAAGACTAGAAATAATGCAATTCAAAATATTCCATAGGAATAGATGCCCTTATAGCTCAGCTGATGTGGATTATGTGAATCCAGAATGTTTTGGAAGGATGAAGCTTGTATCTTTCGCATTCTGTGCTCTTTCACTAATGGGGAAAATATTAGAGCCATCTTTAGAATTCACTCTCGATCCCATCCCTGGTCCAAAAGAGCCCAAATCTGTTCACCTTCCAGTCATGCTTTGAGGTGCACTTCTTTATCCCAAGTTTTGGAGAAGCAGGGACGTGATAAAGATGGGATTTGGGGTGTGCTGGGTATTAGTTTGGTTTCATGTTAATCTCTTGTAGGTTATTTACTTATTTTCTTGTCTTAAAGTTGAGGAAAACTGCTGGTTTTATCTTCTATATTACTGTACATTTAATTAAATCAAAGGCACCTTAAGATCAGGATGAGTGCTTTTCCCCCATGAACATTAGTTAAATATAAACAATAATCAATATTAAGAACTGTCTAATAATACTAATGACTGGTTAAGAGAATATAAGCATGATACAACCATTTTTTTTAAAAAGGCTGTCAATAGAGCTGATGCAAAATGTTTCTGAAAAAATGGAACAATGTACTATTGCCATCAGTAAATGATGGGCATGTGACTATAGCAGCATTTTTCTCCAGTAATCATTTAGGGTAGATTCTCCACTGCTTTGTACCTGTTGTAGTTACTTAGCCCTCAGCAAAGTTGGTGTAAAATGCTACCATTCTGCACTGGTAATGTTTTTACCTCCAGTTTTCACTCACTCTGCACAGGTGAGATTACTACAACAGGCACAGCACCTTGTGGAATTAGGCCCTTAATATAGTAGGGTATTTGGGGCATTAAAAATATTATCAAACATGAACCTGATGTTTAGATGTGGGTGAAAAGTGGGTATGAACGGGGTCAATTAAGTACAGGTTTTTTACTTTCCCCTGTACCTCTTTTTGTTATCTTGTGGGTGCTGTATATGGTTTTCCTGACATGTTTAATTCTGATGCAGTCTCTTCATTTAAGTTAAAAGCCTTATTTATACTGCTAGTCCTTACTCTCAGTAGTAGGTCTAACACTGGCGTGATATCAGAATCAGGCCTATTTGATTGATATGCTGCTGTAATTGTTTGAGAAATAAAAAAATATATCTTTAATGTGTAACAGTAAAAGGGAAACCACATCAATTACTGAAGCTTAGCTGTAATATAATACCACCACTAAACACGGACAAGGGAAGCAAAAGGTGTGTAACTAAAAGTTTGGAGCAACAGGGCTATCCATGTGGGTTTTTTTTTGGAGTATGTAAAATTTTTCAAAGAGATAACTGGTTTGTTAGGTAATTGCAGTCTTCTTCTTAAGAAAATTACAAAGCTTACATTGTCTTGCCAAATACACTTTAGTGCTATTTTTTGCCATCAGCCTGCTTCTCCTTCACTAAAGGATATTTCTCTGTGGGAACATGAAATTACTGCCATCATCATTTTCCTCCCTCTTAATTTTATGCTAATAGTCAGTCTATGTTTGGTGAGCGACCAAAGCAAACTTTGTTTTAGAAATAAGGGAAACTCTTTGAGGAAAAAATCCAAATAATCCAAAATGTCATTCCCTTTTTCTACACCCAAACTTATTTATTGGATTGTTTCTGTTAAGGAATGAAGCATGTTTTAAGCGTAATTATAGTAACACATTTTATTTTTATTTTGGCAGAGTGAAGATATATACCTTTTAAAAAGAGAAATTGAACAGGGGGAAAGAGATCTTGAGAAAGTGCAGACCTTTCACACTGAATGCCTGATGATGAACTGGTATAATGGAGAAAAAGATTGTGAAAATAAGTATGTCCTCAAACTGTCTTTATGCCTCAGAGTGCTCTATAGGTTATGCAAGCTACCTGTTACATTTCTTGTTTTGTCTTCATTTTGCATTTTTCACCTCTGACATTCTCCTTAAGATGTTTTCCCTTTGCAAAGAAAGGTTGAAAAATCTTTAATTAATACTATTGTAAGAATCATTATGGAAAAAAAAAAGAAGTCTGGAAGAAAAAGATGATGAAAATGTATTGCTGGGAATTGGAACAAAATGGTGTGTGAGCCAAGGTGGCAGCAATAACACGAACCAGTTCAGATACTGTGAGTATTCTTTGGCCTCCTGGAGACAGTACATGCTTGGAAAAAAACAGTTTGTCCCTTCAGTTTTATCCCACAGAACACGTTTGTACATTCATTCCATACAGGGGCGGCTCTAGGATTTCCGCTGCCCCAAGCACGGCGGCACGCCGTGGGGGGGGCGCTCTGGCAGTCGCCGGTCCTGCGGCTGCGGTGAACCTCCCGCAGACGTGCCTGCGGAGGGTCCGCTGGTCCCGCGGCTCCGGTGGACCTCCCGCAGGCACGCCTGCAGATGCTCCACCGGAGCCGTGGGACCAGTGGGCCATCCGCAAGCATGCCTGCGGGAGGTCCACCGGAGCCGCCTGCCGCCCTCCCGCAGGATGCCGCCCCAAGCGTGCGCTTGGCGCGCTGGGGTCTGGATCCGGCCCTGATTCCATATTGATCCTTATGGTCTTAGTTCAGTTCTGCCCCTCCCTCCCCCCAATACCACTACATTCAGTACCAATATACAAGCTCTTTGAAAGTCTAATTGGACAAAGAGTGAATGTGCATGAAGAATGACTGTCCCTGAGATGTCCTTTAGGTCACGGTGGATGGAGGCAGATTCTTAGGGCACTGAGGGAAGTTTTCATTGCTGCTGATTACGCAGTTTCCATTTTATAGAAATTCAGAGATCTTAGATCTCCAGGTATATCAATTGGATACCTTACAAGAGCACTAAATAAACAAAAAGGAGGAAATTATTTCACCTGATGCCCACTTCACTTGTGTACTACAAATACAAAACCAAAAAAATTACATCTCAAAAAAGGATTTCAACAATTAATGAAAACCATCTCCTGCCTTAAAAAAATTATCTGAATACAAGCAAAAGTTCATGATTTATTGTTATAGAGGATGTGCAGAATGATTTAAGATGCATGGAAGGAACGGTCAGCAGGTCAGTATAAAAAATATTTAAAGTGCTTATGTCAGTGCTTGTTGTTGTCGTTAACATTAGTAGAGACATTTATATCACTTATTATTTATAGGATGGCTCACTCTCTTCCCTCCACCCTTGGGAATTCAAAGCAGCTTTAATAGAATAGTCTGGCCTCAGTACAGGATAGACAACTTACATGTGTATCAGGGTTTTTTACATGAACTTTTGAAAGTAAAACTAACATTTTTTAACCTATTTGTGAAATCACGACTGTAGTAAAATAATGTGAATCATTTTGCAGTCTTGCAGAGCATTTGAAATCAGTATTTAAGTACTGCATGCATTTAAACTTAACGTTTGAAACGTGGTTCCTTACAAATACATTTATACTCCGGAAGGTTATTCACTTGCTTGTTTCTTGTCTTTATCACTCATAAACAGGCATCACAAGCAGACTCTTACTGCATCCTCTGTAACCACACACATTCAGGAGCTGAACACTTCTCCTACCAGTAAGCCATACTGTGCCTCAGAAAAGCCATTGCTGACTTCACACCAGCGTACAGTAGATGTATGGCAAACTCGTTGTGACAGTCCAGTCAGAAGGAAGACAGCACTGTATGCAGGTAACTATCTAAAATGAAGCATGCATATTATTCAACAGAATTTATTCATCCACTGTGAAATGATTCTGTTATCTCTGTTGCAAATAAAACATTTGATTATTTAAACAAAACATTATCTTAAAACTCTAATTTATCTTCCATCGTTTTTGCATTTTGTTCATCTTGGACATTTACCCTAGACTGGTCAGTGTCCAGTCATTTGCACTTTCTGGTACAGTGCTGTGATGGTTGGCTTGCACACCCTGCAAGGGAATGCCTAATTTAAATTATTTTGATTGAAATTTTAAAAATACAGTTTAAGCAGTTCAGTTAATAGTAGGTATTTAACTCCTCTCTCTTTTTAATGCAAATAAATGAATCATTGTTTGAGGTTACTGTTAAGACCTCGTGTGTGTTTTATTAGCTACAGCATTAATTAAAAAAACCTTGGGTAAGTACTGAGAACCAATTAGAGCTGAAGTATTGTTACCTGTGAGGGCTTGTCTAAGACAGTTCATTTAAGAACATGGGATGAAAACCAAATTCATGTTTTCAAGAATTGCAGGCAGCCGTTTGATTTGTAGATTAGTTGTCCTTTTCTCTCTGTCTGAATACCTGCAGAGCAAACAAAGACTAGTCTGCTCAGGACCCTGGGCCATCGAGTGAGATCCTGTGAAGAAAGACCAGATGAGAGAATATCTCCTGAAAGAAAGGGTTGTTTGCTCAGAAATAGCCTGAAATCTGCCCCTATTTTTAAAGGCAAGTTATAACAACTGGGGAAATTGAAGTCATTTATTCTAATTTGTTTAAATCTGGTGGAAGCACATTTAAGACAGAGCTGATTTGTTGATGAGCTTGTAAACTGCAGTAAAAAGAATTCCGACTGGGTTTCACTGACCTGGTCAAGGAAGCATTTTCATCAGGATGGTAAATTTGAGATATTAAAATATGATGGATACCGATGGAAAATTGAATACAATTTCACACATCTGTAAATAGCATTCAGTTTAGCATCATCTGCAAGGGAAAGAATGGTCTGGTTTTTTTTTTGGAAAGACCTCAAGGTCCTTGCACACTGTCTATACACTGTCACTTTGGCAGGGTCATTTTCCATGAAGGTGGTGCAGAATACTGTCATTGAAGACTGCTGAAGGCACATCTGAATCACAGTTGTTTTTCCTGAAAAGGGTGCACATCTAGGATATGTTTGTTCATTGTAATCAAAGAAACATGAACATTGTATATTAGCATAATGAGATGGCAATGACACTATGTTATGTTACTATGGCCTGAGTTGAGGAACAAGCTTGGTGAATCTTCCTTCTTGAGTTAAAGGCTATAAATCTAAACAAAGTATAAAATAATTTTGAAATGGGTTTGTCTACATTGGCATTTTTGTTACTAAAACTTATTGCTTGGGGGTGTGAAATGACAAAAGTTGTAGCAATGAAAAGCGCTGATGTGGACAGCGCTTCATTGGTGGGAGCCGCGCTCCTGGCGATGAAGCTATGGGCCCCTCCTTGGAGGTGATTTTATTTTGCCACCACACAGCGCACCTTACAACGGCGTGGCTGCAGCAACACAGCCATGCCCTTGTAAGGTGCACAGTGTAAACATCTTACACAGTGTAGACATAGCCTTAGTGCTTATATCTACTTTTACATTTTTTGTTTTTATTAGTTCTTGTGAAGTGTGAGTGGTCAGGCACCATGACTGAAACACAAGAGAGATTAATTCTCATGAATAAATTTAGTAGCTGGAATAAACATTATTGTACAGCCTTAGTAGCACTTCTAATAGGCTCAGATAGAGCCGATGCTAATTACTTTGTGGGGTGTGTGTGTGTGTATGTGTGTTTGTGCAAAACCATTACATGATGCCTTTGTAAATTTGTAAATGTTTTTCCACAGAGCTGAATATTCAAAAGGTGGCAAAAAGAACATCTAAAGAGTACGTACATGTGTCACACACAAGTGGTAGTAGTTTATATTTCTTTATTTTCCATAACTGCTATATTACCAAATATGTTTCTGTTTGATATTACATCTCACAATCTCTTATTTTTAGTTCTCTAGATACTTCTTCAGCTCATTGGCTAAAGACTCATAGTTTGGTTGCTAGACGACTCACCATAATGGATGCCTTAGCTCCTACAGCTGTTCCTCACAGCACTAAATACATCCCGGTTTTAGACAAACATGTTGTTTCTAAAGTATTTGATGAGGTAAAACTCTTATGCTGTTTCAGGGGAAACTTAAAATTTACCTTTAATTTTATTTTTTATTATTATTCATCTAGATAAATATTGAATAAGTATGTCCTCAAGTGTCCATAACAGAATGTGGGTTATTCACAGTAAATGTACTGTATACATTTGGAAATATTTATTCACAACAAATAATGAAAAATACAATTATTAATTATATTTCCTGCAGCGTGACAAGATAATAGAGCTCAATGCTATTTGCATTTCTTGCCTATATACCAGTTGGTGACAACATGCAGCCACCAGGTGTTCAAAAATTGTTTATGGGCCATAGTCAT
Source organism: Mauremys reevesii (assembly GCF_016161935.1). Lineage (NCBI taxonomy): Eukaryota > Metazoa > Chordata > Testudines > Geoemydidae > Mauremys > Mauremys reevesii. The sequence continues at coordinate 123,147,063 of NC_052623.1, forward strand.
TAATGGTATTTGTTAAATCATTGGAGTTTTGAATTTTGGGCTCAGTTAGTCAGCTAGTAAACTGGTTACGCTTTCCTGGATCACTGAGTTCTCAGAGCTACACATGTTCTCTAGAGTGCTTTTAGAAAAGAACAGACTGAAATGATCTAGGATCCCATCTTGATAGGTGCTGAGTGCCTCTTGTGAGGTTCTATGTGTTAACAATTTCCACTGAATTATTTGTCTTGAAATGTGAACCTATGCCCTCCCCAAAGGGCAATCCATGTTGTGGAAGGTTACCCCTGGAGGAATTCTTAAATTGGTGTATTCTCTCTATACATGCTGAGAATTTGTTGTAGTTCATGCTAAATAATAAATGTTTTACAAAAACAACACAGCAGTGGAAAAGCTGGAGAGCATGAGCTTAAACTGAATAATGAGGAGGTAAAGGCTTTGTGAATGGGATATGATGTAAACCTGGGTGAGATATTCATAACAAAATGTGAACCTACATGCAATTTAAGATTTTTTTAAATTTCAGTTTTAAATTCCAACTTGAGTGCATTTTTAAGGGAATTTTTGCTGTGATATTCAGATTTTTAAAGAAAAAATAGGCTCACTATTTTAGTGAAAATAGCCAAAAAAAAATCAAGCTTGTTTCTGATCTATAAAAAAAGGGAGAGGGACATTTTTTAAAAGAAAGATATATTTTTGCCTCAAAATGTATACATTTTCATATTTTCATATTTCACAGCTGTTTTGCCAAAACTGAATAAAGCAAAACTTATGTGAACCTGCGGAAAACAGTGAATTTGGGTATGAAATGTCACATAACAGAAACTGGGAATTTGACAAAACTCTAATGGGCTATTTCCTGGCAATTGTCACTGCTCCCTATGCCCAGGGCCGGCTCTAGGTTTTTTGCTGCCCCAAGCAAAAAAAAAAATGTTGGCTGCCCCCCCCCGGCTTTTTTTTTGGCTTTTACACATGTTTGCACTTTGCAGTTTTGATTTGACTGTTTAAAATTTAAAAAAATGAAAACAGAGAATTTGTAGTTAGTGAAATAAAACAATTTCCTACTAGTAAAAAGAACAGGAGTACTTGTGGCACCTTAGAGACTAACAAAGTTATTTCAGCATAAGCTTTCGTGGGCTACAGCCCGCTTCATTGGATGAGCTGTAGCCCATGAAAGCTTCTGCTGAAATAAATGTGTTAGTCTCTAAGGTGCCACAAGGACTCCTGTTCTTTTTGCGGATACAGACTAACATGGCTGCTACTCTGAAACCTTTCCTACTAGTGTAATTTTAACATTTAATTTTAACAAAGCCTTCCCGCCTGGCCCAACTCTTACCTTGCTGTGGATCTGGCCCGAGGTGGATTCATCTCCCAACACCGCTGCTCCCAGGGCCAGGGGTTGGGGCTGCTGCTGGATCCCAGCCCCGCTCATCCTTCGTCTTCGCCTTGGCTCTGGCACGAGCTCGGCTCAGCCTGGGCTGCCGCTCTGCTCCCCTCTCCCCTCCCCTGGCAGGAGGTGGCGCAGGAGGAGGAGGAGGAGAACGCAGCGGTGGGGACAAGCCGAGTAGGAGTGGCCTACCCAGGCACCTTGTTCCCCCCATCCTCTACAGCCGGAGCAGGGCCACGCTACCGGCTCCCACTTGGGAGGTGGGGGGTGGCCGCTGACCGCGGGAGAGCGGCGGGAGCCGGTAGCGCAGCCCTGCCCCGGCTGCAGAGGATGGGCCACTCACTCCTCCTCGGCTTGTCCCTGCCCCTGCAAGGCCCGCCCCGCCCGGCCGCCGCTGGCCGCGGGGGCGCGCGCGGCGCCCGCTCCGCGTCTTCGCACCGGCCCCCCCCCCCCCCCCATGAGCATGTGGCTGTGGCCTGGCCCTGCTGGGGGGGCTGCTGGCTGTTCTGTTGTCTGTGCCACTCTCCCACGGTCAGCGGCCACCCCCCACCCTCCCAGGCGGGAGCTGGTAGCCTATGCCTATGCCCTTTCCTGGAGAGCCCTACCAGCTGTTCTCTTCAGGTCTCCCCATGGAGAGTTTCCCAAGCACTCCTTGCATCTTTCCAGGATAGTCTTGAAAATTTGTTATAACTGCTGCTTGAAAGAAGCACCTTGTAAAAACTAAAAGCCTTCTAGAATAGTTTGAGCCACCTCTGCAAACGGTATTTTAGAGAAATATTTTATCTAGATATTATTGGGCCAAATTCATCCACAGGGATTAATGTAGTCCATTATATTTGAAATGAATATAATGGTATAGCTGTTAGCAAACAATGCAATATTTGTAGGCTTTTTGGGTTCGGGGACATAATTACAGATAGAGATGGGCACATTTTTTTCTTATGAGAAAAAAATAGTTTATTTGCTGAAAAATGCAGTTTTGGTCAACACAAAACTATTCGTGAATCTGACCTGATAGTTTTGTTTGGGGAAAGATTTTCAGGGTCAGTTTGAGAGAAATAAGAGTGAATTTGTTCCACTTTGTATAAATACTTAAATATTCACTGAGCCAAAGTGAGAGTGACTCTATAGCTGGTGATTAAAGCACTCACTTGGGGAGAGAGGGGTAAGAGATGTGGATTCAAACTCCTCCTTTTAGTCAGGCAGAGGGAAGATTTGAATCCACATCTCCTGGGTCAGTGCCTTAATCACGAGGCTATAGAGTCACTCTCACTTTGGCCCACTGAATATTTAAGTAGTTAAATAAAGTGGAACAGCTTCAACAGGAGAAATTGAGAGCAACCCACCCAGAGTAGCCTATAGCCTGTCGATAGATGCTTACCTGGCAGGGCTGTGATTTGAATTCAAGTCCCTGCTCCAGAGGGGGGATTTGACAGTGGGTCTCCCACATACCATTTTCCTAACCACTGAGCTAAAGGTTATAAAGGGAAACGCACATACCTGACCTGAAACAGACTTTTCCAATTTGCTGACAAATTCCAAACCTTTTTGGAAATGAGCAGATTTTCTCTGATCTTTCAGTTTGCTGGCTGAATCAAAAAATCAATTATTTGCCCAGCTCTAGTTAGAAGCAGTTATAAATTAACACTCCTGTCCTGCCAACTATTTTTACAGAGAACTTCCCCACAGATTTCATTAAGACATCTAATGAATAGCTCAATGGTAGGTTATGGCCCGAAATGCTGGAGCCTGCATTATTGCAGGTCACGAATATGCTGTATGTCAAGGAAGGAAAGGAACTGGAACTACTAATAAGTGGAGTCAACAGAATTACCTTTATCAGCCCTGGAACTCAATCTCCTTTGGAATCCATGCCAACACTTGAAGGAAAAGTTGAGAATAGGGTGTGACTTTAATTATAAATAGGGCCCTATGAAATTCACGGCTTTGAAAAATGCATCACGGACCATGAAATCTGATCATCCCGTGAAATTTGGCTATTGTAGGGGAGGGTGAGCTCCAGCTGCTAGTCTTGGCTGGGCTGGGGAGGGACGGGACTTCTTATTCCCCTGCAGGGGCAGCTCCCAGGGCCAGGTCAGACTCAACACTGGGAACCTCCCCTGGCTGCAGGAAGCTCTGTGGCTGCTGGCTTGGAAGCCAAGCTCTGAAGGCAGTGCTGAGGTAAGGGTGGCAATCCCGTGACCCTCCCCCCCGCTTTTGGGTCAGGACTTCCACGGTTACAACACTGTGAAATTTCAGATGGCAACATCTGAAACCACTAAATTGGCTATTTAATAAATTCTATAATTGTGAAGTTGACCAAAATGGACCGTGAATTTGGTAGGACCCTAATTATAAAGCTTGAGCAGGAATTATGAGGTTGCGTTAAGAATCTTGGTTGCTCCTATACTTGAAAAGGCTCCATTCAGAATCATAAATACATACACAATTGTTGGTATTCCTTCTCCTCAGATCTTGGTTTTGTTGGAGGTAAAATGCTCCTTTGGTTTCTTAGAGGACATTATTTTTATTTTCATCCTCTACAAACATTAATGCACTAACATCAGATTTATTATTTTGGAAACAGAGAAGCAAGCAAAAAGGTTGCCATGGCAATTCTTCATTAACATCATGCTCGTGTGCTCTTTCATTTTTGTGAGCCCTGGCAGTTTCACCTGAGCTATTTCAAAGAGATTAATTCATTACACAACGCATCAGTTTCATATCCAGAATAAAAGGTGTTCTGGCTGTTTAGCATAATGTACAGTCCCCATCTAGTAGTTCTGGAGGAATACTTCTCTGTAGATTCTTTTGTGTATCTGCTTTGCAGATTGTGGTGTCTTTAATAAGTTTAATGCCATAATAATGCGTGTATTTTTGTAGAAGCAGCAAAGAATCCTATGGCACCTTATATACTAACAGACGTTTTGCAGCATGAGCTTTCGTGGGTGAATACCCACTTCTTCGGATGCAAGCAGTGCATCTTGCATCCGAAGAAGTGGGTATTCATCCACGAAAGCTCATGCTGCAAAATGTCTGTTAGTCTATAAGGTGCCACAGGATTCTTTGCTGCTTCTACAGAACCAGACTAACATGGCTACCCCTCTGATACGTGTATTTTTGCTTTCCCTTCAAGTACCACTCAGAATATTAGACCCATTCCTTGAGAAGTTATATTGAATTTTAATGTATTGTACTGTTGGGAAAAAGGGTGGTGCTGGGGGGACGCATTCCATTGAAAAGGGAGCCTATGTGGAAAAAATCCTGCCAGTCTCTTACCCCTTTTATATAAAGGGGACCACAGCTTGAGCAAAACTACTGATCTCAACTATGGCAGTATGGGATTGGAAAACAGGTGATATCTCAAGTAAGCAGGTCCCAGGCTATTTAGGGCTTGAACTCCATCCGGAAATCCAGAGGCAGGCATTGCTTGTTGAGTATTTCCCCCAGAGCAAAGATTGATCTCATCTGTTTGGACAAAATACTCCACTTATGAACAACTGAGCTGCCATATTCTCAATAGCTTTAGCTTCTGAATGGGTTTAAGGTGTAGTCCATTGTGAAGTGATTTGCTGTAGTCTATTAGTGAGGTGACACAAATGCTTAAATCTCAGTGACAAGGTCATTCTCAGAAAGAAAAGGTGGCAACCTTGGAGCCAGCCGCAGATGGAGAAAAAGCCTTCTGACTACTCCTGAAAGATGATCATCTAGTAATAACTGGGAATCCAGCCAGACTCCCATGATATAGACACAAGTAACACATGGCAGAGATATACTTTCAGTTAGAGGCACTTTTTTTTTAATGCATCTTCTGATCATTTTCTGTAACCCATCAACATTACTTCAGTTTCATCAGGATTGAACTTCAGCCAGCTCTCTGTCATCCATGCTCCAAACTCAGATGGACATTGGGAAAGAGATTTAAATGCACCATTTGAGACAAAAGAAGTTTTGCAGAATCTGTGTTGTTACATTGAGCACAGTAGTACCTTCCTCCTGTACCTCATGTTTCCTTGTGGTACTGTGCACTGGAGTTTTTCCAGAATTACCCTGGAATAGTTTAGTTGTTTGAAGGGTTGTGGGAAGATGGGTTGGGTTTGGGGGTTGGGAAGTTGTGGGAGGTCTCGTTCCCCTCTTTTCTTTAAGATCCCTTATTAGGGTGTCTGGCTGTGCTATTTTTGTAATGAAGTGTGCTTCTGTAGATCCTGTCATACACCTACAGCCAAATTTTCAAAAATATTTAGACACCTACAAATGTAGTTAGACACCATGTGCAATTTTCAAAAGTGCCTATGCATGTGTGGCGTCTAGCTCCCATTGAAATCAATGACATTAGTTTCAGTGGGAGTTAAGCATCTAACCTACTTCAATCTTTTGAAATCACAATAGGTACCTATCTGCATCTTTAGGAACCTAAATATCTTGGTGGAATCTGCCCCTAGAGTATAAGATATGACATTTAAAATGTTTAAATAAGTAAATTCCCTATTTGCATGTTGTGTACAAATAGATGACAATAAGCTGGTGTTGTATACAGAAGTATAATACAATGATGTATTAAAATAATACAGTATATAGTATGTTCATGTTGTAGATCCTGTTTGCATCTTTTCTGTGCTGCCCTTTAACTAGTAGATTAAGACTAGAGAGAGTGCTGCTCATTCCATTTAGAATTTAAATAGAGATTTAGCTAGCTTAATGTCCCTTGCCTCATAGGAATTCATTTGCAGGGTTCCAACATTTTATTTAAAGGGGTCACAGTAGCTACAAGGCTTGTGTACATGTAGTACAATAAAATGATGTCTTAATTCAGAAACAAATGTTATGTTTCAACCTCATTACCTTTGATCGAAATCAGTCTGATGGGTCTCCAAACACTTGATCACTCACATCAAGTGCTTGCTTTTTCTTTTTTTTCCTTTGAGATTTGCCTTGTGTAGGTAAGGTTGGAGTATTCCAGTATTCTGGTAGATAAAGAAGAACACAATAAATGAAGTCTTTCCCTTTTTTTGTGTTGTAGGTGTTAACCCTGGCCCATGTTAGCAATGACAAGAATCGGATCACACTAATTAATCCTCAGGCAGTGAATCTTGATGCCTATAAAGAGAAACTGGAACAAGCAATTAAATCCTATGAAAGGTAAGTCTGCTCTTCAGATTTTCTCCATGCTGACAGACTAACTCCGTTTTTTCATATGATGAATTGGGTTCATTTTACATCTCTGACTGCCGTACCTGTTCTTTGCTCACTAATCCATCTCCTCAAAGATGTATTTTAACATTCTGTACATTTGAGCATTTTCAAACAGCCACCATTGTCTAAAAATATATCCTATCAGAGAAATGTTTTCTTCTTTTCAAAAGTGTGGCATTAAAAGTAAATGAGTAGTCAGGGACACCATAAATATTACATTGCACACATAATACACACATTATTCTTTTTACGTAACAAAAATTCATTTTAATCTCAACTGTAATCTCAAAATGTTAAATGTAAAACAAAACCTTTTCAGAAATAGAGACATAATACAAATATAGTCAAGGAAATAAACAACAGGTGCCTAACATTAAGCTCCTAGATCCATATTTAGGTGCCTAAATAATTGTCCTGAGTTTTGCTGTTGACCGCTTGGCACTTTTGAAAATCAGACTACTTATTTAGGCTAACTATGAGTTTAGGAGCATAACTTTAGGCACCTGTGTTGTAAGATATTGACCCTTATTTTTATGTGGTTTTTTTTTCCAGAAGAGTTGTGTTGTGCTTATTGTTTGCAGGATCAGATAGGAAGTAGACACTGGAAGGATTTTATAAATCTTAACTATTTATGTCTTGGCTTTTAAGTTTGTGGTTTTTGAAAATTGTGTGATGATTAGTAATCTTAACAGGATTTTATGGACATAAAACTTTAATAAACTAGATGTCTAGTCAAATTTTATTCTGATAAAATGTACAGATTTAATAACTAATAAATGTATGACATCTGAGTCTTCCTTTCTTGACTAATTGTTGAGTTGGCTTCCCAAGTTTTAGGCCTTGTCTATGCTACAGAGTTTTGTTAACAAAAGGCAGCTTTTATCAACAAAACAATGGATGCACACACACGACGATGTCACTCTTGGCAGTAAAAATGCCCTTCTTTGGCAATAAAATAACACCACCCCGACGAGAGGCATAAGGCTTTTTGAGCAAATTTTTTGTCGATAAAGTGGCAGTGTAGACACCCACGCTTGATTTTATTGCTTTAATTGGCCTCCGGGAGGTGTCCACAACGCCCATCCTGACTGCTGTGCTAAGCAGTTTGAAGTCCACTGTCCTGCAGCCAAGTAAAAAACATCTGCCTCACCCCCTTTAAAGCCCTGGGAATTTTTGAAATTCCATATCCTGTTTGCTCGGCGTGGAGGTGTCTTATTGCATCTTACCAGGTGACCATGGCGGCTTCATGCAGCAAACGCTCTCCTGGCTGGACCACTGCGGAGCTGCTGGATCTGCTCAGTATTTGGGGAGAGGAGGCTGTGCAGTCCCAGCTGTACTTCAGCTGTAGGAATTTTGATATCTGTGGGCAGATTTCTTGAGGCTTTTGTGAAAAGGGCTATGACTGGGACACGGTGCAATGCAGAGCGAAGATAAAGGAGCTGAGGCAGGTGTACCATAAGGGGAGGGAGGCAAAACATTGCTCTGGTGCTGCACCCAAGACCTGCCAGTTCTGTAAGGATCTGGATACTATCCTTGGCGGTGACCCCACCTCCTCTGCCAAGAGCCCCATGAATACTTTGGCGGGCCTGGAGGCAGCAGAAAGAGGACCTAACCCAGAGGATGAAGTTATTGATGAAGAGGTGGCGTTAGAAGATGATGAGAAGCTCCGGGCGGGGTCGTCTGGTGGGGCAGGCAGCCAGGAACTGTTTATCACTCCAGAGGTTTCTAGCCAGTTTAAGCAGTTGCTCTCCAGTGAGCAAGAAGCAGGAGATGAGACATCTGGTAAGTGGCTGTGGTTTGTGTAGTGCAGAGGTGGGTTCAGGGTATAGAAATGTACAAGGCTGGCTGTGTTTCTGTGAGCTGGACATTTCTCTGTGCAGCTAATCAATATGGTGGAACAGTGTGTTGATGCATGCGGAGATCTCACGGGAATCCTCCGGAGAGATCTCTAGGAATCTTTCCTGGAGGTACTCGGCAATCCTCTGCTAAAGGTTCCTTGGCAGAGCAGATTTGTTCCTTCCCCAATGGTAGGAAACTTTCCCGCACCATTCGGCAATCACTTGTGCAGGGACCAAAGCAGCACATAGACGAGCAGCATAGGGATCAGGGCAGAATCCACAAGTGTGTAGTAGATATGCCCTCACTTCCCTGCTTACTCTCAGCAGTGAGATATCTGCTACAATGACCCCATACCTGTGGAAAAGTGTGGTAGAATTTAGAATTTTTTCCCCCAGTTGGCTGCACTGCAACCCTTCCAGAGCACTCTTTTCCCCATGTAGAGCACCCCCCGCTTCCAGCCAACACTCACCATGCTTGGGATGTTCACCAAGGGTCAGTGGGAAAGTGATTGTTATGTTACCAGAGATGTATTTTACTGAAATGTTTCAATGTTGTGCGTGAACTTAACAATCACATTTCTGTGCATTGTTGTGCTTCTGCAGATGTGGCCTTGAGGGACACCCCACACACACCGGCAGAGCATCTTTGCCAGACAAGAAAGCGCCCAAGACGGAACAAAGAAGACATGTTCCGAGAGGTACTGCAGTTCTCCAATGTAGAGAAAAGGGAATGCAGGGAGTGGAGGGAAGCTGAAAGGCAGGACAGAAAAGAAAATTAGGAGTTTGTTAAGGACACTACTGAGCAGATGGATAAAGTCATGGAAGAGCAAATGCAGATGCTGAAGTCCTTAATAATGCCTCAGATTGAGCAGATGTGTGCCCGCCCTCTGCAGCACATTCAGAACTCTTTTCTCCATGCCCCCCCAAACTTCATCCACATGTTCCTTTCTGCTTTCCAGAAGTTCTCAGTTTCCCATTCACTTCACCCTCTTGGACAACTTTCAAAATGACAGCTGGACCTACACACAGTTCTGAAAGTCTGCCCTTCCCTGGTTCCCCCTTTCCCACCAAGCATCTTTGTGCGTTTGTGTGTGTGTTGTTTTTTTCTGAAATAAAAGCAAATTTTTGAACAATAACTAATCTTTATTTGTGTCCTACAAATTGAGATAGCAGGCACTACCAAGCCATACACAGGCAGTTTAATCATTTGCTTACTGGAATTTAAGGCCCAAATTTCACAATCGCTTCCTATGAAAACTAGATGTAATGTAACATTTCAGTACCAATCACAGAGATGTACATTTGGTTCTCATTTTTGAAGTGTTGCCTCAAAGCCTCCCTGATTCAAATAGGCCCCTCTGATAACCCTGGTATCTGGCTGCTCAAAATCAGCAGTGAGGCGGTCTGCCTCATCACTCCACCCCTGAGCAAACCTTTCACCTTTAGCTACACAAATATTATGCAACGTATAACATGCGGCTATGACCATGGGTGTAATACCCTCACTGAAGTCTAACCTGCCATAAAGGCATCGCCATCGCACCTTTAATCTGCCAAAGGCACATTCTGCAGTCATCTGGCATCTACTCAGCCTGTTGTTGAACCACTCCTTACTGTTATCCAGGTTTCCTGTGTAAGGTTTCATGAGCCATGGTTTTAAGGGGCATGCTGGGTCTCCCAGGATCAATATGGGCATTTAAACATCCCCCACTGTAATCTTCTGGTCTAGAAAGAAAGTCCCTGCTTGCAGCTTTCTGTACAGGCTGGTGTTCCTGAAGATGTGTGTGTCATACACTTTCCCGGACCACCGCACATTGAAGTTAGTGAAATACCAATGGTGATCCACGAGCGCCTGCAACACGATGGATAAGTATCATTTCCTATTTATGTACTCCGTCACAAGGTGGTCAGGTGCCAGAATTGGAATATGTATGCCATCTATCACCCCTCCAGTTAGGGGAAATCCATTTCTGCAAAGCCATCCACTATTTCACGCACATTTCCCAGAGTCACGCTTCTTCGTAGCAGGATGCAATTAATTGCCCTGCACACTTGCATTAATGCAGCCCCAGTGGTTGACTTCCCAACTCCAAACTGATTGGTGACCCATCAATAGCAGTCTGGAGTCACAAGCTTCCACACTGCAATTGACACCCGCTTCTCTACCAATAGGGCAGCTCTCATTCTGGTATCCTTGCACTGCAGTGATGGGGCGAGCTCCGCACACAGTTCCAGGAAGGTGGCTTTCTGCATCTGAAAGTTCTGTAGCCCCGGCTCATCATCCCAGACCTGCCTGACAATGTGATCCCTCTATTCAGCGGTTCTCTCCCAAGACCAAAAGCAACGGTGCACCGTGTGCAGCTGTTCTGTGAATGCCAAAAGAAATCTAAAGATCCTCCTATCCATATCACACACTATGTCAGGCAACTGGGAGTCTTGTTCAATTAGGAACTTCATGATTAACAATACTGCCCTCTGCGATGTGTTAATGACAGTTATCCAAGCATAGGAGAACAGAGCAGGATCCATCCCTTCATTCAAAGATGCCAGGATGCACAGCAAACAAGGGCCGTAGAAAAATGCCACAAAAGAAAGCTGGAAGCCAATGGAATGCTGGGATGGAAAACAATGCATCATGGGACACTGAGCTTGGTCCCAAAATGTGCTGCGATCTGCTCCACCTTCCCACAAGACCTAACGGCAGAAGGTGTCGAGCTGCACTGTGGGATAGGTACCCACAGTGCACTGCTCACACTGTCGATGGTAGTGCCCCAAGTGTGGACATGCTCTGCCAACAGAGGGAGTGAGTGTGAATATGCAATACCGATTTTTATTATAGCGCTTTTTAATTGTCAACATAACTTTTATCAACAAAACTGTAGTGTAGGCAAGGTCTTACTCTCCTTCACAGATCTCAGTGACTGATTCCATCCTTTGTGAAACAACGAACAAATCCCCTTTCCATTCCCAGTCTTTGTTGCCAAGTCTGTGTCTTGATCCACACTACATACTTACTCTGGTATAACTACATCACACAGTATCAGAGGGGTAGCCATGTTAGTCTGGATCTGTAAAAGCAGCAGAGTGTCCTGTGGCACCTTATAGACTAACAGACGTTTTGGAGCATGAGCTTTCGTGGGTGAATACCCACTTCGTCGGATTTCATAGGGGTGTGAAAAATCCACACTCTTGAGCGACATAGTTACACCAATCTTAACACCCCAGTGCTATGTCGGCGGGAGACCTTCTCCTGTCAATATAGCTACTCCCTCTCAGGGAGGTGGAGTTATTAAGCCGACAGGAGAGCTCTCTTCCATTGGCTTAAAGCGTCTTCACCAGATGAGCTACATTGGTGTAGTGTAGACCTGCCCTGTCTTTCACGGTCTTAAAGTAAAAACTGATTTGGAAACTCTTTATTTTGTATAATATTTATGGAAATCAATTAAGATATATTTGTTTTTATTTTGCGCTCACTAGATTGAATGTTAATAGTTCTAGGGGCCTGATCCAATGTTCTTTGAAGTCAATGGGAATTTTGTCCTTGATTTTAATGGTGAGGTTTTGATAACTATTTCCATCTTGTTCACTACTGTGGAATGTGTTGAAAAATAATCCTGGTTGACTTCAGTAGAGTTGGGAGAAAAATGACTTCTGATAAAATGTTATGAGTGTTTTACTGAAGAGCTAGAGCACAGGTTTGACTGTTAAAGTATTATGCCTGATCTCTCTGAAACTTACTGACATGAGTGGTCTTTACTGATGCTAGTTCCATTGACTTAAGTGAGTCAGGTTTACTAGCATCAATAAGGGCTTGCAGGACCGGGCCCAATATTTTTACAAATATGTGTAAAAAATAAAACTGCTTGAAGGCATTAGTTGTTATGAGCATTAATACTAATGAAAATTTCAAAATGAACATTTTAGCTGTTTTTCCTTTAGAAGTGAGTGAAAAATTATTCAAAACCAAAAATATTGTTTCTTCTTAGTTTGTGAGACAAAAAAAAATTGCTTATGGAATTTTGCACCATGGCGTTCACCATGGAAAAGGCATATACAGTAGAACATTAGAGTTACAAACACCAGAGTTATGAACTGAGCAACCACATATCTCATTTGGAACTGGAAGTATGCAATCGGGCAGATGAGATTATCCTTCCCTCCCCTACCCCCCCCCCAAAAGCAAATAGAGTACCATACTGTGTTAAACGTAAGGTACTAAAAAAGAAAAAAAAATAAAGAGAAAGCAGCATAGTAAAGTTTCAAAGCTGTATTAAGTCAATATTCAGCTGTAAACTTTTGAAAGAACAACCATAATGTTTTGTTTAAAGTTACTAGAGTTACAAAGATTTCAGAGTTATGAACAACCTCCATTCCCAAGGTGTTTGTAACTCAGAGGTTCTACTGTATGTAACAATTTTTAATAAAAGCAGTTTTCTAAAATCCCAAATTCTCAAACTATAAATCCTTGAAACTAAGATTATAAAATAGAAACACTGGTATAATTAAACTATAGCATTGCAGTTGCAAGGCTGCAATAAAGATTTTAACAGTTTCAGCAAATGTTATTGAGGATGGAGGTGGGGTACGTGTGAAAGGTGAAATCATTCCTTGCCTAAATATGTGGATGCCAAGTTTCAACCTATAGTGGATGTAAGTGACAAATTATAACTCCACATTTCCATCTGAAACATCAATTTAACCATGTCTTTTGTGCTATGAATACTGTATTACATTTCTGATAATTGAATTTGTAAGGTTTGCGAGGGTTCAGCTTAGTGAATAGTCGCAAATTTATTTTGACATCTATAAATTAGACAATATGGTAGTACATGCCAGTTTCAAGAATAGAAGAAACCATGACAATAACCTCACCATACCTAGATTGATTAATAGCATAACATTAAGAGAGGGGGAAAGTGGTGGCAATAATTTCATGTTCCCACAGAGAAATATCCTTCAGCAAAGGAGAAAAAAGCTGGGATCTACAAAGAGTGTGTGATCTTGAATAGTTACAGACATTTACAAATGAGCTAGTTATGAATGTGCAGAATTTAGAAGTGTGAAATAGACAGCTGAGCATGCTAAGAATGCAGAATATGAATATACTAGTAATTTACATTCTGAAGTAGCTGGTGCTTGTTTTCCTTGGCAGATGAACTGAATCAATCGGAAATCCATGTTCAGAATCTAATTTTGTATAGACTGTTGGGGATTTTTGTAAGTGCAATAGTTAATTCACCAAGACTGGAAAAAGACAAATGTTTGGAAAGGTCTGAGTCGTCTCTGAAATGAACTGATGCCAGCTCAGACATTTGTAAACAATAATGTAGCAGAGTTCACTTTTCTGTATGATGGCAGCTAGGACTCCCAGAGATTTGCTTCTGTATTGTGAAATAAGAGAGATAGTTATGTGATGGCTTAATTTTTGGGATGTTGACATTTAGGGATACAATTGTAAATTTAAATTGGCTAGTAGAAATTTGTAATCTATGCCTTAAAATAAAAAAAGACAAATAATCTGCAACAAAGGAAAAAAACCTGTAGTGTTTTTAAAATGACAGAACTTGAATGCTTTTGGGTAGGCAGTTCTGTTTTCACCACAACAGCTTTCCTTAATGAGCAGAGTGGAATGAAGTAGAAATTTAAATGGTGAGATTGCATTTGATTTTTAAGTGGGGAAAAAAATCATTAACGTTGCTTCTCAAGTGCCTTCATGCTGAAGCTGTTAACTTGTCGGGGGCAGCTCTTGGCTGACATTAAATCGGCACTATTGCTCAGTTTAGATTACTGGGTGCTGGACTGAACGCTCCACTGAAATTCCAGCAGGAAACATTAGTGATTGCCACTAATCTCTCAGTGACCCTGAAATAATCATGTTGCTACCAGATGGAAGATGCTGTTTTCCTATATCCTTTTGCAGATGATAAATTCATAGTTGAATGATAAGAACACAGTTTGTGCTTTCAGAATACAAATCATGGTAGATATCTTTAGAACTGCGTGTTCTGGTTTATTCATTGATATTATGATAATCAGCCACACACTGATCGCATTCTCTCAGGAATTGTTTTCTTTTATTTAATAGGCGCCTAAATCTAATTATTTGGAGAGCACTATCTCAAGAGGAAAGAGACAAGTAAGTTTTCACCTTCTTCTTGTCTTAATAATTTAATTTTTGAAACATTTATTAATGGAATGGGAGCTGTGGTGCCCAGCACCTTTGAGGATCAGGCTATAAATATTTAACACACTTTTTTGGCTGCTCTTGTCATGGCCAGTTTATTTTACTTTCAAGTATTTCTTGTCTACACCTTACTGGTAAAAAAATTTATGTGTGACACGGTAACATGTAAGCTTCAGGTTTTGGTTTGCCACCCACTAGGTTACAAAGTGAGAGGATTTCTTCTCCCCCTTGCTGTTCATTTTTGTAAAAGAGAATAAGCATTTTCCCTTAACAGTGTTAATCTATGCTCAGTGTGAATGGCAAGGGTTTGGGAGGATTGGGACATCATCATCTTTGGCATCAGCATAAACCCTTCTCTACTTGACCAGTGAGTAGCACTCCAAGGATTGGTTTGTGAGGGGATAAGCTATACAGATTATGAGCACCTTTACACTGGTATGACTGCGTCTACACTGGGGGTTTGTAGCACTTAAATCAGATCGGGTTTTAAACTGATATAGTTAGAATGGTACAAAAACCGTATGTAGAACAGCCCTAAGAGCAGTGAAGTTAGCACTTATTTACTTCACGGGGGCAGTGTGCTGCTTAATTACTTAACATTTGTAAAGTGTCTTGAAAATAAAAAACATTACTACGTATAATTGTAAACTGTTCTAATTTTTTTAAAGATTTGAGCAGGAGGAGCCAGTCTCGTATATGGAACACAAGGAAGCTTTGCTACAGGCCTTAGAAAATCTGGGTTGGCCTGTTTCTTATGATGATGTGACACTTTTGGAAGATGAGATTCTGGCAGGATTAACCTACATCCAACAAGCCTCTGATCTTCAGGAAGCTGCCAAAAAGGAAATTCAGAGAACCTCTGTATCACACATCAACCACAGTAAAATGGTAGGTTGTACTAGCTGGGCAAGCAAGCGTTTTCTTTCAAATATTCTTCAGTGTCTGCTCCTAGGATAATTTCACCTGTCACTTAGCTACTTGATAGGTTGGCACTAACCATAACTCTATACAAACTGGGGAAGAACATGCAGACTGAGTTGCTAATAATGCCTCTAAAAAGAGATGAAGCTGTAGTGATCACCTGCTATTTTGTGGAAAAGTTTGTTTCCCTATTGTAACTAGAACAGTAAGGGGTTGTGTCACCACCTGTCCTGCATCTCTGGGATCTTAAATGCTAAGCTGCTGTGGCTCACAGTCCAGACCCCAGCAAACAAGCATACAGGTCACACCTTGGCTTCCACCACCCAATTACTTTCTGCAGGGTGACCCCAATGCCTCCCCAGTCCTGAATTTTCCCAAAACGTCTGACCTGTAGTGCCCAACCCTCTTGCTAAACATTCACAGAAGGTATTAAGTTCACTGCTCCTTAAAGAGACAGTACCCAGCTGCTTATTAGTTTAACTCCACGAAAGCTCATGCTCCAAAACGTCTGTTAGTCTATAAGGTGCCACAGGACTCTTTGCTGCTTTTTTTGGGTTAAGGTAATCACTCTATTTGAATCAAAGCATGAAATTGGTTTATAGTAAAAGTAAAAAAAAGTTTAAGTGATACCAAGTATCAGGAATAAAGCTAGAAAGGATTACAAGCATACAAAAATGAAAATACACTTTTAAGACTAAAACCTGATATAACAAACTTGTTCAAATAAGTGTTTCTCGCCACGTCTCTTTTCCAACCTGGTTGACCAGGCATTCTCGCTAGGACCTTTCATATAGCTCAGAGTGCTTAGTTCCTTTGTCTCTTCAGGTGAAGGATAACTTAGGGTTTTTCTTCCTCTCTCTTTATAGTCTAGTAAATCATTGAAATGTATTCTTTGAAGTATATCCTTAGATAAAGTTCCTTTGCCCTGCTGGGTGTAGATGGTAGGCTGTCTGGTGTATACTCCAAGCTGGTTCCTTCCCCACTGGTGGTTTTTGACAAAGCAAATGATCTCTTCCTGCAACCTCCAATACAATAGAGTAGCCTTTTGAATTTGTCCACACCTGGTTTGAGGTGTTGGCCTCTTTCCTTTGTCTGGAGAAAACCCATTTGTCAACTCCCCCGACACGCCTGATCTAAACACATTTTAATCACATATTTCCAGCACACCTGTAAAGTTCTTTGTGGGTTAAACATACATATATCACAAGAAAATTGTAATGATAATTGAAAAGCGATAAAGAGTTCTGTGGCACCTGCATCTGACGAAGTGGGTATTCACCCATGAAAGCTTATGCTCCAATACTTCTGTTAGTTTATAAGGTGCCATGGGACTCTTTGTCGCTTTTTACAGATCCAGACTAACATGGCTACTCCTCTGATAATGATCATTGAGTTATTAGTTTTCCAGTGATATATTACATGCAACCTTTTGGGTAAATATCATAGCTCTGTGCCATCTGGAGTCACACCTATAAAAATATATGCATACAAACATACCTCATGTTTCTTTTCATTAACAAAAGGTAGATTTGTTTCCTCTGAAAAAGAATACTTAAATGTAATCATTTAGGGTGAAATTCATGCCCCAGCATCATACTAAGCCTGAGTAGTTAAATTTTGTGCAGGGAACTCCATAGGGGTTGGATTGGATAGAATCCACCCCCAGCCCAATCTGTTGGCTCTCTGCCACCGTTATTCCAATCTATGGGGCTGAAATAGTGGCCATTGCACCTTCACATTTCCATTTGAGGAGCTTTTGGGTCATGTAAGTGCAGCAAATTTGAGCCCTTCTCCAGGTATGTCTACACTGAATTGTAAACCCAGCTCTGTGGGATCTGGGCTTGCCCAAGCCCAGGCTAGAGCATCCACTCTGCATTGTAAATCTGGGCTTACAGTTGCTGGACCTGGGTCTCACAGCCATGCTAACACGTCCATTCTGCACTACACAGGCCTTCTGGCTCAGGCCTGCACCTTGTACGGTGTCCACATTGTAAAATGAAAGAGGTTGGACCTGAGTCTCAGAATGATTCAGGCCCTGACCCATCTCCCTAGCAAAGTTGTAGGACCTGGTCCTGAGTGCTTGCTGACCTGAGTGAGACTGCTTTGTGGAAGCAGGGCTTCGGCGTAAACCTGAGTCAGAGCCTAGGCTTAGTATGCAGTTTAAACATATCCTCTTTGCTCCCTGGCAGTTTCTCTGCCTGTGATCCTCCTAAACACAAGGCTAACAGAGAGCTTACGTGGTTAAGTGGGCCTTTGGGTGAGTTTTACTACTGCATACTAGTGAGATTCTTGTAGGACATTTCTATATCTATATGTACATATAACATATTCTTTACATGTTTTTTCGGTAAGCTAAAACTTTAATTGTTTTGTAGATTGTTGACCATTGCAATAACTTCATGGTTACCATTTCTCTATTCCAGCTCTTTAGAGGGTGTTTGAGGGCAGTTTGTAGAAGGAAAGTTCTGGGCTTGCAACTATTCTGAAGTGTTGAATATGTGGGGGGGATGGTTTCGGTGTGGTATGCAGGTGAAATACTAGCTGGCAAACTTGGTATATCAGTTTCTTGTAAGTACCTGTGGGTGGGTGCAGCTCCAGTATAGAATACAGGTATCCAAACTTGTGCTGTAGGAAGAGTCCAACCTTAAGCTTCACGATTTTACTTTTTCAGTGAGGCACAGTGTCAAGCCTTCAGCTCTCCTACAGTTTTACAGTGGTGGAGGGAAGTAGATTTGGACTCCAAATCAATACTCCTTCCCTGTACAAATTAATCAGCCCCAAATGCAGGTAACATACACACAAAAGTTTACCATAAATCAATGAACATTATTTCTAAGAAACAGCAATTATGCAGTTATGAGTAACTTGTCAACAGGTTCCATTTTGGTTTGACAATATTATTAACAGATAATATTTACCACTTAACAGTATCCATAAAAAAGAATGCTGAAACTGAGATAACAACAGTACATATCTCCCTCTGGGTCAGAGTTAAGGACATAGTCACATGTTACATTTCTTTAGGCTTAACAAGAATAGTTTATTTATTTGTTTGAGTGTAATATTAATGATATGCTTACATATTCTCTTTCTTGTTTTTGTTTTGTAAGTTATATGATAGGTAAATACCTATCATATAACTTAGTCTTGAATGTTTGGCCTTAGTCTTGAATGTTTTTTCTTTTTTCTTTTTCTTTTTCTTTTCCTTTTTTTTTTTTTTTAATATGGAATTTTTTTTTTAGTATTTTCTTACAAAATGCCTTGAAGTAAATGTGTGCGTGTGTATATATGTCTGTGTGTATGGTGGGTTTTTGTTTTGTTTTAACTGAGAATTTCTTTGCAAATATAAATATTTTTTAATTTTTATAAAAATGCATAAACAATTTTTAAAAATAATTGTCAAGGCTAAACTGATTATCATTCTGAGTACTTTTTGGAAAAGAATTTTCCTTCTCCAATTAAGATTTTTAAATTAATTAAAATTTTAATTGATCTAATGCAGTGATCCCCAACCGTCGTCACCAGACGACGAGCCACAGAGGTCGTCCGCCGAAATGCTGCCGAAATTCGGCAGCAATGCCTCTGGATGATGCTATTTGTCAGCGGCAAACAGCGTCATCCAGAGGCGTCGCCGCCGAAATGCTGCCGAATGTTGATGGCATTTCAGCGGATGCTCGTCCGACGGCCAGTACGCGGGCGCACTTAGACGCCCTGGCGGGCGCCATGGCACCCACAGGCACCGCTTTGGGGACCCCTGATCTAATGCTTTAGATTCAAAATAACTTTTGTGGTGAAATATTTATTGATCCAAGACAGCTACTTAATTTAGCAACAATTGCATAGTATGAAATCTAAGGATAAACTTAAGGATGTGGCTGAACATCAAGAGACACTAGTGATCACAATTTTTAGAATGGCTACTGAAAACATCTTAAGTTTCTCTCTTTTCATAGTAACTACAATGCAAGGGCTTGGTGCTACAAGGTGCTTAGGCCCAGATTGGAAATTAGGAGCCTAAATACCTTTGAGGATCTGGCCCTTAGTGTTTTCACTTCCCTTTGGTTTCAGTGGGATTTGAGGGTGCTCAGCACCTCACAGGATCAGTATAAATCAGTATAATTCTACTGCTGAATAGTTTCTTTTCTAACGTAACCAACACACGGTTCACATTAGTATTCTGTTAATAAAAAGCAGCAATATTTCCTGTACTGGAGAGCTGATAGTTTTCAGATATGCAAATCCAGACAGTTGGGTTGTACTGTTTCATCCAGCAGCACATCAAGAATCTCGTCTAGAATCTTAGGAACAGGTATTGCCCAATCTCTGTCTCTAGCAGATAAACAGTTCAGCTTTTCACCTCGAAAAGTTTTCTGACTCCAGTTATGAGGGAGATTTTCAAAGATATGAATGGTAGTTAAGCATCTATTTCCTATTGAAAGTCCATGGGAGTTGGACACCTAATTGCCATTTGTGGCTTCAAAAATCAAATTGCTTTTAGCAAGTGGAGGATGATAAGGGAGAAGTTGTTTGTATTTGTTGAGTTTGTAGTGGCTCCCACTTCCAAAGAAAATGGTGATTTTATTTTATTTTCCTGTCCAAAGATATAAGGGATAGCTGATGAGGCAAATTCTGCCCTCGGATGTGCACATGTGGTTCTCTTTGATTTCAGTGGGAGCCATATGGGTGTATCCACAGGTACAATATGACTTTTTTGAATATTGCTTTTTAAATAAAAAACTCAGAGATTGACTTTAGCTGCACTGATTGTGATGTTTCTGCTCTCTTTGATCATCACAATGCCTGTTGAAAGTGGCAGGTGAAAGATATTGAGATGAATGACAATCTTGATTGCCTGACAGAGAATGCTCAGTGTGTCAAATGCTGTTTGAAACTTGACAGCTCAAAGATTCAATGTGTTGCCAGTGCTGTGAGCAACTCATTCAAAAAGAAACATAAAGTGCACTGAAATATCTCTAAATGACTCAGTCCTCTACAAAGGTTCATACTTACCTCAGATTTCCACTTCAAAAGGATCCTTGTGCGGTTCATTTGAATGCAGTTAAAGATATAACAACAAGGTGCACGACATGTCCGCTTCAGAGTAGAATTTTGCTCTCTCCCAGTAGGAACACAAATATACTTACTACCATTAGTGCCAGTGTGAATACAAAAAAGTCCTCTAAGAACAATAACTTGTCCTTAGTGAAAGGTTGTAATCGGGATTCTCAAGCGACATCTTCTTACGGTGTGCTTCTGTGTTTGTAGCTTTTGACAGTCCAAGAGCATTTACTTACTTATTTTTCAGTGTATTTAAATTGATTTGTCAAAATCTCTACATGTTTTTCTTACAACCACACACATAAAAACATAACTAAATTTGATAGAATTTTGATTAAAAGACAATGCTCCAAGCCAAAGAAGAAAGACAGATCAATCCACCTTCTTGGGCAAGAGCCTGAAGGTGAAATTCACTCATGGGCAGAGGGCCCACATAAGGCCCTGTGCACCACTTAAACTCTTAACACGGGACTTCAGTGGAGCTTAAGTAATGAATAGGACCTTATGCACTGGGGTACATTTTATCCTAAATGACTAGATAGATCGTGTAATGTGCCAGTTCAATAAATGTCTGCTCTGTTGAACCAATCAAGGAAACAGATTCTTGAGTTGAGGGCCTTCATTGTGAATGCCTTGCCGCCAGACCACTCCGAAATCAAATCTAGGAATAAACAGCATAAACAACTAACTCTCAACTGCAAGAGTAGAGTACCAAGCAGGGGCGGCTCTATGAATTCCGCCACCCCAATCAGGGTGGCGCGCCGCGCCGCTCGCGCTGCCGGGCGCCGGTCTCGCGCCTCCGCGGGACCTCCCGCAGACGTGCCGCTGGTCCCGCGCCTACGGTGGAGCTTCCGCAGGCATGCCTGCGGGAGGTCCACACGAGCCGCGGGACCAGCGCACCCGCCGCAGTCATGCCTGCGGGAGGTCCACATGAGCCGCGGGACCAGCGCACCCGCCGCAGTCATGCCTGCGGGAGGTCCGGTCGTCCCGTGGCTCCGTTGGACCTCCCACTGGCATGACTGCGGAAGGTCTGCCGGACCCGCCTTCCGCCCTCCCGTTAAAATGCCGCCCCACGCGCGCGCTTGGCGCACTGGGGTCTGGAGCCAGCCCTGGTACCAAGAGAAGGTTTGTTGAAAAACAGTTCTTCGAGTAGATGCAGCTGTGTATTCCACTTAGGTGTGTGCATGCCCAGCACACAGGAGCCAGAGGAATTTGCCTAGCAGTACTCTTAGATGGACGGTGTTCATGCCTTCTGGCTGTAGCCCCTTCCCTGGTTACATGAGGCGGTGCCGACCCCAGAGCTCTGTCTGGTCTCAACCTCTCAACGAGTTTATTTTTTTTTCTCTCATACTTAATTAGTAGTACCCTTAGTGTTAGTTAGTGTTGTGGTAGTTGGTTGGTCTCGGTGGTGCCCTCATGGGGGTTTAAACATTGTTTTTCGTCTGGGAGAGTGATTCACCACTCACAGTGCTTGCTCTGTCTTGGTGAGGCCCAAGTCAAGGAGTATTGCATGATCTACAGATTGTTTAAGAAACAGACTCAAGTGGCTCAAGTCAAGATCTTCACCTGAAGCAGCATCTGTTTGAACAGGCCATGTGGCCTGCTTCAGTACTGAGGCACTCATCAGGTTGGAGATTGCCCTTGGGGTCAGAGAGCACTGTTGCTTCATGTTCCAAAGCAGACGCCTCTCCAAGAAATGGAGGAGCCATTCCCCTTTGACTGTGCTGAGGAAAAGGTTGCATAAAACCAATTGAGACTGCTCCAGGTCTCAGAGTGACTCTTCCACCTCCTCCAGGAAAAGCATGGGCCTGCATGGAGCTGTTGCTGGCATTCAGCATGTACAGGTACCTCTAGCCCTTCCCCAGGACCTAGTAGGGATGTCAGAAACCCTGGTTCTGGCCTCCAGGTGTCTGTTGAGTCCAGTGCCAGTGAGGGAGATGATGGTACTGACTGTTTCCACTTTGGTGCCATACCAGGCAGCTACAGACCTCCTCCTCCTCTCGGTTCTGGTCTCTCCTTTGGCCCAGGACTTTGCCTGGGCTGCATCAACTATAGCCCTTTTGACTGACTGAGCCACTGATCCCTTGGGTCTGTTGACACTGCACCCCATTGTTCTCTTCCACAGGTTGTGGAAGTGGGGTTGGTACTGGGATCGGTATAGCGGACTTTGGTACCAGGAACCTCCTTGGCACCCCTGCAGTCGGCACCACAAATGCTTCTGTGGCAGCTTTCACCGCCCTTGACATTGGTACCATCAGATACTCTGGTACTGCTGTCTACAGGATCCCAGGGCTTTTCTGCATCTGAATCAGGGTCATCCTCCTGCTCTCCATCGCCTGACCAGTGTCAAGGGCCATTGATGGACCATTATGGGAACCAGGATTGGTACACATCTCATGATTGCGACAGAGATCCCTGGCCTGGTGCCTCCTGGCTGCCAATGCCTAGTCTGTATCATGGAGGTCTCACTCAAAAGCAAGATCGCCAGCCAAGTCTGTTGTAGTGACCGTCCATCTGCTGCAGGCCCAGGCACCGGTGGTCCTTCTCCTTGTGGAGCCTCCAGAGCCATCCTATCTGGGTCTATCAGCCGTGGAACAGGAGCTGATTTTGAATCAGTTAAGGTCCTCATCTTCATCTCTGAAGAATTCTGTGCTGACTGGCTTATCCTTTTAAGGAATATCAAGACTTTTTGTGGCATGTAGATGCTTCCCTTGGTACCAAAGCAGAGTTCTTGCAAGAGAACACCCACAAATTGATGGATATTTTGCAGTCATCTACTGCCTCTGGGAGAGTCACCCTCCCTATAAACTGTGCGTGCCTTGAACTGGCTAAGGCCCTCTGGAGCATGGCAGCTTTGGTACTGCCTGTGGCTAAGAACTTGGAAAAGTTCTCTTTCGTTCCCATGCAGGGATTTGAGGGGTTTTACTTCCATCCATCCCCAAATTCCCTAGTCATAACTGCAGTGAGCAACTGAGCTAGGGAAGGTTTAAGTCCACCCATAAGGATAGGGACTTCAAATGATTGGACCCCATGGGCAGGAAGGTTTATACCTCCTCTTCCTTACAAATGTGAATTGCTAACCAGCCAGCCTTGCTGTCCATGTATAACTTTAACTGCACAGCTGTGTCAAGGTTTGCAGACCAGCTGACCAACGCCTCGTGGGAGGAATTTTGAGTGTTTGTCACTGAGGGCTGCTCGGTGGCTACAAAGTCCTTGAAGTCCACACTCAATGTCACGGACACCTCAGCAAGGGTGATGGCCTCTGTGGTCACCACTAAGAGGGATTCCTGGCTGCAGAATACAGGTATTGCCTTTGATGTCCAGCAAGCCATTGAGGATTTGCCCTTCAACGGCCATACACTGTTCTCAGACAAAACTGACAAGATGCTTAACCCCTTCAAGGACCCAAGGGCTACTCTGCTTTCCTTGGAGGTGTACATGCTGCCAGTGGAGAGGTGCCACTGTGGTGTCCAACAGCAGCAGCAGTGCCCATCACAGCACGTTTGGCTAGCCTTTCCCTCCTTTGACGCAACGAGACTACCCCAGAAAGAGGGATAGGTCCCACAGGAGAAAGCAGTCAGGCTTGGGGTTTGGCCAGCCTACGTTCCCTCCCCCAACGCCTTTCAAGTGCCCGTTTGACTCCTTGGTCCAGAGCACTGTTCCAGTTGTTGCACCTCACTCGTCATCCCCCACTTTGGGGCTCGATCACTACCGACAGCTGGGTCCTTAGCACCATCAGATCAGGTTATGCCATCCAGTTCCTCTCCAGGCCTCCTCCTTACCCTTCCTCCCCATCCCTCTTCAGGGACCCCTCTCACGAGACACTGCTTCATGAACAGGTCCGCTCTCTGCTGGCTTTGGGAATACAGGTCTGTTGCATCTTAGGCACATTTTAATATGTGCGATTTCAGCTTTACGCAGTCGGCAAAAACAAGAAAAAAACAAAAAAAGAGAGAAAAATAACAATTTAAATACTGTTTCTGTAGTGTGGGCGATTCTGCCCGCCATTACACTCAATGTAATTTTGACTGTACGCGATTTTCGCTTTACGCGCTGACTGTGGAACGTAACCCCAGCGTAAGATGACAGACCTGTAGTGGAGAAGGTTCCGCAGGAACATCAGGGTCACAGTTTCTACTCCCGATACTTCCTGGTACCCAGATCCAAGGGAGGGATAAGACCCATCCTCAGTCTTTGCGACCTCAACAAATATATTGGGTACATGAGGTTCCGAATGGTCACTCTATAGACTGTCCTCCCCATGTTGTCTCAGAATAATTGGTTTGCTGCTGTGGACCAACAGGAAGCCTACTTTGATGTGGTGATTTTACTGAGCCACAGAAAGTTACTGTCATGGCTGAATGCCAATGTCAGTACACAGTGCTTCCATTCAGCCTCTCTTCTTCCCCCAGGGTTTTTACCAAATGCATGTTTAAGAAATTTACTAAAGTTGAAAGTACTACAGTGTGGTAAATGTAGATTTTTTTAAGCACACCTATACTGTTGGTGTATGCTGACACATTAAGGGGAAATTGATAAAGATACCAGACCTTTGTACATAGCTAGGCAGTTGTTAGCCAATGAGACTAATTCAGTTTCCATAGCATATCCAGGTTTAAAATCAGACTGAAGGGGATAAAGGAAATCTGAAGACTCTCACTACAACCTTCCCAGTAACCTTGACAATTGATGAAACTCTTGCTGTCAAGAGATAGACCCATAATCAAGAAACTAACGGTCTCTCTCATTTAAAGGATGCAAGAACTATATACTTTTAGAGATTGTGATGCAGGGATGGAACCAAATGAACATTGAAGTGTAAGACATTAAAACCCATTTACGCAGTAAGGCATCTACAAGTTTCAGAATTGCATAAGCTTTAGTTGAGTCTTGTTTAGTTCTGCTTCTCTTGTATTTACTTTGATTTCCCCCCTTTATTTTCTGTATTTAAATAAGCCTTCTTTTGTTTATGCAAATTGGAATTGTGGACTACTAGTGGGTGACAGATGCTGCTGTGTGCTCTCAGAGGAAGGAAATCCATTTCTGCCTTCAGAGGAGGCAGATGGGAGTTTGAGGTACCAGACTGAGTGCTCTAGCAAAGGCATTGGCACTAATCGGCAGTGGTGGAAGAGGGGCATGCCAGAAAGTTTTGGAGAAGCCACTAGATACGAGTATAGAAAGAGCCTAAAGACCAGGGGTAGTGTTGCATGCCAGGGATGTTGACACAATTATAGACCAATATGATCCACTTTAAATGTCTGTAGGCTGGAATGAATCCAAAGCTGTTGTGTATTCTATTTTTTTTTATGTTCAGCAGTACATTCAATTAACAGTATCTTTGCATACACCCGTGAAAACAGGGTTTGGTTTGTTGCCAGTGGAGAGTAAGGATAAAATTTGAAGTTAAAAATGCTCTAGTGCAGTGGTGCACAAACTTTTCCAATCATGCCCCCATTTATCATTCATGGAATTTGTCCCCCCCCCCCCCGCTTACTTTTTTGCTGCTTCAGGTGGTGGCGCTGCTTTCAGAGCTGGGCAGCTGGAGAGTGGTAGCTGCTGGCTGGGGTGATCATGTTGTTTGTGGGGCGGGAGGACTATTTTTTTTAATCCTGCTCCCGTCCCGCCCTGCAATACCCATTCTGTTTTTATCCTGCCTCTGCTATTATGGCAGCGGGTCCTGTGGGACCCAGTTTTTTTGCACCCCTCCCGAGTACCTCTTGTGCGTCCCCCAGTTCGTGCACCACTGCGCTAGTGCATAGTCTTGAGAAGCATCATGCTATGTTGTCACCATTTTTTTGTTTATATCTCAAGTCCCTCAAAGCTTTATTTGTATTAATAAACTTGCAGAGCTTTGCTAAGACAACTTGCAGCATTATGAGCCAGATTCTCCACTCGTATAAAATTACACAATTTTGTTGACCTCAGTGGAACTATGCTGATTTACACCATCTTAAAATCTGGCCCTATGATTTTAACCTTAATGCTAAGCTGTCAGTAAGACAAAGAAATATCTCATGAGAATATACAAAGTTACAGCTTTCTGAAATGTTATTGAACATACAAATAGAGTGTATACTAGCTTTAGATTCACTGCAGTGTAACAGACATCTTCAGTGAATCATAACATACATGCTGTATGTAGAACTCTCGAGATACAGGAGGTCTGTGAATGGACATAGGATGATTGCCATTTGGGAGCTATAAGAAAAATTCTCTCTGGGAGTCTGCTGAGAATCTCTTCACTGGTCTCTATGACCTTATGAAATAAGCAGCACATATATGCTTTTAGTATCTTGATCAATCATAATCAGCATACGCTGGCATGTTTTTTGGAAGATTTGGATTGACAGCCAGTATAAATACTATTTGCCAAGCCACACTGGGTACTTCTACACAGAGGTAAAAAACCTGTCGCTAGCCCAGGTCAGCTGACTCTGGCTTGCAAGGCTCGGGCTGCAGGGCAAAAAATTGCTGTGTAGATGCCCAAGCCTGAGCAGGGTGAGTGTCCCAGAGCTCAGGCTACAGCCTGAGCCCCAACATCTACACAGCTATTTTTTTTCAGCCCCCGAGTCTGAGCCCCACCAGCCTGAGTAATCTGACCCGAGCCAGTTGCAGGCTTTTTATCCCTGTGAAGATGAACCCATTATGACATCGTTCTTTTATAATGTGAAAAATTTGTAATGGCTGTATTGTGCATGTTCTTAAATTTGCATGAATCAATTAAGCATTTTCTTAGAGTAAGCAAAGAGCTTTTGACTTTGACTACCCACACAAACCCCTCTTCTTAGTGCATACCTCCTAGGAGGGACAGGGCTGGGTCTTTGCCTTCCTCCTCATAGAATCATAGAATATCAGGGTTGGAAGGGACCTCAGGAGGTCATCTAGTCCAACCCCCTGCTCAAAGTAGGACCAATCCCCAACTAAATCATCCCAGCCAGGGCTTGTCAAGCCTGACCTTAAAAACCTCTAAGGAAGGAGATTCCACCACCTCCCTAGGTAACCCATTCCAGTGCTTTACCACCCTCCTAGTGAACAAGTTTTTCCTAATATCCAATCTAAACATCCCCCATTGCAACTTGAGACCATTACTCCTTGTTCTGTCATCTGCCACCACTGAGAATGCCTGTGGTGACAGCTCCCTTTCTCTGCCTTCTTTCCTTCTTTACTCCATGGCTGACTCTCTTGATCCATACTCCCTCCCGACACCCAGCTCACTGGATCCCTGATTTCCCCAGCTCGACCAGCCTTCTACCTGCCCTCATCTCTTCCTTGCTGCCAATCCCCTTTGCTGTCTCTCTCTCTACCTTATCGTTGGGGTCTGCTGCTGGGCTCAGCACTTCACTGGCAGATGCCAGGCTCCAAAGCCCCAGTCTGGAGAAACCCCTTCATTCCCAGAGGGAAGTGAGAGGTGCACTGGCCAGCTGGTTGGTGGAGATCAGCTCAAGCCTGTCACATCCCATTCCAACCAACCTTCCTCCAGCAATGGGCTGGGGAGAGAGATGGGAAAGTGGGGTGGGGATCAGGGGAGCTGGCGGTGAAAGAGGGGTCAGGGATTGAGGGAGTCGGGGATTGGGGGGTCGGGGATCCAGTGAGCTGGGGGTAGAGGAGGATGAGTATCTGTGTTGAGGACTGGGGGACCTACAACACAGAAAAAAGGTAGAGAACGAGAGCTGTTACCCCTGGGGACTTGGGGCATGATGGTTACAAAGACCCAGACCTGCCCCTTTTAGGAGCTCTGAACTGGGGCCAGAGGTCTGTGGTGTGGGGGTCAGAGTGGAAGTGGGGACAAATGGGGACAAGGGCAGGCTCCCACAAGCCCCCCAGCGGAGATTAACAGTTAATTGGCTTTGTTCTAATCCCAATGCAAAGAGGACTACATCAGAGTGAACTAACAAATGAATATTGCATGGCAGGAGGGTCCACAAGGTTGCTGTGACCATAGCATGGAATTACCAATCTTCTATCATGACTGTGCCATGAATTATACATAATCTTACTGTGACAAAATCATATTCTCTGCTGACAGCTTAGTCTATGAGAAGGGTGCATCTGAAACAGGCAAAGCCCATTAGGTGAAATTAACTCCAGTGCAGGGGGCTCTTATAAGGCTCTGTTGGTATATCTATACAGGGATAAAAGCCCTGCAGCCTGGCCATGTCTGGTCCGGGTCACCTGACTCAGACTTGCAGAGCTCAGGCTGCAGGACTAAAAATTGCTGTATAGGCATTTGAGATCAGGCTGGAACCTGAGCTCTGAGACCCTGCACCCGCGCAGGATTTCAGATCTCGGGCTCCAGCTCAAGCCTGAATGTCTGCACCGTGATTTTTCAGCCCTGGAGCCCAAGCCCTGCAATCCTGAGTCAACTGACCTGGGCAAGCCACAGGTTTTTTATCCCTGCGTAGACCTACGCTATGAACCATTTAGGTTCTTTGACATAGGGTTCAGTAGAGCATAGGACATTATGCAGGCCTCACGGTAGAGTATTTGAGAGATTTCTTGGAGATATCAAGAATGTTTTTTAAAAGTGCTTTAATATTTTTCCTATGAAAGATGTTTCCATGCTCATTGTTGAAGTTAGAACCTCTGTTTTAAAATTCAAAATGAGAACTTTTAAAAATGCAAACAATTTCTCCTAAGTGAGTTATGAACTTTTTCCTGTAAAATCCACATCACCTTCAAAAAGTGTTCTACTGATTGATGGAACTGCTGACATCAGAAGATCAGCAGCAGACTTCTAAATCTTAGCAGATCCTTAAATTCTTTAATCTGAGCTGTACTGTTAGTATTAGATTAAATTCAACTGTAAATGAATAGGAAAGTAAGAAAATCCTGATTGCGAGCCTTTAGGCACAACCAGAATATATGCTTTAAAAAAAAGGAGGAGAAATCATTTTCAAGTTCATACTTTATTTTTCTGCTCTTTCATTGCTTTATTTTTATGAGTGAGGGAAGTTAAATTTTAAATGAAACATTGATATAATGTGATTGGGCTGGATGCGGGAGTCACTGCACGAAGTTCTGTTGGCTGAGTTATACAGGAGGTCAGGCTAGATGATCATAATTGTCCCTTCTGGTTGTAGTAATCTATATGATGAAGTAAACTGGTTCCAACCAACGTGAGTGTTGTGAGGGTACCTGCACAGCTGTGAATTATCAGCATTTCCATAGTTGAAATGTCTTTTCCTTGTAAAGTGGTTCAGGTAGTGGCACTCTCTTCCTGATGCATAATGAATGTACGAATAATGCTGTTTTCTTTGTTAATGCAAACCTGTAGTTTTAACCAACAGCCCTCTGTTTAGAGATATATGGAACATATGCCTCCTCCTCCCATTGAAGTCAATGGGAGTTTTGCCTTTGACTTCAGTAGGAGCAGCAGCTGGCCTATGATCACTATTCTGTGGAGATTAGAAAATACAGTACAAGGTAATCCCCATATATTTCTTGTTGAGT
This sequence comes from Mauremys reevesii, assembly GCF_016161935.1. Classification (NCBI taxonomy): domain Eukaryota; kingdom Metazoa; phylum Chordata; order Testudines; family Geoemydidae; genus Mauremys; species Mauremys reevesii. The sequence goes on from NC_052623.1 coordinate 123,177,088, forward strand.
TGTTGGCTTTTTTCATAGTATAACTTTAAGATACAAATAGCTCTTTGTATTATGTTTAAATTGAATTGGCTTCATATAATAACATAAGCCCATAACATAATGAATTAATGGTGCAGTATGAATCTCAAAGCTATTTCAGAGAGTAGTTTTTCCATAATTCAAAATTAATTTGGTAAAATGTATTGTGTCCTCATTTGTTTCTCACTCTTCATTTTTGCTTTGGTTGGTAATCCTGGCATAGGAGAGATTTATGATTTGTAAGATAGCTATCAAAATTATTACGATTTTTAAAGGACTGCCCAGAAATAGACAAGAGCTTTTTCTTGAAACAAGTTGTTTTGTCCCCACTCATTGGGGGCACTTCAACTCAAGACATTGAGACTCTAATGCGATACATTATTGTGTCTTATAGAGCATGTCTATGCTGTATGAACTCCCAAAATCCTGATCCACTATGCATAAGGCTGAGCTTAAAAACTGAGCTGGACTTGATGGGGGCAGTTTCTTCTTGTTTTGAAGTATCAGTGTAGGTTGCTACCCATGGTATGATTAACATTGTGCAATCACTTATCCTGAGTCAACCTGCTTTAGGGGCCTAATGAGAGCACCATCTTCAGTAATTGCTAATCTGCAACTGAAAAGCTTTACCGGTGAGTGGCAGAAATGCAAATGTAATTAGAATTCCATTTATGCAATGCAAAGAAGTATAAAGCCTCTAGTCTTTAAACTGTTCAAAAGGCTGCTGTTTTTTTCCTAATTGTGACTTCAATCCACTAAATGGATGTAAATAATTTTAACTGCCAGTTGAAATATATGATGGTAACTATCAACTGTTCTTAAATAGCTTGTGTAGTACAGAATGAAAATTGCCATAGTAGGAAGTACTGTGAATGATGGACAAGCAAAACATTCTTTAAAGTCTGTTCAGCAAATAGACAAATAGTCTGATGCTTTCTTGCTAAAATTTAAATTAAAAACCTTTATTTTTAAGCATGGCTAAGTACCTTGACAGCTACTTAATAGTAGTAGTAATCCTTTTTGGATGTCCTTGGTACAGCAGCTTTCTGTGTAAGCCTGCAACTGAATTAATGGTGTGGGTTATTCTCAGTCTATGCTTTGACCTTCTGTTGGTTTTGCATTCATGCTGCTGCTGTGTTGGTATCTATGAAAGTGTGCCTTATTTAGAGGGGATGGATTAGACATCTGCATAGAACTATGGGAATATTGAAAACCTCTAGCTATGTCAGCTGTAGATCATTTGGGGAAATGAGCAGACACATTTTATTACTTTAGTTTACAAGGCAAAAATGAATAAACTGTACGAAAGTAGAAGATTACAGAGTATGAGTTCTGTTGCAAGTTAGGTGAAATGCAGGACTGGTGGCCATTTTGGGGGCCAAATGCATTGAAAAGAAAGTTGATCTATTTCAATTTATCTTGGTTACATGGTGTAATGATTTTGGGGAATCTGTCTACGTACAATTTATTAAGTCTGTTTGAGATGATGAACCCCCTATATGTGTCACGGGTGGGTCTTGGGCAGTCGGACATAGTGGTTGGAGCAGGAGTCAGGGCTGGGAGTCAAGTCAGGGTCAGAGCCAAAATCAGGAGTCGGGAGTTGAGCTGGCAGTGAGAGCTGAAATCAGGGGTCAGAGCTAAAGTCAGAGTCGAAGGCCAAGGGTTGGAGCCAGAGTTGGAGACCGGGGGCAGGGATCATGAACGAGGCAGGAACCAGCAGAACGTGAGATCAGGTAGCGGAGGCAGGGTCTGTAGCAGCAGCAAGTCAGGATCCACTTTGTTGTACAGACAACTTCTTGTGTCTTTCTGGCTTAATTAGTGTACCCAGCCCAATCAGGGACTCCGGAGCGCCACTAATCAGGTCCCTGTGGGCGGTATCCTTAGTGGAGCGTAAGGCCTTAGGGTTCCCAATTCTCCAATTACTAGTAGAGCTGTTGGATGGTGTTTGTGGATGCTGCAGTGGCCTTTGAGCCCCCAGGCCTGATTTAGGACCCGCAAATCCTTCCAGTATGCTTAAACCATTATGTTTATTTGTACTGTGCTCTTGCCTTCCACTATTTGTCCTAAGGAGACAGGGAACAGCACCTAGACCAGGGTGGGCAAACTACGGGCCGTGGGCCAGATCAAGCTGGCCCACCCAGCTTGGCCCTGCTCTGGCGCTCTGGCCAGAGCACAGGGTGGGAGCCCCACCACGCAGCTCGGCCCTGCTCCAACTGGGGCTCTGGGTTGGGGGCTGTACCACATGGCTCCCGGAAGCTGGCATGGCCCCACTCTGGCTCCTACGCACTCCAATGGGAGCTGCATGGGCGGTGCCTGCAGATGGGGCAGCGTCAAGAGCTGCCTGGGCACGCCTCAGTGTAGGACCTGAAGAAGGGACATGCCGCTGCTTCCAGGAGCCGCTTGAGGTAAGTGCCACTTGGAGCCTGCACCCCTGAGCCTCTCCCCATGCCTCAACCCCCTGCCCCAGCCCTGATCCCCCTCCCTCTCTCCAAACCCCTCAATTCTAGCCCAGAGCACCCTCCTGCACCTCAAACCTCTCATTTCCAGCCCCACCCCAGAGCCCGCACCCCCAGCTGGAACCTGCACCCCTTCCCACACCCCTGCCCCAGCCCTGATCCCCCTCCTGCCCTCCAAACCCCTCGGTCCCAGCCCAGAGCAACCTCCTACACCCCAAACTCCTCATCCCCAGCCCCACCCCAGAGCCCACAACCCCTCCCACACCCCAACCCCAATTTTGTGAGCATTCATGGGCCTCCATACAATCTCTATTCCCCAATGTGGCCTTCGGGCCAAAAAGTTTGCCCACCCCTGACCTAGAGGATAATAAGGTGATAAGTAACATGGATTTGTCAAGAATAAATATCAACCAAATATTGCTCTGTGACAGGTAACAATTCTTGGTGATGGGGGTAAGCAGTAGATGTGATATATCTTGGCTTTTGATACTATCTCACATGATCTTCTCAGAAACAAACTCGGGAAATATAGCCTAGATGAATCCACTATAAGGGGGGTGTATAACTGGTTGGAAAACCGTTCTCAAAGTAATTATCAGTGATTCACAGTCAAGCTGAAAGGGCATATCGAGTGGGGTCCTGCAGGCAGGGCTGTCCTTAGGCATAGGAGGCTGCGTAGGACACCTGAACATTTGGGGCACCCCTCGGTCTTAGTCTCCACCCTCCTGCCTCTTCCTATCCCTGTTCTGACCCTTCCTGCAGGCTCCCACCACAGCTGGTTCCTGCAGCCTGGTGAGTCTCCCTCCAGAGGGGATCTAGTACTTAAGTGAAAAAGCCTTTCAGCCTGCCAGACCTATTAGCACAACATTGAAACTGTTAAAGAGCCATTCAAATGGTCATGAAGCCATTTAACTGGCACTGAAAATTAAGATTATTGCTCCACCTGAACATAAATACTCTGTCTGGATTTGTGGCTCCATCTTGGCTTCTCTCTCTACCTTCCAGCAGATGTGGATCAGCAAACAGGAATATGACGAGTCTGGCCCATCCATTGTCCACCGTAAATGCTTCTAAATGGACTGCTAGCAGATGCACAGCATTTGCTGCATGAATTTTCACTAGTATACGTTTGCCTGGGCAAATGTATACACTTCATGCTAGCCTCATAAAACTGGAATTAAGTCTTCTTTCAAAATAAACTTGTCCTTGGAAAGTCTGTATCTGAGACAAAGATCAGTGTTGGATTGAGCTGTCACTGATTTGACCCTGTATTCAAGTTAACTGTTCCCTCGGTGTACATTTTAGCATAATACCGTGTACATATTTGATCTAAACCTTGGTACAGGTGCCATCACTCCTGTGACATAAATGCTAGGTTAACTTGTATTTGTGGAAGAGAATTGGTCTGTGACACTATAGTTCTGGTAGCTGGCTAGTATTGACTAGTGACACCTCGTTTAAACTCTGCAGGGCTTGAGACTGATTTGTACAGGGTATCACAGTGGCAAAGAAGGTGTTCTGGTCAGAAAAGGAGCCCAGTATGGTCCAGCAAATTATTTCACTCGTCAATTTTTGAGGACTTCATTTATCGATAATGAAACACTGAAATCTCTAACAGTGGATCAGAAACATTCATTAAGCTTCATCCTTTCTATCAAGATGTAGCAGATTCTTTAGCTGCTCAACCTCTGCTTTTAGAATCTAATCCACACAAACCAGTGTGGTTTTCTGTCCCCTTCCAAAGTCTAGACAGTGCATCAAAGTTTGAGTGTGCTACTGCCTCAAAGCTGATGGATCTGGTTCTTTAGCGTTGGCAATAGAGAGGCTCATGCTGTGATCCTGAGGTCCCCCTGGATGACCCTGCCCCAGGGCAATGTTTAAACTAGATAATCTAACAATCCCTTCTGGCCTTAAAATCTATGCAGCATTAAAAAGATGTTTTAATCTCCTGTATAGGGTGGGCCATAGAATTTCTCTCTGTTACCCTTGCCTTGAGCCCAACAAAATGTGTTTTGGCTAAAGCATATCTTCCAGAAAGGCATCCAGTCTTGATATGAAGACATCAAGAGATGGAGAATCCATCACTTGTCAATGGTTAATCACCTTTGCTGTGAAAAATTTGTGCATTATTTCTGATTTGAATTTGTCTGGCTTTAACATCCAACCTTTAGACAGCACATTGCTCCCCAATCCATTCATCGAGATGCCACAACCCTTTGGGAATTCTAGAGGATCGTGGAAAATGAATGTCTTCCCATCCACCAGGACCTTAACATCTCTCTCCACCTCCTGAAGTAGCATAAGCCATTTTGGACCCAGGCATTTAACCTTCAACAGTGTGACTTCCACCTTGACGAAGCTTGGAAAGCTGAATGGAGTTGACAAGAAGTCATAAGTAAACACCTGGTGAGAGACCAGATGCAGAAGATCCCTGTCTTCAATCTCCCACAAAGTTCATGGGCAGCCTTAGACCATATCTGCACAAGCCATGGCAGATGCGGATACTTGCTGCGCAAATGGAAAATTAAAGACTGTCCAGTGTGCCGACTGTGGTCACCCAGTACAGAACATGGAATATACAACAACTCAATGCCCAACTGAAAAATACAAAGGAGGCATCACAGCAATACACTCTGCTGCTCCAGATGCAATTATCTGGTTTAAACATCTAAACGTAAAATAGCTGTTGCTCTACATTTACATCAGCCATCAGAAGAATCCATCCTTTTGATTCTTGTTATGATTTTCTCTGATAGATTAAAGAGGCCTTTAGTATTGGGTACTTTCTCCATGTGAAGGGACTTGTACACTGTAATTAAGACATCTCTCAATGAGGCACCTAAGGCCTTATGGGTCCCAGTAGAGGTGGAACACACCCATCTTTCAATGTCCAACTAGCCTGAAATATTTCACAGATATTATAATGAGAGAGATTTCATAATTTTGTTGATGAAAATTGATGGAAAAGATCATCAGCCGACAAGTAGGTGCTTAAATTTGCCAGAGCCTAAGATGAACATACAGTACGAGGCCAATATTAATAGACTTTTTGACCATTTACTGCACATGGTTATTCTCAGATTGTGATAATGCAAGGACAGGGGTGTTCACATAAATAATATTAAACCCCTTTGACGGCGTTAACATTTTCTTTCCCCTCATTTTAGTTCTTTCCTTTTTCTGAAAGTCAGGTGTGATTAACTTGCTTGCCTTCTGAGAGTGATGGTCGCACCACCCTTCATACTAAATTTTTCCGTACATTGATGGACCTTCAATGGCTTCAGAGAAATACAGCCGCAATGTTTGCTAGTGGACCTATTTGTTCAGAATATGGATTTTAATGTGACATGTTCTCCTTTGCGTCTGATTCATGCAGCTGTTTTTTAATGTAAATAACAGAGCTTTTTACAGACGCACATTAATAGTTCTATTTCATTTAGACAACTAACCATGAACATTGTCTCCTTCAACAAAATGCAAACTGTTGCCCTTTTGTCTTCTTCATTCCAGATATAATACTCCATTGCTTACCTAAGCCAAGTTTCCATTGACCTAAGTAAGGGGTGCAGGATCTAGCCTTGCTAGTGAAGAGACTTATCCCGTCACATACAGACTCATGCCACTGTAAGCATGTGCATACATGTTTGCAGAAGCAGGGCCTCAGCTGTTTCTTTCATCCTTTTGCAGATCACTCCCAAATGTAATCTGTCACCCTCTATTCATTCAACAAAATAAAAAATACCATCTCCCCTGTTTATTTGGGGTGAGATTTTAAAAAGCACTCAATATTGGGCTAACTGTTCTTCTGAAAGTCAGTGTGAGTTTTTCTGTTGACTTGGGAACAGTTAAGTTAATGCTGAACTCATTACATAATTCCAAGGAAGAAGTAGGAAGATTACCTTATCATCAAAAAAATTGTAAATGGTTCATATGTACAGTGTGATTGATTTATCGCATAGGTTTATTTGGGTTGGAAGGAACCTCTAGTGTGTCCGTTAGTTCATTCCAATCAAGTGGCTAGAATGATTTAATTATCCCTAGTTGAGAGGTGTTTTGTCCAGTCTTGAATATTTCCAATAATGGCAGTTTTCAGTCTCATTTGGCAGCTTCTTCCATTGCTTAAATGTTCTTATTAATTCTTTTGCCTGTTACTGCTTGTTCTAGCCTCACTGGCTAATGAGGATCGATCCCTGTCCTCTTTATAACATCCCTTTTAAATTTCAAATGTTTTATGTGTATATTGGCATCTACTCTGTTTATTCTTATGTATATTTTATGGAGTAGCAGAGAAAACAAGCCCCACAAACAATGTGAGAAAAAACTCAATAATGTTGGGATTCCCTCCGAGACCTTTTCAACTCAGCTTATCCAGAACACCGTGTCCAGCTCTGGGAGAACATTTCATCAGGTTCTCTGGATCCAAAACACTCAGTTCAACTCCAGATTTCATCATTCAGGTTCCTTTATTTGGCATACAGCAATCTACACTGAGCTGATGAGACTCAAGCATAAGGGGTGGGGTCTGGGGCATATCACACATCCAAAGTTGCACAGAAAACCTCTTCCTTTATATACATTAATACATTACATTGCGTTTACTATATACTATATCACATGCTTTTGGACTGGCTTGGTTATTTGCAGGAGCCAATCCCTGCACAGCATGCTCTGTCCTGGTGCTGTTCATGTAGGAACCTGATCTTTTCATTCCAGGTTTATCTTGTCTATTGTCCCTAGCAGCAAGGTGTTCCTGCTTATTTTAGTTAGCACAGACATCCTTATTCCAGCATACTTCTTGTTAAGCTCTTATTTACAACTTAACCTTCCATTCACCTTCCCAATAGTGCCCCCTAAGAAATGAGGCAAGTTACTTATGTAAAGCAAGACTTACAAATAACAACTAAAAGGTTATTATATGCTTGATCTTTGTTCAAAATTTCCATTGACATTGATGGGAATCCTCCTTTGGACAGGTGGGGATTGCAGTATGTAGTCCTAAATTTATACTCCAAAATTAAAAATGAAATGTGGCTGTTTACACAGAATGGATTTGACAGCCGGGTTTAAAATCATGAAAGTATGACATACTTGTCTCAGTTGGCCTCTGCTCTCTGGACTGAGGCGCATTAGCAGAACTGTATGTGGAGTCTTCTGTATCTATCTTAACATGACCCTTATCAAAGAAAAGTGAAACAGGGAATCTCTTTGAAACTGAAATTTCAAAATGGAAAAGACATTGTGCGCCAAATCCTGCTTGACCTTACATGAGCAGATGCGTTGACTCCAATGGAAGTGGGACTGGTCGTATTGACTTTAGTGGACATTCTCATGAACAGGATTCGGCTCTTTGGTAGTAAAGTTACCACACAACTTTATCACAGAAACTGGAATTCTAACAATATTTGTGTTAATTGCACTGTATGTTGTAAATGCAAATGGTATTCAGCAGAGACTGGCTTGAACTGAAAATGTGCTTCTGAATCCCCTGGATTCTGCAGTGTTCAAAATCCTCATTTGTGCAGTTAGTCCGTCTTTAATGTTAAGATTAATGTAGAATGATGAAAGCTGCACAAATTGTTAGTCATGCATCACAAATTACTGTAGTTAAAAATAAATATTCAACAGCAGCTGTCTATTTGTCACCGAAGGAAAAATATGCAAAGTGTCTAAATACCTATTTATGTCAGTGGAGTGATAACCCCTCTCCCCTGTCTTCGAAACTAGCCTTTGTTATCTTACTTTGCAAGCAGACAATTAAGTTCTTTTGTTATAGACTATATCTGAAAAATAAAAATGTTTATAAAGCTCATTTTGTATTGTGTTTTCTGAGTGCTCTCTAGTAAGAGGGTAAAATTAGAAAGCAGGCTTTTAATGAAAAGCGTGCCTGTTTGGTTTTTTTTCAGCATTACTTTATGAAAGAATAGAGAGGGGAAGTGTTAATGACAATTACAGGAAAACCCTCAGTGAGCAATTCAACAAAAAATGATGCCTGTCTTCTGCACCACCACTGTTTTCCAGGGCATTGTTGGCATTAATGACAAATGTACTGTTATAAGGGAAGGGGCGGAAACTAATCAGGTCCTGATAGGAAGGAGGAAGCTAATGGTCTCCCTTCTCAGCAGTATTTTGTAGGAATGTGTGGATTATATTTCTGTGCATAAATACAGTGTATAAAAAGAGTGTAAATCTGTGGGAACCTAAATAGAAGCTTGCTGATTTCAAACAGTATATTTTTGTGATGTTGGAAAAGGGAACGTGCATATTGTTATTTGCCAGGTGTGCTGATGAATTAGTGCTTTAAGAATTATTGGGCAAGAGAGATTGTTTGATTTATTTTTTATAATCTGACACTTCCCTATGATTTGTGTTCAGATGCATTAGCTTTAGAAGTATGGAGAGAAGTATACATTGCAATTCAGGAGTTCCATAGTGTAGTAAATGTAGATGAATTTTTATTGCCAATTATTAACATTTACCTGTAAAGTAATTGATTTGGATTACATGATTTCCAATATTCGAGTTGATGAGTTTGCCTTGATGGCCTATTTTGCTTAGCAATAACACAGCAAGGCCTACTGAAGAAAAAATATACTAGCTGAAACAGTCAGGCGCTTGCCTGGTTGCTGACTGTATGACCTTGCTAGATAAGAGCGTGCTTGCAGAGTCTGGGAAAAATGCTTGCAGACACTTTGTGAAGCAACTTGTACCTTTTTGAAGCTTATCAAGAAATAACAGTTGCTCTTTGTTTTTCTCTTGTATGCTGGGAAAGTAAAACTGGGAAGGTACAGTGATGACGTGACGTAAGTGATGACGCGACGGAGCAGCTAATAAAAGCAATTTGAATTTGCAGAAGTGGGGCTGGTTCTGTGTGGAGAACGGGCTGGTTCTTTGTTGTGTGTGTGCATACATCAATAAAGAACTTGGTATTTGGACTTTGCTGGATTGCCTGTCTCTCTTGCAGTCAGACAACGAACCTGAAAAGTCTGGGATAGAGATAACCCTGACACGAGTGAACTGTTTTTTTCTGTTGTCTTTAAATATTGTTTTCATAACTTCTTCAGGAGACAAAAAACTGAATGTTTAATTTGAATGCTAGTAGATAGGAGAACACTAGTGATCCCTCATGGCAGCAGTGAGGATATGCAGGAGCAAACAGAGCGTTTGCTGAGCCTGCAGGACAGGGAGAACAACCCGAGGAAGATGGTGAGGTTTTGGGATGAAGTGGGCTGGATCAAGCATTGACACTCCCAAAGTCCTGAAGAACTGGGACCAGGGATCCCCATGTTTTTTCATAGATGCCACCCCTCTCAGCATCCTTCCCCAAAATCTCTCTGTCTTGGGGGAGAGAGACCTTGGTGGGAGGAAACTGAAAAACTAACTCCCCATCTTCCCTTTTTTTCCTCCAGGATACAGCTGCCTTAAAGGGGGTGACTCCTAAACCTCACAAAATTATCTATAATTGCATAAAAAAACCCTAATCTCAAAAGAACGTTAATATTTCAAAATTGAGAACTCAGAATTCAGGAAATGCCATCTTAGCGGGAGTTTGATCAGTAATTCTTTTTATCCTCATCATTCAGTGTAGGGCCCTAGACCTTATTTACAGTACACCATTCAAACCCTGCAATGCATCCAGAATAATTCAATTCCCTGTGAGCTTTTTTATGGTGCTGCTCATCATAGCCTATTAGTGCTTCACAAGCATATTCACAGTCCCTGTGACATCAGATGGTGGTATTAGCCTCATTTTACAAATAGGGAATTGAGGCACAAATTGATTGAGAACAAAATTGTTAAGTGTCCTCTAATTTTGGGAGCCAATTTTGAGAAGCCAGAGGTCTAATTTTTCAGAGTGCTTTGCATTTTATAGATGTTTATATATTCATAGCACAGCTCCCATTGAATTCAATTGCAGCTGTGTGTGCTCATCACTTCTCAGACTCCAGGTGTCCTAAGTTGGTTCCCAGAAAATGAGGAGCACACAGGGGCCACCTGTGAAAATAATGATTAATGTGACTTGCCCAGAATGACAAAGGAGCTGTTTGGCAGAGGCAGTGATATAATCAAATTCTCAAAGGTGGCATTCTACTTCCTTTACCATCAGATCCTCCTTTCATTTCCTCCAGTCCCCTTCTTCATTCACTACAAGCCTTCCAACTTCTGCAGCACCCTTCTGAGGCAAGGGTCCTACAGACAACAGCATACTTCACAACCCTGATTCATCCCCAGAACAGATCCAACCTGTGCACTGAATAAGGCAGGAGTTCTGTGGAAAAAATATAATGTGATAATGTAATTAAAGAGTGTATTATAATGCACCAAAGGGGACCAAATTAATGTGGCACTGGCAACCTTAGTTATGGCGATTCCTAGCTTTTGAGTGCTTGACTATGCAAACTTAACAGATTTTAACGTACATTTTTAATGTAATTTCCTAGTTTTTTGTTTGTTTTTTTTAAGAAAGTGAACTAAAAAAAATCCATTCTATAGAACCATATTGACTTCACGTAGAACCATATTGATAGGTCATCAGCAGGATTGGAGCCCTTAGATTTACAAAACAGACCTGTACCACTTGAGCTAATGGAGTAAGTGGTAACAGTAGAGGGTGTTATCCCCTTTGTGGACCAGACACAAGAGGGATATGAGAGACTTTGCCAATGGGCTTCACAAATATTTGTTGACATGAGCAGAGGAATGTTGAGATCTGGGAATCCTTGGTCCAATTCCAGAATATGGAGGCGAGTATGCTATCGTGGTTAAAGACCCCTCTCTCCCTGCCCCCATCACTTGTCTATTCCTGTCCCATTTCCTCCCTCAGTTCCTGTCCCCCCATAGCTTGCACTTGATGCCCATTCAACTCCTCACCATGCTACATTCTAGATAAGCAGCTTTTTCCTCCTACTCCACACTTCCTGGGAGGAACCGTCTACCTGCTCTCACTTCTGTTCCCCGATAGCTGGGAGGAGCAAATTCAGGAAAAGTCCTGCTTGACCTATGCTGGACCATTCTCAGTGAGCTCTGTGGGGGTGGAGCATGCTCAGTACAGACGGAATATTTGGATACTCTTACTGCCAACCTATAACAAACTTCTACCGAGCATGTGTAAACAGCAGTTTTCCAAGGCTTATAATTTGGCAAGTTTTGATTGGATTTTCACAGGGTCAGCAAAAGATATCTTCTGATCTCAGAACAACCTTTCCTGTGAAATATCAAGTCCCTGTGCCTAAGCATTAAGATGCTACATCTTCTCAACTAAACAGCTGTAAGAATTTTTTAACATTGGAAAAATTGCTAGAGCTGGTTGGATTATTTTATTTGCTTCACAGATAATTTTAACTTTTCTTCAGAAACCTGAACACTAAAAACTTTTGGTCAAAAACTGAAAGTTTCTATCTCAAAAATTGAAATAAAATATTTTGCTTTGGGTCAGGTCATCCCAAATTAAAATATTTCAGTTTGTTGAGCCAATATTTAATTTTGGATCAGTTCACCATTTAAAATTGGTCCACTTGCTCTGCTGCAGCACCTCATGGGAGTAACACATCTCTAGTGCATCATGGGAGATGTAGTCCAACCAGGGAGTCCAGTCAATAGAGAAGAATGAAAGCATATAAGGTGGCAGAACTATAACTCCCATGAGACATGTTCAGGAAAAAGAGTTTTAATGTTGAACTGAGTTGAAATGATTCAAGAACATTGGAACATTTTGTTTTGGTTTAATTGTTTTGATGGTATTTAAATTTAGATACTTCTGAATTGATATTTTGGTTTGGTGATTAAAATTTTAAGTAAAAAATTTCAAGGTTTTTGTCTTAATTTTTGATGAAAAGTCAAAACTTTATATGGAAAGCAGATATTTTTCATGAAAATTGTTTTTTTGAAAACCCAATTTTCATAGAAAAACAGCTGTAATGAAATTTTTTACCAGCCCTAAAAACAACATATTCTTCTTCAAGTGTCCTCTTCATATTCCCACTCATGGGATGCTCCGGACTGGTACATCTGATTGGTAGAGATTTAACTAGCAGTAGTCATTACAGTGCTCACATTCTTTCCTTACTCTTCCCCTCAGAAAACACTGAACATTCCAAAGCAGGAGTATAAAAGGGGTGTGGTACTCCAGCTGCTTTCTAATTCCTTCTAATTGCGATCAGCTGAACATTTTGTGTGGAGGTCAGGAATCCTCTCAGAGCTGTCATTAGTTAGTTAGTTTAAAATCTTAATTCTTAGTAGCTGTAGTTATAAATAGTTTAGTAATATAGATAGTAATAGTATTGTTCAGTTCTGATGGAACCAAAAAAGAAACTTGGTTTCGGAAGATATCTTGTCCAGCGATGTTCCCGGCATCTGACACACATGCTCAGTGCCTGTCATGCTTAGGGGGACACTTACCCTCCAAGTGCTAAATTTGTTCTGCGTTCACCTTGAGAGCAAAGAAAAAAGAAAGAATAGATTACAATCTGTCCTGTTGAAAGAAGTATTGGTGGCAAAGCCATCTGCTACTGGCAAGGAACAGGCCCATAAGATGATCCATAGACCATCATTGGCCCTGGATGGTTCTACAGGTCAAAAAGATAAGTAATCTTCGTTGGCCTCTAAGTGGCCTGGTAACAAGACCCAGAAAAAGAGGGAAACCTCTGCAGTATTAGCCTCTATATCAATAGCCAGTGTTCTTCATAATGATTTATTGGCCCAGATGGACCTCAGTAGTAAGCCCTCGAGTATGTCTACCTTTCTTAAGAGAGACAAGCCATGAGTGAAGGAATCCGTTATACAAACCTAATTTAAGGAACTAGGTACTGAAAAGCAGCTTCATGGAAAGGTGAGGAATCTTCCTTCTTTGGGTCTGTAGCCCTCGGATCCGGACGAGCCAGTTGCAAAAAAGAGACTTAAGGAGCTGGTGAAACAAGGGCATACTGCGACACTGGTGACTGATAGTACAGTATTGCACTGCATAGTTGTTCAGGCACAGGTTCGTAGATTGGATCAGACCTCAGCTCTGCTGGGTATGGGGTCAGTTTTGTTATTGAAGCAAGGAGACACCATACTACAACAGTCTTAAATATGTTTGTCTCCAGAAGGGAAAGGACATGTAGAGGAATTTGGGGATTCTCCTCTTCCTTTACCTCCAAGGAAACCTTCTAGATCCCCAGAAAAGAACTACTTCTTTGAGTAGTAGCTTTGTGGGTGCTCCACTGTAAGTGTATCCATGTCCCTGCACCTCAGATTGGAGATTTTAGGTAGCAGTGTCCATTCAGCCTGCACATGTGTTTTCCCTGTCTTGTGCTTTTCCTCTAGGCTATCTAGTACTGTGTGGGTGAACTGCCCTCAGTTGCGTCTTAACTGCCTTTAGCCTGAGATGGAACCTTAGCAGAGTCCAAGTGACAATTTTATTTCTGAACTTTATTTCCAGTTAATAGTGTAGCTCATTGAGTTTTCATTAGGTTAATACTCTCCTTTTTCTTTTTCTTAAAAAACCTTTCCTTTTCTTTATTTTGTTTTTGAAAACAGTTATCTCCCTTGTGACACTGCACCCCATATTATTCATAGTGATTTTATTATGATATGATTATGGCATAATTATGGGGCATTTTATGCACGACAGGTCATGTAAGATGTCATTGGACAAGTTATGATTTGCTGAATACGATTATCCTATTTTTATGCATGTACCATTTTTGTATCTGAAGTAATTAATATTGACTATGTATCTGTATTTCAAATGTAGTTACACCTGGGTGATGCCCACTAGGCAAGATGCTTTCAGTCCAGATAGCTGGTGGGGAAAGGCCTATTCAGGGTAATGAGCCATTAGGGAAAACAATAGGTCTTAGGAGAAGCCTATCCATCACCTGGTGAGCCTTCCTGAGAATGCTCCAGATAGCCTGTAAGTAATGGCTGCTATGACTCTACAAGGTCATGTGACCAGGCCACATGACTCTGGACTCCATCTTGGGATGTCAGTGTTTTTCCACAAACTGAGTTTGGGACAAAGGGTTTCCGCCATATGCTAAAGCTGTATAAGGCAGGGAGTGACATAATCTGTTCTTCACTTCCCACACAAGGGGACTCCTGAAAACACTTAAGGAACAAAAGACTGAACTGGGGGAAGTGCTGGACCCAGGCTAAAGGGATTTCTAGCCTATATATGAAAAACCTGGAGATTCCAAGCTGTAAAGCAAGTGCAGTTTGTACCTTAAGAATCTGCAAGTCTGCTTGTACTATCTCTCAGGGTGAGAAACAGGTTGGATATGAATTAGCAATGTAGTACGTTAAGCTTAGTTTGCGTTTTTGTTTATTTGCTGGGTAATCTGCTTTGATTTGTTTGCTATCACTTATTACTTAAAATCTATATTTTGTAGTTAATAAACTTATTTTATGTTTTAATCTAAACCAGTAAGTTTAGAGTGAAGTGCTTGGGTATCTTAGCTCAGGGGGCTGTTGCATTTCCTCTTCACATTGAGGGAGGGGCAAACTCTATGAGCTTACGCTGTACAGTTCCTTGTGCAGTGCAAGACTGTAAAATTTTGGGTTTATACTCCAGTCTGGGAGGTCCTAGGCTGAGAAGCTGGTGGTTATTTTGGCTGTAGCCTCTCTATTGTTGGTTTATGCAGTGGCTGGTCAGAGAGCCCACATGTAACTGCAGCTGGGTGTGTCCATACCTGTGTGAATGCTGGAGGAAGTGTAGGGCTGGGAGCCTGCCTGCAGCTTGTCATAGTAGCACAGTGTGACAGGGAGCCCAGGAAGTAAAACCCAAAAAGGGTATGACCAGCTCCCCAAGATTTAAATAATGTCTCTCCTGTAGAGAAACTATTCCAGTCATGATGGCCATTCATGCTGCATTCACTGCCTCACAGAGTCCCACATACCACAAAAGTGCACTTTATGCCTGAAATTAAAATCAAGAGCAAGAAAAAAAAAACATGAACTGAAGCTCAGACTCCTCATGATGGAAAGTTCACTTAGGCCAGCTTCTGTCCCGTGACCCCCTGGTGCAACAGTCCCTTACGAGACCAATCGCATCAGTGTCCTCGGTGCAGCACTCTCCAGTGGCTTTAAAGAGGAAATCTGGTGATTCCTCTCAGAAAAGTTCAGAAAGGTAGGCTTCAAGTCCCCAGATTAAAGATTGACCAGGAAAAAGAGATCCCCAGCAAGGTCGATCACATCGGTACCAACTGACCTGCGGCTGGGTACCCGTGTGGCTATAGGCTCCTCAGTTGCCAAAGGTATTGGTACCACTAGTAAGCATAAAGACCTGAGAGGTACAGGCTCATGGACATCGGTATTGTAAGGGGAAAGGAGCGGTAGGGAGCATTCTAGTTCCATTAAAACAACACTGCTGGAGATGGTGAGGGCCTCAGTACCAAGCTTTTCAACCTCACAAAGGACCAGGACATTATCTTCTGGCCACTCATTGGACCGCAGAAGACTGCAGGTTCTGTTGATTCCCTCTACATCAGTGGCCCCCAGTCAGCTGACCTTAAAGATACTCAATCCACTTTGTCTCCCTCCCTTCTATCCACCCTCCATCCCTGTCCCTCTTTAGGGACCCTTCTCGTAAGCACCTGTTACATCAGGAAACAAACTATCTCCTAAACCTGGGTATTATAGAACTAGTTTCCACTCAACGCAGAGAGAAGGGTTTCTATTCCAAATACTTCCTAATACTGAAAAAGAACGATGACTGGAGACCCATTCTGGATCTGAGCTCACTCAAAAACACAGCGATTCAAGATGGTCACTTTGGCAGCAATAATCCCATCTCTGGACCAGGGAGACTGGTTCTTGGCACTCAGCGTAGAAGATGCTTGTTTTCATATCACAATCCACCCATCCCACAGGAGGTCTGTAAGATTCACCCTGGCTCAAGACTGTTTTCAATACAAGGTGCTTCCATTTGGACTATCATCTGTACCCAGAGTGTTCTTGAAGGTCTTTTCTGTGGTAGCAGCACATCTTCACAAACTAGGAATTATGATATTGCTGTATCTAGCTGACTGCCTGCTCAAGGCACGACCCTTTGACACCTTGACAGTCATGCAAAAACTATTGATCTATTCATGCAGCTGGGATTACAACTAAACCTTCAAAAGTCAACTCTGACTCCCGTACAACTTGTAGAATTCATAGGAGTGTAATGAGATGCAATAAAGGCCAAAGCTTTCCTCCCATTACAGAGGTTCAACACCTTAACCAACTTAATATCCATCTTCCAGGAGAGCCCCCAGACATTGGCCAGAAATTGTCTTCAGCTACTCGGGCACTTGGTGGTAAGCTTGTTTGTAACAAGTGACACAAGATTCCACATGCATTGCCTTCGAGCATGGCTCAAAACAGTATATTCACTAAACACAGACTGAGCAAACTGCTTTTGATGCTCTTGACTGTCAAAAACTCTTCTGGATGGTGGAACGATCCACAGAATGTTTGCTCAGGGGTTCCCTTCACTCAACCAACTACGAAGTTGATATGGACAACAGATTAATCTCTATTGGGCTGTGGAGCTCATCTAGACAAGCATATGGCTCAAGGCAAATGGTCCCCCTTTAAATCTACACTGCATATGAAGCTGCTAAAGCTCAGAATGGTCAGGAACACCTGCTCGCATTTCCTATCACGGATCAAAGGCGAACTGATAACAGATTATAACAGATAACGTAGGCTATGTCTTTTACAAAAACCACCAGGGAGGAGAGAGATCACCTTCCTTTTGTACCAAGCCAGTGAAACTAGGGAGTTGGTGCATTCAACACTGCATCAACATCTCAGCATCCTACCTTCTGGGCATACAGAACACTACAACGGATACTCTCAGCAGGAATTTTTCTGTGGAGTATGAATCGGAAATAGACCCTGCTATTCGCAACAACACATTTCTGCATTGGGGAGTCCCAAAGATAGACTTGTTTGGCACAGTCAAATACAAGAAATGCTCCCAGTTCTACTCCAGAGCCGGACTGGGTCATCATTCTCTCAGATACACCTTCCTCTGTCAGTGGAACACAGGTCTTCTTTACGCCTTTCATTGAATTCCTCTAATATCAAAGGTCCCGTTCAAGATAAGAAAAGAAAATGCAAGGCTTATTCTCATAGTTCCCACATGGCCACATCTCCATATCTGAGTTAGTGATGTGCCTGCCAATCACTCTTTAGCCCCTTCCTCACCTCCTTTCTCAGAATGCTGGTCAGATTCATCACCGCAATTTGCAGGTTCTCTGGCTCAACATATGGCTGCTCAATGATTCCAAAGCACAGAGATGTCCTTTTCAGAGGATGTAAAAGAGGTGCTATTACAGTGGTCGGCAACTTTTCAGAAGTGGTGTGCCGAGTCTTCATTTATTCACTTTCATTTAAGGTTTTGTGTGCAAGTAATACATTTTAACATTTTTAGAAGGTCTCTTTCTATAAGTCTATAATATATAACTAAACTATTGTTGTATGTAAAGTAAATAAGGTTTTTAAAATGTTTAAGAAGCTTCATTTAAAATTTAAATTAAAATGCAGAGGCCCCCGGACCGGTGATCAGGACCCGGGCAGTGTGAGTGCCACTGAAAATCAGTTTGCGTGCCGCCTTTGGCACCCGTGCCATAGGTTGCCTATCCCATGCTATTACATAACAGAAAAATAACCATTCATCACACACATATCCAAAAGCGGAAAAGGTTCCAACTCGGGTGTGCCTCAAAACATGTTATCCCCATACCCTGTCCCCTCCTGTTTGTCCTAGACTACATCCTAGATCTAAAAAAAGTCAGGATTTTTCTCTAAGTTCAGTTCAGGTGCATCTCGCAACCTTACCACCTTCCATCATAAGATAGAAGGCTACTCCATATTCACTCATCCTACAATGAAAAGATTTCACAAGGATATGGGTAACCTTTTCCCACAAATCAGACATTCTACATCAGCATGGGACCTCAGGCTTATCCTCAAGTCTCTTGCAAGGCCACCTTTTGAACCCATGGCCAAATGCTCACTTATACGTCTATCTATGAAAACGGTGCTCTTAGTAGCCATGACCTCGGCTTGGAGGATCAGAGAAATAGGGGCTGTAATGGAGCATCCCTCCTTTACAGTTTTTTTCAGAGACAAGGTTACATTGTGACCACACCCCAAATTCCTCCTGAAAATATCTTTTGCTTTCCACATAAACCAACTTATTCCCCTCCCACACTTCTTTCTCAAGCCACACTGAGATGAGAGAGGCAATATTGCATACACTTGATGTCAGGAGAGCATTAGTCTTCTATTTGGATAGAACTAAGCCTTTCAGAAAGTCTCCTAGACTATTCCTTTCTATTGCAGAAAGATCAATAGTATTCTCAATCTCTAAACAAAGACTCTGTACATGGATATCGGACTGCATTACCTATTGTTATCGCACTCACAATCTCCAACCTCTCTCTAGAGTTCAAACTCATTCCATGAGATCTCTTTCCCCTTCCGTTGCCTTCCTCAAAAATGTCCCCATCACAGAAATATGTAGGGCAGCAACTTGGGCATCTGCTCATACTTTTGCTGAACACTATGCAATCACCCATGACTCAGCATTCAATGCCATATTTGGCTCCACTGTATTATCAACATTAGACTCAACTTCGAAGCTCCACCCTTCCATCAGGGTACTGCTATGGAGTCATCTACATTGGAGTACCCATAGGGACACTATTTGAAGAAGTAGGGGTTATTCATTTTGTGCAGTAACTGTGGTTCTTACCAATGGGCTCTACGGTAGAGAAGGAACTGAGGGTGGTTTGCCCATGCAATGGTAGATAGTCTCGAAGCAGAGCATGAGATGGGGATAGTGCATGTGCAGGCCAAACAGACAGTGTTATTTAAAATCTCCAATCTGAGATGTATGGACCCGATTACACCTATAGTGGAGCACCCATATGGACACACATCTCGAAGAACCACAGTTACTGCACGAGGTGAGTAACCCTCTCTTTTCTCCAATATCCCTTGTTCAGGCAAGGATATTGTTGTCGCCAGTTCCGTCAGAGCTGAGAGTGGTTTTGGATTGGAGAAGGAATTTGATTTGCAGACCAGACACAGGTAAGGAGTATTATGAGTAAAGACACCTATATGAAGCAGGTCCATGTGGACAAAGATATATGCATCTGGACCTGAATATGGGGTTTTGGCTAGATTAGCAAATACTACTGTGGATAAATTGGCCTCATTGGCCTTCCCCAGTGCCATATCAGCAATTCCTGATGTATGGAAATAGGATGTCGCCGAGCTAGTGTATAAGTGAGGTGCAACATCTGGACCTGAAAAACACATATCTGATAGAATCTGATGAACTCTGGTAAGTGTCCTGTAGGACGGAAGGAATTTTTGTTGGAAGAGGAAGAACGAATGGAATTGAGAGAGTCAGATCCAGACTCTGGGGGCATGACACCCCTGAATGAAAATGTAGGAGATAAGTCAGCTTTGTCACCTTTAGAAGAAGAGGTGGCTTTTCATGAGATAGTAGATCGCATGGTGAGAACACTGGATGTTCCTTCAGTTTTAATTGAGGAATCATCTCAACCAATTTTTGGTATTTTGGGATCCGCAACTAGATATATTATTGGAGGGATTATGCCAACCAGCAAAATTAGTCTGGAATAATCTGTCATCTTCTCAACCTTTATCAACAATGGCTGATAAATTGTACCAGTTTCCTCAGGAATGTATGGCGATGTTCCACACCCATCCATCGCCAAATTCTTTAGTGATAGAATTAGCTTTACAGCAGTCAAAGGTGCATCTACTCCATCTGAGAAAGAAGGAAAGAGACTGGATGCCATTGGGAGGAAAATGTTTTCTTCCACCACTTCTGCTATGCATATTTCGAACTATGAGGCAGTCATTGCAAGGTACCAGTACCATCTTTGGGGAAAGATGTTATCATTTTTGAATACACTACCAGAGGAGCATAAGAGATTTGTGAATTCACTAGTCATGGAAGGGCAGAATGTTGCCAAATAGCAATTGAGAGGAACATTTGACTCAGCTTCAGCTTGGACAGTAGTATCAGCCATCACTTTAAGGAGGCGTGCATGGCTCAGATTAGTAGTTTCACCTCATGAGGCAAAAGTGAGGATCAAGGGTTTTCACTTTGAAGGGGAAGGTTCATTTAGTGTACATAGAGATGAAACATTAGAGAATATGAAAACTTTGAGATCTACAGCTAGGTTGCTAGGGTTTTTTAAAATATGAATAGGAGATGATCTACAGCTGCCATGTTTAAGTACCAAAGGCAATTTCCTACTACATCGATGTCTTCTCAGTACTGGAGGAGGAATTATTGCCTTCAACTTCAGTAACATAATTCTCAGTATCATCGACAGAGAAAAAAGCCTTATAAGACAGAAGGGAAGAGTTCTACAGCTTTGTCATCTGGGAGGTCTCAGATTTGAAATAAGGGTTGGGAGTTTCAGGCCAGGCCAACTGGACATTGGTTTTCTACTGTTTGGTGATTGTTTGTTCCATTTATCATTAATAGAAGTTGATAACATAGGACAGATGGGTTTTGAAAATAATTGCTCATGGCTACACACAGTCCAGTTCAAATCTCTACCCGCAAACAATCCGCCTCCTTTATACCTGACCAGGGATTGAGCTCACCTCCAGTTGTTACGAGCAAAAGTTCAATTGTAAATAAGTTTTGGGAGTGGCAGAACTGGTCCCTCTAGATCAGAGAGGGAACAGTTTTTACTACCATTATTTTATAATTTAAAAAAAATAAGGGTATCTTCTCCCTGTATTGGATTTAAGAAAATTAAACACCCATGTAAAAAATTTTTGTTTCCGCATGTTGTCTCTAGCATCTGTAATGGCTTCTCTTTCCTCTCAGGATTGGTTTGCAGCTCTGAATTTAAATGCATATTGCCATTACTCAAAAAGACCTCGTCATTGGAGATAACCTGCATTTTGTGCTGACAAAGGACCATTTAGTACCAGGTCCTCCCAGTTGGGTTGTCTACAGCACCCAGGGTTTTTACAAAATGTCTATTGGTATTAGCAGTGTGTCTGTGAAAGCAGGGGCTGTTTGTATAACCCATACTTGGATGATTGGTTAATAAAAGTGTTATCCAGGAAGGATATCATCTTGCATGTAAAATAAATATATTGGTTTTTGCCAATGTAGGATTAAAAATAAATCAGGAGATGTCAGTTTTGATCCCAGTTCAGAAGATCTGCTTTATTGGGGCAATGCTAGATTTGGCTATGGCAAAGGCTTTTTTTCCAGAAGAAAAGTTTATAAAGATAAAGCTCAGAGGGGTAGCTGTGTTAGTCTGGATCTGTAAAAGCAGCAAAGAGTCTTGTGGCACCTTATAGACTAACAGACGTATTGGAGCATGAGCTTCGTCGGATGCAAGTCTATAAGGTGCCATGGGACTCTTTGCTGCTTTTAAAGATAAAGCTGTCCATAATCTCCTTTATCAATCCCCACAACAACCAATACCAGTTTTTCTATGGCTGATAAGTCTATTGGCTTCAACCACATCAGTGACACCATATGCACGTCTTCAGATGACGGACCTCCAGCACTGATTGGCAATAAATTACAGACCAGGTTTAGGAAGCATGCACTGAAGAAGAATAATTTCATAACAAGTGTTTTCAACACTAATGTGGTGGCAAATGCTCAAAATGTAATGATGGGTATACACTTCAGTTCTCTTTTTCTATCACTGATACTTACTGCAGATGCATGTACATTGGGTTGGGGGGGCATTTAAACAATAAGCTATTTATCAGAGCTCATTGTCACCAAAAGAAAACGTTGGCCTTAAAGGTATTTTTACCTCAGGTACAACACAAGGTACCTCAGGTAGTAACAGACAATATGATAACATTATAATCTGAACAAACAAGGGAGGGAGGAGGCTTGTTCTCTACAGTTATTCATGCAGGCAAAGAGCCTTGAAATGGGAGTATAGAGTCTAGTGTTTTCATCCAATAGTGATCCACCCTTGCAAAACACCCTTGCAGAGCATCTGAGCAGGTCAAAATGTCAGATGCATGAATGGTCCTTGAAGGACATAATAACATACCTCTTCAGTTCATGGGGGAATCCAGTACAGTAATAGATCTTTCTGCATCCAGCAACAACAAAAAGTGTCAATTTTTGGTTGAGATCAGGCAGTGACAGGGAATCAATATCAGATGCTTTTCTAATTCATTGGGGTCAGGGCCTGATATATGCATTTCCTCTGATTTTGTTCATTCAAAAAGTCATAAACAAAATAAGACAGGACAAGGCCAAGGTAATTTTAATAGTGCCAGTGTGGCTAATGCAGCTATGGTATTTGGACTTAGTTCACCTGTCAAGAGATCTAATGGAACCTCTATTTCTGGCCCTGGACTTGTCACAGCAGCATGGCATGATTTATCATCCAGCACTTCAGTCTTTCCACCTAACAACATGGGAGATAGTACTCTGGGAAATTTAGAAACTCTGCTCATTGGAGATGCAGAATGTATTGCTACATTCTAGAAAGGAATTCGCAAGAAAATGTGACAGTCATAAAAGAAAAAGGTTTTGATTGTGGATTTCCATAGTTCCATGTACTGTACCAGTTAGTTATATTTTATGAGAGCTGTTGTACAAAAAAAAGGCAGATATAACCGTGTTATATTGAACTTGCTTTGATCCACCGGAGTGCGCAGCCCCCCTCCCCCCCCCCGGAGAATGTTTTACCGCATTATATCCAAATTCGTGTTATATCAGGTGGCGTTATATCGAGGTAGCGGTGTATATGCATTGATGGCCGATCCAGCATTCACAATTTTTCATAAAGACAAGGTAGTTTTTCATATGCACCATACATTTTTGCCTATAGTGGTTTGTTTTTCATGTAAATCAGTCTATAATTTTGCTGGTTTTCTTTCCTAAACCTCATATTCATGATGGAGAGACTATACTACATACTCTAGATGTTAGAAGGGCTTTAGCCTTATATTTAGACAAGACCAAACAATTTAGACAATCTCATAAACTGTTCATTGCTTATAACAGAAAAACTAAGGGAAAAGCTGTTTCTTTACAAATGCTCTCTAGATGGGTTAGATTGTGTATTAAAGTTACTTTTGAATAAAAAAGATGTCCTTTTTCAAGGAATTAGGACACATTCTGCTAGGGAAGTGTCTATGGCTTTTTCTAGGCATATTCCTTTAATAGAAATATGTAGAGTGGTGACTTGGACTTCTATCTATGTGTTTACTAAACACTGTTCCTCAAATTTAGAATCTAGACCTGATGCAGAATTTGGTAAAGCAGTTCTGCGGTCCTTATTTAATTAGGGCTTTGTGTCCCATCATCCTGCTCAGGATACTGCTTTTCAATCTATCCCAGGGGTAGGCAACCTATGGCACGCGTGCCGAAGGCAGCACACAAGGTGATTTTCAGTGGCACTCACACAGCCAGGGTCCTGGCCACCGGTCCGGGGGGCTCTGCATTTTAATTTAATTTTAAATGAAGCTTCTTAAACATTTTAAAAACCTTATTTGCTTTACATACAACAATAGTTTAGTTATATATTATAGACTTATAGAAAGAGACCTCCTAAAAACATTAAAATGTATTACTGGCACGCGAAACCTTAAATTAGAGTGAATAAATGAAGACTCGGCACACCACTTCTGAAAGGTTGCCGACCCCTGATCTATCCCATGAGTGGGAATACGCAGAGGACACTCAAAGAAAAAATGAAGGTTACTCACCTGTAACAGAGCTTCTTCGGGATGTACCCTTATATTCACACTCCCCACCTGCCTCACCTAAGAGTGCTATTTATCAAAAAGTTTGGAGTTACAGGAGAAAGAACTGAGGCAGCTGGACATCCATGCCTCTTTTATACCCTTGCTTTGGAACATTCATTATTCTGTGAGGGGAGTGTGAATATGCACATTCCTGTGTGTACCCCAGAACTTGACAGTACTGCGGTCAGCCATTTTGTATGCTCAGCCATTGCTAGCTGAAAATCAAACATCACATAGCTAGGAGTAATCTTAGGCCTTTGTAAAACAAGGTCAAAT
Organism: Mauremys reevesii; assembly: GCF_016161935.1. Lineage (NCBI taxonomy): Eukaryota > Metazoa > Chordata > Testudines > Geoemydidae > Mauremys > Mauremys reevesii. The sequence goes on from NC_052623.1 coordinate 123,201,597, forward strand.
AGCTTTGCAGTTTATTAATCAAAATAAAAATAAAATAAAAAGTTATTTTAAAAAAGGTAAATAGCAACCTTTGTTTTAAGTGTCCCTAACATATTTTTATGGCTAAAAATACTAAAAATGTTTTAAAATAATACATTTTTAAAATTAAAAAAAAATAGTAACCCCAAAAAAGTTATGATGTTAACCCACTAGGAGTTAGGTTAGGTTATGTGTTTTGTTAAAGTAAGCTATAAAAAATTAGGTAAGAGTAAATACCTCGAAGCACTCCAAGGGAACCTTTCTTTGGGAAAAGATCTGACATTTAAACTCCCTATCAGCTGGATGAAAAAAGGGCCCCTGGAAGTCCTGCTGGTAATTACTCAAAACTGTCTCAAACCGTGGATAACTATATCTAAAATGTCCTGAACTATTGCTTATGTTTGTTTGTGCTTAATATTTAATAAATTGTAGTTTTAAATAAGAGTACGCTTACTTGTATTAATCATTTATCAGACTGAAATTGCTGTGTTCCCATTAATTTATTCCTAACACCGCCTAAAGTAAAACAGTTAAGTTACCACTGTTTTGGGTTCTGAAAACCCCGAATAACAGATTTGGTGAGCCACTTGCCAGGAGTGATAGAGAGGAAGGGAATGATTAATACAAGTTGTTTGTTTGTTTTGTTTTGCAATAGGTAAAGGAGGCAGTGGAACAGGGTCACAACCTATGAGTTGATTTATGGTCACATTCTGTTGTCGATTTAGGGCTCAGGCTGAAAAGCCTGGTTCAGTAAAAGGATGTCAGAAGGACAGGGAACATCTGGAAAGAAACAAAAGCTGGAAATGGATTTGGATAACAGCTTGGTAGATTTCATGCAGGAGCATGATAATGTTTTTTTTGGAAGTCTGGGAGCTCTACCAGTCCTGGAGCGCTCTTGTGGTTCTGTAAGCAGATGGTAGTGATAAAGCAATTAAAGGCAGAAATAAAGAAGTTAAAAAAAATTTTTTTAGAAAGACACAGATATATCCAGCCTGAGGGCAGCTCAGATAGTGGCACCGCAGAAGCAGGAGTGTGACAGTGAGCGAGAGGGTAACAGGCTGGAGCGGAAAGTGTCTGAATTAAAACAACAAAAAATTGAGTGTGAATCTGCTGATAGAGCCTTACTAAAGGATTCCCAGGATAAGACCCAGGCAGATCATGGGGAATGTAAGAGACAAAGTTGTGCTCTCAGAGCCATGTTGAGAGAACAGAAAGAAATAGTGGTTGTGATTCGTGGGAGTCATCGCCTAAGAAGGAGGGGTGAGTCAGAGGTGAATCTCTACTTGTATCCTCATTATGAGGATGAGAGGGATGGTACCTGTGAGCTTCCTTTTCCCTTGGACTCCTCTGGGCAGTCCCCATATGGTCCCTTGCTCGAAACACTGGAAGAGCTGCAGGCACCCATAGCCCCCATAGTAAGGAAGATTGATCCCCAAGAGGGTAACCAAGGAGGAGAAGAATGGGTAGAGGTTAGGCCCTTCACCCCTGATCTGGCTAGAGTGGCAGGAAAATTGGTTGGTCCATTAACCCAGAGCACAGTCTTGGGATGGCTGGCAAGTAATCCACTGAACTCGTTGTGTATGTGTGTATGCAGATCTTAATATTAAAAATATCCAATCTGCAAGGAGGGGAGTGTTGCCCCAGAATTTGATATTTGTGTGTATACCCCAGAACTTGACAGTGCTGCAATCAGCCATTTTGTATGTGCAGCCATTGCTAGATAAAAAACAAACATCACATAGCTAGAAATAATCTTAAACCTTTGTAAAACAAGGTGAAATGCTTGCATATTTGCAGTTTATTAATTAAAATAATATTAAAAAATTAAATAATCTTAATTTTAAATATGCCTAATATATTATAATGAAAATACTGAAAATATTTTAAAATAATTTCTTAAAATTTAAAAAATTAATAACCCAATAAAATTATATTAACCCACTAAAGTCACTATAAATTATATATTTTATTAAAATTAACTATAAACATTAAATAAAAATAAATATCTCAGAGCGGTCCACAAAAAACTTTTCTTAAAAAAAAACAAACAAACCTAACATCTAAACACCCCATTAGCTAAACAAACCAAAGCCCCTAAAAATCCAGCTAGCAATTACACAAAACTATCTCAAACTGTAACTATATCTACAATATTTTAAACCTATACATGCTTAATATCTAATAAATTACAGTTTTAAATAAAAGCACGCTTACTTGTATTAATTATTTATCAAACAAAAATTGCTGAGTTCCCATTAATTTTTTCCTAACACTGCCTAAAGTAAAACAGTTAAATTACCACTGTTTTGGGTTCTAAAAACCCTCGGTAAAAAGTCCATCTCAAAGAACCTTGGTTACAGGGGAGTAACCGTCATTTTTCCCTAACCTTGTTCTTGGAAATAAATGAACTGTTTTTTGTTGAGATTTTCCAAAATACTTCATCTAGAGGCAGACATGCAGCATGGAAAATTTCAGCTGGATAATTAAAGATTAGCAATATTGTGAGCAGCTGAAAGCAGGATCTTTCCATACAAAGTGCTAGTTAGGCTTAATGATACGCATTGTTGCCAGCTCTTTCTATCATATAGTTCACCATATTCACTGACGACTCCCAGTACTTACAATCATCAAGTTTATTGTTGATTAGCAACAGTATTAATACATCTAATCCATAGCATGAAATTACATGAATGCTTAATTCATTCAAAAAGATAGACCTATGCTGACTGGGTTATCATTATGAGCAATATCTTTTTATCTTCCCAATTACAGAAACTGACAGAAGAGAATGTAAAGACACAGTCTAAGAAAAGACAGAAAGGAAAAGTGTTTGAGACTCTCAAAGGCCAAAAGGTGATTGCAAGATCTGACATCACAGGATTTTATTTTCCAGGTAAATTGTTTTTGTGTGTATTTCAAATGTTTTTTTTTAAATCTTTAGAAAGATTGCTGAAAAAAGAGCAACATTTACCTAATCTTTTTCACCTGGTTCAGTTTTAATTTGGTTTACTGTATATATTGTTGGATTTTTAATCTTTTCTCACCATAATGCTTCAAGAAAGGTACAGAAAGCTCTGCAGACACCCTACTGATAGGTCTGTTTTTTTAAGAAGAAAGTGGTGGGAAATGTTTTGGAATAAAATGGTGTACATTTTGAATTGGAAGACAGTGTCAATCTATTCCTTTTTCTTTCTAGGCTGGTTTATTTCCATTTAGGATTTAGCAAAGGCTGAGCCATCTGCTATATGCAGAATATTCACTAGTTGTTTCTGTTGTGTTGTTGAGTTCTAAGTCAGAATATTTGTAGTATGAATTTGTATCTCATGATATGGTATTGGGGAAAAAATCTAACTAATCCCATACCTTTTTTGTATGATTGACAAAGTATTCCAGGACAGTTTCTGACATCAGAGAACATTTCACAGGCAATTTGACATCATTGGAAGTCTGCTCTCAGGAGAGGTGCAAGAATTGAACAGTTGGCGTATTGAGGATCGAAGTGCATTGGCAAAACCCTGGGGCGGCTCCAGGCACCAGCATCCCAAGCGCATGCTTGGGGTGGCAAGCCGCAGGAGGCGCTCTGCCAGTCGCCGCGAGGGCGGCAGGCAGGTTGCCTTCGGTGACATGCCTGCAGTGGGTCCACTGGTCCCGCGGCTTCGGCGGACAGGGCTGGTGCAAGGATGTTTTGCGCCCTAGGTGAAACTTCCACCTTGCGCCCTCTTCTCCCGCCCCGCGCCCCTGCCCTGAGGCACCCCCACCCGCCCTGAGGCACTCCCCCGCCCCAGCTCACCTCTGCTCCGTCTCCACCCTGAGCACACTGTCGCTGCTTCACTTCTCCTGCCTCCCAGGCTTGCGGCGCCAATCAGCTTAGGCGCCGCAAGCCTGGGAGGCAGGAGAAGTGAAGCAGCCACGGCGTGCTCGGGGAGGAGGCGGGGTGGGGGTGAGCTGGGGCGGGGAGTTCCCCTACGTGCTGTGCTCCCCCATTCTTGCTGCAGGTGGCCCTCCCCGTGCTCCCTTGCCCCAGCTCCCTCCGCCTAAATGCTGGTGGTGACCGGGGCGGCTGAAGATCTGGCCGCCGCGGTCACTGCCGAAGAAAATGGCACCCCCCAAATCCTAGTGCCCTAGGCGACCGCCTAGGTCACCTAAATGGTTGCACCGGCCCTGTCGGCGGACCTCCCGCAGGCTGCCGCCGAATTCGCGGGACCGGGGACCTCCTGCAGGCAAGCCACCGAAGGCAGCCTGCCTGCAGTGCTTGGGGCAGTAAAATGCCTAGAGCCGCCCCTGGCAAAACCTTGTGGGGAAGCGTGCTCTGTGACTCTTTACACTACATCTGGCTCGTCAGCCAGTGCTGTTAGTTCCTCACATTCATGGACACTGAATCAGTTACAGTTAAAACAAATTAAGGATATTCCAACAGAGACACTTATTGTTAGGACTGTTTCATGTACAGATAAAATATGGAGAAAAGTTCATTGCTTTTGTTAGCTTGGCTTATTTTTTCTGTACTTTTTTGATTGCCTGATAACAGTTTTCAATTTAACAATCACAGGCTGAATTCTTTAATTTTGCAGTTGGATCAGAAAACCATTTTGCTATTTATCTAGCTTTGTAGCTGTTAGTGTTAAGGATGGTCTGATGCTGCTGTGTATTCTTTTCCTGGTCACATAGTTGAAAGTTTCTCTATCCTATATCCAAATGCTAATTCGGTAAAACATCAAATGAGTGAAAGGTAAGTGGTCTAAAAGGGAGAATTTTTTCCTACCCTAACATGAATAAGACCGTACAGTATAAATTTACTGAAATATTCATTTACTATTTTTTCTCAGAATGCTATAATTCAAAACATAAGATAGATATTGCAGTTGGTACAGTAATAATGGTACAGTAATAACAGTGTACTGAATTTCTTTAGAATTTGGTATGCTACTTTTCACATATTGGACCAGATTTTCAGGGACGAGTACAATGGATGTGTTTGCAAAAGTGTCCTTAGAAAATCCTGCCATTGCTTGAAGCACATAGCTATTGTGCACACAATTTGGGTAATTGCCTGCCTAGCTGCTCATTGCATACTCTTTTGAATATTTGACCTTTTCATTAAATGAAATAACAAAATGCATGAGGGTCTCTTGCATCATGTGCCAGACCCCAAATGACAGACACTATACACAGTGAGAAGACTGTTGCATCATTTTACCCACATGCAGATAATTTATAATATTTATAGGATCTCAAAGTGGGTATTATAATCACCATTTTATAAATGAACCTTTCTGTGTTTATTTCCTAAGTGATCTGTCAAGGTCACATGGGAAGTCAGCACCTCTATGAGTAGAACTTAGTTCTAACTTCCAGTCACCTGCTCTAATCACTAGGTAATGCTGCTTCCCTAAAAATAATTATATTTACCTTTTCAGTAAAATTAATAATAATTTTAGTTTCTCTGAACAAGCCCCACAAAAAGGCAAACTTTATTTCTAATGGGAATGAACTATTTGCACATTCATCAAGGCTCCAATTCAGCAAGGTATTTAAGCATGTACCTAACTTTAAGCATGTGAATAGTCCCATTGAAATCATTTGGGCGTCTCACAGTGATGATGTTAGGCTTATAGTTAAGTATTTTGCTGAATCAGGGTCCATAGTAAAAGGGTTGTTATGGCTTCTATTAATTTTAGAATCTTTCTTTTCTTAGTAGTTATTCTGTAGTTGCATTGTTTTAAAATAGTAATAATGTTGTTGTTGTGTTTTTTAATGCATCTTCTAAGCTGTTCCCTTCTGTGGGTCACCCAGTGTATGTTGTCTTCTCTATTTCTGCCTCTGACCCCTGTCCTCCAAACACCAGTCTGCGGGGAGCTTTCTTCTGATGATGAGTTTCATGAGATTGGGGGCTTGTTTGAAGTCTAGAAGAGGGGTTTTGTGAAAGATTTCTTTAAGGATGTGGTCCCCATTGAGTATGGGTTGTAACTGTTTCATGATGTCCTGTACGGATTCCAGTGTGGGGTGGTAAGTGTCAACAAGGGGTATGTGGACAATGGGTTTTTTTTTTCTTCTGTATTGAAGCTGGTGGAGTGTCCTTGTTTGGTGAAGGTGGTTTTAAGTGTGTTAATTGTGTATCCCAGAAATTTTCCTCGGCACATATTCTGTGATATTTGAGGGCCTGATGGTAGATAACAGATCTTTTGGTGTGTTTGGGTTGGTTACTGCATCTGTGAAGGTAGGTGTGGTGATCCATGGGTTTCTTGTATATAGTAGTCTGTAAGGTTCAATTGTTGAAGCTGATCATGGTATCCATAAAGTTGATGCTGGTATGGTCGTGTTCTAGAGAGAGTTTGATGGATGAGTGGTGGTTGTTGAAGTTGTGATGGAAATCTATAAGAAAGTTTAGGTCGTCTGTCCAGAAGATGAAAATATCATAGATGTGTATCAGGTATATCATTGGTTTCATGGTGCATTTGTCCAGAAATTCTTCATCACGGTGTCCCGTGAAGTTGTTGGAATATTGGGGAGCCATCCTAATACCCATGGATGTTCCCATAGTTTGGACAAAGTGTTTGTTATTGAATGTAAAATTGTTACATGAGGAGGATGAAATAGATGAGTGTAGCAATGTATTTGGGATGGATATCTGAGTGTTGTCCATTATCTTGTAAATATTTGAAGTAGGCATCAATGCCGTCGTTCTGAAGGATGTTGGTGTATAGGGAGGTGACATCTATGGGCAGGTCTACACTAAGGGCGGGGGTCGAACTAGGGTACGCAAGTTCAGCTACGTGAATAGCGTAGCTGAACTCGAAGTACCCTAGTTCAAACTACTTACCTGTCCAGACCCCGCAGGATCGAAGTCCGTGGCTTCAAGGTCGACTCCGCCACCGCCGTTTGCAGTGGTGGAGTACCGGAGTCGACCGGAGCGCGCGGGGAGTTCGAACTATCACGTCTAGATTAGACGCGATAGTTCGAACTCCGAGAAGTCGAACTCACCGCGTCGACCCGGCAGGTAAGTGTAGACTAGCCCTATGGTGGCAAGCGTGGTGTTATGAGGGAGGTGGTTAATGTTGCAGAGTTTCTGGAGGAAGTTGTTGTGTCCTGGAGGAGGCTGGCACTTTGTGGGTGAGTCATTGAAGATGGTTTCTATGAGTCCTGATATTCCTTCAATAAGAGTGCCATGGCCTGATATGACAGGTCTGCCTGGGTTCACTTGTTTGTATGTTTTGGGAAGCATGGAGAAGGTCCTGGAATGGTGGGAAGAGGGGTTGTGGGGGATGAGGTTGTAGAGTTTCTTTTGGAGTTATTTGGGCAAGGATTTGATGTTATCCTTAATTCCTAGGTGAATTGTGGTATAGGGTCTTCTTTGAGTTCTTTATAGTAAGTGGTGTTGGAGAGTTGTTTGGTTGATTTTGTTGACGTAGTCATCACCGTTGAAAACTACAGTGACACCACTCTTTGTCTGCTGGCTTGATCCCTATCTGGTAGTTGGATTTCAGGGACTGTATAGCTGACATCTTGGTGGTAGAGCGATTGTAGTGGATTTCACAGTCAGTTTTTTTTTCCCCAAAAGCAATCACTGTAATGATCAAGTGTGTTGTTTCGTCCATTGTGGGGTGGCCAGTCAGCCGATTCTTTTTTCTTATGACTGTTCGTGGGGAGGTGGTGGTTGTGGGTGGTGGTGTCCTTATTGTAAAAGAATTCTTTGAGGAGGAGTCAGTGAAAGATTTCTTCAAGTTCTCCATGTGTTAGTATTGTATCAGGTTCTATGTTGGGGCAGAAGTTCAGTTCCTTGGAGAGTACAGATAATTCAGCTCCAGTAAGAGGTACTCTGGATATATTGATGATGTTGTGGTGTAATTTAGTGTCCATGTGGTGGGTCCTGGTGTCATGGTTTATCCTGGAGTTGAAGTTCAGTGGGTTGTGGAGTTGTTGTAGCTGGTTCCACTTTTTCTTTTTGTGTTGAATGGCTGTCAGCAGGTTTTGATAGTTGCTTTGGGTTTCTTACATGATCTCCAGGTGGGTTTCCTGTTTTTTTTTCTTCTTTTTTTGCATAATTATTTTGCAGAACTCAGGCTTTATATTATAAATTCTTTGGGGGCAGTGACTTTCTTTTTGTGTGTGACTTGTACAGTATAATGTACATTGTCAGTGCCTAGTGCAAATATTGTAGATTCTACTGCAGGAAATATGGGGACATGTTACAGGCTACAGGATTTTTAGCCTTCTTATATATTGGTAAACATACTAAATGTAATTTTAATATTATATTTTTCATGTTTAACTCTTAGGAACTGTGATAAAGAGTATCAGTTCCTCCCAGGCACTTGTCAACTTCAGCCATGGAGAGACGCAGATTGTACCAATAAAGTTTATTATACCTGTCGGGGGTGCTATGCCTTGCCCATCACTGCAGGTGAAAAACTATTACTTTTTAAGGCAGCATATGTGCATCATTAACTTTGTTCTGCAGTTCACATCTGAGCATGATGATACATAATAGTTTGATCATTTCTGTATTTTGGATAAATTTGTAAATGTTAAAGAAGATTCTCCATTCATAGTGAAATTTCCTTTGGTTCCATGCTATTTCCAGTATTTCTTATGTTTGTCACTTGTTATTGCATGATATGTGATAAGAGTTTAGAATCTTTGCTCTTTAAAATCACACATATTTGTATATCAGAAATATATATGATTTCCCTCTAAAATAGTATTTTTGGCAGGTCACTCAGCACAAGTGGTCTTACTGTTTCCCAACAATACACATAATTAATTTACACTCACAGCATAGGAACCTAACAGAGCCTTTTACTCACACTATAACATACAGCAGGCTCTAGCCATTTATTTTTCATTGTATGTGCTTAATCCAACAAAAAACCACCCTTTTACTAACCCCAAAGAACAATAATGAAACAAAAATCATATTCCATTTCTGTATTTGTTAGCTAGCTAATCGTCTATTATCACAATTCTTCTTTCAAATGGGGCTTATTTTAGCAGAGACAGGGATGATGGGTACAAAAAGCAATGGGCTACCCTGCGTTGGTTACAGTTAAAACCAGGGACTTGACTCTTTCCCTGTATAATGTAAGGAACTCCTGCTGATATTAATAGTATGTCTCTGTATTCTGTGTGGAGAGTCCAATTCTGGAAGTGTCCTGTCAGGTTTAATAGAAAATTATAATCTTTCTAGAGGGTTTTAAAAATCATCTTATATAATTCAATTAAAAATTATATTCCTGTTACAGAATTCCATGTGGTGTTTCAAAAACGTAAACAAATATAATTCTCTATTAAATTCTAAGGGATAAAGGGCTGGAATAATTTCTTTAGCAGCCTGTTAGCTTGATCCCTCTGAAATTCTGTAGGACGTTTCCATAGGATGCTGAATTAAGGCATGATCCTGTGAGGTGCTGATCCAGTGGCAGTTGAAGGTAGTCAGCACATGGCATGATTGGTACCTTTGTATTTTCCTCTAGAGTTCCATTTTAAGCCATTAGAATGGATTAGCATGTTGTTTTGTACAGTCAAACCGTCGTTTTAAACTGGTATGCTATGAAGCTCTTGCAGCCTAATTCTTTTCCGGTACACAGGTTGGAGACTATGTATTCGCCAGAACTGGGACACAAACAGGAAATGATTATTATATGCCTGCTGTTGTTATAGCAACACCAAAAAGAGTTGAAGCAGATGATAAACTCTACACAGTTTTGAAGTACAACAATAAGAAAGTAAGTAGACCTGTGAAAGGATACGAAGTTTGCCATGGCATTATTATAATTCTGGTTTTGATGAGGCAGAAATAACTGGTCTGGCTAAAGAGCACATTGTTCCACTCACCCGTCCAGCTGACCAAAATCAAATCAAATTTCAGAGCCAAGTATTGGGCCAACATAATGGACAAACTGGTAAGGAGTGTAGCATAATTTATCCTTAAATCAAACATTACTCTACTCTCCATAATCCATTTATTGGCTTTCACAGGCTCCAGACTGCAAATGTGAAGAATAAGGATTGTTTTTGATGGGATAAAATAAAACTATTTTTAGTGTGTTTTGTTAGCTTTGTTTGTTGGAGATTATTATGGTAATTTTATCTTTTTTTTTCTCATTGTGTTTTATAAAGAAATTGTACTTATCATTAGGAAATTGTCATCTTGGTTTTTCAGATGCTTCCTACGGTTGCACCAAAGTGCCTGTTTTCTTTATGCGTTCCTTTATTCTTAACTGCTGTTTCTGAGGTTTAGAAGTCACTGATCTAAACTGGATGAATTTGATTGTGTTATTGCAGAAACACTGTATACGAAGTGGGCTTATTAAAATCAGCCAAACAAAGTATGCCTGTTCCTGCCGTTATATAAGAATGGCCCATATGGTGGATTGCCTCCTGTGAGTATGTTTGAACTGAAATATGTAAACTTTTGGTTATGTGCATTCTAAAATATAGGGGGGGAAGAGAAGCATATTTTGTATTCAATTTTGCTTTAGATTTTCCATATCTAATACAATAACAAGTAGATTTTTAAACTAGAACAGGGTTCATTCAGGTTGGGTGGTCCTGGACACATCACCATGTGTGTCTGATCCACTAAGTGTTTGGATGTGATGGTTATTAATTGTCTACTTCATGCTTTTAAAGTTCCCTGGCAGGGAACTGCACCGTATCAGTTTGGGAAGGACTCGTGGGAGGTGCTAGTTTGGTTCTTAATAACAGGAAGTTCGAAGTGAGAAAACGCTGGAAGTTGGAGATAGTTTTTATTTTAAGATGTGTTTTGTGATATGAACTTGTGCTTCAAATTATGAAATGTATTTAGACTACTCAGTATCTTATTGGGCTTGAGTCTGGGGAATGGCTTGGAGAGGGTGAACTTACGTAGATCTTGGCTGATGTTTGCTGATTAGAATAGGACGTGAACTTATATTGGTTTCCAGGTAAATTTCGGTTTCTGTTTGGCCTTTACATAGCCTGAGCCATGAACCCATTTGAAGTATCCCTGAGAAGTGATAGATTTCAGAGTTCATTAGCAGGCTGTGTGTTGTGTGGTAGAAACCCTGTTCTGGGGTTTAAGTATTGAGGCAGTGGCTCCTACTCTCCCCTCTCCAAAGAAGAGAGAACATGAAAGCCCTGTGGAATATATAAACCTGATCAATGAAGCAAGAGAGATGCCTTCTTTCCTATGGCTTCAGGTATGTTTGGGGGAAAGTGTTCACCCCCATCAAAATCTAGCCAGAGAAAGAGGAGAAACCAGATAAATCAAAGCGTTAATACTTCTCACCCAAAACCAGAACAGAATTTTCCATCCCCCTTCATTCCTCCTTTGAAGAAGTTATTTAGGGTGGAGTCAGAAACACCTGGAGATGGGAAGAGGCTCACTCAGCTATCCCTCATATTATATAGGGTTCTAGAGCCCAAAGATTCCATCTTCATTTCCTCTCTGATCAATGCCACAGTGACATTGCTGATAAAGAACATGGTACAGTAAAAGCTGTGTTTTCCAGGACTTTATAAACCGGAAAACTCTAGAAACCGGCATTTTGTGGTGCTGGATCCAGGTGGTGCTCACCGTGGCGGCTCTCTACAAGCGGTGACATGCCCCTGCTGCTCCTAGGTGGAGGTTTGGCTAGGTGAGACTGCACGCTGTCTCTGCCCACAGGTGCCACCCCCGCAGCTCCCATTGGCCGCAGTCAATGGCTATAGTGATCAAAACCACTTAACTCTTGTATATTTTTCATTCATAGATCTCAAAGCACTTTACAGAAGAGATTAATATAATTATCCCCATTTACAGATGGGGAAACTGGCACAGAAAGGTGAAGTGACTTGCCTAACATCACCCAGCTGGCTAGTGACAGAACCAAGAATAGAATCCAGGTCTTCTGAGTCTCAGTCCAGTGCTCTAACTACTAAGCCACACTGCCTCCCTTAAGACTGGTTGTTTGTCATGGATAAAAAGATGATCATGGATTCCACTCAAGAATCCTACAGAATTTTGTTTTGTCTTTCCCCGTAAACATCATTAATTCCATCCCTCTCTCCTTCACATCCATTCAATCATTTACTCTGAGTTGACTGGCTGAGTTGGCTGGCTCAGTCATCAACCCAGCCAGCCCCAAGCACTCCTAAGCACCTCCATATTTTTGCTACTCATCACTCTTGTTGGCTTTGCTGTATTGAATTTTGCTTTTTAGATTAGGATGGGAAAAGAAAGGAAAATTATGTGCTGGAAATAATATTTGTTGTAGTCTTTCCTCTTCTTTCATGCTACTTATCTGTCCATCCCGCCTAAATAATCTATATTTTTCTATACATATCTCTAATATTGCTGCATTTTTAGTCTGTTTTATGAACGGGTTGGAGCATGGCTAGATCTGTCTCTTGTGGTTGTTTTTTTTTCTCCTGCTTCTTGATAATATAACATCGAGCTCTAAATGCAGTGCTTTTCATCTTTAGATCTCAAAGTGATTTACAAAAGAGAGCAGTATCATAATCCCCATTTTACAGACGGGGAAACTGAGGTGTATAGAGTTAGGAGACTTGTCCAGGTCACCCAGCAGATGAATAACAGAACAGGGCATTGAACCCAGCTTTTCTGAGTCCTAGTCCAGTGCTCTATCCACTAGGCAACGCTGCCTCTTTGATAGCTGGGGCTTTACATCTCTATAGAATTGTTTTCTCTGAGATAGGAGAAGGTGGCCTCAGATGAACACAATTACTAGTGCAGAATTTTCCCCTTTTGCGCGTAAGCTCTCTCTACAATATTTTATTGTTTTCCATTAAGATACTGTATTTGTAAATGGAATAATGTTCTCATTGAAGTGTAACAGTTTCTACCATATTATTTAACACTTTACTTTTATGTCATGTAGATATGCATCCTGTCCTCTTCCAGGCATTGACTAACTTAATTCACTGATTGAATCGTAAAGATTCAACGTTGTCCATGACATTACTTTATATTCATTGCTTATTGTAGTCTAGCACACAGTGTCTAATGAGTGTTTTCCTCTTTTATGAGAAACTGTGCATTAAAAATCATTAGACAGTTGTATTTCATTAGCTGCAAATTAATCAGTACTAATGCTGGCTATGCCATTTGCACTGCTTGAATAAAGATTGTGTCAACATTTCCATTATAGCCCCTGTTTCAGGGAGTTTAGTCAGTCATGTGTTCCTACCTGAAACTTGTTATGTGAGGCATGCTAAAAAGATCTGCACTGTGATGCTTAACTTCAGGCTCATTCTTCCAACTCTGGCGACTTCACAAGGCTACTGTCAGCACAATGAGTCTTTTTCTTATCAACATAGTGGGAGGTGGGGAAAGATGACCTACAAAGTGTTAGAATAATAAAATAAAGATGTTTTGAAATAGCATGATATACCACATTTACACACACAGATGTATATCAGTGAATCTTCTCTTCTGATTTCTAGCCCAAATGTACAGGCTGAGAAATCCATCCAGAACTCATCTCCACAAGAAGAAGAAAAGGGGGAAAAATTGAAAGAAGATGGGGGTAAAAAGAAAAAAAAAGGGAAAGTAGAAAGCAAAAAGCATCCCAGGGAGAAGACTTCAGACTCTGATGATCTTCTATTTATCTCCAGGAGGGAAATGAAAAACAAAGAAAGGAATTCACTGCCTAGTGACAAAGAGGAAACTGAAGGTAAAGAAGTGGGGAACAAATTATTTGGTCAAGTCATAAAATCATAAAGATTAGAGATGGAACTGACCTTTTGGGTCATTTAGTCCATTCCCTTGCCACTACAGAAAGGTCCCTGCAGTATATTTTCTGGAGGTTTGTCCAGTCTAATTTCAAATGTTGCAAAGGATGAAGTTTCCACCATTTTCATTGGGAGACTATTCCACAGACTAGCTAATCTCAGCATCAAGATGAGATTGCTTTCTTGATTTTTGTCTATTTATACTAGTTACGTCCCTTGGTATCAGCCTTAAGCAAATTTCTCTACATCCTGGCTATTTACCTAGACCCTCCCGATATTTTTTTATGTTTACTCCTCAGTCATCAAGTCAAGCTATTTGTATGTTGCTCTTCTGATCTTTCCTCATAAATCAGTACTCATCTTTTGTTGCTCTTGTGTCAATTCCATCCAGTTTGTCTACATCTGTCTGGTACTGAAGTAGCATTATACTGCAGTACTGCCCAGGTTTCTCACCATCCTTTGTAGCAGCACAGCTTCCTCAGAAGCCATATCATGACTGGCTCCCTGCCGATAGATGTCTCTGAACTCCCCAGGATTCCAATGTGCAGAGGGTGAATGAACATGAGATCCCATTAGCCTCTTCTGTTACTAATTCCCTGCAGGTTGAAGGAAGGATGAATCTGAGGAGAGTGGCTATCACCTTGGCCCATCCCGGCCATGCCTTACCCAGATCCTGCAGAGCCTTGGCCATCTGAGTCCCACAAAGAAGATTCTTCTAGGTGGCATGAGGTGGAACATGCTGCAGAGTCCCCTTTTTATGGCACCATTGGCTTTACCTTTTTTTTTTTTTTTGCATACCCCTTTGTGTCTCAGAATGGATGGAAGTGGAGGAGAACCTCTGATATTCATACAGTTAATAAAGATGTTATATAAAACTGGTCCTTACACTGATCCCTACAGGATTTCTTTGAATGCATTCTCACAACTTGACACATTGTTGAGTATTGTTACTCTTTGTTTGCAGGTGTTCAGTCAGTTTTCAGTGTATATGATAGTGCTTATCATAGCCAAGAAAATTTGAATCAATTTTGCAAATAAAAATTAGTGAGCCAGTGTCAATATGTTACTAAACGCCAGACATACTGCATGTAGTTTATTCCATACATCCACTATTTATTTTAATGCTATTTAAATAAATAAATAAATAATAAAACCCCCAAGTTTGCCTGGTATCATTTTTGTCTCATGGGCCAGATCCTCATCTGGTGTAATCTGGCAGTTTACAGTAGTTAATAGTCTGGTGCTAAATGTGCTGCTTATTGAGATCCCATCTTTGCAACCCTTACTCATACTGATGAGCACTTAGACAAATGCTTCTGTTTAAACCAGTGGGATCACTTGCATGAGTAAGTGCTCATCAACATGAGTGAGGATTGCAGAGCTGCGTCCTATGAATGTGGTGTTCCATTAATCTCTAGAGACTAGATTTTAAAGGCTTAAGCTCCTGTTGATTTCCTAGGCACCTAGTGGGATTTTTAAAAGTGCTTATCTGCATCTTTAGGTGCCTATATACCTTTGAAAATCTGGCCCTAGATATTTACATTTTTTCCTAACCCTTTCATTCTGGAATTGCTTGCTACCTCATGAAGAATGGATCATGTGTGTCTGTTATGTGTTAGGGGGTTTATATTTGTTCATTATTTTACTAAAGATTGAAGTTAGATTTACCTAATACTAGTTCCCAGGATTACTCTGCTTTCCTTTTTTAAAGTTCAGTACCATGTTTGCTTTATTAGTTAGGCACCCAATCTGCTTAGGTACTTTTGAACATCCCACTAGGTGCCTATCTATATCTTCAGACACCTAAATGCCTTTTAAAATCTGGCCCTTAGCACCTTAAGATGATGATCTTTAGACACCCAAAAGCCTTTGATGTATATGTTCAAACTTTCCAAGTGTGCTCTACACTGCTGTTTGCCATTATTTTTCAAAGTCTTCAGTACTTCTTAATTGTTCTTGTTAAAGGCAGATTTAAAAAGGAGTTCACCATCTCAGCAATTCAAAAGAATTTTTTTGAATAGTTGTAAATTCCATTAATAGTTAAAAACAAACTAATAATTTATAATAGCCTGAATACAGCCTACAGTAACGAGGTTACACTTATTGCTTGATTGCTTGATTTCTGAAGGCAGTCTATTGAATTGGGCATTGGTTTATTTAAAAGGTTTATAATCCTCCCACATAGTTTCTAATACCTGAGTAATTTTAATGTCTTTTCATTTGTATAAAAACAAATTACTCAATACTCCTGATTGTTTGCCTGTAGTACAAGAATTTCTTGTTCATAATTGTGCAGCATATTTTCTCTAGTCCATTCACGCTAGTGTAATACGGGAGAAATACTTGGTACCATGAAAAAGTGCCTCCTTCTTAAAAACCATGCTAGCCTCATCATCATTGGCGATCCCTCGATTCGAGGATGATCTCTATTGTGGATTTACATCTGGGTCCTGAGATGACTCTGGAGTCCCATCCTGGAACCACAGACCCGCCCGCAGTAGGTGTAGATGTTTCCTGGTGCATCAGCTGCCTGCTGGGAGAAAGTTCTTTCTTTTTCCTTCCTTCTCTTTTTCTTTTCAGCTTCAAGGGCAAGGCGCTTCTCCTCAAAGCGGGCCACTGCCTGATGCCGCCTGTGGCTCCATTGGGGTCAGTTAGTGCTTGTGCCTCCCAATTTGAGATGTTCACATCAGTTTTCTTGAGATACGCTTTCAGTGTCTTTGTAGCTAGTCTACCCAGTCCTCAAATGTCTGGCTTTGGTTGATCACCCATAGAACCAGAATGTGCAACCCTTGCTTGTGTTAGTGAACTCTTGCTCACATAAGCAGTCCCATAGATTTCATACATATATTTCAACATTTCATTGATTTCAGTGGGATTACTAGAGGGAGTAGGAGCTCCCTAGCATGAATAAGAGTTGTACAATATGGTTCTTAATTTCTTTAGCTAGCAAGGTAAATTTATTCAACTGGAAAAATCTACTTGATGAAGCCTAATATATTCACTGCTTTTGGGTACTGTATGAATGTACTAAAGCAAACTTGTTAGAGGATTTTGAAATGTCTACAAGCCAGCATATTTTCAGCTAAAATATTCTTGACTGTTACCTGATTGCATGTAATCAGTGGCCCAGGCCTGTTCTTACTCACAAAAAACATCCATTGACTTGAATGAATATGGACTCCATGATTGGGCCTTGCGATGGGGTATCTGCCCCCACACTGGCCAGTACGGGGTTAATAGAACCCTAGGGAGGCTGTACAGAAGGCAGCCAATTAGAGAGGGCCCTAGAGAGGCTGTGCAGGAGACAGCCAATTAGAGAGGGGCTGTGAGGAGCAGCCAATCGGGGCCTGGTAGACCCAAATAAGAAGAGCTGCAGGGCAGAGCAAGGTCAGTAGCTGCCTGGAGCTCGAGGAGGGAAGGTCAGGCTCCTAGCAGGAGGAAGGAGTGCCAGCACCTGGACAGAGCAGAGCTGCTACCAATGACTGGGGGACGGGGAAGCAAAAGACGGCTCCTTGTTGGCTGCAGGGATTTGCAGGCTGGGGTCCTGAGGCAAGGGAGAAGAGGGTACTGAGGGCCATGGGGAAGCGACCCAGGGAAATGAACTGAGGAGTTGGAGGGGATGCAGTAAGTGGCAGCCATCTACAGGGCCGTGGGCCGGGACCCAGAGTAGTTGGCAAGCCTGGGTCTCCACCTGCCCCCTGCCTGCCGCTGAGGAAGTGGCCAGACAATTGGCTGCAGTTGCCATTGAGGGAAGTGGTTGGACAGTGGACTGCAGTTCCCCCAGAAGGGGAGAGAACAGAATGTGATGTGGCCGAAGGGCTGTGTCCTGCAGAAGACGCCGTGGTCCTTCGAACGACACCGTTCCAGGAGCAGAAGTGACGGTGGGTGAGATAGCACCAGAAGAGGGCGCACTGGCTAGCAGAGCTAATCCTTGGGACAGCCAGCAGGAGGCACCACAGTGGTGAGTGAACCCCATCACTGGGGCCCTACCAAATTCATGGTCCAATTTGGTCAATTTCATGGTCATGGGATTTTTAAATAATAAATTTCATGATTTCAGCTATTTAAATCTGAAATTTCAGAGTGTTGTAATTTTAGGGGGTCTGTTGAGATGAGTTCCTGTCTGCATCCTGTAAAACTTGCCCATACCGGTATTGCCCTGGCCTCTTCTTTTGTCATTCAGTGTTGTACGCATTCTATACCAATATGCATTTCCTCACCTTTTGGGAGCGAAGCCAGACTTTAAGGCACCTGCTCCCCTACTTGGTGTAAACTTTGCTTGTGCCAATCAGAAACGAACACAAACAGGTTTTGGGCCCCGTCCCCTATGACACGTCTATGATGTCATAGTTGGTACTTTAGGCCTGCCTGCCATGTGCAGGCAGGGAGAGGAGAAAGAAAAACGAATCCTGTGTATCCTGTGTACACCCGTAACCGAGTCTAATCACCTCGAAGCCTCTCTCTCAGCTCACGTGTTTCAAACAGAGCTTCTACGTTTGCCGGTCGTTATGCGTTGGTTTGTATTTGTAAGTATCAGTTATTACTAAATGCTGCATCTTTGTTTATAAATATTGTTAGTAGATATTTTAGTCATTGTGTGTTTTAAGTTTCATTAACTCTATTAGCTAATCATACTCTGCTCCCTGACCCCTTGTAATTATCCCCAATAAAACTTTAAATTGATTAATTTTAGTGTGTGTGTGTGTGTCTGCAGTTTGCATCGTGACCCATACTCTCCTTGCATCCCTTACCAATATAGTCTGTTGCCACGTGCAGCCTGGTAAATAACAGGCCTGCATTTTCTTTTGCCCCTGCGAGTCCGTGGCAATCTACAGGGTCCTGACCCAAAAAGGAATTTGGGGTGGGGGGGGTGGGGGTTTGAAAAGTTATTGTGTGCGTGGGGGGTTGCGGTACTGCTACCCTTACTTCTGTGCTGCTGGTGGTGGCGCTGCCTTCAGAACTGGACAGCCAGAAAGCGGCGGCTGCTGGCCGGGATCCCAGTTCTGAAGGCAGAACCACTGCAACCAGCAGCGCAGAAGTAAGGATGGTATGGTATGGTATTGTCACCCTTACTTCTGTGCTGCTGCCTGCAGAGCTGGGCCCTCCATCAGCAGCCGCCATTCTCCAGCTGTCCAGCTCTGAAGGCAGCAGTGCAGAAGTAAGGATGACATGGTATAGTATTGCCACTCTTACTTCTGCGCTGCTGCTGGCAGGGCGCTGCCTTCAGAACTGTTCAAGAGGGAAGCTGTGACAACTGGCAAGCTAGTGGATGGACTTGTTTCCCCCCCTATTAGCTATTTATATTTCCAGGGACACGCTCATTTCCCTTTCTCATTTCCCATAGCTCATTTAGCATTTGGATAATGTCATTGTAATAAAGCATAGTGCTCCCATTTGTTGGTCACGGCTTATTTAATTAGCCGTTGATGTCAGTTCATCTCAGCTTGAATCTGTCATTTAGTGCAGCTGTGTATAGTAAAGGACTATTGAGAGGCCTCTGGATTGAGATTTTGTTTATAGGCTAATGTCTCAAAAATATTCTCACCCCTGTCATGGCTCTTTATGCACCTGAAAAAGAAATGTGTTAAACCAGTAGTCAGCTGTTTTGCCATAGAGAGTGGAAAAGGCAGATGTGCCATGGAACAAAGTGTAGATCAGTTGATATAGTAATGTGATTTTTATCCAGTCTCATTTCTGTCCAGATTCAGATAGCAAGAGACAAATGGCTTATTTATAACTTTTTCAGAAGGTTTCTGGAAACTGTGTGCACTGAGTAAAGAAAATAATATGATGTCTGTGAATAATACATCGTAAGGAATATAGATTTGACAGCATGTCTTCAATTTTTTCAAGATAACAACAAGCTTGCAGTGGCTTTCACTATTTTACCAACAAACTTTGTTCCTTAAACTGCACTATATGATCAGATGCCTTCAACTTTCCAGGGTACAGTTATTTCTCTCGCTTGACTGATATTTTCATAGCAACACACAGTGGAGCTTCAGATTCCTGACTCTTAGCTTACAATTTCACAAGAAGAATCAAAATGGCCATTTTGTGTATCTAGGTGGTGACCTGGTATGTATATTGGCATGGTTTTTGGAAATGCTGAGCTCCCGCAGGTTTGGTTCCAGTGACTTCAGTGGGAGCTACAGAAGCTCAGCACTTTTGAAAATAGGGCCATGTATGTCATATATTCTCGTCTTCGCCATGAACTCAGTCTGCATGTTGACAGTACCAACTTTATAGTGGCGCCATGGCACTGAGCCCATGCTCAAAAGCGGCCGCAGCCTGGCTCACTCCACTTGCATTGCACCCCGAGCTGCTAACACCTCTCGGCCATTCAGCCAGCCCAGGCTTTCACCCCCTGCCCCTGCCTGCCGGCTCCTCCATACCCTGCATCCCCTCCCTTCACCCAGGGGCAGAGAGGAGCCCTCAGCTGCTGCCGCTCCAATGACCGTCCACTTTGGGCCTGCTGGGGCCTGCTTCTCCCTGCTGCTCTGCAGAAGCGGCAGGCTGGGAAAGTCGGCGGCTCCCATGCGCCCCCCCCCGCCCCCACTCATGTTCTCAAGACCTTTAATCATTCTTGTTGCTCTTCTCTGGACCCTCTCCAATTTCTCCACATCTTTCTTGAAATGCGGTGCCCAGAACTGGACACAATACTCCAGTTGAGGCCTAACCAGCACAGAGTAGAGCGGAAGAATGACTTCTCGTGTCTTGCTCACACACACCTGTTAATGCATCCCAGAATCACGTTTGCTTTTTTTGCAGCAGCATCACACTATTGACTCATATTTAGCTTGTGGTCCACTATAACCCCTAGATCCCTTTCTGTCGTACTCCTTCCTAGACAGTCTCTTCCCATTCTGTATGTGTGAAACTGATTGTTCCTTCCTAAGTGGAGCAATTTTGCATTTGTCTTTATTAAACTTCATCCGGTTTACATCAGACCATTTCTCCAATTTGTCCAGATCATTTTGAATTATGATCCTGTCCTCCAAAGCAGTTGCAATCCCTCCCAGTTTGGTATCATCTGCAAACTTAATAAGCGTACTTTCTATGCCAACGTCTAAGTCATTGATGACTTAGCATAGTGGAGTCCCGTTTTTGGTTGGCCATTAGGCACTATTTTAATAAAAGTAACTAATAATATAAAAAAATCAATATATTTTATTTTATTCTTCTCTATATTCCTTATGACTTTATATTTTGCCTCACTAAGAAGCTTCTGTATCCAACTCCAAATAATATATCTATGGTGTGTCTCACTATGAAGTATTTTGTGATACTTTTGAAGAATGGTGTTGTAGCTCAAAATACATTTCTCTGTATACAAATTTATTTGTGGAAACCCTCCTATAGAGGATAACATGCTTTATGGAGAAAGTAAACTATAAGCTACTGGGAAAAGGAAGGTTTTTACAGGGAGATTTACAGAGATGGAGTGTTTACAGGTCTCATCCACTTCCTACTGAAATAAATTGGAGTCTTCCATTGGCTTTACTGCGACATGCAATAGGCCCTCTGTAGGTTGTGGAGGGAGAAGAAATTTATATCTTCACAATCACTCAGTGCCACTGATGGGTATGCATGAAGGATTTGAATAAAGTTATTAAAATGTATTCTAAAAATCTAGAAAATATACCAAAGTGTGTGATGATGTTTCCATGGCAATTCAAATAAGTAACCATTTTTTAAAAGCGGGTGCTTGCTGCCTGGTGACTGAGGTCTGTTTGCATGTAAATGTGTGCAGAAGTGCGCACAACAAGTAATTGCCTGCGGAACTGAGTGCCGTTACCTGTGTGGGGGGAGGGATTTGCACATTTGATTTGCACTATGAATGTTCCACGCCTTGGAGCAGTTGGTGTTTTCTTTTCTTTTCCCTCTTTCTTCCACTTATTACTCTGTATCTCTTTTTCTTGTCGAGCTTAGAGCTCTTCCTTCTTATGCACCTAAATTTCCTCCTTCAAATGTCTCCTTAAAACAGCTTTCTTTCAGCTGGTATTCCACCACTCCAGCACCTGGCTGGTATGACTGTTTTAAAACCCACTTTCTCTGCTCAAGAAAAAGCAAAACAATATATGCAATCTATTTTGAGCTGGAAAATAGTATTCTGACTGTTTTGGTTCACCCTTTTTCCTCACCATCAATTCATTGTGTTAATGGTCTAATTTATACTGTGAGCAGAGACAGTAGAGACCTTGGTATTTTATATAGCTATAAAACACCAGTGCTTCATAAATAATCATTTATCCTTAAGATCACACTCCTATTAATAGCAAACCTATTAAGATGCATATGTGGGAAATGATAATACATTAAGAGAAAGTTATAGGTTAATACATTAAGGGAATTGTGACTAGACCTCTGAGGGTGCTGAAAGCAGTGAAGACTCCCCTTTACACTGGAGTTTTGCACTATCACTTCCCTGGAGTCAATTGGCCCACCTGATTCTTGCAGAACATGTTGCATGATATGAGTTATAAGGTTTTTTGCTTATGATTTTATCTATTCTTCAAATATTTCTAATAGGTATAAAATAAATGTTTGTTTAACTAAATAATATGTATTCTCCCCCAGTCACTCCTCTACTCACTGCATTTCATCAACTTCATCGAGATCAGAATCTTGGCTGTCTCCTAAACACTTCAACTCACAGGTTACCAAAGCATCTTCATTGCTCTTGCTCTGTCACTACAGATCAACAGAGCCAGCCAGCACCTGCGAGCATCAACAACAATAACTTTATTGCAGCCTGCCAGAGAGAGGCCACGTTATGGGTCCTGGCAGCTTGCTCGGATCAATCTTGGTCTTTTCAGGGACTCGTTGTTGAACTGCTGGACTGAGTATGGACACCACCAGGGGTGCGCTCCAGGCAGAAAACCAGAAATTGAGGGACCAAATATGACAGCTGCAGATGGGAAATCATTCCTTGCAGGAGCAAGCTACAGCACTCTGAGCAGCTGCGAGTGACCACTCAGCTTCTCTTATCATATTGGCTCAAGTGGCTGGCTCCAGAGTTCCTTTGCCAGAGAGATATGTTGGTACCTTCAGTAAGTTTCATGGGTTCGTTACTCAATGCAGACTCCTATTTATGCTCCAGCCCCAGGAGTATATCAGAGACTAAGTTAAGGTGGGGCTAGTACTGAGCCTGCTTAATGGGGAGGCCCTGGCATGGGCCTCTCCCTTTTTAGAACAGAATCAGTTCTGACCAACTGGGACTCATGCTTATGTAACTCTTCTGCCAGGTGGAGCTGGCAGCAACCAGTGCTGGGTTCAATATCTGGGGGTTCCTTTTCAACAATACAACACAGAACTGGCTCAACCCTGTAAACGGGTCGACTCACCCCTGCGGCGCCTCCTACTGGTTGCTCTCCGAAGTTAGCTCAGTCCAGCCCTGGAGCACCCTCTGCAGGCTGGTGATCCACCTGTTCTTAGGCCCCCCCGTAGCCCTCCCTGGACCCGGTGCCCTTTTACATGGGGTGCTGCCCCCTAGCAGTAACCCCTTTCTCTCTGGGTCTCCCCTTCTGTCTCAGGGAACCCCCACCCTCTATCCCTACCTTGCCTCAGTATTTGGCTACTGCCAGTCATTGTCTAGCCCCACCCTCTGGGGCAGACTGCAGTATCAGCCTACTCATCACAGGCAAAGTTGGGTTTGGACCTGCTGCCTTGGCCTACCCCTAGGTTGCCCTCTGCAACCCGCAGTACCTGTTGGCCCACTGCTAGGCCGCAGCCTGGGGCTTTCTAGGCTGGAGCTCCCCAGCTCCTCAGCCTTCCCCAGCCCTGCTGCACTCAGGTATCCAGTCTCAAGCTCCTAAGCAGCCAGGCCCATCTCTCTCTATAGCCAGAGAGATACTGTCTGGGCTCCTGGCTCATAGCCTTTTATAGGGGCCAGCTGTGGCCTGATTGGGGTGTGGCCCTGTTGGTGTCACTAGGCCTAAGTAAACCAAAGTTGTGACTACAGGCCTGAGTGAACCAGAGGTCTTCCATGCTGTGAACTTTAACCAGCCTAAGATGCTAACAGACAGCAAGCAAAATGTGTAACTGTCAGCTGTTTCAGCTTGCAGATGCAGGAGTTTGAAATAGCAGAAGCGGCGGGGAGGAGGGGGAGAGGGGTGAGAAAAATCTGTATGCGTTTGTGCTGTGAAGGCCAGAGATAAACATGCGGATGAGAACTTTTCTAACACGCTGAAATGTAATGCCTAATGTAACTGCTGTTGGGAAGGGAGGGGTGAGGGGGAAAACCGAACAAAAGGCTTACACAAACAAGGGGGGTATAAATGCTGGGATCCCGCCTGCGCGCGGGTGTGCAGGATTTGAGAATGGTTTTTCTCCCTGGCACCTTATTTGGGCTCAAATAAACCTGGTTATGCTTCTCCACCCTGGTGTGTCAATTAGTGCTACGCACACCGGGCAACGAACCCCCGCTGTTGCTCCGCCTCAGGCTCTTTGAGCCGGCAACAGCCCAGCTGCAGCTACCTCCCCAATCAGCCCAGCTTGAGAGTAGCAGCTCTCAAGCCCTGCCAAGCTGCTTTCAAACCCCTTAAAACCCCGGAGCAGGGACTCCACCCTGCTACAAGCCCCCACCCAATAACCTGTGAAAATTACACACCACCCCGAGCACCTTTGAGAGGCAATACTTCCCCTCTCACAAGCACAGAGTCTGAGTGTAGAAAAGAAACTTTTAATGAAAGGAGGGAAGTCACCAACATTAATTAGGGAAAATGCCACAAGCAGGATTCATAATCATAAAACTGTGAGCAGAACACCCACCCCAGCGTGTGTGGGGCAGAGTCATCTGCCTCATGTTCTTGAGAACCAGCAGTTCCTTTTCTGTGCCCCTCTCTGCTCCCTCACCATGCCCCACTCTCAGTGCTTGCCCTACGTCCGTGAAGACCCAGGGTTCAGAGGTGCATCTGTGTGAGTTCGCCTCTGACCTGGGGAAGAAAGCACCTTGCTTGCTCCGCCATCTGAGCACTTGCTCCGGCGGGCCACCCCGCCAGCCAGGGTTTTTCTCTGCAGGCTTTTCTTCTCTGACCTTTGCAATGGAGAAATATCCAATTTTTCTTCTGGTCCACTCCAAAGATGTTTAAACAATTCTTCCAATGTATTTGCTTAAAAAGCACGGCTTCAAAGTAAATAGTGGATTTATTACACTTATTTCCATTCATGTCTCCTGAGCTAACCCCTTAGAAAGCACTAGTTTTTAATTAAGAATTCAGCAGCACTGGAAGTACAATCACACACTGTCTGCACTGGAGGTTAATGATACTATCTTGCCTTAAGAAGTCGGGGGTTTACACTGTGTATTTCTAAGGTATTTTGATTAAGACACAGTCTATAAAATACTCTCCTCTCCAAAATGGGATGCAGAGAATACAGGGCTGTTGATTAATCGCAGTCAACTCACATGACTAACTAAAAAAAATTAATTGTGATTAATCACAGTTTTAATCACACTGTTAAACAATAGAATACTAATTGAAATTTATTATATATTTTTGGATTTTTTTCTACATTTTCAAATCCTATTGATTTCAGTTACAACACAGAATACAAAGTGTACAGTGCTCACTTTATATTATTTTTATTACAAATATTTGCACTGTAAAATGATAAAAAATAGTATTTTTCAATTCATCTCATACAAGTACTGTAGTGCAATCTCTTTATCCTGAAAGTCAAACTTACAAATGTAGATTTTTTTTGTTACATAACTGCACTCCAAAACAAAATAATGTAAAATTTTAGAGCCTACAAGTCCACTCAGTCCTACTTCTTATTCAGCCAATCGCTAAGACAAACAAGTTTGTTTACATTTACAGGAGATAATGCCGGCTTCTTATTTACATTGTCACCTGAAATTGAGAACAGGTGTTCACCTGGCACTTTTGCAGCTGGCATTGCAAGGTATTTACGTGCCAGATATGCTAAACATTCGTATGCCCCTTCATGCTTCAGCCACCATTCCAGAGGATATGCTTCCATGCTGATGACACTCATTAAAAAAAAATACATTAATTAAACTTTGACCGAACTCCTTGGGGGAGAATTGTATGTCTCCTGCTCTGTTTTACCCACATTCTGCTATGTATTTCATATTATAGCAATCTTGGATGATGACCTAGCACGTGTTGTTCATTTTAAGAATACTTTCACTGCAGATTTAACAAAACGTAAAGGTACCAATGTGAGATTTCTAAAGATAGCTACAGCACTCGACCCAAGGTTTAAGAATCTGAAGTGCCTTCCAAAATCTGAGCGGGACGAGGTGTGGAGCATGCTTTCAAAGTCTTAAAAGAGCAACACTCTGATACAGAAACTACAGAACCTGAACCACCAAAAAAGAAAATCAACTTTCTGCTGGGGGCATCTGACTCAGATGATGAAAACGAACATGCATCGGTCTGCACTGCTTTCGATAGTTATCAAGCAGAACCCCTCATTAGCCTGGATGCATGTCCTCTGGAATGATTGAAACATGAAGAGACATATGAATCTTTACCGCATCTGGCATGTAAGTATCTTGCAACATCAGCTATGATAGTGCCATGAGACTGCCTGTTCTCACTTTCAGGTGACATTGTAAACAAGAAGCAGGCAGCATTATCTCCTGTAAATGTAAACAAACTTGTTTGTCTTAGTGACTGGCTGAACAAGAAGTAGGACTGAGTGGACTTGTAGGCTCTAAAGTTTTACATTGTTCTATTTTTGAATGCAGTTATTTTTTGTACATAATTCTACATTTGTAAGTTCAACTTTCATGATAAAGAGATTGAACTACAGTACTTGTATGAGGTGAATTGAAAAATACTATTTTTTGTTTTTTACAGCACAAATATTTGTAATAAAAATAAATATAACATGAGCACTGCACACTTTGTATTCTGTGTTGTAATTGAAATCAATATATTTGAAAATGTAGAAAACATCCAAAAATATTTAAATAAATGGTATTCTATTATTGTTTAACAGTGCGATTAGTCGCGATTATTTTTTTAATCACTTGACAGCCATAGGTGTATTTTTTTCATGATTCTCATTAACATTTATTAAATACACTACATTTTACTATTTATCTTGGTCTGTAGCTTCAGGACTTTTGTGTGGCTTGCCCCATTGGGAATTTCACAAATCATTGATGTAACTACGTTGATCTTGGGAGAAATCTCTTACCACAAAACAATTTAATTAAATTTCTCTGATAAAACCTTGTACAGGTGTGACAAAAATCAAGATGTCCAATTCTGATCTCAGTAAATCTAGAGTATTGTATACCTTTGGTTTCAGTGGAATTGCTTCATATATTAATCAGCATATATGAAATCTGAATATGACCTAATGCCATCTGTGTGTGTGTGTGTGTGTGTGTGTGACAGATTGCCTGCCTGTATGTGCATGTGATAGGTGCAGAGTTTCCCTGTGAAAGATGCTTGTTTGAAAGGAGTTAGACTCTATTACAGACCCCAATCTTTAGAAATAGCTAAGTTATAGTTTAAGGGCCAAATTTTCAAAATGTGGTTTCTCTTTGTGTATTCACCGCATTGAACCTGCAATCACGTCAGCCTGCAGTAGGTGGAATTTATGGGCCAGATTTGCTGGAGCTACTCAGAAAATGGATTGGAGGGAGGGGGATTCTGTGGAAAACGTTGATGAAAATGAAAAAAAAATCTTTTCATCTAAATTTTGCATGATTTTTTTTTTTATTTTTTTCAGTAAAAATTCAAAACCAAAAAATTTCAGCTCAGAAATGCTACTGTGCTTCCTCAAGGGAGTTGTAGTTCAGATACCTCTTGCTCCCATGCTCTTTTGTAGGTGGGGCTCCCTGATCGGATTACATCTCCCATGATGCACCTTCACCTCCCTTCTTGAAGAGGGGAGGTGAAGGTGCATCATGGGAGTCCCCAGACATAGTACGTCATAAGAGATGTAATCCAGCTGGGAAGCTTGGTCCATAGAGGAGAATGGGGATATGAAACCACCAAACTATAACTCCCATCATGCACACTGCAGTACCATATCCTAAACAATATTTTGTTTTCAGCCAAAATATTTTGGTTTTCAGGCATTCAGTTTTTCTACAAAAAGAGATGGAATTGAAACAGACACCTTTCACAGAAAAATTATTTAACTGAAAATCCATTTCCCCCCCCCCCCACCCATGGAAAATTTTCACCAGCTCTACTCAGAACCTAGCAGTTCCCATTGCTATCAAAGAGAGAAAAGTCTTCATGGGAACTAGGGGGTGCTGGCCATATTTGAAAATTTGGCCACTACATTTAGGTGCTTAAATGGGAGCTGAGCTCTTTTTTTGAAAAGTGGGCCCCATTTTTGGGTACTAAACATTTTTAAAAATCTGGCCCAACATATGCAATCCTATGGCATACAAAAAGTGTCTACAGATGAGTTTTGCACACATATTTTGTCATAAATAGTTGAGTGATCCTGTGTAAAATAACTGCACATGCAAACACTTGCATATGCAAAGTTGTGTACCAACCAAAGGCTGAAGCTCCTTTGAAAACTTGGTCCAGGGAGAAACTACAATTTTCTACTGGATGTAGTCCTAATGCATGAGAAATATAAAGCAAAATGTTACCCTGCTGGAGTCTTAGAACTGGAAGTGTAATCAATGCATTTGCGAGATCATAGTTCATAAAGGGCTGCTCATAGATCTTTGTTGGCACTTTAGACAGAAGCTAGTTTTTAAGAATGGATTTATTGTAGAGTTATGGAAAGTGATAGATGATCTTCCCTGTTTTTGTCTTAAGGGTCCACATTGTTGTTCCTTTCTGGGTCTGTAGTTTGACCCCTCAGATCACCTCTCATGGGATAATTCTACCTATTGCGACCCCTGAAGGATTTTCTATCAATTTAGTTAAACTTTTTTGTTTCATTATTTCTCATAAAGTCTAGAAACTGTCTACATGATTTATACTGTTTTATTGTTCTGGCCAATTTAATCTGCATGTTTTAAGTTCTGAACTGGGATTCACACAGCACTGAACATGCACAACAGGATATGTTTTCATTTGTCACCTTCTTTCTACTGATCTGTGATAAGAAGGCAAGTGTTAATATGGTGCCCGGTTAGTAAGATGTTTCTCAATCTCTCTTGTGTAATTCCCTGCTGACCATCAGGATGTTACTCATTGTGTACTCTGCTGTTTCTCTCTGGTAAGAAAAGAGAATCTGAGAAAGAAGCTGTCACATTAACCTACCTGCCTGGATTTGTCATTCTGGATCGGACCTTTGATACTTAAGTCAGAGATACTGCCTCTGACATTGGGCACTAATCATCTACTGATGCTTCAAAGGAAGGGGGAAAAAAATAAGATTACACCAGGCTACTTTGTAGAACTATAAAGGCATGAAAGAAAAATGCTTACCAGTAACCGGGCATTCAGTTTGCAGAACTGTGATTTCAAATGCGTATTCTTTCCTTCATGCAAAAGTGGCAGCTCCATGAAAGAGGGATCTGCAGGAAACTTTGACCCAGTCCCTGAAGATATATATATAGGGTCTTTCCCTCCATACTCCATTCAGTTCCCTATTCCCAGCAAATGGCAAACTGCCACCTTGTTTGCTAAGCTCTAACTGGCTGACTATCTGTGACTGAACTCCAATTAGCTACATGGCTGACCCTTCTAATGTGAGTCACATAGCACAGAAAGTGATGTGATGTTGCTCTGAGCAGTTTAACTAAACCTGTTCTTTATGTGGACACTGGGCCACCTACAATATGCTGCCATCTGGATAATGTGACTGGATTGTCTCTGGGTGCATCAGGGTACAACTCACTCAGCTGCAGCTCTCCATTTTTAGGTCATCGTTTCTTGCAAAGTCTGAGGTAGCAGTGTGTTGGTCCTCCAGCCAAGACAATCTTCAGTCCTACCCCTTTCAGAACCTGAACCACCAAAAAAGAAAATCAACTTTCTGCTGGTGGCATCTGACTCAGATAATGAAAATGAACATGCGTCAGTCCACATTGCTTTGTACTGTTATTCAGTAGAACCCATTATCAGTATGGATGCATGTCCTCTGGAATGGTGGTTGAAGCATGAAGGGACATATGAATTTTTAGCTCACCTGGCACGTAAATATCTTGTGACACTGGCTACAATGGTGCTATGTGAATGCCTGTTCTCACTCTAAGGTGACCTTGTAAACAAGAAGCAGGCAACATTATCTCCTGCAAATGTAAACAAACTTGTTTGTCTGAGCGATTGGCTGAACAAGAAGTAGGACTGAGTGGACTTGCAGGCTCAAAAAATTTTACGTTTTATTTTTGAATGCAGGTTTTTTGGTACATAATTCTACATTTGTAAGTTTAATTTTCATGATAAAGAGATTGCACTACCGTACTTGTATTAAGTGAATTGAAAAATACTATTTCTTTTGTTTTTTTACAGTGCAAATACTTGTAATCAAAAATAAATATAAAGAATTCTGAGTTGTAATTGAAATCAATATATTTGAAAATGTAGAAAACATTCAAAAATATTTAAATAAATGGTATTCTATTATTGTTTAACAGTGTGATTAATCATGCGATTAATCACAATTAATTTTTTTAATCACTTGTCATCCCATCCAAAACATTCACAAACTTTGGCAACATTTTCTATGGTCCTGTGATGAAGTTTGTGTTCATGATTAAACATGACTCCAGATGAATGTGAGCTGTTTCAAGTTTTGTAGTGTCTAAGATGAGTAAATACTATCAGATTCCCACTTGTCAAGCTCAGCGTCTCCCCAGACTAGATTGTTACCATATGCTCTATTTAGAGTTACTCCTGAGGAACACTTTGAAATTTCAGCTGATGCAGAAGGAGTTTGCCTGAGTACTTCTCACAAGCGGCCTTATACCTGTGCTCCAGAGAGTGCATGGCCTCTTGGTGCAATTGCAAGTGGTGATTTTGATCTATAAAGCCCATTATGGTTTGGGTCCCTGTGTATTTTAGAGACTGCCTCTATCCCTGTGTTCTTGCCCAGCAGTTGAGATTAACTAGGTCACTTGAGCAGTTCCCATATGTGTTTGGTGGGCTGTAGCAGAAGGATGTTCTCATTGGTGGCCTGCGGCTCCTGAACTTATGACCCGCCAGGAGGCAATAAAGCAGAAGTCTGGTGTTAAGTTTCATTGTTTACCAAGGCTTTTGCAAATGTTATGGCGTGAGTTCAGGCTACTTCAGGGGTGAAAGTAATTTACAGGATTTATGGGTACTGCCAGAGTCCTGAGGGAGTGTGGCCTCATCCGGAAGAGGCGTGGCCTCTCAAGATTTAAAGGCCCTGGGGCACCAGCTGTGGCTGGGAGACCCAGGGCCTTTAAATCAAGCAGGGGCTCCCAGCTGAAGAGGTGGCTGGTAGCCCCCCCGGGGTCAGGGGCAAAATAAAGGGCCCGGGGCTCCGGGGGGAACCCTGAGTTTTGCAGGGCTGGGGCAGGGATTTAAAGGGCCCAGAGCTCTTGCCACTGAAGGGAGCCCCGAGCCCTTTAAATCCTGGCCCCAGCCCGGCTGCCGGAGCTGCTGCCGGGATTCAAAGGGCTCTGGGCTGCCTGCAGCGGGGGGGAGCTCTGAGCCCTTTGAATCCCGGCCGCGGCTGGGATTCAAAAGGCTCTGGGCTGCCCGCAGCCGCAGGAGCTCTGAGCCCTTTAAATCCCGGCCCCAGCCCGGCCGCCGGGGGCAGCCCAGAGCCCTTTCAATCCCTGCCGTGGAAGTTGATGCGGTCCAGCACGGCGTACTGGCTCTTGCTGGTACGCTGTACCAGACCGGACCGGCTTACTTTCACCTCTGGGCTACTTATGCTGTGTTGCCTAAAATGATTGTTTTCTGTATACTGAAGCTTCAATTTTTCAGATCTCTGCCTCTCTGCAGAGATAGCAGCTATTTGTTCTCTGAAGCCTACTGAAGAGGTGATGCATGCTGTGCCGTCTCGGGGGCATTCTTTTTATTCTTTCTTGTTTTCCTTAGTCTAAAATAAGTGTGTTTAGATAGATGTGACATTTGGGGCTTCACCCAGGCCAGTAAGGGCTTTAGTCAA
This sequence comes from Mauremys reevesii, assembly GCF_016161935.1. Lineage (NCBI taxonomy): Eukaryota > Metazoa > Chordata > Testudines > Geoemydidae > Mauremys > Mauremys reevesii. Next base: position 123,233,364 of record NC_052623.1, read on the forward strand.
CGTCTGCCTTGTGACCCTGAGTGTCTTGTGACTATGCAGCTTTGGTTCAGAGCTCTGACCTCAATAGCCTGCCAGCAGCCAACAAGCCTCACCTTGGCTGGCTTTGCTCAACTTGGATACTCCTTCCAGGCTGATCCTAGTACCCTTCCAGCCCTGAAACTGTCCCACCGTAATCCTCCTGCAGGGTCCAGTCCTTCTCACTGGATCCTCGCAGAAAAGGTATTAGGTTTGCTGCCTCGACAGAGACTGAATAGCATTCCAACCTGCTTACTAGAAGCACACACTTTACTGAACTTACCTAGCTCTGATGATTTATGATGAAAGCAAAACAAGTCCATTAACAAAAGAGCATGGATTAAGTGATACCAAGCTTAAAAAACACCCCCACAAGCAGAGATGGTTACAACAGGGCCACCCGGGGGGGAGGGGCAAATGGGGCAATTTGCTCCAGGCCCCGCAGTGGCCCCCACAAGAATATAATATTCTATAGCATTGCAACTTTTTTTATGGAAGGGGCCCCTGAAATTGCTTTGCCCCAGGCCTCCTGAATCCTCTGGGCGGCCCTGGGTTAAAACCAAATAAAGGTGAAAACATGCATATAAAAGCCTAAAACTTAATCTAGCAAGATAGTCTTTGTTCAAGATGGCTTTTCTCTTACTCAGAGTCTTTTTTTCAGCTTTTTACTGGCCGCTCAGGCCGGGACCCACCACAGAGATCAGATTGCTTGATTTATGTGTTTCCTTAAAGCAGTGGTCCCCAACGTTTTTGACTGGCGGGTGCCTGCCGAAGGACCGCTGCGGCGATGGAGCACCCGCCGAAATTCGACGTCATCGAGAGGCGTCCCCACCGAAATTCGGGAGCAACGCCTTTCGATGACATCACTTGTCGGCGACAAGCGTCGTCATCGAGAGGCGTCCCCGCCGAAATGCCACAGCGGCATTTCAGCGGGTGCTCTCCCAGGGGGCAGGACATGGGCGCATTAAGATGCCCCCGCGGGTGCCATGGAGCCCGCAGGCACCGCGTTGGGGACCCCTGCCTTAAAGTGAAAATTCAAGATGGAATCTCTGTCCCTTATATTCCTAAAGGAATTGTCTTTGTCCTAAAACTCAGGAAGGCCTCGTGGGGATTCAGTCTCCTCTGTCTCTCTGGGGTGGAGGAACCACGTTAATTCTCTGTCTCTCAGGGCTTGGCTACACTTGCGAGTTAGAGCGCATTAAAGCAGCCCTGGGTGCCCTAGCTCACTACCTGACCACCCTGACAAGGCACGTAGAGCGTTCTGACTCCACGGCTACAGCGCTACTGGTGCTCCACCTCGGCGAGAAGATTAACGCTTGGTGCGCATTGACTGAAACGCCCAGGTGTCAGTGTGAACGAGATGTTGCATTACTGCGCTCTGATCAGCCTCTGGAAACATCCCATAATCCCCTTAAGTCAAGTGGCCGCTCTTGTCATTGTTTTGGAATCATTGCAGGCATGCCAATATGCCCTTTGAAAGCTCCGTTTCTGACAGCTGGCATGCTTATCTGCTCTGAGACAAAGCAACCATTACTGTGGAATGCTCTGTGTGTGGCGGAAGGGCGGGGTCTGTTGCTGTCTGAACTTACAACACAGCATGCTGACCTGCTCTCAGCTCCCCAAAAACCCACTCTCTCTCCCCCCACATACACACAACACACTCCGTCACACTCCACCCCACCCCCCTCATTTGAAAAGCATGTTGCAGCCACTTGCATGCTGGGATAGCTACCACAATGCACTGCTTTCTGTGGCCATTGCAAGAGCTGCTAATGTGGCCATGCCAGTGCGGTTGAAGCTGTCAGTGTGGACAGACTGCAACGCTTTCCCTACTGCGCTCTACGAAGGCTGGTTTAACTCAAAGTGCGCTATATCTGCAAGTGTAGCCATGCCCTCAAGTTCAGTCTCAGGATAACTCCCACTGGTTTAGCTTGAGGGCTTTGTTTACTGCTAATGTGTAAATTGAGGTAAACCCACATTCCTTTGTCTAGGACAAACCTGTTGGTCACCTTTATCTAGGCTAGGCTATCTGGTCTTAAACATGGTCTATTAACATTATACAGAGAGTACTTAAATACTCATATAACATTGTAACAGGTATTTCACAATGATATTATTGACCAGTATGTTGTTAGTTTTCAAACGATACCTCACAAAGCATATTAAGAAACTAAGAAACAGGCCCAGGTCTTTATTGGGATGGCAGGGCTCTGTGTCAGCTCCCATCACTGAGCTGTGCAAGAAGGGTAAGGTCTGGACTGAGCAGTGCCAGAGGGCTCTCTGCACACTGAAGGAGGATCTGGTCAAGGGCCCAGTGCAGGGAAACCCAGACTTTGACAAGACTCTTATGGTGTTCACTGATGCTCCACACACAGGGCTGGGCCTGGTGCCGAGGGAGGCCAATGCAAAGGGGGAGAAACACCACATCATGTACTGGAGCAGGAAGCTGCTGCCCCGGGAACAGGGCTATGCAGCCATGGAGAAGGAGTGCCTGGCCATGGAGTGGGCTCTTAAAAGGCTGCAGCTGGATCTATTTGGGTGGCACTTCCAGTGGGGGCTCCAGGCACCAGCGCTCCAAGCGCATGCCTGGGGCGGCAAGCCACAGGGGGCGCCCTGCCGGTCCCTGCGAGGGCGGCAGTCAGGCAGCCTTGGGCGGCTTGCCTGTGGGAGATCTGCCAGTCCCGCAGATTCGGCGGCAATTCGGCAGTGGGTACGCCAAAGCCGCAGGACTGGCGGACCTCACGCAGGCAATCCGTCGAAGGGAGCCTGACTGCCGTGCTTGGGGCGGCAAAAATGCTAGAGCTACCCCTGGGCACTTCACTGTGTACCCGGACCACTCGCCCTGCCGTGGCTGCACCAGTTGAGAGGGGCCAATGCCAAGTTCCTGAGGTGGAACCTGTCCTTCCAGGATTATGCGTTGGAGGTGGTACACGTTAAGGGGAGTGCAAATGTTATAGCTGATGCTTTGTCCTGGAGATGGGGGCCTGAACTTCCCCAGGTCACTGGCTAAAGTGACCCCGCTCAGTTCGGTCTTGGAGGGAGAGATGTGATGTAGTGGGGATTTTCCCTTATGTTGTATGTGAGCCTCTGTGAGTCTTACTGTTTTGCATGAATGCGGTGTGTGCCTCAGTTTCCCTGTCTATTGCATCAATGTCTAGGTGGTGGGAATAAGGGGGTGTGACTTTTGCGGAGGCTGCTCCAGCTGCCTGCACCAATGCTATAGCTGCCCCTTCATAACCTGAGAGCCAGGACGGGGATGCGACCAGGTGACTCTTGGCCCAGGAAGTGAGACAAAGGCTGGAGGAGGAGCAATGGGCCAAGCAGCTGGAAGCGAGTCAGTCTCGGCTGGCTTGGGGCTCGGGGAAGATGAGAGCCCTGGCTCTGGGCTCCCTTCTCCAAAGATGGACTTGACTGAAAGTCACAGATTTCTGTGCTAACAAGTTCTGTTCTACTTTGTGTTCCTGTTGACTAATAAACCTTCTGTTCTTCTTCGAGTGATTGCTCCTATGCATTCCAGTTAGGTGTGCGCGCCGTGCGTGCACGGCATCTCGGAACTTTTTTACCCTAGCAACACCGGCTGGCGCCCCCTGGAGTGGCGCCGCTATGGCGCGAGTTATATACCCCAGCCGGCCCGTCCGCTCCTCAGTTCCTTCTTACTGCCCGTGACGGCCAGTTGGAACTGTGGAGTGCTCTTTGTCCTCCACAACCCTAGCTCTCGCTTCTTGTTTGTACATAGTTAGTTTAGTGATTAGTTTTACAGTTTGTTAGTTAGATAGTTAGTGTTAATAGATAAGGTAAAAGGGGGGTTTTCCCCTTTTGCCTCACCCGGTGCGGGCTCATGCCCAAAGCACCGGGCTTTAAGCCCTGCGCTGCGTGCCAGAGGCCTATGCCTGTCGGAGACCCGCACGACGCCTGCCTCCGTTGCCTGGGCGAAGGGCATAGAACAGATAAGTGTTCGCTCTGTTCTACATTTAAACCGCGGACTCGAAAAGAGCGGGATATCCGCTTAAAGCAGCTGTTGATGGAAGCGTCGCTGCAGCCACCGGCACCGTCCGCGCCGGCACCGCGGGCTTCCTCGGTACAGAGCGCACCGGCGGCACCGAGCCGCTCCGGCTCCACGGCACCACAGCCTCAGAAAGCGGCTACGAAGTCTCGGCACCGCTCGCTTTCGCCTTCGAAGAAACATAGGCTGGTGAAGGCACTCGCGCAGGCTCGCGCTGAGGACTCGGCGAAAGCGGTTGCGCCACCTGCGGCTCCCGCGGTGACCGTGCACAAGCCGTGCACTGGACTTTTGACTCCGGCGCTGCAAGGCCCGTCGAGTCCGGCGCCGCCACGCTCCCCGGTACCGTCCGTGGTGGAGCCCCGGCTGCCGTCAACGCCGGAGACATTCTCTTCCGCGCGGGAGCTGATTCAGCTCATAGAGGCACCGGGCCTCCGGCCCCCGGCACCGCCGGTGCGGGCTGTCGTGTCGGCGGGAAAGCCGGCAAGAATGACCCGGCCACCGTCTCTGGACAGGCGACATGGACGACACACCCGGTCCCGGTCTCGTTCCCGGTCCTACGGCAGGTCTCCATCCCGTCGCTCGCGATCTCGGCACCGCTCGCCATCGCGGTACCGATCGCCGTCGAAACGTCGGTCACAGTCCCGGTACCTCTCGTCATCGCGGTACCGGTCATACTCCCGGCGCCGCACGAGGTCCAGGTCGCCATCACGTTGGCACCGCCGGAGGTCGCCGTGACTCGCGCGAGCGCTCCCGGCACTGGAGGTCTCGATCCCGGTCGAGCTTCTGGCACCGGTCGAGCTCCCGGCACCGTGACGGACGTCACTCCCGGTCGCCATCCCGGTACCGAGCGGACCAGCATCGCTCTTCGCTGCCATCCGGGGACGGCCTGCCTCACTCCGCAGCGCACTCCGTCAGCGCCTCGGCACCTCCATGGCCATCCCGTCTCGTGTCGGTCGCTTCTGGGACGGAGGGCTACGGACTCATGCCGCCCACCCCGCAGGGCCATCCTCAAGGGCCGCAGCCGTGGAGCTTCTGGGTTCCCTGGGCCCAGTATGAGGCTCAGGGGGTGCCCTTCCCCCCGAGACCACTCGCGTCCGAGCGCAGGGTACCAGAGGCGACAATCAGCCGACCGGCCCCTTCGCCGCCTGCTGCGGATGCTATGCCGCCTGAACCCCAGGGGCACGCGCAGACCGACCCCCCCGACGAGCACGCGGCGGATCCCTCTTCGGAGGCGGTCATCCAGGGCTTGTCCTCCTCGTCCTCGCCTGATGAAGCGGTGGCCGGAGTGTCAACGCAGGAGCCTCCGCCCATAGACTTAAAAGCGCACCAAGACCTCCTTCGCCGCGTGGCGACGGCTATGGCTCTGCCGATAGCGGAGGTACAGGAGGACGAGGACCCCATCACAAATGTAGTTGGGGCAGAGGTGCCAGTGCGAGTTGCACTGCCTTTCGTGCGGACAGTGCAAAAGAATGCCACCACTCTCTGGCAGACGCCTGCGTCCGTCCCTCCTACGGCCCGTGGGGTTGAACGCAAATACTCTGTCCCTCCCACGGGCTATGAGTATCTGTACACGCACCCGACCCCGGACTCCCTGGTAGTCCAATCGGTTAACGATAGGGAGCGGCACGGCCAACCGGCCCCTGCACCCAAATCGAAGGATGCGCGGCGTATGGACCTGCTAGGCCGAAAGGTTTATTCCGCTGGCGGTCTGCAAATGCGGATAGCCAAACAGATGGTCCTCCTCGCCAGGTACGTCTTCGATATCATGACGTCCCTGGCGAAATTTACGGAGCTCCTGCCAACAGCCTCCCGCCAGGAGTTCGCGGCGATGTTGGAGGAGGGAAGGAGGTCGTCTAGATCCTCCATCACGGCCGCCCTCGACGCTGCGGACTCAGGTGCTAGGACCTTGGCCTCCGGCGTGACGATGCGGCGCATCGCCTGGCTGCAGTCTTCCACCCTGCCGCCGGAGGTCCAATACACGCTACAGGACCTGCCCTTTGACACAAAGGGTCTTTTCTCCGAAAAGACGGATTCTCGAATCCAGACTTTGAAGGACGGCCGTATTGCGATACGTACTCTCGGCATGCACACGCCGGCGACGCAGCGCAGGTCCTTCCGGCAGCAGCCCTCCCGACCCGTCTATCAGTCTCGATATCGGCCTTACAATAGCTGGCGACCGGCCCAAAATCGCTGTCGTCCTTCCGGCAACCGCCGCAACCAGGGCCAGGCTGCTTCCAAGGCCCCTCAGGGGGCTAAGCAGGCCTTTTGATGGGACGCTCGAGGACGGCCCATCTCTCTCCCTACCGGATCCTTCCCCATTATTTTACAACCGCCTTTCCCATTTCTTTTTGGCGTGGTCCCAGTTAACAACGGACAACTGAGTGCTTCAAACGGTCCAGTCGGGATACCGCCTACAATTTCTTTCGCCCCCTCCTTCCCACCCACCCTCCCTGTCCCTCTTCAGGGACCCCTCTCACGAGCAAGTCCTCTTACAAGAGGTCCAGACTCTGTTGAGCGTGGGTGCCATAGAAGCAGTGCCTCAAGACAGGCGGGGCAGGGGTTTCTACTCCTGTTATTTTCTCATCCCCAAAGTGAAAGGCGGGCTACGTCCTATCCTGGACCTTCGCGAGCTGAACAAGTACCTGCTCAAGCCCAAGTTTCGCATGGTCACCTTGGGGACCATCATTCCCTCTCTGGATCCGGGAGATTGGTTTGCCGCCCTCGACATGAAGGACGCCTACTTCCATGTCGCAATCTATCCTCCCCATCGTCGTTACCTCCGGTTTGTGGTCAACAACACCCACTACCAGTTCGCCGTGCTGCCGTTCGGACTCTCCACCGCCCCGAGGGTATTTACCAAATGCATGGCGGTAGTTGCCGCAGCCCTCCGACGTCGTCAGATACACGTCTACCCGTATCTCGACGACTGGCTGGTTCGAGGTCAGTCCCAACAACTCGTGATGGACCAGATGACAGAAATCCTGTCTCTCTTTCAGCGACTCGGTCTTCTCATCAACGCCGAGAAGTCCACTTTGATCCCGGCACAGCGCGTGGAGTTCATCGGAGCGGTCCTCGACTCCACAGTGGCCAGGGCCTGTCTCCCTCGCGCTCGACACCAGACGATGGTCTCCATCATCCGGGACCTCATCACCTTCCCGACCACGACGGTGCGCTCCTGCCTCCACCTCCTGGGCCACATGGCTTCGTGCATGTATGTCACCGCGTACGCGCGGCTCCACCTCTGCCCGTTCCAGTCTTGGCTCGCGTCGGTGTACCGGCCTCATCGAGACCCCATCGACATGGTGGTCACGGTCACCAGGACGACCCTCGAGTCCCTCCACTGGTGGCTCGACCCGGAGGTCGTGTGTGCCGGAGTCCCATTCCGTCCTCCTCCTCCGTCGGCCACTCTGACCACGGATGCCTCAGCACTCGGTTGGGGAGCTCACCTGGGCGACCTCCACACGCAAGGTCTGTGGTCGCCCCAGGAGCTCGCCCTGCACATCAATGTCCGCGAGCTGCAAGCGATCCGTCTGGCCTGTCGCACCTTCTGCACCCGACTGCAAGGCCGCTGTGTAACAGTGTTCATGGACAATACAACAGCAATGTTTTACGTGAACAAGCAGGGCGGAGCCCGATCCTCCCTCCTCTGCAAGGAGGCGATGCTCCTGTGGGACTTCTGCGTGACCCACTCCATTCACCTGGAAGCATCCTTTCTTCCAGGAGTGCAGAACACGCTGGCCGACCATCTCAGCAGGTCGTTCCTCTCCCACGAGTGGTCCCTCCGTCCAGATGTCGTCCACACAATCTTCCGGAGGTGGGGGTTTCCCCAAGTAGACCTATTTGCCTCCAGGGAGAACAGGAAGTGCCACCTGTTTTGCTCGTACCAGGGTCGCTCGCCGGGCTCCCTGTCGGACGCCTTCCTTTACCCCTGGACGGATCGCCTCCTCTACGCCTTCCCTCTGTTTCCGCTCGTGCACCGAGTGCTCCTGAAGCTTCGGAGGGACAAAGCCCACGTCATACTCGTAGCGCTGGCCTGGCCGAGGCAGCACTGGTACACCCTGCTGCTCGAGCTCTCCGTTCGGGAACCCATCCCCCTTCCGCTGTGGCCGGACCTTATCACCCAGGACTTCGGCAGACTCCGCCATCCGAACCTGCAGTCCCTCCATCTTACAGCTTGGTACCTGAGTGGTTGACCCACGCGGAGAGGGGCTGTTCTGCAGCAGTTCAGCAAGTCCTGCTTGAGAGCAGAAAGTCTTCCACGCGCTCCACTTACCTAGCGAAATGGAAGAGATTCGCACTCTGGTGTGATCAACGAGGTCTCAATCCGTTCGTAGTCCCGGTCCCTACCATCCTGGACTACCTCTGGCACCTTAAGGAGCAAGGTCTTGCGGTCTCCTCCTTGAGAGTTCACCTGGCAGCGGTGTCCGCCTTTCGTCCCTCCATGGAAGGTCGGTCCATCTTCTTGAACCAGATGGTTTCCCGCTTCCTCAAGGGCCTGGACCGCTTGTACCCGCCGGTGCAGCGTCCTGCTCCGAACTGGGATTTGAACCTCGTGCTGGCCAAGCTGATGGGTCCTCCGTTCGAGCCATTAGCCACGTGCTCCCTGCTCTACCTCTCTTGGAAGACGGCCTTCCTCGTCGCTATTACATCAGCGAGACGAGTTTCTGAGCTTCGCGCTCTGACGGTTAACCCGCCATACACTGTCTTCCATGGGGACAAGGTGCAGCTTTGCCCTCATCCGGCCTTCCTCCCGAAGGTAGTGTCAGCTTTCCATCTCAACCAGGAGATCTTCCTCCCGGTGTTCTTCCCGAAGCCACATGCCTCGCCTCGGGAACAGCAGCTGCATACCCTCGACGTCCGCAGGGCGCTCGCTTTCTACATTGAGCGGACTAAGCCCTTCCGGCATTCGCCCCAGCTGTTCGTAGCGGTTGCTGACCGCATGAAGGAAGAGCCGATATCCTCCCAGCGGATTTCCTCCTGGGTCACTGCGTGTATCCGGACCTGCTACGAGCTGGCTCGCGTACCGCCATGCTGCCTCACCGCACACTCGACGAGGGCGCACGCCTCATCTGCTGCCTTCCTGGCCAATGTTCCGATCCAGGACATCTGTCGAGCGGCCACCTGGTCTTCGGTCCACACCTTCGCCTCCCACTACGCGTTGGTGCAACAGTCTCGAGCAGCGCAGCCTTCGGCTCCGCGGTATTACACTCCGCCACGTCTCACTCCGACCCCACCGCCTAGGTAAGGCTTGGGATTCACCTAACTGGAATGCATACGAGCAATCACTCGAAGAAGAAAAGACGGTTACTCACCTGTAGTAACTGTTGTTCTTCGAGATGTGTTGCTCCTATCCATTCCAGACCCGCCCTCCTTCCCCACTGTCGGAGTAGCCGGCAAGAAGGAACTGAGGAGCGGACGGGCCGGCTGGGGTATATAACAGCCGCCATAGCGGCGCCACTCCAGGGGGCGCCAGCCGGCCCGCCGGTGTTGCTAGGGTAAAAAAGTTCCGAGATGCCGTGCACGCGCGGCGCGCACACCTAACTGGAATGGATAGGAGCAACACATCTCGAAGAACAACAGTTACTACAGGTGAGTAACCGTCTTTTTTACTGGCTGGCTGAGAGTCATGTCTGACTGCAGAGTTGGGGTGCAGGACCCTCTGGCTTTCCCAGGAGCCCCGCCCGGGCAGACATGCTGCAGGAAGTGCACGGTGTGGAAGGGGATGCTGAATGCTCCGAGGTCAGACCCAGGATGGTCGAAGCTGTGTAAGCCTCTTGCCCTGGAGACAGTATGCTCAGAGAGCCAAGAATGCAAATGCTTTTTGGAGACTGCAGGAACTGTGGGATAGCTCGAGTCCTCAGTCCCCCCTCCCTCCCTCCCTCCATGAGCATCCATTTGATTCTTTGGCTTTCCGTTACGGTTGTCACACAGCACTGTGTTGAGTCCCTGCTGTGGCCTCTGTCTATCATAGCCTGGAGATTTTTTCAAATGCTTTGGCATTTCATCTTCTGTAACGGAGCTCTGATAAAAGAGATTTGTCTCCCCATACAGTGATCAGATCCAGTATCTCCTGTATGGTCCATGCTGGAGCTCTTTTTGGATTTGGGACTGCATGGCCACCCGTGCTGATCAGCGCTCCATGCTGGGCAAACAGGAAATGAAATTCAAAAGTTTGCGGCGCTTTTCCTGTCTACCTGGCCAGTGCATCTGAGTTCAGATGGCTGTCCAGAGCGGTCACAATGGTGCACTGTGGGATAGCTCCCGGAGGCCAATACCATCAAATTGCGGCCACACTAACCCTAATCCGACATGGCAATACCAATTTCAGCGCTACTTCCCTCGTTGGGGAGGAGTACAGATATCCATATTAAGAGCCCTTTATATCGAAATAAAGGGCTTCGTTGTGTGGACGGGTGCAGGGTTAATTCGGTTTAACGCTGGTAAATTCGGTATAAATGCGTAGTGTAGACCAGGCCTTACTTATGTCAAGCCAGGCCTACAAGGAAGAGAAGCACAGCTCAACCTACCTTGTTCAAGTCAGGTTTTTCCAGACTCACTCTGATTGCACACTTCCCTAAGAACCTTGTAGCCTGCAAGCAGGTGCAGGAAACCCCACAACTCCTAAAGTGATAACTTACAATTCCTCATTACATTGCAGACAGTATTGTAGCTTCTTTGTTGAGCATAGCAGATTTTATGACCTGACAGGTCAGTTTCTCATTTGAGGTTGAAAAATTGGTGTCTTGGAGTCAGGCTATTTTCTTGGTGTAATTTGTACACATGTCCTACTTCTGAGAATCTGAACTTCAAGCAACACAGATAATTGCTTTTTGCAGAAACTTCAGGTAATGCACTACTGCCTTGTCCTAAAAAGCAGCTGCCTTGAGATTGTCTCGCAGGTCTCACACAAAACCAATTGCTTATATACAGTTTTCACTTCCTGCTCCAGTCCCTGAGCTTTAAACCTGGGAAACCCCTTTAGCTCAAAACTTCTCCCCTGGGCTCACATGGCCTTCAAGGATAGAGCTTGAGCATCAACCCTCCTCCTTTTGTTTAGGAAACTCAGACCTTTAACTACCAGATAGAGGAAAGTGTTTAATCCACACAATCTTCTTGACAAGTGTCTGGGTGTTTACGTCTTTTGGCATACTTTTTTTTTGTATGTATGTATTTACAGACAATTCAATTGTAAATAGGACTGTAGCACTAGTGTGTGTGTGTTTAAAAAATCTTATTAAATAAATGTCTAAATGTTGCATATTGGCTGGACTGACAGAAAACACCAGGGACTCAACCACTCACATCACCTAATGGCAAATCTATGGTTACACACCAGTTTCCCATATAATCCATCACTACATTTCTGTAATGGGGTACAGCTGCTGCTGCCTTCTCCTCCTCCTCCTCCTCCTCTCCCTTGTTCATGGCATTGATCCTCTGCCTAATTGAACATATCTGAGCAGCAGAACAACAGGAAAGAGATCATTCACCCTACAGTAACAGGGCAATGGGTTACACTTCCTAGACTGCAAAGTGAAAGGGTTGTTTTTAGCAAGGAGTGAAAAGCCCTGCCATCCCTTGCAGTTTGATGGCTCCTTCTCCCATGTTGGACTCCCAGTGTTTTACACAGGATGAAATCTGTTTAGTTTCTTTCTCAGTAATGAGTTTTGTGGGTAACAAATAAGCAGAGCTTTTTCTGCCCAACAAAAATGTATATTTTTAAACTGAAGAAATCAATATTTTAAAAATTGTGTTTTGACCAGTTTACATCATAAATAATCCTTGTGCCATTTACCTGTGAAGCTTTTAAATTCATAACATTCAGAGAGACTGAACAGAATTCCTAATTTTTTCCCCCACAGACTACACCTTCCCCAGACTTCTCTGCTTCCAACCTACATGTGAACCTGTCTGTATCTGTGTTTTACATGCTCAGGCAAGCTGCAGCGCTGTAGCTTCTAACAATTCAGAGGAACGAAAAGAGGTCAGACACATTTAGTTACAGAAGCTGGCATAGCCACTTCTGAGAACAGGTAGGTAACGCTAATACAAGGCAGGAAATAAATGTTTTGTTTAAAGGGAATAGAAGTTAGGAATTATCTTCAATTATACACTGTCTGCATGTTTGTCTATAGCTGTTTGTGTCTTGTTTCGTCAGTTTATATTGTGAATTCTTTAGGACAGGGACTGTTATCTTATGTGTTAGTACAGTATCTAGCTGAAAGGCGTCCAACCTTGATCTCTTCATTGCCACAGCGACCACAAATAATTATTTAGGGTTACATTTGAAAAGTAGTGGAAAGGAATTTATCCAGGTTCATGACTCCCATTAGCATCCATAATATTCCTGTGATTTTATCCCTGCCACTGATTTGAAAATGTATTTTATTTGTGATGTAAATGCCACTTGTGATCTAAAATGCATGGGAACAGTTAATACTCTATTAGCTACTCTGGGAAGTGTGTGTGTGTGTGTGTGTGTTCATATCCACATACATGCAAGACTTGTAGTGGATGAATGCTTGTGAATCTAGGATCCAACTGTAGCCTCTAATTCTAGTTAAAGGGAAAATTCAGTGAGAAGTTACAGTAATACAGAAATATGGTACTATATATATTACAGAATTTTTAAAACAGCTTTTCTTTTCAGAGCTACAGAATTAAAACAGAAACAGCCATCTCCCTCCACTGAATGAGGCAGGTGTATCTCAGGGGGAGATTGTTAAATATTACAAGAAGAGGGCTTGTATGACTATGCAAGAATTGGGAAGAATCAGCTTTGCCTTTAAATTTGAAAATTAGGGGGTGGGTTTTTACTAGCACCTGCGTGACTTATGGTACGTCTACACTGCAAAAAAACCCACTGCAGCAGTGAGTCTCAGAGCCCAATTTGGGCTTGCAGGGCTTGAGCTACAAGGCTAAAAATAGCAAGTGGATGTTCCTGCTTGGGTGGAGCTAGGGTTCTGAGCCCTGGTGTACCCTGGGGGCGGGGGGCGGGCGGAGGAGGATTGATCTAAGTTATGCAACTTCAACTACGTGAATAATGTAGCTGAAGTCGATGTACTTAGATCGACTTACTGCGGTGTCTTCACTGTGGTGAGTCAACTGCTGTCGCTCCCCCATCGACTCTGCTTGCACCTCTTGCGGTGCTGGAGTACAGGAGTCAACGGGAGAGGGCTCGGGGGTTGATTTATCGTGTCTAGACTAGACACGATAAATCGATCCCTGCTGGATTGATCACTGCCCACCAATATGGCAGGTAGTGTAGACATACCCTAAGACTGATCCCTTTCACCAGATTTCAGAGCCAGAGCAGGAACTTCTATGCTGCCATTTTTAGCTTCATCGCGTGAGCCTTGTGAACCCAGTTCATTTGACCTGGGCTCTGAGACTCACTGCTATGGGGTTTGGATTTTTTGGTGTTAGTTTGTTTTTGCAGTGTAGATGTGCCCTCAGAAGCACAAGTCTCTCACTGAAAGTTACTAGGCCTCTTGCTCCAATGCCCAAATACTCAAATGTGTTTATACGCAGACATTAAAATAAATGAAAGTTAGGCACCTAAATTCATTTGAGAATCTGGGCCCAAAGTCACTTAAGTGCTTTTGAAAATCCCACTCCAGAAAGTTACTGAGCTGCTGTAAGGAAAGTTCTTTATTTACACATTTCTGAGGGATTAATGTAATAGTTAATTTAACAATTCAAACCTAAAAATGGTTTTAAATGATAGAATTTATCAGGGAATAACTACATTGATACTTTCTGACGCCAAAGCCAGTTCTTTCAGTTTTATGTTAAATTGCTGAATTATAAAGACAGTGACTTCTTTCTTGCTGTTTACAGTACTTATTCTCTTCAGTCTATATTGCCTACTCCTACGGCTGACATAAACAGTGCATGGAGAATCAAGCTCTTCAATGCAATTTTACTTTGAAAATACACTATGTAAAATTATATCTTCTTACTCAGCAGATATGCTTGTTGTGTGATTTCCAAATCATATTTGCTGACGTTAGTGACGGAAATAAGTCTTTGCTGCTTTTTGCTATTATTAATGCAGCAAAACCAATGCAGTTAAGAGAGTGAGCTGGATTCTGTCTCTTCTTGTATAACATGAACAGAATGGGTTGCTTAGGGATCAGTCCTACAAGGTGATGAGTGCTCCTGTGATGTGCTCTGTGCACCAAAGTTATGTAGGCACCTAAAGATGCAGATAGGTGCATTTAGGTGCCTCGCTCCCAATAGATGTTAGGTGGTAGGTGCTTTTGAAATCCGACTAGGTGACTAGCTGCATCTTTAGGTGCCTAAATCCCTTTTAAAAATCTGTCCCTAATCTCCCACTGGAGCCGTGGGAACTAAGGGTGTCAAGAACTTTTTTAGGAGAGCTCTGTACATTGCAGGGTCAAGTTCCAGTCAGACCCATCTGTGCAAATCGACTGAAGGCAAAGAGGCTGCACTGTTGTCACTGTGTGCCTAGGTATAATGAAGACATAATTTGCACTGAAGAAGCATGAGAAAGAAAGAACCCAGTCTGACTCTCTGAGGCTATGGTGAGTTTGTAGGGTTAGTAGTTAGGATTTTTTTTTTCAGATGGAGCACATGTCTATCCATGAACAGAGATAAAATAGACCTTTTACTCCATAGTGTCATTTTTACTGATCTACTTCTACTTCTGAGTAAAATTGCACTTAAGAATTTTTTATAAAGATTTACTCTTTGTAATTAGTCAGTGACTAGAATATGTTCTCTAGTACACTGGAGTTTTCCTTTAAGCTAACACCCTCTACTGTTCATTCCTATATGTTATGCATAAATAAAATCTAGCCACAATGGAAAAGGCTCAGTGACTTGCATGAAGTGCTGTTGTCCCCTGAATTGTTATTGCCCTGTAAAGGGACTTCACTTTTTTTTTTTTTTTGGACTGAACTCTCATAATTAATCTTTTGAAGGCTAATAGCCCTCCTGTAGGGCAGTGATCAGTGAGCTGAGCAGCTCTGTGTGAATTCTTTAGGAAAAGTAGCATGAAATGGCATGGCTTTTAAATAGTTCTAGTTTAGAATACAATCTTAGGGGCTTGTTCCTGAGAGGTGCTGATCATCCACAGCTCACAGTGAAGTCTAGTTAGATAGGAGTTTGCTTTATTTGAAATTCTTAGCAAGGGTTGGTTCCAACTCCCATTTTAGTCAGTGGAAAGACTCCATGTGCCTACAATCCTACCACCTCCTTTGATTTTATTCCTCCTGCAATATGTATTCAAGCACTTAACTTCTGGCTGCTGAAGATTAGAAGCACCCACTCTTGAAACCACAGGACCAGATCCTTGGCTGCAGGGGCGGCTCCAGGCCCCAGCATACCAAGCATGTGCTTGGGGTGGCATGCTGCGGGGGGTGCTCTGCCGGTCGCCGGGAGGGCGGCAGGCGGCTCCGGTGGACTTCCCGCAGGCGTGCCAGCAGGAGGTCCACCGGAGCCGCGGGACCAGTGGACCCTCCGCAGGCACGTCTGCGGGAGGTCCACCAGAGCCGCAGGACCGGCAACTGGCAGAGCGCCCCCCGCAGCGTGCCGCTGTGCTTGGGGCGGCGAAATGGCAAGAGCCGCCCCTGCTTGGCTGGCATGAATCAACATAACTCCATTGACTTTGATGTAGCAGTCAGCCACTTATGAAGCTGAGGATCTGGCTCACAATGTCCTTTTATCAAGGAAGTTGATAGTTACATGGAGTCTAGTTGTGAATGATGGTGGTTTGTGTAAATTATAGGGATCCAAGCCCATTTTAAAAGATTTTGTGAAAATTTTTCCTCCTCCTCCATCCTCAGTGAATTGAAATGATCCAGATGAATGAGATATGGATAGGAATCTGTATTGGTATATAGCATAGGCTTGTGGGCTTTGAGTGATTAGGTACCCCTCAATGGCAGAAGCCTGCATACAAATCTCTCTCTCTCTCTCAAAGTGCTTATACAGTGCTACAGCCACATGTATCTGTCTGTACCATTCACACTGAGAGTGAAGTTGTGGAGAAGGTGGGGAAAATGGAATTTCCTGAAAACCAAAACTTTGTTTTATACCTGGTGTGGCATGAGGGAACAGGTACTAAAAACTACGGAACTGTTAGTTTGTGAGGTTCTTTGCATACATATCTCCCCTGGAGAGTTAGCATAGAGCAGGCCACCACTTCCCGCAGCTCCCATTGGCCAGGAACGGCAAACCATGGCCAGTAGGAGTGGCTGTACCTGCAGACGCTCAGGTAAACAAAGCGTCTCATGGCCTGCCAGGGGCTTACCCTGAACAAGCCGCGAACCAAATTTGGTAACCCCTGACTTAGAGCAAAGGCAGCAGCTTTAGGAGAAAGGTGTTTCTAGTGGACTGAATAGGGGACTGGGCAGCAGGACCAATTAGTTTTAATCTCACCTCTGACAGTGGTTCACAGTGTAGTCTATGACCAGTAAACTTTCAGTGTAAGTACCTACAGTACACTGTTGTCTCATTCTCTCCATCTGTAGAGAAAAACAAGTAGAATACTACTTCCTACCTATTGCCTGTCAATGTTTTGTGAAGCTCCATTCATTATTGTATGAAAAGCACTATATAAATGCTTAGTGTTGCTGAAGTGGGAAGTGCACAATATTAGTACAGTGGTCTCCTGGCCTGAAGCTTTCAGTTTTAAGAGAAACCTCCTCTCCCCTGGACAGGGGCGGCTCCAGGCACCAGCACGCCAAGCACGTGCCTGGGGCGGCAAGCCACAGGGGGCGCTCTGCCGGTCGCCGCGAGGGCGGCAGGCAGGTTGCCTTTGGCGGCATGGCTGCAGAGGGTCCGCTGGTCCCGCAGCTTTGGCGGACCTCCCACAGGCGTGCTGCCAAATCCGCGGGACCGGGAACCTCCCGCAGGCAAGCCGCCAAAGACAGCCTGCCTGCCGTGCTTGGGTGGCAAAATACCTAGAGCCACCCCTGCCCCTGGAACAGAGATCTGAAGGTTTTAGGGTTGCCCCTGTTGAGCCTTTCTAGGAAAATGAAAAGTTTGCTCTAGGCAAGGTGTGGGAAAATAATGACCTTTCCATAGAAAGAATTTCCCCTTAGAACCATTCTCATCATTAGACTAAAGCCAGAGTCAAGATCAGCCAACTTGCCCAGTAAGTCTAGAAGGCAGCGTTTTTTCTTCCTGGCATAGGCAGGTACAGTTGGGGTTAATCCTTATCAGCTAAACATGCTTTCGGCAGGACTAACCTTTTGTGTTCTTTCATGTCACTACCCCCCTCCCGGTCAAGCTCTTGTCAAACTCACTAGGTTTACATGTGGTTCTTACTTTTGTTTACTGTCCAACTTACCTTTGTTAACTGGGGTTCCTCTCTGTTTAAAGCACAGCACTGCCCTGAGCAATCTCTCCCCCCAGAGGTAGCTGCACTGGCATTTCTTTGACTTACCAAAGGTATCAGAAGATTAGCAGCAATCTCATTGCAAACTGCTAATCCAGAGCTCTGTACCACAACACTACAGTGGCTTATTCTGCCCCCACATCTGAATGTGATAATACCATGAATAGAGAGAGAATAAGCAAAATGAGGGCATTTTCTGGGGAAATAATCCAATTCACAGAAAGACAGGGAAAAGTATGAAGTAAGGAGCTGATGCAATTTTTTTTTGAAAGGCAGCAGATGGTTTGTTATATAGTAGTTGATCACTAGTGTAATTTAATACAGTAGTATATTTGAGGCAGCCTCTTAATTTCAGTATCTGCAGTACATTTTTAAAAGGCATTCTAGCACCTTTAGTATGTCAAGTTCACATCATCCAATTTCTGTAACTTTTTGGGGGGTGGTTGGTCATTTCGTACAGTGGCTATATTCTAAGTGCTCTGTGTGTTTAATTGGACTGTGTGACACTGCAGTCAGATTGTTGCTGTCACAGACTATAAAGCCAGAAGGGATCATTGTTGTACTTCATGCTCCATTTGTGGGAATCAAATAAATGTAAGTATTGTCGTGTAATCAGAGTTAGTAGGGAATTTAGGCACTAGAGTAAGATTGTGCTATTTATTTAGGTGTTGAGTGCTCTGTATCTGTTATTTTTAAATTTAACTTAAACTTTCTGATGGCTCCAATCTAAATCAGTTCAATCCAGTCCCCTGCCCTCATGGCAGTATTTGGTCCTGCCATGAGGGCAGGGAACTGAACTCGATGACCTCTCGAGGTCTCTTCCAGTTCTAGAGTCTATAAATCTATGAATTTCTTGTTAGTGACAAATAATCTCCACCCAGAGCTTCACACATGTACAGCTTGAAATAAAATGGGATTGGCTAAAACAAAACAAAATGGAAGGATCCTGTCCACTTTCTATTTCCTCTTTGCTCAGTGACTGGCGTACATCACAGCTTTCTGTTTTAATGCTGAGATGGGTTATTGTAATGTTTGCTAATGAGGTGAATACAGCAGGTGACAACTTAGATTTATTAACCCGCTTTAGCTTTCGAATATACCTTCTTATTTGAGTTCCTCCCAGATTTAGTGCAGTGTTTATAGGAAGCAGTTAGGGACCTGCCATTCATATATGCAGATATTTCTGTCAGGACACTAACCAACTAGTAGTCTGTTGTTGTTACTGTTGGAGCCAAGGAAAGGAATTTCTGAGTTCATGAAGGAGATGACTTTAATCTGTGATTAGCAACATTTGACTACGGATTGTCAACTGGATTTTCCAAGACTCATTAGTGAGGCTTGGTGCTGACAGTGATTGTCTTCATAAAACATGATGGATTGGAGCCTTAGGGAAAAAGCTTTTATCCTTGCTCTGTTTCTTTCCTCTTCTGCTTGTGTGGTAATGGACCACCCGTTAAGTGGCTTAAATTAAATGCTGATTTATTCTGTTTGGAGCAGTCCTCCTCTGTGCCTCTCCACACACCTCAGACCTGACTGGCATGTTGCTGAAAATCTCCTAGAGTATCAGGATGGGTGTCTTTGCAGGGTAGGTTTGTCACAAACAGCAAGTTATGAAATAAACATGCTCCTGGGGTGCTGTAGTAACAGCAGAAGCTCTTTTTGTGTTGATAGGAGAGGTACAGTAGTCAAACTGTAGAGTAGCTAGAAATCACCATTGTTAACCCACTGGGGTGATATTTGTTTGTCATTGCTGACCTCTTCAGAGACTACGTTTTCTTCCTTCCCCTTCTGAAAACTCCACAAGTTAAAGCCTCATTCTCCTCTGTGGGGAACTGTTGGGAGTCAAATTGCCTTCAAATTGTGAAGTCTGAGGATCCACAGGGAAATCTGCAGTTCTGTGGGCATCTGCAAGGCCTCTCACCAGCTCTGTATGGTTCACTGGGCCTCCTGCTCCCTGGCTCTATGAATCACTCAGGAGATTGGAAGGCGTAGGCTAACCACTACCTGCTCTTTGTGAGGAGGGTCAGAAGCTGTGGATTAGGATGAGCAGCATTAACTCCTGTACAGATCTTTGCTTGGGAATGTGCCAAACTGGGAGGGGAGCATGCTATGCTGTCTGTGGATTTTGAAGGGGAAAATATTAGGAATAGTGAGTGAATACTGGGAGCATCCACTCACTGTTCCCAATATTCTCCCCTTCAAAATCCACAGACACACACTGCCGGGAGGCACCCCCAGGCTCTGAGGGTAGGAGTGTAGGTCATGTTGGTCTGCAGATTCAGGTCCCTGTGTGCCCTTCTGCTTGTACTGTACTTTGCTTCCCTTTGTACTGAGTAACAGAGGGAAGCACAGAGTCACAAAGAAACAGGAAAACTCCTCTTTACTTCTCTCCTGCTCTCCCTCAGGGAGGGCATGAGGGGAAGCTGTTCCAAGCCAAGACACTCTCCCCCTAGTCACTAAGCACCCCTGAAAAGCCATAGAATGAAAGCCTGAGACAAGGAAGATACTCATGTTTACAGCATGGCAGCACAGACCATTCTATTAGGCCCCAGGGCAGATGCCTTTCTCTGTCCTTAGTGGAATGTGTCTGGAAGAATCTCAGCAGAACCCACCAGTAAAAACTCCCTGTGGACTACAGTAGGAGGAATTCATTGTGCAGTCACATTGCCCTTACCACCATGCTGACATGGCTTACAAAAGCCAAAGTGAACTCAAGGGAGGCAGCATAGGAGCCCTATTCCCAGCTCTTCCACCCACCTGCTGTATGGTCCTGGGCAAGTCACTTCACCTCCATTTCCCCATGTGTAAGAGGGGATAATAAAACCTACCTACTATTGTAATGTGCTGTGAGATGTACAGATGAGAAGTGTTATCAGAAGATATGTCAGGAATTAGGGCTTGCAATTGAACCGGGGACCAGCTAGCTCCACCTCCCTAGTGAGCAACAGAGGGCTCACAGCTGAATCACCTGCCTGGCCAGACCACCTGATAGGATGGAGGAACCAGCAGATGGGCTCTTAAACCCAGCAGGTGACGCTGAGGGTTGCTTAATGCTGATTTCTGCAGCTGTGATTGCTCCTGTGCCTGCCCTGCTCAGTTTCTAGCTCTGCTCACACCCTGATCTGTGATCGCTTCTTCTTCTTTGCTGTCTTGAAAAGATTCCAAAAGGCTTGATTGTGATATCTCTTTGAAAATGGGACTTTGAAATTTTAAAAAGCACCTTTAGAGGTTTTTAGAAGTAAAGTTTAAAAATTATGCAACCATTTTTCCCCTTCCCACTCCCTCTCAGCCCTCCAGCCATCCATTCCTCAACTAGGTTCTGTGTGTTCCTCATGAAGAAACAAGCACAGATTTTGCATTCTTAAATACCAGCAACTAAGTTGCATAAAACTAATAAGTAAAATATTACAATTTGTCAGCCTTTAGGCAAAAATGAGATTTTCTTTCACCAGTCAACTAGATCTCCATTTCATTTGATATCTCACCTGAAAATCTGTCTTAACTCTGTAACTGTCTTATTTGATCCCTCAAAATTTGTAGGGTATTTTTATGGTATTTTTTTTCCTGAATAAAAAAGAAGAATTAAATTTTTCTGCTGTGTAGTGGCTGAAGCTTTTCCTGTGTTATTGTGAGACAGTACCAAAAATACTACTATTAAAAAAAAAAAAAGCATTGCTGAAACTTTCCCTGAAAAAAACCCCCAAAACATGGTGATGCATTAAAGAAATCCACATTTTGGTTCTTGTATCAGTAATGACCAGAGTATTTCCTGCAACTGTCATTTTGATCTGGGCTGGCCCTAGACCAAATGGTGCCCCAGGCGAGGAGCATCTTCAGTGCCTTCTCTGCATTTGTTAAACTTTTGAATACCTTATTTTTTATTGCATTTGTAGCCAATTTCACAAGTTGGATGCATGATTTACATGCATGATTTATCCCTGTCGTATAAGACGATAAATTTGTATGCTAGGATCTGTAAATATATGAGCCCAGCGCCTCCCAAGTCCCACACCCTAGGTGGTTGCCTGTGTCGCCGGCCCCTAAATCCAGCCCTAATTTTTATGATTATTTGAATGAAAAGAAAACAGGCTTGTTTATAAGCCACTTATGTAGTTCAAATGTGTGTGGTGTGGGGCGGGGGGCAGGTGTGTGTGTGTGTGTGTGTGCGTGTCAGTTCTCAAAGAGAGCATTGACCAGGGTATAATTATGAGCATACAAACCATTTTTGTTAATTTTTTTTTAATGGCACACTTTTTTTGTTTAATATTTTGCACCTTTCCACCCTGAGAGCCTCCCATATCCCTTCCCACTCCTCTGGGCTCTTTCCCAGGCTCTTTCTTAACAGCTCCCTTTTTCTCCATCCCCAACAAAGACTTCATTCTTTGTGCCACCCTCATACTCACAAAAGCCTCCTAATCAATATTCTTCAAGCTCCTTTCCTGCCTTTCCCTTCAAAAACTCACCCCCCTCCCTCACTTATTCTATGAACTATTCTTTGTACAATAGCCATGCACCACTTAGTGGTTGCTCTCCATTCCATTGTATGCTGCTATGTCTCCTAACGTTGTAAACTCCTTGAAGCAGAAACTTATTTGCTTTGCTGTACACTGCTCTGCAAACTGGTGGTGCTATAGAAATAATATGATAATACATCTGAGCGCTCACTTGAAAGTTCTTGATCTATGACTGCACGAGGTTATTCTTATGCAAACATCTCTTTTTGCGTTGGCAGTATGTGTCAGCAATAGCATTATTATTACACAGCATTAGATGCTTAAAATGCATTTTCTGAAAACATAGCCTACAGTGGCTTGTATTGTTTGACTTTACTTTTAAAAGGAATGACTTCAAGAGTTACTAAAAGATTTTAAATTATAACTTGTAGGCCCAATCCTGTGCCCACTCAAATCAATAGGATATTTTCCATTGATTTCAATGGGAACAGGATTGAGCTGCTGTTCATTTGCTATTTTTTTGCAAAGCTTTGTAAACTCATATTTTCCTTTGAAATTACACAGTATTTCCATATGCCTTTTGTAAACTGCATATTGTCCTGCTCCCCAAGGGTTTAATCTTGTGAAAAGCCAAGTACTTTTAGCTCCCATTGCAGCTGAGGGCGTTAAACACCTCATAGGATCAGGTTGTAGTGGAGCTGTGCAAAAACTCTGTCCTTTAGGTTCCTGGTAATCTTTTTGCTTTGCATTTCTGTGTTTGAATAAACCCACAAGCTCAACACAAAATTCAGTGGAACCCACTAAGTGACACTTGGCTTCCGAACTATAATGCTGCTGTCCAACGTTCACTGAAAGGAGTGTGAATGTTGGCGGCCCTTTAGGAAAATCTGGCCAGGTTTTAGACTTGATAATGCAACCAGATGAGCTTCCTTGGCTTTGGATTTTAGTTCAATTATTTTAGAGGGCTGTGCATGCTCATGGTAAGCAACCTAACTGGGGCAATCAGAAGAAAAAGGTCAAAGCACCAGTGCAAGCATTGAAAAGAACTGCAACCATTAACATGATACATTCTCCTGCAATACATCTTGTTTGTTTTGTAGCCATAGCAGATCTGCCAGAGCAATTTGCATGATTTAAATGTTCCTTACTGCAGATGTGTGTGGGCAAATCCCCAGCTGGTGTAAATCAGCATAGCCTTGTTGATTTCTCTGGAGCTACATCAGTTTAAACCAGGTGAGGATTTGGAAATCAGTGTAATAAACAAAAAGGCCTTCATAAAAGGGTAAACTATTACTTCTTGGACATATTGCAGATTATTTCTTTAATCACCTAAAAGATATACGGGAAGACTTTAAAGGCAAGCACCTAACTCCCATTGAAAGTTGATGGTAGTTAAATACCTAACTTCCATTTGTGTCCTTGAAAATTTTCCCTCTAGAGCCCGATTCTGCTATCACATTGTTTTTACACTGTGGAACACTACTGATTTCAATGGCATTACTTGTGATTCACACCAGTGCCAGTGGGAGAAGGAGCAGTTCACTGTACACAGATGTCTGACATTAAAAATTGATCCTAAAACCCATCTGGTGTGGAAGCACACTTTCTCAGTTTAGATTTGATGTCCATTTCCCACCTGCGGCCTGATCAGTGCCTAATCAAAATAATGTGAGCTGTTGGAGGAAGTCCTATTTTGTAACATTCAGTTCAATGGACACTGAATTTTCTTCTTCTTTATCACAGAAGAATTGTACAATCAAACCAACCCCATACTGAATCAATGGACCAAATTCATCTCCAGTAAGTCATTTAAGATTTTATTGGAGATTAATTTAGCTTTAAGAAGTTTATCTATTTTCTCCTCAGAGATAGCTACATGAACAAGTCACATCACATGTTTCAAGAAGGCTCAAATATAATTCTTGGTATCCTTGTACAATTCACTGAAATAAAATCTTTTCTTTGGTGAGGTATTTATGGAGAGAAAATGTATTTGAGTTGGAGTAATTCTTTGTCCTTTCAGCAAGTCATGGAAGCATACTGTTCAGTGTGTTACTCCTTTTAGTTTCAGATTAATCTTTTCAGACAAGTTGTTGCTATAGTTGCAATTGTTTCTCCTTGAATCAATCAAATTTGAAAGCATATTTTCACTATTCTTCCACAAAACACTGGAGTAGATCAGTAATTACCTCTCATTGCTAACTATATTTTATAGAGTATAATGAAGCAACCTGGATTCAGGAAATAAGTAGTGCCCTCTGATTGGCTGTCATTAAACATCATACCAAGATTGTATGGAAAGAGAACTCAATGCCAAATTACAATTTACCAACCTCAGCCATCTTGGCTGTAGCCATCATAATGAAATTATGATTTTATATGCACAGTATATTGGCAAAAGTGTTTTATTTCACATTTTCTCTCAAAAATACAATGCTGATTTTGCTCAATTAAAAATAAAATGACCACAGGATAGAGATAAATCTTTGAAAATTTCAACCTATAGGGTGACTGTGAAACACCCGAGCATCTATAAATAGAAGGTTTTAATGGAAACTGTTTTGGAAACTTAACTATCATGGTCATTACCCAAGTGCCAATGTATTGCAGTTTATTATCATTGGTGTTATGAAGTTCCAATAGCATATCCTCCCATCAGCAAGTTAGCAGCTAGGGTGACCAGACATCCAATATTAGGGGCTTTGTCTTACATATGCCCTTCCCCCACAAAAAGTGCCCCGATTTTTCACACTTGCTATCTGGTCACCCTATTAGCAACAGAACTGATACAAATGTCTCTCTGGGAATCAGGATTATATAGTAAAATGTGGGCCTCTCCTTTGTGATTATGAGCACGTCACTTTTATGACTCTGATTTGCAGCCATGCCTCCTCATCCTGTGATTGTATCGGTTCTCCCTGTGCCAGGCCAGGATTTGGAAGCACCAAGGAGTGGGAGTGGGATTCAGTAGGTGGCACTCTTCCTTTTAAGTCAGTAAACCAGCCAGTGCCCTGACATGGAATTGGGAGGTGCTTTGCTGCTGGAGCAGCTGCCTTTCAGCTGAGCTGTAAAACCAAGTACTGGACAATTTGTGGTCCTCAGTCCCATAACACTTTTCATAAGCTTGGGGATTAACCTCCATTTTCTGGCCAAATTCCAACATGGATATTAACACTTTACCTCCCTGCAGTTTCAGTTGGATCTAATTTTCTTTACTAAATTATTGTGTAATTTGTGTTTTCTGTGTGGTATTATATAGCTCCCTCTCGTCTCTCTGAAGTTGGCCTGGTTTCAGTTGTTGGTGAAGTGCTGACTGTATTATCCTTTGCCTTTCCTCCTTTGGAGTAATGTTTGTACAGCACTGTCAGATCATTGAAGAAAAAGTGAGGCAGATGGGCCAAGTATTAAGATTATTATTAGGGTAAAGGCTAAAGTGGAATCCTAAAACTTGTCCTTGAACCCAGGTGCTCCAATTAGTAACTTTAAGACTTGCTATTTGGGTCTATAAGTCACCACTGAAGTCAAATGTAAATCACGTGATTGAAATTAGAAGAAGAAGCCATGTTTCAGTTCTGGGGCATATCTGTGCTTACAAGCATTTTTTGTATGGCTTTACCGCAGCAGCAAATAGATCAATTCCAACATCATCACCTTTTAACTAGTTAATTGTTCAGACCTCTAACAGGGGACATTTCTCTTGCTCACAGATCTATGCTGCAGAGCCCAGGTTAAATAAATATATGGAGTTATACCAATCTCCTAGAACTGGAAGGGACCTTGAAAGGTCATTGAGTCCAGCCCCCTGCCTTCACTAGCAGGACCAAGTACTGATTTTGCCCCAGATCCCTAAGTGGACCCCTCAAAGATTGAACTCACAACCCTGGGGTTAGGAGGCCAATGCTCAAACCACATTGCTTGGAAGGACAGCAACTGGCCCAGGTGGGGTAAGTAATGGAGGTGGGCTGTGTGTGTTGGGGGCACTCCCTTTCTGAGGTGTTGAGAATTTCTATTAGGTAAAAGTATCCAAAAGAATTTAGGCCCACAGAAGTGCAATAGGATATATCATTATTTCTTATTTGTATTACTGTAGTGCGTAGGAGCCTCATTCCTGGCCCAGGGCCCCATTGTCCTAGGTGCTGTATGAACACTGAACAAAAAGACAGCTCCTGCCTCAACGTTTGCAAAGTAAGTATAAGACTGTCTTAAGAGACAACAGATGGATAGAGACAGAGTAATGGGATAGGATCGGGCCCTTATTCCTAAACGACTAAAACAGTCTTTGATAAGTGTCATATTTTGGAATGCAGTCCAGACCAGTAAGGGGCTGTCACCACCTCCTCAGTAATACTTTATATGCTCTGCTGCTGTGGCTCACAGCTGAGACACCAACAGCCAGCAGACAAGCGTGCAGTTCCATGAGTATCTGTGCTCTGCAGCCTGGTTCAGCTCTCTGACCCTAGCAGCCTGCCTACAACACAACAGCCCCACTCTGGTTTTCCCCAGCCTTAGTAATTGCTTGCTGGGTGATCCTAACACACTCCCAGTCCTGAATTTCCCCAAAACTGTCTGTCCTGATGTGTCCAGCCCTCTTCTGGACCACTCAGAGAAATAATAAGGTTTGTTTGCTCCTTTAAAGAGACAATACCCAGCAGCTTGCCACGTTAACTGGAGTTAACAATTACTTCAGTTCAAACACAGCACTGGGTTGGTTTAGATTAAAATAAAATGAGTTTATCAACAACAGGACATAAGTGATGCAAACTAAAAGAAATAAAGGTAAAGATGGTTACAAGTAAATAAAAGTCTAAAACTTGTCTAGCAAGGCACAGTCTTTTTGTCTAAGATGGTTTTGCTCACCAATTACTTTGGCCGGCATTGCTGACTGTCCCTCAGTGAGCACATTCCACAGAAGTATGAGGAATGCTGGTTTCCCTTGTCGTCTTAGGTGTTCCTTATTTTCTCAAAGAATTGTCTTTGTTATCAAACTTAGTAAGCCCCCCCCCTCCATGGGATTCAGTCTCTTATGTGTCTCTGGGGTACAGGAGCCATGTTGATTCTCTGTCACTCAAGTTCAGGTGCAAGAGAACCCCCACTGGTTTGTTTGATAGCTTTATTTATGGCTAATGTGTAAATTGAGGTAAATGCACATTCCTTTATCTAGGACAGACCTGCTTATCACCTTTACTTAAGCTAGGCTATCTTCTTACAATTAGTCTGTTTCTTTCGATCTGTTGTCTCTTAAGATAGTCTTATACTTAGATTGCAAGCTTTATGAAGCAGGGACTGTCCTTTTGTTCTGTGTTCATGCAGCGCCTAGGACAGCAGAGTGGGGACTATCCAGCTTATTTCACTGAATGCAGCATGTAAGGTTACCCGCCTTGTGAGTAAGTGGCATGTGTGGATGCAGTACAAGCAGTTCATGGCCTTCAGAGACACGGTATTTGCTCTTGATACTGGAGTGGTTGAACTGGAGGATCTAAAGGAGACTGTGAGGTACTGAGATGAGACTTTTAGGGACACAATAGAATGGTCCCACCCCTAGTCTGACAGCTTCGGGAAGGAGAACAGCAAGCTGAAGGGGAGGGAAACAGTCACATAGTTGGGACCCCCCTTCCAGTTCATGTCATGGTATCCTCTTGCATGGAGGCTATCCCTTCTGGGGAGGGAACCCCAGTCATGGGTAAGAGGCAGGTAATAGTAATGTGGGATTGGATTATTAGAAATATAGATAATTGGGTTTGTGGTGACTGTGAGAACAGCACGGTAAATACCCATGACCTTTGTACCTTGCAGGATCTCACAAGAGAGCTAGACAGACTTACGTGCAGTGCTGGAGAGGAACTCATGGTTGTGGTACATGTAGGTACCAGTGACATAGGGAAAGGTAGGATAGAGGTCCTGGAGGCCAAATTAGGGTTGCTAGGAAAGAGATTAAAGTCCAGGATCCCCATGGTACTATTCTCTGAAATGCTTCCAGTTCTGTGCACTGAGCTAGAAAGACAGGCAGACTTGAAAGATCTTGATGCATAGATGAGACCATGGTGTAGGGAGGAGGGTTTAGGGTTATTGGGAACTGGGGAACCTTTGGAGAAAGGAGGAGCCTAGACAGGAAGGATGGGCTCCACCTAAACCAAAATAGAGCCAAACTGCTGGGATGTAAAATTAAAAAGGTTGCAGAGGATTTGTTAAACTAAGGGCTGGGGGAAAGCTAACTGATACGGAGGAGCACACTGTTCAGGAAACATCTTTTAGGGATGAAATTATTAAAGGGGCAGCTCTATATCCTGATAAAGAGTGTCGGAGGGAAGTTGGTAAAGTTCAGTGCTCTGATTCTGAAATTATTAGGGGCATGGAACAGCTTCCATATGAGGAGACTGGGACTATTCAGCTTGGGAAAAAGAGATGACTAAGGGGGATAAGAAAGAGGTCAATAAAATCATGAATGGTATGGAGAAAGTGAATAAGGAAGTGCTATTTAACCCTTCATGTAACAGAAGAAACAGAGGGTTAAATTAATAGGCAGCAGGTTTAAAACAAACAAAAGGAAGTATTTCTTCACACGCCACACAGTCAAACTGTAGAACTTGTTGCCATGGGATGTTGTGAAGGTCAAAACTACAACTGGATTCAAAAAGAATTAGATAAGTTCCTGGAGGATAGGTCCATCGATGGGTATTAGCCAAGATGGTTAAGAATGCAACCCTATGCTCATGGTGTCCCTAAGCCTCTGACTGCCCAAAGCTGGAACTGGATGACAGGGGATGGATCATTCAATAATTGCCCTGTTCTGTTCATTCCCTCTGAAGCACCTGACATTGGCCACTGTCGAAAGAATGAATACTAGGCTAGATGGACCATTGGTATGACCCAATATGACCATTCTTATGTTCTTATAGAAGAGTAGCCCTTTCTGTTCATGGCAAGGTGGTCTGGTGCCAAAATAGGGATGTGCATGCCATCTCTCACCCCAGAGCAGTTTGGGAACCCCGTTACTGCAAATCCATCCACTACGTCCTGCACATTACTGAGAGTCAAAGTCCTGCATAGCAGGAAATGACTAATGGACCTGCACACTTGCATGATAATGGTCCTTCTGTGGATTTTCCAACTCCAAAATGATTTCCTACTGATTAGTACCAATCCATTGTTGCAAATTTCTGGAGTATGATTCTCCACTGTCAGTGCAGCTCTCGTTCTGTTGTCCAGGCACTGGAAGGCTGGGATGAGCGCTGCACACATATCCAGGAATGTGGCATTTTGCATCTGAAAGTTCTGCAGCCACTGCTTGTCATCCTATGCCTGCATTATGATGCAATCCCATCAGGCAGTGCTAGTTTCTTAGGCCCAGAAGTGGGACTCCACCTTTTGTAGCTGCTCCATGAACACCACCAACAAACTTGAATTGTTTTTCACTATATCCTTTTTTTAAACTGTCCTCAAAGAAACCATCATGTCCCCCATTGCTGCAGTACTTCCCGCGGGTCTGCAAATACAGAAGAACTGTGCATCCTGTATTTGTCCCCCGGCTCCGCCCCAGCTCTGCCCCTTCCCCGCCCCATTCCAACCCCTTCCCCACATCCCCGGCCCCACCTCTTCCCCCGGGTACACGGCATTTCCCCTCCTACCCATCCCTCCCAGGCTTGCACAATTAGTTCCTTGTGTGAGTAAGGGCTGCAAGATCAGGCTGAGAATTTGGGTTAGAAATGTAACTTGGCATGTGGATATATTTTTAGTGACTTATTATTATTGGCCCAGATTTTCAAAGGGCTTGTCCTGGTCTGAACCCTCACTTGAAACTGGGGGGTTTCAAAGTGAGGACCAGCATGTGTCTTTCCCACCCCAAAATCTAGGGTAGGTCTGTTCAGAACTCTGAAAATATTGCCCCTTTAAAGTGTCTTAAGACCTCCTGGGCAGCCAAGAATGTGGACAAGAGGGATCCAGAAAGCCTTTGACTTCCTCTCCAAAGCCTGCTCTGTGTAAATTAAGATGTCTGGATTCAAGAGCAGGAAGCAGCCCATCCCCTCCTTTCCTGAATTTCCCCAAGGGAAGGAATTAACCAAGTCCAAAGAAAAGAAAAGAATTTATTAAGAGAACAAAAAGAAAATACAGAATCTCTATGAGTCCAAGCTGGACACTCATAGGGTATAACCTTGCTAAGTTCTGGAGAGAATCCTCTCTCTTTCTCAGTACAACCAGTACAAGCAGAATTAAGAATAATCAATAACAAACACACAGAATTGCAAACATAGGATTATTAGATAAGGACACAAAGTATCTTTCTAATACTCACTATCTTGACTAGAAGAAATTAGTTCAGAAAGGTGGAACTTGTAGGGACTTGATTAACTCGTCTGGTCTCTTGACTTCCAAACGGCCAAAGACAAAGACCCCCCCAAACAGAGAGAAAAAGTTCCCTCCTAGGAGTTTCAAATTCTCTTCCCTGATTGGTCCTCAGGTCAGGTGCCCACCAGGTACTATGCTTTAACCCTTTACTAACTATTCATGACAGGGCTAGTAATTTTGGATGTCTCCATTCTTGGGTACCCAACCTGAGGTACCTTTTAAAATGGTGGTTGTTCAGAACTCTGAAAATATTGCCCCTTTAAAGTGTCTTAAGCAGGGCAGCCAAGAATGTGGACAAGCGGGATCCAGAAAGCCTTTGACAAGGTCCCTCTCCAAAGACTCTTGTGTAAATTAAGTTGTCATGGGATAAGAGGGAAGATCCTTTCATGGACTGAGAACTGGTTAAAAGACAGGGAACAAAGGGTAGGAATAAATGGTAAATTTTCAGAATGGAGATGGGTAATTAGTGGTGTTCCCCAAGGGTCAGTTTTAGGACCAATCCTATTCAACTTATTCATAAATGATCTGGAGAAAGGGGTAGAAAGTGAGGTGGCACAGTTTGCAGATGATACTAAACTGCTCAAGATAGTTAAGATCAAAGCAAACTGTGAAGAACTTCAAAAAGATCTCACAAAATTAAGTGACTGGGCAACAAAATGGCAAATTAAATTTAATGTGGATAAATGTAAAGTAATGCACATTGGGAAAAACGACCCCAACTATACATACAATATGATGGGGACTAATTTAGCTACAGTGAATCAGGAAAAATGATCTTGGAGTCATCGTGGAAAGTTCTCTGAAGACGTCCACACAGTGTGCAGTGGCAGTCAAAAAAGCAAACAGGATGTTAGGAATCATTAAAAAGGGGATAGAGAATAAGACGGAGAAAATCATATTGCCCTTATATAAATCCATGGTACACCCACATCTTGAATACTGCGTACATCTCCTCCTCCTCTCAAAAAAGATATACTGGCATTAGAAAAGGTTCAGAGAAGGGCAACTAAAATGATTAGGGGTTTGGAACGGGTCCCATGTGAGGAGAGATTAAAGAGGCTAGGACTTTTCAGCTTGGAAAAGAGGAGACTAAGGGGGGATATGATAGAGGTATATAAAAAAATGAGTGATGTGGAGAAAGTGAATAAGGAAAAGTTATTTCCTTGTTCCAATAATGTAAGAACTAGGGGCCACCAAATGAAATTAATGGACAGCAGGTTTAAAACAAATAAAAAGAAGTTCTTCTTCACACAGCACAGAGTCAACTTGTGGAACTCAGGGTTTAAAAAAGAACTAGATAAATTCATGGAGGTTAAATCCATTAATGGCTATTAGCCAGGATGGGTAAGGAATGGTGAATCTCTGCCACGGCTGGGATTTAAAGGGCTCAGGGCTCCCTGCGGCTGCAGGCAGCCCAGAGCCCTTTGAATCCTGGCTGCCACTCCCGTGGCCAGGCTGGGGCCAGGATTTAAAGGGCTCTAGCTCCCCTCAGCAGCAGGAGCTCTGGGCCCTTTAAATCCCTGCCCCAGCCCCGCAAAGCTCCTGGTTCCCCCGGCCGACGGAGCCCTGGGCCCTTTAATTTGCCCCTGAGTGCTCCCAGCTACCTCTTCAGCTGGGAGCCCCTGGTTGATTTAAAATAAAGTATCACCTCTCCACCCCCAACCTTCCTTTTTGGCCCATAGCTGTTTTGGTGGGGCGGCGCTGGGGAAGGAGGGTTTGTTTCCGCAGGGCTGGGCGTCACTGGGGCGGGGGGCCGGGAGGTGCTAGGAGGGTGTTTCCGCGGGGCTGGGGGGTTTCGGCCCTCAGCTGTTTTCTTTGGAGTAATGTGGCATTCTCCGCTTTACGAGTTGTGCAGGCCTGTTGTAGAGTCTAGGATCAGGGCCTCATTATATTAGGTGCTGTACAGATAAAAAAGAAGACAGTCCCTGCCCCAAAGAGCCTACAATCTCATATCAGAAAGAATGCAACAGGTAGATGAAACAAGCAAATGGGTATAGGTAGGAGGACAAGGTAATGAAAGAACAGAGTTTAGCCGAAAACAAGAAGTCTCAAAATACTTATTCTATGCTTTACAGTATTTTTTTAACCACTTCATTTTAACTAGGCATTCATATTTAATTCTCTTTTTCTTTTTTTGGTCCAGAGAGCACAAACAGAGCAGACTTAGTATTAATCCCCTGAAGATATTGCTCTGTTCCTATAGGCATGGACATTTCACTCTGAATCTGTATGGTTATATCAGCAAAGTAACACACAATTCCCTCAGAATGAGGGACTCATATGAACCACTGAGGCAGAGGACAATGTCCAGATTAACCAGGATATTACCACCTGAAACAAATGTGCTAGCTGAGATTTGAAGAAGGTTTTGGTTGAGGTAAAGAAATCTTTTTGCCTCCCACACAGGCACAATATAAAATCTTTTAAAATCTTCGACAACCTAGCCGGTGACTGAAGACTCCACAAATGCTCTGGGCTCCCTCCCTCTACGCCTAGGAGGGCGAGCTTGTGCCCTTGCCGACAATCAAAGCTGGTTGTGATGGGAACTAGGCCGAGGGGAAGCCCTGAAGGAGGAGGTAGGAGCAGCATGGGATGGGCAGCCCTAGTGGGACAGAATGCAGCAGAGATGCTGCCTGGACCTTTTCCACCAGAGTTATGTTGGTAGGAATGCAATGAAATGTGTGGTCACATCAGGACCAGTAAAACTGCTCAGGAAAGGTAATAAAAAGCCTTCATTTAAAAAAAAAAAATCTTTGACAGAGCTGGTCAGACTATACAAGGTACTTCTACGGGCACTTCAGCCATCTGCCTGCTCACTTCACCTGCTGCAGATTCTGCATGAACCAAGCTGTTGAAGATTAAAGACCAAAGATCTTTATAAAATCCAACCAATCCATTAATAGTGTCTGTCAGAGAAATCATAATCTCCTTCAGAACCCTCTTGAAACACTTGGGATCCATTAACCTCTTAATGTGGACTATCCAAACAGTAAGAATAGGTGCAACCCAACCTCAAACCACAGGAGGCAATGGTCATTTAATGACATGGGCAGAATTTACTCTTGCCCACCTCTGATCTAAGTTCAAACAACCATCCTTGATCCAGTTTTGGGTTGGGCAATCTCCTTTATTACAAGTAGGATGCAAACAAAACAGCCATGGTGCTTCTTCAGCTGTCCCTCTTAGCTTCATGCTTTACCAAATTTCCAGTTGGGGGCCTCTAATACCTAAATTAGTGCAGCAGCGTTATCCTATGAATCATCAGTAATACGTGTAAGATCAGGCCTTGTTCTTTACTAAATCATGGATGATTTTTACACTTACTCTGCATTCACCAGCATGAATTTTTGAATAGTGCCTCAAGCTCCTGAGAGCAAACTGTAGCCTTACGCTTAAGCTTTAACTCCAGTAACGCTGGTTACAATACCAATCACTTACAAGATACTACCAGGAGGAGTGGTATGGAAAGAAAAGATGCTCTTTGTATATTTTATGCTCCAGGCTTCTGGAACTACCCTCATATTAATCCAGAATAGCCTGAGTCTGTTGACCTTGGTTTGACATGCTGCAACACCCACCCGTTTGCTAGAGCTTTTGGAAGGGGCTGAAGGGGTTAAGTAAGGTATCATTTAGGATGTGGGTGGCATTTTTGTTTTTGCTACTTACATTAGTGGATGGTTAACTTAATATTATTGTGCATTGGGGCTTTGTTATGGTGCTGGGCTGTTAGTCTTTGATATTTAAAATAAGTGTCAGGGTACCTAGAGCTGTGCCTAGCTGTCTCCTTTTATTTAGATCATAATAAATAAACAAATGGGGTCCCTAGTGTACCTGGCACATTCTTATGTTCAGTCCATTTGAATTAAGATTCTCTAGGAAGCTGCAGCTGAGACCCATGCAGCTGTGCCGAAGCCTCTTTCGGTGCTGAATGCAGTGGCTTTTGTCAGCTCCTTTTCCAACATGAACGTTAGTTGCACGGAGTGTTTCTACCTAATGTTCTGATCGTTTGTTCCCGGCTCTCAGGTAGTTTTTGAATGTCTCTGACGGGGAGTTAAAGGCCTTGCAGAAGCAGCGGTTATAAGGTAAAGTTCAGAGGAGCATGAAAGCCCGCCGGCCACTCAAGCATGAAAACCAAAACTCCTGCAAAGTCCAGGCGGCGGAGCGGGTCCTTTGGGGGATTCAGCGAGAGTGTCCCGTGTTCAAGGAAACCCGTGCTCGGCTCCGGGGCTGAACTCTCCTTAGCGGACACAGCGTGGAAGTAGCCTCAGTGCGCGGGCTTCCCTGTCGCGCCAGGCAGGCACAGAAACTTTGCAAAGGGGGAGTGTGGACACCCGAGCCGCGGCTTCCCGGTGAGCTGGGGGCGAGCCGCCCTCCCCAAGCAGCCCCAGCCCTCAGGGCCGGGCCGGCTCCGCAGGAGTTTGTAGCAATGGGGGAGGGGAGGGGAGGCTCAGCCAGAGCGTGGTTCAATTAATTTCTGACCCTCCCTCTGCTCCGGACACCCGCCCACTCCCACCTCCGAGCCCCCTCCCGCGCCGCACGCTAAGCCGGGGGGAGGGACTCGCCTCTCCCGGCCTAGGGGAGTTGGTGCTGGCGGAGAGCAGCGCGCTGCAGCCCCGGCGGGTTGGCTGGGCCCGGGCAGCGCGCTCCGGCTCCTTGGCTCTGCGCTCCCGCTGCCGATTGAAGAGCCGGGACTGGCGGGGCGGAGGGAGGCTGGGGTTGCGGCGGGGAGCCGGGTGTCTCTCCCCGCCCGGAGCTGTCCGCCGCCCCCGGTGCTGACCCGCAGCCTCGGAGCTTGAGGGCAGCGCGGCGAGCCCCGCGCCCCGGCATGGGCTGCTGTGGCGAGGCTGCGAGCCGCCCGCCGAGCCGGCTGAGCGGGCCCCGCGGCGGGGCTGCCAGGGGAGCAGCGCGGCGGCGGGCGCTGTGAGCCGGGACCGGGCAGCGGCGCGGGATGGCGGCGGCGGGGCTCGCTCAGCGCGGGAGCCACTGAGGCTCCGCTGCCCCGGCACCGCCGGGCCGCCGCCCCGCCCCCCGCCCCGCCCCGCCTCGCCGCGCGCGGGGACATGGTGACACGCGGAGCCCCTGTGCGCCGGCCGGACACCCCCAGG
Source organism: Mauremys reevesii (assembly GCF_016161935.1). Classification (NCBI taxonomy): domain Eukaryota; kingdom Metazoa; phylum Chordata; order Testudines; family Geoemydidae; genus Mauremys; species Mauremys reevesii. The sequence continues at coordinate 123,268,650 of NC_052623.1, forward strand.
TAGGAGCTCCGCGCAGAGACCCCGCTGAGGGGCTGGGTGTGTGTGTGTGTGTGTGTGTGCGAGAGGGAGAGAGAGCGCTGTGTGTGGGTATTTGTGTGTGTGTGGGGGGGGGGGGGGACAGCTGTGTGTGTATGTGTATGAGAGCTCTGTGTGTGTGTGTGTGTACGAGTTGCCCCTGGCTTTCCTAAGCAGCAGTGGCGAGGCGGCGGCTCCCCGGCTAACCAGACTCCCTCTGCCCTGCACTGGAAAGCCCCGGGCACGGCTGGTGCTGGGGGCGGGGTCACTCCGGCAGGGCATTTCGATCGTGGCGAGGTGAGGTGCTAGCAGCTGGTTCACCCTCCCCTCGGGGTGGCCACAACTGTGCCTCGCACAAACCAATTGCTTGACAGTCTGATCCTTGGAAAGAACTTAACAGGATAGTAAAACCCTAGAGCTCCTTGGTCGTTTAGCCGGGTTTACTCCTGGGCTCTCGCTGTAATCTTAATGCGCCAAGCACCGGGGCTGCCACGCGGGGCTCTTCCTCTGCCTCCCCTCGGAGCAGCTCGCTCCCTGCCCCAGCAGCCGCCAGCTCCCTCTCGGCGCCCCAAGGTTTGCATAGCCCGCACGGGATCTTGCAGCGCCTTGCGCTTGCCCCTGCGCCTCTAACTTGCCATGGGACTTCTAGGCCACACGTAAAGTACAGTATTTGGATAATCGCGCGCGTGTGTAAATGAATCAGATTTGATCCAAATGGTTTCCAGGTCCTCCTTCAGCTTTCCCATCTCTGAACAGCTATTGAGTGCTAGCCAAACCTGCCCCGAGGATGCATGCTTCGGATGGCAGCCTGCAAGCCAAGGTGCAAAGTGCAATCAGCATTAGGTGGGAATCTGGTCTCATCACCCCTTCCTCAGGATGAATATTAGCTTACTTTGCAAGTAGTCCTATTGAAATGAAGGGGCCTGTTGCTTTCCATAGGAGGTGAGGGCACAGAGCACCTTAGGGGATAATGCCCTGTTTTTTGTTTGTTTGATTTTTAATGAAGTGGACTATTTTTCCTAGGGAGTTTTATCCCCATGCAATTCTGGTTTTCATTATGCTCAACAATAATGTCTTAAAAGCAAATGCAAATGAGACCTAATGAAAAAGACTCCGAACTCAAACCCTTGCCCTGCAAAATGAACTCTCTCTTTCTCTCTCTTTCTCTCTAAAAATAAACTGTGGAAGAGGTTTTGAAAGTTTTGTCATTGACTTTACTGAGAGCAGGAACACCTTAAAACTAAACATAATAGTAAATGTAAAACAAACGCCCCCACCAAAATAAAAACCAACAAAAAACACATATCCCTCTAACTTTCCTTTTAAGGACCCCAAACTGGATTTGAATTCTTCACCCCATTACCTGAATTGATAGTATATGGCAAATGCCACAAATAATGTATGGGTACAGTCACAGTACACATAAACCTTGTCTATCAAATTTTGGAAAAAATTTCCCAACTACTGCCAACTCCAATTCATCGTCACCATCATTAGCAATGTTAGGAGCCTTAGTCTAGATCGTGGGTGGGCAAACTTTTTGGCCTGAGGGCCACATCAGGGAATAGAAATTTTATGGTGGGCCATGAATGCTCACAAAATTGGGGTTGGGGTGTGGGAGGGGGTGAGGGCTCAGGTTGGAGGTGTGGGTCTTGGAGTGGGGCTGGGGATGAGGAGTTTGGGGTGTAGGAGGGTGCTCTGGGATGGGACCAGTGGTTTGGAGGGCAGGAGGGGGATCAGGGCTGAGTCAGGGGTGCGGGAAGGGGTGCAGGTTCCGGCTGGGTGTGCAGGCTCTGGGATGCAGGGCCGGCTCCAGACCCCAGTGCGCCAAGTGCACGCTTGGGGCGGCATTTTGCCAGCAGGACGGCATGCGGCTCCGGTGGACCTTCTGCAGTCATGCCTGCGGGAGGTCCACCGGAGCCCCGGGAGCAGCAGACCTCCCGCAGGCATTACTGCGGAGGGTGCGCTGGTCCCGTGGCTCCGGTGGACCTCCCGCAGGCATGCCTGCGGATGCTCCACCGGAGCCGCGGGACCAGCGCGCCCTCCGCAGGCACGTCTGCAAGAGGTCCCCCAGAGCCGCGGGACCGGCAACCGGCAGCGCGCCCCCCTGCGGCGTGCCGCCCTGCTTGGGGCGGCCAAATTCCTAGAGCCGCCCCTGCTGGGATGGGGCTGAGGATGAGAGGTTTGGGATGCAGGAGGGTGCTACAGGCTGTGATTGAGGGGTTTGGAGAGCGGGAGGGGAATCAGGGCTGGGGCAGTGGGTTGGGACATGGGGAGAGGCTCATGAGTGCAGGCTCCGAGCGGTGCTTACCTCAAGCGGCTCCTGGAAGCAGTGACATGTCCCTTCTCCGGTTCCTACCCAGAGGCGCAACCAGGCGGCTCTGCATGATGCCCCATCCGCAGGCACTGCCCCTGCAGCGCCCATTGGAACACTTAGGAGCCAGAGCGGGGCCATGCCACGGCTTCTGGGAGCTGCATGGAGTGGCACCAGAGTAGGGTCCAGCCGGGTGGTGTGGCCCCAATCCTGTGCCCTAGCTGGAGCGCCGGAGCAGGGCCAAACTGCATGGTGCAGACCTTGACCTAGCGCCCTGGAGCAGGACCATGCTGCATGGTGTGGCCCCCGACCCAGCACCCTGGCTGGAGTGGGGCTGCACTGCATGGTGTGGCCCCCTCCCCAGAGCCCTGGCTGGAGCGCGGCATGCCCTAGAGCCCGCTCCCCAGTGGGAGCTCGTGGGCCGTAGTTTGCCCACCCCAGTCTAGATGGCCTGCTGGCAATTGCCAGTGTTTTAAGCACTGCATTATCAAACCATGCTCGGAACAGCTCTAACCAACATGGTCCTTAAAACAGTGATGGCATTCAGTGGCCCCGTTACACTAGAGTTCCCAATGTTGCAGTGAAACTGATGTGTGTGTTAACTGATGCATTAACACTGATGAAATATTTTTGCAAAACTTTCCTAGTGTAGAGAAGGTTAAGATACATAAGACAATATTCACTATACAATAATTATTATAACCAGTGCATTTATTTAATATACAATACACTCATTTTTAAAGGCAAAAGGCAAAGGAAACTTGGGGCCAGTTTATTTGAACATTAATTTTGTAACTGCTGAAGAAATAAAAATGCTAAAAATAAATGTCAATATTTTCTAGTATCAGAGGGGTATATTCTAGTAGCTAACAGTTTTTATTCTTTCCTTTCTATTTCAGAAAGATTACAGTCAAAATAAGTAGTAATAGGGATACTGTATTTACAGCTGTTATTTTCATGGCTACAGTTGAGTAAATTGGAATTTCAAATATTATAGTCTTTGAAACAACTCAAGGATAACTTTGACTTCTATTGGCATGCTTTCATTATTTCCTTTTCTTGATGTTTTTGTGTCACCTTCATTGAGGACTGAGGGTAAAATCACCCTTTATATATCTCCTGTCTCTCTTCACAAGCTGATTAGGAAAACGAATCTTTCATGTAGTAGTGGGATTGTCATGGTGACCAATAAAGTATAGTAATCATGGTAAACAAGCAGTACACAATTTGTGAGAGGGAGCTCATCAGCTTTGAAAAATTGAACACCATGGACATTTGCCGTGGCTGGAACATCCTCCCTTGTATGACCCCAGATTATGTCATCCAATTTGCACCTTGATTCCGTCATTTCAGGTCAACACATTATCTTGTACCATTCTCTGATATTGTTATCTCTTTTCATTAATGTCTTTTTAAATCCTCTTCTACTGAACTCTACCACATGCAAAATGTGATACAAATGAGCTCTTCTGTTTTTCCTTCCTAATCAAGATGCACTTGTGTGGCAGTCTACATAAAGTATGCTAAAAGCAAATTTGAATGAATAATTTAAAAAAATCCTATAAATATTCCCTCAAATAAAATATGAATTTGCTTTAGCTGAGTTCATCCCCCTTTTGTGTTCACTTTTCATAGATATTATAGCCAATAAATGTATTGTCAGACATGTTTGCGGAAACAGCACTTTGTAGACAAATATTAGAGAATATTTGCAGAAAATTTATTTTGAACAAGTAAGCATGAGAAATCTGCTTTTAAGTGTTATGCTAATCCAGTCATGGAACAGAAACAATCCCATGTGATCTGGGTATCCAATCAAACTAAACACATCTTGGAATTTGAATTTACAATATTGTGTTGTAAAAAGCAACAAAGAGTCCTGTGGCACCTTATAGACTAACAGATGTATTGGAGCATGAGCTTTCGTGGGTGAATACCCACTTCATCAGACGCATGTGTTGAATATTTATAACTGACTGCTCCTGAAAAACCTACTATCCAATAATTATTCATAGAAATTATCTAGCAAAATGTCGAATGGTGAATAAATCTTGAATAAAATTGAAATTTGCTCAGAGGCAATTCAGGAACAGAACCCTCCCGATTCAATTTATCTAATAAATTATTTGCTAAGGAGTATTCACTCAGCTTTAGCTAAAAGTTAGCAAAAATCCAACAAAGCTAATGGTTCAAGGACAGTCCTGTGAAGTTCAATCCAGTAGCTCTGCTTTACCTTAAAATTGTATGTGTACATACATACACACATGTATACATACAAAAGTGTATATGCATATCTTTTCAAGCACTATTGAGCTTATATGTATATGGGTTTTGTCTAAAGGCATATTGCTAAGACGGTTAATAAGCGATGCACATATAAATTCTTTGGATCTTCATGGGATAAGGACACCATAGAAAATGCCATATAATTTGGCTAATACTCAAAAGAGTTTAAATAAAACATTTATTAAAAAAATCCTCAAAGGAATAGTTCAAATTGCAGTTTTAAACTATTACCTTAATAATTCGAAAGGATAGCACCAGAGGCCTAAGTAAGGCAACCTATTTATTACCCTTTTCATCTTGCTGGACTTGATCCAGTAGCCTTTACATAAACAAAGCTGAAGTCTATGAGAGTTTGCAGAGTTAGGACTGTACGTTTTTTGCACAAATCCCCAATTCAGCAAAGCATTTAAGCATGTACTTAAACACATAAATAGTCCCATTGACTTTAGAGCTTAAAGTTGCTTCAAGTTAAAAGGCCAGATTTTCAAAGGTATTTAGGTGCCTAGAGATGTAGATAGATGCCTAGTGAGGTTTGGAGTTAGGCACCTAGTTGCTTTTGGAAATCTCACTTGGAACCTATCTTTAGGTGCCTTAATGTTTTCTTAGGCAAGGACCCCCAACATAGCAGAAATGTTGCATGTCAGGAATAAAGCAAATTGTCAAAGCTGCTTGAAACAATAAGCAGACAGCCCATCTTTGTTATTCTTTCTGTTAGCGTGTGCAGTCAGACCAGTCTTTCCATGAACACTAACAGTCCCTCAAATTTTAAAAAGGTAAAGTATATTATTTTTATCTTTTTTATTATTTAATTTAGTACAGAAGAATGAAGCAGATATAATACCAAATCAGTAGCTAAGAATGTAGGATTAAATTATGTCTTAGAATTGACTGGAAATAACATATTTGCTATTATTTTATGTAGTTATTATTCTTATAGTTGAAGCCCTGATCCTGCAGTGAGATACTGATTGACTTTAGTGGAGCTCCCATGGGCACAAAGGACTGCCCTCATGGTTTTTACTGCCCTCATGGGGCCTAAATTAGTGTTCTAAACAACACAACACAAGCTACTTTCATTCTTTTCTAGTTCAGCTCCTTCATTCTAATTCCACTCCTGAGAGCCAAGCATTTTGAATGCTCTAATAGTATGAATATTATAATATTTTAATTTTCTTAAAGCCCATTGCCCAAGTGGCCTATAGGCATGAAATTAAAAAAAAGCCCTGATTATGAAAAACAAGCAGCATAGTATAATACTCCAGTAAAAGCAAAGACGAGCAAAACCACTAATAAATTCCCATCATGCCTGCACTATATCAACAATCAAAGCCACAGCAACAAACCAAAATTAAAGTGAAAATAAAATATATCTTCAGTTAGGGAGAGAAAATTCCAGAACCATGGAGCTTGATGGAAAAGGTTCATCCTACTATCTTGCCACTCTGAGGGCACAGTTTTACAGTTCTTTTTGAAGTTAGAATATATGCGAGAGAGAGAGAGAGAGAGAGAAACTACACACTTTACACACTCAAGCCAGTGCAAATGTTGTTAAAATAAGGGCTAAGACTAATTCAGACAAAGCTGCCAAATCTGAGGCTGCAGGTGCCTCAGGCCCATCACTGCTAGGGTGCTCTTTATTGCTCAGCATACACTTCAGTGCTGTGGAATAGGAGCTGTTTTGTGCTGACTTAGGGCTAGTCCACACTGGCAACTCTAAAGCGCGGCTGCAGCAGTGTTTAACGTGACTTGTGTGGTCACCTCCACGAGGGGCGTAGCTACCGTTCTCCCAGCGCTGGTGCACTGTCTACATGGGTGCTTTACAGTACTGAAACTTGCTGCGCTCAGGGAGGTGTTTTTTCACACTCCTGAGTGAGAAAGTTGCAGTGCTATAAACTGCCAGTGTAGACAAGCCTGGAGCATTCTGTGGGGTAATAACTTGAGCCCCTGTGGGGGGAAACAGGGACCTGGTCTCCACTGTCTTTACCTTGTGTGGTCGTTTACACTAGTGCAAAGTATAATTAAATCAAAAATTTCCATTTATTTACACAGACATTAGTTTCCACAATCATGACTTGGACACATTGCAGGTTCCCTTCCCTTCCTCTTTAACAGGGAACTTTCATCCATTATTCCCCTTACATACCAATTTTAGACACAGCAGGCTAGGTTGATTCACCACTCCATTACAGTTATAACAGTTGTTATACTGGTATAAACCCACTGTAAGAGAGTGCTGACTCAGGCCCATTAGCTGTCCTTCCTCTGAGGAACCAAACTTCCTTGACTCTCTCCCTCATGAATGGCATGGCATAGACATTTAGGTCAGGTCACTTAGTGGATTCCGGGTCTTGCAGCTTGGGGAGGGTGGGCATGTTTACTTGAATCAGACCCAATAAGGGCAGGGAAATCAGGCCTTCAGTTGTATTTTTGGATAATCAACCGTTCCAATCCAGCTATTATGATGCTGTAACAAGGATAATTACATGGAGGTCAAATGCCAAGGTATAAAAGACTTATCAGAGAGGTAGCGGATTGGAGCCTGTCTTATGTAAACGATGTAGGTAAACCTGTGCACAGTGTAACTGATGCTGGGATAATAAGTCAAATATTTACAAAATCTCTTATGTTATTTATTATTTATCAGAACGTTTATAAGGGGTAGGAATTAGTAGGCTTGCATTTGTGTAGTTGGTAAAACTGCCTTCTTTTGACAGTGATAAATACTCCACCTTGAAATGCTGAATTTGAATTGTGCTGTTTTTCTGCAAACAGTTCTGATCATCTAAATACAACAGCTTTTGGAATATTAAATCCTCACTCTGGTAGAACTCCTGTTGACGTAAGATGCATGTATTAAAACTATAGTGCTACAACAATTTTTGGTTCTTCTAGAATTTTTAGAAGTAGACAGTTCAAAACAAGCTCTCTCCAGGGTGAAGTATTTCTCACAGTTACAAAAGGAGACAGTTTTAGATATTCATTGGGTAAATGTAAACCATATTAGCCCTACCCTTTTTCAGCCATATTAATGGTAAGGGTATGTGCAGTGTACTCAACTTTCAGTTGTTTCTAAGTACAGTAATACATTTTATTTCCAACAGCAATATCATTGTCACTTTGAGTAATTAGGAGTTTTACCTGAAACAGCCAAAGGATTGGACTTTTTTGGTGAAACTATGAGCCAAATTCTGATCTAGTTTATTCTGGTGTAAATCTGATCAACAAAGTTTCTCCAGATTAACACTACTGAAGCTGAGAACAGAATTGGTATTTGCAGTTTCTGCTTAAATGATAAAAACCTATTTTCCATTAAAATTATTTATTACAATTATATATTAGTTAAAAACTTAATAATTTATATGACCATGTGTACTTTTCAGTAAAATGAGGAACACTGTTTAAAAATAGAGGGCCTGATTCTCACCTACACTAAGGCCACCTTCTGCCACTTTATACCTGAAGAAAGATCTTAAAGTGGATATAAATATATATTTTTCTGCTGTTGTAAGTTTTCACTGCCAGAGCAGTGTAAAATGGCACTTGTGTGAATGAAAATCAGGCCTAGAGGTCAATAAGGAGGCACATTTTTATTTAACATAAAATACTGTGAAATGTTAATTTTTGTTCATTTAGCATGTTTTTTGAATTTTACCTATCTGAGTTTTGACTATATCTTAATTTGCGCATATCAAAACTGTATGGGTCTGATTAAACACTACCTTAATCCTTGGATTTCAATAGAGATACACTTGTGTAAAACTATTATTGTTTATTTGTACTGCATTAGTGCTTAGGAGTCCCACTCATGGACAAGGACCCCATTTTTCCAGGCTTTATATAAACACAAAACAAAAAGGTGATCCTGTAAAAGAGTAGTGAATGAGGCCCCAAGTCTTTAGTGGTCACATTTGTACAGACAGATGAACAAAACCTTTTCTTCTAAATTAGCAAATGCTTATCTGAATCTGAAATTGTCAAATCTCACCTGAATCCATATTTGTTGTCAAACACATGACTCAGTCCTACCTAAAATGTATCTTTTATTATGTTAGTTATTGTCAAACAACACATTAGTTGCTGTTCAAATCTAAAAGCAAGAAGGATGAAAAAGTACTTGAATTATTTGCATATGAAATAAGCAGCACTATCTTAAATATATAATTCATTGTATTTTTAGTAGCATGATATAAATTTCTCATTTAGCCCGAGTTTTTATTTGATAATTTATGTATGTGGAAGCAACACTCTAGGATGTGCAATTATTATTCAACACTTTCAGATTGCCATAACTGACTTTGAAGAGAGAAATGTTAAATTAGTTTCCAAAACAAAGAAAAGTATGGTTTAAGTTGATGTTAAAGATGCCAGACTTACAAGAGCCAGAGTTGTTTTCAGCTAGAACAGGGTTTCTCAAACTGGGGTCTGCGAACCCCTCAGGGTCTGCGAGGGTACTCCAGGGGGTCTGTGAGTCATGTCCAGGGATGCCGGCCGCACTGATCAACTCCTCCTTCTCCCTTTTTGTACAAATGAGTTTTCCCATTGATTTCAATAGGAGTAGGACCTGTCCCTATACGTATGCAACTCTTTGTGTTATAAAGAATGAGAATATTGCAGGGTTGATTCTCCACTGCTCTGTACCTTGTGTAGTCATTTACATCTCAGCAAAGTGGGTGTAAAGTGCTACCATTCTAATCTGAAAGTGGTTTATCTCCATTAAGCACTCACTTTGCCCAAATGTAAATGAATACACATGGTGCAAGGGAGTGGACAATCAACCTACAGTGAATAGAAAGGGGGCAGGGTCCTAACCCCTTGCCATTGAAATCAGTGGCAAAACTTGTAATGACTTTAGTGGAAGCAGGATCTCTTTCAGTGGTGTATACAGGTTAGGGAGGTGGGAAGGTAGGAACGTATTTAGTCCTAGCACAGGGTAAACAGCATGAGTAAGTCCATCACTAATTACTTTGTATGAGGGTCATATTCTATCCTTTTTACCTGCATGATGGGACTTTCATTCTGTACAGCCAAGATTAAATTACGTTTACATTTTCAATTCTTTTAAAGGTTTTAGAACTCTAAAATACTGACCAAATCTCAAGAGAGAAAATGAAATATGGAAAACAGTCTCCTAAGTGTCACATAAGAATGTTGTATGTGTATTATTAAACACATGAACCCTACATGTTTAAGAGCAAAAATATCTCCTTGAAATAGAAGGATGATCAGTAGTGTATCAAGATTTGTATGTACTTTATACTACATATAAATGACTGAAATAATAGGATTTCTGATCAAATAATCTTCTTTCTTCTTACTAATTCAGTCATGAAGAGAAACATTTCCAATTATAATACCAAGTTTATTTAAAAAAATGGGGCCAGATCATCAGCTGGTATAAATGGGCTTACCTCTATTGACTTCAAAGGAGCTATGCTATTTACCACTGACCCATAATATTATTTAACTTAAAGTAGTATAGTCATCCCCACAGGCCTAATCTTATACAACTGTGTTCATGTGATTAGTCCCATTGATTTAAATGAGCCTATTCATGGGAGTAAGAATTACTTAAGGGAGTAAGGACTGCATGTCAGGAAGTTGTCTTTCATTTTCTAATACATAAGCATCATTATATACCTTTGCTGTAGCAAAGTACATTTTGTAATAACTTGTGGCACAATCCTACATCCCTTACTCATCTGAGTTGCTCTCACTCACACTGTCATTGGAATATTTTCATGAATAATTGCTTATCAGAAGAAGTAAGGGTTTGCAGGATCAATCCCTATAATTAAGTTACTGGATATCTGATTATAGACTATTACAATTTTATTTTCTGTAATTTATTTATTTATTTGCTCTAGATTTTGATTAGGGTGACCAGATGTCCTGATTTTATAGGGACAGTCCTGATTTTTGGGTCTTTTTCTTATATAGGCTCCTGTTACCCCTCACCCCCGTCCCGATTTTTCACATTTGCTGGCTGGTCACCCTAATTTTGACAAGGATGGTAGGTATTATGATTTTTCCACATTACTTTTCTATGTGGTATACCTTTTTCACATACACCTCTACCCTGATATAATGCGACCCAATAGAACACAAATTCTGATACAACATGGTAAAGCAGTGCTCTGGTGAGGGGGTGGGGGGCTGCACACTCTGGCAGATCAAAGCAAGTTCGATATAACGCGGTTTCACCTATAATGCGGCAAGATTTTTTGGCTCCCGAGGACAGTGTTATATCGAGGTAGAGGTGTATTTTCTATTTTAATATCCTTTCATAATAGGTATTAGCAGTGGTGATTGATTCTGTGAGATGATGAATACCCTCAACTTTGATTGGGCCCAGAACTATTATATAATATAGGGTGGAATTTTCAGAAATAGCTAAGGGACTTAGATGCATCAATTGATTTAGGTGCGTTTGAAAATCTCATGCTTAGTGTTGAGGATTGTTAATTAAATTAAAGGTGCTGTCTGGTCAAAGTGTGTGTGTGTATATATATATCTATATATATATATCTATATGGAGGACTGGAGACTTCAGGGAATTTTTATGAAGCTTTCCAGCTGAGTGTCTCTGGTTTACATGTAGCTCATGGGCTTGGTTCACCACTCCATTAAGCCAGTGGTATGCCAGTATGACTGTTGATTTCAGTGGAGTCACACCAGTCTAAATCCTAGTGATATAGTGATGAATCAGTGAAGCCCCATGCAGGTACTGGAAGGAAGTTGTTTCCATCTGATAGCTGTTCAGTGAGCTTTGTGAAATTAATTGGTTTCAGTCCAGTGTCTAGAGGACAGATATTCCCATAATCAAAATTATCATTACTTTACACTACATTATCACTACAAGAATTGTTATCCTGCTGGTTATTTAGGTTGGTAGTCACTGAAACATAAGAATGGCCTTACTGGGTCAGACCAATGGTCCATCTAGCTCAGTATCCTGTCTTCCAACAGTGGTCAATACCAGGTGCTTCAGAGAGAATGAACAAAACAGGTAGGTAATCATCAAATGATCCACCCTGTGTCACCCAGGGCACACAGAGGCTAGGGATGCTTCAGAGCATGGTTTTGCATTTCTGCCCATCCTGGCTAATAGGTCAATCAATGGCTATCTTCCATGAACTTTTCTAGTTCTTTTTTGTCTTGGCCTTCACAACATCCTCTGGCAAAGAGTTCCACAGGTTGACTGTGCGTTGTGTGAAGAAATGCTTCCTTTTGTTTGTTTTAAACCCACTGTCTATTAAGATATTACCATCTGATGGCTGCTCAGTCATATATGTTCAGTATTCAGTGAGATAGGTGTCTTTATCACAATTGGCACAAATTGGCAGCCTCAACAGAGAGGCCAGGGAGTGAATGGACAGCTGAATAGACTTATTTTCTTATTTTAGAGGTGCCACCTTCTGGCATTGCAGAGATTGTGGGAAATTTCTATATTATTTTTAGGAAAAATAGTCATTACTTGCTTTCCTTGCTCACTTTTGTTTTGTTATCAGCTGGGATTGGAGGGGTTAATTTCTTGCCTGCGACAGGGAACTGGGTAGGATGTAGGCAAGAGGCATATTGATTGGTATGAATGAACTATTAAGCACTATTATCATATTTGTAGTGCCCCTGCTCCACCTGGTTACATCCTTTAATGCCAATTTGTTTACAGGTTTTGATGGACAGGCCTGGGTTCTTCTGGATCCTGCCACCCACTTGGCAGGGTGTATCTCCTTTATTTTCTTCCTATATGAATTTATGTGGCAGTGCCTCCATCCCTCTCACTCCTTCCTGACAAGATCACCGGGGCAGTTTGGGAGGAAAATTCTAATCATGGGGTAACCGCCGCTTACTTGTTAAATAGTTGAATACTCCCAATGCATACAATATATTCAACACAGTAATTTTATTAAACAGGAGATAAATATAACAAAGTAAAGCACTATTCTTATGATCACCGGTGCCCATGCTGATAATATCTGTGAATTTCCCCAGTTGCATGACCTGATATAGCAAATGGAAAATTAGTGAACCGTTGGTACATATACTTTGTTGGGGCCCTTGATGACCTATGACCATGTCTGTGCAGCAGTTAGCAGCGTGGCGACTGGGTTCAGTACAGCCCAAAGGACTCACAAGTGGGATAAGGTGGTAAGTCCCTCCTCAGGGTTCATAGGCAGCAGGTAATAAAATCCCCAAACCCTGACCCCTTGGCTTGAGGACACAGTTCAGGGAGTAAGGGGTCTCCCAAACAATTTCCCTGACTAATTAACTAAAAGATAGTGCACTCACAAACTCTGTGAATGATCCTCAGGTTTAGAGATGACTCTAGAATCCTCAGTCAGTGCAACGGGGCTGATGGTCACTGCTGGCAGGCATCCTCTTCATGCAGGAGTCAGGCTGCTTCTGCTCCCAGGATTTCCCCATACCACTTAGGGATGCAGGGCTGAAGGTACAGATTACGAAACTATACTAAAATCCAAACTTTAGTCTCTCACCCCAGCATTCAGATACACTCATGGCAGGCAGCAGCCCTAGACTAGCAGCCAGAGCAGAACTGGCCCTGTGGTGACTGATACCCCGTAGGGAGCTGGAAGGCTAACTTAGCCTGGCTGGGAGAAGTTTTCCCAGGAAAACTCTACAAACTGGGAGTCACCTAGGAGAAGGAAAGGGCCAAGCTGAGAGATCTTGCTTTCAAGTCCTCAGAGTCCAGTTCTCAGGGGGAATCCTGCATGCTGGGAGTGGCTTGGGGGTGTGTGGACAGAGGTAAGGGGGCTGAGCATAGGCGCCGACTCCGTGGGTGCTCTGGGGCTGGACCACCCACAGGGAAAAATTGGTGGGTGCTCAGCTCCCCTGGCAACTCCCTGCCCCCCCGCCCAGCTCACCTCCGCCTCCGCCTCCTCCCCTGAGTGCACCGTGTTCCTGCTTTTCCCCCCTGGCTCCCAGCGCTTGCGCCGCGAAACAGCTGTTTCGCTTGGCTGGGAGGGAGGAGGAGGAACGCGGTGCACTCGGGGAAGAGACGGGGATTTGGGGAAAGGGTCCAATAGGGGCAGGGACTTTGGGGAAGGGGTTGGAATGGGGGCGGGGCAGGGACAGGGAAAGAGTGGAGTCGGGGCGGGACCAGGGGCGGGGGGCGTGAGCGCCCACTGGTGCTGGGGAAAGTTGGAGCCTATGGGGCTGAGGCTGGGTCTACAGCTGGAGGTGGGTCTGGGGCTGGAGTGGGGCCAGGGATGGAGCCTCAGGACCAATGACCAGACATTAACTTCATGATTGTCAGCCAAGGAAGTCAGAACGTATGAAAACAGCATGACTATAACTTGAAACAAGACCAGAAGCATGAGCAGACTGGGTTAAGTAGATTGCTGCCCAATGCAGTCAGAGAGATTTGAATCCTGGAAGTTTGGTCAAGTGGGGCTGGTTGGGCTAGCATCATGGACATATATATAAGCTTTGCTTTTCCATTCTAAACTAAAGACCCTACATGACTAATAAATGCTGGCTTGTTTTGAAAAGTCTGTCCTGTGTCACTATAAATATCTGATGGCTGTATGACTCCCAGGCAGGGTAATGGCTTATCTATGCTGGGAGTTATTCTAGACTTGCTATTCCTGATTGACTATTCCTGATTAACTCCATGTGTGGGTGTCCCTATTACGGAATAAGAGTGCCTTATTCCAAATTACTTTTTTCTGCTTTGGCAGTGGTTTAAGCTTTTGAAATAAGATAGTCTTATTCCAGAATAAGAGTGACCACACAAGTAGTTAATCAGGAAGAATTAATCAACTTTAAATTCACACTCTCCCTTATTTCAGATTGATTTTAAAGTGTAGACAGCCCTAAATCTTTGACGAAGGTCTACACTCATTTTGGTCTGCTGGCGGTGCCACAGTGAGAGACAGCAGTGCTGAAGCCAAAGGGACCAATCTTGGAGTAGTGGAGTTGTGGGTCTCCCCTTTGCGAAAAATTGGAGGCTCAAGGCTAGCACTAACAGAGTACACTCAGAGAGAATGTATAAAAATCAAAGGCACAATATGCTCTGTGGATCTGTGCAAGGCATGTTGACAAGATAATGTGGGGACCAATGCACTCATTTTAACTGTTCTGTGGCTAAATATAAAATGTTGATGTAAGATCCTGAGATAACATTTGTGTTGTCACAGGCACTAAATTCAGTCCCTAAGTATCTTCTAGGGCAGGGGTTGGCAACCTCTGGCATGCGGCTTCCCAGGGAAAGCCCCTGGCGGGCTGGGTCGGTTTGTTTACCTGCTGTGTCCGCAGGTTCAGCCAATCATGGCTCCCATTGGTTGTGGTTCGCCATTTCAGGCCAATGGGGGCTGCGGGAAGGGTGGCCAGCACATCCCTCAGCCCGCGCCGCTTCCCGCAGCCCCCATTGGCCTGGAGCAGCAAACCATGGCCAGTGGGAGCCGCGATCGGCCGAACCTGCGGATGTGACAGGTAAACAAACCGGCCCAGCCTGCCAGGGTGCTTACCCTGGTGAGCCATGTGCCAGAGTTGCCGACCCCTGTTCTACGGATTTTCTACTTTATCCACGGAGATATGGTTACAATAAATCTTTCTTTAAAAAGCATATAAGGTACATGAATAATGCATTTTCGGTTTGCACTTTCCTTGTTTGATTTTTTTCATTATCTGCTCGGCTCTAGTGGATTGAACACAAGACTAGGAAACAAGAAATCCTGAGTTCTAGTCTCACATTTTAAGTGCTGTGTAGTCTTGGTCAAGTCACTTAAATTCTCTTGGTCTCAGTTTTCCTATCTGGAAAATATGGATAGTAATATGTACTTGTACACAATATAGAGATGTTGTGAGGCTTAATTAATATTTGTATAGCAATTTAAAGATATGGGCCAGGTCCTCATTGATGTTTCTTGGTATAAATCTATTTATTTCAATGAAACCGTACCAATTTACACTAGCTGAGATTTTGGGCCATAAATGTTAATTATAAATAATATTGCTGTGTTGTCTGTTTGGGGCAAGTGCTATTGGCACTTCCTTTTGCATTTTGGTACAGGAGGAGATTGCATACTATTACCAGAAAATCTATTGAATATTATTAAACACATGCCATTATTTTCTAGTAAAGAAAAAATAGCAAATATAGGCTCTGATCCGGCACCATTAGAGTCAATGTGATCTTTGTCATTGACTTCAATGTAAGTAGGATTAATCCCACAATCAGCATTTATTTATACCTCCTAATAATTTTAGCAAATAAATAACGTCTTAGTAACAGTATTAAATCTTGATGAGTTGGAGAGCCTCTTCTTTATGAAATGGTACCAGAAAAAGCCATAAAAGAATGATGCCACAGCATGCTGATGTGCTGCAATGTTTGCATCATGAAGTTGCATCCCCACAATTCATGTAATAGTGTATTGTCACAATGCAAACAAGGGAGAGCATTCTCAGGACTTCATATCATGCAGGATGCTGCCAGGAAATGCTGCCAAATCTGTAGCTGCACGGAGCTTCTAGGACCTGGCCTCCTACCAAGCTACTGAGTTATTTGTTACTCACACTCCAGCACTATGTCCCTCTGGGACAGATCACACTGCTTAACAATTAACCTCCATCTACTATTCATCTAACTCGCTCCAAAAGCACATACATCATTTCACATTATTTATCTCCCCTTAGTGGGACTGGTCCTCCCTACTATCCTGCCCCACTGAGGCTGCACAAACTAGAGTTTGGGGCAGGTTGTATACCGAATATACCTCTACCCCGATATAACTTGACCTGATATAACACAAATTCGGATATAACACGGTAAAGCAGTGCTCCGGGTGGGGCGAGGCTGCGCAATCTGGCGGATCAAAGCAAGTTCGATATAACACGGTTTCACCTATAACGCGGTAAGATTTTTTGGTTCCCGAGGACAGTGTTATATCGGGGTTGAGGTGTATTGAGTTTTGCAGTTGGGGTTAATGGGTTCTGAAATGGGCTCCAACTTTACTTTTATATTTTTATGTCCCCACCTTTCTAAGGTGAACAGTTTCCATCTTTTCAATCTCTCATCATATTTTTTCATGACTTTGATCATTCTTGTCACTCTTCTCTGAACCCCTTTCTAGTTCTGAAATATCCTTTTTTGAGATGCGGTGACCAGGACAGCACACAGTTTTCCAGAGGAGGCTGCACAGCTGATTAATACTCTTTGCTTTCTGGTCAATTTTTGATTCATAACAATGTTTTGCCTCTGACCCTGTGACTACTTAGCTTCTTTAGTAGCCTCTTGTGTGGGACAAGGCCTTTTGGAAGTCCTAAATAAATTACGTCAACTGATCCTTCTTTATCTACTACTTTATTGACAAGTTCAAAGATTCCTAAGAGATTAGTAAGAAATAATTTTCCATTGAAGAAACCATGCTAACTTCAGGTGTTTGTTATTCTGTTTTTAATTGCTGTTTCAACCAATTTACCAGGTACAGATGTACAGCTTACAGGTCCTGGATCACAGCCCTGTTTAAAATACAACATTTTGCTACCTTCCAATTTTTGGGTGGCTTTTCTTAATGAGATATTGTTTATTCTGAGCACTCTTAGATGCATATTGACTTATTGAATTTTAAATTATGCTGACCATGACTTAGCAGCCAGTGTCGATGGACAAGTCATATTTGCCATCATGCCAACTGGGTGGTGGTAAATAACTGCAAAGGCGTGGTCAATGCCATGCTAGTTAACATTACTCCTGAAGATTGTATCCTAACTTCCTGTAATTTTTTAGTGAAGAGATCCTTAGAGATATGCATGTCTCAATTCATTATTCATCCTGTTTTTCACACTTGCAGTTTGGTCATCCTAATCCTGTCAGTCATTCTGTTTCCCCATCACCCATTTTAAAAAAAAATTAAACTAATGCAAAAATAAAAATGGGTTAGGGGTGCTGGAGGATGGTAGGTGGATGAAAGAGTGTCAACTTAGCTTCCTTCTCTCCCCTGCAGTGTTCTCTGCTGTTGTACACTTTCTCTTGCTTAAAGAAAGTGGCTTAGCACTGAGAGCAAGGGGGCCATAGACAGCAGCGGAATCCAGGCAGCTGGCCACACTATGAAAGATGCCTTTCCTAGAGCCTAGTACAGTGCAAGGAAATGAAAATGAATAACAGGTGCTAGAGAGGCTGCAGGAGCAGATCATTAGCAGGAAGAAGCATTTTTTTCCTTCTCTCCCCTACTCTCCCTCTTTGTCCAACAATTTGCCAGCAAACAGGCATTTTGTTTTGTTTTTAAATTGAGAGATTTTAGCTGTGACACCATGGCCTCTTCCTTGTTGCCCATCTGGAGCTCATGACCCCACAGCTGAAAATCATCATAGTGTGACAGAGCATAAGTCACAGAATAGATCTGCAGATTTTAGTAAACTGAACTGTGAAGCAATCACTGATGACAACAAGAGGGTTCCTAAGGAGAATGACATTTTCTCACCACCTGAAATTAACCACAAATTAACTTTTTGAGACATGACTGTTCCCAGAACTCTTGCAATTGAGACAAAGGAAATAATGTAACAAACAGAAATAATTTCAATTGTGTCTTCATGTGTCTATCCATGATTCTGTTCATGCTTGTGTATGTATGCATATGTATGCATGTGCATATATGCAAGAAGTGGTCAGATAATACAAAAAGTGATTTATGAATATTTTCATAATGGTGAGTTATTTATGGGGTCATATTTTTTGTTTTTTTTGGTGATTATTTAGCTCGCTAGTTAATTTATGAAAATGTATGAATCCTGAAGGTTTGATAATTTTAGCATAACCTCTTCTGAAAAGTCATGCTGAGAATGCATTATTTGCTGTTCATTAGTGATTAATGTTTCAGGAAGCAGAAGCAATATAATATGACTTAGGTGACCAAACACATATCAGGAATAATATAAAATGAAGTCAGTTGAGGTGAGCATTAGAAGCAACTGATTGTCTGAAATGCTTTGAACAAAACATTTGGTTACTGTTTATGAATATCTAATAGATTCATAGAAGTCAGGTTGACAAATGGTTTGTGAACAGATAAAAGGGATAAATTTGTCAGATAATTTATTCTCAGTTAAAATTTCTACTAGTGTTTACATGTATATTGGCATAAAACTATCTCACCTGCACTCTATGAATGAATTCACATGAATTATTGGAACGTCTAAAATTTCACATCTCTGAGTAGATTCAAACAGCCCTTGTGTTTTAAAGCAATCAGCAGATTTTTTTTCTTTCAAAAATTACATTGGCCAAGTGTTCAAGGATGTACAAGATTCATACTGGAATGGTGGAGAGGGGATGGCCAGGAGGCCATGGCCCCACCACTTCTTACTGGCCCTAAGGGCAAGAGACCGGGGAGATGGGGCAGAGAGGAGCAAACAGGGGTGGGGTCTTGGAGGGAAGAGGCAGCATGGGACTGGGGCCTTAGGAGAAGAGGCAGTGCGGCGGGGGGGGGTGTCGGCGGGAACGGGCTGGGCGTGGGTTCAGGCGACTGTGCCCCCCTCCACACTTTTAGGGCACTTCTGCCACTCCTGCTAGAGCTAGAAATGGGATGTTTACATTAGCGGAGGGAGAGATTGCCAGGTTTCCAATAGGACACACAGGAGTGATTTCTAGACCTGCAAGAGCCTGTGATGTCAAAATTTAAATATGTGGCAATTTTACATTTAGAAGTATGTTAGGTCACTTTTGAAGTTCTGCATGACTCTCTCTAAGGGTAACTAAGGCATCTGGCTTTACAAGAGGAGGGATACATACATAGACCCAATCATGGTTTTTGAAACTCTTTAAAACATTTGTAAAATAGCAGTACTGTAAGATCTGTGGCACATAACGTAATACATTATGGAGAGGTGTAATATAGAGATCCTACTGGATCTCATTCGCTTTGCCACTTGTGAACAATGTAGCAGTTCTTGAGTCCTGCCAATTAAAACTTTATACCACACCATCATGTGTTGCATGATTATAGGCAGCTCAGGTAGTGCTTCCTGTCGTTGAAGTTGCCTAACATGTTCCATTATAAGACCCTATCTTCTGTTGCTTATAACTTTGCCAAACTGTTTGGGCATGTTGGGTGTCTGCCTATGGCTGATTTTTTGGGGGAAGTTCCTGCTGAATTGGTTCAGCTGTTTCTAAGAACAAGAAAAGTAGTGTTTTGCCCACATTAAAAACATTACAAGTTTCACTGAGAAACTGTAGAGCCTCCATGCTTTGGAGCAAGGGCTTGACATTGGGCAGTGGGGCAATTGTGTCAGGGATATGCCTTTTGCCATTCCTGCTATAATTTGTCCAGGGGTGAAAGTAACTGGGGACCGTTACTGGTATGGGGGGGTGGCTCTGGCCCCAGCCAGGCTGCCCGAGGCTCCTTTGTTGATTTAAAGGGCCTGGAGCTCTGGACTTTGATGCCCCAGGCCCTTTTAAATCACTAGCCCCAGGGCAGCTGCTCTCTTTGCCCCCCCTCTGCCCATCAGCAGCCGGGGGCGGGGAGGGGACGGGGTAGGGACATTAAAGCGCTGCTGGGTCCTTTGCCGCAGCAGTGCTTTAGCCCCCCCCCCCCCCAGCAGAGAACCATCCTTAAAGTGCTGCTGCCGCAGTGCTTTAATGTTCCTGCCCCTTTTGCCTCCCGTCGGGGGCCCTGCCGGTAGGGTCCGTACCTGCAGGGCCACCGACGGTGGGAAGGGGCCGCAGCACTTTAAGGATAGTCCTTTGCCGCGGCAGTGCTTTAATGATTTTCAATGGGAATTAGGTGCCTAAATATCTTTGAGGATTGGGGTCTAAGACACTACAGTGAGAGCACCATGGAAAGGCCCAGGAGGAAATGAATAATTTTTCATTCAGTTCTGGGTTGGATTGTGAACAGTAAATAATGAATTGTGCCACATGTTTAATGATGAGGCTAAAAAGAAATATTGACTGGCTACCCATGAGTGAGCACTGTCCATCCTGTGCATTGAATGAGATGGGGGTCCTGTGAAAAAAATAATATGTGACCATGTAATTAAAGACTGTGTCATAATGAACAAAGGGGCCAAATTCAGATTGCACAAGTAACCTTAATTCAGGTATAACTTAACTTTTTGCATCCTAAATGTTTCTTTAACAAGATTTTTTTAATGTAATTTTATTATATAAAATATGTCTGTCAGTGAGTATTTGTAGAAGCTAGAGGGTGGAAAGGTCTATTAAATCATCTAGTCCTTTTCTCCTCCAATGCAGAATTATTCTCTGTTGACATTCACTAATGTTTTGCCCTGTCTAGTTTAAATGTACCACGTAATGTTCACATTACATTTATAAATATCACTGGCCATTTTACAAACTATTAATAGAATTTTCTTTTCTAATAAATCACTTTTTAAATATTTAACACGTTAGCTCTATTGCAGTCTTTACAATATGTTATTTTTGTGTTTTAGCTGTCACTTGGATGCTGATATGTAAAGCAAAATGGCTAAAATCAACACCCAGCATTCCTACCCTGCTATGCACAGGCTGTCTATTAGGACCACTGATGAAGACATTGAAAGAATTGAAAATGGCTTTAGCAGGTAATATGTTCTTTTCTTCACAGTCAAGAAGACAGAAATTACTGCATATATATTGTGGCAAGCCTGTAGTGCTATGCATTATGGGAGTGCTTGCCCACACAGTCTTTGACCCAGTGAAGTTAACTGAATTTCAACTGTTAGTAGCTGTGATGAGCAAAAGGCACAACAATAGGAAAGCTACTATCACTTCTGCTCCTGGAGCTAAATCCTGCATTCCTTGGGTAACAACACTGTTCACTTCAGTGGGAACTATAAGTGCTCAAGGAAAACCAAATCCCATTCACAGAATACTCCTCAAATTTTTGGGCTCTGTACTGGGATGAGTTGGAAGGGTTAGAGGAGAAGGGATCCTCTCTCTATGCCAAGCTACTGCTTCTCCCGGTGGAATGGCTGTTGAATCTGCATAGCTGCAAATCCACTAGCTCTAATTATAGGTCATCTCTCAAACCTCCCTGCAGTCTGGGGCAAAAAGAGCCCCTTACAGGGCTGTGGGCTCATAGGAGTGGTGTGTTGCTTTGCAGGCTCTTCATATCTTCCTCCCATACAGTGGAATTGTACCAGCTACCTTTGCACTCAGGGCTCTCTGTGGGCATGGGTAGACTCGGAGAATGCATGGTGTATATAACGTATAAGCAAATGAGTTAATGTATTATAAAACACTACTCATTTTCCCAATTCAGATGAGCCCCATGCCTGTAGGGCGGGGAGGGAGAGTAGGATTTACCCTGAATGTTCTGCAGTGCATTTACAACAGTGAAAATATGGCTCGGTTTGTTCTTGAGGATGCACACCGTCTCAGTCAAGCTTGCCTCTTTGTAGGGGCAACCACTGTGGGGTGTTTATTATTTGTGCTCTAAGACTGGAGAAACGTATTAGCCTGAATGGGTTTGGTTCTGTGAATAATGGGTGTGGGGTGTTGAGTAACCAGAAGAGAACCTGGAAACACCCACTTCCCCTTTTTGGGTCCACTGACTTTTCCTTCTGTATAGAGTGGGCACCTTCTTCCTGAACATAGGCTATATATGGCTGTTCACAGCTGCATAATGAAAGTGGAGTTGCCTTTATTCCATTCAGAATGGCCTGTTTGACCTAGCGATACTGAACAATGTCCTCACTTGGGGAGATCTGCAGCTACCATGACTGCAGATCTTAGCACGGGTTTGCATCTGTGCACACTGACACCGCTGCAAAAGAGACAAAATGTGGCTGAAGGCAAGGGTTAGTCTTTTCTTCTTTCCTCTATGTCCTTTTACTAAAGGATAGCAGTGATCGACAGTTTGCAGAACAAAATTACTATGCAGCTGTGACTGCATTTGTCTAAAGGTTTAAATGTAAAACCGAGTCACTGCATTCAGTGTCAATATCTGAGGTAAAGACTTAATTATGACAGCTAATGGGGCTTAAATATACATGTCTACCACATGAATTACACTCTCCCAACATGAGGGTAATCCTGGAAAAGCATTTGTTTCAAACATTCTGTTTGCTGTTGCCAATATTAATGACAAGAATTACAGATGAGTAAAAAAAAGGTAATCTCCCTTTAAAAGAGATGACATATTAAAGGTAATTGGATTAGATATTCGTGTGGGTGTGTGTGTGAGAAAGATAGAGAGAGAAGAGTTGTAAGATGATTTCTAGAAAATATAAAATGCCCTTGTAATATCAATCAGCAGCCTGAAATGATATACACTCCGTGAGATATACCGGTATTTATCAAGAGACAATGTAGTTTGGCTTAGTCAGGCTGTGAGTAAGTATGTAATTCTAAGCAACAATGAGACAAACTTGTGAATTTTTTGATAATACTGAAGCACTCCATGAAGCTCATGCAGTTTTTGCAAAAATGTTACCAATGTGATTGAAACAAAAACAGGAAATATAGCTTATAACCTACATGTTTGTAAAAAATTTCAGGAAGTTTGGAATTGTGGCAAAGAGAGTAGGTGAATGGAGAACTTCGGGAGTTCATGTGTTGTAATGCGTTGTTTCATATGTTGTCTTTCACAAATTGCAAAAGGTGGTTCTTATCCCCAAACCCACATTAAGGCTTTTATTATAAACCATGAGTCATTATCATAGATAGGTGGAAATCCACATCTCCGGTTCCCTTATGTCTCTCATTCTCCAGTTTGAGGAGATAGGAGGGGAATTAGACTCCCTGAAGCGTACTGGGGAGATGGAGGACTAAGAGGACTAAAAGAATACTTTTTAAGAAATTGAAAACTCAGATTTTCATTTAATAACAGGTCTCCAAGAGCTAGGGCTTTAAGTTAAACATCAAATGTAGTGAAAATTATCAGTACTGGCAAGAGAGGTAGTCTCTGCCCCACACAATGTACAGTGTCAGCTTTTTCTCTGTAACTCGTGGGTGTGATTGAGAGCGAAAGTGTGCTACCAACCTAGTCCACTGTACCAAAAAACTCTAGCTCTGATTTTTAAAATCCAGCTTCCCATAATGTATGGGTGTGGTTGACATAACAGGGATATCAAACTAGCTGATATGGAGGCACAATCGGGTAGTTAGATGTCTAAATGGCATCAGTTGCTCAAAAGGGGACATTAAAAATTGAGTCAGAACCTTGAAGTGTTTCCATTAAGTCAAACTGTCTTTTGCAGGTGAAAGTGATTTTGTTTCATTTTGCTCTATAAAGAGGGCAAGGTGAAGCCTCCAGACCTGAACTTCCTATGCATGGACCAGGGTAAGCATTGTGCAGGGCTAGCTCTGCCAGATACCCAGAAGGGATGGGAGGAGGTTGGAGCTAGATATGGACAACTGCAGATGAGCTTGCAGACTTCACCCCTTTAAGGGTGGAGCAGCAGCTGCATGTACCATTGATTCTCTCAGAGGCCTGGTCTACGCTGATGGAATAGGGCGTCCATCAACACAGCTAACTTTGTTCAGGGAGGTGGTGTTCCTACACTGACAGAAAAATCCCTTCAGTAAGTGCTTCTGCGCTAAGGGGCTATGCCAGCATAGTTATGCCAACACATAGTCTCCATAGTGTAGACATACCCTGAGGCACAGTGCCATAGTTCCCACTGTGGTAGTGTGGCTCTTCACCATGCCTAACATGGTTTGGGCCTAAAAGGCACTATTTAACTAATATGAGTTTTTGTTTTTTAACCTATTATCTTTTGTTCAGTGACTCCATAGTCTCCTCTCATATTGATTTTACACCAGTGTAACCCATTGGCTCAACATTAACAATAATAATAATAATTAATATTTTAATATTACAGTGGTAACTAGAGGCCCTTATCAGGATTGTGCCTGGCACTGTGTAAAACCAAAAAAAGACACAGTTCTTGCACTGAAGAGTTTGCAACTAAAACACCGATCCTGCGGCTGGCTCCTGTAAACTGACCTTTGTGCCTGGATAAAGCCAGTTGCAGGATCTGGGCCTAAGAGGACAAGCAGCATGCAAAGAGCATGGGAGAGAAAATCAGGAAAATACTAGTTTATATACATCTTTGTGTTTCTATAGGCAATGGAGTTCATTTTAGATTTACTCTTGATTTACACTTTTATAAGTGAGTAGGATCGGGTTTAATTTCTTTTCAATTACTTCTCTGTGATGTTGGAATGACACTTTCAGAAACAAAGATATCTGATAAATTCGTAAAAAAAGTAAATCCAGTTGCAAATGTATAGAACCCATTTCTGTGAATGTGGAATGTCATCACTTCAGTACAGTCTTCTCACAAGGGTTCTGTTTTTCCTAAGCTACAAATCCACATTATACATGCCTACAGAGCATATATTTATTGATAAAATAAGCTCAACTGCAAAAAGTCTCAGGGCATGTGTACACAGCTTAATACGGTAAGCGACCTTTTTAAAACAAAAGTCAAGCACCAAGAACAAAACACAAGACCTCCCAAAATACAATGACACAGCCATTTACCCACCCAGCACCAGTCCCTTAGCCAAAGCCTGAGGAAAGAGCTGGGCCTTGTTCCTTTTCCTGAAGTTAAGAAGATTCTGGCTCGGATGGAGCAACTGAGGAAGTAAATTCTGGAGTCAAGGACCCTACACTAAGAATATCTGGTCATGGGGAGAGCGTGCGGGGGTGGCTAACCCAATGTCTCCTGAGTCAATGGAAGAGTCTTTCCATTGATTTCAGTGAGCACTGGGTTGGATTCTAGGTGATTAAATCTGGTGACTGTTAGCTTGAGTGTGCCAGCTGATCTTAACTAGGTTGAAAGTTGATCATTCAAATAGCCAGGACTCAAACTGTATAGCTTTATAGATCAAAATCAACACCCAGACTTAAATACAAAGCTCATGCAGCTGATGAAGAGCTGGTTAATATGTTCCCTGTAGCTAATGCTAGCAACTAGATGGGTAGTTGCATGCTCCCCAGCTGATTCTTCAGAGTCTCAAGGGCTCTATTGAAGTGCAAAATGTGATTATATTATACATGTTTAAGCCATTTCAAGCACGAGGGGTGAGGGGGACAATGGACTCCGGATTTTCAGTTTCTGAGTGAGCTACAGTGTACTGAAGAGGCAACCATGGATCAGAAGGCCTCTCACAATAGATATGTGTCTTGCAGAGTGGGACTTTGTCAGCTGCTTACTTAACTCCTTATCTAACACCAGCAAGTATTAAGTTTAGGGCTGTCAAGTGATTAAAAAATTAATCATGATTAATCGTGCGATTAGTCGCGCTGTTAAACAATAATAGAATACCATTTATTTAAATATTTGTGGATGTTTTCTACATATTCAAATATATTGATTTCAGTTACAACACAGAATGCAACACAGTGTACAGTACTCACTTTATATTTATTTTGATTACAAATATTTGCATTGTAAAAAACAAAAGAAATAGTATTTTTCAATTCACCTAATGCAAGTACTGTACTGCAATCTCTTTATCATGAAAGTTGAGCGTAAAAAGTAAAATTATGTACAACCTCCCCACCCCCGCATTCAAAAATAAAACAATGGAAAACTTTAGAGCCTATGAAACCACTCAGTCCTACTTCTTGTTCAGCCAATCGCTCAGACAAACAAGTTTGTTTATATTTGCAGGAGATAATGTTGCCTGCTTCTTGTTTACAGTGTCACCTTAGTTTGTTTGTCTTAGTGATTGGGCTAAATAAAAAGTAGAACTGAGTGGATTTGTAGGCTCTAAAGTTTTACATTGTTTTGGTCTGGATTGCAGCTATGTAACAAAAAAATCTATATTTGTAAATTGCATTTTCACAATAAAGAGATTGCACTACAGTACTGGTGTGAGGTTAATTGAAAAATACTATTTCTTGTGTTTATCATTTTACAGTGCAAATATTAATAATATAATAAAATAATAATATAAAGTGAGCACTGTACACTTTGTATCCTGTGTTGTAATTGAAATAAATATATTTGAAAATGTAGAAAAACATCCAAAAATATTTAATAAATTTCAATTGGTATTCTATTGTTTAACAGTGTGATTAAAACTGCTATTAATTGCGATTAATTTTTTAATAGCGATTGCTTTTTTGTGTTAATCATGTGAGTTAACTGCGATTTATTGACAGCCCTAATTAAGATATAGCTGTGCTGGGACCAAAACACAGGAAGTTGAGGTTAGAGAGTTTTCATAGAAATCATAGAAACATAGAGCTGGAAGGAACCTCAAAAGGTTATCTAGTCCAGCCCTCTGCACTGAGGCAGGACCAAGTATACCTAAACAAATAGGTGTTTATCTTGTTCTTAAAAACCTCCAATGATGGGGTTTCCACAACCTCCCTTAGAAGCCTGTTCCAGAGCTTAACTATTGTGATAGTTAGAACTTTTTCCCTAATAGCTCTTTTGCTGCAGATTAAGTCAATTACTTCTTGTCCTACCTTCAGTGGACATGGAGAACAATTCATCACCGTCCTCTGTATAACAGCCCGCAACATACCTGAAGACTCTTATCAGGTGTCCCCTCGGTCTTCTTTTCTCAAGACTAAGCATGCCCATTTTGCTTAACCTTTTCTCATCCATAGGTCAGGTTTTCTGAACCTTTTATCATTTTTGTTGATCTCCTCTGGACTCACTCCAGTTTGTCCACATATTTCTTAACGTATCCAGAACTGGACTCACTATGCCAGCTGAGGCCTCACCAGTTCTAAGCAGAGCAGCACAGTTACCTCCCAGGTCTTACATATGACACTCCTATTAATAGACCACAGACTATTAGCCTTTTTCACAACTGCGTCACATTGTAGACTCATATTTCATTTGAGATCCACTATAACCCCCAGATCCTTTCCTGCAGTACTACTGCCTTGCCAGTTATCCCCCATTTTGTAGTTGTGCATTTGATTTTTGTTCTAAGTGTAGGATTTTGCACTTGTCTTTAGTGAATTTCATCTTGTTGATTTCAGACCAATTCTCCAGTTTTTCAAGGTTGTTTTTTATTCTGATCCTGTCCTTCAGAGTGCTAGCAATCCCATTCATAGATTTTATAAGCAAACTGTCCATTCCATTATCCAAGTCATTAATGAAAATACTGAATAGTACTGGACCCAGGACAGACCCCTGCAGGACCCCACTAGATACATCCCCCCAGTTTGACAGCAAACTATTGATAACTACTTTTTGAGTTTGGTCTTTCATCAAGTTTTGCAGCCACTTTATAGTAATTTCATCCAGATCACATTTCCCTCATTTGCTTATGAGACTGTCATGTGGGATTGTGTAAAAAGCTTTACTAAAATCAAGATATATCATGTCTACAGCTTCTCTCCTACCCACTAAATCAGTCAAAGAAGGAAATTACGTTGGTTTTAATGAAAAACAAAGTGAAGCAGGTTAGGAAATAAGGTTTTTCTCGTAGTATCTCTTACCTCCTGCCTGGCTTATGTTCCTACTAATAAACCAGCACAGTTATATTAGTTTCAGTGTTAATTTTTTTCAGTGTGCTCTTAGAGTCTAATACAATTGAAATTAAAATCGCTCTGAGATTTGTGCCTGACTGCAGCAAGATCTGATTTGTGAAATCAGAGGTTTGTAAGTCACTAGTAAAGGCAGAACACAGGGTTTTATTTCTAGTTGTCTTCAGGAAAACATGGCCAAAATATTTTAATCTGTGTTCACTTTGATTTTTGTATTATTGCCGATTTTCTTCTGGGACTCCTTATATTAAGACTCCAGGTACATTAAGGGCATGTCTATACCCAAACTTACACAGGTTTGCCCTTGTTTAATTAAATTGTTTTAGTTCAGTGGCTCTCAACCTTTCCAGACTACTGTACTCCTTTCAGGAGTCTGATTTGTCTTGTGTATCCCCAAGTTTAACTTCACTTAAAAATGACTTACAAAATCAGACATAAAAATACAAAAGTGTCACAGCACACTATTACTGAAATAGTGGTGGCAAGAGAAGGCCTCTGAGATCCAGGGTTTCGTGGACTAGGATGACATGAGAAGCTTCTTTCAAGCAACAAAAGCTGTATATGGGCCAAGCTCCAAAGGCCCAACCCCCTTCGCTCTCAGGATGGCTCCAGCCTCCTCAAGGATAATGCAGCCATTAAACAATGTTGGAATGAGCACTTTGAGAGCCTACTAAACCAAAAATCCAAGGTTTCTGAAGACACCATTGAGTTTATTCCACAATACTCAGCACTGGAACACCTTGTTGATCCCTCATATTCTGAGAAAGTCCGGTATGCCATCACTCAGACAAAAAATCATAAGACACCAAGCCCAGACGGCATCCCAGCTGAGGTTTTTAAAGCTGGTGGAACAATGCTCCAGCACAAAGTTTGCCAACTCCTCAACAAAATCTGGAACCTGCGAAGAAATTCCACCTGACTAAGAATGCCAACATTGTTACTATATTCAAGAAAGGGGACAAATCTTTGTGCAGGAACTAGAGAAGTATTGTCTTCCTCTCCATCACAGGGAAGATTCTTGCCTGGATCCTACTAAACCACCTCCTCCCCCTTGCCGAGGAACTCCCCGAATCACAGTGTGGCTTCAGGCCATCCCAAGGCACAACCAGCATGATCTTCAACATGACAGATTCAGAAGAAGTACAGAGATCAACACCAGGAACTGTACATGGCATTCATTGACCTAACCAAGGCTTTGACTTTATCAATCGTGATGCCCTATGGAGAGTGCTGGGTAGGTTTGGCTGTCCACAGAAATTCATTTCCATCATCAGACTACTCCATGATGGGATGACTGCCACCATTTTGTGCAACTGCACAGAGACCGAACCATTCACCATTCGCACCACTGTCAAGCAGGGCTGTGTCATTGCTCCAACACTCTTCTCCATTTACCTTGCTGTTATCCTGATTCTCATGCACGACCACCTTCCTGACGGAATTGGGATTGAGTATCATATGGATGGCCAACTCCTCAATCTTTGACATCTCCAAACAAAATCTAAGATCACGAGAATTGGCATCACTGACCTTCAGTATGCAGATGACTGTATCATTCTTGCACCCAAAGAGGCCAACCTGCAAAGCACTCTAAATCTTTTTGCAGATACCTATCACACTTCCTTAACTTCAGGAAAACCTAGGTACTCTACCAGCCCTCACCTGCACAGACTACTCTTCGTACTCCACAAATCACCATCAGTGGAGAACCCCTGGAAAATGTGGACCATTTTCTGTACCTTGGCAGCCACCTTTCCCAAATAGCTAGAATTGACACAGAAATTGAATACAGTATCTGCTGTACCAGCACATCTTTTGGAAGACTACTCAAACAAGTCTTCAATTATAGGGATCTGCAAAAAGGTTGTCAAGGCTGAATCCCCACTCTGTCACTCTGAGTGCAGAAGTGGAGGCCTGGAAGGATTTTAAAAATTAATACTTGCCACTCCAGGCTTGTATTACACCCCCAAGGTTACAACTTCTCTCTGGCCTTGGCTTGGTAAACGCTGCCACCACCCAAATGCCAAAAAAACACCAACCTTTTAACCCAGGAAGAAGCACTTGGTAATTCCTCCCTGTGGGGTACCCTCCAGCCCTTTCACCCCACACCCGGGGAAGAGCTGAGCAAGGAAACAAAGGAAATTTGCTGTGGCTACCAGCTAATCAAACAGCATGCACAAATCTCTTAGGATACCAATAATCCAATCCTGTTCTTAAAAAAGGTAAATTTTATTAAAAAACAAAAAGGAAAAAATACATGTGGAACTTAGGCTTTTGCTAGATTTTAAAAGAGCAATTCCAAAAATTAAGCACCCAAAATAGCTTTCTTGGGGGTTCAGCTTAAAGGTTACAAGCAAACAAAAGCATCTGGGGTTAGCACAGAGGAGATCCACAAGCCTTGAAAAATAAACAGAAATAAACACTGTTTTACCTATGCCTGACACTCGTCTCCCGAAGCAAATACTCTTCTCTCAGTTAAGTCAAGGAAGAAGGGTTCGCGGAGGGCAGCGGAAGCGTTTCAAAGTCATACTGAAAGTACATCTTAAAAAGGGAAGCATCAACCCAACAAACTGGGAGGATTTGGCACAGAACAGAACACAGTGGCGCCACACCATGCATCAAGCCACAGCTCACTTTGAGGAGATCAGATATGCTTATGAGACAGAGAAGTGACAAAGGAGGAAAGAAAGGGCACAACTGTCCAGCCAACAACTATATCTCCTCCAAGATTACACCTGTCACTTCTGTGGAAAAATGTGCAGGGCAAGAATTGGGCTCCTCAGCTACTTAAAAACTCACCAATGAACCTCCTTGGCAGACATCATCCTTGCATCGAGGGATAGCCGAGGAAGAAGGAACAACTGAAAAATTGCTTACTTTCTAATTTTTACCATATAATTATAAAATAAAACAATTGGAATATAAATATTGTACTCACATTTCAGTGTATAGCAGGTAGATCAGTATAAACAAGTCATTGCCCATATGAAATTTTAGTTTGTACTGACTTTGCTAGTGCTTTTCATGTAGCCTGATGTCAAACTAGGCAAATATCTAGGTGAGTTGATATACCCCCTGGAAGAGCTTTGCGTACTCCCAGAGTATGGGTACCTCTGGTTGAGAACCACTGTTCTAGTTAAACTGGTGCAAACCCCAGTGTGGACACTTAAATAGGTTTAGAAATGTCTTATATTTAGGGCCCTATCAGATTCCTGGCAGTGAAAAACATGTCATGGACCATGAGATCTGGTCTCCCCCATGAAATCTGGTGTTTGGAGATGGGGTCGCGGAATTGCCATCCTTATTTTTGCACTTCTGCTGGATGTGGCGCTGCCTTCAGAGCTGGGTGCCGGCCAGCAGCTGCTGCTCTCCAGCTGCCAAGCAGTGAAGCCAGTGCAGAAGTAAGAGTGGCAATACTGTAACCCCCCCATAATAGCCTTGCAACCCCCTTTTGGGTCAGGAACTCCAGTTTGAGAAACACTGACTTAAGGGCTTTACATGTTGTTGTTTTTTAATACATATTCACGATTTGTGACAACTTCGTGAAATTTAAGATTTAAATATCTGAATCTGTGAAATTCAAGATTTTTAAAATGCTATGACTGAAATTTACCAAACGGACCATGAATTTGGTAGGGCCCTACTTATGTTGATTTAGCTTACATTAAGTCCTTCCAGTTTAACTTCACCATTACAAGTTTGTGTATAGACAAGGCTCACAACCCACTGATCTCTCTCTACTCTTGGTTTGACTCTAGTTAGGAAACAACTCTCTCTGTGCTCTTTCATTCAGTTACATTTCCACATCTGCCTTTCATTCTACAATCAGATGTCTTTCTCGGGTAGAACCAATATGTGCAAAACCTTTTTTTTGCCCTTTTCTCCCATCATGGGAAAGGTCTTAACACACTGTTGTTGACTTGTGTGGTTATACTGTTTCATCTGCTTGCCAGTTGTACAAATAGGGTATATTTGTACAACTGGGCTCTGGTAGACTAATTTCTTTGTGGGATAGTTGGTCATCATTGCTGTTGGCTGTGGTCATAGTTACCAAGATGGTATAGATTTAGCCAAAGGCAAATATTCAAATATGTCACAGGCTGGGGTCTATCAGACACCCAGCTGTTGGATGGTTGTTCTTGTGTATACATCCTTGTAAATTTTAGGTTATTTCCTTCTTAGAAGGGAGAAAGGAAAAGGGCACAGGAAAATAATATGAAGTTCAACAGAACACACTTATAACCTTTCAGCAGTCACTAAACCCTTCTCCCCACACCACTTTATTTGAAAAATTGCCCCTTTGAAAAATGTTCTTTGTCCTACATATGACTTGTCCCCATATTTTCCATGGCTCTCCCTACTTTTACCCCAGTCCTAATGATCTTTTCTGTCTCTCTGCCTCTTTTTTTTGCTGTCATGCTCCTCCCCCTACCCTTGTTCTCTCACCGATACTACCTTCCTGCACCCTTGGTTGATGTTTTCCTTCTGCCCCTCATGATTTCCTGGTTTTCTGTTCCTTGCCCCTATCCCAGTTCCTTCCTCAACTTCCCCACTTTTCCTCTGCCCCACATGAAGCTTCCCTTATTTGTTCTATCTTCGTAATTGCTACCTCCTCTTTCTCCTTCCTATGGCTGCCTGCTCTCCATTCTGTCCTATATCTCTTCTTCACCCATGGCTGCTTCTCCTTCTCCCTCAAGAGTAACCTCTGGCTCTTTCACCACCTTCTTTCCACCCATGGTTGCCTATCCCACAAAGATTGACCTGCATCCAGTGCAGGCTCTTTTCCTAACAACAGTTCAGTAGCCTTTTTCCTGCTCTCCCCAGCTACCCTTTTCCTCTCTCTCTAGGCAGCCACTTCTACCTCCTGGCTGCTGAAAGGATGTGTAGTCACAGAGAAGGGATTCTCTGTGGAATGAGATCAGGATTAGGCCCTATGGATGTGCATCCAATATTAATGGCCCAATCCCTAACCCAGATTTTCCAAACAGATGTTCATTCTGAGATCACACGCCCATCTCTGAGGAGATGTGCATTCTGAGGGTATGTCTACAATAGAGCTGGAAGATGTAATTTCTGCTTCAAGTTGACATACCCGCACTAGCTCTGATCAAGTTAGCAAGCTAAAAATGGAAGTGTAGCTGCAGTGGCACAAGTGATAGGACAAGTTAGCCACCCCAAATAGGTACCTAGTGTCTCTGATGGGATGATAATCAGGGCAGCTAGGGCCTCACACTGTTCATGCTGCTATGGCTACGTTTCTATTTTTAGTATGCTAGCTTGATCAGAGCTAGCGAGGATTTGTTTACCTGAGCTGGAAATTATACCTTCCACCTCCAGTGTAGACATACCCTTAGTCTAACTTTTGAGGAACAAAAGGCTGTGGTGGTGGTACAAGATGAACACTATGCCCTTTGATTCTGGAATAAGAAATCTTCTGCCTGGAATCATTTGCCATTCTACTCTCAGTATACACAGGTCTGACTTTCTTGGACATCTGTAGTATCTGTTTCTCTAGAAGATGTACTTTTCTCACTCTACATTTCTGAATTTTAGTTGTTTCTATAAGAACTCCTATTCCACTCTCTCCTTAAAAAAATTATTTGCTAGACTCATAAGAAAAAAATAATGTGAACAGTAATTGCAATAACATTATAGTACTAATGGTACCTAAGATCGCTGTTTATATATAAAATACTATAATCAATAACAAGAGGTCTGAGTCAGATTTATACAGCCTTTTTAACATCAAGCAGAATGTATGTTATCTTTTCGTATCAGGAAGAGAATAAGAAGAAAACAATCAGCATGGGGAGAATCCCAATAGTTTCTGGAACAATTTGGTAAAAGAGTTCTTTTCAGACTGTGTGTTGAAGAGTTGCTATTTAAGTTGTAAGTGTGATCGCTGGTGCGAGTCATTTTCTCCACTGAAAATACACCCAAGTTAGTTAACTAATTTCCTCTGTTGGGGTGTTGCCAACTCTTGCAATGTTATTGCAAGTCACGTGATATTTGGTGTTTTCCATAAAGCCCCAGGTTCCAGAGTCATGTGAGAATGTGAGAATCTCAGCTTTCATTAAAAAAGTAATACATTTCTAGTTCTCATGGTTGCAGAGAAGAGTTTGAAAATGTGAATCCTAAGGAGTGAAAAACCAGGAGGTAATGAAAAAGAACCCAGAATTTATTGGACGAGATGCAATTCTGGCCCATGGAAATCAATTTTAAAACTCCCATTGTCTTCAATAAGAACAGGGTTTCTCCACTATTTTTAAAATCTCATGATCTTAAAGCCAATCTCATGATTTTTGGGGTGGGGGGCTGACTCATAAATTTTGAGCTCATGTAATTGGCAACACTGAACCCCATTCTGTTGTAGTAACTTCTGTATGATCTTTGAACCATGTATTTATCAATAAAAAGTCCACTTTTATGTCTGCTTTCATCAATAGCAGAACTTCCATTGACTTCAGTGGGTGCAAGACTGTGACAGAAAATTAGTAAACTAGGCTTGTCATGTGTTCACTTTGTACCTGGCTGCAGTAGCCTTTGTGATGGAGAGAAGATTATTGCTCCTCTCACCCCCTTATTATGTGAGTGGAAGAACTAAATGAGTGGCAAATGCATTGCTGGATGAATAAAAGCCTTCTTTTTTAAAATTGATTTTGCAGGACCCATTCACTGTGTGAGGACACTTGTTCAGAATTGCAGAGAGTCATTTCCATGGAGACAAGAGGCCTGTCTGAATCCCGCAGGAGCTCATTCACAGGCACTGGAGCAATGGCTAGGTAACTGGCTAACTAGCTTAATTCTGAATATTAAAGGACAGCATGTCTGCAAAAGGTTGTTGAATGTGGGAGGACGGGTGGTCATCACAGATTTACTAGAAAATGAGTTCAGTCCATCTGAAAACACAAAAAGCCTATAATGAACATAAATATCATGTGACTTGCAATAAGATGCTTTGACCTTAATTTTGTACCTTATAGCTCAATTTTTAGTGTGCTGGAGTTGGTGAGTGGGCTCAGGCAGAAAAACACATTGTAGTTCAAATAGGAAAAAGGTTTAATCAGTGCTGAAAATAAATTGAATATGGAGGAAAAATTAGTAGTAAAGTCAGACAGTAAGGGAAGGGATAAATACGTTTCTTTCAGACTGTTAACTGGATATAATCTTATGTAATAAGAGTGTAATAACTATTCCCTCCCAGTTTTGATGGTGGATGGCTCTGACAAGAAAGCAGACAGTAGATGTTGAGAATACAGGGATTGCTGAGTATTTTTAGGATTAAATTATGTCTGTGATGCACTTGGAGCCTCAATCAACAAAGGTTGGAGGTGCTGACTTTGGCCCAGATTTAGGAAAACACACCTCTCCAGGAGAGCACTTAAGCACATGCTTATCTTCAGGAATGTGCTTAAGTTCCATTTAGTTAATTGGGAATTAAGCGCGTGTCTGAAGTGGAGCCTGGATTTAAGTGCATTCCTAAATAGGGGCCTCTGTGCCTGACCTAAAGAATTTCAACTGAATTCAGAGCTCTGTTTGTCTTCTGATATAGTCATTAATTATGTGAGGGACACTTTCAAGTTAAATGTCACATATTAAAACAAACAATGATTATTAAAACTGAAGTCATTTTACAAATGTAGTTTATTATTCTCCATTTCTCTCATCTGGACAATGGAAAATAAACTACTCAATTCCCTTTTTGCTTCTAGTTACTTTTACTTTCCGGTTCTCATGCAATAACACAGTGCTGCAATGTGTGGGGTGCAAATTCTGTTGGTGAATGGTTTTCAGTGGAATCAAAATATATATTAGGAACTTCTTGACTGATCTTAGGTTTGTAAAACTGGTGCCTAAAAGAGGTGACTATGCCCCATTAAAATGTTCTGCTTTCTAGTGTAGTTAAGATGAACCAAATGAATCATTTTCATTATATTTGCAAACCACAAACTGTGGTCTACCAGACAGGCACAAAGATACTGGATCTTAATTTCATATGTGAAGGTTTTTGTCAACGAGGTGAAGGCTATATCATTTATTCTGTGGCCTTGGTGAGGTTTTTGTTTTGTAGTCTTAGAATTACATTCTATCCCTTAATTAATGTAGGCTTTAGATTATATGTATGATACTGACCCGATGTGGAAACTAATAAAGAAACAGAGATGTGAAAAACTGTCCTCTGATCTCTGTGTTCCTTCCTTTTTTATCCTTTGCAACTCAAGGGTAAGATTTCCCGAGGAAAGTCTGTCAGAGACTATTGTCTTAGGCCCTTGAGAATATGCAATCGAGTGGCATATGTACTGTACAGTAGCATTTTAATTGCTAAAGCACTAGTGTTTTCATCACTGTGTCATCCACCTTGTATATTCTGGACAGATGTAATGCTAGCTTTTCTGGAGAAGTCTAATGAAACTTTCCTTGAATATTGCTGGGCCTATCAAAGAAGTTCTGCTCTGTTCAGCATTTCACCATGTTGTTTGCTCAGGGCAGGTCTAGGAAGCATGGAAGTACACAGCACCTGTCCTGACTGGGCTGCCATTAGAGGAAAATAGTCTCCTCTGTGGAATATTATATTGATAAACTGTTATCACTGCTGGGGATGTCAGTCTCAAATATTGTCATTTGGACATATTTTAGAAGCAAAATACTCACTTTTACAAAGAACGACTATTGTCCTTTAAGAACATGTAACTTGAGGTGGGAAGAACATAAAGAGAAACCGTGCAGCAGTGATAAAACTTATATGGGTGTCAAGAGTGTTTGTTTGTTATTCTAGTGCTCCATTAGGATTTTAGGATGAGGAAATGCTAGTTTACGTGCAACAGGCAATTAGTGGCTTTCATATTAGGGGCTAGTCCTGTTATCATAATTAGTTATTCATAATGCACACAGT
This sequence comes from Mauremys reevesii, assembly GCF_016161935.1. NCBI lineage: Eukaryota > Metazoa > Chordata > Testudines > Geoemydidae > Mauremys > Mauremys reevesii. The sequence continues at coordinate 123,305,587 of NC_052623.1, forward strand.
ATGCTAGACATCTTAGAGAACATACAGATAGATATATTGTCTGCTCTGAAGTGTTTACAGTCTAATAATTGACATGACACAACAGGCAAAAGCTACAAACAGTAGGAAATGAAATAGGAAGGTAGTTAGATGATGTCACTCTGTCTGGAGGGGCGCACGACCATGGGTGCCTACCTCAGGGCAGACTGGGAAAACCAGGGCAGCAACCCCAAACTGGTGGTATGTTCTGTACATAGATTTTACCAAGCCAGTAACAAATGTGATCTCAGGGATCACTGTAACAGTCTTAACACAGAGTCACAGACAGTCCTCTGAGATTCTCTAGCCTATCGCCATCCAGACAAACTGGACTTAGTGATAAATGGTCACTTACACTAAAAATCAAACCACATTCAGGTTGCTTCCAGTCTCAAGAGACCAGTCACTCATCTCAGATCAATGGGTTCCCTAAATCTTGCACCTAAGACAAGGCCTGCAGCCTGCAGCCAACCCATCCTCCTTCACCACCCAATCACCCTTTGTCCTTACTTCACATGGCAACCTTTGGGTATGTCATCACATGAGGATTCAACATCTCCCCCCTTCCCTCAGCACAGGATCTCTCACCTCTTTACATTACTCCTAATGTCAGAAGCTTCTAGAGCTCTAGAATATGATTTCCAGTCCCTCGCCCCTTGGCAAGCTGCCTGCTGATCATATAGCTAGTGATGTCTCTCTGGCTCCCGTCCCATGTGGTGCTGGTGGGGGACACTGAGGCTGGTGAATAATGTATCTTCCTGGTTCCTTTACCATGTCAGAGGATGGGGAGCCCATGATGTGGAAGTTGTTGAAGGTGCCTAATATTATACAGCAAAATGTCATACCCCAGTGATGTGGCAGGGGTCCAGAGGCTGTGAAAACCCCATCTGGGATACTCTCCGCCCAAGCCCCATTGATGCAGAAGTTCTAGCTGCTACTGGGCATGGCTCTAGTCCTGGGGGAAGCCTGAGCTATCTGGGATTCTTGTCTCTTCAGACAACATTGTGTGTCTCTTCCTTGCAGGTTATCCCGTTTCATCTTATCACTGAGATCATGGGCGACACAACATTTGCATCATGAAGACCAAAGGCCAGATTCTTTCCTTGAACGTATCCGAGAGCCAGAGCTCAAAGAGGTATCCAGCAGGGAAAGTAACACTCATTCCAATTTGAGCAACTATGAGCAGCCAGGCAAAGTGAAAAAGTAAGTTGATCTGATTGTACTTTAGTGGGAGAAGAGTGGTCTGGTGGTAATCATGTTCTTTCTGTGAATGGGATGTGAGCATGCTGGGTTTTATTTGAGGATAGGAAATGAGTCGGGTAGCTGATACTCTCCAGAAACTTTCCTGAAAGTAATTTAAGTCCTCCAACTTCCAAGAAAACTGGAGAAAGCAATAGTGAGTATAGTCCAAGCTGAGGCTTCCCTAATTCTCCAGAAGTCAGCGTATCCAATTACATGCGTTTCAATAGAGCTTAGCCAGCAATGGAACGGAAATAAGATAGAGCTGCTTAATAAATGTAATTTCTCTAGGGATTGTCATGCCGGGTTTTTATACATAATTAGCTGAAGGTAAGCATTGCTTTGGCCAATCTCCCTGGATAAGCAGTGGAGGAGGGCATGGTTCAGTTTGAAATTGCAGCTCTGTAGTCTTGTGCCTCACAGATGGAGGCACAAGCCCTCAGTTGCAGGTAGCTTGCAGGAGCACTTAGGTAAATAATACATTTCCCCAGCAGCTGATATAACATAAGAAATTCTTACATAGGGGTGCAACATGCAGATGATGTTGATACTTGTGCTACAACTAATGCATTCCTGCTGCTTTTGTTAGCAGTCATTGTGCTTGCTAGCAAATGTGCAACCACGGCTTAGAAATGCTATTTCTCTAGTTCCCAGTTCCTGAATGGAGAAAATAAATGCTTTGTCCCCCTGAACTATTTGTATGCCCCAGTTTCCTCACTTTTTCCCACTCTGCAGTAAGAGGCAGGTTGTAGTATAAACACCTATACCACACAATCCTATTCAAGCACTGAACAAACCAATTGTCTGAGCCTCACATGAATGATGATAATGAATACTGTTTCCTTAAAATGTTTTCTTCCTCAAAAGCATGTTGGCAAGAGTTTCAGAAGTGACGTTTTTAGCTTACATTGCTTATGACATAACAGTCCCTTACACCTGGACTTTATTTTGTACTGTTTGGGAGGAAAATACTTCCCAAAAGAGCACATTGATATATGGTCAGCTTACCTGCTGTCTCTCTGCTGCTCTATACTGGGGATGAAAGCAGTTCCCAGTGTAAAGACATTTAGAATCTGGACGTTAGCCTCTAGTGCTTGGAAACTCCACTACAAGTATTTGTGCAAAATACAGTAACGCTTAATCATACCCACCCAAATATCCTCCATCAAATCACTGATAGGCTTCTGGTCCAGAAATCAGAATTTTTTTTGGCTGAGTTGAGTCATTAGAAGATGTTCACTCATCAGTTCCACAAGCAGGTTTAGTCTTGTCTAAAATCTTTTTTTAAATAAATGAACTAATGCCTTCAAGCGAGCCCTTCATGTGTTTCCAGGCTTTCTATTTTGCAAAAGAACATAATACATGACTTAGTGCATGTCTACACTACAAAATTAAGGTGACCTAACTAACTAACATCAGCATACAGTCACTGCAATAATGACATCGGTTGTGTGCATCTACACTTTACTCCTTGTGTCGGTGGTGTGCGTACTCACCAGGAGCACTTGCACGGATTGTACTGTCAATGTGGGCTATTGTGGGATGGCTTCTGAAAACCAGTAGCAGTCGATGTAACCAATACAGCATCTACAACCATGGCTCTCAACCTTTCCAGACTACTGTAGCCCTTTCAGGAGTCTGATACTTGCTGACAAAATCAGACATAAAAATACAAAAATGTCACAGCCACACTATTACTGAATAATTGATTACTTTCTCATTTTTACCATATAATTATAAAATAAATCAATTGGAATATAAATATTGTACTTACAGTTCAGTGTATAGTAGGTACAAGTCGTTGTCTGTATAAAATTTTAGTTTGTACCGACTTTGCTAGTGCTTTTTATGTAGCCTGTTGTAAAATTAGGCAAATATCTAGATGAGTTGATGTACCCCCTGGGAGACCTCTGTGTACCCCCCAGGGTACGTGTACCCCTGGTCGAGAACCACTGGTCTACACTGACACTGCATTAACCTAACTACATCAACATTGACTATGCCTCTTGTGGGGGTGGAGTTATTAAGTCGGTGTAGTGGGGCAGTTACATCAGCAGGAGAGAAATTTTAGTGTAGAAACTTATATTGGTCAATGTAAGCTGCCTTGCATTGACTTAGCTCTGTAGTGTAGACTAGGCCTTAGTGGCTTAAATTATCCCCACACAGCTGTCTAAAAAAAATGTTGCGGTTTGTTAAAACACAGTGATGGGTTTTTGATGTAACTTGTAACTTTTTGGCAGGCTCTTACTTTGAAGCTCAGGCTCACATAGTTTGTGGCACAGTCTGAGATGGGTAAGGATTTGGTTTGAATTTGCAGCTGGTAATTCACATTATAGTGAACATCATACAGATTTGCTGCAGATCGATAGAGTTCCATCTTCGCTGAAACTGCTTCTTAATAATTCAGGCTTGGAAACCGTGTATGTCTAATATATTTTGTCTGATTAGTTATTCTACTATCTTCTAGTCACTCAAGTCAACAGCCAAGAGATTTTCTGATTTCTGCATTAGGAGCCCATTAGTGTTTCTGATTCAAAGCCATTAGAGTGGACAAAACTGGTCATGTGCCAACAATGTTATTTCTTTAGATAACCAAATTCTGAGATACACAGTCTCCCCATCTCAGATTACACTGCTCTTGCCATGTGACAGCAGCTCCAAATTGTTGTGCCATTATGGAGAGTTAATTTTGCAGCAACAGTAGGCATTTCTGCTGTCTGTCCAGGATTCTTGGCACTGCTTCTATGAAGAAGACTTGAAAGGCTTGCGAAACACTTATAAGAGCAGCCAAATGGGAACGCTGCTATAAATAACGAGATTCATGCTGTCAAGCATTAATACGCCTGAGAGCAGGCTAAAGTGCTTCAGACATCTGACATGGTTACAAACGTGTATGTTCTACACATGATCAAGGGCAACTGGTGCCCTGAATAGTTATGCAAAGGGGCTTACAGCGGCGGTCAAAGTTGACCCTCTTAATCTTTTCAGAGTATGTGTAGGACCAGCAGTTTGGTCTATCATGCTGGTGAACATGTGCACAAAATGTCCAAGGCTTTCATGTTGTTCCTTTACTGTGTTCTATTTAACTTGCTACAGTCACTGGTCCCTGGCCAGATTTAATGTCAACAACAGCAACAACACCAATGAAGAGTAAGTACATCACTGCTTGCTTTATAGCACCTACCTGCCTGTGATGTACCAGCTCCTTATCCTCTTTCCTGTTGAAAACATGTTAGTGACAATTGTAGCTATAGACTCCTGCTTATCTTTTTCTAAGCACCTTCCTGATATATGGCTTTATTGTAGAGAAAGATTTAGTTTTGTAGGTCATGGAAATAGCCCTGTGTTTCCAGGAGAATTCTTAGTGTCCTAACTTGAAGGGCAGTTTCTCTTCTTTTCCCCCACCCAGTCTGAGTAAACAGCTACTTAGCCCCCATCTCCTCAAATTCAGGCTGGCTGATTTTGCAGCTTCATTAATGGGTTTGTTAACATTTAAACTTATGAATGAGAGAGCTCTATATTCTTTTTTAACAGTGTTCTCTTTTTTATTGACACACAGGGCTTTGCTTCCAAATCAAATGTTCAAATTCCTTCAGGTTGTCATCTGTGGTTAAAAGTTGATCTTGAGCAGGTTATGCGGAAGTTCTGGATGCACTCTGTGTAAATCAGGATTGGATGTCTTTCTAAAAGATATGCTTTAGCTAAACCAAAAGTTGTTGGGTAGGTGCAGGAATTGCTTGGTGAAATTATATGGCCTGTGTCATACAGAAGATCCTACAGAAATGATCACAACATTTCCTTCTGGCCTTGTGATCTGTGGAAGTGATAGGGAATAAGAACATTTTAGATTTCTAAGGCTATTTAATTCCTTCAAAGGAAGAGCTCTAGACAATGTGTAATCTGAAATCACTCCACACTACTGTTGATAATGGCTCTTACCCTCTAGCTCTGGGAATGGCACAGCAGCCAGCAGCAGCTTTGTTCCTGCCATGATGCTAGTCTAGTTTTTCATTTCTCCCCTGGGTAAAAACAAAAAAGAAAAATCCCCAGGACCAAAAGGAAATTCTTTTGATCATTTTAGGCCATATTAGAAACAGAGGAAATTGCTCTTATTCCCCCAAACAATTAATTGTTAATTAATTCACAATACACTGTGAATTTAAAATGATAAATCCTGAAAATTTCTTTCCATTTCAAAACCCCATCCTTACACTTGGGAGAAATTCTTACCTCTCTTTAAGTGATTTGTTTTTGTTTGTTTCCATGTGCTTGATTTAAAAATAAGTGTCATGTGTGCTACAACAATGACCCAATACTCAGGACTTGGGGCTGTTACTGTAGAACAGTAATGGTAGAACTAAAAGTGCAAAGCCTGGGTTAGTGGTCAGGACACAGGACTCAGAGACATAAATACTGAATTCTAATCCCATTTCGGGCCATGATTCATGCTGTGACCTTGCACCTGTCACTCAACTATTGGTGCTACAGTTTCCCCAAATGGAGACAATACTGACTTATCTTACGAGGGTGTTGTGAGGCATAGTTAGTTGATATGTAGAGCAGTTTAAAGGTGAAAAACATTATGGAAGCACTACATTTTATTAAATACTATAGTAATATGATTATAATGGTATAGGCAGGCAAGTCTTTCCCAGCCTACAGGGACATCTGCTCCCCCTGTACTCAGGAGAAACTGGACAAAAGACCTTTCCATTTCTTTTAGTCAAAGGGAATAGACATGAATATCCTTTCAAACAATTACTTGAATGCTGCTTACTCAATAATACTTCAGAGGAAATAAACTGCAGTTTTGGTAAAGCTCCATGTTTGTCAAGATGGAAGGGGCAGCAGAGTGCCCACTCTTGGGGCAGTGGAGATGAGGCCTTCAAGTCTGCAGATGTCATGCAGGGGCTGTGCTTGCTCTCAGGTTAGAGGAAAGGAGTGGCCTTTCCTTTCCTTTGAGTCCAGTGGCGAGTCTTCAGAGTGCTTTTGCATTGTACTAACATTCCCGTGCCAATAGCTACTGTGTCTTAGAGCGGGGAGATGGATAGAGCAGTGTCTAAACAAAGAGGCGAGTGAATCCAGCCCCCAGGGAATACCTGTAGTAAATGGAGAGGGTCAGGGGAAATTCCATCCCCAAACACAATAAAAACAGCCATCTACTGGTGAGTGGGTTAACTACTGATTTTTGTCAAAACACCCCTTCCATGGTTCAATGGCACTGATACATTTTGATTGCTTAGCCATGTCAAATGAATCTTCCTTGCATAATCAGGCTTATAAATGTGCAGCAGCACAGCTCTTTTTAAAAGAAACATTATGCCCTAACAGACGTTTTGGAGCATGAGCTTTCGTGGGTGAATACCCACTTCGTCGGATGCATGCATCCGACGAAGTGGGTATTCACCCACGAAAGCTCATGCTCCAAAACGACTGTTAGTCTATAAGGTGCCACAGGACTCTTTGCTGCTTTTACAGATCCAGACTAACACTGCTACCCCTCTGATATTATGCCCTAGTGATACAACCACCCTTGGGAGCCAAACACTTTGAGTATCATGGACCAGTGCTTTGATACTAATAGTGGTTATGAATGGGGTTCATGTCATACACAAAAGCATAGTAGCTTGCTCTCAGAAGGGATAATGTGATACCCAAGAGTGTTTCTGAATGGCATAGAGCTTTGTGGGAATGGCAATATTTGACTTTAAAATGCAGTCACACAAGATCAGAAGGCTAATGGTAAAGAAAATGAAATTGTGAATAGCACCCTCTGCTGTTGTGCTAGCCTTGCTAAGGTGGGTTGATGTGCAAAAACTTATTTGATTGGCCTTATGTGTAGTAGGACTTTAGGAGCTCTTTCAGTTAATCAGACAATCAACACAAAGACTAGCTTTGCCCTACAGTTGTGCTCCCTGGATTTTCATGGGCATCAGTGAAGTTTCACTGTATGTGTTGACTGTGCTCAAGCCTGGTTTGGTGAACATTTAAATAACCTCTTGGCGTATGCAAACAGGGATGGTTTTAGGATTTTGAATCCTCCCAGCAAAGTAAGGCAGGGGTCTTTCAAATAACCATGCCCTACTGCATCACAATGGGAGTGTGGTAGTAGCAGTATCAGAGCTCATGTTTATTACCATTGGGTAAGGGATATTTCCAAGCCAATTGCACTTATCTTAAAATTAGTGAATATATTTTCACACTGTCCTCCTGTCCCTTAAAATACTGTACACTCATTAAAATTGGCATGTTCTTAGGTAACTCTACAAACCACAGCATAAGCTTTCTCTGCTGTGAGAGGCATGTGCAAGAGCATGTGGTGAACACATGTGATGTGAGCTCATGGCATTTTTCCCTGCTGTGCCCATTGGCTAAGATCCTGCAAATAGGATTTTTCTACATGCCTCTCTGGTAGGTGGTTCTGCTCTTGTATTCTCTAGCTTCACACTGGAGTGATTCAGTTCACGTGAATAAATTTACTCCTGATTTACACTGATGTGAGAGCAGAATCAGACCTCGGGCTTGTCTACACTGGCAATTTACAGCACTGCAGCTTTCTCACTCAGGGGTGTGACACCTCCCCCACTCCGAGTACAGCAAGTTTTGGTGGGGGCGGGGGTGTCTGGGAGTCATGCTCCCAGCGGTGGTAGCTATGCCCCTCGTGGAGGTGGATTTTTTAGAGCCCTAGGAGACCTCTCTCCCAGCGCTCTGATGCGACCACACAAGCCACGTAAAAGCGCTGCTGCAGCAGTGTTGCCAATGTAGACTAGCCCCTAGTGTGTGCAGATCAGAGTGGAACAGACGGACACCCTGGGAGGAAAATGCCATGTCCACCACCCAAGCCACAGCTCGTACGTACAGTTTTAGACTTGCAAGTGGCCCATTTACATTAAACTGTCAGGGATATTGATGCTTTCCTAACTGAAGCATGGGGATACTGTCTACTTTGGGAACAAAAATATTAAATACAAACATTGTATGTAGAAATTTTGGGGGCAAATTCTTTGTTGGTATAAATTGATACAGTTCCATTAACTTCAATGGAGTTTCACCATTTACACAAAAAGAATTTGGCCCAAAATTTAAAGATCAATCAAGTAGTGGCAAAATTCTAGCAAATAATTTCCATCCAATCTGAAAAAGGTTTCTTTGTCTATATGGAGACATACCACCACAACCTGGATTTGAACAACCCCAAACTTTGGGGAAGTTCAAATCAAATAGAGGACTGCTTCCTCTGTACTGGGCTGAAGCAAAACCCCAGATATGAACTCTAGAAGAGTTTGTATCCAGACCAGAACCTTGCAGCTTGAGTCTACCTCTTATGCTGTTGAATGTCAGGAAATAACAGTGTGAAGAGAGAGCAGTAGCAGAACACCATTTGTTTATTTACATTTATTGTCTACGGAACAATTAATAAATGTGAGGTGAAAACCTGGCCCATTTAAGTCAATGACCAAATTCCTATTGACTTCTAGAGGGTTAGAATTTCACCTTTCATGTTCAGATTTTGAATAACACTGCTGTGCTGAATAGACAGCAAAAGCTTGTTTCCACACTTTGGTTGGCTTTGTTCAAACATTGGCTATGGTTCTCTTAATGGAGTTACCCAGGAGCAAAATAAGTGTGAGAGGAGGATCTGACCTTTTTTACTTAATCACTACCACAGCTTTAAATAGGCAGTTGCTGCTGTTGGGGTTAGAGTATATCAAAGGACCATGCAAATCTTGAGACTGTTGAACCATTTCAAGTTCTAATGCCATGAAATAGATGTTTTTGATTGCCTGAATTTTAAAGAGTCAAGCAAACAGGAAACATTTCGCTATAAACAAAGCAAACACTGTTGTATTTACTTGCCTGATAAAGCATGGGTTAATCTCTCACAAAATCAGCCAACATGATTTCGTACCATGTTACTGTTAATTCTGGAGCGTAGATCATGTAATACAGGTCCCATTTATACTAAATGGGTGGATGGCCTACTTGAGAAGCCCTGCCCTCTCCTCTGCTGTAGGAGCAAAACCCAGCTCTATAGCCTCCTTTATTCCACCTCAACTTCCATCCTCTAGCCTCGCTTAGCCTCGCCCAGCCTAGCCTGGTAAATTGGGGAACATTGCTAAACGTTACACTGTGTTACACAGCAAGAATAAAGAAAAGAAAGAGGCAAAGGAGGAGAAAAAAGAAGAAAAAAAGGAGGAAAAGAAAGAGGAGAAAAAAGACGACAAAAAAGATGATAAAAAAAAAGAGGAGTAAGTATTACTAGTGAATGTATGGTTGTAACACACCTCCTGCACCATAGAGCCTTACATGGAGTAGTTAAGTCTTCAGAGCAAGGCTCCTGCTACAGTCAGTGTTTTCCCAAGCCGCAGGGGTGTTCTCATGTCAAAGCTATAATAAAATTTCAAATTTGAAATTGCAACCGCTCAAGGAACCTGCAGCATCTTCCCAAGCATACAGGTCTGTCCTTGGCACCTTCCCAATGTTTTGTTGCACTAACTTCAGACCAGGAGTAGCGGAAGTTCCCTAAAAGCGGGAGGGGGCCACTGGCGCCCGAACCATGGCCCCGCCCCCACACCACTCCTTTTGCCCAAGCCCCCGCCCTCGCACCACCTCTTCTCCCCAAGGCCATGCCCCCACCCTGCTTCTTCCCCCAAGACCCCGCCCCCGGCTTGCTCCTCTTCACCCTGTCGCTCATCCTTACAGCTGGTAAATGATGGGGCCCTGGCCCTCTGCCCTCCACCCCCAACTGTTCTGGCACCCCTGCTTCAGGCTGAGCAGTAAAGGGAATTCAAATGATCTCTGATCTGGCAATTCAAATTGCCTTCTCTAAGAGGCCCTATTAGTTAACAGCAGTCTCCTTTGCAAGTCTGTACAGGCTTGGTCATGGTTCAGAATATCTGTAGATTCAAGGTGGGGCACAGAACATAAACATTATATTTATACAAATACTGACCAATTCAACATCTTCAGTTATATTTTCCATTATTTACCCTACTGTGAGCAGGAGAAACTCTATTGACTTCAATGTGGTTGTGATTTCTTACATCAAGCAGTGCATTTGGCCCTTAGTGTTATATAAATAGACAATTGTTCCCTAATTAGCAATTTATAAACTCTGTTCCCATTGATTAGGGTTGGCTTTAGTTCAATGCCATGTAAAGAAGAAAAGATGGAAAGAGAATAAGTGTTATATGTGCAGAATGAACGCTGGTTCTGAGAGGTGTGTTATAATGAATACATCACAGATGTGTGTAGAGTGTGCTGTAGGTACCGTATTGCTGTAGTATCCCTAGTTAAGAATGCCACTTCTGGATGGATTCTTTCTGATCCCAGGACATAGATTCTTCTCTCTTAACCAAAGCTTTCTAGAGGAAGCTTAGTCAACCTCCCATAGTGTGCAGTGGGGTTTGTCCTTTCACACAAGTCTAAGATTCTTTGAAACAAACCAGAAGAGAAAAGAATGGGATTGACTTATAAGAAAAAGGGTTATTCTTTTGAGAGTGCAAAGTAGGCAATGACCTCTTTGACTCCAGGAACAGGGTTATCACAATTTTGTTGTGGTTTTTAGAAGAAATTGGTAAAAATTCTTGGCTGGTGGGAAAGGTAAATAGGTTTGTTTTCAGTTTAAAAGAAGGGTGCCTATACTATGAATGTTCAGAATGGGGTTTTTCTAATGATAGCACATGTTTCAGTGTTATTTTGACATTTATGTAAATTTTTCTAGTTCCTTTTGATTTCCTTGGATTTTGGGGCATGTAGGAATAGACTGAGTCAAATGAGAAAATCTTCAGCTGCTGTATTGAGTAATATCTGGGATTTCGGCAGGGATGGCACGCCCTTTGGTGCTATACCTTTGTCATTAACTGAGCTGCAACCATTACAATCTACTAGAAGGATGTTCAGCCTTGGAGATCAAAAACACGACCTCCTTATGGAAATAATTTCCCCCGGTGTACCTCTGCATGTTTTACTTTTCAGGAAGAAAAAGGAGATCTTTGTGATTGATCCTTCAAGCAACCTGTACTATAGGTGGCTGACCATAATCGCGACCCCAGTATTCTATAACTGGTGTATGCTAGTGTGCAGGTATGGATTTATATTTAATGCTTATTTTAGGTTGCGGAAGGAGTGCCTGGCTTGTCTGGAACTGGAAAAGCCCACCTGATTCTTTTATTTTAATATAGTGCCCAGACTTTTTCCTCCCCATTACTGCTGCTGCATTGCTCATTCACTAATTAGTTTTCTTGAGGATATGTCTTTATTTTATTTTTTTTAAAGATTTAGGACAGGGATCAGCAACCTTTGGCATGCGGCCCACCAGGGTAAGCACCCTGGAGGGCCGAGCCAATTTGTTTACCTGCCGTGTCCACAGGTTCGGCCGATCGCGGCTCCCACTGGCTGTGGTTCACCATCCCAGGCCAATGGGGGCTGTGGGAAGCGGTGGCCAGCACATCCCTCGGACTGCGCCGCTTCCTGTCGCCCCCATTGGCCTGGGACAGCGAACCATGGCCAGTGGGAGCTGCGATCGGCCGAACCTGCAGATGCGGCAGGTAAACAAACCCGCCCGGCCTGCCAGAGTGCTTACCCTGGCGAGCCACATGCCAAAGGTTGCTGATCCCTGGTTTAGGATTATGTGTCAGACATCTGTTCCAAATCCTTTTTTCTGGTTTCTGTTCTTCTAAAGTGCATGTATATAAGGGTACGTCCATACTACCCGCCGGGTCGGTGGGTAGCAATCGACTTCTCGGAGTTCGATATATCGCGTCTCATCTAGATGCGATATATCAAACTCCGAACACGCTCCCGTCGACTCCGGAACTCCACCACCGCGAACGGCGGTGGCGGAGTCGACGGGGGAGCCGCGGACTTCGATCCCGCGCCGTGAGGACGGGTAAGTAGTTCGAACTAAGGTAGTTCGACTTCATGTAGCTGAAGTGGCTTACCTTAGTTCGACCCCCCCCTAATGTAGACCAGGCCTAATATACATACACACCTACATATGCACACTACATATGTGGAAACGATATCTATGGGATAAAATTAAGAGTCCCGTACATATATCATGTTCTTTGGACTCCCTGCACTCTGCTCACTAATCTGTCTCTCCCGAACAGATTAAAACAGCTGTCATTACTCTCCACCTCCCACAAGTAGCCCAACAAACCAGATAAAAGTTCTACCCCTAGCTCTCGAGGTGTAGGACAAGTGAGTACTGCATCAGTGATAGGATTATGCTAGGAGAATCTTGCCACCAATCATGGATATAAGCAGGAGCTTTCTACTGTTGATGAGAGGAAATTCCAGAAAGATGGAAATTCTTTCTATGCCTTTAGCCTAAAAGGCCCCAAATTCCCTGGGCCTTAAAATCCTGATATTCTGTATAAAAATGCTATTTTAGGTGATTTTGAAGAGTGTTCTTCTCCCTCCAAGTCTGTATATTTGGGCTCATGAGCCTAATGAAACCTGTTGTTCCAGGCAGAGGGAGCTGAAAATATTACTAATAACATTTAAGATCACTTGCATCTGAAGAAGTGGGTATTCACCCACGAAAGCTCATGCTGCAGAACGTCTGTTAGTCTATAAGGTGCCACAGGATTCTTTGTTGCTTTAACATTTAAGATGTTCTCTTAAAATAGTTTTTTGGTAAAAAATGTGCCCCTCCACACACACTGGATGGGGCACTATCAAGATTTTCTCAGCATTCATTTGGAATTACCTGCAGAACTTACTGCTAAACTCATGCTGTTAAAACCTTTATATCACACCACACCATCATGCATTTTCTTTCTTTCTCTTTCATTTTGTACAAAAAACATAGCACTCTTGTTAAAAGCTGTTTCTTCATTATGCAGTGTAGTTGTAGCCATGTCGGTCCCAGGATATTAAAGAGACAAGGTGGATAAAGTATTATCTTTTATTGAACCAACTTCTGTTGGTGAGAGAAACAAACTTTGGAGCCACACACAGATCTTCTTGTTGTCTCTCTCACCCTCAGGAGCTGGTCCAATAAAAGATATTACCTCACCCTCCTTGTTTCCCTTTTTTGAGGCAGCTTTAAAAATCTAACAATCCTGATACTATATTAGATTGTTTAATGTGGAATTTAATTCCTTCATAAGAGACCAGGCTGGGGACAGGCATGACTTGGAAAATAATGAGCCTTTAATGGTCCTAGCATCCGTCAGGGTCCTGTCTTAGGGCAGGGGGGTGGACATGACCTCTCAAAGACCTTTCCATCCCTACATTTCTGTGATTCTATGATAGGTTGAGAAGACCCCTCCATTCTCTTTTTTTCAATTGTAAATCTCTGCTTTTGCGAAACAAAAGCTGAGAATGTGCATTTCATGCTTTCTGCATTTTCATAGGAGCCCAGAGTGCCTGTCACTGAAATGTTCTTTTCTCTTCCTTCCTGGGATAGAAGTTTGATGACCGCTTGCTAGGTGCCATCAGAGGCAGTTATAGCAGAAGATGCAGTTTTATTTTTACAGATGAGGGGTTGGCTGGTAGTTATTGGACTTTATTCCAGTTTTATTTTCTCCTTAAAGGTAGCATTTAGAAGTGTACAATTTGGTTAATTCCCCATTGGATCATTCTATCTCCCTATAAAATTTCTTGGGTGACTTTGCATACAACCCCTTTGTATAGTTTATTCATACGTCTTCTTTATGAGTTAGGATTTGTGGCCTGATGATTTTTGTCTGTCTGCCTAAAAAGTCTTTGACTGGCAGCAAGCATTCCCAAATCTGTGCCTGCAATGGCATCTGTGTGCCATCTAGTGGCTACAGTACAAAGTGACACTAAGTCAATGTATTTCTCTAGGCACTATTACCATTTATGAAGAAACTTGTGGTAGTCAATAAGGGATAGATAGGCTGGTGGATGGCAAGCAAAATCAGGGAGTAGGCAGAGAAGAGTCATTTAAAGTTAGTATGAGGAATTTTGACATGGCTTTTCCTCCAGTGGCAGGAAGATATTACTGGAGTATGTGAAATGGACAATCGGACTCAGTGTATCAGAGTCATATGGGAGTGCTATGGAGGTATATCACTTAGCCTCTGGGAGGCATGGGAGATGATGTGCCCTGTGTCACGCAGGAGCAAACCTTCTTCCAGTTGATCCAAGAATTAACTTGATGGGATCTGAATGAATTCTGTACAGTCCTCCTCTGCTTGTAGCTCTGATGCTGTGATGTGAGTTCTTGAGGATCTGAGCTGAGAAAACTGATGCAGAGTAACATGTGTGGGATGTGTGTATATATGTGAAATTTGCCCCTGCTATGTAAGACCTTTGGTTTCAGAAATATCCCATTATGTTAAGTCATTACATTTAAATTCACAGCAAATACTCCAGTGCAGACATGATGTCCATAGCCTGTGCAGTGCCAGCAACAGTTGCTAAAATGCTTTCAGAATACGCATATAGTACTCTCTGCGCCTCCTTATACAAGAGGAATGAAATCTTCCATGTCTTTGTGTTTTTTTTTAGAGCCTGTTTTGATGAGCTACAAACTAAACATATTATATTATGGGTGGTCTTGGACTATAGCTCAGATATCATCTACATACTGGACACATTCGTCAGATTCAGGACAGGTGAGTCCTCTTAGGATTTTACATTGTTTTCAGACATAACATGGGTTATGCCCTACTGGATCAGTATGCTGGTGGCCTATGTAGTTCAATATCCTGTCTCCAACAGCATCTAAAACTAGAAGCTTCTGAAGAAAACACAGGAAACTCTGAGGTGGGAAATTATGGAATAACCTGTGTTTAGGGAAGGCTTTTCCTATCGCCCCTCAATTAGAGATTGTTATATTCCCTGTCTTATATCCCTTCCAAATTTAAAAACAAAAACAAAACAACCCTATATACTATAATGGTGGATTTTTTTAAATCCATATAAATGTTGAGTACTGTTTTTTAATCCTGCTAATGTCTTGGCATTAATGATAGTTTGTGGCAATGAATTCTGCAGGCTATTTATTCTCTGTGTAAAAAAAAGTATGTCATGAGGTGACGGAGCCAGTTTGCCTGCAAGAGTGCTGTGACAGCCTCTGCTAAGAACTTTTCTCTTGCTGTGGATTTGAACCAGAACTTTAATACTATGTTCTGTGCAACCAAGCAAATGACATGAGTAAAATGATGACAACAGTTGCAGGAGGGAGGTAAAATCTGCTATTGCCGTGGGAGACATTTAAACAATTCACAGCAGAAAGTAAACTCAGCCTCCTTATCATAAATATATTTAAAATAAAATATATTTAAAATATAGATTAGTTTTTCATATTTTGTCACATATTTGTCTGCATCACTAAGCCCGAGTTATTCACTTAAATCGGGAGAGGAGTATTGGTCTTGTGGTTAAGGCTAGCACTAGATTGCAACTTTCTAGAGTGCAGTTCCCAGTTCTGCCACAGACTTGCTGTGTGACCTGGAGCAGGTCACTTAGGGTATGTCCACACTGCTATTAAAAGCCCGCAGCTGGCCTATGCCAGCTGACTCGGGCTCATGGGGCTTGTCCTCGTGGGGCTGTTTAATTGCAGTGTAGATGTTCAGGGTCAGGCTGGATCATGGGCTATAGGGTCCTGCGAGCATAGGCGGCAGGTTATATGGGCTCGAGGTGCCCGAGCACCAGGAATATTCAGGGCTGGGTGCTGTGCTCCACCAATATTTGGAGCTGGGTCTCTCCCCTGGCCCCCGTGGGTCTTCTCCCCCCCCCCCCGTGTCCCTGCCTGAAAGAAAGCGGCGGGTGCCTCTCCCATGCCTACTTGTGCTGCCGGAATAGCACATTCCTATGTGGAGCGGCTCCTGGCAGAACTGCTGTCTGCTGCCTCAGGGTCCTAGCTCCCCCCATCTCCTAATGGCAGGGCAGGCTGCCCTTACCCTGCCCTTCCGCCCTAGCCCTGAGCCTCTCCAACGCCCCAAGCCCCTCATCCCCAGCCAGAGCCCTCATCCCCCCACACCCTAATCCTCTGCCCCAGCCCTGAGCCCCCTCCTGCATCATGAACCCCTCACCCTCAGCCCCACAGCCCTCACCCCTGCACTCCCTCCTATCCCACCTCCTCCCAGAGGGTGCACCCCCTCCCCCTTCCCACACACCCCTTCTCACCCCCAAACTCCGTCCCAAAGCCTGCACCCCTCATCCCCTCCTGCACACCCACCCCCTGCCCCAGCCTGGAGCCTGCACCCAGCACCCAAACTCCATCCCAAAGCCTGCACCCTGCAACCCTCCTGCACCATAATCCCCAGCCCAGGACCTGCACCCCAGACCCCCCCCCAAACCCCTCCCAGAGCCTTAGGCAGGTGGGGGCAGAGTTTGGGGGGGCGGGTTCTGGGCACCACCAAAAATTCTACAAACTTGCCACCCATGCCTGCGAGGGGTGAGGGTCCCAGAACTTGGGCTCCAGCCCAAGCCCTAATGTTTACACTGCAATTAAACAGGACCCTAGCATGAGCCCTGCAAGTCCGAGTCAGCTGGCATAGGCCAGCTGTGGATGTTTAATTGTAGTGCAGACATACGTTTAGAGACTGATTTTGCTATCCTTACACTGAACAGCATCTTAATCCATAGACTTCAGTGGGACTAATCATGGAATAAAGTGCAACTCAGCATGAGAAAGAGTATCAGAATCTGGCCCTTAATCTCTGTTAACAATTGGGGAGGGTGGGGTAATAGTGCTCCCATTCATGGTGTGGCTTATCTATTTGGACCCTGATCCTGCAATGAGATCTGCACAGATAGAACCAACACCCACATGGAGCTATACTGACTTCATTAGGGCTCCATGTTTCAGTGGTCCAAATAATTGTCATTGTGAATTTGGGGCCTTTATACTGTAAGCTCGTTGGGGGCATGTACTGTCTCTTAATGTATATCGCATGTTTATCACAATGGACCCCTAGTCTTGGTTGAGGTGTCTATGTGCTATTGTAATTCTACTGCTACTACTAAATATAAAGCTTATACAATATCTTTTTATGAACTATACTAGAAACCTATGGAAAGTACATTAATGTCCATATATATTATAAGTTTCAAATGCAATAATGTCTTTAGTATTTGCAAGCAAATAGGAATCCTTCAGGCATAAGCTGCAGCCTGTTTCTGACTAATTATAGGTTTGTGGTCCATCTTCTAATGTATTATAACAAAAAACGGTTATTTTTTTATCCTTTTAAGGCTTCCTTGAACAAGGCTTACTAGTCCAAGATGAAAAGAAACTAAGACTACATTACACTACTACCGTACAGTTCAGATTAGATATGCTCTCTCTTTTACCAACAGACCTGGCATATTTAAAACTTGGGTTGAACTACCCTGAACTACGGTTTAACCGCTTGCTGAGGTTTGCCAGGCTATTTGAGTTTTTTGACCGCACAGAAACCAGGACAAACTATCCAAATATGTTTCGGATTGGAAATCTTGTCTTGTACATTCTTATCATCATCCACTGGAATGCATGCATATATTTTGCAATTTCAAAGCTTATTGGGTTTGGAACTGACTCCTGGGTCTATCCCAATGTGTCCCATCCAGAATATGGACGTCTGTCCAGAAAGTATATTTACTGTTTGTATTGGTCAACACTGACACTGACGACAATTGGAGAAACCCCGCCTCCTGTGAAAGATGAAGAGTATCTCTTTGTGGTCATTGACTTCTTGGTGGGTGTGCTGATCTTCGCTACTATTGTCGGTAACGTAGGCTCTATGATTTCCAACATGAATGCCTCCAGGGCAGATTTCCAGGCCAAAATTGATTCCATAAAACAGTATATGCATTTCCGAAAGGTGACAAAGGATTTGGAGGCCAGGGTCATTAAGTGGTTTGATTACCTCTGGACCAACAAGAAAACAGTAGATGAGAAGGAAGTTCTTAAAAACCTGCCTGACAAACTTAAGGCTGAAATTGCTATCAATGTCCATCTGGACACGCTAAAGAAAGTGCGTATCTTCCAGGATTGTGAAGCTGGGCTTCTTATTGAGCTGGTGCTGAAGCTGAGACCTACGGTCTTTAGTCCTGGAGATTACATCTGCAAAAAGGGGGATATTGGGAGAGAAATGTACATCATTAAGGAGGGGAAGTTGGCTGTGGTGGCAGATGATGGCATAACACAGTTTGTTGTCCTAAGCGATGGCAGCTACTTTGGAGAAATCAGCATCTTAAACATCAAAGGTAGCAAATCTGGTAACAGACGGACAGCCAACATCAGGAGCATTGGTTATTCTGATCTATTCTGTTTGTCCAAAGATGATTTGATGGAAGCCCTCACTGAATATCCTGATGCCAAAAAGGCATTGGAAGAGAAAGGGCGGCAAATTCTGATGAAAGACAATTTAATAGATGAGGAGGCGGCAAAAGCAGGAGCTGACCCTAAAGACTTGGAAGAAAAAGTAGAAAGACTTGAAAGCACTCTGGACAATCTACAGACTAGGTTTGCTAGGCTCATGGCAGAATACAACTCAACTCAACTCAAAGTAAAGCAGAGACTCACCAAAGTGGAAAACAAAATGAAGAAATATGGAAGTGGCTTCTTATCTGATGGAGGGGAAGAATCTGTAAAAACTGAAGAAGTGGAGAAAAAGAATTAATAGTTCATTTATATTTCCTCATTTAATCTAGAATATTTCAGCATGTAAAGCCATAAATATATATATATATATATGAAAACACTCTCACACACACACAATTATTTTTATATGGACTCCAAGAGAATGGTTTTTAGAGTTTTTAACTAAAGCAATATTTTCTTGTAAATAGGAAATTGTTACTTTTTATCTTGTTTTTAGGAGGAGACTTTGGATTGTCATTTGGGTCTTTTTTTGTACTGATGACATGTTTCTTACAAGTTATGCTCAGATTATCTTTAATGTGGTATGTATAGATCTTTACACATTTAATTGTTGTTTATCTCTTTCCATGCTCTGGTTGAAGGAATCATGTGTAAAGTAATGGACTCTTCCAGAAAGAGGAGACAGATCTGTATTAATAATTAACTATGCCATGTCCACACCCTCTACCTTCGTAGCCTAGTAACCTACTAAATCCATGTAGTAAATCCAGACTACCCAAAATCTATATTCTTTCACAGCAATGTTAAGGAACCTATAGGAAAGGCTATATAATCTGTCTTGGCTATATAATCTGTTACATGCTATGAAATACCCAGGTACTTGAATGCTACAGATCTCGAAATGACTCCTTTCTACTGTGCTGTGCTGTGGTCATTGGAAAGTCCTTATAGAGCAACCAATGGTGCTTAACCTTCTGCTTTTATATAGAGGGCCTGTTCTCCATCCCCTAGGATTTCATCTGGCTTTTGGGGCAGAACTGCTGACTATAATGCATGGGGGTAACCCCTATTGAATAATTTGAGGGAAATTGTGTGAGGGGGGAGCAGATTTTTCTGCTCTGATCCTCCACCCAGATCTCCATCTGCAAGTATTTCTGCAGGGGAGGAAGATCCTGGATCCTGTTAGGAGGCCTTTCCTGATATTAAGCCTAAGGTTTCCTTCTCTTTTTATTTTATTACTCCTGTTATAACCCCCTCATGCCAGCCTAAAGAATTCCTCTCCCGTCTTGGAATGTACGGCTTTCAGATATCTGTTACCATGGCACCACATCAGCATTACTGAGCTAAGCTAGACAAAATTTACTCTTAATTTTCCTCAAGACAGCCCCTTCAGGCCCTTAGCCATTCTGGTTGCTCTTCTCTGAACTTGCTCTAGGTTGTCACTTATCTTTCTGGTAAATTTCTGCCCTGAACTGAATGCAACATCCCAAGTGCAATCACACTGGCAGGCAAAATTGTATTGAGGATTTTTACTGCCACATCACTAGGGCCCTACCATGAAATCTGGCTATTGTAGGGATAGGGAGCTCCTACCATGTGCTGACCTCCAGCTCCATATCAATGCACATAACAAAATTCATGTGGCGGGGGTGGGGCCAAAGGATTCGGAGTGTGGGAGGGGGCTCGGCTGGGGTAGCAGGTTGGGGTGCAGGGGGTGAGGGCTCTGGCTGGGGGTGGAGGCTCAGGATGAGGAGTTTGGGGGTGCAGTGGGGCTCCCTGGGCTATGGTGGGGAGAGAGGACTCCCCCCCCCAGCTCTCCCCACAGTAACACCTGGGCTGGGGGGGAAAGAGGGGGCAGCACCTTTTCCCCAGCTGTGGCAGGTCCGGGGCTGGTCTGGCTCTGGCTCTGGGTCGGGGCCATCTCTCCCCACTGCAGCCCTAAGCGCCTGCACGGCACTTAATCCCGAACACACAGCTTAGAGGGAATTTAGCCCAGTGGCCCCTGACTCCATCCCTGGCAGAAGCCATGGGGTGGCAGGGAAGCCCCAGCGCCTGATCCTGCTTTCCAGTAGAAGCGCCGGGTGGGTGGGATGGGAGGAGCCCCATCACTCCCACCCTGGTCCCCCACAGAAGCACAGGGGTGGTGGGGAAAGCCCTAGCACCTGATACCCCTCTGCAGCCCTGGGACTGGAGGAGATCTCACTCCTTGCTGCAGCCCTGGGCCATGGCGCAGACAGAGCTTCTCCGGTCTTGGAGCCACAGTGGGGCAGGGAGCAGAAAGGAGCAAACAGGAGCAAACAGGCTGCTGTGGGGAGGGCAGAATGGAGGGGACCCTGGGTGGAATTGGCACAAAGGGGTGGGGCGGTGGGTGGGACCGCAGGTGGAAGGGGCGGCACGGGGGTGGGGGCACAGGCAGAAGGGGTGGGGAGGGGCCGTGACTTGCTCTAGTCCAGGTCCCCAGGAAACCTTAATCCAGCTCTGCCAGGGGAGGTGGGTCTAACCCGGCTCTGGGAGCAGTCCCTGCAGAGGAAGAGGAAGTCCCAGCCCTGTTGGAACTAGCAGCTGGAGCCCGGCACACGGTAGGAGCCCCCAGGTGGGGCACCCACTGCCCTGCCCTGTCCTGCCCCACCCCAGCTCAGGGCCCAGCACTCGGGGGCTAAAAGGACCTTGAGCTGGCTGGGGTTGGAGGACCATGGTGCCCCCCCTAACCATGGGGTACTGGGCGATTGCCCACCTGTAAGGCCGCCCCTTCGCCCCCCAAAGTGAGCCCCCCCCAGACCCTGCAACCCTCACTTTTGTTCTGCTGCTGACACCAGCACTGGCTGTAGAGCAGGGAGCCCAGCTGGCAGCCACCACTCTCCAGCTGCCCAGCTCTGAGCACAGAGGTGAGGGTAGCAATCCTGTGACCCTCTTTTGGGACCCCCATGGTTACAACACTGACATTTCAGATGTAAATATCTGAAACTGTTAAACTGACTATTTTAAAAATCCTGTAACCCTGAAATTGACCAAAATGAGCCATGAATTTAGTAGGGCCCTGCAAATCCCATTGCAAACTCATGGCTACTACCCTACACTGTGTTCCTCCCCTGGAGCTTCTTTTAGCATGACTACGTCTCAGATTTCTGTCTCTCCCATTGGGTGTGCTTTGGATTATTCCCCCCAAATGCATTAGTTTGCTTTTCTCCCTTTAGCCTCATTTTTGTATTTTCTGCTCATGTCCTGATTAGCTCTCGTTTTCCTGTATTATTTCTCTGTTCTCACTGGCATTTGCAGCCCCTCCAAATATAGTGTGAATACTTGTCCCCACTGAAGTTAATGGCAAAAGTTCTTTATCGAGCATGGGATTTCATCTTCAGTGTTATTGACAATTTTATTAACCTGCAGTTTATTTACTCCCCAGCTTCCTCTCAGCTCTAAATCCCATTGATTAGACAACTCATTATGGTTTTGCCATTATGTCTCAGATCTATTGAATTTCAAATAAAAGCAGCTGACAAGATAGATTCTGTGCTCAGTGAGATGCCTATCTGTGTTGTCATTCTCCATAAGTTGTTTCAGGGGACACTAGGCAGGTCTACACTACCTCTTAAGTCAATCTAACTTACATCGCTCGGGGTGTGAGATGCTCTCCTGCCAATATAGCTTACACTTCTCGCCGAGGTGGAGTAATTACAGCACCGATGTAGTGCTGTAGTGTAGACTTGCCCTAGGAAACATGTAATAATCATTATTCAGAGAAGTGGAAAGTTTCCCTTCTGCCAGGCAAAATAGATTCCCTGACAGATAAGCAGGGCACCTTGAGCATTGCCATTGCAGCAACAGAAACATAAATTTACTATCTGATGCTCGTAATAGTTCAGAGCTTCCCCTTCCTCAGCTCTTCAGTTGAGACATTACATTTAGCCTGTATTATTCTCTACTTATTTTAATAGCTGTGGCATGAAAGTGCTATCAGCTTCAATCTTGTCTATCTCTGTGTTGTTACTGTTCCATTAACGCTTTCTCTCTCTGACATGCACAGCTGTGGCCCATAAAAGTTTGACTCTTTAATACGTTGTGGTGATAAAATCAAATGTGGAAAAAATGTGGCCTCTGAAATCATATTAAGAAGCTGTTACTCTTTCCTTTCTTTCGCCCCAGGAATTTTATGGGGCTCTAGGAGAAACATCACACACATTGCCTCTTGTGAACTCGTTCAGTGTCACCTTAATGAAGGTGGCCAAACGTAACTTTGAGGTTCTACTGCCGTAAGAGGCTTGCTTTATTTCTGGAAACACATTTTATAACTCTACATCCTTTTACAAATTAGAAGCAACTTCATTACCCTTGTGGATGAGTGATCTAAGCTTCCTAGTGTCCATGTGGGGTGTCAACGTTCCCAGCAGAGCTGTGCCAACAGTACAATTGCTGTAGCTGACCCTGAACCGGGGTGGAGCTTGCCCAGACCAAACTAGACAGAGACAGTTAGATTCTTGAGCGCCTGGCACAGTGTATAAATGACTACACTGTGTAGTCATTTACACCTGGGCAAAGTGGATGTAACATGCTACACCTCAGAGTTGACAGTGGTTTACGCCCTCTGTGTCCAGGGGGTACATCCATACTACCCGCCCGGGTCGGCGGGTAGCGATCGACTTCTCGGAGTTCGATATATCACGTCTCATCTAGACATGATATATCGAACTCCGAACGCGCTCCCGTCGACTCCGGAACTCCACCACCGCGAATGGCGGTGGCAGAGTCGACGGGGGAGCCGCGGACTTCGATCACGCGCCGTGAGGACGGGTAAGTACTTCGAACTAAGGTACTTCGAGTTCAGCTATGCTATTCACGTAGCTGAACTTGCGTACCTTAGTTTGAAACCCCCCCCCCACAAGTGTAGACCAGGCCCAAGTGTCAATGACTACACTAAGTGCAAGGCAGGGAAAAAACAAGGGCCTGTGAAACTTCCTAGAGTCAGCCAGTCTTTTCCCACAGGTGTGTTCCTTGAAATAAACAAGGTGTGGCTCATAGTAATGTAACTGTTATCTCACTAGTATGTGTTATAGGGTTCAGTGGGTTTCAGATTAGCTATCCTACATAAAGAAACCTGTACAGTCAAGTGGGGGTGGGTGGGGGGTGGGGAGAGTAGGACGGCATTGAGTTTGATGTTCACTTGGTATTCATTTATCAATATTGATACTGTTTTCAGATGCTATCAAATTTGTGACAGAAACAACAAAAAAGCCTAGCAATTCAAAATGAAGGCACACACTGTGTCCCTAATAGCTGCTGTTCTGTTCCAAAAAGAGAAAGATGAACAAGAGTGTGGCTGAAGGGTGACAGTCTGAATGCCGGATTTCCCTGCGCTTGACAGTTTGTTTAAACAGCCCATGCGCTAGGCCCAGATCCTCAGAGGTATTAAGGTGCCTAACACCCATTTGCATCACTCAGGCCTATTGAAATCAGTGGGCATTAGGTGCCTAAATGCCTTTGAGAATCTGGGCTTTACTGTCTGTGTATTTTTTAAGTCAGTCACAGAAGTTTGAAAATATTCAATTATTTACCCAAACCCTTCCTCTGTTCTGGCCTAGTGAGTAAAGATGGATTTGTCCAGTTTTGTAAAGTATATGTATTTATTTGTTATATAATTAATGTTTTCAAAAGAATGCATATTATTTACCTGATAGACCAGAACAGCTTTATCTGTCAGGTAATTGTCTATTGCTCTCCCGCTTCCTCTCCCCGATATAGTCTATTACTCGTTTGGAACCACAAGAACTGTGTTTGATACTCTGCTGATGTCATTCACTTTTAAATGCATAATTTTTGGTGTGATTGGTATTGCATACTTTGTGGTCTTTCATTGCAAATCCATATATAGCTCTGTATTCCTCCTTAGTGTGGATACAGTATGTGTGTGAAAATATTCTGAGTAATATTCATGCATCTCAGCATATTTCCTATTGTTAATACCGTTGCCATTTTAAATTAAAAAAATATATGAAGTCTGTATTATGGGATAAGACCCAGCAAACTTTTACTTTGAGAAAGGCTTTAAAGTGATAGGAAAACACGATGAAACTGGTGCAGTCCTGATTTTAGTTTGCACTCCTTTTAAACAAAAAGCTGTAACCACCAAGGCCCCAATCCTGCAGTTGGATGCATGTGAGCAGACTAGGGAGCCTGTGTAAGTCCAGTAACAGGAGCAGAACCCCAAAATGCTCCTGATTTAGTATGTAATAGGATTCAGCCCTAAGGGCATTTTCACGGCTAATAAGACAAAGACTGTAGCACAATCCTAGCTGTAGTTTCACCTGATGTTTTACTAGCTTTAGGCTCTGCCAGCACTACCAATTTTAGCAAATTAGCCAGTTGGTGGCATGGCTGCCCGTAAATATGGTTTGTGTGCAAACACTGAGTGGTTAATAGTCAGGAAGCTGGGCAGTTAGCTGTGTTTTGCCCCTACTGTAGTGTGGTGGCACATGCTGTCTTCCCTTAACTAGACACTTTTTGCAGCATAGGCAGTACCTGCCCTGCCCCCTGCATCCCAAAAGTCCCTGCATAGCCAATATAGCTGGTCCTCCTCAACCCTTCTCTGTGTGGCAAGACACCCCAGAGCGCTGTCCTTGCAGGGAGAACATGAAAGCAACAAGAGCCTTCCAGATGGGTAACGGGGTAGCTGCCACTTTGCTTTTTTCTGGATGGAAAAATCCTTTTTATTTTTCAAAACTGAAATTATCCCATAGAAAATGTTCACAAAAAGGGTGTTTTTCATTGGAAAGTCATTCCGACAAAAAGTTCATGATGCGCTCTAGTTATTAACTACTGACCAATGGTGTGAAGCTCAGATAATGTCTGTAAAGCACTTTTGAACAGGACACCCCCCCGTCCACGGGTACAAAGTATTACTGTTATGTGTCTTTACCCACAAAAGCTCATGCTCCAATACATCTGTTAGTCTTAGAGGTGTCACAGGACTCTCTGTTGCTTAGTATTATTGTTGTTACTGTTGTGTAATTTCCAACATCCCAGCATTTAATGATAAATTAGTCACTTTAATTGGCCAGGTGAAGGGAGGCTCTATACACAACTTCATGGCATTTCCCTGTTTGGATGAACAGTGATAACTTTTGAAAGCTGCATCTGATTGTCATCATGTCTCAGTGAGTCACAGCTGAGGATGCCAGATTGAGGACAAAGTGCTGAGAAACAGAGCAGACTCACCCCCAGACTGGTGGTTATTCTAGCATTAGACTATACCAAGCCAGTAACAAATGTAAACTTCTGTCTCACCACACCGGTTATCAAGAAATCAAAAATGCAGTCTCCTTACCCATCCCAGCCCTTATTTCACCCCAGGCACTAGACTTTCTGATGAGTGGTTACTGAAAACCAGTGTCATCAAACAAAGGGTTCTTCTGATCTCAAGAGATCAGCCACAGAGCCAGGTCAACTCAGAACCTACCCAATAGTCACACTGCTGCCAATCCTTTAGTAACTAAAGCTAAAGGTTTATTTAAAAGAAAAAAGAAGAAGAGAGTTAAAAATGGTTAATAGACTGTATACATACAGGTTTCAGAGTAGCAGCCGTGTTAGTCTGTATCTGCAAAAAGAACAGGAGTACTTGTGGCACCTTGGAGACTAACTAATGTTTTTGAGCATAAGATTTCGTGGGCTACAGCATCTGATGAAGTGAGCTGTAGCCCAGGAAAGCTTATGC
Source organism: Mauremys reevesii (assembly GCF_016161935.1). Taxonomy (NCBI): domain Eukaryota; kingdom Metazoa; phylum Chordata; order Testudines; family Geoemydidae; genus Mauremys; species Mauremys reevesii. The sequence goes on from NC_052623.1 coordinate 123,331,842, forward strand.
TCAAATAAATGTGTTAGTCTCTAAGGTGCCACAAGTACTCCTGTTCTTTTTGCAGATACATACAATCATTGCAAAGTTTTTGTAGCAGTGATGTTACAGTCTGCTGGTTTGTAAAGTCTCTGGGGACTGCTAAAAGATTGGAAGGTCCTCAGTCCGGAGATTGGAATGCTCCTTAGAGTTGTAAGGCCATAGTCCAGAGAATCAGAGCAGGAGAGAGGCACCATGGAAATGATACAAGTGTCTTTTATATCCTCTGCCATGTGGATGGAATTTTACTGTCCCAAACAAACGCCCAGCACTGTTCATGGAAAAGTACAGGCGCAAGATGGAATCCAGGGTCACATGAGTGTGTCATATTTGCAGGCCATATGCCCTTACATCGCTTGCTGGCTAACAGCGGCAGCCACTAGCCACTTGGAGGCTAAAGTGTCCACAGGAAGACATGCTGGGTGGGACATTTATTCTATGGCCCACTGTGAGAGATAATTGTCTTTGCGGGGGGCCATCAACACAAAGCTGTCTGACTTCAATGTGGATTTTACTCCCAGGAACAAATGCATTTGCAGTACAGCAGTGTTGCTCAAACTGGCGTCGCTGCTTGTGTAGGGAAAGCCCCTGGTGGGCTGGGCTGATTGTTTACCTGCCCCATAAGCAGGTCCAGCTGATGGCAGCTCCCACTGGCCGTGGTTTGCTGCTGCAGGCCAATGGGGGCTGCTGGAAGCGGCGGCCAGTAAGTCCCTTGGCCCACACCGCTTCCAGCAGCTCCCATTGGCCTGGAGCAGCGAACCGCGGCCAGTGGGAGCTGCCATCGGCCGGACCTGCGGACGGGGCAGGTAAACAAACTGGCCCGGCCTACCAGGGGCTTTCCCTGAACAAGCAGCAACCCCAGTTTGAGAAACACTGGGATACAGATATATAGCCACTATTCATAACTTCAGGTACAGTGGTGATACATGGATAATCATCTTTAGCAAATCATAACTTTTCCATTGACACCTTACCTGATATACTTTGTACACGTTTTGTTACAATTGTGTAACAGTGGAAATATTAATGCTATAAATGGTCATATTTCCATCATACAGCATCATCCTAATCAATTCCAATGTTCCAAGAAATGTTCTAGCCATCAGGGGGCAGAACCCTACTGATTTTGGTGGAAAATCAGAACCCTCCCCCCAGTATCTGGTTAGCAGACCCATCAAATTCAACCAGCTCTGTCTGCAATCGTCTATAGAACAAAACAACAAAAATATCTGCTAGCACTAGAGAGATTCAAGGAGCCCCAGTGTGTGCAATGAGATTGGCCTATAAAAGCAACAGAGCGTGTGACCCTTTGTTAATGGTAAAAAATGGCCACCACTCCCTTCCAAGCACTCATTCCCTTTCCTATCCCCCTGCCACCAAGCTGTCCTGACTAATGGGACAGGAGGTGTGACTGGACCAGATCTATGCTAATAGAGTGGCTTCTAGCAGAGTGTGTGCGGCATTCATGGCATACACACAGAGACGGTAAATTAAAAACATAAAATATTCTTTCTGGAAGGTTGAATGTTACCTACTTTATTTCTTAGACACCAGAATTCTACCACATTGCAACCAAAACCAGAGCAAGAGAAAGCAGGTGGTTCTCTAAGGTCTTGTCTACACTACAGAGTTTTGTTGACAAAAGGCAGCTTTTCTTGCCAAAACTGTGGAGCTGTACGCACTGCAATGGTCCCTCTGCAACTGACAAAATAAAACTAAAAGACAAGAGGCATAGAGTTTTTTGCAGCAAAGTTATATCACCAGTGTAGACATTGTACTTGGTTATGTCACTTTAAAAGCCCAGGAATTTTTGAAATTCCACTTTCTGTTTGCTCAGCGTGGACAGCTCACATCGCATCTTCCCAGCTGACCATGGCGGCCACATAGCAAACGCTTTCCCACTGGGAGCATACCAGAGTTGCTGGAGCTGCTGGCTCTGTGGGGAGAGGAGGCTGGGCAGTCTCAGCTCCTCACCAGCTGTAGGCACATCGATACCTACGGGCAGATTATTTGTGGCATGTTGGACAAGGGCTATGACCAGGACGTGCCTTCCAACAACTCCCAGCTGCCAAGGTTAGAGACTCCGCCTGAAGCTGTCTTTTGGTGGTGGTGGTGGTGGTGGGAGGAGGGGCCAGGAAATCAGCACATGTATAGGCTCCACTCCTAAAAATTAGGAACTCTCGGCAGCCACCCTAACAGGAGTCCTGGCTCACACTGGTATAACAGAGGTAGGGTTGCCAGGCATCTGGTTTTAGACCGGAATGTCCGGTCAAAAAGGGACCCTGGCGGCTCCGGTCAGCACTGCTGACCAGGCGATTAAAAGTCCAATCAGCAGTGTAGTGGGGCTAAGGCAGGCTCCCTGCCTTCTGTGGCTCTGTGTGGCCCCCGGAAGCAGTGGCATGTCCTCCCGCCAGCTCCGCACACTACCCCCGCCCCAAGTGCCGGCTCTGCAACACCCATTGGCTGGGAACCACAGCCAATGAAAGCTGCAGGGGGGGGGTGCCTGCAGATAGGGCAGCGTGCAGAGCCACCTGGCTGTGCCACCACATAGAGCTGGGGGGTGGGGGGAGATGCTGCTACTTCCAGGAGCTGCTTGAGGTAAGCACCGCCCAGAGCCTGCACCCCTGAACCCCTCCATGCCCCAACCCCCTGACCCAGCCCGAAGCACCCTCCTTCACCCAAACACCTCATCTCCAGCCCTACTCTAGAGTCTGCACCCCTCACAGCTCTCACCCCCACCCCCCCACCGCCGGCCCCAGCCCGGAGCCTCTTCCCACACTCTTAACACCTGAGTCCCAGCCAGAGCCCTCACCCCTCCCACCTGCCCCTCAACCCCCTTGCCCCAGCCTGGATCCCCCTCCCGCACCCTGAAACACTTATTTCTGGCCCCCACTGCAGAGCCCAAACTCCCACCCCAGCGGGTGCCCTCATCCTGCCCCCCCCGCACACCCCCCCAACCCAGCCCGTTGAAAATGAGAGAGTGAGGGTGGGGCGAGCGAGCAACAGATGGCAGGGGGATGGAGAGAAGGGGCAGGGCCTCAGAGGAGCGGTGGGGCAGTGGGCGGGGAAGTGTGTTCAGTTTTGTGCAAGTAGAAAATTGGCAACCTAAACAGAGGGCCGGCTGTGGACTGGTCTAGTTCTGTTAATGCTCCAGCACACTGGGCAGGGGCAACCATGGAGCAAGTGCTATGAGCCCAAGTGCAGAACAATGCTAGTGAGCTATAAATGGCTCTGTGTGTGTGGCTGGTGGGGGCAGGGGTGTAACTCAAAGAAGCATGGGATGCCTCCGCAACACTGAGTCCCAGGTTGAAACTTCCCCCCAACTTTGACAACAATCTCAGGCTGTGTGATTTCCCCGACCCCCATCCCCATCCCTGCCCCTCAAACACCACTGACAGCAGCACTCATCAAAACTGGTACAGTGCCTGTGGGCCACTTCAGCTGGTCCAGGCCCTTGGTCCTGGGGTTATGCCCAGATTAGGGAGGAAACAGGTCGCTTTAAAACAGCCTTGTTCTGAGGCCCTTGTGGTGCCCATCTGTGCTGTCACAACTAAGTGTGTCCCTCTTGCAACTAAATCATTTTGTCTCCAATGTTGTGTTACATCTTCATGCCTATGCTGCTGCTGTGTTAACGCATCAGTTTGTTTCTACACGACCAAGCTATTAAAGTAAGCAAATACTTTTTTATTACAGTGATGCAAGTAGTCGGAGTTCTGCTTCCACCCCGCAGGCATTTCCTAGCACCAGCTCTTGCTTTTAAGCCAGCCACATGAAAGACAATTGTGATTAAGCAAATAGGCCCCGAGGTGCTACTGCTGTTCAGCCTAAACCTTTACAGCCTTAACTCCAAACCCTCTGCTGCATGCGCCATCCCGGGAGGCATGTTGCTGTGGTTTTATGTTTCCCTCAGTAACAGCAGGCAACACCGTGCCAGGCTCGCTTGTGAACCACGCCTCACTGAGTGCAGCGGCATGAACATTGTAGGGCAGGGGCACTGCCCCTCCCCTGACAGCTGTTGGTGCTGCTACATAGCAACAAAACATTCCATCCTTTCGGTGCGCCCCAAATCTCTTCCCGCGCTGGCCTCGCGTGTCAGGAGGAAACGGTGGTTCACGTTGCTATGCGTCACACTGACAGTATCACGTCTGTCCCCACCCAACCGAGCTAGACCTGAGCACAGCCTAGAGGGGCTTACAACATAAATTAGACCTAATAAGGGGGACCAACAAGAGAGTAGGGAGCTGTGTGTGGCCAGATGGACGCTTATGGGTAGAGCCCTGCCCAATCCAAGGTCGAGTCTGGACAATTTCACAGCTGCAGGAGTTGAAACTTAGTCAATTTCATGTATTCAGATGTTTACATCTGAAATTTCAGTGTTGTAACCCTGAGGTTCTGACCCAAAAGATGGTTATGGGGGGATTGCAAAGCTGTTGTGTGTTTGTGTGTGTGTGTGGGGGGGGGGGGCACGGGTTGTGGGATTACCGCCCTCACTTCAGCACTCTACCTCCAGCAAGCGCCTGCGGGCAGGTACCCAGAGGTGGGGCTGATCTTCCCTCGAGCGTGGCCATGCAGGGGAAGAGGAGGCCCTGTCCCTCCCCAGCCAGGACTAACGGCTAGGAGCCCCAGCTGGGGCGCTCCCAGCAGCACGGGCAGATATCAGACCCACCTCCACCTCTGTGAACCGCCTGCAGTTGCAGGAAGGTCTGGGGGCTACTGCCCAGCCCTGACAATTCCTACAGCCAGGGTAGGTATCTGGAGGTGGGTCTGAGCTCCCCACAAGAGCAATTGTGCAAGGGAAGTCCTGACCCTCCCCAGCTTGGAGGGGACTAGAAGCTGGCGCCAGGGGACTGATAGGAGCCCGCAGCTGGGGAACCCCCAACCCTGTCCCTCCCCTCCAATAGCTAGATTTTACAGGAGGGGTCTGATTTCATGGTCCATGACACATTTTTCACAGCTGTGTGTCACGGAGTCCCCGGGCGATGCTCTGGAACTGCTCCCCACAAAGCCAGTCAGGACTTTGGGGAGCCTCCTCTCCCTTGGAGCAGACTGTCTTCAAGGCAAGAAGCTCACATGGCTTCACCTTCCTGGGTCTCTCCTTGGAGCATTCAGCATGTGCCCCTCCGTGTGCATCCCACAGCAAGTCCGCCCAGGCTGGGTCCTGGGGAAGCCAGAGGGTCCTGCACCCCCACTTCGCAGTCAGACGTGACTCTCAGCCAGCCAGTAAAACAGAGGTTTATTAGATGACAGGAACACGGTCTAAAACAGAGCTTGTAGGTACAGAGAACAGGACCCCCTCAGCCGGGTCCATTCTGGGGCCCAACAAGGCAGACAACCCCATCTGCCCTCACTTCCTGTCCCCAGCCAGCTCCAAACTGCAATCCCCTCCAGCCCCTCCTTTCTGGCCTTTGTCTCTTTCCTGGGCCAGGAGATCACCTGATCTCTTTGTTCACCTTTAGCTATTCCCTTGCAGGATGAAGGGCCCCAGCCATTTGTTGCCAGGCTACAGGGTGTTGGCCATTTATGCACACTGGAGACTTAAGAAATGCATAGGGGAAACATCACATCATGATTTTGGTAGGGACTTACTTATGGGATTGCTCACAAGGGCTAGGGCACACCATCATGTTGTGACGAGGGTGAGTTTTTGTTAGTTGCCTGATATTTTGTGTACTTGTTGCAGCAAAAGCAAGCCTTAAGGAGAAAACACCCAAAATTCCTTCAGCCCAGTTCTTTTCCTTGGAGGTCTGCTGTAAGTCAGGTTTTTGTGAATACCAACCATTCATTATTCTAGGAGGAGAAATGCCTTTGCTTTATATAACATTCCCTCCTTCCCACCCTCCACCAAAAGAAAGTCTATCTGCTTTTTCTGAGCTTGTCTGGCTGTTGCAGGGTTTGGAAAATTGTATCATTTTATTGTTCATGGTCAGGGGGACAAGAGGCTGCATCAGCCCCATCACATTCAGTTTGTCATGGGCGGCTATGCTCTGGAAGTGGCCCAGCTGGGGGTTCTGCCTCATCCCACTGCGTTTAGGTTTAGCAGTGTTTGAGTTTGACTTTTTTTAGAATTTTGACAGATAATGCTCATTTTTATTGTTATCAATTTCAATGTTCACCGTAGTAGGTAACGGGGGTGGGGGTGGGGGGGGTTAGACAATAGTTAATGACAGGCGACACTGAGAGTCAAAAAGTTTAAGCTTTATAGAAGTTAAAACACAAACTGATGACCTCACATTTATCTTTAAATCAAACTTTAATATGCTCCCAAACTGATATTTCCTGAGAAAAATCTAACCCTTCCACTCCTGAATACGTTCAGTTGAGTAATGGGACAGAAATTTGTATTTTTTTCTTGAGTGGATCAAAATCATCCCTAATGCAAATGTTTTGGCTATGCTCTTAGTGGTTCCATCTTGGAACAGCCAAAAGGACTCTAGCCCTTTAAAGGTATCAGTGCCTGTACAACTCAGCAGTCATAGAAACACTTACGTACTCCTTTAGCTGCATTTACAGTACGGCAGCTACAGTGGCAGAGCTACGTGCTGTAGCTATGCTGCTGTAGCGTCCTAGCGTAGATGTTTCCTACACTGATGGAAGGGTTTTCCATTGCAGTGGGTAAGCCATCTCCCCATGCAGTGGTCGTTAAAGTAACAGAAGCATTTTTCCATCGACCTAACCACATCTACATTGGGGGTTAGGTTGGCTTAACTGTGGCGCTCAGGAAGGTGAATTTTTCATGTCCCTGAGCGCCTGAGCTAAGTGCAGGCCAGGCCTGTGAGTAATAAGAATCATTCACTAAACGGAAAACCGACTTCTTCTCCTAGCGCTGCCATGGTAAGTTAAACCACAGACAGTTCAGCTATTCCGGCCTTCCTGAGGACAGCGAGCAGTTTTAATTCACTGGGAAGAGGAAGGGATAGCTCATTGGCCTGCTAAACCCAGGGTTGTGAGCTCAACCATTGAGGGGGCAATTTAGGGATCTGGGGCAAAAATCTGTCTGGGGATTGGTCCTGCTTTGAGCAGGGGGTTGGACTAGATGACCTCCTGAGGTCGCTTCCAACCCTGATATTCTATGATTCATTGAGGTCTCTCTTGCTAGCCTGTCGTGGAATAGTGTGCTGCATTGTTGGAATGGAGGGAAAAATCCCCTGGACAGACTCCATAATTGAGGGTGCTTGTAACACTTCCCCTTCCATTCTGCTTTACATAAGCAGAACTGCGAGAGACCTATGTAAGTAAATAAATAAAGGGGGGTAGTGGTAGGAGTAGGCGATGGGAGCAGGTGTGAGCCCTAAGGGACAAGTGCAGCTAGTAACTAAAAATGGTCTGGTTTGGTTCTGTAGTTATGACTTTGCACTTGCTTCTATAGCAAATTTACTCAGTTCACAAATCCAGACATTGTAACTGCCAGTGCAGCAATCAATAATCGCAGGGCTCCTGCCTCTCCTGCAGCATGAGATGCTTTGCTCCTACCAGTAGCTCTCTGTTTTAATATTTTAACCAGCTAAACAGACTGAAAATCCCTTGAACACAGGAAAGGGTGGGTTTAACAGACAGAAGGGCTGGTCTAGTCTGATATCCTGCATAACACAGGCCATAGACCCTCACCCAGTAATTTCTGCACCAAGCCCAGAACGTCTGATTGAATGACAGCATCTCTTCTAGAAGATGTATGATATTGAGTTAATGACTTGAAGCATCTTGATTTCACAATCCAAGCTTTTAATGAAAAGCGCCTGGGGAAGAAGTCAAAAGAAATGGCCATTGGCTGACTGGAGAAGGGTGAAGACACAGGCATCTGCTAGAAGGCTCCAGGCTGCAAATTGTCCAACCATGTAGGACGGCAAGTTAAAGTGGCTCATTCTGCACAAACTGCCAAGCTTTAATGAGACAAAGGGGGTATTTAGCTGCACCCTAAATGCACAGCCTTAGGCTAGTGGAAGCAGTTTGTGCACAGACATTACTTTTCAGCAGCAGGACGATTGTAGAAACCCTTGCCAGTGGATACAGTGTCCGGCCCCACAGTCTTTTATCATCAGGCCTAATCCCAGTTTTCTCTCACAGTAGTTAGGATCGTGCCAGTCAGTTCGAGCAGCTAAGCTGAGTTTATACAGTAGTTTATACTGATAGTTTACTGGCTGTAGATAGGAAACTGAGTAGTGAAACAAAGCCTTTTAATGCTGGACTGCATTAATAGCTGCCACCAAGCAGGTCTCTGAGCTACTGGCAATCACAGACCTTGTGAAAGCTAATGGCTGTGCTAGCCACATAATTCTATGGTCTGTGTTACATAGGAGGTCAGGCTACAAAAGATAATCACAGTGGTTCCTTCTGGCCTTGGAATCTATAAAGCCAGTGGAAGGAGCAATTAAGCCCCTTTTAGGTAGTGATCAGTGGAAACAAGGCATTAGGCTGCATGAAAAAGTCTGAGAAAAAACTCACTCAGCCAGACGCAGAGGGGTTTCCCTGGCACTGGCTGCAAGCAGAGGCAATGGAATGGTTTGACAAGCATTGTGTGAGAGAGAGGCAGCAGGCCAACAGGCAGTGAAAGTGCCAGTTGTGAGCGTGATCCCAAAGGGAGCATTCACAGAGCTCCTTGGGGCCCAGGACTGGCTGGAAAAGCAGGCTTAGAAATTGTGAGCAAGGAAACTGCTTGACACTGTTTGATTCCAACTGTATTCAAGGAAACAGGACTTTGTGTACATTCTTTGCACCAAAGAATATGCCTGACTCCATCGTCAATTTCGCCTCCTAATGAAAACAACTTGGCTTGGCCTTGACTACTGGCTAACTGCTTGGGCTGAAGGGACATTTAATCAAAGGGGTGGGAGCACCGGCTTCCTTTCCAAAAGGGTTCAGGACACGCCTCCAGAGCCTGAGACTCTAGGCCTCTGCCTGTGGTCAGCAGGCTGCAATGTGGCAACTCAATTTACAAACCGCATTGTTACACCTCCAGTCAGTCCCATCACCGCGCGCCGTCAAAAATCCTCTTTTAGGAGCCGGGCTGAATGAGCTGCATTTATTCTGCCATTGCTCCTGCTCCTTCAATGCTTTTAGCAGCTGGTGCCCGTCAAGCTGCAATATTGGACAATACTTGGTCAGTAAAACAACACGCTAATACTTTAGCATGAGCGCTTTATTCACGCGGTATGTTCGGGGATGACTCTGGCTCCTGCAATTAGCCAAAGAAGGGTTTTATATAGTCTGTATAAAATGGTATGAGTCAAGATCAGCCCAGAACATAACTCTGTAGTGTTTGAATAGAGCTAATATCTCAGCTTCCTCAATGCTCGTCTATTTTAACACATTATATTTAACTCATTGTATTAATAATTAAATCATCCTGCAGAGCAAAACCTCCCCCTCTTTCATAATTAATGTTCATTGGAGTGCCACCACAAACAAACGTTTTTCCTCTCAGCAAAGCAATCAGCCCACAGAACTAACTCTCCTGTATACTGAGTGGTTTACTTCTGCTGGCTAACAGTAGGCTAGTTGGTTATTAACAGCCTCTTCAAAATGGGATGATTACTGATCTAAATGGTGTTACATGAGTTACAACAGCACTTGCTTCTTAAAGACACTGCAGGGCTGATGAATAAGGAGAGAGTGTGCTGCAAAATCATGCATTTGTTCTGTGGAAACTCACAGCCAGGCTCTTAACGCTTTTAGTATTCAGGGTTTTTTTAATCCAGCCTAAATTAAGGTCCAGGTCTGGAAACGTGTATGCACGTGAATAATGACACAGATGAGTCAAAGACTTTAAAGCCAGAAGGGATCACCATTGTCATCTCATTAACTTCAATGGGACTCTCATAGGTGCAAATTATTTGCAGGCTTGGGCCCTTACAAAGCAATCTCTTACAGAGCATGGCCCATGTGGTTTTGGGGTATTTGGACAGTGCCTAGCACAATGGGGACTCAATTACAGTTAGCACCCTTAGGCACTCCCACAAGCTAAATAAAAGAAAAGAACCTGTAGAACATAAGAGTAAGAACAGCTGTACTGGGTCAGACCAAAGGTCCATCTAGCGCAGTGTCCTGTCTACTGACAGTCGCCAGTGCCAGGTGCCCCAGAGGGAATGAACAGAACAGGGAATCATCAAGTGATCCATCCCCTGTCGCCCATTCCCAGCTTCTGGCAAACAGAGGCTGGAGACACCATCCCTTAAAAATGTCTTGACTATATTTAAAATCCTCACAATCTGCACTGTCTCTTACTACTAGTTTAGTTGCCTGACTGGGTGTATGTGTGAGGATTAAATAGTTTGAAAACAAACTGCTACATAAAGTGCTCTAGGATTTCCATTAAGATGGTTGCTGACAACAAGGTGCATTTACTTTTCACCTTCTTCTTTCTGCTTGTTTCCCAATGCACTGTTTGTAGACACTGAGGCTTCCTGCTACAAAATACATTTACTCAGCTGGAGGTGGGCCTGTTCCTGGCACTACCCAAAGCATTAAACCTATCATTTAAAAGGTACAGCACACCCCTCCTCTCTCCGCCCTTTGAATAAAAGGCTTCTGTCTTTCCTTGACAACATATAATGGACCAAGTCATGTCAACAAACTCAGGGTCCCTGGTGTAGAATTTCAGGACTGACAGATTTAAAAGCCTTTATGCTAATACTTTAACTCCAGCAGCAGTGAGTACAGCAAACTAAACGTGAGCGAGGTGGAAAGGAAAGACAGCAGGAAAACGGAGGCACTTGTTACTAGCAGTTTTAAACTGCTCTTTCATAATGGGGGAGAAAATCCAGTTCAAAGGAGCGACGTCCCACTTAGCTTTGCCTTTCAACTGCAAAGAAGAGACCCTATTAAAGAGGAAACTCAGCCTCCTGGAGTCCATGAAAAGGCAGGCAGCAAACTCCGTAACGCTTGATCAGAAAATCGTGTACAATCGATTCACCACCAAGCTGAGGAGGTCGGAACTGGCTCATGCCAAGCTGCACGGCAACCGGGCCCTTGTCAAACAGCTCCCCCGGAGTGCGTTTTCCACGTTCCACACCACTGTGACTGACAACAGTGAGAAGGCCGTGAGAGCCATTTTACAGCAGGGACAGAGCATCAGAGTGACTTCTGCTCCATGTAGACTCCAGTCTCAAGGGGCTGCCATCTCATCTGCTGGGCAGAAAAGTGGTGGCGACTATCAAGATGAGGAAGGAGAGAATAAGGATGTATCCATCAAATGGCCAAGGGTCTCAGAGAATGAAATAAAGCTAGTCGTGGGAGATCTAAAGCACTGTGAAAAAGAGTGTAAGCCAGGTACTAAAAGCTTCCCAGCCTCTAGAAAGTGGCGGGGAACTGACAAGCAAGTCCATTTTGATCACCTGCGCCCCCACACTGCTAAAGATGAGAAATCTGACAGAAAGCAGTTTGCAGGTGACTGTACACCAGGCATGTCTTCTGTGTTAATCACTACAAAGCACCAGGACCCAGAAGCCAACAACACCGAGCTTAGTGTGCCAGTGTCCCCCGAAGGAAGAGCAGAGGGCAGGAGACTGAAAGGAGAGCTCCCAAGACACCCATATAACAGCGGCGGCGCGAGCAGAGGGAACCACGCACTGAGATCTAGCTCCAGGAATCCTTTTTTAGGGTTGCGTGAAACAGCAGTGGAAATGCCCTCCTTTGTCAAGGCACAGGTCACGGCCAGTGTAGAGGCTGGTTTTAATGACAAAGTCAAACTTTTTGTTCAAAAACTCCAAGCTCTGAGGCAGCAGCAGGGCTCTCTTTTAAAAGATTATTATTCGGAACGACTGCTGGACAAGTTAGAGAGGAAGCACTCTGCCAACCAGGGCTTACTACTAGACACGCAGCAGGAGCAGAGGAAATGGACCCTGGTAGGTGCAGAACCCAACCACCGAAGTATTACTGTCAAGAAGCTGGATAGGAATTTTATCAGAAAGGATATCCCTGCAGAGCTTTTGATTTGGGAATACTACAATGAGATACTCACCAAAGAGAACCAATTTGAGAGAAACTGGCCAAACAACAATCCTTATCACACGATCATACAGAAGTCTTTGGCTTTTGTTTCAAAAGGATCCTGTTGAGCTGGTAGGTCCAAAATGTGACCAACTTTTTTGGGTGATGTATCTATTTTTAAAATTTCACGTGATTCTTCGTATGTGTTTATTAAGCTTCAATACTCTTACTTTTTAAATATCAAAACTAGTAGCCCACTGACTAAAAGTAACCCTACAGTAATGAACGAGTGCTCACACCTAATTAAGGAAAGCCAAAATTTGGATAAGGAAGTTGATTTCAATTTTGAATTTCCAAATTTAATTGTAAAATTAAGGTTAATCAATTATTTTAGGAATTATGAAAATACCTCAATTGTATCACGTTAGATCACTTCCTTTGATATGTAAAAGATCTGTTCTTGATGAGAGTGTTGACATCACTGAATCATTCAGCCTTTCTAGGTCTGACTTGAGTAATGCAAAGAACTGCGCCTCTCCAAGATTATAGTATGAATATCTATGTAATAACTTCCTTTTATATCAGTTATTTTTGTGTGTATGTTACATTGTAATGGTATCCGGTTTGGAAACAGGAAAGGTGTAAAGGTGCATGGGGAAAAATACTGCACTCAAGAAGAATGTAGCACTACTAAAGAAATGTTGATTGGCACAATACAGAGGTACACAAAAGAGCCTCAGATAAAAGCATGAAAGATATATCAGACAATAGTTCTCAACCATAAGCCTTCTAATCCATGAAGAGTTCTTCATATCTTCACTGGCTCTGTTCCACTGTGCAACATTAATGAACAACTTTTCTAGAAATATTACTGTACACAATATGTGTCCGGACAATTTCATTAGGCTCCATGCTCCACCCAAACGTCCCTCCTTCTTCAGCCAACAACAGCTGTTGTAAAAGAGGAAATCCTGCATTCTGATCCAGTATCTATTGTGATATATTGGTCCAACATTCAAAGGTGGTTCCATTTGCATTTACTAAACTGGTTCACAAAACCATCCATGTGCTTCCTCAGATAAGGACTCCTGATCAGTTACAATGCAGCATTTTCTAATGCCATTTTATAGTTTTCCACTTTTTAAAATATAGCAATAATTCTTGCCCTCTACCTACATCTCTGTTAGCCTGGTTCCAGAGGTGGATTAAGGTTTCGTGGGTCCCTGGGCCAGAGCAAGTGGGGGGACCCCCCCATCCCTTCTGCTTGTGGGCCCCGTTCTGCCCCCCCATAGCCCTGCAACCGTTTTTCTCCTTTTCTGCCCCCTCACTATGGCCCCCCCAGACCAGAGAAGCTTTGTGCCCCCCAACCTGCCACAGCCCCAGGGCAGTGGTGGAGAGTGAGAGCTCCCCCCAGCCCTGAGGCCGTGGCAGACCGTGAGACCTCCTCCAGTCTTGGGGCCGCAGCCGGGGTCCGGGTGCTGCAGCTTCCCCTGCCACTCTGCTGGGGAGCGGGTCGGGGCACAGACTCACAATATCTGTGAAACAAAGGGAGAAAAGTTTCCAGTGAGGTGGGGGGTGGAGACAGATCACCTGGCAGCCAATTTTGAGCAGCCAGACACCAGGGCAAGTAGAAGAGCACATTGAGGGGCTCTACGTCTCTGTGAGGCTTTGAAAACTAGTTTAATCAATGACCCACAGTAACATGACACTTACGTGTGTTGTTCCTTACCTAGCTGTCCCCTTCATTGCATGTATTCCCCTATAAACTACACCCCCACTAACCACAGTGCGCTGAACGAATAAAGAGCCTTTTCTCCTCAATCCACTATTATTTTGCACATAAACACAGAGATAGCAAAGAAAAGTAAGATAACCTGGGGCAAAAGGGCTGGCGGGGGAGAGAGAAACAAGGACAGCTTTCTTACAATTGCGTTGCAATAACAATCAAAGGTGTGGGAACGGACACCTTCTGGTCCTTGTACCCTCCCCTGGAGTTGAGTGCAAGGGATACTGGACTTCCCTCCCCCCACATCCTAGGACATCTGGGAGAGGAGGATGTGGAACTTGGTGATGATGGCAGCAGGTTCAGCATAGGCTTCAGTGGGACTCTAGTGTCCAGCTGCCTTTCTGGAACCTCAACCAGATGTCTCAACATGTCTGTTGGCTCCCCCATAATCCACACCATCTTGTCCTGCATGTCATGCTCACGTTTCCTCATGCTCTCCTGTTCTTGCAGTCATTGTGCAGGCTGTCGGACAGTGCAATCCTCCATGTGCTGAGCTCCATCTTGTCACTTTCGGCAGGTGCATTAACTATTGAACATGTCCTCCCGACTCTTCTTTTTCCGCCTTCTAATCTGGGAAAGTCTCTGTCCTGGTGTGGAGGATGTGCCTACGGCCAAGGTTTCAGCTGCAAAGAATACAAAACAAGGGTAGCATTGACAGTGCATACATTGTTTCTGGTGCAAGGTTAATTCTTTTTATAAAAGAAACACCCCTCAATGCACTTCCCTGCAAGCCACAATGTAAGCAGAAGCGCTGGCTATTGCAAGAGTCGCTTTGCTGCTCCAGCCATAGTGAGTAAAGCCACGAGGCATGAGCGAGAGGTCTTGTGCTGCAGCTTTTGTGAAGACATCCTTGGGATCAATGGTTGTAACCTCAGCACAGCCTCCTTTCCCATAGCAACCGGGATGGTGTTTGAGGACAAATACCAGCGCTAAGCCTTGCAAACAGTTACAAAACCGGCACCAGTTTGGGGTGGAAGGGACACAAACAGGAAGTGTCGCCCCCCTTTTTAAATGCTGGCTGCAATACGTGGCAATCCCTTCCAACCACAACCAGGGCATGCTCAGGAAACTGTGGTTATGTGACCCAGATTTCACCAAACGGGGCGGATTACTTGTTGAATTGTTTGCAGTTTAAGCGTTACCACTGAAAACTTCCTCCTTGTCCCCTAGGTGACCATATGCGATATCATTCTCCTGAGGGTAACAGAGGTGGCGAGGGAGCAGATGCTGCAAGCGTCTGGGTACAGACCTGGTTCTTATGCTGCAATGCTGTGTGCCGCAATGATGCCAGAAGAGTTAATACTGGAGCGGCATGGGAAAGTGTCCTACCGTGGTGGATGAAATAAGGCAGCCTTTCCCAGAAACCTGCAAGGGATTGCAGAGTACCTGCATGAAAACTTCCTAGAGATTGCAAGGGAGGATTCCCTGGCCACTCCCATCACATGGACAGCCTTTTTCAGAGCGCACGCTCTGGAGTGGCTGCCGATAACTTCTATCCCATTTTTTAAATTCAGATTCAACATTAAAAATAAAAGCATGTAACCCCTGTGTGTACTCACCAGAGGTGCCTTCCTCAGCATCATGCTCCGCCGACAATTGATCCTGTGAAGGGATGGGCTCCGGAGTTAAAAAAAAATTCTTGGCTGTCAGGGAGAATGGATCCTCCGCATGCCTGCCTCACAGTCTCCTCTTCCTTGTCAATGTCTTCCTCACCTCCCTTGTCTTCTGGTACGCTTGTCGAAGCTCCTTTATTTTCATGCGGCACTGCTGTGTCCCTGGTGTAGCCCTTCTCCTCCATGCCCTGTGCAATTTTGGCATAGATGTTAGTGTTTCTTCTGCTGGTTCTGAGCTCTGCCTGCACAGACGCTTCTCCCCACACAGCAATAAGATCAACTACCTCCTGTGTGCTCCATGCTGGAACCTGTTTGCGACCTTGAGCATCCATTGTCAGCTGTGCTGACGAGCTCTCCACGTCCATCAAACAGGAAATGAAAATTCAAAAGTTTCTGGGGCTTTAACGTGGGGGTGGGGATGGGGGAAGGCGGCTGTTTCTTGTGTAGCTGGCTGATGTGCAGTGGAATTGAAAGTGCTCTCCAGAGCGGTCACAGTGGAGCACTGTGGGACACCTCCTGGAGGCCAATTCATTCGAATTACATAACTGTCTACACTATCCCCATGTTGATATGTGGATGTCAACTGAAGCACTACGCTTCTCGTGGAGGTGGAGTACAGAAGTTGACTTTACAAAGCCCTTTAATGGCAGCGGAAGGGACTCAGTAGTGTAGACACATACATTATTAACTCAGCCTAACACGGCATATGTCAACCTAACTTTGTAGTGTAAACCAGGCCTATGATAATCCTTCATGTGAAATCAAAGCTACAACCAGCCAAGCAAATGTAATGGATCATGGTTACTGTAGACCTGGCAATGACACACCTGTTGGCCCTTCCATCAAGGTTCCTATCAGCTACAGATTGGTCTGTTCTCTAAAATTTAGAAACAGAGCTTTCCTCTATAATGCAATCTCAGGAACTATAGAACTTTGCATTTATGAGATGCAAACTTGGGACAGGAGATATACTGCAATGGTGTTGTGAGCCAGAATAGGATGTTGGTGTGGTATTTTTAAAGTAGTTCATAACATCTTTGTAGTCAAGAAGTACTTTTACTGATTGACTAGGAATCTGGTTGCAAAAAAATTCTCCTGTAAACTAAACATGTGTACTACAGATCTGATTACATTTCTTAGGACTCAGAACTCTACCCAAATGTGTGGGCCTTCGTGGTAGGCATAGCATGTAACACAGGGCCGGCTCCAGGTTTTTTGCCGCTCCAAGCAAAAACAAATAAAATTAAAAAAAAGGTCGGAATGCCGCCCCTTGAAAAGTGCCACCCCAAGCACATGTTTGAAACGCTGGTGCCTAGAGTTGGCCCTCATGTATCACACACAGACTTTGCACAGGAGACAAACACAGGATAGCTCTTCAAAAGCATGAGAAATACATAGTTCTATACAAAAATAATAAACCCTACACTCATTTCTCTGCCTCCATTTCCTCAGCACTCCAGAGTATCCCTTGGGCTGTGGTCAGAGTCCTTTGGCCCATCCAGAGTCCTACTGTGTTCTGAAACATGGAGCTTTTCTCTCCTCAGCTTGCCTTCTGTGACCTTGGGTATCCATCTCCTCCCAAACTTCCTATGTTCCCCTCTTCCTCCTCATGCGTTTCCTTTTTACACTCCTGCTGTATCTTGTCTGTCTATGTCTCTTTGGTAATTTTCCAGTCTTCTATCCATCACCAGCCCCCAGCGGAGGGAAGGTGAAGAGATCTGGGTTCCCTTAGGATGCAGTTACTCTTGTTTTCTTCAAGTAAGACCTATTCAGGTGCTGATAGTCCTTAATCATCAGCTGTTGTCCCTGATTTAGTAATGGTGTGCTTTCAGTCTTGTAAGCCCTGGCATTTACACAGACCTAGAGGTATTCCATGACAGAGCTACTTCATAACAGCTATCAAACAGCATTAATAAATTGCATAGACAGATCCTCCAAATCATCTCATATGGTTCTTTAGGTAACAACGTCAGTCAAATGTGTCAACTGGAAAAAAAAGTTGCGTTTTTTTAAGAGAACTTCCCAAACCCTTTAATAGCAAATGAAGTCTCCCTGGATCAGTATATCCCCCCTCTACTGGAGGAAGAGCTGGTTTGCTGCTTCCTGAGCTAGGTCACTCAGGGGGCTCTGTCAAACTGACTGCCTACCTGCGGCAACAGTCTTCTTCCATACTAGGTACATGGCATGTAGGAATATCTTGAGCCAGAAGTCAGCCCCCTCACCTGTAAGGCTTTCCTGCCAACAGAGGTGTGACTTGTGCCTCATTCCTTGCTAATGTAGAACATGGTGGCCTGCTTCACCATGCCAATCAGGACACCCTTTTTGGGATACCTGGTCTCTAAAGGTTATTAGAATATACAGATCCATCCTTATTTGCAAAACATCTGCACAACTGCTGCTCTTGGAGAGACCACTCCCATGGAACTTTGAATCCCTGTGTGGACACTCCATTCAATGCTAGGTAGTCACTAGTATTTGACCAGATAGTGTTTAGACTGGAGTTTGTCCCTGGAACATCAAGAGGGCAGAGAAGTCCAGAGCTCAGTTGTTGCCCAGATATGATGTGGGAGTCTATGATGCTTGTTGCCATTGGTGCCATGAAGTCCAGTGAGATTGTTTCATGTGAAGAGAGCTCACTGCTAGGCTACGAGACCCAACATTTGTAACTTAGTCCAAAATATTCTTGTAGCATATGGTTTACCCCTTTCTGACAGAATGGTGATATTGTGGATCCTGTCCAAGGCAAAGTTGTCTGAGCTGAGTAATATCTAACAGGGTAAAATTTTCAGAAGTGCCTAAGTGCACTGTAGACCAAGCCTTAGGCACTTCTGAAACTTTTAACCTATCTGTATTCCAATTGTCTGCTAGGTACAAATCGGATCCACGGGTAATTTATCATGAACCGTAGTGACTCCTATATTCCAGCTTCAACACTCCACAACAGGGATTGATCTTTTGACACATTTCAGAGTGGTGCAATCAGCCAATTTTACAAGTAGGGGAACACATGTACTGCCAGGCTGTGCAGGTAGGACACAACTACCCTTCCAGCCTTTTAATGAAAACATTTGGCATCAATGATATCCTCAAAGGTAACATATGAATGTAGTACAGCAAATTTTCCAGTATTTGGGGAGCACCCCCAGATACATGAAAGTGTCCTGCCTCTTTAAAAATAATAATAAAGCAGCATGATGACTCAGGGCGACTATCTTAAGCATTTCTTTGATAAGATAGTCATTCATTTCTGGAATAAGACTTCATCTTGTCTGGTAAGACAGGCCTGATGACTTTCTGTGCCAGAAGGGAGTGAATTGCCTGCATGTTTCCGTTATTGAGAAACAGGGGAGCATTTTCGTGAGTGGGGCAATCTTTTGATCTTGTACCCTGCCATCCACCTTGAAGAATACTCAGGAGCTGTGTTTGAGGAGACCAGCTGCCAGTGCAGTTTTAAAAAGGTCCTCCAGGTCTGCCTCCAGCAGGCAGAACACTGGTAATGGCAAGCTGGCAAAGCTATGGAATCCCCAAATACTCTATATTTGCAAGTACCAACATTAGCGGTGTCAGAGGCCTGAGTACTGAGGCACTGATGGTGGAGAAGACAGATTGCTCAGTGGTTTGAGCATTGGCCTGTTAAACCCAGGGTTGTGAGTTCAATCCTTGAGGAGGCCACTTAGGGACCTGGGGCAAAAATTGGTCCTGCTAGTGAAGGTAGGGGGCTGGACTAGATGACCTTTCAAGGTCCCTTCCAGTTCTAGGAGATTGGTATATCTCCAATTATTATTAAGCCAAAGCTTTTCTTGTGTGGGCAGCGCTGACTCAGAATGTGTACACTTGCTGCACTGAGATCATAGCCCTGCTGACCTCATGGAAGACGAGTGACTCAAAGTTGACACTAAGGGCTTCATGGCATCCTTGCAGAGGACTAGGAATGGCTGCATGTCACTTACTATAGAGTGATATGGGGAACGGATATCATCTCTCTCCTTTGTATTCACTGCTTTGAAGCAGTCAGGAAACTTCAATACAAGCTGCTTTGAGTTAGGAATACCTCAGGGAGCTGCCTTCAGTATATGTGATGAGGTAGAGGTCAGTGTGACACTGCCCTCCATATTCTTCAGAGATTTTATTGTATGACAATGTATTTTACGCAATATACATCATGTGAGGTATCATTGGAAAGGGTATGATTTACTGAATATGATTATCCTATTTGTATGCATGTATCATTTTTGTATCTGAAGTTGTGAATATTGATTATGTATCTATTACAAATGTGTTTACATATGGGGAACACCCACTAGACAAAAGATTCTCAGTGTAGATGGCTGGCTGGGAAAGTCCCATTCAAATTAACAAACCATTAGGGAGAACAACAGCCCATAGAAGCAGTGTATTGCCCACCTGGGGGCCTTCCTGAGGATGCTACAAACAGGCTCCACTCCTCTGCTGTAACCAGGGACATGTGACTAGGTCACCTGGTGCTGGACTCCATCTTGGAATACCAGTGTTTTTCCATTGACTGGTGTGGGAACCAAGCTTTGAGACAAAGGTTCCTGTCATACACAAAAGCTATAGAAGGCAGGGGAATGACCTCCTCATGGTTCTTCACTGACTCCCCGCCCAGGAAGACTCCTGGAAACACCTGAGGACCAAAGATTGAACTGGCGGTGGGGGAGGGGGGAGTGCTGGATCCAGGCTAAAGGGATTTTTAGCTTGTGAATGGAACTGGGGTTTCTAAGCTGCAAGCCAGTGCAGCTTGCCCCTTAACAGCCTGCTTTATAATCACTTAGTGTGAGAATTTGCTATTCATATCCAATCTCTTTAGTATATTAAGCTTAGTTTGCAAGTTTTGTTCATTTGCTAGGTAATCTGCTCTGTTTGCTATCCCTTATAATCACTTAAAATCAATCTTTTGTAGTAAATAAACTTGTTTTTGCTTTGTTTAAAACCAGTGTGTGAAAATCATAACTCGGGGCAGAAAGCTGTTGTGTATTTTCTCTCCACAAGGAGGGAACGGGGGTGAACTTCATGAGCTTATGCTGTGCAGCGCAAGATAGTATAAATGTTGGGTTTATATTATACCCCGGAGAGGTGTGTGTAGGTGAGTAGCTAGGAAGTCCCTTAGGTGAAGCCTTCCCATCCACAGCTGAGCACAGCATCTGTATGTAACTGCAGCTGGGTGTGTCCCTACCTGTGTGTGTGCTGGTAAAAACCCATCACAGTTAGGGCTCTATGTTCACAAATGTTGAGTGCCCACTTGGCAAATGTTTGAAGCACCTGAGCAACCTTCTTTCCTCCGTCAATGCCATGCCTGAAATCAACAGCCCATAGATACCTGGGCACTGAAGGAAGTGCTGGATGTTGAACCAAATAATTGATGAGCACCAAACAAGGCACTGAACCAGAACAGGTGTCTCACTGTAAGGTGTTCAAGTGCCTAGGATATTATGGTGTCAGTGTGCCAAGGACAACGGCAATGGTAGAGCTCTGTGAATCTAGTAAAAACACCAACGTGCTGGCAAAAAAAGTAGAGATTCCAAAATGCCCCCCCGCCTTCACCCTGGGGGAAATAAAAAAAGAAAAAGGTGTGCACTAAAATGCCTAGGAACAAGCATCAAAGTGCTGAACAGGTGTACCCAAGTTCCCAAGCTAAATTTTGTAGGCCTTTACTGTACCAGACCAGCCTGGGAGTTACGTAATAGTGAAAGGTATTCAGTCAGTGTTCCTGAAAAGCTGAAGACAGAAAAGTCAGTCCTCTGAGGGAAATGCTTTCTTCTTGATAAGGTCAGTAAATGAAATTGAATGGAACATTTTAGGGAAGTATTTACAGCGGGCAGCTGCCAGTAAGGGTTCTGGCTTACTACCGCTACTTCTACTCCTCAAGGGTAAAAAAGCCTTTATATCTAGAGAATTCCATCAGTGCTGTGCTAAGAGATAAAACTCAGGCCGAAGGATCCAGTATAGATGGTATCTTTAACATGGTATCTTTAAATGAGAAGTCTAGTAATTCTACGAGCTTTATATGTATCTGGTAATGCCCCCTCAAAAGCAATTCATGCTTTTTGAAAGCTAGTACAATTATACATTATTTTAATGTTACTTTTTCTTCTGTAGTATAAAGCTCTCATCCATTTAGAATGTAATCAATTCAGAGCAAGAACCGTGTATTTTTACCTGACTGTGAAATGCCTAGCACTTTTGGAGCTATATAAAAATAACCATCACCACAAATCTTACACCGAGAGAACCGGACATAAATATCATTCAGAACATTTCCTGGGCAAATCACATTAAAGGGATATGATTTGAACAGCTCTAGAACAAACATGTGGTATCAAGAACTCTTCATACTTACAAACTGCAGCAAGGCAATCATGAACAGCATCTATGCTCACCATCTAAAGCACAGGAAAATGGCGAAGTGCTCAAATAATTCAGTAAGGCAGTGTTGTAGTGAGAGATTTGCAATAGTTGATTTTTTTTTTTTTTTAACAAGCCCTGGCTTCTGCAGATGTGATTAGGTGAGAATCTCAGCTTTCATTTAAGCAAAAACAGTTTCTAGCCCACATGGTGGTGGAGAAAACCTTGAAAATGTATTCTAAGTACACCCTAAAGGCTCAAAACCAGATAAAAAGCATCTTTTCAAATCTCATTTAAAAAAAATCTCAATTTTTAAGGCAATCTTGATGGTTTGGGGCCTGACTCATGATTTTTGAATACTTACGGTTGGCAACACTGCGTTATGTCATTTCTGGACAGTTTAATGTTTGTCTCATCCTCAGCATATAATATATTTTAAAGGTTTCAAAATAAATAGTTTAATGATGCTCCATGTTAACTTGTAAAAGTAAGGAAATCACTGTCTTCTTTTTCACTGAACCATGGTGAAAAACGTCACTGTTTTATTCAGCATTATAGGTACATAACATTTGTCTGTTTCTATTACTAGAAAGAATTTATTAAAATAATCCTGAAAAGACATCTTTTCTCCCTCCAATGATTTCAAAACTATGCCTTTTAATGCCAATTTCACACAAATCATCAAATGGATTTGACCTGTAGTAGTCAGTTATAGCAATTGTCAAGGCACAAGCTCAGCTCTGCACATCAGCTGTTGCTTGCAGTAAAACGAGATATGCCAATTATGTCCTCAGTTAAAAATGCATAATCCCTTTATTTTATATTGCAACAGGAGAAGTTAACATTACATATACAGATTACGAAAGGTAAAGGATTTACTTCTGATATGATCTGTAGATTTAAATTCAAACCCTACTGTATATTTTATGTAGCAGATGAAAGTAACCTTAGTATTTCCTTTCTAACAGCATATTAAATAGTTGGGAATAAACAATATAAAGTAAGCCTTAAAAGTTTGTTTTAATCATTTTCAATTTCTGTCTATTGTCAGCTGAAAAATATACCGTACAGTAGCCATCCCTTTTGATTATGTTGCAACACTGATCATGTGCCTTGATAAAGGAACAACAGTTCATTAAATAAGGATGATGACATAACATGTAGGGAAGACTTTGGATTGTCTATTTAAAATGTCAATGTAATAGGCAATTAATAATAAAACTTCATTTTAAGTGCACTTCCACATGCTTTTTGTTTATAATATAGCAACTTCCTATCCTTTTTTCAAACAAACTTCACTCTCTAGTCTAAAGCTGTTTGGCTGAAAATGCACTTTCCCCAGTAAACTTTTTTTTTTCAACAATGTAACTAAAACGCCTACCCTTTCGTAGACTAAGAAATATGTTTTGCTAATTAAAAGACAATATATTACAAGACATGTGAAGACAACACATAGTGAAATGAATTTTAATTGTTGTGCTGTGACTAAAGTAAAGTTCTCAAGGCTGCAGTTTAACATTCCAAGTTCTCCCTTCCATCTTTATTGATTAAGATTTTGAACAGAAACTCTTTGGGGGCTAGAACAGCAGTAATTGCATCACACTGTTTTCCAAGACTTCAAGTTTCAAAAGCAAACTCTTCCAAAAAAGTACAGTTCCTGATTTGATTAGATACAGGGACAAAAATATAGCACATACTTGAAGGTTACATGGGCTACAAATGATGGCAATATTTTCCTTGGGAGAGTACAGTTTGTTTTCTTGTAAATACTCAAAAAGGCTCAACTTCAAGCAGTAATAAACACAAGCAAAAGTGATTTAACCCTTAAAATAAATATTCAGGAAAACCTCTCTGTACATACAAGTGAAAGAATATGTAATACTTTCACGCTAAAAGAAAAAATAAAGAATTTGTTCATATAAGCAGCTGAAATCTGCTGTTCCAGCCCAGTGTCCCCAGTGAAGAAGGGAGGCACAAACACAGGTGACTACTGTAGCTCACTATCTTATGGCCTTTTTTGGACAGGGACATCACCACCACCAATTTTAATCCCTTTTGTTATATTTATTTATTTATTACAGCATGCCAAATCCTTTGGCATATGTGATGGCCTTCAACAATCTCTCTTTAAGCTTTTCTTTGCTTGAGTATTCCGGAAGCAAAAGGACATTAAAGCATGTGTGAGATGTAGGCAATCTGAGGAAAAACAGAAGAGGAAGAATTCAGTCATCGGAATGCACAGCGCACGCACATAAGCATCATCATCTTTGAGAAATACCCTGCTATTTCATCTGCTTACATATGCAAGAACAATACTCCAGTTTTGCTTTACAATTTATACCTGTTGTTTTCACGTAACCTTGAGGTCACAGCATTATAAAATATTATTAAAATGCTATTAAAAATCCTTAACGTTAAGGTTTGGCTGCTGGTATTTTCACTTTGCAGAATTCATCTTAATTTTTAGGAAGTCAAAATAAAATTTTTACCAAACAAAAGGTCAATATTTTACCTCTCTGTGTCTGGGCCATTTTTGGCTATAATCATCTTTAATTTTCCAAGTCCTCCCACAGGTGCTCTGTCCGTGCCTGTTGTAAACTGCAAAAATAGTCTTTTCTGCTCATCTGTAAATGAATGGACTATTTCCCAGAATTCCCTTTTGAGGGGAAATTAAAAACAAAAAGTTGAGAAAGCAAGAGAAAAATATTGTTAAGAATATTTGAGACAGACAAGACCTCCCCCTACTTGTATGTAACTTTCCCAACTGCCACAATTATGCAATTTGCAGCTGTTAATTGACACATTATCAAATATGGAACCATATTTGATCCTCTTAACACATCAGCATACAAACCGAGCATACAGGAGTTGAACAAAATTGCATTCATAGACTCAGACTCATAGACTTTAAGGTCAGAAGGGACCATTATGATCATCTAGTCTGACCTCCTGCACAATGCAGGCCACAGAATCTCACCCATCCACTTCTATAACAAACCCCTAACCTATGTCTGAGTTATTGAAGTCCTCAAATTGTGGTTTGAAGACCTCAAGCTGCAGAGAATCCTCCAGCAAGTGACCCGTGCCCCATGCTGCAGAGGAAGGCAAAAAAACCTCCAGGGCCTCTGCCAATCTGCCCTGGAGGAAAATTCCTTCCCGACCCCAAATATGGCGATCAGTTAAACCCTGAGCATGTGGGCAAGACTCACCAGCCAGCACCCAGGAAAGAATTCTCTGTAGTAACTCAGATCCCATCCCATCTAACATCCCATCACAGACCACTGGGCATACTTACCTGCTGATAACCAATGATCAATTGCTAAATTAATTGCCAAAATTAGGCTATCCCATCATACCATCCCCTCCATAAACTTATCAAGCTTAGTCTTAAAGCCAGATATGTCTTTTGCCCCCACTACTCCTCTTGGAAGGCTGTTCCAGAACTTCACTCCTCTAATGGTTAGAAACCTTCGTCTAATTTCAAGTCTAAACTTCCTAGTGTCCAGTTTATATCCATTTGTTCTTGTGTCCACATTGGTACTAAGCTTAAATAATTCCTCTCCCTCCCTGATATTAATCCCTCTGATATATTTATAAAGAGCCATCATATCCCCCCTCAACCTTCTTTTGGTTAGGCTAAACAAGCCAAGCTCTTTGAGTCTCCTTTCATAAGACAGGTTTTCCATTCCTCGGATCATCCTAGTAGCCCTTCTCTGAACCTGTTCCAGTTTGAATTCATCCTTCTTAAACACTGGAGACCAGAACTGCACACAGTATTCCAGATGAGGTCTCACCAGTGCCTTGTACAATGGTACTAACACCTCCTTATCTTTGCTGGAAATACCTCGCCTGATGCATCCTAAAACTGCATTAGCTTTTTTAATGGCCATATCACATTGGCGGCTCATAGTCATCCTGTGATCAACCAATACTCTGAGGTCCTTCTCCTCCTCCGTTACTTCCAACTGATGTGTCCCCAATTTATAACTAAAATTCTTGTTATTAATCCCTAAATGCATGACCTTGCACTTTTCACTATTAAATTTCATCCTATTACTATTACTCCAGTTTACAAGGTCATCCAGATCTTCCTGTATGATATCCCGGTCCTTCTCTGTGTTAGCAATACCTCCCAGCTTTGTGTCATCTGCAAACTTTATTAGCACATTCCCGCTTTTTGTGCCAAGGTCAGTAATAAAAAGGTTAAATAAGATTGGTCCCAAAACTGATCCCTGAGGAACTTCACTAGTAACCTCCTTCAAACATTTGCTAACCACTGAAGTTTTGAAGCTACAGCTGAAGTATTTCAAAATCCTTGAAGGTTAAAGTGTTAACTTTTTAAAACTGTTTCAGACTACTCTAAAATTAGCAAATAATTTGCAGATGCTGTCCATTTGTTTTCTATACTGTTCGTATTTTCTATATTTTTCAATTATCTTTATTGCAATGCATTGTCTATTCTCTGATAATCTTGTTTCTCTCTTCCTCGTATCGTATTACCAAACATATCAATATTAGTTTGACTAAATAGTTCAAGTCGCGTGTCAATTACCAACTGTGTGTTAAGATCAAAACGGAGGTGAAAATAAAGATCAGAAAAGGTGGCTTCTACAATATTAGAGGAATAAAAACAGTAATTCATCAAAAAAGTGTCAGCCTGATTACATGTAAAATAATCAGAGCAGGAGTTTTTGCAGCCCCTACATTTTTCTATAATCGTAACTATGGTAAACACAATATTTTGCACATCCTTATTCTTGACATATGGCATGGCTTGGAGGCCTTTTGTTTCGATTATATGTGATAATGAATGTACTCACTAATGGCCCATCAGAACAAATAATGACACTTCCACCCATCACAAAATCCTATTAGGATAATTCATCATTGAGCAAAAATCATCGCCATCTCTTATTTCATAGTCCTGAAGATCATTTGAATATATTCTAGACTTATAAGAGAGACTACACACAGACTATTTCATTCAGAACTGGGAACCTCTATACTAGAATGATGTAGATAGACTGGAGAGGGATTAGAAGAGAAAGACAACCATGGCCTGGAGGAAAAGCAGACAGCCAAAGATGACAAGAACTATACCATCCTCTCCCAGAGGAGGATAGGAAAACCCTCCATAGCATTATTCCACTTTTGACCCCACAGAAGCCCATCTGTGCAACATGGGCTCTGTGAGTGAGAAGGATGTAGTTGAGCACACATCCCCTAAGGGCAACCCCAAAGGACTCTGAACATTAATCTACCTGCTTCCCTTGCTGTGTACTAAGGAACTTCTCCCTTGAAGGGTTGGCTAATAAATTACAGGGGAACTTTATCAGCATGGCTCCTACAGATTCTCTCACACTAAGAGAAGAATTAATTGGAAATTCTGCAAGCAACAAGATGTGGAATTTCCTTTCCCATATGTGGGAGTAATCCAGGTAATTTCTTAGAGACTATTTTACTAAACTAGGCAAATAATAGGTAGCATAATGTAAGAAATAATCCTGCCCAGTTGGGGGTTACCTAATGAGTCTCTTCCATCTCTCAACAAAGAAAGCACACAAGTAAAAAAGAGCAAGTGCAAAGTAACCATCATTTTTACCCTTCAGTTTCTTCAACAGCTTTTGATAACTTTTCATTTGTTTAAAGAGTTTATTCTATAACAGCATATTAAGCATCTTATCATTTGCTGACTTTATTCAAATACTCAGTGAAATTCTAGATAATTCAGTAACAATAATAAATGATATTTAGCTCTTGCTGGACTTCAGTGTGTACTTCAAAACCACAAACCTCACATTACAGATGCTGCTTCATCATAAATTTAGTAAACTACAGTTTTCTTGTACATCCCTTGAAAAGTTAAAGAACTTACCTAATAATAAGAGAGTCTCTGCTATAGCCACCGTCATATTCTGTAGTTTCTTCTAGTGCTTGAAAGTCTAGATTCTGTAAATGTAAGACATTTTATCACCACCCATAATTGTATCTTTAGGATAAAAAACCCAGCAATTTGTTTTGTTGCACATTCCAGATTTCTTACCCTACTTCCACAAATAAGTAATTCAATTTCCTCTGGTCTAAATAAATATTTCAGTGGAGACTCATTGGTCACCATATGGAATCCTCTCCGAAAGGCTTTGAACTGCTTTTCTACTGATTTGTTGAGAATGTAGTCCGCATACAGATTGACAAATTCCTGTAAGAAAACAACCCCAAAACTTATTTAATAGTTAAAAGCCAAACCCAACCCTTCAAAAAACAAGATACACCCAACAAGACATTTTCGTCTAATGTTTTAATTAGGAAAAGCAAGTATTTTATGGCATTGTATACATTTGTTTTCTCATAACTGGAACCAAGCCAGAGTGTATTGCTGGACTTGGCCCACCTACAATCAATCATAGAATCTCAGGGTTGGAAGGGACCTCAGGAGATCATCTAATTGAACCCCTTGCTCAGAGCAGAACCAATCCTCAGACAGATTTTTGCACCAGATCCCTATAATGGCCCCCTCAAGGGCTGAACTCACAACCCTGGGTTTAGCAGGCCAATGCTCAAACCACTCAGCTATCCCTCCCCCCCAATTTCAGAGGCAGCTGAGCTATGACTGGACACTTCTGTCAACTTCACATGTACTGAAATTTTCAAACAGCAAGTATCCACATGCACACACAAAATAGTCCAGGTGGATTCCTCCCAGTTGGTGGACAACTTCATTTGAGAAACCAAGTTTATGAGCAAGGAAAAATTCTCTTCCTCCTACACAAACATCCACCAATCTGGAGGATTCTGGTAGGACACAGCAAGCAGTAAATAAAGTTTAAGCCATCACAAACAATGGTAGGATTCAAAATCTAACACAAAAGCTTACTTCTACATGTATCAAAATTTTGTGTAGTCTATATTTGTATTAAACCTAAGCCCATTCAGCAGCAAGTTACAACTAAAGGAGAGAGTAGACGATCTTTTGGTCTGTCACGTTTTCCTATAAGATTATGCTCAGATGCTGAGTGCAAAATATGTTTGGGGAGATATACAATGTGAAGTCTGGTATGCACATTTCAATTTACTAGTTTTATAGCCAATTTACTCAGCAATCTGCATATACATAACTTAGATATCTATTCAGGATTCTGTGAACAGTTGCTTGTAAACAGCAAACATTAAAAGGGAGTCAAATATTTCTGATTTGTTATACATAAACGTGTATGTTACAGCAAATGTATCTTCAACTGGTGTTCTCAAAGTCATACATGCAAGAGAATTTTAGAAAAGTGTTTTCTTCTGCTTCTTAACCAAATTGGACTATTAGAATTTTAAATTTAACTATTTCTTTATTGCTAGCTGAAATTAATGTTTTAGTTACATGCCTAGAGAATACTGACTGAAATTCTGAGATACATAGTAATGACAAAGATCATTCCACCGTTAGAGTGCCATGTGAATTACCTTTCTGTTTTCATTTGTAATAGGGATTTTATCTCCATTTTCCTTTAAATCATGCATCATTGGATTGCCGAAGAGATCCGTATGAGATATTTGGAAAGTTATCATCATATCATCTTCCACACTTCCCTCATACTGTAACAAGTCTCTTAAACTCTGATAAAGAACCTAATAAAATAAAAACATTCGATGATAGAGTTGTAAAATATAAGTTCCACTATATATCACCAATGTTAACCAGAGTACGGCTTTAGATACCGACTGTCCAAAAACATACTTGAATTGGTCAGCTATATCTTTTGGGTGAGGTCACAACTTTGTACCAAAGCCCAATTGTTCATGATTGGGACGTAATCACCAGAAGTGCCAGGAAAATGTTTGTGTACATAATGTGAAGAGGAGGAAGTTAAAGTGTTGCTAAATATTTGACCCTCACTTTGAAAAACAAGCACAAGTTAGGGTCAGTAACTGTGCAGTATAGGTGGAATTTTAAAAAATGAATGCAAGTTGTTTGAAGGGGTTTAGGGAGCCCTCTGAGTCCCTGTACTCAGGGAGACCCCTGAGTCCCCACACCCCTGAGGCGTCCCCTAGTAATACCGCCCAGAAGCAGCAGATGATGTGCAGGCAGCAGCAGTTTAAGGGCTCCCACTAGGAGACAGAGGTATGAGCCGCTCAGGGATGCAAACTGAAGGTCAGAGAAAGCCAGAGTGCTCTTTAATTAGAGAAAGTATAGTGAACTTTCCCCATATACTTCTTGTAAGTTTTAGCTGCAATCCTCATCCTCTCACCAGCTGTCTTCCTCCTATGCCCCACAAACACTTTCAAAGGTACCATGTTAGTAAACACCGATTTAGGAACCACTACCTTTTAAACAAGATCTGGCTCTCTTGCCCTCTGAATTCTCGCTGTGGTACTCAACAATGCCTTATGTGGCCTGACTACTTTGAATTTTATACAGTTTTAAGACTCTCAAATCAGCATTTAAATAACTTGGTCTGTTTAATGGAGTCTATGAAGGGTGATTTTAAAGTAGAGGTGGCAGAGTAAGACAACTGTGGAAGAGGAATGGAGGTAAGAGGTAAACTGAACTTTTAAATCCACCTGTTCTCTTCCCACAAAAATGAGACTGGTTGCCCCACACATTTTGTAGCCTCTTGACAAGTCTGAATTCACTTGTTACTAAAAATAAAACTAAACTGGGAATATGAAACAGCTCAATTTTGTTATTACAATAAAAAATGACTTTAAAGTAGCTATTAGCCCTCAAACTACAGCTGAAAGAGTGGCCTGAGTTGGCATACTGTTGTCATGAAAAGCAATTTAAACAGAGCAGGGAATCTATACAAAAATAAGTTATTTTTTCTAATATAGTAAAATAAAAGGCATTTATAATAACCTTTATCCTATTCACTTTCTTTGAACCATTTGTGACAGTGGAAGGATTTATTGCATAGCTCTTACAAATAAAAATGGAAAAAATACCCCAAATTAATTTAAATAAATCAGTCTGACAGCAATAAAACACACTAGGTTGCATGTTAGAAAGCTATTGGTGTTTTTTGGATGGTTGAAGGCACAGGACCAAAATACGTGAGATGTGCTTTAACTGTTAACTCACACATATTTATTGTGGCTTATTGCTATTTTACAGCCATCAGCAAAAGAACCCTCCCCCTCCCCTTTCTCTCTATAGTTTTTAAGGTGAGACAATAAAAAGCATATGAGAAAACTCATAATTGCTTCAAGAATTTGTGAATAATCTCCACCTGCTACAACTGCCTTTCACTTAAAAGAACTTAGAGTCACTACAGCGTAGCACTTCCATGGGAATTTTTAAAAAGTGTTGTACTAAAGATTGGTCAATAATATTCTCATTTTACAGACTAGTTTGTTGCGGCACAGAAGGTTAAGTGACTTGCCAACATTCATGCTGCGAGGCAGAAACAGGACCCACATACTATTGCTAGCCAATGCATACTCCTCCAAATTAGATGTAGTGGTAGCACCATGTACCAATCCACACATTTTAACAAATAACCCTATAATGTTTCCACTAACCTAACAGGGCATTTCACTTTCACCTATTCTGATAGTAAGCTTGTGTTGAAATCAAATCTTAATTAAATGAACATGAATTTATTACTACAGGTTGTGGAAAATGTAAGGAACACAATGAACTTACAGGGTGAGAATCTGCCAGATCACGAAAAGTTCCTTTTTTGCCCATTAGCTTCCTGTAGACAACCATGGGAAAATGTACATCCAGTATACAGTTATTGTAAATAGCCAGACCCAGTACTATGCCAATCAGTGTAAACTGACCCTCAGTTTCAAAAGAGGATGGGTTAAACCAAAACAGTTTTGTAGACTCATCGTATGTGAACATACCTATAAGAAATTAATTTAAATGATTACTTTTATATTTAGAAAAACAACAAAAATGTCGAGCAAACATGAAATTTAAAAATCCACCTTCTAAATCCATCTGTACCAGATATACATATAAAATTACATTTTAAATTTAGAATTGTATACTTTACCAAAAACATTACATATTCATAGCATGAATTAATGTTTCGGGTTTTATAAATTGTGATGCTCACGGCCTATAGGAACACGTACGTCAGTTATAAAGCCACACATTTATAACCAATCTCCCAAAAAGTTTCCCTGCAATGGGATGGCACTCACCTCTCGCGAGTGCCTCCTGGTTGAGTATGTGTGCCTGCAGACTCTTAATTTGTGCTGACCCTTGTCAGTGGTTTCTCAGGAGAGTTTTCAACAACTCAGCCCTGAAGCCAACTCTCTCACACAGTCTATATGTCAAACAGAACAGACCTCTTCCAGGGTATACAGTCCAACAGGTGCCTATCCCAGTACCCATCTGTTGGTATTTCTGTAGCCCTCCCAAGACTTAGTCCTTAAATAGTCCCAGGCCTGGTATGTGGCCATACCCCCAGGGCTTGCTCTCTGGACACAGTGTCTTCCTGCAGCCCTCACTGGGCTCAGTCCTTATTCAGTCCCAGCAGCCAACCAGGGGCTCCTTCTTGCTCCCCCAGTCCCTGCCAGCAACTGATCTGTCTGTGGTCCTGCTGTTCCTTCAGTCAGCCAGCCAGGAACACAGCTCCAGGCAGCAATGGACTGACTCTGGCCCTGCAGTTCCTTTTATGTGAGTTTGCTGGGCTCTGATTGGCTGCTTCCCCACAACCACTCTAGGCTGCTTGGAGGACTTCTCTTCTGCTCCTCTCTGGGATGGGGTACGGTAGGACCCTGAGGCCTCCAGCAAGAGCCTCTGGGCCTAGTGGACCCCATTACATTCCCCAAATCACAACATAAGATATCCCACTCAAGCAACCTCCCGCTGACAAAAGCTGTAGGCCAACAAATTCTAGCTCACTTGGGCCAACAGGGTAAGGGAATTCCAAATCCAGGGTTGAGGCCCATTCACAAAAGTTGGCCTGTCTGCAGGAATTTAGGGTTATAAAAGTATCTTAGTAGATCTCAACTAGTGGAATGGTGCATAGAGAGAGAAGCAGTTTTTAAGGGACTGTCTATATGTGGAATTACTCCAGAACAGCTATTCAGGAATAACTCCATATGTGGACTCTCCTTAATCCAAATTAACTTTCAAGATTAGACAGGCGAAAATCTTCAATCTAATGTATACGTGATGGTGATATGAATGTGATCCTTTTTGGTTACTGTAGTTTTACTGTATGTACAACATGGAATATGACACATTAATTGAAAACACATTTCACTTAGTGGTGGGCGGGCCAGGCTGACACCTCTAAAAAAAGGGAAAGTTAGATATCTCACTGCCAGCTCTGATGCCTGCCAAACCCAAATGCTCCCCAACAGCAGTGTGCTCTCTGCCCTTCTGACTTGGCTAGTAACGACTTAGAGATGCATTCTTCCCTCCTTGAGGTTCCTTTAGGGTTGCTGCTGGAACTGGAAGCTTGTTTTCAGGCAGTTTAGCTGCTGACCCCATCAACGCTGATTGTGTAGACAACCGCCTAACTAAAAGGCAGGGACTTTTTTTTCCATTTAAGGGGTGGGGGGGGGGGAAGAGTTGGATTTCAAAACAAGCTCTATTTACTTTTCAAAAGTGTGAATTTAAGGAAACAAGACATCCTTTCAGAGGAAGATTTTTAACACTCAAATATGTATCTTCATTGAATGGGTCATAAAGGGCATGAAAAGTCCACTGAAATACGTAAGCTACTGAAAGACTTCCTGAAATGTTTTAATTTTAAAACTTTGTGCACAATAGGTGTAAAAAAGTGGTTACGTACCAACAGTTCAAATTGTAAGTGGTATGTTGAGACATTAATTCCTTTCCTACTTTATGCACTATAATAGTGAAACTTAAAGCACTCAAAAAACTTTTATTTTCTATTTATGTTGTCTACATATTTCATTATTCTGACCTTTGCCAATGAAAACAGACTAGCCAATTTCACGTTTGTTTCTATTCAATTTCACTTTCAAGTTCTTATACTGTAGCACAATGATGCAATGATTCATTACCTAAATATTCTCCTGTTATAGCACAAATTATTTTGATTACAATTTTTAGAAGATTTTGGGAAAGTCTCTAGGGATCTTTTAAGTTTTGTATAAGCTTTTTTCTAAAAGACTAAATCTGGGGACAAACTGGACCAAAGTATCCCTTTAACATTTCTTCCTCCTCCTCATCCCTACATAACAATGTCCTTCTGTTATACTCAATTTTAAAGGGGACTGGTACCTGATAAATCATACCTGTCTGAATTTTTTAAAAGTTATAATTATAAGAAACTAGAGACTTTTTTCAAGTTCATTTTATGTTTTTGGCATAGAACTGTGTATCATTGGTTTCATTGTATTCCCTATAGTCAGTTCTCTTATCTGAGTGGCTCTTTCACACAGCAGCGGAAAGTGAAGGGAGAACAGGACAGAAAAAACATTTAAAAAAACCCACACACCAGGAAAATGTGATTGCTAAACCACAAAAACTGGTAGGGGAACTCAGGAGCAGGTGTAATACCAGAAACGACTGCTAACTTTTGTTTGTAATTGATTTGCATTTGACAGTATTTCTAAACTTCCAACAAAAATTTAAATCAGCATCACTACTTGCGAACAAAGTTAACCCTTTTTCATATTGCCATTTTTGAAAAAAAAAACCACCACTTTAAACAGGTTTGCCTTGGACACTTGGTAAGAGATATTTTTATTTCTCAGGTTTGATTACTAGCCCTAAAGCAAAACTTGAAGCCAAGGGGAAAGCCGAGAGAAGGTTTAGATTCACATTTTCAGAAGCGAGTAAAAATAAAAATATTGCGTTACTTGTCAGTGATCTAAATGTGTAAGTGGTAACATTCACTTGTGGCAAAAAGTATTGCAGTCATTCCAGTTGTCCTTGGGATGGTGGCTCTGTTAGATGCAGGATCCCAAACTGAATCAGATGCCCTTTTAGCTCAACAAGGGATACAGAGGACCCTCAGAAAAAGAGTACCTATAATTAGGAAGTAGATATGGAGAGAAACTGTGTGTACATGCACTTCATAGAGATGAGGGAGTTATTAAATTGCATACCAATATCAGGGTTGAAAATTTCCTCCACAACCAGTTGAAAAAACTCTTTGGAAACACCTCCTTCGTCTACCCCTTGCTCTCCTTCAAATTCCACGTATAACTGCTTCTTCAAGTCTGCAGGATTTTCCATGGCAATCATCTCTAGCTATTGGGTCAATACAAACATGTCATTAGTATACTCATTTTACTAGAAAAAATGATGCATACAGAATACAAGAAAAATTGAGAAACAGAAAGGCAGGTAGATGTCACCCACAAGTGTAAATATGGAAGGTAATGAAATCCAGAATCTGACTAAATGCATTCGGTAAGCCATGAATTTGGGGGCAAAGGGGCAGAGGTATCTAGTGAGGACTATCATATCTTATCAATAGCACAAATGCATTAGTGCCCTGTCTCTTATTTTCAGTATTTTTATTAAAGTTTTTGTCTTTGAGATAGATAAAATAAGACAGTGTAAATAGAAAACAGAATAAAATACAAATAAACTACAAAATTTATCAATGGAATAACTAAAAATTGGGATTATCATTAGAGTCAACTGAATATCATTTAAGTGTTTGAATAGGAGTAACTCATTGTTCTTCACAATAAAAAAGTTTGGTGAAAGAATTATTTAAACAAATGTCCTTATTAACACTTTTTCCCCTTTAGATCAGTTTTCAGTGAAAGGAATCATTATATTCAACAGTCTGACATACCTATATCTAGCTGCATGAAAACTGAAAAAAAGGAAAATAAAAGCAAAACCAGAAAGGGAAGAACTGAGAGTATCAGGCTCACCAGCTTCTCCTATCAACCTACCAGAGAACCCTTAGAAATCTCTTGGACTAATTTCTTTAACAAAACTAATGCATTGCTTTCATACATGTGTGAATTCATTAATCCTATAATTGGTTCTTTGTGAAATGTCCAGTCATTTCTACACAAGAATCTTTGATGGGATGGTACAAAGCGACAAAGAGTCCTGTGGCACTTTACAGACTAACAGATGTATTGGAGCATAAGCTTTTGTGGGTGAATATCCACTTCATCAGACACATGTAGTGGAAATTTCCAGAGGCAGGTATAAATATGCAGGCAAGAATCAGTCTATAAGGTGCCACAGGACTCTCTGTCGCTTTTTACAGATCCAGACTAACATGGCTACCCCTCTGATATTTGATGGGATTGCACAATCAGGAGTACTCTTTTGGCATGAGAAAAACAATATTTAGTCTTCTGGGTTACCAACACTAGAGTTTTTTGCAGCAGAGGATGCACACCATTATGCAGACACATGAAAGTAAGCAGTAGCTTGCTGTGGTACATCTTAGTGTACTTTCCACACCTGCATAAATCACTGTTTACACTGGGGGTTTGCATCAGTGCAACTATATTGAGGTTCTCAACGCTGTTACGAAAAGCTCAGCATAGACAAGCCCTTACTTTAATTTTTCTGGTTGTATCCATTGCCATACAACAGAAATATGTATGCCAGTAATACTTGCCTATAATCCCAGATATTCCAAATTACACCAGTCATTCAGTTTGCTGATCAACCACAGGAAAAAATCCTAAATTTAATTATTATTGAAATTATTTACATTGTAGTAGTGCCTAGAGGCCTTCGCCCAACTGTGCTAGCCTCCCCTCCCTGATGCCAACCACCCCGACCCAAATATACCCAAGACCACCTTCCCAGTCCCTATAAACTTACATAAAGATGGGAGGGGGGGCAGGACTAGGTAACAGTGAGAAAATTACAAGTGTACTGTGATCACAGCTTAAGAACTGCCTGGCCATTGTCAAATGTTTTCTAGGCATCACAGAAGAGATGAATGTTACTCCTGGGGGAATTCTGCACCAAAAAATTTAAAATTCTGCCCACAATATTTTAAAATTCTGCAAATTTATTTGTGAAAACAACAATGTAATCATGCCAGTTTCAATTATTTTGGTCATTTATTTCAAAATACTTGTCAACAAGTAAGTCTGTAACAATACTGACAACAAAAAAGATTGAGGAAATATTTTTGACAAATAGATTCATTAGTAGGCATATTAATACAGAACTTCGAATAATAATTCATTTAAACTACAATATAGAACCGTATTCCCTGCACCCCTCAGAAGCAGTGCAAAGGCTTGGGGGAAAAGTCAGGGTTAACGGAGGAGCTGAGGGAGAGGGAAGTAATTGCTGGGAAGAAGCCTGGGTGTGAACCTTGAAGGTTGTTGCGTGTGGGTGGGAGAAGTATGGAACAGTTTTTTGGGGTGGGTGGGTGGGGGAAAGGGATTGTTGGGGAGTCTCCACCATGCAGATCCCTAGCCTCTCCCATTCAGTCAGGCACCTCTGACTCTGTCCCCATGTGTGCCTGCACCCACCTCCCACCATCCCCATGTGTCCCTGTACCCCATGTGTCACCCCCTGTTCTTGGTGTCTCTGCACTCCCACTCCCATTAAGCCCCCCGCCCCAGTCTGTCCCCCCACAAGCCCTTCTGAACCCCAGTCTATGTGACCCCTGTATACCCTGCTCTCTGTCTGTTCCCCGAGTATCCTGTGCCTCCTCACCTGGCCTAATGGACAGGGCGCTGTGAGGAACGCAGCCTCTCCTCTTCCCTATCAGCTGCTGGCTACTATGGCCGCTGAGCCGGCTGCCCTCTGTTCTGGTGCCACAGCAGCCCTTGGTGGGCAAAAATCGTAACTGCAGCTCCTCTCCGACAGAATGTATTTTCTGCAGAGAAAAAAAATCTGGGGGACATGAATTCTGCACGTGCGCAGCGGTGCAGAATTTCCCCAGGAGTACAACGTGGAGGAGCATAATGTAGTGGCTTTGAGGATTTTTATGGAGAATTCCTCTCATGCAAAAGGGGCAGCATGAAAGTATGTAGGTGTTTTCTAGATAATTTGACTAACTGGCAATGAAGGCAAGCATCATTGGTGGAGCAATGATGGGTACGGATGGCTCCATACCATATACAAGGGGGTGGTGAAGGGGAAGAGCTAAGCCATGAAGGGTCCTAAAAGTGAAGCAATGAGGTTAATGGAACTAAAAGAGGAATGATCAAATTTTATATAAAATTTACAGGACCCCAGGGTACACATAGTTGTGGTTTAGCTGAAAAGGACTGCCCATTTGACTTCCCATATCTTCAGTAAAAATTAATTCATATTTAGTCTCAAAGGATCAAAATATTCTTGTAAGAAATATACTATTTTTTTTCAGTACTTGTGCAGCAAAATCCCATAGAGTTATATTAGTTTTATATTGGTTTTCCCCACAACTACACTATATCTACCTGTTGTGTCTCAGTTCAAATTTAGGACTGTAAACTTTTCACAAAAGAAAATCTTTTTTTGATGTGTGTAAGGGGTCCTGATCGGGGATCATATATGCTACTGCAATACATAGCAAGAATAAATATTTAAACCAAGTATGAATCGTATGCAGCAATGATTTTCATAATATTATATTAAGAACACTAGAGAGTCAATATCACAGATGCTACTTCCTTACTTTGAAAAGGTCACAGCTGTGTTAATGAAGGTTCTGTCACAGATCTTCACCTTGGGTAGATGGGAGTCCTCCTGCCTACTCCCTTTCCGTTTACAGTTGGCTTTAGTACTACCCACCTCATCTCTTTGTTGCCCAATCCTTTTTCTCACTGACAGCTAATCATGATGTATTGTTGGCTTTGGAGTAAACTTGCTGGCAATAAATACTGTATTGTAAGTTTTATAAATCACAGAAGTTACGAGGAACAATGCACAGTTTCCGAATAATTTCCTTCAAAACACTATCTTTTCACAGGCATGGTGCTGGGATTTTCTTGTCATATTAATGGATTTTATATTAAATGAGTGATTAAATCTGCTGATATGAAAGTTAAATGTTATTTCAGATTGGCCTTCTCAACAAGCCTGATTTCTAAGGAGACTGCAGACTGAGGTAGTAATTAAAACTACACTGTTAGAGCGAAGCTGGCTGGACAGCAATGGATAAAGTAAATTAGAAGTCCTCAGTGAGTATGTCTACACTTCAATGCAAGTCTGTGCTTGAGCCAAGGCTCAAGCCTAACTCCTCCTTGTGTCTATACTGCAATTGTCCAAGGTTTGGACCCAGGGTCTTGCAGGGCGGGAGGGTCTGAGGTCAAGTTAAGACAGGACCCAGGATGTGAGCTCTATTCTGTGTTCCCTGTAAGCTATGTGCTTGGCAGCCGCACAGGAGAGATTTAAATGCCGCCCAGCTGATAGCAGAGTGTGCAGAGCCAGCAGCATGTGTTCAGGTGCTCCTCATTGCTTTGTCCTGAAGCTGCTCTTGGGACCCTCCTGCTCGCTGTGCAGAGCAGGAGATGGGGGGAGGGTGCTGATGTCAGGGTGTCCCTCTTCCCTGCAGAGGAATTAGGTCATAGAATATCAGGGTTGGAAGCGATCTCAGGAGGTCATCTAGTCCAACCCCCTGCTCAAAGCAGGACCAATCCCCACACAGATTTTTGCCCCAGATCCCTAAATGGCCCCTTCAAGGACTGAACTCACAACCCTGGGTTTAACAGGCCAATGCTCAAACCACTGAGCAGGGCAGAGGGGACAGCCTGGCTCAGAAGGACTCAGAGGTGCTGCAGTCTGAATGGTGAGTGGCTCTCAGCTGAGTGCCTTTCTTAAAGAGACAGTGCACTGTTTCTGAGATATCCCCAGAAGCCAGCTCACACAGTCAGTCTCTCTCTCACACACACACACAGTGTCTCTGTCTCACTCACCTCCCAATACATACACCTTTACCTCGATATAATGCTGTCCTTGGGAGTCAAAAAAATCTTACTGCGTTATAGGTGAAACCGCGTTATATCAAACTTGCTATGATCCACCAGAATGCGCAGGTCCCCCGCCCCCGGAGCACTGCTTTCCTGCATTATAGATGAATTTGTGTTATATCGGGTCGTGTTATATCGAGGTAGAGGTGTACTTGTATTACTGTTGTTGTTACTACTTGGTACCTCCTGCAATGCACATATATTCTCTGTAATTTTATTCTTCCAAAATATTATTTTAGTGTTTAGACTGATCTATGCATTTTGTAATTTTTATTTTGCTTACACTTACGTTTAATTCTTTGAGTAGTGAGTTCTAAAATCCCTAACCTGTCCTGGCTGGAGTAATTATCCCTATGGTAACTTTTAAAAATTATAAATTATATCTAGGTTTTTTTGTTTCTACTGGTGGTGCACATACCTCAGTGCACATAAGAAAATTTATTCCATACATGGATGGAAAAAATTAGAGGGAACATTGGCCCTATTGCTCTGCAATGTAGACACAGCCCCTCTTGACTCGGGTGCCAGGAGTTAGTTGGAAGTAGCCTACAATTCCATGTGACAACTTCCTTAGTCCTCTCTCTATCCCAACAATATGTAATGCACTCTCCTGAAAATGAAGTCACCCCTACATTGTGAACAGCAGCAGCTCAGGTCAGCATTAACTCATTCTTTTCAGATCAATGATCTGCAAGCACCCTGTCACTGACTCCTAGGTTTGCAATGCAGAGCGAACCGATCAAGCCTTTTACAAATCGAGCTGCTTTCTGGTAACATGAAGGGCAGGCAGTACAGTTTTCCCACAATGTCCCATGGTCCTAGGACTAGAACAGCCACATTTCGGTGGGGGAGGTGGGGAAGGGGAGAGGGCTAGGAACTCTGGGATATGGTTACTTTGACTCAGGCCTGTGCACTGCAGGTTCGAGCACATTTTAGAAAAGCCTTAACATAAAAGAGTTAAAATATAATGGAGATGCTTAAGACCAGGGTTCCCTAACACGGGCCAGAGGACTTGAGTCCCAGAAACCCTGGGCTTACATTGCAGTTTAGACATATCCAGTGAAGGTCTATGTGGAGGTCAGCTGTAGAAGTGCCAAAAAAGGTGGGCTCATCTGAGTCACTGACCTGATTCCACGATATGCTCTAGGTTAGAGCAAGGTTAGGTTGGGTTAGGTTTAGGCAAGGTTCCTGGGGCAGCTCAATTCAAGTCTGCAGGGTTATTTGCTTCTAGGGTCAACCTTGTCCCTCAGACAACTGCTGCTTAGCAGGAAAAACAGCTCTTAGTAGAAAGCATAGATAACAGACCACTGCAGTCACTAACAGCAGTCAGTGAACTATATCTAAACTGCAATGGAGGCAAAGGAAAAACTGTTTGACATGCAATAGTAAAAGAACATTTTGGGCTCTCAGACGCACAATTTATACGCTAGACCTGTATTTTTTATCACAACATAGAAATTATTCAAATCCTTAATTTTGGAAACAGAAAATTAAGTATGTTTACAATTAGTTTTATTTTAATAACTATTACTTTTAGATTTTTTTAAAAATCAAAATGGTTTGTCAGAAGAAAATTCAGAAACTTGGAACAGAGTATCAATATTCTCTGCCTAATGATTGTGGGAGCACATCCAGCATAAGGAGGAAGCTGCACAATCACAGTGGGTCTAGAGTTTGAAGGAAAAGTAGTATCAGAGTCTGGTGGCATAGGTCATCTTAAGTATAACTTGCATGAAGTGCAGTTACTTGCACTCCAAAAATGACCGTGTCACTGCATACTTTCATAGTTATCCCTTAATGACTCCAGTCAAATCTGCTCTATTTACAAATAAGGATAGTTTTCTTAACTGCCAATCCTCCAAATTCAGCCTGGAATTAGTCAAGCTGAGTTCTTTCTTTGGTGTGCGACCATCAGCAATAAAGATTCTGCAAGTGGAACTTAATTCCATTCAAGGGAGTATAAACTGGAGAGGAATTAAGGTTGCTCATTCATAGCTATAATGACTCTGAGGTGGTCCATTCTAATCCAACAGATGAAAAAAGTGGAACAGCTTCTCTACAGGCATAAGGAAGTAGACTGAGCAAAGAGATGGAACCTTAATAAAATTTTGTATAAAAGGTATGTCTAATCAACAACAATCACTACCACCTTTCCATCCTTCCACCAAGAAGCAAATTAAAGCAGCTATCTAGGAAGTATCTCAACTACTAGTTTAATATATTAAAATACAACAGTGGGTCAGAAAAGTTTTATTTTTATACTACTTGACAGTACTCAAGTAGTGTGGATCATGGAGTGGCTAACAGTCTGTTTTTTCAAATGTGTAACAAAGTTATTTATGCTACTTATTAATAAATTATGCAGGAGATTTTTTCAGGTAACTAATTCTATGTACTTAAGTGGACATACTCCTCCTAACTCAATTTTAATCTAATCAATAAAACCACAGGCAATACATTTGGGGATGATTACTGCATGTCTCAACTGATGTTATGAGGCAGCTGGTTGAAGGAACTAATTATTCAAATGCAGTTATTCCATATAAGTGAATCATCATATGGAACTGAATTAATAAAGAAGAAATTAGCTAGACCTGTACATTTATTGACTGTTGAGTATGTAATGACTTACTGTTGCTCAGACACTTAGTGTTCATA
The DNA here is from genome assembly GCF_016161935.1 of Mauremys reevesii. Classification (NCBI taxonomy): domain Eukaryota; kingdom Metazoa; phylum Chordata; order Testudines; family Geoemydidae; genus Mauremys; species Mauremys reevesii. The sequence goes on from NC_052623.1 coordinate 123,374,031, forward strand.
GCAATAAAAGTTTCATAATATGCAAAAACTCCAAGATAAATTAACATGAAAGTTGCAAATTTGAATGTATAAAAGTCGAAGTATTAAAAACATTCTTACAGCAGCAGTAACTCACCCATGAACTAAACACTATATATAAAGTATTTAACAAATTAACTATTAATCTAGTCAGATCTGAAAATTTTAGTTTGAAAATCGGGGAAGTGATCCTACATAGGAACATAGGAACGGCCGTACCAGGTCAGACCAAAGGTCCATCTAGCCCAGTATCTGTCTACCGACAGTGGCCAATGCCAGGTGCCCCAGAGGAAGTGAACCTAACAGGCAATGATCAAGTGATCACTCTCCTGCCATCCATCTCCATCCTCTGACAAACAGAGGCTAGGGATACCATTCCTTACTCATCCTGGCTAATAGTCATTTATGGACTTAACCACTATGAATTTATCCAGTTCTCTTTTAAACGCTGTTATAGTCCTAGCCTTCACAACCTCCTCAGGCAAGGAGTTCCACAAGTTGACGGTGCACTGCGTGAAGAAGAACTTCCTTTTGTTTTAAACGATATCCATTTACTAATACTTTCAATCATACTCAAGCTTGTATGTGCCTAAGTCACTTTTGAAAATGGGGCTTAGAAACCTACATCATTCAAGTGCTTTTAAAATTTCACCCCTAGTCTTACTTTACAAATTTCCCTGATCATTATGGAAGTTAAGGATATTAAACTACAAATTGTTTTGAATACCAGTGTGGACAGAGAAATAACAAGGGTCCTATAAATATTTGCATACTGACTGGAATACTTAATACTTGGTTGGCATTCATGTAATTGCTTTTTGTCAAAAGGCCTCAAAATGCTTTACAATGGCTAAGCATATTATAGAACCCAGGTGACCCAAATCCCAGTTTTCCCCTCTAACTACTACATAACACAGTTTTCCTGGTCCAGGGTTTTTATGTTGTTATGGACCAAGGTAGAAACCCTGGACCAGGAAAGCAGTGTTATCTAGTATTTAGAGGAAAAAAACTGGGATTTGGTGCCATTCATATCTCACCACAATTCAATTCCGCTGGTCTTAACTGAGATCAGGTTTATTAGAAAGCAATCAAAACTGAGCCAGTTGAAAATGCACATGTTCTTCAGATTAACATTGGTAGGCAGGGAAATCAGTTCTTTTGTTCTTGTCAAAAGATTTTAATTTCCTTCCACAATAAGCAATCTCCTTCTAAGTCTTGGTCTACACTACCAACGTATGTTGGTACAACTACATTGCTCAGTGCTGTGATTATTAACACTGCTGAGTGACAGTTATACCAACCCAACCACCAGTTATGTTAACAGGAGAACTTTTCCTGTGGACATAGCTACTGCTTCTCAGGGAGGTGGAGTGCCTTCACCAATGGGAGAAGCTCTCCCTTCAGCGTAGGCAATATCTTCACCAGTGTAACTGTGCCGCTGCTGCGCTGTAAGTGTTTTTCACATATTTGCATATTTTATTCCTCCCCAATCAGTCCTCCCTGCATGAATTTACAACGTTTAATACTCCTTTGAAACTGGCTGTTACCTAGTTTTAGCCCATTCTCTCAGAGTATTATAAACAGAAAAAGTGTACTTTGCTTCCTGCTGTCCCTCAGAATTTAAGCATCTAGAAGCCACCTGGAGTTTATATAATAACCCATTAGGTTAAACACAACACCACATATTTGGTTATAGCTATAAACCAGACAAGCAGGGAAATCACTAAGCACATTCTTACTCAAATGATAAAATATTGGTACATGGAGTAAAGTTAAGCTTTACAACAACCTGGCTGTTTCTCAGGTGCTGAATGTCTCAGATGAGTTCAAAGGGAAAAAAGCCATTTTCCCTCCACAAGTTCCGCACTAGTACTTGAAGCAGGACTCTTCCCAGTTTGGTCATACTTATCACCACCCAAGAAGCAGCCACGCTGTTTGAAAGTTAAAATGTACTCAACATTGAACTAGGAGCTTACTTGGGGGCTCTCAATTCTGTTTCTTCAGTAACAGTATAAACTAAATAAATTTAGTATCACCAATGTAGTTAGTTAGTAACAGAAATTATAGGTAAACAGTAGCTGAACACACAGAAAGACTTGGAAGGGGAGAAGTGGTCTGAGACAAGTGAACCTTAAAAAAGGTCACAGCTGTGTTAATGAAGGTTCTGTCACAGATCTTCACCTTGGGTAGATAGGAGTCCTCCTGCCTACTCCCTTTCTGTTTACAGTTGGCTTTAGTACTACCCACCTCATCTCTTTGTTGCCCAATCCTAAAAAGTTAAGTTGTTATATTCATACGAGAAAATATAACTTCTCTCCATTATATGTTATTTATTTACTATGTACTATTTTTCATAGTGAATGACTTGCATAACCCACTAATTCCTTTGTGCTCAAAAGTGGTTCTAGCAATTTTTGTTTTTACACTGAGTTTTAATTTAAGAAGCCATATCCCTAGAGTAATAAGGCTTGTCAGAGTACATATTAGCAGGTTACTGGTGCAGTTTTCAGATGCTCGAAGCCACTCTTCCTTCTGCCCTACAAGCTGTGGTTTACTAATATACTTAGATGAAGCCACAGGAATATTTTAAAATGTAAGTTTTGCTCATTGTGTGTGCATTCAAAAAAAACATTTTTTTTAAATAGAACGAGAAACTTCTCTCTTTTGTGGAACTCAAAACAATGTAATGACTTTTGTTCAAACTCCCTCCTGAAAAATAAAATTCACTTTTTGACTAAGGTCAAGTATAGAACATTTCAGCCCCAAAGGATAATTTAAAGAAAGTTTGTTCAAGGGAAAATAAGGAGCTTCAATAGACATGAAAGGAGTTGGCATGCCAATGTCCAGTAGCAAGGGCTGCACTCAGTACTGGATACCACACTACTAATGGACAAGATGTTTATCAGTTTAGGTTCAAAGTCTGCAAACATCAGAGGGGTCATGCTTACTATCCAAAGTAGTCCCATGATGCTGTACCATCAATAGCATGTGCAGGATAGGACCTTAAGTTTGTACGATGCATTTCACCTTGAAGAAACCTAATAACTAATAAGTACATTTTTGCTTTTGAGGTAGTGAAGGGTTCTGGCTACTGTTACAGTATAGCATATTTAAGTTTTACATTGTTGCATGACTTACCCTGACAAGTGCATCATCTATGATGTGATCACGTCTCACTTTGAGCCGCAAATATGGGTTCAACTGCTGTCCTTGAACTAAACTGTAGAGCACAGTTATGCGTCGTTCACTGTACATGCGGATTCTATTGTCATAATACAATCCCAGGTTCTTGGTAACAGCATTCAATATAAAGGGACATGTCATAAAAGAGAATTTGTTTTCTGTTTCTACTTTGAAGAAAGTGTAGTCTTTGTCCATTTCTAGAACATCATTCAGTGGTTCATTAATAAATTCTTCAAAAGGGATAAGTGGTTTTCGGCAATCTATAGTTTTTACACCAAGCTCAGTTTCCAGTGGGTCCACTCGAGGCCCTTTCTTATTTCTTCTTTCCTCACCCAGAAGCTCTTGAAGAGTTAATTCACTGGATTCTGGGAGGGGCTCTTCATCTTCCTCTTCATTGTGGTCTGTATCCACATCCCCTCCGACTACATTTGCATAGTAAACCATTTTCAAGCACTTTGAAGCAGCAACAATGGCATCATCATCATTCACTAGATTGCGACTGTTGAATTCATTGCTTATGACTTTGTAGGTGATAAGCTGTTGAAATGTTTCCATCATTCTCCGAATCTGCTCTGCACTGTACTTAGACCACAATCTGACTAGTTTTGCTTGAGCTGCAAGGGGTAGCTTGCTCATTGCTTTGCAAAACAATGGCAGTGCCATTTCCAGATATTCAGGGCTATGAAGATTACCATTCTCCATAACAATTACAAACAAATTCAGATAGTTAGGATCCCGAGAGTACACATTATGGTAAGTCAAGTCACATTCTACATTAGGTGACAAGTACACAAGTGCATTTAAAAAGGCAGTTTCTATTTTTTCATTAGAAAGTAATCTACTGTAGACCCGTCTGACTGCTTCAATATCTACAGATACTTCATCGGGGCCTAATTTTTGTAGGTTGTTATCTCCTTGTGTGTTGTCACCTACTCTTGATGAAGATGACGATGATGCTCCGGAATCTTCCTCCATCGCAGCAGCTGAACAGGCAGCTTTTTCTTTTTCATCTTCATCCTTATCTTCATCCTTTCCTTGAAGAGACTTCAGCTCTTCCTTGGTATGCTGCTTGGCTTTTCTGAAACTTTGTACCAATGCCTCAGCACTAGAAAACACTCTCCCAATGACACGGATTAGAGGAGAATAGTCCTCTTTCTCTCTACACAGTTCAAGAATTTCATCTACCTTCTCTTCTGTTAGGTAAGTCACATCTATAAAGTTAAAAAAGAGACCACACTTGAAATTTACTTGATACAGTAAATACATTCACTTTTTATCAAGTTGCAATGATATACACAATTTTTTTTACCATCACCTCACATCTAATACCTCCTACTATGACATTGTTGAATGAGTTTAAGACAAATTTACTTTGTAATTTCATTAACATGGAGAAACAAACTCATCTATTTGCAGTAGATTCACTGTACTTGAATGTTTTATTCCTTACTTCTATGAACTCTGTGACCTAGGAGTCAATTGCAATAATGAGATAGCTTTGCAACAGAATTGTAGGAAAGATGAAATACATTTGGTAATATATAATGGTATTATATCCTGGAAACAAAGTCAGTAACATGTTTAAATGTGTAAAACTTTAAAAACCTTAAAGCATGAAGACCAACCCATCAACGTACTTGGTAAAACCGCCTCCATTTGATGTTACAGGACAGGATACTATTGTCTTTAATTCATCTTTTCACAGTCCTTAAACATCTGTTGATCAAATGCCCATTAAAGTAACTAAGCTGAAAATTACTAAAAGTATGGTCACTGCTCAGTAGCAACTATTTATTTTAAGGTATCATAAGAAATGTTAACTTTTTAAAAAATAGATTCTTCACAAGAGAGCTAGTCAGTTTATTTTGTGATACAGTAAATGAAGGATAATATAGTCATTTATAGTAGTAATTTCTGCAACAGTTTAAAAAAATCTCATGAATATGAAACATGTCTGAAAAGCATTCAAAAATATATAATCAATATCAATCTCAGAAATTCATGCTGCAGTGTATCTGACATACATAACTGGTCTTGAATCAAAGGGGTTCTTCTGTATGTGCTGGGCCACTTTATTAGTTAAACAAACTAACAGATATTCTTAAGGTTGCCTACTAATGTTAATTTAAGTCTACACAAGTTGATTTTTAAAAAGGTAGTTTCAGTGGGTGCCAAACTGTCATTCTCATAGATATGAAAAAAATCTTATTTTGGTGAAAGATTTATTTAAGATTTATCCTTTTTCCTCTTTACTGTTGCTGCTTTTCTCTCAATTCCTTCAGAAGCCTTTCTGAGGCCCTGATCTTGCAAACAGTTAAGTTGTTTGTAAGTTGCTTATAAATTACTTTACCTATACCAATCTCATTGATTTCAGTGGAATTACCTATGCACATAAAGTTACTACCATGCCTAAATGTTTATAGGATCAGAACCTAAAAAAGGTTAATAGATCCAAAAGTTAGAAGGGACCATTGTGATCATCTTGTCTGACCTCTGGTATAACACAGGCCAGAAAACTTCCCCGAAATAATTACTTTTAAACTAGAACATCTCTTTTTAAAAAACACACCCAATCTTGATTTAAAATTGCTGGTGATGGAGAATCCATAACAACCCCGGTAAACTGTTCCAATGGTTAAAAATTTACACTTAATTTCCAGTCTGAATTTATCTAGCTTCAATTTTTAGCCATTGAATATTGTTATACCCTTGTCTGCCAGACTGAAGAGCCAAATATTTATTCTCCATGTAGGTACTTATAGACTATAATCAAGTTGCCCCTTAACCTTTTCGTTGTTAAAATAAACAGATTGAGCTCCTTGAATCAATCACTATAAGGCATGTTTTCCAAACCTTTAATAATCCTCATGGCTCTTTTCTGAACCGTTTCCAATTTATCAACATCATTCTTGAATTGTGGATGCCTGACACAGTATTCTGGCAGCAGTTGCACCAGTGCCAAATATAGCAGTAACATAATCTCTCCACTCCTTCTCAAGATTCTCGTTTACACAGCCGATGATTGAATTAGCCCTTTTGGCCGAAGTATTATACTGGGAATTCATGTTCAACTGATTAGCCGCCATGACCCCTAAGTCTTTTTCAGAATTATTGCTTCCCAGGACGGAGTGCCCCTTTTTGTAATTATAGCCTACATTTAACAGTATTAAGACACACATTATTTGCTAATGCTCAGCTTACCAAATGACCCAGATCACACTGTATCAGTGACTTGTCCTCTTCATTATTCCACTCTCTCAATATTAAGTCACCTGCAAGCTTTATCAGTGATGATTTTATGGTCTCTTCCAGATCACTGATAGAAAGTTAAATAGCATAGGGCAAAGAACGAAGCCCTGTGGGATCCTACTAGAAACCCATCTGCTTGATGTTGATTCCCCGTTTACAATTACATTTTGAGAACATCCTATCACTTCAAGTTTTTAATCCATTTAATGTGTGACGTGTTAGTTTTATATTGTTCTGTTTTTTTAAATCAAAATAGTGTGCTATCAAGTCAAATATTTTACAGTAATCTAAGTATATTACAGCAACACCATTATCTTTATCAATCAAACTTGTAATCTCATCAAAAAGATACATCAAACTAGTTTTACAAGATCTATTTTCCATAAACCCATGTTGATTGGCATCAATTACATTATCCTTCTTTAGTTCTTTATTAATCGAGTCCTGTATCTGCCACTCCATTATCTTGCCCAGCATAAATGTCAGAGTGACAGGCCTATCATTACCAGGGTCATCCTATTAAAATATTGGCACAACATTAGCTTTGATCCAGTTTTCTGGAACTTCCCCAGGGTTCCCAGACGTAGTGAAAAATCAACATTAGCAGTTAAGCAAAGCCCTCAGACAGCTCTTTTAAAACTCTTGGGTGCACGTTATCCAGATCTGCTGATTTTAAAATGTCTAACTTTAGTAGTTGCTGTTTAACATCTGTGATATTATGCCCCATATTCTTCATAGAAATACTGTTATGATATGAATATGGCATAACTAAGATGTTTTATGCAAGACGGGTCATGTGAGGTATTACTGGAACGGTTATGATTTACTGAATGTGATTATCCAATTTGTATGCATACATCATTTCTGTATCTGAAGTTAGAAATATTGACTATGTAATAATTACAACCATCTGTATACTTGGGGAATGCCCACCAGAGAGTATGCAATCAGCCTGGATAGGCCATTAGGAAGGACAATAGGACTTTGAAGGTACTAATCTCCCACCTTCCTGAGAAGTTTCCTGGGATGCTGCTTTGACACCGCAGGGTCTTGTGATCATGTCACTTGGTATAGGTTACCATCTTTAAATGCTGACACTTTTCCACAGGAAGGGGGTTGGAATCAAACTAGGAAACAAAGCATTCCTGCCACATGCAAATCCTATTTAAGGCTGGGGAGTGAGTTAATCTTGGCTCTTCTCCACTGTCTCCCTGCCCAAGAAGGAAGACTAAGAACACTTGAGGAAACAAAGGAACTAAGCTGGGGGAGGTAGGGATTAAGCTCAGGTGAGACAGACCAGATCAGCGGTTTGAGCATTGGCCTGCTAAACCCAGGGTTGTGAGTTCAATCCTTGAGGGGACCATCTAGGGCAAAAATCTGTCTGGGGACTGGCCCTGCTTTGAGCAGGGGGGTGGACTAGATGACCTCCTGAGGTCCCTTCCAATCCTGATATTCTATGATCAGAGAAAGAAAAATGGAAAATTAAATTTCTAAGGAATATGTTGCAGATTTAAGAAAACTGGCAAAATATAAGGATTACAGAAGTGTGGCTGTGCAGAAAACCCAAAAACTCTAATTTTTCTAATAATCCATGGAAGTTCATATAGGAACTATGTTCCTGAAAATAGAGGAAGGACTCCGATCTTTAACTTCTTGTCCATGTGGAAAAAAGCAGACTCCACTCATTTGCATAAAAATGTTATTGCTAAAATACAAAGCTGTAGTACTGAATATACTTGTAGTTAATGGAATTACTTTCTAGTACACTTTAGGTTTGTTGCAGCATATATCTAGAAATCAAGTTGTGATATAAAAAGAAAGTGATAGTCAACTATCTCAAACATTTTCGGTTCTATGCCACACGATAAGTCTCATAAACCATGTTTATGAAGTACTAAATTCACTGGCTCTGGACTACAGAGGTTATTAGCTGTACTGTATAACAAATTGATCATTTTATGATAGTGATTATTGTTGAAATATACTGCATGTCAAATCTCACCCACTTCCAACAAGAATATATGTATAATATTCTTCTATGTTAACATCCGAAAAACATCATAAAAAAACCCATATCTAATGCATGTTTCTGACCAAATCGCTTGCATTCCAGGCATTTAACACAAGTTTTATAGCTGCATACCTTATAAGCACAGTCCAATGGATCTGTTTATATATCGATAACATTACTAGTGACATAAGAACTACCATACCAGGCCAGTCCAATATCTTGTCTCCAATAGTTATCAGCACCAGATGCAAGAATTCCCATAGCGAACAATTACAGAATAAAATGACCACAGGAAAGTATGTCTAGCACTTCCTATCAGTTAGTGCTAGACATATGAGGTTATATATCCCTTCCAATTTTTTTCACCTTCACCTTCTCTCATGCAATTATGGATGGTTCACATTACCCATATAAAAAGATGACGCTTTTTAAAAAAAAGTATTAATCGCTTGGTCTCGATGTTTTATAGCAATGAGTTCCATTTATGTGTCATGCACAGTATTTCCTTCTATCATTAAGTGTTTGCGCCTTTCAATTTCACTGAATGTTCTTGTGTTATGAAAAGGGTAAATAAGATCCCCAGATCCATCACTTTTGCACCATTTGTTATTTTGTCTCTATCATGTCCCCTCTTAGGAGTTTCCCTAAACAAAACAATCTTTTCAATCTCTTTATATGGAAGCTTTTTCAGGCCTCTAACTATTTGTCATTCATCTCTGGACATCTAATTCTGCCTTTTTTTTTTTTTGGAGAGTGATCAGAACTGAATACAGCATTCCAGATGAGAGTGTTTATTTATATTGTGGCATTATATTGTTTTCAGAAATATTTTCTAGCGCATACTTTATACATCTTCATATTTGCTTTTTTGAGTGTCATTAAACGTTGCACAGAGATTTGCACTGAGCTCTTGACCCCCCACCCAGATATTTTTCCTGCATGGTCACACTTTTTAGGACCCCACAATATGAGTAGTTCAAGTTATTTCTACCAAAGTACATTACTTTGCATTTTCAACAGTGACTTATTTGCTACTATTTACCCATTTATCTAGTCTTATTACATCTTTCTGATATTTGTCTCATTTAACTTCCACAATTGTGAGTCATCTCCAAATTTTGTCACCTCATTATTCATCCTGTTTTCCAGATCTTGAAGGTATACATATTAAAGAACAACAGAACATGGAACTTTGGGATATCTCATTGCCAATCTTTTGCCTTGTTAAAAACTGACCATTTGTTTCTACTCTGTCATCTGTGCTAGATGTTCTGTACTGTCCATGAGCAGAAACAGCATGGTGCTATGGCCATGGTCAGCAGCAGCAGCATAATGCACCCCACAGAGAATTTTCGGCAATGAGTCAGCAGAAGCTCTAGCAGTAGTTGCCACAACTGCTCCCCTGGCTGCTCTTGGAGCACTGCTAACTCCTTGGAGGGTTGCTCCTTTCTCTTGGGCTGACTGAAGAGACAGAGGCTGATGTGACTCCCTTCCTGAAGTGACCTGACCAAAAGGAAATGGTCTGTCTCCTTAACAGCAAATGAAACAAAGGCCCCCCACTTTCTTCTATGAATTGGGGCTGCAGCTTTTTGAGACTGCCCTGAGTTAGAGAAAAGCTCACTGTTGGGTTTAGGGTCAGTAGCACAGACGGCTAAGGCAAACCCATATGGTTGTTTAACAACGGATTTGGTGGGCTTTGTTTGGGGAAGCTGTTGAGCTTTTCGATTTAGTCGCTTCAAAACTGCCATTCAGAATCAAATGTAATAGCAAGCTGCTTACCCTTTTCCTTGGCATTCTAAAATTTGATTGCTGTTTCCCCAGCAACTGTAGCTGCAGAAGGACTACTGCAGTAATTCAGGATTTCAAATTCCTCAGAAGGAAATTTTGGTTCCAAAGCTAGTTGGGAGCCTCAAACGGACTTCAGAAGTTTTTTCCTCTAGGCATTAATGCTCTGCAGAGGATGGTCAGTCTGTCCAAGCAGCTATGGAGACAGGTCAATACTGGCAGGTTCTGCAGTGGTTGGGGCCTAGCCTGAAGCAGCGACTCACAGGATTGGTCTGCCTCCAGAGTTCCAAGGAAACCACTGTCTAGAATCTATGCACATAGCTGTGAAGAAGTAGAGAAACTAAAAACACACTGTTAAATATAGAAAGATTAAAGATATAGATTAGACAGAATTCCCTCACAACAAAAATGCAGAACATGACACTTGCAACAATCACTCTGTCTCAATGTTGGTTCCCTTTCCCCCCCCTGTAAGAAATTAGGGGCCAGGTCCATCTCTCACTATGTTTTGTATATAGTGCCTAACACAAATGGTCCTCAATCCTGATGGGGGCCTCTAGGTGTTGTTGTAATATTACAAACAAACAGGATGGTACACTACAGGTGCAATACATCCCTTTATTCTTTGCTAAAAAGGTTATACCTTCCTTTTATTTAATTGTTAGTGAATCCCAACTTGCATGTCTGCACAACCTGTTGCAACAGTACCTTAGTAATACTAATTTTGGAAATGTGTTGGGCAGCTCCACAGTTAAAGGCTTTGGGTTTTTCAGTTAATGTGGGATTTCAGTCTTTGCTAGGGATGAAAGTAAAGTATTGGTCATAACCAAAGTTACACAAGTCTGTCGGAGTACAGATGCAATTTTCTGGAAAGCCAGAAGTAAATAGGTTCAGCTGTTTAAGTGTTCAAAAAACACTTATGGGACAGTTATGGGATGCTGTATTTTTTTCAGATCTCTAACTTACAAATGAATTTGTCTTAGCATATATGTTTTAGCTTTTATAGATGTAGGTCTAAACAAGATCTTTCCACAGACTGGTATTTTTTCCGTTAACAACCAAGGTATTAATATTATACTTCCTTAGTTGTTTTTTTTTCTTTTTATTTATGACATTAAGCCAGCAAATTTCTGTGTTTACTGTAGCAACCTTATCTGTAAGTTAATGATTTGCGTGTGTGGAATATCAACAGGCTCAGCAAAAAAGCCACAGTGTAAGAACTGGCTGGTTTTCTGGAGTTTGGCCATAAATCCTCCTCATCCTAGTACCAAAGGAAGGTACAATTCAAACCCAGACTCTAGAATCGACTCTATTTTGACCGGCTCTGCCTCACCCAAGCTTGAAAACCATTAAACCAAGCTGGCCCTTTTGCTGTTCCTTTCCTCCTTTACCTGTCTGTTCCCAAACACAATTCCGAGGCCAAAAATGAAAAGTGCAATCTTGAGAATCTATTCAACTGAGGAGTCATGTGACTGAGCAGTAAACTGGTAGTACTGAAGCACCTGTTACATTAGCACATGACAACACTAACTTTTGAAATTTTAAGACAAAAGAAAAAATGTTTCCATAATAACCCAACCCACCCATATATTTTAGCAGGGATGTGATGAATACCCAGTTTGAAATCAATTCTGGACATGAATCCAGCCCTTTTGTAGTATTTGTAAAAATCTTATTCTAAAATGCAGCCCAATTACCGAATACTTAAACAGTTATGTAGCAACAGTCATGGCCTGGCTTCTTTCCCCTCCACACCAAACCTGCAGCTCTCTTCCACTGAGAGCCTTAGGTTCCCTTTCCAGCATTTTATCCACAGTGCTTGAATTCAGTGCCTTCTCCTTCCATATATAACCCCATCTTTTTCTCCAGAAATCTCCATCCAATTTCCCGCAATATCTAGCCTACTCCAGTACAGTTCTCGTTCCCTTCCTCCATACAGGCTACCAGTATCCAATGTTATAGTAGTTGGATATTCATAACCACTACTTGCTATCCAACAATTCTGAACATCCTAATAATCAAATCACTAGTTTTTAATTACAGTATCTGCTTCCAACCCAGAATCCTGTATAACTGTTCACAGATGATACCTAGAGTTGTAATTTTAGATCTATATACTGGACATGAGAAAGAAATCTACAAGCTTCCAACACCATCGTTTTTAGGGATTTTTATTTTATAAAGATTCTATAATGCCTTACCTTTAAAGTCATCTCTCGGGCCTTGCATTTCCTTCTTGTTCATTTTTCTGTCAGTACAGGAGTTGTTATGGGCACCTTTGGAATTGTTTTCTAGATAAGATGAGCTCGTTCCTTTCTTGGAGGGATGAGGATCACAGAGTTTTGCATTAATCTTATAAAGCTCGAGGGCCTTAATGGCTGCTGCATTGTTATCCATACGGCGAAAAGTTGGACAGGAAGCACAAAATTCATTCGTGCAGGCTTCATTTCCACAGCCCTCGGTTAACTGGTGGTAGTAGCGTTCTATTAGATGTTTTGCAGCTGCTCGCTTCCTGTACCAAACATTCAAACAGTAAGCATAAGGATTAGTATGGCTTTCACATACAAAGCTCATTCAAATTATCATCAAAGCAGAGATTAGTCAGACATGAAATAAAACACTTCTGAATCAAAGGACACTCATTAGGAGATTTTGAAAATGCAGGATTCTCATTTTGACAAAAGAAAGTATATTTAATGCACAATTTAGTTGCAGGTCATATGTAAACTGAAAGAGACGCAAGTTTTTACCATGTTTCTCCAGCACTAAAAGTTCTCAGTTCTACATTCAAATGTAATACTTAAGTTTACTATGAAAATTCTGCTGGGGGAAACTAAGTCACTCAGTTAAAACTGAGGTATAAATTAACTGAAGCTAAGTATCTCGATATTCCAAATTTAGAATTAGTCTTCTGTCACGTTACAGGCAACATTTCACTTGGTTGGCTGATCAACACCTTGCATAAGCACTTGCATGACACTGTCACACAATCTGAAAGTCTTGTAAGTTTATGTTTTCTTTTATAAAAATGCTAGAGTGACATTAAGTCTGTCCAAGCTGAAAAGCACCCCTTAATTAATTTAGAACCCGATCCTGTTAGGTGCTGAGCACCTTCTACTCCCATTGACACCAGCGAGATATAGATCCTTTAAAAATTACATTTCCAGTTTTACAGCATTCCAGGAGCAAAAATGGAACCCTGTCCTATGTCTATTTACTTAATACTCAGGGCAATTACACTGCTGAGAAGAAAATAAAAGTGGAGCTGAAGCCTAAAAAGCTATTTCCCCTGGCTCAAATAAGGCATTTGAACCCCTGACTATCCTTTCAACAGATCTTCCCTTCTCTCTTTTTTTTTTTCTGATTATATTTGGTGGTGCAGTACTTTCTAAAATAGATACTAACCTAGTGCCATGTACTGTTTCAAAGATATAGCTGCTTCCTTCTCCCTGGTTTCTTTTTGAAGTGACAAACTGCAAAGAGGAAACTCATCTGAGCCTAGCACTGTCAGTAACAAAAATCCTGTAACTGGGCAATGAATGATACAGATACATCTAGATACAAAGATGACAGTGGAAATATGTTGTCACCAGCACTGGCTGTGCGCCCAAAACAGCTGTAGAACCTCACTGCTCTACACTGAACTAAAAACTTGAGTATCTGCTTCCACGGCATGTCTGCATTTCATCAAAGGGTGAATGAGCAAGGTTCTATTTTATATTTTACTATTTAATTCTACTTATGCCTTCAAATAGTTCTGTAAGGCATTATAATCCTTTCCTAGAGTTTTACACTTGTCTAAGAACAAGATTTAGATAAAACATTATCCATGTGAAAATGAAAAACTATGTTTAGATTCGGGTTACAAACTATAAATATTTAATCTATCTATCAAGTCCCGAGTTCAGAATTCTGCCTCCCCATTTAATAGCTGATGACAAATATTTAAAACTGAATAAGGAACATTTTATTGCAAATTTTTAGATGTTTTCTTCAACTTTTGTAGAGAAAACATAATACTGAACTCAGGGCTTAACAAGCACTATACAAGTTAAAGACGACTGACTTTTCAAATATTTCATTTTATAACACAAGTGTATTCACAATTTGTCACCTTGATTTTCTGAAAGCCCAATTTGAGCCCAGAACCAAGAGAATATACAAAACATCCCAGATACATCACACAGAGCCTAAATGAGCAAGTAAAAAGAGAGATGTGCCAGCAAAATCAAGTCAACTATTGCAGATGATAGATAAGCCAGAAGCAGATTAGAAATGTTTAACTACCAGTCAAAAAAAAAAAAAATCAACATTGGAAAACCTACCACTGATTTAATTTTTTTTCCACCTTGTATCCATTCACATTACAAAATTAAAGCAACTTTTTACAGCCACCCCTCCCCCACTTTTGCAAACCTTAAATATAAAACTGTAAAAACGGGTCCACAATTTAGATATATTTATTTGGGAGACCCTAATGGTTAGAAGTAGGGGATTTTGATGTTTGGAAGTGGATAGATATACATGAAATTAGAACTGATCTTTGTTTCTCATAGTGTATGTGGTTCTTTTAAAACCAAACATTAAAGCTGCTTTTAGCTTACTAAGGAAAGTGTAGAGCTTGCCTTGACAACTCATTTGTTTGCTTCTCTTGCGATTACTACAATGCATTACTTTTACCACCTCCCACCATGGAACACGTACCCAAATGAAGTCCAAACCACTACTTCTTTCATATCTCATACCCCTCTTTAAGACTATTTTTCCATGATGCATACAAGATAATTTTTTATATAAAACTGTGATGGTCCAACAATAGCCACATAATATTATTGCTGTAACATTTAGCCTTCCTTAAACCATTCCCTGCAATGTTATGCTCACTTATTTAATCATGTCTAAATTTAGACTGCAAGATCTCTGGCGTAATCTTTGTTTTTTATAAAGTGCCTAGTATTTCTTTGGGTGTTATACACACCAGTATAAATCCTCCTTATTCTGAGCATTTAGATCCAGCCTATTTAGACTCAAGTGTAGGTTAGCATCTTATATATTTAAATGTAGAGGAAAGGACCAATTAAGAACATAAGAATGGTCTACTGGGTCACAGCAATGGTCTATGTAGCCCAGTGTCTTGTCTTCCGACAATGGCCAATGTCAAATGCTTCAGAGGGAATGAACAAAACAGGGCAATTATTGGGCACTGGTCCGGTCAGATCCATGCACAACATCTCACTTTGGGAGGAAATGTTATGCTTAGGAGCAGTCTGCATTGGGAATCTGCTCTTATGCCTGTGAGAGTAAGTTTTTTTTTACTTTCCTGTTGGGACTTGTCCTTTTTCTTTGGTACCAATGGATCCAGGGCATGGGACATGTTCACAGGGATGCTCACTGCTGGAGACGGACGCTGTATTAGTGGTTCTGGTCTTATGGCTTCCTCCATCAAGTACTTATGGAGGCAAAGCTCTCAAGTGTCCTTGGTTTGGGGTGGGAAGAACCTGCAGATGGAGCAGCGAGCCGTGATATGTGCCTTCTCAAGGCAGTAAAGGCATCTCTGGTGCTCATCGCTCAGAGAGTGAGAAAGGGCAGGAGAAAATTTGTAAATCCTGGACTCCAGAGCATAGTTCCCCTGGGTGGGAATGTTCCCCGAAGAGGAGAACTACAACTTACTTACTATCTATCTCTAAAATAACAAAATACAACTATCTAAAATTACGTACACTGAACAAGGAGTGGTCATTCTCAGAGCAAAACTAAGAGCATGAAGGAACAGGGGTTCCAACTCAGCAGTAAGAAGTAACTGGAGTGGTGCTGATTTGCACTACCTATTATACCCTTGGCTGGGAGCAGGAAGGAACGCATCACGCACATGCAGGTCAATGGACACTACTACAATGTGTGGAATACATCTAGGACCATCACTCAAAGAAGAATATGTAGTATACATAGGGTTTTAGTCTTTAATACTTGCGTATCTCAGAGTTATTGCAAGTATAATGACAAAATCTGATAACAATGGAGGGGCAATATAAATACCTATTTGGAGACAGATCAGCAATGAAATTATTAATGTTGACACTAAGGACTGATCTACACTATTTTTGTACCAATTTAAACATACTTCTATTTTTCTATTTCAACTATTTTTCTGTATCTAAACCCATATAGTTAAAATTGTGCAAACAAGTGTGTGGAAATGACAAACTAAACACAGAAAGAGGCCCTCTTATTTCAGAATGTGTGTCCACACAAGGAATTATATCAGTGCAACTAGAGTGGTATAAGAACACCAGTAAATTTCCACATATAGACAAGCCCTAAGTCAAGCAGGACAGTAGAAATCCTATATAGACTCCGCTCAGTTTAAAAAAGACGGTTACTCACCTGTAGTAACTGTTGTTCTTCGAGATGTGTTGCTCCAATCCATTCCAGTTAGGTGTGCGCGCCGCGCGTGCACGGCATCTCGGAACTTTTTACCCTAGCAACCCCGGCTGGCGCCTGGTGTGGCGCCGCTATGGCGCTAAATGTATCCCTCAGCCGGCCCGTCCGCTCCTCAGGTCCTTCTTGCCGGCTACTCCGACAGTGGGGAAGGAGGGCGGGTCTGGAATGGATTGGAGCAACACATCTCAAAGAACAACAGTTACTACAGGTGAGTAACCGTCTTTTCTTCTTCGAGTGATTGCTCCAATGCATTCCAGTTAGGTGATTACCAAGCCTTACCTAGGCGGTGGGGTCGGAGTGAGACGTGGCGGAGTGTAATACCGCAGAGCCGAAGGCTGCGTCATCTCGAGACTGCTGCACCAACGCGTAGTGGGAGGCGAAGGTGTGGACCGAAGACCAGGTGGCCGCTCGACAGATGTCCTGGAGCGGAACATTGGCCAGGAAGGCGGCCCGGCGGCGTGCGCCCTTGTCGAGTGAGCGGTGAGGCGGCATGGCGGCACGCGAGCAAGCTCGTAACAGGTCCGAATACATGCAGTGACCCAGGACGAAATTCTCTGGGAGGAGACCGGCTCACCCTTCATGCGGTCGGCGACGGCGACAAACAACTGGGTCGAACGCCAGAAAGGCTTCGTCCGCTCGACGTAAAAGGCAAGCGCCCTGCGGACGTCCAGGGTGTGAAGCTGTTGTTCCCAAGGCGAGGCATGCGGCTTCGGGAAGAAGTCCGGGAGGAAGATCTCCTGGTTGAGGTGGAAGGCCGATACCACCTTAGGGAGGAAGGCCGGATGTGGCCAAAGCTGTACCTTGTCTGCATGGAAGACGGTGTAAGGTGGGCCCACCGTTAGTGCGCGAAGCTCAGAAACTCGTCTCGCGGATGTGATGGCGACGAGGAAAGCTGTCTTCCAGGAGAGGTAGAGTAGCGAACACGTGGCCAAGGGCTCGAAGGGGGGACCCATCAGCTTGGCCAGGACGAGGTTCAAATCCCAGGTCGGGGCAGGACGCCGCACCGGCGGGTACAAGCAGTCCAGGCCTTTAAGGAAGCGGGAAACCATCTGGTTGGAGAAGATGGACCGACCTTCCAGCGACGGATGAAAGGCGGACACTGCTGCCAGGTGAACCTTCAATGAGGAGACTGCAAGACCTTGCTCCTTAAGGTACCAAAGGTAGTCGAGGATGGTAGGTACCAGAACTACGAATGGATTCAGAGATCGCTGATCGCACCAAAGCGCGAACCTCTTCCACTTCGCGAGGTAAGTGGAGCGAGTGGAAGGCTTTCGACTTTCAAGTAGGACTTGCTGAACTGCCGCGGAACAGCCCCTCTCTGCGTGGGTCAACCACTCAGGTACCAAGCTGTAAGATGGAGGGACTGCAGGTTCGGATGGCGGAGTCTGCCGAAGTCCTGGGTGATGAGGTCCGGCCACGACGGGAGGGGGATGGGGTCCCGAACGGAGAGCTCGAGCAGCAGGGTGTACCAGTGCTGCCTCGGCCAGGCCGGCGCTATGAGAATGACGTGGGCTCTGTCCCTCCGAAACTTCAGGAGCACTTGGTGCACGAGCGGAACTGGAGGGAAGGCGTAGAGGCGATCCGTCCAGGGGTAGAGAAAGGCATCGGACAGGGAGCCTGGCGAGCGACCCTGGAATGAACAAAACCGGTGGCACTTCCTGTTCTCCCTGGAGGTGAATAGGTCTATCTGGGGAAACACCCACCTCCGGAAGATTGTGTGGACGACATCTGGACGGAGGGACCACTCGTGTGAGAGGAACGACCTGCTGAGCCGGTCGGCCAGCGTGTTCTGCACTCCCGGAAGAAAGGACACTTGCAGGTGAATGGAGTGGGTCACACAGAAGTCCCACAGGAGCATCGCCTCCCTGCAGAGGGGGGGAAGAGCGCGCTCCGCCCTGCTTGTTCACGTAGAACATTGCTGTCGTATTGTCCGTGAATACTGTCACACATCGGCCTTGCAGGTGGGGACAGAAAGTTTGGCAGGCTAGACGGATCGCTCGCAGCTCGCGGACACTGATATGCAGGGCGAGCTCCTGGGTCGACCAGAGGCCTTGGGTGTGGAGATCACCCAGGTGGGCCCCCCAACCGAGTGCCGAGGCGTCCGTGGTGAGCGTGGTGGATGGGCGCGGAGGGTGGAATGGGATCCCGGCACACACGATCTCCGGGTCGAGCCACCATCGGAGGGACTCCAGGGTCGCTCTGGAGACCGTCACCACCATCTCGATCGGGTCTCGATGCGGCCGGTACACCGACGCGAGCCAGGACTGGAACGGGCGGAGGTGGAGCCGCGCGTACGCTGTCACATACGTGCAAGCCGCCATGTGGCCCAGGAGGCGGAGGCAGGAGCGCACCGTCGTGGTCGGGAAGGTGACTAGGTCCATGATGAGGGTGACCATTGTTTGGTGGCGGGCGCGAGGGAGACATGCCCTGGCTATGGTGGAGTCGAGGACCGCTCCGATGAACTCCACGCGCTGAGAAGGGATCAAAGTGGACTTCTCGACGTTGATGAGGAGGCCGAGCCGCCGGAAGAGGGACCGGATCTCTGCCATCTGGCCCATCACGAGTTGTCGAGATTGTCCGCGAACCAGCCAGTCGTCTAGATACGGGTACACGTGGATCTGACGACAGCGGAGGGCTGCGGCGACCACCGCCATGCATTTGGTAAAGACCCTCGGTGCGGTGGAGAGACCGAATGGCAACACAGCAAACTGGTAGTGGGTGTTGCCGACCACAAATCAGAGGTAACGTCGATGAGGAGGATAGATGGCGACATGGAAGTAAGCGTCCTTCATGTCGAGGGCGGCAAACCAATCTCCCGGATCCAGAGAGGGAATGATGGTCCCCAAGGTGACCATACGAAACTTGGGCTTGAGCAGGAACTTGTTCAGCTCGCGAAGGTCCAGGATAGGACGTAGCCCGCCTTTCGCTTTGGGGATAAGGAAATAACGGAGTAGAATCCCTGCCCGCCTGTCTTGAGGCACTGCTTCTATGGCACCCACGCTCAACAGAGTCTGGACCTCTTGTAAGAGGACTTGCTCGTGAGAGGGGTCCCTGAAGAGGGACAGGGAGGGTGGGTGGGAAGGCGGAGGCGAAACAAATTGAAGGCGGTATCCCGACTGGACTGTTTGCAGCACCCAGTTGTCCGATGTCAAATGGGACCACGCCCGAAAAAGAAATGGGAAAGCGGTTGTAAAACAAGGGGTAGGATCCGGTAGGAGAGAGATGGGCCGTCCTCGGCGTCCCATCAAAGCGGACTTGGCCCCTGGGGAGCCTTGGGCGAGGCCTGCCCTGGTTCCGCCGATTGCCCGGCCAGGCGGCGGCGGTTCTGGGCGATCGCCCGGCTAGCATACGGCCGATAAGCGCTGTTGGTAGCGGGAGGTTGCGGCGGAAGGGTCTGCGCTGCGTCGCGGCGTGTGCATCCCGGCGTGCGGATGGCGTCGACCGTCCTTCAGGGTCTGGATCCGAGAATCCGTCTTTTCGGAAAACAGACCCTGGGTGTCGAAAGGGAGGTCCTGGAGAGTATACTGCACCTCCGGCGGCAGGGTGGAGGATTGCAGCCAGGAGATGCGCCTCATCGTCACGCCGGATGCCAAGGTCCGAGCCCCGGAGTCCGCGGCGTCGAGGGCAGCCGTGATAGAGGACCTGGAGGACTTTTTTCCCTCCTCCAACAAGGCCGAGAACTCCTGGCGAGATGGTGATGGCAGGAGCTCCGTGAACTTCGCCAGGGACGTCAGGATGTCAAAGACGTACCTGGCGAGAAGGACCATAATGTTCGCAATCTGCATTTGTAAGCCCCCTGCGGAGTAGACCTTACGGCCGAGTAGGTCCATGCGTCGGGCGTCCTTGGACTTGGGCGCAGGGGCAGGTTGGCCGTGTCTCTCATGGTCGTTAACGGATTGAACGACCAGGGAGTCCGGGGTTGGGTGGGAGTAGAGGTACTCATAGCCCGTTGGGGGGGGCTGAGTACTTACGCTCGACCCCGCGTGCTGTGGGTTGAATGGAAGCGGGGGTCTGCCAGAGCATAGTGGTGTTTTTTTGAATTGTCCGCACGAAGGGCAATGCCACTCGGACGGGAGTGTCCGCGCCCACCACATTGGTGATCGGGTCCTCATCCTCTTGGGCCTCCGCGACGGGGAGACCCATGGCCGCCGCCACTCGGCGAAGCAGGTCCTGGAAGGCCCGAAGGTCAATGGGTGGGGGCTCATTGGCCGCAGCACCTGCCACCGCCTCGTCCGGCGAGGACGATGAAGAGACGCCCTGCCCGATTGGTTCTGGCACCGGGGCTGGTGGTTGAGCCTCCGCTTTGTTGTGCGGTGTGGCTAATTGACGGTCCGGAGGAGCGGAGGGCTCATGCGGAGGAGAGGGAGGCGGCCGGCTAACTGTCGCCTCGGGGACCCTGGTCCCGGTGGTCACATCCCGCAAAGGAAAAGGGGTGCCCTGCGCCTCATGATGCGCCCAGGGGACCCAGTAGCCCCACTGTTCCTGATGGAGTCCTTGCGGGGTTGGCAACTGGTGGGCGGTATCATCCGCACCGGAGGCCACCGATGCTGGGCGGGATGGCCAAGGCGGTGCTGAGGCGCCGAGGGATTGAACCGCTGAGGACGGGAGTCCCTCCGCCGACGGAGCCGAGGGTCGATACGAGTAGCGCCGGCTGGATGGTGATCGTGACCGTCGGCCACCGCGGCGCCGTGAGGTCGACTGGGACCGGGATCTGTGGTGCCGGGAATGACTTCGCGAGTCGCGGTGTCGTGAACGGTGCCGGGATGGAGATCTCCGGCGGTACCGACGGTGTGGTGACCTGGAGCTGGATCGGTGCCGGGAGTGCGACCGGTACCGAGACTCAGACCGGCGTCGGGATGGTGCTCGGTGCCGGGATGAGGAGCGGCGTCGGGATCCCGAACGACAGGACGGTGACCTGCGCCGGGACTGGGAGCGCCTTCCGTGCCGTTCGTCCAGAGAGGGCGGCCGTGTCATTCTGGCCGGTTTCCCCACTGATGCAACAGCCCGCACCGGCGGTGCCGGGGGCTGGAGGCTCGGTGCCTCTATGAGCCGGATTAGCTCACGCGCGGAGGAGAATGTCTCCGGCGTCGATGGCAGCCTTGGCTCCACCACGGTCGGTGCCGGGGAGCGCGGCGATGCCGGACTCGACGGCGCTTGCGGTGCGGTCGAGGCCCAGGGCACGCTACGCCGCGGCCGCAGCCACTCGCGGCGTCCTCCGTGCGGGCTTTGCCACTGCTTTCACCAGCTGCTGATTGTCTGAAGGTGAAAGCGGCGGCGCTGGTCTTCTTGGCGCCCGGCTTAGGTACGGGCAGCGGTGCGGGCGGCTCAGTGCGCGGGTGCACTCTGCACCGATGAAGCCCTCGGTGCCGGCGCGGACGGTGCCGGGGGTTGGAGGGACGCCTCCATAAGGAGCTGTTTGAGGCGAATGTCTCGCTCCTTACGGGTCCGCGGCTTGAAAGCTGAGCAGATAGCGCACTTGTCCGTGCGGTGTCCTTCGCCCAGGCAACGGAGGCAAGAGCCGTGAGGGTCACCAACCGGCATAGGCCTCTGGCACGCTGCGCAGGGCTTAAAGCCCGGTGCCTTGGGCATGAGCCCGCACCGGGGAAGGAAAGGGAGGAACTACCCCCCTTATCCTTACCTAAATTACTAACTAACTAACTACTGAACTAACTATACTAACACTAAACAAACTATGTACAAGAAAAAGTAGCGAGAGCTAGGGTTGTGGAGGACAGAGAGCACTCCACAGTTCCAACTGGCCGTCACGGGTGGTAAGAAGGAACTGAGGAGCGGACGGGCCGGCTGAGGTATATATTTAGCGCCGTGGCGGCGCCACTCCAGGGGGCACCAGCCGGCCCGCCGGGGTTGCTAGGGTAAAAAGTTCCGAGATGCCGTGCACGCACGGCGCGCACACCTAACTGGAATGCATTGGAGCAATCACTCGAAGAAGAAGTGTTATATACTAATATCTACATCTGTATACTGTTTGAATGAAACAGAATAATTTCATAGCATAGTACTCCTGGCACGTCTAGTTCTTCCAGAAATGTGTGTGTAAATTTCCCCAAAATCAGAGACATAATTTTGCTTTTAGATATTACAAAGAAATATCTGAAATCTTGGTTTTTATTTAATAAACTTTAACTTACACTGACTGTTTTTGTAGAATAATGGAGAATGCTTACAGACATCTCTTTATAAATATGCCATAATTCAATTACAAATAACCACAAGTTCAGAGGTGTTTCAATTTTTATTAAGCACTAGCCTCATAAGTTTCTGTCTGTCTGTTCAGCAGTATAATTTGGGTTGCAAGATCATAGCATATAGCATGTCCAAGGCTCATATGCAAATTGTGGAATAGATTATGGGGGATTATTTGTTTTATTGAACAATTCAAGAACAGTTTCTTCATAATAAAAAGAGAGAGTATATACTTTAAATACATGATAGCACATGAATCTGCATTTCTCAAATAACTCAACACTTGCACAGAAATGGTGAATAAGCTAAACATGTAAGTGCAACACATACATAACTAGGCAACCAAGCAAATGAGAGCTACATAAACATTTTACCAGCTTTAGAAGAAATTTAAAACCACATCTCTGTCTACTGCTTTGTTTTGAATAAGGAATTCACAAGTAAAATTCCAAAATTGTGTTATCTGGTGTTAGCCTAGGTTATTAACTTGTGCAAAAAAACCAACCTTTAAGTGTTCAATTTACATAACACATTTTTGAATGAAACATAAAAGATTTTGTAGTAATTTAGCACAACAACAGTATAGAGTATGGTGGGTATTTAAAAAAAAGGATTACACATTATGTGCATGCTAACTTTTATACTTTTCTGCACAGAGCAGCATCACTATTTAATGCCTTTAGAAAAACATACATTAATGTTCACTGAAGTTTACAATCTCCTATACTAATTAATTCAGTAGGAATTCAAAGTACCACAGCAGCGTTATCATTATCTAATTCCTTTCTTTAACAAGCACAATGAAAAAAAAATCTGCATTAGATTATCACCAACAAGTGAATGATGTCAACAGGCATCACGTGGAAATTATGGAAGTAAAAGGAAAATAGTACCCATTTTCTATATAGAAAATGGAAGAAAAATCATTTAAAATGTTGATGTTTTAATTCATGAATTACTGTTTCATTTATTTTTTATATAATAAAAGGCAAATAGGAGATCTTGTAAGACAAAACTTTAAATCACTGATACAGCTATAGTATTTTTATAATGTACTTCTGGAAACAACTGCAACTGAAACAAACAACTAGCAGCTAACAGTGAAATGTATGTGGAAGTTTGGAGGCAGGCATTTAGGGGGATTTTTGTCCTCTCCCCCCCCCCCCCATAGAAGTAGGGACTACAAAGTTAAGACAATGATGACTGCTGAGGCAGCACACTAGAAGTGTCCCAAGGAGGAGAGGAGACAAAGAAGATGGTCAGATGTGGCGGCTGTGGTATGTACATCTGATGGAAGCTACTTATGCATAAACTGTTACCTGATAGAGCCTTCATGGAAGAAAAGATTCAAGGACTGGAGATGACAGAATTCAGATGGGGAGCTGATGATTTAATCTAAAAGAGGAGGTGGCACAAACAACTAAATATTTGTTCATCAGGTGTCCACAAAAGGATCTGGAGGGCAGACTGCCAGAGGAGGAGGGTGGATCAATGGAAGAATGTGACCATGAAGACAAGGAAAAGACCAGCTAGTGGAGGTGAAAGAGAGTTGGAGGAGGAGAAGAAACAGGCAGATGGGATGTCGAGGAAGAAAAGAAGGGCAGTCAGTCCTTGCAGAAGAGAGAATGGAGATAGCCAAGGACTGGAGCCCAAGGAAAAATGAAGATGATGTACAGAGGACTGCAGAAGAATGTGAGATTCATACCAACATCAGGAAGAGACATGTCTATGTGACCAAGGACTCCATACTAAGAAGAATTGACAGTCCTGTCACTAGACCTAATAGAGACAGAAGAGTTCATTATCTGTCAGGAACAAGGATACAAGATGTGGATGTGAAGCGCAAAAGGATCCTGATGGGAGTGGGGGAAAAAAATCCACTGACTGCGCTGCATGTCAGAATGAATGACCTTGCTTGATTCCCAATGGACTAGATCAAGGATAATTACAGTAGGGTTGGTAAGATGCTTAAAGACATGGAATCTCAAATGATCTTCAGTCCCTACAGAAGGAGGGTGAAGATGTGGCAAAATAATGAAGATGAATAGATGGCTCAAGGACTGGTGCTCTGTGGAAGATTTTGGGATGATCAACCATGGGAAAGCATTCACAGAAAGAAGACTCTTCTCAACTGATGGACTCCATTTGATTACCTGGGATACTAGCCTTCTGGAATCAAGACTGGAATGATTATTACTTTTTACTGATACTTTAAGAGATTACAAAATCAAAATAGGCTTCAAACTGCTGAAAGGTATGTTTAGTTATTTTAAAACATTTCAAGCATTTCCTCTCTCTGTTTTCTTCCTCCTCACCCTCTTCAGTTAGTAAAGTCTTCAGGAATGAGCACAAGACAGATAATTGGGAATGTTCTAAGCTCTAATCCTGACTCTGCCACTAGCTGTGTGGCCTAGATCAAGTCACCATCAACTTTGTCTCCATATGAAAAAGGGGATAATATTTGCCTATTAAGGTCATGGGCTCGTGAGGATTAGTCAGTCTGTATATTGTATATTGTTTTATAAATATATAAAATATTAAGTATTATATCCTCTCTAGTATCAGAGGGGTAGCCGTGTTAGTCTGGTTCTGTAGAAGCAGCAAAGAATCCTGTGGCACCTTATAGACTAACAGACGTTTTGCAGCATGAGCTTTCGTGGGTGAATACCCACTTCTTCGGACGCAAGCAGACCGAAGAAGTGGGTATTCACCCACGAAAGCTCATGCTGCAAAACGTCTGTTAGTCTATAAGGTGCCACAGGATTCTTTGCTGCTATATCCTCTCTATCCCTCACTCTCCATGATTTTTTTAAAAGTCTTGTCCCCAGTGTAAATGTAGAAATATTTTTCATGTTCAAAACTGAATTGGGCTGATGGTGGTTAGAATTCTCCCAAAGCAAACAAATAATGCAGACAATTACAGAAAAATCATTCTTATATTTGTTATTTTCTAAAAATTTCTATCCTATTGAATTATGTCCAGGTCAGCTTACAGCAGCACTAAGCCATGTGGGAAACTGCACAGATGTTGCGTGCCTCCGAAACACCTATATGTGCTCTTTTTGAATGCCTCAGCCAACTGCCTAAATTGCCCCTTATGTCCTTGTGACAAAGTGAGTTATGTTTGTATCAAATTATAGACTCTATTTCGTATTATGCATTGAACTTGTATTCTACACTTGCCCAAGGCAAGCATACTGAATTGCATTCCAGACAGCAGCTCTGCCCAGGAGATGTTTGCACCACCTCATTGAAGGACTATCACTGAAAAGCCATCAAGCTACTGGATTTGATGGTCTCTAAGCTGCTGGCCAACTCCCATGGAACAGCAGCAAAGAGTCTTGTGGCACCTTATAGACTAAAAAACGTAAAGACTGACCAATAATAAATTACATAAGCCTCCAGAGTGCATATGGAACAGGATTGGTGAGAGGTAAACTAATGATATATTTTAAATTTGCTTTATATTCATGTGCGTATTTCATGCAGTGTGCCAGATATATTCATATTTATTTTTGTACATCTGTATTTTAAAACAAAGTTTTCCTCTGTAAATTTATTCTTGCAACTTCACAGCAAGATGTTAAATTACACAATAAATTTTCAAAGAACAAGAACTGCAGGTAAGTAATTTGCTTTCTCCAAAAGATGTTCATCCCACTAAACTCCCACTCTTGGAAACCCAAAGGCTCAAGGATTGTCTCTAAACTACACCAAGGACTAATTTGGAAATATGAAAACAAGCTGTTTTAAAATAGGGAACTAATGTACTTCCAACAATGAAAAATTGAGGATTAAATGCCAGAGAGAGTCCCAGAATGAGAGTAAAGAGCTATTTCCGAACAAATAATACCTACTGGAGGGAGTAGGGAGCAGAGTTTAAGCATCTTAAATGGGGAACAGGCTCTGTAACATAGATAATCCAGTAATGGATTCCTACTCAGATGACAACGTTGGGTAACAATGCTTCATAAAGGTGGTGGCTTTGCAAGTAACCTGTGCAGCAACACATTTTAGGCTGGCAATGAAGCAGCTCAGTCCTGAAGAGAGTCTTGACGTGACCTTCAAGCTCCTCTGGCTGTGGCAATGAGAACAACAGGCACTTAGTGGAGGATTACTGAAGTTGCTACCTGATATCAAGAGCTGTGATGGCTCTGAGTTGGAAAGATGAATTGTGCTTTCCTGATGAACAGAGCATGACATTTCAAAGAAATCAGTCGCTTCCTGAATGCACTGATTTCCTTTGAATGCATGTGTTGCCTGGGCGCTGTGTGGAATTTCTAGTACAGCCTGGTGACAGTGAAACATAGGATTGTGCAAGATTCTGATGTGGAAGTATTACTGTAGATATAGCCTCTCTTTAGACCTGCAAGATAGGAACTGATGCCAATGAAGAGTCTTTGCATTAAATTTGGGTGTTTGATTCAGAGGCCATGGCCAGAGTGTTGAGCTATGTGTTGGATTTACTTGCATTTTTGGAAGAGACTGGGATGGCTATAGGCCACTCTCAGGATTGAAGGCACAGGGTGACATCTGAAAGCAGATGATATGATATAAGACCACACAGTCCTTGACCAGACAAGTAACAGTCATGCCTCTCTGTAAGGGGCATATGTTTGGGCATATTTTTGGAAGCTGCTGGAGTCTTCCTTCTTCCATTCTTTCAAAAGCGATAATATAACAGAAATGAAGCATCAAAGAGACAACTATACACTAAGCACAACCACAAGGAAAGCTGTAGCGTTAGAAACAGGAGGGCTCAAAATCCCTAGCATTTCAAAGTCTTGACACCGGAAAGAATAAGGAGAGAGATGGGGGGCCACAGAAACAAAATGTCTTGTCAACACATGCCTTGAAAGGTTGGGAGAGACAGGACACCTGCCTTAAAAGGTTGGGAGAGGCATCAGTGGAGATCCGATGTAGTGCGAGAATCAAGGGAATAATCTGGATGTACTGAAGAGGCAGGCAATTAGATCTTGCCACCCCAAATTAAGCAGGAACAGGCTTTGAAAGTAAGACTAATCAAAGGAGGAAATTAGAAAGGGATATTGTGTGAACTTAGTAAGTGGGCAGGAAGGATGAGACAACTCAGCTAAGATAGCAGGGACAAACCAGGCACTTGAATGAGGTCTGTGAAAAGAACAGTTATGACAAAAACTTGACAAGTATGAGTCAATTAAGTTGTACTGTGGACGTATGGAACTAGAAGTGGGAATCCAATGAAACCAAAATGTTTGGAGAAATGAAAGTTATTATGGGGACAAGAGCCCTGTTGCACTGGAGAGAGGGGAGGAGGAAATCCAAGAAAAGAGACTCAATTTTTTTTTTTTAAATATCAATTCTTGCTGTTTGGCAGTCACATGAAGAGGGGAAAATATCAAACAAATAAAACGTAAGTTTTCCTTGTTTAGTTGAAGTCAGTTACAAGCATTTGGCCATCTGTGATGCTGGCACACAGCTTTAACAGAGTCTAGGATCCGAGTAGAGAAATTATAGTAAACTAAAGTAAATCAACCTGCATATTCACAGTGCAATTAGCAAAACTGAAAAGTGGTTATGAAAATCCCTGCATTTTAACTGGCTGACAGACTTTACTAGCTGGAGTACATGGACTGAATACTGTAGTTATTTTTCTAACTGTACAATGATTATGTAGATCAAATATCCAGAATCAAGAGTGCCAGGAACTGAATAACAAACAAAATGTACCATTTTGTGTATTAAGAGCAACTGTGTCTGGCAGACTGCAGAAATGCTGCAGTTGGTGATGCATAACCATATGGTTTCTTAGTTATATAGTTCCAGGTTCTTCATTTCTGCAAGTGTAATATCAATAATCATTGTATAGTTATTGCTCAAAAATATGCAGATCCTCATAATCTGACAGGCTAACAATCATTTTTAGCCCAAGTGCAGGGATCTGAATAATCAGAGTGATTCCAATCACTGTCTCATTAGCTCATGTAACAAAATTTTTTAGTGTGTGTGTAAAACAAACATGGCAGCCTCAGATTCTCATTCCTTTCAGCTCCAAGTTCTACAAGGAAAAATTCTCAGAAAAACACAAAAATGGGGCTGCCAAACTGTTAAAAGGAAAACAGTTTTGATTCATTTCTCTTTCTATGCATGATAGGTATTTTACAGCAGCAGACCACCTTGCAGTCTTTAACGCATTTATCCTGACAATATGAAGCAGAGAGACTGTCTAATGTGACAGGAAGTCTGTGGCAGAGAAAGAATTGAATTTAAACCTAACTCCTAGACTACTGCCCTAACCACTGAGTCATCCTTCCTCTATTCAATTCTTTTGGACCATCTCTCCTCATATGTCAGCTAGGCTCTTATATCTATAATATGTGTGTGTTTCTTTTTGTATTCTGGAGTTTTTCTTCCCAACTGTAGGAGAATTTAAAGAAGTCCTGCTGAGAAGTGCCTTGCTGACCTGTAGAAAAGGAAGGTCCAAAAGAATTTATTTACTTTTCAATAGTTTTATAGCCTTTTTAAAAATTTCTTTTTCGTTTTGAAGTATGAATGAGCATTTCTGCATAACTAGACCATGCCTCCAGTTAACCTGAAAATAATCACACCCTGGGCCAATAAAGTCAGCAGCCCTGGATTCTACTCAGCTCTTACAAACAGGAACACATCTAATTATTACTATCATGCTGCTTTGGAAATTAGCTAACTTGCAAGCTGCAATAATCAATATGGAAAACGAGCACAAACTAGATGATACAAGTTTCCATACCAGGTCAAGGATCGTTCTCTCTAGTTCTGCAGCCCATTTCCCACAATATGCAAAACTTGATGTTTTCTATTTTGCTAAGTATTTGACTAATCAACTTGTTTTCAAATGTGTGCAATGAGATGTTAAAACTCTAGGAGTATAATCAGGGCCCTACCAAATTCACTGTCCATTATGGTCATAGGATTTTATAAGTCATAAATTTCATGATTTCAGCTATTTAAATCTGAAATGTCATGGTGTTGTAATTGTAGGGGTCCCGACCCCAAAAAGGAGTGGTGTGTGTGAGTGAGTGAGAGAGAGAGGGGTTATTATTGGGGTGGGGGGTTGTGGTACTGGTACTGTTACTTCTGCACTGTTGCTGGTACTGCCTTCAAAGCTGGGCGGCTGGCTAGCTGCAGCACAGAAGGAAGGATGCGACGGTATGGTATGGTATTGCCACCCGTACTTCTGTGCTGCTGCTGGTGGGGCACTACCTTCAGAGCTGGGCCCCCGGCCAACAGCCGCTGCTCCTCGGCCGCCAAACTCTGAAGGCAGCGCAGAAATAAGGGTAGCAATATTGCGATACCCCCTAAAATAACCTTGTGACCCCCATGCAACTCCCTTTTCGGTCAGGTCCAACAATTTGAGAAACACTGGTCTCCCACCGTGAAATCTATAGAATATAGGGTGAAAGCATCCAATACATCAGATTTCACAGTCTGTGACGTGTTTTTCATGGCTGTAAATTTTGTTAGGGCTCTAAGTATAATTTAGGGAGACAAGGTGGGTGAGACCACCTTTTATGGGACCACCTTCCATTGCGTGAAGGAGAAACTTTTGAACTCAATAGAGCTCTTCTTCAGGAGTATAATTTGACATGCTATTAGGTCGACGTGCAGGGTTGTAAATATCAGATACTGTATTACGCTACCATCTGCTAGTTGGTACTAAATTAAACTTCTAAAAAAATGTTATTTCAGTGAGAATTATATTTCTAGACTGAAAACCAAATACTACTCTTTTAGAGAAAAATACTAATTAGACATAGGTCTTGCAGAGACAAAGTGGGTCAGGTATTATCTTTTATTGGACCAACTTCTATTGGAGAGAGAGACAAGCTTCTGAGCTACACAGAGGTAAAGATATTACCTCACCCATCTTGTATCTCTAATATCCTGGGACCAACTCACCTACAACAGTGCACAGGTCTTGCAAGGAGACAGCCAAAGGATTTTCTTGCTTGTTTTTAAATGTACACTTAAAGGTTTATTTTTGCAAAAAGCTTCTGTTGCATTTAGCTCAGAGGAGCTTTAAACATAATACACAAAACCCATCTAATTACTGCTTAATGTACTTACATTCGGCTAGTTTCAATGTTTTCAGAGTGAGGTTCTCCTGGTGATCTGCAAGATACAGAAAAGAAATGTTAAGCATTACTCTTTATTCTAAGAGATTAAAACATACTGGATAGGAAAATCAGAAAAGGTAATGTTATCTATATTGCTAGGTCTATAATGTTTATATTACTGTTAAACACTATAAACAAGCAACTGAAATATGACTTGCTTATTCATTTTTATTAGTTTAGTTAAACTCTGGGGGAAAACATAGTTTATGTAAATATGTAATGACAAAGGCTGAGAATAAGATTAAGGCAGGAATGATTCTCTAGTGAGAAAGGCAATGTTTTCAAGGCTCATATGACAGGAAAGTATAATAGATTTTTGTTGGTCATTTTCCCCTTCTAGGTTTCACAGTCAACTACGGGCCAAATCATCACAGCATGTTCTGTAGTAAGGTGCACTTAAGTTCCTTTATCACCACAAAAACAGCTCTGTACCAAATGGACTGATCTTGCATATGGTTGAACCTTGTGTGGCAAGAGAAACAGAAAAAGTTCAACAGAAGCGAAGTGTGAAGCACCCAACACCTGCAGTAGCTGAACAGATTCTAGTCACCTCTTCCTCACAATGCTGTGCCTGTGAACTGCAGCCCTATGCTTGCTGTAATCCCACAGAGCTGTTGGTGGTGAGAGACTGGGGGAAGGTGCGGGGGTTACATGTATTTTTCTGCTCTTCCTTCCCAGCTTAAATAGATTGATGTTTTAGAAGGTGAACACCCCCAGCATCCTTTTCTTAATTATAGTTAAGCCAGCCCAGCCCAGCCCATTCAGGTCACTTTCACCCCAGTGGGAGTAAGGGAGAAACACTGCCTCAGCTAAAATCATTCTCCAGTACCAAAATCATTGTGTCAGCTATGAGAATTATCAACTCTCACAGCTGCTCCTGAGAGGGTGGGAATCAGCCTTTCCCAGATGAGAAGACGAATCTGGGATTGCATTATATAGCCTGGCAGACACAGGATTTAGTCCTAAAGGCTTAGCTAATTACCATTATAGACAATATTCCTGAGTAATTGAGATTTTTTTTTTCCTGGAGAAAAGTTGTAACATGAAACACACAAGTGAATTTTTAGTTACAAAAAGTTTGTATTTGAATAGTGTGCAAGGCTCACCTAAAACTATAAAAAACGATAAAGCAAATGAAATATAATAAATGTGTACTGCCAAATCACTCTACTGCAAATACAAATATCAGCCTTTATGTACTACAGTGATCTGCCACGTTACGGAAAACTCAAGGAGAAAAACTGTCAGCCCATCCAGTTGCTTTAATTTTTTTTGTATATACAATTGATTTTAATAATATTATAACACTGTTTTGTATAGCTTTAATTCTGCATTTAATTACTTACATTGTACACATATAGCTAAATATAAACCAAATATTTCCATACTGATTTTTATTCTGTAAGCAACTTTCGATATTATTAACTATGTTTTAATGTCTCCTCTGGGGGATAAAGGTTGCTCTTCCACTCCTAAATTTTCTTACATAGAGCATAGGGATCATTCTCATTACCCCTCATATTAAATATGAAGGAAAAGCCAGTGGAGATGATTATAAGGGATAGCTCAGTGGTTTGAGCAGTGGCCTGCTAAACCCAGGGTTATGAGTTCAGTCCTTGAGGGGGCCACTTAGGGATCTGGGGCAAGATCAGTAATTGGTCCTGCTAGTGAAGACAGGGGCCTGGACTCGATGACCTTTCGGAGTCCCTTCCAGTTCTATGAGATAGATGATAAGTATATCTGACTGAAATCAGAACCTGCAGGAAAGTCACTGACTAAAACTCAGTCCAAACAAGACACAAGTTAACTTGACTGGGAGAACTGTAGCATCTAGAGGAATGGGCAGGGATAGTTTGATCTTTTCCAATAGGGTTTAGTTGGATGTTTTATATTAATCCATTCCTGCTCTTGAATTTTCAAGCAACAGCTGTCTGTAGCTTAATCCCTCTCCACTATCTCATTTACAGAATGACTAAAGGTATAGCTACACTGCAATGACAAATACAACTTCCTAATCTCCTACTCCCAATGAACAAGCAAGTTGCCTTTGTAACACTGAACCTCCAGCAGCTTTCTAGAAAAGAGCCTCAATATCTTTTCTGAATGTCACCTTAAAAGCTGCAATGTTGTCAATATCCATGTGCTAGCAGAATTAAATTGAAATTACACACACACACACACACACACACACACACACACTATAGTAAGCCAGTTCCATTCACCCCTATATTTTCATAAACTGATGGGAAGACAAAAAATAGCTGCTGGTATTAAGGGAATTGAAGAATATCAGCAGCTTCCAATACAACAAAATGCAGCAACACATTCAAAATGAGAAGGGAAACAGAAGAAAGCAGACACCAGGCAAACAACAACAACAAAAAATAAAACAAAAGTATGTAGGTATCAGTCTTTGGCACCAATTTGTTGTAGAGTATATCCCTATAATCTATATTCATCCCATTTGGTCTTCCAGAGAGGTGACATCACTAGAGAGAGTAGGCACCCAACTCCAAGCTGTCCTACAGGCTGACCAGTTTGTTTATTTTTAAACTAATAGAGACCTTTAGGTTTATGGAAAAAAAATCAAGCAACTTCAGAACAAGTACAGGATCTCACAAAACTGTTTCCGTAGATACAAAGTGCAAAATCCCTATAAGTATTTTTTCCTAGGTTTCCATTGGTCCTGTTTATAATATGATTTAGTGAATTATTAATTTTCTCATTAAACATCACAGATTAAAAAGGACAGGACATATTTTTAAAAAATAAAGGATGTAAGAATAATATCAAGTTTAAAAAAATTCAAGCTAAGCTTATAACACTCATTAAAACACTGGGAAATCAATTTTATTACAGAACCGGAAGTTCACTAGTTTGCTGAGAAGCTATTTATTAATATCAAATAGAATTAACAAAATATAGTACTACTTTTCTAAATATGTAATATACTGAAGACACAATTACATTATACTTAAACTGCTAAGAATACATTAAATAACATGCTGAAATGTTTCCTTTCAACATCATTTGTTTAAAAATCTGAACAGAAGAGTTTTAAGTTACTTTACAATAACAGTTTTAACAAGACCCCAGAGCAAATGCTCTTACAACTTTCAACCTTGAATTAGATTGCAGAAACTGTGATCACAAGACACCAACTAATCTGAATACTGCAGCATGAGCTAGCAAATTCAAATGATGGCTCACTTCCAACAACACTGGGAGCAACTTCTCCATTCTGCAAGCCACTCCTTTTACCTCCACTGTAACTCCCTAGGAGAGAAAAGTAAAGGTATGCAAGTCTACTGAATTTCAGTATCATCAAGTTTCCTGGACTAATGTTTTTAGCAAATACTCACTAATTAAATGCATATTTTAATAAGATGCTGGCAAGATATTTTTCATCATGAAATTTTATACTGTTATAACAATAGTTGGAGGCTTGAAATTGTGATCTGCTTCTTACCAATGCTTTTCTTAGATCTTTGGCATAAGTGGTTTCCTGTTGAGGGATGGACATGAGTCCTAGGATGCTGACATTTAAGGCAGCATGGGGGAGAATTACATGGACTTTCACATCAACACAAGAAAAAGTGTAGGTCAAAGGTTAGGTCTCAACTAACTGTCACACTGTCCTTTCAAAAGCTACTTGTATTCCATTTATACAATTACCTTCAAAGTCATATGAATCAACTATTCTTTAAATTATTATACTAATGATAATATTTAGTTCATTCACAAAAATACCATTAAATCTTTTTATGTTTACCTTTTACAAGTTGTGGCCATTCGGTGACATCGGGGTGATCACAGTTTTGAGTCACTGATTAAGAACAGGTTGTCACACCAGTCGTTAAGTTGGACTACACCTAGGCTTAACAACTCTAAATAAATTAAAAAACAGTTAAAAGTCCTTAAAAGTTAACATTTCCAGCCAGTACACTGAATAAACATAACACAAAGAGGTAAAATAATTACAGATGCTAAAAAATAGTTTTAGCTAATAAACTTAAGACTATGCTGCCAAAGAGAATTATAGGGCCATTCAAAACCAGCTATGATTTCTACTTTAATTCACTATAACAGATAGAACTGGTCCATATAAGTGAACTTTAATACTAACCCTGAAGTTTGTTAACTCAGTAAAAACAAACACACAAACCTCACTGATCAATGGAAGAGACTTCATTTCAATATAATGAACACTCAAAGATTTGGAAACATTACATAAACATGAATTACAGTTCAGTTCTCAGTATACTACTATATTTGATAATATGTTTCCTTTATATAACTCAATTTTAATTTGTTTCTAGAAAGATTGCTGGGTTTCAAGGAACTTCCGTATAGCTTATTTTTTGCTGTTTTTCATTTAAAAATAAGCAGAATGATCAAAGTCCATGCATGAAACCGGTCTGATATTTTACAGGAGCAATAAACTTTACAGTGTTTGGACATCTCATTAGAGTGTTAGCCCCATTTATATTACAGATTTTTTAGTCTTCTTCCTTTTAAAAAAAACAATTATTTTACCTGTAAATTGTTTCCTGTGATCTGTCTCCAGTGGCACAAATTGTAGGGTTGGTCCTCTACTCTGTCAGGCAGGTGGCAGCCAATGATAACTCAGCAATGCTCGTGCCCAAAGCGCCCTGGGACCACCCCAGCTGATTACTTCCATGTCTGAAAAGGAACCAGTTAGTCTCTTACCTATTTCTATTATCTGTCCTAAACTAAAATTAATGGATAAAAAACAATCCTCCACACTTAAAATCACCCCATTCTCTCCTCCTCCATTGCACTCCCACACTCCTAGCAGGACTGGATAGGAGTATAGAATACAAAAAAAGTGGATCCTATATCCTCTGATGGAGTCAGCTCACAAAAAGCAATCAAAAAACCAGAAATTTACCTACTGTATATACTTGTTCATAAGCTGAATTTTTTTTTTAGTAAAAAAGGGAAGCACCAGAGAAGGGGGTCGGCTTATGAACGGGTATAGCGAGGGAGAGGTGGGACACAACCCATCCTCCCCAACAGAGGGAGCAAGGAGAGGCAGCACAGCCAGCAGAGCCAGAAGGGAAGAGGCAGGGCCAGAGTCTCCACTTCTGTCCACGCTGCTCTCCCCTCAGCCTCCGAAGCAGCTGCAGCTCTGGGGCTGGCAGGCTGCAGCCATGCCGCTTGGCCTGGCCCCCCAAAGCAGGCTTTGGCCGTGCCGCCAGCCCACCGGAACATGCTGCTGCCGCGCCGCCTGGTCTGGCCAGCTGGAGCAGGCTGTGGCCGCGCTGCCCAGCCTGCCAGAGCAGCTCCAGCCAGGCCAGAGACATCCTCCCCTGGCCCTCCCCAGATAAGGTGGGAAGGGATGGGATGGAGAGAGTGTGAGGGTCCGGGGCTAGGGGTGGGGTCATGTGGAGGATGGTCACAGGGGTTACTCCCCTGACACCCAGCTTCTCCCCCCAAAAAAGTTTCCTCACCAGTTGCTGTGCTGTTGGGACACTTGGTTTACTTAGGTTTACCTCCGTGCCTGCCGACGCTCAAGGTAAACAAACCATCTCAGCCCACCAGCAGCTTATCCTGATGATCCCAGGAGCCAAAGTTTGCCGACCCCTGAATTATAGGGTGGGCTTATGAACGGGTCCTTAAAAAATTTCCATTTTTACTTATCCATCTTGGGAGAGTCGGCTTATAAACGAACCAGGTTATAATCGAGTATATACGGTAAGTTGATCTCCTAATGCAGAAGGATTCATTCAAGACAAGCACTCCCTTTTGTTTGAACATATGTATATGTTACTACTGCATTTAGTGAGTGAAAAAAATAAATTTGATTTTAGTTTTTTCTAAAAATAGTGATCAGTTAATAGCCAGTGGCCACACAAGTCCAGCACTGTGCAATAGCTAGGAAATTTCCTTCAGTGAGCTCTCACTCTGACCTGTACAGACCTTAGGGACTGTCTTCGCACTATCTTCACACACAAATGAACAAAGGTAAATGGCCTATTGAGGTTAAAAAAAGGCTTCAGCATTCTGCAGCTGACTACCACATCTGCTAATGACGAAAACACACACTTATTTGGTCAATAATCAGGGAGTGAATGTGAAGGCTCGATACATGTCACCCAGCAAAGCCCCCCCTTTTCAGCTGAACAGGTCACAAGGACCCTTGCAGAAGGGAGCGAATGTTGACAAGCATTAGCAACAGCCACCAACTCTCTTCACTGAAGTATATCACAGCTCATTATCATCCTTAAAGGCTTCAAACTTTTTCAAGTTTCCCAGCTCTGCCACTGACTCACAAGGACAACTCATTTCACTATTGGGCTTCAAATTCTCCATCTGTAAATGCAGTAATGATACTTACTACCTTTGTAATGCAGTT
The DNA here is from genome assembly GCF_016161935.1 of Mauremys reevesii. Lineage (NCBI taxonomy): Eukaryota > Metazoa > Chordata > Testudines > Geoemydidae > Mauremys > Mauremys reevesii. The sequence goes on from NC_052623.1 coordinate 123,411,436, forward strand.
TGAGATCAACAGATGAGAAGGGCAAGGTGAAAATATTACTAATACCAATATCAAAATAGTGACATGACATTTCCTTCCCACATCTAGGGCTGAATGAAAGGGAAATAGGAAAGGTGAGTGAAAAGATTGGGGGGGGGGGAATCTATTCTGGAACTGCAGAAAGGGTTATTATCCCTGTTCTTCTGGCAAACCTAATGGCCACAAAGAGGAGAAATCTAAAACAATCTAGATTAATGGCTGCAATACCTTTGAAGGCGTCTGAGTGAGGAAGGAATGATAAAAACCAACCTTTTCAAAATCAAATTAAGGCTCAAAATAGCTGGGGACCTAATGGTAGAAAAGAGGGGGATCTAAATGCAAATCACTATTTCCAGGAAGTTGGCACAAGGTTTAAAAGCCCATAGAATAGACTGCCACATTTCCCTAAGATCATCAATGGCAGAGATATGAATCCTTAAGGTAGTGATTCTAAAACTAATGTCCATGGATCAATTAGTGGTCCACAGAATGAAATATCTGCGATCCAAGCAAGAGGTGGTGATGCAAAACAGGATGAAAAAGTTTACAGTATTCCTTCGAAAATGGCACAAGACCCGTCTAAAGGTTGTCATGCCCTATCTTCTTAATTTGCTTTAGAGAAGGAAAAAAGCCCTAATCGGAAGCAATGTAATTTCCTTTTTGCTTCTCAGGAAAGCTGCCTGAATTGTGTGTTTTTATTCAATTTTGCCTGGGTGCAGTGAAGCAGGTTTGTAAGGATGCATTTAGAAATGAAAAATAAATCCATTAATAACTGAATTCTAGCCCCTTTTCTTAAGCTTAATTGGCATGCCTCTAGATAGAGAAGAATGGAACCTAATTTGGCTATATCCAGTACCCTTATTTTGGATAACAAGTTGTGTGCCATGAGCCATGCTACAAATCTGAGGGATCTTTAACAGGAATAGAGTACTGACTTCATTGAAAAAGCTCTCTCTTTAGGGTCAAAGAACAGTAAAGGTTCTTTCACTGCAATATTCATGTGGTCTAACACCACTAACCATCTTCACAATAATTGGGCTTTTTTCCTTCCCTTTAAAGGGCTGATGTGGACAGGATGTCAAAAAACATTCTTGGGGATGATGAATGCACACTGTGAGCTCCTCTCCTCAGTTACCCTGATGAAGATTTATGGATTTAGATGCCCTTCCCCTCAACTATTTTGGCACCTAGCAGATGGAAATGGGTGTTATACAGTCGATTTCACTCTGCTCATCTGAAGAGAACAGATTCCTGAAAAGACTATGGCTTCTCCATACTACATATAGGTCACCACTGGCATGGGTTCCATTCTGAATGGTATGTGCTTATAGGGACATACTTGAGTTACTCATTATAGGGCTCATAGCTGTTCAGCTAGCCCTAATACTTTTCTCTGCAGACTCTTCACCTTCTATAGTTAAAGAGTTTATTCTGAGAGGGTCTCTATATGTGCCCTGAGGATTCTGTCAGGCTCATGTTTGCAGCTTATTAGTGTCTAGCTCCTGGAGAATGGTGTTTGCTTTTGTGCATTGCTTGTTCAGCCACCAAGGCTTTCCCCAGAAAAGGGGCTGAGTTTTGCTTCCAGCTTCTCCATACAGCGACACCCACTAGAAGATGATCTGAAGTGGTCTCAGTCAGGACTGGGCCTAAGGAATAAGGGCTGACAAACTACAGGTTGTGAGACTTTCTTGTTGGTGAAATTTGCTTCTTTAAAATCCTAATTAGAAATGACAATTTGACCATTCTGTCTGTTAGAAAAACTTTCCTTTCTGGAGTATTTTTACTATTGCCTCCAAACATAGCAGAGGCCCACGAGGAAGAAATTATGTACGTTTGCTGCCAGGAACAAAATATGGACAAGATGAACTAATTGCCTAAACAGAGAAATCTTCTGGAGAGCAGTGAAGACAGTCACCTGATTTTTGTAAAGCTGCTTGGAATAGTGTCTGGCCCAAGTGGGAAGGAAATTAATTAGATAAACTGTAGCATAATTGGTCTTAAAAGTAACCTGTGAGTAAACTTTTAATTCACAAAAGACACAAAAACTGCTCTTCAATTTTTTTTTGGCTTGCCTAATTATACTTTTACACTTGGCCTGTCAGAGTTTATGCTCTATTCTATTTTCCTCACTAGGATTTGACTTCCAGTTTTTAAAGGATGCCTTTTTGACCGTAACTGCTTCTTTTACTCTGCTGTTTAGCCATGGTAGTATTTTTGGGTCCTCTTACTCTTTTTTTTTTTGGGGGGGGGGGGGGAAGGGATCCATTTAGTTTGAGCCTCTATTACGATGTTTTTAAATAGTTTTCAAGCAGCTTGTAGGCATGGCACTCGTGACTATTCCTTTGAATTTCCATTTAACTAGCTTCCTCATTTTTGTGAGATACCCCTTTTGAAAGTTAACTACTACTGTTGTGGGTTTCTTTAGTATATTTTTCCTCTACAAGGTTGTTGTATTACATTATAGTTGCTATTACTGAGCGATTCAGTTATACCCACCTTATGGACCAGACCCTGAGTCCCATTGAGGACTCAGAAATTGCCTCTACCCTTGTGGGTTCCAGGGACTAGCTGCTCCAAGAATCAGTCATTAACAGTGGCTAAAAATTTTCTCTCTGCATCCCATCCTGAGGTGACATGTACCCAATCAATATGGAAATAGTTAAAATTCCCTATTACTATTTTTCAGTGGATTTTCTGTTTTTGTAGCTTCTTTAATTTCCCTGAGTATTTCACAATCAAAACCATCCAGGTCAGGTGATCAGTAGTATAGTCCTACTGGTATATGTATTATTCAAGCATGGAATTTCTATTCATAGATATTCTGCAATACAGTTTGATTCATTTAAGATTTTTTACTATATTTGACTATCCTCTTTTTCATATATAGTTCCACTCCACCTCCAGTGTGACCTACTCTCATTCCTGTGTGTTTTGTACTCTGGTATTACTGTGTCCCATTGGTTACCATTATTCCATCAAGTTTCTGTGATGTCAGTTATTTCAATATCCTCATTTAATAGCAGGTGCTCAAGTTCACCCATCTTAGTATTTAGACTTCTTGCATCTGTATACAAGAACTTATAAAATTTGTCAGTATTTAGTTGTCTGCCTTCATGTGATGTGATTAAATGGGACTCGTTTGACCATTTCTCTTCAGTTCCTACCTGTACTTTATCAGCGAGCAGCGGCACAGGAGGCAGCAAACAGGGCTGCCAACAGGGGAGTTAGCGTGGGAGTTGGCAGGGGGAGGCGGAAGGGGAGGTCCCGCGCCCCCCAGGGAAGAACACCAAGGGGAGCCAAGACAGCAGCAGCCAGCAGCCATGAGCCAAGCAGCAGAGGACACACCGAGGATGAGAGCATGCAGCAGCTGTGGTATGTACCTGGTCCTAGCGGGGGACCCTGACCAGTACTACATATGCATGAAGTGTCGCCTAATAGAGCTGCTGGAGGAAAAGATCCAGGGCCTAGAGCTGCAGGTGGAAACCCTGATAGAGAATAGAAGGGGGTTTGAGAGGCTGATGGAGCAATGGCAAGCAGGACCTGAGGGGGAACGCCCAGGGGCAGAGGGGGGTGCAGGGGCTGAGGCCAAGGAAGGGGGACCACCAGAGGAGGAAGATGGGCGGTGGAAGCATGTGACCGTGAGAAGCAGGCCAAGGAAAAGGAGAGCCAGTGAGGGGGAAATTGAGCTAAGGAACAGGTTTGAAGGTTTGGAGAATGAGGAAGGGATACAGCAAGTGGTAACTGACAGTGAGAGGCCAAAGAAAAGAGGCGGCGGCCAGTCCCATAGATAAAGGGAGGAGTCGATGGAAGTAGCACCAAGTTTGGGCCCAGGAAGATACAGGATGGCTTAAGGGGAACCACAAGGGATGATAGGAATGGAAGGAGCTTGCAACCAGGGGAACGGGGATAGGTTAGAGGACCGTGCTGTCCCCAGGCGAAGGCAGGTCACGTGATTGGGGATTCCATACTGCGAAGGTTGGACAGGCCTGTGACCAGGGCCGATCCGGAGAACAGAAGGGTGTGCTGTCTACCGGGTGCTAAAATACGGGATGTGGACCTGAGGTTGAAAAGGATCCTAAGAGGAGCGGGTAAGAACCCTTTGATCATCCTTCATGTGGGACCGAATGACACGGCTAGATTCTCGCTAGAGAGGATCAAGGGAGACGCTGCCCGGTTGGGTAAGTGAGGCTCAGGTGATCTTCAGTGGGATTCTACCTGTCCCTAGGGAAGGGCGCCAAAGGGGTGAGAGGATCGTGATGGTTAATAGTTGGCTGAGGGAGTGGTGTTACAAGGAGGGCTTTGGGATGTATGGGCACTGGGAGGCTTTGGGGACAGACAACTGTTCTCAAGGGATGGGCTCCACCTAAGTAGGGAAGGAAGTAGACTTCTAGGAGGGAGGCTGGCTCATCTGATTAAAAGAGCTTTAAACTAGACACTGGGGGGAGACGGTCGGGAGAGGTCCTGGTGCTCTCAAATTTTCACATTGGGAGTCAGGACAACAAGATAACAGATATAGCCAGAGGGGGGCAGTTAAGTGTAAGGAAGAGTGGGGGGACAGATTCTAGATCTACAAGTCATACTGGAAGTACTGTGTCCCTACCGAGTTGGGTGAAAAGAGTGAGAGGAGCCCAACGGGAAAAATTAGGATGTTTGTTCACCAATGCGAGAAGCTTAGGTAACAAAATGGAGGAACTGGAGCTCCTGGTCCGGGAATTGAAACCGGATATCGTAGGAATAACAGAAACATGGTGGATAGCCATGACTGGAGTACAGGTATGGAAGGGTATGTGCTGTTTAGGAAAGACCGATGCAAAGGTAAAGGTGGGGGAGTAGCACTGTATATCAATAATGAGGTAAAATGTAATGAGATAACTAGCGCTGCAATGGACAATACAGAGTCTGTTTGGGCAATGGTCACATTGGGGAAGAAAACTACCAGAGCCTCATCCAGGATAGTGATTGGGGTGTGCTATAGACCGCCGGGATCTAGCTTAGAGATGGATAGGGAGCTCTTTAATGTTTTCAGGGAGGTAAACACTAATAGGAACTGCTTGATCATGGGGGACTTTAACTTCCCGGATATAGATTGGGAAACAAATGCTAGTAATAATAATAGGGCTCAGCTTTTCCTAGACGTGATAGCTGATGAATTCCTTCATCAAGTGGTTGCTGAACAGGGGATGCCATTTTAGATTTGATTTTGGTGAGTAACGAGGACCTTGTTGAGGACATTGTTGTAGGGGACAACCTTGGCTCGAGTGATCATGAGCTAATTCGTTTCCAAATAAATGGGAGGATAATCAATAGTGCATCTGAGACTAGGGTGTATGATTTCAAAAGGGCTAATTTTACTAAATTAAGGCGACTAGTTAGGGAAGTGGACTGGGCTAACATATTTAGGGATCTAAGGGCAGATGACGCCTGGGGTTACTTCAGGTTGAAGTTGCAGGAGTTGTCAGAGGCATGTATCCCGAGAAGAGGTAGCAGTTTTAGACCGAGCTGGATGAGCAAGCGTCTTAGAGGTCATTAAGAAAAAGCAGAAAGCGTACCAGGAGTGGAAAATGGGAGGGATCAGCAAGGAAACCTACCTTATTGAGGTCAGAGGGTGCAGGGAAGCTGTGAGAAAGGCAAAGTGGAGATGGATCTAGCGACGGTGATTAAAACCAATAGCAAACGGTTTTTTAGCCATATAAACAGGAAGAAAACCAAGAAAGAAGAAGTGGGACCGCTTAAAACTTTAAATGGAGTGGAGATTAGGGATAATCTTGGAATGGCACAATATCTGAACGAATACTTTGCCTCTGTCTTTAATGAGGCTAATGAAGGGCTAAGGAATAGTGATAGAGGGACCGATGGGAATGAAGATATGGGGTAGACATTACGGTAGCTGAGGTAGAAGCCAAACTGGAACAGCTTAACGGAAGTAAATCGGGGCGGATAATCTTCATCCTAGAATATTAAGGGAATTGGCGAGGATATGATAATCTTTAATAAATCGGGATTGTACCGACTGACTGGAGATTAGCTAATGTAGTTCCTATATTCAAGAAGGGGAAAAAAAGTGACCCGGGGAATTATAGGCCTGTTAGTCTAACATCTGTAGTATGCAAAGTCATGGAAAAAATCTTAAAAGAGAGAGTGGTTTGGCAACTGGGATAGATTACAGCATGGATTTAAACCAACTTGATCTCCTTCTTTGAGAGAGTAACAGATTTTTAGACAAGGGAAATGCGGTGGATCTCATATATCTGGATTTCAGTAAGGCGTTTGATGCATGAAGAATTACTGGTTAAATTGGAAAAGATGGGGATCAAGTGAAAATCCAGAGGTGGATAAGGAGCTGGTTAAAGGGAGACTGCAGAGGGTAGTATTGAAGGGGAACTGTCCGGTTGGAGGTTACCAGTGGAGTTCCTCAAGGCTCGGTTTTGGGTCGATTTTATTCAATCTATTTATTGCTGACCTGGGAACCAAGAGTAGGAGTGGGCTGATAAAGTTTGCGGATGACACCAAGTTGGGGGTATTGTCAATTCGGAAGAGGATCGGATATTCTCCAGGGAGATTTAAATGACCTTGTAAACTGGAGTATTAGTAACAGGATGAAATTCAATAGTGAGAAGTGTAAGGTTATGCATTTAGGGATGTCTAACAAGAACTTTAGTTATAAGCTGGGACGCACCAGTTGGAAGTAACGGAGGAGGAGAAGGACCTAGGAGTCCTGGTTGATCGCAAGATGACTATGAGTAGGCAATGTGATGTGGCCGTTAAAAAGCTAATGCGGTCTTGGGTTGCATTAGGCGAGGTATTTCTAGTAGGGATAAGGAGGTGCTAGTCCCGTTATATAAGGCGCTGGTGAGACCTCATTTGGAGTATTGTGTGCAGTTTTGGTCTCCCATGTTTAAGAAGGATGAATTCAAACTAGAACAGGTACAAAGAAGGGCCACTAGAATGATCCGAGGAATGGAAGGCCTTATGAAAGGAGACTTGAGGAGCTCGGTTTGTTTTCCTTAACCAAAAGAAGGATGAGAGGAGATATGATTACACTCTTTAAATATATCAGAGGGATAAATACCAGGAAGGAGAAGAATTATTTCAGCTCAGTGCTAATGTGGACACGAGGACGAACGGATATAAACTGTCAGTCAGGAAATTCAGGCTTGAAATTGGTTTCTAACCATCAGGGAGTGCAATACTGGAACAGTCAAACAGTGGGGCGAAGGACCTCCACGACTTTAAGATTAAGCTAGATAAGTTTATGGAGGGGATGGTATGATAGGATAACGGGCTTAGTCAATAGGTCAATTATGTGCCTGGTATGATGTAACCTTTTCCAGAGGGTTTGGCTGGAGAGTCTTGCCCGCATGCTCGGGGTTCAGCTGACCGCCATATTTGGGGTCGGGAAGGAATTTTCCTCCAGGGAAGATTGGCTATGGCCCTGGAGGTTTGCATGGGGCAGGGTTCACTTGCTAAGGAGTGGGTGGATCGGCTTATGTGGCCTGCATCTTGCAGGAGGTCAGACTAGATGATCATAATGGTCCCTTCTGATCTTGAATTCTATGATTCTATGAACTTCTATCCTCTCCTCTTTATTAGGATATAAAGTATCCCCTTTAATAAATCCTCTCCTAAGGGATGTCTCTATCCGAACCGTGTCCCTCCATAACTGTCTGCTTCCCCCCTGCCCTTAGTTTAAAAATACCCTTTTTAATGTTACATGCCAGCAGTCTGGTTCTGTTTTGGTGTAGGTGCAGCCCATCCTTCCTGTATAGGCTCTTCCTCCTCTCAAAATGTTCCCAATAAACCTAAGTCCCTCCTCCAAACACCATCATCTCATCCACGCATTGAGACCCTGCTGTTCTGCCTGTCTAACTGGCCTTGCACATGGAATTGGAAGCATTTCAGAAAATGCTACCAGGGAGGTCTTGGACTTTAATCTCTTACCTAGCAGCCTAAATTTGGCCTCAAGGACCTACCTTTCCTTATGCCACTAGTACCTACGTTTACCACGACCACTGGCTCTTCCCCAGCATTGCATGTACGTCTAGCTACAGGCTTTGAGAGATCTGCAACCTTTGGACCCGGTAGGGAATTCACTATGTGGTTCTCCCTGTCATCACAAACCCAACTATCTATATTTCAAATGATCAAATCCCCCGATACTATTACCTGGCTCTTCCTAGTGACTGTGGTTCCCTTCCTAAGGACTGGTCTCCTCAGTGTGAGAAGATACTATGACATCACCTGGAAAGAGGGTCCCAACTATGGGATTGTTTTTGTCCCCTCCAGCTTTGATGTTCTCCTTTGAGACATAACTGTATTATGTATCATCCTCCTCAACAGCAGATGCTGATGGACTGGGGGTAACACCACACTACTATGTTCCTGAAAGTTTTGTCTGTGTATCTCTGTCTCCCTTTGCTCCTCCAGTTCAGCCATTCCAGTCTCAAGAGCCCATATTCGTCTCTGAGGGCCATGAGTTGCTTGTAACAACTGCACATGTATGCCATCTGCCTACAAAAGGAGCTAATCGTATGTCGTGCATTCAATGCAAGAAACTTGATAGCCCTGCTCTGCCACTGGATTTCAGCATGCATTATTTTTACTCTTGTAGAGGTTGTTTGTTCTTTTTTTGGGGAGAGGAAAGGTGTTATTTGCTGAAGTTTAAAGTATGTCTTTTAGGTGTATCTGGCTCTCACACACCACTACAAATCTCCTGTTTGCTTCTCCTGCTTGGTAGCTCCCTCTGGATGCTCAGGAGCGGGCTTTTAAACCCATTTTCCATGAGTTAGCTATGCTCCTTTGTTAAGGGATCCTAAAAAAGCAAAAGGTATAGTGCAGAGGAACAAGAAAGGGGCAATCATAGAGCCCTGTAATGGGTGCCAACAAAGAGGAGTGGGGAGAAAGAGAAACCACCAAATGAAGAGTACAGCTAGAGAGATGGCACTTCTACAAAATCCAAGGATGGACAGGATGAGGTCAATATAGTTGAACTGCTCAATAATAGCGACCATAATGTAATTAAATTTAACATCCTTATGGGAGGGAAAATACTAACTTCAGAAAGAGAAACTACACAAAAATGAGGAAGCTAGTTAAATGAAAATTAAAAGTTACAGTTGTAAGAGTGACATGCCTGCAAACTGCATGGAAACTATTTAAAAACACCATAAGAGAGGCTCAAACTAAATGTATACCCAAAATTAAAAACAAACAATCAAAAAACATAGTAAGAGGATCAAAACAGTGCCACTATGGCAAATAACAATGATAAAGTAAAAGAAGCTATAAGAGGTAAAAAGGCATCCTTAAAAATTGGAAGTCAAATGCTAGTGAGGAAAATAGAAAGGAGCACAAAATCTGGCAAGTCAAATTTAAAAATATAATTAGGCAGGCCAAAAAAGAATTTGAAGAGCAACTAGCAAAAAACTCAAAAACGAACAGCAATAAATAAGTCAATTAATAATAATAAAAAATTAAGTACATTAGAAGCAGGAAACCTGCTAAACAATTAGTAGGGCCACTGGACCATTAAGGTGCTAAAGGAGCATTCAAAGAAGACAAGGCCATTTCAGATACGCTAAATAAATTCTTTGTATCAGTTTTCACGCCACTGGACATGAGGATGATTCCCACACCTGAGCTACCATTTTTAGGTAACAAATCTGATGAACTGTCCCAGATTTAGGTGTCAACAGAGGTGGTTTTGGAACAAACTTATAAATTAAACAATAATAAGTCACCAGGACCAGATGGTTTCAACCAAGAGTTCTGCAAGAACTTAAATATGAAACTGCAGAACTACTAACTATAGTATGTTTCCTATTGCTTAAATCAGCCTCTATACCAGATGATTGGAGGGTAGCTAATATACAGTCCACCTATGGAACTCATTGTCAGGAGATGTTGTGAAGGCCAAAATTATAACTGGGTTCAAAAAAGAATTAGATAAGTTAATGTAGGATGGGTCCAGTCCATCAGTGGCTATCAGCCAAGATGATCAGGGATGCAACCCTGATTTATTTCTCTACATGAGGTATGTCCAGCCTTGCATTTCAGACTCTCTCCTAGGTTTCCTTTTGGACAGGTGCTTTTACCTTAGGTTCAGCATGAACAAAAGCCATTTATTTTTCCTCCTAAACCCTGTCCACTACCTCTGTTCATTACTGACAACATGAGTATCCATCATAAAGTGATAAAATCTGGGGGTCATTTTAACTCCATCTCTCACCTGCTCCATCTTTCTCATCATAAAAAAGAATCCATTCCTTGTCTTTTGCAACAGCAAAATAACTTATCTACATCTTAATCATCTCCATCACTATAAATTCCTTCCAGTCTTTGATACCCACAGCTGCTGCTGAAATTACCTTGCATATCAGCTATTAGACCATATCACCCCCTTTTAAATTCTTCCAATGGCTCCCTCTGGCCCTGTGTATCAAATTTAAAGTTCCTGTCCTTGCAATGAAGACAGTACACAGTTCCACTTCAGCCTTCACGTTTGACCTTTTGTTCCATCAAGCCTCTTCTCCACCTGAGATCCCCTCATTAGTTTCCTTCTCACACTCCTATCTTCTTCCATGTTGCTTCTTATGCAGACTACCTTCCCAGTGTCTATTCACCAATCCTCACCATCCCCTGATCGCTCTTAAAAACAAACTTCCTCCATGTTACCTACAGGATGAGATTGTGCTCTCTCATCCTCCTCCCTCCCCGCCCCGCTTACTTACTGGAACTACTAAAATGTGAAGATACTAAAACGGAATAACCATTTGATTATGTTCTTGTAATCACCATCCTTGGTGTTCCCCACATCTAAAATTAGATTGCAAGTTCTAAAATGGGGTAAGGAACATGCCCTTATTTTATAAAGTGCCTAAATTGTTTAGTACAGATTCAGGGACTATGTTAAAAAAAACCCAACTACGACAAATAGTTACATCATTCAGAGCAGAGTGGCCAGCAGGAGAAAAGACAGCATAAAAGTAGTGGCCTGGATTTCAACAGGAGCGGTCACCATCCACAAAACTTTTTGCAACTTAAGAGCAACTTTCTGGAGAACAAGAAGCAGATGGGTGGTCTCAGAGGTGCCGTGGGTACAAAAATGACTGAGCAGTCACTAGCTGCTACCTGCTTGACAGAGCAGAGGACCAATTTCTAAAGTCTCCCAAAAACAACTGTATTATGGAAAGGAAACATCACAGCTCTTGCAAAGAGTTACAGCCTTCACAAAAGCAAAATCTATAGTTAAGGTTGTAACTCAACTTTCATTATAAAGCTCACCCCCTCTCAATAGTTTTACAAAGTTTTTAAAGAGTTACGAACACTTTCCTTCTGGGCCAATCCTTCCAATACCTTAGAACAGAAACTTTTTGCGGGGGGGGGGGGGGGGTTTGCATTTAAAAAACAAAACAAAAAGCCCACCCACCTCCCCCCAGATGCATTCAGCAGTTCTTTAATTAGGAAAACCACCTCTTCTGACATTTAAACTGTTTAAAAAAAAAAACCATTCTGCACACTATTCAAAAGTGGCTGAAATTTAAAACTTCCGCATTCCCATTCCATATTGTTAGTCTTTATTAATAGACAGTCACTCAGTAAACTAGAAAAAAAAATGTAACAATGATTGAAAAATCATTTCGGGCATGTGCAGTTCAAAAAGGTTTTCAGTCAATTACTGGTTACTGCACTTGGAAATTTTAGAATTCTACAGCTATATTTTTTTGTATCTACGTAGAAGTGCAATTGAAAACCTAGATAGTTATGAAACTGTTTTTAACACTTTTTTCTTCTCTTGTCCATATTTTTTCCCCATTAAGTTTAAAGGTTGCATGATATTTTAAAAGTTAAAAGTTTAAAAATTAAAACTACTTTGCTACACTGCACATATGTAATATTTTCAATTCTAGGTTACACTGTTAAAAGCATGAACAAAATGGACACCGTGCGCAATACAACCACATTAATATTACTATTAGAACTTTAATTTCTGCATTTTCTGATGTTTCAATTTGTAATCTTAATACTATGTTAATATCAGTTTTTGCACGGAATGCTGTTGTACGTCTTATTTTGTACTTTTAAATTAGCAACTAGAAATTTTGCAAATGTGTTCAGCAGTTAGATAAAAATTAAAAAAGTTGTCTCAATTCTGATTCAATCCACATAAGTACAGATATATAGTAACAGCAATATGTTAGGTTTGTTAAACAACTTAAAAGGGGGTTCCATCAAGGCTACATCATTTTGTGCTTCATTTACTGAATCCCTGAATGTCAAGTGACTGCCAACTGTCAGAACTGTGTATCATAAGGGAAGAGATATTACAACTTAAATGTTTGAAAATAAAAGAATATGTCTCAGTACTTCCCCTAAATGGAGTTTTTGTTACAACTTCTCATTTTTATAGACAAGATTTGTTAAGGTAACAACTCCAACTCAAGAGAGAGTTGGCAACAAGTTGCATATACAACACATGAAAATACAGCAGACATACCATATTTTTCCACAGCTTCAGAAGTTTGTTCTTGCAAATTATAAAATGGATTTCCACTGGTTTTGGACCTATAATACAAAACATCACATTTCAGTTTTTGCACTGCCGAACAAGTTCAATACCAACTTGGAACAAAACAAAGCAGCCTTGAAAAACTAGCGTCATTTACTGGATGAACATCCTCAAACACAAAACATGTTATGTGCACAAAAACAAACAGTATAATTCACAAATAGATACACTATTTACAAACACATATGCAGTGTTAAGGGAAACCGTGAAAAATCAAAACAAAAAAATGCCTTTTTCTACTCTCCTTGAGGATGTAAAAAGACTTTCCCAAGAGACCCACATAATCTAATATAAATATCCATTTCCCTCTCTTTGATGTAGGATCTTGGAAAACCCTTTGGAGAGACTGAGATGTATTACTGCAAAAAAAGTTTAAGGCTGCCGTTACACATCATAAAGCAGCAGCAAAGAAGAAAAATCACATTTTTTTAATTTTTGCGGAACATGTAATTGTTCAGGTTTGAAGGCACTGCTATAATGAATCCCTTTTTATGGAGTTGTAACTAACAATGGAATCAAGCATAAAACTGACAACAAAATCTGCCTTAGCACACAACCCTATTTTATTCTATTTTACTTTACTGGCAATTAAACTACTAATTTTGAAATTTACTTTTGGGGGATTGGTGACAAAAATGTACTCAGAGTTAATGCTGAGTTTTTTAAAGCTGTGTTACTGTGGTTCAATAGATAAAAATGGTAAAATCATTAATTTAGGACAAAATACCATCTTTGGGTACTTTGAAAATGAAATAATATTTTTTTCATAGATTTTAAGGCTAAAAGGAACCATTACGAACGTCTAGTCCAACCTTCGACACAGGGCATAGAATGTCACCATGCAATTCCTGCCTCAAGTCCATAACTTCAGGTTGAGCTAGAGCACATCATTTAGAAAAACATCCAATCTTGATTTAAAGATGTCAAGGGATGGAAAATCCATCACATCCCTAGGTAAATTGTCACTAATTACCCTCACTAAGTAGATTGTGTTTATTTAGGCTATGTCTACACAAGCGAGCTTACAGTGGCACAGCTGCTGTAAGACTGCTCATGTTAAACCACTCTACCCAGACGGGAGACCTCTCCCAGCAACATAATAAAACCACCTTCAAGAAGTCGTGGTAGCTATGCTGGCAGGAGAGCGTCTCCTGCTGACATAGCGTTGTCCACATCAGTGCTTCTCTCAGTACAACTTATGCTACTCAGAGGGGTGTTTTTTCACACCCTTGAGCAACATAAATTATACTGTCAAAAGTACTAGTGTAGACAATATCCTTAGTCTCACACTGCATGGCAAATTTTTCAAGACCAGACTTTTTTCCATACAAGTAACAATGAATATCTGCAATTATTTCATAGTTCTTAATATTGTTAGCACACAGATTCACTTAATAAAGATGATTTCTCTCTGGTAATACATACATACATACATACATACACACTCAATTCTTTGGTGCCATCACACCTATTCCAGTAAAAGATTAGGTACTCACAAGTGGAACTGTGACCTCTTTAAGCTATGCAAGCTACATGAAAATTTGTCTTAAAACTTTATTCAACCATGTAGCCCAGGGGTTGGCAACCTCTGGCACACGGCTCGCCAGGGTAAGCACCCTGGCGGGCCGGGCCAGTTTGTCCGCAGGTTCGGCCGATCACAGCTCACACTGTCCACAGTTCGCCCTCCCAGGCCAATGGGGTGGCGGGAAGCCGCGACCAGCACATCCCTCGGCCTGAACTGCTTCCCGCAGCCCCCATTGGCCTGGGACGGTGAACCGTGGGCCAGTGGGAGCCGCAGTCGGCCGAACCTGCCGACGCGGCAGGTAAACAAACTGGCCTGGCCCACCAGGGTGCTTACCCTGGCAAGCTGCGTGCCAGAGTTGCCAACCCCTGATGTAGCCTGTGTGGCACATGAAACAAAGCTACTACTTTACTGAACACTCTTGACGACTACTCTGACACCCATGACATGTGACTGGGATTAGGAAATTAAGATTAGTCTCTTACAAGCAACAGTGTGCCCACATTATTATTTCATGTCAGAATATACATTTTAAAAATGGATCATATGAAAGCACATGAATCCCTCAATCTGGAAATTTTCCTGGAAGCAGGGGATAGTGCAGAGAATCTGAAACAAGCAAAGTTCTCCACACACTAAAACTGGCAGGTCCAGAGACACTGAAGAACTACAGTATATTTCAGCAGTAGTATGAAGAGGATTACAAGCTACTAAGTCAGTCATTAAAGAATTTCAAGAATACTGTGACCAACACAGGAATATCAGGTATCAAACAAAGTGTCTGGCAACCTGAAAAGAAACAGCAATCTGCAAATCCATACCATGCATATCAAGTTAATACACGATGAAACTAAGGAAAACAATCTCTGTCTGAGGACATCCAGAATGCTGTGAACAATGTAGCATGTGCTAAGAGAAGTACCATAAATTCACTCAGTCACTGAACATTTATGGTCATAATTAGAAGAGGGCAACTCCTAGAAAGCCCAGTTATGACTGAGACCCCACCATGGTAGGCACTGTACAAAACAGACAGCTCCTGCCCCTCAGAATTTACAGTCTAAAAAGAAAGACAAAGCAGGAGAAGTGGGGACAAAGACAATTTGCCTAAGGTCACACAGACAGACAGTGGCAGAGCCTGGAACAGAACCCAGGTGTCCTGACTCGCAGTATACCCTGCTGTCTTTCAACATCCACCGACACATCCAACAGCAGGTGGAATCTGTCTCAGCAGCTGAACTGGCCACTATAGAAGATCTTTGAGAAGTAGCTATATGATCAGGAAACAACTGAGCTTCAGAGTTCATACTTCTTGTTCAATAAGAAGCAGAATAATCCTGTCAAAGTGGTTCATGACATCCACATGACCGCCATCTTAAGATACTCTATCTGCGTTTTATTAACTGGCAATGTTAGATTTGGTTACATGTTCCATTCTATTTTTAAAAATATCCAAGTAAGAGGAGAGAGGGGAAGGGGGAGGGGTGGTGGTGAGGTAAACTAAGCCCTGGATTCAGTGGACACAGACTCCTTGCAAGTGACAGGGGTCTAAGACTTATGTAACCTTGACCCATGTCATGTCACTGGAATCAAAAACCATGTCGCTGGAGTCTTACCAGCACTCCTGTGGCACACATCTTTACTATAATAAGAAACAAAATTACTTTGTACAGGATATCATAATGGACATCGCAAAAAAACCTGCTGATTGGAACTGGTCCAAATAATTGAGAAAACAGTTGTACTGCATGAAATACCAATGAAGAATTTTAAAAAATGAAACTGATGCCCAAGCATCAAATCACATCACTTCATTCTGACTGGCACATTCCTGCTTGACTAACAGAGGACATTCACTCACCCACCAGTCTATATTCCCTGCCTAATGCA
Organism: Mauremys reevesii; assembly: GCF_016161935.1. Lineage (NCBI taxonomy): Eukaryota > Metazoa > Chordata > Testudines > Geoemydidae > Mauremys > Mauremys reevesii. The sequence goes on from NC_052623.1 coordinate 123,427,431, forward strand.
TTAGTGTCACCATCAAGCGCAACTGCAATCAGCACCAAGAGGTTAAAGAAAAAACTTCGTTACTTTAAAGGAAACTATAGACATATTGCTCAGTATTATGGATGTTCACATAAGAGTGGTGCATAAAAACACTATACAGTTTAAAATACAAACATTAAAATAACATCCTTGTGGTCAACTTCCAAAGAGATATCTGGAACAAGCAGCACTGTAGTCCAACAATGGCAAATCATGTAAATCCTTTCCTAACAAAAGGATAAGGACATCAGAACTATACAAGTGGAATATTTCATGTTCACAATCTTACATTGGGCTCTACTTTCCAACATCACATACGTAGTAGCTTTTTCGTAAAATGATACCTGACTGCAACAGACTAACAAATGTTCAGTTATAAACTTCAGTTTAAAATAACATATGGCATTCCTAACCCTTTCCTTTAGCACCAAGATTTTGGACACTGGAACTGCTATGAAATAATCATAGAGACAAAGTGGGTGAAGTAATATCTTTGTTGGAGAGAGAGACAAGCCTTTGAGCTTACACAGAGCTCTTCTTCAGGCCTGGGAAGTGTACTCAGGCCTAGTCTACACTACAAAGTTAGGATGATGCAAGGCAGCTTACGTTGACCTAGTTGTGCACATGTCTACACTGATTGCCTGGCTTGGTGAGCACATCTAGTAGCTGTACATAGTTCAGTGCAATTGATCAGTTTTGATCATGCTGGCTACATGCTCCACATGCACTCCTGCCTGGAGTATACAGAAGATATTGGATCTTCTGGGCCTGTGGGGAGAAGAGGCTGTGTGGGCACAGCTCTGGACCAGCCATATAAATGTCAACATCTATGAGCAGATTGCTCAGGGGATACAGTAGAAGGGAAGCAACAGGTGCCAGCAGCAGTGCTGCAGGAAAGTCAAGGAGCTGTGGCAGACATACCAGAAGGCCAGGGAAGCCAACAATACATCTGGTGCCAAGCCTCAGACATGCCGCTTTTACAAAGAGCAGCATGCCATACTCTGCTGATGCGCCCCGCCTCCAGCACTGTGAAAAGTGAGGAGAAAGAGTATGGGGGACAGGGAACTGGGGGATCCAGCTGGGCAGTGAGCCAGGATCTGCTTTTGACTGCACTGCAGTCCAGTCAGCTGAGCACAGGCGAGCCCAATGCCGGGGAAGGAACCTTGGGTAAATATGTAGATAAATTTTCTATTACAGGGATGCCTCCCTCCCATCCCCCCAAAGTAGCAAGACACATCTTTTGACTTTTCATTAATTTACTCACGCTAGAAGAGGTAGTGGCACAACCAAGAGAAGTAGAGTTGTATCTGCTTTTCATTCCCCTCTAGAGTTAGGTAGGGGCGCCATGTAGAGCCGTTTGTTTATGTACACAAGGATGTCCCTGGAATCCTCCTGAAAGATCTCAATGAAAATTTCCTTGAGATCCTCTGCCGAAGGTTTCTAGGGAGGGCTGCCTTATTTCTTCCTCCATATTAGGACACTTTCTCACACCACTCAGTGATAACTTCAGCAGGCACCATTTACGTACCCAGGCAAGCAGCATACAGGCTCAGGTGGCTTTGGGATGCTAGCAGCAGCTGTGTTCTCTCTGTCTTTGCGACACTGAGAAATATCAGCTAAAACAACCACTGCCTACAGAAAACAATGCCAGTATTCAGTACCACTGACCTACACTACTAGAATCATGCAACCAAGCAATTCCCTCCTCACTTCCCCAACCTCTGGCAGGCCATACTCACCATGGCTGGTGCTGTGCATAAACATTCCCAAACAGAAGTGATAATGTAGTGCTTAAAACTTTAGGGAGCAAGAGGAGTGAGTTCAGCATCTTAAGTTTCACTTTCTGTAGTGAATGCGCTGACAATGGTACTTCTGAGTGTTTTATCTTCAGCTGCTACCATTGCAGCCTTCAGGGTCTCCCCCTCCACACCCGCAGAATGCCTAAGCCAGATAAGGAGGAGAAAAAAGGACTCAGGATGACTTGTTCCATGCAATCCTGCAAGCCAATGCTGCACTGGACCCTGAGCACAAGCCCTGGAGGATGAATACTGTGGACAACTTGGAGAAGGAAACAGTGGAGAAGACAAAGATCCAGGAGTCCAAGCAGGAGAAGGAAAGGGAAATACGCCAGGACATAATGGAGCTTCTTAGGTAGCAAACTGATGCTGCAGACTGGTCGACCTGCAGGTTCAACAATCCCTGGCTCGCCCCTCTCTGCAGCTCATTGAGAACTCAATACTGGGAAGTTCCTACACCCCGCACCCCCTCAACATTCCACATGGTATCAGGGTTGCTGCACTACCGCTAACACTCTATCCTGTGGGACATGAAAGACAATCACTGATTCACATGCACTGACCTGTGAAAGCCACAGTTGGTGTATGTGTAGCTGGAATGGACATGAACATTCTTTCCCCTTCATAAGTTCTGTTCTCTTAATTTATTAAGTTTTATTAAGATTTTAATGTGTTTGGTTGCTTTCAGAACTGCTGAGCATTTGGTTGCATACATTGTGAAATAATAAAGTTTAATTATGTTCCAAATAGTAGTATTTTATTCTGTAACAAAATCAGTGCAAAAAAACCCAACCTGTGTAATTTAAAAACAATTACACCTCTACCCCAATATATCGTGGTCCTCGGGAGACAAAAAAAATCTTACCGTGTTATAGGTGAAACCGCGTTATATCGGGGTAGCGGCAGCAGGGCTCCGACAGTGATTTAAAGGGCCCAGGGATCCAGCAGCGGCCAGAGTCCCAGGCCCGTTAAATTGCCCCACTTCCAGAGACCCGGGGTAGCGGCAGCAGGGCTCTGACAGTGATTTAAAGAGCCCTGGGCTCCAGCTGCTGCGGGGAGCCCTGCTGCCAGATATAACACAGTAAAGCAGCCCCGCCCCCCAGAGGGCTGCTTTACCGCGCTATATCCAAATTCGTGTTATATCGGGTCGCGTTATATCGGGGTAGAGGTGTAGCTGTTACTGCCTAATGTTAGGGGACTGGAGAGCTCCCATACAGTATGCACCCTTAAACTAGAGCCCTGCAGCGGGACTGGGATCCTGCAGGTCCCACTGCCATAATAGAAGGATCAGGTAAAACAGTCTTTGTTATAGGCAGAACTGGGCTGCCAAAACTAAAACAAAACATATTGTGGTAATTTGCAGGAAAACAGTAAATTGTTCATCAGTCTGTCATAAATAGAATGTCAGTAATATAAACCAAGTTTTTCTTAATAAAGGTTTTAATACTTAAATCTAAGTGAGGGATATGATAGACATAAAATCTTCCTAACAGGAGTTAAAATAGTTTTTACATGGTTTAAGCAGTATTTCTTTTATTCTTTTAGTGGTAAAAATTGTGTCTGAATTCAATTTATATACATAAACTGATTTTTTTTTTAATAGTATGCGGGGATCGGTCTCCTGAGGGATTTGTGGTATCTAAGGTTTTTGTGGGTGGGAGCAGGATAAAAATGCAAGAAACAATGCGAGAGCAGGTGGGAGTGGAAATTGCAGGGCAGGGAGGGACTAAAAAAAAAAATAGTCCCAGGCAAAGCTCTACCTTAGACACTCCAGTATCTCTGGCGCACTGGTTCCCAAACTGGGTTCGTGAACCCCTGGGGGTTCGCAAAATGTTACAGGAGGTTCTCAGGAAAAAAATCCCTAATGGCGGACAGAACTGTACCTAGGGACTCCAGACAGCATGGGGCTCCTGGACTTCCAAGAGCTAAGCAGATCAAACCAAGCATATCTATCACACTGAGGAGATTTAACCTTCAGGACTCCTTATAAGAAATGGAAAGGGAGGTGGATATTTTTTGCTGTTTTTAAAATTAAATAGGCAGCTAGTATTGTTTTTAAAATGATTATGAAGAACAAGTTTAAGCTTTCTTGTAACGTCCGTTGTTCGCGTGGACTGCTTGAGACCTGAATGCTTGTGTATGAGGAACTCTGAGTTGGCTTCTTAAATACCTTCATGCTGTTTCACATCTGATACTCCTGGATGAAACATAGGAGCCTTGTGTTATAACAGGCTTATTCAAAGAGATACAAGCTACAAAAGTGAGATCTTATGATAAATAAATAATAATAAATAGTGTGTAATAAGCATGTAATAAAAACAAATTTTATAATTCCAAGATCAGTGCTTTTATAATTTATGCTCAGGTAAAGGAGAAAATCCCTGGAAATATTCATTTTTAGGAGAGGGTTCACGTGACTTGACATTTTAGTGAAAGGAGTTCACAGGCTGTTAAAGTTTGGGAACTACTGCTCTGGAGTGATAAACATTAAAACAAAAAGGGTAAAGGTGCATCTGTTAGCACGTGTTTCACATTTTCTGGCAGTAGGAGGAGCCACGGTTGGACATGTCTGGACATGCGGTATATGCATGGGGGGGAAGGATAGCTCAGTGGTTTGAGCATTGGCCTGCTAAACACAAGGTTGTGAGTTCAATCCTTGAGGGGGCCCACTTAGGGATCTGGGGCAAAAACTGATCCTCCTAGTGAAGGCAGGGGGCTGGACTCAATGACCTTTCAAGGTCCCTTCCAGTACTAGGAGATTGGTATATCTCCAATTATTATTAATTATTATTATGCACATAACAATCAGAAGGCACATGCATAACTTAGCATATATGTTTAGAGCTTCTCTTTGTGGCATGTGGTGGAGGGATGATAGACGCTAAACAGAGAGAAAGATTCATCCGCCCAAACTGGTACTCCTCACTGGACCACTCAGCAAGGAGTGAGATTGTTTACTTACTTGCTGTATTATAGCTTAGGATCACGTATTTAGATTCTACTGTAGTTGTCAATAAATGGTTAAAATCCACTTGATCTCTCTCAATTACTCTGGGGTCGGGGATGAAAGGAAGGGCAGTTCGTAATAACTGATGTCCCATGTGAGGACCAGTGGATCTTGTCAGATTTCAAAATTACAGTACTTGGGGTCAGGGACTGCAACCTTGCAATCCAGGTGGGGGAAGATATCAGAGTCTCTCGAAGACAGATTGTAGTGGGCTAAAAAGTCTTTACAGAAGAGAGGATGGGGGAGGAAGAGGTATTCAGTTACATCTCCTCCAACAGGGGGCCTTACTGGTCCCAGGATGCCTTCATGGCAGACTCTCAATGATCCTCTTTGGGATTTGCTCCAAGATCAAGGAGAAAGTTGATGGCAACTAAGCCTAAAAGAGTCATTAGGAAAAACACCCTCATTCAAGGATGCTGGAAGGCGATCACCGAATCCCATGAAAGACTGAGTCAGATCCAGAAAGCCTTGAAGGACTTAAAAGTCCAATTGGCGGGACACTAACATGCCCATCAGCATTAGAGCAATCTGCAGGCTGCTCAAGCCTCCATTTTGAGCTCCTCAGTGACAATGGGAACAGTCACTAATGAAAATGTGACACTGTCCAAGAAATGCCAACAACTTGGGGAAAAAGTAGGGGAATTAGAGAAAGAACTGAAGACATGTGATCTGTCCTTTGAGCTTTAATGCAGGAGAACCAGGGACAGAAATGGGCAGCCTCCCATGGTCACTGCAATCAAACCATTGCTAAATTACAAATCCAGTTGAAAGTGAGATGGGTAAGATGGTTTCCATTATAGGTTCCAATGCAACAGAGTCCACACCGTCCTCCTCAGAGGAATGACAATGAGGGAGATTAATATCCCTCATATTATGAGTGTGATTTATGGCTTGATGATCCAGATCAGAGAGACTGTCAGCCTAATCCAGTGGTTCTCAACCTAGCCAATCAGCACACAGCTGTGGGCCATGTAACATCTTTGGGGCCATACAGGTAGCATTGGATGTGGCCCACAATGGTAAATAGTTTGAGAACCATTGCCCTAATCCAATTGTCCCTGTCACTAGATGTCATCATGTCAGATGGAGACCCACCAAGGGGGGCGATCAAAATGGTGACCGCAAAGAAGTGGTAAATGAGACTACTTCACTTTTTCCTGAACAACTCAAGCCATTGTTCAGTCCATGGGACCTTTAACAAGAGCTGGCTTCTAAACTGGAAAAGAGAAGCTAAAGTAAATGAATGGACAAATCAAGATTTTTGTTTAGTGGTTGCGGTTTCACTTACACCCAACCTCAAATCAGCTATTTCCACTGAGATTATAGGTAAGTGTCTAGATCAGAAACCACAATTAAGAGAAGCTAAAAACAATCTAGTGCCACACTCTTAGGGGAAAATAATTTGTAGAATAGAAAACAAAGGGAGTATGAGACCACTCAGCCTTTTGAAGCTCACTTTTGGGGAGGCTATGATTTAATCTTCCCAGATGCCAACTGTGATAATCTGGTCTACAAACACTAATAGTAGGATTCCATCCTGGTTTTAGGAATAGGATTGCCTTGCTGGTCAATGCAAACAATACCCATGGCAAAATCTTCATTGCATATGGAGCATGCCAGGATAGCTCCGCTAGGCAGGATTTAAAGATAAAAGGAAAAATAATATCTGTTGTGACCATTCAAGGGAGAAAGGAAGGAGAGGAAAAGGGCTTCAGAGATAAAAAGGGATAAAGGAAAAGATCAAAAGAGGCCTTCTTATTCTGAATTAAAGGACCATTTAAAAAACAAAATGAAGATGTCAAGTAAAGAATTCCATGCTGGAAGTTAATAATGACACTTTCTAAACATGCGTACATAGCACCTGGAAAGACTTTTTCTAAATCTGTACCTGCAAACACAGTTAGAACCTTGGGTGGTGACCCAGGACTGGAGCCTAATGCTCCCTGTCCACAATAGGACAGCATTCCCCACCAACCCATGGAGGTTCCCTTATCCTGGGATTCCTGTGGGCGCCCCAATGTTAAAATCATGATAGGCAATACAAAATGTTAGTGGATACCAAGGCGTCAAACAGTATCTTACCTGTAGAACCAAGTGCACGTGAGTCCTTAAAATTCAGGAAACATGAACTGGATAGATACACTGGTCAACTCCCTTTAATACCTTTTAAAGGTAAAATTCCAATAATAATATCTGGGGAGCAGACCGACACAAAATCTGAAACAAAATTTGGAAGATGATATAGGGATTCTTGGGAGTGACATTCTCCAGAAATCCATGCTATCACTGATTATAAGAAACAAATTTCCTGTATTAGAAAAGGGAATAGAAACTAATCCTGATTCAAGGGAAGGAATGGAAGGCACTTACTACATGAGAGCCATCAATGAATCTATCCCAGTGCCTCAAGCAGAATCCCCCATGGGACCAATTAACAAGCCAATTCCCTAAATTGTGGGCTACCCATAAACAAGACTGTGGAAAGCTCAGTGGAGAAGTGCTAATTGTGGGAAGTGATCCTCCACCAAAAAAGCAGTATAAATACCCTCAGGAGGCAGAAGAGGCAGTTACTCAAATTATTAAGTCCTTAGTGGACCAAAGGATACTAGTTCTCACAACTAACAAAAACAAACAATTCTCCTCTTTGGCCAGTCCATAAACAGGATGGCTCCTGGAGACTAACCACTAATTATTGACCACTGAATCAGCGTACTCCTGCAATTGCCTTAGTGGTGGCATCCTATTAGAACGAGTAACTGATGGAAGGCAGTTGTTTTCTGTTTTTGATTTAACTAATAGCTTCTGGTCTGTCCTTGTGGCCCCAGAAAGCCCAGAAATAGACGTTTGCTTTCATGCACAAAGGTCAACAATTTACACCAGGGGTTGGCAACCTTTCAAAAGTGGTGTGCCGAGTCTTCATTTATTCAATCCAATTTAAGGTTTTGCGTGCCAGTAATACATTTTAATGTTTTTAGAAGGTCTCTTTCTATAAGTCTATAATATATAACTAAACTACTGTTGTATGTAAAGTAAATAAGGTTTTTAAAATGTTTAAGAAGCTTCATTTAAAATTAAATTAAAATGCAGAGCCCCTAAGACCGGTGGCCAGGACCCAGGCAGTGAGAGTGCCACTGAAAATCAGCTTGCGTGCCGCCTTTGGCACGCGTGCCATAGGTTGCCTACCCCTGGTTTACAGGGACCCTACTTCCTCAGGGATTTATTAACTCTCTCACATTATTTCATGCAGACATAACCAAGTTTCTGGCTCCTCTTTTAGAAACTGATAGGGTATTGGTACATGACAACGATATATTAGTTGCCTCAGAAACTGAGGAAGCACACAGAGAAATCCTAACTTGGTTGTTTAAACTACTGAGACAGACAGGGTTAAAACTGAATGGGAAGAAGGTTCAGATAGTCAGGAATAAAGTATGCTTCCTGGGAACTGAAATTGGCCCTGATAGCAGAAAGCCTCTTCAGGAGTAAGTCCAAGTACTCTGAACATGAGTTGAGATCCTTTCTGAGATTAGCAGGATTCAATAGGGAATTTATTCCAGCATTTGCTGAAATTGCTGAACTGCTGTATAGACGTCTCAAGAAGGGAGATATTTGGGAATGGAAGTCTGAACACAATCAAGAGTCCAGGGCTTAAAATAAAAAATTGCCCAGATAGCTGCACGAGCACATCCTAACCTACAAAAAGTGACAGAGAGTCCTGTGGCACCTTATAGAATAACAGACGTATTGGAGCATAAGCTTTCATGGGTGAATACCCACTTCATCAGATGACATGACAAGCTTATGCTCCAATACGTCTGTTGGTCTATAAGGTACCACAGGACTCTGTCGCTTTTTACAGATCCAAACTAACATGGCTACCCCTCTGATACTAACCTACAAAAACCTTTTATTTTAGAAGTAGGAGCTTCAACTACAGCTCTTTCTGCTGTGTTAATGCAGCTTCAGTTAGGCAAGGATAAACCTATCACCTATGCTTCCCTGCTTCCTAGCTGAGTGGAGGAAAAATTTTCTGCAAGCCAAAACAAAACCAAACAAGTTCTAGCAGCGTATTGGGCCATTCAGAATCTATTACAGGGTTAAACACATAGTCCTTAGGACTCTTCACACCCTTCTAAAATATCTTCTCTGGACAAATTAAAGATGGGCAGATATCAAATTCTCAGCTGGTTCGCTGGACTTTAGCTTTAATGGATTGAGATTTGCAGGTAATGACCCTGTCGGGACAATCTAAAACTGCTTTAGGATTATTGGTAGGTGGGAAGCCCCAGGAGTGCCCATTTCTTCAACTAAGCACTCGAAAGAAATATCTTTCTGGGGCTCCAAATGGGATGTGAAACCTTTTCCTGAACAAAAGTCTGTTCAGGTGTGGTTTATAGATGGTTCATTATACCACATTGATGGAAAAGCCTACACTGGCTTTGCACTTACAGATCCTGGCAATTAGACAGTGATTGCAAGCAAATGTAATATACATTTGGCTCAGTAAGCTGAATTGGCTGCAGTGAACTTTGGAAAATGTTTCCTAAGAAAAAGATCTGTACTTGTGTTCTGATTCTCAACGGGTGTGCATGGTTCTAGTTGACTGGGTTTCAGAATGGGAGAAAAATGCTATATATAGTTCAGATGGTAAACCTGTACCACTCACTGATTTATAGCTGTATATAGTTACCCTTTTAAAAAGGAGAAGAAATGAAACTTTAATTGGCAAAGTTAAAGCTCATCAAAAGAAAGGACCCAAAGCAGAATGAAACAATCAGGCTGATTTTGAAGCTAAACAGGCAGCATTAAATATAACCTGCTGGCAATCTCCACAACAAAATGTTGTAGCAAGAACTCAAACATCAGAGTAAAAAAAATACAGTCTTGCTGAAATGCAGAACAAACAATCTCTCTATGAAATATCTTTTTTTTAAAGAGAACGAGGGAGGAGTTCCTCTTCAAATACTGCCTGAAGGGGATGGTCTACTCATAGTAAAGCCACAAAGCCAGCAGATGTGAGTAGTGCCTAAATACTTACAAAATGACATCATGTATCTTGCACGTGATCAAGGGGGGCATCAGGGCATTGCTCATTCAACTGAATGTCTATTGCAAACAGCTTGGTGGCCCCTTGGTACAATCTGATATTGACCAATATGTCAGAAATTGCCATGTGCTGCTGTCAACGCAGATCAGGGAAGAAGCAAGATTCCCTTAACAAACCCAGAGGATATATGGTCCCTGGATTAAGGTGCAAGTCGATTATACCTACCACACGTAGAGGAAATAAATACCTCTTGATAAGTGGATACTTTTACAAAATGGATTGATGCTTTCCCTGTAAAAACTAACACTGCTTTAAATGCGGCGAGGTGTCTCACTGAACATGTAATGCCCTAGGTGGGGAATTTCTATTATTCTTTGGATTTGTCCAGGGATCCCATTTCAAGGGAGATCTAACCCAATTAGTATACAAGCTATATGGAATCGAGCAGAGTGTCCACATCCCCTCCCATACTCAGGCTAGTGGAAACATGGAGCAGTCAAACTGCACAACTGAATAGACACTGAGGGCTTGGCTACACACGCTGCAGCAAGCGCTGCACAGGGGCAAAACACACCTCCTGCAGCGCTGCGCATGCTGGCGGCGCCAAAAGCAGCAGCAACAGCAGCGCCCAGCGCCCAGCTGCCCGCGCTGCCGCCCATTCCATTCCCACAGGAGGGTGGGAGGAGGCAGCGCTGGAGTTTTTTCTCCCAGCGCTGCTGCTGCACACTGCTGCTTAGCGCTGCCGCGGCAGCGCTTTGAAGTTTAAGTGTAGCCATAGCCTTAGCAAAATTGTCACTGCAAGTGGAAACGAATGGGATATTACACAAATTCTGATGGCTCCTTGAGCAGCTACTAATTAATGCCTCTACTGGATATAGCCCATTTGAATTAGTAACAGGTAGACAAAAGCAGTTGCCAGAGCTCTAGTATGCTCCTGTTCTAGAAGAATGGCAAGCATTAGTATCTGCTGATAGATTTCTGGACCAATTGAAAACTAGACTTGCTAAAGCGAGCAATGGAGCAGCTCAGCAGTTAGGAGAAAGAAGATGGAAACTACAGAGGATTTCTCTTTAAGAAAGGACTAGAACTTGAAGTAGGGAGTCAAATGAAGGTAAAACATCTAAGGAAAGGGAACGTGCCTTCTCTCCTGCTGGGTGAGACCCTGTGTCATTATTGATAAGCTAATTTCCTCTATCAAGTATATTTACCTCAAAAAGGAAGACTGTTAAAGTGTTACCACAGGGGATAAAATGCTTTGAGGAAAAAATCTAAAGATATCTTTGAGCCATAATGTATCTTAATTAAAACTATCTCATCATGGAATAGGAATTATAAAGTCTAATTCTATAATATGACACAATATATTCATGTAATGTTTAAGAAAAGTTTTGTAAACCTGTTCCAACAGTTCATGGATTAGGGACCCAATCTTATGGAGTTCCAGGGGCTTATGTATGAATTTTGGTTAATCTTTCTATCTACCGAATGGGACTCAGTGCTCAGTCTAGAAGATACCATCAGAGATGCTTAGTTTTGCAGTTCTCAAACTGTGGATTTGTTGTCTCCAGAGATAACATGCTTGTTAACAGCAAAAATGTTTGTTTATTAATAGACAGAGGTGAGAAATAACAGACCTCAACCCTATTGTCCCTCTGCAAATTTGTGTACACAGAGTCCATCCCTTACCTCTCTCTGAAAGTGCAAAGTTTCAAAAAGTTCAATGAACAGAAGATTGTTGAGGGCGGAATAGATCTGGACAAGGAGAAGTAGTCTGGAGATAAATGTGAGAAGGGAGGGACAGGCAGAAGAAACAAAAGTTAAACTGTTTAAGAGCATATTATGGAAGTCTTGAGGTCTTTCTCAGAGTAGCCTCCATTCATTTGAGATCAACCATACCATTCTCTCACTAGAAGAGAAAACCTATAATGGCAGCAGGCCATAAAAGAGACCCAGTTTGGGAATATTTTCATTTAGTTCCTCTACCTGTGGGTCAGACAGGCACGTGTGCAAAATGCAAATAGTGCAACAAAGAAATTCAAGGCCTGGTTGCCCAAATAACACAACATCATGAGACGTGTTCCTTCTCAGGAGGAAGCTGCATTGAAGAAGATGAAAGGAACAGGTTGGAACATGCAGGATCTTCAGGTGGCTAAACTTTTTTATTTCATACTTCTTTCTTAAGGATTGCCTGTCTTCCTTCTGGACTATTCTTGCATTCTCATGTGTGAGCAAAAAATATAGTTGTTACTCTATGGTACTATCATTTTAGATACAGTTGTGATAAAAAAATAGTCGAAACAGGCAAATCTTTTTTCTATAATTTCACCTTTAAAGTAGTACTGAGTGCCAGTGAATGCAATGAGTGATACTAAATGAGCAGTATGGAAATAATAATTAAATAACTGCATTGACTTATTTTATTTAGGAAAAACCATCCTCAACATACAAGATTCTGAAGACTATCCGCCTTCAAGATCACCATCATTTTCTATTGTTTCAGAGTTATCTACCAATGACAGTGTTTCAGTCACACCAGGTATGTCGCATAGCCACAGTATATCACCTGTAGCAAAAAGTCTCCATCATCCAGAAACAATCCTAGATAATTTTGTGATAAGAACCAGCAGATTACAAAAAGAGGTAATTGATGAAAAAATTGCCTGGTTTGTTTATGCAACAAACTCTCCATTCCGTATGACTGAGAACCCACACTTCATTAACACGTTTCAGTCATTAAGACCAGGATACAGTCCCCCCAACAGAGCAGATGTCACAGGCAAATTGCTGGATAAAATGTATGAAAGAGAAGCTGAGCAGTGTGCAGAAAGTCTAGAGCAGCGGTTCTCAAAGCCGGTCCGTCGCTTGTTCCAGGAAAGCCCCTGGCGGGCCGGGCCAGTTTGTTTACCTGCCGTGTCCGCAGGTTCGTCCAATCGTGGCTCCCACTGGCCGCGCTTCGATGCTCCAGGTCAATGGGGGCTGCGGGAAACGGCAGCCAGCACATCCCTCGGCCCGCACTGCTTCCTGCAGCCCCCATTGGCCTGGAGCAGTGAACCGCAGCCAGTGGGAGGCCAGTGGGAGCCGCGATTGGCTGAACCTGCGGACACGGCAGGTAAACAAACCGGCCCGGGCTGCCAGGGACTTTCCCTGAACAAGTGGCAGACTGGCTTTGAGAACTACTGGTCATGAGGGTAAAATTGTTAACCTGAGCCTTGATAGGTAGAGCAATGTCCACAATGATCCTGTTGTATGTGCTTGTGAGACAACAGAAGAAGGGAATGTCTTCCGTACAGAAACAATTGATACATCTGGAAATGCACACACAGCAGAATACTTACAAGAAGTAGCAGTAAAAGCTATAACAAACTGAAAAAAAAATCAAATGTCTAGTATGCAGCTTGGTCATAGACAATGCTGCAAATGTAGCCAAGATGAGAAGAAATTATTTAGAAAAGTTCCAAGGTAATAACGGTTGCAGTGCTCATTTGATACACCTCCTAGTCAAAGACTTCAGTGATCCAGAAATAAAGGCTAATGTTGTTGAAATTGCAAAATACTTTCATAACAACCACTTTGCAGCAGCTGCTCTGAAAAAAGTTGGAGGAACCAAGCTAACTCTCCCACAAAACGTGAGATGGAACTCAGTAGTGGACTGTTTTGAGCACTATATCAAGAATTGGCCTAATCTGATGACAGTTGTGAACAAAATTGTGAAAAAAAGACATGGCACTGTCACAGCCAAAGTTCTCAACATTGGACTCGTGAGAAATATTGAACACACACTGAGTGCCCTGAAGCCTATTTCTGTAGCCTTGAACAAAATGCAGGGAAAAAGCTGTTTTATTGCTGATATTGTTGAAATTTGGAAGGAACAGAGTGAGATCTTAAAAAGAGAAATATTCAATGATAGAGTTAAATTAAATTTTAATTAAAGCATTGAAAAAATGAATGGGACAAGCACTATCTCCATCTCATTTTCTTGCAAATATTCTCAATACCCAGTACTAGGGTCAAACTGCTGAAGAAGAGGAGATGGCTATGACATGGACATGGACATCCAGCAATCATCCTTCCATAATGCCAACCATAATAAACTTCAGAGCTAAGGGTGAACCATTCAAGAAATATGTGTTTGCCGATGACGTTTTAAAGGAAGTCACACCAGTGAACTGGTGGAAGTCACTTAAGCACTTGGATTCAGAGACTGTTGAACTGATAATCTCACCTAAGAGCAGTAGCTTCTTCTGCCGGTGTAGAAAGAATATATTCTTCCTAGGACCTGAAAAAGCAGGAAAGCTTGTTTTTCTTTTCCAGATTATGAACAAACAGGAAAATTAAGGTGAAGACAACTGAGTTAGCTGCAGAAGCCAATATTTTAAGTTTCTCATGTTGACCTGGCTGACGGTCGATTTAATTTTTGTTTGTTTTTTTTTTTAAATTCATTTAACCATTTTAGTTAAACAATTTTAACAAAAACAAAACTGAATTAAAAAAACTTGAATGTTTAACTAAATTTAAAAATTCGTATGTTTGTTTTGTTAAAACATTATTAGTTTGCTGTTGAAGAAAAAAAAATCCAGAATACATAATGATGTTGTTTTAGTTAAATAAAACAATTTAAATGTCTGGTGATGTTCTCCTAATACAGCATGGCAAGAAAATCCTCCAAATATTAACGATTAACCTGTTGAATTGGAGATAGTTCACCTCCAAATGACTTCATAAATATCTGCTTCAATTACCTTTGGTAAATGAAATAACCAATCATTCATTTTCTGATATAGTTGTACAACTAATCTGAAAAGTTTTCAAAATAAATCACTTTACAAATATATAGTGTGTACCTTTAAAAATGAAACCTACATCTATCTCTGAGTGGTGAAGAATATGTATTAAGGTTATAACAACCAACAAGAATGCACTTTTATGTAGAAATCCATGATTAAATCAAGTCTTCCTGACCAGTGGTTTAAATCATGATTTAAATCAAATTGATTTAAATCAAATCCAACCTGCATGTAACCATTACAAGGCACCTGTGTAACTTAGGATATATAGGAGGGTGTTAAGAGCTTCTCTGTGTGGTGGAGTAGTGACAGACTCTAAATAAGAAAAAAAAGGTTAATTTGCCTGCAGCGGTATGCCTTGCTGGACCACCCAGCAGGGAGTGAGATTGTTTACTTACTTCTATTGTAGTTTTCAAGAAATGGTTAAAATCCACCTGGTCTCTCTTGAATTGACTGAACTGCTCTGGCGGAAAGGCAGTTCATAATAACGGTGACACACAACTCATAGGATCACGCAAAGCAAAATAGGTGCACTGAATATTATATTTCTACATGTACAGTAACCAGACGATCCTTACCAGGCCACAAAAAGAGCAGGGCCAGGTCGAGCATACCACACACTACTCTTGCTCACTAAATTTCAAAGCCTCCATGAGCTACACAGCAGCATGTTGAGCTCTTCTAGTAGCCCTTGTACCTGGGTGTTAAAATTCAGCAGACAGCCATTCCACCTCCACATATATTGTGCAGGACACAGAAGGCAGCTCTAATCATTGGGATATTTTTCTCACTGGAGGTCCAATCTTGTGAGTAAACAATGTCAGTGACCCTTCAGACGACCAAATGCACATTCAAATCTGCTGAGATAGTAGTTGAATGGTTCCTTGGTGCTGTCGAGGTGGCAGGTGTTTGACTTCATGATGCAGGGGAAGGCTGGGTTCCCCAGGATCCAGCAGCTCCCATTGGCCCGGAGCAGTGATCCACGGCCAGTGGGAGCCCTGATTGGCCGGACCTGCGGACGGGGCAGGTAAACACACCGACCCGGCCCGCCAGGGGCTTTCCCTACACAAGTGGCAACCACTGTTTGAGAAACCCTGGTGTAGATGGTGTTCCTATCACAATGGTTCCATTATGATAGGAACACCATCTCCTTGAGTGACAGTAGGTAAGCTGACAGAAGCTATCAACCTAGCTGCATCTACACTGGGGGTTAGGTTGGCACACATCAAGACTATAAAGCCTCTTTCAACCACCAAAGAAAATCCAAGTTTTCTGTTCAGATGAGTATCAGAAGTCTCTCTTAAAACACATTCCCTGCCCCCCCCCTCCAAGTAAAAAAAGAGCAGGATGCTTCAAAGAAGTGGTTGGCTCAATCCTCTTGCCTCAGCCACTGAAGTGAGAATTCAAAGACCTCACCAATTAGTTCCACACAGCTGAGCATTTGCAGCTCTTCCTCTGAATTCTCCACTATTCTGCAAAAAGGGTGGGAAAGGTGGAAGGAGGTAGTAGAAAAAACTGAAGCGGACGACACCATCACTACTTCCCTCCAACCAGGGGATCTGTAAAACTGATAAGGGAAAGCAGGCTCAACTTATTTAAAAAAATTGATGGTTAAAAAGAAGATATTTATATTGAATCAACTCTCCCTTTCCTCCAGTTGATATGAAATGCTTTTTATAGATAGTTTGGGAGAAAGTCTTATGGGAGATTCAAAGAGAAGCAGATCACTACTTCCTTTAAGTCTATCCCTGGAAATTTTTTTCTTCATTCTAATGAATCTATTGTTTTACTCTACTATTTCATTTATATTACAGTTTAATCAATAAGCCTTTTTATCCTTTATTCCCTGCTTCACAATCCATCCGCCACATAGTTCTTCCTCCTCTTCACGTGAAAGTCTCCCTGTCCCCACCCACCAATATGAGTTAACACACTCACATCTACAGATTAATTCACACGAGCAGGGCCCTACGAAATTCACGACCATGAAAAACATGTCACGGACCATGAAATCTGGTCTCCCCTGTGAAATCTGTTTTTTTGTGTGCTTTTACCCTATACTATACCGATTTCATGGAGGAGGCCAGCGTTTCTCAAACTGGGGGTCCTGACCTGAAAGGATGTTGCATGGGGGTCTCAAGGTTATTTTAAGGGAGTCACAGTATTACCACCCTGCTGTTGGACGGATGCCCGCTCAGAAGACAGTGCCTGACCAGCAGCATCATAGAAGTAAGGGTGGCACTATCACACCATGCCACCCTTACTTCTGCGCTGCTGCCTCCAGAGCTAAGTGACTGGAGAGTGGCGGCTGCTGGCCAATGGCCCAGCTCTGCAGGCAGCAGGGCCGAAGTCAGGGTGGCATTGTACAGTATTGACATCCTTACTTCTGTGCTGCAGCTGCCTTCAGAACTGGGCTCCCAGACAGCAGCCACCACTCTCCAGCTGTCCTGCTCTGAAAGCAGCACCATTACCAGCAGCACCACAGAAGTAAGGGTAGCAGTACCACAACCCCACCTACAATAACCTTGTGCGTACCCCTCTCCCCCAACTCCTCCTTCTGTCAGGACTCTACAATTACAACACTTTGAAATTTCAGATTTAAAAATAGCTGAAATCATGAAATTTACAATTTTTAAAATCCTGACGACCATGAAATTGACCAAAAAGGATCGTAAATTTCGTAGGGCCCTACACATGAGCATGTCTAAGTACTGCTCTCTCCCTGACCTTTCAATGACCAAGTTCTTTCTATCTTGATCACTACTTAAAGATAGGAAACAAAGGGTAGGAATCAGTGGTCAGTTTTCAGAATGGAGAGAGGTAAATAGTGGTGTCCCCCAGAAGTCTGTACTGGGCCCAGTCCTATTCAACATATTCATAAATGATCTGGAAAAAGGAGTAAACAGTGAGGTGGCAAAATTTGAAGTTGATCCAAAACTACTCAAGATAGTTAAGTCCCAGGCAGACTGCGAAGAGCTACAAAAGGCTCTCAAAACTGAGTGACTGGGCAACAAAATGGCAGATGAAATTCAGTATTGATAAATGCAAAGTAATGCATATGGAAAACAATCCCAACTATACATATAAAAGAATGGGGTCTAAATTAGCTGTTACCACTCAAGAAAGAGATTTTGCAGTCATTGTAGATAGTTCTCTGAAAACATCCACTCACAGTGCAGAGGCAGTCAAAAAAGCGAATAGAATATTGGGAATCATTAAGAAAGGGATAGATAAGAAGACAGAAAATATCATATTGCTTCTATATAAATCCATGGTACTCCCACAATTTGAATACTGCGTGCATACATGGCCACCCCATCTCAAAAAAGATATATTGGAATTGGAAAACGTACAGAAAAGGGCAACAAAAATGATTGGGGTATGGAACGACTGCCATATGATGAGAGATTAATAAGACTGGGACTTTTCAGCTTGGAAAAGAGACAACAAAGGGGGGATATGATAGAGGTCTATAAAATCATGACTGGTGTAGAGAAAGTAAATAAGGAAGTGTCATTTACTCCATCTCCTAACACAAGAACTAGGGGTCACCAAATGAAATGAACATGCAGCAGGTTTAAAGACAAACAAAAGGAAGTATTTCTTCACACAATGCACAGTCAACCCGTGGAACTCTTTGCCAGAGGATGTTGTGAAGGTCAAGACTATAATTAAAAAAAAAAAAAACTAGATAAATTCATGGAGGATAGGTCCATCAATGGCTGTCAGCCACGATGGAAAGGGATGGTGTCCCTAGCCTCTTTGCCAGAAGCTGGGAGTAGGAGACAGGGGATGGATCACTTGATGATCACCTGTTTTGTTCATTCCCTTTGGGGCACCTGGCATTGGCCACTGTTGGAAGACAGAATACTGGGCTAGATGGACCTTTGGTCTGACCAAGTATGGCCATTCTTATGGTCTTGTGTACTAACTCTCAACCTGGGTTTATTGCTCACATTTGCTTCCTTCAATCCTGCTTCCATGCCACTGAGTGTCTCAGGAATCTGAAAGCTTCCTCTATTTCAAATCTAGCCTTCCCATGTTCAGTATTGTCATCTTCCAAAAAAGTGAAGTTTTTTCTACTTCATTTAGTCCCTTACCTTCACAATACCAGACACCTGTTTACTACCTTTGACTTCCTCCTCAAACTTTTGTGAATGCAAAATTCCTGTTTCTCCAGGATTTCACTGATTTATTTTAAGAGAATTCTTGTTAAGGTTAGAGTGCATGACCCTTGTTTAATGCTTCCCTCTCCTTTCTTGTTGCAGAGTCAGGAGGTAGATCTGGGAAACATCTCATCCATGACAGCACAGGGAGATAACCCTTGCTGCACAAGAAGAGACATAAAACATTAAGGGTATTTCTACGCTACAATGAACCATCCACAGATGGCCCATGGTAGCTGCTGGGGCTTGCAGGGCTCAGACTTCGGGGCTATTAAATTGCACTGTAAATGTTCAGGATTGGGCTGGAATCTCAGAATCTAGCTTCCAACCCAATCTTGAATGGCTACAATGCAATTTTATAGCCTTGCAGTCTGAGACCTGTGAGTGCGAATTAGCTGACAGAGGCCAGCCATGGGTGTTTTACTGCAGTGTAGACATACAGTAAAGCATTGGTAGTTCTCTCCAAACTCACCTCAGGAGATCTAGCTACTACATGTATAAGCATTCCTGGAGAGAAGTGTGGGCCAGTTTCATAGCTATGAGGAAAATCAAACACCTAAACTTTCCCATACTCAGCCCCCTACAGAAATGTTTCACTGCCTCCTTTGTTATAAAGAATCCATTCATATGAAAGTAACCAGTTTGAATATCACCCTATTTTCTCCTTTGCTCTCCTGTTACAAGTATGTGTGTGGAAGATCCCAAATCCCTGCTCCATGAAAGGCTGGGAGAGAAAAAGAGGATCAATGGAACCCCTTTCCATTCATCTTTCAGCACAGAGGGCCTGTAGGGAGGTGGTGGAAAGGAAATCAAGAGATTCAGGATGAGACTTTCAAAATTGTTGAGCATCAGCAAGTCCAATTAACATCAATGGGAAATGCAGGTGCCCAGCACCTCTGAAAATCAGGCCTTTAGTGCATAGGTAGTCAGTTTCATTACATGTAGGCCAAAAGCAGAAAGCATGGCCCAAAGACTACCACAAACCAAAGAAGCACAAGTACTGTATATACTCTTTCATAAGCCAAATATTTTTGGTAAAAAAGTGATGTGTCAAAGAGCAGGGGTCGGCTTATAAACGGATCTACACCAAAATTTGATGATTTTAAACTCTATGGAATCATTGAATTGAATACCTAATACACTGTCATTCTGTTTACCTGGAGAGTCTGCAGGCATGGAGCCCCTCAGCTCTCTGTGGCCACGGTTCACCGTTCCCAGCCACTGGGAACTGCAGGAAGCTGAGAGGCTTCGTGCCTGTGACGCTCCAGGTAAACAAAACATCCAGGCCTGCTAGCGGCTTACCCTAAGAGGCCAGGAGCCAAAGTTTGCCAACCCCTGAAATACAGGGTCAGCTTATGAAAGGGTCATACAGTTTTTGCTATTTTTACCTATCCATCTTGGGGGGGGGGGGGGTAGGCTTATAAACGAACGGGCTAATGAACGAGTACATGCGGTATGGGCTCTATGCAGAAATATGCTGCCTGTCTACTTACATGAATATCTACTAGGAGGGAACTACAAATGGATCTACTCCTATCATCACCAGCTGGTAGGAAAGACTTACTCCATCATGAGAATTTACATGTTAACTCATTATGAGCCTCATTTATTACAGACCCAATCCCATGAGTACTGAGTGTTTTCAGTTTTCACTGAATGTTTTTGAGGGATGGAAGGGAGAGAAGAAAAGTGCATCTATAGTTTGTGTATGCTTTTACATAAATAGTTTACATTTATATACTTTACACAGTCTTTAATAGCAGAATGTAAGAATAATGTACATAAATTAATCATCTCAGAATACCCTAGTAAATTAAATATTACACCTATTTTACAAATAGGTAAACGGAGGAGAAAATATATTTGCAACGCAGAAGAGATGCAGTTGCTCAACAACTAGACTTCTTGATTTTTATGCATTCAAAACATCACATTTCAACGGTGTAGAAGTTTAATACAGAACTGAGGTTGATAAAAAAGCATTGAAGGTGTCATGTCCAAGGATTATTTAAGCTGCTAAACAAGCATACAGGATTAAAATATCCCACCTACAGTGTCATGATGCATTGTACATCAACACTTTGTTAAAATAAAAGCAATGACATTAAACTGTACAGAACTGCATATCAAGTGTCTCAACTATCCAGAATATTGGATAAATTGGGGATTCAGGTTATTAATAAGTCTAAATTAAGCTATTAAATTCTGTACACATCCCACAAAGCCTGTTATGATACATCATGAAACGTATCACTGTGGGACAGAATAGGTAAGAAAACTTTGCTGATGCAGAGAAGCGATCAATACCTCTGCTTTATTATAACAAAAAATGAAGCTGGAAAAATTGAGCCATATGCAAGATGCACAGCTTTTCAGGGCTCTATGAACTGAAAATGCAACCGGGGTGTATTGGTTTAGTTGACTAAGTGGTTAAAACTCCAACAGCTTGTCTATGCTAGTACCACTACCAGGGAGTAGTTATAGTGGGGAAATTGAGAAGATAACCTAGTGTAGATAAATCTATTAATGTCTTGCAATAGCATTATGATCATGCTTTCTAACTTTTTAAAAGTGAGCACTGTTGGTTTTTTTTAAGTAAGGGTTCTACTGAATAGCTTCTGAAATCAACCAAAATGCTACTACTGCTTTTTTTTTTTAAACTTTGCATGTTAAAAGTGTAGTTTTAATTAACTTAAGAAATATCTATCTTGGCCAACAAGTTCTGTAATAAGTTTCAGCCCAACATAAAATAAAACAGACAGCTCCTAAGCCTTCTGAAAATAGACATTATAATGGGACAAGTTAGGTAATGTGACAATGTGTGTCAATTTGTATTTGACAAACCTTAAATATTATTTTTAAAAGGCCAATTTAATACTACTTACCGATTCTTTTCTTTCATTAGTTAACTAAAATCCACAAAAATTGCCAATCACAAGGAATATCATTGACATTTGCCTCTTAGCAACTGCAGCAATAAGCAGAACGAGTTCTAAACAAACTTGTGTGATTTTTTAAAGGGAAGAGAGGTACAGTACGAAGCTGGAATTTCCACAGGACTGGGTTTATCCTATGGAACTCACTCCCACAAAAGGTAATAATGACCATGAACTTACCAGTTTCAGAGCTAAATATAAAGCTAATGTCTTCAACCTAACTTTCCTTCTATAACTATTTTTCTCAAACACAGAGGTGCACACCCCCACTCACATTCAAATCAAAACCCAAAATAAATTATAAACAAATCAGACTATTTCTCTTAAAACCTAGGAATGAAGATTCATGTTTTTACTTAAATATCAGTAAAAGTCAAAAAAGCAAACAATGTTGGGAATTATTGGGAAAGGGATAGATAGATAAGACAGAAAATATTATATTGCTTCTATATATATTCATAGTATGCCCACATCTTGAATACTGCGTGCAGATCTGGTCACCCTATGTCAGAAAAGATATATTGGAATTGGAAACGGTACAGAAAAGAGCAACAAAAATTATTAGGGATATGGAACAGCTTCCATATGAGGAGAGATTAATAAGACTATGACTTTTCAGCTCGGAAAAGGGATGACTAAGGAGGGATATGACAGAGGTCTATAAAAACATGACTGGTTTGGAGAAAGTAAATAAGGAAGTGTTATTTACTCCTTCTCGTAACACAAGAACTAGAGGTCACCAAATGAAATTAATAGACACAGGTTTAAAAAACAAAAGGAAGTATTTCTTCACACAACACACAGTCAACCTGTAGAACTCTTTGCCAGAGGATGTTGTGAACGCTAAGACTAAAAGAGGGTTCAAAAAAGAACTAGGTAAGTCCATGGAGGATAGGTCCATCAATGGCTATTGCCCAGGATGGGCAGAGATGCAAAACCATGCTCTAAAGCAGGGTTTCTCAAACTTGGGACGCTGCTTGTGTAGGGAAGGCCCCGGCAGGCCAGGCTGGTGTGTTTACCTGCCCCGTCCGCAGGTCCGGCCAATCGCGGCTCCCACTGGCTGCGGGTCGCTGCTCTGGGCCAATGGGGGCTGCTGAAAGTGGTGGTCAGTAAGTCCTTCGGCCGGACCTGCTGACAGGGCAGGTAAACACACCGGCCCGGCCCACCAGGGGCTTTCCCTACACAAGCGGCGACCCGTTTGAGAAACCCTGCTCTGAAGTGTCCATAGCCTCTGTTTGCCAGAAGCTGAGAACAGGCGACACAGAATGGACCACTTGATTATCTATTATGTTCATTCCCTCTGAAGCACCTGGCATTGACCACTGACAGAAGACAGGCTACTGAGCTAGATGGACTATTGGTGTGACCCAGTATGGCTGTTCTTATTTATTTTTAAATTATTGGGAGGTACTCATATTGTAATGATGGAAAACACTGGAGTAGACAGAACAAGTATTTTCTTTTAAATTCCAGTGTTATAAATAGTGCCATATATTACCTAATACTGTGATAATCAGTTTTTCTAAGACTGGTTAATGTTGTAACAGTTGACACAAAATTACAGTTGTTCTGACGGAGAAGTGCAGCTAAAAGTGACCAGAACTAGGAATAATCAAAATCTGAATAGGTATATAAGTCAATATGATGGATGTTATGCGAGAAAGTTTTTAATTTTATAATACACACTTTAGAGGTTTAATTTAGAAGATGAATATGGTTACAGTTCACACACACTAATAAACACTAACGTTCATAGTATTACGAAGTGATAGAATCTGTATCTTTAAATCTGTTTCCCAGCTTTTTTGCTTTTGGAATGCACATGATGTATTAAATTATTTGTTTTGGTAGCACACAAAATGTGCTAGCCATTTCTCATTAAAATAAAATAAAAACCCAAGGTCTCTTCCCTAAAACTGACTTTTTGCCATAGATACAGTAGGGTTGATGTCCTGCACCAAATAAGACTCAGATCCAGCAAACTGATCCTTGAAGATCCTTGCATCTGTAAAGAGTCCCACAGAAGTCCATACACACCGGGCCTTCTTGCAAGCATCAAATCACAAGAATGGTGCCTAGAACACATTTCCAGCCCAAAGATGCTTAGAACCCAGGGGCAGTGTGGGTATTACACAGAAAGTGAAGAAAAGCTTTCCTTGACTGTAACAACCCTAACAAGATAGCATATGTACACTATAAACACTTACAAACCTTACAACTAATCAATTTAATAAAAACATTTCCACAGCTCCATTCATTTACCTCAGCCACTGGTACAACTTCAGAACATTTCACCACAGTTATAACTTATAGTTAACTAAGTTATGTTATAACTTGAAACGTGATCAAAAAGAGTCCAAGGAGCAGAATCCAGCCAATCTATTTGTTTTGTTTTTTTATGCTAAATACTGGCACAAAAAGCAAAAAAATCCTGCAATCAACATTAACTAAATAAAGTGAACTGAAGAGCAGCTTGTTTACAGCTCGAGAAGTCAAACTCTTCAACCAGAATGACATATTACATATGCAAGTCAGCTTACCCCCTTGAATGGCCTACCACATTTATATGGCCCCCATCACAGTACCATGGGAGCACCTCCTAATCTTTAAATATTTGTAAGTCTCAACACTGTGTGAGATAGGGAAGTACTATTATCCACACTTTAAAGAACTGAGGCACAGTGTATACAGTGTTTTGGAACCCAGGGCAGCAAACCTTCCGGCCTCGGCACAGACTCAGGTTAGCACGGCTCCTGCTAGTGCTCTGAAAGTAACTGTGTAGACAGCCCTTTGAAGTTGCGGCTCAGGGTAGAGGCCAGGGTTTCAGAACCCCAGCTCCTGCCCATACCACAACTTCAAAGCGCTGTCTACACAACCATTTTTAAAGCACCAGAGCCACCCTGCTAGCCCAAGTCCATTGCCCTGGGCCCGGAAGCTTGCTCCCGTGGGTTCCAAAATGCCATGTAGACCTACCTAGAGAGGCTAAGTGACGTGTCCAAGGTCACACAGGAAGTTGGTGACAGAGCAGGGACTTGACGTCTCCCCAGCTAATGCCCAAAGCACTGGTCATGCTTCCTCTCCACCCCCTGCTCTCAAAGCGGTGGGCCCATGTTAAGGGGACCTCCTACACCGTGTGCCCCAGAGTACCCACGTACCCTGCCCCGGGGGCACCTCCCCCCAAAGAACGGAGGCCCCACCAGCACCTACCCCGTCTCGGGGGTCACCACTGGCCCCCATCTCCTGGCACCCGGGCAGCCGCCCCGCGCTCCATCCCCGCAAACCCCAGCGGCGAAACCGAAACTGTCCCAGCAGGGACACGCGGGCGGGCCGCGCCTGGGCCCGGCGGCGCCTGTCTCCGGGCCGGGCCGGGCCGAGCCTCCCCGCAACCCCCGCGGACGGACCTGTGCGCTGCGGCCTGCTCCCCGGCGCGGCCCTGACGCGATCGCTGCTGCTGCCGCCCGGGCTCATGCGGGGCCCGCGCTGCTCTCGGGGCGAGGGAGGCGGCGCTGCTGCTTGTGCCGGGCCGGTCTGCGGCGAGGGGCCGGGGCTGCGGCCTCGGCGGGCTCCGGAGGGCGGTGGATGAGGGCGAGGCCGGCGGTCCGGTCCGGGCTGGGGGCGCTCGGTCGGGGAGGTGGGCAGGGGCCGCGTTGCGCCTCTCTCACCCCGAACCCAGCGCCACCATCTTGGGAGAAACACGAATATCGCCGCGGCGCAGCCTCGGAGGACTCGCGGGCATAGCAGGGTATCCCGGCATGCACCGCGCTCGAGAGCAGGGCGCGCTACTTTCCGCCCGGAACCATAGAGTTTCCACCTTTCCCATTGGGCGGGGCGCGGAGGCGGCCGAGGGTCTCGCGGCGGACGCTGTCGGCACGCAGCGGTTAGGTGGCAGCGCGCGCTGGCGGCCATGTTGGGGTCGGACAGTTCCCTGCCGCCCCGTGGAGCCACAGTCCCCCCTTGGCGGGGAGGGGCGTTGGGCGGCAGAGGAAGGGGAAAGAGAGACCGGGGGGCTGCCAAGCCCAAGGGTTCAGCCTGGGGCCAGCCCCTCCCCCCACTCGAGAGGGGGTGTAAAACCCGCGGGCTTGTGGCAGCGCTTCTGGGGTGTTACGCACGCGCTGCACGAAGGCGCCGTAACAGGGTTGCAAGCTCGATCCCTGCACAGTGAGGGACGGTCCAGGATTAAGGTTACCCAACCATGAGCCTCAATTACCTGCCCCGCAGTGCAGCTGCCTTAGGTTTCAGCCTTCAACTGGGTGATCAGAAGCTATTTCCACTGGGCCTCCTGCCTCAGTTAGTGCTCAGGCAGGGAGTGCTTTACCATGGGTCCTGGAGTGAAGGAGACTTGTCTGCAGGACCCTGGCCTGCTTTGTGAAGTCAAATCCTGCTACCCTCCCACCCCAAGTGGGTAACTGTAAGGGACCAACTGCAGCAGAAATGCCACGTAGTGTCTAGGGTGACCAGCTAGCAAGTGTGAAAAATCAGGACGGGGTGGGGGGTAATAGGAGCCCATATTAAAAAAAAGCCCCAAATATCAGGACTGTCCCTATAAAATCAGGACATCTGGTCATCCTAGTAGTGTCTGCAGCTGTGGAAAATGAGTGGGAAAAGCTCTTGCAAAAAGATATATTGGAAATGGAAAAAGTACAAAAAAGGGGCAACAAAAATGATTAAGGGTAGGGAACAGCTTCCACATAATAGATTAAAAAGACTAGGACCATTCAATTTAGAAAGCAGATGACTAAGGGGGATATGATAGAGGTCTATAAAGTCACGAATAGTGTGGAGAAAGTGGATAGGGAAGTGTGATTTACCCCTTCATATAACACAAGAACCAAAGGTCATCCAAAGAAGTTAAGGCAGCAAGTTTAAAATAAACATAAGGAAGTACTTCACACAAAGTACAGTCAACCTGTGGAACTCATTGCCAGGGGATGTTAAGGCCAAAAGTATAACTGGGTTAAAAAAAGAATTAGATATGTTCATGGAGTATAGGTCCATAAATGATTATTAACCAAGATGGTCTGGATGTCCCTCATGGTATGTCAACACAGCAAAGAAAAACCCACAGCAGTCCTACATTGCTCTGTAGACTTCCAGGCTCACACTGGAGCCTGGGCTCTAGGACCCTGAGGGGGTCCAGCCAAACCCAAGTTTTTCTTTGCTGTGTAGACATAACCTAAGCCTCTGATTGCCAGGAGCTGGGACTGGACAACAGGAGATGGACGCAGTTGCCAACTTTCATGCAGCAAATAAGCACCCCGACTTTCATAATAAGCCAAAAATCAAGCTAATCCCATTTCAAAACAAGGCCAAAACAAGCCAATCCCTAAGAACCTCAACACTCTATGTGACTAGATCTCCCGGCAGTCTGGGACTGTGGTGGGCCCCCTGTACACCCCTGACTCTCTCCTCGCCCTTTGTCCCTGCTTGCCCCTTGCCCCACTTGCCCTCTCTTGCCCCTGCTTACCTGGAGCCCATCAAAAAAATGAAGCAACAAGCTACAAGCCAAACAAGCAACAAGCTAAAAACTAGCCAACATGCAACTCACAAGACAAGCCAAAAACAAGTCCAATTTCTGCATTTTTTCCCACAGGTTTGGCATGTCTGGAGATGGATCATTTGATAATTGCCCTGTTCTGTTGCATTAAAACTTATAAGTATCATTTTAAACATTAAATTGAAGCTTCTGATAATTGCATTGCATACTTGAGGGCAGTAGAAATGTATCCTTGAGAGAAAAATACATGGTATGCTACGGGAAATGCTGTTTCCCTAAAATGTCCCTTAAAATAAAGCACTGTCTCTTATTTTGTGCGTGTTTTCCCCTTATTTCCATCTAACAATGGTGACCACTTTATACCAGACATAATCTGAATATATTAAGTTTAGGGATGAGGATTCCATTCTTTGGCTCCTTGCCATTTGAATGTATTTGTTCATAGCTATAGAGCTATAAGTTTTATCATTGACTTTAGTGAAAGCAATACCCGGGTCTTAGGCCCAGAAAGGGACTTAGGCATTGCAGTGCTGAGTGTCACAACTCCTAACTTTTATGCACTCAAAAAATCATTGGGGACAACACTGCATTCCACAAAACCTAGTGCCTAGGCTTTTTATACAATGCACGGGGAGCCAGATGCCTAAGAATGTGATCTCCAAAAGCCAACACACTAGGCATGGACCCACCTAAACAAGCCAGTGGGAGATGTTGACAAAAGGAGTGTGTTCTAGGCCTGCCTCTCATGGAATCAGGTGCCTAAATCCAGGCACCTAACTCTGCTAGTGATCTACAGCCAGGAAACTCTCTCCTGGAGTGAGGTACTTTAGACACCTAAAACATTTCTTGTGAGGAGTTAGGTGCCTGTTTCATTCAAATCAGCTGGAGGAAGTGTAGTGCCCATTTTATAACTTTTAGCTCACTGATTAGCACACTTATGTGGAAGCTCCAGGTTCAATTCCCCCCT
This sequence comes from Mauremys reevesii, assembly GCF_016161935.1. Lineage (NCBI taxonomy): Eukaryota > Metazoa > Chordata > Testudines > Geoemydidae > Mauremys > Mauremys reevesii. The sequence continues at coordinate 123,455,646 of NC_052623.1, forward strand.
CTGCTTGATAGATAGAAAGGATTTGAACAGGGGTCTCCCACCTCTCACAAGCATGCGCTAACCCCTATGTTACAGGATATTCTGTTGTGGGGCTTTCTCAATGTCTTCTGCTGAAGCTGTTCCACTTTGGGTATATCAGGGGTTGGCAACCTCTGGCACGCAGCTCGCCAGGGTAAGCACCCTGGCGGGCAGGGCCGATTTGTTTACCTGCCACGTCGGCAGGTTAGGCTGATTGCAGCTCCCACTGGTCGAGGTTCGCTGTCCCAGGCCAATGGGGGTGGCGGGAAGCCACGGCCAGCACATCCCTCACCTGTGCCACTTCCTGCCACCCCCATTGGCCTGGGACGGCAAACCGCGGCCAGTGGGAGCCACAGTCCGCCAAACCTGCTGACGCGGTAGGTAAACAAACTGACCTGGCCCGTCAGGGTGCCTACCCTGGTGAGCCACGTGCCAGAGGTTGCCGACCCCTGGGGTATATGATAAAATAGTCTTTAGAGTAGGGGGACTGGACCCTTGGTCTTCCATCTCAGAGGGAGCAAGTTTGGGACAAGCAAGAAGCCATAACGTAAGGAAATGTGCAGCTAACTTTTCAAAGCTGGTTAGAGTCTGAGATGAAGCCCATGTTCCCATTGTTTGCAGAAGGTCCATATATGATTTCACATGCAATGAAGCATTCATATTTTGCCACAAGATTCAGATTTTTCCAATAGCAGGTTAATGCCACTTGAAACAGTTAACGTCCTATCAATTTTCTGCTGTAATTAATTTTGTTTTTCCATTGTAGCTTCTGTAGCTTTGCTCTGACTCCCACATTTAATCAGATCAGACACCCCTTTGATTGTGCTGCTCATATGAAGCTCTTATATGGGGAACCAATACCTTTAAGATGGTATGGTAGTATACTAAATAGAAAGATTAAGCTCCATCAACTTGCTACAATTTTTGTTGTACAAACCATAGGAACATACAGCCTAGGAACACACAAGGCTGATACGTGTATCCGCTAGAAAATGTACTGACTCTATAACTGAGCTGCATGTTTGCTTCTGTCACATAAGCCTCCAATTAGCCTAACTTCTTGCTGCAAAGGGGAAACTTATGAAACAGCAGCAGTGATGTCAGGAGAAAGTTTTACGACCCTTACCCTAGTAGCTGAATTAATTGTGTCTTTGTTCTATCTTGAAGAATTGAAGTCTCATTGAAGGGAATGTATCCTGTATGTATTTCTTGCAGGTATCTCGACTCTAAGAAACAATTATTCCCCTACCTCAAGGTTTCTCAAACAGGGTTGCCGCTTGTGTAGGGAAAGCCCCTGGCAGGCTCGGCTGGTGTGTTTACCTGCCCCGTCTGCAGGTCCGGCCGATCGCGGCTCCCACTGGCCGTGGATCACTGCTCTGGGCCAATGGGAGCTGCTGGAAGTGGCATGGGCCGAGGGACATACTGGCCGCAGCTTCCAGCAGCTCCCATTGGCCCGGAGCAGCGATCCGCGGCCAGTGGGAGCCACGATCAGCCAGACCTGTGGACGCGGCAGATAAACAAACTGGCCTGGCCTGCCAGGGGCTTTCCCTACACAAGCGGCGACCCCTGAGAAACCCTGCCCTACCCCCCACCCCCACCCAAGGGACACAAGGGGTCTTTTGGTAAGGCACTGCATTGGAATTCAGGAGATTTGGGTTCAATTCCCAAGTTTACTGCCGATTTTGTTTGATGCTGGGTAGGTCGCTTCACCTCTCAGTGCTTCAATTCCTCATTTGTAAAATGGAGGCAACAGTATTTCCTTTGTCTTGTTGAAGTGAGTTCTTGAGAAGAGACTATTCCTTACTATGCTTCTGTACAGTGCCAGCACACTGGGGCCCTGATCTTGGTTATGGCTTCTAGGGTTTACTGTAATACAAATAATACCACCACATTTGGGAGGTAGGGCAGAGAAAGTAGCTCACACCCACCTCTCTCTGGCAGCAGACCTGACATGTGAAGAGTAACCTCATCTCAGCAATACTGCTTGAGAGAGCAGAGCACAGATTTTCCTATACTTCCCCTTGAGTGATGGCTTCTTCAAAATCCTTCCCCCGTAGACAAGGTTTAAGTCTCATGGCTGACTACCCAGAAATTTTTCTTTGGACATCTTTGCAGATGAATTGTAAATGCTTCACTATTATTCAGCCTTCTCTCTCATACAGTGTGCAGTGAGGATATGTATTAGCATAGAATGCCAGTGCTGCAGACACTTCCAACCCCCGTTTTCACTGTCTTTCCATTGCCTAGTGTGTTATGGCACACATTTTCCTAAAGTTAGGAAATGTACCTCGGTTCAGTTTGGTGTCCAGTTCTGAAATGAACTCATGCGCAGTTACTGTATTTAAAAAAGATGCATAGAATCAATCTCTGTTTCCTCAGAGATCCCAAGCTTTCTTGCCTGCTTTTATAAATCAATATGAAATCTATACTGATTTAGCTTTGTTTATATATAGTTGGTAGCTAAAGACCAGAGTACCAGTAAACCTACAAGCAGCAAAGAGTCCTGTGGCACCTTATAGACTAACAGACGTATTGGAGCATGAGCTTTCGTGGGTGATGCATCCGACGAAGTGGGTATTCACCCATGAAAGCTCATGCTCCAATACGTCTGTTAATCTATAAGGTGCCACAGGACTCTTTGCTGCTTTTACAGATCCACGGCTACCCCTCTGATACTAGTAAACCTACAGGCTAACTTCTTTACTAACCTACATTGCAGTACTTAGAAATAAATGGGACTGAAACTCATTAACACTCTAGAAGTGTAAAGGGGCCTTTAAGTAGATGTAAAATGACCATTGTAAAGAGGTCTTAGTGTAAATAAGAATCAGGCCCAAATAAATATGGTAAAAATTAATTGTGACATAGTCAATTTTGACCAGTAAATGTTCAGTCCCCCTAAAGCTTAGCAATTACAGACAGAAATATGAAGCACTTTGTTGCCATGTTTGCACTGATATGACTCAGACCAGAAGTGATTCTGTGCCTTTGGGATTATATCATAACCCTGAAAGGTTAAGTTGACCTTCTGTTAAGAGAGGCAGCAGGTAATAGACTAGTGCTTCTGCACAAGTGGCCAGGGATTTAACAAGCACCTCATTTGGAAGCTTCACTAATTTAAAACAGATGTTGAAAATCAATGTATACATTACCAGCATTGGAAGAACATCTTACTGAGCTATATTATATTGCCAGAGATCAGCCATTTACTTTCAGTTTTTGTATGGAAGTTTAGTGGTGGATTTAATTTTTAGTCAGCATTTTTGTTTTTTGCATGAGGACAATTAAATGCTTGCAAAAATGAAAAAGGTCAGCCAAAGCACTGGTAAATCTACATATGAATGATTCTGAACCCAAAAGCTGCTGCTTGTAATGACAAGAAGGGAGGTGAAAAGTAAACATTGATTGAGCTTCTTGTTGGGGTCAAAGTCAAGAAAAATGTATTTCATGAATCAATCCATTTGACAGCATGCAGGTCTATTTTACACTGATATTTTCTACTCCACAGTGTAAACTATCTTGTCTCACTTGAAATTAAAAACAAAACAAGTGGATGATGCTAAAGATTTTCTTTTGTCATAGGTGGGGGGAGGGATAGCTCAGTGGTTTGAGCATTGGCCTGCTAAACCCAGGGTTGTGAATTCAATCCCTGAGGGGGCCAGTTGGGGATTGGTCCTACTTTAAGCAGGGGGTTGGACTAGATGATCTCTTGAGGTCCCTTCCAACCCTAATATTCTATGATAGGTGAGGAATAAGACAATACATTGTTTCAGGTCAATATTTACTTTTGTACAGTTCATTCATTAACAAAAATATCTAAATTACTGTTTCTATATTCAATGTTGTTATTTTGCTAAATGAAATGTTCCCTGATTCTCAATTATTATTCTGATTAATTCAGTTTACATTGATAATGTTATATGCTTCAACATGAAATTGGAAAAAACAACCCCCCCAAAATAAAAAAGTTAGCTTTTTCCTTACTGGACCCAAAGGAGATGTACACACAAACAAATCTTTACCAAGGAATTAAAATGCTTTGGTTTGACTTCTTTGCCAAGGCTCCCAATTTCCCAAAACCATAATTACAATTAAATAGGAGTTCTCAGTTAAAATTTGCTTGACATAACAAGTGCTTGTAATCACTTGTGAAAACTGGATGTAATACTATTTACTTTTTAATGTTGGCAACAATACTTTTATAGATACAGTATTTATAAGTGAGCCATATGGGTTAATTACTTACTAGATAGGAAATATTTATCCAGAATACTGTATCTACCATGTCTAAATTATTCTTCAGAAAGAACACTCATTGGCAGAATTTGTGGTCAATTTGTGAAATCGTGAACTGAATGTCTCAGTGCAATGAAGGTCATTTTAAACTAATTTTAATATTGTTTTTAAACACTCAGGGCCATATCTGTGGTATGCTGATTTACCCCAGTTGTTGAGCTGACCTCAGTCCCACTTTGGCAATAGTCATGTTTATGTGGATAGGAAGGGATAATGGAACGATTCTTCATCTAGAATTTTCATAAAAGAAACAAAAGATCATTAACATTAGTCATTTAAAAAACCCACAAAGCAAACCACCTTTGTTTCCTTTTCACAGACGTCATGTGTTATTTACACCAAGGGAAAAGCGGACAGACCATCTCAGTAAGTGATGCCCAGTGACAATTCATGTATGTTCTACATTACCATTATTGTGCTGTTCAATGAAAAGGTGTACTCACCATGACAAGAGCTATATAACATGCCAATTTAATTATAGACTATTTATGCAGATCAGGGGTCGGAAACCTTTCAGCAGCGGTGTGCCGAGTCTTCATGTATACACTCTAATTTAAGGCTTCGCATGCCCGTACTACATTTTAACGTTTTTAGAAGGTCTCTCTGTAAGTCTATAATGTATAACCAAACTACTGTTATATGTAAAGTAAACAAAAAGTTTTCAAAATGTTTCAGAAGCTTTATTTAAAATTAAATTAAAATGCAGATCTTATCAGTTTAGTGTGATCCTTGCCCTTGCTTTTCCTTGCTGAGTTTTCCAATGTCTGGCACTTATTTAGATACTTTAAGCTGCACACAGGCTTCTGAGTGATCACTTGTTAACCGGCTGGAACCCCAGATCGGCAGCTGAGGTGAGTTGAGCTGGCGGCTGGTAGGGCTGAGCAGGGCCAGAAGCCTGGACCCTGTCTGGCAGAGGGCCTGCGCTGGAACTCCAGCCGGAAGCAAAGTGAGTGGGGCTGCGGCAGGGGACCCCGGCTGGCAAGGGGCCAGCAGCCAGAACCCCAGAGCAGTGACTGAGCGGCTCAGCCTGCCACCGCCGCTCTGGGGTTTCAGCTGCTGGCTCCTGCCAGCCGGGGTCTCAGCCTGCTGCCAGCCTGGGGTTCCTTCCCCCAGGCCAGCAACAGGTCCCAAGTGGGATTTTGGAGTGGGAGACGCTGGCTGGCAAGGGGCCAGCAGCGGGAACCTCAGAGTGGCGGCGGGCTGAGCAGCTCAGCCCGCGGAGCCGCTCAGCCCGCCCCAGCTCTGAGAGTTTCAGCCGCTGGCTCCTGCCAGCTGGGGTCTCAGCCCGCTGCCAGCCTGGGGTTCCTTCACCCAGGCTGGCAGCGGGCGCTGAGTGGGACTGGCAGCGGGACCCCAGCTGGCAAGGGGCCAGCAGCGGGAACCCCACTGCTCTGGGGTTTTGGCTGCTATTTCATTGCTGTCTCTGGCAGCTCTGTTTCTTGCACAGTTTTATGTAAAAACGTCTGGTCTCCAGAGGTGATTGGGTGAGTTGCACTACGTAGTAGTCATGCATCACATCATAGCCTTTGCCAAACAAGTTTTGATGGCTGACTGTATCGTATGCTGCTGTTATCCTCTGACCCTACACCCTGTATTCTTCATAGAGATATGCTTATGATATGAATAAGGCATAACTAAGATATGTATTATGCAAGATGGATCATGCAAGGTATCATTGGAAAGGTTATGATTTACTGAATGTGATTATCCAATTTGTATGCATGTGTCATTTCTGTGTCTGAAGTAAGAAATATTGACTATGTAATAATTACAACTGTGTTTTCACCTGGGGAATGCCCACCAGACAGTATGCAAACAGCCTGGATAGGCCCTTAGGAAGGACAATAAGACTTTGAAGATGCTAATTTCCCACCTTCCTGAGAAGTTTCCTGGGATGCTGCTTTAACAGTGCAGGGTCAGGTGATCATATCACCTGGTACTGGACATCATTTTGGACTTCTGGTATTTTTCCACTGGAAAGGGGTGGTGGGTCAAACTAGAAAACAAAGGATTCCCACCATATGTAAATCCTATTTAAGTCTGGGGAGTGAGTTAATCTTGGCCCTTCTCCACTGCCTCCCTACCCAAGAAGGAAGACTGCTGAAAACACTCCAAGAAACAAAGGAACTAAGGCCTGGTCTACACTGGGGGGGGGAAGGGACGGGGGAAAATCGATCTAAGATACGCAACTTCAGCTATGAGAATAGGGTAGCTGAAGTCAACGTATCTTAGATCAAATTAAAATTACTTACTTCGAATCCTCACAGCACTGGATCGATGGCCGCGGCTCCCCCGTCGACTTTGCTTCTGCCTCTCACACTGCTGGAGTTCAGCAGTCAACAGGAGAGTGATCGGGGATCGATTTATCGTGTCTACACTACACGCAATAAATCAATCCCCAATAGAGCGATCACTACCCGCCAATCAGACATACCCTGGTTAGACATACCCTAAGATAGGGGAGAGGGAGGCAGGGGCTGAGCCCAAGTGAGAAAGGTCAGCCTGAGAAGGGTTTACCTGGAGATTTAAGCTGCAAGTTTACCTTAAAGAAACTCTGCAACTGCATAGAACAAACATTTAGGGTGAAAAATTACTATTTGTAGACAATTTCTTTAATGTAATAAGTTTAGTTTATATGTTTTATTTGCTGAGTGATCTTGATTCTGTTTGCTATCCCTTATAATCACTTAAAATCTACCTTTTGTAGTCAATAAACTCATTTTTGTTTATTCTATAACCAGTTTGTGCAATTCCTAATGGGGAGGGAGGGGCAAAAGCTGTGCATATCTTCTCCCACATTGAGGGAAGGAGCAAATTTCATGAACTTATACTGTATAGAGACCTACACAGCATAAGACAATATAAAATTTTGGGTTTACACTCCAGAGGGTGTGTGCACCAGAGTGCTGGGAAATTCCCTGAGCTGAGTCTTTCCACATAGAGCTGATTGCAGACTTTGTGTGATTCTACAGCTAGGGTGTGTGTGTGTGTGTGTGTGTGTGTGTGTGTGTGTGTGTGTGTGTGTGTGTGTGTGTGTGTGTGTGTGTGTGTGTGTGTGTGTGTGTGTGTGTGTGTGTGTGTGTGCACACGCGCGCAGAAGGACAGGGTGAGCAAGCCCAGGCTGGTGGAACGAGCAGGCTCAGTGGGACCACAATACATCAGGTCTAGATGTAGAACGGGGGTCTAACCCATCACACATCCCTCTCTTGAATCCGTCTTCTATATGCTGGTTGATATTTACTATTTGGCCACTTTCCTGGTCTAAATCTGGCTCATTCTGGTACTCGTTCTATTTGATATGAGGTGAGAGGCGATTGAGGATAAGACATTCATAAAGTTTATAAAGATGGCATAGGAGTGATATTGACCTGAAGTTCTTTGGGTCAGAGGCATCCTTCCCTGCCTTCAATAGCTTCAGCAACTACTTGGTGAAGGAATCCATCAGCTATCGCATCTAGGAAAATCTGAGCCCTATTATTATTACTAGCGCTTGTCCTCCCGTCTATATCTGAGAAGTAAGAGTCTCCCATGATCACACAATTCCCATTAGTGTTTACTTCATTAAAAAGGTCTCTATCCATATCCAAGTCAGATCCTGGTGGTCTATAGCACACCCCAAGCACCATCTCAGGGGAGGCTCTAGTAGCTTTCTTCCCCAATGTGATTTTTGCCCAGACAGACTCTGTCTTATCCATTCTATCCCTTCTTATTTCTTTACAGTCTACCTCATCATTGATATACAATGCTACTCCACCACCTTTGCCTTTATTTCTGTCTTTCCTAAACAGCATATACCCTTCAATACCTGTACTCCAGTCATGACTACTATTCCACCATGTTTCTGTTATCCCTATAATATCCAGTTTCACTTCCTGCACCAGTAACTCTAGTTCCTCCATTTTGTTACTTAGGCTCCTCGCATTGGTGTACAAACATCTTAATTCTTGCTGTTTGGCTTCGCTCACATTCTTTACCCGATTAGGCACAGATATTCTACTGCCGGTATCACCTATTAGACTGGTATCTACACTAGCCTTCCTCTATATGTCCATTCTCCTTCCCACGGCTGCATACTTTCTTACTTCATTTCTTTCCCTCCGTGTTAAAATCTGGCGTGGAGATTACCTGGACATCTCCCAACCATCTCCCCCCAGTTCCTAGCTTAAAGCTCTCAATCAGTAGTGCCAGCCTCCATCCTAGAAGTCTATTTCCTTTCCCTACTCAGGTGAAGTCTATCCCAAGAGACCAGTCCTCTGTCCATGAATGCTTCCCAGTGGCCATATATCCCAAAGCCCTCCTTATAGCACTACTGCCTGAGCCATCTGTGGATCGTCATAATCTTGTCACATCTTTGTTGCCCTTCTCTAGGAACAGGCAGAATCCCACTGAAGATCACCTGAGCCTTGATTTCCTTAAGCGTCTTCTCCAGCCTGGCATAGTCTTCCTTGATACCAGGGGTGAAAGTAACTCACAGGACTTACCGGTATGGCTGGAGTCCTGGGGGATGTGGCCTAAACCAGAAGAGGCGTGGCCTCAAGATTTAAAGGCCCTGGGGCACCAGCTGTGGCTGGGAGTCCCAGGGCCTTTAAATCACCCAGGGGGCTCCCAGCTGCAGAGGTGGCTGGTAGCCCCTGGGGCGAACAAAAGGGCCCAAGGCTCCAGCCACCATGGAGCTTTGGGCCCTTTAAATGCCAGCCCCAGCCTGGCTGCAGCCGGGATTTAAAGGGCTCCTCCAGGCTCCTCGCTGCTCGGCCTAGTGGCCGGGCTGGGGCCAGGATTTAAAGGGCTCCTCCAAGCTCCCCACCGTGGCGGGAAGCCCGGTGGAGCCCTTTAAATCCCAGCCCGCCGCGGCAGCCAGGCCGGGCGGCAGGGAACTCGGAGGAGCCCTTTAAATCCCGGCCCCGGCCAGCAACTCCTGCTGCCAAAGTTGCAGCTGGGATTTAAAGGGCTGCTCTGGGTTCCCCGCCGTGGCGGGAAGCCCGGTGGAGCCCTTTAAATCCCGGACCGGCGGCAGGGAACTCGGAGGAGCCCTTTAAATTCTGGCCCTGGCCCCGGCCGGCAGCTCCGGCTGCCAAAGCTGCGGGTGGGATTTAAAGGGCTCCTCCAGGCTCCCTCCCATGGCGGGGAGCCCAGAGGAGCCCTTTAAATCCCGGCCCCAGCCCAGCTGCCGGAGCTGCGGCCTAGGATTTAAAGGGCTCGGGGAGCCCCGAGCCCTTTAAATCTCCACTGCAGAAGCCGATGCAGGCCGGCACGGCGTACTGGAGCCAGTACGCCGGACCGGACCGGCTTACTTTTACCTCTGCTTGATACGTTCCAGCGAGAATCTAGCCACATCATTCGTTCCCACATGAAGGACAATCAACGGATTCTTTCCCGCTCCCATTAGGATCCTCTTCAGCCTCAGGTCCACATCCTGTATCTTAGCACCCAGCAGACAACACATCCTTCTGTTCTCTGGATCAGCTCTGGTTACAGACCTGTCTGTTCTTCTCAGTAAAGAGTCTCCAATCACGTAGACCTGTCTTTTCCTGGTGACAGTGCGATTCTCTGGTCTATCCCCTGTTCCCTCTGGCTTCAAGTCCTCTCGATTCCTATTCACCCTTGCAATCCTCCGCAACCCATCCCGTATCCTCCTGGGGCTCATGTTTGGTGTTGTCTCCATTGACTTTTCCCGTCTTCTTATAGAACTAGCTGCTCTTCTCTTCTTCTTTGCCCTCTCACCTTCAGTGACCTTCTGCTGTGCCCCTTCTTCATTTTCCAACTCTGCAAACCTGTTCCTGAGCTCTATTTCTCCTTCACTAGCCCGTCTTTTCCTCTGCCTGGTTCTCTTAGTCACGTGCTTCCACTGTCCACTTTCCTCACCCAGCAGTCTCCCCTCAGAGTTCTTTGGTCCTGCTTCCATCTGCAAGTCTAAGTTTTTCCATTTGGACTCCTCAGGTCTTTGCTCCATCATCCACTCAAACCCCCTTCTAAACTCAACCAGTATTTCCACCTGCATCTCCAATCCTCGGCTCTTTTCTTCCCTGTTTACAGCTCTGTTTGCTGGCTCCTGTGCCGCTGCAGCTGTCTATGCCTCTGCCTGACTGGCTACCTTTTATAGGACCCCTAGTCAGAGAAGCCCTGCCCCTTACTCAGGGCTCAGGTTCTCTCCCAGCACACTGCCCCTACCAGCCTCTATGACACTCCACCTGATTTTTCCCATTTGTCAAGCAGAGGCTCTTGTTCCTTTGAGAAACTTTGATTGCTCATCCTTTTGTGACACATCATAGTGGTTGATTGTTCTATACTTACTCAAATGTGATAGAAGTGACCAAAGAAGGGTATTATTCAGATTCTCAGAGTAATGGAGTAGATATAATAGTATGAAGTTAAGGAAGGATAATTTAGTTGAAGAATTAGGAAAAGGTTTTTACATAATCAGAGCAATTGGGCCGTGGAACAGACCGCTGAGAGCAATGGCTGAGTTGGGAGCACTGCAGATAGTCAAAAAGAGATTGGGGTGCAGGGCTGCCCAGAGCGGGGGGCAAGTGGGGCAATTTGCCCCAGCCCCCGCAGGGGCCCCCACGAGAGTTTTTTGGGGCCCCTGGGCGCAGGGTCCTTCACTCGCTCCAGGGGCCCCGGAAAACTCTCGCAGGGCCCGGGTCCCCGGAGCTTCTTTTGCTCCGGGTCTTTGGTGGCATTTCAGCGGCGGGAGTCCCCCGCCGCTGAAGACCCCAGGCCCCCTGAATCCTCTGGGAGGCCCTGTTGGGGTGGGATTTCCAAAACTGTTGGTCTAACAAAACTCCCATTTGGTGTCAGTGGGAAAATAATTTGGGCAATACTGAGCATTTTTGAAAACACGATCTTAGATCAATTATTCCTGGCAATGATATAGCTTGTATGTAAAATTTCAAATTTGTCCTGAGAGCATCAGTGGAGAAGTCTGAGCTGGCAATGATTATGTAAGAGAAGTATTTCCTTCACATCTTTCTAACATACATTTTCCTGGACTTTAAAGGGGTTCAGACAGAATGACCCAAGTGGCTTTTTTCCAGCCTTATAATTTAGTTTAAGGTTCTATGATGTCTGTGCAGAATGCCCTTAACATTAATCTTTTAATGAAGCAGGGAAGCTTGCCTGGGGATGTTATTAGACACAAGGCACAAAGCCATGTACTATTAAGCACCCAAACACACTGCTTTTTCAAAATATAACAACCCCTGTTGTGATTAGAGAGTGGTTTAGTATTTTGATTACAGCTAAAATAGACCAAAAGGCTTGAAAAGGGGAAGTCTTTGAAGTGAAAAAGTAGATTCTGGCAGAAGGAGGGAACAGAGATTTCAGAGGAGACAGTGTTCTCTAGTGTGCACAAACTTCTCTTCTCATTCCTTGCAATTAGTGATCCCTTCTGCCTTATCTTCCCCGCTCCCAGTCAGACTTTTTCCTTTCCCAACCATTCCAGTTCTTTCCACCCCCAGCTCTTTGTCCCCACTCTTCTTGCCCAGCAAATCTTAATTTCAGCCCCTGCTCTTCATTTGATCTGTCTCTTCCCCTCCCCACATCCTTCCCCCATCTCATTGGTTCCCAGTCCCTTGTCTCCTCCTTCCTCCCAACTCCCATTTATCTTTCTACCCCCCCAGCTTCCAGTCCCAGTCACATGTCCCCTACATCCCCTCCCAGGATCCTTGTCCCAATCTAGTCAACCCCCCCACCTTGTGTCCTTCCACCAAGTCTTGCTCTTTTCCCCTCTGCATTTGAATCAGGCATATTCCTCCCTCACGTTGCCTGGGGTCCATAGGGGGGTAATTGAAAACACAAGAAAGACAAGCTTCTTCCTTTTATTTCTGGTGCCCATCCCCAGCAACCCAGAGTTGCAATTGCTCTATGCTATTTTAAAAAGTATTACTTTGGAGAGCACTCACTCCCACCAGGAGGTCCACTGAAGTCAGTAGAGCTACTCCCGTGAATAAGGTTTGCACCATTAGGCCCCTCAGTTTAGATTTACTAGCACGTTATGCAGGGTATGAAAATATCTAGTTAACTAATATCTTCTGTGGCATAAGAAATGGTTCCTAGGTATATGGCTCAAGGCCAAAAGCACATCCAGTACATTGCAAGAGTAGGTCAACTGAGGTGACTAGAATTTTCAGGAAGAGAATTAGCAAACATTTGTAAGAGTACCAAAGGCCTTGTTTTCACATTAGGCCCCAGTTCATGCAGCTTAGTTGCCTGTAATTCAGTCATGAACAATATGATTAAATTGTCCCTTTCTATGGGAAATCTTGCAGTGGGTGGGGGGGATGAAGGAGTGGGAGAAGTTACTTGAGAACTCTATGCACTTCACCCCCACAGAGTTTCTCAAGACATCACCCCCACAGGGGAAATGGGTTTACAGGTCTACATAAATATGCATTTGTCTCAGGTTTTGTGGGAAAAATCCCATGGATCTTAGGACATCTATGCAGAAAAAGGATCAGTCCCTGTCAACTGCTGTCTAGGACACCTTCTCATGTGATAGCAAGTTTTTTAAAACAACCATACTATCACTGGCTTCCAGCCTGTATTTACCCCTTTCCTCCAAAAGAGGAGGACATAATACAGTAAAAGTCAGTATTAAGTTCCAGCTGGAATTTCCAATTTAAATTCTTTGGAATGTCTGAGGGAATGATGTTGCATAGTGCTCTTACAACTGACTTAATCAGCCTGCCATCCGGTTACTCCCCCTCATCCCAAAGCCACAACTCCAACCCGGTGGTGTGTGCACGGAGAGTCACGTACTGATTTGGTGGAAGGAGAGTGGGGAATGGATGACATTTCAACACTACTGCCTTCCTTCCATGTGAACCAGCCTGATTCTGCTTTCACTTCTGTAGATGGGAAGGAGGATGATATGGCCTGTAGTTCTGTTAATTGATTTTTAAGAAGTATTTTAGGATGCAGCTGGATGAAAGTCATCGTGTGAGTATAAGAGCAATATATCAGAGGACAGCACTGATGTGCTGCCTGTATTTCAACAAAGTGTGCTCATCGCATCCTTTCACCTTAGCTGGTGATTAAACCCTTATTTCAGGACTGTGTGGAGGGGTCAAGGAATGGGGAAACTGTTGTGGTTTTTTTGCCTATTAAAAACTAATAAAATAAACAAGACATTGTCTTATAACCAAGGAAGGAGCCATCAGTGTGGTAAAGAAACACATTAATCTGCACTTATTGCTGGCAACATTTACACCTTGTTTCTGAAAACTATACGTAATATATTGATAGTACAACGTGTCCAATTTGTGTAATTTGAAATGTGGGAAGGAAGTTAGACTTCGAACAAAGGTATCCTCCCATGGAAAAATGTATTGAAAATACCTGACACGTGGTGCAATCTGGTTTATTCCAGAGGCAAAAAATAAAATTGCTCTTCTGAAATATTTATGAGTTTCAGAGATAGAAACAATGTCTGGCCTGATTTAGCTAACAAGAGTGGATACAGTCCATCATTAGCAGAGAATTCATCACAACCATCTCTTCAGTTTGGTTGCAGAAGTTTAACAAGGGGCAATGAAAACCCTACAAAGCCCTATCAAGCACACCATGTCAAGGGCTCATAAATTAGGAAATACCAGATTTACAGTTGCCTGTGCAACTTTAATTTGACCCCCTTGTGCATCCAATCAATGCACTGAAAGATACAGGGATTCTGTGGATTAGAACCTGTATCATAATGCAGTTGTTCAAGGGGTAAAATTAAGGTTTCATGGGAACCATAAGTCTTGTATTTCCTGACTTAAGGTGCTTCACATTGCAAACAAAATAACTTTAACATATCATTTTTATTCATACTGAAATAACACATATGGAGCTCCAGTTGTGGACTAAGAGCCCACTGTGCTAGGTGCTGCACAAACACATAACAAAAAGCTGGTCCCTGGTCAGAGATCTTTGGGGGAGGGGGTTTGTATGTAATTTCCTAGGTATTGTTTTTTAAAAAGGAGAGAAGGTTAAAAAAATTCCACTATTTGCTACTGTAACTACCTCCCCATCATGAATAATCATCAAAGTTTGAAACCTGAATCTCTGGCACTGCAACACAGACTGCAACCACCAGAATTACAGGAGTAAATGCATTCTCTGCACACAAAAGTTGTGCTGCTTTGACTATGCTGGTATAATTAAAGTGGCATAATTTCCCTAGTGTGGGCTCAAGCACATTCATACCTCTGCACTATTTATACCAGTGTAGCTTATTCCTGTATGGGAAGGGGAATAAGTGATACCAGTATAAAGGCACCATTCTACTAGTATAACTGCATCCACATCAAAGGTTGTGCTTATTACTAAATGGTATAAATACATTTTAAAAAATTACCTCAAGGATGTTCAGGCCTTAGCTTTTTTCCTTCAACATGCCTGGGTGAGCTTTCCTGGTCATGCCACTCTAGTTCTTCTCTCTACCAACTCTGGCTTGCTTCAGAGAACGTGAGCAGTGGGGCTAAGAGTAGCCCTTAGCCTGTGTGTCTGCCCACCAGTGTGCACCAGCTGGCAAAGGGTCCAGGGCTCAGCACAGCATCCTGGACTGACATGCTCTGGCCTGGGCTCCTGGGTCTTACTCCCAGAGGACTGTGCTGGCCCCAGAGCCAGGCCCTGCACCTGGGCGGCTCTTATGAGCTGCAAGCAGTCGAAGGGTGGCCACAGCTCTGGGGCGGCAGGAGGACAAGATGGGGAACTGTTGCAGCTGTCTGCACCATAACATCAGCTAGTGCAGCAGTTGCCTCACCCTGCCTGACTCTGGCTTCCAGCTTCTGGCCTCTGACATGGCCATGGGCTGGGGCCTTGGAGGGAAGGAGGCAAGGCTGGCACTTCACTGAGGAGGAGCAGGGGGTGAAGCCACAGGGTCTTATAGCAAGGGTGTTGCAGCTAACACAATAGTGGGGGGAGGGATAACTCAGTGGTTTGAGCATTGGCCTACTAAACCCAGGTTGTGAGTTCAATCTTTGAGGGGGCTATTTAGGAATCTGGGGCAAAAATCTGTCTGGGGATTAGTCTTGCTTTGAGCAGGGGGTTGGACTAGATGACCTCCTGAGGTTCTGTCTTACCCTGATATTCTATGAACTGAAATTGTTTATATGGGTACAAAAATGTGTTTAAACCAGGACTAACTACATCAGCTAGCAGCAGGAGAAGGTTGTTATCGGACAGGGGAGGGGAGATAGAGTTCTGGACAGGAGGAGCCTAACCCATCTGTCTTCAGGAGGCAGGGACTCCTGCTCCATGTAGTGCCCTAAGAAGTAGAGGATGAGGTTCTTGGGGCCTGGTGCTGGGTCCAGGGTCATCATGACCCAATCTCCACCTTGTTGGATGGCACAATGAAGGAACCATTCTGCACCCTCTCTCAAGGTGATGTAGCCATCATGCCAGTGTGTGGTGTCCAGAAACCCCCAGGAGAAATTCTGGGAATATCAGGTATCAGAATTTGTTAAGTGTGTGAACAAATATATGATCATGCAATTTTACATGTACAGAAGTGGAGTATGGTAGAGGCCTTGCTGATGTTTGATCTTTCATGCTTTTGATTTTCAAATGTTGGTAATTTTGTTTAAGTGGAAAACAAAGTCTGGTTATTTTAAAAAAACTGTAATGAACTGGTTACTGCGTGTGCAAGTGCCACTGTCCTATACTGCGTACAAGAACAGCTCTGTGCCATAGATCCCATATTGCCAAGAGTTAAAGACAATTCTCCACCTGATCCAGTAGTAGAGGGTTTTTGCTATTTGAAAAGGAGGCTCTGAATTCTATCCCTGCCTGCATCAAGATGTTCCAAGTGGTCATGATGTGAAGTATAGTGGCAACTAGGATATATACATATAAGTGGCCATAAACATGTTAGAATAAACTATCCATAATATTGTATTCTGTTTTTAAATATCATAGTAACACTAAACACACCACAAGAAAGTTCTTTGTATTTTTCCGGGTTCACACCTGAGCAACTTTCATACATACTTTACATGCACACCCCTGCAAACAGTGGCAAATGACAAGGGAAAGTTTGAGACATATTTGCAGGTTATGGCCAGAGAAACGGCAGATGAAATCCTGGCTCTAGAAGTGAACTGTGCAGTATAATTCTCTCTAAAAGCTGACTGGACCGTGTAAAAAAGGTGCTTATCTATACAAAGTTTTGGCCTGGCACCGAAAGCACTGTTATTGCCTAAGCTAACTGCGTGTCAATTAAGGTTAGACAGGAGAGTGACTTTTGCTGGAATCTTCTCTGATTATTATTTGTATGTAGTGCGTCAACCCTCTCCCCAACCCCAATCAGGGATCATGCTCCCATTATGGTAGGTGCTGTGCACACATAATGAAAAGACAGTCCCTGCCCCAAAGAACTAACAGTGCACATATGATGAGAGACACAGGTGGATACAACAAACAGATGGAGAAGCATAAGGTAGCACTGAGAATATTATTACTAGAGCAATAAGCAGTCAGAGCCAGGGGCGGCTCTAGACATTTCGCCGCCCCAAGCACGGCGGCATGCCGCGGGGGGGGCGCTCTGCCAGTCGCCGGTCCCGCGGCTCTGGTGGACCTCCTACAGGCGTGCCTGCGGAGGGTCCACTGGTCCCGCAGCTTCGGTGGAGCCGCGGGACCAGCGGACCCTCTGCAGGCATGCCGCCGAAGGCTGCCTGCCTGCCGCCCTCTCGGCGACTGGCAGAGCGCCCTCCCCACGGCATGCCGCCCCAAGCATACGTGCTGGGGCCTGGAGCCGCCCCTGATCAGAGCATACTAGCACGCTCTGAGGGCCACATCCTCAGATAAAGTAAATCAGCAGAGTTCCTCTGACTTTGCCAGTTTACCACTGTTTGGGATTTCCCCACAGTGGTTGCAGCCTGTTGTCTGTTCTAATGAGTTCCATACTAATTACTTTCTGCATAAAGAGGGTTCTTCTAATTTCCTTAAGTGACTGTCCAGTTCTTTTATGCGTCTGAAAACAGCACTGTTGCTGAGTGTAAATTTCTTTAATTTCCTTTTAGCTTTTCCTTTTCTGCTCTCCCTCTCACTAATATAGACTAGTCCAGCCCAGGGCTGACGTTATTTATCCACTTATTGACACTCAGCAGTTTTTTTTCTCCCTCCATTTTATTTTGTTTCAGCAGTTCTCTTGGATCCTGGGATTTGAGTTTCCTACCAGTACAGAGAGATAAGAGTTTGAACTTTCACATCAAGCTTTTCATGGCAGATCTAAAGGGCATAGCCAAGCTCAAAGAGTAGGCAGGGTGCCAGGCAAACAGCAGAAAGCTCTTGAACTAAAGAGATCCGACTTCTCATTTCATTTTTAGTTTTGAATCTGCACAATATCTTGCCAGCTTCAGCAGAGAAGTCTGAGTAGGCAACGCTCATGTAAGAAAGCTTGTTCCTTTGCATTTTTCCAACTGTTGTGTCTGGTCTCTGTGACATCCTTTGACATCAAAGGATTTTTGTGGGTCAATCTCTCTACGCATTACTGATATGTATTTGCAGTTTTCATGGATGCATGATACAAAGGCTCAGTCCTGCTCCCATAAATGGACTATGGGCCTGATTCTCATTTATACAAGGCCCCTTTACAATAATGGCAATGTAAAGATCTCCTTTTGCTCAGAGTGAAGCAGTGACACCAATAACGTGTCATTGTGATATACCCATTCAGAACACTAAGTTACTGGGGGGGAAACACCTCCACTATGAGGAATATGTATGTGTCACTATTGAGTCAGAAGTGGTAGCAGTGAAAGCACAAACACTTAAAAAAAAAGCAGGCTATTTTTGTCTTTTCTATGACTATTTCAAAAAACAAACACAAAAAGTCACAAAACTGTCCTGGCTTTTGATTTTGAAAATAAAGTCACTTTATGATCCCAATGAAGTGAATAAGAGTTTGCTATGAACTTCAACAGATCCAAGATACACCCCCAAAGTCTAATGAGATATTATTGAGATAATGAGATGTATAGAAAATAGCTCTGTTTTTCAGTTTCCTGTTTGAAATGGGATCTTTTTATTTATTTGAGATGCAGGGACTAAATTTCAATATTTTCTGTAGACTCATTAAAAAAAAATAGTTTTCTTCTTTTCACAATCACCAATGAGCATTCTCTTCAAATTGGTGCATTACAGTCTCTCTTCTTCATATTTGCCTTCTGGTTTTCAAAGTCGTAGCTTCACCTTCTCGTCCTTTCTGCTTAAAGAGACAGGCTGATGGGTGGCCAGCTTGGTTCATTTTTAGACATGTGACATACTCACTCAATTCTTAATTAATGAATCATGCGGTCTACTAGGTAGAGAATTCTATTATGCACAGGGTACAAACGGTGCCACAGCCAGTGGGACGATATGCAGTGTCTCTGGCAGATAGAAAAAGAACAGTCTTAGTCATTTTTGCTACTTCTGGAGAACCAAATAGCAAATACTCCTTTGGCAAGACCCCTAAAGTGCAAATCCAAGTCGCAGAAGATGGCATATTCTCTCAACAGAAGGAGCAGATAGTGGAAGTGATATCACCTCAAATTCCCCCCCCCCCCATCTCCTCCATCTACCAGGACCACTTCAGTCTTATCTAAACCGAGTTTCTAATCCAAGCTCCAGTCTCAGGCAAACTTTAGGAAAACAGTGAAACCCCACCATCCAGATCATATGAAATGGTCACAGAGAGCCAAGTATCAGAATACCTATAGCACTTCAGCCCGAGTCTTCTTATTTCTGTCTCTTAGAAGTCCCACATATACATTCAATCAGATTTTGCAACACCCACGAGTGAGCTCACAGGTCACTTAACATTATTCTCATTAGCATGCCACTTGACAGTGCAATATTTCTATATCTACTTGAGGCCTAGACAACTATTTTACGGGCTGGTCATTGTCCAATACCTATATTGCTTAGAAAGAAGTCATGAACTTCTTCATAATTGTCCTTGGCCCAGACCAGCGCTTCTCATGGAAAAATTCACATGAGGGATGAATAGGTGGCCCTCAGTTGTGTTCTCTTTTCTGAATAATTTTAAAGTGCCCAAAGGAGAGTGATGTACATTCCTCCATTCACATTCCTGAGCCTGTCTATTTTTCCTCCATACTATCCTATCTCCACTTCCTCCCTCAACACAGATACTGTACCACATTGAGAATGGGAGGGGGGAAACCATGCTCAGAAGCAGCTGAGCTGCCCTTCTTTATGGAAGAGGGTCTACTCGTATACAGAGGGTCCACTTTGTGCATGGATCAAGGGGGAATTATCTGGTTATTTGCAAAAGCAATTGTAACAGATAATGAACAAGGGAATAGATCTCCAAGAGAATGGAAAACTACTTGAAGATGAGTGTTTGACTCAAAGATAATTTCTATTTGCTACCCAAAAAACAGACAGGTAGAGTGTATAACTAGACTGATCAAGGTAATAGCATTTCATCCAGTCCTTTAAAAGAGGTCATCTAGGGAAAACTGATTGCTTAAAGACCTGTAACACTCAACGTTTGGCAAAATACTAAGCAAAGTTAATACAAGAATAACTGCACCATTCATGGCTAACAACAGTATAGCACATCATAAATTCAGGACAGAGAAAAGTAGTACATGCATAGTGCAAACAGTATATGGAGAAGTATGGAAATACAGTAGAACCTCAGAGTTACAAACACGAGAGTTACGAACTGACCGGTTAACCACACACCTGGAAGTACGCAATCTGGCAGCAGCAGAGACCAAAAAACCCCAAACCCTCACAAAAAACAACAACAAAAAAACCCAACATTACAGTACTGTGTTAAACATTAACTATTAAAAAAAAAAGGAAAGCTTAAAAAAACATTTTACAAGATAAGGAAACTGTTTCTGAGGTTGTAAATTAATATGGTTAACAGCAGCATTTTTCTTCTGCACAGTAAAGTTCAGTTGTAAACTTTTGAAAGAACAACCATAAAGTTTTGTTCAGAGTTACAAACATTTTAAAGTTATGAACAACCTCCATTCCTGAGATGTTTCTAACTCGGAGGTTCTACTGTAGTTTGAATAGCAATTCCTTTCCAGGCAAATAAAGGATATTAATAGGATTCTATGATAACAAAAGAACTCTGAGGGTGTGCTCCTCTTCAAGAAGGAAGAACAGAAGACCTTTAACCTTTTGAAAAGTAATTAGCAAATGCATGAAATTAATGATTACTTTGTTGGAGTTAGCACAGTTAATGTTAAAATGTCAATGTTTGTTCCCAAATACACTGAAAATCGTAATACCTGTATATAAGTAGTCAAAAGAAATAGTGTATATCAGGAATGTAAGCTCATACAACTAAGTGACATGAGCTGATCCACGTGTGGATGTGTAAAACTGATTCAATTACTGTGGTGGCTATACATCACTGTAGCTTAGGTTGACTTAATTTTGTGGTGAGACTTGCCCGTAGTGAAATTTAGCCTCTAGTCAGAACATGCTATAGAAAATACACAGTAATCTTACAGTATAGCAGTAATAGGATTAACTCAGTTATTCCATTGGAATTGTTCCTAAAGTATATTCCTTAAATAAAACCCGGTAGAAATACCACAGTGGTCCCTCAGAGGACTAGTCACAGACTCTATACTAGAGCTGGATTAATTTTTTTTTTTTTTAAACAAAAAAAGAGTTATTCATTTTTTAAAAATTCAAGTTCAGTGAAGTCAAGCACTTTTGGGGGGATGGGCAAGGGGACACAAAACTCCTGTGAAGTGCAGGAGGTTTGTGAATTTTTCAACCAAGGAAAACATGAGAATCTAAGGCCTGGTCAGCACTACAAACTTAGGTCAACATAAGCCACGTTAAGTTAATCTAATAACGTCTGTGACTACACAGTACCAAGTCCCTTCCACCGACCTAAGTGGCCTGTAAAGTTGACTGTACTCCACCTCTGCGAGAGGCATAGCGCTTGATTCGACATCCATGGGTCGACATGGGGATACTGTACACACTGTGTTGTGTAACTCGAATGAATTGGCCTCCAGAAGGTATGAGCGTATGGCCCAAACCAAATCCCTGTGGGATCCCACTAGAAACACAACCGCTCAGTGATGATTACTTGTTTACAATTACATTTTGAGACCTATCACTTAGCCAGATTTTAATGCATTTATTGTATGCCATGTTGAATTTGTTCATTCTAGTTTCTTCATCAAAATGTTATGTGGTACCAAGTCAAATGTCTTACAGAAGAATAAGTGTGCTATAATCATTAGCATTTCCTTTTTCAATCAAACATGTAATCCCAAGACTGCCTGCTCCCTCACATCTAAGTAGTTTGACAATATCAATTTCCCGTAAACCCAAGTAGATTGCCATTAATTATATTACTCTTCTTTAATCACATCCTATACTGGCCATTCCTTTATAGGCCTGTCAGCCTGACATCAATCCCAGGCATAATAATTACCCAAGCTGATCCAGGGACCTCTTGGCCCCAACTAGCAGAGAATACAGGAAGTACATAGGGATGCGTATAGGGATCCCCTAGCTTGGACATATGCATAATAGTTCACCGAAGGGTGGCATGTGAAGTCTCTACTGAGAGCCAATAGCCCACTAGTTCACAGTCATTACAAAATGTATTTATGGATAATATTTAAGGCATTATTTTTATACTGGAAATTGTGCAGAAAGATCTTGGAGTTAAGGCAGGTCACCAGGACATACCTTGGAAATGGTCCTGTCTGTTAGGAGTTAGCAGACACCTGTCTTCCCATCTGGTCATTTGGGTATTATATGCCTCATACTGTAGGCGTGTGTGTGTGTGTGTGTGTGTGTGTGTGTATAGACACACACACACACACCCACACACACACACAGAGTCATAAAGTTTAAGGCCCGAAGGGACCAC
Source organism: Mauremys reevesii (assembly GCF_016161935.1). Taxonomy (NCBI): domain Eukaryota; kingdom Metazoa; phylum Chordata; order Testudines; family Geoemydidae; genus Mauremys; species Mauremys reevesii. The sequence continues at coordinate 123,477,805 of NC_052623.1, forward strand.
TAGACATCTAGGCTGATCTCCTGTAGATCACAAGCCACCAGCACCCACACACTAAACCCAACCACAGAAGTGAGACCAAAGAAAATGAGACCCACAGGAGACTAGACAATTATCGGCCGCCGGGAAAGAACAGGAGGGACTGAAGTGCACCAGTGCTTGAAGCTCCGCCTCCTGCAATGGAAGGGAAATGAGTAAATGGGATATACACAGATAATCCTGGTAAGGGACCTGCACCTACGTGCTGCAAAGAATGGAAGTGACTTTGGGTTTTTTTCACCTATCTGACCTGCAGCAAAATTCCTTTAGACCCTGAGCATGTGAGCAAGAACCAACCAGCCAAGCACCTGAGAAAAAGCATACTCAGTGCCATCTCAGAGCCCTGCCCTCCCCTGCCAAATGTCCCATCTCCAGCTAAGGCCATCCATGATGCTTCAGAAGAAGGTTAAAAATACATTGGGGAAGGGAAATCCTTTCCTGACCTCTGCAGGTGGCCAGATGAAACTCTGAAGCATGAGGTTTCAGGAACAAAAGAAACTGGAAATGAGCCCCAGGCAAAAGAAGAGACTGCAAAATCTACACAAGAGGAAATTCACAAGATAAAACAAACAGGCAGGGGTGTCCTGTTTATGAGTCAAGACAAAGGATTGTTAGGGTATATCTGTAGAGGCAAAAGAACCTATGGGGTCCTTCACTGAAGAGACAAGCTGACAGCATGCCTGTCTCATGAAAGGCAGATCACAGCCAAGCCTGGCTGTAAAATGTTGCGAGGACTTTGGGTGGGCAATACTCTACAAGACATGAGTATCTAGTTAATTTAGTCTAGGTTGTGGAATGCACGTTATGATTTTATTTCACATGTAACCATTTGTTTCCAATACTTCTACTGCTGCTACTGAAATCTCTGTGCTTTGTTAAATAAACATACACTTGATTTCATTATAAACATGTCGGAGTGCTGTGTGTTAAGTGGAGCTGCGCTCTGAGGTGGAATGGGTCAGAGGAGGTGCGCTCTTTCTTTGGAAGCAATGAATCTGTGAATACTACGAGTGTCCAGAAGAACAGGGGCAGGACACTCCAGGGAGACACTCAGAGGGCTGGGGCATGCCTATAACTAACCTGTAGAGTAATACTAGGGCCGGCGAGGTCTAGAGAGGAGTGCTTGTGTTGCCTGTGGAGCTGGGGAACAGACCCCCAGCAAGGACAGATAAAGCTTCCTTGCTCTAAGGACAGGTGGAAGTGATGTGCCTCACAACCCTGGGTACTCATGGGAAGCACCACACTCAGTCATCCCATTTATCCTCTTTACATATTAGCACATTAGAGTCCTTCCAGTCCTTTGAAGCTTCCCCAGTCTTCCATGAGTTATTTGGGAGAAAAAAAAATCAGCATTAGTGGTCCAGAGAGCTCCTTGGCCATGGTCTTAAGACTCTTGGATACAAGTTATTTGGGCCTGCTGATTTTAAAATGTCTAATTTTAGAAGCTGCAGTTTAGTGTTCTCCTGAGTTGCCGCTGGAATGGAAATATATGAATATTAGTGTCTGGCTTTTTCCCCAAATGCAGAATATAAATATTGAATATTTTTGCCTTTTCCAATTGATATAAAGGGTAGAATTATCTAATAATGTACTGATACTATTTTTAGGGTTCCCTTTGATCCTTATATATTAAAAATCTTTGTCTTTAATTCTGCTGTCCATTGATTTCTCTTCATGTCCTTTTTCTTCCTTTATCAACTTTCTACAGTTCCTACCTTCCAATTTATGTTCATCACGATCAGCTTCTTTCTCCCCTTTGTGCATACACATGTACACACTTACTTTTGCTCTAAGCCAGTTTTTTAACCCATGTAGTCTTCTCAGTTGTGGGATTACGGATTTTGGGACATTAGTAAAATATTCATAAATAATTCCCAATTATGATTCACATTTTTATGTCCAATTTTTTTCTCTCAGCTGATTTGCCTCATAATTGTTTTCAGCTTTGTGAAACTGGCCCTTTTAAAGCACCAAGTATATATAATTGGTTGGGATTTTACATTTGTGGTGGGCAAAAACAGAATCATCAAGTCATGAGCACTTGCACCTAAGCAACCACTAACTTTTAGTTCTGTGAACAATTCTTCTTTAATCTGTCAAGATGAGATCTAAAATGGATCCAACCCAGGGGCATTCTAACACTTGTTGAGTGTTGTGAAATAGAATTTTCATCTATAATAGTTTAGAAATTCCAAGGTGTTTTCAGTACTAGCAGCATGAGACCTCCAGCATATGACACTCAGACAGAAGTCCCGTGATCATGTAGTTTTCCCCCTTACACACAGGTGCTCAAGGAGCTGTTCATTCTGTTCTCTAATATGATTTGGTGGATTATAGACACCGGCTCATTTCCTATCTTCTGCTTTATTCATTATTGATCCATAAGCATTCAAGATATTTTCTTTGGACTTGTCACTCATTTTTGACCAAGTGCCAGTCCCTCTCCCCTTTTGCCCACTTGATCTTTCCTAAATAAATTATACCCAGTGACTTTAACATTCCAGTCATGCAAATCATCCCAGGAGGTTTCAGTAATACCAACTAGGTAGAGTTTATACTCATAGATGAGCAAGTCCAGTCCGCAAGTTTACTACCCAGGCTGCTTGCACTGCCATATAGGCAATCTTTAAGGAAACTCTATGCAGTTACACAGGGCAGCACAAGCCATCTTTGCTTATTCTGGAGGAGGAGGCACTGTTAGTGGACAGTGCTGAATTACTAGTGATAGCACCACTGTAGCACCTAGCAGCCCTAGTCATGGACCAGGACCCCACTGTACTAGGTACTGTAAAAACACTGAATCTATATCACACAGCCTTAATAAAGAAGTCCCTTTATATTAAACAAATCCTGTTTCATCTCAGACTTGATGCACGCTACCTACAGGAGAAGCTATTTGTGGAATTCTCCACCTCTACACCTGACATGTTAGTTATCCCACTGGTTTCCCACTCTTAAAATTATTTCAAGCAGAATTAATTTAGTTCATGTTTCCCACCTACAGTTTTGCCTAACCAATGAGGTGACTGGCCTTGCTACGAGGTGGGGGAGAGGGGAAATGGAAATGCATTGTCGGACTGGCCCCTTCCTAGGAGTGACGCATATACTGCTTCTTGGCAAGACAGTTGGGATGAAGAACAACCACCATTTATCCTGTCCATTCTTACAAAATACTTAGTTAAAAAGAAAAGTTCAGCCCTAAACTGGAGTATTCTGGGAGCTGTGGACTCACTCTTAGACACTTGTGGTGGCAGGAGAAATATATGGGTTGGAAATCATTGCCTATGGCTGTTGGGCAATCTCTGTGAAACAGCCACGTGATCTCAGCATGGTTACTAGTCTACATTCCAAAGCCTACCATCACCACAGGTTTATACATTGGGGGAAAAATTTTTTGGCTCTGCCAAGCCTAATTTTGATGATTCATAGTGATTTTTATTTTTAAGATTTGATTTTTAATTAGTTTTATTTATTTGTTTTCCCCCAGTTGCTGGAAATTAAGTGAGGGGAAAGGCTGGGGTTAGGGTAGTGCTGGCAGTGGGGCTGCAGGCGGCTTCCTACAAAGCCGAGAGACCCAGGACACTGGGTCGCAAGGTGCAGAGGGGGCTGTGGTCCTGGTCAGCAGAGCAGAGAGTCCCAGGAAAGACTGGAAGGAGAAGCCCCAGGCCGCAAGGGACACCACCTTGCTGTTGAATGGTCCTTGCCTAGGACAGAGCCATTTGGCAGTGGGATGGCCTTGATGTAGCCACAGCTTGTCCTCCTCCTCCCCCCAGTCCTGACTGGGGGGTTCTGCTTCTCTGTGCCAGGACTGCAGCCTTCCCCACATCTCCTTCCTGCAGGGATGGGTTGTCAGCAGCCCTGCGGCAGTACAGGGAGCCCTCTGTAACCCTGCTGCCCTGGGGGTGAGGGAGCGGGGCCACGACAGCGGAGCTGCAGGGGGTCTCTGCGCTGCCACAGGGCTGGTGACACCTCATCCCTGCAGGTGCAAGGGGGTGGGCTACGCTTGCACTGTTACCAACTGCCCCACCCCCATCGATTTCAGTGTGTGGCAGCTGAAATCAACATTTAGCAACATTGAATCCTGCCAGGACTATTTAGACATTCTTGTTAACTGAATGGAGAGAGACCTAAGTACCATCTCAGCCCCAGAGGGGGTTTCCCCCCCCGATGGTGTGGGACAGGTAGAATTACAAGTGTACTGCCCCTGCTCAGGGCAGCCTGTACCTGTTCCAGAGATAAAGAAAGAACCCGAGTCTCTGGGTTTGTCATTGTGGCACTTTTCACAAGCACCACATCCACTTTGAATAATAAAAAGCCAATGCCTTTCCTTCTCGCTCATGGCTCAAGCTGCTACTCCATCACCTTCTACATTGCGTTGATATGGCAACAGCCTGCAAGACTTTAATCAAGATCAACACTGCAGCACTTCCTAGCCATTTATGACCATATGCCACCTCTGAAAATCTTTCTTCAAAGCTTCCCTGCTTTCTATTAAGCCCCAAGGTCATTATTTTTATTCTTTAAAACACTCACTTTACCTTTATGTTATTTCCTTTTCCTTCCTAGATCACACCAGTTTCTTCCCTCAGATACAATACAGGTCTGTCGCATCTTACGCGCATTTAACATGAGCGATTTCAGCTTTATGGGGTAGGCAAAAACCAAAAAAAGAGAAAAATAACAATTTAAATACTGTTTCTGTAGTGCAGGCGATTCTGCCCGCCATTCAACTCAATGTAATTTTGACTATACGCGGTTTTCGCTTTACACGCTAACCGCGGAACGGAACCCCTGCGTAAGATGAAATTCACCTGTATATACCCCTTTGAATAGGGATAGACTGTACTAATTATTTTGGAAACATCCTGAGTAGTGCTGAGCACCCACAACTTTTAGGCCAATACGTGGTAAAGCAACCCAGCTGAACAGTCACTAAATTCTTTCTAGGATTTCACAGAAGCAGCACTCGTCAAGATGATTTTTGTATGTTTTACATTATAAAGACAAAGAGGGTCAAATATGGGTAAACAGTCTAATATACACACATCCTGGTAGAGCTGTAAGTTGGATTCAAGGACCTCATGGAGATGAGATGTTTATGCTTGTTGAATCATTAAGCCATTGGCTTCATGGTGTAGCTGAGCAGGCTAAGTCATGTGCGAAGTAGACTCAAAAGCATCATTTGGGGATGAATGGAGAAGAAATTCTTCAAACGGCACCTGAAATTTGATCCCTGATCCAAACATTTTTGCAACTTGAAAATTCTGCTGGTAGATGCAATCCCGCTGATTTAGCTGTAGGTGCTTTTGGGAGAAAGTTCCAGAATGCAGGAAAAAAATCAGAAGAATCTTCATACAGAGGCCAGGGTGGTATTTTCTCACCCAGGTGGAAGACTGCTAGTGCTCTGGGAAGTCCAGAAGAAAAGCATTAACTATGCATGAGTGAAGCATTTTTTTTTTAAGTGGAACATTTCTCTTTTATGGAATCCATAGGAGAAAGTCTGAAATTTGTTAGAGAATTCTGTGAAGTAGGTTTCATACCCACCGCACGCCATCTTACACTGATAGTCTGGAATCATGTTATTGCAGAGTTTTCTGTCTCCATTAGTGTCAGACTCAACCTTGTCTTTACATGTACTCATGTTGGAGGCCTCCCTCTCACCCTCTGCAAGGGCTAGGAACAGTTGCAGTGACTGCACTCAAGAAGGTGAAGGGTCAGCTCCTTCCTTACACCCACAGGAGTGAACAGCACCCTAAATAAGGGGCACAGAGGATACACAAGGCTACTGCCCTGTTCCCCCAACTCCACCCTAGCATCAGCTTAGGGAACAGGACCCATGCACATGAGCAGGCCAATAAATGAGTGTAGCAACAGATCTGCTCCCCTATGTGCTGGGGAACTCTGCCTCAGGTTCCTCCCCAAAACATTTAATGGGGTGGGTGGGTGTGCCTCTGCACTGCCCCTTCGGTGCACTGTGCCTAGCTGGCACAACAGACCACAATTTGCACTGTTTCTTTTCAACAGAAGTACTCTTTGTATGCCTTAGTCTGTACATTGTGTGTGTGTGTTTTTATCTTTCACCAGTTAAATAGTAGTAACTAAGTTTGGGAGAAAAGTGTTTGCAAATTCTGTTTTGAAAAACTCTGTATTAATATTGTTAATAAAATCATCAGTAAAATTGACAAACTAAGTCATCAGACTTTGATAGATGGGGAAAGAGGAGTTCAGATTATGGTATAAGCAATCCTGACCCAATGAACCAAAGCTTCAGGGTTCTCATTTTACAAGATTAGTGTTCATTTCCTCATAGTATTTTCCTTATTGTAATCCTCAGAGTTAAACTAGAAAACCTCATATTATATATATTTTTTAAAAGGCTGATTTTCAAAGTCCATTAACTGTATCTTCGAAACAACCAACAACTCAAAAAGGTGAAAAAACCCCACCTACATTCTAGGAACCTCTGAGACTAAATTGGAGATAGAAGCCACAGATGTAACTGAGTTCAAATGTCTGATCCAGGCTTACATAAGGTCAAGAGACTGGATTAATCTCATGCATGCTGGTAATACTTAAGAATGTTAGGTATAATATCCATGTTCATCCAATCTTTGCTCATGCCAATTTTAACTGCTGTTTCATTCACACCAGATCTTTCCAGTGGTTTTGAATATTTAATGACTAATTTTAAAGTTAAATCACTTTGTATTTTAGAAAAAACTCAAAACCTAATAAAAAATGGTTACCTACCTTTTCATAACTGTTGTTCTTCGGGATGTGTTGTTCACATCCATTCCACATTAGGTGTGCATGTGCCACGTGTATGGACGCCGGAAACTTTTTCCCTTTGTGGCTCCCGTTGGGTTGACTGGGGAGCCCCCTAGAGTGGCTCCATGCTGGTGCATATATACCCCTGCCGACCTGACCCGCCTTCTTCCCGGTGACTCCGACAGAGGGGAAATAGGGTGGGAAGTGTAATGGATGTGAACACCACATCTCGAACAACAACAATTATGAAAAGGTAGGTAGCTTTTTCCTCTTCGAGTGCTTGTTCACGTCCATTCCACATTAGGTGACTCACAAGCTTACTATAGGAGGAGAGTAGGAGTCATGGAACAATTGATATGGCAGTCGGCAGGGCTGTTCTCCAGTCATCTCTAGCCTGCTGATTGACCGCATAATGGGCTGTGAATGTGTGCACCGATGACTAGGTGGCTGCTTTACAAATCTCCTGGATTAGGACCTGCACCAGAAAAGCTGTTGAAGATGCTTGCAACCTGGTCAAATGGGCCATGATCGCCGGGGCTGGAACCTTGGTGAGCTCATTGCGGACTGCATTCGCACATGCTATCTATGACAATATATGCTGTGCTGAGACCGGAAAAACCTTTCATTCCGTTGGCTATGGCAACAACTGCGTCGACTTGTGGAAAGGCCTAATCCACTTTAAATAGAACGCCAGAGCCTTGGATATCCAGAGTGTGCAGGCTACGGTGACTCGTGTCCGTGTGTGGTTTAGGAAAGAACACTGGCAAACAAATGTCCTGGCCCATATGAAATTGGGAGACTCCCTTAGAGAGGAATTTACGATGCGGCCTGAGTTGCACCTTGTCCTTATAAAAGACTGTATAAGGCGGTTCTGAGGTGAGGACCCTCAACTTGGACACCCTCCTTGCGGACATAATGGCCACCAGGAACACCACCTTCCAGGAGAGGTGGAGGAGAGAGCAAGAGGCTCGAACAGAGGACCAGATTTAGGTTCCAGAGTGGGAGTGGCAGGTGTGAGTGGCAGGCGTGAGTAAGGGAGCACTCTCTCTAGTCCCTTGAGGAACCACACTACCATAGGGTTAGAAAACACCAAACACCTGGATTCCCCTGGATGGAATGCTGAGATGTCTGCCAGACGCACCCTGATCGAGGAATACCGTAGCTGAAGTCGACATATCTTACATCGACCCCCGCCCCCCAGTGTAGACCAGGCCTTAGTTCCCAAAGGACTTCCTCCACTGCACCCGCCTCGAGGAGCGACTGAATCCCATGCATAAGGAGCTGCTCATGAGAGGGGTCCCTAAAGAGAGACAGGGAAGGGGGTGGATAGGAGGAGAACTGCAGCGTGTATCCCACTTGTACTGTGTGTAAGACCCAACGGTTCGATGTGACATGGGACCACACATGGTAGAAGTGGGACAACTGGTTCAAGAAACATGGGGAAGGATCTGGGAGCTGGGTCGGTACGCTGTCCTCGAGTGCACCTTCGAAACCCCTGCTTATTGCCGGGCTGGGGCTTGCCCTGGCCCTGGTTAGGCACGTTGTTCCGCCTGCGCCTATCATCCCTGCCCTGCTTGCGATAAGGCTCCTGCCTAGGACGAGGCTGGTACTGCCACTGCTGAGGTGGCTGAGGCTTGAATGGCTTCCTCTGAGTCACCAGGGTCTGCATTCCCAACGACTTGAGGGTGGCCTAGGAATCTTTGAGGCTATGCAGCCTGGCATCAGTCTGATCTGAAAAGAGGCCAGACCCTTCAAAGGGGAGGTCCTGGAGGGTATTCTGGACCACTGGTGGGAGGCCCAAAGCCTGAAACAATGCCGAGCGCTGCATCACCACACCTGAGGCGATCGTTCTGGCTGCTGCGTCTGTCGAGTCCAGAGAGGCCTGTAAAGAGGTCTTGGCTACTGCCTTTCCCTCTTCTATGAGGGCCATAAACTCAGGCTGAGAGCCCTGGGGCAAGCGGTCCTTAAATTTTGAAGCTGCCACCCAGGAATTAAAATTGTGCCTGTTCAGGATCACCTGCTAGTTTGCAATCCATAACTGGAGGCCCCCAGAGGAGTAGACCTTCCTCCTGAAGAGGTCCAAACATTTAGCCTCCTTGGCCTGGGGGGCTTGCTGACCATGACACTCCCGTTCATTAATGGCTGAGACAACCAGAGAATAGGGGGCCAGATGACAAGAGAAACTCATAACCCTTGGAAGGGGCAAAATACTTCCACTCTACCCACTTGGCTGTGGGTGCGCTGGAGGCCACGGTTTGCCAGACCATCTTGTAGTTGGTCTGGATTGTCTTTATGAGCGGGAGTGCAATTCTGGAGGGACCCTCAGGGCTTTGGATGTCTACCATAGGATCCTCCTGCTTGACTGCCTCCTCTGCCTGTAGGCCCAAGGTCTGGGCAGCCCTGCGGGACAGCTCCTGGTACGCCCTGTGGTCGATTGGAGGTGGCCCCAACACTGCAGTGCCCACTACAGCCTCGTCTGGGGATGAGGAGGTGAGGAGCTGCTGTGCCTCCTCCATCTGCCCTTCTTGCTCCTCCTCATAGGCAGGGGGCATGTCTGGGTCCTGCCAGATTGATTGTCCCCGGGACGGCACCAGGCTTGGCGCCACTTCCGCTTGCCGGTGCTCTGGAGAGCCTGGACACCCTGGCCTCCTTAGCTGTCGAGGGGTGCCTGCACGGGGACTGGGACCAATGCACCGAATAGCTGGACCGCGAAGCTCTGGAGGAGATTCCTTGCTGTTGATGATAGGTCTACGGGGTCCAAAAGGGCCATTGTCCTGGCAGTTCCCAGTGGGGTTGCCATGCAGCCTGGGGTTCCCTGCCCACCGGTGCCCTGTGTACATAGATGGAGAGGCCTGAGTCGACCTCAGACTCAGAGGATGCCGACCTCGATGGCCAAGGCGGTGCCATGGCTTGGTGTTATCGGGAGGCTGGAGAACGGCTCCTCACTGACTGGGATCGGTACTGATGTTCTTGGGACTGGCATCGGTGCCTTCTGCCTGTGGCCCGGTGATCTCGGCCTTACGTCCCTTCAGTGCTGGCCTAGTGACGGCACTGGGGAGTGGTGAGCTGATGGGGCAGGTGCTGCATGTTGGCTCAGCTCCGGTGCCACCAAGTCTGGCTGGGTCAAGGGCATCTGGGAGTCCATGGAGGCTGAGCTTGACCGGTGCTGGGGCGGTGACCTTGAGCGGTGCACCATTGCCGGCTTCCCTCTGGACAGCACCCTTGGTGATGGTACCGGAGGCTTCTCCTTGCCAGGGAGGGGACTTGCTGCTGGCAGCATGATGAGGTCCTTTGCCACCTCAAAGGTGTCTGGCATGGAGGGCTGTTCTAAGATCTCCTCCAGACCTTCATCGGCACTTAAACTACTTAGCCTGTGGCTCGACGGGCCTTGCGGCACTGGAGCCACCGGTGCCGGTGAATGACCTGGGGGCGCACTGCCCCACTGAGTGCCTGGCCCTTTGGAAGGCGCCATCTTCTTATGAGGGGAACATCCCCTGTTGCCTTTTGGTTGCCCCTTCGACCGTGCCAGAGAGGTCGAGTGATGCTGGGGCCTGTCCTGCTGCCTCGGCACTGCATGCTTACGGTGCCCCACAGGTGCTGGATCACAGACTGACCCCGGGGCACTCTGCACTGAGGACGCCGGTACCAAAGCCGGATGGTCTGAGGCCAAAGGTTGCAGCACAGCCTCCATGAGCAGCTGCTTGAGGCGAAAGTCCCTTTCTTTCTTAGTCCTGGGTTTGAAAGCCTTACAGATCTTGCAGAGCTCAGTCTGGTGCGATTCCCCCAAACAACAGAGACAGGAGTCGTGGGGAACACTGACCGGCATAGGCTTGCGGCACATGGCACAAGCCTTAAACCCTTGGGGCCTGTGGCATGCCCCACAGCCCGGGGCTGGTGCTGGAACCAACTTCCAGACACCTCTAACAAAAGAAGCTTACCTATTTAAAGACTAAGAAGGGCTAACTACTGGTAACTGCTACAACTGTGCTAAGGGATCACTTGCGTGCGCGCGAGAGAGGTTCCAAGGCCGACACGGAGAGTAAGAAGGAGCTGAAGGGGAGTCGGGTCGGCAGGGGTATATATGCACCGGCATGGAGGCACCAATCTAGGGGGCTCCCCAGCCGACCCAACGGGAGCCGCTAAGGGCATGCACACCTAATGTGGAATGGACGTGAACAAGCACTCAAAGAAGAATGACATTTCAACCATCTTAGCTTTTTTGCTGATGTCTTATACTACCTTTGAGGCTATGCAGCCTGGCATCAGTCTGATCCGAAAAGAGGCCAGACCCTTCAAAGGGGAAGTCCTGGAGGGTATTCTGGACCTCTGGTGGGAGGCCAAAAGCCTGAAGCAATGCCGAGCCGCATCACCACACCTGAGGCGATCGTTCTGACTGCTGCGTCTGCCGAGTCCAGAGAGGCCTGTAAAGAGGTCTTGGCTACTGCCTTTCCCTCTTCTATGAGGGCCATAAACTCAGGCCCTCCCATTGTGACCCCAATTTGGAATGATGCACATTTGTAAGTAATTTTCTCTTCTATGTTTTCACCAATACATGACATTAACCTAGCTGGCACTAGCATTTTCTACATTGCCCTCTTCTCATTCACCATCATGTCAACCAGAGATAAAACCAAACAGCCATCTCCTAATACCAAAGCTTCAGATACATATGAAACATTTAGCCCCATCCAAATAAGGCTTGGATAACAAAGGGTTTTCTATTTGTTGTCTTAACATTCTAAGTGAAGTTTTATTTACGAGCTATTACAAGGCTAGCCATTGTCTAAGGTAGATTCTGGGCTGGAACTATTAAGCCTCTGGAGGTAGTTGTGCCACAATTTGTTAAGTTTGTACTGGATCATTTGTTCCCAAGGGCAACCTGTGTGCACTATTTTTGGGCTTTGAGGGACCTGAGTATATAAAATAAAGCAATGCAACTGAATTTTATCAGTACTGTTCATGGTATGCCAAGTGCTTTTTCTTCGGAGGGCCTGCCTAAACTAGGATAAAATTATGCATTAGGATATTTACCTGCAAATTTTGGTCTTTTGTCAGCACGGTGTTCATGGTTCCCAAGAGCAGCCATGGTCATGAAGCAAGTGATTTTGTAGAGGTGGAAAAGTAAATCAGTGCACAAAATGAAATAATGTTATTTTGACCTCTGACTTAGTGGTCAATGAAAGGGTCACTTTTCACCGCTCTAATTTTAGAAATATTTGACTAGGGAACACCCAATGGCCAGTCCAGACCTCCTTCCCTTCTTTCTCCACCCCTCCGCCCGCATTGTCTGTTGTTCTCCCCTTAGTTGTAAAGAGTTGACTTATTTGATTTTATAAGAGAAAAAAAACTGGAGCTGTCTTTTTTTTTACCTTAAAACAGTCTATGACACCATTTGACAATTTTATGCTAGACAAGAGGTCAAGAGTTCTTCCTAGACAGGTTGTCATGGCAACTGAATTAGAGGTTTTCAGGTGGCTCTTTGCCATAGTGTCAGCACCTAGAGATTCCAGAAGAATGGATTGTCAAACATTCAACAGCTTTGAATAACGTTTGTGATTTGGTATACAGAGACCTCAGCTTGCTTAGTACCATGGTAAATCCCATTAAACAATGTCCTTTAAACATTTTATTAAAAACAAAGAAAAGAAAAAACAGTTAAAGTGTTTGAAATGTTTACTAAAGCTTTCACTTTAACAACATTCCTTCTCCTCTTTCCCTTTAACTGAAAAGTTTTCAGGAAGAACTACCCCCACTTGTCTGACAGTCTTTTAGATGGTGTTAAACATGGTCACAACCATTGTTTTAGGGAAAAGAGAAGTTAGCTGAGATAGGTTAGACCTGCTGTTGCTGTTAAAGTCTGAGTCCATTTCCTAAATATAGAAGCGAGACACACATAGGGAAAGACAAGAACAAAAAAAGGTAAAAAAATTAAGCCTCTGTCTCTGGTGTTGACTCTCAGTTACAACCTTTCTACTGGAAAAACAAGCACACCACATGGTCTTATTAACTACTCCAAGACTGGCAAACTTGTACCAGCATCGAGCTGTTTAGTGTATTGCATTTAACTGCCTTTCTAGTTACAGGCTTACAGCAATGTTGCAAAATATGCAGTCTTGGCTGGCTACTCCAGACTATTATTAGATAGATGACAAAAGAGGAGGTAGAGCAGTGTTTCTCAAACTGAGGTCACCTCTTGTGTAGGGAAAGCTCCTGGCGGGCTGAGCCAGTGTATTTACCTGCCCCATCCACAGGTGTGGCCTATTGCGGCCCTGCTGGTTCGCTGGCTGCAGTTCGCTGCTCCAGGCCAATGGGAGCTGCTGGAAGTGGCACGGGCTGAGGGACTTACTGGCCAGTGGGAGCTGCGATCGGCCGGACTTGCGGATGGGGCAGGTAAACGAACCAGCCCGGCCCGTCAGGGGCTTTCAGTTTGAAAAACACTAAGGTAGAGCAAAGAAAACAAAAGGTGGGGAAGAAAAAGGAGACACTTGGAGGGGTGTGAGAGAGACATCTCACACCCAGGTGGTAATTTGGGATTTAACCAGACTTGGCAATGTTGTCTGGCTCCCTCTCTGGCACAGTCTGCTCAGGACAGCTCTCAGGAGTAGGACAAAGGTGGTCCAGGAACCCAAGGGATAGTGGCGGTGGCAGCCAGGATGGTGACGCTCACTCTTTCTCCTACTTTCAGTCAGCCAGCATTATGTTAGCCTTCATCTGTCTGCATTTTTTCCCCCCCTCCCAAATTTTATTTATTTATTTTTTTAAAAAAGGACCCCAAAAAAGGAATGATGGGTGGAACAGACCATTCCCTCAATTTTGTTCACCACTGAGACCTAATTTCCAACATACCAATTTTGGTTTACTAATTTCCGCTTCCTCTTTTTCCACCAGGCATGATCTTAACACAATCCTTGAATTATATCAGTAGGCCTTTTTGTTTGGACTAATTCAGTCTGTCTCCCTTTTGCACTCCCCACTTCCTCAGCCAACAGCATTTCTTGTTACGGTGACACTGTATAAACTTTTTTTTATTTTTTATTAAACAGTTGAGCTCACATTTAGGGTAAATTTGTAGGCCCAGTTATCACAACATGACTTACCAAACACAGTCTCCAGATGGTTCATGTACACTGATAATATTTGCTTGGCCTGAAGGGACAGTGACCTCCAAAGTAACGAAGAGACCCTGAACAGTGATATGACAAGGAATGGAGACAGAAACTAAGTACATCAAAGACTGTATCAACATGCTTCCACTTACATCATGCTCAGAGCCAGCTTGAGTTCAACATCTTTTTGAATGGTCAGTGGCTGGCACATGATCCAACACCAGTCTATCTAGGGGTTACTCACACAAACAAATACCATCTCACTAAATTTAAATTGCAGCAAGGGAGGATTAGGTTGGACATTAGGAAACACTCCTAAGCACTGGAATAAATTGCCTAGGGAGGTTGTGGAATCTCCATTACTGGAGTTTTTTTTAAGAGCAGGTTAAACAAAACACCTGTCAGGAACAGTCTAGATAATACTTAGTCCTGCCATGAGTGTACAGGACTGGACTAGATGACCTCTCAAGGTCCCTTCCAGTCCAATGAAAGGAACGCAAGAGATCAAGAACAGAAACTGTCTACTATTCAGTTGGAAAATACAGTGTCCCAATTTGGTTAAACTCTGGGACACTAGACTAGTAGACACACAGTTTAAGCATACCATGAGAATTATCACAGGCATATTGAAGCCAATATTTGTATTGTTACCAGTCCTGGCCAGTATTCCTTCACTTAACATCTGGTGTCAGAACGCAGCCAAGAAGCTGATCAGCCAGGTACAGCAAATGCTACACTTGCCAGTGTTCAGGGATATACGGGAAAACCTTGTCTTGCCCTCATGCAATCACAATATATTTTATAGTTTAACATTAAGGTTGTTAAATGTTTTTTGCATAACTATGTTATGGTATGCTATATGTTACAGTGGTAATTAAGTTTATATTGTTCAACTTTATTCTTTTCAATAAGAGCATCACAATGCAAAAATAATTTTTTATAAACATGTTGGATAGTAAGTTTTAAAACTTAGTGCACATAGGACAAGTTGTATCTTATCACGTTATCTGCGTGAGTTGAACCCAAGGGGGAAGCCAGGGTTAATGTCTCTCTTGTTCTAAAGACAAGCCTTGAATATAGCAGAACCAGTCTCTCTCTCTCAAAAAAAAAATTTACACACACACACACACACACACACACACACAAGATGTGCGCCTATGCTTTTGGGTGTGCTAAATAAAGTTAACCTTGCCTTCCCCTCCACAAGGTATCATACCACCCACAGGCAATTCTTTATATTCATTGTATGAAAGCGATTATTACCACCTCTACTTTAGACATGTCCTTCATTGGCTTTCCTCGAAGAAAGCCAACCAAGAATGATAATTAACAACAAGCCTCCCAGTAATTCCAGCTTTTCCCTTATCTGCACTTAATGTATTATATTGCACAAATATAAATCAAATTCACTCATTACTTTGCAGTTAATCAAGAGCTGTATTATCTTACGCTAGAAATACAAGACATCCTGCCACTACTATTGACTGGTTGTTAGTTAAACAAAGACTTCTCCTTGGAAAAAAACAAAAAACAAACAAAAAACCTATTGTCACAAACAGAGGAAAGAGGGGCAGTGTTCTATTTAATTAGGGTCATCTATTTCAGCTGCAAGACAGACAGTATAATTTGTCTCTCAGATTCAATCTTCTTGCTTAAACGTGTCCTATTTGTTTGTATGACTGGCCACTCACCACCAGTAGTGGTGCTGGATACTAAATACTTACTGTGTATTTTAGTTATATGTATAGCTAGTTAACAACAAATCATGTTTGCCTTCGTTCTTACTTCTTTGGAAGAGATTTTAAATTGTATCTTGCTTTTGATGTTGCTGTTTTTCTGTGAATAGGTGCTATTGTTCCAAAATATAGAAATCAATAAAGAAATTTTTTTTGAAGCTAAGAGAAGCAGGGCTGGATTAGAGAATGTTGGTGCCCTGTGCAATATGGAAGTTAAGGGTCCCCCACCTTCACTCAGTTTTGGCCTGACTACTCCCCTTGTCATGACAGAGGTATGGCCAGGTCAGACCTGAGCGGTGCTATGACCCTGTACACAAGTTGTAATGCGACTCACTCAGATCTGGCATTGGGAAATGGGAGAAGTGTTTATATTTGAAATCATCAAAAGGAGTGTGTTTTGATTAGCTAGTTTAACAGGATGAGGTTCCCAGCCATGTAGCTGAAAGACATACTCACTCCTGGCCAGAGAGAAATGGAACCAGATGACAGCACTACCTCCCATCAGGTTTGGCTAAATCTTGAATGGTGTCTGGGATGTAACCTTTAGGTTTTTGCTAATAGACCTGTAGTAGTGTCATTTTCCTTCTCTTTTTTTTCTGTCTGTCTAAAATGAGTCTGGCCAGCCAAAACAACTGCACTTTTTGCAACAGTGCAGTGAGCAGAAAGGCAAGCTAGAAGCAGATACGTTTTCAGACCTCTAAGGGTATGTCTACACTGCAATTAGACACCTATGGCCCATGTCAGCTGACCGTGGCTCATGGGGCTGTTTAATTGCAGTGTAGACATTCAGGCTCAGGCTGAAGCCTCACAATAGGGCCCTGCCAGGGAATAGGGTGCTAGAGCTCAGGCTTCAGCATGAGCCTGAACATCTACACCACAATTAAACAGCCTGTTAGTCCAAGCCCCATGAGCCTGAGTCACCCAGCACCGGCCAGCTGTGGGCGTCAAATTGCAGTTTAGACATACCCAGTGTGCTATGCCTGTAACTTACTAGCTAATTTTCTACTTCTGCTATTCTTTGGATGGAAGAATATGAAATGTTCAGTCACCCATATTAACAAATGTTAATGGGAAAAGCTAAGAGGTCCAAACTCACCCTGTTACATAGAATTGTTTATAAAGATCAGTAAAAGTGAGAAACAGAAAGGTTGGAGTTAGTTTAAACAAAAAGAGTCTTTACCCATATAACTCAAAGACTGTGCTGAGGCCAGACATGGTAAGTCAGAAGCATGTGGGACTGGAAGTTTGTAGACCAAACTTGGCATGTTGGAGTTAGACCTAACTGGTGAACCCAATACTGAAAAGGTGGACTATTCCACACATCACCCCTCTTTCGGGGCCCTTAAAAAGAGACTTTGAGGGGCAGGAACATGTGGACTGATTTAGGGATTCGTGGAGGAGAGGGAAGGCTTTCCAGCTTCTGCTCCACTCCAGGGACTTGTATTTTGTCTATGGATCCCGAAAATCAATACATCATCATGGAATCCAAACCTCGGCACATTAGCCACCACCACCACAACAGCGGAGGCTCCAGCCAGAGACACACGAGTCTGCTCTATCTCCCCTTCCCTTGTGCGTTCCTTTCTGCTCCACTATTTTTCCTCCTGTCCAGTCTCTTGGCTTTCCGTTTGATCCTGAGGTCAACTGTACCATATGGCATCAGCACAGTGAGATGACAGCCCTCTCCTTTACCAGCTCTACCCAGTTCTTAAAGGTCTAGATTAGCCAGATGATGTCCCAGACCAGGAGATGACCCTGACCCCAGGACAATGGCTGTTGTCACAGACCTGCCAATCCAGAGCATCCATCTGTGACTGACCTGCCACTTGGAATTGTGAGAACACCAACAGAAGCTGTATTTCCCTCACCTTTACTATCTGGTCTCTCTCCTTGTGTGTCTCTATCAAAAACAGGAAAAGTGACTTTTTTCACATCTTGGAACTGAGATACACCATTAACCCTTTTCTCCCCACTACAAAGGGGTGTCCAGCAAAATAGAAGAGAGAGGTTTTGGTTAAAGTTGTTTTACATAAGAATTCAATTTTAAAGAGCTTTATAACTTGTGTTAGCCCCATTTCTCAGGTATAGTGGAACAAATAAATGTCCAGACTCTGGCATGAATTTCCTACTGTGTTTACTATGAAATTTAGCAAACTAATCTCTCTAAACTAAACCTTGAACGATGCTTAGGACTGTTTAATAGTGGATGGTGACAGTATCATGTTAACACCTTTAACATGGATCACACTTAACTGTTTAACACTAACATTTAACAAAAAGTTTCTATTATGATCTTGTCCCTTGTAGAGCCAGAAACTCTTTACCACAACATGACCTTCCTTGTAGAAGAGATAGATTGTACACCAGAATCCATGTATCATAGATCATAGTACCTGTGAGGAGTACACCCTAGAGGAAGTGCTGCAAGACTTGTACTAGACTAGAGAATATGTGTAAAGAGTAGAGCAACAGTACCTGTGGTGTGTACATCCCCACAGGCTATGCTAGAGAGCAGATTTCTCTATCAGTACTTTTCACATTAGTTACTATACAGATGAGTGACTCAAACCCCTCAGAACAATGGAAGTGTCACCATAAGACTCATGTCATGCTACTAGTATGACCTATGCTACTAGATGATGTAATGCTAGTATAGGAGTGGCTGTGTTGTTACCTGTTTCAAGATTCAGTCCTAGTTGAACGTTCATGCATTTAACAGTAGTGCTGTGCTATCACTTCAACCTGCCAGCCTCTTGAGTGCTCATTAGCACTACAGTAACTTTGAAATCTAGAGTGGAGAGTGCCTGTTGTGATCACCGCATACATGTGAAATCATTTTAGTGCTATGAATAGACAAAAGCAGACTAGAGAGAGGGGAATACTAACAAAATATATTGAAAAACTCCACACGTAAAGGAATTTTACAGATAATTCAGCCTCCTCACACAAAGTATTACAGGTGTTTCATATAAGAAAAATATAGTTTGAGTAGCCTCCCAATAATATTCTCACCAAGAGCTCATGCTTAGAAATGGATAACAAGTGACTGGAGCAGAAGAAAGGGAGAAACATATACTCTGTACAATATTGAAAAGCAAGCCATACACAATAGATTTCACTATAGTAGACACTTACCTTTTGGGCATTGCTGCCACAGTTTCCCCATTAGTGCTTCCTTGGTTTTCTCACTGGAAATGGTCACCCTTTGACAACAGGTTAATTTTTGCTTCCTTGTCCCTTCTGGTAACATAACTTTGCCTTGTGGCCAAATCAGAGTCCTCCCTTTCTGAGGAAAATACAGTACTGCCAACTCTTGCTATTTAATCACAAATCTTGGTCTTTTCCTGAAAGCCCCAGCTGCTGGAATCAAGCAACTGCATGAGAAGCTCATCTATAATTAAAATGGTAAGTTTCTAGTCCTCAAGATTGCTGAGAAGCTTGAATACATGAAACAACTGAACTCCAAAAGGCTCAGAAGCCAGAGGGCCAATAAAAAGGACACAAAATTATGTTTGAAATCATGAGGGTTTTTTAGTGCTGGGTGAGGACAATACTTTAAATTAAAAACCCAAACAGAAACAATTCTTCAACCCTGCCTGGGTTCACAGTCCTTCATTTGTTAGTGTAGGGCTGCTTGATAATCCTACTGCCCTTCTCAGGTGACAGCTTTTGCCTTGCTGATGCAGTGTTTGATATCAAGAGTAGTTTGATCTCCCTGTGCTAAACAGATTCTTTCTTGGCCCTTTCCTGGGCACCAAGTTCAATAGTCCTTTCTTCACCAGGATCCTCCCTGCTTTCACCGCTGTTAATACAAGGATTGAGAAAGGGCTTCACTTCACCCTCTGAAAACCTTCTGTCTTGTCTGTCTTTAGGTCTTCAAGGTCCCATCACAGACTGAATAGAACTGAACAGAAACTGAAGCTGCTAGGCCTTTTATGCAGTACCAGTGCTAGGCCACTGGGGGCCCTAAGCAGGAATATTTTTGCCCTGGTGCCCCACAACACATACTAATAAGAGGGGACCACCTTGAGCTGCTTGGGGCCCATAAGCAATTACTTAATCTGCTTATGCCTAGTGCCACCTCTGCTTCCATGTACTGACCTGGCATTACATATCTTATAATATGGGGGGAGGGATAGGTCAGTGGTTTGAGCATTTGCCTGTGAAACCTAGGGTTATGAGTTCAATATGGACATGAGAACAAATGGATATAAATTGGCAGTCAGGAAGTTTAGGCTTGAAATTAGACAAAGGTTTCTAACCATCAGGGGAGTGAAATTCTGGAACAGCCTCCTGAGGGAAACAGTGGGGGCAAAGGACTTCTCTGGCTTTAAGATTAAGTTTATGGAGGGAATGGTTTGATAGGATAACATGATTTGGTCAATAACATGCCGCCACTGGTAATTAGTACCAAGGGTCAATGTTGGAATATTGAAAGTCTTTTTCCCAAGTGTCTGGCTGGAGAGTCTTGCCCGCATGCTCGGGGTTCAGCTGATCACCATATTTGGGGTCAGGAAGGAATTTTCCTCCAGGGTAGATTGGCAGTGGCCCTGAAGGTTTTTCACCTTCCTCTGCAGCATGGGGCAGGGGTCGCTTGCTGGAGGATTATCTGCTACTTGAAGTCTTTAAATCAGGATTTGGGGACTTCAACAGCTGAGTCAAGGGAGAGAATTATTTCAGGAGTGGGTGGGTCAGCTTTTGTGGCCTGCATTTTGCAGGAGGTCAGACTAGATGATCATAATGGTCCCTTCTGATCTTAAGTTCTATGATTCTATGATTCAATCCTTGAGGGGGCCATTTAGGGATCTGGGGCAAAATCAGTACTTGGTCCTGCTAGTGAAGGCAGGAGACTGGACTTGATGACCTTTCAAGGTCCCTTCCAGTTCTAGGAGATTGGTATATCTCCAATTATTATTATTACCCTTTCCTGTAGTTCTTGCCTCTTCACAGCCCCTTCTGGGCTCTTCTCCAATATGTTTGATGGAGAATCTCACTCCAGACATTACCTAATGTTTATTCTTAACAGACTAAGCAAGAAACTTCCTTTATATAGCCCCATCTTATTATCACATGATTCCTGGACTACATCTCCCATCAGCCCCGTGGACTACAGTCCCCAGGATGTCCTTGTTCAGAGCTGAGGATTGGGGCCATGCTTTGCCTTTAGTCCCCTGTAAGACCAGTGCTTATCTCATTAACAACAGCTCAAAACTGGCATGGAAATAGAAAAAAGTGCAGGGTGGAAGATAGACCATGCTGAATACAAAATGCATAAATGCCTCAAAAAGCTATACTGCAGTAAGGCTGACAGTGGACAGTCACACTTCTTCTGTAGGTAAAGCATAGAAGGCTGCTTCACACTTCCTTCTAGGTGCAAAGGAATAGTTGTCACTGGCTTCAATCCACTGGAATAATGCCAATTTTTGAGCAAAGTGAGTATGAGTGTGATCAGGTATATGAGTACAGAGTGAAAATTGTGTGTGACATATGTAAAGTATCTGCAGTTATTTCCTCTATTCCCATTATTTATTGCTTGGTGAATAACTAACTTCACACACCCATTTTTGTATGATATTATTCAGTTCTTTAGAGAGAAACATACATGTTACTCACTTTTTATGCCAACTTACATGCTTGGCAAGGTGTCCTCATTGAGGATACACTCATTTTCTTTCCCTGGACAGCAGGCAAGAGAAAAAAGAATGAGAGGGGAGATGTCCACATTGACAATCTCTCTTTTAAGGTGTGAGCCACACTCTAACAAGGTTTGAGAACCCCTGAATTAGGAATCATTTAGCAGAGTTCCTTATCTTGGGGCTGGACTCACTGTGTGTTCATTCCACACCACAACTGGAGGTATGACTTGGACCCTCATGTTCCACAGGCAGCTGCTCTACCAAAGTCACAGTCTAACAACCAATTTATCAAGCAGCAGCACAATGTGAAATTCAAACAAAGGGCAGACTCGGGGAGAAATTCATGGTAACTTCATGAAGTGCTCCTCTGTAACCCCTCTGGATCCTATAGTCCAAGAGGGTCCTAATTAATTGCCTCTTCCAGATCTCCCTTCTAAGGGCAGGCAGCTGGGGCCTGGGAAGTACGTAGTAAGCAGCCCAGTTTATCCTTTAGCAGAACATACTGAGACTCAAGACATCATGCAATTTTCTTTTTTGAAGTTAGAAAACAGTTTTGTCAAAACACATGGACAAAATCAAAAGGACCAGATTGAAGTCAATTTTGGTTTGCGTAAAAAATTGGCAAACTTTACTGCATCCATCTAGCTCATCTGGTCTTCTGTATTTCCCACTCACTCAGTTATCCATAGGCTTTAACATACCAATAACCTGTCAAAGTTGGGCTCTAGGTCAGCAATTACCCGCCAAGCATCAGATTTTGTACTATTGATGATGCCTGTAACATAACAGCTTCAAAACACTGTACAAAGATTAACTAATTAGTCCTCACAACACCTTTGTGAGGCAGGAAAAAGCTATTTCCAGCATTACAGATTGGTTAAATGACTTGCACAAGACCAGAGTTTCTGGGAATCCTGTATGCAGGTCACAACCCTAAACTTCTCTTTCCTGGATCACTTTCAGAATAAAGTGGATGTCAGGTGATAAGGAACTTACAGGAAATGGAGACTCACTCCTTACCATATGTATTTAGTCACATGGGTACTGCCCATGTAGCAAGTCTGGTATGGTGTCTTGATCGTGCTTTTGGGCAATTTGTATGACGCAACTTGAGATTTTTGAATGACAAATGTGTAACTAAAAACAAAGAATCACAATGTGCAGTTTACCACAGAATCCAGTCTCTCATGATGTTAAGCGCCACACTTGCCAGACACATTTTGGAAATAATACCAGTGCTGAGTAATTCATATAGGGCAATCATATTGTGCTGCTTTTTCATTTAATTTACACTGGAATTGGAGATGGATCCCCATTGGGAGTGTAAGAACACAGCCATCAGGGTGGTTTTCACGAGCAATTCCACAATGATTCTTCACTTTTGAATATGTCATATTGTAAATAATAATGTAATTAAAGAAGAGACAAAGAAATATGAGGAGCTCTTACTCTGAGAAAGCAAAAGAACAGAGCCATTGAGCAGCAGATAGTCTGAGTCCTGCTCATTTAGCCATTCAACATTGATTGCATCATTAGAAGCCCCATATAAAGTTTCCTGAGCCAACGAGTCATTGGGCTCACATGGTTAATGCTCATCACGGCACTAAACCTTGCTGCATTTGAAAGAACAATTAAAAGTTAAATAAAGTCTAATGAATAGCATAAAGGCAGTGCTGTTTTAATGATCTGTATCATTAAATTATTAAGTATTGTTTAGATCTGACTTTGCCAAAATAAAACTATTAGATAAACAAAAAAAAACAAATATGGAAATGAAAAGAATACTCTTTAATGTCCCCAAGAAGGAAAACTAATGAGATTATCTCTTATGGGATTTCATACAATTGTTATAAATGTAATTGAGTTCATTGGGAGAGAAATCTAGGCACTCAGGGGTCATTCTCAAACCTTCACCAGCAGATGTCACTATTTACCTACCAAATATAAACTGTCATTAAGAAAACTTTAAAAAACCACAGGATTGACTAAAAACTGAATACTCCATATATGAGTATTTTCATTAAGGATTAAGACTAAGGGTATTTTTTAGAATATTTTGATAAACAAGGAACATTTGTTAATATAGATACATACATTCACTGTAAAGTTGTTTTTTAAAGGTATTTTAGAAAAAACAAACCCCCCAACCTTTCCAGACTACTCCTTTCAGGAATTTGATTTGTCTTGCATATCCCAAGTTTCACCTCACTTAAAAACTACTTGCTTACACAATCAGACATAAAGATACAAAAATGTCACAGCGCACTGTTACTGAAAAATTGCGTACTGTCTCATTTTTACCATATAGTCATAAAATAAATTGATTGGAATATAAATATTGTACTTACATTTCAGTGTATGGTATATAGAGCAGTATAAACAAGTCATGGTCTGTATGACATTTTAGTTTGCACTGACTTTGCTAGTGCTTTTTATGTAGCCTATGGTTAAACTAGGTAAATACCTAGATGAGTTGATGTACCCCCGGAAGACCTCTGTGTACCCCCAGGGATATGCATACCCTTAGTTGAGAACCACTGTTCTAGAAGTCTTGAAATTGAATTTCTTTGCACCCCATCCTCCCACAACAACTGTTGCAGAATCTGACACTGGATGTGCGGCTTAGGGCCCCACTGAAGTAAATGGGAGCTGTGCATGCGTATTCAAGTTCAAAGCTTGGCTGGTAACATTTTTTTACACCTTTGGAACTCACTGCTATTACTATCATTGGTGGTCAAGAGCTTAGCAGGATTAAAAAATGATTATATATTATGCAGAATGAGAATACCACCAGTATATAAGGAAAGATACAACATTACCAAGGCCATAAAAATCTCACGGTTCAGGACATAAATCAGCTATTAACAGCCTAGGATTAGAAAGAAAGTTTCTGCTAAGAGCAAGTTATTCCATAATAGTCCATTTTTTTCAAACCAATTCTTTGGTACTGGCCAGTGTTGGAACAGGATACTGGACTGGATGGACCATTGCCATACCAAATCAAACCAATTCCTATCTTCCCACTGAGTGCTTTGCCAGCCAGACTGCCCTATAATTCCTGCAGAGGCACTTACATACTACAATAAAGAGGCTAAAATACCATGGGGATAAACATGGCTTAAATGTCTACATGGGAAGCATTGATAAGGTGAGTAAGGCTAGTCCCACAGTGACAGGAATGTAAACAGAGCAGGGTCAAGGCCGGTGCTACCATTTAGGCCAAGCAGGCAGTTGCCTAGGGCACCAAGATTTGGGGGCGCCAAAAAGCAGCACCCCCCAACATTTTTTAAACCGTTTCAGCGGCCGCTGCACTGGGAGGGAGAGAGAGTCTGAGCTGCCGCCGGCAGCCCAGGGGTTCCCCTGGGTCAGCGCGCCACCAGCAGCCCGGGGGTTCCACCGCGCAGTCGCTGCTTCACTTCTCCCACCTCCCAGGCTTGCGGTGCCAATCAGCTGTTTGGCGCCGCAAGCCTGGGAGGAGAATTAGAGCAGGGACAGCGTGCTCGGAGGATGAGCAGCAGAGGTGAGCTGGGGTGGGGAGGTACCACACAGCTCCCCAGGCCGGGGGGTAGTGGGGAGCTGCCGTGAGGGTGCCTCAGGGCAAGGGGGGGAGCTGCCACAGGGCTCCTCACTTCTGCTCTGCGTCCTCCCCGAGAATGCTGCCCCTGCTCTAATTCTCCCACTTCCCAGGCTTGCGGTGCCAATCAGCTGTTTGGCACCGCAAGCCTGGGAGGAGAATTAAAGCAGGGACAGCGTGCTCGGGGAGGACGCGGAGCAGAGGTGAGCTGGGGTGGGGAGGTACTGCACGGCTCCCCAGGCCAGGGGGTGGGGAGCTGCCACGGGGTGGGAGGGAGGAGGGCGCCGAGCTGCTGCAGGGCCGGAGGGGCGCAAGGTGGAAGTTTCGCCTAGGGCACGAAACTTCCTTGCACCGACCCTGGACAGGGTATAATTTCACACGGTGCATTAAGTATTTCTATTCATTTGATTAGACATTTAACAAACATTCTGGTTAGTGACTTTGTAAACAAAGAGGCAAGAAAGCATGCCTAAAAAGAAAATTAATAACCGAACTACTACTATATCATACAGCACAAAACATGCAGACACCAGTAGTTCAAGGTCATGTTAATAGACAAAATTGTGTTCAGTGTTTGTACAGTTCCTAGCACAATGGGGTCCTGATCCATGACTAGGGTTCGTAGGTGCTATGGTAACATTAAATAATAGTAATAACAAATAACAATAAAATGATTCCATGTGGAAGGTAAAATGTTTAATATATATTATGGATAGGCACTTCTCACTTCTATTTTTGCATTGTAAACAAAGTTTTAATTCTCATTTCTCTATTATAAATAAATCTTAGACTTCATATTGATTACCATACTCATTTGTGATTGTTCTTTTGTAACGTCTACTCTGCTGGCTTTCCCAAATTCCCCTCCATGGACTCAAAATGTTCATTAATTTCAATGGGAGCAGGAGCAGTTCCATACAGAGAATATCCTAGATACAATATTTATAGAAAAGGAAATATAAAGACTGTTACAATATAGCACTTCCTGGAGTGAGACACCTACAGGGGCACATATTTCTCTTAATACATGTGACTAATGTTAATGTGAGCTGTGTGCATGACTCAAGGGAATAATTTAGAGTACCCCTAAATGCACAGTCTGAGAACTGTATTTAATGAAGATTGACCTTGTCACAGGGTAGGTACAGCCTGTCACGAGGTGTCGGATCACATGTGGTCAAAAGAAAGGCAGAGGTGGTACTGCAGCCAGTTAGGTCCTACGCTAATGACCCTTACTAGAAAACATGGTAGTATTGCCTAGTGACTGGAGTCAATAAAGTCACTCTTCCACTCAGGGCAGCACAGCCTAATGGCCAGAGCCTATAGAGCAGCCCTTCCGGTCAGGGCAGTGTAGCCTAATGGCCAGAGTCAATAACAGCCTTTTATAGGCAGGGCAGCATGACCCAATGGCCAGTCAATAAAGCAGCCCTTCCACTCAAGGCAGCATGGCCTTAAGGTCAGAGTCAATAAAGGCACCCACTTCTGGGGTACCATGCAGCCTATTGGCTCATTGGGGAAGTGGGGCACCATCTAGGGGTGTGTTGTGCCCAAGGCAGTGGGACTTGGGCCCTCTCTGCTCCTCTGAGGCCCAGCCTAGGGCCCTGGCAGTGCTAGGGGTGCTCACCACCAAGTCAGCAGGGATCCTCCCAAAACATGCTGACTGGTTCCCCAGTTCACTCCCCAGAGAAAAGTCTAAGCCCCCTGGACTATTTCCTACTCTTTCTCCCTCAGTGATGCTCCATAGGTCCCCTGGGGTCCTCAAGTGGTGTAGCTCTTGCCAGCGCAGTCACTTCTCCAGGCTTGTCAGGTAGCCTGGAGTCCATCTGAAGCAACGTATGCTGTGACCTTGTGACTAGAGCCTGTAGCAGCTCCCTGAAGAGAACCTGCAGTCTGCATCCTTCCCCTTCAGCAACCTGCCCAGACTGGGTTGGGCTGCTTCCTTTTATACTCTGCCTCCAGGCTGAGCATGCCCATCAGAGTCAGAGGGGCGGGGCTTCCTCAGCCTGCAAAGCACAGTTAACCCTTTTGGGACTGGTCCTATTTGATATCCAGGAAGTGGGTGAGCAAAGCCCGCCCACTGCTCAAGGACCTCCCCCCAGCCTAAGGGGAGGATCTACAGGTCTGTGATACCAACTAATTACGTGGGACAACAAATGAAAAAAAACAGGATCGGGAGTGAGGTCATAGGGCTAAACGAAGGGAACCTGATGGGGACACCGAGCAGAGAACCACGGACAACGCCCACTGCTCCTCGAAGGCGTCAAGGGAGCCAGTGGACGCCACCCAGAGGAACTCTGCCTGGATGCGTGCAATGGACAGAGGAGCGGAAATAGGCCCCACAGTCACAGGAAATCCCGTCGGCCAACCTCCTCTCCCTGGTTTTGTAGATGGCTAGTTTGGCCAGGGCCAAGAGGAGGTTGACAAGGAGATCCCATGACTTGGTGGGGCCACGGATGGGGAGTGCATAGATAAACAGATGAGGGGAAAAGTACAACCAAAAATGCAATAGGAGATCCAAGAGGAGCCGGAACAGGGGCTGCAACCTGGTGCACTCCAAATAAACGTGCGCCAGGGTCTCCTTCACGCCGCAAAAGGGGCAGGTGTTGGGGACGGGGTAAACCGCGCCAAGTACACACCCGTGCTCATGGCCCCATGAAGGAGCCCTTTTGGGACTGGTGCAGGGTAGATACACCAAGTCACAGACCCATTTCAAATATTTTTTCTTAAACAAACTATTGCATATTATTTTGACTCTTGATAAGGTATTTCCTCATTATCATTACATTATCTCTTACAATTTGATACAAGATTACTGCACTCTTGCTCTCAACTCAGTTGAAGACCATTATCAATTGCCCTTAATAACATGCAAAATGCTTCTCTGACAGAGTTAAAGAAGAAATTCTATTCCCAGGATTTTATTGTGACTAAAATACACCACAGTGAATAAATTAGGCCCTTAGAGAATGTAGCTTGTGAGAGGAATTTATTGATGGTGGTGTAAATTAGGTCAGATGCAGACCTGGAGTAGGAGAAGTGCTAAATTTGCATAACACACTGACTCAGTGTAAACTCCTTCAGGGACTAATGGAAAGCTGAGTTCCTCAAGGACCAAGAGAACATATATTCATGCCAGGAAACTAGTTACTGGCCTCAGCATCTACGAAGTCACCGATAGCGGAGCCATTGTAAACACAAGCATTGGTAAAGTAAAGTAGAACCAGGTTGAAGCCATAACCAGCTCAGTGTAACGTGAATCATGTCCACTATTGCATCTTGAGAAAACGTAACCAGGTACATATAAGATTGAAATAAACTAATTGAGTCATTATGAAAAGGCCTAGTGCAAGGGTTCTCAGACTTCATTGCACTGTGACCCCCTTCTGACAACAAAAATTACTACCTGATCCCAGGAGAGGGGGCTGAAGCATGAACCCACCAGAGCCCTGCTCCCCTGGACGGAGAGCCCAAAGCCCAAGCCCCAGGACCCCAGGAGAAGGGGCCGAAGCCTGAGCTTCAGTGGGGCTCAGGCTTTGGCTTAACCCTGCGCCGTAGGGCTTGGGCTTCAGCACTGGGTGGTGGGGGCTCGAGCGTTGGCTTTGACCCTGGCCCAGCAAGTTTCACGTAAGCCCTGGTGACCCCATTAAAATGGGTTCATGACCCACTTTGAGGTCCCGACCCACAGTTTGAGAACTGCTGGGCTATTGATAACTATACTGTAATCAGTTGGCTGGTTTATTAGGTGTGCTGCCACACTGAAAACCCTCTTCCCCCTTAAAATGCCTTGAAGGCAAAGGCTCAGCACTAGATGTGGCTGAAAATTTTCTGTCTAGTTTTTTGACTGAAAAATTGTGTTTTTGACTAAATGAATTTTTATGTGAAAGTCTCTCCTTTCTGTAGATTTGTTTTCCCCAGAAAACCAAGTGAATGGCAACAGTTTGGTTTTCAGCTGAAATATTTCACTGTTCGTTTTTTTGCCAAAAAGTCAAACTTTTCCATGCAAAATTTTGATTTTTTTTTTGCATTTTCATTGAAATTTTCCACAGAAAAACATCCCATTTTCTGACCAGCTCTTTATGGGACCACAGAAGATCCGCATCTTGTCAGAAAAGGGCTCTGTAACTCACAGTACCAAGAAACAGCAACACTTTTCAGATGGCACCAGAGATCAGAAACTGGAACCGGCAAGCAGGCTTTGTAAGGCTTCAGGGAGCAACCTGGGAGCTGCCCTCCAAGGAGAGGTCAGGCAGCATGGCTGGATAGGTGGCTGCAGGCAGAACCATGGAGAGTTGAGGGGTGGAGAAACAGCTTCTGAAGGGTTTGGAGATGCAGGTGATAAGATTTCCTGAGTGGGATCCTTTGAACACATTCATAATATTTCTTTAAATCTGCAGGTGAAAGGGAGGCTGGGAAAAATTCTAGGCAGAAGCTTCACAGTGAAACAGAGAGAAGCACATACTCAAAGAGTAGCGTTAGGGATCATACTGTTTCCCTTAGTCTAATAAAGTTCCTTGTTCCATATTGGTGAGAAAACATGATCTTGATAAGCTGCAAATAAAATAATAAAATCATTATAAAAATGTAGATCATGTTTGATTTACAGACACACCTATGTTCAAATTGCTGGAGTATTCTGTTATAGTACCTAGTTGGGTGAATTCTTGAAGGAGTATGTAACGGGTCGGACTCACCCCTGCAGTGCCTCCTACTGGTGACTCCGGGAATTAGCTCAGTCCAGCATCCAGAGCGCCCTCTGCAGGCTGGTGATCTGCCTTCCAGCTACTGGCCCCCCGTGTCCCTCCCAGGACCTCGGTGCCCCTTCAACTGGGTCTCCCCCTCCCAGGGGAAGACCCACCCCACTATCCCCACTTTGCCTCAGTATTGGCCACTACCAGTCATTGTCTAGCCCCACATCCTGGGGCAGACTGCATTATCAGCCTATTCATCACTGGCAAGGAGGGTTTGGACCTGCTGCTTTGGCCTACCCCTGGGCTGCCTCTGCAACCCCCAGTACCTGTTAGCCCAATGCTAGGCTGCAGCCTGGGGCTTTCCAGACTGGAGCTCCCCAGCATCTCTGCCTTTCCCCAGCCCTGCTTCACCCTCAGGTACTTTGTCTCAGCTCCCTGCAGCCAGGCCCTTCTCTCTCTGAAGGCAGAGAGAGACTGTCTGGGCTCACAGCCTTTTATAGGGGCCAGCTGTGGCCTGATTGGGGTGTGGCCCAGCTGCGGCTACTTCCCCAATCAGCCCAGCTTTGAGAGCAGCAGCTCTCGAGCCCTGCCAAGCCACTTTTAAACCCCTTCAGACCAGGAGCAGGGGTCCACCCTGCTACAGAGTATAAGATATTGCTGAGAAACAAATAAAAAAGGGAGTGCAAGAGGGCAAGAATGCAAAAGGAAGAAATATTAATAGTGATAGGAGTTATTTGAATGCCAAAGTTAAGTAAAGAATCCTAAATCGTGTGAAGAGTGTTAAATGTATGACTGCCTGCATGTTATAATTTTTTCACGTATTATTTCCTGGAAGGCATATTGAAAAGAAAACTGGGGAGGAGTGGAATAAAAGGAGACAGATGTTGGGAGAGATCATCCCCCTTGTTTTTGTAAGTGAGACCTGGGCCTAGTGGGTTTGGGCTGAAGGGGAATGTTAGCTTCATAGAGTCATCTCCCATGAGCTCATGAAAACCCCTTCACGGGATTCACTGCGGAGATTGGGCTGCACAGGTTGGGAAGGGGTGGAAGCTGTCCTTCATGTCATCCTCCTCCACTAATCCCTTAGGAAACCCCTTTGCCCATGGTACATGATACATATGTAACCACTATTGTACTTGGAATACTGAGTTTTAAATAATGAAAAGTGTGTACTTTTCTTTTAAAATAAAACTGTCATTAAGCAGAGAACATTTTGCATTTCTACGGGACCTGCCATCTGAATATCTCACCAAGCATCACAACTATAAATGAATTAAGCCTCTTAGCACCCTTGTAAGATGGGGAATTTATATCCTTTTATAGATGGCATAGAGAGGCACAGAGAGGTTGTAGCTTGTCCAAGGACAGAGTGTCAGTGGCAGAATAAAACGATAGTCCTGTTCTTCTGCTATAATCACTACATAACAATAAAGAAAGTACTCAGGTTGTATGAGAACAATGTACAAACTCACAAAACAGGCTACAAAGGAACGAGCAAGTAGAACAAAATGATCAGAAGTGGAGCAGAACGATGCCCCAAATGTGACACTTTCACAATGTAGCTTCTTACTATGTGTATTAGTAGTGTTGTTTTTTTTGTTTTTTGTTTTAAATTATAGTATTGATGCAAAATTGTTGCCCAGTGTTTAACACCTGCAGATAGAAGCAGCTGCATAATGGCAGCAGAGTGGTAATTATGCAAATAACATTCTAATGAAGCAGCCTCTTTTTAACTCTTTTGTTCCCAGCTACAAACTTGGTGTTTGAAGAAAAAGCTCATTTTGTTTATTTGAAAAGGATAAACATTGGGACCATCATTTAAACCAAATGACTAGTGCTTGTAAAATAAAGTTGAAGGTGTAACTCCATTGTTTGTAATGGCATTACCAGGGGCGGCTCCAGGCACCAGCATGCCAAGTACGTGCCTGGGGCGACAAGCCATGGGGGGCGCTCTGCCGGTTGCCGCGAGGGCGGCAGGCGGGTTGCCTTCGGCGGCATGCCTGCGGAGGGTCCGCTGGTCCCGTGGTTTCGGCGGACCTCCCGCAGTTGTGCCACCGAATCCGCGGGACCGGGGACCTCCCGCAGGCAAGCCGCCGAAGGCAGCCTGCCGGCCGTGCTTGGGGCAGCAAAATACCTAGAGCCACCCCTGGGCATTACACATACTTGCAAGGGCTCCAGTCCTTGGCTCCTTCAAAGGGGTGTACAGTGAAACTCAAAAGATATAATAAAAATACTGGGCCTTATTGTTTTTCCATGTTGGGGACAGGAAAGTCTGTGACTTAACACACCTCTAGTTTCTTTCTAAATTTTCAACCGCTGGAACCAGGGGCGGCTCCAGACCCCAGCACGCCAAGCACGTGCTTGAGGTGGCATGCCACGGGGGGCGCTCTGCCGATCGCCGGGAGGGCGGCAGGCGGCTCCGGTGAACCTCCCGCAGGTGTGCCTGTGGAGGGTCCGCTAGTCCCGCGTGGCTTCGGTGGAGCCGTGGGACCAGCGGACCCTCCACAGGCATGCCTGCGGGAGGTCCACCGGAGCCGCGGGACCGGCGACTGGCAGAGCGCCTCCCGCAGCATGCCGCCCTGCTTGGGGCGGCGAAATGTCTAGAGCTGCCCCCGGCTGGGACAGGCAGGAGATTTGACACACTCCTCCTCTCTCTCCCTGCAGAAAACCTACAATGTTCTGAGAGCCACGTGGAAGCCAACCCACTGTTTCCTGGTTCCCCATCATCCGTGACTTCATACTCCCAAAGGGAAAGCAGTCCGGTATACATGGCACTTTGAACTACTGAAACAAAGATTTTAGCTGTTTACCATTCTTCTGGAAAAGTGGTTGCACTGGTGAATTGCCTGTCCACCCGTCTGTAGTTGTCTCCCCTGTTGGGATCAGGATCTCCCCCTCCCGGCAGGGTGAGTGGTTGTAGGTCTGGGCTCTGGTCCCCTGGCTATGGGCAGAGCAGGAAAACAGTCTTAGTTCACAGCTGCCTGGCTGGAGCAATTAATAGCAGTTTGGACTCTGGCCCCCTGGGTGGGTCAGAGTAAGGAAACAGTCTATAGCAAGGCCTTCTGGCCTTGGGTGAGTGGGCCGCCAACCCCAGGGGTGGAGTCAGCAGCAGGGGGTAGGGGGATCCAGGCCCACCATACTCTACCGGGTCCCAGGCCAGGGCCCTAGCAGTGGTGGGTGGTCCCAGCGCAGGGCCCAAACAGTGGCAGGGGGTCCTGCAACTGGGTTGGTGGGGAAACTGCTGGAGTATGCTGCTTCACTTCGCAGCAGAACAACCGGATCAAGATCTGGTTTCCCTCAGCTACTTCCTACTGCTCTCTGTGAGGGGTGCTCCATCGCTGCTGGAGTCGGCTCTTCAGTCTGGTGGCCAGACGACACTTTCTCCGGTTGCTCCCTAGGCTCTTCTGTCTCTGGTGGTTGGGATGTGTCTTTGTTCCTGGCGGCAGGTCACAGGTTCTGCAGAAGGCTTGGAGAGATGTCTGCCTCCTTCCCTGGTTCAACCACAACTAAGCTGCAGGGCCCTGTTCTCTCTCATACTTCCAGCCCCGCCTCAGCACTTCTTGTGAGGGGATGGGGTGGGTTTGGCTGCACCCATCAGGGGGCTTTAACCCCTTCAATACTGGAGAGAGGTCTTTTGGCCTCACTATACCATCCAACATGAAAAGTGTCAGCTATGAAGGTCATCTTCACGATATAAAGTTTTTACATTTCAAACTGTTTCCTACATTTCTTAACTAGCACACGTCAGTAGTATTAATGATACCGCTTCATCTGTAGACATCTTGGATAACCTCCAACTAAAATGCTGTGAGTTTTAAGGGACTGAGCTGTAAGAATTAAATGATGGTTGTATATAATCTGTTCCAAATAAATGAAAATAATCGTGTTTTCATTTTAAAAAAATCACCTTATACTTGCTAACATTCCTAAAGTGTGGGGACTAGAAATGCTCAAAATAGTCCAGGTGTTGTTGTACCAGAGCTAAGCTGAGGAGCACTGTTAATCCCTTATTTGTCAGGTGGTCACAGATAATGCACTAATGCTCAAAAAGAAAGTGAGCTTCGGGAAGTTTGCTTTATGGTATCTTCATGTTATGTCATTACAGCATAGTGTACAAAATATGGACTGCATTCCCTGAGGTTTAAGGATATTGAGTTGTATCTATGTCTTATTTCCAGGTGGTCTGTGATCTAGAATAATTTAACTGTCACCACTCTATACACATCTGAGAATAACATGGACTTTTCCTCCCCAACAGTGTCAAACTTCAAGTTCAGATTGTATTCAGTTAGATCTCCCATAGATCTTGGGCTTGCTCATTTCCAGATAGCTGCTCCCCAGTTTATATCTGTTCTTGTTCCCAGCATAAGACTTTTCTCAAATTAGCACAGAATCTGAGCTCTCTGAATCAATCGGCTTGTTCCAGTCTCTCCAGTCCAAGTTGGTTTTTGCCCTCCAGAGTTTTTGCAGCCTCTACACTGTTGGTGTGGTCAGCAAAATTAATGACAGTTGAATTTATAAAGTCATCCACACTGGTAAGTAAGGGACAGATTCTGCCAGTCTTACTCATGTTGTAGTCAGTGGGCCTACTCATAGAGTAAGTTATTATTCAATGTAAGCGGGGCAGGATCTGGCCATAAGAGAGATGTTTCAAGACTAACCTCTGCGGTACACCACTTGGTACTGTTTCCCATTTAGAGATTTTTGCCAGTACTAATTCTTCTTAATTCTCTGTTGTCAACCATATCCATGTGATGATATTGTTACTTACATTTTATATACTAGTTAAAAAAATGCCACCTTCTGTAATTTACGTGTCTTGCAATGTTCACCAGCTGCCTTAAAATGTATCATAGAATAAATTTATTAACACTTGCAACAATCCACTATTAGTAACAAGGTTTTGTGTGAAAAGTGAGGAATCATACACCCCCTTTCACACCAGCTGTCAGGCTGTCATTAATTAAATTCTGCACCCAAACATATTTTGCCGCTTCTTTAGGTTGTAAATAATTACTATGCTCATTATAGGGGCAGCGTTCATCAAAATGAGAAAAACATAAACAGCTTTCCAAAATATGACTAAATAGGACTGAGTGCTTTGTTCCAATATATTGGAATTTGTCAGCTGTTATCAGGCAGTGAATGAGCATTTAATCAGCTTGAAGAAGACCACAAAAGATAAATGATTAAGGAGGCTTCTATTTGCTGCCAGTGTGTGGCTGGCAGGCTGCTTATAATGCATTCAGTGTATGCTTTCTCAGCTGCTATGTATTCTCCATCCATCCATTGATATACACATAACTTCTTGCTGCATAATATACAGATTTCATATTTCCTCAGTACTAGTCAAGTCCAGAAAAGAGTAGCTACAATGTAAGGCCCCCATGCGACAAACACTTATGCATATACTTAACTTTGCTTCCAGGATAAAGTTAAGCACCTGGCTACGTGTGTGTAGGATTCTGAACCAGATTCAACACAATTGCTATTTTAACTTCTGTTAGTAACTTGTTTTGATTGTATTTAGATCACTTCACAAAAGAATACAGTAATATACATAGGATAACTAATTAAATATCGGATTGAGGCCCTCTCCTGTGTAGTCTTTATTCAATACCTACACAAGGTAAACTCCACTTGACTTCAATAAGAGCTTTGCATGTATCAGGACATATAGATTCGAACCATTCTGCGAACTACAGAGTCTAAAGCACTGACTGTAACAAAGATATGAAGCATAGTTTGTTTATTCCACAGAAAGGTGCTGGATTTTGTCTAGACTCACAGCTTTAGTGTGTGAATTCCTCTTCTAATCTGTGGTATCACCTCTGAGATCAGGGGTGGCTCGAGCAATTTCGCTGCCCCAAGCACGGCGGCACTCCGCAGGGGGCGCTCTGCTGGTCACCGGTCCCGCGGCTCCGGTGGAGCATCTGCAGGCACGCCTGCGGGAGGTCCACCAGAGCCTCCTGCCACCCTCCCGGCGACAGGCAGAGCGCCCCCCGCGGCATGCCGCCCCAAGCACACGCTTGGCGCGCTGGGGTCTGGAGCCGGCCCTGCCTGAGATTTTAACAGACAAGTCAGCTATCTCTATAGCTGGCCCTTTGTGAAGCTGGGGACCTCTGTAGCTGGATGACTTTGGACCACCGTCCTATTGCCTCCCAAATGAATCTGGCTCTGACAGCCATACTTCCAGAACACTGTAATGAGTTTGTGGTGTTTAAACCTTTCAGCATCATTTCTCCAGCCGGGCAATCCTCTCAAAGTGAATGTCTCAGCAGCACGTGATTGTTGATGTACGAAGAAGTGACAGGCCAAACAATAGGCTTATTTCTGAATGCACTATACGAAGTAAGAAGAACCATTACCCTGCATGCTATTAAAATATCTTTTTCAATCTCCCTAAATCTATGGTGGAAGGTGTAATTTTCAGATGCAGAGCCTGTTCTTTTTTGCTGTCTAAATTTCAAGGGAATGAATTGGTGCTGGGACTGGCCTATAGTAAAGTTTTTAGGATGGCTGTAGGAGTGAAGCTGCCTGTAGTAGACTTACATATACAGTAGTTTTGTTTGTATGGTTTAACAGATGATTAGAACTACTGCCAGCATAACATCCTCAAATTATGTTTCCCAAATTGTAGGAACTTTCTGCTTCTATGTCATTATTTTGTGATTTGCTTTCAGAGGTTTTAATCTCTGCGTTGATGTGAATTAAATTAAAGTTAATTAAAGTGTGGTTCCATGCACTTTTAATACTTATTAGAGGCATTGGACTTCAAAGGGACCAAGACTAGGTACTGAAAGATACGTGGGTGAGAGAGAAAAACTAAATCTTGGTCCTTAATTATTTTTTAAACAACTTTAAAAATTGTGTTGCAGTTTTCAGGCCATGTAATTGCCATCCTAGCCCATCCCAGGATCAATCCAGTCCCATAGCTCAACTTGCAGCAGGACTGCACTAAATTATGCCCAGCTCCAGCTGTTCATGGCCTCAAGAGCCTTCTGGAAACTGGCAGTTGCTGGAGTGCGGGGTACTCTGGCCATAATGCATCCCCCTCCTCAGGGATATAGGCTCAGATCCACAAAGATATTTAGACACCTAAACCCCAGGTTTAGATGCCTAAGTCCCAGTTCTGGCTCCACAAAATTCCTGCCAAACCCCAATAGGCCTCTAAACTCATGCAGCACCTAAGTTTTCAAGGTAAAAGTTCCTTCAGAGTTCCCTTCTGCCTCTGGGCATGAGCACTGCTGCCTCCCTCTTTGTACCGGATGCCTATCTCTCACCTAAGCCCCAGAGTGATTCATGAACAAGGGGAACATAGGCATTGGTCTGCCTAAGTCATGTGTGGGGCCTGATCCAGTAGGCATGCTCAGAGACCACCCACCAGATCTGGTCCCATTCCAAATCCAAAGGAGGAGGAGGTGGTTTTGCTGCTGCCCACCTTTTAGCTTTCAGCCCAGTGGTTAGATCACTCATCTGGGACGTGGGACACCCATATTCAATTTCCCCATCTCTGCCAGGGAGGGGAAAGGACATGAATGTGGGTCTCCTATCTCTCCGAAGTGTGCTCTAACCACAGAGCTAAAAGTTATAAGGTGGGCATCATCATCACCAATGCCATCAGCTCCTCTTCTTCCTCCTCCAGTCGTTTTGTGCGGAGCAAGGTAGGTACCTAACTCATTCCCACAAGAAATGCCTTAGGTGCCTAAGCCACCTAATTGCAAGTGGCGGGTTCCTGTTTATGGATCACTAGGAGAGACAGGTGCCTCCCTACTGCCCAGACTTCAGTGTCTGTCCCGGAGGGAGAGGCAGGGGTTAGCACACACCCCTGTCATCAACATCACCCACCGGGTAGCTTAGGAGGCTCCCTACCTAGCACGCCAGCTTTTGTGGATCACAGTCTAAGGCACCTGTCTCATCTCATCCATTGTACAGGGAGCCTCGCTGCCTAACTCAGGCTTTGTGAACCACAGTGCTGTTCCTGTGATTTTTCTAGGTTCTTAAAAGTTAAGCTCAGTGTGGCAATGCCTAAATCCCTTTGTGGGTGTGGGCCATATCTCCTATAGTAGAGCAAGAGGGAGGTAGGAAAAGCCACTATGCTGGCTCTAAACCAGGGGTAGGCAACCTATGGCACGTGTGCCGAAGGCAGCACGTGAGCTGATTTTCAGTGGCACTCACACTACCCGGGTCCTGGTCACCAGTCCGGGGGGCTCTGCATTTTAATTTAATTTTAAATGAAGATTCTTAAACATTTTAAAAACCTTATTTACTTTACATACAACAATCGTTTAGTTATATATTATAGACTTATAGAAAGAGACTTTCTAAAAACGCTAACATGTAGTACCGGCACACGAAACCTTAAATTAGAGTGAATAAATGAAGACTCGGCACACCACTTCTGAAAGGTTGCTGACCCCTGCTCTACACCATTGAGGAATTCCCATCGCAGTGTCACAGTAATGCAGCAGTAGATCAGGGCCATAAACTTCTGCTGAGCTGGGATATTTAATTGTGTAAATGGCATATAAGTGGGCTCTGAAAAGAAATCACTAAATTGTTCTTCATTTGAGACAGGGCATTACCCTTTATCCTGCTTTAGTTTTTGTAACACTTCAGTAACTCACACTTTGATAACCTGCAAACTCTTACATTCACATTAGAAACTAGCCAATGCCAAATATGTCCACTTGCTTCCACAATGGATGTTAGCAGAGGTTACACAAATGGTTCTCAATATGCTACTAGATTCAATTACAGTATATTGTTCTAGACTACGGCAGGCCTTCCTTAGGCACTCTGGGTCAGATTTACCAAAGCATTTAGGCACCCAAAGATGCAGAGAGGCGCCTAGTGGGATTTACAAAAGGACCTAAGCAAATTAGATGCCTAGCTCTTATTGGTGCTTTTGAAAATCCCACGACGTGCCTGTCTACATCTTCAGGTGCCTAAATAACTCTGTAAATCTGTGCCTCTAAACCACACAATTTCAGATCACATAAATACCAGGTGATCTCCACCCATCTCAGCAAAGACACAATAGAAGATGCTCTAATTAGGGCCGCTAGTACTAAGATTTCATTTTTTCTATACAAAATGAAATCCACTGACTAGAATACTAAAATAGTAACTCTGAATATAACTATATGAGAGCATAAACTATAATATCAAACCAGAAGCCTATACTGTGTCAGACCAAAGGTCTATCCCAGTATCACAGTGGCCAATGCCAGGTGCCCCAGAGGGACTGAACAGAACAAGTAATCATCAAATGATCCATCCCCTGTCGCCCATTCCCAGCTTCTGGTGAACAGAGGCTAGGGACACCATTCCTGTCCATCCTGGCTAATAGCCATTGATGAACCTATCCTCCATGAACTTATCTAGTTGTTTCTTGAACCCTATTATAGTCTTGGCCTTCACAAAATCCTCTGGCAAGGAGTTCCATAGGTTGACTGTGCGTTGTGTGAAAAAATACTTTCTTTTGTTTGTCTTAAATCTGCTGTCTGTTAATTTCATTTGATGATCCTTAGTTCTTGTGTTATGAGAAGGAGTAAATAACACTTCCTTATTTACTTTTTCCACACCAGTCATGATTTTATAGACTTCTATCATATTCCTCCTGGATACAACGCGCTGAGGCTCCGGATGAGGGGGGAGCCGGGGGTAAGAGGCCAAGGCCGAGGCTGGGGCCGGGGGGGCATTGGCTAAGGGACAGGGAGTCCTGGGGACAGTCAGGGCACAGGGAGGGGCAGAGGTTGGGTGGGGGAGGTCAGGGGACAGGGAATGGGGGGGTTGGATCGTGGGTGTTCTGAGGTCTGTCAGGACTCAGGGGTGGATAGGGGTCAGGGCAGTCAGGGGACAGGGAGCAGGGATGGGGTCCCGGGGTGGTGGTTGGGGGTAGGGTCTCTGGGGGACGGTGAGGGGGCAAGAAGCAGGATGGGTCAGGGATTCTGAGGGGGGCAGGCAGTTGGGGGCAGGAAGTGGGTGGGAGTTGGATAGGGGGCAGGGCCAGGCTGTTTGGGGAGGCACAGCCTTCCCTACCCAAAAGCTCATTCAGCAGTTTGAGGCTTGCAGAAGAGCCAAGCTGTTAGCTTTTCCATTAGGGCCACCATCCCTTTCACTTCTCAAATGCCAAGTTATAGTCTATATTTAATTTCAGTGCCAAAAGGAGATTCATGTCAGGGGAGGGTAGCTTCATTTAAAATTAGCCACTGGGGGAGGGATCACATGAGAAGAGCAATATCCTGCACCACCTACCTCCTTCCCAACCCTACCAAGGGAGACCCGTCCCTTGCATTCCCTGAGGCTTCAGAGGGGTTAATTCAGTGGTTCTCAAACTTGTGTCCTGGTGACCCCTTTCACATAGCAAACCTCTGAGTGTGACCCCCCCTATAAATTGAAAACACTTTTTTATATATTATTATAAATGCTGGAGGCAAAGCGAGGTTTGAGGTGGAGGCTGACAGCTCACGGCCCCCAGTAATAACCTTGTGACCCCTGAGGGGTCCCAACCCCCAGTTTGAGAACCCCTGGGTTAATTTAATTTTAGCACCCTCTGTCCATTCACATGCATGTGCTATTTTGAGCACATCAGTTTTCACAACATAGGCTCATCCCAGATTCTGGAACAATCTCAAATGCTCAGTTTGTGGAGTATGTACATAAGCTATACTAAAGACAAACGCACAGTAACCGTCTCCAGTTTGTGAGGGACCCCATGGAGCCAGTCTCTAGGAAACAGATAAATGCATGGAGGTTAAGTCCATTAATGGCTATTAGCCAGGATGGGTAATGAATGGTGTCCCTAGCCTCTGTTTGTTAGAGGGTGGAGATGGATGGCAGGGGAGAGATCACTTGATCATTACCTGTTAGGTTCACTCCTGGGGAACTTGGCATTGGCCATTGTCAGTGGACAGGATACTGGGCTGGATGGACCTTTGGTTTGACCCAGTGTGGCTGTTCTTATGTTCTAACCTAAATGAACCCAAAGTTATGGAGACAGATATGAGTCAAGGAAGCCAGCAGAGTATCAGAAACCTGGAAAAATCTCTGACTGAATGGGCTCAGGCGTTTGGTCACAAGCTGAGGTGGTTCAAAATTTTTGGATTTTTTTAAGCAGAATTTTTTATTGTTTCTTTAAACAGTCAAAAACAGCAAGCAGCAAATATTTGGCCACACACTTCTGAAACCCCAAACCATATTCAGGTTTTGGCAGACTAATTTCAGCTTTTCAATTAAAAAAACCACAACAAATTTTGAAGGAAAGCAGACATTGTCCATGATTTTTTCTGCTTTTTAAAAACTCCTAGTTTTCGATCCAGAAAAAGTTTTGACGGAAAATATTTGTCCAACCCTTTTAATGAGCTTTAGTGCCTTTTAGCACTAGCTGATTCTGAGAACCAGTGATACCTTGTAAAGAAGTTCTCTCAAAACTGGGTTTGTGCCGAGATGCAGAAGGTTTATTTTTCCCAGGGCCGCCCGTGGGGGGAGCAAGTGGGGCAATTTGCCCAGGCCCCGCAGGGGCCCCCATGAGAATATAGTATTGCAATTTTTTTTTATGGAAGGGGACCCCGAAATTGCTTTGCCCCAGGCCCCCTGAATCCTCGGGCAGCCCTGCTCCTGCCCGCGGCAATCAGCTGGCTTGCGGTTTTCAGGAGGGAGGGGGGAGGAGCGAGGACTCAGTGCGCAGACTCCCCGTCCCTCCCCTGCCTCCCAAACGCCGCAAACCAGCTGATTGCTGTGGGCAGGAGGCAGGGGAGGGAGGGGGGAGCCTGCATGCCGAGTCCTTGCTCCTCCCCCCTCCCTCCTGCCCCCTGAAAGTTGAAAGCCAGCTGATTGCCACGGGCAGGAGGGAGGGGGGAGGAGTGAGGATGCAGCGCACCTCCCCCCTCCTCCCCTGCCTCCTGTCCATGGCAATCAGCTGGCTTGCGGTGTTCAGGAGGCAGGGGAGGGAAGGGGAGCCTGTGTGTCATGTCCTGGCTCCTCTCCCCTCCCTCCTGCCCCCTGAACGCTGCAAGCCAGCTGATTGCCATGGGCAGGGGAGGGAGGAGAGTGGGGGGAGGAGCGAGGATGCAGCATGCGGAGTAAAGGGGAAGGAGGCAGGGGGGAAGAAGAAGCGGGTTAAGGGTAGGGGCTTGGGGGAAGGGGTGGCATGGGCGGGCCAAAGGTTGATCCCCCCGCCCCTCGTGCTTGCAGAGTAGGGGAAGCTGCCGCTGCTGCTGCACAACATGCTTCTTCTAGCCTACAGCACCTTCAGTCTCCTTGCCTGCCTCATTGTGTCCAGTGCCAGTGGGCTGTGCCTGTGTGGGGTAAGGTGGGAGCACCTCCCAACTATAGTACTGTACTGTACTGTATGGCAAAAAAAAAATTCCCTGGAACCTAACCCCCTCCCTCCTGGGTTTACATTCATTCTTATGGGAAAATTGGATTCACTTATCATCGTTTCACTTAAAGTCGCATTTTTCAGGAACATAAGTAAAACGTTAAGTGAGGAGTTACTGTACATGCAAGTTGCCCCTGTACATTGAACTGCCTGCCTAGAGACATCTAGAGATGAAAACATCCTGCATGTACTCAGGATGGCATGCTGGACAGACAAGCCAAATTCCCTTTACGCTGAAGAGAAAGAAAGGGTGTATGCTATCACAAAAGTCATAACATAAAGTAATGATTTGAAATAATATAGCATTTATAATACAGACCATTCTTGGCACCTAGCTAGCAAAATGATGGTTGCATTGGAAATGCCCAAGATACATATATTTTAAAGGTTTAAATAACTGTAAGATACATTCAAACATTTTAAAAATACATTTTTATGTCAGTTGACCTAACATGGTTTGATGTATGCAAGAAATTAAATCTCAGAAGACACACATAAAGATAAAGGGTTAAATTCTGCCCAGGTGTGAATGGGTGGAACTCCATTGACTTCAGTGGTGTATATAACTATTATTAGACTGTTTCTGTGTACTGCACCTTTAAAAGTGAGAACTATCTCTGCTGGAGGCAGTGCTGTGAGGCAAGTCAAGGTGTCTGTTGAAGCAGCAAAGAATCCTGTGGCACCTTATAGACTAACAGACGTTTTGCAGCATGAGCTTTCATGGGTCAATACCCACTTCTTCGGATGCAAGTAGTCCGGATGCAAAGGTGGCTGTTGTTAGAGATTGAGATATATTCATGGCAGACTTTATATTTGTTCTTTCTTGGCTTTGATGCTTTCCTTAATACAAAAATAAAGTTGATTAAGATGTAGATTATGCAAATTCTGTCATTTTAAGTAATAGCAAGATGCTCAGAGCCTGAGATGGATGTGTATTAATGTGTATTACAAATCAAAAGAAACAAATAAGAGGAATAATTAAATGAAATAAGTAATTACCACCTTTTATAAAAAATGGAAAACATAGCTTAATTGGTGCTACGTCCACTCACAGTAGAGCAGAATTTGGACCGTAGTGCCACATGTTTCTATGCAATATAGTATGCTGAACATTAGGGGGGGAGGTTATTTATGATATGCCAATAATTTTCTTGCCAGAGGATATCAAGCAATCTGACTCTTTTGCCCTGTAAAAATTGAAATTAAGTCTGTTTATATGCTTGGGAAAATAGAGTGAGCTAGCATATCAACAGATGTAATTTCGATTTGTACA
This sequence comes from Mauremys reevesii, assembly GCF_016161935.1. Classification (NCBI taxonomy): domain Eukaryota; kingdom Metazoa; phylum Chordata; order Testudines; family Geoemydidae; genus Mauremys; species Mauremys reevesii. The sequence goes on from NC_052623.1 coordinate 123,521,007, forward strand.
GGGCATAGGAGGCAGAGTGACTGATAGCCTCTAGCAAGAAAGTCATTGGCATATCATGAATAAGACTAAAGGTATCCCGGCCCCACAGTGTTGAGCACACTGTACTACATAGAAACATGGCGTAGGCTAGTTTTATCAAGTCTTCAGGAACTACATCAGACACCTTTTCACAGAGGCAATCCAACTCATGCCTTATTAGTACAGTGTAAGAGTTTGAAAATCAATCTTAAATTCAACCACAAGTGAAGAAAGGGATTCATGGCTATTTTCACACTGCTCAATAAACATTTAGCAGAGTTATGAATTAGTGTTAACCTTGAGATTATTCCCCTGTTTAAAGAAATGATATCATTAGCACGGGGTAGCAGGAGCTCAGCATCTGCTACAGGAAGAAAATTTGGAGCATCATATTAGAAAAATATCAACTGAATTTCAGCTTTAGTTCTGAAAAGTTGACGGCAGAGCTACATAATGCCAACATATGGGTAAGTATGAAAAAGTACATCTGGCTCATTTCAGTTTGGATCCCCCAAAAACTTATCCAAAATATCCCAAACTCTCTGGTCTACAAAACAGCTGCCCAGGAAGTCAGACTTTTCAGACAATGTTTCCAATATGCCGACTTTCCAGTCATATCAGAAGTTTCACAAGAATGATTTTTTTGAGGAATTCAAACGTCCACTTCTGGTCCCTGCCCAGAATCAGGAAGCATAGAAGGGAAATATTTATCCAAACTGCTTCAGATGTGGTTTGGTTGGAGTTCTAGCCAAAGATCCAGGGCAGATTGTATTTCAACTGAACCTGTTCGTATATCCTTAATAATGCCACTTACTGAGAGTAGAGGGTGGGAATCATGAACAACAAAAGCCCTCCTGTCAACACAGTGCTGTCTACACTAGGAGTTTAGTCCATATAACTGAGTTGCTCAGGGGCGTAGATTTTCCACACTCCATAACAATGTAGCAATACTGATTTAAGTCGGCAGTGTAGACCAAGCCTTTTGCACAGGGAACACCCCACTCATTGCCAATGTATTTTTACCTATGCATGTATTTTGGGCCATAGTGATTAGGTACATAAAGGAATTATTGAAGCACTATAATTGCTGACCTCACCTGGGGTGGATTCAGCCCATTTTGGAGTTTTGTTAATATTTACAGTACTTTTTCAGATTCCATTAATATCCACTTTTACTTGCTTTGCCAATTTGCACTATCCTCCTGTTTGCAAAAATTGTTTGCAACACCTTTGGAGGTGGTCTTTTGTCACATGGATATTTTCCTATTTGGAAGCATTGAAAGAGATTCTCTTCATAAAGTGTGTTATCAGAGTTGTGCTTGTTTTAGTCCTGTAACTATACATTCTCTATTATTAATGACTACCTCTTTTTTTAAAAAAAAACCCAAAGTGCCTTCAGAGTAGCCAATTATAATGTCTCTCACAAACACTGGATTATGAATTGCAGGAGGGAATAAGAAACAAGAGCAGTGGAATTTTAAAAACAAAGATCTTGTTTTCTGCTAAATGCCTCAAAAAATAAATCAATCAATTTAGAGTGGAGGAGAAATGCTATGCTGTAGAAGCAGAGCTGCTTCCAATTAGAATGTTTTTCAATGATTTCCATAAATTGTCTAACTAAAGAATTTAGCAATTGGCCATCTAGCTTTGTCTGGTATCCTGTCTCTAACAGTGGCCAGCATCAGATGCTTCAGAGGAAAGCGTCATCCCTTCCTTACAGCCCAGCCCCCTAATTCAATGACCATTGAAGAAAATGGAAAGACTCCCATTGATTTAATGGGCATTAGACTCCCATTGATTTTAATGGGCATTAGTCCGAGTCCAGGGCGCCTAATTATGCAATACTACCAATACTACACCCCAAATGGAAAATTTCACACTGAACAGTTGATGATTATCTTATACCTTGAAGCAGAAGGACCAATTGCCCTTGTGATTTGTATCCTAGCCAGAAGACTGTAGTCTTCAAACTTGCAGTGGGATCACCCAACCATTTCAGAATATTAGCAGTTACAAACTATAGCCCTGATCCTACAAACATTTATGCACATACTTAATTGTAAGCGTGTGAGTAGTTCCACTGACTTCAAAGTGACTCTTATGTGCTTAAACACATGTAGGGTGTTTGCAGGATCAGTTATACAGTTGCTCTACAGATGGCCATCTACAAAGAACAATCTTCTAGTGGGCGTGGTTTATTTTTTTCTTTCTTTCTTTCAGGCAGCTGAAGAAAACGTATATTCAAATTATCACTCAATTTCATATGTAACAAATAATTTGTTAGAAAACAAATTCTAAAAAATCTTTTAAAATAAAACTACTCGCTGATGATTTTTAATGAAAGTAGGAAATATTGAAAACAGTGTAATTAGCTTTCATTAGTCCCAATAATGGGAACACTGGATTTTCAAACAAACACAGCCTTGTTCCTCTAATGTAAAATAATTATCGGTTCAAATAAAACTGTTTTCTAAAGACTACTTCTATCAGAGCAATATAAAGAATACATAACTCTTTTAGCAGAAGCTTCAAACTAGCCTAATTTTGGTGTTGCTGGAAATACATTTTATGTTTCTAAATAAAATAGTTTTGTGCTAAAAAGCAGTGACTAAACAAACAAAAATCTCTTGGACCAAATTTATCCTTTCTGTAACTCCATTGAAGTCAGTGTGTTATGCCAGGGATACTTTTAGCCTCTTGTTCTGAATAATAGGAAATATCAGTGGTATGAGATGCACAATAATTGCCTGTTTTTTATTAACATTGTTAGTTCTGCTTAGCTAACCAATAGGATTCAGTGAGTTTAACCCCCCCGCCAAACCCAACAAAAAAAATGAAACAAACACATAAACCCAAGGGCAAATACCCAGACTTAAAAACGCCTGTTTTCGAATCTGCCAGTCAGTTCCTTGCTAGGGTATCCTTTGAGCTCTCACGAGCAGCGTCGTCTCATTAGGATAAAGAAAATCCAGGGTGTAACCCCCCAAAATAGTAACCCCAATTTCATTGGGTGGTGAAATGCTTTAGCCTCATCTGTGTCTTTTTAGTGAAGAAAATGATGTTGTGCCTTTCCTCTTGAAAACTAGGATCAGTAAGGTCAGGTTGTTGTCTCAGACCATGGGAAAAGGGCTGACCTCAGGAGTAGGACTGGGCCCCAGACACACACTAGGCCAGGGATATGCAACTTATGGCACAGGTGCTGAAGGCGGCACGTGAGCTGATTTTCAGTGGCACTCACACTGCCTGGGTCCTGGCCACCGGTCCGGGGGGCTCTGCATTTTAATTTAATTTTAAATGAAGTTTCTTAAACATTTTAAAAACCTTATTTACTTTACATACAACAATAGTTTAGTTATATATTATAGACTTATAGAAAGAGACCTTCTCAAAACATTAAAACGTCTTACGGGCACGCAGAACCTTAAATGAGAGTGCAGAAATGAAGCCTTGGCACACCACTTCTGAAAGGTTGCTGCCCCCTGGACTAGGCTGTGCAAACAGCTTTACTAGGCTGTGCAAACCCAACACGCATTGACAGCTTTTGCCCTAGAAGAAAAAAGTAAAAGTGGCAGAAGTGAAAAGCCCAGTTTATTTTTTCTTTTGAGCCTTTATATAGGCTATCACACTTAAACAGATGATAGTTTGGATTCACTCACCCATAAAACTGAATGATTCTGCAGATTGAATTTCCTTAGATCCTGAACTGTCAGAGGTTATTTCTTCCCCTGCTGTTTACTGCCTCAGGGTAGTTGTAAAGGAGGTTATGCCTGTGTATAAACTTGCAGACAACCCCTCACACTCATGGAGCCCTTTGTACTTTAAAGCAATCAGAGTTTTTAAGCAGACTCCCTTCTTCACTCTTCTTGGAAACACTCGACTTCACCGGAGCAATACTGCCTCTTTTACTACTCTTTGGAAACATCTAGGAGCACAGCTCTTGTGAAGGATCCTACTGTATGTGGAAAGGGCTCTGAAGTGCCACAATTTCCTTTCTCATAAGGGACTCTGGCTGGATTACTCAGAAAACAGGTTATGAGCCAGGCACAAATCAAGGTTTCTAGCCACATATGGGCTAAACATGGTTCCATGCTTTCAGTTTGGACATCCCAATCCCACCCACACATACAAATACAGACATAATTGTCTAATGAGGAATTCATTAGTCATCATTATCCAGAATAAAACTAAATCTTTGTCTTAACCCGGGAAACAATATTCCTACAAATATTTTAAAAAATTCAAAATGTTTTTGCTTAATAGCAGTTAAACTGTTTTTCCCCAATACATTTTTATTTTAAAATAAGATTTGTTCCCTTGTCTGACATAATAATGTTTTATTGTAGAGAGCACGCAGCTGCTCTTGGTGCCTTAGCAACAGAACAGAGATCTCATCTTGATGGGGTCAGGAAAGCTGAAAATATCAACAAAAGATCTTGGCATTTTTCCAGTGCTGCAACCATTTCTTTCTGATTCTGCATTATTATTTCGTTCCCGTCCTTATGACCCTCTCAGGGGATGGTGCTGCTGACCTCATCAGCAGATGTATTTTTAGAGTATTGTTTCTAGCTTGAAGGCTATATACAAAGAGTATGGTAGCAGGATTTTTCTTTGGAAGAGCTTATTTGCTCTTTGGTATAAGAGCCCTTTTTAGGTAACTGTAGTCTCCAACTTTACTGAATTGTGATACACTTACTCCTCCAACTATCTCTTTGCATTATAATCTTTCTTTGCCTCACCAAAGTTATCTCTTCCAATGAAATAGCAATGGTTTTAGTATCATTTTGCTGGCACAGGAAAGTAGAGCCACCTGCTTTACTTGCTGTGGTGATTTGGGAAACCTATGTACATACGACTAAGGCTCCATGTTTGTCACAGAAGTCATGGATTCTGTGACTTTCCGCAACCTCCATGACCTCTGCAGCGGGGGGGTGCAGCTGGCCTGGGAGCCGCTTGAGCAGCTCGGGCAGCCCCTGGGCCAGTCGCACCGGCTGCTGCTGGGACAGTCTCGGGCTCCCCCGTCCCCCAGCAGCAGGAATTTGGGTGTGGAGGGGCTCAGGGCTCGGGATTGGGTTCCAGGGTGGTGCTTACCTGGGCGGAGGATCCCCAGAATGGCAACAGAACTCCCCTCTCTCAGCTCCTAGTTGCACATGCTGCCTCCACCCACAGGCATCGCCCCCACAGCTCCCATTGGCCATGGTTACCAGCCAATGAGAGCTGCAGAACCGGGGCTTGGGGCGGAGTGGAGGCAGTGCATGGAGCTAGGAGCTGGAGGTTGCTGCTTCCCAGGAGCCGGGTAGGGAACCTGCCCCAGCCCCAGTAACCCCCTAGGTCCCCCGCCCAGCATCCCCAGCACCCCCCCAGATTGCGCCACCCTGAGCACCCGTGATGCCCCCTGGGCCACACACCCCCAGTACCCGCGCTGCCCCCCAGTACCCAAGGCGCCCTCAAGGCTGTGCCCCCGCCCCCCCGAGCCACCCCAACACCCAAGGTTTAGTCAGGGGTATATAGTAAAAGACATGGACAGGTCATGGGCCATGAATTTTCGTTTGCTGCCTGTGACCTGTCCAAGACTTTTACTAAAAATACCTGTGACTAACATATGACTCATGGATGCTGGTTGATATTATGAAGATGCTGTCATGAAAATTGCTGCATCATGAGTGCCCTTCTTTCTATATGTATCCACCATTGCTAACAAGCCTTAAGCATGTACATCCCAGATCAGAGACAATGGTGGGTCATTAGTACTCAAAGACCATCTACTCAGAGTAAAGCCACATGGGACAATGGATTCATGTGAGCTGGGAGAAGATACTTTCTTCTCTTGTCTGAAGGGGGGTGGGAAGGGGAGAGCCTGGAAATTGGCAAGACAGAAAGACAGTGGTGTTGATGGTGGAACATGTCACCTAGGGAGACGCAGGCCAGATCTACACCACAGACTCATATTGGTATAACTATGTCACTCGGGTGTGAAAAATCCACACCCGAGCAACGTAGTTATCCTGACCTAACCCACCATGTAGACAGTGCTATGTCAGTGGGAGAGCTTCTCCTGCCAACGTAGCTACCGCCTCTCGGGGAGGTGGATTGATTACACCAATGGGAGAAGCTCTCCCATTGTGCTACACAGCTGCTATAGCACTGTATGTGAAGACAAGCCTTCAGAGAGACATACTGAAAGTTTGGGCAGAAGAGGGGAAGGGACCCTCCATGGTCAGAAGAGAGGAACAAACCCAAGCTATGCAGTGGAGCAGAAGGATTCTGGAGGGCCCCAGACGACCTTGCCTCTTGCCCAAAGAATAGTCTGGAGCAGCGAGGAAACTGAGGCAGGGAAATGAGTATAGGATTCGTTCTTTTTGTATAGATCTTTGTGTATGTCTCATCCTATTCAAGGAAGAGCAATAATGTGTTAGAATCCTGTGCAAAGTCTCTATGTGTTATGTGCTACACCTTAGCAGGTGCCCTGAAGAGGTAACTCAGAAGGCTCACACCTTCAGGTGGAATGCTGTGAGAAGGTATGTTTAACCTATCATGGCAATCTGAGGACTCATCACTAGTTCCTGGAGCTGGGCAGAAGACCATGTGGTTGCAGTTCTCAGGAGAGGGTGCCAGTTAGAAGATCTGCATCCTGAAAGGGCATCCAGAAGTCCTAAGATAAGGACAGTGCCAAGGCTCTATTCAGATTCCAGATGCTTAAAACACCTGGGATCCAGCAGTTGAGTCCCATCACAGTGGTCTGGTGAGCAGTCAGGAGGGGGCACTCAACTAGACCTGTGACACAAGTCAACTTCCATTCATCACCATATGAATTTGAGTGGCTCTATATAAAACTGATTAGCTCATCTTATTTCAATGGAAACCTGCTTGGTTTCCTGCCAGCTCACCCACTCTGCTCTTCAGCAGCCTGCCTGGCAAACTGCTGGGGCTTTTAGGCTCTGTGGTTCTGGGGCCACCTACTGTATGGACCACCCCAGGGCAGGGGACCCTAGGGCTTCCAGGGTCTATGGCCACACTGCAGATAGCTAGGTGGACTGGGGCTTGGGACTCCAGGGCTTCAGGCATTCGTTACTTAGGGAATCCAGAGGCTGCAGTTTGGGGACAACCAACCAGGTGGGCTGATCCCAAATTCAGGATCCTAGGACTTCTAGGGTCCATGGCTCCAGGGAGCCAGCAAGGTAGACTGCCGCAGAGTTGCAGACCCCAGGGTTTTGTCTTTTGGCAAATTTCAAAATTTTTGGTGTGTTTCCAATTGGAACTAAACCAAATGTCTAACAAGCTTAATCCTCCTCAAAACAGAATTACATTTCTCCAAATGCTCTAGAGTACTGTTAAGACATGTGATTCCTGCATTGTATCCATCTACACCTTTTCTCCTAATGCAGTCAGTGTCAATGCCAAACAGAAAGGTGACCGAATGCATCTTTGTTTGACACCTATGTTAAACCATTCACTCATATCCGCATTTGCTTTAACTGTGCAAGTTTCACTTTGACATAAAAAGCCTTGAGGTGAATTATTTTTCTTGGCACACCATAGCCATTTTGAGATGTTCAAGAGTGAATCACAAAGGGGCTGTACAAGGCTTTCTTAAAATCTATGAAGTTTACAATGAGTAGGTTTTGCCATTCAATGCTCTCTTTGACAATTATTTGTAAAGTGAAAATATGGTTGATGCATAATCCTCTAGGTCAAAATCCAGTCTGCTATTCCCCGTGCTTTGCCTCAACTGCTTCCTTTATTCTGCGTAAGGTGCTACTGTAGCAGACGTTGCCAATCACCAAAAGAAGTGTAACATCTTTCTAGTTATTGCAGTCGCTTAGGTTACCTTTCTTTGGTATTTTGACTATAATGCCCTTTTCCCATTGTTCTGGAGGCTTTTCCTCATCTCATCTTTTGTTGAATAGTTTGGTGATTTTATCAACAATCTTAACATCACAAGCTTTCAACATTTCCTTGGTGACTTGGTCTTCACCTGCACCTTTTCCATCTTTTCACTTTTTCATTGCCTCTTTCACTTCTTTTGTGATGTGAGGTGTTATGATGTCTAGTTCTGCATGTTTAAATTCTTTGTCAGAATCAACAGATTCTTGTGACCTTGGTCTGTTTAGAACCTCTTAAAAGCGTTCTGCCCAAAACGTGGCTGATGGATCATAATCCCAAGTTTCCTCTCTTCTAATATTTCAAATTGAAGATCCAGATCTACACTTGCAAATCTACCTGTCACAATCCATTACATCAAAATTGTGCAAGTAAAATCATAAAAGAGTGTCATTTCAATTCTTTATGTCAAAGACTTGCATTCCTCTCCATCCAGTTAAGCAACTACTGAGTAGATTTTTAACTCAGTAGTTGGATAAGTAATGGGGGAGGAAATGAATGAGATGACAGGGCAGAGCAGGAGTTATGGACAAAATATTTAAACCTGTCTGAAGTTAGTCTCCTAAACCCATATACAAGCACATAAATAAAACTGGCCTGATTTTTAAAGATGCTGAGCACCTGCAGCTCCCATTGACTTCAGTAGGTACCTCACCCTTCTGAAAATCAGGCTAGGGCCAAGCAGAGGAGTTATGACAGGGCAAGTTATTTTCTTATATATCTGTCATCTTATCTATTAATACTAAGCCCTGGTCTACACTACAGAGTTAGGTTGACATAAGGCAGCTTACTCTGCAAACGTCTACACTACAATGTAGCTCCCACTGATGTAACTCATCCAGAACACTGACTTAGGCCTGGTCTACACTAGGCGTTTAAACCGGTTTTAGGAGTGTAAAACCGATTTAACGCCACACCCGTCCACACTGAGAGGCCCTTTATATCGGTATAAAGGGCTCTTTAAACCAGTTTCTGTACTCCTCCCTAACGAGAGGAGTAGCGCTAATATTGGTATTACCATATCGGATTAGGGTTAGTGTGGCCGCAGATCGACGGTATTGGCCTTCGGGCGGTATCCCACAGTGCACCACTGACCACTCTGGACAGCAATCTGAACTCAGATGCAGTGGCCAGGTAGACAGGAAAAGCCCCGCGAACTTTTGAATATTTCCTGTTTGCCCAGCGTGGAGCTCAGATCAGCAGGTGTGGCGATGCAGTTAAAAAATCAAAATAAAGAAAGAGCTCCCGCATGGACGATGCGGACGTGATTGCTGTAAGGGCAGGCAAATCTGTTCTATCAGCGCTCCATTACAGAAGACGAAATTCAAAATCATTTTTAAAAAATCTCCAGACAGACGCCATAGCAGGGGCTCAGCGCACTGCTGCGTGACAAGCGTAATGGAAAGCCAAAGAATCAAATGGACGCTCATGGACTGGAGGACTCAAGCTATCCCACAGTTCCTGCAGTCTCCGAAAAGTATTTGCATTCTTGGCTGAGCTCCAAATGCTTCTAGGGTCAAACACAGTGTCCGCGGTGGGTCAGGGCATAGCTCGGCAATTTACGCACTCCCCCACCCACCCCCAGAAGTGAAAGGGAAAAAAATCCTCTCTTGACTCTTTAACATGTCACCCTATCTTTACTGAATGCTGCAGATAGATGCGATGCTGCAGCACTCAACACCAACATCCTTGCTCCCCCCCCCGCCATGGGTGGCTGATGGTGCAATATGACTGGTACCCGTCCTCATCATCAGCCTATTGGCACATGGGGCAGTGCAAAAGGACTGGTAACCATGCCGACTAGCATCAGTTAGGTCAATCAAGGGCACCTGGCCCTAATTTTTCCTGGCAGATGGTGCAGTATGGCTGATAACCATCATCATCATAGCAACAGGGGGCTGAGCTCCATCAGCCCCCACCCTTCATGTGTAAAGAAAAGATTCAATTGCCCCTGGACTAGCAGCGCAATGCTGGGCTCCTCTCCTCCACAGTTCTTAATGTCCTGTCTGGACTATCATAGCAGCTGCAGGCTGCCTTCCACTCATTTCTCACTAACAAGTCACTGTGTCTTATTCCTGCATTCTTTATTACTTCATTACACAAGTGGGGGGACAATGCTACAGTAGCCCAGGAAGGCTGGGGGAAGAATGGAATCAACAGGTGGGGTTGTTGCAGGAGCACCCCCTGTGAATAGCATACAGCTCATAATTTCTGCTGGATCTGACACAGAGCAGCTGTGCTCTCTGGTTCTATGATACAGTCGTTCTCTAGTACACTTGCCCAAATTCTAGGCAAGACTGATTCTATTTTTAGATACCAAAAAGGAGGGATTGACTCAGGGAGTCATTCCCAATTTTGGCTTTTGCACCCCTGGCTAAGAGCAGCCAGGGGCACTTATGACAGCAACAGATGGTGCAGTGCAAAAGGACTGGTAACCATGATCATCTTTTTACCAATTTATGGATTGGTAGATGGTGCAGTATGGCTGGTAACCATCTCTGCTGTCATGCAAAAGCAAAAGCATGCTGCTGTGTAGCGCTGCTGAATCGCCTCTGTGAGCGGCATCTAGTACACATACGGTGACAGTCACAAAAGGCAAAACAGGCTCCATGATTGCCATGCTATGGCATCTGCCAGGGCAATCCAGGGAAAAAAGGCGCGAAATGCTTGTCTGCCGTTGCTTTCCCAGAGGAAGGAGTGGCTGACGACATTTACCCAGAACCACCTGCGACAATGATTTTTGCCCCATCAGGCACTGGGATCTCAACCTGGAAATTCCAAGGGGCGGGGGAGGCTGCGGGAACTATGGGATAGCTACGGAATAGCTACCCACAGTGCAACGCTCCAGAAGTCGATGCTAGCCTCGGACTGTGGACGCACGCCACTGATTTAATGTGTTTAGTGTGGCTGCGCGAACTCGATTTTATACAATCTGTTTTACAAAACCGGTTTATGCAAATTCAGAATAGTCCCGTAGTGTAGACGTACCCTTACTAACTCCAATTCCATGAGAGGCGTAGCACTTAGGTCAATGTAGTTAGGTTGACCCAGTATCAGCATAGACAATACCTTGCTTACATGGACTGTTGCCATATTTCAGAATCCACCCTACAGTGCCCTATACTGACAGTTAAATTGGTGGAGGCGTTCCTGGTGAGGACATAAACCACCAACACAAGGAGCATAGTGTGGACATGCAAAAGCAATTTAATTATTGCGGTGGCTGTACGTCAACATAACTTGGGTCAACTTAATTTTGTAGTGTAGACTTGCCCTAATATAAGAGGAGGGAATACAGTAGGGTTCCAGCAGTTGAGTTACAGTAACTATTTATTGTATTATAAAAGTTATATCCATTTTTTAATTCTCTCATCCCACTTGGTCCATCTCTTTTCAAATAGTTCAGCTGTTAATCTAATACAGTCAGAAAATTGCTCTATTTCTTTTAGTTCATGCTCTGATTTGGTTTCTGTGTGGCATTGAGAAGTTAATTTTGATCTATAAAGCCATAATGTCTTGCCAATTGCCTACTTCAGATATCACCTCTTTCCCCGTGTCATACTGACACAGTTGCAGTCAATGTAAGTGCTTGTGCTGGAGTCACTTTGATTTAAAAGAAAGGGGGTTAATCATAGAGTGTTTTCCTGGAAGGACCCTAAGCTTTAGAACCTATTCCCATAATTATCAGCAGTACAAGTTGCCCTTCATAGAGAGAATACCAATGAGACATTAGGAACAGATATTTTTACTCACCCAAACAAAAAAAATAGACAGAAATGACCCAGAAAAATGCTGAAGGGAAGGCCATGATATAGGGAATCATCTTTCTGTCTTCTGTAAGTTTGAAAGGCTTCTGGTCTTGATGTTAGAAAACTATGATCAATGATGCCAACATGGCTGGTTTGTGCATGTAAAAGCTTATGCTCCCAACAAAACAAATATTCATTATTTAGATTCATAAAGTCCAAGGCTAGAAGGAGCCACTGGGCTCATCTAGTCCAGGGATCGGCAACCTTTGGCATGCGGCTCGCCTGGTGGGCTGGGCCCGTTTGTTTACCTGCCATGTCCGCAGGTTTGGCCGATCGCGGCTCCCATTGGCCACAGTTTGCCGCTCCAAGCCAATGTGGGCAGTGGGAAGCAATGATCAGCACATCCCTCAGCCCGCGCCACTTCCCACAGCCCCCATTGGCCTGGAGCGACAAACCGCGGCCAGTGGGAGCCATGATCGGCCGAACCTGCGGATGCGGCAGGTAAACAAACCAGCCCACCAGGGTGCTTACCCTGGCGGGCTGCATGCCAAAGGTTGCCAATCCCTGATCTAGTCTGACCTCTTGTATAACACAGGTCATAGAACTTCCACAAAAGAATTCCTAAAGCATATTTTTTAGAAAAACAACCAATCTTGATTCAAAAAGCTGTTAGAGATGGACACTCTACCACGACCATTGGAAAATCATTCTAATGGTTAATTACTCTCACCCCATTAAAATTGTATACCATATTTTCAGTCTGAATTTGTCTAGCTTCAACTTTGAGCTATTGGATCGTGTTATACCTTTCTCTGCTAGACTGATGAGCCCATTATTAAATATTTGGTCCCCAAGTAGATATTTATAGACTGTAATCAAATCACCATTTCTCCTCTTCCAATTCTAATAATTCTTATGGCTTTTCTCTGAACCCTTACCAGTGTTTCAACATCCTTCTTGAGTTGTGGGCACCAGAACTGGACACAGTATTCCAGCAGTGGTCACACCAGTGCCAAATACAGAGGTAAAATAATTTCTCTACAGCTACTAGAGAGTATCCTCTTTATCAGAGAGGTAGCCATGTTAGTCTGGTTCTGTAAAAGCAGCAAAGAATCCTGTGGCACCTTATAGACTAACAGACGTTTTGCAGCATGAGCTTTCGTGGGTGAATGCCCACTTCGTCGGATGCAAAGTGCCACAGGATTCTTTGCTGCTTTTATCCTCTTTATGTATCCCAGGATCACATTAGCTCTTTTGATCACAGAGTCACACTGGGAGCTCATGTTCAGCTGATTATCTAACACAACCCCCAAATTCTCGATTCCTTGGGGTTACAAGTTCATCACAGCTTCAACTCAGAACAAGCACCCAGTCTTATGAGGCCTCAGTAGGCCCAGTACCATCCAACTTTACTCTAAGGACTGGGGCCCTCCATTGACCCCCTCCAGGGGTCCTGTCCATTTGCTGGATCAGGAGGAAGGCCCTGAGCCTGTTTAAAACCAGGCTATTTATCAAAAAAGTCCTTTTTTGGTCTGTTGGTCCCTGGAGAATCCAGCCTGAAGTAGTATATGTAGATTCACAGGGGGTGGGGATGGCTTCAAAGGGCTGATAATGGAAGTAGTACAGTAGCATCCCCTTCCTACTAGAGAAGGTACATACGCCACAATAACACATACGCAATTGCATTTTTAATACAGTGTACCTCAAAAGTATTAACCCTAATTCAATAAGGTTGAACTTAGTTCAGTAAGTTTATCTTGATTCCATAAGATTGTTTAGAATATTGCAGGATATTATCAGTCTGTCACATGCTGCTAACTGATAATTTGGCAGAAGAAATCTATGCCGTGTCTGACACTCTCAAAGGGACTGCTGAGAAAACAGACATCATATAGAAAATGAAATCATCTCCTTCCTGAAGCCTATGGCTTACATCTGCACTAGAGAGAGTACCTCTAAGCTGTTACAGCCAAAGGCTCTGATCCTCAAAGGTATGTAGGCATCAACTCCCATTTAAATCAATAGGCATTACATGCCTGAATACCTTTGATAATATGGGTCTAAATCCCTACTGCCCCACATCTTACTTTTGTAAGGACACCTATGGTGCTAAAAATAACAGAATGGGCACATCTGGTCCTAGTACTCCAATTCCTTTCCAAAGAGCCTGGAAGAGCTTTCATGTTACATGTATAGATGAGAAGAAAGACTAGTTTCTTCTTAAGTCTTGACGGTCTTCTTCCTTGGAATAGAGAGAATTTATGTTAGAGGCTAGTCCTGATCTCCCCTAAGATCCAGCCAAGAAAACAGTGTTTTACTCCTGCTTGATGCTATTGTGTTGACAAAACTGAACCTAGCACTTTCACTATCATTTGTGAGACAGGCAGGCCAAGTGAAGTGAGAACAGGATTGTGAGCCAGGAAATAGAGAATTCCAATCCTGACTTTGCCACCGACTTGCTGTGCGGTTTGGGACTTGACCTCTGTGTCTCAGTTTCCCCATTTGAGGAAACTAATGAGAATAAGTAATACTGCCTACCACACAGGATGCTATCCAACACCAATAAACGTGAAGTATTACCATATGCAGTTAACTACAAATGGCAAGGCAAGATAGACGTTTCAGTTCATTCATTGGAGGTTACTGTGAGAGCCCAGAAGAATCTTGCTGCTGGGGGAACTAGAATAAAAACTTAAGCTGTCAGCAAAATGAGCAGATCTGACTCTGAGCACACACAGAGGGTTAAATCCTGCCCCCTTTGAAGTCAATGGCAAAACTCCCATTGACTTCAGTAGGGTCAGGATTTAATCCTTAAAGTTAGGCACATGCAGAAGTAACTTGCTGAATTAGGGCCTTGTAGCCCCAGAATGTATGTTTGGCATTTTGAATACTACCGAAAGAGTCTTATTACTTCTGTATTGTTTTGTGCATTTTATATATTGCTTTAGAAAACCAGTTAGATAGTCTTCATAGAAGGAAAACTGCCAACCATTTTTTTTTGAAAATTATTATTTTGGAAAAATCTATTGTCACTGAAAAGGGGTTGACCTTGGTTGAATTGCCTTTAACAATCTTAACTCTTTCTTCACAGTTTTTGTTTTTGAATTAATCACATCAATTTTTAAAAGTAGGAAAAGAATATTTAATAGGAATCCTCTTGCCAAAGTGCAATAGAGCTGCATAACAATTAATAATACCCTCTCTTTGGCACTTGCAGTCCCTTCTAACCCTATGAGTCTATTAATACAATAGGGCATGAATCATAGAATCATAGGATTGGAAGGGACCTCAAGAGGTCATCTAATCCAGTTCTCTGCACTCATGGCAGGACTAGGCATTATCTAGATCATCCCTGACAGGTGTTTGTCTAACCTGCTCTTAAAAATCTCCAATGATGGAGATTCCACAACCTCCTTAGGCAATTTCTTCCAGTGCCTAACCACCCTGACAGTTAGGAAGTTTTTCCTAATGTCTAACCTAAACCTCCCTTGCTGCAATTTAAACCCATTGCTTCTTGTCCTATCCTCAGAGGTTAAGAAGAACAATGTTTCTCCCTCCTCCTTGTAACAACCTTTTACGTACTTGAAAACTGTTATCATGTGCCATCTCAGTCTTCTCTTTTCCAGACAAAACAAATTAATTTGTTTTCAATCTTCCCTCATACGTAACGTTTTCTAGACCGTTAATCATTTTTGTTGCTCTTCTCTGGACTTCAATTTGTCCACATCTTTCCTGAAATGTGGTGCCCAGAACTGAATACTCCAGTTGAGGCCTAATCAGAGTGGAGTAGGGATGAAGAATTACTTCTCATGTCTTACTTACAACACTCCTGATAATACATCCCAGAATGATTTTTGCTTTTTTTGAAACAGCTTTACACTGTTGACTCATATTTAGCTTATGGTCCACTATGATATCCAGATCCCTTTCTGCAGTACTCCTTCTTGGGCAGTCATTTCCCATTTTGTATGTGTGCAACTGATTGGTCCTTCCTAAGTGGAGTACTTTGCATTTGTCCTTATTGAATTTCATCCTATTTACTTCAGACCATTTCTCCAGTTTGCCCAGATCATTTTGAATTTCAATCCTATCCTCCAAAGCACTTGCAACCCCTCCCAGCTTGGTATCATCCGCAAACTTTATAAGTGTACTCTCTATGTCATTATCTAAATCATTGGTGAAAATATTGAACAGAACCGGACCCAGAACTGATCCCTGTGAGACCCCACTCATTATGCCCTTCCAGCATGATTGTGAACCACTGACAACTACTCTCTGGGAACGGTTTTCCAACCAGTTTTGCACCCAACCTTACAGTAGCTCCATCTAGGTTGCATTTCCCTAGTTTGTTTATGAGAAGGTCATGCGAGACAGTATCAAAAGCTTTACTTAAGTCAAGATATATCTACTTAAGTCTACTGCTTCCCCCCATCCACAAAGTTTGTTACCCTGTCAAAGAAAGCTATCAGGTTGGTTTGGCACAACTTATTCTTGACAAATCCATGCTGACTGTTACTTATCACCTTATTATCTTCTAGATATTTGCAAATTGATTGCTTAATTATTTGCTCCATTATCTTTCTAGGTACAGAAGTTAAGCTGACTGGTCTGTAATTCCCTAGGTTGTCCTTATTTCCCTTTTTCTAGATTGGCACTATATTTGCCCTTTTCCAGTCTTCTGGAATCTCTCTTGTCTTTCATGACTTTTCAAGGATAATTGCTAATGGCTCAGATATCGCCTCAGTCAGCTCCTTGAGTATTCTAGGGTGCATTTAATCAGGCCCTGGTGACTTGAAGACATCTAATTTGTCTAAGTAATTTTTAAATTGTTCTTTTCCTATTTTAGCCTCTGATCCTACCTCATTTTCACTATGTTAGACGTCCAAACACCACTAACCTCCTTGGCTTTTCTAATTTTATCCCTACATATTTGTGTTATTTGTTTATATTCATCCTTTTTAATTTGACCTAGTTTCCACTTTTTGTAGGACTCTTTTTTTATTTTTAGATCATTGAAGATCTCCTGGTTAAGACAGTGTGGTCTCTTGCCATACTTCCTATCTTTCCTACACAGTGGGATAGTTTGCTCTTGTGCCCTTAATAATGTCTCTTTGAAAAACTGCCAACGGTTTTCTATTGTTTTTCCCCTTAGACTTGCTTCCCATGGGATCTTACCTACCAACTCCCTGAGTTTGCTAGTCTGCCTTCTTGAAATCCATTGTCTTTATTTTGCTGTTCTCCCTCCTACCATTCCTTAGAATCATTAACTCTATCATTTCATGATCACTTTCACTCAAACTGCCTTCCACTTTCAAATTCTCAACCAGTTCCTCCCTATTTGTCAAAATCAAATCTAGAACAGCCTCAACCTAGTAGCTTTCTCCATCTTCTGAAATAAAAAACTGTCTCCAATACATTCCAAGAACTCATTGGATAATCTGTGTCTTGCTGTGTTATTTTTCCCAACAGATGCTTGAGTAGTTGAAGTTCCCCATCACCAGCAAGTCCTATACTTTGGAAGGTTTTGTTAGTTGTTTAAAAAAAGCCTCATCCACCTCTTCTTCCTGATTAGGTGGTCTGTAGTAGACCCCTACCATGACATCCCCCTTGTTTTTACCCCTTTTAGCCTTACCCAGAGACTTTCAACAAGTCCATCTCCTATTTCCATCTCAACCTTGTCACACTGTTTTCAGGGCAAGAAGCTTACACGGCTTCACCGCCTAAAGGTAATAATTGGAGATATACCAATCTCCTAGAACTGGAAGGGACCTCAAAAGGTCATTGAGCCCTGCCCCCTGCCTTCACTAGGCAGGACCAATTTTTGTCCCAGATCCCTAAGTGGTCTCCTCAAAGATTGAACTCACAACCCTGAGTTTAGCAGGCTAATGCTCAAATCACTGAGCTATCCCTCCTGGGAGTATTCAGCATCCTCTGCCCCTCCATGTGCTTTCCACAGCGAGTCCATCCAGGCAGGGTCCTGCACCCCCACTTTGCTTTGCAGTCAGATGTTACTCTTAGCCAGCCTGTAAAACAGAGGTTTATTAGATGACAGGAACACGGTCTAAAACAGAGCTTGTAGGTACAGAGAACGGGACCCCTCAGCCATTCTGCGGCCCAGTGAGGCAGACCACTCCGGCTTCCCTCACTTCCAGTCCCCAGCCAGCTCCCAATTGAACCCCCTCCAGCCCCTCCTTTCTGGCCTTTGTCTCTTTCCCGGGCCAGGAGGTCACCCGATCTCTTTGTTCACCTTTAGCTATTCCCTTGCAGGGTGAAGGGCCCCAGCCATTTGTCGCTAGGATACAAAGTGTCGGCAATTTATGCACACTGGAGACTTAAGAAATGCATAGGGGAAACTGAGGCCCCCACACAGTATTCAGAGGAAACATTAAGAACAGTCCTACTTCGTCACAAACCTCAGTCCAAGTGTATACATTTTTAATACATAAGGCAACACCTCCTCCCTTTTCCCCCTCCCTGTCCTTCCTGAGCAATCTGTACCTTTCTGTACCAATATTCCAGTCATGTCTATTATCCCACCAAGTTTCTGTGATGCCAACTATGTCATAGTTGTGTTTATTTACTAGCATTTCGAGTTCTTCCTATTTATTACCCATATTTCTCACATTAATATACAGACATCTAAGATACAGATTTGATTCCCCACCCCCAGTTCTGTCTTGTCTCTCCTTTATCCCTGCTATAACAGCCCATGCTCCCAACAAATTCCAACTCTTCTCCCAGGTCTCTGTTTTTGACTTACCTGTGCACTTTGGTCACCTGCCCCCTTCAAACCTAGTTTAAAGCCCTCCTCACTAGGTTAGCCAGTCTGTATCCAAATATGCTCTTCCCCTTCCTCGATAGGTGGACCCCATCTCTGCTTAGCAGTCCTTCTTCCTGGAACAGCATCCCATGGTCAAGAAAGCCGAAACCTTCCTGGTGACACCATCTTCGCAGCCAGACATTAACCTCCAGGATGCATCTCTCTCTACCTGGGCCCCTACCCTTGACCAGAAGGATCGAAGAGAACAACACCTGCGCTCCCAATGCCTTCACGCTTATTCCCAGAGCCCTGTAGTCACTTCTGATCTGCTGAGAGTCATACCTTGCAGTATCATTAGTGCCCACATGGATGAGTAGCTTGAGGTAGTAGTCAGATGGCCAGATGATCCTCGACAATCCCCCCATAACATCTCAGATACAGGCTCCTGGCAGGCAGCATACCTCCCAGGATGCCATGACAGGGCAACAGATGGGTGCCTCTATGTCCCTCACCACCATCACTACCCTACGTTTCCTCCTGTGAGTGGTGGCTGCAATCCTCTCAATCTTGGGGGTACATGGCTTCTCCTCCTCCTCCACCTTTGGGGGTGATTCCTCACTGCCAGGGCAGCATATTGGTTTTCCATAACCATGGTGAGTGGGTTGGAAGTAGGGGTGTAACACTGCTTCTGCCAGAAGTAACCAGCAGCCAGTATCCTCCCTGTGACAGAGCCATATTCTCCTCCCTGGTGGTGTGACAGCAGTCCTCTGTAGCTGGATAGCTTCCTCACTCTTGGATGTCTCCATGTGAATACTCTCAAGGAATTCCTCATGGGCATGGATGCTCCTCAGCCTAGTCACCTCCTTCTGTACATCTCCCACCTGCTTCCTGAGAGATTCCACCAGCAGGCACCTTTCACACTGGATGGTCCCCCCAGCCTGGCTTTCTGTGAGTGGGAAATGCAAGCCACAGTCTCTGAAAATCCATACCAGGATCTGGGTAGAGGCATCTATGGTTAGGTTCTCTGTCTGGATACAGGCGCAGGTGGAGGAGACAGGAGCAGTGTTGGCACTGGCCATGCAGCCCTTCCTAACAATAGTATCAGAGGGGTAGCCGTGTTAGTCTGGATCTGTAAAAGCAACAAAGAATCCTGTGGCACCTTATAGACTAACAGACGTTTTGCAGCATGAGCTTTCGTGGGTGAATACCCACTTCTTCGGATGCAAGACATCCAAAGAAGTGGGTATTCACCCACGAAAGCTCATGCTGCAAAACGTCTGTTAGTCTATAAGGTGCCACAGGATTCTTTGTTGCTTCCTAACAATAATGATTATATTCTGACTCCCTCTTAAAACTCCCTCTCAAAGTCCCCTGTTTGCGGTCCCCTTGGTCACGTAGCCTCTGGCTTTTAAGGCCTTCTCCCCTAGGTCAGCCCTACCCCCTTGTTAATCACACGGGGGAGGGTGATCACAAGACTGATTGAGGCTGATCAAAGATGATCAAGGAAAGAAAGGCTCAAAAAGTCCCCAGACACACAATCCCAACTGACCCAGTTACTGAAATAACTGAAAATAACCAAAATAACCGGAAAGAGAAAGACACAAACAGACAAACTCACTCACCCCAAAATTAGTACTCGCACCTTGTTTGTTCAGCAGGGGGATCTCCTTCTCCCCTCTCAAACTCCCCCTTTTACGCTAGATAATCCCTTCCTACTCCATTCCACACACCCCCACACCCCAGTTCAAAATAATATCTTATTGGCTGAGTCCTTGCATGTTAAATTTCATCCCAGAAGAACTTTTATTGTCCAGTCAAAATCCTGAAACTAGGGACTGAATGGGGGTCTAACGGGTACTGTGAGTCTAGTCCTGGCTTAGCTACTGACTTACTGTGAAAGCTCAGGTAAGCTACTTATTATTAACATTGTGGTGTATCGTGGTCCTGCCTAGAGGCACCATTGTGTTAGGTACTGTGCACATATACATTATAAAGGCAATCCCCATTCCAAAGTGCAACCACTACTCCTCAGTTTCTCTATCTATGAAATGGGAATGCTGCTTTCCTACTTTATGAAAGAGGCTCTGGGAGGCTCAGTTAATATTTACACAGTAAAATGATTGGAAGAAAAGTGCTATGCAAGCGCAAAGTATAATTGCTATTAAACTCATGTTTTATAATGGAATAACAAAAAAAAACAAAGTACAGAACAAAGCTATAGGTGATACATTTTGTTAAACTCGGATGACTAACTAAAAGAATAAACCCTAAACAGGAGAGCTTTTAGGAAGCAGTATCTTTTTCAGGCCCTGGGATCCCTGCAGAACTAACTGTGTTCTGAACTATTTTTATTTCATGAACTAAATAATAGAAATGTTGGAGAATGCTCTACTTTAGTGCCACGTACAGCAACTACACATGAATTATTTTGTGCCCAGATGGAGTGTAAGCATGATACACATGCAAACAAGGAGGAAAATGACAGCTCAAGCTCACCATAGATCCCTAAATGACACTGAAGAGAGGTTAGATTTGAATGGCTGTGGTAACTTAGTGTGAGGTAAATACAAGGCTTGGTGGGTGAAGGGAGTGAGAAGGGTAATTAAGAGAGGGAAAAGGCTGTCCTTTGTTTAACACACTGACCTGCGATTCAGGCATGGGCAGTGCGTGAACCGCAGGCTGGAGGAGGTTAGCCCCCTGCCCCACCCCTTCTGCCTGAGGCCCCGCTCCCCCAGAGTGTCGGGAAGGCAGGCAACATGGCCACACCCTCCCCAGTCCAGGAGTGCCGGCAGCTTGACCCCAGCCCTGGAGCACTAGGCTGGTGGTGCGTCCCCAGCACCACGCCAACCCCAGCCCGAGACCTAGCTGGGGACATGGCACAGGGACAGGGGAACTGGCTGGAAGGGGTCGGGGGGGTGCAACGTGGGCAGGGCCACACCTGGCTATTTGGAGAGGCAAATCCCCCCATCCCCCCAGCCTATGATACTCACTGCTCATGGATTCAGGAGATCTGTGTTAATTCCCAGCTCTACCACCGACTACTTGGGTGACCTTAGACAGATAAATTGATTTCTCTGTGCCCCAGTTCCCCGCCTAGCCAAGGGGGGTAATAATCCGTTCTTTCTCCCACCTTTTGTTGATCTTATCTATTTAGACTGTAAATCTTTGGGACAGATACTGTCTCTTATTATGTGTTTTCCCACCACCAATCACAGTGGGGCTCCAGTCTCAGATGGGGCACCTAGGTTCCCCCTTAATGCAAATAATAATAATAATAATAAAGAATAAATCTGGTGCATCCATCTAGTGCTAATGGAATAACCCATTCAAATACTGGAATGGAAAGACCATGCACAGTGACTGAGGAAGAAACATTTTCCTTCGGCACCTTTAGTTTGGTCTCACAATCAAGCAGGCAGCACAGAGATTGCAAATGTGCTCCCATTGAGTTTAGTGGGAGCAGGATTGAATCCAGAGTGTTAATTTTAGTAAAACAGGGCCTGGTTTTCAAAGGGGGAGGTGTCTATCTGGCTGGCGTTTGTGCATCTGATTCTTTGTGTACACAAACACCTGCACACTTTTTGACCGCTGATATCTGTGCCTGCAGATGATAGAATTTACATGCATGAAGGGGTGGACAAGTAGGTTTTCTGAGCATAAATTCTATTACCAATGAGTGCAGAAACTGGAGGTCAAGGAATCGATGTGCTTGTCTCTGCACATAAAACTGAAGATGGATTTTTGAAATTTGACCCCAAAATATGAAGATGGAACCCCCCTACACAATTCCCTCCAACGCAAATATCATTTTCCCTTTACGAATGAACATATTGTTCTGTGCAGAGGCAGACAGTTTGCTGAATTTCACGTCACTCCTTGAATCCATTTAATGAATAACAATGAGTTGTGAGGCTTTCATTGGATTCCGGTACCTTGCTTATATTTGCATTAACAGTTTTCAGTGCTCATTTGATTTTGGTTTTGTTCTGCGTTTCTGCCTCTTGTATTTGTCTGTGCAGCTGAAATTCAAGGCACAGTAAATAAATAAACAAAACCCAAGCAGACTATTCTCCAGGGAGCTACACATTACAATCTAAAAAGTCACAGTGAAGGCAGCGCTCACTCCAAATTGATGTGACTCACTCCTAAATTAAATCATAGCTACATGACTGTGGCTTCCCTGCTAAAGAAAAGCTGTGTGTGTATGGAGTCTGGGGGGACGGTAGGAGATGCAAAAGCCGTAAAGAAGACAAGACTCTGGAGGATAGGTCTTCACTGCACAGTTAAATTTGACCCTGAACTGGGATTTAGCCCAGCCCCCCCACCAGCCACACACAAAAACCTACGCCCTGGGTTTGGAGGTGCCTTAAGCCTGAGCTAGATTTCTTGGCTGGAGGTTATAGGTCAGAGGCCAGACTCTACTTTAATTCAGGCTGGAACTCACTCACTTTGCAGTAAGGACTCAGCCTAAATCATTGAAGTGCTGATAGTACTCCAGTGCCTTCCCCCAGTTCCCACTGAAGGACAGACAAGTTCTCCGACAACTGATAGTGTTGAGTCTTGCCAGTTGTCTGGCAATTATGGCAGTTTTTCTTTCTAGACATTCAGTGTGCTGAGAGTCCATAAGGGTGCGGACATTCCAAGTGGCGAAATTCATTGTCTTGTATCAGCCACGGAGTTGAGTGATCCCACTGAATGCGGCCATCCAGTCGGAAGAGTGTGAGACAGCCTATGTTTTGGGCACCTTTTCTAGCTCCCTCCCCATTTGGGGTGAGCAGAGGGGATCCTAGAAAGGCCTGCTCAGTCACAGCCACTGCTGCTGAAATGCATTTCTGTCTCATCCAAGCACAAGACGACCGTCACACGGCTGCCGTCTGAGTGCAGATTTGTGACTAAAGACTCCCAGAGATCACTGCGCTGGTCTTCACCGCCACTCATCCATCACCACAGGGCTTTGAACGAGTGTGAGCCCTTTGGTAGAGGCCTGTGCATGAAATCTTTTAACATGGAGAAACTAGTTTGCAGGCAGTAACCACACAAGACTTGACAGGAGGAAAATCCTGACCCAGTGGCAAGGAGAAACAAGACAATCAGGGGCCTCCCTCCTGCTGGAGCCCTCATCTGCCTTCACAGTCGCAGAACACTAGGAGGTCCTCTGTATGCACCCGATCTACCACTGGGGTCTTGTGAAGTTTGGACTGCGGTTAGTCAGGAGCCTCGCCTCAGACCTGCTCACCAAGTGGGACCCTCCCAGGAGTATGAAAGCTCCGGTTGTGGTCCATCAGAGAGGAGGGGTATGTCTACACTGCAGTGTAAGCTCAGGGTTTGAATTCAGGCTCAAGCCTAATCACCCCTTTGATCTACACACAAATTGCACTAACCCAGGATCCCAGGACCCCCCAGGGTGGAGGGTCTGAGCCTGATTCAAGAGCCAGGATTCATGCCCAATTGATTTGCAGTGTAAACACATCCCCACTGGACTCATGCTCTAGGAGTCTGCCAAAGGTATTCCATAATCTCATGGGCCAACTTTCTTTGTCCTCTGGACAGTCACATTTGGTGGATAGTCAAGTTTTCCCACACTGCACCATGAACAAAGGGTAGAACAGTCCCATTTTGGGTGGGCATTAAGAAATCCAGGATATGGGTGGTTGGACTCAGGCCTGCATAATGCAGTGTAGATGCTGGAGCCCTGGGTTGGTTCCCTGGGATCAACAATTCCTAACCTAGAAGTGTCTACACTCAGGTTACAAATGCGTGTGGACACTCAAGCCCTAGGTTAACAAACCCAGGGTTTCTGCTAATTTGAATTCTACTAACCCTGGGCTTACACTGCAGTGTGGACATACTCTTAAAAGTTAGATCGACATAGCTACAATGCTGAAGGGTGTGAAAAATTAAAATTCACACCTCTGAGCACTGTAACTATGCCAAGCTAAGCGCTGGAATAGATGTTTCTAAGTTGATAGAAGAATTCTTCTGCTGATGTAGCTTCCACCATTTGGAGAAGTGGATTATGTACAGCAATGTCAAAACCCCTTCTTTTGCTGTAGAAATCATAGAAGATCAGGGTTGTAAGGGACCTCAGAAGGTCATCTAGTCTAACCCCCTGCTCAAAGCAGGACCAAATCCCCAAACAGATTTTTACCCCAGTTCCCTAAATGGCCCAGTCAAGGATTGAACTCACAACCCTGGGTTTAGTAGGCCAATGCTCAAACCACTGAGCTATCCCTCCCCCTATGAAGCATCTACACTATGCTGCTACACCAAAAAGAGCTGCAATGGTGTAGCTGTGCTGCTGTGAAGCCCATAGTGTAGACATGGCCTAAGACAAAGTCCCTTCCCAAGGAATGTGCAATGTAATTTATACAAATAACAAATAAGGATAAATCATCAATATTGGTGTGGGGGGGGAGGAGAGTAGAGGGCAGGAAGTTTGTACTGTACGTGCTGATTTGTGCATTGTCACTACTATAAACACAGCATCTGTAGGATATATAAAAAGGATAACAATAAAGGGTTACATTTTCAACACACGTATAAAAATTAATCTCTGCAGTCTCTCTTCCAGCAAATGCTTGCTATGAAATATTTGATAAAATGCTGTTTTATTATTGTTTCCTGGTTATTTTCCCCCACTAAATTCTTGAACTGTTTCTGCTTTGAAGACTCTTTCTCTCTGTTTTGTACGGCCAACCATCACCATAGCATGGGAGTGACTTTCCTGTAAAATAGGTTGGCAGTAAGAAAGTCCCTAGTGGAGTTCCTGTCTTTTCTCTTTTTCAAGGTTAGAGAAAATTCTGCTTTTGGAAATGTCTTTTTTCAGAATATGGCAAGAGAGGAATGGTTGATGCTGTCAATGTTATTCTGATTGTGGTGGGAAAAACTTTATCAAATAAGAACGTTTTGAAGCATATCCTACAGGTAATACAGATTTTTCTATCTATTTTTTCAGTTGTACATCTCTCTTAAAGAGGAGTCACTGATGCATCAGTTACCTAGAGCAGGAGAAGATTCTCTTTTGGTAGGTGAGGAAACTTCTGAAATACATTTCCCAAAAAGAAATAAAGACAACTCCTCAATTAAATTTGGTCATCCAGAAACAATACCAGAGTGTCATACTTCAGACCACTGGCAATTGAAGTCCTGCCAAGGTAAAGCATCATGTGCAGTAACATGTCAGCTTTCATACTTGAGAAATCCATTTTCTTGTAAGAAAGGAATGCTACATTGCCAGCATTGCGGATGATGTGCTAAGAATGGACAAGAGAGCACTAGCAGCACAGTGCCGATTAGTGTACATTAAAATCTTTTGTTGAGCCATCTCCCTTCAGAAAGTGACCATGCCTATGTATTCTACTCCATATGCAGCAAGATGTCTCTGCTGTCTTTATGTCTTATGCCCACAGTTTATTGGTATAATAAAAGTCCATATGTTTTTAATCTCACCAGTGCATAACGGCATCTGCACAACCATTTCATATTAATCAACTTATGCCTCATACTTAGAGGGGCCTTCTGTGCTAAACACCATCATGCCTGTTCTTCTGCTACTGCTAAATGCACCCAATTTGTTTTATTTTCCTATTATAAAGCCTCCAAGACTCCCAAAGCACATTTGTTATATGAACAGATTTTCCTAAAGTGATCATTGGTAAGGTTACGATTTTGTTATGGCTCCAAGCCATAAGCAGCAGGGGATGCTGGAGCTCCAAGCCACTGGGGCGGTGGGGGACCCCCAAAGCTGCCCAGCCACCACAGGGGGTGGGAGAGCCTACAGCCCCAGCAGCAGTGGTTGCTGGAGCCTTCTCCCTCTCCATTTTGTCACAGATTTTTTAAATTAAAGTTATGGACAGGTCATGGGCTTCCGTAAATTTTTCTTTATTACCCATGATCTATCTGTGACTTTTACTAAAAATATCCATAACAAAATCTTAGTACAGGTTGAATCTCACTAGTCCGGCACCCTCGGAAACTGACCGGTGCCGAACCAGAGAATTTGCTGAACCACGGGAGGTCAATATTGTAGCGAGCAGGTCTCTTTTCATTTTTATCTCGCCAAGGCAAATAAATGGAACAACGCTTGCAACACCACCTAGCCAAGGCTTTTCAGTTCTCTTCATAACAAAGTGTTAGCATTGTTACACAATTTTACTCTATTGGCACAAGGAAATAAGTAGATAAACCATAAAAAAACATAAAATAAAATCATGCCGGACCACAGATGTTGCCGGACCAGAGAGGTTCAGTCTGTAATTGGTAATATGTGATAGGGTATGCAAACCCCACACTGGACAACAAAGGGTTAAAGAACTGCTCTGGGCTCAGCCAGCTCCATCCTTCAACACCTGCAAGGCTTGCACAGGCTGGAGGAGGGGCTAAATTGGGAGCAGAACAGCTCACTTGTGGGCAGCCCAGGGAAGAGAACCCCTAGCTTTTCAGCAAAGGGCTGACTGAAATTGAGAGATTCCCAACCACCGACTCCTGAAGACCCCTCCTGGAGGGAAAGGCGGGCCAGATCCTGATAAACCCTAAGAGGCAGACACTCCCTCTCTCTCTTACTGACTCAGTTTGTGTTAGT
Organism: Mauremys reevesii; assembly: GCF_016161935.1. Lineage (NCBI taxonomy): Eukaryota > Metazoa > Chordata > Testudines > Geoemydidae > Mauremys > Mauremys reevesii. The sequence goes on from NC_052623.1 coordinate 123,547,993, forward strand.
TCCCCTTCCTTTTTTTTAAATGGGCTACCCCGGATGGGGAAGACACATTGAACTGAACAAGCTAGAGGGCCAAGTCACAGGAAGCGGCAGGCCACTGCAGAGGCAGAGCAGCCCCCAACAGGAAACCCCAGGGAGAGAGAGCTGCCACACCAATGCTCACCATGAGGAATTGACCCCTTCACATAATGTAGATCTGAAGCATTTTTCCCCCCATGCATGAATGTCAGCCTCCATGAGGCTTTCATGGATCAGATATGCAAGTGCCACCAGTTAGTTAAATTTGGGGAAAGGAAATCCATCTCAGAAGTTGCTATAAAGAGCTCTGAACCTTATTTTCCAGGATTCAAACTCATGCTAGGGCCTTGCTTATCTCTGCAGAAATAATAAATGTAGGGAATCCGACATAGCTGCTGTACACTTTTATCGTCAATAAAAATTGACGACTCTCTTTTGTTAGTACAAACAAACAACAAAGTATAAGCTACTGTTTCTTGTGTTTCAGCTCCATACACTCATTCTCCACCTTCTTATCATTCCCTGACCTCTTTTCCCAATTATTCTTTTACTCTTTCATGGTAGATGGCCTCCTATAGCTTTTCAACTTGGCTCCCATCATCTCTGAGAACTTCTGTGTGTTTGTTCATCGCTGTTCTTTATAAATTTTACATCAAGCATTTTCAGAATCATTTTTATTCTTGCTCCTTCCATGTTAAAAAAATTACTCCATTTCAGTGTTGTGGGCCCATGTTGGTTGTTTTAAAAGACATCTAAATCTCATATTCGGATTAGCTCAAAATCAGAATTTAGCAGGACAAACGTGCATTTTGTGCACCAAAGTGAAGATTTAGATGCCCAAATACAAGATCCTAGACAGGCTCTCCTATCTGAACACTGATTTACTGCAGTTTATGTTAGGTTTATCATTTACCCAGAAGTCTCACAGCTTTTGACAGATTGTTTTCAGTCAAGGGATCTAGCTGCAACAGATACAGAAATTCCCATGCTCAGATAAGGAGCATGATATAAAGACAAGTAAAAATCCTGCTAGTGTATGGCTTGTGAAACCAAATGTGTCTCATGGAAGTCACAGCAACTTCATCTGACAGACACCCTGTACTGGGGTGTACAAACCCCACAGTGGGCTGGAAGGAGTTAAAAGACAATACTGGGCCCAGGTTGACCTGTCCTTCTGGCCTGCAGAGCATGCTTCAACTGGAGAAAGGGCTGAAAAGGGAGCAGAAGGAGCGGGAGGATGATGGACCTTCCTGAATGCTCCTGACAAAGGTGCTGGAGAAGCCTCACTGAGAAAAGACTATATACTGAGCCAGGTTGGGGCTGATGGTTTGGTTTTCTTCTCCTTTCACCTTATCTCAGACCACAAGCTGAGACTGGAAAGCAGCAGTAGGAAGTGACCCAAGAAGGGTTCATCCTCCTAGGCCCCTGGGTTGGAGCCAGGTGGAGTGGGTGGGCCTGGGCTCCTCTACCACTGCCCTTAATATAGAGGGGACCCAAACCTCCTGTCCACCACACTGCACTGCTAAGGACTAGGACTACAGGTCCTACCAACCAGGAAGTGGCACTTGGTGCACTAACCACTAGGCCACCAAACCCACCAAAGACTCTGCTAGACAACCTCATTACCTCAATAAGTAACACGGTAGGCTGCAATAAGGCAATGGATAGGAATTTAAATGCTTAAGTGAGTTAGGAACACATGTTTCATTGACTTTAAATGGGACTTTTTCTCCTAAATCGCGCAGGACCTTTTGAAAATCCCACCCAATGAGAAGCTGACCATCACTTCTGATGCATCTATATGTAGCCAAATTTCTTACTATTTAGTTTGTTAAAAAAAAAAAGTGAAATCAACCATTGTCTAAAATGGTTTCATTGGGTTAGATTGCAATATAAATGTATTATTTATTTTACCCATTGCAATTCAGACATAGTAAGGAATCAGCTAGGGATACTAGGGGATTTATGCTCGAGGCACTAAGAAGTTGTACTGTACTGCAGATGTAAATTCAGTACTCATCCAGGGGAGAAGAGGCCCTTTCAGTTGGTTATACAAAACATTTCTCAGCATTAAAAAATATTGCGCGCATCCATGTAGAATCCAGTGTCTATTACACTTACATACTTTTCAGTGCAACTGTAAAGACAGGATGGATTCAACACAAGAAGCCTCTTATTAAATAGAGTTATTTCTCCTTCTTGTTTGCATAACTAAGATATGTGGCAGAGGTGTGGTTCTGAAGTAACAGATTGCGCTATCTTTACTCATGCTGAGTAGCACTTTCTGATGCAAATCGCCTAATTGAAATGAATGGGTCCCCTTGTGGAGGAAGGGACGACTCTGTAAGGTACAGACTAAGGCACACAGAACTCAATTCTGCCAGGTGCTGAGTGCTGTGGTCCCAGCCCAGCAAAGTACTTAGGCACATGCTTAAACTGAAATCCATGGGACTACTCAAATGCTTAAGGTTAAGTATGTGGCTAAGTGCTTTGCTGGATCGTGCCCAGAGTGCTGAGCACCTTGCAGGATCTGGCCCGAAAAGAGTGGTGAAAGTGTACTGTGTGCAGCTTCTAATGAAGATATACACTATGTGACAAAGTGAGGAACACGCCGAAAGGTAAAATAAACCTGGCTGGAAAAGGTACAGCCTGGTTGCTTATGTGCAGTACGTGGGTGAGCCGACCATTTTGATATCAGATAACAACGAATTAGGCTGCTCCGTTCCCACCGTTTGGTTTCAGCAATATTCTGGAAGCAATATAGGGAAAATTTGGGAGCAAACAAGGATATTGCTTGGTGCTTGCTATAAATTCCGCCCTTTGGACTCCAGATAGCCCTCATTTGCTTTTAAACCTTAATACCCCCAAGTTTTCATGTTCTTGTGGTTTCTGGCATTTTTTTCTTTCAAATGTGAGTGTATTGACCCTGATGTCTTTATTTCCTCCTCCCCACTTCCACTATACCAGGTATTTTAAAAAAAATTGAAATCAAAGTAGTAGTCTCATTTTCCTACTGCTGTGCACAAAGGGCAACTAATAATGGACATTTTCACCATAATTTTGAATAGTTTTATGCTCCTTGATTTTCTCTTTCACCAAAACCAGCTGAGGCTTGTATTATGGGCCAGATCCGAAACCCGCTGTAGTCTATGGGAATCGATCAAATATGTAGTAGCGATCAGCCTAGGTATACTTCTGAAGTGCTAGTACCAGAAGTCTCTTGCAGGACTGTTATTGTGACTATTTTTATTTTAAGGTGATGGTGATAGAATCCTTTTCAAACTGAAAAATAGGGAACGTGTGTGCTAGTAGTCAGGCTAGACATACGTTTCCTGACTTTTCCACCCAAATGCAGGTATGTATTTAGGAGGAAAACTGGATGTGATGTAAGCCAGGTTTTGTGTCTTGGAACTCAGCTCTTTGTTTTAAATTGCACTAAAGTAGGAGTTGGGTCATAAGGGATAATGTACATCTTTCCTGAGTGTACACACGAAAAGTCTTGCTTTTAAAATAACCCTGTCACAGGAACAGAAGGAGGATCCTCTTTATCCTAATAAAAAGGATTTAAACAAAGAATTTTAGTTTGCCAATTTTTTTATATCTATTACTCTTTTATTGTTTCCCTTAATTAAATTCATCTGCCAGGATTTGCCTAGCGGACTGTATTTAAATTCTCCTTTTTCCGAAAGGAATATTTATCTTTGGGCAATGTTTGCTTCTAATTTTTTGTTTTCTCTCTATTTGAATTAAATCCTGGTGAATGATTTGAGGTAGGTCTCTTATGTCACCTAAGAAATGTTGGGAAATTTGAATCCCTAAATTTATCATCTTATTGATTATTTGGTCTTCAAGATTATGTTTAGATACATTTTAAAAGTTTCTGCAGTATAAAAAGCTAAATCAAAAATTAGAAACAGATTCATCACCATATGAGAGAACCTGAGCCCAACTTTAAGCAAACCCAGGATAGTCTTGTAATGAAATCATGCAAAATTCACAGTTTTATATGCTTTCAAAGCAAAACCTGGCAAATTTCCAGTTTTGCTTTTGTTATATTTATCCATTTAATATTTTAAAAGCCAAAACAGACATTACACAGAGGAAATCTGAGTAATGGAAATGAACAAAAATGATTGTGGATTAAACCACAATCAAAGGGGAAGGTTATAGAAACATAATCTATAATTTTATACATTTGAGATACCACAAATATATAACAGCTAACATTACCTTGACTTGAAGAGTTGCACAAAGGAAAAACGATGACTAATTATATATAAAGAGAAGGAAGAACAATATTTATTGACAGTCTGATAAACAATAGTTTTGGAAAGGCCACCTCAATAGACATAATTTCAAGTTGTTCATCCTTTTGATCCTGAAATAATGGAGTCTTTCCATATTAAAAAAAACATTTGGCTTCCTCAAATTATATTTAGTGCATTAACTACAAATACATAATATTGTCAGACATAGCACATATGCTCTTGCTCTATCCTTTAAGTACTCACGACTTACTTTTCTTTATGAGTCAGACTATCATTTTTATTATTTACAATATCCTATATTTAAAAAAATATTGGGAAATGGTTCTTTTTCCCAGTTTCAGTACCATGAGTTAACTTTTGACTACCAATGGGGAGGAGCATGGGCGGGGGGGCACTCCGGGCAATGCGCTGCCCAGGGCGCCAGTGAACTTTCCCCAACAAACCCTCCAGTGCCCTCTTCTGCCACTCTCTGCAACCTCCTCACTTAACTAGCTAGCAGCCTCCTTCCTTATTCCCAGTACTCACAGCTCCATACAGCTCTGGGCAGCAGTGATACTGGGTCCAGCTCTGGTTTGTCCTTCTCAGCCGATTCCTCCCTGTCACAGTGCTCCTCCTGGCTCCTGTCCTGGAAAGGACCGCCCGGGAGGGGGGGGGGCAAGTGGGGCAATTTGCCCCAGACCCTGGGCCCCACAGGGGCCCCACGAGCCGCTCTGGGTTTTCGGCAGCACTTCGGCGGCGGACTCTTCACTCGCTCCGGGTCTTCGGAGTGCAGCATAGGGCCGGCTCCAGCATTTTTGCTGACGCAAGCGGTGAAGAAAAAAAAAAAAAAAGCTGTGATCAGCAGCACTTCCACTGCTGCTTCATTCTTCGGCAGCAATTCGGTGGCAGGTCCTTCTCTCTGAGATGGACTGAGGGACTTGCCGCTGAAGAGCTGGACATGCTGCCCCTTTCCATTGGCCGTCCCAAGCACCTGCTTGCTGAGCTGGTGCCTGGAGCCGGCCCTGGTGCACTGGAAGACTCGGAGCGAGTGAAGGACCCGCTGCGGAAGTGCTGCCGAAGCCTCGAAGCGCCGCCCGGTGAGTACAAGCGCCGCAAGTGGCAGGAAAAAACAAACAAACCCACAATCGGCGGCACTTAGGCTGCTCTACCACCGCCACTTCATTCTTCGGCGGCAATTCGGCGGCGGGTCCTTCCCTCTGAGAGGGACTCGCCGCTGAACTGCCACCAAAGACCCGGCCCTGCCCCAGGCCACCTGAATCCTCTGGGCAGCCCTGGTCCTGGGGTGTCCCCGATCAGCCACTCTGTCTCTTCCAGGCTTAGGGCAGGTTCTCAGCTGCTTCACTCTGTGAGGGCCTGTTTGCTGCAGCCCTTCTGTCTGGAGCTCTAGCCACACACCCTCTTTCTCTGCTCCCACTCCCTACAACATCACTTCCTCCTTCTGGAAGAATCAGCATTTCTCCCTCTCCCCCCTCAGGAAAGAGATGTAAAGGGGCTGTGCTCTCTAAACCCCAAAGAGCTTACACTCAGATCACCAAGAAGGAAGTGAAGACCTGAGAAGAAAGGGGAAGAAGGATAAATTATATTCAGACTCTAATTTCATGTTTGTCAACATGGTACTTAAACACCAAATTTGGATCCTGCTGTCCATAGTAATGCATTTCCCCAAGCTGAAAGAATGCTTAAACTCAGTGGGTAGATTCAGGGAGAATTAACCCCAGCAAACTGAAACCAAACCAAAGAACATATTCACAGCTAACCCATACAAAGGGAGACCAACAGGTTTTTTTTTGCATAGCATGCCCAGTCAGTCAACCAAGCAGCCTTGCCGTTAAAAAGGAAGAGGGGCCAAATGCAGCCCTGCAGTAAGCATGCATGACTCCTGTAGAAACAAATGGGAGTTCTGTCCACTTACAAGGACTTAATTTGGTCCAGAGAATGAAGAAATGACTAGTTGTATGGCAAATGATATTGTCCTTGTTTCAAACATTCTTTCAAAAAAGAACTCCAGGGAATAAAAAGAAATGTCAAAACAATGCACTGTTAGGGAGATTTATCTGATCTTCTGTGTAGAGGGAAACGTACCATCAGAGTGTTATGAGAATTGTCATTTTTCTGCAGTCTTCAGCAAACAGACTAATAATCATTTTCTCTCTTCACCTTGGTGCAATGTGCTGAAACATAGTATTATTGCCACGCAGCAGATGGGAATATTTCTCATTAGAGATAGGAAAGACAAGTTGCCAATATATTAAGAACAGTTAAAAAAAAGTCAGGTTAAAACAGTGTCTATCATATTGTATTGGATTTACAATAGCAGGTTAGCAATTTTAGACTGGGATTTACTAATTGTACAAATAACTACATTTTACAATAATAAAAGTGCAGAAAAGCCTATGCTATGGAATCCAGTCTGTACTATGGTATGCAGCATGGAGAATACATAAATACTAGGGATGGAGTGAATTGTATTAATATTGCATTAGTGCACAGTGGCCCAGTCAGGACCACCACCTTGGTATACTACATACTGTAGAACAGATGATGGTTCCTGCCAAATAATTTATCCAATATGGATTCAGTTTGGACACAAATCTGATCAAATTCAAATATTTTAGATTTTTTGCAGTTTAATCTAGAATGCAAGGGGCTCAGTTCACCCCTGTAGGTACAGGGGAATGCAATTTCCCCCATATTTTGTCTGTGGGAGCAGCCTAGTCCAAGGGGAGATTTACCTCAGTGAAAGGCAAAAGGCAGTTTCTCCATCATTTTGTCCCAGCAGTTCTGCCACGAGGAGCAGATTACGTTTACAGCTGAGGCTCTGTGGGGCCCACTGGCAGAGATTGCCCAGGGATGTGCTGAATCCTCATTGGATTGGCATTAGCTTGACCTGCAGCCCCTTCTTTCCTAGAATGTCAGAAGTAGCATACGGCCCCCATATCCTCTCAGAGTGGCAGCAGTGCCTTCATTTCCTTTAAAAGTAGGAGGGGCAGTTTCATGGGTTCACCTCCCCTCTTCCTGCCGTGCTCCCCCAAAGTGACAGCAGGGGGTGTTCCAGTACTTACACCCTGGCTGCTGGGCTATCTGCTTGGGCAGGGGACCAGGTCTGTGGCATTGTTCTCAGTGCCGGGTTTACAATGGTGCCAATGGCGCTGTCCTGCCAGGCCCACACTCAGAAGGGGTCCATTCTGGTTGCCAGGCAGGAGTGCTGGAAATTCCCTAGAAGTGTGTGTGTGTGGGGACATCCGCTCACCCCCTCACCTCGAGGCCCCACCCACACTCTGCCTCTTCCCACCCCTGCTCTGCCTCTTCCCCCAATGCCTCGCATGACTCTCTCCCCTTTCCGCCCCCTCTCTCTCTGTCACTTGCCCTTAAGGCAGAAAAAAATGGCAGGGCATAGCACTCCCACTTTTAAAAGTGTTGGGGCCATGCCTTCCCCCTGTTCCAGCGCCCCTGTTGCCAGGTGTCCGGTTTTCAACCTGACACTAAAAGTCCAGTTACAGGAGTAACCGAAGTCAGGCTCTTTGCCAGGAGGGCAGGAAGAGCAGCTGCTGCTGCTGCCTGGAGGAGCTGTAGTTCAGCTGGCGAGAGAGTGAACTGCCTCCCAAGGACCTGGTTCTGGTGGAGAGAGGTAGGTACTGTCTCCACGCCACCCTGGAGTGGGGGGATCCTGTCCACTCCCTACCCTACCTGCTGTTCTTGCCCCTGGCTCCTTCTGGGGAACACCCTTCCCACCCCGTTGTGCTCTTGTCCCCAGCCCTGCCTTGCTCCAGGCACTGCCCTCCGACCCCACTATGCTCTTGTCCCTGGCCCCTGCCTCTCTATTGGGGACCAACCCCCCTCATCCCTATGCCAGACCCACAAAAGGTTAATACAGCCCTGATTGTTCTCCTGCCACAGAGTCCTCAGTTGGAGTGTGGTGGCAGGGCTTCCCACAACAGTAGGTCTAGCCGTTAACATCCCATTGAGCTGAATGGGGTGAATCTGTGACAGAATGTACCGGTGGCCACACCCTACACACTATTGTAATAATCTGTGTACAAGATATGTCTTGTGTATCATTTGAAGACTCATAATTTGCTGGTCAATATTGTCCTGATAAAATATGTGTGGCAACATTGTGAGGTTATATGATTTCCTTGTATGATGTTATTAACACGTTCCAAGCTGAGATTGGCAAACAGATCCATCTCAAACAGAAGAACGTGTGCTCTGCCTCATTTGCATTTAAACGTTGTCATCAAGCAGGAAGGGACACAAAGGGAGTTCAAACAGGTGGGAAAATCAGCAGGGAATATCCTTACATATAGACACTCAGTCTCTTGAATCACAGCTTGAAATGTTTTCCAAGGGGGAGACTCACACTACAAAAAGGAGGAATAAATGCCTCTTTTCTCCCTCCCTGCCCATCACATTCATGGCATCCGAAGCCATAGGGACAAGGAAGTATTCATGGCATTCTGGGGAGAAGAGGTCCTGACCTAAGAAGTTTGGTCAGTAAGATTGCTAAAGCATGTGGTGAGAAAAGCTTTGTTTTGAATTTAACAAATTGTTAAATTAGACACCAGCTGCATTTTATCTTTATTTTCCTTGTAATCATTTCTGACTTTTATGCCTCATTACTTGTACTCACTTAAAATCTCTCTTTGTAGTTAATAAGCTTGTTGTGCTGTTTTATCTAATCCAGTGTGTTTAAACTGAAATGTCTGGGAAATTCTATTTGGGGAAACAAAGTGTGAACATTATTTCTATTAAAGCAATACAGGCTATATGGATGTGTATTATCCAAGAGAGGGCTGGACAGTACAGGACATACATCTTTTGCGGGAGCGGGGAGAAACTTGGATTGGAGGGTGTACTAGGTCACCCTGCAATATAAACAAGGCTGGTAAGAGCCAGGCTGGGGCTGGCTGGCTAGAGCTCACACACAGACACAACTGGGAATCACTTACATGCTGGAGTCTGTTTGTGAGCAGTCCAGGCTGGAGGCTACAGCTGCTAGACAGGGTAAAGGGCTACAGGTTAGAAGGCAGGGGTGACATCTATTTATTAGTCTGGATTGTCCCCTGGGTGTGTCCCAAGATCATTCCTCTCAGAGCTATTACTTCAGGCTGGCTGCAGACTCAGGTAGAAATCACTTTGGTTACACTCCAGTTCCATTTTGAAGCTTCCCTTTGTGACCATGTGGTCTAGAAGTGTTAAAAAATATGAAGGGTAAGGTTCTGCCTCCATCATGAGACTCTAGCAGCTGAGACTGTGGGCCTTAATCCAACCCTGCTGCCCCATTCAGAGGGAATGATGCTGCAGTAGCGCTGTGGTTTTAAAGCCATGAGTTCTAGTTAACTTTATTCCCTTGGAAAAAGATCTTGGCGTCATCGTGGATAGTTCTCTGAAGATGTCCACGCAGTGTGCAGAGGCGGTCAGAAAAGCAAACAGGATGTTAGGAATCATTAAAAAGGGGATAGAGAATAAGACTGAGAATATACTATTGCCCTTATATAAATCCATGGTATGCCCACATCTCGAATACTATGTACAGATGTGGTCTCCTCACCTCAAAAAAGATATTCTAGTTCTAGAAAAGGTTCAGAAAAGGGCAACTAAAATGATTAGGGGGTTAGAGAGGGTCCCATACGAGGAAAGATTAAAGAGGCTAGGACTCTTCAGCTTGGAAAAGAGAAGACTAAGGGGGGATATGATAGAGGTATATAAAATCATGAGTGATGTTGAGAAAGTGGATAAGGAAAAGTTATTTACTTATTCCCATAATACAAGAACTAGGGGTCACCAAATGAAATTAATAGGCAGCAGGTTTAAAACAAATAAAAGGAAGTTCTTCTTCACGCAGTGCACAGTCAACTTGTGGAACTCCTTACCTGAGGATGTTGTGAAGGCTAGGACTATAACAATGTTTAAAAGGGAACTTGATAAATTCATGGTGGCTAAGTCCATAAATGGCTATTAGCCAGGATGGGTAAGAATGGTGTCCCTAGCCTCTGTTCATCAGAGGATGGAGATGGATGGCAGGAGAGAGATCACTTGATCATTGCCTGTTCGGTTCACTCCGTGTGGGGCATCTGGCATTGGCCACTGTCGGTAGACAGATACTGGGCTAGATGGACCTTTGGTCTGACCCAGTATGGCCATTCTTATGTTCTTATGTTCTTCTGTATCTTTTTCTGTGGGAGGCAACAATCTGGTCCTTAGTCAGGAAACTACTTCTCCCAGAGGATTAGCCACATAATTTGCCTTTTTCTGTTCAGCTCCTTTTGGAATTATTAGCGAGCAAACAAGTCTCAAGGTGAGAAGATTTGATTTTTTTTGAAGCAGTGTGTTTTAGTCACTCAGATAACGCCAACTCAGCTGAAAGCATTTCCTCTCTCACCCAAGACCATATGTGGAACATATGAGATTGATGGAGAATACTTCAGCAAGTTAACAGCCTGTGCAAACAGGTGGTTATAATGAAAGTTTCTTTGGTGTGAAATCCAGAAGGGAGCATTAGGATCATATAGTCAGTCTTACCTCCTTCATAATCCAGGCCACAGATTTTTACTCAGCAATTCCTGCATCAAAACTATAGCTTCTTGCTGAGGTAGAACATACCTTTTTAGAAAGACATCCAGTTTCGATTGAAAGACTTCAAGTGATGGAGAATCCACCGCATCCCTTGTAGAAGCTGTTCCAATGGTTCATTACACTCACTGTTAAAATTGTGTGTCTTCTTTCTAGTTTGAATTTGTCTAGCTTCAGCTTCTACCCACTGAATCATGTTAGGCCTTTGCTAGTTTAAAACACCCTCTCTATCAGAAGTCTTCTCCCCAGGTAGGTACTTTTAGATTGTGATCAAATCACCTCTTAACCATCTCTTGGAGAAACTCAATCTCTCTGTAAGGTCGAATTTCCAGCCCTGCAATCGCTCTTGAAGCTCTTTTCTTAATCTTTTTCAGTTTGTCAACATCCTTTTCAAAATTTTGACACCAAAACTAGTCACAGTATTCCAGTAATGATCTCACTAATGTCATAAATAGAAGTAATACCACCTCCCTACTCCTGAAATCTCATGACCTTAGCTATCACTGGCAGTGAATGCTATAGCTATCATACATCTGTGGTCCAACAGGTGCAAAACAGGGAGCAAGACAAATTCCATTCCTTTCTGAGCCTGACTTCTCAAACTGCTTCATTGTGTCAAGTTCTGCCCCATGTCCAGCTACACAGCAGGAAGTCCATCATCCATACCTTGCATGCCACAAACTCCTAATGAAGTCAAGAAGTGCAACATGATCAAGCTGAAAGAAGGACTTTCCAGGTGTCTCTTATAGACTCTGCAATCACCTATAAACCTACTGATGCTGTGCTATATTCATATTGAACACACCAAATGCAATCATCTGCATTTCTTGGTCTCACACCAGCAGGTATGAATTTTTCTGGACCATAGAGACATAGTTGCTTATTGATCTTTTCATTATAGGTCAGTGACTGAAATTCAGGTATAGAGGTGGAAGGACTTGGTGGCTGGTCTCCATTAGCTGCTTATGAACTGTATGTGAAAGCAACTGAATCAGATGCAGAATGTCTTTGGAGTGTCTGTTACATGGTGCTAATGAATCGTTGCCTGGTGGAGTCTCTGGTCATATATGAATATTTTAGGTATTTATCAGATGGGCCCAAGCTGCAACAACACCCTCTTTAAAAGCTGGGGAAATTCAGATCTAAAACTTGTGGCTTGGGCCATATAAGATAGATCCAAAGCCCCTTCAGACTTTGTGGAAGTTTGGATCTAGATTTGAACTTTGCAGCTCAGACCCACTATTAATAATAAGAAGTCTTCTGAACTATTTAAATCATGTGTCCTTGATCCTCAGTGACAAAAACCAGAGGCATTGTAATGCATCTCAGACACATTACAATTGCAAGAATTAATTCAGTGATGCATAGAATGCCCAGTGCATATACTATGAAAGTTGAATTTTCACATGAATCTCTAGCTCATCCTTGTGACGGGTCCCCCCCCGGGTGCCACCTGGAACTGAGGTACAGCTGAGTCCTCTGTCTCACCAATCTGGGTTCCCTCTTGCACTGTGACGTTGTGACAAACTGCAAAGCCTTCCAAGCTTGCACTCACACCAACATCCACAGGCAGGGACCACAACCAGCTGTGTTCATGAATGCTCTGGCCAGCCACTCATGAACCCAGGATAGAGAGGCTACAGCCAAAATGCTCCCAGCTCCCCAGCCCAACATCCTAGAGCTGTAACATCCTGCCTTGATCAAATTCATTACTAGTCCGCCACTTCTACAAAGGAAAGTGGATGTGCACCAACTCTTGATCATGAGCTGAGATTTATCCCCTTTGCACTTCAAATGACACAGGTAAAATGTTTTTGGTAAATTATGAAATAGATTTATTAACTCCAGAAAGATAACTTTTAAGTGATAGCAAACAGATGAAAGTAGATTCCCATAAGAAATAAAACAAAACCACAATCTAAGCCTAATGTACTAGCTAGTATTTGAATCAAGCAGTGTCTCACCGGGTTAGATAGTACAAGCAGGTTAGCTTTTGCATACACAGGCAGGCTTCCTTCTTTCCTACCTGGAACAACACTTTCCCCTCTCCCCCCAGTACAGTCTTATTCCTCCAGTACTTTCAGGTGTGTTCGTTGTAGGGAGAGTGAGGTACAGTCATGATGGCAATTCCCCCTTTTATACCTTCTTCCAACTTGCTGGAAAGCTCTTTTGCTGTGACCTGGGTCACACAATTCTCATTGTGTAGTGCTATCTCTGAGAGGTTTCTATTGTACACAGTTCCCGGGGTAATCCTTGTGCTTGTGTGTATTTCCTCAATAAGCCATTAACATTGTTTGGCCTTTTTATTGTTGTACCTGAAAGGCTGCTTGTGGGTGTTTTCAACCTCACAACATGTTTCAGTAGCACATACATAGCCAAACTTCATAACTTCACATACAATAGCACATACAGTCCAATGAGATATTAATAATTAGCAGATGAAGACTTTTAGAATGATACCTCAGAAGGTACAATCTGTACAAAACATATCATAATTATATGACAGTGGTGAATATGGGGGTTCCAAAGTGTCACAATCCCATCTACAGATAAGATAAGCAGTCATGCAGCTGCATCCATTTAATAAAATATGTTTGGAAAGAAAAGGAAAAAAAAAACCACACCACTACCAGGACACCAGCAAGGTCCAAGTGCTTATAATTCATCTTGCATTTTAAGATAGGGACTGTCCCATGTTTCTAGACATTTTCACTGCAAAAATTAACAGAATTAAATTTGCAGGCCTACCATAGCAGCTTGAATAGTTGTTGAGGTGGGTTCGGAAAGGGGGGAAGCAGCAATGCCTCATAAAATTCTGTTGCTGACAGTTTCTTCCTTTAATTTCAGTAAAGGCACCATAAGAAAGTCAGTTTCCAGTGTTTGATCAATCTGGATTCCTTACACCATTTGTCTACCTTTGCTTTCCCTCCTCCCCCACAGTCTTTTTGCCAGCGACTATTTCAAGGAGACAATATCTAGATAAATGGATGAATATTACATAGCAGCTAAGGAAGTACTTCACACAACACAGTGCTATGAACGTCCTCTCACATTCCTTTTCATGCTTCATGTGATTTTGTTTCAGGTGTATCATTTTGTAATGTCAATAAGCAACACTGCTACTATCAATCATATTTAAAGCAACATTTTTTATTGCTATTGGGAACATTTTAGCTTTACAGGATGATAGTATTTCTTAGCCAGAATGTAATGTCTTCACTTGGGATGAACAGCACCTTACATAAAAATAATTCCTCTGATGTCAGTGGCACCACTTGTGGAGTAAGATGAAAAGGGGGCCAGGGGAGGGGAAAAATAAGCTCCAGATATTTAGCAAACTGTGAATGATGTTTCCCAATAAATCTCAGGCACTTTAGTTTCCTTTTATCTGTCAGGACCCGCAATGGGGACTGCCTAACCTAGTGGTTGGAGCCAGGAACAGAGCTGGGGTTGTGGTCATGCCAAGAGTCAAAGCCAGAGACAGCAACCTGGGTCAGGGCAAGGAACCAGGAACAAGATATAGGAACAGGGATGAGGCAGGGGAACAGGAACCAGGGACTTGGTCTCAGGTCTGGGCAGCAACAGGCCTAGCAACTAGCTGCTCAGACAAGGGTTGAGACAGGAACAGGAGGACATAGGAACAGGAAGCTTTATACCTAGTAATGTCCAATCAGCACTGTGTCAGTGGGTGTAGCTTCTAGTGGTGGGGTATTAGCAGCAGTTTCCTCGTCAGCCCTGACAGTGCAGTGGTACAGCAGGTAAGGCTCCTGATCAGATGGCACCTACATCATCATACTGTCCCTGTAATGAGGCATCTGGGAAGAAAATTAGATGAAGCTTTACATCATCATCCCATCCAACTGTCATGTGGTCAAGCAGAAATGTGAAGACATATGTCCACACGTTAGGTGATTTTTCAATTATACATACCAGCTGCCTGGAAAGTGTGTGTGAGTGAGAGAGAGAGAGAAATGATTTAATATATTTGAGGAGGAGGAGGAGAAGGAGGAAACACAGAGCAGGGGGAAGTAGTAGTAGAGCACACAGGTTGGCTGGGCACTTGACCACAGCTGTTTTGCTGGATGTGGCACTACATCTTCAGATTGCTTTAGCCCATCTTACGAGAGTGCACATATCAGTTAATACATTAAGCTAGAAGCCTGGTGTCACTGTCTCTAGGTAGGCTTCACCTCTTGAGATCCCTTTCCAGTCCCCCATCTGCAACCTCGTCAACTTCTCTTTGGGCTGGCCCAAACCTCAACTTCTCTTTAGGATGGGACCCTGCAATCCAACCACTCTGCAACTGGGTCTCCTGGTTACACTCCCCAACCATGTTACCTAGAAAGCCCAATTAGCTGGCACCTGCTAGAGTTTCCTTTCGGGAGCCTGTGGGCAGTAACAGAATGCAGAGACACAGAAGCAGCTGCTTCAAAACAAAGTCTGTTTTATTTGCCCAAAAGGTGCATAGAACTTAGAGAAATGAGTTTGAAACAAGAGCTGCATACTGTCTTACTTTCACTTGGCGCGCCCTTCAATCCCCTAGAAAACACAATTTAGCCTTGGTACACTCCATCTCCTTCTCCCTTCCTCCCCTGCCTATTCTCTTGGGGACCAAGCTAGAGCCTGCTGATGCTGACCCTGGCTTGCAGTCAGTCTTTGTTAGCCTGCAGCTGCTGACAACTCCACCCCTCCCTCGCGGTAGGGTGGATCTCTTAATGGATCAGCCTCTTTTGATCTCCAGGTTCTTAGCCGTGGCAAAACCATCATGTCGGGTCTGAGGAGTCACCTCTGCACAGCTGTAAATGGAACTATTAGGATTGAGTGTTTGCTGGGATGTTTCTTATCTAGGCCATTGTTTTACCTTTCCTGCTTGGTTATGAACAACCCCTTTTGATCTAACTCTGTATCAAGTAACACATCATAAACACACACATTCATGAAAAATTATACCAATATTCCTAGTTCTCAACACCTGGTATCCAGGGTCTGTACCAACACATTTTTCCACCAAGAGTAGGGTGACCATACATCCCGTTTTGGCCGGAACAGTCCCTTTTTAAAGCCCTGTCCTGGCCGTTCTGACTTTTCTTGTCAAAAGAAGACATTTGTCCTGTTTGCGCTTGCCAACTTGATCAGCCTCTGAGTCATGGCTACTATGACACTACAGGGGCATGTGACCAGATCACCTGGTATTGGACTCTATCTTGGAATACCAATGGTTTTTCACTGACTGGTGTGGGAACCAAGCTTGGAGACAAAGGGTTCCCGCCATATGCAAAAGCTGTATAATGCAGGGGAGTGACATCATTGTGATTCTTCACTGATTCCCCACCCAAAGGAGACTCTTGGAAACAACTGAGGAACAAGGACTGAACTAGGGGGAAGTGCTGGACCCAGGCTAGAGGGATTTCTAGCTTGTGAAAGGAATACCTGGAGTTTTAAACTGCAAGCCAGTGCAGCTTGCCCGTTAAGAGCCTGCAGCCAGCTGAAATCATCCTTTAGAGTGAGAACTTGCTACTTATATTCAATTTCTTTAGTATATTGTTTAGATTGCATTTGTATTTATTTGCTAGGTAACCTGCTTTGATCTGTTTGCTGTCCCTTATAATCACTTAAAATCTATTATGTGTAGTTAATAAATTTGTTTTTGCTTTTTTTTTATGCTTGTTCAACTGATAAGGGCCTTTTGTTATCCTCTGGCCCCTTGATGTCAATGAGTGCTGGGTTCGCTTATCTGTCAATCGGAGAGATGTGTGATGACTAAAAAGCTGTATGTGACTCTAAGGCAATATGTTTAAGAAATTGACAATTTTTCATGTTCAAGTTTGTCATACATCAATTTGATTCATACTTAAAAGCGCGTGTGTGTGTGTGTGTGTAAAAAATATACCTGACAATTTTTCTTTTAAATTAATTTAGTCTTGAAACCATAAACTGCCCTGGCAGAAGACTTTGACAGCAACAGCATCAAACTTTAGCATGACACAGGATTTCAGGCTCTGATGCTCTTTGTTGTGGGTTATTTTGATTTGATTGTTTTTAAATTTGCAGTTTAGCTGATACGTTCATTTCAAGGGGCATGGAAAATGACCTTATGGACAATGATTTAACTAGCCAATAAAGAGCAGTGTATTGTATTATGTGGTACCCTTATCTCCCTTTTCCCATCTACTGTCATCATCGTCTGCCTAAGCAAACAATCAGTACATAAATAAATGAAATGTCAAGAAATAAAATATCTCATTTTATCATCCTAAGTGGGGAGCAGGTTTCCTAAAAGAGAAAAGTTAAAATCCTAAATTCTATGCAAAAATTCCCTTTGCATAGGTGTGCACATATGTCTGTGCAGTAGGTGTGTTTAAAAAGAACTGCTATTCCTCAAAACCATTTTTGGCACTACAGAAACAGGACCCCCGTCAACAGTGGATGAATAGCAAATTGGTGCTGTCAATACAGCAACCAAGTGTGCCTGCTGGAGGATGGGAACATAGGTAGACTAGCACTCCAGAATGAGACAATGAGGCTAAGCCAGACATGGATCTATCCATGTTCAAATGGGATGTCACTGTTTCTAGTGGGGGTGAGAGTTCATGGCGGAAACATCTAACTTTTGACCACTCAGTCAGGACAATGAAGATCTCTTGTAATGCTCACACTGTTGCTACTGGAAGGAGCGAATAAAAAAATCAAAGGGTAGGGGTGTCAAAATTCAAAATATTAATGACTCATTTAATTAATTTGAATGTATTTTTCTATTAATCCCTAGCTCACACATGGCTGAACCATAACCTAAATAATTCTCGGATGCTGCCAAAGTTATCGCATCAGCGCGTTACCCTTGTAGGCCAATGCCAGCACAACAAAGGGGACTGATAGACCTTGTAAATGTAAGCAGGCCCCCGGCCGCACTCAGACCAGAAAGATATTCTGCTCCCTCAAACAAAATCTTCTCAACATTTTTGTCAAGAAACACCTAGTCGGTGTGCCACTGTTCCCTTCCCAGCACCCTGTGTTGCAGCTGCTGTAAAAAAGGCAGACACTCCCCAGGCACTCAACATATTGAAAGAAACCCCTCAACTTGTTAGCATAGATGTCTCAGGGGCAAAGTATGAATGTGAGCGTGTACAGAACTGGCATTCTCATTTCATGTACAGTCGAGGAAAATTGTGTGCGTGGTGTCAGATCCTGGCAGGGGGAAAGGGCCATTTGATATCACTGGTAACCAGCCTATCTGGTGGATGTATATGGTTCTTTTTCTTTCATTAAAATAATCTAGGTAGAATGTAGGCCTCGCTGGATCTGGACACCATAGCAGCATTGAGTAATGCTTTGGTCATATCCTGCACTGATTCTTTTAGTCCTTTTTGTGCCCATCTCAGATGTGGTCTCCTTCAGGAAGGGGCTGCAGGTGCCTTGATCAAAATGACTGTAATCACTATGACATGAACAAAAGTACCTGTTTCCACCATGATGGGGGGGAAGAGGAGGAAACCAAGCTTCCCATTCATCTAAAATAACCAGGACTTAATTCTGTCCTTGGACATGTATACAGCTCCCCTGGTTCAACAGATGAGTGTGCATCTATGTACACACATTTATTTGAGGGCATAGGCTGACCCATATTTTGGTATGTCCTTTTGTAGATCATACAGGGCTGAACTGCAGCTTTGCCTCCCTCCTGCTCCAAAGGGGGAGTTCTCTGCACATGGTGTATTTGCAGGCCAGCCCCAGAGCATCGGTATAGATACGCTAGTCAGTGCACTGGAGCAGAGCCAAGGTTCCATTCACCTCCTAAGCCCTCCCACCCACCTATATGTTAAATACCTAAAATCTTTGCGGTGCCTGTTCTCCTCCCTGCGAGGCAACCTGTGGTACAGGTAGCTGTACAAAGGAGTAAGTGGGCCCAGAGTTTGTCCCAAGACACTGATGATAAGCCTTTCAAATAAAACTCATTGAGTATGCTGGGCCCACACAGAACAGGATAATTAAGCACAACATAGAAAAAAAGGATCGATAATGATTAACTATTGTGTGTAATTTTTTAAAAAGAAGCTTAAGCAATATTAGATTTATTCTTCTATATAGCTATCTCCTTTGCCAGTTCTAAAATGAGTTTATATTAGCCAAAAGGTCACTTTCTGGTTAAGAATGTAAAAGCTGTATGTTTATTTTCAATATGAATTATAGCCATGACTTAAGGCATAGGAATCATTTTTCACCACTGGCAGAGTCTTCCTCTGGTCTAACAACGATAGCACAACATTTCAATAATATTAAAGCAAGATGGGAACTGTCATAATTAGCAAATCTAATATTAATCAAAGATGTGCATAATGGAAATGATCTACTGGAAACTAAATTGCACATGAGCAGAAATGATAGTGATTATAAACTTTCTCAAAACACTTGTAATTTATCACCTGTGTCCCCTGGATCACACGAATTAAAGAACACTTCTCTTTCTAGAGATGTTGCACTAGCATCAAACGTTGCACAATTTGCCAGCACAAGGTGTTCTGGTGAGTTCTACACTGGAATATCATTTTTTTCTTAATGTCTTGTTGCTCATTGTCTCCCAGATGAGTGTTTGACCAAAGTGTCTATGCTGTTGTAATTTGCCATCAGAAGGGTGCTGTGATCAACAATAACACAGTGCTGTATTAAACGATAACCCAAAATACCACAGAAACCGCCAGCAATAGCCCAAGTAATATAATGTTACAGTTGTAAACTGCAGTATTTTGAACTATTAATGCAGAATACTATATTTGTTTTCATTAAAGATGACATCGACATTTTCCAATCATTCCAAGCAGCTATCGAAGTGAAAAATTTTAAAGAGAAAAAAATAGAATATATTCAGATTTCACGCTTCATGATTCATATATTGTAATTGTCCGTACAGCTCAGCAAACCTGAAGCAAAAGGAGAACAGGAAGTTGTCTATGACTTCATCAGTGATGAATGAGATGGCAGCCTTTGTTCATAACAACAGAGAAACTGGTTTGGAAAGGCTTCTGTGTCAGCCAACCTTTTTAAGGAAGAATTCTGAGCTCTATTAAAACAAACAGTCTTGATATCATGAACTACCTAAAACCTTGATCCTACAAGGAGATCCACTCACATAGACCCATGTGCCCAGGTGGAATCTGATTCAAGACTTCCAGGACAGAGAGATTTGAATAAACATTGAAAAGGAACCAAATCTTTCAACATTTGCCCATCATTAGTTTAGCAACAAATTCTAAAATGCTGAAAAGAAATACTTTTCCAAAAAGATTAGACCATTATATGGGTAACAAGAAGATGCAAAATTACATTCAATAGGACAAAATTAGATGGGCTGTTTAAACTCACATGCTTCAGGGCATAAACTGGCCACTAAACGAGGCGGCTTACAAAGAAATTTCTTGTTTGCAGGTTAGTTCATAGTTGTCCATTATGGGATTTCTTTCATTTTCCCCTGAAGCACTTGATTACTAATCACCATCAGAGACAGGTAGGGCTGTTCTGAACACTGATTTTTCCCCTGAGAAATTTTGGATGAAAAAAATCTTCATCCTAAGTATTTCAGTTGAAAAATTTCAGTTTTCCCATGGGAAGTGTTGAATGAATTCTAAATAAAAATTCTCATTTTCAAGTGACTTTTCAAAATGAAATGACAATATTCATTTTATTTCAGCTTAAAGTATTTTTCCATTCTGAGCAAAGAACTGAAAATAATTCTAAGAGATGGTTGTTCTTCTTACTTTGATGATTACAATTTAATCTTTCATTTACAATTGATTTTTCAGTTCAGCAACTTAACAAAAAGCAAACAACCCTCCCACCAACCCCAAAAGCCAA
Source organism: Mauremys reevesii (assembly GCF_016161935.1). Taxonomy (NCBI): domain Eukaryota; kingdom Metazoa; phylum Chordata; order Testudines; family Geoemydidae; genus Mauremys; species Mauremys reevesii. Next base: position 123,568,695 of record NC_052623.1, read on the forward strand.
CCCCCACCCAAAAATAAATCAAACCAACCTCCCCACCCCAAACCAAACAAACAACCCTAGATTTTTTTTTGTTTTGGGTTAAACAAAACTTTGTTTGCCCTGTGATAATTTCCCCACCCCTTTAGTTATTTTTGGGAGGGGTAGAGGCAAGCGTTGCCCTTTTTTGTTTGTTTTTAAATAAATCTAGAACAATTTTGAAACAAAACATTGTTTCAAAACAAAAAGTGGAAATGGTTTCATTTCAGAAGTATAAAAATGAAACTTTTTGACTTTGAAATACCCCCCCCCCTTTTTTTCCTTGCTGAAACTATTCACCAACTTTGCTCCAGATTCACGAATAGTTTTGGTGCATTGCAGTTTTGAGCAAATAAACTAAATTTCTCTAATTACTACTCCCATAGCAGCATCCACACACTGAAACTTTACTTACAAATTTTACCATTTTTTTTTCTAATCATGGCAACCGTGAAATGGAGTTTCACCTGCTCAGCATTTATCAAGGTATTTCTGAGGGCAACAGGCTCTTAGGAACATCTGCATTATAACTGAACATGAAATTACAGAGTTACTAGACCTAAATGGCTTGAACAACAAATTTACTGCTGATGAATTATCATCTAGATGAATTTTTCTGTCTTTGTGTTTCTTTGGTCTTGAAAAAACAAGTCAAAATTAAAATAATCTGTGTTGAAGTGTTGCAGTGACAGTCACTGCTGAGGAGACATTTTCACTGTAGAAAAGGTCTATTGCTATGAAGTCCATTGGAATCTGACACTGAATGAAATGGAGGGGGGGAGAGGGTGCATCTTAAGCATCATGCTGTATTCCTGGGACAGTGTAACCTATGATGAATATAACACTTTAATTGCATCTTGCCATTGTCTGATAATGTTGCCATTTGTACGTGCTCCAAACACAAGTGAGAAGTATGGGATTCTAGCTGCAGGTGAACATTCAAGAATTTAAAACTGGGTTCAGAAATAGGTCGGTCTTCATGGTCCTAAAGATAATTGAGGCACAGGGAAATATGTAAGGAATATGCAGCACTGATCATGCACATCATTTAGGGGAATTCATCCATCAGTGGAGGCACATAGTGTTCATTCATACTAACTGAAATTATCTATGTGCTCTAAGGGAAGAAGAGACCTCAATATAGATGCACAGTTCTTGAAAAGGTTTAACATATACAAGGCCTTTGGCCAACAAATGTCCTTGCATTATCAAATATCCTGTTTTATAATGATTGGCGCTTTAGAGACCACTCTAAATATATTGTGAGCTTTCCTCTAGTACCCACTGGCTTTGTCAGCTACATCAAAGCACTCCTCCAGTCCATCAACTAGTGAAATGCTAGCCTGCCAATGATTCATCCTGAAAGCAGATCTTCTGTTTTCTGGGTTACCGTGCCTCCTTCAGTTACATCACTGATTAGCTTTAAAATTATCAGATGGACTAATTTGGGATGTCAAAGCTAGTATCACAAAATTTCTAGCTATGTCAACATTTCAAAGCACAGAAATTAAATGTCAGAAACTTCAAAGTGATGGAATGAGTTACCACAAAATTATGGTGTAACCTGCCATTCATGATTTTCTGATATTAAGGAGCAGCCAGTGAAAAATTAGACACCCTTCTATGTTTTGTGATGTATAGCTTTGTTTGGCCTGGATATAATGCCTGGATCCCATTGAAAGGTCTTTATTGACTTTTTTTAAACTATCCTTAATCTTATCATGTTACGTACATTTTCACATTTCTTCAGTTGCTCTTTTTTTTTTTTTTTGGGCAAGGTTATCTGCTCTGTAATACTATCCTTGTGACCTGCTGCTGTCTGTCAGTGTTATTGTCAGCAGTGTTTGGCTTTCTCTCTCTGCGTCTGTATTCCAAACCACACAGAACTCAGGTAAATTAATCCATTAATGATGGGCCAGATTGTGAAGTCTCTGTTCAGGGCCCACGCTTGCACTCATTCAGATCAGAGGCAGTGCTCCCATTGATTTCAGTGGACACAGGCTTTAGTCTTTACTCAGCCCAAAACTCCTATGGGGCAAATCCTCAACTAGTTAATTTTTTAATCCTGTCTTAGTCAGTCAAAAAGGGGTTGTCATGGTCTAACCCTCACTTGAAACTGGGGGGTTTCAAGTTGAGGACCAGCATGTATTCCCCCACCCTAAAATCCTAGGGTAGGTCTCCTTTTTGCTGCCACCACCCGGTCGAATACGTGGGCCAGGACACCCCTGTTTTCCCCCCTCCTCTTTCCAAAGACGTTCCCTGGGGAAACACAGATCAACTCACAGAGGGAGAAACCTCCCCCCTCCCCTCTCTGCCCGGAGAGAAGCTTGTCTCACCACCGAGAGAGAGTTTCTTAGCCCCCTCCCCCTGTATCCACAGTAGAAGGGATTTAATCAAATCTTTTAGAAAGAATTTATTAAAAGAAAAACAAGAAAATACAGAATCTCTATGAGTCCAAGCTGGACACTCATAGGGTATAACCTTGCTAAGTTCTGGAGAGAATCCTCTCTCCTTCTCAGTACAAACAATACAGGCAGAATTAAGAATAATCAGTAACAAACACACAGAATTGCAAACATAGGATTATTAGATGAGGACACAAAGTACCTTTCTAATACTCGCTATCTTGACTAGAAGAAATTAGTTCAGAAAGATGGAAACGTGCAGAAGACTTGATTAAACATCTGGACCCTTATAACTCCAAACGGCTAAGAACAACACACACAAGAACAGAGAGAAAAAGTTCCCTCCTAGGAATTTTAAATTCTCTTCCCTGATTGGTCCTCAGGTCAGGTGTTCACCAGGTACTATGTGTTAACCCTTTACAGGTGGAAACTTAACCCTTAACTAACTATTTATGACAGGGGTGAGTAAAAAGTAAGTCATGACTTCAGGTTTTGGCCTTGTATGAATAAGTGAGGCACATATCTTCAGGGATTTTCTGAAGTAATTTCAGTTATGGCCCACTGACTTGTGTCATCTTGTACACTGTGCGAAGCTGCAATAAAATGTCACCATTCTGGTTTGGTGGTATTTTACATCTGTAAGATACCCAGGTGTAAGTGACAGTACCAAAGGCAAAGCGGTGGGGAAATCAGGCTCCACATCTAAAAAGAGGAACAAAGCTGCAGCATGTACCTTTCCAGTTTTATGGAGAAACTGAAGTACACTTTGCTCATTTCAATATTCCAGAACAACTAGTGACAGGCAATGGACCACAATTCACTGCAGCAGAATTTAAGTCATTCCAAACTAAATATGATTTTGAGTGTATTAATAACAGCCCACATTACCCACAAGCGAACGGAGAGGCCTGTACAGACAGCCAAGAGAATCCTACAGCTGCAAGATCCATTCCTTGCTCTACTGAGTTATGGATCAACACCAACAACAACTGCTGGATATAGTCCAGCACAACTCACAATGCGGGAGACAACTCTGAACTACTGGAAAAGAAAACTACGTTGGAACAATCTCCAAAGTGGCCAACCATAGAGAGTAGCCAAATCAAAGAGAAAAAGAGCTTACACTTTTATAAACAGACAGCACTCAAATATAAAACTTTGTGACCATGTTTGTGTCAGACTAGATGGAGAAAAGGGATCGTCACAGGGTCCACTCACTGCTGGTCTGGCACATCCTCCTGGTCACTCTGGGGATTAGCTCTTGAGGTTGACGCCCCCAGCCACAGTTTGCACACCGTTGCTCTGTTTCTCCCTCTGGTCTGCGGCCCCACTCTCACTCCTGGAACTGCAGTATCCTCTTTGTGACTTAGCCTTATGGCTAGTCCTCTAGCCTTCAGTGTTTCCCCCTTCTGGGGTAGCAAGGTCCCTTCTCCCTAGAAGTTTTAGTCAGTCTTTCCTTTCACTGGCCATCGGTGCCACTCTCTCAGTGGCTAGTAGGGGAACCTGGGCCCACCCTCTACTCTGGGTACCAGTCCAGGGAACCACAGTATTGGGCTTTCCTTTCTTAGCCCTCACTGCTCCTTCCCAGGACTGCTTCTTACTACACCTTGTTCCCCTTCTCTCTCTGGTTATAAACCTCCTCCCAGGGAGTGATTGCTACCTGCCTTCCTGCAGCCCGTCTGCTGCCAACTACCTGGCTTTACACAGGCCCTTCTTGTTCCTCCACAGCTGAGCTTGCTCTCAATTAGTTCCCTGGTCTCTGACTCCTCCACCAGGTGCAGCCTGTGGAGTTATTTGGCCTGCCTGGTCATCTTAACCCCTTTCAATCCTGCGTGGTGTGGACACCCTATCACAAGGATGGAGAATTCCAGCTGTCATAAAGAAACAAAATTAATCGATCAGATCATATGTGATCGAGGCTGACAGTGGAGAGTTCAACAGAAATCAACATTTACCGTTTGTTCCTCAAAAATAACAATCAACAGAGCAGAGTCTACAGATGGTGAATGCAGAACAAGACGACAACTCAGACTCCAAACCAAGCTTTTACACGTTGGGTCATGTAATTAGAAAACCAAAACAATTCAGAGACACATAATAGACTGATACATACTGAACTTTAAAAATAGCATGATACTGTACCCATAAAATTTATACCTTATCTGAGCATACAACAGATATACATGACAGTGCATTAAAAGAGGTCACAGAAGATGCATCTCTAGTATCTCTCTTCAGGGAGGAAGCTCTGTAGCCAGTTCATATGTATGACAAGCAAAGGATAGTGTAGTTGCTACAAACATGGACAAGCCGGTGTAATCTCTCCGTCGGGTGGGTTTTGTTTATTTTTACAGTAAAAAAGCTAAGCTCATATGACAACACTATCCCTTTGGCTGCAACTTAGTGGCACTTTTAAAGTAAATAAAGATTTAGCTCAAGCTAAAAATTCAGCCCACCTAGAGCACTGTGCTTTAAGGGTGTAATTCAACCAATGTTTATGTTCCATTTAAACCATTCTGAGGACTGAAGTGGTGCAGAGTCCTTGTGCTGACTCTCTGCATGGAGGAAAAGATCACCTTCAGAAAATAAAATGGCTTGGCTTACTAAATTGGTCATTCCCACCTCAGCAAGTGCTGAGAGTCAAGTGTGGTTTGTAAAGAAATCAGAGGGCCATGACTTTTTGACTCAGTTCAACAAACAAAAGGAAAAGCAGGAGGAAGTAGCAGTAACAATGAACACTAAATGATGGAGCATAAGGTACACACAAGAAAATAGGGAGGCAGTAAAACATACATTTAGTGATAAGTCTCCAGTCTGTGCCTAGTTGGAGTTTAAAAAAAGTCAGTTCCTTGGAACAAGGAAAAGTCACCTCAGCAGGCAGTGTAGATGAGGAGGAGTGCACCTTTGGACGGAAATGCCAACTCCCCTTGAAGCAGAGAAACAAAGGCCGAGCCACCTCAGATTTCCAGCAGCAGGACAGACCTTTCCCCTCTCCCCATAGGATAAGGATAAGGAGACTCCTTTCCCCTCTCCCCATAGGATCCCCTTCTCCTAAGAAGGCCAAGCTCCTCTTCTTACCTTGAGTTATCTTCTGGAGGGGGATTCAGTGTCTCTTTTGGTGTTTTCAAGGTTTGGCTGACTGGCCTTGATTCTGTCTGTTTTCCTCCACTCTTTTCAGAAGCAGCTGGCTGGCTTTTTGGGGGATGTAGTCCAACAGGTAGTCCAATGAGTGTGAGAGTAAAGTGATCTGGGTTTGGCCCTTAGTATGTTGAATTACGATTTCAAGAAGCCACTAATCTCAGTTGTCTGCTTCTGGTTCTTGTAGGACCTGGCCAGAATGTGAGAGTGTGTATGTGTGTGTTTATAATCTGAGGCTGATTTTCAGAAATCCTGAGCACCGGTGGCTCTCATAGAATCATAGAAATGTAGGGCTGAAAGACACCTCGAGGGGTCATCAAATCCAGCCTTCTGCACTGTGGCAGGTCCAAGTAAACCTAAACCATCCCTGACAGGTGTTTGTCCAACCTATTCTTAAAAACTTCCAATAATGGGGTTTCCATGACTTCCCATGGAAGTCAATTCCTGAGCTTAACTACCCTGATAGTTAGAAAGTTTATCCTAATATCGAACCTAAATCATCCTTGCTGCAGATTAAGCCCATTACTACTTGTCCTTCAGTGGACATGGAGAACAATTGATCACCATTCTCTTTGTAACAGCCCTTATCTTATTTGACGGCTATTGTCAGGTTCTCTCCTGAGTCTTCTTTTCTCAAGACAAAATATGCCCTTTTTTTTTAAACTTTTCCTCATAGGCCAGGTTTTCTAAACCTTTTATCATTTTTGCTGCTCTCCTCTGGACTCCAATTTGTGCACAACTTTCCTAAAGTGTGGCACCCAGAATTAGACCCAGTATTACAGCTGAGGCCTCTCCAGTACTCAGTAGAGAGGGCCAGTTATCACCCACGTTTTACAGATTACATTCCTGTTAATACATCCCAGAATAGTTTTAGCCTTTATTGAAATTGCATCACATTGATGACCCATAGTCAATTTCTGATCCATTATAATGCCCAGATCCTTCTCAGAACTACTATCACCTCACCAATTATTCCCCATTTTGTAGCTGTGCATTTGATTTTTCCTTGCAATGTGTAGCACTTTGCACTTGACTTTATTGAATTTCAACTTGAGTTCAGACCATTTCTCCAATTTGTCAAGGTCGTTTTGAATTCTGAGCCTGTCCTCCAAAGTGCTAGCAACCCCTCCCAGCTTGGTGTCATCTGCAAATTTTATAAGCACCCTCTCCACTCCCTTATCCATACCATTAATGAAAATATTGACTAGTACAGGACCCAGGACTGAAATCTGCGGGACCCCACTAGATACAGTCTCCCAGGTTGATGACAAAGCATTGATAACTACTTTTTGAATACAGTCTTTCAACCAGTTTTGCAGCCACTTTATAGTAATTTCATGTAGTCCACATTTCTGTAATTTGCTTATGAGACTGTCATGTGAGACTTGTCAAAAGCCTTATTAAAATAAAGATATATCACATCTACATCTCCCCCCTTTCCCCATTGACTAGGCCAGTAACCCTGTCAAAGAAAGAAACTAGCTTGGTTTGGCATGATTGGTTTTTGACAAATCCATGCTAGCTATTCCTTATAAGGCCATTATCCTTTAGGTGCTTCTAAACGGATTTGCTCCAGTATCTTTCCAGGTATTGAAGTTAGGCTGACTGGTCTATAATTCCTTGGGTTCTCCCTATTTTAAAGGGAGTACTATGTTTGCCCTTTTCCACTCCTCTGGGACCTCACCCGTCTTCCAAGATTTCTCAAATATAATTGCTAATTGTTCCGAGACTGTTCCAGCTAGTTCCTTAAGTACCCTAGGATGAATTTCATTAGGCCCTTTCACCTTGAACACATCTAATTACCCTTGAATGTATTCTTTTCCTATTTTGGCTTAGATCCCTTCCTCCTTGTTGTTAATATTAATTGTGTTGAATATCTGGTCACTATTAAACTTTTTAGGTTAGCCTTTTAGGCTGAAGCAGTCAGCCTTTTTAATGTCATCAATTATTAGCTCTCCTTTCCCACTAAGTAGAAGAATTACACTTTCCTTCATCTTTCTCTTGCTCCTAATGTATTTAAAGAACCTCTTCTTATTGCCTTAATGACAGAAGCAAAAGTTCAGCAGGGCAGGACTCAAAATCAGGCCTGAGAAAGAGAAGAAAAGGCCTCTTGTGCGGCAGTGGATTTTCACAAATCTTCTCCCTCTAAGTGGTGGGGTTATGTCATTCCCTAGGTTCTTACTCTCTTAGGTCTTGGCTACACTTGAGAGTTACAGAGCAATAAAGCCGCCCACATACAGGCACATACAGCGCTGTGTCTCCACTGCTACAGCACTGCTGGTACTCCACCTCCCCGAGAGGAATAATGTTTATTGCGCCGCTGCTGCTGCGCTGCGGCACCAGTGTGGCCGCCCAATGCGCGCTGATATTCCCTGGGAATTTTAAAAATCCCCTTCCTGTTTGCTCAGCCAGGAGTGGAGTGCTATCAGAGAATCTTTCCAGGTGACCATGTCTCCACGCGCCAAGCGATCCCCAGTATGGGGAAATTGCTGGACCTCATTAGTGGGACATGATGGAAAGGGGCCATGACCGGGACACACTGCAGTGCAGGATTAAAGTGAAGGAGCTGCGGAGTGCTTACTGCAAAGCCCGTGAGGCAAACGGGCGTTCGGCTGCTCCCCGCGCGACCTGCCAATTCTACAAAGAGCTGGACACAATACTTGGGGGTGACCCCACCTCCACTCCAAGCACCACCATGAACACTTCAGAGCGGGAGGAGGATGAGGAAAGTGGGAGTGAGGATGCTGGGGCGGGGGGATGCTGGAGACCTGCAGCCAGGAGCTCTTCTTGAGCCAGGTAGCCAGTTGCAGCGGCCAGTACTTGGTGGAGGACAAACAGAAGAACAGGTTCCCAGTAAGCGGCTTTTTTTTTGGGGAAGGAATTTTTTTGGTGTGAGCTCTTTGGGAGAGGAGGGTTAGGGCTGCATGCATGCCTAGAGGCAGAATAGTGCATTGATGTGGTCTATCACATTACCGAGGCCGATTACCACAATCTCTTCGAAAGTCTCATCCAGAACGTGGGCAATGCACTTGTGCAAGTTTCTTGGGAGAGCCACTGTCAGGTTAACGTGTCCATGCCACTGTGCCATGAGGGGCGGGGGGACCATTGCTGCACACAGGCAAGCTGCATATGGGCCAGGACAGAAGCCGTATTGCAGTAGAAGACGCTCCCTTGCTTCCCAGGTCACCCTCAGAAGCAAGATATCTTCCAGGACGAACTCCTGTGGAAAATGTTGGGACAGTGTTCAGTATAGGTGCCCCCTGCAGCTGTTGGCTCTCCCCAAGGCACAGAAACCCAGAGGACAGTGCAGCTATGAAACAATCAATCAGTCTTCCTTACTCACCATTTTGGGGCTCCCGTGGATTATGTGCGCTCTCTTTGGGACGGGAAAATTATGCTATTGTGTAGACTGTGTGTGCCCTCCTTAAGTGCGGGGAATCATTACTCTGTCTGGTATAAACAATGCTACCTCTGTTAAGTGTTGCACTTTGCCTTTACAGATGCAGCCTTGAGATCTCAACCATCCGTGTTATCACCGGCTGAGAGACTGCAAAGACACAGGAAGAGGCCGCGAAAAAGCAAAGAAGACATGCTGCAAGAAGTGCTGCAACAATCTCTTAAAGAGAATCAAAAAGTGCAGGACTGGAGGGAGAGCAAAAGCAGGATCTGCAAGGAAAACGCAGTGCACTGGCGGCAAAGCACGGAGCACCGGCAGCAAAGTACAGATTGGCTGATAAGCATCATGGAGCGCCAAGTGGACTCTATCCAGGTGCTTGTAGCCATGCAGGCGGAGCACTACCCATGTCCCGCCCCCCCAGCCCTTGTCCCAAAACTCTCTCTCTCTTGTGCTCCCATGTCACCTCCAACCCACTTTCCCCAACATCTGGGTTCTTGCTGCCAACAGCTGCCTCCAACACCTGTATCTTCACCACCCAGCCCTGAAAACTACGACCCTTACCCTCTGCACTCAACCCCCATCACCATGCAGTATAGCCATCCTGAAGTGCAGCTCTCATTGCACAGCACTCCAGACAGGACATACGCAAATCTGTGATTGTACTGTTCCCCACCCCACCCCCTTTCCCTTTCTGATTCCCAAGCAGTTGTGTTTCTTTTCAATAAATGGTATTTTTGGCTTTGAAAACATTCTGTATTATTGCATAAAGTAAAAGATACCTTAGCCCAGGAAAGAAACAGGCACTGCATGTCAGCTTAGCAAACACAGATTCCTACTAACATTGTAACCACTGCACTTCACTCCCGTGCAGACATTACTGCTGGCTTTCAGCCTCAAATTGCTCCCTCAAGGCATCCCTAATCCTTGCAACCCCACGCTGGGCCCCTCTAATAACCCTGATCTCTGGCTGTGCAAATTCAGCCTCCAGGTGTTGAACCTCCAAGGTCCATGCCTGAGTGAAGCTTTCACCCTTCCCTTCACAAATGTTATGGAGGGTACAGCACCCAGATATAACTGCGGGGATGCTGTGTTCGGCCAAGTCCGGCTTCCCATACAGAGATCACCAGCGACCCTTTAAACGGACAAAAGCACACTCCACAGTCATTCGGCACTGGCTCAGCCTGTAGTTGAACCATTCCTTGCTGCTGTCAAGGCTCCCTGTGTAGGGTTTCATGAGCCACCTCATTAACGGGTAAGCTGGGTCTTTAAGGATCAAAATGGACATTTTGACTTCCCCTACTGTGATCTTCCGCTCTGGGAAAAAAGTCCCGGCCTACAGCTTCCTGAAGAGGCCAGTGTTCCAAAAGATGCGTGCATCATGCACCTTTCCAGGCCAGCCTGTGTTAATGTCAATGAAATGCCCACGGTGATCCACAAGTGCCTGGAGAACCATAGAGAAATCATAGAATCATAGAACTTAAGATCAGAAGGGACCATTATGATCATCTAGTCTGACCTCCCGCAAAATGCAGGCCACAAAAGCTGACCCACCCACTCTTGAAATTATTCTCTCCCTTGACTCAGCTGTTGCAGTCCCCAAATCCTGGTTTAAAGACTTCAAGTAGCAGGTAATCGTCCAGCAAGCGACCCCTGCCCCATGCTGCGGAGGAAGGCGAAAAACCTCCAGGGCCACTGCCAATCTACCCTGGAGGAAAATTCCTTCCCGACCCCAAATATGGCGATCAGCTGAACCCGAGCATGCGGGCAAGACTCTCCAGCCAGACACTCGGGAAAAAGACTTTCAATATCCCAACATTGACCCTCGGTGCTAATTACCAGTGGCGGCACGTTATTGACCTATTGACTAAATAGTGTTATCTTATCAAACCATTCCCTCCATAAACTTATCAAGCTTAAACTTAAAGCCAGAGAGGTCCTTCACCCCCACTGTTTCCCTCGGTAGGCTGTTCCAGAATTTCACTCCCCTGATGGTTAGAAACCTTCATCTAATTTCAAGCCTAAACTTCCCGACTGCCAATTTATATCCATTTGTTCTCGTGTCCACATTAGTACTGAGCTGAAATAATTCCTCTCCCTCCCTGGCATTTATCCCTCTGATATATTTAAAGAGTGCAATCATATCTCCTCTCAACCTTCTTTTGGTTAAGGAAAACAAACCGAGCTCCTCAAGTCTCTTTTCATACGACAGGCTTTCCATTCCTCGGATCATTCTAGTGGCCCTTCTTTGTACCCCTTCCGATTAACATACTCGGATGCTAGGTGGTGCCAGGATAGGAATATGCGTCCCATCTACTGCCCCTCCACAGTTAGGGAAACCCATTTGTGCAAAGCCATCCACAATGTCCTGCACGTTACTCTTAGTCATGGTTCTTCTGAGCAGGATGCAATTAATGGCCTTGCAAACTTGCATCAATGCGATTCCAATGGTCAACTTTCCCACCCCAAACTGGTTCGTGACCGATTGGTAGCTGTCTGGAGTTGCCAGCTTCCAGACTGCAATAGCCACCAGCTTCTCCACCGGCAGGGCAGCTCTCAATTTCATGTCCTTGCACTGCAAGGTGGGGGCGAGCTCAGCACACAGGCCCATGAAAATGGTTTTCTCATCCGAAAGTTCTGCAGCCACTGCTCGTCATCCCAGACTTGCATGATGATATGATCCCACCACTCAGTGCTTGTTTCCTGAGCCCATAAGCGGCGTTCCACGGTGCTGAGCATGTCTGTGAATGCCACAAGCAATTTCGTGTTGTACGCGTTACACGACTCGATATCATTGTCGGACTCCTCACTGTCACTTTGGATCTTAAGGAATAGCTCGACTGCCAAACGTGATGTGCTGGCGAGACTCATCAGCATACTCCTCAGCAGTTTGGGATCCATTTCCCGCAGACCGAAACAGAACACAGATCGCGCTGCACAGAAACCGTTGAAAGATGGCATTGAAAGATGGCGCCAAATGTGGATGGAAACATAGGGATTGCTGGGATGTGAAGCGATGCATCACGGGGCATTGGGACAGGACCCAGAATGCCCCGCACCCTCCGCCCCCTTCCCACAACCCACAGCGCCAGAATGGGAAGAGGTGTTCTGTGGGATAGCTGTGGAATAGCTGCCCATAATGCACCGCTCCCAATGCTGCTGCAAGTGCCGCAAATGTGGCTACGATAGTGCGCTGTCAGCTGTCAGTGTGGACAGACTGCAGCGCTTTCCCTACTCAGCTGTACGAAGGCAGGTTTAACTCACAGCACTGTACATCTGCAAGTGTAGTCATGACCTTAGTAGGCTAAGGAAATGACCTGTGGAATTTTCCTGCCATTATACTGCTTAGGATAGCATGCTAGTGGAGACAACTAAAGCTCCCACCAATCAGTCACCCTGCCCAGACCTTCAAAATGCTTTATTTGTGCAAGTGGAAAGGAGGATCCAACAGTATTTCCCTCTCCCCCACCCATTAAATTTCACTCATGATTGTTGATCTCGACTAGATCTTGCAGAGCTTTTCTCTCCTGCAGGCCCTCAGGGCAGATACAAAAGATTAGGTAAATTAACAAGTTTGCTTTTGCAATCCTTCCTCCCAGTCCCTTCTCAACTTTAACCTCAATTTAGATCACAAAACATTCACAAAACAAAAATTAAAAGCAGGAATTTTCCATTTCTCTATTAAAAATAAAGGGCCAAATTCAGCAATAGTAGAATTATACATGCTTAAACCAGGATTGAGTATGTCTCAAAACAGCCATGTAGCAAAGGGAGAAGCTTTTTAAATTTACTACATTTAAGAAAGTGTAACAAATAGATCATTTCTTTGGCAGTCAGGCAGGAATCCCAGCAGCAAAAATCCATAAGATATTGAAAAGTGTAAAGAGGAAAATGTCAGCATAATGAAAAAAAGAGGGTTCCTGTTCTCACTCTATGCTGCTTAGAAAATACAGTGATCTCAGATAAGATACACTCACTTAGCAAATAAAGACCGTCCTTAGCAACGTGAAAACTTTACTGGGGCTTTCTCAGAAGCTGCAGGTACTTCAGATTGCAGTATTTCTGACTACTAGTTTGCCAACAACTTCCTGATGTGTTCAGTAGGGTTGCCAGGATTAGACTGGCAGTTCTCCTTTGCCCTGGCTTGAACCAAAATCTTCATAACTTTGTCAGTGGATTATTAGCAGCACTTCAGAGTAATCAGTCTCTTTTGGGAAGTTACCAGGTGACTGTCTCACTTGCTCTTACTAAGGAATACTATAAATCATTGACTTGCCTGGCTGCCTTTGGTAGAGTTGCAAGTATGCCTGTCAAGGCTTGGTGACTGGAGAGGAGGGTGGGGTATGGGATAGGAAATTAGCTTCTCTTGAAGAAGGGGGGAAAAACTGTTCAGAATGGTAAAAACAAAAAACATTCTGCCTTTTTATTCCAACTTAAGTGAGTCTACATAGTTACAATTTCTCTTTGTTATAATATTTCAGAACTGTAGAAGTATTATTTTTAAATTACTTAAGCCTATATTCTAATATTAGGGACTGCTAGCAGATCAGCTGAAATTAATCTTAAATAAAAGATTTAAATAAACCCTAGATCCTAAGTCAACAGCAGACCGCACAGGCAGGTCTTAAAGTGACAAAGTACTTGAAAATGATTTCCTATTTCCTGCCAGGAATCTAAGTTTAGGGTTGTGTGTATTTCTTATGCAATAAGTAATGACTTCAGAAACACCCAAAGGAGTGCTCTCTGCTTTAGGTGTTTGTGAGGGGCAGCAGAAACACAGAACTAAGCAGAGTTACCAGAAACTGATGGGCCAGATTCACTGGCATGCTTCAGTGACACAGAGCAGCCATACACCTAGCTGAGACGAGTTAGACTGGGTTTCTGGCTGTTCTTTAATGTGGAGTGGTGCAAAGCAGCCAGAGTAGAGCATAGATTCCAAGGCCAGAAAGGACTGTTGTGATCATCGAGTCTCACCTCCTCTATAACACAAGATTCACAGGTTTTTTGTGAAAGTATTTCATATCATGGTAACTTTATTATCCCCAACGGTCCTCTCCTTATGGTGAATGAATTATAACTGAATACTCTGGGACCTTTTTATAGCAAAGCTTTTTTCTTTTCTTACTTTTTACTTTACTTACACAAAACATCTTCATGATAGAGATTCACCATAAATGGAATTGCAGTTAGCACACTGCAATTCACTGAAACGATTTTGGACTTTCATCCTGTATGTCTTTGCTATATATGGCGTTTCAAGGTCCTGAATTTTATGGTCATCATTTGCAAAGAGTCAAAGAAAGGTTGAAATTTTAGACCCAATTATTCTGTAGATAGGTGAAGGCAGAATGTAGCAGTTTATCACCTCACTAAGAAGCACATCCGTCATTTTAGATCCAATTTACCTCCATCCCATGCAAAACATTGTTATCTCACTTCTAATATTGACAACTATTGATAGCTAAAATGCTGAAGACAAAAATAACATTTTTTTTATGTTGAATAAGCTATTCCCATCTCACCTTCTATATTTCGCCTACTAGAGATGGAGTCAGAATGCAAAATTTGGATCTAGATTTCAAACACCCAATAGCGTGAGGGTTTGTTCAGATGTTTGGTCTGGTTTGTAGTGTTAGTTTTGCTTCTATCATTTCTTTACAGAAACTGTATCACACTTGGTGTTCAGCCTGTGGAGAGATACAGTATGTGTGTGGCATATGAGAGAAAGAATGTAACACGTGGCATCTCCTGTGGATGAAAAGCTAATGACCACAAATTTAGGAGTCTTTAGCCAGTAGCAAAAAGAAGCCTTGAGGAGAGAGTGTGGGAGAAAGATAACGGTGATGTGGAGGAGTGACAGGAAGGCTTAATCTAACTAGAGGGCCATTTGAAACCATTTAAATTGAACTAGAATTAACTATTTGGCCCACCACTCCCACTTTGAATTTCGAATTATCGCACTTGCTACAGCAGTTGGAGGTGGTGGGCTTGGTGTGGATGCCTGGGACTACACGGGCCATCCACGGCTATAACATTCAGGCTCCCAGCTGGTGGCTCTGGACAGCAGCAGCTTGAAAATTCTTTGGACAGGAAACCGAAAATCTCTGGAATGAATTTGAATCTGCTTTTCGGTTTGAATCTGCACCCCAATCTGCAGATCGGAGCATTTGGCGCGAGCACTCTCCGCAGAGAGGACTCGCAGCAGCAGAGAGAAGCAATCCGGCAGAAAAGCTATCCTGGCAGTCCAGACTGACCCACTGACTGGGCTCGGGAAGCTGACTGCTCTGATCGCTAGGATGGCTCGGAGGAGCAGGTCAACAAAGAGAGCAAGAGCCTAAGCGGAGGAAAGACAAAGCGAAAGAAACAAAAAGAAAGCGTGAAGAAGGAAACGGAAAAGAGCTAAGATGAAATGAAGAGCAAAGGGACAAGCAAAGCAAAAGCAAGCCATGCCATCGGAAGGAGTGAGCCTCCACGAGGTGCCAGGTGGCTGCAAAGCCATTCTGCCGCGGTCTGCAGATGGTGGGTGATGGGTGTGTGAGTGGACCGGACCAGCGCAGGGACCCAGGTGCCCCACCAGGAGGGACCAGCTCTAGAGGCAGGAGCGGGAAGGGAAGTAGAGGACCCCGGAGGAGACGCTGCGCCAGACCCCGCTTCTCACCCTCCAGGACAGATCCCCCGCCAACAGGATCCTCACCCAGACCTCCGCATCCCTTACCAGCTCGGACACTTCAATCAGGGAAGGCGGAAAGGATGGAATGAACAATAGAAACATTTTTTTAATTTAAAGAAACGAAACATAAAATAAAATAAAAAATAAATATATAAAAATTTTTAAATATGAAAATAAACAAACAGCAGGTCAACATAAACATTTATATAAAAATAGTACAATAGAAAAGCTCAAAAAAGCTCAAAGAGAAACAAGAGCAGCTGGTTTTTTGTTGAGAAGAGATGGAAAAAGCTCCTCTGAAGAGAGCAGCTCAGGTAGCGTCAGCCAATCAGCAGGGGGGCCACCAGGTCCGGGGAGCATGGCGCTCAGGGCTGGCTCTGGCAGGGCCTGTCTGCAGCAGTCCTCTCTCTGTCAGGGCGCTGTGCTGCAGGTGCTGTCTGTGTCAGCTGTGTGTGAAGCATTTGCTAGTAAATTGTTGTGTTAGTTCTTTACTGTGCAAATTAGTGTTTTTTACTTGCAGTTCTGGATTACTTTGCTTTTGCATTTCTCGCTTAACAGCAGCTTACTTTGCATAACAGAATTAAGGACTGATGACCCTTAACAGAGTTTTTAACCACTGAGCAGCACCTGCCAAGAAAGATACTGCCTTTTTTAACAGTCACTCTCTGCAGAGAGACTTACCGCATCAACTCTGCTTTGCTTTGCACACTGCCACTTTGGAGCTTGAATACCAGGACTTCTGCACAGCACTCACAGCTGACTCTCATCCACTCTGCTGTGCAAGCTTATGCAGCTGTCTCTCAAGCACAGTAGATGCCTCTGTCTCAGCTTGCGAATGAGCTCTCAATTCTGCGATCTCCTCGTTCCTTATTCTCTCTTGACTCTGTTATGCTGTTCTACCTTTGCTTCTGAGAATGTACTTTCTTGTGACTGTGTTACTGCTTTTGATCACTGTGTGTTCCTTTTTTCCATCACACACTGTTGCTCCTTTCTGGACATCACTGCCCTTCTTCTCAGAACTACATGTTCCAGGAACTGGAAATCAAAGCTGAAAACGACTAACAGACAGAGGAAAAGGGAGAGACTGAGCAGCAGACCCAGAAGGAGGAGAGCTCCAGAGAGCCAGTGAGAGAGAGAGCAGAGCAGAGGAGCCAGGCGGCAGCAGCAGGCTAGGAGCGGGAGCATAGGTCCCAGCAGGCGGCGACCAGGAGGCGCCAGCGTGAGCAGAGGAGCCGCCGGCCACAAGGGCAGGCGGCAGGAAGATGTCAGGCTTGAGAGCCCCCTGCCCTGCACAGCAGCGCCCACGCCTGGCCTCCCGCCCCCCAACAACGCTGTGTCCCAGCGGCCCCGAAGGAGTCCCCCCCCTCACCCAAAGTGCGCAAGCGGAGCCGCTGCACCGTAGAGACAGCTGCACAATGACACCGACACCGTTTACAGATTCAACACAAGCAGTCTCAAGCTCAGCAAAGCTCTTTCTTCACATCCTCACCCACTGTCATTAAACTGTGTTTAGCGTTGTGTCTGTTCTAGTTGTTACTGACTGTTTGTGTGGTGGTTTAATTGTTGTGTAACTGTCTGTTGTTCTTCTTTGTGCTACAGACTGTTCTGCAGGGTCAACTGCAGTCTACACAGACTGCTGCTGTGCTGTCTGCAGGCACACACACAGGGCAGTCACCAGGCACCAGGTCAGACTGTCAGTGGTATGGGTGCCCAGGTGTTCAGGTGTGCAGTGGGCTTGCCTGTCTGGTGGGTGCTGTGCTGTCCCGGTCCACAATGTGACTCCTTGTCATGCATTTGGGCAGCCCCTCCAATCCTGGATGCCCCCCAGCCCCAAAAAGATACCCCTCACAGGGCCCCCCCCACCCTCCCACCCCACCCCTTCCCTCCCCAAACCCACAGCCCCCCACCCCATCCCCCCCCCCCCCCTTCCCCCACCCCCCTTCCCACCAAACCCACTCCACACACACACACCTTCACCAACACACCCAATAAACGGCACCTTTCAACGAACAGACAGAAAAAATCAAACAAAAGAATTATTAATTTTTAAAACATGTCCTTAGTTTTAAAAATTATTTGGAAGTTGGGGAAAACTTTTTAATAAATCAGGCTCTCAAAAACAAAAGGACCTGCTCAAGTGGTCAAACATCGCACCCTGCTCTTCAAAGCCAAAGCCCTTTCTCCTGATGATATTCTCTCTATTGCTGGGATATTCTGCTCTGGCTGATTCAGGCTGGCAACTGATCGGAAATTTGCTCAACCTCCCAAGCGCCCAGCGAACTGGCTCCGCCAGCTCACAGAGATTTTGCAGCACACAGAGAGCAGAGCAAGCAGCGGGGATATTCGGTTCTTGATGTCCTGCCAGCAGGTCCGCCACAGTCCACAGCACACTCCATGTCCCACATCCACCCACCACACTCACTGCACTTTTGCAGAGCCTTCTAGTTCAGTGGCCCCTTTTCCTCTTGTGCAGCCAGTAGCTGTCCAGAGGAGAGGGTGGGGGGCATTAAGGTAGGCATGTGGGCATAGGATCACTGTAAGCATCTATCCCCGGTCCCTGATTTGTGCTCCGGGAAGAAAGTGCCTGCCTGGAGGTTGCCGTCAACACAGAGAGTTTCTCCTGCACCGCCACATGCGTTGCCCGCCCACCCACGTTGATGTTTGATAAACAGTCACCCCCTACCACCAACACCAGCACTTTGAAAAAAAGGCCTTTTCGGTTGGTGTACTGGCCTGGCCTGGTGGGCTGGTGCAGGATGTGGATGGTGAGGTGCCAGGTCCCATCCCCAACCCATCTATAGCCATCTTGTGTGGCCCGAATCTGATCGCGCCACACTACCAGCATGAGTCATGGCCTTTGAGCATCAGTTCAACGATTGCGTGTTAGTTGCGATTGACAGCTGAATGACAGCAATCCCCACCACGGTTGATTGTGCCAAAGTGGCTGTCTGGCGTGGCAAGGGTAGCTGTGGGGGTGCTATGGCCACTGGGGCACAGTCAGGTCGCGGCAGGCGGCTCGTCCTGCGGCAGTGTCCTGGCGCACAGGCTTCACACAGGGGAACACAGTTCAAGGAAAGTGTCGAAGTGCTCCATCCTGAACGCAGCACCCTGACCATCCCCCCATCCTGTGCTTGTGCACCCCCACCCCCAGTCTTTGTGGCCTGTTCGCCCGCCCATCCCCACCATGCATCCCATTGCCACCCCCACCCACCCTGCACTGCCACCGGCTGCTTTGCACTTGCGCGCGAGAGAGGTCTGCCTGTGCCTCACTGCTGCGCCGGTTTCTCAGCATCTGACTGTCTCACTGTGGGCGGTAGGAAGAGCGCGAGGATAACGGGGAGTGAGTAAGCCGCATGGCGCAGCAGGCGGGCTCCATGCTCGTGGCGCTGGCGCTGTGGCGCTGTAACCGCGACCAGAGCGAGAGGCGCGAACAGCGCCCGCCGGCGCGGAGAAGAGAGAGCGGGGGCGGGCGATTGGATTCAATGGACACATTTTCCCCAGCATGGGTGAAATTTCCCACAATTCCAATGGGCAGCAGCGGGGGGGAACTGTGGGATAGCTTCCACAGCTTCCCGCTTCCAAAGTCAAGCCCCGTGAATGTGGACTCAGAAAGTTCAATTTGTATATTTTAGTAGGATACACAAATGAATTTATTAAGGTCGAATCCACAAATTCGACTTAAGTAGATTCGAAATAGTCCTGTAGTGTAGACAAGCCCGAAGAGAAGGAAGAGCTCAGGACTAGGGTGGGGAGGAGGACATTACTTTGCTGTCTGGCTGATTATAACCAACATCTCCTCCAACTTTTGTCTTCTGTTTGGTCCTTTAGCCTTTCCCCCTTGAGTTTTGCCTGCTGGCAACACAGCACTGTGAGCAGACACCTCTGCCCATGTCCCTTGACCAAGGCTATGTGGGAGAGAGTCAGAAACTCAACCTTAGGAGAGGTGTGCGGAAGAGTAACAGGATCCTCTTCTCCGTGGGGATGCCTGCATGAAATCACCCACATGGTTATAACAAAGTTTATAAAAACAGAGAAAAAGAAATGGAATCAAAGATAGTTTGCTTAACATAGCTTGACTTAGACTCCTCATATGCCTTATCTAATTTATCTTTCTCAGCAGGGAAAGGCTCTGCTCTGACATCCCCTTGTTCCTGGAGCTAGAATGTGCTGTTATGTCCAGAGTGACTCCCTCTCCCTCATTATTAAACCCTGCCTTTGGGTCAGCTTGCATGTCCAGACAGGCTTCTCTTGATCAGGAGCTGCTACCCCTGCTTTCAGAACTAGTTTTCTGACTTCACCCCTTCCTTCTATCTACACCTAGGCTTGCACACACACAGGTTTGGATTCACTGCTCTCAGAGGATGTCTCCACCAGAGACATAACAAACAGTACACTGAAAGGCCAGGTTGTATGCATTTGAGTGCCTGGATATCAGGCACATTCTGTGGAGACCAAATCTATTAACATGTCTACTGTCTACTACTGACAGTCTATTGTCTAGTCCCCAGCTTCCTTACCTTGGGCATTCCTGAAACCCAGGTATGAGCTGAAAGGGGGCAGATTCAGAACAAATCCCTTTGGTTGTTACTATACACAGCTCCTGACATTGCAAAAAAGCTTTGAAATATACCATCTTTTGGGAATCCAACTTCTGCATCCCTTTTTGTTTGTTTTACTTTGCAATTGTCTGCAGTGAAGCAGAAATAGTAGAAAAAAAGATGTCCTTGAGAGTATGTTGCATGCTAGGATTCAGCTGCAACACTAGATTTCAATGAGCCAGCGAAATAAGACAATAATGCTACATTCCTGAATGCTGTTAAGGTCAGAGTGGGGAAAGTGCACCATTCAGCTATACAGCCTCTGAGTTTCTGAAGCTCTCGTTTGTTTTTGCTGTTATCAGCTACACAATGTGTGGTAAAAAAATGAATCCCCCCACCCTTCCATATACTTGCTATTTTGCTTGCTTCTGCAATTTCATAGAGACACTTATGAAACTGCCACAGATAGGCAGAGTGACCTTGCTATATTAATAGATATGAAGGATTACAAATACGTGCAGGGGGGACAAAGATGTGAAGTTTGGATCTGAACTTTACCACGTTTTGTTTGATGCGCACAGAGAAAAGGGCCTGCTGAGGCATTCATATCTGGAATCAAAGTTGACCAAAGTCCAGGGACATTCAGATCCTGGTGCTTGGGTGTTCAAACCCATTCCCAACTCCCCAAATATGTACCTACAAAGCATGTGATTAAACACAGCTTTCTGGAATCCTAAGTGGTAACTACACCTGCTGTATATTATCAGGGGTATTCTTGGCATGAATCGACATGACAAGAAACAAAGGATTTATATCTTTTAGTTTGTTTGTCAATGCTTATACAGTACTCGAGCCTGGAATATGAACAACGTTCCCCCGTTAGGAATGGTTTTGAAAAGCGCGGGGTGTAAAAGATTAACTATGTATCGATGCGGCCATTCGATGCAGAAGGGAGGGCTGGCTGAAAAACACTTAAAATTAAAACAAACAAACAAAAAAGGTTTCAAAATATGTGTGTGTTACTGTTCCACACTGGAACACAAACAAGTCCTATTGATTTTTTCACATGAAAACTAGACATCCACTACTCCAGAATAGCCACTTGCCTGGAAGACCAGGGTTTAAGTCCCTACTTCAAATCAGACCGTGCAGGGATTTGAATGTGGGTCTCTTGCACCACAGACTAAAGCCCCAGCCTCCAGGTTATAGAGTTAGTCTCTCCTTATATGAATGATTAAATTCTCATTGCCAAGTAAGAGAGAGAGAGAGAGAGAGCGCGAGCCACTGCTCCCAGAATAGCCAATAGCTTAGTGGTTATGGCATTAACTCGGGACATGGTGGAGGGAAATGAACATGGCTCTCCTATAGCCCAGGCTCTTAACTATTCTAGGGGGCACCATAGGAGACGCCCATTGGGGATAATAAAGTTTCCCTGACATTTCACCATGGACCTGAAAAATCTTCCTAATGAAAATTTCACCTAAACCCACATCTTTCAACAAACTCACCATTTTTCAATGGAAATAATTTTAACTGACCAGCTCTACCAAAGGGTATGAATGAACCTCCAGAATGAATGAATGTGTTTAAGGAAAACAACTGCTGGGAAAGTCAGTCACAAAATTTGCAGATGATGTTATTAGGCTGAAGAAAGCATTTTTCTTCCCTCAATCAAAATCAGAAGTAGGCCTACTTCACTGACCATAGCTCCAAATTTCTCCAAAATGCCATAGGGCTTGGACCCATGTCTAGTTAGTATAAAATTAGCTCAGCACACGGTATACTTTCACCTTGTCTCCCCACAGTGTGGATGGGGGCAGGAAGCTACTTATTCATGGAGATTGGTACTAGCTGTTATTATGAAAGAGTGGACAACCCTCTCCCCAAAATAAAAACAAAAAACAACAAAAAATTGGTGCCACTGTACCATGTTATTGCAATTCTCCCCTATGCAGCTAGTCCACGTTGACATCAATAACACTTCTCTTCTTCCTGACACTTACAACCCCCCACCCCCAAATTAAAACAGCGAGGAAGGTTTATTCATGAGTCTGGGTAGCACTATTACTATCAGCTAATAGTGGTACCTAAAAGATAAAATGGGGGAAAAGAGAGAGACTGTGTTCCTGAGGTATTTTAACTGCAGAGAGCAGCAGCAGCACAAGTGTCAATTCTCACATCTGATGCATGTTTTAGGGGCGTAGTAGGCAGTCTGGGAGCTGCTCCAGGGAGCTGAGCATACTCTCTATCTGTGAGAGAGGGGATAAATCTCTCTCTGCTTGTAAGGCCGGATCCAAGTAGGTGACTTTCCCCTGAAGAAGCTCAGTCTACCAGCCCCCCCTTCTGCTGCATGATATTTCTACAATTAGATTGAGTATATTATATGGTAATATCCCCTGGACTGGTATTCCATCCAGCAGAGAGGCTTTGTATGTCACTATGGCTGGATGGACACCCTGGGACCTCTGCCGACAAGAACAAGAGTATAATCTCTTGGCAAACAATGCAGCAGGCAAGAAATAAGAATGAGTTCAGGAAAACACATGACCAGTGCTTACATTCTCAACTCAAGTTCTTGCTTTTGACCCTTCAGTCAAAGACTCATTAATAAAAAGTGTTGGACTAACTGCATTTACGAATTTCCCTTTTCTTGAAAAAAAAAATCATTATCTGTCATTTGCCAGACACTGGGCCTCATTCTGATCTCACTTACACTGGTGTAACTCCATTGATGTCAGTGGAGTTACTCCTGATTTATACCACTATAGTTTCTCCCTATCATTCTTGGAAATCCTCACAGGACTGAATAGTTCTTAAACAATAAAAACTAAGGCCTTGTCTACACTTAAAAGTTGATCTATACCAGTATAAAATGCCTTATACTACTATAACTGCATCTCCATTGGGGTTCTTATCAGCATAACTATGCTGGAAAAAAAATTACATCTCAGCATTTTAGTTATGCCGGTAAAACATTTAAAGTGTTAGGTATAAAAGGGAATTTTAAAGTGATCTGATTGTTCAGAAGAATCTTCACATTTTTCTTTTACTTTAAAGACGTTCTCCTAGGCTTTGTTCCAGCAAGTTTAACTTCTAACCCCACTTGCTGCAATATTCAACCATAAAACATTTATCTGCCCTGGTTTTGAGCCAATTGGCACCATGAAGAGCAGACAGCCTCTCAAAAATGTGATGCATTCTGCAGCCTGCCTGCCAATCACATCAGTGGCGTGGAAATTCCTCAGAAAGAAGTTTTGAAATTGGCCTAGCATAGGTGGCACTTCAGTGCTGGTGTCATCCTCCCCCAACTCCCACACACTTTGCATTAGATCGAATTTTTTATATACTTTTTCTAACTACTACTGAATAAATGGACATCGTCCCAGAGCTGCTGTATAACTATCAAGACCTCTGGATCCTTGCAGCAAAACAAATATCTTGAGAAACGGAGGAAGTGCATTATTTCCACAACACTAAAGGATTCAGCAATATAGACTGTTTACTTAAGCGGCAATAGTGGTGTTTTATGAGGTAATAATGCAGTTCCCATGTGGACAAACTATGAGGCCAAAGACCAAGTAGTGTATTCTGATCAGAGAATTGAATTGGTGCTGTACTAGCTATAATAAAACCTTACCACAATACACTAACATTACTACAGTGCAACCAGCATTTGGTGCCGAATTTCAGTTGGTTTGTTTTCCCCCCGTTTATTAGCTCCTTGTTAATTTCATTTTTCCAAATGTATTACACATGCGTGATACATACAAGTGTTCACATGCTGTGGGATAGACACGCTGAACTGTTTAACTCGACGACACATCCGACCAGCTCTTTGTTGCCAAGGGTTAAGTCATCAACTGATTTTCAAGCGAATGGAAAATTCTGGCTAGTTTCTCCAACCAGAAGAGCTCAGTTCTGCAACCCTCGCTCACAGTCAGCAGCACTAGCTCCCAGGATTCGTCTCGTTGCCCTCAAATTCACTAACAGCATTATTCAGCACTAATGAGGGCAAGGGTAGGAGAACCAGGTTCTGTGAGCCTGATCCTGCACCACTAAAGTCAATGAGAGTTTTGCCAACGGGAGCAGAATCGGCACTAGGTGGATAAACACATTAAAGAACTTACCTTTTAAAAATCAGATTGGCTCTTTTTCTGGCCAGTGTAGTTTGTCAGCTAGGTTGTGCCCCTAGGCTAACCTGCCACAGAGAGGGGTAAAGGGCGGTAAGACACCCCTGCACACTCCCTTGTGAAGCTGCATTAGCCTTGATTGTGGCTCCAGGTGCCTGGGGAGAGCACGGACTGGGCACCTGATACATCCTGTGAGTAACTGTGCAGAGCAGGGCATAGAGAGAGATGGGGAATGGGTAGGGCCATGGCTAAGCCCCACCACTCACCAGTCAGCAACACTGGCCAGGCATGAGAAGGGCAGTAAGTGCCCTGAAAAGCAGGTATGCTCCCCGCTTTACACTGGACTAAACTGAATGGCTCCCTCTAGCCCACAGTGACATTGTTTAAAATATAAACAGTAAAACAAATAATGTTTCAGATAGTTAATTCAGTGAAGTGAAGCTTGATTATATCGCACATGTATGGGTGTAAGGGGCATTCAACATACGGTTTATGCTATGGACACAATGTAAGACCTATACTGGGTTCCCCATTCTGGTTGTTCAGCCCCAGATGGTCCTTCAGATATATCACCTACTGAAAAATCTTCTAGCTTAGTCAGACCTCTCACAACCTGGGAACACCTGTACGCTTTGCTAACAGAGAAACCTGTGTGAGAGCACACCACAGAATGTAGGGCTTAGTACTGCTACTCTTATTCGCATTACGCTAGATCACTGGCTGGTGTAAATGAGATCTCGAAGTCCAGGCAGCTAAGCCCATTGAATAGTCCCTTCTGTGTGAAAAGTCCCATTGAGTCCAACAGAACTGACTGCACAGGAAGTTTGTCACAGGAGCGTCCACCCCACAGCACCTTTCCTGGGGGAACCCTGGTGCTGCAGGTGCTCCCTGCTTCAGTTTCCACCTCTCAGTCTTTATAATGTAGCTCGTCCCTCCTGCCAAGTCACTAAACAAATTTAACCTCTTCCAAGGTTACAAAAGCCCAAACAATCACCATATTCTTCTGACCCCTTGGACTATTCTTCAGCCCATCTCCTCGGCTCCATTGTCAGCCCCTTCTGAGCTACCTTTGCTTTCCTCTGTTCGGTTATACAGGGCTAGCTCGCAGGCTGCCCATCTCACATGCTACCACTTACCGGAGCTTCCTGCAGCCCAGACTGTAACAATCTTGGGGTTCATTAAATAACAAGCCAGTGAATGAGAATGTAATATTAAAGTTTTATTCCTAACTCAAGAGCATCCCTGGTGAACTGATGCCCACAACCATGTGGTGATCCTAACCCCTGCCTCCAGGGCACATCTCCAAATTCCTATGTTCATAATACTGGCCCTTAAGAGGGAGCATCTCTAAATTACAATCTTCTACAAACATGTCTACACAGACCTCACTGCCTGCTACGGGAGCCCAATCTGCTCTCCACAGTCCTCCCCACCTGAATTCTCTCAGCTCTTATGAGATCCAGGGGTTCTTCAGTCCCCATTAGTCCCGCACCCTCAGGCTAGGAAGCAGCTAATTATGGAACAGGTGAGGTCAATTCAACCAGGTTGACTGGCCTAAGTCCTCCTGGCCCTGAAAGGGGCAGGCTGTCCTGTTCCAAAGGTCCTGCTCAAACTAAGGTGCACTGGTGTCATGTGCTTCTGGCATCATACACCACTGAATCGGGGGGAGGGAGGGACCGTGTTTTGTAGCAGCTTCAGTCTGCAATTGGAGTTAAGATGTAGCCCTGCACTGAGTGCAGTTTGAGATGACTAAGATACAGATAACTATAGCAAAAGCTGTAACTGATCCAAAACAATCAAAGCTTTCTGACCAGACGTAGACTGAAATAAAACCCTCATCCTGGCCATGGTTACAAAGTGGGGATCCTAAGCTGTGGACTCAACACTATCCCTGAATTGTGAACTTGGTGACTAAGGGAATATGAGCACCCTCAGTCAGAGGAGTAGATATTATTGCTGCCAACGCCTACAGTTACTTTCCCCACAGTCTACCATTACTACTTAGTCTTATCGAGAGTGAGCCTAAGCCAGATTGCTTTCATCTGTTCTTCCCACATTGACTCAGGAAAAAATGAGAATTCAACTTTATGCTTCAACTGATTGCCTTTGGTACAATCGGATTCTTTTACTGGTGCTCTAGCCATCTTCCTCCTCACTTCATTTGTTGCATGTCATCTCTAAACCAGGGTTGGATTTTGGCCTCATCCTCAAAGCCATTGACAGAGAGGTTTGCTGTAAGTATAGTATTTTCCTTGAAATATCTGGAAATGCACTGGTTCTACTATTCTCTGAGGGCAGGCCATCAAAGCATGTCCCTTGCCTCAATAGGAGAGATGTTCTCCTACTTCTAAACACGAGACAAATGTTGGTCCATGGCATCAGTAGACTTTCCAGTTCCTTAATCTCTAATCCAATTTTTAGTTTCTATTTTTTTATCTATATTATTCCTGAAGAGAATTTTCCACAAAGAATGGTCAGAGTAAAAGAAACTGGAACTGTGCATTTTGAACAAACTTCTTAACCTCACATATGTCTTTCAAGTTTTAAGAAACTAAGGCCTTGATCCTCAAGTATATTGGGGCTGCTTTGTGCTGCTCTGAGCATGCAGATCCAGTCCCTGGTGGAGTCTCCCTGCAGATGGGGGTCTGTGGTTGGCACAGAGCCATCATAGCAACTCCTAAGGCATTCTCCTCCGGGCTGCAAAGTACAGATGATAAGACTGTGGGGCGGGGAAGGAGGCCTGGCTGTGGCTACTTTATGCCATGGCAATTCCAGGCTGTCATGGTGGCCCTTTGGGGCTGTTGGCTGCTGGCACAAATTAGAATAGCCTTCAGGATGTTCTGCTTACATCGGGTACCAGTCCTCTGCCTTGATGGCCCCAGAATTGGGGGAAGTCAAGGGAAACCTAAAGACATCTCTGCTCCACCTCATTGGTACAGGACTCTTCTCAATCACCCTTGAAGTTCTGCTCTCAACACCTGGTTCAACTGGCCCCACATGTGCCATAATTAGTTGCCTCCCAGCCTGAGGGTGTGGAACTAATGGGGCCAGGTGACAGACTGAAGAACCCAGGGCCTCATGAAAGAACTGAGAGAACTGCTCACTGCAACATATAACAAGGATTTAATTGGTGTTTGTGGCATTACAAAAATCATACATTTATAAACAGCAGAATCTCTCTTGAGAATCTCTGAAAAGCTGTAAGAACTGAGACTCTCCAGCCCTGCTGCCGCCATAAAGTTCTGAAGTCATTTCTCAAAGAAGGTTACTTGATTTGATTACTTTCTGTCTATTCTTTTCAGCCTTAAAGATTATGGCAGAATGAAAACTGCAATAAAATGAAATCTAACTAACAGAATTCACTCTAAGAGCACAGTAGCTGAGAGAAGTCTCTCTGGACCCAAGAGACCCATTCCACTCTATTT
This sequence comes from Mauremys reevesii, assembly GCF_016161935.1. NCBI lineage: Eukaryota > Metazoa > Chordata > Testudines > Geoemydidae > Mauremys > Mauremys reevesii. The sequence continues at coordinate 123,596,410 of NC_052623.1, forward strand.
TCAGGTCCAGGTTTAATTATATCTCTAGTTTAGCCACGTAAAAAAAAAAGCCTCCGAATTACTTGTACAAACTGAACAAACAGCAAAAGAAATTCCTGCTGGGCTTTTAAATGAAAACTTTGCCTCTAGCAGTGAGTAGAAGAATCAGCTCTCACCTACTTTGCAGGGCTTGTAACCTCAAAGCTCTCACATCTGAGTAATCTTTTTGTTCCTGGAAGTGTTCATTACTGACAGCTGGTGTCCCGCTTGTAACTATTTACCAGCACAAGGCTGGGCCTTCAATTCAGATTTCAGACCATAGCTGATGGTCTCTGGACTTCCTTTGTCTGGATTCCTTTCTTCTCCCATACCCCCACCCCTTTTTTTTTGTATGCTTGTTTTTTTTCCAGGTTATCAGCTCCATCAAATGATTTGAGTGTAATCATAACAGACATCTGTGTTGAATTGTTACTAAACATTTTAAAGCATTGTTAGAGAACTGAGTGCCTCCTGTGTGAAAATGGAATAGTTAGATATGGATCTCTTCAAGCAGTCAAAACATAATTTGAAGCAGTGTCATCTCATAGGCATTACAGATGTTCGAGCATAATGCACACCTTTCCTATCAGAATATTTCTGGATCAATACAACATTTTGAAATCCACATGGGGACCACGCAGGAAGGGAACAGTAATGAAGCTTGCCTGCCTGGAAGTAAAAATTGGGCTCTCTGTGTCCACTAACTGGGAAAGAGAATTACAGGAGAGTGATGCTGTGGGGAATGGGCTACTTGTACAGATGCTTTGGTCTTTGAATTGTGGTGCACCACTGAACTGGATTGAGGTTCTGTGATGAAAGGTGTTATTTAAAGGCTTAGTATCTCCAGTGGGACAGAGAACACTTGTTTGTAGCCCTGGTAAGTTCCAAGTCATCAGATGATAAAATCATGATGTTAGCATGCCTAAGCAATTTCAGGTCATTTTTATAGGTAACTGACAGGGTTTGGAATGCAATCAAAACCAGTGAGAGGTTATGTCACCACTTGTCCTGCAATCCTGGGTGTTTCACAACAGTTTGCTGTTGTAGCTTCTAGCCTGGGACACTCATAACCAGCCTACAGGCATGCAGGTCACACCCTGAAGTGTCTGTGTGCTAGACAGCATGGTTCAGCAGTTCTGACCCCAGCAACCTGTCTACAACCCCACTCTGGCTTCCACCAGCTTTGGTTACAACCAACCAGGTGACCCCAATACAATTCCAGTCTTGAGTTTTCCCAAAAGTGTGAGCTCTGCAATGTCCAGCCCTCTCCCTGACAGTTTAGAAGAACAAATTAACTATATTTTTTCTCTGAAGACACAAAAACACATCGCAGCCTTATTAACTTAACTGGGGAAAATACACCCTTCCATTTAACACAGCACTGTGTTGGTTTATAGTAAAACTAAAACAGATTTATTAACAATAGGATATAGCAGGGGTCGGCAACCTTCGGCACACGGCCCATCAGGCCGTGAGACATTTTGTTTATGTTGACCGTCCGCAGGCACATCCCCCCTGCAGCTCCTAGTGGCCACGGTTCACCATTCCCAGCCAATGGGAGCTGCTTAGCTCAATGACTTTGTTTCAAGGGACAGGATGACCTCATGCTGTTCTTCCCTTTCTGTTGGCCTCCCATCACCCTTTATGTAATGGAGCTTCCATTCTTTTGATTCCACCATGTTTCATTTACATAGCAGACAGGTAAATAGCTGCCTTCTCTCCTGTCTTGGAGGGAACCTGTTTCTCCCTGTTTGGCCACAGACATTAAAACATAGTATCATTAAGTATCCATATTTTCTCACAAAGAGTTAATACACGCATCACAACGGCAGAGTGTCTTAGCTTTCAGAAAAGACCTCACTCTATACACTCTTATAATACAGTAATATTGTGTGCAATCAGTTGATTCAATTGCTTGGCACTTCATTTTCAGGCCCCCCTTTATAGACCAGTAAACCTTTGAAAGGGATTCTTCTGAGGGTTACCCCTCAAAGTGATGTTTATTCATGCTGTGAGGAAGGTAACACATGGAGTCCTGTGGTGAAGGAAGTTCAATGCTCTTTCTTCCCCCAGTTGTGTTTGTTAAAATGCAAATTGTTCTCTTTCCTGCCATCTCCTGCCCCTGCTGTCTCTTTACTGCTTATCAAACTAAACACCCATTCCTTTGTTTAGGTCAGACCTGTTTAACAAGTCCCCCTGACATCTGGTTTACATATACTTCAGTCATAATTCTAGCATATAGCCATAACTCAATACCCAGCACGTACATACATCATGCAAGAAAATTATCAGAGTTATTCGTTTTCAAATGATACCTCAGAAAGCATGTTTTGTTAAAAAATTACTACACTAGTGTGTTGAGTATGACTACAGGAGTTAGTGTTACAGTAACACTTATTAGTTATTATTTTCTTCTTCCTCTGAGATACGTACATTTGGGTATATGGCACAGGGACACCTAGTTGGCAGAGGGAGATGAAACCTAGTGCAATACACTTATTTGAAGCTCTCCCAAACTTTTTGAAAGTAATTCTTCTGTAATATATCTGGCACGTACAGAATACTGGGTTGGAACATGATGATGTTGGAAGGGAATATATCACCCACAACGTTTTACTATGTTTTCCTCAGTATGCTGTCTCATGCACTCTCTTAGAGCTTGCCTATAGCCGTGTGTCACTGCTACAGTGCAGTGAAAGTCCCAAAGTCTGACTTAGCATGCTGAGCTTTCAAGCAGTACAGTCCCCATGGTGAGTTACTGTGCGGCAAGCTGGTGCGCTGTAAATTCACACCCTGGTTTGCTGAGCAATAACTCACCATGTAGGCAAACTCTTACCTATCCTCTTCCCCCGACTCCAAACAGCTAATCATTGTACACATCGAAACTAAAATGGGCCCAAGTATGTACTTCAAGAATCTCCTTGGAAGCCACTTTCTGTACCTGAAAAAGCAACTACTTCTTATATATGTAAGGCCAGATTGTTATAAACTAATACAGCTTCATTGAACTATTCCATACTCTATGAAACATCCTGTACACCTCTGCGCATAATCATCCTAACCTTCCAACAGAGGTCTCATTGTCATTACAGTGCAAATGTGTATGGTGTCAAATACTATGAAGAATGAATTAGAACTAGGGCTGTCAAGCGATTAAAAAAATTAATCATGATTAATTGTGCAATTAAAAAATGAATTGCACTGTTAATAATAGAATACTATTTATTCTAAATATTTTTGGATGTTTACTACATTTTCAAATATATTGATTTCAATTACAACACAGAATATAAAGTGTACAGTACTCACTTTATATTATTTTTATTACAAATGCACTGTAAAAAACAAAAAAATTGTATTTTTCAATGCACCTCATACAAGTGCTATATGCAATCTCTTTATTATGAAACTTAAACTTACAAATGTAGAATTAGGTACAAAAAATTGCATTCAAAAATAAAAAAACATAAAATTTTAGAGCCTACATGTCTACTCAGTCCTACTTCTTGATCAGCCAATCACTCAGACAAATAAGGTTGGTTACAATTTGCAGGAGATAATGCTGCCTGCTTCTTGTTTACAATGTCACCTGAAAGTGAGAACAGGCGTTCTCTTGGCACTGTTGTAGCTGGCATTGCAAGATATTTACATGCCATATGTGCTAAAGATTCATATGTCCCTTTATGCTTCCACCACCATTCCAGAGGTGGTGTTTACATGCTGATGATGGGTTCTGCTTGTTAATGATCCAAAGCAGTACAGACTAATGCATGTTCATTTTCATCATCTGAGTCAGATGCCACCAGCAGAAGGTTGAGTTTCTTTTTTGGTGGTTTGGGTTCTGTAGTTTTCACATCAGAATGTTGCTCTTTTAAGACTTCTGAAAGCATGCTCCTCACCTCGTCCCTCTCAGATTTTGGAAGGCACTTCAGATTCTTAAACCTTGGGTCAAGTGCTGTAGCTATTTTTAGAAATTGCACATTGGTACCTTCTTTGCGTTTTGTCAAATCTGCTGTGAAAGAGTTCCTAAAATGAACATGTGCTGGGTCATCATCTGAGACTGCTACAACATGAAATATATGTAGAAGGCAGGTAAAACAGAGCAGGAAACATATAATTCCCCCCCAAGGAGTACAGTCAAAAATTTAATTGACACTTTTTTTTTTTTTTTTAAAAAACAAGCATCATCAGCACGGAAGCATGTCCTCTGGAATGGTGGCTGAAGCATGGAAGGGGCATATGAATGTTTAGGATATCTGGCATGTAAATACCTTGCAACGCCAGCTATCAAAGTGCCATGCGAACACCTGTTCTCACTTTCAGGTGACATTGTAAATAAGAAGCAGGCAGCATTATCTCCTGTCAATGTAAACAAACTTGTTTGTCTTAACGATTGGCAGAATAAGAAGTAGGACTGAGTTGACTTGTAGGCTCTAAAGTTTTACACTGTTTTGTTTTTGAGTGCAGTTATGTAACCTAAAAAAAACCCTCTGCATTTCTAGGTTACATTTTTACAATAAAAGTACTGAAGTGCAATCTCTTTATGAGGTGAACTGAAAAATACTATTTCTTTTATCATTTTTACAGTGCATATATTTTTAATAAAAATAATACCGGTAATATAAAGTGAGCACTGTGCACTTTGTATTCTGTGTTGTAATTGAAATCAATATTGAAAATGTAGAAAAACATTCAAAATATTTAATAAATTTCAGTAGGTATTCTATTCATATAAGTGTGATTTATCACGATTAATTTTTTAAATTGTGATTAATTTTTTAAATTAATCACGTGAGTTAACGGATTAATTGACAGCCCTAATAAGAACCTTTAAACCTATTTTTAAGAATACTAAGCAATTTTCAGAATGCTTATTAATTGGTCAGCTGTGCAGGTATATATATCTTGGGGATTAGCCAGTTTCACTGCTGCACTGTCCCAGCCACTCTCAACCTCCAGTAGGGAATTCAGAATAATTTGTTTTAACTATAGTGGAGAGAATTGCTTAAACAGCTCATCCACTCTACGGTACATATGAAATATATGCCTTGAAGGCGTTGTATTTAGTTTTTTGGATGTGTGTTTGTTTAGTCTGAAATAAACAAACAAACAAACAACAACACAGCTCCTGCTTTGTGACTTGCTCCTCCAGCCAGGCTGCTGTAGTTTTCCTCTTTCGGGTGGGGTGTGTGTATCAAAGTCTCTTGGGACCTGCTGTTCCAGGCAGTCATTCACTGCCCATTAACTATGCCACTTCTCCAGTGGCTAGGAGGGGAATGCAGGCCAACCCTCTACACTGGATTCCAGACCAGAGACCCTACAACAAGTAGTCAAGGTCTGCACAGTCTTCAACCTTACTGCTGTATCCCTGGGCTACTTCCTACCTTGCCTTCATTCACCCTGAGAGCAACTGTAGCCTCACTCTCTGCATTCCCTTTCTGCTCTGAGCTACTGGGCTTTATACAGGCCCCTCCTGCTTCTGTCCAGCTGAGCCTCCTCTTTAATTAATCATCACTGTTCCCTGGATGCTCCTCCAGGTACAACCTAGGCAGTTAATTGGCCCACCTGGCCACCTTCACCCCTTCAGGGCTTGTATAGGGTGGACAACCTGTCACAGTCTTACAGTGCCTATTGATATAGTAGACATATACTATCAATACAACCAGATTTAGTTTGTTTTATCCAGTATTCACTACAGAAAAAGGAAGGAGAGTTAAAAATGTACATGATGTGTATGTGTACTGTTTCACAGGGAGTGAAAATATATAATCAAAACGGACATGAAACTGTTCAAAATCTTGGCGAGCAGTTCATTTTCCTCACACCAAATGTATTTCAATTCATTTTGCAGTTAGGTTTACATTTGAAGGAAATAGTGTGATATAGAAATCTGACAGCTCTTTGTTTAGACTCCTGGTAAGAACACAGTGTTCCCCTGGGGAAAAAAAAGTTAATCTGATGTCATTAAAGGTACATTCCTAATACAAAAAATAGCTACAATTCCTGGACAATTATTTTATGGAAAAAATTCATGCTCCTCCATCACATTCCTCAGCTGCCAACTTCTCTATGCACTAACTCTACCACAGCCTTTTTACCAAGGCACCATTAAATGCTTGGGAAATAAACTAGGGGACATGTATCAGCACAAAGGAAAACGTATAGCATTCAGTGGGATGTGATTGAGGCAATTCAGATATTTCCCCTATAGCTGGCTTTATTTTTCAGCGATTCCAAGGCCAGAAGGGCCCATTATGATCAGCTAGCCTGTCCTCTTGTATAACACAGGCCATCGAACTTCCTCAAAATAGTCCCTAGAGCATATTTTTTTTAGAAACCCGTCGAATCTCTATTTAAAAATGGTCTGTGATGGGGAATCCACCACAACCCTTGGTAAATTGTTCCAATGGTTAAATCACTCTCACCCATAAAAATTACACCTTATTTGCAGTCTGCATTTGTCTAGCTTCCACTGCCAGCCATCGGATCATATTTCTCTATTAGACTGAAGAGCCCATTATTAAATATTTATTCCCCATTTAAATACTTCTAGTCTGTGAGCCTCACCTGCTAACAGTTTAGCTAAAACTATTGCAGATTTTAATATTGAAAAAGGACAACAAAAATTAGGACTGAAAAATAATAGCTAAAACCTTTGGGACAAATTCAACTCTGGTATAAACGGAAAACTTCATTACCTGTTATCATGACTGAACTTGACCCATTGTCTAAAACCAAAGTTGTAAACATTTTCATAATGTGGACTACACTTTTAAACACTGGACCATCTCATGGACCATCTGCCCTCCCATTCACATAACAACCTGTGGCAACTACAGCAATTCTCCATGAGAAAAAATAATATTAATTGTGTTGGAAAATCATAGTGCTAATGAAGCCTTTTGTTAGAGTAAGTGAAAGTTAAAGTTATTATGTAATGCAAACCGTGTTGGAAAGGAACAGACAGAACTCATTAGAAGGCCGTGTATTTACCTAAGTCATTTATTTTACTCATTTTGTTTTTTTCCCCTTATATATATGTGCTGGCTATGTTGGCAGCTGCTGCGCTCATGCATGCATCCAGTGTATAGTACAAAAACAAAGGGTCAAAGATGTATCTTGTGTCCCCTTCAGAATGACAAATCAAATCTCAGCTGTATGTCTCTTGTAGCCCCCACAAATGATATAAATAATATATGTCACTTCAATTATCCCCCTAATAGTACATGTACAGGGTCTATAGGTCAACCAAAATGACGAGACAAACGTAGCAAAGTTGTTTTGTTTTTTATAAAATAAGTAAGCCCATCCAGCCTGTCTGTGTCTCTCTCTCTCTCTCTGGCTAGAGGAGGAGCTCAGCCAGCCGACCGATCAATAAAGGGTGTGGTACTGTCTTGTCTTCCTGTCTCCTCCTTGGTGGTGTTATTATAGCTAAGGGAGGGAGAACGAGCCCTTTTGGCTAACAATTGTAGTTTCTTAAAAAATGTGTTTAGGCTTCTGGAAAGAGGAGAAAAAGCCAGGACTATGTGACCAGTCAAACTGTTGTTTGAGAATCTGGTTCCCATGGGTTTTTTTTATGAGAGCACTGCCTTCTGTTTGCCACTTTATTCAATAAATCATCATTTTCAAAAACCGACAATTAAAAATACTGTAATTCCATTTTTTCACAGTGATCCCATCATCTAGATTCATAGGAAATTGAAGTAGGAGTCTTCTGTTTGCTGTGTTGCTTAGGGGTACCTCTACCGTTACTGTATACACAAAAGGTGTGTCTCTCTGAGGTGTACGTAGCTATGAGTCCTTTTCCTGCACTTTTAAATGTAATCTGCTAACGATTTGCTGAGGTGACTGTGTGGGGAGGTTCTGACAGAATGAGATCGCGCTCTCTCTCCCATGGAGATATCATTGTTCTGTCTTTGAAGTCTTTCATAATCTAAAATAAAAGTCATCTGGAATGAAAGTTCATATTTTGTTCTTCTAACAGCCTTATTTACAAACTACATTTTACAATTACTGCATCAAAATATCCTTGTGAGGTGCCAGGCCAGGCAGGTGCTGTTCCATAAATGCACAAGTCGCTGGACTGAGCTGCTATATTTAAGAGAGATGTTTGTCTGAGTAAATATTCTTCTTCAGTAAGTAAAGATTGTATCGTCCATTTGTGACAATATACTTGGAGGGTAATGTAAAAAACATGGGACTAATCCCTGCGGCTCACCTGCTAAGGAAATTATACTTGGCTGCCTTTTCTGGAGCACGTTAGGAAAAAAATAATCAGTTGCATTACTCAACTGGAAAAAGTGATGGGTGTGAATATCTAACAGGTTCTGACAGCTCTTGCTGTGCCTACTTTGGAGAACGACAGTGACTGCAAGATGTCCCAGTTGGAATCTTTCTGTTGAAATGGATGAGCCTTGATACTAAGATGTTTTTCTCTTCAAAAAATTGTGAGTGGATTTAATCTTCATGGAAGCGAGGCACTGATAGCACAATCTTGTGCCAGGCACTGTGTGAGCAAGTGGTAGGAAGGTTTCCCTCGCATCTCTTCAGTGAATTGCTCTGAGCTAAAATACCCCTAATCTCTGCTATTCCAGTCCTGGACATCCCTGATACAGAGTGCTAACTGCACTAAACTCCGGTGATTTTGCACTGTATAAAAGTGTAAATTTATAGGACAGTTATTCTCACATCTCTGCTAAGTCAAAGAAGGCCTCTGCAGGTCAAAGATAATGCACCAACCCATAAAGCTAATGCCCTGTGCCCTCCAAATGGTGTTAAGTTCCAGACTCTCAGCAACAACATAGAAGATGTACTAGAAAACAGGAAGAATTTCCCACATACAATTCCAGCTACAGTTCCTAACAGGTAGCATAGCTCACCTGAAGCTCTTCCACAGGGTTTTCTGCATGAAGATGTTCAAGTAGGTGAATGAGCTAATCACCAACATTAAATGCTGCTTTGCAGCTCAGAAGATCCTGTTTCACCACCATCTGCAAAAACATGATAAGCCACCACATTTGCCACAGATATCTTCCATCATGGAGATGAATGGAACATATAATACACAACAGCACTATTCTACCAGAACGGCCTTCAAGACCAAAACCTGTTGTCGAGTTTGTGTGTTCCTTGTCCTCCTTTAAAAAGATACAGCTTTTTAAAGGGAGGACAAGGAACACACAGAAAATTCAAGCATTCCGGATCCTCGTAAGATTTACACAGGATTCTGAATGTTTGCACTGATCTGGACAGCAGAGGCATCATTTGCTATGGCGTAAGGGGGGCAGTTGCTCCTCCTCCCTGACTTTTCATAGGTGTATATGCTCCATTGTGTCATCTACTTTTTGCTCCCCCTTCCCCCTTCTGAAATGATGCCTCTGCAGTATAGTCAACCAACTGGCTACAAAAATTTGGAATCACAACAAGAGATGAGTCCTTGGGGTAGGGACGATGGATGGCTTAGAGGTTAGGTGATGGTCCAATGAACCCTTCAGCTCTGGGTCACCAGTTTAAATTTCAGCCAGGGCAGTCATGACCAAAAGTTCATGCCATATGTCATCTGCATAGGGAACCTGTGTGATATCATTGGTGACCTCAGCTCACTTCCTAATGGATGAGTGTCTACACATCACACATAACCAAGCATTGAATGAGCCATAAACACTGCTCTCTCCTTACCCTTTCCTTTCTCACATAACACAATTGCCACAAAGAGAACTCACCCCTCCTTCCATCATCGCCAATGACATCAGTTCTTGTCAGACTTTGGGGGAACCACTCTTCATGGAGATGATATCCAGGTGGAAGGGGAGTGGGTCAAGATGGAATGGCAGCCCAAATTTGGGAGTCCAGATATTTGCTTAGAGTTTAAAGAAATGTTTTCCTACGGAGAAGGCGCACATGTAAGGTGAGGTGGTGCCTTGCGGGAGAATAGGGAGCAGGGGATGAGAAGAGGGGGTGGGAGGAATTTGGGATGTGCAGGGCTGCGGTGACCAGAGAAAGAGGCGACTTTCCCCATCTCCAGGGCTGTGGCTGCCGGGGGGAGACCCCCCTCCTTCCCAGCCTCAGCTTGGGGGCTGCCGTGGCAGGGGAGAGAGGGCATATCCATTGCACTAGAAAGATAAGATTACTGATATTAAAATAGGAGTTGTGTGCTTTTATTTGTAGAACAAAAAACCTTAATTATTATTAAGGTGTTTTTTTTTAATATAGCGCTTTTATCCAAAGTGCTTTACAATAGTTAACTAATGGTACAAACAACATTTGGAAAGATCATTAAGTGGTCTGCCGAGACCCTCGGCAATTTTCAAGTGGTCCGTTAAGAAAAAAAAGTTTGAGAACCAGTGTTCTAGTGGATATAGACTCTTATGTCTGTCTGTCTCCCATCAGCTTTTATTTCCTCCTCCCAGTTCCTGTTCTGTCCCCCCATCGAGTTCCTGTCTCTGTCCCACTTAGCTATTTGAATTTCCTATTTGGATTTCATGCAAAGTGATCTTCCCAAGATCATGTAGAAAGCCTGTTGCTGAGCAAGGAGCTGAATTCAGGGTTTCAGAGTCCAGGGTTCAGGGTAACCACAAGGCCGTCCTCCTTTGAACTCATGTGTAGTGATATGTTGTTCCACCTCTTCTGGTTTCTCTGAGTGCACCCTGTCAGGTGTGAGGCTTCTTTCCTTCATCTGTTCAGGAGTGGAATCCCACAATTCTCCTACTCTTGGACTGCTGCTGGGCTACCTACCTGCACGTCTTCCCTTTGGGAGCTGTGATCAGTGGTTAATACAGTGACTCAAAATAGCCTTTTCAAAACAAAGTACTGTTTAATCACAGCAGTATGAACAAAGCATAACAAGAGCAAAAAGGGTTTATAATAAAAGGTCTACATCAGGGATAGGCAACCTATGGCACATGTGCCGAAGGCGGCACGCGAGCTGATTTTCAGTGGCACTCACACTGCCTGGGTCCTGGCCACCGGTCCGGGGGGCTCTGCATTTTAATTTAATTTTAAATGAAGCTTCTTAAACATTTTAAAAACCTTATTTACTTTGAATACAACAATAGTTTAGTTATATATTATAGACTTCTAGAAAGAGACCTTCTAAAAACGTTAAAATGTATTACTGGCATGCGGAACCGTAAATTAGAGTGAATAAATGAAGACTCGGCACAGCACTTCTGAAAGGGTGTTGACCCCTGGTCTACATACATATCTATCTTCAGTAGGCCTACCTTATCCACGTCCCTTTGCTTTGGGGGAAAGGCGGCTCAGACTCTGTCCAACAGTCTTTGCCTCCTTTGCCCTGTCCATCAGTGAATGAATTTTTATTCACACAAAGTTCTTTGTTCCAGTTTTTCCTGCTTGGATCCCCTTGTGGTTACAAGCTGAACCCTCCAAGCTGGACTGCTGAGATCAGGATGATTGGAGATAAAACTTCAAAGCAAATGACACCTGCATTCAGGGCCGGTGCAACCATTTAGGCGACCTAGGCAGTCGCCTAGGGCACTAGGATGTGGGGGGTGCCATTTTCTTCGGCAGCGACCGCGGCGGCTGGATCTTCGGCTGTCCTGGTTGCCGCCGGCATGTAGGGGGAGGGAGCTGGGGCAGGGGAGCGCAGGGAGGGCCGCCTGCAGCAAGTAAGGGGGGGCGGCACGCAGGGGAACTCTCCGCCCCAGCTCACCCCCACCCCGCCTCCTCCCTGAGCACACCGTGGCCGCTTCACTTCTCCCGCCTCCCAGGCTTGCGGCACCTAAGCTGATTGGCACCGCAAGCCTGGGAGGCGGGAGAAGTGAAGCAGCCACGGAGTGCTCGGGGAGGAGGTGGGGCAGGGGTGAGCTGCTTCACTTCTCCCGCCTCCCATGCTTGCAGCGCCAATCATCTTAGGTGCTGCAAGCCTGGGAGGCGGGAGAAGTGAAGCAGCAACGGTGTGCTTGGGGTGCTCGTGTGCGGAGCAGGGGTGAGCTGGGGCGGGGGGGCGCCTCAGGGTGCAGAGCTGTTGCAAGGAGGGCACCTCAGGGTGGAGGGGGGGGAACCTCAGGGCGGGGGCACGAGGGAGGGGAGGGTGCAAGGTGGAAGTTTCGCCTAGGGCGGGAAACATCCTTGCACTGGCCCTGCCTGCATTGTCCTTTAAGTATCAATAAATAGGAGGTTATCTAAAGCTATTGTCCTCTTTCCTACATAGTCAACTAGCCCTTGCTTGAATTAACCCCTTGTAATCACATAGTAAACACCACAATAACAATCAGATAAATGGACAGAACATATAATATTACAGGCAGCTCCCACGTCCTTCACACAGGAAGCGTGCAGTGCAAGATGGTATATTCCTGAGGTACAAGGCTGGGAGGATTTGGCTGGTGCCTTTCTCTGTATGATTTATGAGCGGCTCTGGGAGCAGTCATGCAATGTAGCTGGGTGTGGGGCTCCACAGGCAGTTGTGCTGAATGATCACAGCGCCTGGGGGGTTTGCTGCTTGTCACTAGCAGAGCATTGTGAGACACAACCCAGGCTGGAGAGACAAGTGGTCACAGCAGTCTCACAGTCCCACGCTGCAATCCAGGGATCTCATCACACAGGGAACTCTCTTTAAAGGGTGTTAAAAGTGCATCTGCAAACACTTTGAAAAATAGTCTATTTTTAAAATTCTGCTCATATTTCTTATGCTTTCTTTTTTGTTTGTTGTTTCCTCTATTATTTATCACTAAAATATGTTTCTCATGTAAATATGGTTGCTCTTTGCAAAACATCCACTTTTCCTTAAGACAGAATTCTTCTCCCTGGGCCTCATCCAACCCACAATGAACTCAATAGAAATACTTCCCTGGGGCTTGGATCAGGTTGCAGTTTTTGTTTTGGAAATGATTACTATATAAACAGAGGATTATGAAGTCAAGTGCCAGGGCAGATTAATTAAAGAAGAGATCCATTTTTATACAAACAGCCATATCCGGGAAGAACTAATATGACAAGCAGAATTGTTTCTTAGCAAAAGGTTTTCCCCAAGTTTCCTAGGAAGTCTCAGCAGTAGCTGAAGTTTCTTGCTGACTTGCTCACACTGTTGGCAAAGAGAATTGCTGCACCAGAAGTCCCTGAGTGCTCATTTGCAGAGCTTGCCAAAATCTACAGCAGGGGGAACCTGTCGACAGTTTTTATGAATGTGCACTGGAAATTAACAGCTGACAGCCTCCACTGACATCCCCTTTCAGACACAAGGAGACAGATGGTGCATTTCAAACGTACACTTCTTTTCGTGATAAAACACCCTCTGACAACATACATCCTTAGAAGCTATTAAGACATTTGACCCAGATCCTAAATTCTGCTCCCAACTGCCACTAGGTTCTTTTCTTCCGAAGATATTATACACAGGGACCTGCCCTGAGTGTGAGGAAGCCTTTTCTGCCTGCCAGGGGTTAGCTTCCCAACTCTGCTGGCCACAGGCAACACCAGCACTCCCCTCTAGGCCTTGCAGGCCTCGCTGTCTCTCTCCAGGTTAGCAATAGGTACACTTCAGGCCTTGAGCCCTCCAAGCCTCCCCCGGGAGTGTGCAGCCCCTGATCCGCTGGAACCTTGCGGTGTTCACAGATTCGCTGCTTCCAAAGATACAGTGCATCCCAGCTTATCAATTTTACCTCAGGTCACCATTCCGCTTAACTCGCAGCACTTAGATTTGTTTGTAGTGAACTCAGGTTAACAAAGCACAGAGATGCAAGTAGTAGTATTGGAAGCAAATGGTCATATATGGAATAAAATCATAACACGCATTCTAGAGCCTCACCTTAACTAACAAGATACTCTCATGTCCTGTAGAATATTGCTCACCCAAAATCCTTGCAGCATTTTACAGCCAAGCTGGCTGTGATCTGCCTTTCATGGGACAGACATGTTGTCAGTTTGCTTCCTAGCTGAAGGATTCTGTGTGTTTCTTTGCCCCCCACAATATACCAATTCCATCCTTTGTCTTTAGTCATAAACAGGGCACCCCTTGTTACTTGGTTCATCCTGTGAATTCCCTCTCTGGTAGATTTTGCAATCTCTCCTTTTGCCTGTGAGTCAGTATGCAAATAGGCCTACACCGTGAGGCAGACAATGCACAATACCCAAATGTCCAGATGGAATGAACTACCTTAACTCCAAGACCTTAGAACATAAATTTTAGCATAGCTACTCCTTTAATATTATCTGTACACACTTTTTGCAGTGATTATGACTACCAGTGTGTTACTGGCTCTCAGCAGAGATCTCACATACTACACTGTGGTGAACTATTATGCATATATCTGACCTGGAGATCCTTGTAAAACTCTATCCTCACCCCCATGTCCCTGCCCTGTTGGCACCAAAAGGTCCCTGGGGCCCAGTGGTTTTTCATGACAGGTAGGAGGTCTGCAGGCCATTGGAACAACTAGCCATCTTACTAGCATTATCATACAATTGTCCACAGCCGTTAGACACATCCAAACCTAGGTTATTTCTCATGCCAGCCCAGCCTCAGCCAGGTTTGCACCTGTGTGGTTCTCATGTGACTGAAACTCAATGAATCACTCAGTTATTCGCCCATCTGAGTGGAGAAATCAGAAGATGAATGTGAGTTGGTCTGCATGTGCTACAGCAATGCTGAAGAAACAATTACAGAGAAATACTTGGCTTGCTGAAAATCTCTGACTATGGTATTTTACATTTTCTTTCCCATCAAGTCAATGACTTTGTCACCTAGAGTAGAGGACAGAGCTTACCTTTCCCCTTCTGTCCAGATTTAGAAAGGTGGTCAGCCAGACATGGATCAAACTGTAATAGTTCTAAACTCCACATGGCAGGGCACTATCTGTAGTATCCTGGTCACTGAAGTGGCTGCACTACTGTGAGGACTACAAGCTTGTTAGGTTAATTAGCCAGTTGCTGGGGGGAATTACAGACACCTGGGTGGTGACTGCTGCGCTAATGAGACAAATGACTCAGTACCTGGAGGAATATATAACTGGGAGGACGAGACAGTAAAGGGAGAGCTTACAAGGTAAGCTGGGGGAGGAGGAAAGCAGCTATGCTAAAAGCTCTGGCTGTTATATACCTGTAGTATGTCCTGCCTGATGTGAAAACAGAAGATTAAAGGTACTTATGATAGAGAGAGACAGTTGTGTGTGTGTGTGTGAGAGAGAGACTAGGAGTCTGGGAAAACAGGCTAGGCAATGTTACTTGCTAGGTACCTATTGAAGCACTTTGTGACAATTCCCAAATGTTTCCCACTCTTTTTGGATGTTTACTTCTCCCTCTCACCCTAGAAGCTAAGCCCATGAGCATTTATAACTTTCTAACTGCTACCACACCCTGAAGAATGTTTGTCTAGTACTGCTGTTCTGAATTAAAGTACTATGCCAGAGCAGAATCAGCCTTACCAAATGAGGATTTTCTATGTTCAATAGAAGAAGCCAGCCCATGGTTTCAGTGTGTTCTGTATCTCTTATGCTCAGAAAGTCACTTGGGAGGCTTCCAATTGCTGAATCCTTCTGTAAGAGCATGTGATCCACAGGAGAAAAGCTTCTGTGCAAAGCAGGAAACATGGCCAGTAGCTGGAGAGTAACTAAGCCAATACCATGCAACAGCTTCATTGTTGTGCAGACAAAATGAAGAAAGTTCTTTATGACACATTCTTCTCTTCACTGCAATTACCTTCACAGAAGTCAGGAGTTTTCTACATCCATCTTTCTACACACAGCCAAACCTTTAGCATTGCCAAACCAAACTGGCTGTTGTTGCATCAAATTTTCTGCATCTACCATTTTTTCTTGCACAGCTACTGTATTTCTATGGCCTTTCCTTCTCCTTGCAAATTTTCAAGGTTACTGGCTCCATGTTGCTCCCCATCACTTTTTTTCAGTCAATTCAACGCTCTTGCAGAGGTTTCTCTGGGTTTTTGTAAAACACACTAAGCTTAAGCTTCACCATTTTTTCTAACACCACTGTTGCTTTCAAGTTGTTTTGTTTCTGTTTAGTGTCCCCACTTGAGTAGCGTGGTTGGTCTACAAATCCAAGATTTGCAAATTTGCATCTCAGGAGCATTTAGATTATGTCATTAATACCAGCATGGGCAAACACACAGCAGTATGCCAATTAATTTAAATGCTCATGCTGCAGTTCCAGCACATGGGTGTTTGTCTAAAACCAATCAGGCCACGTGTCAAAAACATGCAAGCCATTTTCAAGGTTTGCGTGTGTGTCAAGTGTGATTAGATAAAAATGGCAAACTATTTTCTATGCTTACAGTGATGTACACAGGATATAGATATGTTTTAGGTCCCCATAAATAAAAGAAAGTGGAAGATTAAATATGTAAGATCACAATTAACGGGATTGTAGTCTTCTGGGGGCTCTAGGCCTGGGTACCATAGGGCAGTCCATTAATGCAGCCTTGTATAGGACATTATAATCCTTGAGGCAGAGGATCTTGCTAGCAATGGCTAGGAAATACCTGGGGGAAAATGAGCACCACTGGGGGTTAGTGTAAGGCCTTCGTGATGTGATTTTCATTCATCTAGGGATATTTTTTAGAACAGTCTTCTATCAGCAAAATTACATTGGCCAGCTGCTTTGAAGGAGGGTGGAAATGAATTCCTCATGACACATACATTGTTAATTGCCCCTCCCTGTATAAATAAGTGTTTCATGGGCAGCTTGGACTTGCTCGGTGAAGTCTGTGCCCTGGCCTCAGTACAGCTAACACAAAAGGATGACTCCTGAGATTTTGCATCATTGTAATGGGCTGATCCTGCCTGATTCTGAGTCAGCTCCCACTAAAATCAAAGATGCTCAGCACCTCAAAGCATTGGGCCGGGAAGCAATGATTTTACAAGCAGTGCGCTCTCATAACCCATTGATAGAAAACATCAGCTAGCTCGGTTTTCATAAAGCCAGTGGGGATTAAAATTACACTGAGATGGAAAGATCACAGGACAAACGAACCAGTTCCAATGCCATTTTGAGGAGCGTTAGGCTTTGGCCAATGAGCTATCTGTAATGTGCAAAACCAACAGTGAGCTAAAAGCATTAAAATACAGTGTGGTGGATCTCAAGGGAGATCGGTTCTCATTTATACACTGAATAAATAACGGATCTGACTCTTCCCTGCCTTGTACCTTGTGCAGTCATGTAAAGTAGAGCAGAATGCTGCTCTGCTGCGTTGACACCCACTATACAGAGGTGTAAATGACTGCGTACAGGCTCAGTATCAGCATAGTTCCTGCAGAGTAATAATTGTGCATTAAACACCCACATTCCTAACTGAGTATGAAACGTCTACACTGACTACCTGTGGACCTCTCCTTGCAGAACAGCTTTGCTCCAAGTATCTCTGCATATTCCTAAATGCACAGAGTTTGTGGGGCTTGTTTCGTTACAGTTTACTAGGGTGTGTTTTTCCATGTTTTGACTCAGATATAATATTCTATTTTTTCTTATTGCATTATTACTGATGGAGGTTCAGTCCTAATTCCAAATGTCAGGACACAGATGTCTTCATGAAGGACATTTTGCAGAGGTGGCCTCTGATGTTGGTAGCCCAACTACAGATGGGGAGGTGCTGAGCAATAGAAGTTGTGCACTGGTGAAAATTAAGTTCAAGTTGTCTCAGATAACGGGACACCTATCAAATAAACCACTCAGAATCAGAGGCTACATGGGACACTTTTTGGCCTGGAGAGGTGTGAATTTGCGAGTGGAAGGAAGGAATTTAGGATGGGCAGTGGAGCCAGTTCCAGCAGAAAAATTTAAACTTGCAAAAAGCTGCATCAGGAAGCAGAAATAGAAAACAGAAGAAGACTGAAAGGACCTCTGAGGAAGTCATCTGCAGGTGCCGATGCACCTGGGCCTTGTTCTTATTTTGTGCATTGTGTCAGTTATTGACTGGAGGGAGAGTTTTGCACATTCATACTTTCCAAATAGTGCTTCATGGCACTCAAAAATCTGTTTCACATCACACCTTGCAACCTAATTTAACACAACACGTGTTTCCATGCATAAAATGCTATTTCCCCTAAGCACTTAGTAGAAGCACAGCAATAAAATAAAACAAACAATAAAAGCACTTTGCATGGTTCCTGCAAACACTTAGCTATATTCTTACAGTCAAGTAGTCAAGTGCCTATATAGTACTTTTCATCTCAACAGCTCAGACATTAATCTTCACATCCCTGATCCCCATCCAATAAGGTAGGCAAGTACAAAATAATTTGACAGTCATTAGAATAAGGGATCTCTGTGGTAAATAAAGGTGCAAGTTGTGGAAATATCAAATACCATTGCTGATAACCGTTAGTAAATGTTCACATTTTAACACCAAACCCTTTAAATTAAAATTTCCATTTAAGCAAAATAAATTTAGAAACCAACTTAATTTGGCTCTGTTGATTTTTTTTTTTAACCCTGATTTCCTAGTTACTGTAATCTGTCTGTGGAGATATGGACAGTGGCTGCCATTAAAGAGTCAACATTTGCCAAAAGTGAAAGCGGAAAGATCTCCCAGGCTTTTCCTGTTCTAAATAGAAGAAAATATTGTGGCATCTCACTTACCAGTTCAGTAGTAAATGTGGGGAAATGACACTGCAATTGCGACTACTGTATTTCCATGGAAGAAAGCATGCTCATAGGTATGGGGCTGAGAGTGGGAAAGCATATGCTATTCTCATTTGCAAAGTGGTAAGTATCTGAAGAACCTTATAGGTGAAACATCTCTATAGTTACTCATGTGATGGCCTACACAAACCCACTCTAATTTATAAAGCTGCTCATGTCAGTAGTGGGCATGAGAATTTTCTCTCCCTCCATCTATCTATCTCCATGGTACCTGAGCCCCTCCCATGAGTTAAAAGATAACAATGCTCTCTCTTTCTCCTTCCTTCCCTGCCACCAAAAAAAGCAGTTAGAGCATTAGATGTTTCACTTTTAACGGCTTTGTAAGAATGAGGGGGCTATTGTGGAACTCGAGGGCGAAGAACTGGCATTTTTGGATGTAGCTCTGAATGGGTTTGTGGGTGTTATTTCTGCTAGCAGTGGGTTCCATGCTCTTTGTGTGGTTCCTGTGAAGAGTGTGTCTCCTGTAGTCACGACCCTACTCCTGTTGATTGACAGTAGCATTGCTCCAGTGGAACAGCTGCCAGGGGAGGCCATTTTGACGAAAAGCAGAATGCCTGGTGCTCTCGTGTACATGGCAACACCCAGCATAGTCTCACATTTCACAAATATTTCACAAAACTGATGGGGTCCAAGCTCTGGTGAGAACAAATGGGAAGATTTATGTGCACGATATACCCTGGCTTTGACCCCTTCACACCAGGTAAAAGGGCCAGGGCCAGGGCAGCGTAAAGGTGCCCTAAAAGCTGTGCATCCAGCTGTGGGAGAATTTCACTGATCTAGGAATGAGGGAGATAGTAGAGGACAGTCTGCTGAGGACTCCCTCGCAAGCCTTGGTATAGGGCGTGGAGCTGCAGTGCATAGTGCTGGGGTGATTCTGGGCAGCCCAGGGCATCTGCCATAATTTAGACAGCCCTGGTAAGTAACATCTTAACATCCTGCTGTGGACAAGCCAGCTGTAGTTTTACCATGTATTGGCAGGTTGAGGTAACACTGGGCTCCCCTCTAGTGTTTACCTCAACCTGCTAACTTGTGTTAAAATTACCATTGCGTTGTCCATAGTAACATGCTCTCACCACTAAGCTAGCTAACACCATTAAGAGCCCACCTTTTTTCCTAGTGTGGATGCACCTTCAGAGGCACAGCATATACTGAGCCTCTGTCACCCCATGGTTTTTTCTCTAGAAAATGCCTGGAACGAATCAAGAGGGTCTCTCTTATTCTCAGTACATTGGCCTTCATAAACTATTCCAGAAATGGGTTTCTGATTGAAAATTCACGATTGTTTTCTTTTTAAAAAGTCGCTGACCTTGCTGCTAGCTCACACCCTTTGGGCACAGGAACATTTAATTTAACTGGGGGAAGGAGAAGGTGTTGGGTGCAGTGTGAGAACCTAAACAGGATAGAATCCTGTAAGCTGAACTTTATAGTGGTCTTAGTAGGTTAAAAGAAATAGAATCATATCCCCACTGAACTTGAGGGCAAATGGGTTAACTTTCATTAGGCTCAGAAATTTAGCGCAAAACCTTGGTAACTTTAGGGTATATTCTCCCCTTCATATATGCAGTCAACTCTCATTAACATTAATGATTTTCATATACACTGAGGGGAGAACCCTTTAGCCTTTAATTAGTGTCTTAATTTAAATTAAGAATCAGTGTAATCATTTTGTCTTGTTTCCAGTGCTTTTATTTCAGTCATCTTTACATGGATTTTAAGATTAATTCCCTTTCAGCTATTGTAATAGCTCTCTGGTTGCAGAACATAAACTAACTAAAAGTTAACCATATCTACAAAAGCAAATAGTATAAAAAGAAGACAGAAATTTCACAAACCCCCAGTCCATTCAGAAAAATTTAGTTCATGTGGGGATAAAAGTGCTAGCGATAATTAGGGCTACTAGAAAATTTTCTGTTGGAAAAAGATCACCTGGTTTTCTGACTGTTTCAGGGCTGCTACCCCCCAGAGTGCCCCTTCATGGGCTGGGGAGACTCTGCAGAAGATCTGCCTCAGTTTCCCCTTCTCAGCCTGCTTGGGCAGCTGCAGTGACTTGCTGTTGTAACTCAGTGCAGTGATTTGACTCTCCGGCTAAGTCGTTAAATAAAAGTCCACCCCCTTCTGGAGTATCCAAGTCCAAAAATAAATTCAAAATAAAGGCTCTGACCCAGTTCCTCTTGAGCCCAACAGACTCTAGAGAGCATAGGCATGAGAATGACTGTGTAGCTGTAGCGCACTCACTTGGGAGGGAGGGTCCCAGGATCCAGCCCCCCTGCCAAGTGAGTGCACTACAGGCTACTCTGATCAAGTTGGTAAGAGCAAATGGGACAAATGCTCACTTTTGCCAAAAAAAGTTGGGATGGCCAGGACAGGGCTTAAAAAAGGGACTGCGCCTGCCAAAACAGGCTATATGGTTCCCCTACGTAGAGCACGCTCAGGAGAGGTGGCAGAGCCCTGTTGAAATCCTTTCCCCCACCAAGTAGAGGGGGAACTTGAATTGGGGGATCTCCCACATCCAAATGCCCTCAACAAAGCCCTCAAATTGATGGGGAATGTAATCCGAATTGGGCCAGGGTCACAGATCAACTGTATCACCTCTGAACTTGTGAAAAGGACCAGAGCAGTGGTTCTCGAAGCCAGTCTGCCGCTTGTTCAGGGAAAACCCCTGCCCTTCCCACAGCCCCCATTGGCCTGGAGCGGTGAACCGCGGCCAGTGGGAGCTGCCATCGGCCGAACCTGCGGATGCGGCAGGTAAACAAACCAGCCTGGCCTGCCAGGGGCTTTCCCTGAACAAGCAGTGGACTGGCTTTGAGAACCATTGGACCAGAGGACTACCAATAGCCACGGTCTTGGTTTTAGATCTGCATCAAAAATAGAGGCATTATGATCTTGGTGCATAGTTAAATACAAGTTAAATACACAGCTGAACCAAGTAATAATACTGGGGTATAATTTTGCTTCCATTTCAAGATTTTATACACCAGGTTTTGCCTC
Source organism: Mauremys reevesii (assembly GCF_016161935.1). Classification (NCBI taxonomy): domain Eukaryota; kingdom Metazoa; phylum Chordata; order Testudines; family Geoemydidae; genus Mauremys; species Mauremys reevesii. The sequence goes on from NC_052623.1 coordinate 123,618,031, forward strand.
ATAGTAAATATTTGCCAGAAATATAACATCTGAAATTGAGGCAGTAAGATGATAGAGTCCTTTGTTAATATTACTATACTTATATCTAGCTATTGAAAATCAATGTACAGGTCACTAGTATCTGTTTATACAGTGCCTAGCACAACAGGGCTCCAGTCTCGGTTGGTGCTACTACAACACAGTAACAATGACAGGGAGAGAAGCGGAAGGGCCACACGAGCTGCATTTACATGGATCCAGTGGCCCCAACACCCTGCATACCTGCCGTGGGGCATCTGGAGCTGTGCTGCAATCGCAGCCACAAGGGCCATACAGAGCCAGCTCCTGCCCTGGGCACAGATATTGTTGGGTCAGGGAGTGGATTTCATGGCCCCAGCCTCTCCAAACTCCACCCACTTGGTGTCTGACTATTCTGGCTTTATGTGGGTGGAGTGGATTTCACCCTGACATCCTGTTTTACAATTGAAGAAACCGTCTTGCATCCGACGAAGTGGGTGTTCACCCACGAAAGTTCATGCTGCAAAACGTCTGTTAGTCTATAAGGTGCCACAGGATTCTTTGCTGCTTTTACAGATACAGACTAACACGGCTACCCCTCTGATAATTGAAGAAATGTTTCTCCCAGACAGCAATATTTTCACACTGATATTGCTTTAAAAAGGCGAGCCATTACTTCCTTTGCCATTAACAAAAGAGATTGTAGCTCCACCTAGGAGAGTTCTTTGGACTGGCACATGCTGCATAGTGCATGTTAATTGTCTGCAAGATCAGTTGGACAAATGAATCCTTCCAACAGGATTCTATGGGGTGCACTTGGTGATCTAAGCATGTGTAGAAATCTATTGCCTGATTCCTAAGGTAAGCATATAGAATGTAGACGCATTACAACACTTTCGGCCAGTAAGAATCTATTAAAAAGAAGAGAGATTTCCTCTATTTTAGACCTAACACATTCTTTTTGGAGGTGAGGAAAAACTGATAACACCCTGCTTGAATCACAAGTCCTTCCGCAAGTCAATCTCATGTTTAATGAAAAGCTAGAATATGTGAGTGTTGTGGATACATTTAGCACATTCAATACCTACTTCATAATGAGGATAGAAATATTCTCATTCCAAAATGTAGTTTGGCTGTATGATTGTGTGTCACATTTTATCAGGGCAACATAAATAAAGGCTGATACTAACACTTTATTTATGTTGCTTTTACTTCTTCCCTTTGTTCAGGTTTCACATTTTGATAGGACCAATTCTGTCTGTGTTTGTGGGAAGAGACCAACATGGAAACCCTTTTAAAAATACCCAGAGAGGCTTAGAAACCAGTGTCTGGCAAATATTGGGGCTTAAGTTTGAGGGACTCCATGGGAGCCAATATGGCTGGGGATTTCCTGTCAACACACAGAGAATGAGCTGTGCAAGTTTTGAGCTTACACAACTAATAGTAAACAACAGGATGTTCTGAAAACTCAAGCTGCAAAGACAATACGTGACAACTATATCCTGTGTTAGTTTATGTGTGGAGATGGCACACGCTAGGTGATTATGGATGCAAACCCAAAACAGCCTCCCAAGGTAAAGATGGCCACTAATGACTTGGGCTTCAAGTCATTGGACTAGAAGTGAAAGAGGCTGTCATCTATAACAAAGGGCTCTCCCTGTATTCTTTAGCAAACTGGACCACTGAGAACGAAAATGATGCTTAAAATTGTTGATTGGCTCTAGTTTTCAAGATATGCTATTGGGTCAGTATATACGACCCTTGACTTGGGAATAGCGGAGGATAAGTGAGTTATAAAAGGGAAGGGATCTCAATTTAAACCAGAAATGACTAAAATATATCTTTGACTGGATCTATGAATAAATCTATGACTGGGTTTGGACAGTACTTGCTTTTTAGGCAAAACAATGAATGATGCAATCTGAAGCTGGTATTGCGTCATACATGATATGAATTACATCATGTTATTCCTAGAAGTCATGGATGATGCAATCATAATGAAGCTTACATCACTCTGCTGAACAAATTGCCCTATATCAGCTCTAGAAATCATACAGTGTCGTGCTCTCTTATTTGTCAGTGTTTGATTTTGCAAAGGGACATGTTTCTGTTTAGCCAAAGTGAGCAGAGATGCCTCGTACTTGTGTGAACAGTGCAGATAACTTCTGCTATGTTTGTGGTGAAGTGACTTTTGCATCACAAAAGTGCAGTATAACCACTATGGTTAAGAAAGCCTATCACCTTTATTTTGGCTGCAAAATTGGAGATCAGGACAAGAGGTGGGGCCCCACACATGTGCTGCAACACTTGTGCAACAAATCTTTGCCAGTGGTTGAACAGGAAAAGGAAATCTATGCCTTTTGCAGTGCCAATGATTTGGAGAGAGCCAACAGATCATACCAGCAATTGTTACTTCTGCATGGTGCCTCCAGTTGGGAAAGGTGTGTCAAAGAAGAAAAAGTGGACTGTGCATTATCCAAACATTCCATCAGCTATACGCCCAGTACCCCACGGAGAAGGACTGCCGGTTCCTGATGCGCCAGAATCATTCTCACTTGAGTCAGACGAGGAAGAGGAAGAGGATGAAACTTCTGGTCCTGAACCATCAATGTCACAGGACCCACGTTTTCTCCCATCCTCCTCCTCTGAACCACACCTCATAACACAAGGTGAACTAAATGACCTTGTCAGGGATTTGGAACTACCCAAGAGTAAGGCAGAGCTGTTGGGCTCCAGACTACAGCAGTGGAATCTCCTGGCAGGTGATGTTAGGGTTTCCACGTTCCGTGACCGTCAAAAGGATCTTGCCCCATTCTTCTTCATGGAAGATGATCTTGTAGCCTGCAACAACATCAATGATGTGATGGCAGCCCTCAACATCGTTCACGATCCAGATGAGTGGAGACTTTTCATTGATTCATCGAAGACGAGTCTTAAAGCTGTTTTACTGCATAATGGCAATGTTTTGCCATCAATTCCAGTTGGTCATGCAGTCCATATGAAGGAAAACTATGACAACATGAAACAACTTTTGAGGTGCATAAACTATGACCAACATCAGTGGCAGCTTTGTGGCGATTTGAAGGTTGTTGCTCTCTTGCTTGGTCTGCAGAGTGGATACACAAAGTACTGCTGTTTTCTCTGCGAATGGGATAGTCGTGCAAGAGATTCCCACTACATCAAGAAAGATTGGCCACTCCGACAGTCATTGGAGCCTGGGAGGAAAAGTGTTCAGCATCCACCACTTGTTGAATCAAGGAAGATTTTGTTACCACCCTTACACATCAAGCTGGGTCTGATGAATAACTTTGTCAAGGCCATTGACAAAACACAAGCAGCTTTCAAGTGCCTCCGTGGAAAATTTCCAAGGTTAAGTGAAGCTAAGATAAAGGAAGGTGTCTTTGTTGGTCCTCAGATTCGTGAACTTCTTCGAGATGATGCATTTGACCATGCACTGCGTGGCAAGGAAAAGATGGCATGGAAAGCCTTCCAGTTAGTGGCAATACATTTTCTCAGAAACAACAAGGCAGACAACTACAGGTTGTTGGTGGAAAACCTCCTCAAGGCATACAAAAGCCTTGGTTGCAACATGTCACTAAAGATACATTTTTTGCACTCTCATCTAGATTTTTTTCCACCGAACTGCGGAGCAGTGAGAAACAAGCACGGTGAGCGATTTCACCAGGACATTGCAACAATAGAGAAACGCTATCAGGGCAAATGGAGCCCATCAATGCTTGCAGACTATTGCTGGACAGTGACAAGAGATGCTCCATTTAATGAATACAAGAGACAAGCCAAGAAGTGCCGAGTAGACACTGAATAGGACTAAACTATGTACATAATAGTTTTTTGCCTTTTGTTTCATACTAAATTTTAGTTAGATAACCCTTTTGCTGATTTTTAAAGTGTTACATAAACAGGACAGGTGAAATATTATCATGTAAAGCAACCATAAACACAGGAAAGGACCTAGGTTTACAATTTATGATTAAAACTCTACTATCTACACAATATACATAGACATAAAAAGTAAAAACTTAAATATCTTAGAAACAGTAGCCAATCAGTTGTTTTAATTGTCATATTTGAATTCAGCACATCAAAATACATAATAAATATCACATTTTATCTCTGAAGCAGACGACGTCTCAAAAATTGTAAACCAGTGTTATCCAAACTGCTGGGATGTAGTGTTATCATTATGTTTTTTCCCCTCCATCATTGCTGAACCAACTATAATCATGTCTATAATTGCTCCTGAAATCCAAACCTTTTGGACAAGGTAGGTAGGTCTATTGCTTGCAATACTTGCCAGAATGAAAGAGAAGCAACTGAAAAAGAAACAACCTGCATTTTCTTATAAAATTAGATGAAAAAAATAAAGAGAGTGAACTGGAAAATTCAAGTGTATTTTCTTCTTTATATTATATTTAAAGCTCTTATTTCAATATATAGCACTTAAACATTTTTTAAATATTTTTTGTACCTTTGATTGCCCGCTTCATCTCTGGAAACAATTAGAGTAATTTCACTATACATCTGTGCAAATAGAAAATATATAAATGTACTCAAGGCCCATGTCATAAGAAGGTGGTTTCAAGAGTTTCACTTTTACAGCAATTAGTTGGGGTCCCTTTAAGTTGTTCCTGGAAGTCATTTGAATTCTTCCCTGTTAAGCCTTTGAAATCCTGATGCAAAGAAGATATGGAGCCAAGCACACACATGTTGTCCTGTGCTTCATTTTGTAAACGATGTGGTGACAGTTGTAAAACTCTCCCAAACCGACTGAACAGGGGAGTTGATGTGATCCAGTTCAATAAACTGAAGCCTGACTGGTCGACTGTTGTGTTCCATGGGAATGTTTCTTCTACAGACATTGACTCCATCTCTGAAGTGTTGTGAGTAATTTCGTGAAATCCCAGGGATTGTTCTTGATTGTTTGCCACTGAGGAGTGTTTATTTCCCCCACATAACAGAGATCCAGGAGGAGAAGCAGTAACACTCAATCCTGTTGTGTGTTCTGCCTTTGTATTTAATGGGAAAGCTGGGTCATTTCCATACTGAGATGATTGCGAAGAGGGGGTTTGGTTGCAGGCCTTAAAACAATCACTATCATTTGACTGAGGATTCTGTGGGGAATGTTCTGCACATGGGGGTTTCTGGGGAATGGTTTCCTTTTTGATATTCAACCTGTTCAGAATCTGGTTGCGAGTCTCTGGAGGCAATCTATTCAACTGGCGTCCAAGCTGAAGTTGAGTTGGGAAGATGGTTCCCTGAAGGGTTCTGTACAGAAATCTGAAGGAGGAAAAATGTACATATGAAAAGAAATCAAAGAAAGAGGATCTGCTTGAGATTTTATCAAGAGAAAAATGTCCACAGAACAGAATATAACAATTACTTTAACAGAAAGAGTTTATACAGGCAAGTACCACAGTTAATTCATTTTCCTTAGATTTGACATTTAAAATAAAAAGATTGCCCAAAGAGCTCTGAGTACCCTGACAATAATGTGACCTACAATAACTACCCACCAGCGATAATACCAATACACAAGTAATTGGACTCTGCTAGCCAGAAGCCTTAAATAATCATATGAAGCTAATAATATACTTCAGCTGACTGACAATAAAAAAGAAAAAAAAATTAGAAACGCCCCTCACCCAAATCATATTCAGGCACATCCCTTCACCTTTCCTCTCATTCCACCCCAAAGTAGACAGCCACTAACATATACACACACAAGGGGAAGATACTATACCTGGGCAGTAGTGCAACAACTGGTGATATAATACAAATCAAGTAAAACACAGGCTCTCCCATCAATTTTTCCATAGTCCAGTAGGGATTGGATGGAGGATAACATATTGGGCAAGAAACATTATAAACCAGAGCCACAATGAAAAATAAAAGGATACTGAAGATACAAGATGACCAGTGGAACAAAGTCTAGAAGAAACAGCAACAAAAACTGATTTTTAATTTTCTGGTACAAAATCCATGCACAGAATGTATTTACATCAGTGTAATTTCATAAATCCTCATTCTACAAACAGGATTACAAAGCTGCTCACTGCTCACAGTTTCAAACCATTTTCATGTTTGGTTGAAATGCTTGATAAAAATAGACAGTGCTGAGGGAGTAAAACACACTTTTCTTGATTTTAAATAGTGACACTGAGGAAATAGGTGAAATATACCCAAAGGCTCCTATATAATTTCCCTGTGCATGACTTACCCAAGTTTTGGTTTCAATAGCCAAATGTAATATAATGGTGAAAAGAGCTATCGTGGTGATGAGAGTTCCCCAGGAGAATAGATCCACCTCTGAGTCATAGTAAGTCTGAAAAGAAGGAAAGGGGCTTTAATCTGTATTTTCAGGTCTGCTCCTCACACTGCATGGAATAGGATGTCTGAATGGATAACTTACGAAAAAAGGGATGTAGAAACAAACTAGACTTTGATAGAGCGCATCAATCATGTTCATCCAAAACATGTGTGGTTGGTACTCCTGCGACACAAAAACATACAGTAAGAGTCTAACGAAGAAGCCATTTGTTAGTACTAGACAAAAATCTGAATTGAAATGTATTTCTTCCAGTGCTTGTGCAGACAACCTCATCACTCTTCTCCTTTCCGAGGCCAACAAACCCCACCCTCCTGATGGAGTGATTAGTTGGGATTTCCATGACCTGAATTTCTGCCTCTAAAGCATCCTCTTCTGTGAGTTTTTCCACAAGAGGGTATAATTTAGAACTAAGCTCCTGATCCAGCACTGACTTGTATACATGCCTAACTTTATGCATTATAATTAGTCCTATTGACTTCAGTGGAGTTACATACTTGTGGTATTCAAACTTCAACACATACTTACATCTTTGCAGGACTGGGGTTTAAGGGCCAGATTTTTAAATGTATTTTGGTGCCTGATTTCAGTGGGGAGTTAAGCACCTAAACACATTTAAAAATCTGGCCACAAGTCTTGTACATATAAAACGAAAAACTATATATTCAAGAAAGATTAAACGTGGAAGTATGCAGCTTACTTTGAAAGGAAAATCCACAACAATATTTAATTAATATTTACACAACAATATAATCAGTCCTTAAGAAACAGTACTGAATTTTACTAACCCATTAGTATAAATAATTTAACCATTTTTTACATTCACATGAATTATCATACAGAACAACTGGGTATAGAGGAAATTTTGTAAACATCAGATTGGTAAAATGCTCATTTATTTTACTAATGTTCTTATGCAGGTTACACATTTCCCATGATAATTTTTTAAAATTAATTCATTAAGCTCCTTTTTCCTCTAGTTCATGGTTTCCTAAGCCTAGAAATGAGACTATCATAAAACTCTTGTGTTCTTTGGTCTAATGAAACAACATGTAGACTGCGCCAATTAAAATCTTTTCCAAAGAGAAGAGTGAGGATATTACTGGCTACTGTGACAAAGTTCCTCCTCTACCTTGGTGGGTCCTGCGCTTATTTGGCAGATTTGCTCACTTCAGTGATCTTCCCCACAGTCTGGGTCAACTTCTCCTGTGTCTGATCAGGAGTTGGGAGGTTTGGGGGGAACCCAGGCCCGCCCTCTACTCCAGGTTCCAGCCCAGGGCCCTGTGGATTGCAGCTGTCTATAGTGCCTCCTATGACAGCTACAACTCCCTGGGCTACTTCTCCATGACCTCCTCCAAACACCTTCTTTATCCTCACCACAGGACCTTCCTCCTGGTGTCTGATAACGCTTGTACTCCTTAGTCCTCCAGCAGCACACCCTCTCAGCTCCTTGCACCTCTTGCTCCCAGCTCCTCTCACACACTTCCTCTCCTCTGGCTCCCCCCTCCCTGACTGGAGTGAGATCCTTTTTAAACCCAGGTGCTCTGATTAGCCTGCCTTGATTGGCTGCAGGTGATCTAATCAGCCTGTCTGCCTTAATTGGTTCTAGCAGGTTCCTGATTACTCTACTGCAGCCCCTGCTCTGGTCACTCAGTGAACAGAAAACTACTCATCCAGTGACCAGTATATTTGCCCTCTACCAGACTCCGGTACCTCACTGGCCTGGGTCTGTCACACTACCTACAAGCAGGAATGGTTTAGCAAAATTTTCTTTATAAGTCTTTTTAGACAGGTATTCAATGAAATTGCTTAATAGCATTCAAAGAACCTCAGAATGGACAATGGACTCAACTTTGAGAAGAAAGATTTCTCTTGTCAATCTGCTGACTGTTTTGCCAAACCAATCATCCTTTAGACTGGTTTGTCAATGAAGAAAACCAAACAAAACCTCCAAATCAGCTTAAACTAAATCAGTGACTAGCTATTTTTGTCATCTTTTAGTAGGGAAGTAAATAGGGGCATTGATTTTGTGGAACTTTAATTGCAATGTTCTGGAGCAGCATGCCAAAGGACGGAAATATAAAACCCAGAAACAACAGCTGATGAAAAAGAAGATAAAGACAAACACACTGTAAATGAGCAGTTCTGCAGTTCCCCACCTCTTCTTTCAAGTATAGCATCTAGAAATTACTACTAGAAATGTAATGCACCAAGCACTGGGTGCACTGTTGGTTGAGAGTCAATGGCTCCCTTCAGAGGCCAAGGTGCCAGTTGTCTTTGAGGAAGCTGTTGTAAGGCTTCTGATCAGGAAGATATCTCTTGACAATGAGATGTCTGCTAACCTGAGAAGCCACCCTCATGATAAATCTGCAGTTGCAATCAGCAAAAGTGGTCTAGCTTGATGGCCTTCTGCCCCTTTCCTTGCAGTTTACACAGAAATGGGCTGCAGCCAATGTGTTTTCCATAAAGGGTTTCTGACTCTCAGGGGCGGCTCCAGGCCCCAGCACGCCAAGCGCGTGCTTGGGGTGGCATGCCGCGGGGGGCGCTTTGCCGGTTGCCGGGAGGGCGGCAGCCAGGGTGCCTTCAGTCCCGCGGCTCCGGTGGACCTCCTGGTGGAGCCGCGGAACCGGCAACCGGCAGAGCGCCCCCCGCGGCACGCCGCTGTGCATGGGGCAGCGAAATGTCTAGAGCTGCCCCTGCTGACTCTGCAACTCACTTCACCACTCGGGCCACCAGAGCCCAGATTTGTTAACCCTCTGGGCCCACTTCCTGGTTCATCCTCCTCCGCCCCTTGTGGAAGGGCTGGGGATTGAGCAAGTTCTTATTTTTGGTGGGTAAACAGCATTATGTTATGGTAGGAACAGTCCATTTTACTCTGCTACACAATATATAAAATGACTTATTTTGTGTTTTTGTTTGAAATTTGTAACAGCACCTAGATCCTCAAAGGGTAGGTGCTCAGTATAAGTTGGAGGAAAAAACAAACCCACTAACAAACATAAATCCATATATTTTAAGATACTGTTTACAAAAAGGCTTTTTTCTGGCATATTTAGTTGCTGGCATTTAGATATTTTGTTAGGATTATTATAGGGTATGTCTACACTGCAATGAAACACCAAATCTCAAAGCTTGGGTCAGCTGACTAGGGCTTGTGGGGCTCTGGCTGAAGGCTACAAAATTGCAGTGTAGATGTTTGGGCTTGGACTGGGAGCCAGGCTTTGAGACCCTCCCTCCTCGTGGCCAGCTGTTGGGCTTTTATCCCAGTGCAGACTTACACCTAGAAATGCTAACAAGCAGGAAAAACAGTTTCTCAGACTCCCATTCTTTAGCTTTATTCGGTACCATTGTGTCCTTTGCCACCAAGATTGGTTTTCATTTAAACTCATGACCATCAGAAACAATCTTCTGAAAGGCAAAGTTTTTACCTCCATTTTCTGGCCACTTTTGTAGAGGTGAGGTACACCAATTAGCACTTCAGCTGGTATATCCTTATCCAGCACACCAGTGACCAGTTGTGGAAGAGAAGAGAATAATACATTAAAGAAGATCAAGTACCACTGATCAATCATTGAAGAGCCAGAGAACCCGCAATAGAACTGGTACCAGAAGAGAAGGGCCACAAACATCTGCAATCAAAACAGCAGTACAGGAAGCATGATCAGTCAGGAATTTAAAACAAGTAGAAAAAAACAAAATGTAAATCTCAGTACATCATCTCTCCGTGGCTCTGTGAAATCATGTTGACTTTGATTCTGCAAAGACTTGCACATGTGCTTAACCTTAAAGTCACGAGCAGTCCCCACTGAGGACATCTGATCTTCTGTTATTTATTATTCCCATTCCCTCTACTCATGCTTAAAGTTAAGCATGTGTATAAGTCTTAACAGGATTGTGGTCTTGGATATGACTGGGGCTTTGCCTCACATGACATTATTTTCAATCCAATGATAACTCTCGAATACAAAATGCAGCTAAACATAAATGAATAATGACACCATTTTTTGTGGTGTTCCACATATATTTCATGAATGTAGATCTCATTGTGTTGTTTATTACTGTCATAAGAAGGATCCTGTTTCTATTTCAATATCCTGTGTTGGTTTGAGAATTTTCTGGAGACTTAGCTAGCTCACAAAGGCAAAGCAGATAGCACGAGAATCACTGGGCTTTTCAGCTCTTTTCAAGACTGTAATGAGAAGAGCACAGCCAGGAGGATAGAACTATACATTGCAGTGAAGTTGTGTTTGATTTGACCACCACAATATCTTTGATTTTCAATGTCATCAGATTAACAGCAGGTGGAGATTTATCATTCTACAGTCCTCACTTTAAAATGAAAAGGTAAATCATTCACACTGAGGGAGTGAGATGACCCAGGTCTTGGGAATGCTGCCCCCAGCTTGGTTGGGGTCACCCAGGGATGGACAAAACACACAACCCACTTTTGCTACCATGTATGTGGGCTAGACAACCAGATCAGCAAGGCCGAAGTGTCCGTAGAACAGCTGGGGTTCATTTAAACTACCGAGCCCAGCTGTTAGTGATGTATCTACCTATAAATGGAGGTAAAGTGTGTCTGGAGATGAAGACATGCTTGTTTCAGCTTTGAGGGGAGACTGGATGCCACAACTTGCATCCTGGAAAAGGGAGGTGTAAACTGCTGGGCAGGTTTACAGCCAGGGAAGGAAATAAAGCTCCAAGCCTCAGTCCTTCTACGTCCCTCTTCTCCAGACTCGTTGATTATCCACCAAAGAATTACAAAAATTAAAAGCAAATCAACTGAAAATACTTGGCTGTCATTCCTGAAAGGTTTTCTCTGCTTTAACTAGCTAGGAGGGGAGAGGCTGTGCCCTCTCCCTTAGCTCCCATTTGACCCAGCTTTCTCTTCCTTTTATATGCCGCCTGAAGCAGCCATATGACCAGCTGGGACCTACCCTGCAGCACCTTTTAAAATCCTGCAGCGTGGTTTCTTCAGCAATCCGGGGCTTAAACTATGAGCTAGATAAATTCTACTGCAGAATGGAAATTGACACAATACAAGCAAATGTAAAAACCCGAGGAGATAGCGATCTAGCAGAGTGTATGCAGCACAGTTATCCTGATTCCCTGTGGACAAGGGAACAACTAACAAGATAAAATAGAAGGAATATAATCGAATGATTATAATATTAATTCCTAGAAGGAATATATTGATATGCTTATAAATAATTCTATATCGTTAGTTTGAATGTTGATTAGGATAGCTAATCTGCTATATTAGTATAAGAAAAAAAAGATTCAAAAAGGAAACAGGCCTGTTAGTTTAACATCTGTAGGTAACAAAGTCATGGAAAAAAAAAAAAAAGAGAGTGAAATGTGGAAAGATTAAAAGAGAGAGTGGTTATGGGAGCTGATGGATGATGGAAGGTAGATCGTGGATTCCCAAGCCAAACCCTTCCTGAACCTCTTCTGAAATTTTTTGATTTAGACAAGAGAAATCACGGTGGATTTAATATATCTGGATTTCAGTAAGGCGTTTGTATGAAATTTTATGAATTATTGAAATGAAAATAATTGAAAAAAAAAAAAGAAAAATGAAGAATTGAGAGGGTGTGGGAGAGGCTAGAAAAGGGGGCTTCAGAGGTAGTGAAGGGGAAGGTTGAAGGGGGAGTTGGAGGGTGGAGACAGGGGAGAGGTGGTTTTTGGTTTGTTTTTTTTTTTATTTATTTATTTATTTTTATAAGACCAGGAGAAAGTTTGGAAAGTTTGCGGATGACACCAAGTTGGGAGGGATTGCCAGAGTGGAAAGGATCGGAAGGGGGATGGGGAATGTAGGAGATTTGGGAAACTGTGTAAAGTGACTAGAAGTAGAAGATGAGAGGTGTAGAGAAGTGTATTAAATTTAGTTATGGATTTAGGTTAAGAATTTAGGGAAATATGGAAGTAGCGCAGTTGTAGGACAGGAGGGAGGAGGAGGGGGGGGAGAAGGACCTAGAGTGATGATAGGATGATGAGTATGCAATGTGATGATGTGGTTAAAAAAAAAAAAATGTATCTGGATGCATTAGATTAGAGGTATCTAGTAGGGTGGAGGAGGAGGTAGTAGTATCGTTATATAGAGACCTGTGAGACCTCATTTGGATTGGAGTTTTGTTTGGTGTTTTTTAAGAATTGAAGATGAAGGGGAATTCGAACACAAAGAAGGAGAAGAAACTAGAATGATCCGATGAGAGGAAGGAAGGGAATGAAAGGAGAGATGAGGAGAAGGAGTTTTTTGTTTTTTTTAAGAGGAGAAAAAGAGGAAGAGGAGGAGATATTTAATATATTAATATAATAAAGGAAGGATAGGAGAGAAGAAGAGGGAAGCTCAGTGCTAATGTGGACACGGGGACAACGGGATATAAATGTCAAATTGTCAATTCAGGCTTGAAATGCTTGAGGTTTCATAAGGATCAGGGAGTGCAATACTGGATACTGGAGGAGAACCTAACAGACCGGGAAACAAACCTCCACGAACTTTTAAGATTAGATAAGATTGATAAGGAGATGGGAGAGATGGTATGATAGGATAAGTGGCTTAGTCAAATTCAATCAAGGCCACACTGGTAAATAGTACAATGGGATAATATGATTATGATATATTTTTTTTTTAGAGGGTATGGCTGGCAGTGCATGCCATGGGGGTCGCTCAGCGCATATATGGGGGGGGTCGGATTTTTCCTCCAGGGAAAGATTGGCACTGGGCCTGTTTTTTTTTTCTCCCTCCCTTCGGGGGGGGGGGGGGCGCTTGCTAAAGGAGTGGGTGGATCGGCTTATGTGGCCTGCATCTAGCAGGAGGTCAGACTAGATGATCATAATGGTCCCTTCTGATCTTGAATTCTATGATTCTATGAATTCATCAAGAGTGGTCTGCCTGTGAATGAGTCCGGTACTTGCATCTTAGAGGAAGTTAGAATTCTCCTTCCCTGAGGGAAGCCACTATATGTCTGACTCATTCAGGTCTATACATTCTATTTCCCACTGTGGTTTCAGGGTTGGTAGCAACTAGGATTGCTCTTACGGGCTCTGAAGGCAGCAGAAGCAGAGCAACCACAAAGAGAGATTCTTAAGTTTCATTCAAGCCTGGGGGCAACAGCTTCAGAAAATGCCTGTAGTTGGATGTCTTACTAAATACAGCATGAAAAAATAACACTTGTAATTGGGGGCGGGTGGGGAAAGGGGTGTATTGGAATGTAAGATTTTACAAGTATTGAACAAAAATGCAAGAGTATAAACTTGAATCCTTGCATGCTGATCACTGGGATGTACTTACATATATTTCTTGAGAGTGTTTTGATTTAAAAATAAAATTGCTCTGAGTACACTTCTCTAAAAGTATAATATTCCACTTTCATTGATGAGGTTCAGTATTATCATGGTGATGGGCACAACAGAAATATATAGATAGGAAGGTGCAGATGCTCAGCACATCTCAGGATCAAGCCTAGAACCATGAGTCTGTGTACACCAGCATTTACCAATGGTAGCAGCACTAGCATAGGCCAACTATTCAAATTTGGCTTGCTTTTTAAGGCTTAGTGAGATCTTTGGAACTTCAGAATTTGGAAGTGTTTACTTTGATTATTTTTGAAAGCATGCAAGTATGACATTCTTGATCAGAACATGCTTAGAATATTTTTATCGTGCCCATGTTAACGCAAAGATAGTTCAACCAATGATTATTTTTATTATTTACCTAGCACACATGGTGTTCCTATCCTGGTCAGCAATTTGAGCAAAAATACAGTCCTGTCCCATGACTATTAAAAGTTACCTTTGGACTGAGACAGGGATCGGCAACCTTTGGCACATGGCTCGCCAGGGTAAGCCTCCTGGTGGGCCGGGCTGGTTTGTTTACCTGCCACGTCCGCAGGTTGGGCCGATCGTGGCTCCCACTGGCCGCGGTCTGCCGCTCCAGGCCAATGGGGGCTGCAGGAAGTGGTGCGGGCTGAGGGATGTGCTGGCCGCCACTTCCCACAGAGCCCATCGGCCTGGAGCAGCGAACCGTGGCCAGTGGGAGTCGCGATCGGCCGAACCTGCGGCTGCGGCAGGTAAACAAACTGGCCCAGCCCGCCATGGGGCTTACCCTGGCGAGCCATGTTCCAAAGGTTGCTGATCCCTGGACTGAGACCTGACATGGCATCTTTAGACCAAACGAAAATTATGAGCAGGGATTATACAAAAGTTGGAAATCAACCTTAACTAGATCGGGTGCTACTTGCCCTCTCAGTTACACACATGAGGCTATATTCTCACTCCCATTATGCTCTGGAGCATCAGGAATGCTGTGTCCGGCCTGGCCCTACCCCATCCCACTCCTTCATGATCCCTACTCTCAACAGAGTGTGCAGGCGATGCAAATCCACAGTATCTTCATGCCAGTCAATGATTCTTCTGTGCTAAAGGAATCCTCAGCTGCATCTTCGAATATTGTGGGAGTGATACAAAGGGACTCAGCCAGGGCTGAGGAGGTGGGTTTCTAATAGCCCCGTATCTAGTAATGGAGTTATTCATGACTGGCACTGGTCATAGTGTAACTGGGAGGAGATACAGGCCCATACTTGGATATGTATGGCAGTGTGCTCCTTTCACTGTGTATTTATTTGGCTGAAGGAAGTCAGGGAAAACAAAAACACTTCCAATATGCTTGGCTGATAAATATAGATGGCCCAAATTAGCTCAGATCACTGGGGACAAATTACAGTTTGCACAAGGATTAGGAAGAGAAAACCCATCCACTACTACTTCTGACCAGCACAGGGTGGACTTGGCATTAAAGGCTCCTATACCTAGCCAGCTAGATTTTTGCAAAAGGTACTGCTCTATAAAGAAACTTTTGTTAAGCAGCACTTCTTACTCATGTTACCTAATTTGCACATTCTGCAGCACACAGTCGCTGTCACAGAGTGGGGCCTGCTATTCCTGTGAATGGCAGCTAGTTGTCTTTCAACTCTGCAAGCTTCTTTGGAGCTTATTTATAAACCATTTGAAGGCTGACCTCATGCTCATTTCACACAAAATAAACCCTAGAAACATGCGGAGCCACAAAACTGTCAAGTCAAACACTTACTGCATTTTTGTAGAAGAAATACAGCACCATATTGGCAAGCCGGGAATAACACCAGTGCCCATGAACAAGCAAGAGCTTTTCCAAATGCCGAAATCTTGGGACTGCAAAGTCACTCGCCATCACTGCCTTCAATGAAAGAAGAGTTGAAATCATTATTGTAAAGTGTCACCTAAGACACACAGATAGTGCTTTGAGTATCCTGCAAACATCCACAAACGTAAAGCAAGAGTAACTCCATTAAAGTCCAATGGAGTTGGATTAGTTCCACCTTGGTGTAAGTGAAAGAAGAGTCTGGCCCATTGTTTCCTCAATGCTTTCACAAATCGTTATAATTTTATAGTGCCCAAAAGCAAACCACGTGCTTCAGAAAATACACAAAATGACAGTGTCCTTGCTCCTAGAAGATTATGATCTACACTACTACAGATGGTGACACAAGTGACAAACCGTAGGAAGGAAGTGGAGTGAGGAAGGACCAAGAGTTATAGTTGTGTGATTGCACAGATGCTCATAGATGATGGCTGTGAGCTTTTCTCTTTTTAAGAAATACAAAGAAGATAGTATTATTTTGTGCAGAAGAAGGGAATTTTCAGGAGGGATTCAAATGACTGAGATATATAATAATATGCTACATTACAATTAGTGGAGTTAAAAAGGCAAAACACCCAAATAATTTATTTTAATTAATGATAATGATCTTGACTTGCAAAGATTTGCCCAACCCACATTCCCCTGAGATCTCAGTATTCTGAGGAAATTTATTTTAACTATATTCAAGTTCCCTAAATTGTGAGAAATCATTACAGAAGAGGTTCCCCTGAAATTTTAGAACCTGCCAAATCACATCTATGGTATGAATCACCACCATTTCTTTCTATATCATAGCTACTTTTGACTGGCTAAATTTCAAGGTAAAGTATACTTAAGATTTAAGACCTCACCAGATCTCTCCAGGTCATTGAGTTGGCCACAGATTCCACCTACAGTTGTAGTGCTTTTTAAATTTACATTTTGTTTATTGTCTTATTCATTCACAAGGATGCCTACATCTGTTTCCTTCTCCCCTTCCCATTTTCTAATTCTATTATGGAATGATGAGGTAAAATTGTTTCCTTTTCTTTATTTTATGTTTCCACCAAATTATTCCAAATCACATTCTAAGAGTTTTTAAAGGTCTATTTTTTATATGAGGGAGGAACGGAAAGATAGTTTTATCCAATTACACTTGCATATTTATCTTATCTCAAAATATCAATTTGGATTTGACATTTTCATTCTCCTCCATCCCCCAGGTTTTGCATAGGAAAGCGTGGTTCATGCTCCATGCTGCTCCTTCCATAGGATTTGAAAGAAAAATGAATCAGCCAATTTGCTGTCTGAGAGATCCAGATGCTTGACTCCTTTGAAGTACCTGCATGTATACAATTTTGACAGCTGCTTATTGTACAAAGGCATGCATGATTTCCTACGGAACCCTGGGATCAAAGGCAGGGAATCCATAAGCCTTCCCACTATGTGTGAACATTCATTAAAAAATAAACATAAAAAGAGAAATAATCCAGGTAGTTTAATGGAATAACAAGCGAAATGACAAGCTTTCAGAGCAGAATGCACCGAAATGGCTAGGGACACTGAAAGACCAGATGTCTCCGGGCTGGTCTACACTAAGGGGGAAAATCGATATAAGATACGCAACTTCAGCTACGTGAATAACGTAGCTGAAGTCGAAGTATCTTATATCGATCACTTACCCGTCCTCACGGCGCGGGATCGATGTCCGGGGCTCTCCATGTCGACTCCGCCACCGCCGTTCGCGGTGGTGGAGTTCCGGAATCGATAGGAGCACGTTCGGGGATCGATATATCGCGTCTAGATGAGACGCGATATATCGATCCCTGAAAAATCGATCGCTACCCGCCGATACGGCGGGTAGTGAAGACGTAGCCTCCGAATTACAAGATCAACTGAAATGAGGAATTGGAAGGAGGAAAAAGAAGAGACAGAGAGAGGGAGAGACGTGGAGTATTATATCTGGGAACTAAAATGATGTTCATGAGAAATCAGGAGTTTGAGTTCATGCAGAGATGCCAGGAGCCGATTCAAAGTGCAATGAAGTCAATGGAAAGACTCCCACTGACTTCAGTAGGCCTTGGAATGGGCCCTGTTACAACAGCCTGCTCAGGATTCCACACTTGTTAGGCTCTATTCAACCCAAATGTTCTCCCATGCTTGTAAAGCCTGGGGAAGCTGTGTGAGGCTCCCAGGCTCAGCATCTGCTGAGTTTACTCCTTACTCTGATCCTGATTACAGCAGAAAGCCCTGTTAAAAAAAAACCTATTTCAATCTTAGCCCAAGCTTTCATCTTTTACTGCCCAACTGCCCTGCCATATATAGCAATCAGGCTGTCTGGAGTGATGGCCAGAGACACAGGCATACGGAGTGAATCCCCCAAAAATCTAAGCAGGGGCAGCTTCTTCCCAGCTGATTGACAGACAAACAGGGAAAAGGTTTTACATGGACTGCATGATAATGGGGTCCCCTCCCCACCCAAACTAGCAATCCCTTAACTCTCGCTGCAGCTACTCACATTACAAGGGCTGTAGAGTAAAACTCATATCTGACCTGCATGTCCCTGCAGGGAGAGGAGAGCAGGCCTCTTAGGCATATTGTCTCAATAGGCTGGTCTGGAGCACAAGTGGGATATGCAGCCTTCTGAGGCTTATACACTTCAGTGCCACCTATCTTAGCTGCATTCGGTAAATAGATTTGTCCAGCCACACCACAGGATAATTTTATAGGACCAGTGCAGGAGATAAGAAGAATAAAAGCCAGAGGAGGAAAATGAAGGAGGGGGAAGTCAATTTAATCTTTATTTATTATAGAAATAGGACATTGCTGAGGGCTTTTTAAAATTAATAACTGATTTCTTTAAGAAGTAAATGTGCCGAAAGACCTCCTGGAATTTGAGTTTTATGAGGTGAATGTAAAATGTTTAGGCTCACCACAGATTGGATAAGAAACATATGCTCGAACTCAAGCATAAGTGATTTTTACAAATCCCAACTGGTACACCTCAGGGCAGCTTGCAACTTGCTCGTTTACTTTTGCTGTCTGTCAAGAGGTAACTTGCTCTCACTGACTGGGAGGCAAGATGCAAGCAGACATACGGAAAACGTTTGGTCCAACTTTTTGCTGGGGAAACTTTTCAATAAAAAACCCACATTACCTGCATGCCCTCTGGACCAGAGATCCCCACACCCACGTCTGCTACCTGGATCATGCTGACGTCATTAGCTCCATCACCTAGTAACAACAGGATACAACATTGTTTGATATTAATAAAGCAGTGATGATTAATGGCAGAAAAACAAAGGAAAAAATAGGTGACTGTAAAGCATCAGGGACCTGTTTGAAACACCTGTACTTCATGGAACTACAGTTTCAAAGCCTTGGAAGGGACCACCACGCCCTTAACGTCTATCTATCTAGGTTTTTGCTATACCATGCCAAGGAAACATAAACTGAGTACTTCTGTATGAGTGGGTCTCTTTAATGGGACCTGGAATATAGAGATCATGTCTGTGTTGCATGGATACTAAGAAGTCCATGTGCAACAGGGGAACAAACTCCTGAAAACATTCCTGCTGCAAACTAACTGACTGGAAGTATGAAGGGACCCTACAATTGGGCATGAGGCTGGGCACAATGGGATAAACTCTATGACATTAGACTCAGAGTGGGGACAGGAGGGTTCTGTGAGGAATAAGGAGAGCTTTCTCAATTTAAAGTGGGGGAACCTTGTGGGTGCTGCAAGATTCTCAACTGGACGACTGACAAAGAGTCCCCACTATCAACCACATGTTGGAAAATGGTTGTGAAGAACTATGTTAGCTGACATGATGCTGATCACAACTTTACAATCACCGTAGCCCTGGACAACTGGTGTTCAGACCCATCACCTACTCATGATCAAAAATTGAGGGCCTTGGGTTTAATCATGAGTAGCTGAAATGATGCTGAACACAGATTTGTCCTGATCTATATTGCAAAGTGAAGGTCAAAGGTGTCAGCTCACTCAATTCTTTACAAAACGTTGCTCTATTCAAGCACCATTGTGGAGTAGATCAGCTCCATTTGGCCGGCTTCTGCAGGAAGTAATCCCAGATGCCACCTTAGAAACTCTATTTTTGTTTGGAATAAATGTTCGTAAGCTCACAGAAACATTTTCAAACTAAAATTGAAGGTTTTAGGCTTCTAAAGTGTCCAGAAGAGAAGGGAAATTCAGAAGGGGTGTGTGCATGTAAATACAGGCTCATTTAAATGGAGATACTTGCCTATTGCCAAGGTCATTGCTTTGAGTTTATCTCTGACTAGTTTTACTACCATGCTTTTTTGCAGTGGGGTAGAGCGAGAACACAGAACTGAGTGACATCTCCTGGCTAGTGAAAGAAATTTGTCTTCTAGTGTTTTATCCAGTGCATAAGCCAGAGTCTTTCCATCAATCACTAAGCCCAAGCTGGAATGCACTGAAGATGAAGGTGGAGAGAGAGGGCAAAACCCAACTGTCGTGTTTCCAGCAGTCTTGTCTATTTTCTTGTTTGAAAACTTAGACTCTATATATTGCAGACAGTGGTCCAGCAAAGCAGCACTTGTCTCCTGAAATACAATACAAAAATAAATATGTTTAAGTGAAAGTTGCTGCTGTGGGATCATGTAATCAACTTACTGTGCTCGTTATAAATTTAGAAATGGGGAACATTAGAGTCTGCACTATTGATTCCACTTTCACAATTTTTATTTCTATTATTCTTTCCTTCTTCTTTACCCTATCTAAAAACACTTAATTTTTGTTGCAGAAGATACTGCCAGCAATGGATAAATAAAGGGCTTAAAAGCGATTCTGTTTACTTTTTAACCCGCAGTGGTGGCTTTTAAACTGATTTCTTTCAGCTTGTCCTCAGAATAGCAGAATTGACATGTGATATAATGAGAATCCAGTGCTGAGCTAACTATGGTGATGAGCATCACAGAATGCCTATTAATCAAATCATTGATCAGGTATTTGTAAATGCCAATTAAAGGTTACTTAACTAATTTTAAAATCGATATCCTAACCAAACTTAATTAACAGAATGTATTACTAACATATGAACATTTAAGATAAAATGCTACCAGTCTTGTAGCAAAATATTTTTCAAGTTATCAGAAGTAAAGAAGTGAAATAATAGGAAATCAATTTACCAGCTAACTTGCTACACTAAGAATGGACCATAGTTATCTTTTCCTTCCTTTAGAAAGGAATTGTAGTTGGATAGTGCTAGTCTACCTCCAGTTCTGGATTTGAAAACTGATTTAATCACCACATTCAATTACTTTGGTGCTATCAACCTGGTCCCTTCTGTTTGACCATATCAGCAAACCCCTTGCTATTGTGTATTTAAGACAAGCTGAGCAATGCCTGACTGCAGCTCGGGTTATCAGTCCATCATGAAATTCAAACATTTTCCTTACCATCAAATGAAAAAAATCAATGTAGGAGAGTCTGACTTATCTAATATTACTGTCCATTGGTTTTTAAATTATTATTTTGTATTTTTAGAGGCTGCCAATAAGAAATAAGTGAATACTATGTCCCAGCATGTACCTTACTATGGTATGCCCCAGTGGCTCTCAACTAGGGGTCTGGGCCCCCTGTCGGGGGCACGAGCAGGTTCCAGGGGGCCTGCCAAGCAGGGTGGCATTAGACTTGCTAGAGCCCAGGGCAGAAAGCCAAAGCCCCACCATATGGGAGTATAAATAATTAATAAATAAATATCCACATACAAATCCTATCCCCAAAATATAGATTGCACAGGAAGAAGAAAGATAAAAAAGAAGAAGAAAGCAATCAACCTTTTAACTGCAGCTGCCAAAATCAAAGCAAAACTAGTTCACATTTGGACCTCAACCTAACATTTAACCATCTGATAAGGATCTGTTTACCAGTGACTCAGCATTCAAGGTGATGATTTCCTCATCATGATCTAGTAGCTTGCATGCATAAGCTATATTAATGGCTGTTTCTTGCTTGTCTCCAGTGAGAATCCAAATTTGCAGCCCAGCTTTGCGTAAGTTTGCAATGGTTTCTGGGACACCATCTTGTAACCGGTCTTCAATACCAGTTGCACCTGAACACATGAACAAAGCAAATAAATCAGTGTTCAATAAATACTTGGTTACTCAAACTGTTATGTCATGAGTTCATCTTAAAATCTGGTTTTGGAAACACCACCAGTCACCTTCATTGGCAGATAACTCCTCTAATCTAACAAATGTAAATGAAATTCTGATCACCATGATCAATAATGATGACAGGTTTTTTGCAGGCAGCAGAGGGACTGTGAGGAGAGGGGAAGGATGAGGTTGGGGAAAATAACAAATCAGTCAACAGACAACATCATCTAGAGTTAAAAACCTAAAAATCAGTCTGCTGACATCACCTGTACCAACAGCATTCAAATGTATGGGGAACCTCTGTAGTACTCTCGCTGGGCCTCTGCCTGCTCTGTTGCCTCCATTACATCTTCTGGCTGTTGCTAGGGAAGATACTGTTGCTCCCAGGGGCTAGCTGCACCCCAGAAGGTCTTGTTCTGCTTCCCTCAGGCTACATGGCTAGCAGGGTCACAGAGTCTTGTACCCTTTAAGGGGATCTCCAAGAGGGGATTTCATCAATTACTGGCTGGATGCATGGTAACAGAGCAGGAGGCCTAGACTGGGCCTCTCCCTGCTCCACTGCTGGTTCTGGCTGCCACAGTATGACACTGGGTCCCAAATGAGATGTGGCAGAGGATAAATCATAGAATCACAGAAATACGGGGCTGGAAGGGACTTCCAGAGGTCATCTAGGCCAGCCCCCTACACTGAGGCAGGACCAGAATATGCCTATTATTTCTAGTCTACCTTCAGTGGACAAAGAGAACAATTGATCACCTTCCTCTTTATAACAGCCCTTAACAACCGCCTTTGTCTTCTTTTTTCAAGAGAAAACATATAGTTTTCTTATCTTTTCATCATTTTGTTGCTCTCCTGTGGATTCTCTCCAATTTGGCCACATCTTTCCTAAAGTGTGGATCTTAGAACAGGAGACAGTACTTCATCTGAGGCCTCACTAGTGCTGAGTAGAGGGCAATAATTACACCCCGAGACTTATGACATTCCTGTTAATACACCCCAGAATGATATTAGCCTTTTTTACAACTGCATCATATAGCTGACTCATATTCATTTTGTGATCCACTATAACCCCTAGATTCTTGCCAGCAGTACTAGTAGCCAGCCAGTTATTCCCCATTTTGTAGTTGTGCATTTTATTTTCCTTCCTAAGTATAATATTTTGCAATTGTCCTTATTGAATTTCATCTTGTTGCTTTCAGACCAATTCTCCAATATGTCAAGGTTGTTTTGAATTCTAATTCTGTCCTCCAAAGTGCTAGCAACCCCATCCAGTGTGGTGTCATCTGCAAATTTTATAAGCATACTCTCCACTCCATTATCCAAGTCATTAATGAAAATATTGAATAGCACTGGCCCCAGGACAGATCCCTGAGGGACTGACTAGATGTGTCCCCCCAGTTTGATAATAAACCATTGATAACTACTCTTTGAGTATGATCTTTCAACTAGTTTTGCATCCACTTTACAGTAATTTAATCTAGACCACGTTTCCCTAGTTGTTATGAGAATGTCATGTTGGATTATGCTAAAATCCTTACTAAAATGAAGGTATATCATGACTACTCTTTCCCCCTATCCACTACGCCAGTAGGTTGGTCAAAAAAAGGAAATTAGATTGGTTTGGCATGATTTGTTCTTGACAAATCTCTGCTGGTTATTCCTTAAAACCCTATTATCCTCCAGGTGCTTACAAATTGTTTAATAATGTGGTCGAATATCTTTCCAGGAATTGAAGTTAGGTTGAGTAGTCTATAGTTATCTAGGTTCTCTTTGTTCCCCTTTTAAAACATAGATATTATGTTTGTTCTTCTCCAAACATCTAGGACCTCACTCCTCCTCCATGAATTTGCAAAGATTATTGCTAATGGTTCCAGAATTTCTTTAGCTAGTTCCTTAATTACCCTAGGATGAATTTCATTAGGCCCTGCTGTTTTGAATATGTCTAACTTATCTAAATATTCTTAAACCTGTTCTTTCTCTATTTTGTGTTCCTTCCCCCTTGTTGTTAATATGAATTGTGATAACCATATGGTCACAATTTACCATTTTAGTGAAGATTGAAGCAAAATAGGCATTACATACCTTCTTGATATCATCTATTATTACCTCTCTTTCCCTGCTATGTAGTGCTCCTATACTTTCCTTCATCTTTCTCTTGCTTTTATTGCATTTATAGAGCTTCCTCTTATTGCCTTTTATGTCCCTTGCTAGGCGTATCTCATTTTGTGCTTTAGCATTTCTGATTTTGTCCTTACATGCTTGTGTTATAACTAGTAAATCTGACTGGGCTGCATTGTGAAGTGTTGGTTTATAACAGACTGGCAACATTCCTTCCACTTTAAAACGCCAACTGAGAGAGACAAGGCTTTTTGTAACAAAAGTAGTTTGGAACTAAGTTAAGTGTCATCACAGATACATCATGGTTTCACCACATTCCAGAAAGACTCTACTGTGAGGCAATAAAAGTCTTGACTAGTGGAGGATATAGAGATGAAAGGTGTGCAAATTAACTCAAACAGCAAGGAAAGCAAAGTAAACTTCTCCCAGCTATTTATATGTTCAAAGACATAACAATAGTAACACACTACCAGCCACAGGTGTCTGTCCTATAGTCTGGTCACATAGGTTAAAACTCAGAAAAGAAGCACTGAGTTCAGCTGTGGCTTAATGCTATTGACCAAAACATGGGCGATAGGAAGGCACAGAACCTGGCCATGGCCCGAGCCAATGTCTTGGACCTAGTCCAATGCCTGTTAAAATCAGTGAGGGTCTTTCCATTGACTTTTATGTGGTACCATTTTATACCAATATAATTCTGTTGACGTCATCAGAGTTTAACTGATTTACACCAGTGTAAGCTAGAAGAAAATCAGGCTGATTGTGCCTCAGTTAGGTACAATGTCTCTGGGAGATGAGGGGGAGTTTTACTTCTGCAGCACCTGTTCATAGGGTACAGCACATCTGCTGGTTTCCTGGCTGGTGCTGAGGTCCTGTTGCCTCTCTGAGTACTCTAGGGAGACTAGTTCCAAGAGAGGTGCTAGCCTGGAGCAGTCCATGCGGTTACAAGGAATGCTATTGCCTATGCACAGCTGCAAGGGGAGAGATGTATCTCTCCCAACCTCACTGGTGCAATCCTGCAGTGCTCGCCATAGTGCACCAGTATGTGATTAGACTCAAAGTCTCTTCTACCACAGTTTGAGGTTGTCAGAGGATAACTGGCAGAACAGATTGTTTATTTCTGGCTGGAGTCTATTTGTACTTATCCAGCTGTGGTAAACTATGTTTTTATTTATTATTAAGATGTGCCTGTACAGGCAGAGTCAATAGAAGCATCCCAGTCACATTTGCTTGAAATGATTAAAAACATCAGCACTGTTCCAGTTATCTTTGCCAGAGAAAGAAACTAATTGTCTGAAGAAATAATAGATATTTATAATTTATTGAGCTTTTGACATTTTAGTTAAGTAAATAAATAGAAATACTTAGCACTTGTACAGTCCTTTACATCTACAAATTTTAATGACATCAAGAGATCCCTAGGAAGTAACTGTTGTTATCCTCTTTCTTCAGAGCACGCAGGGCCTGATCGTCCAAACACACAAGTACTTAACTTTATGTAGATGGTGTCAGGAATCAGGGCCTGCAGCAGAGCTAATCTCCAGGCAGACTCAAAACTACAGCTGGCTTGCAGCAGGTTGCCTGATTGGCCACATCACCTGATTGACTGGGGGGACCAGCAGGCTGCTCTTAAGCCAGCAGCAACAGCAGCTCGCTGGATGCTCAATGCTCATGCCCACTACTGTGCCTGTTCCCAGCCAAAGGGGGCTGCGGGAAGTGGTGGCCTGGCCCGCACCACTTCCCGCAGCTCCCATTGGCCCGAAACAGTGAACTGCAGCCACTGGGAGCTGCAAGTGGCCGTACCTGCGGACGCACAGGTAAACAAAGTGTCTCGCGGCCCGCCGGGGCTTACCCTGAACAAGCCATGAACTAAGTTTGGGAACCCCTGGTTAAGTTGGTATTACATCAGGGATAAAATTGTTACCTAAGCAAGGCAAACAGGATGTGTCTTATATTAATTATTATCTCATTCTTTTGCGATGATGCAAGAGACACTCGTGAGGAAGTCTAGTAATAACCAATTTCTGTATGCATAGAAATCATTGAAAAGATAGAGCAGAGTTTTAAAATCGAACTTTGAAAATGTTTAACACATTTTAATTTCATGTCCAGCTCTCATGTAGTTACCGAGTAGATGCAGATTTGTCTCTATACGAAGTGCAGATTGAAACAGCAGCTCTTCGCGGTTTTCAATAGAAGATTCTGCTTCTAAATGACTTTTTAACCAACTAGCATATTCCTCTTTGCTTAGAACCTATTTAAAAGGAGAAGGTAAGAGTACATCCAAAAAGATGCATAAGCATTCATGCATTACTGAGTAAAATGAAAAAAAAATTCCTAATAAATGTTCTTGCTAATGGACCGCAACAAAAAGATTTGTCAATACTCTCCTTAAAAGCAAACTAAGAGCTTGCATATACTTACTCTTTTGGCAATACACAAGGTCCGCAGCCCATCTACAGCATACAGATTAAGGTAATTCTGAGTTTTGCTTTGGATTTTTTTTTGATGATTGCCTCTAGGGTCATCTAGTTAAAAATAAAGGAGAAAACTAATGAATGAAAAATAATAGCAATTAAATGGCCTTAGAGAATATAATTGTTTCTTCAGCACTTACTGTACAAAAGCTTAAGAAGCGATACTTTTAAAGAGCTCCTGATGTCTCATGGGAAACTTTGAAAAGCTTTCTATTTAGAAACAATTCTCTTTACATACTATCTATTTTTTTAATTCCCTGTTTAAAAGTCATCAAGAACAACTGTATAACAATAAGATCTTTCCTTATTAAGCATTCATCTGCTCCTCAAGTATTTTCTGACATCACGATAATCTCCACAGCAACCATGTATGTCATGAACAGAGGTATGATTTCAAATTAGCAATAAACAGAAGCAGATGGTCTATGTATCAAAAATCTTATTATTAACCAAATATTTTTAAATACATGTGGGTAGAAAAGATAATTATATTTAGAAATAATACTAAGTTCTCAAAATGAGGTTGTCAAGAGTTGGAAAGGGATGATATTTTCATCCTCCAGGATCAAGACAGACTCAAGTACAATGTATGATTGCAGCAATAACCAATAATAAGAATTAATTGTAATAGTGATAAAGTGAACATAGAAACAGACAAGAGAAAGCATTTTAGGTTGAAACAATGGAGGGAGTACACGTGAGAATGCTTGAGGCAGCAATTTTTCTATAAACCAAAATAGTTTCTGAAAGTCTACAAGTTTTCTAGGTTTATAAGTCTTGTGACTTCAGAGGGATAGCCCTATGCAGTGTTCCTCAGGCAATATTGGTGCTATTGGTACTTCTTGCTTTACATGGTTCACAGTTGTGATTGAAACTGGAGATAAGGGGTTGGGAATGCACAGTTTGGTGGATATAGCATTAGCAGTTCTTGGTAAGTTTGCTCTCACCCAGCAAGGATATTAGCAGCGGGTCTGGAGAATAGATAACTTTCTAATATCAGATCAAATGAGGATAGTGATGATTGATATATTTATCCAGGGTATGGACATGTGATGTCTGTCTTATCTATCTTGGAGTTTTATACTGGCACTCAACACCCTAGTATCTGAGCACCTGACAGATAAAATCAACAGCAGCAGCAAAGTCCCTAGTGAACTTCATGGAGTCTCTGGCCCTTTTTCCTTTTCATGGTAAATAACTCTGCTTTTCTTTTTGATCTTATTAATTTCCTTTTTTATTTTTATTTTCTGGTAGTTGATTTTTTTGGGGGTAGACAAGGGTATTATTTTCTTTCAGCGTTTCCTTGTTTCAGGGCAGCAGGTCCCTGACCTGAGTTTCCTAAGCAATGGCAGTGCATATTACTAACAATGGCTTAGCAGACTTACAGTAGAAATGTTTTTTTGTCATTGTTTGCCCAACCTTGCTTAAATCTGGTTTGGCTTCACAACTTCAAGTTTCACGTTTCTTTTAGGAAACAGTTTTGAGGGAATACATATGAATACCAACAACGGAGAAAGTAACTTATCAAAAGATATGTGCTGATACTCAAGTAACTTAAGACAGGTTTCTTTGCCGGCATTCTTGGATTTGGTGTGTATGCAACTCTTCTACAACAACTGGAAAGATAATTCTTTCAAGGATGTCCAGCCTTTAAATCTGGTGTCACTCTTCTGGTAGTGTTCCAATTCTCTTATCTGAAAAATCTGTGATAATAATCTTCAACAATTATATAATCTACGTTGTTGCACATAAACAGATGGTCTTGTTGGCATTTCAGTAGCATCCTTGTTTGTTTTGTTTCTTAATATGACTCATACACTGAACCTTTCAAGTGTTACTGACATCATTAATGATACTGTTCAATTTGCTGACATATACATGGCTAAAAAAGAACATCTTGGGCTTTGTTTACATTTTCCCATGTCCATGAACCCACACAATATTGTGTATTACCACAATGTACGTTCATGTTAGCTGTTTTATATATATCTATTTTCTCACCTTTAAAGATTGTGCCATCCAAAAGCACATGTCTGTAGTTCCATTAATCTATAATGTTGGGAGTACAACTTTTCTACTGTCTGGCCATTAATTCAGTATTACTGGCTTCAGAACCTTTATTTGTTCATTTTCAGTTCCATCTTCAATTTCTGTCATTTTCTGGAGTACCATCTGTAGCTGCATGCCCATTCATTCACTAGTGTTGTGGATATTTTCTTGACAGAGTACCTGCAATAGATTTTACCTTTGCCTGGAAGATGAGCAATTTCAGTATTGTATTTATGCAATTGGAGAGCCATTCCTGGGTGGTTTTGCCAGAGACAGAGATTTCTTCAGGAATTATTCAAACAGTTCACAAGCTGATTCAGCTGTAACACAGGGCTGGAGCACACATTTACTTAACTTGCAGCCAACTACAATTACATAGTTTCTTTTATACATGTACATGATTATTCTCTCTAGTGTATGAGACTTGCAAAGATATGGCCTTCTGGGAGCAGTCCTGAAACAAGTCCATTTTTATATGAATCTAGTTTTAGAGAGTCAGCATTTTTTTAAAGGAACAAAACATGGAAGCACCGAACCTATTTCATTGTGATAAGGTATTTCGTATTCTAGAAAGCAATATTGTTTGCTTGCTTATTCCAGAGGAAGTATCTCACTGTAGAAGCCATCACAGTGATGCAGTGACTTTGGATAAGTTTGGTGCAATCATGGACAGGTGGTTAAAACACATGAAGAACTGTTTCTGTCACTATAAGCTTAAGTGGCATTAACTGGATCTGGTTTAATACCACCAGCATTAAGAACAGGTTGGAAAATAGAAAATGATTTTCTATGGATGGAGACATATACCTTTTTCATGTGATCTCTCATGTACAGCATGGAGGATTGCATCACATTCCTTATTTTATTGAACAAATAATAGGGAATCAACAATGATGGCTGCAGTTCCTTTTAATCCTTCATATGCCTCATCAGTCTTGCACTGAAATTCACCTTCTGGTCAGATGTAAGTAAGTAAATGAGTAAATAAAAAGGCAGAGAAAAGGAATCTGCTAAAGATATGTGCTGATAATCAAGTACCCTAAGACATGTTTCTTTGCCAGCATTCTTGGATTTGGTCTATATGCAATTGTTTTACAACAACTGGCAATTATAATTCCTTCAAGGATGTCCAGCACATGTAGCCAAAGGAATCAGCCAAAATCTATTTTGAAAGTTGATAGTTGTGATGTCTTTGCAGTTGTTCAGTACTTTGACCTTGCATTCACCCACTCAAACAGTGCACACTCGTAAATGTGTATGTGATGTCTTCAACAACTGGCACAGGATGACATAGTTCTTTAATTATTCAGAACCAAAGAGAGAGTCAAGTTTGCTTGTTTGGGCTTTTTCCATGACCACAAGTGAGTTAATCAAACTTGTCATTGCTTTAGTAATGAGACCTGTATGTAATCTAATTCCTGCTCAAGTTGATTACTCAGTTTAAAAAGTAACTTTCCTCTTTATGGACTGTAGAGGTCCATGTCTGGCAAGGTGAAAGGAATATTCTCCTGGGAATAATCCAAGTGCTTTGAAAAATTCTGCATATTGTGTGAGAACACCAGCTTTCATAGTTAAAACAAATAGCTCCAATGTAATCAATTCAGAAATGTTACAAGTTTTCAAGCTCATTGGTGGTTTCTGATTATTTACAAGATAACACTCAAGCTATAGCATGGCATTTTTGCATCTGCTTTCTGGCTTGCATGTACATCATACTTTAAAATGTCCTCCTGCGTAGCCAGATAGTTTGTTCCAATAATGGAACCTGACATTTGGCTATTGTAGTGGTCCCTTGGTCTCAGGCTTGGAGGGAGGCCACTCTGTCTTGCTGCATCAGGCACCAAACAACAGTAAATTAGCCATCAATGGCTCTGGCCCTCTGGGTGGGACAGAGAAGTAAGCAGTCTCTAGTCCCAGCTTCCTGGCTAGGGCAGACAACAATCATAGTCTAAGGCTCTGACCCACTGGGAGGGCCAGAGCAATAAGCATGGTCACAGGCCTTTGGGCCTAGGGACTATTGAAGATCAGGTCCCTGCAGGATGGATCCTCGAGTACAATTCCATGAATGAAGCTGAACAACCAAGATAGCGTTTGTACCCATGGATAGATTAACTGATACTTAAGGTCACTCAGAGCAGTTTACTAAAGACAACCTACTTATGGCAGCTGATCATAGTGCTGGGAAGGAAGGTAAGAGCAATTACTACACTTTGCTATATTTATGAATCCAAACGTTATAAAACATCATGACTCAATTCTCGATAAGAGTCTTTATAAAAAAAAATATCCAAAATTCTAAAACGAGGGTCAGTTTAGACATCTCCAAGTGCTGTGGTTCAGAGTTGTTCTATTTCCGTGTGCCCATTGGTAAAATTTAATTTACCCCTTCCAAACAGGAATTTTCAAAGCTCTCCCCTTATCCTTTTCTGACCAATACCAGAATATTTGTTTTACATTAACAGCAGATTTTTTTTGCAACTGCCTATGTCTGAAAAAAAAAGCACTGTTTTTCTCCTAACTTTAATCTCATGGTGAGTTCTATTAAACTTTCCCAGCACTACAAATTCTTTATTAACATTTTGGAGCCCATGTAAGGGGTGGGGTGATCTCTGGTAAGCATATTAGCAGGTAGCAAGGTTCCTTTATTGTTTTTAATATGTTTTCTCTATAATGCTTTTTACCTTAAGAACAAAGTAGGCTTTCTTAGAAAGAGCTGTGTGGTAACTTATAACCGTGGGCAGTCACACTGCTAACACTCTCTGAAGAGGACGCAAGCACATGGGCTTGGCCAGCCTGTCCAAGCACATGTGACAGTTGTTCTGAACTGTGACACTAAATTAACATTTCCTGTAGCTCTTTAATGAAAATCACACAGTATGATCCTTTCACTGGTATTTACTGCAGCTGCCGTCAGTAATGTGAAAGTAACCATAAAGTCATCACACTAGTGAGATACAGGAAATCTCTAATACATTAGATTTCTGTCCAGTCACACTGGGTTAACATTTGAATGTTGTACATAATTAAATGTTGAACACAGTAAATCAGACATCACACATATTGAAAAACCTAGGTCTCAAATAAGTGCATAAGAGCCGACCAGGTCATCTTTAAATCCAATTGGTTATAATAAGGAGGCATTACAATTGCTTCTGGTTCACAGCATGTTCACATATTTGAGACTTTGTAACTGAAAAAACACCTTCCAAAAGATAAGCTGCCAGTTCACAGTTAGAAGTCTATTCATCACTAATCATCTGCATCTTTAAAACTAAGACCACTCTTAGTAATTACCCAAACAACATTTCTCTTAATACAAAAACATCTGAGTAAGCAAGCAATGTTGGGAAAATGTACTCAATGAAAGGTAAATTGATTTGGCAAGGTCTTGAAGAATGTTCACTTAAAATAAAGTTTGCCATTGGGGAAGCTCATACTGAAATCAATATTACTCACAATTCTTTAGGCAAAGTACCAACAATCCATTATAAGAAATTACTGGTTATTGAGTTTATAAAAGAAGCAGAGAGATCTTGCTATAATATATTTCTGCAGACCCGTAAACGATATAGACATGGCTTTGTGCTAGAGAACTGCAATCAGACATGCTGAGATTGAAGTTCTCTAGCACTGTCTAAAAGAGTTAATTGGAAAAAAAGTAAGCGAGAACTATACCTGAAGAACAGGGCAGAAGAAGATCCATAATAACCGAATCCGCTCCTTTAGTGTAAACATTTATTTCATCTGTAAGGGGATGCCTAACTACCACTGACATTCTTTTTCTGATGGAATCGAAGCCTAGTGTGTGCAAGAGTTCAAAGGTTAACCTTCCCAGATGAGGTAGCTCTACTGATACCTGGTCAGAAAGTCTTCCAACCAGAGCACAGTTATATGCCCGAGCTGCGTAGACAAGCGCAGCTTCATCTGGACTCTCTGCCTCATAACGGAGTTCTCCTTCTTCAGGTCTACTCCCTATAGCCCTTCTGTCCTGCTGTGAGCTATAGCCATTGTTATTCATCTGCGGAGACTGCGCCAACTTCTCTTCCAGTTTTAATAAAGTGCTCTCAGAGGATACAGATGAAAGAATACTAGAACCGAGTCTGGGCATTGATGTACTGGTAGTCAGGCTTGATGAACTGGTGCTGTTAGATCCAGAGGTCAGACGGCTGGGAGTGAATCTTCGAATGAAGTCTTCTATGGTCTTTACTGGCGACTTCAGTTCAAATCTAACTCTAACCTTGAGAAATAAAAACCAACCACCAAAAAAAAGGATATATAAGAAATCGGACATTGTCATTTGATAACTCAAAGTAAGAAGCAAATCTCAGTTAGTGGCAAAAAGCTAAGACAATCAGAGATGGACAAGTAAGTGAACAAGAATCCCTAGGCTGACACTGTACCAGAAATGTTACTGGAACCAGTATGTATACGCTTCAGAATTTACACTATTGTTGATCCTTCCTTGTGGAACCAGTGTTAGAATTGCACCCTAAAAATAATATTAATATAACTAAAACCTTTTAATTCTACGGGTATGTCTAAGTGTGTAAATTCAGCTTGAGGAGACATACCCCTGCTAGTTCTGATCAAGCTAGCACATTAAAAATCGAAGTTACTCCTGGGGGAATTCTGTGCCACTGCATGTGTGCATAATTAATGAGCCACACATATTTTTATTTTTTTGCTCAGAAAAAAGCTTCTGCTAGAAAGTTGCTGCAGTTCTGCCTTTTGCCCATCAGAGGGCACTGTGGTGATAGACTAGAGCAGCAGCTCCCAGCCAGCTAGGGAAGAGAAAGAGACTGCAGTGCCTTCTCCACAGCACCTGTCGGATCAGGTCATGAGATGGGGACAATGGGGAGGCAGACAGCGTGGGGCTGCTGGGGGTCAGACAAGTGATCATAAGGGCTAGTGGGGGAGGACAGTCTGGGGTAGGGGTTGAATGGGAGTGGAGGTGCAGGGCCACAGGGTGGGGAGAGAGGTGCAAGGCCACATGGGGATGGGGAGGGGGTGCAGAGCTACAGTGGGATGGGGGATGGCTGAGTGGGGATGGAGGGACACTTGGGGACAGGGGCAGTTGTGCCTGAGTGAATGGGAGAGGCTAGAGGTCAGCCAGGGTCTGCATGGGTCAAACTACCTAACAATCACTCCCTGCCCCCCCCAAAAAAGCTGTTCCATATTTTTCCCACCCATACACAGCAGTGCTCCAAATCAGACCCACGCTCCTTCCCACGAATTACTTCCCTCTCCCTCATCTCCTCCATTACCCCTGACTCCCCGAAGTCTTTGCACTGCTTCTGAGGGGTGTGGGAAATACGGTTCTGTATCATAGTTTAAATGAATTAGTACTCAGGGTTCTGTATTAATATGCCTAGTAAGGAATCTATTTGTCAAAAAATACATCCTGAATCTTTTTTGTTGTCTGTATTGTTACAGACATACTTATTGACAGGTATTTTGAAATAAATGACCAAAAATAATTGACACTAGTGTGATTATATTGTGTTATTTTGACAAATAAAATATGCAGAATTTGAAACTATTGTGTGCAGTATTTTAAATATTTTGTTGGAGAATTTTTCATTTTTTGGTGCAGAATTCCCCCAGGAATAAGAAGTGTAGCCATGTTGGTGTGAGCAGCAGGAGGGGCTACCCACGCCGACTATGATCCCATCTGAGACTGTAGGTATGTAGTTGGGGCAGCTAGCTCCTCCTGCCACTTGTGATGCTGTGGCTACACCACTATTTTTAATGCACTAGCTTGATCAGAGCTAACCAGGCATGTCTTCTCCTACTGGAATTTACACATTCCAGCTCTAGCATAGACATACCACTTGTGTGCATTCAGTAAAGTTGGTCGAAAAAATGTTTCTGGAACACTTCTGTGGGAAAATGCAGTTTTGATGAAACCTAAGTGTTTCATGGGAATGTGTCCATTTCAACAGAATTTTAGACCAGACGAAGTTGAAACAAATCATTTCAACTTTCTCTTTCATTTTGATAATGTTGAAACATTTTGTTTTGATAAGATAAAATATTGTATTCTGATATTATCATTTTAATTCATTTTGTTCAGACTTGTATATTATACTAAAATATTAATTTACAATTATATTATATTCATTATATATAATGTTATATATTATAATGTTTTAACATCAAAGGAAAATGCTTCAATGGTTCCAAATTGAAATTCTTTGGAATTTTCATTTTGTGGGAAAAATTGACATTTCTGCTAAGAGAGAAAACAAATTTAGAAATGTTAGTATTTCCTGTGGAATGGAAAACTCCAGCTTCTGACCAGCTCTAATATTAAGTCTAATTATATTTGTGTGATATGCATTAGATGGTGAGTGTTTTGTTCCACTTCTCATTAATAAATTATACTACTTTCTAAGTACATAAGTCTGCCAAATCATCAGCTGTCATAATCTTGCCCAATTTATATTATTAATTTTCTTTTACATAATTTGCAACATTTAAGAGGAGATTTTGTCAGCACAACCTCTTTATAATATTTTTAAAAAATAACATACCCTTCTACAAATGTAGTTGATATAAACAAAATATTTATAAAGAACTGCCTAGGTACCCTTTATTCCAAGGGACTCTGACAAATTAACCTAAAACATGCCCAGAGATGTGAATTATGTTTATTTAAGAAGTTTCAGTATGTGAACTCAGTAAGGAAAACAGTTTTAGAACAGCTTCAAAAATTGCAGTACATACAAATAATCTGTTGGGGTTAAGAGAAACAGTTGAAATACACCTTTTAACTAATGCTTGACCTCACCACTAATTTTAAACTTGTATATGTTGTTTTCCTCATTGATGTATGAATTGGTGCCAAGAATTGTATCATAAACATCTCTGATTCCTTCAAGGAAAGGACAGTTTTATGTCTCCTATTTACACATCTCAGAGATAATCAAATACAACATAATGGAGACTCATGTTCCATTTTGCTGTCTCTCTAACCTACCTTTTGCCGTGGCTGATCTGGAGAGGTAACAACAACTGTATTGCAAATAGTCAATGCTATGAAAAAGTCAAAGATGTCAGAAAGTTCAGGTGTGAGCTTGGATAATGGCTGTTCATGGCTTCTCATAACCTCAAGACTCCTTGCACATTCGTTTACTTTTTCTAACAAATTAGGATCTGGAGTGATGTCTTTTTCCTAGAAATACAACAGGAACAGTGTTAATACTTTGCAGCTTCGTATATTTTAAAGTCTCAGACTGAACTGGTTCTGCCTGATGCCTCAGCACCTCTCTGGTGGCCCCCACATATTTCTGGAGAATTTCAATTTTCCATTAAATGACACTTCCCCTGTCCTCTTTCCCTCAACCAAACATGCAGAAATTTGTACAATTTTAGGCCTTATGATTGCAGGAGTGTCTTCCTCTCCCTGGTAGACCACTTAAAATGGCTCAAAAATGACGTGGACTGCCTCCATTAATTTCAAGTCATTGTTAATACTGAAGCCTAATGATGACAATTACATTGTAAATGAGCTATTGTTAATCCTTTAATTGCTGATCATTGTAACAGAAACATTCTGCTATTTTGGCATTGTGGAATGGAAATCGAGTAATGTCCTGACACATCGTCCTCTCTTCAATCTTACCTGAGAGAATTATTTTAGGCTGCCACAATATATAGACTTATATCATGAAAAACAAGACAACAAAACTAAGAGCTAGTTCTGACATCAAAACAGTAGGCTTACCCATTTTGCACCACTAAGAAATTGTTTACCTCCACTATATTTTAACCACTTTGAACTTGAGAGAAGCTCATATGCCACTGAAATCAAAATGTGGCATGTTTTCCACTATGATTAAAGAGCTATTACATTCCTTTCAGGGCAGAGATAACAATTTCCTAGGAAGGCATAATGCTGGTTACAGAAAAGATACAAAGTGTGCTTCATAAAGATATGAGCCCTAAAGCATTGTCTTTATTGGGAATATACTCCAGTTTCATCAGCTGTTGCACAACTAGTGAGATAGCTGCACCAGTACAAACCCTATGTGCCAAAACAACAAGCTGCAAGCTGTGCGAGTACAGCTTACCATTGACTACACCTGGGGTAAGCTCCATCAGTGCAAATTGCAGCTTTCCTTTTCTACACTTGGGGTTTGTACTACCGCAGCTTCTTTGCTGACTAGACAGCAACAGCTGGAATTAGGGGAGACTCTCAAAGTATACAGGACCTAATTCTTCACTCCATTCAAGCAATTTAACTTTGGCAAAATTCCATTGGCTTCCATGTAAAAACACTGTAACAGAGTAAAACAATCTGGCCATGCAATATTAACTAGATAGCAATTTGCAGGAGGAAAAACATACACATGACACTTAAAAACATATGTAGAAATTAGTCATGGAAAAATTCTGAGACCATTGTTCCACTTAACTTTTCTGCATATGCAGGAAGTTTTTGTTTGTTTGCTTTTGAATGTAACTTGCTCTATTTAATGATAATCTCGAAAAACTTGAAACTATGGAATGACTTACATTTGCAATTACAGGGTGAATTTGAATA
Organism: Mauremys reevesii; assembly: GCF_016161935.1. Lineage (NCBI taxonomy): Eukaryota > Metazoa > Chordata > Testudines > Geoemydidae > Mauremys > Mauremys reevesii. The sequence continues at coordinate 123,654,867 of NC_052623.1, forward strand.
TATTAATAGCACAGTTCCCAATCCAGTACTTACTATTCATGCATTTGTAAATCACTGCTTCCCAAAAGCTAAAATAGCAGACATAGACCAATTAGAACCCTTGTTTTTAATCCTTAATCTAACATCAATTGCTGTAAACAAAGGGATGAAACACATTGTTCTTGAAAATCAAGGAATACCCAAAACAAAGGTTTGAGTTTATCTTTCTGAACTTGCAGCCTAAAGGGATGATTCTTTATATAAGATATCTACATACTTGGTTGTTTTAACAAAAAAAAGTGATGAAAAGGAAAAAGCCAAGAAGATGAAAGCTATGAAAAGTACAGATTTCTTCATCTTTTCCCTTTAAAGCAATTGATACAAAAGATACAAACAAAGCACATTTGTTACTCACAACTGACCATTGGGCTACTGAATGCAGTGTGCTTGGAGAGAATGCTTGCTCTTTTTGCTTCAGCCCTGCTGCCGGTGCGTCGGTGGGATTTCATACTCAGGCTTCTGTGGACAACCTTAATGCTCTGATGACTGCTGACACTGTTCCGCTGGGATAATGTTCCTCCTTTAGCTGCTGTTTCTTCCTCCTCGGAATCAGCTTCCTGGTACATGGCTAAACGTCTGGCTATTTACAAAAATACACAACGTGTAAGATTACATGTTTTGTAGGGAAGAAGACAGAAAGAGAAGTGGTGGCTAAAACTTTCTCTATGTGATCTAGTTTTAATATTATATTGCACTTTACTGTAAGAATGAATGATGCTATTATTACAATGAACAGCAATATCTTTTGACTAATGCAGATAAAAGAATTAGCAATTTAATTCCGTACACTGCCTGCCTCATTTTCAGCTCAGTGTGACAAGGCTATTAGGTTCTGCAGTCGCTCACAAATCAATTGATGCCCATTATGAAATCTCCCTCCATAACATTTTTCTTGCTAAAACTATCCAGAAAATTTGCTTTTCAGTTATGATCGGTGAAGGAAAAACCTAAACTTTACTGTCCTCCAGCAAAGATTGGGAAATTTTGCCTCATGTATTTCTGCCCACAAAAATTTCAGAATGAATCTATCTATGGTACTTATAGGGCCCTCATTATCTTAATATTGGAGCACTTCACAATCTTTCCATTTTATAAAGGGGAACTGAGGCACAAAAAGGCTAAGTAACTTGCTCGAGTTCACACAGAAAGTCTGTAGCAGAGCAGGGCCAAGAAGCTAGGTTCCCAAGTTCTAGGCTAATCATTGGACCATCCTCTCTGAATGAAATCCTAAGCAAAACAAACATGACAATGCTAGGTAAAAGTACAGTAAATAATCAACTGCAACGCCTCATCAACAATTATTTTTAAAACCTCACTCTATGTGTAGAGTCATACCGTAGCTTATTAGCACTGTAGGATTGAAAACTGCTATGAATCGGGGTATTGCAATGGCTTGATTCTATTAGTGATGTACTGCAGAGCACAAATATTCAGTGTACAGTATTAAGTTTGCTTCAGAGTTTTCCCAGCAAGTTTTCCCATTTTTTAAATCAAATCTTTCATCGACTGTGTAACTACAAAAGTTTATGATAACAAGCTACAGTGGCAGTTTAATCCGCATAAGGAAGATATCACTGAACAAAAAAATGTGCAAGGCAGTCTTGATGTAGCACACATCTATTTCTAGCAGATTTCATTATTTCTAGGGCTGTCAAGCGATTACAAATTAATTGTGATAAATCACGAGATAAAGAAATAATCACAATTAACCACAGTTATAATCACACTGTTAAACAATAACAGAATACCATTTACATAAATATTTTTGGATGTTTTCTACATTTTCAAATATATTGATTTCAATTACAACAGAATACAAAGTGCACAGTGCTCACTTTACATTATTATTTTTGATTAAAAATATTTGCACTGTAATAAAGATAAACAAAACAAATGGTATTTTTTTCAATTCACCTCATACAAGTACTGTAGTGTAATCTCTTTATTATGAAAGTGCAACTTATAAATGTAGGTTTTTTTTATATAACTGCACTAAAAAAATAAAACAATGTAAAACTTTAGAGGCTACATGCTCACTCAGTCCTACTTCTTGTTCAGCCAATCACTCAGACAAATAAGTTTGTTTACATTTATGGGAGATAATGCTGCCCGCTTGTTATTTAGAGTCACCTGAAAGTGAGAACAGTCTTTTTCATGACATTGTTGTAGCCAGCAACACAAGATATTTATGTGCCAGATGCGCTAAAGATTCATATGTCCCTTCATGCTTCAACCACCATTTCAGGGGACATGCGTCCATGCTGATGACAGGTTGTGCTCAATAATGATCCAAAGCAGTGCGGACTGACATATGTTCATTTTCGTTATCTGAGTCAGATGCCACCAGCAGAAGGTTGATTTTCTTTTTTGGTGGTTGAGGTTCTGTAGTTTTTGCATCAGAGTATTGCTCTTTTAAGACTTCTGACAGAATGTATCACACCTGCTCCATTTCAGATTTTGGAAGGTACTTCAGATTCTTAAACCTTGGGTCGAGTGCTGTAGCTATCTTTAGAAATCTCACATTGGTACCTTCTTTGCGTTTTGTCAAATCTGCAGTGAAAGTGTTCTTAAATTGAACAACATGTGCTGTTTCAGTGCACATTATAATGCTAGATGAAAATGTACTTGTTGTTCTTCACCAATATTTGGTTAAAAGTATGAGAATTTTTCGGGGCAAATGCGTCTAATTAAACATTGTCTCCATTCTCTCTTACACATACAGCAGAACCTCAAGGATATGAACACAAGAGTTATGGACTTACCAGTCAACCGGACACCATGAAACCACACACACAGAGCAAATACTTTACTGCCTCAGGGATTTTAGCTCTGGGACTCAGGGCTTCAGCTGGGGGTGGGGGGCTTTAGGGCTGCAGCCACTGAGTGAGTGGGGTCAGAGTTCTGGGCAGGGGGTAGGGGTCAGGGCTTCTGACCTTCAGAAGCACCAAGGCTCAGGGCTTCAGCCCCATGTGGGGTGCTGAGGCTCGGGCTTTAGCTATGAGGGGAGCACCTGTTTTAGCTCCAGCGCTCCTCCCATAGGCAATGCCCCAGCATGCTCCCCCCCAAGCTGAAACCGGGAATGGAGCTGTGGGAAGCCCAAGCCCTGGTGCTCCCCGCGGTACAGAAGCCAGGAATGGAGCCTCGGGGCTGAAGCTCTGAGCTGCAGTGTTCCCCTTAGATTTAAAGCCCAGAGCCCTGGTGCTCCGGAGGGTCAGAAGCACTGACTCCGTGTTGGAGTCCTGACATCCCTCCCCCACATGGCTGCAGCCCCAACCCCCCTCAGTGGCTGAAGTCCGTAACATCTTGTACAGAGTTAAGGACATTTCAGAGTTACAGACAACCTCCATTCCTGAGGTGTTCGAAACTCTGAGTTTCTGCTGTACACACCAATGTACTCTGGGAATCATATGCTCATTTTCATTAGCATGTTTTCATCTCAAAGCAGTATTAACAATTCACTTTGCTAACCATCAAAGATACACTTTTACAGCTGATCCTGCAAGCTTCAGAGCAGCACCCTCAATTCCCAGCAGAGTCAATGGCAGTTGTGGGCACTCAGCATCTCACAGGAACAGGCCCCAGTGGCCTAAGATCGCAGACTCAAGTTTGCCACAAGCAATAATCTTTCTTACAGTTGATAATGTGCACTTGAATGGCATGCCCAGGGAATGTCATACTGCTCTGTATTATGCACCTGTGCCAGGGAAAAGGACCAGACAAAATGACTACTTTTATCTTTATAAAATGTTCCACACAGCTGGTCAAGCTCTTCTCCAATTATACTGGTTAATAACAGGTCATGGCAGTTTTGGTTGAATGCCTGACTTGCAGAGTCTTTCCAAATAAATATGAGATCTTATAATCACATTCAGGAAAAGTTTCTGTTTTGAAAACATCTTTCAAAATGCAGGTCTCCAAGCACAAACCCTGAGCTAATTATTATTTTATTCTACAGATGCACAAATCAGAAGCTAAGTGAAAATGAATTACATGGAAAATGTACCAAAGTCGCCTTTGCATTCCTTATCTGTATAATTATTCATTGCTTTTGTCTCTTCTATTTTAAAAAAATCTTTTGTTTACTGAAGAAGCATAGAGTAAGTGTTTTCCTAGAATGACGTTCAACAAGCTTATCAATATTATATGTATACTGTAGTCATCTCTAGTCTGCACATAAGCAAATGAAAATATTCTGTTCCCAAGAGAGATTTTCTTTAGAACTCAATCCTTTTGTCATTCTTGCCATTTTAAACCTAAGCTTTACCCCTAAGCTGAAGTAGATATAAGATCACAGTCTGAAGTATAGACACCCGATTCTCATCTCATGAGAATTTGTGTTCAGCATCATATCAGCTAATCTCTGGTGGTCTTCCAGATTTACACCAGTGTACATGAGACGAGGCTCAGGCCCACAGAGTGGAATAGGATTTTGGTTGTTTCTGAAACAGTCTTATATCTTTTTTGGTAAGTATTGAGAGGTGTTAGAAACTAGCATATGTGGTTTAATCTATGCACTATGGTTCATAACTCTTCAACTGTGCAAAACATATTTCTTTAGGCACACTATGTTCTCTCCACCAATCCCTCCTTCTAGCCTCAAATTCAGAACCTTTTCTATGAACTTTACATCATGAAAGACATTGTTTTGGGATGGTTTCCAGTGTCAACAGCCAGGGGCGGCTCTAGACCCCAGCCGCAGCGGCGGCAGCGGGCGCGGGCGGCGGCCGGGGCGGTATTTGGTTTTGCTGAGTCTCGCAGTCGGGCGCGTGCGGGTCCAGGTCCCCCGGAACGAGCGACGCGCCGCCTGCCGGCATGACCGCGCGCGGTCCGCGCTTCCGCCCGCCCCGTTGAGCGCCCGCGCGAGCGGCCGGGGCAGGTCCGCTGGTCCCCCCGTGTGGCGCAGGCGCGCGGCGAGGCTCAAACGGAGCCGCGGGAAGAGGGGACCCGCCGCGGGACCGGGGAAGGGCGGCGCAGCGCTCCGCGCTGCTTGGGGCAGCGTGATTTGTAGAGCCGCCCCTGTCAACAGCTTTTACTCACTGAATACTGATGTCCTTTTCCCATGTAGAGGATTCTTTATTTGGAGTAAATACATACATACCTTTCAGAACCACAATAATGTAACTGGGAATATCAAATTACACAAACACATAGCTCATGTTATATAATCTTTCATATTAAACAGAGTAATAAATACAAAAAACCCAATGATTTTTCTATGAAGTAAGAAGCTCACTTCCGTTACATTTGTCCTATTGAAATGCAACAATAAAGTGTTTAATATAACTACACTATACTAATAATCAACTAGGGTATTTGGTGAGATTTTTTTTTAAAGATTTATTTTTACTTAGCCTTTTGCTTCACTTATTAATACAAAATGACCCTCATATCATCCTGCGACCTCTACTGGAGTAACACTGTAGCTTTCCTATTAGGATAAAGGAGTCACCCTGGCACGTTGGTAGCTAGACACCTGCAAGAGGTAGTCATGACACACCAGGGGAAGCTCCATGAGCAATATCTTCCAGGTAAACTGCAATTAGTATTCCCCCTCCTATACAAGCGATTTTTCAGCTGCTCTATTCTATGTCAGGAATACAGCATTATGAACATTGCCCTGCCACCACTAGCTGAAACATGGGAAAGATCAAAATTTAACTTATTTAAATTAGTAAAAATAAAGTGGTGACAGTGAATCCTAATGTTACAATGCATAAAATGTGTAATTGTTTATAATTATAAGGATGTAATAATTAATAAAGACAGTTTCAAGCAGTTACAGCTAGGGATAACAAGATGGTGGTTTTGGAATAATTCGGCTTATAAGAAACAGGCAGGCTAAGTTGAAATAAAGGTTACTCCAAAACCTGAAGGGAAGGTTCAATGGAGCATGGCACAGGTTTTCAATCAGGTCCAGCTTTGATTGAGAGATGAGTTCAGCGACTGTGATTGGTTCAGAAGAACAGACCAATCAGAGAAGGCTTAAAGATGATTGGTGGAGGGTATGTTAATAAGGATTGAGGAAATAACCAATCAGAATAGGCCAAAACCTATTGGCAGAGAGCTGACAAACTTGAGTCACTTAAGAGAAGAGCAAGTGGAGAAGCAGGAGAGGAAGAAGGAAGATCAGAAGAGAGCTGAAATCACTGAAAAGGGAGGAGCCATGGCAGCAATAGCTAAGAAGTAGCTGTGACAGAACTGAAGAACCTCTTGACAGAGCAGAGGGGAAGAAGATGGCAGAGAAATAAGCATGAGGACCATAGTATAAGGAATCAATAGGACATATAAGTGTGTCTGCCTGAGATAATAAAGTTGGATGTCCATGTATGTGTGTATTTATTACTAAGTATGCAGTTTTAATGTTTAAGTAAGAACTTGCTGTCAGCATCCTAAATGTGACTGATCACCGCATGTAGAATATGACCACTTAAAAACTATTTCCAACTGCATAGTACTGCAGTATTGGGTACTTTGATATGTATACCTGAGCGAATGGGATTAGTGTTTTGTTTCTTGATATATGTTTTTAAGGTTTACAGTGTCAGGGAATATTTGCATATTGAATAAAGATTATTTTGTTTTTTGAAGTATTACTGCCTCTGTGTCAATCCTTCCATCGGAAGGTTGTCCTCCTAAGGGTCAACAGAGTTAGTCTATCCTGGGGAAGTTTTCCAAGGGTCAGAGGGAAACCCTTAGTAAAACGCTGACAATTCCTCTCAGGTGGGCCACCCCCTTTCACCTACCAAAACAGACAAATTGACAAGTGAGTTACTGATATAGGCAGACCATTGTGAGGGTGCCTAGAGTCTGATTTTGGGGGAAGCATCTGAGACCCCCTTCTCCCCACACAGATCAGTGCATGACACTCTCAGAATAGCCCCCTCCCACCCTGTTGCCACTTCTGAGGTAGAAAAGTGCCAAGGTTCCCCCCCTTCCTTCCCCTCCAGTTCCTTAAGGCAGACTCACCAAACCTTTTCTTCCCTTAATGCCTGAGAACTATTTTAATTCTTATGAGAATTTCGCAGGGCATAAGCTAAGAGAAAACTTCCTCTGTGTATTGAAGGCCTCAGATTACATCCATGCTGAATGACTTTGTGCTTGTGTATTAGACGGGTTAAAAACACACAGTAAAAATACACCGTTAAAACACACAATTCTAGCTTTACTGACCTCCCTTCCTTCCTCAGGGACAAATTAAACTATTCTTCTTCTCACAAAGCAAAAGAAAATGAAATAGGAAAAAACAAATCAGCTACATCAGTGTGTTCAAAACACCCCACCCTGTTAGCTGGTGTTGATCCTGTAGGGAAAGGGTTAAGTGGGCCCTGATACTGATGACTTGTTACCCTGTATAAACATAAGGGAGGTGAGCAGTCATGAGGGACCAACAACCAACTGTGGGGAAAAGAATTGAGTTGATCTTTATCATCTTTTTAAAATTTTCCTATTAATAAAGTCAAATCCCCAGGATGGATGCAGGGCCGGCTCCAGGCACCAGCATCCCAAGCTGGTGTTTGGGGTGGCAATCTGCAAAGGGCGGCAGTCCCTGTTGTTTTGCCCCCAAGCAGCACGCCGAATTGCTGCCCCGGGCGGCGGGGGCAGTCTATGCGCCCTTAGGGTGGCAGGCGCGTTTCCGCGGTGAGGGCAATTCGGCAGCAGCTTCTATGTTTAGCTGTCCGGGGCGCGCCTGCCGCCCTAACAGCATACGGACTGCCCCCGCCCAGGGCGGCAATTCGGCGCGCTGCTTGGGGCGGCGAAAACTGTAGAGCCGGCCCTGGATGGATGCAAGGTAAGTTTGGACTGGGCAAATTATGTCTGTAGGTCAGATAGGGAAAGACATCTGTGTTGGGATATGTAAGGGTTAAGTAAAGACCTGGGTAACCGCTAGCACGGTATTAGGGAGGAAGGCACAGGCAGGCACTGTCTCTTTGCTTGATAAAGTGCTATCCTTCTCCCTTGGTCATGGCCCCCTCCTCCCTTCCCTGTGAACTGCTCATTAATGGAACCTGTGGCTGCAATTACTGCAAATTAATGTATCTTCAAGGTAAAAATGTCTGTAAAATATGCTTAATGCTGTAAACAGTAAATACGGGCAGGGATAATTATATTAAGTGTATGGGTATTCATATTACTAAATAAGGGTTTTGGGGGCGTGGTAGTAAATGTGGGTATTTCCATACGAACTTGGATAAAAGAGTGTGATGTAATTAATTCAGTGCTTACTCGACAATTAGGTTGAGGGGAACAAGTACCGCAATAAAGAAGCCCATTTACTCCATCTGCCTCTGGCTCAGCCTGCTCTTCTTTTCATTTTCTAACAATCTGCTCACAAGAAAACAGTTATGGCACAAAATTGACATAAACCTGAGAAAGTGATCTTGCTGTATGACATGCACCACCCCAGCCGAATCTTCACCAAGAACAGACAGACAACATGCCAAGAGGGATCTCATTTTCCCAAGACAGTGACTAAGAAATCTGGCTAATCCAAATGGAAAATGATAGGGGTTTCACCATTCCCTTCCCTCTGAGCTTCCCTTTCACTGTTCCACTCTCTGGATTCACCCCCCCAAAAAAAAAATTGGAGGGAGGGGAAAATGCAAAGAATGAAAAATTATGGTTTTCTGCTGTGTGTGACTGAGCTCTTGGGAATTAAACTTGGGTTTGGACAGTCAATCATTCCATACACAGTGAAAAACTAAAATTAGAAGGATTGGTGACCACATCCCTGGACAAGTCTACTATAAAGTTAGATTTTGGAAAAACATCTGGGGCAGATGCCAGGCTGATCATCATCTGGCTGTAGCCAAATCATATCATGTGTGTCACAGACACAATCAGGTCATTAACTGCTGCAGGGATCTGTATGGCCAGTTTTGAGACGTTAGGTGCCAACTAATTGTGTCATTAATTCCATGGATGTTGGAAGAAGAGCATTCTGGAATCATGGTTTTTATTATAAAATGGGGATTATCTTTTCTTTGGTTGTCTATACAGTTATTTTTAGACTGCTAGTGTGAAGCCTACTAGCCTGAGTCTGTTGACTTGAGCTGGAAGGTTCACTCCAAAATGCTGCGTAGACATACCCACTGAGACTCTGGCTGGATGACGCTGTGAGCCCTATGTTGGCCTATCTCATGCACCTGCTCTCCCCGCCTCCCCCAACTCAGCCCATCACAGATCCAGATAGCAGAAGGTGGAAATGGCACTACATTTATCTATTCTTCACACCTCAAATCTAAAAGAGGTGCCTCAGATAAGACATCTTCATTCCAATTAATTCATCTGACAACAGAAACCAGAGCCAAAGCTCATTGACACCTTGTGCAGACCATCACCTCATTAAGGAGGCATCAGAGCTCTCCCAGCTCCCAGGCAACAAGAAAGACCTCTAATCCCGATTCAACCACAAAGACCCATGGACTCCACCAAATTCCCAAGCAAGTTAAAGGACAGAGGCACTCCACTCTACATCACTGAAAATATCACATGTTTGGGATGGCTTTCAAACAGCCTGGATCTGTTCCCCCTTTGTTGGTGATTTAACCAACAAAGAAGTTACCTGCATTCCCAGAGATCAGTATATTTAATTCTCAAGAAGTACTGGAAATCCTGAAGGAGTCTTGACCCAAGCTCTGTGAATCCAACCTATGCCTTCACAGTTCAGGCAACTGCATCTGTTTGGTCAGCCCTCAGTAGTTCGGCCCGGGTACTCACTCTCAAGCTTCCAGCTTCCCAGCTATTGCCTTTCTTGGGTGTCTCTCTCCCTTCTGACCAGGGTATTTCCAGGCTGCGGAGTTCCCTGTCTTCACTGTGTTATTCCCAGCAGAGACAGGATGCCCAAGCTCCCCTGTGTGCTTTCTCTTCAGGGAGGGTTAACAGTGTGACTGCCCAGAGCTGCCATACAGCTCCTGCTATGCAAGCCTATTTTATTCCTAAGGTAAAAAAGCATTACTGAGAAAACATTAAAAACAATAAAAGAACTTACACTAACATGGGCTCTGGCAGGAATAGTCCTTCAGTACCCCAGCCAAAGGGTTTCCTTGTGGTTTCAAGTTCATCACTGAACTTGAATTATTATGCAAATTAGATACAATTAACTTAGGTTTAAACAGAGATTGGGAATGGTTGGGTCATTACACTAACTGAATCTATTTCCCCATGTTAAGTTCTCCTCACACCTTCTACGGGTCATATCACTTCAAAGATTTTTTTTCTCCTGCTGATGATAACTCATCTCAGTTGATTGGACTCTTACAGTTGGCATGGCTACTTCCACCTTTTCATGTTCTCAGTATGTATAAATATCTTCTGTCTGTGTGTTCCATTCTATGCATCCGAAGAAGTGAGCTGTAGCTCACGAAAGCTTATGCTGAAATACATTTGTTAGTCTCTAAGGTGCCACAAGTACTCCTGTCCTTTTTAAGTTCATCACAGTTTCAGCTCAGAACAAGATCCTAACCTTATAGGGCCTCAAGAAGCCAAGTCCATCCACCTTTCCCTAAGGACTGGGGCCCTCCATTAACCAAGGACCCGTCCATTTGCTGGATCAGGAAGAAGGACCTGAGCCCGTTTAAAACCAGGTGATTTAACCAAAAATCCTTTCTTTGTCTGGAGAATTCCATTTGAATTAGTATATGGATACCTCTCCAGGGGATGGCTTCAGATAACTGGAGGATGTTTACATTAGCATCCCCCTCACCCTAGAGGAGTTATGTACACAATTGCCTATTTAATAAAATAGATTCCAAATGGTATCAAACCTAACTCAGTAAGGTTTAACTTAATTCAATAAAGTTCATCTTAATTCCACAAGGTTGGACCACAATGTTGCAGGATATTGTCAGTTTGTCACATCTTTCATGGTTCGTGAAAGGATGTCATGAGCAACTGGTGTCACTCCTGACTGAAATAGCCAATGCCTTATTCAGGGAAGAAATTTTTCCTTCCTCATTTGAACACACAATAGCTTGACCAACACTGAAGAAACCCACTTCAGATATCAGTACTATCTAACTACTGGCCAGAATCCAATCTCCTGTTCCTGACCAAGTACACAGAGAAGCTAGCTAAAGGCCAACTATACGCTTATCTTATTGAAGCTAGTATCCTAAATCCAGCGCAATCTGGATTCAGCCCCGGATGTGGGATGCAAACAGCTTTAGTGGCACTGATGCATTATCTCCTGCTGTCAATGGATAGAGTGTAGACTTCCATTCTCATCCTCCTGAACCTCTCTGGAGCTTCTGATATTGTCAACCATTAGATACTTCTGTCCCGCCTTAGAGAAGTCGAAGGGGACCAGGGAAATGTGATATAATGGTTTAAGTCCTTCCTTGTGGAAAGTTCCCAAAGAGCAGTGATGGAAAATTACACCTCACCACTAGACCTCTCAATTGTGGAGTCCCACAAGAATCAATTCTCTCTCCTGTCGTATTCAACATGCAGCACCGGTGAACTGATCAAATGACAGGGACGTTAGTACTAGCAACATGCAGATGACACACAACTTTGCCATCTACAACCAGATCATGACCATCAAGATGCTGGGACAAAATCAGCTCATGGATAAAGCACAACTTGCTGAAGCTGAATCCAAGCAAGCCAGAGGTGATGCTGATGGGTTGAGAAAAGCAATCTGAAGAGCTCACAGCCATGGTTCAGTCTTCTTTGATTCAAGATACACACTTGCAATTGATCAATTTAGTCTGTAGTTTAGAAGTGGATTTCCCTCTAACCCTAAGCTCTCACATACCAGCGTCCCTGAATAATACTTTCTACCATCACCAGTTGGCTAGGAGATTCCATCCCGTCCTGGAAGATGATGACCCGGGCTTGGTTATACACAACTTTGTGATCTCCCATCTGGACTACCGCAATGAAATATATCTGGACACATCAGCCCTTAGGACACTCCAAATCAGACAGAATGCTGCAGCAGTTCTCAGCAACACAGGCTACTTGAGAACATCACACCTATCCTCTTCTCCCTATACTGACTTGATATTCTGTGGGAAGCCAAGGTCAAGGGTTTAGTACTTATCTTCAAGGTTCTCCATAGTCTTTGCCCAGGATATAAAAAAAAAATCTCCCAAAGCTTTGGGATGAAGATTGTGATTGACAGTTCTGCTTCTCAGGCACAATAGAACTTTCTACCATAAGGGTTAAACTTGTCTGTTCTGGAGACAAGACTTTCTCAGGGGCTGGTTGAAACTGTGGAATGAACTCCCCACAGGAAATAAGGATCATCACAAACCTCATCATCTTCCAATTCAAATGCAAGGTACATTTCAACCTTGCCTTCCCTAACATAAACACAGGGTAGTGTATACATTAAACCAAAAACAAAATTCTACCAAAACAAAATTCTGCACTGTACATGCAATTTTCACAGTGGGAAGAGGATGAACGAAAGTACACAAAGAACATATGACAATCGTTACTTATGCTGCTTAATGCACTGCTGGAAAGTGCTAAGATACTGTGGTGATGAGGGCAGTATAAGAATCTAGACAGAACAGAAACCCCCCCCAGAACCTTTGGATGAATTTTCAGGGTGTGAACAAAGTTTGTAAACATATCACAGGTCATGAAACAAAGCTGGGAATACCAGGCCCAATCTGCCAGATGAGTTACCAGATACCACCAGATTACATTCCTATATAATAAACTCAAACCAAAATGCTCAGAATACAATTTCTACTCCAAGTACATTCGCTCCCACAAGGCACCACAACAGAACATGAATTGTGCATTTCAGCATCCAAATCATGACATTGATGTAACAGTTTTAAATCAGATCTTGCCATGAGTTTTACATTTATTTCATCACCTCACAGACTATTCAGTTTGGTTCCTAGTGTCAAATTACTATGACTGAAAGAAATACTATGATTAACAGAAAACGGTATGGATCTTTAAAAACAATAGCTAAGATTATGCAGGGAGGCCAATGGGTTTTGTTTGGTTTTCTGGGTCCTTAGTACTCAATCAGTTTTAAACTTGCATATGTGGCAAAACTGGATCTTGTTATAAGTGGCTGATTTTAGAGTTCTATAAACCTCATTTTAATCCACAACCAGAACTGACTGGGTCAGCTGGACAGCATCAGTTATTAAACGCATCCCAAACACAACCTGGTGGGATTGCTGGCTTCTGGTATGTATAATGGAAGGGCTTCCTCAAATCCTTTGTATTTAAACACAGGAGCATAAAGTGTTATAGATGTTTTTAATGACAGGAAAAACAATTGAAGGAGGGATCTTATGTGACCTGAACTAGTGGGTAGTCAGCAGGTGGGAAGACAAAATATCAGTGGAGTAACTTCACAGAAAGAATGGGCCTGGGAATCAGCCTGGAGAACAGACACTAAAAATCTTGAGTGAGAACACATTTACTGTGTCATTGATCCTGAAAGTGGAGAATAAAAACAATGAAAATTATGACCATTTATACACAGAAAGGCAAAGAATTAGGTCAAGATCACTTTATAGAGAGAAGAGATTCAAATACTATGATTAAAGGGAATTGCCAAATTAAAAATCACATTTCAATCAGAAAATTTTGCACCAACTAGAATTACAAGTGAGCATAAAGATGCCTATAAATGAGAGACGGTAAAGAAAAAACACTACTGTATTTTGTTTGCTTTGTGTTTTTGATAATTTTGTATATTGTCAGTTTTGCTGTTTTGTTTTTATTATTTTCTAACATTTATCCTGTAATCCCAAATCACTTAAAAAAAGTATGGGTAGACTTGAAAATGATAATACCTGGTAAGATAAAACATTTGACACTTAATTTCTTCTTTACTTACCCATCAAGACCCAAGTGTAGGCTTTTGTATGTGCGCTGCATCACCTGATGCAATCTAACCCATAAAATACTGCCCTTCCTGCACTGCTTTAGTTAACCATAATGTCATTAACTCTTGGAAGGAACACAATATGCCCTGAAATCTGAGGGTGGCAGGTAAACAAGAAGAATGAAGAGAAGCAGTATGGTCTACTATTTAGTGCACAGAACTGGGAGTCAGGAAATGTGCTGTAGATTCTAATTCTACTTCTGTCTCTGACTCACTGTGAACCCTTGGGGAAGTTTCAACTTCTCTTTTTCTCAGTTTTACCATCTGTAACACAGGGTTAATAATAATATCCTACTACCTCTGGTAGGTGCACTGATTTCTTCTTAGGAAAAGTGGTGCAAGTGCAATATATGATTGCTATTTAAAAATATTTTATTTTAAAAGTCAATTCACTCTGTAATTTAAGCCTCCACAATACTCTGTTACTAACTTGGGATCTCATACAATTGTAAATGTCTTTTTTAAGTTTACAGTTCACCTTTAATAAGTCTCTCTTATTCCATTTCTGATGTGTTAGCTGAACTCGCCAAATGAACTTCAAGGAAAGAATAATGTACTGCAGGTTAAAAAGCTTAATTACGGCATTTAGAAAGCCAATAAAATATCTATCAAGTAAGCAAAGAAATTTGAGAATGTAACATCTTTCAAGTCCCAAAGGATACAGCTAAAATGTTATGGGGAAAATAGTTTAATACAAATTACACAAAATCACAAAATCGGAAGTCAATTAATAATTTTAAGAGGTTGACAAGATGACACATGAGTGACAACTAAAGGGAACCTCATTCCCTTGGAGTAATGAATTACATTTTAATGCTTCAAAAGTCAGCGACTTGAGGATGTTCTGTTCAGGTACAATATTTGTTTGGCAGCAAAAGAATGTTAATTCAGAGATACCCATCACACTGGGGCACTGAAGTGAACAGGATAAAGCTTAAATAGATGAAATATTATTACAACAGACTGTGCTATTGTGTTAATATGAAAGCCACACTAGTAACCTTGTTCACCTTTCGTTCTTGACACTGATTGAGTATCTTGGAGTGAAGTTACACATTAACGGACAGATCTAGCAATGTAGTCCTATTGATATCAATGGTACTATTCATGTGTTTAAAGTTAAGCACATTCCTAAATGCTTTGCAGGATCAGAGCGTAAACCTAAAGAGAATAGCAACCTTGACAACATACTCAAGATCCCATATATCAGAGAGTCTGGGATCTGTAAAAAACAAACAGAAATCTAGAATAGATTATATAGAGACAGACAGATGCATGAGCTGTGGTAAAAATTCTTACTTCGCAAGAAACTTTGCACTCAAAGAAAAGGGTATTATTCACCGAAAAGCTCATGCTGCAAAACGTCTGTTAGTCTATAAGATCCCATAGAATTTCTGATAAGATTATAATTCCGAAATGAACAGACATCAAGTTATAGCTAATTTTACAACCATCATTGTGGTGTCTGATGCACATATCATAAATCCTACACAATTTGTTGTTGGTTTTAAGATCATAGTCACTTTTTTGTGTGATTGAAATCAAACTGAAGTAAAACCCTTGGACAGCAAACAAGGCTCACCATTAGCATCGTGGGAATACTCTATTCCAGAAACAGTGCATCTTCGGAAAACCATCTTATTTTCAGTAAGAGTACCAGTCTTGTCTGAGAATATATACTGCATCTGCCCTAAGTCTTCTGTGATGTTTAAAGCTCGACACTGTAGCTGAGAGTCTGTCTCTTCATCATATAAATCCTTGTCTTGATGAATGAAGAACACTTGGCATGCTTTAACTATTTCAATGGATACATACAAAGAAATCGGAATCAGAACCTAAAATACATGAAAAACACACTAATTAGGAGAAAATAGAGGCATTGATATAATCTAATCAACTTTATGGCAGACTAAAATCACAAAGAGTGTATGTACTATACTGTACCTTAAAGAGTTTAATAGGCTTAGATTCAATATTGTAAAGTAATTAGGATGTTTGTAAGGAGTTTACTTGGACAGATTAGAAAAGCCTATGGTGCAATTGTACAGCTGAAATCCATAATTATGTCTGGAAATGTGATTATCAAGGCTTGGAGAGAAGCAAACGTTTTCGGGGTAATAAGATGAGCTTGAAAGAAGCTAGGAAAGGAAAAGAAGGGAGGGGGAGAGGAACATACAGTACAGTCAGAATCCTGCAAATACAAAAGAATATCTTGCATCAAAAAAGGGATGAATAGCTCCCAAATTTTATCTGTCTAAATAACAGGCTCTACTAAATTAGCTTTTCAGGAACAGGAGAGGTAAAATGAATGATTGGTGGAAGGTTCTGCAGAGAAAGCAATGTTGTCAGTTGCAATTTCTGAGCAGCAGTTCAGCTGAATGAAGAACATATTTTGTAATTGCTGAACAAAGTGTTAAGCTAAGACTGTTTTCCTGAAAAAAAAAATTCAGCAGTTTCTTGGGGATTCTCAAAAATCCACGAAAGACATCATTTCTAGTTAAATGTTCCTCGCACATGTTTTTCAGTGCAGAAATTTCTGGTTATATACAAAATTTAGCTTGGTCAATTAGACTAGTGGGGTGAATCGTGGTACATATACAAGTACCAAGAATGGCTATTTAAACAAAACCTATAGTCAAGGGTGAATACTTACGTAAATCTGTTCTGAGTTTTCTTTAATAGAAGAAAACCTCTTAATACATTAAAATCATAATCTAGAAAAGGCAAAGGCCACTATTTAATCCATCCCTCTTCAGTGCAAGATCGTTCCCTTCATTAGTATGCTATTTTCTAGTGCTCTGTCAGTTCTAGTTTTACGTGTCCCAAAGACATAGACATTCACACTTGTTACCTGAAAAACTATTATCATTGTCAAAAATAAATATACTGCAGCTAGAACTGGGGATAAATAGTTGCCATCAAGCCCGGGAACATCAAAAACTGGTTTCTTCTCACCATATTGCCACACCCATAGGCCATGACCTGCAGAAAAGTTGAAATAGAGGGAAACTTAAATTAACATCAAGAAATTAAAAAAAAACCCACAGCATTAGTTTATTTTATATGTGTTTGTCTTTTAAAGTGACCAGCAAAGGGAAAAAAAAAGGGGAGGGGGAGCTTGTGCCTTTTCCTACTTTGTTATGATTTATGAGATAGGCCCGAAATGTTTTTTTTAATATGCATTTTTACATTGGAAACTCAAGTCTTGTTTGCCCTGGAAGACACCATGATGACTGGAGAACTAGTGAAAAGGTGGTCATCACAAAAGTCAAAGGAATAGAAGCTGAGCAACTAAGACGGGAAGAGATTTTAGTCAGACTATTTCAATCTCTTTGTTTATTGTCTTTCTTTGTTAATTCCTATTTAATGCAAGGAAAGTATTAATGTTTTGGAGCAGTGATATCTTTACCAAAGATACGGCAATCCCACTTTTTTAATTAGGGTGCGAGAAAAATCAAACATATACTCTGAGACATATAATAGGTTCTTCCATCCCAGCCAGTAAAGACCTGAGTTGATATTTCTGATATTTATATTAAAATCAAGCAGAAAAAACCCAATACCTTAATACCCCCCACCTCCCAACCCGAAACCTAACAATCTTTCAGGCCCTATTCTTTATATGTCATAAAGCAACAAAAAAGGAGTAAAGCCCATTAAAAAAAAATCCTTTGTAAGGCACCTCTATCAAGTTCTAAACTGCCCCTTGTCCCACACTGCAATAACAATAAATAAAAATGACATTGTCTCACTAATTATTTTGCAGCAGTTCAAAGCTTTACATTATTTATGCTCTGTGTCAATAGCTATTTTTAATAATCTAGAGTAAAAATACTAAAAATTCTGCACTTGCAATGGATTATATCAAGTTTCTTTTTATTAAATGTTTTGATTTTCAAAAGACCTAGTGATTTTAGATGCCACAAATTTATGAATTCCCAACTTATGGACATGTCTTAAAAGGGCTTGGTTTTCAGAGGGTGGGTACTCAGCACTCTGAAAAAACAGAGCCCTTCTCAAGGTGATTCAAGATGGGCAACCCAAAATTGAGGACCCCCAGATCTCTAGTCACTTTTTCAAATCTTGGCCTCTCATTTTAGTTCATATTTGATAGACAATGTTTATAAGAAAGTTATGGGGATACACAACTCATTTTTAACAATTGTCAAAAAACAAAAACAAAAACCACTATTACTAGGGTTCTACTCTAAATAAAATTGGAAATTGTTAGGATGAAATGCTGGTTTTGGATATGCGAGTTGCCCATTGAACTCAGTGGGAACAAAAAGCATAATAATAGTTTTGCCCTCAACTTTCATATTTAAAGAGGATTATCAACAGCTGGAAAAAGGACACAATTAAGGGTATTAAAATAACACAGAAGTTTCAGTAACATACATTTAAGGTTGCCAAGAAAAAATCCAGAACTTATGTACTACACACAACCAAAACAAAACCCAAACATTACAAAATATGGAATTCAAAACAAATAGCTTAAGAAATGTGTTGCATACAAACCTTCACACCAAATTCTCAGTCTCTCTCTCTCTCTCTCTCTCACACACACACACACACTGTAACCAGAACCCAAACAAACTTACTCCTGCCCCTCTATTTTTGTTAAAATTTTCGGTGCCAGTAACAATTCCATTGAAGTCAATGGTAGTCTTTTCTTTGACTTGTCCTTTGAATTTGGCCTTTAAAAATATTTTTTAATATTATACGTTTGGATACTGTGATAGACTCAGGCCAGTTGGGTACAGCAGAATAGCTAAAGGCAGATATACTGGCCACTGGATTAACAGTTTTCTGTTCCCTGACTGACCAGAGCAGGGGCTGCTCCAGGCTAATGAGAACACCTGACTCTAATTAACCTGTAAAGAGTCAGGTGAGGCCATTCAGTTAATGTGACCACCTGACTCTAATTAAGGCCCTGCTGTTACTATAAAAAGGGCTCACTCCAGTCAGGCAGAGGAGCCAGGGAGCCAGAGGAGAGGAAGTGTGGCTGAAGGGCTGGTTACTGAAGACACCCTAAAACACCGTTAAAGGAGCCCTAAGGTAAGGGTGAAGAAGGGAGAAGCAGGAGATCTGTGGGGAAGTGGCCCAGGGAAATGTAGCAACTCTGGCAGTGAAAGGTTGGCTGCCAACAACTGCTACCATTAGGGTCCCTGGGCTGGAACCCGGAGTAGAGGGCGGGCCCGGGTTCCCCCCAACCCACCACTACAGGAACAGCTCCTGGAAGGGGAAGTCAGGTCCCTGTCAGGACAGGAGGCTGAACAGAGACTGTGGGAGTTCTCTCACCTACCTCCTTGCAGCCTATGATGAAAAGGGCTCAGTAGACTGTAACCCTGGCCCTAGAGAGAGAAGGGCTATGTGGAGGGTCACAGTGAGCCACTGAGGCTAAGCATAAACCGCCTAGAAGCGCAGGACCCACAGGAGCAAGGTCAGAGCTCTGCCACAATACTTAAGTATGGTAAGTTAATATTGTATATTATGAGTCCCTGTTTTCATCTAATAGAGCTAGATGAATGGTATTGTGCTAGTTATGTTTACTCTTTGTTCATATATTACCTTGTCAACTAAGTATGTGCCAAATTCTGCCACCCTTAGTCATGATCAATTGATTTCAAAGATACTACTTTTGAAGTAGGGCACTACTCATTGCTACTGAAGGTGGCAGAGCCTGACCCAATATTTGTCTGATTTGGTCTAGTAATGGTATGCAGTTGATGGTTATTAAAAGGTTACTATTTGGATGAGCTTATGTACAAAGCTGAAGTTTCCTACAAAAAACCCCAAACTTTACATAGAAAAGGAAGTAGCTACATGAATCAAGAGACAGAAGATATACATTTTTGAATTTTTAAAGCAAAACATGTGACTCTTAGGATAGAGTTTGGTCGACTTAACTTTTATTTGTAAAGAGGACTTACCAATGGCTGAAAATAGACACATGGCTATAAGTATGAGGACACACCAAAGGACATCAATATTCATCTGTCTTTCAAGCTTACTGCGCTTGTAACGTGGTCCACTGTTATTTAACAAAGCTTTGGTCTCGTGCCCTGCAGAAGCAATTACATTAAACAATATAGATATTTGTTGGCAGTCTAAGGAAACTATCAAGTGAACATGTAAAGAAAAAGAGAAAAGCTGTCTTTTACCTGCATAGATTACTATCCCTGCAACCTCTTCTGTGTTCCTAACAGTACATCCACGCAACAAAAGGTTTTCTTTATATAGTCCATCCCTTTTTCCACTTGTATGTACACTGCAAAAGATTTAATAACAGAACTCGACACAGAGAATCCAAACTTCCAGTTACTGAATCACATCCCCACTGAGTAAAACAAATCTGCGGATTATCCCCAAAGCTTCAATAGTCAGCTACCCATACACTGGCCTGAGGACAAAGGACTCTGGGATTCACAAGCGGTCTTGACACCACAGATATTCCATGGAGGATATATTTGGGTCCAATGAAAGAGAAGTGAAGGGGAAGGATGTATGTGCATGAGTGAGAGCAAGATGACTGCACTACATATTTCTTACTGACTGCTCTTTAAAGAAGAAATGGCATGTACTTTATAAGTATGGCGGTTCTAGTTGTGGCTGTACTGAGTTGAGTTTTGCACTTAGAGTAGTATAAAGATTATTTTTGAAGAATTCTACAAAATATTTTTATAAGTATCCCGTGTGTCTCTGTTTTTTTCTATTTTCTAACCAGTGAATTTTTCTTTTCCCCTTTCCAATTCTCAATCTCTTGAATTCCCTGGGCCTTTTTGGCCCAATTCTGTCTCTGGGAACTCTGTGATCCCTTTTGTCTTGCTCTTCTCCATTCTCTCCACAGCCTACTCACTCTTTGGCCCCCTCACTCTGATCTCCTTACTGCCTGCTAAACAGGATCAAATTAAAAATTCTTGGGGTTCTAGGCACAGAATATCCTGAAGCCCCACCCAGTTATAAAATACTTAAACTTTCCTGAGATGATTAAAAACATGTCATTTAAAGAATTAACAGCATACAGGAACAACAAAGCACCAGAGCCAGACATTAAGAATTATATGTTTAGCTAAAAATTAAAAATTCACAGCTAACAGGTTCCCACTGCTGGCTTGATACTGTATGTGAATTTAGACATTAAATATCCTAGCTATTCCATGCAAGCACTGACAGAGAAAAAAGATGATGAGTTCACTACAGGGGAGCAGAGGTGGGTGAGGTAATTGGTTATTGCACCAACTTCTGCAGGTGAAAGAGACAAGCTTTTAAACAACATAGAGCTCTTCTTCAGTTGAACAGCTGAGAATCAATCATCTCTGGCTCGTGTCAGCATTTAGATTGTGGAAAATAGTTTTCTATCAATATGGGTATCCGAGCAATTGTTAACACCACTGACTCCAATTACATTTAGGGAATGTGCAGCACACGGCACATAGTCTTTTGGTAGATTTTCCGTGACAGATGGGCCCGCAGACTATTGGAACGATCAGTCACCTCACTAGCATTATCATACAATTGGCCGTTAGACACATCCAAACCTAGGTTATTTCTCATAGACAGCCCAGCCTCAGCCGGTTTGCCCGTGTGGTTCTCAAGTGGCTGAAACCCAATTATTTGGCCCTCTGAACGAGAAATCAGGAAATGAATGTGAGCTGGTCTACAAGTGCAACATCAGGTGATGAATCAACAATTACAGAGAAATACTTGGCTTGCTGCAATTCTCTTACTATGGTGTTTTTAATTTTCTTTCCCATCAATTCAATGAATTTGTCACCTACAGTTGAGGACAGGTAGGATGGCTTTCCCCTTCTGTCCAAATTTAGCAAAGTGGTCAGCCAGACATGGATCAAATTGTAATATTAGCTCCAAAATCCCCAAATCTCTTCCATAGCTTTTGGATCCTAATACTTCATCCTGACCTTGGAAGACAAGCCCACAAGTACTTAAACTTTGTAACTGTTACCATACACTGAAGAATGTCTCTTCAGTATGGCTGTTCTGAATTAAGTTGGTGTGCCATAGCAGAGTCAACCCTACCAGACTGTGATTTTTTTTAAAAGTTTTAACCAAGTTAGCACCCAGGTTCAGTGTTCTGTACCCCGCTCATGTTCTGTACCCCTCTCAAGTTGCTTCAGATGTTTCCAATTCCCAAATCCTTTTGTAAAAGCATACAATGCACTCAAGAAAAGCTTAATTGCAAAGCAGGAAACATTTCCAGTAGATGGAGAGTAAATAATCCATTATCATGCAACAACTTCACCACCGAAGAGACAAAATTAAAAAAGTTCTTCAGTGAACACTCTTTTCTTCTCTGGAATGACCTGCACAGAAATCAGGAAGTTTTCTACCTCTGCATTTCTATGCACAGCTGAACCTTCAGCAATCCCAAACAGTCTGTTGTTTTCATTGAATTTTCTCCACAGTGTGGGATATGTGGAAATCTGGATGTTCTTTTTATCCAGGTAAATATAAGAAGTCTAAGATATTTCAAATTAACCACTAAGTGGTAATAATATCAGCCTCTATAAACAACTGCCTGACCACCGAAGCCAAACAGACAAAAAAGTGGGGCACCAGGATATATGAAAAACTCTTAGTAAACAAAATAACATCTATCCTAGCCGAGTACTTACTGTTTGTTATTGATGTACTGACAAAAACTGCAATTATGTCAGAGAAACAGGGGAAAATGCCTGGGAGAATGGATTGCCACAAGGGAAATATTAAGAATAAAAAATTAACTTCTTACATCAGTAGCACTAGAACATTGCTAAGGGGGAGAAGGGGGGAAGAAAAGTCAAATAACTTTTATAGACCTGCTGTGTATGAATGAAATTCCACATAACAGACTCCAGTATCTTAATGCTGCAGAGCAGATGGCGGAGGAAAATTGGAAATATTTTAACTACTGTGCATTCATATAAACAGCACTGAAAGTAGAATTCTTAATTTTTCAAAACAAATTGGAATGCAGAGCTAATAAATAAAGAGAAAAGTTGAAAAACTGAATGCACTAGAATAAAGATATCTAACTGCTGTTGCTGCAGCATCCAATTTTATTTTTATGTTTATTTTTCTATATGTTATTTTATATAGTAGATTTTGCCACCCTTAAGTATGGTACAGTTTAACACCATGTATGGCAAATCCTGAGCATTAAAAAAAAAAACCAAAAACACCATGAAGCAGGCCCCCCAAAATCATGAAACTGGCTAAAACATCAAGATTTTTTTCATTAAAAAAATTGGGTTCTTTTTATTTGTCTTTGGTTTATGAGCCTTTAAGATGCACTTGGGTCATGTGTTCATGCTTTTCTTCACAACCTTGAGTGCTAGAAACTTACGCTTTTTAAAAACAAATGCTGAGATTCTAACCTTATCACATGCCTTTAGGAGCTGCCGCTTTAAAAACCACACCAAATATCATGAGACTAGCAGTAAAATCACCAGAATTGGCAACACTTAATCTGTGAAAACACTGAGACTACTCTCAGAGTAAGGGGCTGCCCATTTGAGTGGCCCTCAGTGTGTGCATAAAGCATTACACAGAAAAAAACAACACAATCCCTGCCTCAAAGAGTTTGCAATCTGATTTAGATGACCAGGTGAGAGAAAGAGCCATGGTATTGCCAAGTGTTTTAGCAGTGGGAAGGTGCGGATTTAAGATATGTTATAGATACAGCAGTGATTATATCTGGCAAGAAACCAGAACTGAGGAGAGAAGGAAAAGGAACTGATAGGATTACCCCGAGTTTGCAACTTTGAAGCACAAATGGTTTCTGCCACTCTAGCAGAGAATTCCCCTCAGCAGTTCTAAGATAGCAGACCACATTTTCATTTTATTGATTTCTGAGTTACCAACATTCTGCTTTTGTCCTCTCTCATCACTGTCCCATCCCTTGATCATGGACTTCTTAAGTTTGTGCTCAGCACAATAAGCAGCAATCATTCACTGCCAGCTTGGAAGTCTGAGTATTTGGGATATATAAAAGATTTATACAATCCAGAGAGAATAGTAGTCACAATGGAACTGCAGTAATCCTACTATTCTGAGTACTATGCCTTCTCTTCTTTTTAAGACCAAATCCTCGTGCAGCTTGACTTGTGAATTACTAGGATATTAGCTTAAGTTTCCAGTAAAGTCTCCAAATTGTAGTTAACTTTCCTGTTCATAAGTGGACTTGATTTTCACAAATCTACTGGAGAAGTAATAGCTCTGGTTTATGATTTTATATCCCACACATGTTCTTTATAGATGACTGTTAATGACAGCGGACTGTGATATATATACTGTTCTCTATAAAATTGTGTATACAGTTATAAGTAGGGCCCTACCAAATTCAAGGTCCAGTTTGGTCAATTCCATGGTCATAGGATTTTAAAAGTTGTAAATGTCATGATTTCAGCTACTTAAATCTGAAATTTCACGGTGTTGTCATTGCAGGGGTCCTGACCCAAAAAGAAGTTGTGTGTGGAGGGGTGGTGTATCGCAAGGTCACTGTGTGTATGTTGGGGGGTTTCGGTACTACTACCCTTACTTCTGTGCTGTTGCTGGAGGTGTAGCTGCCTTCAGAGGTGGACAGCTGGAGAGTGGCGGCTTCTGGCCTGGAGCCCAGCTCTGAAAGCAGAGCTGCTGCCACCAGCAGCGCAGAAGTAAGGGTAGCATGATATGGTATTGTCACTCTTACTTCTGCACTGCTGCTAGTGGGGCGCTGCCTTCAGAGCTGGGCACCCGGTCAACAGCCACCACTCTCCAGCCGCCCAGCTCTGAAGGCAGTGCAGAAATAAGGGTGGCAACACTGCAACTCCCCTAAAATAACCTTGAGACCCCCCCTGCAATTCCCTTTTGGGTCAGGACCCCCAATTTGAGAAATATTGGTTTCCCCCATGAAATCTGTATAGTATAGGGCAGCGGTGGGTAACCTGCGGCCCATCATGATAATCCACTGGCGGGCCATGAGACTGTTTGTTTACATTGACCGTCCGCAGGCCTGGCTGCCCGCAGCTCCCAGTGGCCACAGTTCACATTAGTAGGAGCATTGCCAGCAGATCGAAGGAGGTGATTATTCCCCACTATTTGGCACTGGTGAGGCCACATCTGGAGTATTGTATTCAGTTTTGGGCCCCCCAATACAGAAAGGATGTGAACAATTTGGAGAGAGTCCAGTGGAGGGCAACAAAAATCATGAGGGGGCTGGGGCACAAGACGTAGGAGGAGAGGCTGAGGGAACTGGGCTTATTTAGTCTGCAGAAGAGAAAAGTGAGAGGGGATTTGATAGCAGCCTTCAACTACCTGAAGGGGGATTCCAAAGGGGATGGAGCTAGGCTGTTCTCAGTGGTGTCAGATGACACAACAAGGAGCAATGGTCTCAAGTTGCAGTGGGGAAGGTCTAGGTTGGATATTAGGAAACACTATTTCACTACGAGGGTGGTAAAGCACTGGAATGGGTTACCTAGGGAGGTGGTGGAATCTCCATCCTTAAAGGTTTTTAAGGTCCGGCTTGACAAAGTCCTGGCTGGGATGATTTAGTTGGGGTTGGTCCTGTTTTGAGCAGGGTGTTGGACTAGATGACCTCCTGAGGTCTCTTCCAACCCTAATCTTCTAGGATTCCATGAATTTGGTACGGCCCTAGTTATAACATGCTACCGGCACAGGAAAGTAATACAAGGGAATCTCAAGCTTACTTGTCTTGTTATTAAAATATTTCAGTTGCACTCAGCAGCTCTCGCCCACCTCATGCTCAAAGTGTTCTTATTCATTTAGCTCAAATAAAATATTGAATTCTGACAGAACACAATCTGTGCCTACTCCACAATAGTGCAGCATTTCAAACTGCTCTGTGGATGCTCAAGACCCAAATCTATTTTCTTTCATTCACTGATTGGGCCTTCCCTCAAAAGCGTAAGGAGGAAAAGTTGAAGAATCCTATGGCAACTTTTCCCCATCACTAAACAAATAGCATTTGCTACTAATTTTCATTTGTACATAACAGAGTAAATCACAGTCATCCACTGGGGTTCTACATACCTGTAGAAACTGACATGGAGGAAACTAAGCTATGGGAGAGAGGAGCTGGGGGAAATAAAACCAATTTATTTTCCTCCACTTTTCCCCGCCCCATCCTACAAATGATTCACTAACTAGGTATATAGAAAAATGATGAGCTATTTGGACATGGAAATTTAAGGAAAGAAAATTATAAACTAGGGGATGTGCAGAGAAAAATTTCAAAACCAGCACTCTGTAAATTAGACAGGTCTGATAACTAGCTGTCCCAGGCTATACACAAATGCTGTGGGTCCACTGGGGAGATTACTGAGCTCCCATTTCTGTCTCTGCGGGGTTGAACCTTTAACCTGGCACTGGTTCAGCACTGAGTTTTCCCCTCCTGGGACTCACTCCACTGTGATTTTCGAGGGAATGAAGGAGTAGTTTTTTTTTTAATGGTGACTTTTTGAAACTGCTCAGAAATTTGGAATGTTAGAGCTAGACTGCAGGAAAATGGATTAGTGACCAGAATGTAGGTGAGATGGTCAAAGGTGCCTGATAAATACAATATGTCTCATGGCTCTGCAATTTCTCACATGGACATCATCCCAAAATATGTGGCATATAAACACCCACTGAACATGCACATATCTATTATGAGAAATGGCTACAATAGCTGCATTTAATTATTGTTTCAATACATAATTGAGAAGGTATTTGCACAGAAAAAGTCTTGTTTAACAGAGTAACTTGAAAATGAGCCTGTCTCCAACTAACTTCTGCCTTTTCCTGTTTGTTTGTCTTGTTTCTTATTTGCTAGAGTTGGATCAATAGGGTGATGTATCAATAATGTATCAATTCAAAAAAAAAAAAAGGTAGAAAATGCTTCCTCTCACCTTCCAAGCCCACGCTTTTCAGATATCCTGAAAAATATATTGTGGGGTTGTCATTATTTTCTTAATAGTTGAAGAGATATTAACAAATATTCAGCAATCCTGTAAAATATCTGCATGCCTGTGATTCCTGCTGCTAACGCCAGATGAAGCGTTCAATGTGAAATTAAAATCTCCCTGAATTTGTCTGTTTTTAAAATATGAAGTTCCTCCACAAATGTGCAGTGTTTATTGTTGCTTTTTTTTTTTACAAAACTGTTTGTATTGATAAAGATTTCTAAACTGAGCAGGGACGGATTTGTGTTATCTGGATATCTGAATACTTCAAGCAGCTTTTACTAGTGTATTTCTAATTTTGAACTGGAATTGATTACATGGTAGAAGTCAAATGGATAAAGTCACTTAGCCCTAGTCTACACTTGGGGGGGGGGGATCGATCTAAGTTACGCAACTTCAGTTACATTAATAACGTAGCTGAAGTCAATGTACTTAGATTGACTTACCGTGGTGTCTTCACCGTGGTGAGTCAACTGCTGCTGCTCCTCCGTCGACTCTGCTTGTGCCTCTCGTGGCGCTGGAGTACAAGAGTCGATGGAAGAGCGCTTGGGGGTTGATTTATCACGTCTAGACTAGATGCAATAAATCAATCCCCGCTGGATCAATCACTGCCCGCCAATCCGGCAGGTAGTGAAGACATACCCTTTGTGTGTTTTCTGGATCTTTGACTCGCCGAGCCTAACCCTTGCGGTCAGGAGGATTAGCACAAGTCAGTTTGACTTATTTACCAGAGAGAGTGTCTGGATACTGTGTGCTCCTTCTAATTCATCCAAAAGAAAAAAATATATAGGAAAATCATGGCATCTCTTACTTTTCCATTGGCTTGAAACTTGAGCTTTCCCTAGCAATTACTCACCAGGGCATATATGGGTCTGCTTGCCTCAGAGGCCTTTTAAGCAGATTCCCAGATGTTGTATGTAGTGGAACACTACTAAGCACCTCCTCCACCAGAGACCATGCTGACTTTGGGAGTGGCGGCTGTGGCCTTCTCTTTGAAAATAACAGAGAGGAGAGTGGGCCTCTGGAGGGGAGTAGCAGACTACTAGTTTATTCCATGCAAGGTGATAAAACAACAGATAAAGGGGATGGGGATTTGCTCAGAGGAAGATGTGTGGCAGGGCCTGTTGGGGAAGGGTGATTGCAGCAGGCCACAGAGAAAGAGAGACATTGAAACTTTATTCTGAAATGGCCTAATTTTTGCATGTCCCTCTATCACTAGCTTTAAATTTATTTATTTGATGATTTGCACTATGGTTTTGGATACATTTGTATGTTGAGTTAACACCACTCTCTTATACATACACAAGATTACCAACTCTCACTATAATTGGTGTTTCTTAAAGCCCCAGGCTTCTGGAGTCATGTGATTATGTGAGGTTTTCAGCTTTTATTTTAAATTTAAAAATAACTCTAGTTCAGATAGCTCCAGAGCAAAGCTGTAAAACCAGAAAGTACATAATGCCCCCATGTATTTTTAAAACAAAATCTCAGTATTTTTAGGCAAATTTCATAATTTCTGGGACCTGAGTCATGGTTTTTGAATGCTTGCAGTTAGCAATACTGTATATGGTTTGGCTATGCTTATGCTGGGTTTTGATTTTTTTAAATTTTATTCTTCTCCCAACACTAGAAGCAGGACAAGAACTATTTAAAGGGTGGGGGGAATGAGGAAATGAGTTTGGGATCCACAGAAGAGCAGAAATTGTGGCCATTATTAAATCAATTGTTGAGTGGAATAGACCATTTGCATGCCCCCTCAACATGCATTGGGTATGTTCAGTGCAGTTTATGACTGTGAGTAAAAAGGCCAGCTTCAGTAATGCTTCATATTTGCAACATTGAGAAAGCTGGGGGCTAGGTCTGCCTCAATGTATTTTATTGTACTTTTTATGGCTCATTGTGCCGACTAGTATGCTGATCTGCATACAGTGTACTAACCACCAGTATTGGTAATACTTTGGCATTCTGCTAGGGAACAGGCCAGCTTACTTGTTTCTGAATGTGCTGCTGCATGCAGAATTGTTAGTGTTTTAAAAGATGAGTGATGACTTTCTGGCATGCAGCTTACTAGACTGGAGTCTTGGTATCTAGAAGCCTCAGCAGTGCTTGCACTGGGATGCAAGGTTGCCTTGCTCTTTGGTCTTAATGGTGACTTTTCACTCCTCTTGGACTGTCTCTCAGGGGAATGGGGTCTTTAAGTTAAGTCTGAGTGCCTGAAGTTGCACCATGGTCCTGGCTTACCAGAGCTGGAGATGAGAAAGTCACTGGAGTGCTCTGAGTGGCTGAGCCTGAGGTACAGGGAGTGAATCGGACCCTAGGGGTCCCAGAGAGCACTCTATGGGGAGCAGTTTCAGTCTGTCTTCTTTCAGCTTCCTAGATCTGCTCTTGAAGCTGGAGCAAGCCTTATATTGCCATAGGATGTGGAATGCCCACTTGGTCTACACTGGGGGCGGGGAGCAATCTAAGTTACACAACTTCAGCTACATGAATAACGTGGATAATGTAGCTGAAGTCGACATACTTAGATCTACTTACCGTGGTGTCTTCACTGTTGTAAGTCGACAGCTGATGCTCCCCCGTCGACTCTGCTTCTGCTTCTCGCTCCGGTGGAGTACCGGAGTCGACGGGAGAGCGCTCGGCGATCGATTTATCGTGTCTATACTAGACGCAATAAATCGACCGCCGCTGGATCAATCGCTGCCCATCGATCCAGTGGGTAACGTAGATAAGCCCTTGGGGAAAAGACCTGTGGCAGGTCTGGCAGGGCTTTAATCCTTGGGGTTTGGGCATAACCTGCTAGGAAAGGCTGCAAATAAACAGGGGCCAAAGGCAAGAAGACCCTCACCACGAAGGAAAACTAGAGAGGAACCCACGCCTCAAAACTGTACTATATAAAAATACTCAAACTGAAAAACAAACAATAAGTAAGTAATACCAGCTCTCATCTTTACATGAAATGTATGTCTTGTGCGACTAGTACAGGGCCGCATTCTCAGCTGCTCTAAACTGACGTAGCTGCAAAGGAGCTGTGCTGATTTGCACAAGCTGAAAATCTATTCCATGGCATTGATAATGTTTATAATGTTTCAAATAATATATGAAGGAGTGTCCATCCTGAACTCATACTCTTTGAAGCTAATGTGGATAAACAGTTTATGATATCTAAGGGGGGGGGAAGTGACAAAAATAACAATTTGTGAGACGGAAGGTAATATCAATTAAAAGACTTATTTTTCAATTTTTGCACTATTCATCTAGTTTATTAACTGTGCTCATCACTGCTAATAAGTGACACAGGAATACATCACTGTCCACTGAACAGAATTATTTTCTTTTTTATTGTTTTTAACTGAAGTTTAGACAAAGATTTAGGTAAAGAAGCCTCTCATATTGTACCTGACTACAGACTGAAGAATGCAAAGTTATTCCAGGACAATATTTCCTAAGCCAACACCATCAAAACTAAGACAACTTTATTCATTTGCTTGTAAGACAGGAAGAAAACATCAATGTGAGTGGAGAAATATCATTTCTGCTTCTGAGTTTCCTCCATGAGAACCATTTAAAAAGAAAAATCAGCCAGAGACAACTTAACAAAAATAATGTGCAACTGATTCCTCCCCACCCCCTTTCCAGGTGGGCTTCTTTTGCTCCTTTTCGCGCGGGGGCGGGGGGAGTCTTTTATCTATTACTTCCCTGCTTCAGGCATTTATAGCCATGGCGTTAGCTGACCAATACTGACAAAGTCATCTTCAGGAATGGAAGTGAGAGACTTCTAACTCAATCTGAATGGAGAGACAGGAGTTTTGAACGACTGCCCCAAGAGATGGAGTATTCAATGAACAGATGCACCTTACAAAAGAGAACAATTTTAGCAGTTACTCTTGATAAGCAAGATAAAGCATTCCAAAGTTAAGAAATGCCAGAATTAAAGTTGCCTGTGCAACCTTAATTCAGCTCTCTTGTGTGTATGCATTGTGATACAGTCTTGAATTACATGATCACATACTATTTTTTCCTGTAGACCTGGTACCTCTGTAAGTGCACAAAATGGTCCTGCTCTGGGGATGAATCAGGGCTGTGTAGTGAAGGAGGCTGTTGTCTGTAGGATTCCTGACTCATTTGTTTCAGAAGTTGGAAGCGGTGTAGGGAATGAGGCAGGGGACCAGAAGACGAGAGCCTGGAAGTCAACTGTGTCTTATAGAGAAGGGGCTGCACACTGAAGGTAATTATATGAAATACTCACATGTAACCTCGAAATCTACTTAAGTCATTGTTTGGCTTCTCACATTCAATGACACTGGTGAACTTCAAGGGGTCAAATTCAGAGTCCTGGAATCATAAAAGCGTTAAATATTTAATTTTTTCATTAAGCGTTTAATTTACAAGCATAATTGTTTGGGGTTTTTTTAAACAAAATCCATAATATATTATGGGTGGGCTTTTTAAAAGCACCTCAATCAAAATGACTTAGCAGCACAAGTGTGACAGAAAGTCAATGAGACCTGTGCTTCAAAATTCCTTGGGTGCTTTTGAAAGTCTCCCCTTAAAAGGATGATTTACCACTCCCCAAAGTAAAAGAACGCAAGTCTCAAAGGCATGAAAAAACAAAAAGTCAGACTGAGGAGCACATGTATGTTGGGTTGGAGAGGAAAGACCAAATTTGTCTGAGTAGGCTGGAAATATTCAAAGTATCATTACTAGGTTTCAAATACTTCAAATTTAAACAAAGCAACTACAAGTCTGGAAAGCTATAAGTCAATATATTGTGAATTAGAAAAAAGTTAATTTGAACTTTCTGAAATATAAGCAATATTTCTTAATTGCTTTATACTAGCTCAGATATATTAATCCAATAGAGTAATTAGACACCTACAAAAGGATCCTTTATTTCTCCTAATTAGCACTCAAAACTCTACTTGATACTCTGGCTAATGAGGCTGAAGTTGCTCATTGGACATTTACCAATAGCTAACAGGCTAGGGTGTTGGAGACAGAATGTTCTATCATAGAGCAATTATTTCATTTCATTAATGAAATGAGATGCTTCCTGTGGATGAGGTATTAAACACAGGGTGGACTGAGTTAAATCAAAGTGTTTTAAATACCCTATCTCGATAATTTAAATCAGCACGCAGCTTGATTTAAATAATTTATTTTAATCTTGTTTTGCATTTGTAGCTTTTATTTTCCTAAAGAAAAGTTCATTCTCATTGGTTGCCAACCATTATAACATGTTGATTTACAACCAAATACAGTATTTACATGGGCTTGAAAGGATTAGATTTTTAACGGTATATATCAGTAAATGTAAATTTCACCATTCCAATGAAAATCTATTTCTACCGATAACAATCACGATTTACAGATAGGAAAAATAAGAAAAATGTTGCTTGAGAACTTATTAGAGTTTGATTTAGGGAGATTTACTTTGTGATATAGTCACATATGATAGTGATAATTTGTGTTTTAATGGTTATACAGCTTTAACTTTTTGAATCTCAACATCTGTCATTAAATAATCGTCCAACTCCCCCACCCATAATTTATCAGTTAAGTAAAACTATCTTAAATATATCATACACAAGGGAAAAAAAGTTTAACAAAACATGTTTTGCATTTAAAACTAACTGATTTCTTAAACAAAGGAAATTATCTATTAGGCTATAATTGACTATAAATAGTGAATGAATGGACTGTTTCTGGTCACCAAGGGCTAGATTTTTCAAAAACACGTAGGTGTCTACAGATGCAGATTAAGTACCTGGTGAGATTTTCAAAATGCCCGCCTATGACTTTGTTACATTTGTGAGAAGCAAGAGAAGAAGCAAGGCTGAGAAGATGGGGTGGAGGACTATAGTGCATCTCAGAGGCCACAGAATCAGGTGACAGAGTCACATTTGTATACAGAATTCAACTTCCAACCAAGAAAAACAAATAAGTAACATGAACAATGGGTAACTGTGAGCTGCCAGGAAGAGCGCTAGTCCACATATCCTTGTAAAGCAAGCATCAAAGAACCTAAGACACAATAGGTAATTTGAGCACATATTGGGAGCCAGATAGCCAAAATATACAGGCTGAGGAGAATTGTTAGTGTTATCTCAAACAGATTGGGCTTTTGAATTTTTTAAGTGTAGTTCATTATGAAAAGTGACTGTAAAAGAGCATTATTGGGTTCCATAGTTATTGTGAATCAATGACTTGTACATCAAATTGGTCAGTTTATGAGTAAAAGTGCCAGCCTCTCACATTCACCTGGAATCCAACAGTTAAATCTGGGTTCTTGCCTTCTCTGTGATATCAGTAGAATCATCGTAATATTCGTCCAGAAGAAAGTAATGCAATGTGATATTGTGGAAAAATGTCTTAACTCCACGTTGTAAAATACCCCCCGAATGTTGTGAAAACACAATTGAAGAGTTTGTCCTGTTGGACAAATTTAGGTTCCAATCCAGCTATGCACTCGAGCATTTACTTAGTTTTACATCACTTCGGAGGAGCTACTCAGGTGCTTAATTACTTAAAATCACTATGTATTACATTTAAATATTTTTTTAAAAAAACATTGTTTTCTGAAGTCATTGGAAGTATTCAGATCTCAAGATTCCAGGCCAACATAAGATGAGAATACTGCATAAATTACTCATTCAACCCTTTGGCCATGTGTTCCACTACTACTCCCTTTAACCACCTTCCCAGTGGCGTAGACAACTTTTCAGACAGAACTGAGGGTTCACCAGTGAGAATACTCTTAAAAGTCTTCAAACCGTGAAGTCTGAGGTCTGCTTCCAAACACCTCAGTTGTCCCCTATCTCAGAGTAGTCTCATTCCTACTTCCAGTATTCAAGGGTTCACACCACAAACACACTACCTTGGCAACTAGCACTATCTGGGAACTTCCCATTATATGCCTTAGCCACCAATTAGCAGAGTGCACGAGTTGGGACTAGGTGACGTCCCTCCAAGTCAGACTAAGGCACATTATAGAGAGCAGGCTGGAAATCTTGCACTGCCCATATAATACCCGGTGCGTGGATAAATAGAAAAACCGGTCCACCCGACTGTCAATCCAGCATCATTCACCATAAAAAAATATGTACAGGAGAAAACTGAGTTAATCTCTCTCACATACACCAACCCAGCAACATATGAAAATCACTCAAGATATTTCAGTAAGACACATTATTGTCCTAGCTGCGTATTACATGAAGAGTTAGTGTCACACCATTTTAAAGTCTAGGGGTACATCTAATACAGTGATAAAAGACCCATGGTACAGCTGCAACTGGTCTGGGTCAGCTGACTTGGGCTTGTGGGGCTTGGGTAGTGGGGCTATAAAATTGCAGTGAAGATGTTCAGATTCTGGGGGGTGGGTCTCAGAGCCTGAGCCCAAACATCGACACTGCAATTTTATAGCCCTGCAGCCTAAGCTCTGTGCCCGAGTCAGTTGACCTGGGCTCTGAGACTTAGCGCCGCAGGTTTTTTATCTTAGTGTAGACATACCTTCTGTGTAAACGGAAGGACAAACAATATTTAGGCTGGGTAGGGAAAGATTTTACCTTTCATTATACTACACAATGATGTCACTTTTGAGCACGCTTTAGTTTATTAAGCATACATTTTCATTCAATGCTCTTAAAAAAAAGGCTTAATTCCTTTGATAAACGTCTCTCAGGAAATCCTAGAGACACTTAACACCAAAGGCCAAGCTAATCAAATGAAATCTCTCCGTGGCTGCTGAACTCAGCAAACAGAGGATGGTTCCAAAGCTGTGTAGCTACATTAACTTTTACAGAAATTGCAAGTTTATGGACTGTATTTCCTTCCTCCCAGGAACACCTGCCAACAAAGCCAACAGCTTTAAAAAAAAATCCATTTTACATTAAGAACAAAGTCTATCTAAACAAAGATCCTGTCAAGATCTGAAAGAAGTAATATTAGCAGACTTCCACATCAGCACCACAAAGCATATTTGTTTTGTCCTGCCTGGTGTATAATTTTCCTATATGACTCCTTTTTGGAGCTAAAATTCTACCTTTCACTGCGGCTTGTATACTTGAGTTCTCTTACAATTTCCTTAAAAATATGCTACTATAACCTTTAACCAGCTAGCATCCGGGATAGGGGAAAATCCAATTACAGTAATAGTCTGAGGTAAGCAATTCTGATTTACTGCTAAAGCTCTTTAGCTCATAAATAAATCAGATGGCTTCTTCCTTTCCTTGTGAAATGAAAGTGTAGATACACTGTATTGTATTACAGATGCTGACAGTTTTGACATGAAATTGCCTTTTTGTAAATGAATGAGCAAATACATTAAATACTGCCTGCATGAGGTTGCTTTGGATGCATATAAAGAAGTTACTAAGTTAACACAAGGTTTCATGCTGATCAAAGTTTTGCTCCTTTTTATGCTGGTCCTAATACATCAGCAAGTGAGAGGCAACTGTGTCTATGTTCTTGTATAAGAACAGCAATCTGAAGGTGTTGCTAGGAGAATGAGGCCACATGAAGACTGCAGTCTACTATCAAAGACTGTAATTCCTAGGCTGTACAAATAAGTATTTTGACTGTATAAGGTTAAATTTATATAGTCACATGCAAAAAATCCCCATCAGCCACCCCCTAGTATTTTTCCTCTCACAATGGATTTTATTTTCCACCCTTAAAAAACTATTTAATCACAAAAAGGGAGAAGTTGTTTAGCAAGGTATTTATGTGTTCAGATTCATTGAAGCCTGAATACATTGCAAGTCTAAGGTCCCTACAGCAGCGTATATCAGTCTTCATGGTAGTACTCAGCAGTGGTGTTACGTTAGCACCTACATACCCTCAGCTGAGACCAGAGTCCCATTGTGTTAGATGCTGTAATCCACCCTGCTCTGAAGAGCTTACAACCTAAAAAGACTTGGGAGAAAGGAAATATTATTATCCCCATTTTACAGATGGGGAACTAAGACATAGAAGGATCAAATGACTTACCTAGGATCTTGCAGAAAGTCCGAGGCAAAGCCAGAAATTGAACTCAGTTCTCCTAAGACCCAGTTCAGTGCCTTAACCACAGGATCATCCTTCAGTACACTATCAACCCTCCGGAGGCTACATCTACACTTTGACTGAGGCGTGTGATTTGCAGCTTATCTGCACATACTCGAGGTAGCTCAGGAATAAACAGCAGCATGGCTGTGGCAGCATGGGCAGGGGCAACATTGACCAAGGGCAAGTATGGGTATACAAGCTGGGAATCACACCCCGCACTCAAAGTGCAGACATAGCATGATACTGCTGGCAACCCTCTAAATTGTCATATCTTAGGAAGCAAAGCCCATTGCCTTGCCAAATGAGACAGTTTTATGTTAAATAATGATGTATATTTATTATTAAAATGTTCTCATTCAGTGGTCTAGTCTGCTCTACTCTACCACATAAAAAAATCAAGTTTGATTTCTGGTCCTAGTCCAGACCCTCCCCAGAATGGCATGAGCTGGCAGGATACTGGAGGAATGTACTCAACCCCTTGTACATGGGGATGGGGGAAAATACACAACTGTGACTTTTCTGGCCACTAGCCAGAGCATCTGGTGTTAATTGGTGTTAATTCAGTCCTCTCCTTGAAGGATAATAGCTGTGATGGAGGCTTTAAGATTTTTTTTCGGGGGGGGGGGGGGGAAGATATGCAAGTAGTCAAAACTCTAATTCAAAAGTTCACAAAAATAACAAACATATTCAGTGTTGATATATTTGCCCACGTTATTATTGCCTTATACAGTAAGCTACTTCATATACTGTCTAAAATTAATCTAGCATTTTATTAATGTGCAGTCTGAATTACATAATGATGTTATTTATCCAAAACATGCAGAATGCACTCTTAGCATTTGTTTATATATTAAAGTAGTGATCATTTTAAAATGTCTAAACAACATTAGCATTAGCAACAGAATTTATCTATGCTGCTAGTTCACAAGGGAAAAAAAAAGCAGTTTGATCTATGGTATTTGAGGGTGGGGGGACCAAACAGTACATCAGAATTTAACAGCTTTGTTTTCCTCATTGACTACTACTATAACTAGATTCTTTTTCAGCAATGTTTGTTTAAAGGGAACAAGGATGTATAGTTTCACAAGCCAAAAACACTTGGGGCCAGATCTAATGGAAAATATTATGAGTGATCTGAGCAATATTCAATATGCAGGAAAATTTGATGTTCCTGAGAAGTACTCCACCATTCCTAAGTAGCAATTTGGTGAAAAGATCTTAGCCAGACATGGGACAATCCACTAACCAAAAGCTGACACATGTAGAACGTTTATGAGCATTTTTTTTCATATACTCCTATGCATCGGTGAGGTCTTGAGCAGAACATTAAATATTACACAGCTGCCAGAGAGATGTGAACAAGACAGATGGCTGAGTACAAACTTATTGTTTTGTATGGCAAGCGAGAGGATAAGCAATGTTCAAATAACCAAGTC
Organism: Mauremys reevesii; assembly: GCF_016161935.1. Classification (NCBI taxonomy): domain Eukaryota; kingdom Metazoa; phylum Chordata; order Testudines; family Geoemydidae; genus Mauremys; species Mauremys reevesii. Next base: position 123,692,189 of record NC_052623.1, read on the forward strand.
CAGAGTAGTGAGATAGTGAAGAGCTTCTGAAGTGCTTTGGTGTAGTGAGTACTCTATTTATTTAGCATGTGCATAGTCATCTAGCCAAGTGATGGCATCTTCAGTAGTGTGATACAGTTCTTCTAGGCCACTGCTGAACCTAGTCAGCAGGCATTCCTGGACAATGTGCGTCATTGTCTGTGTTGTGCTACAGCTAAACAAAGAGCTGTCACGACGGCCCCAGCGATACTGGTTGGTTGCACAGAGACCTTGCCCAGTCCGGAAGCTGTTCAACAGGGACCATTGGTGATGGGGCAGGTCAAAACCAGGCAGGCAAATTGTGGGGTCAGTGACCAGGGACTGGTTGGGGATTATAACATATATCTATTCCTCTCACCAGAATGTTTCCGCCCTAACATCCTGGTGTGGCGGATGAGACCTTAATGGGCGATGTGGTGGCAAATGTGCAGCTAGTGGTTTTAAAAGGTCATTGAGTAGCGGCAGGCTTGAGTTGGCACATACTTTCTCCAGTAACTTGCCAGTGGCAACCTCTCATCTGATATGAGGAGGAGCAATATTGCTCTGAACTGGGAGTCCTGGGAGTGGAGTCACACGCAGGGTGCTGGAGATGATACGCACGGCGGCATGTAACTGTTTATCTGCTAGTTTTGTGTGTGATGATCGGCTCCATACTGGTGCGCAGTACTCCACCACCGAATATGAGGTGGTAAGAGCTGACATTCGCAGAGTTGGAGCACAAGCACCCCATGAAGAACCTGTCAGTTTGCTTAGAAGATTGTTGCTCATCTTAACTTTAGCTGCTGTCTTCTTCAGGTGGGCATGGTAACTCAGTGGGTGGTCTAAGGTCACACCTAGATAGACCAGTTCTACTTCATGCTTCATCTTCTGACCATTCAGATCAGTTCTCGGGTTGCATTGGCGTGATGAAGATGGAACAAACTGGAGACTGTTTTTATGACACTTGGCCGGAGGCGCCAAGTCTTACAGTAGTCAGCTAACTTGTCATGTCCCGGTTTAAGATGGCATCAAGCTTGTGGAACGTCTGGGCCTGGATACCGCAACAGATGTTGCCTGTGTAAATGAACTTTCATGACTCCGTTGTTGGCAGGTCATTGATGTAAAGGTTGAACAGGGTTGCCAAAAGCACAGAGCCCTGGGGTAGCCCATTGCTCTGCCATCTCCAAGCACTCATCTTCTCCCCCATATGGACTCTGAACTGCCTATCATGGAGGAATAGTTTGACGCCTCTAACCCAAGGTAGCAGAACCTGTGATACCTTCACAAGCAGCTCAGTGTGCCATACTGTATCGTACGCCACTGTTAGATCAATGAAAACAGCGCCTGTTTTCAAGTTTGTCTGGAAGCCATTTTCAACAAATGTGGTCAGCGTGAGTACTTGGTCATATGTGCTATGGCCTCGGCCAAAGCTGGCTTGGTTAGGGCTCAAAATTCTCTCCACGTCAGGTAATATGCGCTATAGGACCAGGTGCTCCAGTGCCTTGAAGCACACCAACAATAAAGATATGGGACGATAGCTTGATGCTTGATTTGGATCCTTTCCAGGCTTTAGGAGGCCAATGACTTTTGCGGTGAGCCATATCTTCGGTAGCCTCCTTTCACTGATGACCCTGGTGAAGAATTTAACAAGTCAAAGCCGAGCACGGTGGCCAAGGTTTTTTAGGAATTCTGGAGCTATGTTGAAGCAGCAAAGAATCCTGTGGCACCTTATAGACTAACAGAAGTTTTGCAGCATGAGCTTTCGTGGGTGAATACCCACTTCTTCGGATGCAAGCAGTGGAAATTTCCAGGGACAGGTGTGTATATATAAGCAAGCAAGAAGCAAGCTAGAGATAATGAGGTTAGATCAATCAGGGAGGATGGGGCCCTGTTCCAGCAGCTGAGGTGTGAAAGCCAAGGGAGGAGAAACTGGTTCTGTAATTGGCAAGCCATTCACAGTCTTTGTTTAGTCCTAAACTGATGGTGTTAAATTTGCAGATGAATTGGAGCTCAGCAGTTTCTCTTTGAAGTCTGGTCCTAAAGTTTTTTTGTTGTAAGATGGCCACCTTAACATCTGCTATTGTGTGGCCAGGGAGGTTGAAGTGTTCTCCTACAGGTTTTTGTATATTGCCATTCCTAATGTCTGATTTGTGTCCATTTATCCTTTTCCTTAGAGACTGTCCAGTTTGGCCGATGTACATAGCAGAGGGGCATTGCTGGCATATGATGGCATATATTACATTGGTGGACGTGCAGGTGAATGAACCGGTGATGGTGTGGCTGATCTGGTTAGGTCCTGTGATGGTGTTGCTGGTGTAGATATGTGGGCAGAGTTGGCATCGAGGTTTGTTGCATGGGTTGGTTCCTGAGCTAGAGTTACTACGGTGTGGTGTGCAGTTGTTGGTGAGAATATGCTTCAGGTTGGCAGGTTGTCTGTGGGCGAGGACTGGATCCATGGGAAGGAGACTCTGGAAAATTTCCACCATGATTTCAACAGCTTCCACCCCTCCATCAACCTCAGCCTGGACCTATCTACACGGGAGGTCCACTTCCTAGACACCACGGTGCAAATAAGTGGTGGTCACATTAACACCACCCTATACCGAAAACCTACCAACCGCTATGCCTACCTTCATGCCTCCAGCTTCCATCCCGGGCACACCACAAGATCCATTGTCTACAGCCAAGCACTGAGGTACAACCGTATCTGCTCTAACCCCGCAGACAGAGACCAACACCTAGAAAATCTCCACCAAGCATTCTCAAGACTACAGTACCCACACGAGGAAATAAGGAAACAGATCAACAGAGCCAGATGTGTACCCAGAAACCTCCTTCTGCAAGACAAACCCAAGAAAGAAACCAACAGGACTCCACTGGCCATCACATACAGTCCCCAGCTCAAACCCCTCCAACGCATCATCAGGGATCTACAACCCATCCTGGACAATGATCCCACACTTTCACAGGCCTTGGGTGGCAGGCCAGTCCTCGCCCACAGACAACCTGCCAACCTGAAGCATATTCTCACCAACAACTGCACACCACACCGTAGTAACTCTAGCTCAGGAACCAACCCATGCAACAAACCTCGATGCCAACTCTGCCCACATATCTACACCAGCAACACCATCACAGGACCTAACCAGATCAGCCACACCATCACCGGTTCATTCACCTGCACGTCCACCAATGTAATATATGCCATCATATGCCAGCAATGCCCCTCTGCTATGTACATCAGCCAAACTGGACAGTCTCTAAGGAAAAGGATAAATGGACACAAATCAGACATTAGGAATGGCAATATACAAAAACCTGTAGGAGAACACTTCAACCTCCCTGGCCACACAATAGCAGATGTTAAGGTGGCCATCTTACAACAAAAAAACTTTAGGACCAGACTTCAAAGAGAAACTGCTGAGCTCCAATTCATCTGCAAATTTAACACCATCAGTTTAGGACTAAACAAAGACTGTGAATGGCTTGCCAATTACAGAACCAGTTTCTCCTCCCTTGGCTTTCACACCTCAGCTGCTGGAACAGGGCCCCATCCTCCCTGATTGATCTAACCTCGTTATCTCTGGCTTGCTTCTTGCTTGCTTATATATACACACCTGTCCCTGGAAATTTCCACTGCTTGCATCCGAAGAAGTGGGTATTCACCCACGAAAGCTCATGCTGCAAAACTTCTGTTAGTCTATAAGGTGCCACAGGATTCTTTGCTGCTTCTACAGAACCAGACTAACACGGCTACCCCTCTGATACTTGGAGCTATGTTGTCATAGCCCATAGCTGTTCCACACTTGATGCTACCCGGTGTCTGTTCCAGCTCTGTTACAGTGAATAGTTCTAGGCAGCTTCTGATCTGATATACACGTTTAAACACACACCATTTGTTCCTCACTTGTCTTCACACCTAAAGGAGACTAACACTGTAAGGCGGTGGTTATGAGGAAAAAGAGCATTTCATGGTTGAAGTCGCTTCCCAAATATGGATCCAGAACTTGACTGAAGGTTAAGAATGTGGAGACCATAGCTACCAAAGGCCAGACAGTGGAATGGATTAACTGGTTTATACTTAACAAGAACCAACCCAAACATTAGCCCAACCTTTGAATAAAAACAGAGACCAAAGCTTTAGTGTTTGATAAAGTTGTGTGTGCAACATGGACTGTTACCTTATGAACTTTTACTAGTTTCATCCTCACAACCCCTCCAAGAGGATACACTGATATTCTTCCATACCTTGTCCATGTCCTCATAACTCCCCAGTAGTCCATGCTCTCCTCACCTTTGCTTGATACTGTTGCTTAACACCTCTCCCAGTCTTTCTGCTGGCTGTCAAAATTGCTAAATTAAAATCTCACATGCTTTGTGCTATGCAGTACAGAGTGCACAGAATTTTAATTTGACAGCACTAAGGCCTAAGAAAGCTTCCAAAAATAAAGGGGCCTGCTGCTGCCACCACAGCCTCCTAGGGTGTGTCTTCACAGCCTGTGGCAGCAAGCCTCCCAGCCTGGGTCGAGAGACTTGGGCTTGTGGGGCTCACACTAGCGGCTCTAAATGTAACTGCTGACTGTGCTTGGAATTTGCAGCTTGGACTGGAGCTCAGGCTCTGTAGCCTTGTGTCTTAAACAGATAGTTAAGGGTTAAAGTCTCTTTTACCTGTAAAGGGTTAACAAGCTCAGTAACCTGAGGAACACCTGACCAGAGGACCAATAAAGGGACAGGATAATTTCAAATCTCTGTGGAGGGAAGGCTTTGTCTGTGTTTCTTGTTTGCTCTGTGTTCTCTCTTTGGATCTAAGAGAGGCCAGACATGTCTCCAAGTTCTCCTGGAGTATTTCCTACTATCCAGTATAGTGAGTATTAGAAAGGCGAATTAGTCTTATAATTTGATTTCTACATTTGCAATTGTGTGTTTGCTGAAGGAAATTCTTTATTTCTGTTGCTGTTACTGATTATTCTGAGGAGGAGGGAGGGGGAAGTCTCTCCAGTTTTTATAAGTTAGACCCTGTATTTTTGCATCCTGGTAATACAGAGAGAGTGTACTTTTTTTTTCTTTCTTTAATAAACTCTTTTCTTTTTAGAACTTGATTAATTTCTTCCCTTGTTTGAATTTTCAGGGGAAGGGGAGGGGGAAAAGTGAATCCCTCTTTGGTTGATTCAAGGAGTTTGAATCAGGTATCTCTCCTAAGCACTAGGAGAGGGGAGGAGGGAAATGATTTGTTTCCCTTTGTGTTGAGATTCAGGTTTGAATCTGTGTTCCCCAGGGAAAGTTTTGGGGGAACAGGGAGTGTGTCAGACACTTAAAACTGACTGGTGGCAGCAAGAACCAGATCTAAACTAGAATTTTAGTTTAGAGGAGTCCATGCAGGTCCCCATCTTATGAACGCTAAAGTTCAAAGTGGGGAATAAACCTATGACACCTTGGGAGATGGGTGGGCTTCAGGGCTCAAGCTCCACCCTGAGCCATAGCTTCAAAGCAATGTCTACACAGCTGTTTTTAGAGTGCTAACTCGAGTATGCTGACTGGGACAGGGAAGCTCCTGCAAGCTGTGTAGACATATGCCTAATAGTCAGGGGTGAGGGCTGCTCAGACTACTCATGAGTAGAACTGTTGCTGGGAAAAGAAAAGAAAAGAAAAGCAGGGAAAGTGCATTGTTAAGCCTCCTCCTCATCTCTTAAACCAAGCTGCTGGCAAGAGGGGAGCCCTTGGGCATACTCTCTCCCCTCCCACAAAGATCTGCCAAAAGGAAAGGGAAGGAGAGACGAAAGGGAGGAAGAAGGGTCTCTGCCCTCCCATGAAAAGGATCAGTCAGAGGGTAGGGGTGCAACTCTTCCATGTATTTATGTTTCTCTGATCTTACATGAGTTCTCTTGGAAATTGTAAGATAGGCTCTTTCATTGGTGCTGGCACACAGCTCTCTTGCTCTCTCTTTGCTGCACAATTTTAAAATGGAACTCCAGAGCCCCAACAGCACAAAGCAGTGACAGGTGATGGAAATGTCATTTATAAATAGTAAATTCTGAGATTAATGGGATACCAGATGTGAATAGTGAAGCTAGATGTACCTATTGCATTTCCATCTCAGAAATGCAATTTAGATAAAAGAGTTTATCTCACGACATTACACAGAAGAAGTGTTTATATAGGCTGATTCTAATCTTATTTTGCAAATGGGTGAAATCTGTAACCTGCAGGGAGCCTCTGCTTCTGTGAGATTCCAGTTCTCGCTGTTGGAGAAAACAGAACAGTTCTAATATGGATAATGAAAATGGAGCATTAGATTTGACTATTACAGGATACCATTAGTGATGACACCGCTGTTACATTTGTGTCAGTCTTTCCATTATAGTCTCTAATTTCTAGGTTATATAACTAAGTGATAACAATGCTCTCCAAACCAGAAACTGGCATAAAGTCTTAGCCTGGAATCATATTTTTTTTATCATCATCCATTATCACAGACTTGCTGAACTAGTGTTCCTGATGCTATCACAATATTAAGAAGACCCCATCCTCACATAATACCAGAGCCAAGTACCTCTATGATAGCTCTGCTGAGGGAGGAGCAGGGGAGATGGGAGGATTAACAATAAATCTATGATTAATAACTCTGTAGTTGACATACACCGTATAGGAGAGAGTTGGGGAACTTGAGAACCACTCTGGGTAAGTTAACATTTCTGCGATGCTGTTGTCCGGACCTAGCTAAGTGTCTGTTTTACTAATTAACATGAGTTCCTTGTTGGGTAAATGTTGACAAGCCCACGAGCCATGCTTTAGAAACATAACCTCTCTGCTGCCTCCCCTACCTTTTTGGAGGAGAAATGGAGCCTGTGAAGCCCAGTTGTGGTTCCATGAAATACAGGTGGTCCCATGCTGCTGAGCTTACCTCTGTGGAGTGGGAGGAGCCCTTGCCATTGCCCCTCCATGTGAGGGTGTGGCTATGGAATGGGGGTGGGGCACTAGGGACAGTGCCATGGGGAGCTGTGTGTCATGCTGCTCCTAGGGCTCCAGAGTGCCTTAGGCCACGCCTACGCTAGTACCGTACCGATGCAGCTGTGCCACTGTAAGATTGCTCATGTAGCCACTCTATGCTGACGGGACAGAGCTCTGCTCTTGACATAATTAAACCACCTCCAATGAGCAGAAGTAGATATCTTGGTGGGAGACCGTTTCCCGCCGACATAGCACTGGGCATACCAACGCTTCTGTCGATGTAACTTATGACACTTGGGAGGGGTCTTTTCATACCCCTGAGTGACATAAGTTACACCAATAAAAGTGCTAGTGTAGACGTAGCCTTACTCTGGTCCTGAATTCAAAAATGCTCAGGGTTTGATAAGAAAATACCATATTTGGTAACAGATATTATAAAATGATTTCCCCTTCCCAACAGGCACAGCAATTAGTATCTACGACTAAGGAATAACCAACCACGACATTTGGTTTTGTTAAATAAAGCCATATTTAAATGATGCAAAACGGCCATGAAACATTGGAGTTGACAGCTCGAACCAGTAACAACCAGGAAAATTTAAAGAAAAGGCCAAAAAACCTGCTCTAAACTTGCTTTAAATTTAAAAATTTACTCCTTTTGTAGCAGAAAATTAATTTAACATTTTTCCCCAGATCTGAAATGTTTAATTTTTCCATCTGAAAAACTGTAATGTAGAGGTGCCAAACTGACCTCCTGGAGAATGAAGTCTCCTATTTCTCCACAGAGCAGATATATACATGTGCAGTAGCATTACACATCCACCCCCCTCTCCCCCTCTCCCCCTCTCCCTAGCTTTACCCCTGCACCTTGACCCTGGGCTGAAGGAACCACCTTTAGGAACACAAGGGTATTTCAATCTCCATGAGTAGGATTTTCAACCCTGGATACTTTAAGTTAGGCCCCATAACCCATATTTGAGCACAAAAGTAAAGGTGGCCTATGTCAACTGGAGATGCCAAGTGCTCAGCGCCTTTGAAAAAAAACCACACCATTTATTTAGGTGCCTCAGGTTAGATGCCCAAGTTTGAAAATTTTGACCTATACCTACTCAAATCCTTAGCCTCTGGAATGAGACTGCCAATAAATCTTGACAGTAAGAATAGCGATGTGGACACTTACACACTGGAAACTAGAATGAGATAATCAACTCATTTCACATCGACCACACAGGAACTGAACTATTCTTTAATCATTTGCATAACTTCTCCCTGCCACTGCAAAAGTAATCACGAAACACAAAGCAAATGTAGTGAAGGAGTGAAAAAGTGCTAAACTATTATATTAACAAAAAATTCTAAATGTAAACAGATTTATAATCCTTCCACTTGCTAAGGACCCACTTTAAATTTTATACTCAATAAGATGTTCTATTTGTTGCTGTTTTACTTTGTCTTGCTAGTTGCTATATCATCTTGTTAGAAATATATTTTTATAATTAGAGACATCAACAATTTTCTCAGAAGGTGTCTCTGAACACAGCATTACCTGAAAGGATATGGTACAGCAGTATGAATGGTGTGCTTTTCACCCTGTTTCAACTTTTAAAAAATACTTTTGTGTTGCTTTGGAAGGTTTTACTTCTACTGACATGGTGAAAATTAAAAGCCTGCCTTTGAACTGTGGTTTTGAATGGGCTTGACGTGTTAGCATTTTGCGTTGCATAACAAAAAGCCTATATAATACAGTGTGACATGTCAAGTTTGGGAATTCTGAAAGAGACTTGTTTCACTGAAAGCTTAAACTAAAAACTGACTTTTTTTTTAGCTGAACTACATTGCAGTACAGAAGATACAAAATGAGGAAGTTGGTTTCTCTTTTTTGCTTGTTGTGGTTTTTTTTAAAACTCTCTTTTCCCAATGGTGAATCTAATTTTGGCAATGTGTGTGGGATAGAGCATTAGTCTGCTATTTTAACATTCACATATCTGGAATTTTAAAGTAACTTTACTTAGCTCCATGAACTTTTTTTTTAAAAAAAGGAGTGCAGGGGGAATTACACCAGAAAGTTGCTAGAAATGTTGTGCGGCCTGCTCATGTCCATCCAAAGTACGTACACCTCTAAATAAGACCAAGCATTATGATTAGTCAATCTCCATCTAATTATTCATTATAATTTAGTATTTTTACTAGTCCTTTCAGATAGGTACACACAGAGCTGGCCCTCTATGGATGGCCCTCTATGGATGGATGGAGTGGGCAGGAAAAGGAAATGGAAGCAAGGATCCTTCTTTTACCCTCCTTGTCCCTTCATGGGGTTCAGCCACAATCTCTCAGGGCTAGTCAATATTATAAAGGCTATCCCCTTTGTGGAAACACGGCTTATACCAGCAAAAGGAGTTCTTTTGCCACTACAGTTAAACTTTCTCCCCAAATAACAAGCTATACTGACAAAAGCACTCCTTGTGCTGGTATAGGCTGTGGCTATATTGGGAGTTTTGCTGGCAAAGTTATGTTGGTTAGGGGTGTGATTTTTCCCCCCACATCCTGACACAGCTACGCTCGCAAAACTTTGTAGTGTAGACTTGACCTCAAACATACAGCTAGTGCACTGGTTTAACTTTAGGAGTTACTTTAAACTGGTTTAGTTAAACCAATGCAGAAGGCTATGTGTGGATGCTCTTATTTAGGTTTAGACCATGTTTATTTCCAGTTTAGCTTAAGTTGATTAGGACTTGCAAATTGATTTTTTTACTGACAAGTTAAATTGAAACAGGAAAGTTTGAATCTGAAGTGTCCAAAATAAACCAAAATAAACATGCCTCCACACAGGAATTTTCACTGTTTTAGCAGAACCACTTCATCTAAATCTATTTAATCAAACCAGTACACAACTGTGTGTAGACAAGGCCCAGCTCTTCAGAAAGAAAGAGGGCAGGGGTTAAGACATGATCCTCCACTGTCCAGGTATGAAGAGGAATACAGTCCAGCTTTTCAAAGGGTGGTGCTGCTGCTGCTCCAATATGCACTCCCCCCAGAGCCTTGTCCTGGGGCTCCTGCTGAATTGATGTTCTCCACCTATGTCCCACAACATGGCCAGTGGTTTTATGAACCATAATCTGGTGAACAACATCTAAAAGAGCCTTTGTGGATTTTGTTAGGAACACACTAAATACAAATATTTGGGTTGTTTCATTCTGCAGTGCATTAAGACTGTAAATGTTTTTCATAAGTCTAGATTAATACTAGCAAAATATTCTAAATCATCCTTATGAAACCTGAAAGGAAGGATTGATTCCTGTAATGAAGGCTGCATCTGCTTAGCGGCTCTCAGAAGAGTGGTTGGACAAAATATTTTAAACACATGTACAACATTCCATAAGCAATTATAGAGGGTGTGGTGGTAAAACAGCCTGCACAGTAATACAGAAAACACATTGATTTTTCTTGCACAATGTGTCTCCTATTAGGTACAGCACACTCAAATGTTTGCTGTGACATAAAGAACAAATAGGGTGGGTTAGAGTTTAGAAGGAACTTGGTATATCACCAAGATACACTAAGCTTTTCCGAAAAGAGTGCTGGTTGTTCACTGCTAGAACATTAGGTCACTCAAAACTTGGGTATAGCAAAGTATTCTCAGCTTAACTTTCCAATGTGTCTCCATTCATACTTTGAGCTGATCCATCCCCCAGTATGAAACAAATCCCCTATATTTTTCTGATCTAAAGGCAAATTATATGTACTGCTTTAAGGCAGCTTTTGCTTAAAAGTCCGTCCCTGTTCCTACCCGTCCGTCTGTTGGCGTTGTGTTGGCGTTGGCGGCGGTCCCCCCCCCCCCTCGTCCGGCGTCCTCTCCGTCCTCTCGGGGCTCTCGGCCCGGCTGGCCCCGCTCCAGGCTCTCTCGGCTCTCTCCCGCGAGAGCTGACGGTCTGTCGGTCCGGTCCCGTCAGTCAGCCACCAGAGCAGACCTGCCTGCTTTACTGGTCTGCCAGTCTGCCAGTTGGAGCATGCCCACTTGGAACTTCCTGTGGCTTCCTAGCTAGCTAAGTTAACCCCTGCTGCTGCTGTGCAGGTCTTGGGGCTGCCCTGCCACACACACCCCCCCAAGACAGCCGCCGGGGCGGCCCCGACCTGGGACTGCCTCCCCTTCCTCCTCCCGGCCCACATACCACCGCATGATTTATTTGTTGTCTCCCTTCATACTATATCCAGGGGCGCGCGATCAGATCAGAAGGAAAAAAAGGGGTTAATAATAGTACCCCGTAGTGCCTCAAACGCCCACTTTACTGCCAGGGCCTCGTTCTATGGTGAACCCTCAGTCCCCAGTCCTGCCCCAGGCCTCCGTCGTCCCCCTTCTAAGTCTAAAGGTTTTCAAAGGGTTTTTTGGACTCCGGTTTTGAAAGTTAATTGTTCTTTACCCGAGGCGCGCTTTTTAGCAGAAGCGCGTTCACTTTTTACCGCCCAACTTGGTTCCAGTGTCCGTGCCGCGGTTCGCGAGTGTGCGGGGTGGTGTGGCAAACCGCCCAAACCGCCCGACCCGCCGGCCAGCCCCGGACACTGACCTGCTTTGTGCTGTGTGTGTGGCGTGGTGCGTCCTCAACGCTACCACCTTATCTATCCCTACCCCGACCCCGACGGTAAGTCTCTGGTCCCTCCCTCTCCTCCTGGCCCAGGTGAGTGACGCGAGGGTGCGGTGAGGCGGCCAGGCCCAAATGCGCCAGAAAGGCCAGCAGGATGTGTAGATGTTGTTCCCAAAGTGTTTACTGTAGATGGATGTCACGCTCGCGTGCGCGGCTGGGCGTGTTCGCGGGCGTTCAGCAGCACCTTCATGAGTCGCTGGAAGGTCGCCGCTGCCCGTGCAATCAAGCGCACATCTCGTACTGTGGTAGTCCGAAGCGGCGTTGGAAATGTCTCTTTTTTCGTGGGGCGTGTTCAGCGGGGATCCAATATCCCTTCGTCAGTCCAGGGTGGAGATGAAGATGAACTTTTTGCCTAGCAGCCGCTCTAGCAGCGTCACCCGGGCATGGGGATAGGCATCAAACCGTGAAATTGCATTTACCTTACGAGTCGATGCAAAACACCTCTGTTCTGTCTGGGGACCAATACAATACTATGGGACTCCTCCATTCACTCCTCACCTCTTCCACCACTAGGCTAACAAACAGTTCCTCTCCTCCTTCCTCCACTGTCTCCACATCTGGGGGGCGCGCGGTGTGTGTCGCACTTTTGTGTCCTGGAATGGTAGCGATGTGGTGGTTTAACCAGACGTGGTAGTTCTGTCCCTCCCCGCCCTGCCAGCCATACGCAGGCGCCCTCCCCGCCTGCCCACTGGCCTGGGCGACAAGGAGGGCATCTCGGATCCGACCGCAGGATGGATGGAGAAAGAGGAAAGCCCCGCCCCTGCCCCGCTAGCCTGGCCCCTTCTGACTTGGCCCGCTTGGACTTCTGAGAGCTCCTACTCTTACCTTTCCCCCAGAGGACCCTTCCTGGCCTGGTGGACGCTCTCTCTGCTGAGCTGGATATACGGGTTGCCCTCTGCTGCCTCGCTCTCGGCAGGTGGCCATACCAGCATCAAGGATACCCGTAAGGGCTTCCCCGTATGCCTCCGTGAAGGGGGGAGGTTTCCCGTGGACTTCCAGGTTACCTTCCCTGCTCACCCTAGAGGAGTCCCGTGGGAGAGGTCAGGAGAGGGTGTATGGCCTCAAACTTCCTGGTGCCGCATACAAGAAGTCGCTGCCGAGAGTCGATCGAAAGTAGTCTAGGGGTCGGGAGGGCGTCTTCGTCCGGCTCTAAGTGCCAAGACTAAGCCATAATGGCTGCGCCAGCCATCTGCCTGGGGATGGTAGTCGGATCCCGGTATACCTACGCATGTGCCAGATTTACAACATGTTACTATCAGCACGTTAGGTGCGGGTCCGCCTTGGACCGCTCGCTCGATAGGGATAGTGGCATAATCAATCAATACCCTGATGTACTTATGACCCGCCCACCTGGTGGACGGCTCCGTGGGGATCCGGGCTAGCCGCGTCAAAGTATAGGGGACCCCACCATGGGGTACCCATGGAGTTTGCCAGGCCGCCTCGGGCATTCTGGGCAGGAGGCGCCCAGTCAAAGGGCGGGCGTGCATGGGGCGGGCCAAAAAGGGCCTCTCCACCTCCAGGCCTTCAGGAGGCTCTTCCTCGGGGGCAGTAGGTCTGAGCATCCCCCGCAGTGTGGAACGGGGATGGGTCCGAAGAACCTGGCCCTGGACTCTTTTTGCTTGGGGTCTTCTTCACCTGGGGGAGTAAGGCACCACCCGGAGTGGTCGTCCCGACCCATCTCGGATCGGGCCTCTGGCGGCAATAGCTGGCTGAGTTCCCCTTTTCTAGCTGTTGTTGCTACCCCACCGAAAGGAGTCCCATCTGGAGGAAGCCCCATCCCCCCGGGGCTGGGTGTCCTCTTCTCGTCCTCTGCTGTTGGCCCTGCCCCTTCTCCCTCCCTTCTCTCCCCTCTCCCTCTCCCGATTGTCCCTAGGGGTCCCTCCCGCATTCCCGGCCCAGTCCCGCCGCCGCTCCGCCTGCTCTGCCTCCTCCTCCAGGCCCTCCCCCTCCTGAGGAGCCCTCCGTCAGCCCCTGGCGCCAGCCCAGCGGCCAGCTGGCAGAACCCCACGCCACCCAGCCCGCGTGCTGTTTCGCCTCCCTGCTGCCAGACCAGGACAGCCCAGTTCACATCCACATGCATGCCACACCTGCTGGGGGCTGGATGGCACACCTGGGAGCTGATTGCACCTCCCTCCAGCCGGTCCTGGGCGCTCGGGCCGCCTGGCACCACCCAGGCAGGCCATCCATCCCATGCACCCTTCACGGCAGACCAATTTTCCCAGCCCGGGGCCCAAGCCCGGCCCACCAACCCGCCCATGACACCCCTTGCACGGGCACTCACTCCCTCCAGGCCCCCCCACCCCCTTTCAGCGGTCCGGTCTCCGTCCCCCCAGCCGGTGGGGTTGTGGCGGCCCTGCCAGGCTGTGGCGGGCGGCTCTCCCGAAGTCTGCCTCCGCCGCGCTACCTGCCCCCCGGGCCCCGGTCATCAGCTTAGTCGGGGGGGGAAGCGGGGGCTGTCTCCCCGTCCCCAGGCCCCTCCGGGCTGGGTGGAGTGTCGTGGGGCTCCCTGGCCCCGCTCTCCCCCCCGGCCTTTCACACCCCCCTTGCCGCCTGGTGGGCGAGTCCCCAGGGTCCAAGGCGTGGCGGGGGGGTCCTGGGTGTCGCTTGGCTCGCTTGCACCTGGGGCCTGGGCCCTTCGGGTAAGCCTGATCTGGTCTAGTCCACCCCTCGTCCGCTCCTCGTTCCAGTCACCGCAGCGGGTGTCGCTCCACCCATCCCTCCAGCCCCGGGGGCCCGGGGCCTCTGGGCGTGTATCGTCGCTTCGGCCACCTGGTCGCTAGTCTCCTCTCCGCTGGCAGCCCCAGCCCTAAGATGTGGCCTTAACTTCGGGTAGTGCCGGCCATCCCGGGAGCCTAAGTTCTCACTCGAACGCCGCATCTCGTTGTCTCGTCTGTTGCTGTCAGTTCCCGGGTTGCTCTCTGCCGCTGTTCCTGTTGCTGTTCGTGCCGTGCCTGCTGTCCTTGCTTGCTCTGCTGGAGCAGCTGCGCGGCTGCTGCTGCTGCTGTGTGCTGCTGGTCTGCTGCCTGCTGCTGCTGCTTCTCTGCTGCTGCTGTGCCTGTTCTTGCTGCTGTTGTGCCAGCTGCATCTGCTGCGCTTGCTGCTGCTGCTGTTGTGCCAATCCTGGTGGGCTGCCGTGGCCAGCCCCGCCAGGCAGGTTCAGGGCCGGGGGCTGGCCCACCCAGCTGCTTCTCTTGCCAGCAGCGCCGCCCCTGGGGGGGTGCCACCCCTGGTGGCCCGGCCCCAGCTGCCCCAGGCCCTGGGCGGTCAGGGTCGGGTGCCGGCTGTGCGGTGGCCCGCCCCTCTCTCGGCCGCAGGCGAGCGAGCCTGCCGCGGCGCGCCGCCCCGCGCCCCCTTGGCGCGCAGCCGCAGCCTAGCGGCCCGCGCGCCCCCGGCGCGGGCGGGGAGGGGCGGGCCTAGCGGCGGCGAGTCCGCGCCGGGCGGGGGTGGGCGCGCCCGGGGGCGGCGGTAGCGGGCAGCGCCCCGCGCGCGGCCGTGGGCGGGGGGCGCGGCCTAGCGGCGCGCCTTCGGCCCCGGAGCGGCGGGGCAGCGCGCGAGGCGGGCGCGGCGCCAGCGCGGCGCGCGGGGCGGCGGCGCGCGCGCTGGCGGCGGCGGGGCGCGCCGGGCGGGGCGGGGCGGGGCGGCCGCGTCGGGGCGGCCGGGCGGGGCGCGTGCCCAGGCGGCGGCGCGGTAGGCGCCTGGCGGGCGCGCCAGCGCGCGGCCGGGGGCGCGGGCAGCCGCGTTCGGCGGCGGGGGGGTCCAGCGCTTTGCGCGGGGTTCGGCGCCCCCGGCGGGCGGCGTGGGCTGGCGGCCGGCGGCCTAGAGGCCCCGGCGCGGCGCGCCTAGAGGGAGGGGGGGAGGGGGGAGCGGGGGGGGGGGGGGGGGGACGGGCTCTCTCCCTCCTCCCCTCTCCCTCTTCCCCTGATTGTGGCTTGCCGCCGCGCCACGATCCGCCCGGCCGCAACCCGCCCGCCGCACTGTAGGCAAGCACTCTGCTGCCAGTTCACCTAAAGTCCTCTAAAGTCCCCTACCCGGACGGACGCTGGCGTTGTGGGCGGTGGCCCCAGGCTCCTCCGGTCCCCCTCCTCCCCGTCCTCGGTCTGGCCTGCCTCCCCTGGCCCCGTCCGGTCCAGGCTCCTGGCTCTCCTCCGCTCGGAGCGCGCGCTGTCCCCTTCCCCCCTCCCCAGCCCCAGCAGCCCAGAGAGAGACAGGCTTTTATACTGCTGGTCTGCCAGTGCCAGCCAGCAGAACTTCCTGGGCGTGGCTTCCTCTGCTAGTAGAGAAGGGTTAACCCCTGCTGTACCAGTGCGGGGCTGCCCTGCCCCGTCACAATATGAAAGGAAATTTCTGATTATTTTAAGGTTTTTGAATATACCAATCTCCATAGTATCTAGGTCCAGAGACTACAGTACCTAAATATTAAGGGGGAGAATTTCAAAGGCACAAATGCCTTTGAAAAATCTCTGCCTATATTTTCCTTCCCAGAAGAACCATTTAAAAAAACCCAGCGCTGAGTATCATGACAAGTTAAAAGAAAAATTAAAAATTCTGAAATATTCCATTTCACGAGCTGCTTTATTAATTTTAAATAGAATTGTTCTTCAAAGATTTGTTTACATAAGATCAGACATACAGGGATACTGAAATAAAAGCTACTGGTTAGGTGCAAATCATTAAAAATAATTAAAAAAGAAATTGCCTCATAAATTTATGGCAAAATGAGGAAAAAAGATTAGTAAACTCAATTACTGTACAGTAGCACTTCAAATATTGATTGGTTTCAGGAGAATCAGATCTTTAAACTGCAATTACACAAACGAATCTCTCACCTACTTGCTTAACTGATCGTTTATTTGCTAGCCTACCTGATGAAAATGTATACCAAAGAATCACACATTCAAATTAGATTTTTCAAAAGCCAGAGAAATGGCAATACAGCCCATGAAATTAAAATTGTGTACAGCGTCAAGGATTGATTTCACAGTTTGAGTATCAATGGGACATATGATCATATACAGAAAGTATAGGTTTTATGTCAGAAGTATCACATTTATTAACATACAAACAATACTAAGTAACAATAACGTTCCCAACATACTAATTATTATTCAGATAAATCAAGGCAGAATTGAAATAATTTGTATTTCTAGCTACTCCATCACAAAAATTAGGTTCTTGGGATTCACCAGCTCAGAAGACCAATAGCAGTCACAAATGCTGCAGAAACAATTCTAGGAACTTCATGAGCCTTCTTCACATTTGTTTAGAGTGTGATAAGGCCTGCAAAGTGATGCATCCTCAGTCTCAGGACTGCCACTGTAATTGCTTGCTGTGATTCAAAGTAGTGCTGACAAGGGACCCATCCAATCTCTGGTGGACAGATGTTGTTCCGGTAAGAAAACGGTATTTTCTGAGCACAGGACAGCAGCCAGGAATTCTGACTATCTCTAGTTTTGGGAAAGTCACTTTCTGGGCCCTGCATACGCCCGTATGGAATGAGTAGAGGACATAAAAAGGGTACAGACTGCCCTGGAAGATCACAACTCTTTGCAGGGGAGTTCTCAGACCAATATAGAGCAGGCATAACAGCTCTGCACAGGCTCCTCAGTCTGACCCTGACAAATGAGAATGTGCTGGGGTCTAGAAGAGGCATGAGCGTCAAGCACTGCACTCTGGCTAGTCTGTATTGGTGACATGGCTCTTTATGGCATACAACTTAGAGTAGACCTGGCATGCTGTAAATTGCATGGGTGGGGACAAAGTAGGGACTCTGAACTGGGACAGAATTAGAGAGTCATAAAAGTGGGTTTCCCATCTCATGCGGCATGCCACCTCCTCTCTTCCTCATGCCCAGCACAGGAAAGGGTACTAAAGAACTTGGCCCTCTCTCTCAGCTTCCCTGTCTGTAAAATGAAAGCCACAGTGACTTCTTGACCTACTTCACACATTTAAGAAAAAAATCATTTTGCATAATAACATAAATGCTAAGTATTGATATTAAATCTTTCTCCATGCTTGCTATGGGAATGTTAGCTCAAATCCTGTGATGTGCTGCTGATATTTTAACAATGGGTTCCCACATCTTGCCCTTTATAGTGTGTGTGCTATAAAGAGGAGGGAGGAAGGACTGCACAATCTATTCATTTGTTTCCCATTTATACAAGAGTGCTGTGGAATGAGCCAGTGCCACATGGCAACAGACATATTAAGACTAATTTTACTGTACATACTGATAATGTAGCAGCATTCAGCTCCAATGAATTAATGGTGTGGGGTGGAGTTCTTATAGGGAATTTGGGGACAGGCTCCCATGGGATTTTACAATGATACTTAACATTTGGTGAAAAAAACTATGCTCTTCAGAAACATATTTCTGAGCCCCAAGAATAAACCATCTATGATGGGGTTGATTTAGCTGGGTCCAGAGAAGGGGTGAACTTCATTTTAGGAACAGAAAACCCACCCCTATGTTCCCTGTCATTTGGTTGTCTAAAAAGTGACACAGAGGAAGTGCCTCTGACATATCACTGCTCAACATTCACCAGGGCAAGTTTTTCAAAGGTTGTAAAGACTCTTCTCATATTAGTGAGACACATATAGTGACATCACATGCCAGGGGTTTTGGCCAGTACTTTAATAAGGACTGCTAGCATATTGCTGAGGGAATTACAGGATGCTGCAGTTGCACTAGACTTTGAAATTGCAGGTGCGCATGCTGCTGACAACTTAATTGACATTGAAACCAGGACTTGGGTATTTAGTGCTTTCTGAGTTATTCTAGGAGGGGGCTTTTGTTGAAATAAATGGAAGTTTTGTCATTGACTTCAATCTATATTTGGTACTTACATGGGCCCCATTACTGCAGTATTGGAGTGCCTCACAATCACAGCACCCCTGTGAGTTAGGGAAGTGCTATTATCACTATGTTACATATGATTAATACTCAAGTACAGTCACTAGATTAAGTAAAACTCAAGCTAGTTTTCCAATCATTTCATACAAAGCACCTCCTAGTCCAGACCTCCTGGGTTTGTTTGTTTATTTGCATGCACAATGCTGTTGTGGAGAGATGAATGCCAACAAGAGAGCAGTGAGGCAACTTTTGTAGCTCGTGCTCTCACTGGCTGAAAATACACCATTAAAATACATGCATGCTGTACCATTAAAGTTAGAGGGACATACTGGGACATGGATTTTTAGGTAGAATTTCCAACTGAAATTGATTTGGCCCACAGACATGAAAAATAGTTATTTTCTATGTTGAAAACCAGCTACAGAAAGAACAGTTGAAAATGTGACACAAAAACTAAAATACAATACAAGTCATTAAAAAAAAGTAACATTTGCCTGCCCTACACAATTACCAAATATCTCCATTTTCAAATACAGGGGAAAATGTAGCAATAACTGCATAATGGTATCTGAGGTAACTGTTGACATATCCTAGCAGTTTAATTCTAATTGCAGGGGAGCACCAGTCCTGCTAGAAGAAGAAAGGTTAATTGATTGGTGTGGTTCTGGATTGGTGAATCACTTATTGAGTTTAAACAAACCATTATCTTAAATAAAAATGAAAGATGTTGACTTACCAACTCTAAGAATCTCCTCACTACCTGTCTTTGTTTTAAATTGGTCTCCCCATCCAGGTTAGCAGTTTCTATATGACACAGCCCATCAGGGTCACTTGAAGAGAGCAGCAATATGTCAGCAGGTATGATTTCATTACAACGAAGCTGAACAAAGTCGCCAACTTCTACTTCTTTCCAATATCTGTTCATATATTTCTTTTCATTCCTGACAAAGAGACATGTACAGGAAATACATCAACACACTGACCAGGTAGGGATGTCTCAGTCTAGTCTGTTTGGATTTTAGGCTGGACCACAGAGTCTTCGCGAAAAATCACCAAGGTATTCTCAAATTCTCCCTTTTTAGAAAAATCACATGGCCACAAAAAGGGTGATGAAGAGGTCATGTGGCTAGATAATTATTAAGGGCTAGATCACAGGCTAGGCTGTGTGGTTTGGTGGTGGCATAAAACAGAACAAGACACCTTCCTTTCAGCCTCTAAATGGACTACCTACCTCGTGGGCATGAGTACATTGGGGTAAATAGGTTCTGTACACCCATTACTCCTACCCTTGACAGATAGGTTGGCCGTGGCTCCTCCCCCATCCCAGTACACCAATCAGTTCAGCTTAACTAGTGCAGGGGAAGGGGTTAGTTATCTGCTATTGATGAAGGCCAGTAATAGATTTGTACCCCACCTCCAGGGGCGAGGGTAGGACAGAAAGGAATTGGCCAGGCCTCTCTGAGGCACAACTCCTTCTTTGCACTGTTCCTGAGGCACCACAACTAAGTGCCACCCTGTATCAGCCCAGTCTAGCCTTCAAAAGAAGCAATGAAAATATTTGCACACATTGTAATGCAAATATATAAAAAGTCACTAACATCTTTGGGAATTACTCTTTAAAGAAATCCAGCATACAAGTGTTTTTCCTCTCCCCACTGACCACTAACAACTACTATGACTTATAAGGATGAACTTTTTGTGGTGCTGCATGTGAAACTTAGACCCAAGAGCCAAAAATACACAACCCAAATGAATTCCAGCAAAAAGCCCACTAAGCTAGCGTCACCACGAAAAACACAGCCACAAGTAGAGTGTGGGCAGAGGGCATTCTTGTTTCCTTAAAGTGAGCTTTTATAGTGACACTAACCATAGTGACATCTGTTGTATACAGTAGTTAATAGTCTCTCTGCCCAGCCATTGTAAACCTTCTATTTTGCAGCTGAATTTCCTTGTCACTTCAAAGATTTATCTAGTTGAAACATTAACATATATGTTGTTAATCTAAATCTGCTCATTAAACTCTCTATTTCTTTAAATGAGTTAATTGGTAACTTATTTTTGTTAGGAGCAGGGGGAAAAAAGAACAGGTGCCTGTTGAACTAACTCTAGTTAAAATAAAATGCTTTTAAAAAAGCATTAGTGTAAATTCTTCCCTTTGGTATTTTAAAAGAAATTTATTTTTAAAACAGCCAAGACATTAACTTTGCAAAACACCTACTGCAAATGGGAAATAGCTACTTTTGACACTTTCCTAAACTACCAGTACATAACACTTAATCAAATGACACAGCACAGTATTCTAGATGGTTGCCGTTGTTGTTACATTGCAATTGGCACTGCTGTTGTTCTTCCTTGACACCACCTATGCCAACAGAACAGGATTCTGAAATGGAAAAAAGTTTGCCATTTTATGTATTTTACATGTATTCCTTAAAAATGTTTTGTATATGAAGATCCTGAATAGATTTTTAACCAGGTCAAAACACAGAAGACCTGGTAACTTTTAGAATTACTGTTAAAGATTATGACCCAGATTTTTTAAAGGTATCTAAGTATTGCTGCATTCAGGGATTGCAACATCTAACTGGTTCAGGAGCCTAAAACTCATTTTCAAAAGGGATTTAAGCATTAGGTGCCATCCCTTTTTAAAATGAAAGTTGGGCTCCAAAACCCTAAGCACAGTGACACCTAAATACTTTTTAAAATCTGGACCTATGTATCTAATTCATCGTTGTTTTGACTCCACTGGTGTCAGAGTTACACAGCATCTATGTATTTATTTAGCATACACATCAAACAATAAAATGTCAGGTAATGGGGCAGGGGTGTATCTTTCTTAGCTGTCCCTTCCCTGTGCCCAGTTTATAAGAGAAGGAATGAAAATTATGGTTGTATCCTCTCTTTCAATAAAGATCACTACAGATTAATAAGAGCTCTAAGTGTAAAACATGATAGCCTAACAACGGCAGATAATTTTCACATTGGCTGTAGATACATTCCTTATTCCCTCCACGATCAGTCTGAAACTAGCATTTAACTTTTCCTACTAATGAGTATGAATTGCTTTGAAACCAAGAGTGCAGTAATGTAGTACAAATCACTGGATCACAGATCTGAAAGGTTTGTTAGCTATGCAGGCAGTAACTCAGAACACTTTCACATGTGACTGCTACTCTTGATCTTTTTTAATTTAACTATGGAAGTGAATGAAGTTCAAATGCATTTGTAATCAGTGGTGCTATATAAGTGTTACAAGACTAAAAATGAGACAACAGTCCTGCAGGCTATAGTGCCTAACAACTTTTAATTAATTTTTATTGTTTAAAAAGCATTGCATTTCAAGCATTTCCTAATCTCCCACACACTTGGCAACTATCACACCTGTATACTATCTGCCACAGGAAGGGAGATCTTGGACTAATGCCAAAATGCCAAATGCCTTGTTAAGGATGGATGTACTGTAAGAGTGTTTGCACACATGCCAGGGACACAGAGTAGCTTCCCCTTAATTAGGAACAGAGGAACTGCCATATCGGGTCCATGTAATCTAGTTCCTGCCTCTGACACCTTGTATTGAGCTGTGATACTCTGAGTACCTTTCCCAGACCTCAAGAGCACTGTGTAGCTCAAAAGCTTGTCTTTTTCACTAACAGAAGTTGGTTCAATAAAAGATATTATCTCATCCACCTTGTCTCTCTAACATATATTGTCTACTCATAGCTCCAGTCTTTCTGAGAGCCCCAGTTCAATCCCTCTTTCATATGAAAATCTTTCTGTGCCTCTGAGAACACAGTATTCCAGGTGAGGGTGTACCATAGATTTCTACAATGTGGCATTATAATATGTTGGCATTGTCTTCCATTCATTTTTATGCATTCCACCTTTAAAACAAACAAAAAAAATAATTACTGCTGCACTTTGAAATTCTATTTTTACTGAGCTGCTCACAATGATGCTCAGGCCTTTTTCTTGAGCAGTTACAGTTAATTTAGAGCATAGTAAGGTGGAAGTGTAGTTGTTATTCTCTTATGTGTATTTGCCAACCATGTTTTTTTTGTGTGTGCGCCATTGTACTGCTCATTTGTGAAATGGATAGGTGAAGGGTCTCCATGTCTTCTCTAGTGAATAATCTAAATTGTGCATCATCTGCAAATTGTGTCACCTCTCTTTTCACTATTTCTCAGCTCATTAATGAATACATTAAATTAATTGTGCTAAAATAGATCTTGGGCCACCCTACTGCGACCTCCCATGTAATCCTCTGCCACACTGAAATCTGTCCGCACATTCCTAATGTGTTCTTTTCTCATAGCCAGTTTCTAATCCATGACAATACTTATGCCTGTCACCCCTGACTTTAACAGCCTCTTGTGAGGAACTTTATTTAAGTTTTCACAAAGCCTTTGACAAATGTCAGATGGCTCTTGTTTAGCCACTATTTTTGACAGGCTCCAATAATTCTAGGGAGATATAATTTTCTTTTAGCTTATAAAACTGGAGGTGTAGATAAATGCCTCAGAATCTAGGTATTATGATGTACTACTGCCAGGCTATGGTACAGAACAAATGCCGTTACTGATGCATTATGGTCCTCACTCTCCAGCTCCAGACAGCAACTGACTGACTCTAGCACTGCAGCTTCTTTTATATGGCCCTGCTGGGCCCTGATTGGCTGCTCCCTGAAGCCTCTCTGATTGGCTGCTTCCTCCCACAGCCACTCTAGGCAGCTGGGACAATTTCTCTACTGTTCCTTTCTGAGATGGGGTATAGTAGGACCCTGAGGCCTGCAGCTGGGGCCTCTGGGTCTAGCCCACCCCGTCACAAACACTAAGCATCTCCCTACGTACACTTTATGTGGTCTTCAAAGTCTTGTGCAGGCCCTTAACACTCAAATTAATTTCACACCACCCCCATTCCAAGATTACCTGCTGGCTAGCTTTTGAAGCAACAATGGCCTTCATTTCAAAGGAGGTCAGATGCTTTAGGAGGTAGAAAACCAATCCCTAAAGGACAAGATAAAGGGGAGAAACAAAAACAAAACAAAAACCCACCAAGACACCACTTGGATCAGTGCTGCATACCAACCAATTCCTTCACCTATTCCCTCTCAGGATGACATCAAATGGTGTGGGACAGGACTAAAAATATTAGGTCAAGCTCTGCCATAAAAATCCTTAAAATCCACTTAAATTAATTTGGCTACAAACGCAAAATTGGTGACAACATTCAAGATAGTCTTTTTTTTTTTTAATTGTTGTGGTAGAAGTTGTATTGTTACCTAAACAGTAAAAGAGAAGGTGCCAGATATATAAGGTAAGACAATACCACAGAAGACAAGCAACAAAGCTATCCCTGAGCCTAATGTGTTTATTACTTAAGATTGAACAAGCTAAATAGCTACAGACACATGCTGAAAACCATTTAGGTAAGATTACAGTGCTGTGGCAGAATTAAGGAAAAACATGTAGTAGAAACTAGAACCAAAGCAGGTTACCAATGTCCAGAATATTTCTCTGTTCCACCATAAACCATAACATCTGTTTCTAGGGTAAGATTCGCAAACAGAATCTGAATCTGATACTAATTAGATAGAACAGATGAAGAAAATATACTTCTCTTGAGGAACTTCTAATAAAAAGGGCAGGACCCCTCCACGACAGAAGTTACTAAATGGATTCCTTGTCTTTAATATTATATTGAGAGTCTTAACATTTTTTCCCTTGTTCATCGTCCTCTAAGAATTTACTATCAATTAGCAACTGAATAGGTACATAAAATATGTTAAACTTCTCAAAAG
This sequence comes from Mauremys reevesii, assembly GCF_016161935.1. Lineage (NCBI taxonomy): Eukaryota > Metazoa > Chordata > Testudines > Geoemydidae > Mauremys > Mauremys reevesii. The sequence continues at coordinate 123,716,421 of NC_052623.1, forward strand.
AACAAGGAGTGTGTATGAATAATAAGACATAAATGTGCCTTTTAATGAATTTCAGAGCTTCTATCTTTCTTGTTACAAATCAATCTAATTTCACTTGCTCTGAGAAACCTAACCCCCGGGAACCTCAGCAGCTCAGGTTTTAGAATCTGAAACAAATGCTGATTTTTTTTTGATTTTTTTTTGGCATAGTGCTATCTTCTGTACTGACAGCAATCTTACAATTGTTCACTGTAATGAAACATTTGATACCCGGAATAAATGATTTTTCAGCCAAGAAACTTAGTATTGAGATAACAAGATTAAATTTAAAAGCAGAACACTTAATGAGATCTGACATAAACAGAAAAAAGAAACACTAGCTGCCAACAACTGACTTTCCGCTCAGAGTATTTTTTTAAGTTACAGGAAGCATTATAGTTGGATAATAAAATCCCCTCAACGTATATTTAGCGTTTATTGTTTTAAGCGATAGAATTTTTTACAGGTTTCAGAGTAGCAGCTGTGTTAGTCTGTATCCGCAAAAAGAACAGGAGTACTTGTGGCACCTTAAAGACTAACAAATTTATTTTAGCATGAGCTTTCGTGAGCTGTAGCTCATGCTAAAATAAATTTGTTAGTCTTTAAGGTGCCACAAGTACTCCAGAATTTTTTACACTTCTCAATTTATTGCTGCAAATAGAAATAAATGAATATCCTCCTCCCAACAAGCAGACAGATTGTGAAGAAAGACTGCCTACTGTATAGTTTCATTGTGGCTAGGTGTCATGTTGGTGCTCAATAGATACTATATAGTAATGTGGGGAAAGTGTAAAAATTGATTGGGGAAATTCGATCTGGCCATGGAAATCCATGCATTAGTCAACTTCAGGCTCGACTACTGCAATGTACAGTACCTGGTGCTGAAAGTCAATGCCACACAAAGTTTCAGATGGTATGATACATTGCAGCCCCTCTCCTAAGTAAGGCAGGGCAATGAAAACATTTCACACCATTGCTCTACACACGCAGTTCAGGCTCTCTGTCCACTTCTACCTTTTCTGGTGTAGGGCCTTGATCCTGATCTTCAGGACTCTGAATGGTCTTTGTCCAGGATGTCTTTGGTCTTGTCTACATGGAGTAGCAATGCTTACCAGAGGGGTATGTTTTCTAAAGCACACCAATGTGTTACTCACTAACTGGTCTGTGTAGAACCTGCTGGCATGAACTAAAAATTCCATAGTGAACATTAAGGCAGTGCTGTTTCAAACAATGTTAGATTAACACGCAGTAGGGAACTTTTAGTTGTGCCAGCAGGATCTACCCAGGCCATTTAGCATGCAACACACTGGTGCACTTTAGAAATCACTCCCCTCTAGTGTGCACTGCTGCTCTGCATAGACAAACCCTTAAGAATCACCTCTTAGCAACAGTGACATACCATGACAGCTGTGCTCTTCAGGTAGTAATGATACCCAGGATGAAACTCACAGTTGCAGGGGACTGAGCCTCCTCAGCAACAGGCTCACACCCATTGAACTCCCTCATGCTGAATCATAGAGAGACCATACACCTTATTATTAAATGCCTATATTATGGTAGCACCCAAAGGACCCAATTGGGATTGAGAACCCATTGCGCTGGGGACTGTACAAACACAGAGGAGAGACAATCCCAGCCCTAAGCAAAGCCATGATTCTTCTAGGACACATTAGACCTAAATTATGTAGCAGGCACCCCAGAATTTTAAAGCCCTCCTCCCTTAAGCTCTCTCCCATTTAATGTTCTCTCCTAGTTTAGTCAGTGCAATATAGTTTAGGATGTTTATTTGAATTTAAATCTCAAATTAAATTGCTTTTGGCTGCCCCATCATTGCATAACTTCCTTGCACAGTACCTTTACTGTTTATTTTGATCCTATCCAATCACACCTACACTAATCTAACCAAGTGGGCATTTTTAGTCAAACACTTAGAGAGTTCTTCATACTGGTTCAGAAATCCAGAACGTATTGGGTTGTTTTCACTTCATATCCTAAACCATAAGCGTAGCATTGCTGTGCCAAGTAGGTGGTTGAAACCACCTTTACAGTTTGGGACATGGACACCTAAATGGGACAAAACATAGATAGCAGTTTGTAAAGAAATGGTAATTCACGAGAAGAAAGGCACTGCCTAATGCAATATATTATTTTTATTTTTAAAACATTCCAAATCTTCCAGTTAAAAAAATAATCACGGAAAGAATTCTATCAGTAAAAGTATTTCCTTGCCAATTACACACACAGACCTGCTGTAGATGTTGCTATCCTATTTGCAAGAATATTTCTTCACATATCCTCCTGCACATAACTGTGCCATGCAAAGATATCCCCTTTAGACACTGCTTTGAAACCTAAACATTATCTAACCATTCGACTGTGTAAGCAGAAAATAAACCAGAAACTATTCTGGCTCAATAACTCCAGTTCTACGTTAATGAGCATTATTAAATCATACAGAATTTCATAGTTTATCTTTACTTAGAACGAGACAAAGTGAATGAAGTTTCAGGATTTCCCGTCCTTCCTGTTCTTTTTGTTATGTTCCTGTAAGATTAAAATGACAAGAGTCCCTGCTCCCTTCCATTCTTTCATTCATCAAAGAGAAAGTGGAAATAGTGTAAACCAAATTTTAGTTCAGGATCTGCAAAAAATTGCCCCTCCAAAGGCCAGATGCATCTCAGGCATCTGAGCTTGTGATGTTCTAAGTTTGGTTCAAGTGAGATGGAGCTTTGCATGCTGCTATCTGTAAGTCCTCTCAGGTTGGATCTCTATATTAGAGTTCCAGGGGATAGCCGTGCTAGTCTGTATCCACAAAAACAACAGAGTCTGGTGGCACCTTAAAGACTAACAGATTTATTTGGGCATATGCTTTCATGAGTAAAAAACCCACTTCTTCAGATGCATCTTTTTTTTACCCACAAAAGCTTATGCCCAAATAAATCTATTAGTCTTTAAGGTGCCACTGGACTCCTTGTTGTTTATAGGCCTGTGCCACACTTTGCTGTATCCAACATCACACAACAATAAATGCCTAGAAGGGATCACCAGTAAAAGAAAGGCAGAAAAGCACCATGACGACAGTCTTTTAGAAAGTACCTTACATGCGACAGTGATGCTGACTACAAGACGTCCTGCACTACACTTTAATGAGTCTTCCCTTGACCTGAAAGTATTTCTGGTGTTCTTCTCAAACTGAAATATGAATCTGTATAATTCTTGGGTTAGAGATTGCGAAGAACCTATGCCTGAAGCATCTCTCTCTGACACATTTCTTAATTCTTAACAACTTTTTTTTATTTAAACTCTACCACTAAAGAATTCCACTCCTCCTCCTATGAGATTTCATCAGATGGGAATGTGCAGAAAGAACAAAGCCTCACACTCTCTCTGTCACATCATAGCCATTGTCTACAATGGGAAAATATCACTCCGGATCAGAGCCAAGGTCCTTCTACCTCATTATCCAAGCTCAAAGGCCAGCACCAGTTGCTTCAGAGGTAGGTACAAAATCTTTGCTGTAGACGTTTATTGGATAACCAGCCCCCAGGAAGTTTCTTCCTAACCTTAGACACATAAAGGTTGCCTTACGCCCTGAAAAATGAGGCTGTTTATAGTCCTTGCAAAAGCCTGTTTTTTGTTTTGTTTTGACTATTCCTAAATCTCCCTCTGTTGTTATTTTGCCATGTAACTCCATCAGTGCTAGGGACAGTGAGGGCACATCTACACTTAAAACACTGCACCTGTGTTTTAATGAAGATGCTCTAAACTGACGGAAGAGAGCTCTCCCATTGGCGTAGTTAATCCACCTCCCCAAAAGGTGGAAGTTAAGTTGATGAGAGAAGCTCTCACACCAACTTGGTGCTGTCTACAAGGGGAAGTTTGGTCAGTATGACTACGTCGCTCAGGGGTGTGGATTTTTCACACCCCTGAGTGATGCAGTATTCTGACATTGGTCTGTAGTGTAGACCAGACTTCTAGCATAGATGCCACCAGCATTCTTACCACCATTCTGTCTAAACTAGGTCTCAAGTAATTGATGGTTGGTCTATGCTACTGCTTTTACTGTTGCTAGTGCCATTGCCAGGCCAAAGTCAAGAGAATTACCTAACATTTTCTATTTAGATCCAGTAAGATTTCCATGAGAAGACTGCAAGTTTAAATCCCGGGGGAGACCCTGATTTGAAACATGTGTTTCTATTTCCAGCATTTTCACATCCACAAGACTAGAAGGAGCAGTAAATAGGACTGGAACTTGCAAAAATCCTGTTCTTCATTGTAGTTGGCAGCACACTAGGCCTTAATTTGTACTCCAGTGTGGTGGATCTGAGAAGTATAGTTAAAGGCCTGGTCTACATCTAAGTCGAACCATATACATCACTGAGTGTATGAAAAATTTCAGACACTGTGTGACATAGTTAGGTCAACCTAACTCCCACTGTAAATGAAGCTAGATCAATGGAAGAATTCTCTTGTCAACCTAGCTACTGCCTCTTGAGGGGATGGATTTATTACAGTGATGGAAAAAACAATCTGTCGCTCTAATAAGTGTCTACAGTACAGCACTACAGCAGTGTAGCTGCACTGCTACAGCTGTTACCCTTGTAGAAATACCCTAAGCTGTATATTTAAAGCAGTAGTGATTTATCGTAGATTATGTGTAGTCCAACTTCTCTATATTTAGCTGCTATCCCAGGTTATGTTGTCTTTCCTTATCTTTCTGGATCACTGCTTGCCCCAACAAGACAAGAATAAGTAATGTGAGGAAAAGGAAACAGCCTCAAGCTATATTTCAAGTACTAAGAGATGCCGAAAGAACCATATTGGTCTCACAACAAAAGCATGTTGTAGAAGTCACCTAAGTTCTTTGACTATTTATAAAAGAGTCTCCAATACTTTAGTATAAAACAATAATGAGGTGGTTCCCAAGGAGGGTTTTTTTTGTTAAGGTTGGCAAAATAAAACTTTAATTCAGAGAGTATACAAAGAAGGAATGCCAATGAACCACCTCCTCCCACACCAAATATATATACAGCAGGGAACAGAGGTCAGTCCAAACTCTATGCACATAACTGCATATAATGCTATGATTCTTGAAGAGTTGGATTATGAAACCAAATCTCCATTTTTATGTGTGCCAGTTTTAAATCCAAAATGAATGGTGGCTTGCAAAGCTATGCCAGAAATAAAGGTCCTAATTGAAAAAAACTAAGAGCTACAAAATTTAATAATTCTATTATTAAAATTAAGTGAGTATTAGTAAGTATTACCAATGCCAGTATGCAACTTAAAACTAGAGCCCATATTTTTTTTTACACATTTCGAGTCTGCTGCTGAAGTAAAGTCAGTCTTTCTATCTATCTCAATAATGTGTCAGACTTGCTGGAGCCAGTCATTGAGGATAGGTGGATCTCATAGACTCATAGACTTTAAGGTCAGAAGGGACCATTATGATCATCTAGTCTGACCTCCTGCACAATGCAGGCCATACAGTCTCACCCATCCACTTCTATAACAAACCCCTAACCTATGTCTGAGTTATTGAAGTCCTCAAATTGTGGTTTGAAGACCTCAAGCTGCAGAGAATCCTCCAGCAAGTGACCCGTGCCCCATGCTGCAGAGGAAGGCGAAAAACCTCCAGGGCCTCTGCCAATCTACCCTGGAGGAAAATTCCTTCCTGACCCCAAATATGGTGATCAGTTAAACCCTGAGCATGTGGGCAAGACTCACCAGCCAGCACCCAGGAAAGAATTCTCTGTAGTAACTCAGATCCCATCCCATCTAACATCCCATCACAGACCACTGGGCATACTTACCTGCTGATAATTTGGCAACTGAGCTTTGATCAATTGCCAAAATTAGGCTATCCCATCATACCATCCCCTCCATAAACTTATCAAGTTTAGTCTTAAAGCCAGATATGTCTTTTGCCCCCACTACTCCCCTTGGAAGGCTGTTCCAGAACTTCACTCCTCTGATGGTTAGAAACCTTCATCTAATTTCAAGTCTAAACTTCCTAGTGTCCAGTTTATATCCATTTGTTCTTGTGTCCACATTGTTACTAAGCTTAAATAATTCCTCTCCTTCCCTAATATTAATCCCTCTGATACATTTATAAAGAGCCATCAGCCCCCTCAGCCTTCTTTTGGTTAGGCTACACAAGCCAAGCCCTTTGAGTCTCCTTTCATAAGACAGGTTTTCCATTCCTCGGATCATCCTACCAGCCCGTCTCTGAACCTGTTCCAGTTTGAATTCATCCTTCTTAATCATGGGAGACCAGAACTGCACACAGTATTCCAGATGAGGTCTCACCAGTGCCTTGTATAACGGTACTAACACCTCCTTATCTTTGCTGGAAATACCTCGCCTGATGCATCCTAAAACTGAATTAGCTTTTTTAACGGCGATATCACATTGGCGGCTCATAGTCATCCTGTGATCAACCAATACTCCGAGGTCCTTCTCCTCCTCTGTTACTTCCAACTGATGCGTCCCCAATTTATAACTAAAATTCTTGTTATTAATCCCTAAATGCATGACCTTGCACTTTTCACTATTAAATTTCATCCTATTACTATTACTCCAGTTTACAAGGTCATCCAGATCTTCCTGTATGATATCCCGGTCCTTCTCTGTGTTAGCAATACCTCCCAGCTTTGTATCATCTGCAACCTTTATTAGCACATTCCCGCTTTTTGTGCCAAGGTCAGTAATAAAAAGGTTAAATAAGATTGGCCCCAAAACTGATCCCTGAGGAACTCCACTAGTAACCTTCTTCCAGCCTGACAGTTCACCTTTCAGTACGACCCGTTGTAGTCTCCCCTTTAATCAATTCCTTATCCACCTTTCAATTTTCATATTGATCTCCATCTTTTCCAATTTAACTAATAATTCCCCATGTGGAACCATGTCAAATGCCTTACTGAAATCGAGGTAATTAGATCCACTGCGTTTCCTTTGTCTAGAAAATCTGTTACCTTCTCAAAGAAGGAGATCAGGTTGGTTTGGCACAATCTACCTTCTGTAAAACCATGTTGTATTTTGTCCCAATTACCATTGACCTCAATGTCCTTATCTACTTTCTCCTTCAAAATTTTTTCCAAGACCTCACATACTACAGATGTCAAACTAACAGGCCTATAGTTACTCGGATTACTTTTTTTCCCTTTCTTAAAAATAGGAACTATGTTAGCAATTCTCCAGTCGTACGGTACAACCCCTGAGTTTACTGATTCATTAAAAATTCTTGCTAATGGGCTTGCAATTTCATGTGCCAGTTCCTTTAATATTCTTGAATGAAGATTATCTGGGCCCTCCGATTTTGTCCCATTAAGCTGTTCGAGTTTGGCTTCTACCTCGGATGTGGTAATATCTACCTCCATATCCTCATTCCCATTTGTCATCCTACCATTATCCCTAAGCTCCTCATTAGCCTTATTAAAGACTGAGGCAAAGTATTTATTTAGATATTGGGCCATGCCTAGATTATTCTTAACCTCCATTCCATCCTCAGTGTTTAGCAGTCCCACTTCTTCTTTCTTTGTTTTCTTCTTATTTATATGGCTATAGAACCTTTTACTATTGATTTTAATTCCCTTTGCAAGGTCCAAATCTACATGGCTTTTAGCCTCTCTCACTTCATCCCTACATGTTCTGACCTCAATAAGGTAGCTTTCCTTGCTAATCCCGCCCATCTTCTACTCCTTGTAGGCTTTCTGCTTTTTCTTAATCACCTCTCTGAGATGCTTGCTCATTCAGCTTGGTCTACAACTCCTGCCTATGATTTTTTTCCCCTTTCTTGGGATGCAGGCTTCTGAAAGTTTCTGCAGCTTTGACTTGAAGTAATTCCAGGCCTCCTCCGCCTTTAGATCCACGAGTTCTTCAGTCCAATCCACATCCCTAACTAATTTCCTTAATTCTTTAAAGTTAGCTCTTTTGAAATAAAAAACCCTAGTCCCAGATCTGTTTTTGTTTATCCTTCCATCTAGTTTGAACTGAATTAGCTCATGATCACTTGAACCAAGGTTGTCCCCTACAACCATTTCTTCTATGAGGTCCTCACTACTCACCAAAACCAAATCTAAAATGGCATCCCTTCTTGTTGGTTCTTCAACTACTTGGTGAAGAAATCCATCAGATATCACATCCAGAAAAATCTGAGCCCTATTATTGTTACGAGCACTTGTCCTCCAGTCTATATCTGGGAAGTTAAAGTCTCCCATGATCACACAATTCCCATTAGTGTTTACTTCATTAAAAACATTAAAGAGGTCTCTATCCATATCCAAATCAGATTCCGGCGGTCTGTAGCACACCCCAAGCACTATCTCAGGGAAGGCTCTAGTAGCTTTCTTCCCCAATGTGATTTTTGCCCAGACAGACTCTGTCTTATCCATTCCATCACTTCTTATTTCTTTACAGTTAACCTCATCATTGACATACAATGCTACTTCACCACCTTTGCCTTTATTTCTGTCTTTCCTAAACAGCACATAGCCTTCAATACCTGTACTCCAGTCATGACTACTATTCCACCATGTTTCTGTTATCCCTATAATAGCCGGTTTCACTTCCTGCACCAGTAGCTCTAGTTCCTCCATTTTGTTACCTAGGCTCCTTGCATTAGTGTACAGACATCTTAATTTTTGCCGTTTGGCTTCACTGACATTCTTTACCCAGTTAGGCACAGACATTCTACCACCAGTATCACCTATTAGACTGGTATCTACACTCTTTATGTCCATTCTTCTGCTCATGGCTGTATCCTCTCTTACTTTGTTTTCTTCCCTCTCAATGTTGAATTCCGGTGTGGAGATTACCTGGACATCTCCCAACCATCCCCACCCCAATTCCTAGTTTAAAGCTCTCTTAATCAGTTGTGCCAGCCTCCATCCTAGAAGCCTATTTCCCTCCTTACTCAGGTGAAGTCCATCCTGAGAGAACAGTCTTCTGTCCATAAATGCTTCCCAGTGGCTGTACATACCAAAGCCCTCCTTATAGCACCACTGCCTGAGCCAACTGTTGATCGCCATAATCTTGTTACACCTTTGTTGCCCTTCTCTAGGAACAGGCAAAATCCCACTGAAGATCATCTGAGCCTCGATTTCCTTAAGCGTCTTCCCCAGTCTGGCATAGTCTCCCTTGATACGTTCCAGCGAGAATCTAGCCGTATCATTTGTTCCCACATGAAGGACAATCAACGGATTCTTTCCTGCTCCCGTTAGGATCCTTTTCAGCCTCAGGTCCACATCCCGTATCTTAGCACCCGGCAGACAGCACACCCTTCTGTTCTCCGTATCAGCTCTAGTTACAGGCCTGTCTATTCTTCTCAGTAAGGAGTCCCCAATCACATAGACCTGCCTTTTCCTGGTGACAGTGTGATTCTCCGGTCTATCCCCTGCTCCCACTGGCTGCAAGTCCTCTCGATTCCTATTCAACCCTGCAATCCTCCGCAACCCATCCCGTATCCTCCTGGGGCTCATATTTGGTGTTGTCTCCATTGACTCTTCTCCTCTTCCTGTAGGACTAGCTGCTCTTCTCTTTTTCCTTGCCCTCTCACCTTCAGCGACCACTTGCTGTGCCCCTTCTTCATTTTCCAATTCCGCAAAGCTGTTCCTGAGCTCTATTTCTCCTTCACTGGCCCATCTTTTCCTCTGCCTGGTTCTCTTAGTCACATGCTTCCACCGTCCACTTTCCTCACCCAGCAGTCTCCCCTCAGAATTCTTTGGTCCTGCTTCCATCTGCAAGTCTGAGCTTGTCCCTTCAGCCTCCTCATGTTTTTGCTCCATCATCTGCTCGAACCCCCTTCTAAACTCCATCAGAGTTTCCACTTGCATCTCCAGTCCTCAGATCTTTTCTTCCATCAGCTCTATCAGGCGGCACTTCATGCAGACAAAACTCTTTTCAGATACCCCCTCCAAGATCATGTACATGCCGCAGCTTCCACATCCATTCATCTTCATTGTGTCTTTCACTGCTGCCTCCGTATCGGTCATAGCCTTCCCACCTAAAACCTGTTAGTCCAAGAAACACAAACCAAAACAAACCCCCTAACAGGCACCAGAACACTGGCAGACCACCACCCGCTCCCTTCACTAGCATGTAGGCTCCTCTGCCTAGGTCTCTACGTCTCCCCCGCAACCTCCCCCTGTAAACTCCCACTGAAACTCCGCTGTTTACAGCTCTGTTTGCTGGCTGCTGTGCTGCTGTGTCAGCTTCTCTATGCTTGAACAATCTTTTCTTCCCCTCGTACAAAGAGAGCTCAGGTTCCTTGTTCTGTCCCAATCCATATGACTGTCAAAGATCATAAATAGGATAAAGTCAGCGGAAATACTCTATATATTTCTTAATATGCTGACATACCGGTATTCTTTTCAAAATAACTTACATTTAGAGATCTCCAAAGGGATGCAAATCAATGTTGCCATTTGCCCTCAACTACCATCAATAAAGGAGACATGAATGAAGAATGAAATATTGTCAATATACATATTTGTACACTCTTACCATTAGTTTACTAGACAATACACTGTTTTAGACCAAAAGATATCCTTCCATATCTAATAATGATCCATAATCTTTCTTATCAGTCAGACAGTCATGACCTGCATCTTTAGAAAAGCATCCTGGTTGCCATACATACAAGAATCTTATTCGTATGACTTCCTGAATCTGGATTAGGTAGGTCATTCTACAACATCCTCTGCATTTGTTCAAAGGGGTTGTATATTCTTAAAAATAGAGCTGGTCAAATAACAGTCATGAATAATGTATTTTTTCAATATTTTCTCTCCCATGAAATGAATATATTTGTGAATACTTTTTTCCTCATTATTCAGCCAGGTCTATACATGGTCTGGTCAAATAATTAGTTAGGTAAATTATTTGCAAATTTTCCTCTCACAAATCTCAAAAACATTCAGCAATTACTTCTGGTTATTATTCACTAAGCTCCATTCACAGATCTGAAAACCAAGGCCCTGATTCAGCAAGTTGACTAAGTATGCACCCAACTTCAAGCCAGTGAATAGTCACATCGGCTAAACAAGTGGTTCTCAAACTTTTGTACTGGTGACTCATTTCACATAGCAAGCCTGAGTGTGACCCCCCCCCCAATAAATTAAAACACTTTTTAATATATTTAATGGCATTAAAAATGCTGGAGGCAAAGCAGGGTTTGGGGTGGAGGCTGACAGCTTGCGATCCCCCCCCCCCATGTAATAACCTCATAACCCCCTGAGGGGTCCCAACCCCCCAGTTTGAGAACCCCGGCCTAAACCCAAAAAGAAAACTTAATTTGAGTTAACTTTCATATGTTCTTTGAGAGAAAACCTGACAGAACATCAGAATGCAGTATCATAGAAAAAATAATTTTCACCTTAGCCAAAAGAAGAATGAGAACTTTAGACAATTATGTTTTTGAAACACACAGAAACTGAAGTTGAGAGCAGGTGATACACAGGAATTATTCACTGGAAGGTTTCAAAATCATTAGAAGGTGAACAAACAACCTAAAAGGTTCTGAGATCTGAAACACCTCAGCAGATTGCAGACAACCCAGAAAAGCCAACATTCAGCAGCATTGTGCTTTCACAGAGACCAAAAAGTTACACTTTGCTTTAGGATTTTAACATAAATTTAATAAGGCCAGAAAATTCAGTGTTAAACTGACACTTCGACCTCCTCTCTCAACACAGCATTCAGAACAAAATCTCTCTAATCTGTAGACGGCAACACTGGACACTGCACAATAATTGTTTTTCTAAAAAAATTGTAAATGTACGAGAGAAAAGGAAACATTTTTTTAAAAAGATGGTTATTCACCTTTATAACTGTTGTTCTTCGAGATGTGTTGCTCATATCCATTCCAATTAGGTGTGCGCGCGCTGCGTGCACGTTCGTCGGAAGATTTTTACCCTAGCAACACTCGGTAGGTTGGCTGGGCGCCCCCTGGAGTGGCGCCGCCATGGCGTTGGATATATACCCCTGCCGACCCAACCTCCCCTCAGTTCCTTCTTGCCGGTTACTCCGACAGTGGGGAAGGAGGGCGGGTTTGGAATGGACATGAGCAACACATCTCGAAGAACAACAGTTACAAATGTGAGTAACTGTCTTTTCTTCTTCGAGTGCTTGCTCATATCGATTCCAATTAGGTGATTCCCAAGCCTTACCTAGGCGGTGGGGTCGGAGTGAGATGTTGCAGAATGCAAAACTGCTGAGCCAAAGGCTGCATCATCTCTGAACTGTTGAACAAGAGCATAAGGTGATGCAAAGGTGTGGACCGAAGACCAGGTAGCTGCGCGACATATCTCCTGGATAGGTACACGAGCCAGGAAGGCGGCAGATGAAGCCTGAGCCCTGGTAGAATGTGCGATGATGTGGCTTGGAGAAATATGAGCCAAATCATAGCAAGTGCAGATGCACGCCGTCACCCAAGATGAGATCCTCTGAGAGGAAACAGGTAGGCCTTTCATTCGGTCTGCTATCGCGACAAAGAGTTGGGGTGTTTTCCGAAAGGATTTTGTCCGCTTGATATAAAAAGCGAGCGCTCTACGGACGTCCAGGGAGTGCAATTGCTGCTCCCGTCATGTTGAGTGTGGCTTCGGGAAGAAGACCGGGAGAAAGATGTCCTGGTTAACATGAAAGGCTGAAACCACCTTAGAGAGGAATGCCGGGTGTGGTCGCAACTGCACCTTGTCCTTGTGGAACACAGTGTACGGCGGGTCTACCGTAAGAGCCCTAAGCTCGGAGACTCGTCTGGCCGATGTAATGGCTACAAGGAAAGCTGTCTTCCAAGACAGGCAGAGTAGCGAGCAGGTTGCTAACAGCTCAAATGGGGGAGACATAAGTCTGGTTAAGACCAGGTTGAGGTCCCAGGTCGGGGCTGGGCGGCGTACTTGGGGGTACAAGCGCTCCAAGCCCTTGAGGAACCTCAAAACAATAGGGTGTGAAAACACGGAGCGGCCACCTTCCCCTGGGTGGAAGGTAGAGATGGCTGCCAAGTGTATCCTCAGTGATGATACTGCTAGGCCCTGCTGTTTGAGAGACCAGAGGTAGTCCAAAATAGAGGAGATCGAGACCTCAGTGGGAGTAAGACTATGCGTTTCGCACCAGCAGGAGAAACACTTCCACTTGGCCAGATACGTTGACCGGGTGGAAGTTTTTCTGCTACCCAGGAAAACTTGATGTACGGATGCAGAGCAACACAACTCTGACTGGTTTAGCCACGCAGCAGCCACGCCGTGAGGTGAAGGACCTGCAGGTCCGGGGGGCGAAGTCTGCTGTGGTCCTGAATTATGAGGTCTGGGTGGAGTGGCAGGATATTTGGGTTGGCTATCGACAGGTCGAGCAACGTGGTGAACCAGTGCTGCCTGGGCCATGCTGGAGCGATCATGATGAGGCGCGCTCTGTCCCTGCGGAGTTTTAGCAGGACCCTGTGAACCAGCGGGAACGGTGGGAAGGCATAAAGGAGCTGGCCCTTCCATGGCATCAGGAAAGCGTCTGAAATCGATCCCGGGGAGAGACTTTGGAAGGAGCAGAACATCTGGCATTTCCTGTTCGCGAGGAAAGCGAACAGGTCTAAGTGGGGAAATCCCCAGTTCTGGGAAACAGAATGAATAACGTCTGGGCGGATCGACCATTCGTGAGACAGGAAGGACCTGCTGAGTTGATCTGCCAGAGTGTGCCGAACCCCTGGGAGAAAGGACGCTACCAGGTCTGTCGAGTGGGCTATGCAAAAGTCCCAGAGTTGGATGGCCTCCTGACAAAGGGGGGAGGATCGTATCCCTCCGTTTGTTTATGTAGTACATGGCCATTGTGTTGTCTGTAAACACTGACACACAACGGCCCTGTAACTGATGCTGGAATGCCTGGCATGCCAGGCGGACTGCTCTCAGTTCTCGGACATTTATGTGTAATGTCAGCTCCTGAAGTGACCAGAGGCCTTGAGTACGAATGTGTCCGAGGTGAGCACCCCAGCCGAGAGATGATGCGTCCGTCGTCAGGGACATTGAGGGCTGGGGCGGATGGAACGGCAGCCTTGCACACACCAAGGAGGGAGTTAGCCACCAGTCTAGGGAGCCTAGGGTGCTCGGGGGAATGGTGACTATCGTGTCTATTGGGTCCCTGCCCGGGCGGTATACAGAGTTGAGCCAAACTTGCAGAGGGCGGAGGCGGAGCCTGGCATATTTGGTTACGAACTTGCAGGCAGCCATATGACCCAGGAGACCGAGACAAGTGCGAGCCGAGATCATCGGGAAATTCTGTAGACCTTGGATGATTGTTGCCATCGCCTGAAAGCGTGGCTGTGGTAAACAGGCTCTGGCTAGATTGGAGTCCAGGATAGCTCCTATGAAGTCTAACCTCTGCGTGGGAACCAGAGTGGATTTTTCTACATTGATCATCAGGCCTAGGCAGGTGAATAGGTCCTTGATGATGCCCACATGCTGAGTGACTTGTGTCTCGGAGGCCCCTCGGATGAGCCAATCGTCCAGATACGGAAAAACGTGTATCCGACGTCGGCGGAGGTAGGCGGCAACTATGGCCATACACTTTGTAAATACCCTTGGGGCTGTAGAAAGGCCAAACGGCAGGACCGTAAACTGGAAGTGCTGATGGTTGGCTACGAAGCAAAGGAATCTCCTGTGCGGAGGAAAAATGGCGATGTGAAAATACGCGTCCTTCATATCGAGGGTGGCATACCAGTCTCCAGGATCCAAGGACGGGATAATGGTCCCCAGGGATACCATGCGGAACTTCAACTTTATCATAAACTGATTGAGTCCTCGCAGGTCTAGGATAGGTCTGAGACCTCCCTTCGACTTGGGGATTAGGAAATAACGGGAGTAAAACCCCTTAACCCTTTTGTCCATTGGTACCTCCTCTCTAGCTCCTGTGGCGAGGAGCGTCCGCACCTCTTGTAAGAGGAATTGCTCGTGAGAGGGGTCCCTGAAGAGGGATGGGGTTGGAGGGTGGGAGGGCAGGGTTGAAATAAATTGGAGGTGGTACCAATACTCCACCGTGCGTAGGACCCAGTGATCCGAAGTTAACTGGGACCACGCCGGGAGGAAGTAGGAGAGACGGTTGGAGAAGGGAGGAGAGGGATCCTGGCCTGTAACTGGTACGTCGCTCTCGGGCGCACCTTCAAAAGTTCGCCTTTGGTCCCAGTGGTGGTTTCGAGGGACCTTGATTTTGGCCCGCTTGGGATCCTGAAGGTCGCCTGCGACCACCTCGGCCGCGCCGCCTGCCAAAGTCCTGTCTTTGTCTAGGCGCAGGGAATGGGCGGTGAGGCTGGGGATGGAAAGGCCGACGTTGGGTCACCGGCGTACGCATGCCCAGAGAACGCATTATGACCCTGTTGTCCTTCAGGCTTTGCAGCCTGGGGTCAGTCTTTTCCGAAAATAGGCCTTTACCATCAAATGGCAAGTCCTGGATGGTATACTGCAGCTCCGGTGGGAGGCTTGAAGCCTGAAGCCATGAGATGCGCCTCATGGCAACACCCGAGGCCAGAGTCCTGGCTGCTGAGTCGGTTGCGTCCAACGAAGCCTGGAGGGAAGTTCTGGCCACCTTTTCCCCTTCTTCCAAGAGGGCTGCGAACTCTTGGCGGGAGTCTTGAGGGAGAAGCTCTGTAAACTTACCCACCCCCGCCCAGGTATTATAATTATAGCGGCTAAGCAGGACTTGTTGATTTGCCACCCGGAGCTGTAGGGCACCTACAGAGTAAACTTTGCGGCTGAGTAAGTCCATCCGCCTAGCCTCCTTCGATTTCGGGGCTGGCGCCTGCTGGCCATGGCATTCCCTCTCATTAACAGACTAGACGACCAGTGAGCAGGGAGGAGGATGGATATACAAGTACTCATACCCTTTAGAGGGCACCATATATTTACGCTCGACTCCCCTGGCCGCAGGAGGGATAGAGGCTGGAGACTGCCATATAGTGTCCGCATTGGCCTGGATAAATGGTAAGGCCACTCTAGTGGCGGCATCCGCCGACAGTATGTCCACTACCGGGTCCTCTACCTCCAGGACCTCCTCCACCTGGAGTTTCATATTGAGCGCTACCCTCCTGAGGAGGTCCTGATGGGCTCTCAGGTCTATTGGAGAAGGGCCCGAGGAAGATGTTCCTGCCACCGCCTCATCTGGAGAAGAGGAAGAGGAGATGCCGGGGACGAGTGGGTCCTGTCTGGCCTCTTGCTCTTGGGCAAGCTCCTGCTCCAGTGGAACCTGGGAGTCCGGTGGGTGAACTGGGGCTTCCTCCGTAGCAGTCGGAGGGGGATGGCTAACCATCACCTCTGGCACTCTGTGCTCTGATGGGACAGAGCGGGACGGCATTACTGGTACGCCTTGGGCCTGGTGGTAAGCCCAAGGTGTCCAGAATGACCACTGATGGGGGCCTTGGTCCTGAGCCTGGGTCTCTTGGAAGACTCTGGTGGGTATGTCAGAGTCATGGTCCTGCGCATAAGAGCTGTCCGCGTGGGAGGACCCTGATGCGTGTCTGGACGGCCATGGAGGAGCTGAGAAGCCCTGAACAGAGTCTCTGTCTCTAGCGGACCTTGCTCTACTCGGCATTGGGGACCGGTACCGGGAGGCAGACCGGTACCGGGAACAAGATCGGGACCTGCGACCAGAGCGGTGCCGGGAGGTCGACCGAGATCTCGAGGCTCGACGTCGGGAGCGGCTACGGGACTCACGGTGCCTGGAGCGGTGCCGGGAGCTGGAGCGGTCCCGAGAGTGGCGGGCCAGCGAACGGGATACTGAACACCGCCGCGAGTGCGACCGGTACTGGTGAGGGGAAAAGTGCCGGGACTGTGAGTGGCGTCGGGAGTGGGAGCGCCGACGGGACCGAGAATGTCTGTGGGACCGTGATCGGGAACGGTGCCGCTCTGGTGTGCCAACAGAGGATGGTCGTATCAAGGCAGGCTTGCCGATAGACTGAATTACCCGCACCGGTGGTGCCGGGGGCGAGGCAGCGTCGACTCTGTCATGGCAATCAGATCCCGCGCCGTTGAGAATGTCTCCGGTGTGGATGGAATAGTAAGCTCAACCACGGCTCGCGCCAGGGAGCTGACAGGCACCGGACTCGACGGCCCTTGTGGGACCGGAATCGACAGTGCCGACATCGTCGGTGCCGTGGAAGGTGTCGGTGCCGGACGATCCGACTTAGACGAGCTCTCGGGCTGCGGTGCAGGTGGCACAGAAGCAGCAGGAGTCTTAGGCTTTCTCGACCTCGGGGAGAGGGAGCGGTGTCTAGTCGACTTCGGTGCCGGCGACGGCCGGTGCCGAGAGGTCTTGGCAGTACCGGGGCGGTCCGGTACCAAGGAGGCGCTTCTGCCCGCAGATTGTCCAGTGCTCGGTGCCGAAGATGGAGGGGTAAGAGCCGCCTCCATGAGGAGCTGTTTTAGCCGAGAGTCCCGCTCCTTTTTTGTTCTAGGCTTAAAGGCCTTGCAAATGCGACACTTATCTGTCAGATGAGATTCCCTGAGGCACTTAAGACAGGAGTCGTGTGGATCTCCTGTCGGCATCGGCTTGCGACAGGCCGAGCACGGTTTGAAACCCGGTGAACTGGGCATGGGCCCCGGCACCGGGTGTGGGGAACGGGCTAATCCCCGAACCCCTCTTAACTATAACACTAACTATGAACGATGTTAAGTACACTATAACTATAAACTTTGAACTATATACACAAAAAAATAACTAGAGAACTATGAGTAGCTAGGGAGGTGGAGGTCAGTAAAACTGCACTCCACTGTTCCAACGACCAACACGGGCGGTAAGAAGGAACTGAGGGGCGGGTGGGTCGGCTGGGGTATATATCCGGCGCCATGGCGGCGCCACTCCAGGGGGTGCCCAGCCGACCCACCAAGTGTTGCTAGGGTAAAAATCTTCCGACGAACGTGCACGCGGCGCGCGCACACCTAATTGGAATCGATATGAGCAAGCACTCGAAGAAGAATTGTAATTCACGCCTCATCATCAGATTAAGTTTAACAAGATCAAAGCCAAACTCCTAACCCTCCCTCCCAAACCTTTTCTACCTCCTGTGTTCTTTAGCAATGTCAACACTCCAACCCTTCTCCCTATTACTAAAACCCATAATCTAGTAGATATTTTTTACTCCCTCTCATTTGATCCAGGCCATATCCAGTACAATATATCTAGCATTCGTGCTTTTCTGTCTAGCCCTACAGCTAAACTCTCAGTTAGGCCCACGTTTCTGGTCTCAGCTAGTGCAACATCATACACCCACACTGACCTCTTACAACACATAGAAATGCTGCTGATGAAATCATTTTCATTACTCCTCAGTGTTGACTGTCACCCCCGCCCCTGCAGTTGAAGCCAGAGGTTCCCTTTCTGCTACACCAAATTAGCTCTTCAACTGCATTTTAGAAAAAGCAAGGCTGTTATTGTGTTGTGACCACTGCTTATCACTTGGTCAATTGTTATCTTGTGCTCTGTTTGAGTGTTGTTGTATTTGCCAGTTGTCTCTCATCATACGCTTAGACTGTAAGATCTTTGGGCAAGGGCCATCTTTTTCCCTCTGTATTAGTACATCACCTACCATAACTGGGTCCTGATCCCTGACTGGAGTTCAGGTCGAAAACCTGACACCTGACAACCCTAAATACAAGTAAATTAATGAAAAAATAAATACTTTACTAATGTTATTTTTCCATGTGAACATTTGCTGTAGTCTCCTCGAGGATTTTATTCCATCAGTAGCCGAGGAGGTGGACTGTGTAGTTAAGAAGCATAGGGGAGAAGAGAAGCACTTCTCTAGACTGTCTAATCAGATGCAATCTACACCATGAAAACATTTGAAACTCTCCGACCTCCTGTGCTAATCCAGCTACTATGCATGAGCACCAGGTCAGCATGCTAAAATTCCATATACATTACTGCATGACTTCAAACAAAATATTTAAATATTTTTCTAAACAATCAAAAATTAATAACACAAACAAATATGCCAGCCCACCTTTTGGATCTGAATTTCTTTTTTTTTTTGTATAAAAGACAGGGATGTTTTTGTTTTACAGAAAGCCGGCCTAAATCTTTTTTTGTTTTAAGATTGTAAAAAAAGCTGCTACTTGGCCAAGACCTTGTTTGAGAACTTTCTGTCCAAAGCAATTTTTTCTTTTGAACGACAGAGTAAGGAGAAAGTTAACAGTGGAAACAATGACATAACCTTAGTCACATAGGCGGGAATGGTGCTGCCATTGACATCTCAAAATACATTGCCTGACCACAAAGCACTACCATTTTTGTTACTTGACAACTCCTCCAAAATAAACAGAAAACCGCTTTCTGGATCCTCCACAAAAGCAACCCCGAGCCACAGATTGCTGTGCTCCCTCAAGAGTAGATTGGGAACCGGATTGTGAGTGTTGCAATTTGGTCACTGCTTCCCTCTATCTCCAGGGCTGAATGAAAGGGCAGAGGCAGTAATCTGTGTCAGCCCTATACATGGTGCAGATGACATCCCCTGGCCTGCTTGGTCAGTGCAGCTGAACCAAGTCTTCACCCACAATGCGTGGGAGGGGACATAGTGGCCACACAGAGGCTTCTCTTCTCCCTCTGGTTCATAGTTGAGCCCAGTGTGTTATTAAAATGAAAGGCCCAGTTTCTTAAATGCGGTGTTTATATATACAGCACTTGCCTATTGTGACGATTCAGTGCAGCTGCATCTGAGCTCTCTCCTCCAGTTATGCAGTAGGGCTCAAGAAAAGAGCTACAAAACAGAGACCACACTATGAAATCCCTTAATGTTTGATTGAAGCTTAGAAGTCCCCAGAAACCCCAGCATAGGCTGAACTACAGCAGCAGTGACCCTTTGCAGCTAACTGGCTCTCCTATACTAAATCCCTGCTCACATCAGAGGCTGAATTGCTCTGACTTAGAACTTTTGGTCTCCCATTGAAGTTAATAGAGGACTTCATAGAATCATAGAAAGGGACCTCAGGAGGTCATCTAGTACAATCCCCTGCTCAAAGCAGGAACAACCCCAACTAAATCATCCCAGCCAGGGCTTTGTCAAGCCAGGCCTTAAAAACCTCTAAGGATAGAGAGTCCACCACCTCCCTAGGTAACCCATTCCAGTGCTTCACCACCCTCCTAGTGAAATCATTTTTCCTAATATCCAATCTAGACCTCCCCCACTGCAACTTGAGACCATTACTCCTTGTTCTGTCATCTGGTACCACTGACAACAGCCTAGCTTAGCGGTGGGGCAACTACATGGCCCATGAGGGCAGCCCGCTGGTGAGCCGTCAGGCGGTTTGTTTACAATTGTAAAGCTGCCCGCAGCTCCTAGTGGCCGCGGTTCACCATTCCCAGCCAATGGGAGCTGCAGAAAGCAGCAGCCAGCACGTCCCTGTGGCCTGCGCCGCTTCCTGCAGCGCCCATTGGCCTGGAATGGTGAACTGTGGCCACTGGGAGCTGCGGGCAACCATGCAAATGTAAACAAACTGTTTGGCGGCCCACCAGCAGATTACCCTGATGGGCTGCGTGTGGCCCACGGGCTGCAGGTTGCCCACCATTGGCCTAGCTCCATCCTCTTTGGAACCCCCCTTCAGGTAGTTGAAGGCTCCCCCCTCATTCTTCTCTTCTGCAGACTAAATAAGCCCAGTTCCCTCAGCCTCTCCTCATAAGTCATGTCACCCAGCCCCCTAATCATTTTTGTTGTCCTCCACTGAACTCTCTACAATTTGTTCACATCCTTTCTGTAGTGGTGGGCCCAAAACTGGACACCTTACTCCAGATGTGGCCTCACCAGTGCCGAATAGAGGGGAATAATCACTTCCCTCAATCTGCTGGCAATGCTCCTATTAATGCAGCCCAATATGCCGTTAGCCTTCTTGGCAACAAGGGCACACTGTTGACTCATATCCAGCTTCTCATCTACTGTAATCTCCAGGTCCTTTTCTGCAGAACTGCTGCTTAGGCAGTCGGTCCCCAGCCTGTAGTGGTGCATGAGATTCTTCTAAGTGCAGGACTCTGCACTTGTCCTTGTTGAACCTCATCAGATTTCTTTTGGCTCAATCCTCCAATTTGTCTAGGTCACTCTGGACCCTATCCCGACCCTCCAGTGTATCTACCTCTCCCTGCATCTTAGTGTAATCCACGAACTTGCTGAGGGTGCAATCCATCCCATCATTCAGATCATTAATGAAGATGTTGAACAAAACTGGCCCCAGGACCAACCCCTGGGGCACTCCACTTGATACCGGTTGCCAACTAGACATCGAGCTGTTGAGCCTGACGACCTGAGTTATGTAGCTGAAGTAGCGTAACTTAGGTTGACTTACCCCGGTAGTGAAGACAAGCCCTTAGAGAAGTGGATCCCAGAGATAGAGCAAAATATGGATCCCCCTCACCATCACTGTTAATAGAATTGTGCCCATTTAACCAAGCGCAGAATCTGACACAGGTTATATACAAAACACATACTGGATTTCAGTGAAGAAGTTACTGTGTGAAAATGATCAAAAACGAAATATTAGGCTTATATTTTTAATGTGACGTAACAGAGATGGAGGAATATAAAGAGTAAGAGAGTTACTTCATCTTAATCATCAGGGCAGCAGGGTTTCCCTGTTTCTCAACTCCTCCCCAAAAACCCAACCAACAGTGAGGTAAGTTTTTCCATTGAAGACTTTTTTCCTGTACGTAGAACCATAAGCTTCTGTCCTCTACCTGGCCAACATTAGACATGCCACAACATGTAATCATATTTTGCAGGGAATAGGATCACCAGAAAAACACCTGAATAAAATACTGCAACCTGGCTTGCAGAAAAAGCACAGAATAAGATTTAGGTGCAGAAGATTAGGACTTAATATTTGACTTGAATATAGATCAACCCTTCAAAATGTTTATTTTAATAGATTCTTTAGTAGAAACCGAGGATTAAAGTTGCATTAGAATCAAAGGGAATTTTATTATTGATTTCATTGAGGTCAGGATTTCACCCCTGGAATGTAGGCCTTATAATTAGCTGCTGCTTTTTTTTTTTTTAATTTAGAAAACAGCCATTTGGTTTAAGACATTGCCACTTTTGCATATCCCTATGACATTCAGAGTTATGATTAATAATAAATCATCATCATAATATTAATAGTAATATGTAGCACTCATAGTGCTTTCCATCTGTAGATCTCAAAACACTTTAAAGAGGAAATAATTATCAATAACTCCATTTTACAAATGGTGAAACAGAGGCAGAGAATGATGAAGTAACTTGTGCGAGGTCACCACCTGGCCAGTGACGGAGCCAGAAACAAAACCCAGATCTCCTGAGTTGTAGTTCAGTGCCCTACCCACTAGGTCACACTATAAACAAAATACTTGCAATTTGATAGTCTCTTTATCCTGTTCTCTGCCAAATTATTTTGACTTCAGTGCAACAGGTATATTTATTCCTAAGAATTAACTCTGTCTCTTCTGATGATTTTTTGCTCCATTGTGTATTTCTTTGAAAACGGTATATGATCAGCTTCAGTCAAAATGGATGATAAGGCACAGAGATTACAGAATGCCTACTCAGTAGTCATGTGCTACCATGAATTCCTGATTTCTGTGATAGTATATGGAATACCATTAAATGTATATTCGCTGATAACAGAAAGCCTTCTGGGTGAATGTGGCAATCTGTGTTGCCGCATGCAGCACTTTAAGTGAGATGCAACTTTTAAAGCACTGTAACATTATTTAGTTTGATTACTTTAATGGAAGAGAGGAGGCTATGATCAATCGAGGAATGCATTTATTTTAGCCCTTGATCCCTTATTCATAAATATACAGCTTTCCAGCCTTCAATTTTTCACAGTGTCAGTCTGGAACAAAGTAGTTTTACCAGAGCATGAAAAATGCATGCACTCAGGGTGAGAAGTTTTTCCCAGGCAAGTGAGCTGAGGGGGGCTGAGTTGTTGCTGTCGCCATCTTTTATGGGACACCAGAAGGAAAGGAAGAGATTAGTCCAAGTGCTGCTGCTCTTTCAACATGATGAGATAAGGAAGGCAGGGAGCTGAGCTGCCCCGGGAGTTCTCATTTCTCTCTGAGGATGGGAAAAGGGAGGGAGGGAACAGAGCGACTTGAACCTCTATATTTCATAGCCAGGGAAAGATGATTGTAATATGAATGTATATATTTAGAGCCACACACACACCCCTACCTTCCCCAATACTCCCTGCACTGCAACATATAGAACTCAGCTAACCCCAGTAGTTGTTTTCAGTGTTAAAGATAATGGGCTAATTGTAGCAACAATGCACAGGGACACAAATCTACTGACTTTGCTGCTGTGTTACACTAAGAAGGAATTTGACCCAACAATTGTAACACTGACATTTTGTATACACGGTTTGAACAGTACTGCAATATAAATGTATAAAATTCTACTGTACATGCGCTTATCCTTTACATTTAAAAATAAAAGGTTTCAAAATGTTCCTTTTCCCCCCGATACTCGTTTACTAAAAGTCACTTTTAAACAATCATCACTTGAGCAGTAGATAAAAGAGGCTGGCATAGCGTGAAAGAACTGACCTCACAAAATAGCTTGCTACTGTGAGCAAAAAGCCAGTAAAACACATACTGCATACAGAAGGCCAGATGCTCTTAAGAGGCACAGCACAGAAAGCACAGCACAGGAGGATGGTGGGCCCACAAGGGTTGCTTTATGCCTCCTTTGTATCACTTGGATTCTGGGCTTCTGCAGGAGCTGAAACACCTGTTGGCATAAGCCTCTCTAGGGGCTGCTACAACCAGGGCCGGCTCTAGACCCCAGCGTGCCAAGCGTGCGCTTGGGGCGGCATGCCGCCGGGAGGGCGGCAGGTGGCTCCGGTGGACCTCCCGCAGGCATGCCTGTGGAGGGTCTGGTTGTCCGGCGGCTCCGGTGGACCTGCCGCATGCGGAGGGTCCGCTGGTCCCGCGGCTCGGGTGGACCTCCTGCAGGCATGCCTGCGGATGCTCCACCAGAGCTGCGGGAGCAGCGGACCCTCCGCAGGCACGTCTGCAGGAGGTCCACCAGAGCCGCGGGACTGGCGACCGCGAGAGCGCCTCCCACGGCATGCCGCTCTACTTGGGGCGGGGCAATTGCTAGAGCCGCCCCTGGCTACAACAAGGCTGCTCATGAGCTGCACAGTCTCTGCAGACCTGAGAAATACAGGCTGCTCATGGTAACTCCCAGCCCTGCCCCTTTCACTGGGGTTTGCAAAGGAAGTGTAGATCCATTTTCTCCCCCAATCTCTTGCTCTTTAATTACGATCCCTTATACACTATTGGACCTAGGGATACGTTTGGCCTCTTTAACTGCACTCAATTTATATTATTCTAATAACAGTCATTAAAAAAAAAGAGATTGTACTTTACAAGTCACTAGGTGTGAGGCTTCCTGGATGTACCCAGGATTGTGTGGCACCTCACTACCACCTGCCCTGAGCACAAGGAAGTCTTGTGTGTGCCTGCTGGTGGTCAGCTCCCTAATTCCACCAGTCACAGGCAGCACCTGCACTTCCCCCCTAGGCCTGTGCAGGTCCAGCTGTGTCTCTACAGGTTAATAATAGGCACACTCTAACATCGCCTCCCCCTCCCCCCCGAGCATCTCTGGAATGTCAGCCCCCGTTCCATTGGACACTCACGCTATTTAGATTCACTGCTGTGCCTCCCTAGAAATATGAGTCCCATCCTGTGTCTTCATTCATAAACAAGACACGCCCTACCGTTGTTCCTTCATGTAGATTTTCTTTCTTACAGATTTTGCAAACTTTCAACTGGCACCTCGGCTCAGTATGGAAATAGGCCTCCATGGTGAGGCAGACAATACACAGATGACCAGACAATACACAGATGACCAGACTGGGAAATAAGTGTCTGTTACCACCTGTTTGAAAGGAACCTGCCCAAGGCATGTCATCTCCTGGTGACCTGCCTTAACTCCAAGACCTTTAGAACCTAATTTTCAGTATTGATACATAACTTCTTAAATATTGTCCATACATACATTCCATGATGCTTAGGATGACCAGTGGGCTACTAGCTCTCAATAAAGACCTTACTTGCTGCACTATTATGCATATATCTGACTGAGGGGATCCGTCACCCTATGCACCTTTGCTCTCTGCCAGCTGGCATCAAGAGGTCCCAGGGTCACACTGGGTCATCCTCAAGTTACCACCACTATTCCTGAATAGTAATCCCATATCAAGCACATATCACATATCAAATCTAAAGATTTGAACTTCTGACTCTAACATCCCCAGACAGAGCCAGTGCTGTTTCATTGATTGTAATTTAATGACTGTAAAATAATAAATTGAGGTACAATCATACAACAACTTTTTAACAATGCAAATTTTATAATCTCTTTAATTAGAAGGCTGCAGCACACAAAACTATGCTGCTTTGAATTTCAGCACACTGATGCCTCAATCCTGCAGTCTATTCCAAAGCAATGCCCTTACGGATGGCATTAAATAAGGACTGCGTACGGACCATAGGCTTGGCCCTATTAAACTTCGCATTGATGATATATTACAAAAATTTAGGTTAATGTAACATTCAGATTACAAGTTTATATATTCAAAAGAAGTGAGAATGTTACAAGACAGGCTGCACTCAAGAATATTAACTTGGCTATATTGCACACCCTGTATGTTTTATTGCATGTATTCAGTAACTAATGTATATTATAGTCAGCTACAATTTTAAGAGAGAAGGCATGAAAGGAAGTTGTCACAACCTGGCCTAGTATTCTTCAGTACTGACACCAGTCTGTTGAGAGGGGACTCGGCAATTGGGTCCCATATGCTTCTGAGCTCCCTGAGGTCTGGGCTAAGTCTAGGCTTGCCAACTTTCTAATCCCTGAACACCCTCCCCAGCCCCTTCCCCCGAGACACTGCCCCTGCCCTGCCTCTTCCTCTGAGGCACTGGCCCCTAACCCATCTGCCCCCTCTCCATTACTCGATCTCCACCCCTGCCCCTCACTCCCCCATCCCCTGGGACTCACCTGCTGCCTCCAGAGCCAGGCTGGGAGGAGCCAATGTGGAGCCTACCCACCTGCCGAATCAGGGCACAGCAGGACATGGCAGGGGTCAGCCCCCGGAGCGAGGGGCCAGGGTGGGGAAATTGGGGCATAGCAGGGTGTGGGGGGGTCCGTTCCTGGAGCGAGAGGAAATTGGGGCACACTGTGGGGGGGGGGGTCTGTCCCTGGAGCGAGGAGCTGGGGAGGGGAAATCGGGGCACAGTTGGGTGAGGGGGCTGGTCTCTGGAGCGAGGGGCCAGGGTGGGGAAATCAGGGCACAGCAGGTCGGGGGGGGGGGGCAGACAGGTTACCCCCACACACACACACTGGATTGTGCTGGTACCTACTTTGGAGCCCGGTCCAGGAGTGAGCCAGTTCTCTCCATTAAGGTGGGAGCTGGGAAGAGCAGGAGCTGCTAAGCAGAGTCGCTCCTCCAGGCTCCAGCAGCAGCTGTTGCTCTTCCCAACCCCCGATGGCAGAAGCCAGTTATTGAAGGTAACTGGACTTTTTGCATCCGGTCAGCACAACTGCCAGTCTCCTTTTCGACCACACGTTCTGGTCAAAAACCGGACACTTGGCAATCCTAGCTGAGTCTGGTAATTGTTTCTAGCTCAGGGTGTATAGAGCACACTTTCAGGCTTAGACCTCTTACCTGACCTGAGCCTTTCCATGAGACATGGGACTCCAGCTGTCCTAGACTCTGAAACCAATGTCTCAGAACTTCTGAGCCACCAATCACTTCTACACAATCCCCACAGAGCTCCACCTAGACTGTGGGCTCTGTGAGTTTCAAGTTTAGCTGCTTGAGGGACAACACTGCATGGAAGCAAGGAACATAGGAATTTCTTGACCACAGTCACTGTACTCTTAAAAAGCTCTAGAGAGGTACAGATCTGTGCAAAATAACAAAACTTCTGTGACACACTCTCCCCTTGTCTGATCTTCTACTTGTGAGTCTGACATTTCAGGCTAGGCAGAATTTATCCTGTCTCTCCAGCCAGGCCTTTCTACATGAGGCAATGGTGTGCCCTGCCTAGCACAGTCACACAAAGTCTGTGACAAAGCTGGAAATGGAACCAAGACTCCTAGTCCTATGTTTTAACCCCATGCTGACTCCGAATCCTATACTGTGAATGGCAGAGTAGCATGTATACAGTAATTTTTTTATTTTAAAAATTATATAACAGTTTTAAAGTAGGTCAAATTCTGGGTATCTCTTAGTCCTTGATCCTGCAAGCTGCTGAGTATGGTGGCCTGATGCAGCAAAGCACTTAAGCATGTGAATTGAACTCATTGAACTCAATAAGGCAACAAGTGCTTAAAGTTAAGTGATATTGGATTGGGCCAGAGTGCTCGGTACATCTCCAATCAAAACCCTTAGGAAAATTGTAACATTTTATCCTGTTAAGAAACCCTGTTGGTATTTTATTTCCTGTTTTACCCATCAAGGTTGATTAACAAGATGTATGTGTAAATAAAAAAACTCTCTCCTTTCTTAGACATATTTGGGAGCCTCCTTACGAGTTCTCTTCCACCAATCTCCACTCCGCCCTGTTGCAGGTGGGAACAACTGAAGAGCACTATTTGGATTAATTTATAGGTAAAGGGTTAGAATGAAACAACTAGAGAGTCCTTTAGTTTTTGGCTTGAAAACTGACCAGTATGTTTATATCAGGGCAAGTTTTGTTCAGTATGGTGTCAATACCATTATCATTCAAAATACAATGGAAGTCAACTACGGAAGAGAATTCTTCATCTTCTAAAAGAGCAACACTAGAAACTAGCATCCAAGGATGCATTTGCCCGATCATAAAACATAGAAATACAAGTTATCTTTTTTTAAAAAAAACTAATCCTTAATTTTTCTGAGTAAAGAAGGGCAAAATGCACCAATGTGAACAAAATAAGATTTGTAAGTCGGGATAAATACCTAAAGAAAACTGGATGGAACAAGGGGCAAATCCATACCAGTTATTAAAAAATATTTTGTTTGGGACTGACCCCAACACTAGGAAACATTCTCCACAGTTATATGAATGAGCCTCTCTGTACGTACTAGCTCCAGCAGCCTGAAGGGCTTGCATTATTAATATTGTTTAACTTACAGTGTGATATATGACTGAAGAACAATTTCGAGTCAGGTTTCTTCCGATGTCAGTGATCTTGAACAAGAACACATGAACTCGTAAATCTCATTACAGTAGGCATCAGATAAATTAAGCTGAAAATCCCTCTCTCAGGGTGCAAAGTACTGAATTCTTTTCCAGGTCCTGACAGTAACAATTAATTTTTAAGTTTTAGATGTAAATCTTTTCAGGGACTGGTAATAAAAGTGGCCTCGAACTCTTTGGGTGCTGTGATGATCTGTTATATGTCTAGATTTGATGGAACAGTAGCACTTATGATGTAGGTATTGGGATACAGAATATGCCTCCTCAGTGATCTTTTGAATACTCCTCAAGGATCTGAATTTTCCTATTTCAAAAAATAGAGACATTTTAATAGCATGACTGTCATTGGTTTTCTACATAAATTGGGCGCACAGATTTACAGAGAGAAGAACTTATTGATTGAGTTGAAATTTAATGATATTTCAATACTTCCTCACAGCAATCCCTACATCAGGATGGAATCTGAAAGCAATTGTTCCTGATCTAGTTATATTAGCAAGAATCTATTTTATACAATTTCAGCAATTAAAAAAAAAGTGTTGCTACATAGTTAACCAGTGTATTTGCGTTGGCCTATGAAACTAGTAGTAATAATAATGCCTACAAATGCCCAGCAATAATGCCTACAATTTGGGATGACTACTTGTCTTCTCTCCTTAGAACAGTGATACTCAGACCTCAGTGGTTTAGGAGCCAAATTAGCAATCAACATTACCCAAAAGAGCCATTATAGTGTGAATTCATTGTTTCATTTACTGTGGCACTATATATTCACATTTAAACCATATGATGGGGAAATATTTAGTTTTTATTATATATTTAAATATAATTCTCACAGAAAAATGACTGACCAAGGATTACTATTTTCAGGGCCGGCTCTAGGTTTTTTGCTGCACCAAGCAAAAACATTTTTGGCTGCCCCCGCCCAGCCCTGGGCTCTCACCCCCCCACCAGTGCCCTCCTCCACCTGCACCCCCTGCCACCCCAGTGCTGGGATCTCCTTCCCCTGCACCAGTGCTGACTCTGCCTGCTCCCCCCTCACCTCCAGCCGGTTCGGCGCTGGCAGGGTCAGGGTAAGGAGTGGGGCTCTCAGGCCGCGCCTCATCCCAGGGTTCCTCCAGCCAGGGCTCCCACCTCCAGGACTGGCCAGGACCCGGTAGGGCAGAGCCAGGGGACCGCCCCATCAGGGGGCTGGGGAGCCAGGTCAGGGTAGCCCCAGAGGGAGCAGAACCCTGGAGAGCGGGACATGGGCCCCGCATGGCAGCACCCCACCCTCTATGGCCCCGCTGCTGCTGCTGCTTCTGGCCACCCTGCCGCAGTCCCTGGGTGGCTCGAGCCGCTTCGCTCGGCCCCGGCTGCGGCGCTGGGGAAGGCTGCCCTGTGGCACCTGCAGGCGGCTCTGTGTGCCTTGCTAGGCGGCCCCCAGCCCTAGTGTCCCCCGCTCCAAGCCTGCCCAGCCTAGCCACAAGGTGCGGGCGCTGCTCCCCCACGGCGCGAACCACAGTGGCCCCAGGGCGCCGCCTGCGCACAACACGCTGCTGCTGCCAGGGCTGGCTCTAGACTTTTGCCGCCCAAAGGGGACCAAAATAAAAAAAAAGGATGGCTGGAATGCAGCCCTTGAAAATGTGCTGCCCCAAGCACGTGCTTGGTTTGCTGGTGCCTAGAGCTGGCCCTGATTATTTTATCAACTACAATTGGTTAATAACATAGTAAGAACATCCTGATTGGTTAATAATTAAATCACACCATGTTTTAATACAGTATTACAGGGGTCAGCAACCTTTCAGAAGTTGTGTGCCGAGTCTTCATTTATTCACTCTAATTTAAGGTTTTGCGTGCCGGTAATACATTTTAATGTTTTTAGAAGATCTCTTTCTATAAGTCTATAATATATAATTAAACTATTGTTGTATATAAAGTAAATAAGGTTTTTAAAATGTTTAAGAAGCTTCATTTAAAATTAAATTAAAATGCAGAGTCCCCCAGACCGGTGGCCAGGACCCGGGCAGTGTGAGTGCCACTGAAAATCAGCTCGCGTGCCGCCTTCGGCACACGTGCCATAGGTTGCCTACCCCTGCAGTATCATGTACTGCAGGAGACACATTAAAGAGCCACTTGCAGCTCATAAGCCTCAGTCTGAGTATCACTGCCTTAGAATGTAACTCGATGGCTCTTTATTTTTTTTTCTTTTTATATGCAGCCACTCATTTCCTTCCCTAGTCCAAAATCATCCACATGCTTTTTAAATATTTAATAAGAACTGATGGCTTAGTGGCAAACTTGGAATTAATTAGAAGCCTGGGGAGCATGACTATTTTAAATATGTTAATGTCCTTCATTCAACTTTACGCATAAAATAGACTACTTAACAAGATCACTGCATGTTTGTTTTAGTATAGAGACATAGTGGCCTTTAAATAATACTGCTGGTTTTATTTTTATTTGGAATATTTTGTCATCAGTTTTAAAGCAAAATACCCCCATTGAAATTAATGGAGAAGACTGCCTAACAATTTATGGAACAGTGTGGTCCAATATTATGATTTATTGTTTGTACTGCAGTAGTGACCAGGGACTCTAGTCAGGACTGGGGCACAGTATAAACACAGTCATTAAGACCCTGAGTTTATCCAGCAAATATAAAGAGAATGGAACATATTTTTAGTTTTGATCGACAGGGTATATAAATCATATCATCAGCATGTAATGAGACAACATGAGTTTCATTATCTATCACGATTCCTTGGATTTTAGGATAATGGCATAATATGCGAGCCAAAAGTTTAAGTGCCAAGATGAATAAGAATGATGAAAAGAGGCAGACTTTTCTGGTGCCACATTTTAAATTAAAACTGTCAGAGTTCCCATTGATCAAAATTGCGGATTTTTGTCTCGCATGCCTGGCAGTAATACAGTGATAAAAACTGCCTATCAAGTCTATTTTTGACAAGACCCTAAACTTGATTACAGTTTTTGAAATGTTAGTAGATGACAGAAACAGAGGATATATTATTTTTGGATTTCAGTAAAGCTATCGATACAGTGCTTCATGAAAGTTTAATTGAAATGTTAATTTAAACTGGCTTGTGTATAAAGAGCACTTTTGCATGAATTATAAACTAGTTGGAGGACTGTCACCCTAGCTTAATAATAAATGTCCATCTATCAAGTTGGGAGAGGTGCACAATGGAGTGCTGTATTAAATACAGTCTTATTCAACATCCTGACTAATGACCTGGAACACAGGGGTATGTAGCATGCTGATTAAAAAACAGATGAATTAAACTGGGCAACATTGTAAACACTGCTGAGGAAGATTTGGGTCATTGAGAAGTGTCCTCTGGAATTGCTACTATAAGTCGAAGTCCAACTGCAGTGTCTCCTGCTCCAGCTATTGTCTCTAAGAACTGTGATCTCTTGGCAATTGAGCTTTCTCCTAATATGTTGCAATACGTTCAGAATGATCTGTGAGGAGGGTAAGTAAGTTTAATGAGTAATTCCATTTTGGGAGCCTGCAGCAGCCAATGTATTCTGGGGTGTGTGGTTCATTTCTGAAGCTACAATGTTCTCTAGAAAAAGGAGCAAATTCTTCCATACAGGGTGGGTACAGAAAGGTGGTTTTCAAATAAGCTAGTTCAATCTTTAAATAATTCATCATCTCCTCATACCCAAGATAAATAAATACTGCTTCCAGATAAGTTTTCGGTTTGTATATCTCAAAACAATTTTGATTTCTTTTTTAATTAAGATTCCTGGAGTGATCCTTGACATATCCCCACCCTGTGGAGATACTGAAATATTTAGTTTTTAATCCTCACTAAGTGCACTAGTATTCATTTTCCCAGCTGAAAACTAGGGCTTTTGCTACACAGCACACCTTTTAAGTATAGTCAAAGCACACATGCATGCGCGCACACGCACACACACTTTCAAAATGGGAGCCTAAAGTTAGGTTCCATGGCTAACATTTTCAAAATTGACTACGGATTAAGGGTGCATCAGTGTTTTGGTGCCCAGCTTTGGTGATACTTTAAAAAGGCCTGATTTTTCAAAAGTGATAAACAGCCCGCCCTCTGAAGTCAGTCACCTTTACTATGTAATAAGTTGGGCACCCAAAATCATCAGTCACTTTTGAAAATGAAGACCCTGATCCTGGAATTAACCCCACACTGTTCATGTCACTCAGCAGGGGTTCAAGAATCAGAGAGTTTGTTGATGGATTGGAGCCTAATCCTCATTTAGATGCCAACATACCGTAAATAGCCTGATTTTCTCACTTCTGAAAATCATAACACTTATTCAGACACCTAATAAAAATTTAGGAGCTTAACTTTAGGCACTTATTTCTGAAACTCTCAGCCATTACATGTACACATGAAGGGTTAAGGACAATCCAAGATATGGAAAGTTAAGGCTGCCACTTCACATTAATTTTTTTCCCTCACATTGGTTTTGGAGACTGGAAAGAGCAAAAGGCCTGGTATCAATCAACCTTAAAACCAACAAAACCCAGGAAACAGAAACTTAAGTCAGGTTATGTTATCAACAACATTTAAAACAAGAGTTTTGTATTCAGTATAATTTACTCTGGACTAAGTACAAAGCTATATTTGTGTATTCTTTGTGCTGTAGTATATACGCTGCACTGATTCTGAACAATCAGCTCGAGGAAACACTACTACAAAAATAAATGCATTTTTTTTTAATTCTAAAGGGGGAAAAAAACAAACAAGGAATTTAAGTATACACCCAAAAGTTTTTTCCAGGATCATTTGTTATTAGATCAGTAACTATACTTCGCTGACCACATCAAAGCACCTTCATTTATCTATGATCAATCTGTAATAATCTTGTAAGAAAATATCACTTTTTCCCCTTTAACTTAAAAGAGCAAACAGGAAAAAATTATCCAGACTTCAAGCTAGTGCCCTATATCAAGTTACAAATCTTTCTAATCTTGACTAGTCCCCTAAGAGTGGATTTTAAAAACAATGAAGTTCACTTTCTGATTCAAAACCACTTGTAATTACAAGTGTTTGTACTTTCCCTTCTGGAACGATCTAGTGCTTCATCCAAAGCCTCTTGAAGTCAATGGCAGGTTTTGCATCGACTTCTCTGAGATTTTGGAGCAGGCTCCTAGTAAAACTGAGATTTCTGGCACACAAAAGGTCTTAAATAACCTCCAGATTTATAAATAAGATGGGAGTGAGGAAGGAGAGCAGGACTGATTCTTACACAATGCTTTGTACCATCAACCACACCATGAACTCCCCCTGAAGTTAACTGGAGTTTTGCAGAAAAATCAGTGGCAGTGCTGACAAACCAGCTGAGAAAAATAATTTGTTTATGGAATGAAGTTAAACAAAGAGAAAAATTCATCTGGGTCTAAAATAAGCTGAATATATATGAACTCTATCCAATACCCGGCCTCATCCAAATCACTCACTTCTGATTTTATTTTATGTACAGTGTGAAACTATGGGACTGATCTTGTGCCCATTAAATTTAATGCCATTGATTTCAAATTGGAGCAAGCCCTATATTTGTTATAATATTTATAACTCAGGTTGTCAAAAACAAATTAACATTTAAATAAATATATTTGCCTTGTCAGCTAACAGGTCATCTAAAAATGCATAGGAAAGAAATCTAAGCAGAGATTGAACTGGCAATACCAATCTATAACAAGGATAATACTGGGTTTCTATGTCATGTGCCAATCTATTTAGTTTAACAGAGAAAGTTGATAGGTGACTTTATCACAGTCTGAAAGTACATACATTGGGGAGTAGATACCTGCCAGTAGTGGGCTCTTTCATTTAGCAGACAAAGGCATAACTATCACAAGATCCAGGGGCTAGAAGCTGAAGCCGGACAAATTCAGACTAGAAGGCACAAAAGGTTAACAGTGAGGGAATTAGCCATTGGAACAATTTATCAATGGGTGCAGGGGATTCTCCATCACTTCAATCTTTAAATCAAGACTGCATATCTTTCTAAATGAGATGCTCTAGCTGAACCAGAAGCAATAGACTTGATGCAGGAACCACTTCATGAAGTTCTATGGTCTGTGTTATGCAGAACTTCAGACTAGATTTTCATAATGGTCCCTTCTTGCTTAAAAATCCCTGTATTTATTTTAGTTTTAGTAATGCTGTTATTCTAAAAATTGTAAGTCCTACTTTTAGAGAATCATAGAGTTTAAGGCCAGAAGGGACCACCAGGTAATCTAGTTTGATCTCCTGTTTATCACAGACTACCACCACCTGCACACTAAACACAACAACTAAAATTAGACCAAAGTATTGCAGCCTACAGGAGACTAGATTATTATGTGCCACATGCAGAAAACATGAGGGACCAAGGTGCACCAGTGCTCAGTGCCCCCTCAAAGACAGGGAAATGATTAAGTGAGATATACCCAGATAATCCTGGCAAGTGATCCACACCCACATGCTGCACAGGAAGGGGAAACCCCCTCTCCCTCCAAGGTCACTGCCAATCTGACCTGGAAGAAATGTCATAGTTTCAATAGAATTTCCTGTCCAATCCCACATATAGTATCAGTTAGAACCTGAGCATTTTTAAAGTTCACTACCCAGCAACACATTCCCTAGACCACAGTAATTGTAATTATTTAAACCACCATTAATAGTAGGCTAAAAGTACAAGCCACGGGATGAAAGCTTATCTCCTCCGGTATAGCCGATCGGGGTGTAATTTAATACTATAAGATTGTTCTGCCTTTAAAGCATCCTTTTGTAATTTTAACTTTGCTTTTATTACATTATTAAAAAACTTGTACAAAATATAAAAATCTTTCCATTTATCACCACAGAAATTTAGGTGTGCAACAGAATATAGGCAATTAAAATAACATTCCCTGGGGTCCATACCAGACACAGTCCTCTTCAGCTACCATAACATACATAACATTTCCTTATTTACTTTTCCCATACCAGTCATGATTTTATAGACCTCTATCATATCCCCCTTAGTCCTCTCTTTTTCCAAGCTGCAAAGTCCCAGTCTTTTTAATCTCTCCTCATATGGAAGCTGTTCTATATCCCTAATCATTTTGTTGCCCTTTTCTGTATCTTTTCCAATTCAAAATATTTCTTTTTTTAAATGGGGTGACCAGATCTGATACAATATTCAAGATGTGGGCATACCATGGATTTATACAGTGGCATTATATTTTCTGTCTTATTATTTATCCCTTTCCTTATGGTTCCTAACATTCAGTTAGTTTTTTTGACTGCTGCCTCACATTGAGTGGGTGTTTTCAGAGAACTATCCACAATGACTCCAAGATCTATTTCTTGAGTGATAACAGCTAATTCAGATGTCATCATTTTGTATGTATAGTTGGGATTATGTTTGCCAATGTGCATTACTTTGCATTAATCAACACTGAATTTCCTCCGCAATTTTTTTGCCTAGTCACCCATTTTTGTGGGGTTGTTGGTGCCACTAGGCCTGAGTAAACCAAAGTTGTGACTTTGGGCCTGAAGTGAACCAAAGTTCTTACATGCTGTGAACTTTAACCAGCCTAAGATGCTAACAGACTGCAAGCAAAATGTGTAACTGTCAGCAATTTCAGCTTGCAAATGTAGGAGTTTGAAACAGCAGAAGCGGCGGGGAGGAGGGGGAGAGGGGGAAGGAAAATCTGTATGCGTTTGTTCTGTCAAGGCCAGAGATAAGCTTGTGGATGAGACCTTTTCTAACACGCTGAAATGTAATGCCTAATGTAGCTGCTGCTGGGAAGGGAGGGGTGAGGGGGAAAACCGAACAAAAGGCTTACACAAACAAGGGGGGTATAAATGTTGGGACCCCGCCTGTGAGCGGGCGTGCAGGATTTGAGAATGCTTTTCTCCCTGGCACCTTTCTTTGGGCTCAAATAAACCTGGTTTTGCTTCTCCACCCTGGTGTGATAATTAGTGCGACGCACACCGGGCAACGAACCTGCTGTTGCTCCGCCTCGGGCTCTTTGAGCCGGCAACAGTTTTGGCGTCCCTGGGTGGGCTCGAGGCAAAATTGTGCCTTGCCCGGACTCCTCCAATGGCCAGTGGACAAAGGTCACAGCCAATGCCCAGCGCGCACCGGTGCCTTTACCGGGGGCCTTGGCAGAGACGCGTCAGGCTGACCTTGGAGGACACAACGGTGCAACGCACTCAGATAGTGGAGAAGCAGCTGCGGGCGATGGTGAGGAACCGGTCCTGTGGATAAGGTAGGAACAGTCCAGTGGTGTGGACTTTTGCCTGAGGCTGGGGACGCCCAGCCGTTGTAATTCCCACTAGACGAGAGAGTGTCCTATAGTGGGTCAAGGGCAAGCCCATGGTATGGGGCAAGGACAGGGTAAGGTTAGTAGGGCAAGGTGTACGCCCCTAGAATGCATTCTAGCAAACTGAAAGGTATTTGGTTTGGATCCAATGACTAAAAGTAAACTGAAAAGATTTTATACAGTAGACTGGCCTCAGTATCAGTTAGAGAGCCAGGAAAGGTGGCCACCAGAAGGATCACTTAATTACAACATGATCCTTCAATTATTTCTGTTTTGTCAGCGAATGGGTAGCTTCTGAAGCTGTTTGTATGTAGAGCTCTTGTAAAAATCCCTCATCATATGCCCCAGAGCTGCACTGGGAGGAGAACTGTCCGTGGGAATGTCTGTCTCTGCTGGGCTCATGCCATTTGAATTTATTGACTGTGCAGCAAGATAAGATGCATCGTGGCAATAGGAAACAATGGCCTTGGTGTGTGTGTGTGTGTGTATACCTGTGTGAGTGTTCGTTGCTGGAAGACGCCCAGATTACTCTGTGAAGCGATTGCTAATGATCAGGAGTAGTCTAACGCAAGCCCAGTAACTAGTGGA
The DNA here is from genome assembly GCF_016161935.1 of Mauremys reevesii. Lineage (NCBI taxonomy): Eukaryota > Metazoa > Chordata > Testudines > Geoemydidae > Mauremys > Mauremys reevesii. Next base: position 123,753,499 of record NC_052623.1, read on the forward strand.
TCTTTAGGAGATCCGACCCATGGTGGGCTGACTCAGCCTGGAATCGTCCGGCGAGGAAGCTGCCTGGGTCTAGGAATGTGTGAACCCATCTTCCCTCCCCCCCCTTCCTTTCCGTGTGGGCTACTGACAGTCTGATCATCTCATTGGATGCAATTAGAGTATACGGCGCTGTGTCTCTCAGAGACTAGCCGACACTCTTTGCTGAAAGGGGATGTAGGAGAGTCAGTCATCCTTGTTAGTCTCCCCTGTGTGACTGTTCTGTAGGGAGAGATTCTTAGTTTATGAGCCGCTAGCGCGGACAGGGTACCCTCTCTGTGTGTGTAAGTGGAAAATGGGTAAGGGACAGTTTAAAAATTCTACCTCACCCCCTAAGGGTACCCCAGCATAGTACATGTACGTACATTATGGTCCTAAAACCTGCAGGTATTTAGAGAATTGGAATCTTCACATGTGTGAAAATCCATCTAAACAGTGCCCATTAGAAGGTATCTTCAATCTAGATAAGATCATATATCTCAGAGGAGCTTTTAATCACAAAGAAAAGCCTCTGACACAGTGTGAGCAATTTGTCTAGGAACGGGTTAATTTGAAACTCGGCTAACCCCAGAGATAAAGAGAGAGCTGCTCTGCGTACAAGGTCAAGAGCCAGCACACAGACTATGCTAAGTAAAACTGCTTTCAGCCCCAGCTGGTTGTGGAAAATAAACAGAGGCAAACCAAGGGCAGTATAAATTACAGAACTGAGATTGCATTTGCAAAGCTTAATTCTCCAGTGAGATCCAACAGTGTGCTTCTGCAACCCTGTAGCTGGTATGGCTCGGTGACACTGGAAAAGCCATAGGGCAGCTGACCTGAACTGGAATCTCTGAAAGAGATGCCGCAGGAGATTCCAGGGTGTAAAAGAACAGCCATCCCAAGAGTGGAAGCATGTTGGAAATTCTGGACAAGCTGTATACAGGATAATCTCCCGTCCACCTATTTCCCTTCTCTGAACATTATACACAGACATGCCAGTCTGGATATGTGTAAGTATTAAAGTGGCTTAAGGCTTGGGGCATTCATATTTTCCCTGAGTGATGTGGGAGTGTTTCCAATACTCTCCATTGTTGTTTTATTATTTTTAATGAAGCTTTAAAATTTGGATATATGGTGTGATTTCTCTATCTACCCCCCCCCAGTCCCGCAATGTCAGTTTGATCACCTGACATAAGGGATAATTGGTAACAGAAATTTGTCACAGTTTGGTGAGCAATAGAGAATTGGGAAGCCCTGCAGAATTTACACCATCTATCTGTTTTACCCTTGTTATTTTATGTTTGCTGTGTTTGGTATTGTTTGGTATTATATGATAAGGATTGTATGATTAAAGGTGAGCCCTAATAGAATAAGGAAACACTATCTAGTTTTAGCTCTGTTCTGTTTAACCGGTTACTGTTGGTTCTTCTGCTCTGTTTATTTGGGCGTTAGGTGTGTGGGCGGAACTGAACTTCTCGTTCGTAATTCCTCAGGGTGGAAGCCATGTGTGCGATGAAGCTCTGAGGTTGTATTGAGATAATTCTGTCCCGCCCCCCCGTGACGGACAATGTAACAGAAGTGGAAAAATCTGGCTTAGACTGTAATTTTCTCTGCTCTCTGTGTAATTTTCTTTTCTGTTTAAGTGTCAGCAGACAAATGGGTGGGTCTCTGGGTAGACCCCCAAAGGAGTTTGGATTGTGTGTTAAGTAAATGGCCTTTACCCAATGGCCATGTATTTTTGCCAGGTGGCAAGCCTTACTAGGGAGGACTTGAGTAGTTTTGGGAGTAAAATGTTTTAGGGAAAAGACCAGAAGGGTGGGGGCTAGTTGTGAAGCCCACCCTCCTAGCTAAACTGGTAATGGAATAAGTTTGTGTTCAGGATAGGAACGGTTCAGCGAGAAAAGCAGGATCGGGCCCAGGCAGGCAGGCAACAGAGAGATGGGAAAACAGGTTGGAAACTTTTGAGGGTGTAGTGAAAAGAAGGAGTAAGTGAGTATAAGCATGGGAATTTCAAATACTCAGGAGGATATTTGAAATGGTGATTTGAATTGGTAAGTGGCTGCTGAAGGAAAAAGCAAGTGATTTAAGGGAAGGGCAAGTGATTTTTAAGGGAAAGTGAAAAGTTAACTCTTTAGTTGCTGGAGGGAACAGCAGTTGAACTTTGTAAAAATGCTAAAGAGAAAAGTTTTTGGTGTCTTTGAAATGTTTGTAAATAAATTCAGGCAAAGAAAATATGGAGTAATTCTCCTGAATTAACAAGAGTATTTGTATATTTTAAGTAATGATTGACTGCCCAGAAGGGGTAGACTTCTGTTTTGTCTTTCAGATAATCAAAGAAAATTAATACCAGCTGAACAGCATTCAACATATCATGCATTTACTGACAGAGTAACAATTATGTTTTGTGTTCTATGTTCTGTCTTGTGGTGTTTGTCTCAAGTGGCCAGAATTGTTGTGTTTAATATTTTTATGGTATGGTCTAATTTAAAATCAAGTGGCAGTGTTAAATTGAAATGCAGATACTTGTTTTGTTCAATTTAGAATACAAAGTGTTTGGATATATCAGAAAAATGTGATATACTAAAGTCTAATACATTTTCTTAAGTAAGAGAAAGAAACTTTATTAGCCAAATCTTTTAATTTAGAATGGTTATTAAAATTTGCATACTAACAGTCTTTGAAAGCAAGGACATGGAAAGTTAACCCACTCCCCATATTGGACATGGGATCCTTCTGGCTACCTCAGACTTCTAGCCAGAGGGCTGGGGATGGTGGAAAGCTATTGGACTAGAGGTTGTATTGAGTGAACTCATCAAAGTGGGTGTGCTTGTCCTGGCCTGTTGTTCTAAAGCTCTGTAATAAGGTTATTTTAGTGAAAGGGTATATGTGGCATATGTTAAATAAGACTAATGTACTGTGTATGTGTTTATTGTTAACAAAAGGTGTATAAGTAAGAGTTTCCTTTATAGGTTAAAGAAAGATTTGTGCTGAGACAAACTTAAAGTGGCCAGATGCCCTTCCTTTGGCACTAATAAGTATAAGAACCATTACTTGGCTAAAAACCAGAAAAAGGGGGGACTTAAATTTGCCCATGCAACTATAAAATTTGTAAAATCTGCAAAGACACTAATGCAATGTGTTAGGTTTTTTTTCTCACAGGTAAAGAAGAAACAACCCGAAGATCCTAGCAGCCCTACCACTCCTAGGAACCAGAAGACTGGGTCTACATAAAGATCCATCAACGAAAGACTGCCTTGGCTCCACGCTGGAAAGGCCCTTTCCAAGTCCTCCTGTCTACCAACACTGCTGTGAAGTGCCAAAGACTGACTGCTTGGACCCAGGATTCTCACTGCAAAAAGACCCCTCCACATCAGAAGAATTTTCCTATTGATGATTAGCCTATTCTTTCTTCTAGTTCTACTGTGCTTCTGGACAGCTTCTGGACAACCTCTCCCTTGTGCACTGACAGACCAACTGTGCCTTTAGACTTTTCTAGAAAAAGCACAGCTATTACAGGGTGATATGTGCTGGAAACCTCTCCCCTGTAGGATGCTAAACCACAATTGTTTTGGGAAAGAAGAAGAAACACTCACTCCACTGACATTGCCAAAGTCCAGGAATTCCTGACTAAAAGGACATTGAGAACTGACCCTGGTGAAGAAACAAAGAATTGTACACTGGCAGGAAGAAATTTATGGGACCCATGATTGGGAATGTGGTATTAATTGACTTTTGGGGTTTAATCTACAGGCTGTGCCCTGTGTTTTGGATAAATCCTTCAGTATGTAATGACATTGCCCTTATCCAGTTTTCAAATCACTTCTACATACCCAGATTGCTCACAAGGGGCTGCCATTAGATTAGCACAACAGAGGGCCTGGGTTATTTCCTCTGGAAAGAAAAAGAATTGAGCAGATCCCTGTGGGCTAGGGCCAATATCTAAAAGCCAAGAACATGATAAGAAATTGGGCCAACTAGAAAAGGCTACTAGCCTTATTCTTGAAACTCAGCTATCTTAAGTACAGGCTGGAGTTGGTGAGTTACATGTCATTTCAGCCCTTAGTTCTATGACCCAGAAGTTACTGACAGAGATGGTATTGCATATCACTGAGGCTGGGAAGGTATTGCAGTGGGATCTAGACCAGACTTGGCCCACTGCCCTTACAGATGCATCAGGAGTACCATCTGATCTGTGGTCATGAAGACATACTTGGACACTTTCTGGATGGAAGTGGGGACATTCACAGTGCTCCTTCCAAGCATATGGACCGGTTAGGGTGGGTGTGGTTCCCACATACCGAATCCTGCTGGATCCATGGGGAGCATGCATATAGGACTCAATTATTCACCGAGACATCTGGGAAAATTAAACTACTTGGTATACCTACCTGATTTATAGTCAGTGTCCCAATCCCTTAGTTGTTAAATGAACATTCCACTCTTTTGTCCATGCATTCATTCCTGGGTTAGGGGTGACTAAGCTCAAAAGAGCAGTTGTACATATATCTGTAAAGCTTCATTGTTTTTTTGTTTTTAAAGTTTGAGAAAACTCGCCAAAAGTTTGTTGAGTATTCTCAAAGGGGGGAATTGTTGGTGCCACTAGGCCTGAGTAAACCAAAGTTGTGACTTTGGGCCTGAAGTGAACCAAAGTTCTTACATGCTGTGAACTTTAACCAGCCTAAGATGCTAACAGACTGCAAGCAAAATGTGTAACTGTCAGCAATTTCAGTTTGCAAATGTAGGAGTTTGAAACAGCAGAAGCGGCGGGGAGGAGGGGGAGAGGGGGAAGGAAAATCTGTATGCGTTTGTTCTGTCAAGGCCAGAGATAAGCTTGTGGATGAGACCTTTTCTAACATGCTGAAATGTAATGCCTAATGTAGCTGCTGCTGGGAAGGGAGGGGTGAGGGGGAAAACCGAACAAAAGGCTTACACAAACAAGGGGGGTATAAATGTTGGGACCCCGCCTGTGAGCGGGCGTGCAGGATTTGAGAATGCTTTTCTCCCTGGCACCTTTCTTTGGGCTCAAATAAACCTGGTTTTGCTTCTCCACCCTGGTGTGATAATTAGTGTGACGCACACCGGGCAACGAACCCTGCTGTTGCTCCGCCTCGGGCTCTTTGAGCCGGCAACAGGGTCACTTTGTAACTCTTCCCAGTCTGCTTTGGATTTAACTATCCTGAATAATTTTGTATCATCTGCAAATTTTGCAACCTCCGTTTACTTCTTTTTACAGATCATTTATGAATATTTTGAACAGTATTGGTCTCAATACAGATCCCTGGAGGACACCATTTACCTCTCTCTATTTTGAAAACTGACCATTTATTCCTACCCTTTGTTTCCTACCTTTTAACCAGTTACTGATCCATGAGAGGACCCTCAGTCAGCAACCGTCACTCTACGGCTGTCCAGCTCTGAAGGCAGCAATGCAGACGTAAGGGTGGCATGGTATGGTAAGAACATAAGAATGGCCATAATGGGTCAGACCAAAGGTCTATCCAGGCCAGTATCCTGTCTACTGACAGTGGCCAATGACAGGTGCCCCAGAGGGAGTGAACCTAACAGGTAATGATCATGTGATCTCTCTCCTGCCCTCCATCTCCACCCTCTGACAAAACAGAGGCTAGGACAGTGTTTCTCAAACTGGGGTCGCCGCTTGTGTAGGGAAAGCCCCTGGTGGGCCGGGCCAGTTTGTTTACCTGCCCCGTCCGCAGGTCCAGCCGATCGTGGCTCCCACTGGCCGCAGTTTGCTGCTCTAGGCCAATGGGAGCTGCTGGAAGTGGCACAGGCCAAGGGACTTACTGGCCTGTGTTATGGCTATGGACGCAGATTCCTGGCCTAGCATCCAAGAAGTCTTGAACTCTTCCTAATGATTAAAAAGGAACAGTAGGAGTTTCTGCCCTGAAATGTTTTCTACCTTAAAATGGTCCTTTTTTGAGAAATTATCAATTTTTTGAACTGCTTCTCCCATTACTGACATATAAAGTAATAACTAAAAAGCCATCAAGCTTGAAACAACATCTTGTCCTCACTAGCTGCTAAGAACCACCATTCTTGAAAATGTGCTGGGGAAAAATAATGCTTGTGGAAATATAAGTTTGTTTGGCAAGAGAAGGTGCTTATAAGTCTGTGCGTATGTGTGCGTTTGACAGGTGTTGGTAATGTAGCTTATTTTAACTCCACCTAAATTGTTGCAGAAAAAAACCCCTAAAAAACAAAAATACAAATGCTTGCCAAATGTAAAGGACAACATTGGTAGGAGAAAAAATATTTACTTGCAGGCATCTAAAATTATTACAGAGAATGGAAAGCATTTAAGAAAACCCAACTTAAAATTACTTAAGTGTTCCTTTAATATCCATAAATGAAAGAAAACAGAGTCAATTCTATAAATCCATAAAGGCTGCCACTGTTCTTTTTGCTCAGAAGTTTAAATTAAGTTAGCGTCACCTCAGATTGCAACCTTATTGCTTCATCACCTTGGCTTTGTGCCCATAGAGAGAGTGCACACATCCATACAAATATTAAGTATTTGAATTACCCTAAAACACATAGTTATACCAGAGGCTAAGGTGGACACAGCCTAAGTGAAATTAGACTACATTCCAAAGGATAGGTTGCAGCTTTCTGTGTTACACTCCATATGCTCTGAGAGGTCGGTGTTCAGTTTGGGGCAACATTGTGATTGTACTATGCATCATTTTCTTCATGATCTCTCTGAGTTCTGTGAAGAAAGCACCTACCACTGCATTTGTACTGATTCATTCTCCATACCTGGTACAAAGTTGTCTACTGCGATGCTTTTTGGAATACAGACCCTGTATTGCATGCCAAACATCTTGGACATTTACAGATTGAGTAAATTCCCCCTCCTGTCTACAATCATCACGCTCCGTGTACAGTGTGCCACCTGCTTCACCAGAGCTAGCCGTCAATTCACCTGCCTTTGACAAGACAGCTACACCATCACCTTGCCACCGGAGAGAAGAAAATGGTCTTATGGCTAAACCCTGGATTCTGTTCCTGACTTTTCCCACAGATTTCCTGAATAACTTTAGCCCCTTGATCCTTCTGTGCCTTAATTTCCTCATCCACATCATTTTTTTAAAACACAAATATGTTTCAAGACTAAATTAGTGATGTTTGCAAAAAGTGTAATGTGCTCTTTGGATATAAGGCAGAAATCCATAAAGGTGTTAAGTTTCATATGCTCTTTAAAGCCCTAACCAGCTCCCATTTCACCCTCCTCCAGACTTCCCTCACTCCAGACATTGAAAAATTTATAGCCATATTACCCTTTACTACTGACAGTGTTTGGAAGACATCTTAAAAATTCAATTCCTTTGTGGTTAGGAATATACTTTGCTGTGTAAAGCACTAGGGGCAAGGTTTAAGATATCTTCAGACATAGATGAAATGTCAAAATGAGTGGGGATTGAGATGATGAGAAGGTCTGAGATTAGTTTTCTGTAGCACTACATAGAATAAGATAAGGTTCATAGTCATCTGGGTTTCTGCGGACTAATATGTTGAGTACTTTTCATCCTTGATAAACATGTACCTACCTTTCATGAAGGGTAAAGAGGGCAATAATTAGATTAATGTTGTTTGGGGCATTTTAATGTTGCCTTTTCATCATATTTACTGAAATTTTGAACATTCTGCCTTTCAGCTATTATGGTTCTTGAAATCATATTGTTCTAGTAAGAGTTCTTCCCTTTGAACTTACAACTGTAACTACATTTTTTCCCCCCAAGGAACACTTATTCAACATTCATATTTACAAATGTTACATAGTTGGCTATAAGTAGCACATAAACATTTGTTTTAATTAATATATTGGATAATGACCGTACCATAGTGTACAATTATAGGTATTATGGTAAAGAAGTGTTTTACTAGCAAAGAGTATATTATTTTCAAAATCCAGAAATTAAATCTGGTCTGATTGAAGTCAATGGGAGTTTTGCCATGGACTTCCATGAGGCCAGGATTTCACTACAGAACTTAATACTGTACACATCAAGCATCTAAGCTATCAAACTTCGTACCTTATGATTTCTCTCCTGTATGATTCTGAAAGCTGGTGTGAGCGGCTTCATTGCTGTACAAAACATTTAGTAAGTGTGTTCTCTTCAGTTTGTTTAAATTCTTCATAGAAGTGGATTTAGAGGACAGACATGCAGAACAATTTATGCAACATTCAGCTTCACTTGTTTACACTGGCATCTTTTGAACTTTTAAAACTTAAAATAGTGCTTTTTGCTGCTTTATGACAAATGTGAATCAAGTGGTACTTTTATTAGCACTGATATGGTAAGTCACATCAGTTTCTTATGTCACAGATGACTACATTTTAACATTAGTTTCATTAGGGTAAAACTGGAATAACCCCTAGGAAGTCAGTCAGATTTAGCTATATTACTCCTGTCGACATTTGTGGGTTTCTATGACTAGCTCTTTACAAATTGAAGATGTTCTAGAGCCATTACTGAAGTTCTAAAAATTGATACTCAAGAAATCAGTTCATCAGTTGCAGTTTTAAAAAATGTATTTCTTTAAGATTTTGCCTATCATTTGACCATTAGGGCTATGTAGTATGAATAAGAGTATAATATTTATATAGGCCTTTTGGAATTTGGACTGTGTCGCATAGCACAGAGCTCTTACTAAATAAATAAAATATGGTAGAAGTATATGTTATATCCTTGGGGGCAGCCAGTTTAGGAAGAAATCACTTGAGGCCAGACAGCAGACAGCTAACAAAACTACCATTTTATTTACAGACACAGAGCTCACCCAACCAGCCGAAGCTGGCTGGGCTATCCCCTAATAATCTAACTCAGTTGCCATAGGAACAAAAACCATGACAACCAAATACACAACATATTCCCCCCCCCCAATAAGAACATCCCCTAAATAAAACACACTCTAGACTAGAGAAGGAGGGTAGACTGTCTCCATTCTCGGCTAAACCCTGGAGATTATTTTGCCCCATAACCGTGGTTCGCCCTAGCTAAAGATCCAGCTGATGTGGAGGCCTTCTGTCTCTAGGTGGATTACGGTGAATTTCTGGTGTTGTTGCACCCGAAAGTACCATGGGCTCAGGGTCCGCAGCATGAACAGGTGAGGAGGTGGTATCAGCTCGTGCTGGGCAAAGGGGTATCTCAGCCGCCGGCAGTAATGGAGGAGAACAGTCAGGAACAGGTGATTCGTGATTCGGTGTCTCACCAGAAGAGGTGAAGTCAAACCACTCAACTGCAGATGTGTCCTGAGGACTGGCATGACCTGGCAACAGCTGATCTACATGTCGCCGCCAGGTAAGATTCTCTGCAGTCCGGATTGTGTAGGAAACAGGTCCTGTTTGAGTGATGATTGTGGCAGGGACCCATTTAGCTCTGGAAGTATAATTCTGAGCCAAAACTGGCTGTCCCAGGCTAAAGGTTCGGTCTTTTGCTCTGGGTGCCCGTCTGATGACTTGATATTGCTGCTGATGTTGCACAATTTGTTGGGGTTCAGAGGTTTCAGCAGATCAAAGCAAGTGCGCAGCTGTCGTCCCATCATTAGAAAGGCCGGGGATGCCTGGGTCGTAGCAGGAGGTGTGTTTCTATAGGAAAGTAAGAAAGTATCCAGACGCTTTTGAATGGAGTGTTGTTCCCTTGCTGATTTCAAAGCGTGTTTCATTGTCTGCACAAATCTTTCAGCTAATCCGTTGGTGGATGGATGATATGGTGCTGATGTGATGTGGTGTATCCTATTTGCCTTCATAAAATTTTGAAACTCCTGAGAGACGAACTGCGGTCCGTTGTCGCTCACAAGTTGTTCTGGCAGACCAAAACGACTAAAGAGTCCTCGTAGTTTTTGGATAGTACTCTCTGCAGTAGTGGACTGCATTATAGAGACTTCTGGCCATTTAGAATGGGCATCTAATGCCACCAAGAACATGCTTCCTTCAAGGGGGCCAGCGAAATCAGTGTGAATACGTTGCCACGGGTTTTCAGGCCAGTCCCATGGGTGTAGGGGTGCCCACTGGGGTGCATTCCTCACACCCTGACATGACATACAAGCTTTTGCCTTCTCTTCAATAGCACTGTCCAATCCAGGCCACCAAAAATAGCTTCGTGCAATTTCCTTCATGCGCACTATTCCACAGTGACCGGAATGTAGTTGTTCTAACATCTGTGATCTCAGTGGTGGTGGAATAATGACACGTCTCCCCCACAACAAACAACCAGATTGGACCGATTACTCCGTCTTCCTGGACATGTAGGTAACAAGGTCAGGTGAGACCAGAGAGGTTTGTCGAGATTTTCCATGCATCACCAGGTCCATAACTTGGGACAATACTGGGTCAACGCGAGTTGCCTTCTTTATCTGAGTAGCAGTGATGGGTGTATTCTCTACCTGTTCAAAGTAGAAGATTTCCTTTTGGGCACTATCTTGATGTTTGACCGGCAAAGGCAACCTTGAGAGGCCATCTGCATTGCCGTGCAGAGTGGATTTCCGATATTTGATTTCATATGTGTGTGCTGAAAGTAACAATGCCCAACGTTGCATACGACTAGCAGCTAATGGGGGAATGCTTGTGTAGGGTCCAAAAATTGACGTCAGAGGTCGATGGTCTGTGAGAAGAGTAAACTTTCGCCCAAACAGGTACTGATGAAACTTCCGAATTCCAAAAACAATTCCTAATGCCTCACGTTCAATTTGGGCGTAGTTAGTTTCTGCTTTGCTTAGAGTGTGTGAAGCAAAAGCAATAGGTCTCTCTTCTCCCGAAGGCATAATGTGTGACACAACTGCTCCCACTCCATAAGGGGAGGCATCGCAGGCCAATTGTAGGGGTAAGGATGGATCAAAGTGTGTTAGAACTTCAGAATTTAGCAATGCATCCTTAGCTTTGTTAAATGCAACATCACAGGCTTCAGTCCACTTCCAGGCCTTGTTCTGCCCAAGGAGCTCATGAAGTGGTTTTAGCAGTGTGGCTAACTGTGAGATGAACTTTCCATAATAGTTCAGTAGTCCTAGAAACGAGCGCAGCTGGCTTACATTTCGATGTGGGGGAGCCTCCACAATAGCTTTAACTTTTGCAGGGGCCTTATGAAGACCTGCAGAATCAATGATGTGTCCCAAATATTCAACAGAGGGCTTGAAGAATTCACACTTGTCTTTGCGAACTCGTAGGCCATACTCTTCCAGTCTTTGTAGGGTAGCCTCTAAATTCTTTAAGTGATCCTCTTCATTTCTTCCAGTGACCAGGATATCATCCAGATAGCACTGAACTCCTGACAAGCCACACAAAATCTGGTCCATAGCCCTCTGGAACAGGGCGGGAGCAGACGTTATTCCAAAGGGTAGGCGACAGTATCGATAAAGCCCCTTATGTGTCACAATAGTCAACAGCTCTTGGGACTTTTCATCGACGTGCATCTGTAAATATGCTTGACTCAGATCAATCTTACTGAACTTTTGTCCCCCAGCCAGGCCTGCGAAGAGGTCATCGATGCGGGGAAGTGGGTATTGCTCTGCACACAACACTGGGTTGACAGTGACTTTAAAATCACCGCAAATCCGGAGAGAGTCATCTTTCTTCACTATTGGAATGATAGGAGTGGCCCATGAGCTATGGGTAACTGGTATTAGGACTCCATTGGTGACCAGGCACTCCAGCTCTGCTTCAACTTTTGGCCTGATGGCATATGGCACAGTTCGGGCTTTCAGATATTTTGGTGGACTGTCAGGTTTAATGTTCAATGTCACAATGATTCCCTTCATACTTCCCAAATCATCTCCAAAAACAGCAGCATGTTTCCTTAGTATAGGGGTTAGACTGGTTTCTTCTTCAGTCATCCGGTGCACTTCTGCCCAGTTCAGTTGAATCTTCCCAAGCCAAGACCTACCCATTAAGGCTGGGTAGTTACCTCTCACCACAAACAGTGTCAATTTAGCAGCCTGTCCATTGAGCTCCACCTTAACATCAATAGTGCCCAACATGGGCACAGCTTCTCCCGTATATGTCTTCAGAACAGTTTTTGTTGCCTTAAGTGGAAGATGCTGTAGCTTTTCTTTATACACAGTCTCAGAGACCAGCAAGACGGCTGCACCGGTGTCCAGTTCCATGCGTATAGGTTTGCCATCCAACAACGGGGTTACCCAGTATTCATGTGAGTCCACTGCCAAAGACAAAACATGCAGTGGCACTTCCTCTTGCGATGAGGTGTCACCTTGATCATCCTGGGTCTGCTCTAGGGTATGCAGGGTTCCTCTTTTTGTCGGCCAGACCACAGGCCTCTTTTTCTTTTGTTTACAGGCACACTCAATGTGTCCCTTTTTGCCACAGTGTCGACACACCAGGTCCTTACACCAGCATTCTGATGCCTGGTGACCTGGCTTACCACAGCGGTAACATTCTTGACTCTGCACAGTTTTGTGGGTCGGTTCTTGTGAAACTTTTTGCACCCTAGGGGATGCACCGATGTATTGCGCCTCCCTTGTAGCCAGTTCCATGGAGACAGCAATATCAACAGCCTTCTGTAATGTAAGCTTAGCCTCTGTCAGTAGGCGCTTCCGTATAGCTTCACTGTAGAGGCCACACACTAACCTGTCACGCAGGGCATCATTTAACATCTCTTTAAATTCACAGTGTTCTGCTAGCTTTTTTAAAATTACTACAAATTGTACAAGTGTTTCATCTTCCTTTTGGTCTCTTTTGTGGAACCTATATCTTTCAGCAATTACCAGTGGTTTTGGGGAAAAATGGGACCCCAGGATTTCCACAATGTCACTGTAAGATTTAGTCTCAGGCTTAACAGGGTGTAGTAAGCTGCGTAGCAGGGAGTAGGTTTTAGCCCCTACAACACTTAAGAATATTGGCACCTTCTTCCCTTCTGTAATGTCATTTGCAATAACAAAAAGCTCAAAACGCTCAGTATACACATGCCACTGCTCTATATTCTCATCAAAAGTTTCCAGTGGCCTGGTCAGAGTAGCCATGATTTTTAGTTTCACTTTCACAGTCAGTGCAAACAAGCAGTTTTTGTTTGTTTGTTTGTTCTTTACCTTGACTTCTACTTCCTTCTGCTACTGGAGCAGCACCGGAATCTCACCCTCGTCGCCACTTGTTATATCCTTGGGGGCAGCCAGTTTAGGAAGAAATCACTTGAGACCAGACAGCAGACAGCTAACAAAACTACCATTTTATTTACAGACACAGAGCTCACCCAACCGACCGAAGCTGGCTGGGCTATCCCCTAATAATCTAACTCAGTTGCCATAGGAACAAAAACCATGACAACCAAATACACAACAGTATACAGTATAATGTATACTATAGGGAAGTTATAGTATAAGGGATTTTTTAAAATCCTATCCCATATGCATTTAAACTGAATTAAAAGTTTATGTTGTATATTATTCTGTGGAACTAATGGCTGCAGGATATTATTGGAATAAATCGCTTAACTAAGATTAGATCACAAAGGAATTAGATATTTATATGAGAAGACATTGCCTACAGATGTTAAACAACATCTATGTGTGAGGCAAGTAAATGGGAATTACAGGAAGTACAATGTCCTCATATTACAGGGCATAGAGGGATCATCAGTAGGATCAGAAAAAGTTTTGACACAATTAAGTTTTCCCCCCTATGGTAAAAGGCTAACAACACAGCACAATTTTCCTCAGTCAGAATTCTTTTTGTAAGGATGTGGCACTATCTTCAAAGGCATTTTTTAAAGTTGAATTTGGAGAGCAATAAAGATGTCCCAGAAGCTGTCAGACAGGACAGCCCAAGGAGCAGTTGTTATGACTAAAAGACTGGGCTTGCTGCAAGAAACAGTAACTGCCAGTTAAACAGTAACATCCAGTAGATAAAACACAAAGTTCAAACAACTGGGCCCAAGACTGTCAGATAGAGAAGGGAAAGTTTCTAAGTTAGGAGCAATGGAACAGAGAGACAGTTTAGTTATCTCAGAACTGAGTAAGGATATAAAAATCCTTAAAGATAAACTAAACGCTACTGAAAATAAACTTAAGGACAAAAACATTAGAAATCGGGTTTTGAATTCTAAACATTCTTTCAAGATTGAGAATACTTTGAAAATCTCTGGCAAGCACTGAGACACAAACGTTGAGGGTCCCTGAGTCCTTTTGTGCTTAGACACAAATACTGCAGTCCCTTTTTTGCCAGAACTCCCATTGACTTCAACAGCATTTTTATCTGAGGATGTTCTGACTGGTCCCCTTATAAGAACTGAAATGATCAAAATGATTATCGCAGTTTTGAAATCTTCCTTTTTGATTTATGAATGCAGCAAGGGCTTGAAGCTTAATTATCCTCCCCTCCAAAATACCCATAACAAACAACCATAACCTCCACCCCCGAACATACACACACAGTTATATATATAAACCCTACCTACATTGGTGGTTTTCTTTCTAGTACAGGTATTCGGTGGCATTAAATATGGTCTAAGGCGGATCGGTCAGGGAACTATGTTTTGATATTTCTTATTAGGTTGCAGGATGCTTGAGGTGGACAAATGTACATCTTCCCTACTCCAACTGCCAAGCCACTTCACTGATATATTATTATAATATCTTATGATTATATTTTATGGGTATTAGAGCTTTAAAGATTAAATCTACTCTTCAGTAACTGCAGTATTATTCAAATTGCTTGTACTGTATGCGTTGTTCATTCCATATTAATAGCTGTTATGGACCATTAGCTGGGCCACTGGTCCCAGTGCTAAGGAGAACAGTGAGAAGTCATCCCTACTGTATCCCCAGGAGTCATAGCTAGCTCAGCTCTTGCACAGACTTTGCATTAAAATTGCAGTGTGAAAAGCACACCTGAGGATCAGACAGAAATAAATGCTCCCACTTACAATGATTATTTATCACAGAAGCAACATAGAAAGTAAGAACGGGAAAATGAGTGAAGGAAGAGATATCCAAGACAAAAAATAAATAAATTAGAATTTAAGAAGGGAAAAAAGGAAGAACAAAAGGTAAAGGGAGACAGAGACAGTAAATAAAATCTGAAATATCACCAGGGGCTGAATGTCAACAGTGCACTACCATTAATATAACATTTAGAAAGTTTAATATAAAAGATATACATTACCATAAGTGGACATAGTGCTATAGACTAGCTACATAAGAACGGCCATACTGGGTCAGATCAATGGTCCATCTAGCCCAGTATCCTGTTTTCTGACAGTGGCTAATACCAGGTGCTTCAGAGGGAATGAACAGAAGAGGTAATCAATCAAGTGATCATCTCCTGTTGCCCATTCTCAGCATTGGGCAAATAGAGGCTAGGGACACTTCACAGTATGGTTTTGCATCCCTGCCCATTCCAGCTAATAGCCATTGATGAACCATTAATGAACCTCTCTAATTTTTTTTTAGCCCTGTTATAGTTTTGGCTTTTACAACATTCTCTGGCAAAGAGTTCCACGGGCTCACTGTGTGTTATATGAAGAAATACTTCCTTTTGCTTGTTTTAAGCCTGCTGCCTAGTAATTTCATTTCATGACCCCCTAGTTCTTGTGTTATGAGAGAGTACAGAACATTTCCTTATTTACTTTCTCCATACCAGTCATGATTTTATAGACTTCAATCATATCCCCCCTTAGTCCTCTCTTTTCCAAGCTGAAAAATCCCAGTCTTTTTAATCTCTCCTCATATGGAAGCCGTTCCATACCCCTAATCATTTTTGTTGCTCTTTTTTGTACCTTTTTTTTTTGAGATGGGGCGACCAGATCTGCATATGGTATTCAAGACGTGAGCATACCATGGATTTATACAGTAGCATTATATTTTCTGTCTTGTTATTTATCCCTTTCCTAATGGTTCCTAACATTCAGTTCACTTTTTTGACTGCTGCTGCACATTGAGAGGATGTTTTCAGAGAACTATCCACAATGACTCCAAGATCTCTTTCTTGAGTGGTAACAGCTAATTTAGACCCATCATTGTATTACTTTGCATTTATCAACATTCAATTTCATTTGCCATTTTGTTGCCCAGGCACCAATCTTTGTGAAGTCCCTTTGTAACTCTTCACAGTCTGCTTTGGACTTAACTATCTTGGGTAGTTTTGTATCATCTGCAAATTTTGCCACCTCACTGGTTACCCCTTTTTCCAGATCATTTATGAATATGTTGAATAGGTCCCAATACAGACCCCTGGGGGACACCACTATTTAACTCTCTCCATTCTGAAAACTGATAATTTATTCCTATCCTTTGTTTCCTATCTTTTAATCAGTTCCTGATTCAGGAGAGGACCTTGCCTCTTATCCCATGACAACTTACTTAGCTTAAGAGCCTTTGGTGAGGTACCTTGTCAAAGGCCTTCTGAAAATCTAAGTACACTATAGCCACAGGATCTCGCTTGCTGACCCTGTGAAAAAAGAAATCTTGTAGATTGGTGAGGCATGATATCCCTTTACAAAAACCATGTTGACTCTTCCCCAAGAAATCATGTTCATCTAGGTGTCTGATAATTCTGTTCTTTACTACAGTTTCAACCAATTTGCCTGGTACTGAAGTTAGGCTTACTGGCCTGTAATTGCTGGGATCACCTTGGAGCATTTTTTAAAAATTGGTGTCACATCCTCCAGTCATCTGGTACAGAAGCTGATTTAAATGATAGTGAATACCATCTGGTCCTGGTGACTTATTACTGTTTAATTTATCAATTTGTTCTAAAACCTCATCTAATGACACCTCAGCCTGGGACAGTTCATCAGATTTGTCACCTAAAAAGAATGGCTCAGGTTTGGGAATCTCCCTCACATACTCAGTAAAGAATTCGTTTAGTTTCTCCACAATGGCCTTATTGTCCTTGAGTGCTCCTTTAGCATCTTGATCATCCCCACCGCTTCTGATGTATTTACATTTTTTTTTTGCTGTTACTTTTTAAGTCCTTGGCTAGCTGTTCTTCAAATTCTTTTTTGGCCTTCCTAATTACATTTTTACACTTCACTTGCCAGACTTTATGCGCCTTTCTATTTTCCTCAGTGGGATTTAACTTCAACTTTTTAAAGGATGCCTTTTTGCCTATAACTACTTCTTTTACTTTGTAGTTTAGCCACAGTGGCACTTTTTTGGTCTTATTATGTGTTTTTTTAATTTGGGTTATACATTTAAATTGAGCCTCCTTTATAATGTCTTTAAAAAGTTTCCATGCAGGTTGCAGGGATTTCACTTTTGGAACTGTACCTTTTAATTTCTGTTTAACTAACTTCCTCATTTTTCTGTAGTCCCCCTTTCTGAAATTAAATGCTACTGTGCTGGGCTGCTTTGGTGTTCCCCCTCTCCCCTCCAAGCACATACAGGGATGTTAAGTTTTATTACGTTATGGTCACTATTACCAAGCTGTTCAGCTATATTCACCTCTTGGACCAGATCCTGTGCTCCACTTAGGACTAAATCAAGAATTGCCTCTCCTCTGGTGCTTTCCAGGACTAGCTGCTCCACGAAGCAGTCATTTAAGGTGTGAAAAAACTTTATCTCCGCATCCCGTCCTGAGGTGACATGTACCCAGTCAATATGGGGATAGTTGAAATCTCCCATTATTAGGGTTTTTATTTTTACAGCCTCTCTAATCTCCCTGAGCATTTCACAGTCACTATCACCATCCTGGTCAGATGGTTGGTAGTAAATTCCCACTGCTATATTCTTATTATTCAAACACGGAATTACTACCCATAGAGATTCTATGGTACAGTTTCGTTCATTTAAGATTTTTACTTCATTTGACTCTATGCTTCCTTTCACATATAGTGCCACTTCCCCACCAGCATGACCTATTCTGCCCTTCCAGTATATTCTGTACCCTGGTATTACTATGTCCCATTGATTTTCTTCATTCTAACAAGTTTCTGTGATGCCTATTGTATCAATATTCTCATTTAATACGACTCAAGTTCACCCATCTTATTTAGACTTCTAGCATTTGTATATAAGCACTTAAAAAACTGTCACTTTTTTGCTGTCTGCCACAATGTGATGTAATTGAATGAGACTCTTTCATTTGACTGTTTCTCATCAGATCCTACCCATATTTTATCATCTTCCATCCACTCCTCCTTACTAGGGTATAGAGACTCTCCAATAACAGATCCTCCCCTAAGTGATGTCTCTGTCCAAACCACGTGTTTCTCCACACCTGTCAGCTTTCACCCAGCCCTTAGTTTAAAAACTGTTCTACAACCTTTTTAATTTTACATGCCAGCAATCCGGTTCCATTTTGGTTTAGGTGGAGCCCATCCTTCCTACATAATACATAATGCAAAGAGAAGGACAGCAATTCAAACATAGAAGTTAAGAGATTTAGGGTCAAATCCTGATTCCACAGAAGTCAATGGGAGTTTTACCACTGATTTCAGTGGGGCCAGGATTTCATCCTACATCATGTAATTCAAACCCTGTTATGTAGCATCATTATTTGCTGTACATAACATCGACACCTAGAGAGCGAGAAAACTTTACAAGTCTGTATGTGACACTTTAAAGCTACTTTGAAATGTAAGCTTATTTTCTGTTTTGTAAAACAGCCATAAGCATGTTGAACACATACACGCTTCTGTATTTTTAGTAAATTATATATATTAAACTTTTTTAGTTGACCTAGTACTTAACCACATAAAGATGAAGTGTAGTGATTAACATAGAATCAAACACACGCTACAGTAACTCATGTTTTAAAAACAAACACAAAAAAACCCCCAAAAATAAAACAAGCAAACTGATAGCTATGACTTGAAGGTAAAAGCAAACAGCAAAAGCAGAAAGAATGCCACTTTATAGACTGACAATTCCACAAAAAGGTCATCGGTTATTCAAGGGAAAAATTATTTATTAACAACACCTAATCTCTTACACTGTTTCTTAGCTTTGATATAAATTATGTAAATAGAATGTGCAAGTGTGAATAATATGTTAATGGATAACACTGAAAGCAGAATGCAATTTGAGATAAGGCATTTGAGACTAAATTAACCCCTTCATCTAACAGAACACATTTAATCTATGCTTTTTAAAATCCAGTTGTTAAACAGGCCATTTAGAAAAACAGCAGGACAGACAATGCACCCAGGATCCAGAAGTCTGATTGGATATTGATTGAAATGATGCATACATTGGAATGATTAAAATCCAGTTGCTGTCTGTCTTTCTGTGAGAGAAAAAAAACCAAACTAATTACTTCAGGCAACAGTCTGTCAGGTCAATGACACATTAATGGATCAACCTTTGTGTATGTGGAAGACACGTAACTGTATATGCAAATAAACCATCTATTCAGGGAAGAGTTATTTTCTACAATAATGAATAAAATGTGAACATAGAGTAGGTACTGGGGTTCAGAGAAGAGAGGCCACAATGCTCTCAGGTGTGCAAATATCATTCAGATGCTAAAAATAAAGGATTCCTTTTTTCCTGATGTGATGTATATGCTCAAGCTTTTATTTCACAGATCTGCAGGACTATAACAAAGAAGAAGGCAGAAGGAAAAAGCTGACAAAGTAGGCAGCCAAGACACTGGAATCCTGAAAGGAAGAGGCAAGATCCTGATGAAACACAGCAAACATCTGAGCCCTAACAATAAGGAGTAAATTTGTGACAGTGAGAGTAATTAACCATTGGTAGAGCCCTGCGCAGATACAAAATTTGTATCTGCATCCAATTTGCGATCCACAAACATGGACTATGGATATAAAGCAGATACCCATAGATTTGCAGGGCTCAAGATATAATATTTGGATCCGCATCCATCCAGGATCCACAAACATGCTCCATGGATATATCCACGGATATAAAGCAGATATCTGCAGATTTTCAGGGTTCTAACCTTTGGAACAATTTACCAAGGCTAATGGTGGATTCTCCATCACTGACAATTTTAAAATCAAGATTGGGTGTTTTGCTAAAAGATCTGCCGTAGGAACTATTTGGGGGAAGTTCTCTGGCCTGTGTTAATCATGAAGTCAGACTATTAGTGGTCCCAAATGCAGTGCCCGCGGGTGCCATGGCACTCGCCGGGCATCTATGTGCACCCACGTACTGGCCGGCGGACAAGCATCCGCCAAAATGCCGCCGAAAAGCAGCGTCACTAAGGCCTGGTCTACACTACGTGTTTAAACCGGTTTTAGGAGCATAAAACCGATTTAACGCTGCACCCGTCCACACCAAGAGGCCCTTTATATCGATATAAAGGGCTCTTTAAACCGGTTTCTGTACTCCTCCCTAACGAGAGGAGTAGCGCTAGTATCGGAATTGCCATATCGGATTAGGGTTAGTGTGGCCGCAAATCGACGGTATTGGCCTCCGGAAGCTATCCCACAGTGCACCACTGACCGCTCTGGACCGCAATCTGAACTCGGATGCAGTGGTCAGGTAGATAGGAAAAGCCCCGCGAACTTTTGAATATTTCCTGTTTGCCCAGCGTGGAGCTCCGATCAGCACGGGTGGCGATGCAGTCCGAAATCAAAATAAAAAAAGAGCTCCAGCATGGACCATGCGGATGTGATCGCAGTAAGGGCAGGCAAATCCGTTCTATCAGCGCTCCGTTATAGAAGACGAAATTCAGAATCATTTTAAAAAATTCTCCAGACAGATGCCATAGCAGGGACTCAGCGCACTGCAGCGTGACAAGCGTAACGGAAAGCCAAAGAATCAAATGGACGCTCATGGACTGGAGGACTCAAGCTATCCCACAGTTCCTGCAGTCTCCGAAAAGCATTTGCATTCTTGGCTGAGCTCCAAGTGCCTCTAGGGTCAAACAAACAGTGTCCATGGTGGTTCAGGGCATAGCTCGGCAATGTACACACCCCCCCACCCATCCCAGAAGTAAAAGGGAAAAAATCCTCTTGTGACTTTAACATGTCACCCTATCTTTACTGAATGCTGCAGATAGACGCAATGCTGCAGCAGTCAACACCAACATCCTTGCTCCCACCTCCCCCGCTATGGGTGGCTGATGGTGCAATATGACTGGTATCCGTCCTCATCATCATGAGCTTTTTGGCACGTGGTGCAGTGCAAAAGGACTGGTAACCATGCCAACTAGCATCTGTCAGGTCCCCCAATGTCATGTGCACCTAATTTTTCATGGTAGATGGTGCAGTATGGTTGATAACCGTCTTCATCATAGCAACAGGGGGCTGAGCTTCATCAGCCCCCACCCTTCATGTGTAAAGAAAAGATTCAATTGCCCCTGGACTAGCAGCAGGATGCTGGGCTCCTCTCCTCCACACTCCTTAATGTCCTGTCTGGACTATCATAGCAGCTGGAGGCTGCCTTCCACTCATTTATCACTAACAAGTCACTGTGTCTTATTCCTGCATTCTTTATTACTTCATCACACAAGTTGGGGGACAATGCTACGGTAGCCCAGGAAGGCTGGGGAAGAACGGAATCAACAGGTGGGGTTGTTGCAGGAGCACCCCCTGTGAATAGCATACAGCTCATCATTCCTGCAGGATCTGACACAGAGCAGCTGTGCTCTCTGGTTCTATGATACAGTGGTTCTCTAGTACACTTGCCCATATTCTAGGCAGGACTGATTATGTTTTTTTGATACCATAAAGGAGGGATTGACTCAGGGAGTCATTCCCAATTTTGGCTTTTGCGCCCCTGGCTAAGAGCAGCCAGGGGCACTTATGACAGCAACAGATGGCGCAGTGCAAAAGGACTGGTAACCATGATCATCTTTTTACCAATTTATGGATTGGTAGATAGTACAGTATGGTTGGTAACCATCTCTGCTGTCATGCAAAAGCAAAAGCATGCTGCTGTGTAGCGCTGCTGAATCGCCTCTGTCAGCGGCATCTAGCACACATACGGTGACAGTCACAAAAGGCAAAACAGGCTCCATGATTGCCATGCTATGGCATCTGCCAGGGCAATCCAGGGAAAAAAGCCACGAAATGCTTGTCTGCCATTGCTTTCCCGGAGGAAGGAGTGACTGACGACATTTACCCAGAACCACCTGCGACAATGATTTTTGCCCCATCAGGCACTGGGATCTCAACCCGGAAATAAGGCTGCGGGAACTGTGGGATAGCTAGGGAATAGCTACCCACAGTGCAACGCTCCAGAAATCGACGCTAGCCTCGGACCGCGGACGCACACCACCGAATTAATGTGCTTAGTGTGGCCGCGCACACTCGATTTTATAAAATCTGTTTTACAAAATCGGTTTATGCAAATTCGGAATAGTCCCGTAGTGTAGACGTACCCCAAGAGGTATCGCTGCCGAAATGCCACTGATTTTCGGCGGTGACACCTCTTGAAGTTGCCGCTTCTCGGTGGCTCGTCATCTGGCGCCTGCCACCTGGAAAAGGTTGGGGACCACTGGACTAGATGATCACAATGGTGTCTAAATCAGTGGTTTTCAAACTTTTTCTGGGGACCCAGTTGAAGAAAATTCTTAATGTCCACAACCCAACGGAGCTGGGGATGAGGTGTTTGGGGTGTGGGAGGGGCACAGGGCTGGGGCAGGGGGTTGGGGTGCAGAAGGGGGCCAGGGCTCTGGGCTGGGGGGTGCAGGCTCTGCAGTGGGACCAGAGATGAGGAGTTTGAGGTGCAGGAAGGGGTTCCAGGTTTGGGGTGGGGCTCAGGGCTGGGGTAGGGGACTGGGGCACAGGATTGGGGCATGGACTTACCTCCGGCGGCTCCTGGTCAGTGGTGCAGCCGGGGTGCAGAGGCAGTCTTCCCACCTGTCCTGGCACCACAGACTGCACTGCGCCCCAGAAGTGGCCAGGAACAGGTCCGGCTCCTAGGCGGAGGCACGCAAGTGGCTTTGTGAAACTCTTGTCCGCAGGCACTCCCTCCAACTCCCATTGGCCGGTTTCCAGCCAATGGGAATGTGGAGCCGGTGCTCAGGGCAGGGGCATTGCACGGAGCCTCGTAGCACCCCTGCCTAGAAGCTGGACCCACTGCTGGCTGCTTCCAGGGTGCAGTGCAGTGTCTGAAAAGACAGGCACTAGCCTGCCTTAGCTGGACAGCACTGCCAACGGGATTTTAATGTCCTAGTCAGTGGTTCTGAGCACAGCAAGGTGACCCAGTGCCTGACATGCTGTGACCCAGTACTGGGTTGCGACCCACAGTTTGAAAAACACTGCTCTAGATGATCACAATGAAATCTATGAAAACATGTAAGTGACGACCTGCTGTAATCACTGTACTATAACTGCAAGATTATCTGTTAGCTGACTTGATTTCATATAATTTACTTTTGATCTGAATTGATTTCTCTTACTTTTTCTAATCTTCTAGTTAAACTCCTTTTGCATTAAGGAGACCTGCAGCTAAGCACCAAAATCCACCCATAGGAGCCTAAATAGGTGGCCTGATTTTCAACGATGCTGAGCTCACTTAAATCCCATTGACTTCAATTTAGGAACCTAACTTTAGTCATCCTACTTTGAAAACACTGGCTTAAGTGTTTTGGGGAAACTCGAGACAGCCCATCCTGAGGAGAGGCAAACACCCCCCCCCCCACAGCGAATATAGGCATGCCTGAGCCACTCAGGTTCTCAGCCAGAGAACAGAAGAAGGGGGCCAGTAGCACAGATATGGTCATCCTACAGAATGACTAAAGCCTAAGACATCAGACAAATGACAAGTCTAAGGGACCAAGGTGGCAGTTTTACAGTAGTTAGAAAAAGGGGAGGAGGAGGGGGAAATAAAAGCACCAATTATTTTGCAATGTTGTTTACATGTTAAGTGTTAAAAAAGCAGCATGGACACATCACAGCCAAAAAGCACAACCGTCTAGACTGCTAGCGTTTAAACTCTTCCTGAAAGTGGGCAATTACTTCTAGGCAACCAGAACATAAAACAAAACAAATGATCTCTGTACTCTCCAACAGAGTGAGTTTATGCAATGACTCTCCCTGTTGCAAAAGCTGGCTGTTGTTCCTGAGAGATCTGCCCATTTGTAGCACCACATTACAGGGAGAAAACATGACCAGGCAGTGAAAGTATTTTAATAAAATACTCAAGAGGAACATAACTCTTTCCCATCTCTAGATACTATTAAGTAATCCCCTGCTATGCATGATTGTTCTTAAGGATTATTCTTAAGGGTGCAGGGTGCACTAGGTAAAGATCTGCATCTGCTTTCCTTTAGACACGGGAAAAAGCAACAACCAGTGAGAGCAGAGGGCATATGGTAGTCTGGCAAGGTCAAGTGGATTAAACAGACATCTAGCAATGATCCACAAGACCGGGTTTATTTTCAGTTGGGTGGCTGGTTGGTTTCTGTGGGCACCATGATGTATTTCTGTGATCCCTGAAACAGTAAGACAAATGCTTTTGAAAAGTTATGTCTTCTGTGCATTTTAGAGCTCTCGGTTTGAAAAAAACAGAATCACGTTATTTATTGAAAGACACAGTTGGAGGGATACTCTTCCCCCCCCAACTCTGGCCCCTGTTTCAACACTACCATCCCTCCCCCACAACCCCAGGGAGGAGATGGGTGGGGACACAATTTAGAGTACAACAGGATGATTCTGAGCTGCTCCACACCTGTAGGTAGCCCTGAGGACTGCTGTCAATTGAAGGAGTCTAATTTATGCTAGACCAGGGGTCGGCAACCTTTCAGAAGTGGTGTGCTGAGTCTTCATTTATTCACTGTAATTTAAGGTTTTGCGTGCCAGTAATACATTTTAACGTTTTTAGACGGTCTCTTTCTATAAGTCTATAATATATAACTAAACTATTGTTGTATGCAAAGTAAATAAGGTTTTTAAAATGTTTTAAGAAGTTTCATTTAAAATTAAATTAAAATGCAGAGCCCCCCAGACCAGTGGCCAGTGTGAGTGCCACTGAAAATCAGCTCGCGTGCCATAGGTTGCCTACCCCTGTGCTAGACACTGATCCTCAGAAAAACCCAGATTCAGGAGAGAGCAAAGGTGGCTGACAGGCACCTCATCCCTATCTCCACTCCCCAGGGGTTGTACCTTGTGGAAACGCAGCAAAGGAACTCTGCCAATGTGTTTTAAAATGTCCATGTCACCTTCCTCAAACTGGATTTTGGGTTTGTTTTATTCCTTTCAGGCACATATGCAAAGATTTAATTAAAAATGCTTCTGCATTACACTTTTTCTAACTCCCTATTATGAACATTAGATTACATCTGTCCACGATCCAAATGCAAAAACAGCCTTAACCATAAAAGGACTTGTGATAACTGTACTCTTAGGAATGGGATTCGTAACTCTAGTGCCAATTTCAGTGTGAAAAATTGGCTTCATAAGCAATTCAGACAGGTTTTTCAGGTTTTTTTGTTTTTTGTTTTGGTTTTAAACCACCTTAACTTGTCTGTGTGAAAGCTGGAAAACTTTCCCAACCCTCAAGGATGATAGGGGATGAGAAGAAAGATCCTTTGAAGGACAATAAAGATATCACAATCAACTTCTATTGCTGGAGATAGGTGGTAAAAGAGGGAGGCTTTCTTTACTATTTGGTGTGTGTTTGTGGTCACAAAAAGCTGAGATTAGAGTCTTAACTATGCCAGTAATAATGTATCAATGAGAAGCTTCCTGAACAGTGGTCTACAGAGCTCTTTCTGGTAGTCTGCAAAGAGCATGGTCGCATGGTGTTGTGTCTCCTTGCTAGATCACATTAAGTATTTTCTGCGTATTACTTTTCCAAATAAACAACTGCTGTGGAATGTTATTTGATCAACACTGGGAGGGAGTGTGCTATACACAATTATGGATGGGCACACAACACTCTTTCTCAAGATGTGGCTATACTGTGAATCTGAGACCCTCTTCCCAATCTTATTGCTGGCATACGGTGCAAATCTGGACCATAGTTCTGAGAGGTTTTAGTTCTGATGGTCCTGCCTCCCAGGGGAGGACTGATACATGGCTCCTGTTTGTTGGGATGTTAGAGCTATCCATGTGCCTGAGGGTGATCTGTGAAGCAAAACTAGATTTTTGGACACAGTAAGTCCTCCGGTGCATAATGCCCAAGGAGTGAGACAACAGGGCAAATGATGCAGTCTTCATGAAGGGAGTGGCCAGCAGAAGCCTTTGCGATCAAGACTAAGTGTACAGTTCCCTGTGAAAACTCAAGAACTCTGAAGCTTGGTTGCCACCAAACATGGAAATAAGTGTCCCACTGCACTTCTTATTAAAAGAACCCAGGCAGACATGCCAGCTTGGATTTCTGATCTTACATTTCAGGCCTGGTCTAGCCTTAGGCCTACTTTCCTGAGTCTCTGTGCATTAGTCATGATGCGCTGTCGACAGACCAACACAGGAACAGTCAAGCTTGTTGCCAGGCCTATTCTGCCTGAGTGTTTATTTTACTCACCACTTTTTAACTACACCACCACTTGTAGACTTCACCTGGAGCTTGTTTTTAAAAACAAAAGTTTGATGGCCTAGCTCTCGCTCCCACATCCTGGCCGTGGGGGGCGGGGGGGGGAAGACAGGCTGAAGGCATTACTCCAACATCAGCAGCAGAACTTGCTGACACTGGGGATTTGCCCCAGTTACAATCACTGCTGGCTAGCCACCAGCACAGCTGCACCACTGCAAACTTCCAGGGTGGAAAGGCAAGATAGTTCTAAGTCATGGGGAGCACTACAGAAGGTAACTCCTCCAGCCTGCAGCAATGGTAAATTACAGGAGTGCATGGCCTGGCTTATAGCAGCTTTGCCTGTTTACAATCGGAGTTACAATGGGCAGCAATGCGAGATAGCTGAAATCCATTGTTTGGCCAGGTCTCTGCCTGTCAGTTCCCTTGGGTCTCTGAATCTCTGCCTGGAGACCAGAAATACGACCCAATACCTTCTAAAGTATGCCTAGATCATTTCTATAGGGCTCTCCTATGCATCCTAAAGGGGCTAAAATATTCATTTTTTGAAAATGGGAAAACTGAGGTAGTTGAGGAAATTTGCCCAAAGTCACACAGCAAGACAATGGAAGATCTGGGAACAGAACCCAGCTCTCCTGATGCTTGGCTTGGTTTCCTCCCGACCACATGACTGCCACAAAACACTTGTGTGTGGCAAGTCGACATAGTGAGTAAGTGGTGCCATCATGCTTCCCAATTAGTTATTCACAGTCAGTCTGGACAGAACATAGAAAACAGACAAAAAGAGAGTAACATGAAGAGGAATGTTCCCCTTGCCAGCTGAAAACGGATACTGACCCCAATCACACAATCCTACTCCATTATTCTCCACAGTCAATTTCTAGTGTAAAGAGCTCCCTGCAGAGGGAACAGACTAATCCTAAGTAGTTTCCTTTCGAATCAGATGCAGGAATGCTTTATTTCTGGAAAGGATGCAGAAAAGCGATTCCAGCCACCACATGGATGTCTTAGGATCTCAAGGGACGTAACTTGCTTAACCTCAGATTGTGTGTGGGGGTTACCTTGTGTTTGGAAATGCCA
This sequence comes from Mauremys reevesii, assembly GCF_016161935.1. Classification (NCBI taxonomy): domain Eukaryota; kingdom Metazoa; phylum Chordata; order Testudines; family Geoemydidae; genus Mauremys; species Mauremys reevesii. Next base: position 123,780,943 of record NC_052623.1, read on the forward strand.
TGAAGCAAGTTCCTCATGCTCTCTTTTCTCTTTCCCTTGGGTTTTACTGAGGGAGGATAATCTTAATTTTCTAAGGCAATAAGCACCTGCAGCTCCCATTACAATCAGTAGGAGCTGAACAGTAGGAGTGCAACACCACTGGGAAAAACAATCAGGTCAGAAGTTTTGATTTGATAAATCTACGTTTCCATGTCCACAAAAGAAACAGTATGGCCTTCTGATCTGTAAACAGAGATGCTTACACACTGCAGCAATACTTTTTCTGGACCTTAAAGTATGAGAGGAATAGTATGTCCCTCGGCCTGCACCACTTCCAGCAGCTCCCATTGGCCTGGAGCAGTGAACCGCGGCCAGTGGGAGCCGTGATCGGCCGGACCTGCAGATACGGCAGTTAAACAAACCGGCCCGGCCCGCCAGGGGCTTTCCCTGAACAAGTGGCGTCCCAAATTTGATGAATGCCAATGTTATTCATATTAATTTTCTATTTATACAGCATGTGAATGCATATCGTGCTTTGCAAGAATATACTGAAAACAAGACCTCTGCCTAGAAGAGCTTTTAAGACATGCACTCCCAGCCCACACTTGGTGTTGCCAAATATTTTAAAACAGCAGCAATGTGTGTATCTTGGAATCAGTCTGAGAAAATGTTTCAGTGTGCAATCTGCATTTTTTTCTAGTGCTACAGGGCTTTGACTGATGTCTGAATTTACATGGCAATAATGACCCTATAAGGAGGGGTCATCAGAGTTCCCATTGTTAGGGGGAGGTCGGAGGAGAAAGGCATAGCCCCTACCACAACTTTTTTCGCATCCTGCTTGCTGGTGTAATATCAATCCTTCCTATCATATTCTGTGATGTACAGATACAGGAAAGGTCTATTTGTATACTTATTACTGAAAGCCTCTGACTGAGGTTACTACTTTTGTCAATATCCTGTTGGGGCCTTATCCTGATTAGCTGACACTGACAGCAGCAGGCCCTGCCTATCATTACATTTCAATTTTGCAATTTATGCTCAAATAAGGAATTGATACTGTAGCCATGAGTAAAGCAACACAGTGACCATAGATGAACGAGTCTAGGTAATGTAAGAACCGACTTCCATCTTCATCTGAACAGAAATGTTAAAAAAAGTAGAAAGCAAGGGCCAGTCTGTTCTGCCTGGGCATTATTTACCAAAAAAGAAATGGTTTTCCCTACAACTCCTGGGGGAAAAAATCCCTGCCTCTGGCTCTTGAATATTTTGGGAGCTAGTTGTCTGCTGCTGTCTCCCCCAGAGGTGGCTCCATTTCAGCAGTATGGTACATAGATGCAGTAGTCTGTGAAGCACTTTAGGATCTTTTTGGGAGTACAGACATTAACATACATTTAAATTACTTAGGCCCAATGCATATGCTAAAATAGGGAGGGTGTTGAGGGCACACAACTATCCACACAGTTAGGAGTAGATCACGCAGCTGAAAACTTCCCCTTCCCAGCACAGCCACTTTTCTTCTCCAGAAGTGTGAAGTCCTGGCCTTCAAGGGAAAGAGCCCACTTGGGCTTTGCTCCTGGATGCAACTCTAACTAAGCAGCATTCAACTTCCATCCCGATTCAGAAATTTTTATTTGAATAGCTGGACCTACAGTTCTATGCTTTCAAGTTTACTACACCACTGGGAATAGATTGATTCAAAATCAGAAGGGTACCCAAGCTATTCCCCACTTAACCAATAAAACTGCAACTCTAAAGTAATGTAGTCCACAAAATACTAGGACTCTAGTTTAAACACAACATAAATGCTAAGCATAACAAACTAGAACAAAGTACAACACATTAAACACTTATCTGTGAATCTCAACGAGCTTCAATATCAATTTGAAAGCGACAGTGAAAGTACACTTTCTAATGGTCACTTTTAACCATTTAGTTGCAGTTCAAAAAGAAAAGTTTTGGTGGGGAAAGCCAACCCAGAATTACTATTAAGGCTTTTGAATGGCTTCTACAACATGTAGTTTTTTAGTTTTTAACTTTGGGGTCTAGATTACCTGTTTCTACTTTATTCCTATTTACTAGCAGACAGATTTTGGAACTTCTCAGAATAAGGTACAGAAAAGTAACAAATACTTTCCTCATGGATTGTATTTTCTAAATGGACAACCTACCTAATTCTCAATTACTGAGGGACAATCTCCACTCATTTTTATATTTTGCTTTCCACAATCAAATCTCTGTACAACTTTTCATGTGTTATGTACCCGAGTATTCAGATTCTAATATCTAAACCACGGATCGGCAACCTTCAGCCCACGGCCCGCCAGGGTTTGTTTACCTGCTGCGTCCAAAGATTCGGCCAATTGCGGCTCCCACTGGCCATGGTTCACCGTCCCAAGCCAATGGGGGCTGCGGGAAGTGGTGCGGGCCGAGGGATGTGCTGGCCATGGCTTCTTGCAGCCCCCATTGGCCTGGGACGGTGAACTGCGGCCAGTGGGAGCCACAATCGGCCGAACCTGCGGACGCAGCAGGTAAACAAATCAGCCCGGCCCACCAGGGGGCTTATCCTGGCGTGCCCCATGCCAAAGGTTGCCGATCCCTGATCTAAATTGTATTGTTAAATCTATTCACCTAAATTTGGGATATTGCTGATTATGTACTCTATATATCATATGACTTTATCCACAAATACAAAGTTTGTGTTTAATCTAAGCACTATACCCAGCTGTACAGACAAACGTTTCTCAATCTATGTATTATATAATTTTTTTTAACATTAGCTTTAATAAAAATTTCAAATCTGTTCCACATGAGTTGGGGTGTCAGACTTTGGTCCTAAATAAGTGTTACTTGTTTGCATGTGCTTTGCCTTGGTTTAGTTATTACAGTTTTAGCTAACTGAAATAAAACCATATTACTGTCTTTCCCACACAAACATAACTATAGGAGGGGGAAAGAATAGGCTAAGATTTCTTGATGTGATATGGGACTGGGAAATGAAAGACAGAATTTGATGAAGACTAAAAATAAAGCGTACTGCAAGTATTTCTGACTTAGTCTGTTCTGACTTGTAATGAGAGAGTTGCTGCTGTCTGCTGGAATGCCTGTCTCAGTCAGGACCCCCTCACCCAGGAAGAGACAACATAAACTTCTTAACAAGTGTTTCACATTCCTGCCTCACTTTACTGTCCGTACTGTAATAGCAGCAGAAGGATCAGCAAAACCAACTCTCTTGGAAACTGGTGCATAAGACCACCCTCCCGCTCCCCCACCCTCGGCTTCCCAAAAAATCTCAGCCTCAGTTACAATTGGGTAAATAACCAATGATGCTTTAAAAAGGAACTGCTATAAAACTCTAAAGGCTAGACCCTCAGTTGGTGTAAATCAGTGTAGCTCTGATCACATGTAAAAGTTCATTTCAAAGAGGAAAGAAACAAATGGACGAAAACTCCTCTCTCAGCAACAGGAGGTAGCAAATTCACAGTGCATGATGACGCTTGAGATGATAAATGATGGGCTTTTGAAAAGCAAATATTGACTGATACCCCCACCTCACATTCTTTAGAAAAGCAAACACAGCAGAACCCCATTAATTCACACTTCACTGGCCCACACCCCCCATAATTCAAACAGAGAAACCTGAGGCCTCTACCCTCCACTCAGCAATGGTTTAATAGCACATTGCTTGAGTGTGGTTTCATGTTACTAAAACTAAATCCCTGTTAGCAAGTATACTGCAGTAGAATTGACCGCCTACACGATGAAGTATTCTTACAAATACTTACAAATCAAATAATACTTGTCCAGTAAATGAATGAAGTTCATTTTGTGATGCTGCACAAGCCTTTTTTTTTTTTACACTTTGCTTACTCACTAACTCTCACAAGTCCGTAATTCACTGTGGGATTCCCAGTCATCCGAATGAATTAGAATTTTTCTGTTTGCAAACACAGCTTATCTCAAAAGCTTTGGGAATGTCAAACCTTCTGGATAAGAGGACAGCAAACTGGGTTGGTGGGATAAATGCCGAAGACGTGGATAACAGAGTGTTTTCATTAAGCTGAGTTTAGTGTTGTAAATGGAAAAACTTCAGAGCATGTCACCTGCTCACTCTCCAACTCTCATTATAATACCGTAGCACCTAAGAGCCCTAATTATGGGCTGGGAGGGACTCCATTGTGCTAGGCGCTGTACAAACATGCTCAAAAATACAATCCCTCTAGACCCTCTCCCATATTTCATAGCAGCAAGCACATGAGGAGAGAGACAAATCCCTGTTTGGTGATATCAACCCCTCAGCATGCCTCTGCCCTTCTTATGCGCCCCCATCTCAGTTTTTCCATTGAAACCAGTTGCCATAATGCTCCCCCCATGTCTCTGACAGTCTCCCACCCTCCACCCCATGCACACAGCATGCTCCCTCACCTGCAGTAGACCAGGCACTCCATGTGGTTAATCTCATTGTCAGAGCGGTAGCGGCTGTAATCCTCCCACAGGTCCTTGATGGCAGTGACAGCCAGGATGAAGAGCACAGGGGCCAAGGCCAGCTCAGGCTGGAAGGCATTCACCACCGGCACGAAGTTGAGCAGCGCGATGAAGACAAAGTAGACATTGGCCAGGCGGTGAAACTGTTCAAAGAGGTTCTTGGGCAGGAAGGACAGAGCCGTGTACTTGGTGGTCTTGAGGCGATTATTGGCCAGGGGGCTCCTTTGGGCCTTCTCCGCCTCAGGCCCAGGTAGCAGCAGGTTAGAGCGCACAGTCCGTGTCTTGCTCTCCTTCTTCTTCCTCTTTTTTCGCCTCCTGTTCTTCCTCTCCTTCTCCTCTTCCGTCAGCACCTGGGGCGCATCCCTGCCCTCTTCAGCATCCTGTGCCATCTCTCCTGTCCTCCTTCCCAAACACACAGGACAGACGTGAGCACTTCTGCAATGGGGGCACTTGGCAGAGCCTGGGAGAGAAAGGACTGGCTGCCCCTCCCTGCTCTGCACTAAGTTATCATCCTCAAAGCCTACTCACTCCTCACTTTCCTTTCCCAGAAGGGGAGGAGGCTTCCTTCAACTCTCTCACTGTTTTGTTTGGCCTCTGGCTCGCTTCCTCCTTCTCCTCCTCCTTCTCCTGTGTTTGGGAGGAGAGAGCTTTTTTTCCCTTCTGATTCTCTCACCCTCCTTGGCTCAGTCTCGTCTCCTCCTTGCTAAGGCTAACTAGTGCTCCAGGAGCAAGGGAGGGTGGACTGAATGACTGTCCCGTTGTCTGTCTCTCCAGGAGAGGAGACATACAAAGTAACCCTTGTCCTGTACGTCATTTCAGCCACACTACTCGTTTCCGCTACAAAAAAACAGGAGGCTTGCAGAGACGGCAGCAGCAGCACGTTAGTAGTGGAAACACGAGAGGATCACACACACAAGACCAGGGTTGGAGGAAGAGACAAGCGTTTTTTAAGAGCAAGAAAAGGGGGAGGGAGACAGAAAAGCAGCCACACCGGGAACTTTAAAAGCAGGAGAACTTTTGACTCCACAAAGTTAGTAAGTTTGTGATCCAGTTCCTGGTGTGTGTGTTAAATGCGTGGTCTTTGGCATTGCTGGAAGCTGCTCCTTCATTCCATCCTCTCAGTCTTTATTTACACAATCAACCAAGGGCAGGCACTTCCCTCCCTCCCCCCACTCTGGATGTAAACCCACAGGTTACACTTATGTGCTGCCTTTGACTTTCCATTGCACATAAGGAATGGGAGGGTTTGGTTTGCTTGTCCCCCCCACCCCCCTCATTTGATAGTTGCAGTTCTGTACTGCTTTTCATCCAAGGGGATCTCAAGAGCGCTATATAAATCGGCACTTAACCACTCAACTTAGCCTTTATACATTGATTCATTTCAAAATATTCCTGTTTGATAGAGCACTCTTTGAACATAGTATGTCATTGTTTATTTTTACACACACGCACACACACACACACACACTTAACATGGGCAAAACATATTTTCCCCTAACTTTGTTCTCAAAAACAGTGTAATCATTTTTTCTCCCAAAATAATTGAACCTAAGGCAGACACCTGACGTGGAAAAGTTCAGCTTCAATGGTTAAAATTCAGCAGCCTTTTGAGCAACTGAAAATATGGTCGTATAGTGGACCAGGTTGGCAACCTCAACTAGAATGACCACCAGCAGCACCTATAATACATTATTTAATTTCACAAGGATTTTTCAGGTCCTCCCCTGAGGAGGGAGAGTGGGAAGGGCACTTTACACTGATCTGGTCTCCACTTTTTAAACTGGGAAATATTAAAAACTCAAACTTCAGGCAAAGACAACCAGAGCGAACAAGGCACTTGAAACCGAAGAAAAATTAATTTAAGTTGATGTATTTAGCTCAAAGACATGAGCTCAAGGGCATTTAGCTCAAGGGCAACACAACTATGAAAATCTCTAAAGAGAAATAATATTAGAGGAGTAAAGACTATTGATACCTGTCAGATCTGTGTTCTTGGGGAACCAGGACACAGTACCCAGCCTGTCTGACTCATGAAGGGATCGCCCCCCCCCTGCCTCCAGCCTCTGCTTGAACCAAAACCGATCAGAGAAAAGACTTGCTGAGAGCAGTGAAGGGTGGTGGGAGACACACCTAGACCCCTCCTGACAAGGGTGATAGGATTAAGGCAACTCCCCTAGCCTCATTTGCACCAAAGATGGGACAGGGAGGCATCTCCATTAGCACACAGAATGGAGAGCAGAGATTCCAAGGCAAGAACCGCACTGAACTCTGGGACCAGAAAAGCAGGGAAGCAGCGCTGGTGCAACCAGCGAACTAGGAGGCCGCCTAGGGCGCCTAGTGGTTGAGGGTGCCTAAAAGCCCACTCAGGTGAGGAGGTGGAGTGGAGGTGAGCTGGGGCAGGGGGGAGCGGGGATTGCATTGTGAGCTGCCTAATTGCATTGTGAGCTCCCTGGAAGGAACACCACCCATAGCCAGGAGTGATCAGCTTCTATTGTCTAGCCTAAAGAAAACTCGAGTCATCAGTTTACCCATAAACAAATCTAGTGTTCTCCCTTGAACCATTGTTGTTTCCCTACAAAAATCCCTACCCACGCTCAAGTGAGTGTCCTGATGCATGGATCCAACTCTGCATCAGTTCCACTGGGATTTCATCTTCTCCTGACTGATCGTGCTGGGGGCTTTGCCTGTCTCCCGCACTCAGGACCCTGAGCTACCACCATCACCTGGGAACCCCGACCAGTTCAAGCTTCATGGATTGATGAGATCTCTAGCTCTCTCTCTGTTTTCTTTTCTACCTCAGGCAGGTATAGTTTTCTATATATGACTTTTGTAACCTTTAATAATGTAACTGTTATATTGTCCTTGTGTGGTTATCACTATTATTCAAATAAGTTTTATGGGTAAGCTAGTTGCTTCCCCCTCTCTCTCTGAACTTTACTCTTTTGTGGTTTTAGCTGCCTCATTTACTCTGCAGCAACACTTCTCTTACCTAAGCTAAAGATCCCTGTAGTGCACAAAAATCCTGTGGGGTTTGCTCATCAAGTGGGTTACTACCAGAACAATTGTGACATAAAAGTGCGGATAGGGACGTACTGAACCTGTGACATACGAGGGTGGCAGCTTGGAAGTGCTGCTCAACCCAGACTACTGAGTCCAGGGGCATATAAAGGTGGCAGCCTGGAAGTGCTGTTTGACCCAGCCTGCTTTGACTTACTCTATTCTGGTGCGGTACCTGTGGCATATAAGAATGGCAGCATGAAGTGCTGCTTGGCCCAGCCTATTGAGCTCAGGGACATATAAGGGTGGCAGCTTGAGAGTGTTGATTGACCCGATCCACTCAGACTTGCTCTGTTAGTGTGTGTGTGTGTGTGTACATGTGTTTTTTCATCTGATTCTGGGGCTGGAGGAACCCAGGTCCTGCAGGATAGCGCCATTGGGAGGGGACTTGCAGAAGGGAGGAGTAGAGCTCCATATGAAAAAACACAAGTGACAAAAGCAGTACATTGATAGAATTACAGAACCCTGCCCCCCAGAAGAGTAACCCTAATAAATGAGAGTACCCCAAACTAACAGGCAAATCTGGTAACACTATTCACAGCAGATGCTCAATGAACACAAGACTTTGCAGCTATCAAGTATAGCACCCCACATATAAAGGATCTCAAAAACACAAAGCTGCTCAGACTTCTCTTCCTACTCTTTGCACATATGACTGCCTGCCTGCCTGTCTTTTCACTTTCAGATTGAACTGAAAGAAGTCAGAAATGTACAGATGGGGAAACTGAGGTGTAAAGAAGCTAAAAGGCAGGGGTGAAAGTAATTTACAGGACTTACTGGTACTGCCGGAGTCCTGAGGGGGGCGTGGCCCCACCCGGAAGAGGTGTGGCCTCATCCAGAAGGGGCGGGGCCTCTCAAGATTTAAAGGCCCTGGGGAACCAGCTGTGGCTGGGAGCCCCAGGGCCTTTAAATCAACCAGGGGTTCCCAGTTGCAGAGGTGGCTGGGAGCCCCCCAGGGCTCAGGGGCAAATTAAAGGGCCCGGGGCTCTGGCCGCCAGGGGGAACCCGGAGCTTTGCGGGGCTGGGGCAGGAATTTAAAGAGCCCAGAGCTCCTGCCACTGAGGGAAGCCCGGAGCCCTTTAAATCCTGGCCTCAGCCTGGCCGCTGGAGCTGCGGTCGGGATTTAAAGGGTTCTGGGCTGCCCACAGCGGCGGGGAGCTCTGAGCCCTTTCAGTCCCTGCTGTGGAAGTCTATGCAGTCCAGCACGGCGTACTGGCTCTTGCCGGTATGCTGTACCTGACTGCACCGGCTTACTTTCATCTCTGCTAAAAGGTGTCCCCAAGATTGCACAATAAGATCACTGCAGACCCAGGAATAAAGTCCACTTTATATGGATTGCCATACCTATGCCTTAAACCACAATAATATCTTTCCTCTCATCCCCTCTGTATCTTCATTTCCTCCATTTGGGAAGTGGTAATAATCACCCAAATATCTTAGACAGCTGTTTTTTGGATGATGCATATGAAACATGTCCAAGATATAAAGCACTATACGAGTGCTAATTAATGCATGTCTTCTCAGAACAAAGCTCAATAGTGGTATAGCACGCCTTGCACAGTTAAAGTATGAACTCTAGCTTCGTGTGAGTGTGGAGATGGGCACATCTATGCTAACCCACATAAAAGTAGATGTTCAGATTAGTAAACTTGCTGTAAATCTGAATTTCTAAGAATGGCTTTTGCACAACATTTTGATGGTAACATGGTCTTTAAAAATGAGGTTATGAAATACGCCAGCTAAACGGTGCCTTTCCTGTGTTGCCAACTCTTGTTGTTTTACCATGAGTCTAGCAATATTTGGTGTTTTCCAGGAAGCCCCAGCTCCTGGGATCCTGTGATTAGGAGAGAATCTCAGCTTTCGTTTCTTTGTTAACATTATATTTCTAACCTACATGGTTGCAGAAAAAAGCTTGGAAATGTGACCCCCTACAGGTTCAAAAACCAGAAGACACATAGAAAAATTCCAAAAGTTGTTATTTTTAAAGATCTCATGATTTTTAAGCCAGTCTCATGATTTTTGGGCACTTGGGATTAGCAATATACTTGTATTTGGCATGAATTTGAGAGTCCCAGTATTGGATATGAAAAAAAAAATTGTGCTTCTTTTGAGTGTAACACAGGTGCTGATTTTTGGGTAGGGGGAAAACAGTGGTACTTTTCCAAACTCCAGCACATGAGATATCAAAATGAGAATCAGCTTCCAAGATGTTGGGCAGATGTTCTTAGTACTTCTTGGACTTGGCGCACCACCCATAGGGTTCAAAGAGCTGATGGGCTCTGTTTGGCTCCTCAAGCCTGTCTCCCCCTCATTGAGGCTTAGATATCAGCCTGATTTTCAGCTCTCCCTGGGCAGGATTTCGGTGCTCCTTTGGCTTGTTGATTCAATGGGTCAGATTAAGGGGGAAGCATAAGTGGCTGCAGTTACCAAAGCATCACTCACTTGTGGTGCCATAACATGATGTCAAAGTAGACGGTGCAGATCCTCATGATATGATCACCCTTCTCCTCTCTTATATGCTTTGATCAGTGAAATAGTTAACCATGTTGACATGAAATCATCATCCTTAGGCTTCTGAGTTAACACTTCACTGAGAAGAATGAGCTTTTGTTTCAGACTCTGTGGACATCACCACTTCATTGATACTATTTACACATTTTTCTTCACAACTATAAAGGCTAGAGATTTAGGGCCAGATTTTCAAAAGGACTCAGCACTCACAACTGGGGCCAGATTTTCAAAAGAGCTCAGTGCATTACCTACTGAGTTCCTGCTGGGTGCAAAGCATTTCTGAAAAACCTGGGATGAATGAAATCCCGGACCCATAGAAGTCAATGGCAAAACTCCTATAAACTTCAAAATGGTCAGGATTTCAGCCCGGTGCCTAAATGAGAGTGGTGCTTTTCTGAAAATCTGGCTCCAATTGTGGTTGCTGAGAATTTGCAAATCCAGCCTTGAGCTCTTTTGAAAAACTGGGCCTCACCTTTTTATTTTTTTTAATACGAGCTGACATCCTGAAGCACGTGGAAATCGCAAAAATAAGACGTACTGACTTGCTGAGTGGCTGCTAGCCAGGTCAGTCTGAGCCTTGGTGCCATGCATCAGTCTTTCCTCCAGGCTTTGCATTGTGTGTGTTTGGTGAAGAGTGACAAAAAGTAAGTTCTGTACTAGGTATGGAATAGAACCAAGAACTGCCTTTTCATCACAAAGTTGAACACAAGCCGAGAAAAATCGAAAGCTGACACCATCTGTAACCCACGCCTCTAGGGAAAACAAGGGTATGGCAGTTAAGGATGGGGAGCCTGATTGTGAGAGGAGTTGAGCACCCTCTTCTCCCAAAGACATTGGTTACACTTTTCAGGAGCAGAATTGCTAACCTCAAGCATTCAAATATCATGAGCAAGGCCTCCCCCGCCCCAAGACTGAGACTGGCTAAAACATCATGAGAGGCTGTTTTTTTAAATTGGTGTCTTTTTATTGCCTTTCTGGTTTTGAGCCTTTAGGGTTCTTGTTATGAACTTTTCTCCACAAACACGAGGGTTAGAAACTTACTTCTATTTAAAATAAAGAAATCAAAAAGCAAAAAAAGAAAGCTAAAAGTCTCATGACACTAAGAGCTGGAGCTTGTTAAAAAAAAAAAACCACCAATATCATGAGACTCAATCTGAGCACTGTAAAGTGGTTACAGATTTTGTATGACTTAATTTGAGACTGTTTCAGTGTCTTTTGTCAAGCACCCACAAAATCAGTGGCCAGTTATGAACAGCTTGTCCTTAAATAAATGAAGAGGGTGATCAGCATCCCACAGGATCGGGTTTTTAAAACTCTCATTGAGAACTCACTGATTTTTACCCCTCTGTGTTGCTGCTGTGTTGCCACTCAACTCCTGCTCTCACACGGGCGAGAGTTTAACTTGGCTGTTTCATTTGAAGATTTTTCAACTGTTAACAATACATCCTCTCACTCAGTCATATGGGATATCCCCAAGTGTCAAAAATCATGGATATTTATTTAAATAATCATGCTGGTATAAACAAGAGTTCTGTCTTATTTTAAAGTGTCATTGGTGACTCAACAGCTTAAGCTTGCATTGCAATATTGCCAGCCACAAGAGTTAAAAAACCATGAATGACCCCCCCACCCAAAAAAAACCCCACCATGTGATTGGCCTAAAATCATGCAAAGGTTTAAAAAGAATAAATACTGGGGCCATGTGATTATGCTACAGGCACTACAGCAAGCCAGCTATAACGCTGCAGCTGTAGCGCTGAAGTGCAGACCTTTGTTACTGCAATGGAAAGAGTTTTTCCCATCACTGTTAGTAACCCACTCTCAGAGCAGCAGTAGCTAAGTTGATGGAAGAATTCTTCCATTGGCCTAGCTGCCTCTATACCAGGGCGGTTGTGTTGGCATAGCTTTCACATGCTTGGGTGCCATAGCTACGTTGACCGAACTTTTAAATGTAGACCAGGGCTTTTGCTCTTTCATTTGTCTTTGTATCCCCTGACCACCTTGTGCATGTGTGTGAGTGATATGACAACTACAAGTTGAAAATATATAAAAAGTACGCACACAAAAATGCAGCCCCCCCTTCCCCCCCCCGGCTCCCCTGTGTACTGCTCCCTCACTCCCTTCCCTGCTATTGCCCAGAGGGCTTTGCATTTCCCTGGGCCCCTTTTCCCTGACTGCCCTGACTCTCCCCTCTCCCACTGTCCAGAGTCCTCCTTGAACCCTCCCCACACACACTCACACAGCCCAGACCCTCCCTTGTTGTGGGAGCAGGTTCACATTCTGATTTCTTAAGGGCTAGCACACAGCATGGCTGAACAAAGAAGGGGTTTATAAACATAAGTTACCCACATATGCTGAGTGACTGACTGACTGACTTAGATGGCCAGTTTCATGGAGTCATCACACCACAAGTTAGTTCTTAAGGAGGGACACACCAGTATTCAATTTTGTCATTGATCTTAAATAAGATTTCATCTGAAGCAATTTCTATGTCAACATACCCGTCTTTTGGAAGTCGGACACAAGATCTTTCTCACCTTTTCAGTGCTGCCAGATCTTGCGATATTTGAAGTATTACTTAAAGCCTCAGCTCCTGGAATCATGTGAACACATAAGAATCCCTGTGTTCATTAAAAAGAAGTGTAAGTGCTTAGTCCTCATTGCTGGGAAGAAATGCTTGAAACTGACCTGCATGTAACTGAAAGGTAAAAATCCCCAAGGCAAATAAAAGATTTCTAGGATATTGCCAATCATGTGTCAAATTACCCCAGACTCCCACACCCTCAGCCCCACCTTTGCCTACATTTTAAACTATTGATACTCTTCATCTTATGGGAATGCCCTAAGGCCTTAAATCAGATTCTAGGTTCCATGGAGTCAGTCATGGGACAAACAGTTAGAGACAGGCACTGCTCATTGTGTAGAATCTGTCTGTCTGTTTGCAGCTCAGGATCTTTCCATTTGGCTCTCATTAAGGCTGAGAACTACCTGCTTTCACTTTTTAGCCAGACGTACATTTTTAAGGCTAGATCATGCCTACAATTTTTCTGTGTGGAGCTTTAAATAAGCGGATAACCCACTAAAATGTCCCACATTTAATCAAAGGAGAGGGATTAGAGCTGGCCAGGAATCTGAGGCACAGATAAATGCCAGAATAGTGAATAGGCTGCTGGTTACAGAAGTGAGAACCCAGATTCAAGTCCCTACTCCAGATCAGAGAACCCGGGTCTCCCACACCTCAGCTGCCTGTCCTAGCCAAAGAGCTAATGAGTATTCAGGGCTGGGTCTCCCTCTTTTTCTGAACATTTCAAAGGTCTTGTTTTTGTTCTGATGTGGAATGTAAACAAATGTCAAAACCTCAATATTTTTCACAAAATGGAATTCTGGTTTTCTAGCCAGCCCAAGAGAAGAAAGAGCCAGCACAGCCTCATTCCCTTTCCACGCTGCAGAACTAATGTTCTGAGATGGAGGCCTGAGGGGAGGAGGAAGAAAGAAGTGAAAGCCGTGTTCGCTGTTCATCCTTTGCCTCCTCCAAAGCAGTGGGGAATTTTTCCATTCCTTAGTTTCAAACTCCCACTGAAGAGAAATTCTGACCTGGACACAAGCTGGATGCCATGTTTAAAAGAGAGGCCAGTTAAGTTCTGTATTAAATAAGAGAGAGAAAGGAGGGGTTATATTAGAACAGGGATTCTCAAACTGGGGGTCGTGAGGTTATTATCTCAGCCTCCACCCCCAACCCTACTTCACCTCCAGCATTTATAATAGTGTTTAATATAAAAAAATGTGTTTTTAATTTGTAAGGGGGGGGAGTTGCATTCAGATGCTTGCTGTGTGAAAAGAGTCATCAAGACAAAAGTTTGAGAACCCCTATATTAGAACTTTTTAATGTGTTGGTGAGGCTATACCTTGGGCACTTTACACAAATCAGGCCCCCACACTTTTTAATGGGGAGATGTGTATAAATAAAATAAAAATGAAACTTCAGGGTATTAGGAATGAGGACCCGCAGTTGAGCCTGGGAATGGCAGGCCGACAGTTCCTTAGTCCTGACTCTGGTGCCTGGTTCCTGACTCTGTCCCCTGACTCTGGCTCTACCCCTGGGCTCTGGATTATAGCTCTGACCCTCAGCTCTGGTTCCTGGTCCTGATTCACTTTGACTCCAACCATTAAGCCAGACTGCCCATGCTTTAATCTCGACACAGGGAAAGGCAACCAAACTGATACAGGAACTTGAAAATGAAGACAGAATAATTCAAGTAGATGTGTTTAGTCTAAAGACATGAGTCTCAAGGGGAACAACACTATGTAAGTACTTAAAGAGAACTAATATCAGAGGTGTGATGACTTTTCACATTGGACACACAGAAGATCACATTAAGACTTTGAAGCTATGAAGAATGGTAACCTTCATCTAATGGTCGCAGGCAACTTTGCAAAAAGATAAGTACTATATTTATTAGACAAATGTACCAAAATTAACTGAGTTTCCTAAAGCCACATAGTGAGCTGGTGACTGAGTCAGGAATAGAGGCCCTCTAACATCTAGTCCTCTGCTCTAATCATTAGATCAGTGGTCCCCAACCTTTTTCGTTTAGCGGGCGCCAGACGACGAGCCACCGAGGACCATGGCCAGCGGACGAGCATCTGCCAAAATCCCGCCGAGAAGCAACAACGTCAATAGGCATCGCCGCTAAAATGCCGCCGACAAGCATCATCATCCAGAGGCGTCACCGCCGAAATGACGCTGATCTTCGGCGGCCTTTCGGCGCCAACACCTCTGGATGACGCTGTTTCTCGGTAGCATTTTGGCGGATGCTCGTCTGCTGGACAGTACACGGGCGCACATAGATGCCCCGGCGGGAACCCTGGTGCCCGCGGGCACCGTGTTGGGGACCACTGCATTCAATAATGCTGACTCAAAACTATGGCATGCTTTCAAAGCATCTTTTATCTCAGACAGCTTTACCAGGGAACTAACTTACCCATTACTTTAGTCCAGCAGCTGTTTAATAGCTCACAGGGACACTACAGAACAATTTAGAACAGGAAATGAAGGCTAAGATCACATGCAATTAAACTTCAAAAAGAGGCAGAATCTAGATATTCAAGCTGGAATTTGGTAGGACACAGGGATTAACATCCCTATTTCAACATTGCCAACTATCATAATTTTATCATTTGTCTCATAATACTTGGTGTTTTTCTTAAAGCCTCTGCTTCTGGAGTCATATGATTACTTGAGAACCTCAGCCTTTTAAGGAAATAAGTATCTCACCCTCACGATTGCAAAGAGAAGCTTCAGAACACAAACCCTAAAGGCTCAGACAGCAGAAAGCAAATAAGAAGATGCAAAGTCTATTATTTTTAAAAAATCTTGTGATTTTTAAGCCAATTGTGTGATTTTGGGAGGCCTGACTCAATTTTCAAACAGGTAGGGCTTGAAATACTGCTACTCTTACAAAGCATGCCATGGGATTTTAAATGGCCACAAGGGGTTAGGACTGTAGCTTTATGCCTCAAATCCCAAGCTGGGGCATCAGTGCCTCAGAAATCGGAGTGACTGCTCTCAAGATCCCTTTTTGCTGTACATCTTCCATTCCCAACAAAGTACTGACTTTTGCTGATTAAAATGTCCTTTGCAAATAATTTATCCGAGGAGTGTAGCCCTTTCTTTGTTTGAGAGTTAGGGAAGAACTGTTTGTTTCTTTTAATTGTTTGCTCATTATCCAAAAATTGTGTGACAAAAAATTTGTGCAAACAAATTTTAGCCTGTGCATTGTTTGCTAACTAGTCACTGTGATCTAGATTTTGACTTGGGTTGTGTGACCACATAAGAGCACAGAGGGAAGTAAGAACAACACCCCTGGTATCCCTGAGTTCATGGGGCTGGTTAGGCAATAGTAGGTAGCTGCTGTACGCTTAATGCTTCGTCCCCTCCTGGAGCAGCTAGTGCAACACAGTTTGCACAGGGGGTGTCTTAATTTGTAGCTGGTATAGGCCAGCAGCAATGAGTTCACACAAATGTGGAATAGTAAATTAAGAGTAACAGAAGAAAAAAAATTATCTTTGATACTAGATATTTTTTTTAAATAATACAGGAAAAATGTGATAGCAAGAACCATTAGGACGGGCTTCCTGCCTGCGGAGAAGTGGCTTGTAATGTTTGAACCCTATCTAAAATCATCGGTGCTTGGACTCAACCCAATTGTCAGTCAGTTGCTAGTCCTTTTAAAACAGCTGAGTATAGATAGCCACAAGACCCCATACAATATAGTAACAGTATATTCTGTGTAAGAGAACTTACTATCTGTTTTTACCTTATATGCCGTATATGAAATCAATGGTAAAATTCTCATGAATATAAGTGGGAGCAGAATCATTTATTAATGTTTTAAATGCCTCTTTAAAGATAAAAAGTGCTATTATTATTATTATTTCCTGGTAAGTAGCGAGCAATAGAACAGGGATCGGCAACCTTTGCCCACCAGCGGTTTTCCCTGACGGGCCACGTGCCAATGTCCTTGGATGTACAACGTCACGGAACCACAGATTACTTAGGTTGAAATAGTATGTTTACCAACATGTTAGATAATAGAAACCATTTACTCATGCGGAATATGGAGTATTCTAATGTTTAGTTAATTAGCTTTTGCTGGCTTTGAAAGAATAGAAAATAAAATATCGACATTCTTCTATTCCACACAGGCTTTTCTACCACACTCATTACCGTAGTATCTGAGTGCCTTCTAGTAATTCACTATGTTAGCTACATTAATAATGATAACTTTAAAAACAATACCACACTCAGAAATTCAAAACCCATTATTCTGTATTTGAATAGGCAAGTGCAACATTAGGTCTGAGAGGCCTGTACCTTCAATTAAAATACGTTAATATGTGGGAAACTGGGGAGAATGCCAGTGGAAGGGTGATGTTTTGAATGCAGTCAGAAGAAACCCGAAGGGCAGCCAGTGTAATAAATGTAAAAGGCAGAGAAGAACTGTGATAGTAACACCGTGTTTTCATAAAATAGAAAACTTTCATATAGGTAGCAAAGCAAAAGCCCTAGTCCTGTAGGCCCTGAGTATTCCACCAGCAGAAGATGCTGTAATTATAAGAATTAACACAGTTCTGTTTTGATTTAAGAATAATTCTATGTGTAATTCTCACATAAACACATCCTATTCTCCAGTCATACCTGACTTTATGAACCACTACAGAAAAAAATATATATATATATATTATATAAACCAAGTGGAGAGGCCTGCAAAATAATAAGGAGGAAAGAGTGAGCTCATATTTTTAAAAAGTGTGTGGTCTGAGTAAAAGTCCAGCCATAAGCACTGGGGACTACAATTTATTTTTAGCATTCTTATTTTCTTTGGAATAGACAGCCATACCACTGTAAACTAGGATTTGATTAGATTTTAAGCAGAGACTGCCTGCATTAACATATCAACCTCCCACTCCCCGCTAATCTGGCACTCTCTGCCGCTTGACCCTGATGCCTTCTCTCGCCGATCTTCCCCAGATCTTGTCCTCACTGTGGAATTCAATGTGAATGTAATGTTTCTCACCCTAACCCTCATCAGCCCTACCCAGGCCTTACCCATTTTTCCTTTCTATGCTTGATTCCAACTACCTTACCTCATCTGTCATTCCCGTGCCTTTCAATCCCCCTTTTTAATCTTTCCTATTCTATTTCTGATTTTACTACCATACCTTGGTTATGTTTGGACACATTTGCCAAAGCCTTATGCTGTCCCACCAAAAATTGATTTCTGATTGCAGCACCCTGATACCATGATAATACATCCTGATGCAGTGTTACCAACAGCAAGCATTTAAAAATAATGAATCAGCCTCCCAAATCATGAGATTTTACAAATAATAAATGTTGGGATCATTTCCTGTGCCTTCTGGTGCTGGAAACTTTAGGGTTCGCATGTTCTAGCTTTTCTCTGGCACCATCAGGGCAGGAACTTACTTTTTATTCTATAAGAAAAGCTGGGATTCTCAGGTAATAACAAGAAGATTCCAATAGCTGGGGCTTTAAGAAAAAGCACAGAAATATCATGACACTGACAATAAAGGAAAAAATCATATGTTGGCAACACTTTGATGTGCTCTCTTAATCCTGCTTTGATGAACCATGCTCTCCCCTCTTCTGTTAATACCTTCAGTGCCTTGTCCTCTGTCTTTAACCAGTTAGTCTCGTTTAGCACTCACTGTTTCTCAAGGTTCAGTTTAGGGAGGCTGGGGAGTGACGTATGTACACAAACTCCACCAATTGATATAGTTAATAATGTTGGCATTGTAAGTAGTCCTCATTAAGCTTCAATGCTCGCTCCATTAAAATGAATGGAGAGAATTCACAAATCTCTTGAGGAAATGCTCCTATATCCCCTCTAGAGCCTGAAGAAGGCCCCAAATGCAGCAAAACCACTGTGGTTCTGCTATGCACACAGACTGGGCAGTGAAGAGGCTGGACAGGAGTTTGCATTCTCCTATGCATTGTAGCACCAACCACTACACTGCTCACAAAAATGTTGAGGGCATAAGGATTAGGCCAAGGAATGTTTGAGGTCCACCCCATGCATCTGAGAACTGTACAGTTCCAGCAGCCACAGACTAAGATTCACATTTTCAGACTCACAGTAAATCAAACTGTGGCCTGGAGCAGTGGTTACAGACCAGTTGTACAGGTGCCTGATGCCAGGTTGTGGGAGGTTTCTCTGACAACCAAAAGAGCTAAAATATATATATTTAAATAACAAAAGTTTAAATTTGACTGACAAAATTGAAGGGGTCGTCACAGAAATGCTGTTATCCACTCCTCTGGTTTCCTTTTGTGTAAATGTTCTCAAGTGCACTGAGGTTAGCGCCTCGATCTTGAGTCTAGTTTCCAAAAATGCTGGTAATCCTTGCCTTCAGTTCCATACCTTTACATTACCTTCTCAACCTAACTAGCTTACTCTTCCCCCAACATGAAGCAAAGAATTTGTTTCCTCTTTCTTTCAACCTTAGATCACCTCATTTCATAACAGCATAGTGTACAACAGAGCAAAACATGGTAGTGCAGTAGGCAGCAGATAGATAAACACAAATCAGAGGATTCAGAAAATACACCTTTTTTTGTGTTTTATAAGACCCCGCAGTTACTGGATCCCTTCACAGATGGAATTTTTCCTGTACCTCATTTATCACCAGAAGAAAAAGCTGCTGTTTTGCTTCATTTCCAAATCATCAACAAACTGATAGCACACCAGGGAACTGTAATAATCCAGCTATTCCAGATGCTCCCGTCCTCTTTCCACCGTATCTCCTCCATTCCTGGTCTTATACGTTATGTAATGAGTACATTGGGCAATGTTTGAGAAATTCCTTTCCCCCCAGAATTAAATGTTAAGAAAGAGTAAAAATGCTTCTGGTTTGGATTTTAAATGAATGTTTATCACAAAAGAGCCACCAGAACAGACAGATTTAACAGCGACAATTGGTATATAATAAGGAATGCAAAAGTTTGTATGATGCTCCTCCTTCACTCCACTCAGTTTCATGCTGGGGTGTTGCCTGGATTTGGTTAGCGGGAAAAGGAGGCGCGAGGGAGGGAGTGCTGCTCAGACTGTAGCACAGGGGTAGGCAACCTATCGCACATGTGCCGAAGGCAGCACGCGAGCTGATTTTCAGTGGCACTCTCACTGCCCTGGTCCTGGCCACTGTTCCGGGGCCTCTGCATTTTAATTTAATTTTAAATGAAGCTTCTTAAACATTTTTACAAACCTTATTTACTTTGCATACAACAATAGTTTAGTTATATATTATAGACTTATAGAAAGAGACCTTCTAAAAATGTTAAAATGTATTACCGGCACACAAAATGAAGACTCGGCACACCACTTCTGAAAGGTTGCCGACCCCTGCTGTAGCATGAAAAATGTGGAGGAAAATAGTTTCTTCAACTCTTAGTCAACAAAAAAAATCTCCATGTGTCAATAGAATTTTTAAGCACATATTGTAAATGCCCAAACTCATTCCTTTTTCGATTTGAACAGTGAGCAACATCAAAGGCATTTATAAAGACACATTATTTTGGTGTTCCTCGAGGGCTTTTTTTTGGTTTGTAAGCACAGCATGGCTATCATGTGAGGGTCCAACAGAATGGCTGTCCTTGTGCAGAGCAATATGTAGAGTCAGAGAGCGAGAAAGGAACAACTGAAGGAAGAGATTAGAAGGACAAAAAAGTCAGATCAGGGGAGTGGGTGGGGCATAGATTAAAGAAAGATTTTGAAAGAATTACACACACGAAAAGGATGAAGGGTTAATCTGTGGAGAAATAGACCTGGAAAAGGGTGAGGGAATGATGCATTATAGTAGAGACAAAAATGTAGGAAGAAAAATAATGTGGGATTGTAGTAAATGACTGGTTTTTTAGTTGTATAGAAAGGTTACTTTATTCAATGTTTTGAATTCCAGATTTAATGGGTTACTTCCAGTCCCAAAACAATTAAAAACCTCTGCAAATGTTCCCATCCCTTGCCTGCAGAGGGTGTAATGGCCTGGGCTGATGGATTGTATGCTCTGTGCTGTATGGATTGTAGTGAGTCTGAGAGGTGGTGGGTACAGATAGAGCTACAGCCAGAGGAAACAGCCCCTTTATAGAAGAGGAAAGCCCACGTAAGATGCCCTGGTTCCATAGGCCAGCAGGGGGCTGAAGGAGATTTGTGGGAGGAGTTTCACACAGAGATTTGGGGGAGTTCTGTAGTCTGTCATTCACAGGAGCCAAAGCTGGATGGAGCTGGGCAGGAAATGGGTCTCCCCCCTCCCCCCCAAAAAAACGAACAAATCATTTCTGCTAATTTTCCTTTCTAGAATAAAAAGCACTGTCTACCCTCCATTCCCCCCCACCACACACACACTTTATTGAAAACATGGCTACTATCTAACAGCTTTCAGAGTAGCAGCTGTGTTAGTCTTTATCTGCAAAAAGAACAGGAGTACTTGTGGCACCTTAGAGACTAACAAATTTATTTGAGCATAAGCTTTTGTGGGCTACAGCCCACTTCATCAGATGCATGTGGTGGAATATACAGTAGGAAGATGTGTATATATATATATATATACACACAGAGAACATGAAACAATGGGTGTTACCATAGACACTGATCACTCTCGTTAGAATGTGTATGGTAACACCCATTGTTTCATGTTCTGTGTGTATATATCTATCTATCTTCCTACTGTATTTTCCACTGCATGCATCCAATGAAGTGGGCTGTAGCCAACGAAAGCTTATGCTCAGATAAATTTGTTAGTCTCTAAGGTGCCACAAATACTCCTGTTCTTTTTACATCTAACAGCCACCTCCTTATCCTAATCCCAACCTCACATCTCTCTTACCCATGGCAATTCTACCTCATTACCCACCATTAACAAGCAATGGGGAAAATGGGGTGTAGACGGCAGGGTAAGTAACCTATTGACTGTACTAGAGATAATGCTTGGTCCTGACACACTGACTGAACGGGAAGATAGAAACAGCCTGTAATAACCAATCCCGCCATCTAGTGGTGAAATGGGAGCATAACATGACACTAGCTAATCAAACACTGGACCACTCCAGTCATTTAAACAAAATCTTATTGACATATAATGTACAGAATAAATATTGTTTATAATCCTCCTCCAGTGAATTGCTGTATTGCACTGAAGTTTTTTGCAAGGGAGTTATAGCCACCTAGTAATAACCAGGTGTCCCTGAAGCACTAACAGAGACATCCTGTGCATTCCATTTTCTGAAAGGCTTCACTTCACCATACATTTATTCTAAGGGAAGCCAAGTCCATTGCAATTAACATGTGTTTTTTTACTATATTTCCAAATAGTTAATTTTGTGACCCATTTTGGACCCTTCCCTAAACTCTTGGTTGAAACCCTGAGTATCTGAAGAATACACAGCCCTGGCCTAAAAAATCAGAGTGCGAAGGGGATGCAGTCACAATGAGAGAGTCTCCAAGAGTCTTAAGAAACTGAGCTGGAGGCCTACACGCAGCTCCCCAACACCAAGCTTTAGATTCTAAACTGCTCAGCTGCTTTTTCATCTCAACACCTGAGGTTAGAGAGGGAAGCAGGGGCTCCCGTTACAGGGCCCAGGGATGGCTCTATGCACCAGCAAAGCAAGCAGCCTGCTTGGGGCAGTCCATTTGCAGGGGCAGCCTGGGAGCTGAGAACCAACAGGGGGCTCTGGGAGCTGTAGTTCCTTGGTTAGCTCCCTGCCTATAGAGCCAGCCCTGGAGCAGGGAAAGAACTACATTTCCCAGCATTCCCTTAGCCACTACCAACGGGAAAGGAAGGAGGGGGACCTCATGCGGCAGCGTGCTGTGAGTGGAGAGTGGTAGGGAGCCCATATTTTAACATTCAGAAAACAGGACACTCCAGGGGGAGGGAAGCCCCCACCCCAGCCCCATCCACTCCCTCCGACTGCCCCCCACAGAAACCCCAACCCATCCAACCCCCCCCCCACTCCCTGTCCCCTGATTGCCCCCTCCCGGGACCCCTGCCCCTAACTGCCCCCCAGGACCCCACCCCCTATCTAAGCACCGCTGATCCTTGTCCCCTGATTGCCCCCTCCTGAGACTCCCCCCACAACTTCCCCACAGGACCCCACCCCCTACCTGTTCCCTGACAAACCGCTGGGACTCCCATGCCTATCCAACTGCTGCCTGTCCCCTGACTGCCCCTTCTGAACCTCCGCCCCATCCAACCCCCCCTTCTCCCTGCCCCTGACTGCCCCCCCAAACCTCTGCCCCATCCAAACCCCCCTGCTCCCTGTCCCTTGACTGCCCCCCTGGAACTCCCTACCCCTTCTCCAACCCCCCAGCTCCCTTACTGTGCCAGTCAGACCAGCGTGTCTGGCTCCGCGCAGCTCCAGACACGCTGATGCATACATGCTGCCGTGCTCCCCCGCGGAGCCCGCAGCCCCCCCCACCACACCCACCCAGCACCTGCCTTCCAGATTTGAACACCTCAAAATTCAGGAGTGCTCAAGCTCAGTTTGGGCAGCTGTTACTTCATTTCTCCCAAATCAAATATACTGATCCACTGTAACTTGCTGTAGAAAAAGTAGGATAAAATTGAGCAAGAAATGCTTCCCAGTGGTTATTAGGACTGGAATTGCTATTTTCAACATCTATTGCCTTTTTGTTTGTTTGTTTGTTTAAAAGGAAGACAGTGATATTGCATTGGCAAATTCCCCATAGAAAGAAAGAGTGGAACAAAAGAATAATAAAGGCTCCTTTATTATTAAAATTAATAATAATTAATAAAATTTCTTGATACTTTAAATGACTGCTTCATGGAGCAGCTGGTATGGGAACCCACAAGGGGAGAGGCAACTCTAGATTTAATCCTGAGTGGAGCGCAGGAGCTGATCCAAGAGGTAACTATAGCAGGACCGCTTGGAAATAGTGACCATAATACAATAGCATTCAACATCCCTGTGGTGGGAAGAACACCTCAACAGCCCAACACTGTGGCATTTAATTTCAAAAGGGGGAACTATACAAAAATGAGGGGGTTAGTTAAACAAAAGTTAAAAGGTACAGTGACTAAAGTGAAATCCCTGCAAGTTGCATGGGCCCTTTTTAAAGACACCATAATAGAGGCCCAACTTCAATGTATACCCCAAATTAAGAAACACAGTAAAAGAACTAAAAAAGAGCCACCGTGGCTTAACAACCATGTAAAAGAAGCAGTGAGAGATAAAAGACTTCCTTTAAAAAGTGGAAGTCAAATCCTAGTGAGGCAAATAGAAAGGAGCACAAACACTTCCAGCTTAAGTGCAAGAGTGTAATAAGAAAAGCCAAAGAGGAGTCTGAAGAACGGCTAGCCAAAAACTCCAAAGGTAATAACAAAATGTTTTTTAAGTACGTCAGAAGCAGGAAGCCTGCTAAACAACCAGTGGGGCCCCTTGACGATTGAAATACAAAAGGAGCGCTTAAAGATGATAAAGTCATTCCGGAGAAACTAAATGGATTCTTTGCTTCAGTCTTCATGGCTGAGGATGTTAGGGAGATTCCCAAACCTGAGCTGGCTTTTGTAGGTGACAAATCTGAGGAACTGTCACAGACTGAAGTGTCACTAGAGGAGGTTTTGGAATTAATTGATAAACTCAACATTAACAAGTCACCGGGACCAGATAGCATTCACCCAAGAATTCTGAAAGAACTCAAATGTGAAGTTGTGGAACTATTAACTAAGGTTTGTAACCTGTCCTTTAAATCGGCTTCGGTACCAATGACTGGAAGTTAGCTAAAGTAACGCTAATATTTAAAAAGGGCTCTAGAGGTGATCCCGGCAATTACAGACCAGTAAGTCTAACGTCGGTACCGGGCAAATTAGTCGAAACAATAGTTAAGAATAAAATTGTCAGACACATAGAAAAACATAAAGTGTTGAGCAATAGTCAACATGGTTTCTGTAAAGGGAAATCGTGTCTTACTAATCTATTAGAGTTCTTTGAAGGGGTCAACAAACATGTGGACAAGGGGGATCCGGTGGACATAGTGTACTTAGATTTCCAGAAAGCCTTTGACAAGGTGCCTCACCAAAGGCTCTTACGTAAATTAAGCTGTCATGGGGTCATGGGATAAAAGGGAAGATCCTTTCATGGATTGAGAACTGGTTAAAAGACAGGGAACAAAGGGTAGGAATTAATGGTAAATTCTCAGAATGGAGAGGGGTAACTAGTGGTGTTCCCCAAGGGTCAGTCCTAGGACCAATCCTATTCAATTTATTCATAAATGATCTGGAGAAAGGGGTAAACAGTGAGGTGGCAAAGTTTGCAGATGATACTAAACTACTCAAGATAGTTAAGACCAAAGCAGATTGTGAAGAACTTCAAAAAGATCTCACAAAACTAAGTGATTGGGCAACAAAATGGCAAATGAAATTTAATGTGGATAAATGTAAAGTAATGCACATTGCAAAAAATAACCCCAACTATACATTCAATATGATGGGGGCAAATTTAGCTACAACGAGTTAGGAAAAAGATCTTGGAGTCATCGTGGATAGTTCTCTGAAGATGTCCACGCAGTGTGCAGAGGCGGTCAAAAAAGCAAACAGGATGTTAGGAATCATTAAAAAGGGGATAGAGAATAAGACTGAGAATATATTATTGCCCTTATATAAATCCATGGTACACCCACATCTCAAATACTGTGTACAGATGTGGTCTCCTCACCTCAAAAATACTGTGTACAGATGTTGTCTCTAGTAGCACTAGAAAAGGTTCAGAAAAGGGCAACTAAAATGATTAGGGGTTTGGAGGGGGTCCCATACGAGGAACGATTAAAGAGGCTAGGACTCTTCAGCTTGGAAAAGAGAAGACTAAGGGGGGATATGATAGAGGTATATAAAATCATGAGTGATGTTGAGAAAGTGGATAAGGAAAAGTTATTTACTTATTCCAATAATACAAGAACTAGGGGTCACCAAATGAAATTAATAGGCAGCAGGTTTAAAACAAATAAAAGGACGTTCTTCTTCACGCAGCACACAGTCAACTTGTGGAACTCCTTACCTGAGGATGTTGTGAAGGCTAGGACTATAACAATGTTTAAAAGGGAACTGGATAATTTCATGGTGGCTAAGTCCATAAATGGCTATTAGCCAGGATGGGTAAGAATGGTATACCTAGCCTCTGTTCGTCAGAGGATGGAGATGGATGGCAGGAGAGGTTAGGTTCATTGCCTGTTAGGTTCATTGCCTGTTAGGTTCACTCCCTGTGGGGCACCTGGCATTGGCCACTGTCGGTAGACAGATACTGGGCTAGATGGACCTTTGGTCTGACCCGGTACGGCCGTTCTTATTTCTTATGTTCTTATGTTCTCCTCAACTTTTCCTCATTTATGGAGGACAGTCTTATAATATGCATCCAGATATCCTCCAATCACACAAGTTGAAAATTGTTCCACTTTACTGCACCTCTGTAACCATATGGGAACCAATCCTGTCTGTGTTTTGTGCACATCCAAAATTCCTGCTGAATGACCTGCCCTGGGAGCGAGTTACCAGTGACCCAGGGCTGCGGCGGAAGGAGGGTGCAGGTGGGGGGGGGGAGAGCCCAAAGCTGGGGCGGCAGGAGGTGTGTGTGTGGGACACTGGTGGGGGGGGAAAGGGGGAAGCCCAGCTCTGGGGCGGTAGAGTGTGTGTGTGTGGGGAGAGCCCAGGGCTGGGGCAGCAGGGGGGCACGGGCGCGGGGAGGAGCCCAGGGCTGGGACGGGGGCAGCCAAAATTTTTTTTGCTTGGGGCGGCAAAAACCTAGAGCCGGCTCTGACAGGGCCTGCTATTCATGCCCTCATTCTTCAGACACAAGCCGATTTTTGTCTTCTTCCCAAACCCAGCCTCTGTGGCTACACCCTTGCAGCCCTAATTGCAGCAGCAAGAATTTTTTCCCCATGAACCCCCAGTCTTGCATCTCTCCAACCAGCTGCAGGGAACTCAGTTCATCTCTCCCTCTACTCCTCCCTAAGGCCTGGTCTACACTAGGACTTTAAATCGAATTTAGCAGCGTTAATTCAAACTAACCGCTCAACTGTCCACACCAGGAAGCCATTTAATTCGAACTAGAGAGCTCTTTAGTTCGAATTTGGTACTCCACCCCGACAAGTGGAGTAACGCTAAATTCGACATGGCTAGCTCGAATTAGGCTAGGTGTGGATGGAAATCGAACTTAGTAGCTCCGGGAGCTATCCCACAGTGCACCACTCTGTTGACGCTCTGGACAGCAGTCCAAGCTTCGATGCTCTGACCAGCCACACAGGAAACGACCCGGGAAAATTTGAATTCCTTTTCCTTTCTGGACAGTTAGAATCTCATTTTGTGGTTGGACATCGGGGCGAGCTCAGCAGCACCGGCAGCAATGCAGAGCTCTCCAGCAGAGGAGTTCATGTAATCTCTGAATAGAAAGAGGGACCCGGCATAGACTGACCAGGAACTCTTCGATCTGATCGGTGTGGGGGGCGAGGAGTCTGTGCTTTCGGAGCTGCGCTCCAACAAACGGAATGCAAAGACCTATGAGAAGGTCTCCAAAGCCATGATCCAGACAGAGGATACAGCCGTCATGCAACGCATCGCCGCGTGAAAATCAAGGACCCCAGACAAGCCTACCAAAAAATCAAAGCGGCCAACGGATGCTACGGAGCCTGCCACCACTGCCCCACCAGTGACCATGGACTCTGATGATGGGACAGTGTCGACGGACAGTTCCTCGACGATGTTCACGGACGGGGAAGATGAGGAAGGGTTTGTGGAGGACGAGGCAGGCGACAGCGCTTACAACGCTGGTGTCCCCGACAGCCAGGATCTCTTCATCACTGTCACGGAGATCCCCTACCAACCCTCCTCGGCCATGAACCCGGATCCTGAATCAGGGGTAGGAGCAGTCGGTAAGTGCTTTAACCATGTTAACTTTTATTCTTAATATAACAGGAATCTGAAGTGTGTGAAAAGGAGGTCTCTGTATATATGGTGATAGAACAGAAATCCTCCTGGGAGATCTCCACGAAGCTCTCCTGCCGTTAATCGATAAGCATCAGCAGGAGGTTCCTGGGGAGAGCTGCCTTATTGGGTGCTCCGTGATAGCACACTTTTCCGCGCAAGGCTTTCATGCGGTATTCAGGGAGCACTGCCTCCCAGAGCACGGCTGCATAGGTCCGTGGTTCGTGCTAGATTTCACGCAGCATGCGCTCTCTCTCCTTCAGTGCCCGTCCTCACGGTTATCTCGCTCGGAGACTCCTGCATCTAAGTAGGGGAAGAACTGTTACGTTACGCCTGGTCCAAAGTATATTTAATAAATAAACGGACAGACGGCATAGCACAGACTCAGCACGCAGCTGCGTGACGAGCGTAACGGAAAGCCAAAGAATCAAATGGACGCTCATGGAGGGAGGGGGGAACGAGGACGCAAGGTATCCCACAGTTCCTGCTGTCTCCGAAAAGCATTTGCATTCTTGGCTGATCTCCAAATGCTTCTAGGGTCAAACACAGTGTCGCGGTGGGTCGGGGCATAGCTCGGCAATTTACGCACCCCGACCCCAGAAGTTAAAGGAAAACAATCCTCTGTTGACTCTTTTACATGTCACCGTATCTGTACTGAATGCTGCAGATAGATGCGCTGCTGCAGCACTCAACAACAACATCCTTCCTCCCACCCCGCCATGGGTGGCTGATGGTACAATAGGACTGCTACCCGTCCTCATCATCAGCCTATTGGCACATGGGGCAGTGCAAAAGGACTGGTAACCATACCAACTTGCTTGGGACAGGTCGATCAAGGTCGCCTGGTCCTAATTTTTCATGGTAGATGGTACAGTATGGCTGGTAACCGTCCTCATCATTGCAACAGGGGGCTGAGCTCCATCAGCCCCCACCCTTCATTGTAAAGAAAAGATTCAATTGCCCCTGGACTAGCAGAGGGATGATTGGCTTCCTCCTCCACACCCCTTAATGTCATCTCTGGACTATCATTGCAGCTGGAGGCTTCCTTCCACTCATTTCTCACAACGACTACCTGTGTCTTATTCATGCATTCTATATTACTTCATCACACAAGTGGGGGGACAATGGTATTGGAACCCAGGAAGGCTGGGGGAAGAATGGAATGAACAGCTGGGGTTGTTTCAGGAGCACACCCTGTGAATAGCATTCAGCTCAAAATTTATGCATGATTGGACAGAGAGCAGCTGTGCTCTCTGGTTCTATGATACAGTGGTTCTCTAGTACAGTTGCCCATATTCTAGGCAGGACTGATTCTATTTTTAGATACCCAAAAAGGAGGGATTGACTCGGGGAGTCATTCCCAATTTTTGCTTTTGCGCCCCTGGCTGATCGGCCAGGGGCACTTATGACAGCACCAAAATGGCGCAGTGCAAAAGGACAGGTAACCATGACCATCTTATTACCGTCTTCTTACCAGTTCATGGTATGGTAGACGGTACAGTATGCCTGGTAACCATCGCTGCTGTCATGCAAAAGCAAAAGCATGCTGCTGTGTAGCGCTGCTGGTCCGCCTCTGTCAGCGGCATCTAGTACACATACGGTGACATACACAAAAGGCAAAATAGGGTCCATTGTTGCCACGCTATGGCTTGTGCCAGGGCATTTCATGGAAAACGTGCTCGAAATGATTGTCTGCCGTTGCTTTCCCGGAGGAAGGAATGACTGGTGACATTTACCCAGAATGCACCGCGCAAACGATTTGTGCAACAGCTGGCACAGGGGTCTCAACAAAAAATTCACAGAGACAGCCTAGACTCAGTTAATTGTTCGCAAAAAAGTATCTTTGCAAGGAATTCACTAACTGTTTCCCATCTCACAGCTTCCACTGTCTCCAGACCTTCCACAGCATCCCCCTCGCAGAGGCTGGTGAAGATTAGGCGGCGAAAGAAAAAGACAAGGGACATGATTTTCGATGAATGTGTGGGCTGCTACCTAGCCGAGGTGGACCAGCAGAGGCAGTGGAGGGAGAAAGTCTCTCTGTACCAGCGCTCACACAGCGAATGGGAGGAGAGGTGGCGTGAGGAACACAAGCAGGTGACTCAAGCAATGCTTGTACTACTGAGGGAGCAAACGGACACGCTCCGGTGACTTGTGTATGTTCTGCAGGACCGCTGCAGGACAGAGCCCCCGGCAGTATCTCTGCAACCACCCTCCCCCGCCACAAAGTCACATACCCCCCTCACCCTAAATAACCAGGAGGATGCCCACCCTGGGCCGTGAATACTGTCACTGCACCCCAGCAGAGTGCTCAAGTAACCAAAAGCTCTCATACCCTACGTTTGCATAAGTCCTTCCCTTCCGGACTCAAACAAGTCCCAATCCCAGTCCCATCCCCTAACTGTCTACTTAATTAATAAAAATGCTTTGCTGTTAATTACTGTTTCCGTTACGTTTTTTCAAAGAAGACTGTGTTCGAATGGGGGGCGTGGGGAAGGGTGTGGTTAATTGCATAGGACAGTCACCTTTCCCAGGGTACAGACACGGGGGCAGGATCAGCAGCGGGTCACACACATGGTGCAGTCAGTAGGCAATCTGGTCGGTTTTTGGAGGTGGTTTCCAGGATCTGTGTGGGCGGGGGAGATGTGACTTTGCAGCGGGGGAGGGCGGTTACAGATCTTATACAGCGGTCCTTGTCCTGGACCGCTGAGTCACGCAGCTGAGGAATCTGTATCCGTCCTCCTCCGCCACAAGGTCACATATCCGCCCGCACACAGAATTCCATAAAGAGGGATGGCAGGCTCCGTTGAAACAAGCAGTCCGGCAATGCGGACTGCTGTAGGAGCAGGAGCCTGTCATTCCTTGAGTTTAGAGGCGGTCTTTACATCAGCGCACACCCTACCCACCACAGTCTGCGTTCCAGTTTCAACCCTTTAACGAAAAGTCATGAATAAAGAAACCTCTCCTCAGTAACAGTGTGACATGTATTTTATTTTTACACGTGTCTTGGAAGTGGGGGAAACGGGGAGAACGGGGTATTTAACCGAAGAGGAGAGTCAACAGTAACTGGGTAAAGAAACAGGGGCAGGTTCAGCTTCTCTGTAAAGAAACTGAACAGTCACAGGTCACGCTGCTCGCTGGTATTTAAAGAGTTCCTTGTCGCTGTCCCAGGCGCCTGTATAGGGCTTCATGAGCAAGTGCATTAGCGGGCAGGCTGGGTCACCGAGGATCACTATAGGCAAATGCACATCCACAACAGTTATTTCGTGGTACGGGAAGAAACTACCTTCCAGCAGGCGTCTGAGCAGCCCACAGTTCCTGAGAACACACGCATCAGGAACCTTGCCCGGCCATCCGACGTTCATGTTGGTAAACGTCCCCTATGGTCCCCCAGTGCTTGCAGAACCATTGAAAAGTAGCCCAATTTCTCAGCAGCTGAATGTGGAAGAGGTGGACGATAAAGTGCGAGGAGGAGAAAACAGCGAGGATCGCAGCGGGCTCCATGCTTGCAGTGCTGTGGCGTCCACGCTGTCACTGACCAGAAAAGTGCACGAACAGATTGCCCGCAGGCGCTTTCAGGGAGGGAGGGAGTGAGGGCGTGATTGACGGTTCAATGACGACAGTTACCCAAAACCACCCTCGACACATTTTTTCCCCCAGCAGGCATTGGGGGCTCTACCCAGCATTCCAATGGGCAGTGGGGACTGCGGGAACTGTGGGATAGCTTCCCACAGTGCACCGCTTCCAAAGTCGACGCTGGCCCCATTAATGTGGACTCAGAAATTCGAATTAGTGTATTTAGTATGGATACACAAATTCGACTTCATAAGGTCGAATCCACAAATTCAAACTAAGTTGATTTGAAATAGTCTTGTAGTGTAGACAAGGCCTAAGATGCAGGAGCACCCTGAAGCCCTCAAACTTCTCCCAACCTCCCACCCACTCTCTCTCTCTACTTCCCCCTTCCCTTTACCTGCCCCCACCTGAAAAGCAGTTTATCTCGCCATCCAAATTAGTTAAGTCAGTTAATGAGGGCCCATGCAACCTTCCTAAAATCAACTGCAGAGAGGGCACCCTATGGCTAAAATCAGGGGCTGCCATCTCTTTACCTCTTTTTGTGGAACTTTTGCTGCAGCTGCTCCTGCTCCTCTTCCTAGTGCTCTCCCTTCTGAGTGCCCCACCTCCCCCTGAACAAGATGCTTTGCTCCCCCTGTGAAGAGGACAAGCTCCAGCCCTCTGTTCTTTCACTGTCCCCTGCTGTTAAAGCAGCAGTCGCAGCTGCCACTCTGCTCCTCAGAGGCTACTTTGCCCCTCCCTTCCTGAAGAGAAAGCTATCAAGAACTCATTTTCAATTTGTAAACAATTAGACACATTTTCTTCTTAACACAATTGCCTCAATTAACACCCCTTTTCTAATAGATGTGGGGCCAAAAGGGCTAAGTAGTTGCAAATACCTGCAAAGTCATTAGAGTTATATCAGTCAAAATCGGCCTATGTAATTTACTTTCTGCTCTGAGCAATTGGATGTATGTGCTGGAGGCACACACAATGGGTGTATAGATTGAGACAGGATCAAAATGTGTCTAAATGTGTTTTTTCAAAGGCTATGTAATTAAAATGCTTACATTTGTATTGCGCCTAGCATGCATATATGGACAACTCAATTAGCATATCTACCACAGATTCTTTACTGTCACCTTGCAGATACTGTAGCATTGTTTATTTTAGTACAAGAGAGACTGGCCATGTATCTGTGTTAAATTACATTCACATTCTCTGGAGTCACTTGCAAGAAATAAATCACTACAAATTAACTTTTCCCTGATTTTTCATACCCACAGATCTAAGGAGCAGTAATTAACCACAGATATTTTAAGTTCTGCTCTAGTTTGCCATCTAAGGAATATTATTGAGTACTTACAGTATTTGGGGCTGATTTAGAAACTTATGTTAAGCAGAGGAGTGACAGGACAGCTTCCATTCTACTTCTTTACTATCTTATTTGGGAGATCCCCATCTCAGGATGAGATACCGATTTTCTGAGGTTTCCTTTCAAGATGAATTGTCAAGTCGCATGTGCAAAGAGACAGAATTTGGCATTCTCTTCTTTTAATGTAGAGTCTTTCCTTTCCTGCGAGTCTCTTCATTTGACAGATACAGCTCTACCATGATATAACGCTGTCCTCGAGAGCCAAAAAATCTTACCGCATTATAGGTGAAACCGCGTTATATCAAACTTGCTTTGATCCGCCGGAGTGCGCAGCCCTGCCCCCTCCGGAGCACTGCTTTACTGTGTTATATCCAAATTCGTGTTATATCAGGTCGCGTTATATTGGGGTAGAGGTGTAATTTAAAAAAAATGTATTTAAGTCAGTGCTCATGTAGAATTATAGATTCGCAGTTTAGGTCCAGAATAATTGGGATCCAATAGTTTTGGTTTGCTGGTTGCAGCTTTGGTTTCCTCTAAAGGGTAATCACAGGGTATACTACGCAGCAAGAACTTAGTTGCATTGCCATCAAAAAAGAGTGGTGCCAATACAAGCAATCTCCACTGCGTGAACAAGATGAAAACTTCCAACCATTTTTGAGGGAAGAAATAAAAAAGTGAGTGAAATCAGTGAAAACAGGGAGAGCCTGCAGTTCTGACAATGTATCACCAAAGCTACTACAACGTCTTAGGAAGAAAAGCCAGCACTGGTTGTCCATCTCATGTCCCGTGTTGAACAGGAGAACATGATACCCAAGCTATGGTGAAAATATAAGGTGATCGTTTTTACCAAAGCCAGGTAAAGACCACTCTTCTGCAGCAAGCTATTGCCCAATATCATTCCTCAATTGCAGCTTCAAACTCCTGGAGCAGATCGTCCTTGGGATAATTATTCCCATGGCAGAACAACTTTTGAGTGATGATCAGCCAGGTTTCTGACTAAATCAAAGTATCTGTATCCAAGTACTCATTATGTACAAAATGGATTTTTGACCTTACAACAGCTTTTGATACCATTTGGCACAATGGTTTGTTCTACAATGTATCAAGA
The DNA here is from genome assembly GCF_016161935.1 of Mauremys reevesii. Lineage (NCBI taxonomy): Eukaryota > Metazoa > Chordata > Testudines > Geoemydidae > Mauremys > Mauremys reevesii. The sequence goes on from NC_052623.1 coordinate 123,814,509, forward strand.
GTTCTTCCTAGATGGGTGGTCCTGGCAACTGAGCTTATACTCCAAGATAAAGGTTTTAAGGTGGCTCTGGGCCACAAAACCAGCACCTGGAGATTCCAGAAGAATGGATTACTACAAGGCCCGGTACTGGCACTAACTTTATTTAATGTATTCACCAGTGACCTACCTACTAAACACCATCTCCAGGCAGATCATTTAAGCTGACAATATCTGCTTGGCCTCCAGAAATCATGACTTCCAAAAAATTGAAGAAAACCTGAATAGAAATATGGCTAACATAAAAATATAAGAGCTGCCATACAGGGTCAGGGGCCATCTTGCCCAGCACTCTGTCTCCAACAGTGTCCCAAATCAGAGTTTTAGAGGGAGTGTACAGTACAGGGCAGTTATGGAATGATCTATCCCTGTCTTCCACTCCTGGCTTCTGGTAGTCAGAGATTTAGGTTCACCCCGAGCGTGGGGTTGTGTCCCTGACCATCTTGGCTAATAGCCATTGACAGACCTGTCCTCCATGAACTTATCCATTTCTTTTTTGAGCTAGGGTGACCATATGTCCCAATTTTATAGTGACAGTCCCGTTATTTGGAGCTTTTTCTTATATAGGTGCCAATTACCTCCCACCCCCATCCCGATTTTTCACACTTACTAGCTGGTCACCCTATTTTTGAGCCCAGTTACACTTTTGGCCTTCACAACATCCCATGTCAATGAGTTCCCCTGGTTAGTTATGGATTGTGTGAAAAAGTACTTCCTATTTTTTCTATTAAATCTTCTATTAATTTCATCAGGTAACTCCTGCTTTTTGTATTGTGTGAAAGGCTAACACTTCCCTATTCCCTTTTCCACACCATTCATGATTTTATAGATTTCTATTATATCCCACCTCCCTTAGTCATCTCTTTTCTAAGATGAACAGCCCAAATCTTTGTAGTCTCTCTTCATACAGCATCCATTCTATATCCATGATCATCTTTGATGCTTTTCTCTGACCCTTTTCCAGTTCTACTATATCCTTTTTGAGATGGGACAATCAGAACTGAACACAATATTCCAGGTGCACACGCACCATTAATTTATATAGTGGTATTAGTCAATGTTCTGTCTTTTTTTATCTCAGGCCTAATAGTTCCTTTGACCACTGCTGTGCATTGAGCAGAAGTTTTCAGAAAACTATCCATGGTGATTCCAAGATCTCTTTATTAAGTGGCAACAGCTAATTTAGAACCAATCATTGTATACTTATAGTTGGGATTATTTTTTCCAACTTGCATTACTTTGCACTTATCAACAGTGAATTTCATCAGCCATTTTGTTGCCCACTCACCCACTTTTGTGAGCTTCCTCTGTAACTCCTAGCGGTCTGCTTTGAACTTAACTATCTTGCATAGTTTTGTATCATCTGCAGAATTTGCCACCTTACCATTTGCGCCCTATTCCAGATAATTTATGAATGTGTTAAACAGGTCCCAGTACAGATCCTTGGGGGACCCTGCCGCTCATGTCTCTTCATTGTGAAAACTGATTATTGTTCCTGCTCTCTGTTTCCTGTCTTTTAATCAATTACTGATCCATGAGAGGAACTTCCCTCTTATTCCATGGCTATTTAGTGGCCCCACTGCCTGTTTGGCAGATTTCCTGCTTCTGATGTAACTTAAAAAAAATATTGTTAGTTTTAGCATCTTTAGCAAGTTGTTTCTCCAGTTCTTTTTTGGCCTGCCTTATATATACTCCTTCCTATTTTCCTCATTGGGATTTAACTTCCAAATTTTAAAGGATTCCTTTTGTGCCTCTAATGGTCTCCATTACTCTGCTGTTTAACCATGGTGGCATTCGTTTGGTCTTCCTACTCTCTTTTTTATTTGGGTATACATTTAGTCTGAGCCTATATTATGGTGTTTTTAAACAGTCTCCATGCTGCTTGCAGACCTTTTATCCTTGTTACTGCTCTTTTTAATTTGTGTCCAAATAGTGTCCTCATTCTTGTGTAGTTCCCCCTTTTAAAGTAAATGTTACTGTGGTGGTTTTTTGTTTTTGTTTGTATTTCTCCCCGGAACAAGGATACTAAATTTAATTACATTATAGTCACTATTACCAACTGGTTCAGATGTAGTGGCCACTTGGACCAGATCCTGTGCTCCACCTAGGACTAAATCAAGAACTGCCTCACCCCTTGTGGATTCCAGGACTAGCTGTTCCAAGAAGTCTTCTAAAATTTTTATCTCTGCAACATGCCCTGAGGTGACATTAAACCAGTCAACATGGGGATCATTGAAATTACCCATTACTATTAAGTTTTCTGGTTCTGTAGCCTCTTTAACCTCCCTTAGCATTTCACAGTCACTATCACCATTCTGGTCAGGTGGTCAGTAGTATATCATACTAACTAGGTGACTATTGCAAGGAACAGACACTGAAACCAAGTACACCAAAGATCATGTCAACATGTTTCCAGTTATGCCATCCACAGAGCTAGGTTGAGCTTAACATCTTTTTGAATGGCCGTGGCTGGCACACGATACAAAGCCAGTGTATTTAGGGGTTACCCTAGATCACATACTCACATACAAATGCCATCTCACTAAAGTAGCTGAAAAGATCAAGAGCCAAAACACTTCTGAACAAACTGGTAGGGAGCCAATATGCAAACACTGCACAGTTCAGGGCTTTTTCTCTGCTACTCAGGTGGAGAATACTGTGTCCCACTTTGGTTAAACTCTGCACCATTAGACTAGTAGACAAACAGCCTAATCATACCATGAAAATTATCTCGGGCGCACCAAAGCCAACAAAACTTGCATGGTCACCAGGCCTTGCCAGTATTCCTCTGTCTAACATCTGGCATCAGAATACAGCCAACAAACTGATCAGCCAGGTACAGCAAATGATACACAATGTTCAGCAATCCTATCTGGACAGTGCTGTTCACTCTCCATCCAGCTAATAACATCATCAGCTCACTGTGGTGGGCAGACTGGGAGAGAGCCTCTGCCATGACCAGGAACTCCCACACTATCACGGTGAACGGTGACCTAGCTCTGGGCTCTCACACCACCTCTGGAGCCAACTTAATAGGTTCAAGTGCGGCATGGTTCACTGTGGCAAGACCGACCTTACCAGGGGCATCCAGGGCAGCCCACTATGCATCTGTGGTGCTGTGGAGGATGCGGCACACAGGGGCGGCTCTAGAAATTGGGCTGCCCCAAGCAGCGCGGAGCGCTGCGCCGCCCTTCCCCGGTCCCGCGGCGGGTCCCCTCTTCCCGCGGCTCCGGTTGAGCTCCTGCCGGCATGCCTGCGGCAGGTCCACCGGAGCCCGGGATGAGCGGACCTGCCGCAGTCATGCCTGCGGGAGCTCAACCGGAGCCGTGGGAAGACGGGACCCGCCGCAGTCATGCCTGCGGCAGGTCCGCTCATCCCGGGCTCCGGTGGACCTGCCGCAGGCATACCGGCGGGAGCTCCACCGGAGCCAAATGCCGCCCCCCCGGGAAACGGCTGCCCCAAGCGCCTGCTTGGCGCGCTGGTGTCTAGAGCCGCCCCTGGCGGCACATATACTGGATGGTTGCTCTTCTCATGTTGGGCTCCCATGAGGTCTTCCCAAGCTGAACACTGTTGACTCAGAGGCCACTGACTGGCTCAAGACTATTAAGCTGTTTTATTTTGTGTTTTTAAACCTTCCCCACATACAGTCACTGTATATATATATACACACACACACATACACACAAATATGTATATACACACACACTATTAAAAAATGAAGTCCCCATTCAACAAACAGAACACATACCACTTAAAGGGCCGTGCCACTGCAAGCTTCCCTGCCCTTGTGTTCACCTATGACCTGAAAGGAGAAGTTCTAAGGGTGAGGAAGATAAAGAGGTAACAAACTACAATGGTTTCCTTGCAATAAAAAGCATTATGGCCATGAATTTTTTGCCAGCTCATCTGATAAGACACTAAATATTGCTTAACAAAAAGAGATTATTTGCTTTTTTTATAGAGAGATTATCCATTAACTATTGAGGAAAAATGTTAATTAATTTAAGTACTATAATTCCAAATTTGCATACATTTATGGAAAACCTGTTCTTGCTGTAACTGCATATATCCATCTAGAATACAAAATCCCAGTTAACAACACTTATAAGTTCTGTTTGTGTAATGTTGGAGATAAGATTTTTCTGAGGCAGTGTAACATGGATAGCTTCATTCTGAACAGATTCTCATTTCAGATTCAGTTTGAAAACTTACTATAAAAATATACTGTTGACCTCAAATAATATTAGATGGTCTCGAGGAACACAAAATAATACATGCCATTATTAAAGACACTACCCCATTGTTTCCCGATTTCAAAGGCCATGTAAACTAAGGCAGACTAAATGTATCCCTGCTAAACAACCAGTGTGGTCACTGGACGATTGAGGTGCTAAAGGAGCACTCAAGGACAATAAGGCCATTGCGGAGAAACTAAATGAATTCTTTGCATTGGACTTCACTGCTGAGGATGTGAGGGAGATTCCCAAACCTGAGCCATTCTTTTTACGAGACAGATCTGAGGAACTGTCCCAGATTGAGTTATCATTAGAGGAGGTTTGGGACCAAATTAATAAATTAAATAGCAGTAAGTGACCAGGACCAGATGGTATTCAACCAAGAATTCTGAAGGAACTCAAACGTGAAACTGCAGAACTAATAACTGTAGTCTGTAACCTATCATTTAAATCAGCTTCTGTACCAGATGACTGGAGGATAGCTAATGTAACGCCTGTTTTTAAAAAGGGCTCCAGAGGTGATCCCGACAATTATAGGCCTGTAAGCCTGACTTCAGTACTGGGCAAACTAGTTGAAACTATAATAAAGAACAATATTGTCAAACATATAGATGAACATAATTTGTTGAGGAAGAGTCAACATGGTTTTAGTAAAGGGAAATCATGCCTCACCAATCTACTACGATTCTTTGGGGGGGTCAACAAACATGTGGACCAAGAAGATCCAGTGGATATAGTGTATTTAGATTTTCAGAAAGCCTTTGACAAGGTCTCTTAGCAAAGGCTCTTATGCAAAGTAAGCTGCCACAGGGTAAGAGGGAAGATCCTCTCCTGGATTGATAACTGGTTAAAAGATAGGAAACAAAGGGTGGGTATAAATGGTCAGTTTTCAGAATGGAGAAAGGTAAATATTGGTGTCCCCCAGGAGTCTGTTCTGGGACCAGTCCTATTTAAGATATTCATAAATGATCTTGAAAAAAGGGGTAAACAGTGAGGTGGCAAAATTTGCAGATGATATCACATTACTAAAGATAGTTAAGACCCAGGCAGACTGCAAAGAGCTACAAAAGGATCTCTCAAAACTAGGTGACTGGGCAACAAAATGGCAGATGAAACTAAATGTTGATAAATGCAAAGTAGTGCACATTGGAAAGCATAATCCCAACTATACATATAAAATGATGGAGTCTAAATTAGCTGTTACCACTCAAGAAAGAGATCTTGGAGTCATTGTGGATAGTTCTCTGAAAACATCCACTCAATGTGCAGCGGCAGTCAAAAAAGTGAACAGAATGCTGGGAATATTTAAGAGTTAGATAATAAGATAGAAAATATCATATCACCCCTATATAAATCCATAGTACACCCACATTTTGAATACTGCATGCAGATGTGGTCGCCCCATCTCAAAAAAGATATATTGGAATTGGAAAAGGTTCAGAAAAGGGCAACAAAAATGATTAGGGGTATGGAACGGCTTCCGTATGAGGAGAGATTAATAAGACTGGGACTTTGGAAAAGAGATGGCTAAGGAGATATGATTGAAGTCTATAAAATCATGACTGATGTAGAGAAAGTAGATAAGGAAGTGCTGTTTACTACTTCTCATACACAAGAGATAGGGTCACCAAATGAAATTAGTAGGCAGCAGGTTTAGAACAAATAAAAAGAAGTATTTCTTCTCAAAACACACAGTCAACCTGTGGAACTCATTGTCAGGGGATGTTGTGAAGGCCAAGACTATAACAGGGTTCAAAAAAGAACTAGATAAATTCATGGAGGATAGGTCCATCAATGGCTATTAGTCAGGATGAGCAGGAATAGTGTCCCTAGCCTCTGTTTGCCAGAAGCTGTGAGTGGGCGAGAGGGGATGGATCACTTGATTACCTGTTCTGTTCTTTCTGTCTGGGGCACCTGGCACTGGCCACTGTCGGAAGACAGGATACTGGGCTAGATGGACCTTTGGTCTGACCCAGGAGGGCCATTCTTATGTTCCAACCAGTAGGATTGCGGTTTGTGCACAAACTGAGGAGAAGGAGGATAAGCAGGGAAAGGGAGAAGAAAGTCATAATTAAAGATGGTCAACGGCTAAGATTTTTTGTTTTATAAAATTCAAGCCAGGTTTGGTTGAGACTCAGGACCCATTTGACCAGAAACCATAAAGCTCAAGAAGATGGAGTAGGGTTTGAATAAATGATTCACTTTTAGTTCATTCCTTGTTACAATCCTACTACACAGATGTACTATTCACTGGGTGGTGGCAGCAGATGAAGAGGGATAAAAGAACAGAGAAAAAGAAGGGTTGAGGTCACCTTTGTTATTAATTCCCTCAGAAGCAGAATAGTTCAGTGGCTCAGGCAGTGGACTGGGAGTCTGGAGACCTGCATTCTATTCCTGGCTCTGTCACAGACCTCCTGTGAAATTTTAGGTAAGACACTTCCGATCTCAGTGACTAATTCCTCATTTGTAAAATGTTGATACTGACACCAGAAAAGAAGCACTGTGTAAAAGCTAAGTATTATTTAAAAGTGTGGATTGATTTGAGTTCTAGAAACTGATGGGGGAAGGAGTGTCATGGCTCTCCTCGCTTCCCCCGAATTGGGGGGGGGGGGAAATCAAATTTTGTAGCAACATGTTTCTAATATCAATGTTTGCCCTTAAAAAGCCCTAGTTCTGGTATTTATGTGGGACATTTAGTGCATGGGGATTATTTTCTCTTTTGTCTCAGTGTTTTCAATACATGGGAGTTGCAGTAGCTTCACTGAAACACTCTTGTTTTTGTCAGACTCCTCTACCAAAGTCAATGGATGCTGACACAAACTATTTCAGTATTTAAAATCTATATAGTTTGCCAGCTTGGCAATGGGCTGTGATTTAGCATGCTAAGTAGGCTGGAGCTCACTGATATTTAACAGCCTCAGCACAGTAGCTATTTCCCTTTAACTACAGAATCACCATGGCTACATTAAACACCAGATGCTTCTTGTTATATTTCAGTTCCAGTTCACTTTAGTTAATGCTCTGACTAGCACATCTGGACTGTAACTCTTTTTTCCTTGTAACCTTTTTTCAGCACAGTACTAAGGCCCAGATCTTCAAAGATATTTAGGCTCCTAACTTCCACTGAGATCAATGGACGTTAGGACCCTAAGTACTTTTGAGGATCTGGGCCCAACTCCTTATCCAGCCAAATGGAAAACAAAATGCCCAGCCAGACAGGCAAGTCTCTTTGACTAACATTGACTTTAATAGAAACACCCAGAACATTCTAAGTCCTTTCCAAACTGAAAAGAAGGCCCAGTTTCTGCCCCAAGGAGCTCACAGTATGTGTAGAGCAGGGGAAGAAGTTGCTTACCATGCTTACCATGCTTAACATGCTCAGACTCATATCACATTTAGTGATACTTATTTAACCTCTACAACAAGTAATCACAGTATGGTAATGAGCTGCAGGAATTCAGGAATGAAGGGGAAAGTTCTCATGTCTGCTGTGGTTACTTAGTGCTCTTGGCCAATGCAAATAGGCTGTAAAGCTCATTTAAATGGCTGCATGGGAATTCTTTCAGCAAAAGGCAGCCCTGAATGGCACAGAGCTGGGATTATAACTCTGTGCCATCCTCTTCATTGCTCCTGGGCTAGGCAGCATGGCTGGGAAGAAAAGGAGTATGGTTGGAGTGTTTCTATGCTCTGACTATTCCTGATGACTGCAATGGCTCATTGGGGCCATAGACAGCCTGGCATAAATTAGAGCTCTCTTAAGGCTGCTGTAACTTACACCAGGAAACAAACTCACTTCTGCCTAGCCTCAAGATTTGGTAAGGAAAGTTGCCTTTAAAACTACTGTTGGTGCCACTAGGCCTGAGTAAACCAAAGTTGTGACTTTGGGCCTATGTGACCCAAAGTACCTTTATGTAAAGTGCTTTTGTTAGCCTTACTAAACTTTTGTAACCTTTTGTGTTATGTGCTAATTACTGCAGTGGTAAGGTTGCTTGATACTAGATGTAGCCAATATTAAATAAGATAGGCGGAAAGCAGGTGCTGTAATTAAAGTTATATGCATGAGAACACAGTGGGAAAGTACAGATAACTGATCACAGAAAAGTTGCTAACGAGCTAAGGTGGTTTTTTGCCAAGTATGACTTAACTGCTTCATGTGATTGCTATTGCAAAGTGTATTTGCTGCATGGGAATGAAAGGTGGGGGGAGAGGAGGAGTGTGGGGGTAATGGGAATGCGTAGCTGAAGTTCTGTATAAAGAGAGGAAAACTGCTTGTATCGGTGTGCAGGATTTGAGAATGCTTTTCTCCCTGGCACCTATTTGGGCTTAAATAAACCTGGTTTTGCTTCTCCACCCTGGTGTGATAATTAGTGAACCCTACTGTTGCTCCGCTTGGGCTCTTTGAGCCGGCAACAGTTTTGGCGTCCCTGGGTGGGCTCGAGGCAAAATTGTGCCTTGCCCGGACTCCTCCAATGGCCGGTGGACGATGGTCACAGCCGACGCCTAGCGCATTTGCCGGGGGGCCTCCGGAGACGCCGCGTCAGGCTGACCTTGGAGGACACAACGGTGCAACGCGCTCAGATAGTGGAGAAGCAGCTGCGGCGCGGTGGGGAACCGGTCTCGTGAATAAGATAGGAACAGTCCAGTGCTGTTAACCTTTTGTTTGCCTGTTAAGACCTGGGACGCCCAGTGTCTTCCCATAGGTATGGGGCAGGAACAGAGTACAGGCAGGGTATGGTGTACACCCTTAGAATTCATTCTGATGAATTGGAGTGGTTGAATCAGATCCCTTGGCTAAGTGTAAACTGAAAAGGTTCTGTACAGTAGACTGGCCTCAGTATCAGCTCGAGAGCCAGGAAAGGTGGCCACCGGAAGGATCACTTAATTACAACACGATCCTTCAATTACTCCTGTTTTGTCAGTGAACAGGTAGCTTCTGAAGCTGTTTGTATGTAGAGCTCTTGTAAAAATCCCTCATCATATGCCCCAGAGCTGCACTGGGAGGAGAACTGTCCGTGGGAATGTCTGTCTCTGCTGGGCTCATGCCATTTGAATTTATTGACTGTGCAGCAAGATAAAATGCATCGTGGTAATAGGAAATAATGGTCTTGGTGTATGTGTGTGTGTGTGTGTATACCAGTGTGAGTGTCTCTCCTGTGTAAGTGCCCTGTAGGAAAGATCCATAGTTTATGTGCTGCTAGCAGGGACAGGGCACCCTCTGTGTGTGTGTAAGTGGAAAATGGGGGAGGGACAGTCTAAACATTTTTACCTCACCCCCTAAGGGTACCCCAGTATGTTACATGTACGTACATTATGGTCCTGAAACCTGCAGGTATTTAGAGAATTGGAATCTTTACACGTGTGAAAATCTATCTAAACAATGCCCATTAGAAGGTATCTTCAATCTAAATAAGATCATATATCTCAGAGGAGCTTTTAATCACAAAGAAAAGCCTCTGACACAGTGTGAGCAATTTGTCTAGGAATGGGTTAATTTGAAACTCGGCTAACCCCAGAGATAAGGAGAAAGCTGCTCTGTGTACAAGTTCAAAAATCAGTACATACTTTGTTAATTACAGTAAAAAAAAAAAAAAAAAAGGATCGGGCCCAGGCGGCCAGGCAACAGACAGAGAGCTTGGAGAACAGGTTGGAAACTTTTAGGGTGTAGTGAAAAAAACAAAGACAAAAACAGAGTAAGTAAGTATACGCATGTGGGTTCAAATACTCAGAAGAATATTTGGAATGGTGATCTGAGTTGGTAAGTGGTTGTTGAAAGGACAAGCAAGTGATTTAAGGCACAGTGAAAAGTTAACTCTATAGTTGCTGGAGGGAACAGCAGTTGAATTTTGTAAATGTACTAAAGTAAAAAGTTCTTGGTGTCTTTGAAATGTTTGTAAATAAATTCAGGCAAAGAAATTATTAGATTGCAATCATTTGGCTATGAACAATTTTGTTAAATTAGCTGAAGAATGTATCCACTGCTATGTAATTAAAATTGTATTAGGCTCTAAGAGCACTGTGAGTGATGATGTTTTCTTTCAGTGTTTACAAGCAGGAGTTACAAGTGAGCCAGCAAGCATCTGTATTAATGCAAATTATCTAACTAATAAGATAGGAGCCACTAAAACAGGGGCTGCCTATAAAACACATACAAGACAATATGGGGTAATTCTCCTAAATTAACAAGAGTATTTGTATATTTTAAGTAATGATTGACTGCCCAGAAGGGGTAGACTTTTGTTTCTGTCTTTCAGATAATCAAAGAGAAAACTAATGCCAGCTGAACAGCATTCAACATATCATGCATTTACTGACAGAGTAACAATTATGTTTTGTGTTCTATGTATGTTCTGTCTTGTGGTGTTTGTCTCAAGTGGCCAGAATTGTTGTGATTAATATTTTTTATGGGATGGTCTAATTTAAAATCAAGTGGCAGTGTTAAATTGAAATGCAGATACTTGTTTTGTTTTATTTAAAATACAAAGTGTTTGAATATATCAGAAAAATGTGATATACTAAAGTCTAATACATTTTCTTAAGTAAGAGAAAGAAACTTTATTAGCCAAATCTTTTAATTTAAAGTGGTTATTAAAATTTGCATACTAACAGTTTTTGAAAGCAAGGACATGGAAAGTTAACCCACTCCCCATATTGTACATGGGATCCTTCTGGCTACCTCAGACTTCTAGCCAGAGGGCTAGGGATGGTGGAAAGCTATTGGACTAGAGGTTGTATTGAGTGAACTCATCAAAGTGGGTGTGCTTGTCCTGGCCTGTTGTTCTAAAGCTCTGTAATAAGGTTATTTTAGTGAAAGGGTATATGTGGCATACATTAAATAAGACTAATGTACTGTGTATGTGTTTATTGTTAACAAAAGGTGTATAAGTAAAAGTTTCCTTTGTAGGTTAAAAAAAAGAAGCCAAAAAGGGGAAAAAAAATGAGTTAACTGAGAAAGTAAATAGTTAACATACTCAGTTTCAAAATAAGACACTGACTCCGTTCAAGGACACAGCCAAGTTTTAGCTGTGAGCAAACAACCAAGAAAAGGGGGGGACTTGAATATACCCAAGCAGATGTAAAATCTGCAAAGACACTAATGCAATGTGTTAGGTTTTTTTTCTCACAGGTAAAGAAGAAACAACCCAAAGATCCTAGCAGCCCTACCACTCCTAGATCTTTATGTAGACTGGGTCTACATAAAGATCCATCAACAAAAGACTGCCTTGGCTCCACGCTGGAAAGGCCCTTTCCAAGTCCTGCTGTCTACCAACACTGCTGTGAAGTGCCAAAGACTGACTGCTTGGACCCAGGATTCTCACTGCAAAAAGACCCCTCCACATCAGAAGAATTTTCCTATTGATGATTAGCCTATTCTTTCTTCTAGTTCTACTGTGCTTCTGGACAGCAGGGAAAAAGCTCCCTTGTCCACTGACAGACCAACTGTGCCTTTAGACTTTTCTAGAAAAAGCACAGCTATTACAGGGTGATATGTGCTGGAAACCTCTCCCCTGTAGGATGCTAAACCACAATTGTTTTGGGAAAGAAGAAGAAACACTCACTCCACTGACATTGCCAAAGTCCAGGAATTCCTGACCAGAAAGGACATTGAGAACTGACCCTGGTGAAGAAACAAAGAATTACACACTGGCAGGAAGAAACTTGTGGGACCCATGTTTGGGAATGTGGTATTAATTGGATTTTGGGGTTTATTCTACAGGCTGCGCCCTGTGTTTTGGATAAATCCTTCAGTATGTATTGCCCTCCCTAATTGGATTTTAAATGACATTGCCTTTATTCAGTTTTCAGATCACTTTTACATACCCAGATTGCTCACAAGGGGCTGCCATTAGATTAGCACAACAAAGAGCCTGGGTTATTTCCTCTGGAAAAAGAGGAAATTGGACAGATCCCTGTGGGCTGGGGCTAACAGTGTAACAGCCATTTGGAATATTCTTACAAGCTGGGAACATGATAAGAAATTGGGCCAACTAGAAAAGGCCACTAGCCTTATTTTTAAAGCTCAGCTAACCCAAGTATAGGCTGAAGTTGGTGAGTTACATGTCATTTCCACCCTTAGTTCTATAACCCAGAAGTTACTGACAGAGATGGTATTGAATATCACTGAGGCTGGGAAGGTATTGCAGTGGGATCTAGTATGTTTAGAAATTCAGGATTTCCTGAATGACCAGCTGATGGCCATTCAGAGTGATCTTGAGCACCAGATTTGACCCACTGCCCTTACAGACACATCAGGAGTACCATCTGATCTGTGGTCATGGAGACATACTTGGACACTTTCTGAATGGAAGTGTGGACATTCACAGTGCTCCTTCCAAGCATATGGACCGGTTAGGGTGGGTGTGGCTTCCACATACCGAATCCTGCTGGATCCATGGGGAGGATGCATATGGGACTGAATTATTCACCGAGACATCTGGGAAATTAAACCACTTGGTATACCTACCTGATTTATAGTCAGTGCCCCAATCCCTTAGTTGTTAAATGAACATTCCACTCTTTTGTCCATGCATTCATTCCTGGGTTGGGGGTAACTAAGCTCAAAAGAGCAGTTGTACATATATCTGTAAAGCTTCATTGTTTTTTGTTTTTAAATTTTGAGAAAACCGCCAAAAGTTTGTTGAGTATTCTCAAAGGGGATTGTTGTGCCACTAGGCCTGAGTAAACCAAAGTTGTGACTTTGGGCCTATGTGACCCAAAGTACCTTTATGTAAAGTGCTTTTGTTAGCCTTACTAAACTTTTGTAACCTTTTGTGTTATGTGCTAATTACTGCAGTGGTAAGGTTGCTTGATACTAGATGTAGCCAATATTAAATAAGATAGGCGGAAAGCAGGTGCTGTAATTAAAGTTATATGCATGAGAACGTAGCCCCCACAGTGGGAAAGTACATATAACTGATCACATAAAAGTTGCTAACGAGATAAGGTGGATTTTTGCCAAGTATGACTTAACTCCTTCATGTGATTGCTATTGCAAAGAGTATTTGCTGCATGGGAATGAAAGGTGGGGAGAGGAGGAGTGTGCGGGCAATGGTAATGCGTAGCTGAAGTTCTGTATAAAGAGAGGAAAACTGCTTGTATCGGTGTGCAGGATTTGAGAATGCTTTTCTCCCTGGCACCTATTTGGGCTTAAATAAACCTGGTTTTGCTTCTCCACCCTGGTGTGATAATTAGTTACTGTTGCTCCTCTTTGAGCCGGCAACACTACCTTTGTCCACTTCTGCCCAGGTCCTGTGTTGACTGGCTGGATCTGAATGGGCGGATGCCATTAGTTTTAATTGTGATTTATTTACCAGGTAAAAGTCATTCATCTCAAAAAGATGCATTGTCTGTTGTGGAGCTTACATAAAATATTTCATACCTATTAATAAAATGTCTTTCAGGGCAAGTTTGTGAGATGTAGTTTCTCTGGAACTATTTAATTTCTGTTAATATACACTGTGAGCTTGCATCTAATTCAATTTATAAAAACATCAAGTGCTGTTTAAGATGAACTCATGGATTGTTAGATGGATGCATAACCCAGATGCCTGTATAATTCCCTTCAATGTCATTAATTGGACTGACTGAATTATTATTTACATGAGGCTTTTGAATAATCTTCCGAGATGGCAGTATACTGAGTACTCATAGGGTTTTTGTTGTTGTTTTCAGCACAATAGCATATAGGAACCTCTTAATACATTGTCTTAAGCCCTGGACCTTCATTAATATTAAATATCACAGTCTTTAAAAAAGAGAAAGAGGGGAAGGATGACATTGTTACTCCCTTAGATATCAATACAGTTTGATGAGTGTCAGAGTCAACATTGCTGAAACCAGGATAATTCAGGTTCCACTACATCACAAGTGTAACATCAAACAGCAGCAGCAGTATTGGAGTTTGGCTCACTCACAGTCTGTTTTTAATTAAATCTGTGTAACTGACCCTCCTCAGTAATCATCCCAGTTGCATGAAAAAAAATAAGTGAACCAAAACCAATCAAACACAAACCCTTAGTGCAGTAAGCCAGTTTGATTTCTAGGACAAGGTAAAATTTGTACATTCCCCCACAGTAGACCTGCAAATTCTTTTATTGGGGTATGCTAATATCAGTTCTGAAAGCTTTGCTATGCTTCTGTTTTTCATTCCTCCAGGGGCAAAGCCACTTCTGCACTCCTAGCTTGAATGGATCAAATTCAATTGGGCTAATGTCAGGTCTAACTGTTATTAATGTACCTGAACTGGGAAAGTTATTTATTTGAAAAATGGGCCCAAATTTCAATAAAGTCAGTCCCCTGGACAATAAACAAGTCTGATAAATGGAAACAAAAATGTATAGGCTGCACTTACGTTAGCTCTAAACTATTTATTTATTAATAAAGGCACACCACTACCGTTCACACATTAGATTATGGAATAGGTTCTCTTCTCATTTAGAGTGCTTGAACTCAGGTCCCCAGATATTGTAGTGAGGAGCATAATATAAAAATCAAGATTATTATTGGTATTAAGTAGCACATATACGGTCCCATGAGCTAGATGCTGTATACACACTTAGTAACGGACAGTCCTGCCTGAAAGAGTTTAAAGTTGTGTGCCGTGATCCTGCACTGAGCTCCCTACAGGCTCAGGTGTCTGCCATCTGTCTCCAGGCCTGCTTACAAGTGGGGCCCAGGTGATTTAAAAGGGCCCGGGGGTGGGGGGGGCTGGTTGCTGCTGCAGCTGGCAGCACAGTGGAGCTAAGGCAGGCTTCCTGTCTGCCCTCTCTCTGTGCTGCTCCTGGAAGTGGCCAGAATGGCTCTTTGGCCCAGGGAGGCAAGGGGACTCTGCATGATACCCCCATCACCAGTGCTGACTCTGCAGTTCCCATTGGCTGGGAACTGCAGCCAATGGGAGATGCAGGGGTGGTACCTGTGGGCAACAGCAGGCAGAGACCCTGTGTGCTGTGCCCACCCCCCTTAGGAGCTGCTGCCTGAGGAGTGTGTTGGTTGCTTTTGGGAGCCACTCAAGGTAAGTGCTGAGCCCCTGACCCCCTCCTGCACTTTAAGCCTAGAGCCTGCACCCAAACTCCCTCCCAGAGCCTCCACCTAGCGCCTCCACCCCTTGTCCCACCCTGGTGAAAGTGAGTGAGGGTGGGGGAGAGGAGTGACAGAGGGAGGGGGGAATGGAGTGAGCATGGGGTGTGGACTTGGAGAAGAGACTGGACAGGTGCATGGCCTCAGGGAAGGGGGCAGGGCAAGGTTATTTGAGTTTGTGCAATTAGACAGTTCCCAACCTTACTGGGCGGGCATGTGGATACTCTTCCAGCACAGCCAGGGCATGGGCAGCAGCGCAGCTGGCAGCTCACTGGGCACCAGCCAGTGCAGGCGAAGCACTGCCCAAATGTTAGGCAGACCGAGTCTGTGTGGAAGCAGCTTGTGTGTTTGTGGGGGCCCATTGACTGTTCTGCCCTGGGGCCTGGAATTGTTGGCAGTGGGCCTGCCTGTCTCTCAGTGCAGGAGGAAGCAGTAGTTATCTTAAATAAAAAAAATGGAAGAAGGTAGCAGGTGGCAAAGCAAACAAGCAGTGTATAAGGAGACCTACTGATGGGGAGAAGACAGGGGACTTGTAATACAAGTATTGGCGCTCAGGCTCCAGCCCAATCCCAGAAGTCTACACAGCAATGAAACAGCCCAAGACTGCTGGCACAGGCCAGCTGTGGGTGTCTAGTTGCTGAGTATCACAGCTAAAAACAAGGTGGGATACAGAAAAATTACTAAAGACAAACACCCTATCACCTGTGGGTGAATACTTTTCTTAGAGTGATCACTCTATATCTGACCTCTCTGTCCTCACTGTCAAAGGACAATTGAACAACACCTTCAAAAGACAAGGGTGGGAGACTAAATTAATAACTTTGTTAGAAACCTCTGTGTAAGCCTAAAAGCTTAGTGCCTTCGCATACAGAAGTTGGTCCAATAAAAGATATCACCTCATCCACCTACTGTCTTTAATATCCTGGTACCAATGTGGCTAGAAAAACATTGCATACAATGATTGCCATGTCAATTTCTTCCTCAACTACCAGTCCTGCAAATTCAGCATTATATCATCTTGGAATGAATCTAGGCTCTTTCCTTCTGATACTTCAATCACCAGCAATAAAGTTTCTGAGGATTATATTAGATCAGTGTTACCTGGTAAGCCCTACTGCCTCCAATAGATTTGCATAGGTATAGTTGCTTGGCAGTCAACAATTCCACTGATGGTGCAGAGGAGTAAGAACAAATCCAGTTTCCCTTCCTCTGACACCTGGTGTTTCTGCCCAGCTAACAGGAATAAAAAGTGGTGATTTGGCTTAGCAGTTCTGAATCAATACAGACAGGAACAGATCTTCTGAGTAAGAAGCTGCCCCTTTTATACTGTTCCTTTTCAGTGTAGGAGTAGATTTAAAGTCCTACAATACTTTTTATACAGGATGTTAAGCATGGTAGAATGCCTCAACTATAAACACTATTACTCTTTGAGTTTTAACTGATGCAGTATTTTAGTGTAATTTTTCATGTGTGACTTGGATCCAATACCTTTATATATAAACTTGGCGTCAAGCTGCTAATTGCCAAACCCATTGCATTTGGGGGTGTGATGCCAGAAAAGGAAACTTTAACTTCTGTTTAGGTGTTTTGAGATTTCACTCAGGTGGAAAAACCCTGGAAGTAGTTTGCTTCACTTTCCCTGACTACCTCAGCAGCTGACTGGTGCGCTCCCAGGCTTTCAAAGTAGACCACAGACAACAGCCCCCAGGTCCTTGGAAATAAAATCTAAGCAATTCATCTGATTATCAGCCATTCTATACCTTTTGTACATGCGCCCTACCAACTTCAAAAATCTTCTTTTACAAACCCTTAAAGACTAATCACATTTGATGGCCTTTTTGGGTAAGAGACATGCAAACCTTTAATTCTGGATTTCATGGAAACACTGTGATCTACTTGGTTATAGCAGCGGTCTGCGAAGCAGAGAAGTACTGAGTTCAAATTTGTGACTTAAAACGGTGACTCATTTTGTGACCTCTAGTCAGTTCCTTGCTTTCCTTATGTCTAGTTATCTACAATAGCTACAAAATTGAGTAAAACACAGGAACTTAATGAAAAACAGATGCTGCTTTTGAGCTGTGCATCTTGAAAAACAAAATAGAGAATACATACACCATTATTGTTTCAGATAATATGTAGTTAGTGATGAATTCAATAATTCTTAGACCTCAGCTCATGTGGAAATTCAAAACATAATTCTGGGTTTGACTTCTCTCACATATTGTGGTAGAACTCAGGTACAATCCTATTAAAAACTGGAGACACCGGTACAAAGGTGTTATGAGATCAGAATCAGACCCACTTTTTTTTTAAATGGCAGAAAACAGCTTTTCTTTACTCATTATAGGACATATGTAATGTTTGTATGTGCAGAGCAAGAGGTATGCTCAGGGCCGGTGCAACCATTTAGGTGACCTAGGCGGTCGCCTGGGACACTGGCATTTGTGGGGTGCCATTTTCTTTGGCAGTGACCACGGCGGCCGGATCTTCGGCCGCCCCAGTCACCGCCGGCATTTAGGAGAAGGGAGCTGGGGCAGGGGTGCGCGTGGAGGGCTGCCTGCAGCAAGTAAGAGGGGGGGGGGCGGCACGCAGGGGAACTCCCTGCCCCAGCTCACTCCTGCCCCATCTCCTCCCTAAGCTGATTGGTGCTGCAAGCCTGGTAGGCGGGAGAAGTGAAGCAGCCACGGCGTGCTTGGGGAGGAGGCGGGGCAGGGGTGAGCTGCTTCACTTCTCCTGCCTCCCAGGCTTGTGGCGCCAATGAGTTTAGGTGCTGCAAGCCTGGGAGGCGAGAGAAGTGAAGCGGCCATGGCATGCTCGGGGTGCTCGTGCTCGTAGCAGGGGTGAGCTGGAGGGGGGTGCCTGAGGGTGGGAGGTGGGGAGCTGCTGCAAAGGGGGTGCCTGAGGGTCAGGGGTGAGGAGCTGCTACAAAGGGGGGCGGTGCCTCAGGATGGAGGGGGGGAGCTGCTGTGAGGGGATGCCTCAGGGCGGGGGTGTGTGGGGTAGAGGGCGCAAGATGGAAGTTTTGCCTAGGGCGTGAAACATCCTTGCACCGGCCCTGCGTATGCTGTTTAATATACATAGCAGCACCACCACCACCTTTTGTTACGAGAAGTCTATGCACAACCCTCCATGATAAACTTTCAAATGCATTTCATAGCCAAAGTGCACCTGAGCCTGATGTTATGGGGACTTTAGCTTCCAGTGACACTCCTGAAGCTACTGCTGCTGGTTAGAGATGGATCCAAAGATCTGGAGGAGGATCTAAATCCCCTCCCTGCACTCGATAAGATATCCAGCATATCCCCTGAACTTTGGGGAAGTTCATTCTGGGTTTAAACACTGTAAATTGGGGTTATCCCTACTTCTATCAGCTTTTGCTGCCATCATCACCATCAAAAACTAAACTAGTTGATTACTAGTGACTAAATAGTGTTAATTATGGCCTTTTTGATCTACACCTTCATACAGGAGCTCACTCTCCCAGATTCCCCACACCACATACAAGTGCCTGGCTCTGCCACCTTTAATCCCCCACCTGCAATACCATCCAACTTCAGTAGGCTGTGGCAGAAATTGAATACCTAACTGTCCTGCCCTACTCTTTGCTTGGGCAAGTTGAGTTTTACCTTTACCCTCTGGCTTCTTGGTTCACCTAAGGAGATTCCACAGCCTCCAAGATGGGTGAGGCGTCTTCTTTTAGTTTTGTTTTTAAAACTATGGCCTAATGATGTCATGTGACTCCTATCTCAGACAACCGTATTTTGATTCATAATCCCTCTCCTTCTAACCTCTTATTTTCTCCTTTCTATTTTTGATATTGCTAGCATGCTATTATCCAGGCCTAGCTCTCACCCATGGAAAATTGGGAACTTTTCTCTTGCTGTAGAATGGCAACTATCACCTTAGGGTCTTTGATTTGCCCCAGAATCTGCTTCAGTGGCTGGTGGCACATACAGTGTCTCTTTGGAAATGTTCCATTAATCACTGAAGAGGGTTTTGGGTGTATCTTGGCACTGATGCACATTTCTTTTGAAGTCTCCAGGCTTGTCTTCACTGCCAAATAGGTGTGTGTTTTACCTTTGAGTAACAGGCATGAGTTATTCTAAGGTACAAACACAGTTAAGATGAGGCACTGTAGTTTTAGCTGGAGCTAAACTCACTGAGGTCAATGTCAGGAACTCATCTGGCTCCAGGCACAGTTGCCTAGCTGGGCCCAATCAGCCTTCACTAAATGACCATACTCCTTGATTGGACAGAAGGGCCAACAGATCTCTTAATAGGTTCCATGCCTGTAACTACACCAGAGGTGCTTTCTGGTTAGTTCTAGTTCCTGTCTATCTCTGCTTCCTGGCTCTGACCATTGGCTTATCTTCTAGCTATGACTGCTTGGCAATTCTGTTCTTGACTCCTAGCTATGACCAAGGGCTTGCTTCCGAGCATGCCTCTGGTTCTACCTTCTGCTCTGGCTGCTGCCTACACCTTGATGTATGATAGCCAATCCCTGGAGGAGGCATGAGACTGTTTACCTCATGGGAAAAGTAAAGTACCTGTTCTTCACTGAGTGAAAGTGGATAAAGGAGCAATTTAATATCATACTTAAGGGGGGGAATTACTGAACCATACTAACTGGCATGTGGGGAAAGGGCTGGAATCATTAAAATCCTGATCTGCAGATTTTAGTTAAATACCAGTCCAAGTTCTATTCATTGTGGTTTTATTTATTTAAAAGACACTCTAAGTTAATATGTAATTAGTTTCTTTTGTTTGGGCTAGATTTGGGATGGAAGGATTGTGGCTGGGTAGATAGTAAAAATAGTTCCCGTTACTTCTTCCAGACAAAGATAAATATCTCTAATTAGTTTAGTTTTTAACAGTTTGGAAAAATGTCCACCTGCTGAGCAGGTATGTATACATGAATTTGCCATTAATTTACACACCTTGTGCTGGCATTTCTCCTTTATATTCTGATTTTAAAATCAAAGAACAACATACAGTTATCTTTAAAGTATGAACACAACTCAAGTTTCCAGTCTCGCTGTTACCAACTGCAGCTATTAAGTCTTGATTTGTGAAAGTTAGCATCACCCGATCACCTAATTCATTTGTACAGCTAAGCCTATTTAGAGTTCACTTTTTTTATGGTATCAGTGTTTTAGATGAGGCTTAAGTAAGGCACTGTCATGTTTCGATGATAAACCCTTTTTGCAGGGGTTGATACTTTATTTCATCCCAATGTAATTTCAAACATGAGTTTGGATGCAATATATTTTTCAACACAATTATTTGAATATGCTATCATCTGTTATAGTTGCAAAGCAGCAACACAACTCATTTTAAGTCTGGCAGGTGAAATAAATTTCCAGTAAATTTTTTGGTTATACAGATAGAATTTTTCAAAGAGGACTTGGGGATTTAGTGACAACTGCCATTGACATGAATGGACATTTTGTGGCCAAATATCTTTTGTCTGCTTTGAAAATCTTAACTAGATTGTTGGATTTCTGCATGGTCTGGAGATGGCTATGAGAACAGACCAAAGCCAGTGTAAGGCAACCCCTCTCAAATCTGTAAGAGACCACAGCACCTCTTGATCAATGATAGCAAAGGCAGCTAAGAGATCCAATAAGGGTAGCTGAGATTCACACTCAGCCAGGAGCAGGTCATAATTCAGCGCCATCTGTAACTCAGACAGGACCAGGTCTGAAGCCAGCAAGACAAGTTTATTTTAGACATCTAAATGCTCTGAGTCATCTCAGCACAGTCTTGGCCATAATCTTAACCAAACATGGAAAATGGCCATGAAGACTGTAGTTGACAAGATTGCTCAGGCAACCATCACTTGATATTGACAAAGGTTGTATACACACTTTAAGGTATCTTAAATGACCTGCCCCACAAAGGGCCCATTATTTTCCACTGGCCTTCACCAACCAGGAAGGACGTCGGTTCAAAATAGGTAATGGAATTAAGTTCTTTCAGCACATCCAAAACTTCAGGTAGCACTGCCAGCCTGAACTCAACATTTTCTGTTCTGCTATCTGAGCTGTGTATTGCTTAGTCCAAAACTGAGCATGCGTCCACTCTCTCTCCCTCCAAACCACCAAGAAATTCTCTTTTAAGGTGGTACCTGAATGAGGTCTCCCACCCTAAAGCTATATTTGCTATAGTGTGTCCCTTGGTATGGGAGTCCTGGGATAAATGACAGTGGGCTGCTGTACAGCATGTACTGCAAAAGCCTTGTATTCTTCACTTTTTTTCAGAGTTCTGCCCATTGTGGAAATACCAGTAAACAAGGTACAGTATTGCCCTGCTACAATAATGACAAGCATTAGTTATATCTGCTTTAACAGCTGATCCTGTAGGTGAGGGAGGTGGTTGGGGGAGAGCAAATGCTACAGTTCATCCTCGTCCTGGTGGGTCAGGGAGAGAATGTGCAAGCAAGAGACCCAGAGCATGGGGGCAAGAGGAAAGACAGCAGTTGGGGGCAAACATAATTCAATTCAATGACACTTTATCAGCATGACAAATTACCCAAGCATTGCCAATGTACGAAAAAGAGACTGACCGCTTGGCTGGCTGTCAGAGGCAGGTCTGACTTGCCCAGAAGTGGAATGCATCCTGTGTTTGGGCTCTAGTCCTTTGTCATTACTGTCAACTCCTGATCAGGTAGCTACATAGCATGATTCCTTCTCTGCTGTCTCTCCTTTTGCCCAGGGCTGGGTGCAGCTGTTTCTCCTCTCTTTTTTATTAGATTTTTAAAAAATGATTCCTGATCATTTGAAGTCTTTCACACTCCCTTGCATTTCTGACATTGAAGTGGAAAGTGTCTCTTTCTTACCTCTAGTTTGTGACGGTGGATGCTATATGGGTGAGAGTCTGCCTTAGTTTTGCCCATTTCCTTATTGTGAGATAACCTGCTAGTACGATAGCTCTGTGCAAGGATCTAGAGTAGTCACTGTAGTTTTAATTTGCTCTTCCCAGTGACTCAGATCGTGGGAGGGGTTTTAGGTACTGATCTAGTATTTTGAGATTTTGGGTGGGGTTGTTTGCTCCCATTGGCTGGGAGATTGGAGTTGCTGAGAGTGGTGGGGCAGGAATGATGATATAGAGACAGGATCACATTTTCATATAGCTTTTTTTTTTTCTTTTTTTTTGTCCTCCTAAATTCTGCATCGTGAAAGGAGCTGCTTTGGTTGAGATAGCACTGAAGTCTATTGTTCATTTTACTGTAGATTAACAGAAGAAGATTTACCCAGTTCTACTCTGCAGCCATTTTTTGCTGAAGTTCCCATGCAAGTAGAGTATTTGTTTACAGAACTGCAGCTATGGGGTTTCTATTGGGGTTTTATCCTAATCAGCTCAGTTGTTAAAGTTGAGCCCCAGATATAGCTCCACTATTGTAGAATGGGTTGGATTATACTGCCAAAAAGTCTTTATTGGCGTTTTGTAGCTATCTAATGGTTTCTTTATGGTACAGAAGGTCCACAGAGATTTACTTTGTAATATTTTTATAGCCAGTATGTGACGCCATGATACATTTATTATGAGGCCTGGTATGTAAATAGGGTGCATTCAATTTCCATGTCTCTGTAGTGGAATCTTCCTCTGCTCTGGTTGATCTGAAGAACCGCTCTGTGTAGCTTGAAAGCTTGTCTCTCTCACCCCAACAGAAGTCGGTCCACCTCACCTACCTTGTCTTGCTAATATCCTGGGACCAACTTAGCTACAACAACACTGCATAATGATTGGTTTGGGACTTTTTCTGAACTAGTGTGTCTTTAGGTTTTTCTTCCAGGTTGACCTGTAGGGTCTATGTACTGCAGCACGCTTCTCAAAGGGATACATTTCTTTGGAGACCATTCTGTGTAGGTAATGATCTGACATTGAACATTTGGTGAGTGACAGGCAGGCACAGAATCCTGGGACAGGGTTGACACAGAGCACTATACACATATACATAGAGGTATGGTCATGCACATGTAAAGACCTTCATACTTCTATGCTATAAATGGAGAACATTGTGCTTTTGGGGTATTGTGGAAGAAGGAGCGTCTCGTCCTCCTCCTCCCCTTTCTTTCCCCTCCCCCACAACTTCTTTGAGGGATTGCTCTTATGCTAGCTGGTTGTTTTGATGATCAGTCAGTAATAGTCTATGTACTGTAAGCGTGTATTGTTTCAAACATCTCAATGTAACCAGAAATTTAAAAGGGAATTATTTTTTAAGCTATACACTAGGTCTGTAAACTTTGAAATGAGTTACTAAGGTATAATTTTGGCTTAGTGGAGCCCAGATCAGCTATCCCTCTCTGACAAGATTACCTAAAAATACACAGGGCTCCGAGGAAAAGTGAAACCTCCAAACCAAGTGAATTCTCTTGATAACACTAAAAAAAAAATAGCCCATATAGTAGAGTATTCCTCTGCACTTCCATAGGTTGGTTTGTGGGTCACTCATTTGTCCATTTAGTTCAATCATTTTCAATTTGTTTGCTCCACTCCTGCATACCTACTGTTACTCCTCCAAAATTACATACAATTCAGTAAAGCTAATTCTCTTCTGAAACCATTTGCTTCACAGCATAGCTGTAGGAACCTATTCACTTAATAGGGCTATAGGATTCTACCAACAGGTGGGTTTATTTCTTACAAACTGGTAACATACCCCCTACATGTAAGCCTCACTAGATGTTTAGTGGTTCCTAAGACTGTAAGCCATTAAATATTGACATTTGCACCTCATTATTTGATAACATTTCACCTCAAGCTGATTCCTTTAAATAGCACTTTCCCTAAGCCAAAATGTCATCACTTTGATCTACATATTGGAGATGTATGCTCTATGTGGAGGAGGGGATGGAGAGAGAGCTATTACAGTGAAACTGACAGTCTCTGCTATTGCATGTTTACTTACCTACCCATTGAAAAATGTTGTCAAAGAACTGAAATAATTTGAGAAGCACAATCTTTTATAAAGATGAGCCCTAAGCAGCCCCATTAAATGATTCCATGGGTTTATAATGTTATCTGTTCTCCATATTTCCAATATTATTCATAAAAAATAACTGACCCTGGTCCAGAGATCCATTTATTTTTGTGCCTTATTGGAATGTGACAGTTGAATATTTAAATACCATTATCTGAGAATGGGCAAGAACAAAGCAAATTTGGGGTAAGAGCTAATTTTTAACATCTATTTGATGTGCACTTTCCTACTTTGTAGAATAAAGTCATTTAGTTACCTTCCCCATTCTGTCCTTGTTCAAACAAAGGCTTCAAGGGGAGTCTTGCCGGAGGAAGGGCTTCTGAGTTTTAACTGATCATAAAGCTATTCCTTGTGTCAGATTGAAAAAACATGCAGTTATGCATGCAGCAATTAAATATCTATTTCATTGTGTGAGAAACACTCCAACATTTTAGATCTAGTTTTCTCTTTATCCCTCTCCTATTATAGTAATTTAACCTTATCACCGCCTTAGGATCTGTGATGTACTCTCTCTACAAAGGAAAGGAATATGCGTATGCTCATTGAATATGTCTTCTATAGTACCCTGTCACAGAATAAGTGGGGAATGCCTTTATCCAAACTGTGGTCCTTGCTTTGCCAGTAGAGACAGCGTGGATATGTGTATCTATGAAATCTGATTTTACGGCTGTCAGAGTACGTGCAATTTTTTTGTGCTAGTCTGCTTATTTTTCTTGAATAAAATGGTTGCACAGCCTGGGGAAGCATTCTTGAGGTACAGAAAGAGAACCCACATTTGCATTCATGTCGTCATTACACCCACATTGCATGTCATATAAAAGAACAAAGATACAATATATAAAGGAGGAAGTCTAAACAGTGAGCCAACGAAGTACAGAGTCCAAATTGTGTCTGCCAATAGCAATCTAGGCTGATTCAATATGAAAAATCTCAAAAGAAATATATAATTCAATTAGGAAACAACGTCACATGATTTAAGCAGCATGATTATCTTTAAAATATGCCTTCTATTTTGAAAGTATTACTCCTTCCCCTGGCATTCTCCCTTTTGGGCTATGACTTGGGTGTTGCCTGTAACCCTCTACTGTCCATGTACAAAACCCTCTCACTTGAATTCAGTGGTGCTTCTGTCAGTGCTAACTGGCCTGGCTAGGGGTATGGGTTAGACTGAGCCTAGGCCCTACTTTCCTTTGCGCTGATCCCTACCACAAGGGCAGGTTAAGACACAGGCTAAACCACTCGAGTGCTAATAGTCCTCCAGTCCAGTGCCTTCCCACAATACACCCTTGTGTGTACCAGAAGGACAGAAGTTCTTCCACAATTCACTGGGAAATGAGCACAGAGCACCTCAGCTTACTGTAGCACAAGAACCATGGGATATGTCCACAGAAGGCTAATGATACTCCCCTCCAGTGAATGCTGTACCAGTAAGCACATCGTAACTCAAGTGTGATTTTAAGTGTGAGGAGCCACATTACAAAACTAATCCAGGTGCTGAGCTCTTGAGTTAACTCTGCAGAGAAAAAAAATGCCCTAAGAGAAACAGACAACTAGAGTTCCTTGCCAGCCGATTTCACTACACTTTTAAAAAAAATATCTCATAAATGTACAGCAACTTCATCTCCACTCCTTTTTCCAGTTGTAGGCTACATAATGTTTTGAGAGAAGGTCTTTGGAGTAAGGGATTTTTCATTTGTTCCACACCATCCAACACTCTACTGACCAGGATATAAAGGTTTAGCTTTTTTTATAAGTGTGGAAGTTGCAAATATTGTAATAAAAGAAGAAAGAGCTTCTAGGATAAATGATGATCAATTTCCAGTTCTCTATTAACATTGTACTCCATCCTCCCCAAATGACCAATGAATCCTTATCTCTTTCCATTCCTGAAGATGCAAAGATCTTAAACAGTTTCCTCATCTCAGAGTCAAAAGACAAAGCAGATATTCATAGTCTATAAGGCCAGAAGGGTCCACTGTGATCATCTGGACTGACCTCCTCCATAACACAGGTCATAGGACATCCCTGAATTAATTCCTGCTTGAACTAGAGCATAGATTTTTAGAAAAAACATCCAATCTTGATTTTAAAATTGCTAGTGGTGTAGATGTCATAAGGCATTGTTCTGCGAGTCTACTGGAGGTGTAAACAAATTGGAGTTTTATTATCCCTTTGTGGCATGTTCCCCTTCTTGAGGTTTGCTATCTCTACAAACTCTCTGAGAAAAGATTGTGGCTGTTTTCTGTCAGGAGTAGGGGGACTATCTCTGTGAGCTGTAAATCCAAGCCTTTATTTAGCCTTAATTTTCAATATAATCTATTTTTGGGGAGGCCTTTTATGTGAATCCATTGTTGCTCTAAGCTTTGCTGTGTCTAGTCTATAACCAGTTGCCCAGTAATAGAACTTAGCATTGCCAGTCTCCCATCTTGACAGGCTCCCATTAATACCTCCATTTCTAGATAAACTTGTCTTGTTTTGCTAGAATTTTGTTAGGACTGGAGGCCAGGACTGCTTGGAATAAATAACTGGGAGATGCACTGGCCTTTCCACCTGTTCAGGATACTATTAATTTACTCTGAAAATTGCCAGAGATTTACTCTATAATATTTGAGGCCGTAGGGATACCTTGATATTGATCATACCTAAAAGCATAACTGAATTCAACATGTGGTTTTAATTATTCCCTCTCCTCTGCAGGCTAAAGCTTCAGACTTCCTATGAGACTATAGCTATAATACCCAGTTAATATCCAGTTAAATTCTGAGTACCTTAGCATAAGAAAGGTATAGACATATCGAAGAGGGATCAGAGAAGAGTATCAAACATGTTTAGTAAGTAACTGTATCCTGGAAGGACTTTGATGCCAGTTCTCAGCACTGGCAGCATGGTGCTACTGTGCTTGCCTGGTTCTGACCAAGCAAGCTATCAGAAAGGAGATGAGTTATAGTGATAGTTTCCAAGGCCATTAGGGACCATCAGATCATCTAGTCCGATTGCCTGTATAACACAGGCCCTACATTCTACCCAGTTACCCCTGTACCAAACCCATATCATAGCATCATAGTCATCTTGGGAGTTTTATCCTCATGGCCATAACTTGGACGGGCCTAAAGGAAGAGGAGACGAGTGTGGATTTCCCTTGTGACAGATAGAGCCAGGTTTTGGGTTTGAAGGTGGTGTTGTCGATGGAACATGGAAAAGAGCTGGTTGGGAATTCCCCCCACAAACACAGCCCAGTTTGGAACTGGGGTATATGTTCCGTAGTATGTGGCTTCTTTCCATGCCTGTGAACACAGATTGTTTGGATTTGATGATGGAGGCATCATAGTTTGAGGGCAGAGGATCCTGCTCCTCATGTGTAGAGTTGGAAATGGAAGTGGAGGACTTGAGTATCTTTCTCTGTGTGCCAAAGAAGTGGCTGTATCCCTCCTTCTCTGTAGCTCTCAGTCTTAAGCAAACACAGCATTAATATAACATTCTGAGGAAAGGGTATTTGAATACACATCCACCAACCCTCTATTTGCTGATCTCAGAGGCCATTCATTATATTAAGGAGTCTTGTGGTGAGTGCACAGTTAAGGTTGTGACTCACAACTGCTGAAAATATTCTAGTTTTGACACTTTGTAGCTTCCTCAAAGATCTTCCTTTTTCACCTCAAAATTTCTCTTGTCTGCTTTTGTGCTAGATAACTATTTTTGGTAATTTAGAGTTCAGTTACCCAAGCCTTCTTTTTCTTTTTCTTCTTTTTTTCTTTTTTTTCCAAAAGATATGAGAATTTGAAGGGAAAAAAAAGTTGACCCTAAAAAAATCTCTTAACTTTAATTTGTCTGTCTCAATCGAACTAGTGTCTTTGATGCCTGAGTGGTTAATTTGGCCATTATTTGTTACAAATATTTGTATCTTTGAGAACTCTACCTGATGATCTGCTGGAACGTAGATAATCTGCAGGCACCTGGGTGTATTGCTGGAGTTTCTGAAGCTCTATCAGACAAACTGCTCAGGTTCAAATAGGTTACACACTACTGGCATAGCTGGCAGAGTCTGTCAGTGTCACTGGCCATTGTCATCCATCTTGGATTCAAGGAGGTTTACATACCTTGGCTTGATAGATCTGCCCTATAGAGTTTAATGGGGATGAAAGCAGCAAAAGAAAGTACTCCAAAAGTTACTAAATGTGATGGGGAAGTATATCCTTTCTACAGAATTTAAGCCAATTTATAGAATTTAATAGAGCATTATATCCAACTATAGAATCCCATAGGTTGGCTTACAATTTTTATAGAAAGTCATCCACCTCTCTCTAATTCTACAGGCCCTTTTCCATGAAGGTTTAGAGGGCACTGCCACAGCCTGTAGACTTTGTAAGCACCTCAGATGAATCATTCAGGTTTAAAAGGCTAAGACTCCTCCCACGCAGTCTATGATAAATATAATCTGTCAACTGAACCCTTCAAAGGCAAGAAGGCTGCAAATTCTGCTGCTGAAGCATTTGCCTGGGACCTTGTTCTCTTCTGTTTTACTGAACTCCACTTAAATTATATTTTGCTATATTAATACACTATGAGAAGAAAACCATGTATAGCTAGAGCTCAACTATCTGTGGCAGGAGTGTTCTCCCCCATAACTCCCACACCATTTCTTCTTGAAGAGGGAATAATCCACATACAAATCTCCTGCACATACAGAAAGGTGAGTGGGGAGCCACCTGCACAGCTCTGTCACAGGACCCACAGAAAGCCCTCCAGTGAGCCCAAGATCTGAACACTGGGCAGGGACTAGGGATGGTGGAGGAGGGAAAAGCTGGAGATGTAGTTGAACAACCATAATGTTTTGTTCAGAGTTACGAACATTCCAGAGTTACAAACAACCTCCATTCCCGAGGTTCTACTGTACATTCTACCCTTTTACACTACAGACTATGGAAGATAGATGCTTATATTTTATTCTTATTCTATTACTTTCCTCCATTTCCCTCTCATCCTTCAAGCAGTCAAGCCGGTGTACAGCATTAGCCACGTTTTTTTTTTTTAATTTTATGTAGAGCCACTCACAAGCTTCAAAGTCCTTTCCAGAAGGCTGCACACATGGAGGGAGCACTTCATTTACAAGTAAAATACAGGGGTTGGAACATGACAGCCATGTAATGATTCCAGCAACACTACTTGACAGCTTTGGGAGAGGGACTGAAGAAGAACACCTTATCTATTTGAAGCAACAGGGATTTTAAACTACTGTAGGCAATTACCTTCTTCACCTCAACACCAGGTTTAACATCCTGACTCTTACAAAAAGCACTCCTACATGACTATAGTTAATTATACTTACACCAGCTTTAACGATCACACACTTAACCCTTTAGTATTTATCCATCTGTCATATTGCTTTCCTGTTTTACATTACATAACAAAATAATTCACTGAACTTTGAAATAATAAAGCTGTATTCCAGATACCATTGTTATTAACTGCGTGCTGGCGGTGTTGTGCTCAGACAGCCTATATACATCTATGTATCCTGCAACACACATCTGTATGGGTGTAATGTTTCATGACATTTTAATGGTCAGTTGCTTTCATCCCAGCAGTACCCATCTCCTCTCCACAATCTCTGAGATAGGGAAGTGCTATTTATCCCCATTTTACAGATGAGGAACTGAGGCTGAGGACATACCAGAATCCATGACAGAGCAGGGAAACCTGGGTCTCCCATATCCCAGGCTTGTGCCCTCCAATCCATCTGTCCTTTCTGCTCATACAGCAGAAAAAAAAGTATTTGATCCCCTTTTAAGATTATTTTTGGTGGTTTTTAAATCCTAGACATCTGCCCCACACTGATTGAAAAGCCAAATTTTAAAAATTGTAAGCAGTTAGATAGGTTTTTTTCATGAGGAATTGTTCCTACATTGTTGGACAGATGTAGAGAAGGAAAGTAGGAAGAAATCCTTCCCACCCTGCGATGCGGAGTGACTGAAATATCCTTTCGCTCCCTTTATATACCCCTACTCTCCAGAGTGCAACTGGAGAAAAGCAAGCCACTTCATTCATTCAAAATGTGTCCATTCCTTCATGCTCCTTCCCACCTACATGCAGCAGAATGGGTCTGCGATGGGAAATAGCTGAAGTCAGACAAGGATTTGCCCCTTATTCCTTAAAACTGGACAGGAATTTTGGTAATACTTAAAACCTATGGGATAAAATTCATTCTTGGTGTAATTCCATTAACTGCAACAGTGTTAAACGAGGGACAAATTTGACCTAGAGAATTAAAGTCTGAAAAGAGCTAGTGAATGCAAGTAATTGCTGCTTTTTGTAAGTTGTGCTACGTCCCCATTAATTGTGATTTGACTTTGTACTTCTCTGACTCTATATTCCCATCTGTAAAATGGGGGGTAATGATACTCATCTACTTTGTGTAATTAGAGCTACATGGAGGCTGGAAATTCTGTTTCAAAAAGGATTTGGGGATTTTGAAATTTGGCTTCATTTTGAATAGGAATGAAAACTGAATTTTGAAATTTCCTATGAAGGAAAATTAAGCGAGGAAACAATAGTTTAAGGTCTATTGGAACATTTCATATTGACAAAATTGACACATTTTGTTTCACTTCTGACTTTTTTAAAATTGTGTTGTAATATTTTTTAATTAAGAAAAGCCAATTCAAAACAAATAAAAATATAATATAAAATATAAATATATAATATAATTGAAAAGTTTAGCTCCAAAAATGTCATATTTCCCCCTGTTTTTCTTCTGGAAAGAAATCCTGGTGAAAATGAACTGATTTTGTGATGTATTTTAGTTTTATTGGAATAACACATTCTTACAGAATATGGTTCACTGAAGTTTCTCCAACTAGCTCTGCTGCTACTGGTACATGAGCCGGGAGGAGGTGGGCGGGGGGAGCTCAGTCCAAAACCCACTACTAGACTTTCAGGACTCCAGGCTGAGTTTGCAGGGCTGGCAGGCAATAAATGTAATTTGTGAACTGAGCAAATTTGACTTGGAAGATACTGAGACACAGCCTGAAATCTCTTACAGAACTGATCTTACAGAATCAATTTCCAGAGTTTAACCATACTTCATCTCTATCAAAGATGGCACAACACTGAGAAATACTACACAATAACGATGGAGTATTACCACTAGGAGTTTACTCCTTGTGTGCCTGGGTAGAGTGTACACTCCCTGACTACAGTGATTACTGTGATGCCTACTACAAAATGACAAACTTCTGTGGAATGCAACAACATGAAATGTGCATTTTATAGACCATGTAGCTGACATCTTGAAATCTACATTGCACATCACATCTCAGAAAGGATTACGTTTATAGTGGAATGAGAGTCCAAATGGGTAGCAAAATACTATCACATAAAGGTAAAATACCCTTGGAAGGAGCATGCCAATTTGGCATTATAGTCCATGAGCACCTTCCCAAGTTACCACATGGACTAGGTGAAAGAACTGTGGTGGCTAACTCACAGTGCCCTTGCTCTTTGGAGCTTGTGTCTTCTCTTTATATTAGTCATTGCATACTGCTTTTCAATTAGATTTGTCTGGTATTGGGCATTTATGCTGAAAATGTTTGTGCGAACATATAGCGCAGTAGAATTATGGCACAATGAGGCCTCTAAAACGTGGACTGTGGCTATAATAGGTACAAAAACATACTGCGTATAAGGTTAATGCTAAGGTTAATTTGTATTCTGGGTAGATTTGTTATATTTAAAGTAGTATACAGTATCAGAAACCATTCATTCTGTATTAAGACACACTCCATAAACTCACTGCAGAAAAAAGAAGGAAAAAAAATCAGCATACACACGTGCAGGGCTGCCCTGGGGGGCAAGTGGGGCAATTTGCCCCAGGCCCCACAGGGGCCCCCAAGAGAATATAGTATTCTATAGTATTGCCCCTTTTTTTTACGGAAGGGGCCCCTGAAATTGCTTTGCCCCAGGCCCCCTGAATCCTCTGGGCAGCCCTGCACAAGTATATGTGTATAGTACTTAGGAATGGGGGTGGATATCAACTACTCCTTTTAATTAACAAGTGAGTAGTTAATGATAAAAATCATCTGTGCTAAGGCTAATTCTGGATACTTCAGTGTAACATCAGCTGCAGGAATAAGGCCAGGAGAACATCAGATTCATTAGTGCCTCTAAAATTCAGTATCTGTGGTAGACTTCCTAGCTCTATATGAATCATTAACCTGAACCTTCCACTGATAAAAAATTAAAATGTATAGCACAATCCCCATTTTTTTTAAAAGCTATTTACAGCACAAGCCTCTCTTGTCTCCAGGGTTTTATTCGTTTTTATCAAATGTTGGAAGGCCCATGCAGACCCAGTCAGATTACACGGCAAGGAGGCAACATTCCCGCACCTTTTTTCTAAATGAGATGGTGCCTCAAGCTAAAGAATCCCGGTAAGTGAATTAGCATAATACTGTAGTTCAGAACCTCCATGCCTTGAATTTCTTGCAAAACATAAAATTGCTGTGCTTGTAAATTTTGGCAGGCCGGATATTCACAGGAACAAAAATCAGAACTCAAAGAAACAGCAATTAAAAATCAGATCCTCCACATCAAGATTTCTGTTCTCAAACAATACAATCACACTTAAGTACCAACCGCAGCTTTCAAACAGTGGGGCCAGATTTTGTAACCTTCACCCTAAACTGTAAGCTGAGACCAATCCCACTGAAATCAATGAGCCTTCTCCAAAAGTAGGATACTACTCAGTGTGAGTAAGGGTAGCAGAATCTGTATAATTAACACAATTATACTGTATAATCAGTAGATTATCATTTTCCATGAGATTGCATTTACATTGTGGGAACATCATAATTTGATAAAATCTGTGCAAATGAATATAACAGCCATTTGAACCTCTTAGGTAGGCAAGAGGTGATTCTGATATGGGGAAATGTGATCCAAAATAACATAAAAAGCCAAGGCCCAGCTTATGAACTCATTAATACTGGGGAGCAGTAATTTACCTGGATAATTCCATTGATTTCAGTAGGGCTATTTGTTTAAGTAACTGTTCACTGATGTGACCACATAGTTCACAATCTGGCCCCAACTTAGAAGGAGAACAGGTTAGAGTGACTTAATCTACATACAAAAGTTGTATCATTTTAACTATACCAATAGTCCCTTATTGTGGACACAGTTATACTGGTATAGCTATTCCTCTGTAGGGAAGAATAAGCTATACTGCTATAAGCACTCCTATACTAGTGTAGGAATTACTAGTATTGATAGGAATATAACTGCATCCATGCTAGAGGTTGCACTGTTTTAACTATTTTGATTTTTTTTTAAAAATCACACGCCTAAATGAACTAGTTATATTAGTACACATTCCGTGTTGACACGGCTATATGAGGATATCCATCTAACTGCGAAAGTTAAAGAAGATACAGATAGGGCTAACCTGACCTCCATCCTGAGCCTACATATTAGGAGCCTTTTACTAGGGTGAGGAGATCCTTCAGCCATAAAGCACTTAAGAGTCTTCAAACTCTGCTAGACTAGTCTATCCTACAGCACTTCTACTTTTCTTCTGATACCAGTTATAAAAATGGAAGCATTCCCTCGTCCAACATGGTTCAGAAGATTTTATAGCACCCCTATGATCTCGGAGAAAGACCTGCCATCTGCTTTATCCCTGGTCATCAAGCTGCAAAATAAATTATGAATATCTGCTCCCATCACATTCAACAGTACTTTTCCTGTCAGAGAAGATTAGATTGAGCTCTTTTCTGGTGTAGAGGTTATCTGGTCTCATATTAAGGTGTTAGCTGGTTTATTCTAAGGTACCTATCTCCCCAATATTAGGCTCTCTCTCATATTACTTAAAGATAATGTCTTCACTGCCAAACAGGTTTCAGAGGGGTAGCTGTGATAGTCTGTATCAGCAAAAACAACGAGAAGTCCCTGTGGCACCTTATGCCCAAATACATTTGTTAGTCTCTAAGCTTTTGTGGACTAAAACCCACTTCAGCAGATGCATGGAGTGAAAAATACAGTAAGCAGAATAGATATTATAGCACATGAAAAGATGGGCGTTGCCTTATGGCTCGTTAGCACTGACTTCCCCACTTGGTAAGGCAACTCCCATCTTTTCATGTGCTATAATATCTATTCTGCTTACTGTATTTTTCACTCTATGCATCTGAAGTGGGTTATGCCCAAATAAATTTAGACTTTAAGGTCAGAAGGGACCATTATGATCATCTAGCTTGACCACCTGCACAACGCAGGTCACAGAATCTCACCCACCCACTCCTGTAACAAACCCCTAACCTAGTCTCTAAGGTGCCACGAGGACTCCTCATTGTTTTCACTGCCAAAGAGAGTCTGTTTTTACATGGTGAGATCTCTCTCTAAAAATCCAAGTGGAGACCAGGCACTGTAGTGTTTACCTTGATGTAGCTAGTTGAGGTCTACTCTATGGAGATGGGCTGTATAGCATTACCTCATCTCCATCAGGATTTTACAGAGAAATAGCCAATTCAAGTTAGGTATCTTACTGTAGAAACACACCTTTTTGGGCAGCGAAGATGTAGCCATAGTTCCAGTTATTTCATCCCCTGAGCACACCGTAGCCGCAGTTGTTGTTAGTCACTCATCTATAAAGTCTCTGGGTGTTTATTTCTAGTCACTTTTTCCTTTGTGGAAAAATGATCCATGTACCCTTCCTACTGTTTGTCACCACCCACTTATTGAGTCACATCTGAATGTAGATTTTAAGCCCTTTGGGGCATGCAATGGGTCTTCTCCATGCCTTCTGTGAATCAGCCAACACACTTTTGGGTAGTAAAAAAATGTTTTTGGCTATTATTAATTCATAAATTCATTCTGTTCCATTGTAACATAGTGGAGAGCAAGATATTGTTATAGAAGAGATGTTAATGGCCTGCCATTTGAGGTCCTGGAAGCAAAGATCATAGAGTTTATTAAAGTAAATGGACTTCATTAAGCATGCAGCTGAAGCTCCTTTGTGTATTTAAAAAATAGTTGCAAAGGAGAGGGCTGGCACCTGGTGCTACCTGGCAAGACCATGTGTCATGGCGGGGAGTGTGGAGCTAATGAGGTTTTTCTACATTTCACACTCACGAGGAAAGGGCAGGAAAAACTGTTGTGGGCAGTCAGCCGAAAAGTCCACATTTTTCCTTGGGTTAGCATGGGTCCCTGGAGAGAAACAGAGGCAGAAGGTTGTATTTTGGGACAGGGCAGAGATGGCTGGGCTGAGGCTTTTGCAGAAAAAACTGCCTGCATGCAGTTTTATTCCCATCACTGGTCAGGGAAACAGGATGGGTGAAAAGAAATCAATTACATAAAGAAAATCACCTGACTGTCACAGATTTCTCATCTGAACAGAAGTCACACTGCAAGGCTCTGAATTTCAGCTATTGCTCAGCTAAAGGAGGAACAGTATAAATACAATACCAAGCTCAATATATCTCAAAGGACTTCACCATCATTCATCCTCATAACAGCATTTGCCTACCAAAGGTGTTATCACCATTTTACAGATAGGGAACTGAGACACAGAGGCTAAATGACATGCCCAAAATCACACAGGAAATCTGTGGCAGAGCACGGAATTGAATTCATGTCTCCCAAGTCCTAATTTAGTATCCTAACCAGTGGATAATGCTCTCATATGGGATTTTTATAGTTTAAGATAGACTAAAGCATGCCAATTAATTCAGGCTATATTTTACATCAGGGTATGCAAACTTTGCTACAGTAATGCCACCCTAAGATTCTTTGGATAGGAAAGTCCATAGCTCTGTGGGACCAGTGGGCACTAATTAGCATGGACCCTGCTTTCTTGGGACCAGTTAAAGTTTGCAAATGCAATAACTTCACCATCCCCAAACTGGCTAGTACATGTAAAGTTAGGTCAAGAATTTCTTCCAGGTTTATTGGAGGATTATTTAATGAAGGAAGTACACCTATGAGGATTAGTTAGTCCAGCCACAAGATTTTATATTTGGCCAATTAGTTTGGATTTCAAATATCCACATCCAACTTTTTTTCATACTTTACCTGCTGTGCTGCAAGGATACCTACAGCTCCTGTTTCACAGAGTCATAGATTTGAAGGCCTGAAGGGACAATTATCATTATCTGCTCTGACCTTTTGCATAACACTGGCTGCAGAACCTCATCCTGTGACTTCTGCATCAAGCCCAGACCTTCTGGTTGAGCTCTAGCATATCGTTTAAAAAGATCTTCAGTTCTGATTTAAAGATTTTTCAAGTGCTGGAGAATCCACCACAACCCTTGGTAAGTTATTCCAATGGTTAATTACTCTCATTGTGTAAAATGTGCCTTATTTTCCATCTGAATT
The DNA here is from genome assembly GCF_016161935.1 of Mauremys reevesii. Classification (NCBI taxonomy): domain Eukaryota; kingdom Metazoa; phylum Chordata; order Testudines; family Geoemydidae; genus Mauremys; species Mauremys reevesii. The sequence goes on from NC_052623.1 coordinate 123,851,202, forward strand.
AGCCTGGCTTCAGCTTTAACCACTATGTCTTTTCCTGTTAGATTAAAGAGCTGTCTGCTATAAGAAATCTCTTTCCCATGGAGGTACTTGTACATTGTAAGTAACCTCTTAACCTTCTTGGTAGATTGAGCTGCTTAAGTCTCTTACTGTAAGGCATATTTTCCAGACCTCTGATCACTTTGGAGCTCTTTTCTGAGTCCATTTCAATATTCCATTATCTTTCCAGTGTGGATATCAGAACCAGATATAGTATTCCCATGATGATCTGATTAATGCCATATACAGAGGTAAAACAATCTCTATACTCGTATTTGATATTTTCTTGCTTATGCATCCAAAGATCATGTTCACCTTCTATATTAGCTACAGCAGCGCACTGGAAGGAAATGTTCATTTGGTTATCCACCATCACCAACTAAGGCCAGGTCTGCACTATTGCTAAAGTCAATGTAAGTTACATCACTCAGGGGTGTAAAAAATAAATTCTCCCTGAGTGACGTAATTTACATCAATTTGACGTGGTGTCTACACTGCACTATGACAGTTGGAGATGCTCTCGTTGAGGTGGATTAATTACATCGAAGAGTGCGCTCCTGTTGACATCGTGTGTCTTCACCAGATGTGCTAAACTGACGCGGCTGCATTGATTGCAGTGGTGTGATTCAGTGGGGTAGTAAAGACAAGCCCTAAGTCATTTTCAGCCTCCCTGCATCCCTGGACACTGTCTCCCATCTTATAAGTGTGGCCCACTTTCTTTGTTCCTAAGTGTATGACCTTGCATTTTCCTGTAATAAAATCCATGTTGTTTGAAGGATTGGTATGTATAATTGACATGTCTCAATTATTTACCACTCCACCAATTTGTCATCTGTAAGTTTTGTTAGCAATGCTTTTTATTTTTTTCCAGATCATTAATAAACATATGAATAACATTGGAATAAGAACAGATCACTGAGGGACCTCACTAGATATACCCTCATAGGATGATGAATCCCCTTTTATAATTTTGAGATCTATTGGTATACCAGTTCTAATGCATTTATTAACATCTACATTAATTTTGTATGTGCTAATTTTTAATCAGAATGTTCTGCAAATGCCTTATAAAACTGAGTATTATGTCACTATATTAATCTACCAAATTTGTAATCTCATAAAACAAAAACCAGCTTTGTTTGATAAGACATACTATTTTGCATATGACCATGTTGATTGGTTTTAATTATGCTCCCATCCTTCAATTTTGTACTGATTGTTTCCCATATCAGCCTTTCCATGATTTTTCCTGGGATCAATGTCAGGCTCAATGGCCTATGGTAAATTAAATGACCCAGGTAACTCTCTTAAAATATTAACATACTAGGTGTTTTTCAGTCCCCTTGGCCTTCCCCAGCATTCTAAAATTCATTAAAAATTAATATTAATGGTTCCGGTAACTTGCACTTGAGTATTAAAATTGGCTGGGGAGTTATCTGATCCTGCCTATTTCAAAATATTTAACTGTAATAGTTGGTGTTTGCCTTCCTCTTGGAATAGAAACTATTTTCTTATCACTGTAAGATATGAATACATCACCTTGGTTATTTCCAAATATTGAACATAAATACTTATTGAATACTTCAGTCTTTACTACATCATGACTGACAATTTTACCATCCTTATTTAGTATCACACCCTATCACAGGGCTCGGCAACCTTTCAGGAGTGGTGTGCCGAGTCTTCATTTATTTACTCTAATTTAAGGTTTCGCGTGCCGGTAATACATTTTAATATTTTTAGACGGTCTCTTTCTAGAAGTCTATAATATATAACTAAACTATTGTTGTATATAACATAAATAAGGTTTTTAAAATGTTTAAGAAGCTTCATTTAAAATTCAATTAAAATGCAGAGCCCCCTGGACCAGTGGCCAGGACCTGGGCAGTGTGAGTGCCACTGAAAATCATCACGCGTGCCATAGGTTGCCTACCCCTGCCCTATCATATTGTTTAGGATTTTGTTTGTTTCCTGATATACTTAAATGATTCCTTCTCATTGCCCTTAACCATATTGGCCATAGGGGTTTTTTCCTCTGATACTTGTAGCTTCACTTTATCAATTGTCGGCATTTCTTAACTACCTATTTGTTCTCATTGCTATCAACATCCCCATTTTCACATGTTATACATTGGATTTTTTTTTTTAAATTCCCACTCCATCCTGATCAGAATATTTTTTTTTTAACTGAAGAAGTCGTCTTAAATGGCTTCAGTATTGTTTTGGGGACATTTAATATATTAAGTTCCAATTATCATTTTTTTCCTGGGAGAGATTATAATTAATATATAGCTATAAGCAATACCGACTCTGGAACAACTCAGTCGGGGTTTAAGTTTCTGCCATATGTTTTAATCTTTTCTAAGGCCTGGTCTACACAAAAAAATGTCAGTGTAACTATGTCACTCAGGGGTGTGGAAAATCAGAGCTAGGTACCACCTCTCAGGGAGGTAGATTACCTACCCTGATAGGAGAATCCCTCCACTTAGCATACATGCTGTTTAAACTGAAGTGCTACAGTGGTGCAGCTGCAGCATTGCAGCTGTGCCACTGTAGCGTTTCAAGTGTAGACAGGCTCTAAACATCTGTCTGGAGTGAACCTTCACTGCTATCTGTTATTGCCTTAACACACACAGCATGAAGCACCTCTGGTCTAAACCTGTTGTTCACCTTTTTTTTATTTATAATTGGAGATGTACCAATCTCCTAGAACTGGAAGGGACCTTGAAAGGTCATCGAGTCCAGCCCCCTGCCTTCACTAGCAGGACCAATTTTTGCCCCTACTGGCCATTTCCCTGTTCAATCATTCCTTTTGGACAAAGTGAACACATATGAATTATGCAGTGGTTAGAAAAGTCATAGAAGGAAGTATTCTCTGAGCTTGAACCCCAAGAGTACTAAGACTAATACCCAAGTTGCTCTTATTGCTTCTATAATTTAAGAGTATGCTAGTTGTCACTTTAATCAATGTGATTACTGAGTCCATGGTCACAGGCCCCAATTTTCAGTCAGGGTAGGGCTCTCCTTATTGTGGAGTGTATTATAACCTACTAATTGTGCTGTTGTCCTATGGACACTGCTGTTGGTCCAAAATAGTTTGCCATTTTCCTCTTTCCATCTGTCTTGAGTAGTGCGTTTAAGAAATCCAAGTTACATTGCCAGTTGTCTTTTTTGACTTCATCCATTTCTAACAAGGACAGTTGATGTTTCTTTAAAAAAGTCACTTTCGAAGAGAGTTGAAAGAATCTACAAGGGAACTGGGGGGAAAACTCTGCTTTATTAAAGAAGTTTAATTCAACTACATGAGCAGAAGAGTGGAAATGTTTTCTGAAGTGGAAATAACTGTCTGGCTCACTGTTTACAGAATTCCACCAACCCAGCTTGATACTGTAACACCAAATATAATAAATGCAACACAGAAGAATTACATTATCATCTCATGAGTTGGTCAGTGACTTGGCCACTTACTCTCTACTGTACCAATTTCCACAAGCTGATGAACTTGTCATGTACACTCCTCTATCAATGAAATTGCTCTGATCCCTTATAAAAAGGAGGGGAGAACCCCTGAACAAGGAAATGAAGTTGTCAGTGATATTTTTGTTGCGCTATATAAATATGGGAACCGGCTGCTTATTCTCAACTTTTAATTCCATTTTGCTTACATTCTAAATAATTGATTGGGGAGCAGCTTGCATTTTATAAGCAGAAAGAAAAGTTGAGAGTTGGAAAAAGCCAGGTTCACAGAATGTGGAGTGGAGCAGTTTTTTAAAAAAAAGTTTACATTCAGCATAACTTCTTGTGCTAAAGTAACAACACCCCTGGGATGGGTTGTCGGCAGAACAGTGAAGCCTGGCACGTGGATTGCTAGCTGCAGCCCTCTGCACATGCGCTTTTCCTAGGGCTAGCTATGTTAGACTGCCAATGGAATGAACAGGGAGGAAAGCAGGAGACTGTTCAAAAAATCATCTGCAACAGTATGGGGTGTGCCTGCAATGGTGGGTGGGAGTAGAATTGGTGTCAAGGCCACATTTAAAAAGATTTCTAGATGCCTAAAGATATAGTTAGGCACCTAGTGGGATTTTTAATAGGAATCAGTGGGAGTTAGACACCCATATAGATCTTTAGGTGTCTAAATACCTTTAAAAATCTGGCCTATATAGCTTTTATTTAACCCAGAGCTGTGCCCTTAACCACCCTGCCCTTAGCATCTCCCTAATGAAAGCTTACTCACCAGTTAGTGGAATATCCTCCTCCTCAGACAATCAGGACTCATTGTGCATATCTATTAACATGAACTACTGCAACTAAGCCTCCACCCAGGAATCTTACAGTCTGCGGGGATGCGTTCCTCCCCTAGCTGAGCTACTGGCAGTCCTGCTAACACTATTCTCAGGAAAAGATGATGCTGGCAAACTTTCCACTTCTTTTTTTTTTTTGTCCCTTTCAGGGAGATGTAAGAGGAAATTATGTTGTCACATTGAATGATTAACCACCAATTGTGCAGTGCAGTGCAGTGCACTGAACAATTAAGAAAGGGATCCAAGAATTTTGAAGGCACTTTCTTTTACCCTCACACTGCCAGGAATACAGCCACCAGTTGCTGCAACTCTGCACTGCTCACTAATTGTCTTCCCTGTTAAAAACAAATTGAGCAGGAGTGGCTTGTGTTTTTAAGGGGTGGGGTTAATTTAGCAATTAAATAGCACCATCTCCTGGCTAAAGAACTCATGTAAGAGTTCCCCTTCTCTATCAGCTGAGTTATGAAACAAAGGCCTATTATATCGATTTTACAATGACTCGGATGCAGTGGTCAGGTAAACAGGAAAACGAATATTTTGCCCCCAGCGGAGCTCATCAGAGCTCATGTGGCGGGTGGCGAAAAAAAAAAAAAAAAAAAAAAAAGAGACCATGCGGCGGACCATGCGGCTGTAAGGGCAGGCAAATCCCTATCCCGCGCTATCAGCAAGAAGAAGAAAGAGAGAAGAATTTAAAATTTTAATCAGACACCAGATATAGCAGGGAGGACTCAGCAGCGCACAGCGTGACAAGCGTAACGGAAAGCCAAAAAATCAAATGGATGCTCATGGAGGACTGAAGCTATCTATCCCAGTTCCTGCAGCCTCGAAAATTATTTGCATTCTTGCTGAGCTCCAAAAATCTAGGGTCAAAAAACACAGTGTCCGGGTCAGGGCATAGCTTGGCAATCTACTCACGTAAATCCTTCCTGACTCTTTTTTGTCACCCTATCTTTACTGAATGCTGCAGATAGACACGATGCTGCAGATCATTTCAGGCTCTGACACACACAGCAGCAGCTGTGCTCTCTGGTTCTATGAGTGGTGGTTCTCTAGTACACTTGCCTATATTAGGCAGCACTGATTCTATTTTTAGGCCATCATCATCCTCAGTTCCAATTTATGGAAGGTTTGGATGGTGCAATATGGCTAGTAACCATCTCTGCTGTCCAAGCATGCTCCATGATTGCCATCTGCCAGCATCAATCAGGGGAAAAAAAGAAAAAAATGAAATGCTGCTGTGCTTGCTGCTCCCAACGAAAGTGTGACTGACATTTACCCAGAACCACCACCGCGACAATGATTTTTGCCCCATCAGGCACTGGGATCTCAACCCGGAATTTAATAGTATGTAGTACGCGCTCCACCCGATTTTATAAAATCTGTTTTACAAAGCCATCCTGCAACAAATGCCCTGCCCATTGCAGTCCCTTTGTCTCATAGAAACCCGAAGAGTAGGTTTGTGTGACTCTCCTCAAGTAGTGAAGGTAGGCATAGCCCCTACAGCAGGAATTAAGCTCCTTCTTTAATCTGCGACAATGGTTTCTCTCTGGGACCCATTTCCTCCCTTGCCAGAAATAACTTCTCTCCTTCACTTCTGGTGTGCGCCAGACTGGTCATTTCTGCAATCTTAACAAGTCAGACTTTCCCTCTAAATCAGAAACTTTTTACGGTAAAACCTTCTGCTGCTAACACATTAAAACGTTTGCTAAATCCTTGACTACTTTTAAATCACCAGCACTGGGTTGTGGACATTTTCTGCTGAGACTTCTTATTTTACTAATAATATCTTTGCTGTCTTATATGGATCCTGCTAAAAGAGCCCTGACTGATATATAGTTTTTTAATGCTTATGGTCTGCTTCTCTCTCTTACCGAACAGTTTCCTGAACTTCACCTGCGGAACTTCATCCCCAAACGAATCATGCTGTCATATCATTTAGGCAGATGGAGGGAAAGTTTAACATGCTGCCCAGTTGCAATGTAACCACTTGGTTAGAATAAACAATGCACACTTAAAAATATTCCAGAAACAGCTTTAATGAATGCAACTTTATAAAGAAAAAAGAGGAACTACTAATGTGAGGGGGGTCAAAGGATAAGGCAGCTTCTTTTGCTCAGTTCTGCCACTGACTACTGTGTGACCTTGGGCATATTACCTCTAATTTCCCCTCCACTTGTCTTTTCTATTTAGTTGTAAGTCCTTCAGGGCAAGAACTGGCTCCTGCTATGTATGTGGACAGTGCTTAACACAGGCCCCCATCGCATTTGGGCTCTTCTGTAATACAAATACTATTATTAATAATAACAGTGATGTCACCATTAAAACTTGCAGGCAGACTCTTTCATAGAGGGCAGGAAAGCCTGTTTAAGGTGAAAGCTGTCTGACGTATACAGTTCAGTAATACTAACACTAGACAGTATCTCAGGAAAGCTTACACATCTCTCAAAACCTTCATGTGCAGCAGAATGTGGCTAGCTCATGTGTAAACATCTTGCCAAGCGCATCATAAACCTTCATCGCTTTCGTTTGCTTCCCAATTTAGGGCTAGAGCGGAAGGGTGGTCTAGTGGTTAGTAGACGATTCCGACCGAATTTCCTGCTCTGCCACAGACTTCCTGTATAACTCTAGGCTAATCACTCAGCCTTACTCCTTGTGCCTCAGCACCCCATCTGTGAAATGGGGGAATAGCACTCTGAGGTATCATGATAACAACCTAATTGTTTGTGAGATGCTCAGATACTATGGTAATGGGAGCCACATAAATACCTAACGTAGATAGACAGGCTTCTCCTAACAGTTTCATCCAAAATTCATGGAAACAATCTAGATTTCTTCAGCTGTGTTTCAATCTGAAGGGAGTAGCTCGCCTCTTTAAACCTTTGTTCAGTTTCTTCATATATATCCTGTCAAGACTTGTTCACTATTAGCAGTGCTATCACAGTCACACCTGTAGGTCCCTATGCGCTGGTGATATATATAGTAACAGATAGCCTGGACTCTTCATGGATGGGGCTAAATCTAGCCTAAAGAAACAAGGCAGACAAAAGGGGAAGAAATGAAGTATAGAATCATAGCATCATAGAAGATTAGGGTTGGAAGAGACCTCAGGAGGTCATCTAGTCCAAGCCCCTGCTGAAAGCAGGACCAACACCAACTAAATCATCCCAGGCAAGGCTTTGTCAAGCCGAGCCTTAAAAATCAAGAAGGATGGAGAGTCCACCACCTCCCTAGGTAACCCATTCCAGTGCTTCACCACCCTACTAGTGAAAAAGTTTTTCCTAATATCCAACCTAGACCTCCCCCCGTGCAATTTGAGACCATTGCTCCTTGTTCTGTCATTATCATTATCTCTGTTTTATAAATGGGGAGCAGAGGCACGGAAAGATTAAGACTGCCCCAAACTCACACAGGACGCCTGCAACACAGTTGGGAACTGAATCAGGATTATTCTTGTGTATAGTAACAAATTTCCCAGACCAACACCTGCTTTTTATCTCTAATATCTTTCCTAAACAAAATCAAAATGAAGGCTTCCTATCAAATGCTGAGTAATGGGCTGCATTTAGCGCCAACATGTCATGAGATGACTGTGCCCAATGGTAGGCATCCAGCCAAAGATCTGTCACTGGAGAACAACCACACACATCACGAGTTGTTACTCATTCTTATTTGAGGGAAACTATTTGATAGAATACAACTGCTTGGGAAAATGGCTCTATTTGTGTGTGTATATATGCACAGAATATTTGTCACATTCCTAAAAACCAGTCGCACTCCTTCCAGGAGTATTTCCATTGAAAATACAAGAAAGCTGTGAAAGTAGCCTTTGCACCCATATAGTTTGTCACCACACCTCAACTTGTATGAATATTGGTAATGAGTAGAGTGAAAATGAAGGCTCAGTAAGGGTTTGTTTTTGTTTTTGAGCTACCAATAGTTTCCTCTTGACAGTAATTCCAGCAAAGACTCCATGGTTATGCAAACATTCCCAACAGCTAGAGTGGGGAAGGCTCGCTTTATATCTTTTACTTCACAGCTATCATCTAGCCACCAGCTTTACTCATAATGAGATATGTTCCCCCCTAAGGGCCTAGCAATAGGGCAGGGGCAGAGGAGAGGTGGTTGTGCCTCTCCATTTCCATTGCTGCTGAAAGTCTGAGTGAAGGCTAGGGCAGCCCTCATGATTGCCTTAGCTTGAGCATCTTGCTGCTTTTGGCTCCGTGGAGCTTGCAGCAGTGGGCAATTGGAAAGACACAGCTCTATCCCAACTATGCTTCCTCCCACCAGAAATAAATCTACTTGCTGTCTTTGCACCTGCCCAACAATGCTCCTGGCATCGGTGGCTGCTATGTAGGTGGTGCAGACTTGGCAGAGACAGTTCTGCACCTGGCAAGTGACCTTGCTGTCTTAGGATTTTATACTGTAGCTGTGGTATCTGAATGCCTACTCCTCCAGAGCTAGTCATCAGGTAGGAGTACAGCCCCTTTATCTGACTGTAGCTCACCCAAAGTGGCCACAGCATAGGGTTGAATTCTCCCCAGTATCCTTGCACTTACCTAGTTGAGTTGGAAACTTCCAACACACATCTAGGGGCAGTTTTAATTCAGTGGACATGGTACAGTACTGTGTGCCAAGCGGGTGCTATCCCTGCTCTCACCACACTCTGTGCTCTCAGATAAATCACTTAATATTCCCATCTGCACACTGGAGATAATTTGCAAAGCACTTAGTAATTTATGGATAAAGTGTGCTGTATGTGCTGAATAGTATTTCAGTTCTACAGTTGAGTCTTTCAGACTGTAATAGACTCTTCTTTCCTTTCACTCCTAAAAAAAAATACTTGCTATAAAAAGGTCTCACTCTGAGAACAATTGTATTTGGTGAATTTGATTAACATTTCTAATGTGAGTCAACAGAGTAAGCTTTTTTAAAAATTCAAACAGCATTAGGTTGTCTTCCTTCAGTCAGTATTCTTCACAATGTGTCTGAAATAGCTGGGAATTGGAAGGGAAGTTTCATTTTCCTCCTGGATAAAGCGTATTTTGTCTTTTGCAGCCCCTTTAAATGTTTCTGCAGATGAATACTGCCCATTTTGAAGTATGAAACACCATCAACAGGGTGTCTGTGGTAGAAGTGGAAATAGCACCAAGTTACAGGAGCGTTAAATCAAGATTAGAGGATTTTCTAATATGCTGTTGCAGAAATTGTTGTTGCAGAAAGAAAGTAAAGAAAGCACATTTGCATCAGCCCTGGCATGCAAGACGATTATAAGAAATGAAATAAAGCAGAGATCCTCTAAAATGGACACACATTTATGCTGAGTAGTAAGAAGTCAGAACTATGAAATTCATGCACCTCCTAAATGTATAGTACCTCCAATAATGCCCAATACAAATTTCTTTTCCTTTTTGTAGTTTATGGGCTGTGATGGAGATAATAGACCTTGCCAAATATAATGTTTCAGGAGTGTAGAATTACATGTTCTATGACTTGAAAGGCCAAGAAGGCTAAAAATATTAGCATTTATTTCCTGCAGCACCTGAAGTAGGACAAGCTACTGCATTCATGCGGCCGGAACAGGAAGTGGGAATTTTACCAACCTCTAAGCCAAGTATAGATTTTGGAAAAAAACAAAAAAAAAATTTTCAAACTCTTCCTGGTTTGCTGCCTTTTTTTTTCCTTTTCTATTCTGGTTGCTGCCTTTCCATCATTTCTTAAGCACAGCCAGTAAAGCAGCAATATTTAAAAGAAATAAGAAAAAAATAATAAAAGAGATATGTAAGAAGAGAAAAGAGACTTTAGAGACTGAAGAAAAAAGAAAAAAAAGGATTCTCTGAAATTCACTACGTTTATCTGGTATATTTTTTATGTTGGTATATTTTTTTTTTCTCTTTTTTTACAGAGCAGAGAGGAAGAGATTTGGCTGAGACAGAGAGAGGAGAAGAGAATGAGAGAGACAGACAGAGATTGATCATATGACAGAGATGTTGCACAGAAGCACACATGGGATGGGGGTGGGATGAGGTGGGATGAGGATGGTATCAAACAAGAAACACACACAAGAAAGAAGAAAGCAGCAGCAGACAGAGACAGAGCAGGCAAACACAGACAGAGCAAAGAGAGAGCAAAGATATATTGAAAAATATTGAAGAATTGAGATAAGAAATTGATGAGAGTGATTTTGAATAAATACAACACTGAACAAAGAAAAAGAGAAAAAAAAGAGCAAAAAAAAGCCAAGCTAAATAACGGAATAACAATAACAAAACACACATAATAATACTAATACATATACAAGCAGCAACAGTACAACATGTTCATATTGCACAAGCAAGCCAAGCCAGGATCATATGGAGTTGAGATCCTGAGTGAGTGAGAGGACTTGAAGTGCCTACATAATAAATACTCATCTTGGGTGCAGTTCTGGTGGTTCAGTTGATTTTTCTTTGTTCATTTTGATCTTGTGTGTTCATGTCACTTTGTGTTTCAGTGCAGTTAGTTTTTTAGTTTGTTTGTCAGTTTTGCCTTCAAATAAAAAAATTAAAATAAGTTTATTGAGGGTGCATGCATTGGCATGTGTGTGACATGGTTTTTTGTTATGTGTTGTTATTTGTATGTGCAGACAATATGTAACAAATGCACAGTGCACACACACAACACACACACACACATGCAATTACACAACAAACACAACTAAAAAACTTAAAAAACTTTGCTGCTTGAAATAACTAAAAATGAAAAACAACACACACACAACACACAACACACATGAGACAGATACAAAAAAAAAGGCAATGCAGCAGCAATGCAGGGGGTCTGGATTCTAGATGTGAGAAAAGAAGAAGTTGGCATTGGCAGCAGTCTCTCCAAAAAGAAAAAAAAGATGCTGGATATGGACTGGATGAACCCCCCTCCCACCCCTCCCTCCTCAGAGGTCAGGTTGTGCACACAGTTAGGATGAACTGGGGGGAGAGCTGCTTTGCTGCTTTGTTTTTTGCTGAAAAGCTAGCTGCTAAAATTTTTTTATACATCTCTTCTCTTACGCTGTTTTGTTTTAAGAAGTGGATGGCTGCTGTCCATAAAGCAGAATTAAAGATGTCTTATGGAAAGGACAGAGCAGAAACCCAAATCCCAGATGTTCACACCAGACAAAACATCCAAGCCACAGCTCCTCTTTCCACAAGTTCCCCAAAGTGAAGTGCCATCTGTACTGTTTTTTGTTGCTATTGCCTTAGTGGGCCAGATCACAAGACTTGCCCTTATTCAGTTAATGTGATTTGGGCTTGGAGTATAGACACAGTCTAACCATGTTATAACCCATTTTTCTGAACTGTGCTACAGTCCTGATAGAGTCCAAGGCAGCAAAATGAATTGAGAACAGAGTTAGAACAGGATTGGGTCCCTTTGACCTAATACAACTAAGCTGTGTTTTCACCGTGATGGGGGCCTACCATATTTAACCATGCCCCTCAACTCAGTAGTTATAGTGCAGACCTTTACCTGAAGTGGACGCAAAATTCTGCGTACAACCATGTCGGGGCAGAGAATGAATATTCTCTTCAAAACAGAATTACCATTCTCCACCCAGGGCTCCTGGGAGCCCCAGCTCTGAGCAAGTGCATCTGGCTAGCTGTCCTAGACCCAGGCACCATGGAACACCAGGCTGCTGGGAAATCCTGACTGGGAGCTTGGGACCTGGAACTCCTAGCAAGCTCCTTGCTCCCTTTCAGCCCATTAGGCAGGGTACCAAGCAATGCCTGAATTACAGGGGGTTTTGGAGAAGTCAAGCCCCCTTAGTATTTTTAGGGGCTACCTCTTTTATGTCTTATGGCCCCCTTATTTCTCACTAGTATTTAAATGAAAGCAAGCCACTTGACATTCAGGGACCTCCTACTTTTTCCCCATAATATGAACGCCGCTGCTGAGGAGCTGGGAACCTAAAAACCTGAGCTGCTGAGGAGTTGGGATCTAGGGGTCCCAGGTGCTCAGTTCCCTCCCCACAGTTCCCATGTAGGCAAAGTGGCAGGAAACAGGCAGTTTCTGACCAAAAGCTACCTGGCAGGCAGAGTTCCATTAGAATCCTTCCTGGTTTCCAGCAGAATTTTTGTAAGAAATTGACAGAGTACTGCAGAATGTTTCCATATTGAAAAATGGGCAAATTCCAGTAAAATTCCAAATAAGTTCATTGAAATTTTCCTCACCAGTGCTAATTAAACCAAACAGTGATAAGACCAAGATCCATGGCAGAGGACTCACCACTTTTTTTTTTTTTAATCAGATTCTTTCCTCTCTTTGGAAAGATAACTGTGCTATCAGGAGAGATGAAAATGGTGCCAATACCTAAGATACAATCTGAGTGAAAGAGGACTTGTGACTCTTGCTTGTTTCTGTCAACTTATGTGGTTCAACTATCATACAGTACGTTTGAGGTAAAAATGAATATTTTTGTCCATTTTTACTTTGCAGTTATGTCATGTTAATACCCAGGGCATAGATCATCAGTAGGACCCTACCAAATTCATGGCCATAAAAAAAAATCACCAACTGTGAAATCTGGTCTTATGTGTGCTTTTAGCCTATACTATACAGATTTCATGGGGGAGACCAGCGATTCTCAAATTGGGGGGTCCTGACCCAAAAGGGAATTGCGGGGTGTGTGTTTGGGGGTTACAACATTTTAGGGGGGTTGTGGTATTGTCACCCTTACTTCTGCGCTGTCTTCAAAGCTGAGCGGCCGGAGAGTGGCGGCTGTTGGCCAGGAACTCAGCTCTGAAGGCAGCGCCCCGCCAGCAGCAGTGCAGAAGGGTGGCAACACCATACCATGCCACCCTTACTTCTGTGCTGCTGCCTTCAGAGCTGGGCAGCTGGAGAGTGGCGGCTGCTGACTAAGGGCCCAGCTCTGTAGGCAGCAGTGCAGAAGTAAGGGTGGCAATATCATACCATGCCATCTTTCCTTCTGTGCTGCCGTGGTGGCGGTTCTGGGCTCCCGGCCAGCAGCCGCCGCTCTCCAGCTGCCCAGCTCTGAAGGCAGAGCCGCCACCACAGCAGCACAGAAGTAAGTATGGCATGGCATGGCATAAGTAAGGGTAGCAGTATTGCAGCCCCTCCTGCAATAACCTTGTGACCCCCCCAACTCCTTTCTGGGTTAAGACCTCTACAATTAAAACACTGAAATTTCAGATTTAAATAGCTGAAATAATGAAATTTATGATTTTTAAAATCTTATGACTCTGAAATTGACCAAAATGTACAGTGAATTTGTTTCTTGTGCAACAAGACTAAAATGTACTGTTAACAGAATAGGATAATGAAAAATAACCTGCAATAAGATCTGAGTAATTATTTGCACTGACTTATCATGTCAGCTTATGTAGGGCTAGATTCAAAGCCCATTAGAGCCAAAAGGAGTCTTTCCATTGACTGGTACAGAGAAGCAGGACAATCACTCCCTCTCCGTCCTGCTCCCTTTGTGGGTGATGTTAATATTGTCAACCCCAAGTGTTAAAAAATGACTGGTTTACAAACCAGGACATTTTTTTTGAAAATAATAAGTGTAGTTTTTTTTTTCTGGTTTCTGAGCCTGTGGGATATATTTGCTCCCAAATCACTTCAGCTTGGGTTGAAGCATTTTGGTACAGTTTGAAAGAATTTTCTTTTTCTGCCGAGAAAACCAAAATACTTTTGTTTAGGTCAATTTTTGAAACAATTTTTTTTTCAATTTTTCAGTTTGGATAAAAAAACCCAGTTCACACAGATCTAGATATAAATGCCCAACCCAGAATGAAAATGCTTTCCCAATCTCAAATATAATATTTTACACAGTTATTGCAAGAACAAGTCGTTATTTTGTTCATAAACACACATTTTTACATATTTATTTATAAAGTGGGCATAAATCCATCTCACAGAGGTTTCAGCATATACTGCAGCTGCCATTTTTGAAAGATTAGAATATGTGCAGTAATCTATTGCCTCCTGTTATAAACTGTTCTCATTTTCCATTTTAATTTTCTGTTACCTAATCCTATTTCTACTGATCAGAACTGAAATAAATAAATAAATAAGGAGAAATATTTAAATACAGCAGAAGCTTGCTAATTTGAACCAATGATTGGAGGCTCCTTGAAAATTATTGCATTTTTTAAATTAACAAATGACTGAACAAAATAAAAAGAAGCAGAGTGAATCACAAGATGTATTTTGTGCATTTATGTGGTTAACTGTAGATTGTTATGTATAGCAATACTTCATAGTATATTAGTCAATGTACTATGATACAGTTTGTAGAAATGATGCTATTAATAGAAGACTGCAGTATCTTTCATTAAATCTTCAGTGAGAGGCTGCCAATTTTTATTACTGATTGTAAAGTGTATAGTTCAGGAAAGTGCATATTAGTTAAGACCTACTATACACACACACACACACACACACACACACACACACACACACACACACACACACACACACACACACACACACACACACAAAATCTACCACTAACCCATTTTAAAATTTTGACAATTTTTCCATTCTTGCTGCCATACCAGAGAGATAAATATGAGTCGTTTTGAAAAGGATCTTGCCACAGTTGTTTGCATTGGTCACAGCAATCAGTAGTAAGTAGTAAATAACTCCCACTTGCCTGCTTCTGTCATTGAGCCACAAAAGCATTCTGAATATGTGTTGGCTAACATTATAAATGAAGGAAGAGTATGACTAAAATTAGCTGGCTCACAGAACTAAATTTTCTTTGGCCCGGTTAAACCCTACAGCAAAGGCCAGATCCTCAGCTGCAGATGAGGAAGGCTCAAGGCAGCTGCATGAGGTGGGCACAAAAGTATCTTGTACTCAACCCTCTTCTGGCGGAAAGGAGGTCATCTGAGTGCCAGTTCCAGGCATAAATTAGAACACAGCCTTAGGGCTGCTCTACTTTATACCAGCTGCCAATGGCCCCAAGAGACCATTCCGGTTGCTGAGGTTCTCCCAAGCACAGGGACAACCACCTCATCCATACCTCCTTATCGCTTGTCCGCATTCTCTATGCTGGCAGATGAATGGCCCTAAACTAACCAAAGAGCCCCTAGATTTCAAAGAGACACAAAGCAGACCTAATACACTGGAAGACTGTGCTCTAAAATAAGCCAAACAAAAGAAAGATTGATTGATCGCTAGCTTTTGTCTCAGGTAGCCCCTATGACATGCCAGGTGCTGTACAAACACATAAAAACATATAGTGGCTAACACAAAGAGTTTATAATCTTACAACAGGATAAAAGAGGCCACTGTAAACAGAGGGTCAAATTATCTGTGAGGTACGGGACCATAGTTTCTAATAAGTTCTATTTTAGTGATTAAGATGTTAGCTTTGTATCTCACTATACATAAAGCATCTAGTGAGTTGGATTATGGGTTCATCTATTACCGGTGACCCAATGATTTGTTGTTTTTAATTAAATCCTCTAACAGCTATTACCACTTTGCTTTAATCTGGTAGATTGTAGTACTTCCGAAATGATGAATCTGACTTCATAAGGCAACATGATTTTTTTTGCATTAAAATTAAATTAGTTGGAGAATTCAAATAAATTACTAGTGGAAAGAAAAATGTACAAAGATGTCAACCTAAAGAATCTATTCCTGGGCACATGGCAGAGACAGACATATTAATAGCTGGGACATATAAACCTTTTATGGAGGTGCCATTTCAAACAATGAAATGCAACATTATAAAACATTGTTGTGGGAAATGGAACTGAATATATTTTCCATTATTCAAATCTCTCTGCTGTGAATGGCTAATGAACCAATCAGCACACAGGGATCTGCGTATGGCACAGCAATTGAGGAACAACCATAAAATATCTATTCAAATCTGACTCCACTAATCAGTCAGCGTTTAGGGGAACTGCAGAAGTGAGACATAAGCGTACAGCTCTGGCGAACAGGCAGGCGTGTTGGGTGGACAGAGGGATCGCTCTGCTCACTCTCTCCCTAATAGTGTGGGAGGCAAGAAAAAGTTGCAGCTACTTTTTTCACACTCCCACACCCATGCAGGTTCTAGCGATGCAGGTAGCCCACACGGAAGAGTAAAGAGGCTCCCTGTGCTTGCAGCAGGGATTATGAGCGCACCTCAGTCATTGGGTCTTTTTTTCCTAATTGTTCTGGCCAAGCAAAGAGAGGCCCTGTGCTCAGCTTGATGGCTTTGTCTGTTTGCAATGTGATAATTTAGGATGCCAATTCCAAAAGTTCTGGGAATGTTCTAGGCATCAGTGGGCAAAGCCCTATTGATTTGGAGGGAAAACTGGAAAGGAGAAAGGGGGGACATACAGAGCCCCTTGCATCTGCTTACCACACACACCTGCTTTAACCATCTCTGGTAATTGTCTATAGATCAAAGAACAGGTTGATGGCAGCCATTAACACCTCTCCAGGATAACATCGCCTCCCATCTCAGCTCTGCCCTTTGTCTCAGCAGTGTTTAACAGGCTGACCCCCTGCATGACTCCTCCTCCCAGACAAAATGAAAAGAGATAATAGCTGGAAGAGCCAGAGGGAGCGAAGAGAGAAGGAAGTTTCAGTTTAACTTGCTGCATGGGGAAGACTGTGTAGCCAGGAGTCTAACAACAGACATAAGAGGGCCTTAGAGGTAGGGTTTTTAGAGGGGGTAAAGGTGAAGGTGGGAGAAGTAGCAGTGACTGGACAGATAGGGCAGGGGCGGAGGAAGCAGGGATCCTAAAGGAAGGAGGGGAAAGGTGCTAACTCCCTGGGTGCTCCATGGCTGGAGTACCCACAGAAAAAGGTGGGTGCTCATCACCCACCAGCCACAGCTGCTTGGGGGCCGCTGGTGGTGAGCTGATCAGGGACCGCCGCCGATGAGCTGATTGGCAGCTTGGGGAGGGGTTTGGGGGAGGGCAGAGAGCAGCAAGTGGCGGGCAAACAGGGGCCTCAGGGAGGGTGTGGAGGGGTGGTGGGAAAGGATGGAGTGAGGCAGGGCCTCGGGGTAGAGCACCCCCGGAATACTAAAAGTCGGCGTGTGTGTGTGCAGCGGGGGAGTGTGGATGGGGAGCAGGGACTGTTTATAATGAACCCTGGAAGGGGAAAGGCAAGTGTGTGTGTAAGTAAGAACGATTCCCGACCGAGAGATGGGGGCTAGTTTCTGATAAGGGAGAGATGTGAACTTCTGGGGCCCAGTGGGAAGGGAATAGGGGTAGTTTAATGAATAACTGAAGGGTAAAAGACAAAACAAATGGCTGCAAGTAGAGGAATCTCTGGTGACACCCCCAGCTGCTTCCTGCACATACCACAGGCAGTGGCTTCATACACTACTCTCTCTCATTGGTCGTACAGCTCAGCCTGCAGCAGCAACACAGTGTGCGACCGTGTAGTTTATTGAATTCAACATCTGAGTTGTCCTCTGTGGCTATATTTGTTCATCACATTTATTTTTCACTATGATCCTGCAACACTGGAAAGATAACAAAAATGCTTTTACCCCACAATGTAGGATTTTTGGTCCATCCGTGTGATAAAAAGCACTAGCAGCTCTTTTAAGAAGAAAAGGAATCATGAATGAAAGCGGTGGATGTGATATATCTTGACTTTAGTAAAACTTTTGATACAGTCTCCCACAGTATTCTTGAAAGCAAGTTAAAGAAGTATGGACTGGATGAATGGACTATAAGGTGGCTAGAAAGCTGGCTAGATTGTTGGGTTCAACGGGTAGTAATCAATGGCTCGATGTCTAGTTGGCAGCCGGTATCAAGCGGAGTGCCCCAGGGGTTGGTTCTTGGGCCGGTTTTGTTCAACATCTTCATTAATGATCTCGATGATGGGATGAATTGCACCATCAGCAGAGGACACTAAGCTGGGGGGAGAGATAGATACGCTGAAGGGTAGAGATAGGGTCCAGAGTGACCTAGACAAATTGGGGGATTGGGCCAAAAGAAATCTGATGATGTTCAACAAGGACAAGTGCAGAGTCCTGCACTTAGGACGAAAGAATCCCATGCACTGCTACAGCCTAGGGACCGACTGGCTAAGCAGCAGTTCTGCAGAAAAGGACCTGGGAATTACAGTGGATGAAAAGCTGGATATGAGTCAGCAGTGTGCCCTTGTTGCCAAGAAGGTGAATGGCATAATGGGCTGCATTAGTAGGAGCATTGCCAGCAGATCGAGGGAAGTGATTATTCCCCTCTATTTGCACTGGTGAGGCCACATCTGGAGTATTGCGTCCAGTTTTGGGCCCCACACTACAGAAAGGATGTGGACAAATCGGAGAGAGTCCAGCGGAGGGCAATGAAAATGATCAGGGCACTGGGGCACATGAATTATGAGGAGAGGCTGAGGGAATTGGGCTTATTTAGTCTGCAGAAGAGAAGAGTGAGGGGGGATTTGATATCAGCCTTCAGCTACCTGAAGGGGGGTTCCAAAGAGGATGGAGCTAGGCTGTTCTTAGTGGTGGCAGGAGCAATGGTCTCAAGTTGAAGTGGAGGAGGTCTAGGTTGGATATTAGGAAACACTATTTCACTAGGAGGGTGGTGAAGCACTGGAATGGGTTACCAAGGGAGGTGGTGGAGTCTCTATCCTTAGTTTTTTAAGGCCTGGCTTGACAAAGCCCTGGCTGGGATGATTTAGTTGGTGTTGTTCCTGCTTTGAGCAGGGGTTTGGACTAGATGACCTCCTGAGGTCTCTTCCAACCCTAATCTTCTATGATTCTATGTATGCCTCTAGCTGTTACTATGAGTATTGCAGTGTTGCTTTGCACTGTTAATACTCTATATTCCATCTGCAGATGGGTGAAAAAACTCTGCGTATGGGCCTCACCTATTTAACAGGTGAGCTGTGATGCCTAGTTAATGGTTGTTAATCACAGTGATATCCTTTGAAGAAAGGTGAAATGTGTATGCAGAAAGGTCCACTGATGACTAATATGAAACTCCTAATAAGCTTTTCTTCTCTTTTGTCCCCAGGGCACAATTTCAACCCAAGTCTACAAAGATGAAAAGCAGATTTCCCAGTCTCACAGAACTGCTAATTGCAACAGCATTTTTAAAAACTAGTGATGACAGAAAACACTGTGAGTTGCTGAGCGTGATCTCTTTCTGAAGACAGTGTAGTCCCTAAACCTCAGTCCTCAGGCTAAATGCAAAAGATTGTTAGATATACTCAAACCTTTTAGTATTTTGCTATACACATATCCCCAATCTTCACTTTCTGAAAAGGTTAATGGGATCTCTGCAAGATCAAATGTTTATATGACAGTGGATTAACCTTTACAGTTAAATCAGTTTCTTGCAAATGTAAGCAGGGATACCTTATTATCCAATAGGGTCAGCAGTTCAAGTCTTCATTAACTAAGTGCTAAATTACAGTAATAATCATATAATTTTATACCATACAGGAGCTCTTTTATTGCTTACCACAGCAAGCAAACATTTTCAATGACATATTAAAGTTTTAAAAAGCAACTTAGAAACAATAAACAGTATATAAACACACTATACAGTTTTGTTTTGATATCATCCTACCCTGCTTTTGAGAGAAGTACAAGACCCTAGATAGACAGAGCTTGTCAGTTTCTTTAAAGACTTTGGTTGTGGAGTCTCTTGATCCAAATTTGGATTAGCTGGTGCTTTAAAGTAACATTATATCATCAATTGCCACCATGCTGCCCACTAAATTCTTTTCTACAGTTCTCCTGATAATAGGAGACCTGGTTCCTGTGTGCAATACAGTTGCTTTATGCTGCACTTAGGGTTGCTGGGCATCCACTGACCAGGCTGTTTAAAAAAAAACAGGTTGGCAGTGCAGTGTGGCTGAGGCAGGCTTCCTGCCTGTCCTAGCTCCACATGGCTCCCGGAAGCGGGCCAGAGAAGCTCCGTGCACTACCCCCGTCCTGAGCGCCAGCTCTACAGCTCCCATTGGCCGGGAACCATGGCCAGTGGGAGCTGTGGGGCCAGCACGTGCGGGTGCAGGCAGTGTACACCATACAGAGCTGCACCTTTGCCTGGGGCCAGGAAATGCCAGCTGCTTTTGGGAGCAACGTGGCCTCAGGGCAGGCAGGGAGCCTGACTTAGCCCTACTGCGCCACTGACCAGGAACCGCCTGAGGTAAGGGCCACCCGGCTGGAGTCTGCCCCACCCACCCGCACCCCAAAGCCAACCCCCTGCTCCAGGTCAGAATCCCCTCCCACACATAAATTCCCTCCCAGATCCTGCACCCCAACTCCCTGTACCAGCCCTGAGCCCCCTCCTTCATCCCAAACCTCTCATCCCCACCCCCACCACAGAGCCCACACCCCCAGCTGGAGCCCTCAGCCCCTCCTGCACTCCAACCCCCAGCCCAGAGCCCCCTCCCACACCCTGAGCCCCTCATTTCTGGCCCCACCCTGGGGCCTGCACGCCCAGCTGGAGTCTTCACCCCCCCACACCCCAACCCCTTGCCCCAGCCCCGTGAAAGTGAGTAAGAGGAAGCAATGGAAGGATTGGTGCTGGAGTGAGTGGGGGAGGGGCCTCAGATAAGGGGCAGGTCAGGGGTAGGGCAGGGATGTTCAGTTTTGTGCAGTTAGAAAGTTGGCAACCGTAGCTGCACTGCTGCCAAAATATGACCCTAAATCTTGTTCAGCCAACCACAGGAGCATCACCCAATAGAGGGGGATCCTCCGATGGCAAAAAGACAGCAGATTAGCTCTTTCATGGCCTTCTGCTGCTGACGTATCAGACAGCCAGAACAGATAGTGACCAAGCCTCCCTGACACCTCACTGAACTCCAATTGGTATATTGGCCCATTGTAGCTGTTGACATTTAACAACCTGCAGAGCCTACTGTGCGCTGAACAAGGCTGAAGGCTGCTCTTAATTGTGACAGGATCATGGAATGCAAAGATCACTCTCTTGGGGGCTGTTCCTTGTGCACTTCAACTGTAGGAATGTATCTAGCCCACAGTGTGTAATTAAAGCCTTTAGCCAACTCCATTCTTCCTGTGCATCAAAAGTCCCTGTATCATTTTTCACTGAGGGCAGAGTTGTTTTGGACTGAGTTAACCCAATTACTTTTCTCTATATTATAAAAATGACATTTCTCTATGTGCCAGTGGAGAGGAGGAATACCAGGCAGTTCAGATAAGAATGAATAAAGGGATGGACTGTAGAAGGTCTTCATTGTACTTGACACCTTTACTGCTGACAATTGAGAAGCCTGTCTCAATTGCTAGCTGTGACAGAGACAGTTGTATTATCTCTGGAGAACAGATATTACAGAAGATGTGGATGGAACCAGAAACAAGGAATTTGTTTCTCTGGCTTTATTTTGAAAAGGAATTTTGAATACTGTGAAATTAAAATTCACCAATAATGAAATGGATTCCACACAACTTAGTAGCTAATGGCCAAATAATATCCTTCAGAGTAAAAACAAAACAACCCTCATCCCCAAAACAAGATAAACATAACTAGCCACTATCTATTGAAAGATATGCCAAAAATTAGCAGTGTTAGCTAAGACATCTCACACCATTATATAACCGGAAAATCATTTGGTTCTACCCACCAATATATTAGGTTAACAAGGGAGGAAGTGGGGAGATGAGAATTACTCAAATTAGAAAAACTGTGTTATGTTAGAGAAAGAATCAAAATGACTGATAATGCCTCTCAAGAAAGTGTTCATCCAGGTCAGAAATACCATGTGCATAGACTCTTTCAAAAGTCATTTGGTTAAAATCAAGCAGAGCCACGTTAAACATATACGAAAAGGGAGGGGGAAATCTACAACTTTTTCAGACCTCAACAAATTTCTTGCCCGGTTCAATGGATGGATGAAGTTTTGTGTAATTTCTGATGGTGCCCAATCTGGTTTACCTAACTAAATTTGCTCATTCCTAAATGTTAGGCCATATCCTCAGCGGATGTAAATTGGCACAGCTCCTTTGACTTCAGTGGAGTGTCAGAGAATTTCACCCTCATTTAATATAAGGTCTTGTGAGAGTGGGACTAAATACCCCACTGAAGAACACTAAAAGTTCTTTAGGTTAAACATTTGGGGCACCCAGTAGACAACTGGGAAGAAGGAAAATGTTTGTTAAAGGGCTGATTGCGTATGTAGATTTGTGGCAGTGCAATGTGTACCTGCTTTTCTCTTTTTGCTTTTTAAATAACATGTATCAGTGTGACACAGAGGCCTACTGGTGGTTCACCACTCTGTGGCAACTGCTCTTATCAGGCCTGACATACTACACCTAACACACGGTTGCCATAATCAGTATTTTAAAAGGTGTGATGTAAAGTATCATATACAAACTGGTCACACACTGATCCCAAATATCACTGCTGAGTGGATATGCAGGTAGGGTTGCCAACCCTCCTGTTTCACCGGGAGTGTCCCAGAATCAGGCTCTATCTCCCAGAGGCTACAGAAACAAAACCGGGAGATTTTGGCTGCTAAAAGTCCATCAGTGCAGTGGGGCTAAGGCAGGCTCCCTTCCTGCCCTGGCCCTGCACCGCTCCTGGAAGCAGCCAGCACCACATCCCTGAAGCCCCTGGGAGTTAGGGGGTCTCCACTCACTGCCCTCACGCCGAGCGCTGACTCCACAGCTCCCATTGGCTGGGAACTGCGGCCAATAAGAACCATGGGGGCAGTGCCTGCAGGCAGGGGCAGCACATGGAAACCTCTTCTCCCTGCAGCCCCTGGGGGGGAGGAGGGGGTCTCCAAGCACTGCCCTCACCCTGAGCACTGACTCTGCAGTTCCCATTGGCTGGGAACTGCAGCTAATGAGAGCCATGGGGGAAGTACCTGCAGGCAGGGGCAGTGCACGGGGACCCTTTTCCCCCCAGGGGCTGCAGGGACATGCCAGCTGCTTCCGGGAGCAGTGCGGGGCCAGGGCATGCAGAGAGTCTTCTTTAGCCCCACTGCACTGTCAACCCAGAGGTAAGCGCCACCTGACCAGAGCCCACACCCCTCACTCACTCCCACACACCAACCCCCTGCTTCAGCCCTGAGCCCCCTCCTGGAGCCAGCACCCCAAACCCCTGCCACAGCCTGGAGCCCCTCCTGCACCCAAACTCCCTCACAGAGCCCACACCCCTCCCACATGCCAATCCCCAGCCCTAAGCCCCCTCACAGAGCTTGCACTCTGCACCCTCTCCTGAACCCCAACCCTTGGCCCCAGCCCAGAGCCTGCACCCCAATCCCCTGCCCCAGCTTGGTGAAAGCAATTGAGGGTGGAGGAGAGCGAGCGATGGAGGGAGGGGTGGATGGAGTGTGCAGGGCAGAACCTCACGGAAGGGGCTGGGCAGGAGCAGAGCAAGGGTGTTTGAGTTTGTGTGATTAAACAGTTAGCAACCCTATATGCAGAGTGTGTACAAAGAGTTATAAATATGTGCTAGGATTATGTTCTTAAAATGTGTTTGGCAAGCAGTATCTAAGGCCAGTGTGCCCTAGACAAAAGAACCCGTGTTTGCTTGTCTGGCCATCAGGGAGAGACAATGGAAATAAATTTACATACAAGGTAAACAAAGCTATCAAGCTAACGAGCAGGGAAGAAGACAGCATAGTACCCCAGCAAAAGAGAGAAACGTACTTTTCTAGGAATACTTATCTGGGCTTATTTTTCAAATAATTAGTTTCAAAGGTTTAATAGACCATAAACAGAAGGGGAGGAAATCCCATACTTATCCTTCACCTGACAAGTCAAAGCAGCCCAGAGCTTTTAGCTCTGTGTACTGGGTCCTGGAAAAAAGTCTATTGAGCCATGCTGGAAGAAATACTATGATGAGAAAACGTCTTTGAAAAAAAAATTAGTTTATTGAGTTTTAGTCTTAGAAGTGTATTTTTACTTTTGTTTGTTTGTAACCATTTCTGTCCTTATTCCTTATACTTGGTAACACTTAAACCTTAATAAACTTGTTTTACTTTTACCATAAAACCAACTCAGTGCTTTGATTGAAGTAGGTTTGTCAACCCCAGTTAATTTAATAAGTTGCTTTGTACTGCCTCTTTAAAAGAGCAGCAAAATTGATAAGGTTTTGCTACAGTAACAGGGACTGCACAATGCAGAGAAAGATGTCTCTGAAACTCAGGAATTGGGGATCACTGATTGTCACCTGCTAGGCATGGTTTGGACAGGTAGAATCCTGAAGAGTTTGCTGGCAAGGAAAACAAGCTGATATGCCGGAGGGCTGACACACATCTTAGCAGCAGCAAAGCTCTCCCTTGCTGAGGCTCAGAGGGGTGATGAAGTGGCTCAGAGTTCTGGGAACCCCCGCAGAATGTCACAGTCAGCTCTATCCGATTAACTTATTTCTTACAGATTTCAGAGTCACTCTGTATACATGAAGGGAGTTTGTCTTAATAATCAACAACTTTCCATTTCTTTTAATATTCCCTCAATCTGATCCAGCAGCTCACCCCTTCTCAAAACAACATCAGCACAAAGACAACCAAGAGTATACAACAGCAGCAGGGCAAGAAGGAAAAAGCAACATATGTACTTAAAGTAGTATGTCATCTTCAGTTCTGCATCTTAAATAACTACTTGAAGCTTCACCTTGGCATCATACTAATTGACCACATAAATCTGGGACTCCTCATGGAGGATGGTACTTCTCAGTAGGGGTGAGGATGGCAGAATCAGGTCCTAAGTGAACTAGAGTTGTGTTTCATTAGATTTATTCAGGATTCCCTGTTTACAAAAGTACTGTGGCTTAGAATTTCCATAGGCTGCAAGCATTAGCTACCAGTAATATTATTGCACACTTCAGCAGACATGACATTCCACTGCAGAAGGCAGTGGCATGCTGTAAGCAGTCCATTTCAAGGTCTAAGTTCATATCCACACTCTTTCCTGACAACATAGGGCCTGACCATGTCTTCCAATTATAACCCAAGAAGGGCTTTGCCCAATCCCTCCAGGAGACCTGGGTTCAAACACTATGAATCCCTCAAGATTCACTTGGATTTCAGAGGATATCTTAGAAATGCAGGCCCTCTGTATTGGCTCCTGCACACCTGCAGCCCTGTCCCATCTCTCAGACAAGGAATTTTCAGTCAGCCATTGAACCGGGACCACCACCAGACTTTTAATGGGGATGTTCCCCCAAGCACAAGAGGCTCCATCAGAAAGCTTCTTAAGCATCTTTCATGGACTTGGTGAGAGGATGATGTATATCTGCCCAAGGTCCTGACCTCTAGCTTGCATCTCCCACTCTGTCCTTTGTGTTACCTGTCCTTCCTGCTCACTCTAGTGGGGTCCAGAGCAAGACTGGGGGAAAATTGCCAGACAGCATCTGATCTTCTCAACTGTCCAGAAGGGGTGAGATCTGATTGCCTCCCTCCTATTCTGTAGTCCTTTTAGTTCTTCTCTGTGACGGAAAAGGTGCCACTATCCTGCTAGAAGTAAGGGAGGATTCATAATTAACAGAGTGAGAATTCCTTCAGGTTGTTTTCTACTTTTTTCATTCCTGAGATCATAATCTTAGTTTTTGGAGGGACTTAACTAAAAAAAAAATCTCTCTCTAATATTGACTTCAAAAGGGCTCCTCTCTTAGGATTATATTAAAAATGTTTAAAAATATTTTTATACTCCTTTTGTATGAAATTTTAAATTTATTGTTCCCTTTGCAAGATTTGCTGTGAAAAGTAGCCCTTTTCATTATTTTTTCCTGAAAGTTCAGGATTTCCACAATGTGAACTCTAAACAGTTATCTTGTCAACAATCTCTTATTTACTTGGGAAAAGCACCTTGTATTTTTAGAACCTGTGCTGGGTTTTGGAGTTAGGTTTTTTAACATCTGCTTTGAGATCATTTTCTGAAACTGTTGAATACTTTATTGCTTATTCTTAAATGATATTTTCTCTTTTTTAATGGACTCAGGGCTGTTATTAAGATTTCACTTCCTTCTTGGATTGGTATTTGCTTTTATTACTATTTTAAAGAAGGTTCCTTGGGAGAAGGGAAAATTTAAAATTATATTCTGTTGTGCTGGATAATAGATTTTAAAATTATTTTAAAAGAAATATTATCAGTTCACGTCCGGGTCCTTATTACTTCCTAGCCCGGCTCCCCCCAGAGAAATGTCTCCTAAGGGAGACGTGCTAAAAAAACAAAATGGAAAGATAAATATTTCTTATGTATGTTCATCCTATGGAATTACAAGACAAGATTCTTTCATTTTCCCTGCCCTTTGCTGTGTCCTGTTGCAACCACAGCATTGGATACTGTTTAAACTGCTGAAAAGCAATCACCTTCATATCCAACTTCCTTAAAAACTTCTAAAGATACATTAGAAACTGTTTTCCTTGCCATACCGGGCCTGCAGTCTGATTCTGTTGCACCTACATTCGATTAATAATTTATTTGTAACATTCTCATTACTGGAAAAAAATAAAGCCTGTCAATGATTCTTCAAAGAAAAAAAATAGTGTACATGTTTTAAATTAGTGACAGAAAGATAATTCAAATACTTCAGTAGAGCTGGTTGAAACATTTGTAACTAAATTAAATTTAACTGGAATATGAAGTTTTCATCAGGGGGTGGAGGGAAATAGAGCCTTTTTCTGATTCTGTATTCTGGTGGTTCGGGCTCTAGGCTTGGATGTGGGAGATGCTGGTTCAAATCTCTGATTCAGAGCGATCTGGGATGAAAAACTCTGGTCTAAAAAAGAAAAATAAGCAGGAAGTCAAACCTGGGTCTCCCACATCTCAACCTCCTCCTCCCCCAATGGACCCTGAGAAGTTCTGGCTTTTACCTGTAAATGAACATTTCAAAACAATTATGTTTTCATAAAAATGTATGCCAGGGTTTCTTCTGTTCCAATTTTGAACGAAAACAAATTTTGAAAACTTGCCACAAAACAGAATTGTTGTCCTCTGCTCAGCATAATATTTTAGCCACTGTTCTCATTAAAAATGAAGATAAATTCAGTCAGGTATAAGTTAGACCCAGTAGGCTAAATTCTGGGGCTCAGCCAACTGTTACTGTCAGACTCCCTTAAAGCTACTTACAGCCACAGTAATGAGACCCAAAGGTGGGATTTTAAAAGTTCAGAGGGAATTAGGCACCCAGCCCCATTAATGGGGTTTGAGTACCTAACTCTCTGGGGCTGCTTTGACAATCTTAGCCTAAATTTGTACAGTTTACATGTTGAGGTGTTAGAAGAAGGCTTATGCTAAAGAAGGATGGGAGCTGTAAAAACAAAATGAACAGGATTTCTGGTTCATATAAACAGATGTACTTCCCTGGCTACTAATGCATTGGTACTTTTTCCTGCTGAATAATGTATAACTACTGAAATAAAATATAACACCTTTTTGGAATAGACTGATGCCATAACTTTAACTCAAGAGCTTAAAAAATAGAACGGTAACATGACTGATGACAAAGTCATAGCTGATTAATTGTTTTCTAGATAGGAACAGCTTTCTCTCCTGTTGGCTGCATTTGTACTTGTTCATATAGTTGATAGATTGTGCTAAGATAGCAACATTTCTGACATTATTAACATCATTCTAAGTGTTTATTATTAAAGAATCCAAGCCTGGATGGATGGTAGCTGGTTGAGTTGGGGATCTTCTGTAGGTAGAATAAACAGTACCAGGGACCTGGCTGGGAGAGCAAAAAGGAACAGTGTCATTTGACTGTAGCTAAGCATGATAAGGAATGACCACAGACAGGTCAGTTTCTACACAGCTGGGATGTCCTTTGTCATGATGGACAACATGTTGACATTAGTATATTACCAAAGAGAACAACTGCCTCCCTAGTTATATACAGCAAGTAGCTGGTCTCCCATTTGATTTGGGGTATGACAATACTGCAATCATGGGATGCAATTGCAGCTTGAGTAGACATACCTGAGCTAGCTTTAATCTAGCTAGCTTGACTCCAGGAACCATAAAACTGTGGCAGTGTCCACTTCCGTGGAGGCTGTAGAAGCCTGGCTGGAACTCTGGGTAATTATTTGTGCTGCTGTGGCTTCACTACTCTAGGACTTAGGTTGACCAGATGTCCCGATTTTATAGAGACAGTCCTGATTTTTGGGTCTTTTTCTTATATAGGCACCTATTACCCCCCAGCCCCATCCCGATTTTTCACATTTGCTGTCTGGTCACCTTACCAGGACCCAAGCTAGCTGCATCTACTAGAGCTGTTATCTCACTCCTTGATTGAAGTATAGATGCACTCTTGGATTGAGGAGAACCTGTCATTCTTACATGCATGGCGCATAAAGGGTAAATCAATACCAATGACTTTAGTGGGATTACTCGCGAGTTATTCATGTGCATGATGCTCTTGAGTTGAGAGGACTTTTGATTGACAAATCCATTCTAATTTCTTTCCTTTAAATATTAATTTGTTGATGTAGTATCTAGGTATTCATATTACTCATAAAATATTAATAAAATTAGTTATAAACAGCCTCATCTCAAAACATTTCTTTTCTCTCGCTACGGTTTCTTTTGCAAGCTCTCAGGAAACGTCTTACTCCCATTATATGTAAGAGAGGCTAGTGATGAACATCCCTCATTATTACGGGTGTATGTTGATAGCAGAGCACTTTGAAGATGAAAGATCTTGGCTTTTTATCAAAATAATTAATTGTAATCTGTCTACTTCAAAGTCCTTTATAAAAAGACCATTTTTAGTAATAAAGGAATTAAACTGTCTGCGAACAATACTAGATCATCTTTATCTTCATTGCTGCACACAGCAGTGCATAATTTTTTTTTTGCTTTTCATGCTGTTTTTCTGAATTTTTACCAAGATCTCTACATATTTCACTTTTGTTAGTAGCTAATTCACCTTACTTATTGCATCTTTGCAAGCTCCCAGCCAGTGTTCCAAGTGCTTAATATTCTGGGTCATCTTTTGTAAAACCCTTTTTGACTTTGACTTTGATGATTTCTTGATTTATTACTGTACAATCTGCTGACTGAGCAAGAGCCCAGTATAGGTAGAAATGAATTTATGCAGGAAATCTTTTTTGCATTAGTAAAGAAAGTGATGTCTTCTGTTTTTTTTGTTTTGTTTTGTTTTGTTTTCCCCCAGAAAACTGCCTTTATCTGGAGGTGTTTTTAGTTTCTTAGAATGAGGTCCAGGTTCAGAATGAGTTTCATTTTGGTGTCAGCCTGTAAAAGACCCATTTCTACTACCACCACCCCACCATCAGGGAAGGAAGAAAAAGTTGAACTTAAAGTGAAAGCATTAGCACTGAGAAAGCAGACCTTCAACCATTCTTTTTGCATGTAACAGTGAATATTGGCAATCCAACACAGAGGCCAACTAGAGATGGATACCTAAATAATCCACCTGTGGATTTTGGCTGTTGCCTTTTCTGCCTTTCTCCCATGCTACCACCGCCATCTGTACTCTGTTCCCCATCTGGTCCCTGTTGCTGAGCAATACTGTGGTTCTTGACCAGGCCCTGAAGCACATACATTTTTCATAGCCCCGGCTGGGGGTAAATCTTTGGGCTGGTGAGTCCACAGTTCAAAATGGGAGAAAGATTGGGGCAAATAAGGGAAAGACCTTGGAAAGGTATTTAAAAGCCCTGGGGGAAAAAAGACCTGAAAATAGAGAACTGCCAGGAAAAGAAAAAGATGCATTTGGGCATGACCATGGAAGGAGTGATGGGATTTTTTTAATTCTTGATAAGGTTTGTAAAAGTAGTGCTGTAGTTGAGTTGAATGCTCCGATGGCCATTGAATACATTTTAGGTGAAGAGTCCACAGAATGGCAGTATTAGTTAATAATCTGAATTTGAATAGAAATCTAAGGTCTGGAGGACTTTCCCTTTCTAATAGGCAGTGTGAAGTGCATTTCAGATAATCACAATGTTATGCAACAAGGGATGTAATAAAGTGCTATAACCTATTTGAAGTAAGATTGGTATGTAGTGATGCAATAGTTAACTCCACCTATATGTACCTATCAACAGCACTTTCAGAGCCAGATTATAACTTGCACATGGTGGATATCTTACTTCACTAATACTGTATAAATCAGAATTCACTATTGTAGATCCACATGGCTAGGTGTGGTATGCATCAGAAATGATAATATGGCCCTTAGTATTATCTTTTCTTCTGGAAAGTGGGCTAGTTTACTCTATCTAATTTCTGAAGTGTGGGGGAGCAGGAAAGTGGAACCCATATATATTGGGAATCGTGGACAGTGAGTAAGAGAAGCAGACACTCCAATGTGCCTACCTTCTCAGTGCTAATCTTGATCTAAATGCAATAGGGTGCCTTTGGTTGTTCCTTCACAACTCTATGTGGAGCTCTTACTTTAATCCTTTTTTAAAAACCACCGTAACTCCCTTCATGAAATGGGCAACATATATCTTACCTCTAGAGACACGGCAAGGGGAATAAAGGACACAAAGAAAAAGCAAGGGGGAAAATGAAATGTAACACGGGAGAGACCAATGCGGGCTGAACAGACAATGGGAGAAGTGAATAGAAAAAGAGAACCAAGAATGAGAAGAAAGAAAAGGCAAGACAGAAAAATAATAAGAGAAATGAGAAAAAATATGGAGGCATGTGGTTAGAATGAATCACATTCTAAGGAAGGAGTGATAAAAATAGGAGAACTAAAACCAAGATGTGTTAGGGTAATGATTTTTTTTAAACTTCCCAAGTGATCTTATTTCTTGATATTTTACTTCCTTGGCAAATGCCCTACACAGTCAAATCCTATTTGCTCCCCAATTAACCATAACGCTCAATTATGTGAATGTCATAAATGTTCTCAAAAGTAGCTGCAATATAAAAATGCCTCCCCAGTTAACAAAAACCTCTGGTTATCTGAAGGTTGCGGGTGTTCAGAGTTCTGTGGGTTGATTCAACCTTATTCTTAAAATCCCGAGACTGCCCCAGATACTTCACCATTGCTTCTCTGAATCCAGAAGCAGTGAACATTGAAATGTGTCACCTTCTTCCCAGCAGCCCTCTTTGCCATTCACTGTGGTATCAGAGTGTATTCCATCATAAAACTAAACTCAGCGAACAAGAGTCTTGAGAGAACTCTTCTGATTCTAGGGTGCCCACCAAACTGATGTGTCCCATCAACCTTTTCACCAAGTCCATTTAACTGACAAGAAAGCAGCCCCCTCTACACAGCCTTAAGCACTACAGCACAGCATTTGAAGGCTAAAAACTCAGTATAAATGCATGTACCTGATAAGAATCAGTCTCTACTTTTAATTTTCTTAGTTAGGCCCTAAAGATCCTGTTAATTTCTTGGCCCTTATTTTAGGCCTTTCTTTAGCTGCTGGAAGCTAAACTACCTCCATCAAACAGAGGTCAATTTTACATTTACACTCCCTACCCCCACTAACAAAGATTAGTTACTTGCTGTACAATAGCTGTAGTTCTTCAAGATGTTGTAGTGAATAGGTCCCACTGTAGGTGCTCATGTGCTTAACACAGAATTTTGTTTTGAATAGCAATATCCATCAGGGTTGTGTATATGCCCTGAGACTTCTCCTGCGCCCATATGAGGGCATAAAGGAAAAAGTGGCTGTAACCCTTCTCCAGGTTCCTTACAAATGAAAGCCTGTGATAGATGAGGAATCTGGAAGCAGGGATGGAGTTGGCCTAATCCTGGAGGTCCCTTTCAGTTCTATGTTCCTACAACTGCACGGACTGATGACAAGCCAAAATTGCCTCAAGCTTCAGCTTAAATGGAACCAAATGAAAGGCTAGTCTACTTTAAATGCAGAAGGTAGCAAAGGATCTTTGAACTGAGACCCAGACAAATCATGTTGGCTTGCCCATATCAAGAATCTCTTCTGTTTAGAAGAATTTGTTTTCCTGCTCTGTATAAGGTTTTTTTAGACCTGTAAATAGCGATCCCTGCCTGTGGTATGCAGCCAACCAACTGCCATGCTGTCTAATAAAGTGACTTTGGGTCTGGACGGAGTATCTAGCTATGGTGTTGTGAGATCAGGTCCAGGCAGTCTGGTAGCTGGATCAGAGCCTGGATGTAATAGGCCCATCAGCCAAAACTGCATTGCCCAGTGGGGAGCCATGTGAATAATCTTAGCATTGTCTCTTTTGATGTTGGAAATCCTCCTGACAATCAGGAAAATCTGGGGGAAGGGATACAGGAGGCTTTGGGACCACTGCAGAAGAAAGATATATGGCAATGATTCTGGACTCATGTTCCTTCTAGCAGTTGTTGTTGTTGCAGATGGTGACTAAGTCTATCACCAGCGTCCTCCAGAGATGGAATGGACCTCCACAGCAACCACTCATAAGTAATGAGGGGTACTAACAAATTCACAGTCCATTTTGGTCAATTTCATTGTCATAGTGTTATCTGGGGTTTTCAGAACCCCCAATAGGGGCAAGTTAACAATTTCACTCCAGGTGGTGTAAGGAATAAATCAACAGGGACACAGCAATTCCACCTGATAAGACTCATGCATGTAAGTGTGCTCTATCTAAAACTGCAGTTTATTCGATTTAAGCACACACAAACATGAGCACTAGGTTTAGAACATCCCAGATATTACCTAACATCTGGATTGGTATTGAGTAATTAACAGCAGGCTTGCAGTGGCCAGTTGCTCGCCCACCGGGGAGAAAGGGCGTCAGGAAAAACGTCTCTCAAGATGGCTTCAGAGGACTGCTCCAAAGTACACTCTATTAGCTAATCTTGTATAACTAACTTCTATAAAATACATAGGTCATAATGACCCCTATTGTATCATCACTTTTCTAATGTTCAATAAACTTTGAATATCAGAGGCATCTAGATTCAAGGTTTCCTAACCACCCGGGTTTTCGGTCTCAGTTGTTTACTGTTGTCCCCTCCTCCCATTCTGATTAGCAGAAACTGTAGCTAGTTTTGACCTTGCTTCTGAAGCCTGCCTCCAAATTAACCCTTAACTATATGGTGTTCTGCTTCATTAATTCATGGTGGCTGAATGCACATAATATGGTTGCAATTAGTTTGATCACATTCTGGGGTATATATGTGACGTGTAGCCCATAAGGCTTCATGGGAATATGCTTAAGGATGTATCTATAATATAACTGGAATATGTTTTATGCTACATATGCCATGTGACATATCTCTGTAAAGATTATGCTCTACTGAATCTATTAATCCTAGCTGTATGCATGTATCATTTTTGTATTCGAAGTTATGAATATTGGCTGGGCACTGGCTTGATTTTTAAGTAGCCTTTGTAAAGCATTTGGTCAGCTTCTTGAGAAAGGAATGTGCAAATTAAATGCCCAATCAAGAAGCACTTAAGGGACAATGGATCTTGGGAGGCTCCAATCCACATAAGGAGTCTACATGAGGACATTCAAGGGAGCAGGTAAGCAATGGCTGCTGCCTGTAAAAACTGAGTCATGCATAGACATGTGACTTGCCCATGTGACTCCAAAACTCCATCTTGAAGCTGGACTTTGCATAGGGGAGAGACAGGGGTCTCCACCCAGAAGAGAAAGTCTACTTAAACCGCCGGGAAACCCCTCCATTTTGTCTTCAGCTGGCTAAAGAGATAGCCTCTCCCTCCCCAAGGATACCTGAAAAAAAATGGAAAAAAGGACAGTAACTACAGGGGGTGTGAGTGATTGCTGGAACCAGACTAGAAGGAGACTAGTCTGCAAAAGGAAGCTTACTGGAACTGGTGAGGTTTTATCTGTATTCAGTTTTCTTAAATATAGACTTCTGTGTTCTATTTTATTTTGCTTGGTAATTCACTTTGTTTTGTCTGCTATTACTTGGAACCATTTAAATCCTACTTTCTGTATTTAATAAAATCACATTTTACTTATTAATTAAACCAGAGTATGTATTAATACCTCAGGGGAGGGGGGAGGGGGGACAGCTGTGAATCTCTCTCTATCAGTGTTATAGAGGGCAAACAATTTATGAGTATACCCTATATAAGCTTTATACAGGGTATAATGGATTTATTTGGGGTTGGAACCCCACTGGGGGTTGAGCATCTGAGTGTTATAGACAGGAACACTTCTGTAAGCTGCATTCAGTTAAATCTGCAGCTTTGGGGCACGTGGTTCAGACCTGGGTCTGTGTTGGAGCCGACTGGCATGTCTGGCTCAACAAGACAGGGAGCTGGAGTCCCAAGCTGGCAGGGAAAGCAGAGGCAGAAGTAGTCTTGGCACATCAGTTGGCAGTTCCCAAGGGGGTTTCTGTGATCCAACTCGTCACAATATACACCTCTCAAATCCAGGGCCAGCATAGGATTTTTAAAATTGTAAATTTCATGATTTCAGCTATTTAATTCTGAAATTTCACAGTGTTGCAAGCAGTGTCATGTACGTGAATGTCAACACATGGCCTTGCAACTCCAGACACATCCATATTATTGTAGTCAGGTTTGATTCAAGCCCATGCTCTAGTGACTGCATCAAAAGGAGGCACCTATCTTGAAGGAGGCATGCTCTTGCTGACCTAGAGTCAGTCAGGACTCCAATGAACTCTATCATCTATGATGGGATAAGAAGCAGTTTTCACACCTCACTAGTGGGGTGTCTACACAGTCTGTGGCAGCGAGCCTCCCAACCTGGGTCAACAGACTTGGGCTAGTGGGTCTCACACTAGTGCTCTAAAAATAGCTGACAGCACTTTGAAGTTGTGGCTCAGGCTCTGAAACCTAGGGAGGGGGATGGGCTTCAGAGCCTGCTCTTCCCAAAGACAATCCCCAACCCCTGCCACTCTTATGGGGGATCTTCCTCACCAGAGGATCATCCATCATGGCCCGTGTTCCACTAACCTTTTGTCTCAGATAGGCCAGCAGCCCTTCCACTGCTCCCCTGGCTCCAGCTCGCCGGCATGGAGATGCTAACAGCCCCCCCCCACCCTGCTGCTCTCGAGCCTTGAGCCCACTGACCCTGGCTCTCAGGTTTGGGGAGGTCAGCCAAACCCCTTTGCTGCTCTCCTGCCTTCCCTCAGGACCCACCTACAGCTTTCTCCAGGCACCTCCCAGTCTCCTGGTTTCTGGCAGCTCTCACCTCCCAATCTCTCTCTTGAGCTCAATTGGGATCAGCTGACCAATCACAGGAGTTCTGGCCTCTTCCAAGGGACAGTGTCATCCTGTGAAAGGATCATTATCTGGTGGTAGGGGAGAAGGGTCTCTGCTTGAATCAGTGAGAAGGACTATGTTGATGATAGCAAGGAGGAGAATATCTCCTCCTCAAAAGCAATGTCAAGAGGTGACATGGTGTGACACTTTCTCACGGTGTCCAGGACTGAGAGTCACTCTCCTGCATCCAGCAAGAGGGAGAATTGCTTGTGCTTAACTGCATCAGCTCTGACACCTCCAGTCTGTTAGGGCTGGTCTACACTAGAAAATTAAATCAATCCAGCTATATTGCTCATTGGGTGAAAGTCCACAACCCTGAGCAATGTTGTTAAGCTGACCTAAGTCTCTGTGTAGACTGATTCATTCTCCAATGTGCTCCTTTTCTGTTGATTCAGTATGTAAATGGGGTTCCCATTCTGTTGGTT
Source organism: Mauremys reevesii (assembly GCF_016161935.1). Taxonomy (NCBI): domain Eukaryota; kingdom Metazoa; phylum Chordata; order Testudines; family Geoemydidae; genus Mauremys; species Mauremys reevesii. The sequence continues at coordinate 123,887,026 of NC_052623.1, forward strand.
TACAATGCTTAATTTACATTTTGACAGACAGACACCTTACCTCCTGCCTGGAAGAAACCTGTTTTTCCTCTTTGGTTGGTGACAGACTTTAACACGCATTTTGAGTTCATATAGACAACTCCTAAAGTATCATCCCTACATACATCTTGCAGCCATTAGGAGGATCCATAGGGCATGAGCTTGTTAGAGAACTCACAATATAATTTACTGCTAAAATACCATGAAAGTGGTGTGCTAGGTGTAGTGAGTTTGTCAGGCCTGTTAGCAGTTATTGTTACACAGCAGTGAAACCTTTCATGGTTGGCATTGAAGAGTTCTTAAGATCACACCTGGGGCCAGTGCTGGTCACTTCTTCAGTACTTGGCCTGTGCCTGGGGGTGATGTCCAGGGCATATCATGGGCCCTTGCTTGGCTCTATCATGGATAATGGTACTGGGAGAAGTCCTGGATCTCTCATCTGCTCAATTGCTTAGGGGTTTTGTCCTTGGAGGCATGATATCTAGCATCCTCCCTCTGAGACTTCCCTTCAGTTCTATAGCTCTGTTTTAAGTTTGGTCCGGTTACACAAGTCGGTGTCCCCCTTTATGAATGGGCATAGGTGCTGGCTTTACTGCCTGGGGTGCCAGATTCAAGGCATCTGGTACAGGCTGGTCGTGGGGCTGTTGGTGCCAAGGGCTTCACCGATATTAAGGGGACAACAGGGCCAATTCTGCCAGTGTCCTCTTCACCTTCTTTCCACTGTCTGATCCCAGGGTATGATGTGTTCAAGGGAGAACTGGCTGAAGCTGGTTTATCCGGCCTCACTCTTGTAACCTCTGAGCCTGAAGTAGCCTGCATGGACTACATTAGCAGATGTAGCTTGAGCCAAGAATCCTGGACTTGTGTATCCTAGAGGAAGAGGACTTGAACACAAAGGAACTGTCTGGGATGTGGCTCTCCTGTAGGCAGACAAGACATCAGCTGTGTCCATCCTCAATTGCAATCAGTAGATTGCAGGATGATACGACTTGGATTCCACCATGAGGCATAGTGGTTGACTGATTAAATTTTTAAAAAGGGAAAAGAAAAACCAAAGTATCTCCTCAGATGAGTGGGAAGATGAGAATTCTTCACCAATTTGGTTGGAAAAAAGAGCCAATTTAGGGTCTTTGAAGAGACTAGCATATCAGATTCTCGCTGGGTTCTGTCTCACTTACATGGGCAGTATGAAGTAACTGAGGGAGGTTGCTGCCGTTCCACCCTTTATGCCCTCACATGGGAGCATGAGGAGGCATAAGGCACAGAGCACAGGTATGGCCCAGACAGACATGGATATTTGGAAAAACTCCAGTCTCATACACACGAGACCCAAGCACACCTAAAGTGGGATCTGCACTGACGCCTCCGACGAACAACCACAACATAAATACATAATGAAGGCACGAGGCAAGTGATCAAACAGTTCCTTGCTCAGGACTTATTCACAGCTATCATTCACAGAGACATAACTATATATGCTAAAAATATATCAGCCAGTCCATAAATCTTAAGTAAATATTGCCTGTGGCAGACAGAATGCCTGACCTTTCATAACTGGGCCTTTCATGATAGGTTGCCATGGTGACTGCTGTACAAGACAACACAAACTGTCTTCCACTATGAACTTGTGAAAAACAAAGGCTTAAAAATTATGATTAGAAGAAATTTAAAATACTGTACATATAATCAAGGCCCTTAAATTCTATGGTGTTTCTAGGCGAAAAAATAAAATCTATATGGACTTTCGCAATGGGCATTACTTCTATTTAAGGATTTTGTGCTCAGACTTAAAAGCACAGACATTAAAATTTCATCATGTGCTTCCAAGAAAAATGTCCTCTGCTTAGTAAAATAATTAAAAGCCTGCATGGTTACTGCAGTGAATGGCTGTGGAGCAATGAATGAGAGTGTGGTAGGAGAAAACGTGCTTGATTTAATTAGCATTACATCAACCAGGAGGGATTCTTGCAAGAGAATTGCTAACATCTACCATTCTCTAGAGCCACAGAGCTCCCAGATCCATGGGGAAGGCTCAGCCCTGCTTTGCATTTCATACACACTGTGACTGGGTGAGAGCAGAGTAAATCTAAAACATATCCCTCCCCAGAGTGCCCAGATAATTCTAAATAAACAAAAACATCCTGCAATACAGTGTAATATATCAATGAACCCTCTGTCAAGGTTTTTCTGCCAGCTACAGGGCTATTTTAAGCTCAGTCTCATACATGAGGCTCAGCTTGGTTCTGAATCCCAATGATATGAATGCAGCTTATCTCAATTCATTTGCAAGTTGCAGAAAAAGGGAGGATGTAGGGAATTTGCAGAGAAAAAGGTTGGCCATCCTACTGGCCATGCTACCCTGAAAATATACAACACAGACACAAAGTTCTGATGCAGAAGGTTTTCAAACTCTTTAAAAAGTGGTTGTGATTAAATGAATTGTTGGAGGAGCCCAAGTCTAAAGCACAATCAATGCTACCTTGGAAACAGTTATTTTAGAAAACTGATCCAAATTACTACTGCTATGAGAAGCACTAACTTGCTATTAGCATATATCTGCATCTTTTTGTGCAAAATGTAAGTGTTTAATTGGTTGTCCAAGCATACAAAGGCTACCTGTAAATGGGACTCTACCCTGCAAGGTGCTGAGCACCCTGGCCACGTGTAACCGGTTTCGGTCGAGGTTCGTCCTTCGGCGGGGCTGTGGGGTATCCCACCGCCTCGCTCTACTTCGCCGTCCGTCCGGGCTCTGCGGTAGTGTGGAAGAGCACACACTCTGTTAGGGACTCAGGCCCTTAAGCAGGGGCTGAGTCAATAATCAAGTTGTTCTAGCCTCTCCAGGCCAGGAAAAGGACAATGGGGAGCCTGTCACCCAAGGACTGAGTGGCAGGGGGGGACACAGGCCCTCCCTCTCCCCTGTGTCCCAGCCCGGGGCCCTAGCAGTGGCAAAGGCTCGTTGCTGTCAGTGGGGATACTGGCCGCAACACAATGACATAGGTTCAGGCAATGCTGCAGCCAGACTGGGGTCGGCTGCCCCCGGGCTACTTCCCCACTCCCCCTCATAGGATACCTGGGTTGCGCTAGCATCCTCGGCAGTCTCTAACACCATCGGTTCCTCTGGGTACGCAGAGAAGGGCAGGCTCGACTCGTCCTTGGGGTAATTGGCACAGGGCAGGCTCGGCTACTCCTCAGGGTAGCTGGGAAGGGGCAGGCTCGTCCAGTCCTCTGGGTAACGGGCGAGGGGTGGGCTCGGCTGGTCATGTGTGAGCTCAGGCCAGCTGCGGTCTGCTGCTGTCTCCCAAGAAGGAGCTCGGTCACAGATGTCTGGTCTCTCCGGCAGCTGGGGGCCCAACTGAGTTCTGCAGGTGAGCTTTTATACTTCTGGGTCTGCGCCGTGACCTCTGAGGGGCGGGCGCAAGACTCAGTGGCTCCGCCCACATTCGTGTTAGGGCCGGTTCATCCCTCAGCGGGGCTGTGGGGTATCCCACCGCCTCGCTACACAGCGATTCAGCAATTCCCTTAAGCATGTGGTTAATGGTAAGCATATGAGCAGTCCCATTAAAGTCAATGGCAGTACTCATGGCCACAAAGTTAAATACCTGTTCAGTACATTCTTGGATTGGGGTCAAAATGCTCAGCAGCCTGCAGGATTGAGCCTGTGGTAGGGAGGTGCATGCTTCATATCGGGCCACAAGGGGCCTGGAAAAGCTTTTGTTGTATATTTCCATATGTGGTGGCATCTTACCAGTGATTCTTTCATGTGCTGAGTGGTGTTAAATGCTGCATCTTCTTCAATACAGTTTACAGGTTTTAACTTTCCCAAAGGGATGTTGCTAGCTATACTCACTTGTCCCTGCACACACTTTTTGTTCAGGTTTCAATGGCATGATCCATAATTTACTATAGAAATCAGCTGCATAAGTTGAGAATCTTAGCTTCTTCTGTACCTTTTCTACCAAAGGCAGTGTATGACCCTATGTTAATAACTTCTGCCTTCTTTGCCTCAATAAATTATCTTATAACATTAATCACATAGGGCCGTATTGGGCCACTGATTTGTAAACAGAATTCCCTATTAAAATCAACGATGAAATCTGTTTAAGTTAATGCTTAAACTATGGCCTGCAGAAAGCAGCAGCATTCACTTACAACTACCAAAATTCCAGTCTTAAAAAGATGTTTGAATCAGAATTCTTTGAGGATGTCAACAAGCATGTGGACATGGGTGACCAGTGGATATAGTGTACTTGGATTTTCAGAAAGCCTTTGGCAAGGTTCCTCACCAAAGACTCTTAAGCAAAGTAAGCTGTCAGAGAAAAAGAGGGAATGTCCTCCCATGCTTTGGGAAAAGATGGGAAACAAAGGCAAGGAATAAATGATCGACTTTCACAGTGGAGAGAGGTAAATAGCTGGGTGTCCCAAGTATATGTACTGGGACCAGTTCCGTTCAACATATTCAGAAATGATCTGGAAAAAGGGGTAAACATTGAGGTAGTAATGTTTGTAGATGATCCAAAATTACTCAGGATAGTTAAGTTCAAAGCAGATTGCAAAGAGTTGCAAAGGGATCTCAACACAATGGCAGATGAAATTCAATGTTGATAAATGCAAAATAATGCTGTAGCGAAGTGACGACTCACTGGTGCGGAGCCTCCTGCTGGATGTCCTGGGAATTAGCTCTTTTCCGGCTCCGGAGCACCTTCTGATGGCTCATGGCCCTCCCAGAACCTGGTGCCCTTTTCCTCAGGGTTCTGCCCCCGCAGTACCACCACACTCTGGGTCTCTGCTCCCAGGGGATCACCCAACCCTCTAAACCCACCTTGCCTCAGTGGCTACTGCCAGTCATCATCTAGCCCCCGCTCCCTGGGGCAGACTGCAGTCTGTAAAGGCCACTCATCATTGGCAAGGAAGTCAGACCAGCTGCTTCTGCCTAAGCCCGGGCTGCATCTCTGTAACCCTTGTACCAGCTTTGGCCTTTAGCAAGGCCTGCAGTCTGGGGAGTTGCCAGGCTGGAGTTCCCCAGCAACTCTTGCCTTTCCCCAGCCCTGATCTATTCCCAGGACCCTAAGCTCCCAGGCAGCCAGGTCCTTCCCTCTCCAGAGCAAGAGAGACTCCTCTTCAGTTCCTGGCCCCCAGCCCTCTTATAAGGGCCAGCTGGGCCCTGATTGAGCTGGCCACAGCTGTGGTCAGCCACTCCCTCAGCTGCTTTGCACTCTTTTTTCCCAGCTGCAGCCCTCTCTGGGGCTGCTTTTATCCCCTCTTCTGCGGGAGTGGGCCAGCTGCCCCACTGCAAACGCACTTTGGAAAACAATCCCAACTCTACATAGAAAATGTTGGGGTCTAAATTAGCTGTTATCATTCAAGAAAGAGACCTTGGAGTCATTGTGGATGGTTCTCTGAAAATATCTGTTCGGTGTGCAGCAGCAGTCACAAAAGCTAGAAGAATGGAGGGAATCATTAAGTAAGGGATAGACAATAAGACAGAAAATATCATATCGCCCCTATATAAATCCATGGTACACCCACATCTTGAATATTGCGTCAGATCTGGCCACTCCATCTCAAAAAAGATATATTAGAATTGGAAAAGGTTCAGAAAAGGGCAACAAAAAATTATTAGGGATATGGAACAGCTTCCATATGAGGAGAGATTGAAACTCGGGGACTGCTTAGTTTGGAAAAGAAACAACAAAGGCAGCTTTTGATGGAGGTCTATAAAATCATGACTGGCATGGAGAAAGTGAATAAAGAAATGTTATTTACTCCTTCACATAAATACATAAACCGGGGTCATCCAATGAAATTAAGAGATGTCAGGTTTAAAACAAACAAGAGGAAGTACTTCTTCACACAATGCACAGTCAACCTGTGGAACTCCTTGCAGGGGATGTTTGAATGACACAGGTATTACTAGGTTTAAAAAGAATAAGATAAGTTCATGGAGGATAGGTCCATCAATGGCATTTATCCAAGATGGGCAGGGTGCAACCTGATGTCCCTAACCTCTGACTGTCAGAAGCTGGGATTTGATGACAGGGGATGGATCACTTGCTGATTGCCCTGTTCTGTTCATTCCCTCTGACGCACCTGACACTGGCCACTGTCGGAAGACAGGATACTGAGTAGATGGACCATTAGTCTGACTCAGTATGGCCATTCTTATGTTCTTAAACAGTTGGATAAGTCTTTTCATATGAAGTGTGTAACTAAAGGAAATTTGCTCAAAAATATTGCTCAAAAAAATAAAAGGTAAGTTATTTATTACTTGCTTTAAGGATCCTTAAACAATGCAGCTATTTTCCACATTGTACCAGGTTCTGCTTCCATTATCAGTATAAAATACAACCGTAGTGCAGTGACACTGCTGTTACATTTCAAGTACATAAAACAAAGAAGAATATATGCAGAGAAGAATTTTAATGAATTCTTGAAGGGAATCTTTCCCTGTACTTTTTCTAAGTAGTGCAACTTTTAATGGATCCTGCAATTCTTTAAACAACTGAACCTTTAGGGCTTATTTCTAATCTCAGAAACACAGATTTTTTTCCTCAAACTTAAAAATTACTAAATGACACAGGAATTTTCAGATCTGTCTCAGATCACTTGATATCATGTGTTATCATTACATGGCTAACTGCACCTCGGTCTCCTTTCTGGTCTCTCTGTATGCACTCCTCGGGCCTCATATCTTTACCTATGCCACAGTGGAATTCCACAATTCTCCCACTTGTAGACCAGACCCTGGGCTACAGTACGTGCATATCAACCATTCTCACCCAGCAGGTCTGACTGAGTTCTGTCACCTGTGGCTCTTCCCTTTGGAGGTCAGTGACAGTGATGAGACAGCCTTCCTAGAACAAAATTATTATTTAACATTAGGAACAAAATATTGAAAGAGTTTTTTTTTTTTTTTTAAAAAGCCTATTTTATCCAAAGGACTACTATTCCATGATGACCACCTTGGCTGGGCTAACTTCTTCAGACACCCCAGCAAGTGTGTGTGTCTCTCAGTCTGGTTCCCTGAATGACTCCCCTCTCTTGAGACCCTTTTAAAAGAGTGCTATAGCTTTTCTTCCCCTCCCCCAGTTTATTTCTGTGTTCCTGACCTTTGGCCTTTCTGGACAAAACCAGCTTTGCAGGTTGGCTGGGGAGGAGGTAAAATCTCCAAAGCTACCAGGTTGGGCATTGTTCCTTAACAATCCTCAAATGTTTGCTGAGGGGTGGTTTATCTTGAACTATTTTTCTTTCCTTTTGCTTGTTTTTCTTTACAGTCCTCTCTTAAGCTAAACCAATATATCCATAGAGTAAACATCTCAATAACCAGGCCAACCTACACTATTCAGAAATTGTATTTAGCAGCTCCAATTCCATCAAACCATGTCTTCACTGTGCTTGCTCCATGATGGCAGCTAAGCTCTCAGAGAAATTAAAGACTGTATCCTTCATGTGAGGATCTTGGGTTATACTTCAGTCAGCTATATCTAAGTAGAAGACATTACTCTGCATCAACATTAGGAAAAAGGTCAAGTTTAAGTCAGGTTTACCTAGCACGTGTTACCTAAGCCCAATCTAAACTCATTCATTATTTCTAGTCAAGACAAAGACTGAAAGAACCTAACCAGTTAGAACTGATCAAATACAGCAAAATCAAATGTCAAAATCAATATTCACAAATATTTGTTTGAACTCTTCAGAGTGGTTGGATTCCACTATGTTTAATATTTATTTGCAAAAACATTTGCAGAATGGCTGTCCTTAATCTGAATATCTCCTGTTAACAAGAGTATTCATACATGATATGTTCAGTATTCATTATTTGTGATTTGGCTGAAACTATTGATCACTTCTTATTTTTTGTTTTCCTTTATAAGAAGATTCAGCTATCCAACTGTGGGAGTGTAAGCAAGTGTGGCCATCCCTCTGAGTCTGCCTCTGAGGGAGGTCACGTCTCCTCACAGTCTGGTCTGCAAGAGTACTTCTCAAAAACCAAGAAAGGGGGAATTAGTGGTACTCAGTGGGCCCTGGCCTTCAAGCACAGTGGGGCTGCAAACAGTCAGGGCTCCTCTGGCCTGCAGTCAGGCAGAGCTGTAGCAGTTTATTCACACAACACTGAAGCAGGGCAGAAAACATTCAAGGCTCTGGCCTTCAGTCACGCAGAGCTGTAGCACCATCCCAGTCTCTGGGGCTCATGCAGGGGGTGAGAACCAAGCACAGTCTATGGGGCTGAGTCAGGGTTGTCTGAGGAGTGCAGGCCTCCTGGCCTAAGGAAGGGGAGTACTGCCACCCCAGGGTGAGGTGGCGGGCGGGGAGGGTCACAGGCCCACCCAACTCCACCGCATCCGAATCAAGGGCCCTAACAGTGGTGCAGTGATCCACCACAGGTCAGTGGGGATCTGTCTGCAACATGCTGACCTTGTATCAGGCCAGCTCTCAAACAGACTGTTGCCTGGTTTCCCTGGGCTGCTTCCTACTCCCTCCCTTGGGTGTACCTGTGACCAGAGGTCATCCTCAGTCTCCCTGAGATATACCGCCAAGGGCAGTGATAGCAGCTCCTCAGTGTTTGGAGTGGCAGAGCTCTCTGGAAGCTCATGCAGGGTCATGGGGCAACCGTGGTTCTCCTCAGCATCCCTTTCCAGCAGCAGGGAAAACACATCAGTCTCCCTCAGCAGATTCCTCCTAAGTGAGCAGCTAGGCCAACCTTTTATACTTCCTCTTCCTGTCCCACCCCTCTGCTTCCTCCTGGCTCTGCCCACCAGGCGGCTTCCAGCATTCCCTCTGCCTCTGAAGGAGGCCACGCCTTCTCGCTACAGGGAGGAAAATGTTTCAATGTCATTTAAGTCAGTTTTCATTATTTGCAGTGTATGATAAGTGAATGGTTGGAGTGAAGAGTTTGCAAACACACCAGTAGCTGATTTTATTTGAATAAATCATTTAATGAATATTGTGAATTATTAATTAATTAGCTCCAAATCAGCATTGATTTGCCATAGATTCATGAATGCAAAAAAGGGCTAAGTTTAGTGGACAATTTATTCACAAGTAATTTACCACCAAAATTCCCTTTCTCATATTTTTACTTATAACCGCTTTACATTTTGTAGCGAAAAAATGCTGATATATTAAAGAAACAGACAAGATTTAGATTCCATGTATAATACTTTTCTTAGATTTATTACCCTCTCCACACCACTCCCCCAGTAAAATTACTTATCACTTTTGTAGTGCTTTTTATCTGCAAAATGCTTTATAATCAAGAATGAATCCTAAAAACTAGAGCTGGCCAGAGAATGATAATTTATTTCATGAAACTTTCAAGGCTTCTAAATTTGCTTTCATTCATTGGGATGAAAACAAAACCCTTGAAAGTGTTTACAAAATGAAATTGTGTCCAAACATCTATTTTCAGATTGAAAAGTCCATACTGGACTTCAGAAATCATCCTATTCAAAACTTCAAAATGATACATTTCTGCAAAATGTTTCAGTTTCAATGAAAAAAATGTCACCAAAAATGTTGAATTGAAAATGTTCTGGCTAGCTCTACTAAACACATCTGTCTGAGAAAGGACAATAACCTCACTTTACAAATGGGGAAAGTGAGGCAGAGAAGTTTACTTATCCAAGGCTAAAAAGTGAATCCATGCTAGGGACAAGATTAAAATTGATGAGTTCCTGGCTCAGTTGTAAATTTTAATGTAGTAAACACATAAACAGCATTTTGGTTAATACAATGAATTTCTTCAAAGAAAATATTACAGGCAGCTGAGAAAGTATCTATTTTGTCCTTAACTGTATATCCATCATCTTGTTGTCTATTGTTACTATGTTTAATAATTCACAGAAAAGCCTACTAGCACTTAAAGGAGGAGAACAGTTTGTGGGGAGGAACCACTTGGACAATTGAAACCTACACTGTTTGAAGAAGTTTTTGGATGATTTTTATTTATACATAGCTACAAATTAAAACAGAAGTCTAGCAATGCTGCCCCTTCTCCACTCTGAATAGAGATCATGCTAAATTAAGCCATACTAAAAAAAAGTACATCAAAGTAAAACTGGTGCATGGTGAGAGAAGAATCAGGATCACTGGGCTTGACATTAAAAAAAAATCTGTATGCATATAAACGTAGTACTCTTTAGTTTGTGTAATACAAACAAATCTATGGATTTTCAAATATTGTGTAAGTCATAGTTTCAATTGATCTGCACTAATGACACTATTACATTAGTACATCGTCATTAATCAAGTGATAAGGAATTGTCAATCTGGATGACTATTGCCCTTCATTATTCATTCCTAGAACATATCATTTCAGTGTTGTAATTAATGAAAATCTTGGCTCCAGGCAAGAAGATCATAGTTCTTATAAGTATATGTTTTTAACTTTTATCTGTCATTTTCATTTTCAATTTTATTTTGCTTCTGACAATTTTTTAAATATAATTTTGTCATGAGTGCAGTGAAGTAGGTGATTACATGGCTACACTATAACTAACAGAGCAAAAGAGAAACATCATTAAAAAAGAAGCACTTTCTCTTTGATCAGCAACCCATAGAAACCTGCTGACTTCTTTCAGACATTATAGCACTTTTTAATTAACTCACTACTGGCTTTGCTATTATACAGAATTAAACTACTAGAAGTATGTTAAAGTGATATTAAGCATCTCATTTAAACCCACAAAAGACAGAAAAAATCACTTGAGGCAAGATCTTTGTCCTTAGCTCACCCATATCGTGTCAAAGGTATTGTAGCCCAATATGGAAGGAATGCTGTTTGCCTTGCTTACAGAAGTAGTCCAATTGGTTGGGATGTGCCTACTTGTGTGAGTAAGGTGAGCAATATCAGTAATTTGATAAGTTAAGCAAATTATATAGGTTAAGAACAGAGTTTACAATAATTTTGTATTCCTTTCTTTAGTAAATTCAAGGCACAATTTTAGAAAGTAGTTAACAGATTTTGTAGGTTAATTGCTCAAACTTACATCCAGATCTAAATGCACCAATAATTTTAAACCAATGAATCTTTTGAAACAGAAAAACTTGGGGCTCAACTGAATGCTCTGTGATTAAGGAGGTGGTAATAGCTCTACATATGGTTTTGGGGAGACAGATTTTTGAACAATTCTAGTGTCTACACTTTTAAGAAGAGGTTGAAAACGTGGAAAGAGTTCAGAAGAGAACTACTGGAATGATTTGAAGTCTGAAAGCATGGTTTACAGTGAGAGACATAAGAAACTCAATCTAGTTAGTTTTTGCAAGAGAAGAATAAGAGTTGACTTGATTGTAGTCTATAAGAACCTACAGGGGAAGAGATTTCTGATAGCAGAGGGTGATTTAATCAATAAGACAAAGGCATAATGGGCCAGAAGCTAGACATATTCAGACTGAAAATAAGGTACAATGTGTTAAGAATGATGGTAATTAACCACTATGACAGCTTACCTAGGGATGTGGTGGACTTGAAGTCTTTAAATCTAGATTGGATGTATTTCTAAGGGTATGGCTACACTGGCGAGTTGCAGCGCTGGAAAGCCTCTACCAGCGCTGCAATTAGTAAGTGGCCACACCTGCAGGGCACTTCCAGCGCTGCAACTCCCTGGCTGCAGCGCTGGCCGTACACCTCACTCAGCATGGGGAATAAGGATTCCAGCGCTGGTGGTGCAGCGCTGGTCATCAAGTGTGGCCACACACCAGTGCTGTGATTGGCCTCCAGGGAATAAGGTGTATCCCAGAATGCTTTTATAAATTACTCTCTTTGTTTTGTTATGCAGCCTCTCTTTGTTTTGTTGTGAACGAGCTCCGATCGGAGCTCCGTTCTGTACCTGGCTGTAAACAATCAAATGAGAGGCAGGCAGGCAGAGTGAATGAAACAGAACGGAGCCGATCAGAGCTCCGTTTGAACTGCTTATCTATAAAAACAAACACTGATCACAGCAAACAGGAGCTATCTATACCTGGCTGTGAACGATCAAATGAGAGGCAGGGGAAACAGTGTTGGATGCAGGCTGTTAGGGTTCGCAAACATTTTGTGATTTTTCCAATCTCTCTCTTCCCCACTCCCTGTCACGGTACACCACAGGGAGTGAGTGAAACAGGGGGCAGTCCGTGTTGGAGGCAGGCTGTTTGCAATTAGAATTAAGACTAAGGGCTCATGAACATTTTGTGATTTTTCCAATCCAGGAAGCTAACACACAGTGTTGGCTCCAAAAATCCCCTCTCTCTTTCCCCCCGCTCCCTGTCACAGTACACCACCCTCCACCCCCCTCTTTTGAAAAGCACGTTGGTGCACTTGAACGCTGGGATAGCTGCCTATAATGCAGCACTCCCAACAATGCTGCAAATGTGGCCACACACCAGCGCTGGTAGCTGTGAGTGTGGCCACACACCAGCACTGCTCCTACACAGCTGGATGACCAGCGCTGCAAACTACCAGCGCTGCAAACTGTAAGTGTAGCCATACCCTAAGGGCTTGGCTACACTTGCAAGTTGCAGCGCTGGTAGAGGCTTTCCAGCGCTGCAATTAGTAACCGTCCACACCTGCAAGGCACATCCAGCGCTGCAACTCCCTGGCTGCAGCGCTGGCTGTACACCTGGCCAGGTTGGGGTGTAGCGATTGCAGCGCTGGTGATCCAGCGCTGCTCATCAAGTGTGGACACACACCAGTGCTTTTATTGGCCTCCAGGGAATAAGGAGATATCCCAGAAAGCTTTTAACTAAATTACTCTCTTTCTTTTGTTATGCAGCCTCTCTTTGTTTTGTTGTGAACTCCGATCGGAGCTCCGTTGAACTGCTTATCTAAAAAACAAACACTGATCACAGCAAACAGGAGCTATCTGTACCTGGCTGTGAACGATCAAATGAGAGGCAGGGAGTGAATGTTTGCTTGACAGAGAAACAGCGTTGGAGGCAGGCTGTTTGCAATTAAGACCAAGGGTTCGTGAACATTTTGTGATTTTTCAATCCAGGAAACTAACACACAGTGTTGGCTCCAAAAATCCACTCTCTCTCTCTCTCTCTTCCCCGCTCCCTGTCACAGTACACCACCCTCCACCCCCCTCTTTTGAAAAGCACGTTGTTGCCACTTGAATGCTGGGATAGCTGCCCATAATGCAGCACTCCCAACAGCGCGGCAAATGTGGCCACACACCAGTGCTGGTAGCTGTGAGTGTAGCCACACACCAGCGCTGCTCCTACACAGCTGGATGACCAGTGCTACAAACTGTAAGTGTAGCCAAGCCCTAAGAGAGAGGCTCTAAGTCAACCAGAATTTAATGCAGGAACTACTAGGTAAAAGTCTATGGCCTTGTTATATAAGAGAATAAAATAGTATAAAAAAATCTCTGATACTCTGTTGTGACATTATACCCCATATTCTTCATAGTAATGATTATGATTATGGCATAACTATGATGTATTTTATGCAAGATATGTCATGTAAGGTATCATTGACAAGGTTATGATTCACTGAATATGATTATCCTATTTGTATGCACATATCCTTTTGGTATCTGAAGTTAGGAATAGTGTCTATGCATCTAATATGAATGTGTTTACACCTGGGGAATGGCCACTAAGCAGAATGCAATCAGTCTAGATGGCTGGCTGGGAAGAGCCATTAGGGAGAAAAATAGGTCTTAGAAGATGCTAATCTCCTATTGGGGAACCTTTCTGAGGACGTTACAAACAGCATCCAAATCATGGCTGCTGTGTCTCTACAGGGGCATGTGACCAAGTCACCTGGTATTGGACTCCATCTTGGAATACCAGTGTTTTTCCACTGAAAGGCGTGGGAACTAAACCTGGAGACAAAGGGTTCCTGCCATATGTAAAAGCTATTTAAGGCAGGGGTGTGACATCACTGAGGTTCTTCACTGACTCCCTGCCCAAGTAGATTGCTGGAAATACCAGAGGAACAAGGACTGGACTGGGAGGAAAGTGCTGGACCCAGGCTAAAGGGATTTCTAGCCTGTGAAAGGAATGCCAGGGGTTTTAAGTTGCAGACAAGTGCAACTTGCCCTCAAGAATCTCTGCAAACTGCTTAAATCAACAATTAGGGTGAGAATTTGCTACTCATATCCAATCTCTTAGGTATATTAATCTTAGATTGCGGTTTTGTTTATTTGTTAGGTAATCTGCTTTGATCTGTTTGCTATCCCTTATAATCACTTAAAATCTATCTTTTGTAGTTAATACATTTGTTTTGATTTGTCTAAAACCAGTGTATAGAAATCATAACTTGGGTCAGAAAGCTGTTGTATGTTCCTCTCCAAATTGAGGGAGTGGGTGAATTTCATGAGTTTATGCTGTACAGTTCTCTGTGCAGCATAAGATTATATCATTTTGGGTTAATACTCCAGAGACGGATGCATGCCTTTGGAGCTGATCTCAGCATCTGTGTGTAGCTGTAGCTGGGTGTGTTCCTACCTGTATGTGTGCTTGAGGGGACTTGAGGGCCTGCCATAGCAGTACAGTGTAAAAGGAGCCCAGGCTGGTGGGTCAGACAGGCTCAGTGGTAGCCCAGTTCCAGATGGCACCTGGGAGAACCTGTCACACCCCTAACCATAGTCTGGCACATGGGATTTAAATTAGGCATATGAAGTTCTGACTACACCTTCTCCAAGTAGGACAGTTCCTTCAATTACTATTTTTTACTGTAATATGACAACATTAAATTTAAACTCTGCACTCAGCCAACAGGAGTTATAGTGGCCTGAACTTTTAGGGAAAATGCTTTGAGCAATGCTTGTATGGCTCATAAAGAAAAAAACCTTCAAACATTTTACAATTTCTTGTTTAAGGCTCTCTGAAAGATTCAAAACCCCAGTAATTTCTGCAAGCCCTCCTCCTGATTATGAGTTATGCTAATCCAATCAGGGAACAGAAACAATGCGATGTGATTTGTGACCAGTCTCAGCTAACCAAGATAGCAGAATACTCTCAGTGAGTTGATTAGCATCGATCCAAAAAGCTTTAAAAGATGTGCAACAAAATGTATCATGTAAATTCGAATAATGAATACATTACAGCTGCTCCTGGACTTTCTGTGAGCAGGAAAAAGAGAGACATTAATCCAGAACATTATTCACTGCAAATTATTTTTTCAGCTCTATCACAAACCATTGTACAAAGAAGAACCGTCTACTTTGAAACCTTTCCTTTTGAATGTAAATGGGCTTTAAGGAATGGAAACTAATGTTCTTTCTTCTTTCCTAGACTGATAGGTAGCCTAGTTATGGAAGTTGTAGGCTTTCCTACATGGTGTACTAGCAATCTTAATTGATGAAACGTAAGGACATCACATTAAGTGGCATTAAAATAATTCTTCCTCTATGAAACCTTACTGTAGTTCTTGACCTCTGACTACTTGCTGAGGCAGCTGTTGAGCTGAGATATCCCAAACATCCAGATCCCTACTAGAGTGCTCTGAAAACATGTATTTCACATTTGTTCTATTGACATTTGCTGTTGCTTCAGAAAAAGTACAATAATGATTATTATTATAGGTTCTTGACTGCACAATTTGTTTTCCAGTTCAAAATTTAACAGGAAAATTGCTATTTTCAAAATAAGATGCAGGGCACCATGATTATTTCACTCCACTGGTTTCACTCCATTGAAACAATGATGAAACTGTCAAAACATTGCCTTGGAGTCTCTCTTGCTCGTATACATTCTCTGATATATGATACTCTCCCTTTGGCAGTACAACAGAGTTTGGTGCATTAAAGAACAAGGGCAATGTGATGAACTGAACTTCTTTGCATGTCAATAACCATTTGCAACCATGGCACAATGAGGTTCAATATTATTAGCTACTTTGCAGTATATCAAACTGAATGTCTCTCAGTGGCTTTAGCTCCAGAGGGGGGATTAAATTTGGCACAGGGTGTAGGTCAGGGCAGAATTTGTACATACAGTCTTATGACTCTGCACCAAGATGCCAGCTTTCAAATCCAAATACATTTGTACATCCATGTCTTCACATTCTATCACCGCAGGCCCTGTCTGATTGTCTCCTTAGGTATTCCGCTGTTTTGAGTTTGACCAGAAACCACGTGGCTGCAGCAGTCATTTTACCAATTATTGAAACACCCTGATAGTTATAAGGGGGAATACAGAGTGTGAAAATGTCAGCTTTCAAAAAGCAACTACCAAGTGGTGCTAGTTTTTATCAATCATGTCAAGATATAGCTCAACATGACTAAGTTAATATCAGACAATAAATGAACACTGAACCACTGAGTTCTCTATTTTCTTTGTTTGTGGAAATAAAAAGCATCTAATAAAATGGAAAAGTGAATAATTATTATGAATTTAGGAGTCCAATAGAGGTGTGAAGCTCAATGGTGTTGGAACAAATTTTATAGTGGGGGTGCTGGAAGCCATTGAACAAAACTGTAATGTATATGATGGAAACCACTTCAAGCCAGGGAGTGCTGCCACACCCCCAGCACCCCTAGTTCTAGCACCCCTGTGAAGCCCCACGATAGCTGAGATCATTCTAATGCACGTCACTGTGATAGCTAAACTCATCACTTCTCTTTAGCTGTGACGCTGACAATATGTTGGAATATATGAGACTGAAAATAGAGATGGAAATTCATAAAGGAAGCAGAGGACTCGCACGTCGTAGCTCTCTAGAAAGTGCAGAGCGAATCAGAGACAGAGGCAGCAAACAGAACAAGAAAATATATTGCTCAACGGGTGTAAATTAATCCACAGCTGGTGTAAATTGCATCTGGCATCTGGTGCAATTTGGCTGCAGAGAAGCTATGATGGTTTACGCCACCTGACAGTTTGCCCCTCTTGGGTGAAAGAAGAAGAGAGTTGCTATGTCAGGGGCAGAAGTTGAACAACAAGACTGCTCAATTTTTTTTCCAGTTTTGAAGTTTCCATTAAAATTTGCATTGTAATTTCATATTTTGTGGAATAAATCGCAACGTTTTCACCCCATTTCCACCAATTGGTCAAACAAATTGGTAGATCTGAACCTTTTGTGCAGTGTTTATGCAATATTGAGATAGTCAAATTATAAGACAAGGGAAAGATCAAACCGATGATGCTCTTGGAATGATAAGGAATGTAATAATCTCAGTGATAAAAAATAATGCACCACATACGTTGCTGGGTGTCAGATAAGAAAATAGGGCTTACTTTCACCCCCCTTGTCTAAAGGCCAAATCTTTGTATGTCCTAAATAGGCCCAAAGGCCAAAAGCATCTTAAAAACTGTTTGTTCAGATGGGCAACATCATTGAGTATTCCATGCAGAGGGAGTTTGTTCATCCTTATTGCAGAAATAATAGCTTGGTATACACATACAATTCATATAGCATAGCTATGTCAGCCAGCGGTGGGGAAAAAACACACCCAGGGCCGGCCCCAGGTTTTTTGCTGCCCCAAGCAAAAAAATTAAAATAAAATAAAACCTGGTGTCTCCCCTTGAAAAGAGATGTCCCCAAAGGGCCAGAATGCTGCTGCTCCAGAAGTGCCGCCCCAAGCACATGCTTAGAACACTGGTGTCTAGAGCCGGCCCTGAACATACCCCTAGTAATACAGCTATGTCAACAAACCCCCCAGTGTAGAAAGGATTATGCTTTTGTTGACATTGCTAATGTCATTCGGAGAGGTGGTGTTGCTATCCCAGGAGAAAAGATCCTTGTATTGGTATATGCTGCATCAATGCTAGGGGGTATGCCGATATAGCTGCACCTCTATAGCTGTGCCAGCATAGGCTGTGTTTACACTGAAGAACCTCTCTATGCCACATGTGTCTGCAGCTCCTTAAGTTAGGGAGGAAGGCTATCACGGGGTTGGGAGGTTGCATCCAAGGCCAGTAGTACCACCTAATGGCAATACTCCAGACTGTGTCACCCAATGGCTAGAGTCTGTGGCCACCTTGCCTAGCAGCTAGAGTCAGTGGCTGAGGGTAGGGGAACCCAAGCCCACTCTGCTCCACTGGGTTCCAACCCAGGGAACTTCAAAATAATGGGCCAGCTAGATGGCCTAGGGGCAGACTCCTTTATACCTGTTCCCTGGGCCAGTTCCTACCCCAGCTCCTTTTCCTCTGTATGCTCCACAAGTCTGTCTTGAGGTTCCCCTTGGCATCTCCTCAGGTCACTCTCTGGAGTGTCTTCCCCTATCTGCAATGACTCATCGTCCTCAACCCCTGCAGTTGAAGGGCCTGTAGCGGTTTGGTCCTGGCTGCTTGGAGTCCTGGCGGCTTCTCTGCAGGAGGTTTCTGCACACAGCTGCTCTCCTGCTCCATTAACCCAGACCAAGCTGAACCTC
This sequence comes from Mauremys reevesii, assembly GCF_016161935.1. Taxonomy (NCBI): domain Eukaryota; kingdom Metazoa; phylum Chordata; order Testudines; family Geoemydidae; genus Mauremys; species Mauremys reevesii. The sequence goes on from NC_052623.1 coordinate 123,905,337, forward strand.
TCCCTTTTGAACTCTCCCTCCACTTGGAGCCTGCCCAGAAGGGGAGAGGGTGCTGGGCTTCCTGTGTCCAGAACATTTCCTTAACTCTCATCTCACCAGTATGGGGTTTGTAGACCCCATGACAAGGGCCCAGAGCCTCAAAGATATTTAGGCACCTAACTCTCATTGAAATTAATGGGAGTTAGATTACTAAATAACTTTCAGTATCTGTGCTAAAGGCTCTCAGAGAGCCAAATGTGTGGACAGTGGTTCCATGCATTGTATGGGTTGAAGCCAGTGTGAAGAGGATGGAAGAGCAGTAGGCTGCATCTACCCATCATCTGTATTATCAGCTATGACACTGCTACACAGGCAGAGGGGACAGATGGGTTTGTGAGTTCAGCCCCCTAGTTCCATGCTATTTTCCTGGAAAGCAAAGCTCACTCTGTTCCTCAGGATTCAGCCCGAAGTGCACAAATGCACAACCTTTCTACTTGTTATAATGTTTTTGTTGTTGGATATCAATGTCTCTTTTATAAGTTATGGAAAATCAGTTTCCAAGGGTCATGCTCATGATGAGTTGCCACCCACACTCCTTACTGCGATTCTAGAGAAAAGTCTAACTGTGGGGGAGTACATGTCAGAGCATTGCTCCTGTGTAGGGATTCTGAGGGCTATGGAAAAATACACAGATTGTTACAGCCAAGTAACAAAAGGGGGAGGGAAGCCCTAATTGATTTGATGCAGCCTAAAACAAAGAGCTAGTTCTCTCTTCTTTTCACTTCATTATTTTAAGCTTCCTGTCCAACTGCTTCTGGGTGACTACAAAGTACATAATAAAATTAATAACAGCTCATTGCCACCAGCTGCTCACAAGCAACAGATGCAACTGTAGATCCATGTAGTCGTGTTTTCTTCCTGTCCAGTTATACTCCATCCCAAGCAAGAGGTACATGAAAAATGAAACTACAAAATGGGATGCTGACAAATCAACCTGTTCTCTTGAACCTGCTTGCTGCCATAAGCAGTAGTTGTAGAAGAGCACTGATTATTTAGGACCAACACGTTCATTAAGAAAATCCAGCCTTGGTGTTATGCAACTAGGGGCATTTCCTCTCTATGGCACCCAGCCTGAGTAATTCGGCTGAATCCATGAGGAAGAGTCTTTATCCCCTCCAGCTTATGGACCAAAAGCACAGCTGCTCCATATCAAGGCTTAGACTCCAGAGCCCTGGACCCCCAGCTCTGAAAGGGAGTAGACCAGGAGGACTCACAGAGTTTTGGATCCACTGGTCCCAATCGTGCCTTACTGCTAGTCCCCCCAGCACACAGGTAACATCACAGCTCCCCTGTTATGCGCGCTTCCCAAATCCTCCCCCCTTTTCCTTACAGCAAAGATTTAATAGTTCCAGCATACATGGGATCCCTCCACACAGGAATCCCCCTTAAATTGTTTCTCTAAACATTGTGTTTCTTCTCTGGGACTTTATGTTGTTTTTCCTCATTTGCAATACTGTACATTCTAGTGGTTAGTGCTTGCCTAAGCAAATTAAATAAATAAATAAACACATAAATAAAATAAAAATGTATAATCTGCATTTTCTTTGTTCATTTTAGAAGGCACAATTCCCTGGTAATGAGGTTATTCCAAGTAGAAAAGAAGAGGTGGGAACCTCACAAACTACCTGCATGTATCATTATTGTTCACTGTCCTCTTGGTACCTCGGCTGCACTGCCTAAACAGCAATTACTCAATGTGTATGCTCATTGTTTCTGCTATGTTCCAAATCCTGCTTGCCTTACATCCCGCCCACTGAAGTCAATGGGTCTGCTCACGTAGGCAAGAAAGCAGGAGTTGAACCTACAGATATTTTGACTAACCGCATGGCTGAACTTTCTCCCTTCCTCTACACACAGTTTATTGACTTCTCATGAAAGGAAAAGGGTTTGAAATATGCAGGCAAAATGCTTTGTGTCCACCTGTGAATCCTGTAAGGGTTATGCACTCTAACTCTTGCATACTTATACTTGTGTATGGCTTTTGTTGTGGTAATGGTGCTTTTCACTCATTCAAGTTAGGGTACTTCCAATCAGTTTTCTAACTGCCAAACTTTGCCCTCAGTTTCACAAGTCACTGAGAACTGCATGCACGTAAGCAAGGGATAACTGGAGACCGTGTAGATAAGTGAATGGGGCACAAGATTCCAAGTCAGGAGACTTTGGTTTTGCTTCTGTCTGAGCCACTGGCCTGCTGTATTATCTAGAGCAGCAGTTCTCAAACTTTAGCAACCCGAGGACCCTCATTTTGATTTAAATTTTTTTGGAGTCCCCCCAAGCCCTGCCCCCACTCCACCTCTTCCCACACCCCACTCACTCCAGCCCCCCTCCCTCCGTTGCTCACTCTCCCCAACCCTCACTCACTTTCACCAGGCTGGGGCGGGGGGCTGGGGTGCAGGAGGGAGTATAAGTCACTTTGCTTCTATGTGCCTCTTTTTTCCTCTTTGTCTGTCTTAGACTGTAAGCTCTTCAGGACGGGGACTTACTATGTGTTTGTACAGTGCTGGTACATTAGGGCCCCAATCTCCATTGGAGCCTGTAGCACTACTTTAGTAGAAAGAAAAAGAAAGAAAAAGAAACTAGAGCTGGTCGCAAATTTGCTGACAATGTTTTTCCATTAGAAAATGCCAATTTGTCCAAATCAAATCATTCCACAAAAATATGTCAGTTTGGATGAAACTTCAATGGAAACCATGTAGGTTTTCTGCCCACCCACCTGCCTGCTTGGCAGCTTACCCTACTGGCTGTGGGGGACCAAGGGTTTCCTGGGCTCTCAGGCACCTTGGCAGCCTGCCTTGCGGGGAGCTTGAGAACTGGGGTTCCCTAGCCCCAGACTCCTCAGTAGCTCACTGGGGAACATATTTCATTTTGGATAAACAGACATTCCTGCTGCAAAAACACTGTGGCGGTTTTCTAAACATAATGAAATGGACACCCAACTGTAGGAAAATTTTCAAGTTTTTGGACTTTTGTTTCCCTACACAGCATGTGAAATAATAGTGTGAAATAGTACAGCAGGAAGTAATTTGGCAGACCTAATAGATTAGGAGTCTCTTCGAGTGAAGTCCTTTGCCTTAAATGACTATTTAAGGCTTCTTTTAAATGAAGAAAGTCAGGCAAACTGTTACTGGCAAAAGAGATAGTGCTAGTTCCATATGGTACAGTTAATATTCAGATTTAGATCCTCAGCCCTGAAATATAGCTACCCTCTGAAAGACCAACAGCCATGCAAATTTCATGAGCTGGAAGACAACAGACTTATGCACTTCACAGTGATACCAGCTTTACTGTTTACTTTGAGGTGGAAAATGTCTGGGACAGACAGATAGAAAACCCAGATGCTTCATGATGAAGAAATGGGATTTCTAGCTATAAGAGAAACGGGCTTTTTCTGAGTGTTGTGAGGCAGAAATAAAATCTTAGCAGGGCAGAACACCATGGGCAGGCAATAGCATCCCACCAATTATACAAAACTCTGTTACCATATGGAATGTACTTTCAGCACTTCAATTAGGAGTTCTCAAGAGAGTGTCCCTGCTGGCATACTTTTTGAAGACAATCCAATGCAGAAGCATGTCTGACTCTAACCAATTGTTCTTGTGACTATAGTGAGAAAATAGAAATGCACGTGTATTGGTAAATGGGAAGTATGGGTTCACTGTTGACCATATTACACTTAGGCAAAGTGGTTGAAACACTAAAACAGTCCATAGGAAAAGTGGATCTACAGAAGAGAAAGGGCAGCATATCTAGGAGTTTATGCTGGCTTTATACAGTAATATGTAGACACCTTCTAAAAATGTGCATAGACAATTATTTTGGATAGCATTTTGTCCTAAATTCTGATTGATTAAAATTATAAGATAACAAATTAGTGTGTTTACCTAGGTGCTTATACTGCCCCAATTACTGTAGGAAAAAATACCCTCACAAAGTAGGGAAGTATTATAGATGCTAGTGTATGATGGTGAACTGAGAGAGAGAGTGCAAGAGATTAGACAACTTGCCCATGGTTGCATACCAGCTCTATGGCAGTGAGAGGAATTGAACCCAAGTTTTGAGAGTCCTAATCTAGGCCACACAAGACCATCATCCCTAAATCCAGCCTGTATTGATACCAAATCACTGTTCTAAATGCAATCCAGGGCAGTATGCATTTAAAAATATCTTGTCAGTAGCAACACTACTGCACATCCCAGTAGCTAATAGAGGAAGTGAGACACCTGGCCAAAATCCCTTCTTTTCAGCATTTTTTGTTTCTTAGATGAGAATTTGTTTTTTAAATTTGTATTTCACCTCTTGAGCAACTTTCATTTTCTTCTGCTCTTTCTGCCCCAGATTGCTTCCATTTCATCAGTCCCCAATACGTTTCCATAGGTTGATATTTTTATTCTATTTTGCTCAGATACCCATCTGTCCTTTGTTGTTGCATGAGAAAGCTCTAGAGCAGTGAACGTCCAGGACTCAAGTGGGTTACTAAGAAATACCAATAGGGCTCCAAGTCTGACAGGAACATTTAATAGCATTTATTGTTAAACATAGCATATTGAGAAATATTCTCTGGGTTTAGGCTGTAAATCTAATGTAAATTCAGAATGGAAACTGATAAGATTCTTTATTCTTGTATGCAGGTTACAGAACCCACTGCAAAGAGCCAGGGGCCTCAGTCTAGGACTTGTCTTCATGCTCTTGTTTTTGTCTTCCTGCTAGGTTAACATCATCTTAAATATTTTCTCCTGCATATTTAAATTATAATTTGGTATTTTTAGCTATGCAATTCCTGCTGAGACCCATAGGGGGTACAGATGAAGCTTGATGCAGAATATACATTTGTAAATTGTGTCAGTACTTTTCCATTATTCAGCCTCATTCATCCCAAATAAGTATGTAGGAAAATGATGTGTATCTCAAAATGTATGAAAATAGTGGTGTGAAGGTTACACCTGTCATGGTGTTCACAGTGAGCAGTGGATGGAGACTACAGAAGTGGATCATCCCCATTAAAGGAAGTAAAATTGTTGTTACGATGTAAGCATATGAACACAGATGGCTTGTTTTACTTTTGTCATAACACGTGATGTGCTTTATAATGTAGGATCCAGAATAGGTATCAGAAGATGTAACTACATCTGGCAATCTATCATTCTGAAGAAACATAGAAGAAGCCACTTAGGGGCTTAGCATGGAGCTCAGCTGAACTTGTATTAGCACTAACATGGTGCCAACAGTAATATGTGACTAGAAGGACACATAGCACATACATTCACCCATCATATTGGGTGTGGGGTCCTGTGGAGTTTGCAGGGTGATGTTTTCCCAATCCAGTGGATCCAGGAGATCTGAAGGGAGGAGCAAGCCCAGACCCCTGTAGGCAGAAGTTGTCCATATAAAGAGCTGCCCTCCAAGCTGCATTACTGCCCACCTGCCTCCCTCCTGACAGGATTTGTGCTACCCTAATTCCACCTGCAGCTGCTTAGTAACATCGATAGCAGGGACTGCTCCTTAGTCTATACTGCTTTAGTCAGCATTAACTCCTGTTAGGATAATGGCCAGTCCTCTCTCCCTGACACTTCACCAAAACTCTCAGAACATCTTCTGGTTAGAATTCCAGTGGATGGTCTTCCACAAGGTTTACAGGAGGGAAACCACGCATAGGGGTGTCCCTTCCACACAAGCAGAGGAAAATTTACCTGTGGCGAGTCTCTTCACTACACATAAATCAAATGTTGCTTCAGTTTAATGTTTTCAAGCAAAAAACAAACAAACAAAATAACAACAAAGACTGCTGAAATTTCATGTTAAATTTTTCAGTTAATTTTTATAGATCATAAACATTGCTAAATTCTTCCTTTTTTAGAGCAATTAATTTATAGCTCACAACATCTACTGTCAAGGAAGCACCAGAACTCAATTCAGACCATGTCAGAACTAGATGCTCCAGCAATGACTGACAGCTATCACAGATGGATTGAAAGTTACTTAACATGACTCTGAGGGAAATGTGACAATTAAATTCTTGCATTTTTCCAGGATGCATTGCACATTCAAATAAATAAAGTACAAAGAAACAAAATTTTGATCAGATTTGTATATCTTCAATACACCCCTCAAATAATTGCACGTGCACACATGGGGATGCACAGAAACACACACACATACACATGTATACTTTCGCATTCTGCCTTGAAATAAATAATTTGCAATTATTTACCTTTGTTAAAATACCTTTGTTGCAACAACATATTTAAAAATAACAGAGAGATCTCTTATTTGTTTGGCAGATGGACATTTTAAAAAGTTTTTTTCTGAAACTTGTTTTAATCGGTACACATTTAACAGGATTTTTCTTCTGTCAGGTTTCTGTTACAATTTTAATCTTTGTCCAGCCTGATGTTTGCTCATTCTTTTACATTTTCTTTTTTGTTTCTCTCTTTTTTCCAGGCACCCATTTGAAGAAGATTTCATTATAAAGTATCTCTGCTGGTGTTTTGCTTTTTTTGTATGGCAAGTGTATTTTGCTACTTAAAATGGTCTGTTTCTTTTCAAGCGATTTCTTTATGTGGGCTCCACTGTAATGAGGTTGAGAGAACGGATGAATTCATTACAAAGCAACCTGTGCTGTTTTTCAAACTGCAAAAGGTATCATCATAAAATGCTTTGAGTTCTCAAAGAAACCTTCCAGCAGGGGGATGTAGAATTCCAGTTTCAGATGTGTTGCAGAATAGGTGGGACAATTATCTTTCTGTGTCATGAACGCTAAAATGGATCTATTTAAAAAAAAAAAGGCAGAGAGAGAGTGAGAGAGGAAAAAACAATAATCTGAGGCATGCAAGCTCTGCAATAATTACTAACTTGTTTCCCTGTTGTAGTCTGAATAAATTATGATGCTGATCTGTTGAATTACATGCCTGATGACTGTCCGGCAAATGCTAAGGGTGAGTATTATCTGAATAAGTTCAGACTGAACAATGAAGTGAGGAAATGGGACCACACATATACACACACAATTTGGAAACTGTAGGGCAATAACGTGTGGCTTGAAACACTGCAAATTGGAATGGTAGAGTTTCACATTGCTCTGGCATGTAGTTTTCACTACTGTATTGTACAACTCTAATGATATTTTAAGATAAGGTAGATGAATATAATACACGGAAAAAAGAGTGTTGATTGCATCTGAAGGCATCTAGAAAAGTCATAGGAATAACACTGCGATCCACAAAGCCTGAGTTAGGTGCCTAGGCTCCCTATACAACAAATGGGGGGAGGTTGGCATCATACAACATAATCCAGAGAGCCAGCATGCTAGGCAGAGAGCTGCCTAAGCTAGTCAATGGATGACGGTGACCAGAGGTGTTTGCTAACCCTGCCCCTCTCACAGAGTTCAGCACCTAAGTCCATTCTGCAGGGAGGTGCCTATTTCTGCTAGTGATTCATGAACTGGGAGAAGATGGGTATTCATCTGCCTATGTTGTGTGTGGGGCCTGAAACAAAATGGGATGGGGAGAAGGAGTAGAATGCCCTCCCTTATAACCTTTAGCCCAGTGGTCAGGGTACTCATCCAAGATGTGAGAGACCCCTGGCTCAAGTTCTCCCTCCACTCGAAGAGGGATCCACCACCTCTCAGGTGAGTGCCCTAGCTACAGGCCTATAGAGCCATTCTAACTCTTTCACTGGCCCAATATTTAATTACAGTATACTCATTTATCTGAACCCCTATCGATCAAACTTCCACATCATCTGAATCCCTTCCTTGTCCCCCATGAATCTCATGCTGGGGACAAGGAAGAGATTCAGATAATATAGAGGTTCAGACAGTAGAGTAGAAACTTCCCCATCCAGAAGTGCAGGAGGAAGAAAAGCCCCTGGCCACAGCGGAGGCTGCTGCTGAATGGCTCCTGTCCTCTCGATTATCTGAACTCCTGATTATCTGAATAAAATCCCTGCCCTCCCCCAGGCTGTTATGATAATCAGGAATAGACGGTATTCAATTAAAGTAGAACTCAACAGAAAAGATTGAGGAACACCCATATCAGAATATTGCATATTCCAGTGGTTTTCTCACCCCTGCCTTCCCAGTGCTAAACTCACCTGAGGGGCTGGATCCAGTTGACGGTCTCTGAGCATGCCTATCAGATTGAGCCCTGAACAAAACATAGGCAGAGGAACGTCTCTCCCGCCGGTCTGTGAGTAGCTGTGGGACACAACAGGGAGACAAGCATATGGAGGCCTGGAGGAGGAAGCAGTGGACATGCTCTGAGGCTGAAACATAGGCACTTGGGGAACTGTTACTGCAAAAACGTAGGCACTAAGTGAGTTTAGGCACCTACAGGGTTAGGAGGCAGCTGAGCAGGAGTTTTGTGGATCAGAGTGGTGCTTAAAAACAGGATTTAAATGCCTAAAATGGGACTTAGGCACCTAAATACCATGGTGAATCACCCCCTTGATACTATAAACCCTCCTGACCAACTGCTACTGCTTGCCTATTAAACAAGAAGCATTTGAGCCCTGCTCATAGGGGGAATTTAAGATGATAATTCCAAGAAAAATTGAAAATCAGAGCATGCTGTGAGCTTTAATTAGGATGTTCAGGGCACTGTTCCAGTTGAGCCAGTTTGGCACCTTTCTCTTCAAGAGAGCCATTACCTTTCCCCAACTCAGGAAATTGCAGCATTATTTTAAGGACACACCCTTCCCCTCCAGACACCCCGTATGCTCATCTGCATTGAAGTGAGCCATACTGATGTATTTCAGCGGCACTATATTTGAAGGTCTGGTTGTTGTTTGTTTTTGGCAAAGGATTGTATTGACTAATTTGATATTGAACAGATTAATTTAATACCATAAAATGATCATGGAAGTCACTGTTACCAAAAGTGATTCACAAATCTCAAAAGTTTCGGAACCTCTTTCTATAGACGGGATTGTGCCACAAAGCTAGGATCCAAATCCAAACTTTCCCTAATTTAGGAGCTGTTCATTCTGTGGGTCAAAAATAGGCCCAGTGGCTTCGCCAGCCCTTGAGAGGAAGGAAGGTCTTGTGGTTAAGTCATTGGTCTTGGACTGAGGGGTCTAATTCTGATTGGACAGTGGTGTCAGTCAGGAGTAATTCTATTGAAGTTCGATGCAATGGTGTAACATCAATGCAAGAAAGATCAGAACCAGGTTCTTGGGTTCTATTCCCCAGCTCTGCCATGGACTTCCTTTGTGAACTTTGGCAAGACATCTATGAACTTCAGTGCCTCAGTTTCCCCACATGCCTCACAGTTGTATTGTAAAGATAATTCATTAATGCTTTACAAGGGTAAACATTGTATGAGAGTAGTAGGGACAAGTCTATAAATGAATACATCTTTGTGGGAAAGCCTGACTTTGTTTAGAAAATTAACATTTTAAAAATACTGACAAACCCAGAAGGTGCTGATCTGCACCTTTTGCCCCTCCCCACCCTGCCTCCCATGTTCTTAGTGCTACAATAAATTCATAATTCCTGGGAATATGTGAAGAAAATATATACAGCCCAGAATGTCAGCTGGTGTAAATTGTCAAAATTCCATTGAAATCAATGGCGTCACCCCATTTTACATCTACAGAGCATCTGGCCCATATAGATCTGTAAGAAAAATGGGGGGATTTTGGCAAAGGGACCAGAGTCCCTTTTATCTACTTACCTAGCCTCAAAGGCCACAATCCCTGGAATCAAAACGTGCTGGGTTCAGTCTTCTTGAGCCACCTTTCCCCTTGCGGAGTTCCTTTCCACCAATAAAAGTTTCCTCAAACCCGTCGCTCACTCTTCTCCTTCCCCTATTCGCCCTGAGATTTCTTATCCCAAAATAGCAATTCCTTTAGAGCATGTAAGTTGGAATTTGGACTGGAGCATGTGAGTGGTTCAAAAGCTGCATTACTAGCCGTAGCATATGTCAACTGAGGAAGGAAATGTTTCTAACCTAATTGTAGAAAATTGCGTTCAGGGAAATATAACAGAATAATCACTGAAACAAAATGCCAGCAAAGCCAATTAAACGGTTCTAAATTAAAGAAACCAAGCTGTTGTTCATGTACCAATGCCAGTGCTCACCAGTGCTTTCTGTTATCCAATAACTAGGCTAATTCATAGGCCTCACTCCTACCCCCACTGGAATAAGTGGCAAAACTCCTAATGATTGCAGTGGGAGCAGAATCCAGTTAATAATTTGCCAACTGCCAGTTCAGTAGGACTCATCATTGTGCAGTTGGCCATGTAAAAATGTTCAGCTGAAAGTCATATTTTGTAAAAACAAATCTAGAGCATGTTCTCTCCCCAGACATCATTCTTCTGGTAGCATTACAGTTGAGACTCCCAGGCAGAAGTGAAGTTGCAGTGGGGTACTGTGCACCATACAGCCTTGTCCTTCTACTCTCCCTCCACCAAAAGCAGAATTTCTGCTGTCAGGGGATCTTTGCGTGAGTTTATGGCAGCAGAAATAGACTCTGTCCCATGTCTAGGCTTTTTCTTAAACATATTTTAGGGTATATTTTAGGGTTGTCACAGGATAGCTGACCCATGGAAGGGGTGTCAGTTGCAGAGGGGGGGGGGGGGTGAAGCAATCGCAGCAGGGACCAAATAGGCTCTGCCATTGTAAACATCAAAAGAAAAGGAGTCAAGATGCACCTGCCAATTGGGGTCAGGTATTATGGACAAGAGGGGCATGTAAGTTGTGTCTGCAGAGATCATTGAGATTACTGATTGGTGCAGGGTGCTGAGGACCTGGATGTCATATTTTCTATTGTTTACAGTTACAATTGTTTTGGTTTTTTTATGGTGTTCATTATACAGAAGGGGCCAGCTGCAAAATCCAGATCTGAATCTGTTTGAAATCTTTTCTATAAAATTCAGATACAGAGTTTTAGCCTGGGCCCACCTCTGTTACAAACTCCTATTTCTCACCTTGCAGCTTATTACTGATGGTAGGAGACTCATTGCAGAAATATATAGAGACATCAGTTTGGGGACAAAACAGATGGAAGAATCATTTCATTTGATAGATATTTTTCTATAATTGGTCATTTTAATGCACTTTAGAAATGTTTTCTGCATTCACAGGCAAAAGGAGGTTGAACAGGAGATGTGGCAATTGAAATATAACACTTAGGGAATTTAATTAGCACCTCAAACAGATCACAGCTCTCATTCACTTAAATAATCACTTGTGTATTTTGCTAAGGTACAAGCTTCTGAAAATAACAAAAATGCCCTTGCAATTGACTGATATTTGGGAAAGTGCAGTTTGACTTTTCCTCTTGCACACTATCAAGTACATTGTCCAGTGTATATAGTACACATCATTCACAATAGAAGCACCAGACTGCATTTGGTGGTTCAGGAGCAGAGTGCTGTAGAGGGATGCTCTAGAGCCACAAGTATGGAACATGGACAGGGGTAGAAAGAGAGAACAATGTAATGTCTTGGCTTCAATGGGAACAGAATCAGACCTCTGCTTTCTCAATCTGGCCTGTTCCTCTTGAAAGAGTGTCATTTTATTATACTTCTAACACTTCCACAGAGACCCCAGCTCTGCCATCCTGCTCTCTTGTAACTGAATAATTACATTCTGGTAGGTCTCAATCTATTCCCCCTATCCCCCACCCCCAGTGGATTGCTGATATAAGGTTTCCTTGCAATGTACTTCTCTAAAATGAGATCATTTAAAACTGTTCTCAATGTGGCAAACCACCTGACTTCTTACTTCTGAACTAGTTGTGACTATATGAGCTATCTAAAACCTGTGAGAATGCACAGTCCACTAGAATAATAGTTGATCTCTTTATTGTGAAAGAATCCTATACAATCTAATAAAGAATGATACGGAGCAGTAGCCTCACTTCAGTCCCTGGAAAAATCATGGAACAGGTTCTCAACAAATCCATTTTTAAGCACTTGGAGGAGAAAAAGGTGATCAGAAACAGTCAACATGGATTCACCAAGGGCATGGAATGCCTGACCAACCTGATTGCCTTCTCTGATGAGATAACTGGCTCTGTGGATATGGGGAAAGTGGTGGCCGTGATATATCTTGACTTTAACAAAGCTTTTGATATGGTCTCCCACATATTCTTGCCAGCAAGTTAAAAAAGTATGGACTGGATGAATGGACTATCAAGTGGGTAGAAAGCTGGTTAGATCGTCAGGCTCAACGAGTAGTGATCAATGGCTCTATGTCTAGTTGGCAGCCAGTATCAAGCAGAGTGCCCCAGGGGTTGGTCCTGGGACTGGTTTTGTTCAACATCTTCATTAATAGTCTGCATGATGGGATGGATTGCACCCTCAGCAAGTTCGCGGATCACACTAATCTGGTGGGGGGGGGAGTAGATACACTGGAGGGTAGGGATAGGGTCCAGAGTGACCTAGACAAATTGGAGGATTGGGCCAAAAGAAATCTGATGAGGTTCAACAAGGACAAGTGCAGAGTCCTGCACTTAGGACAGAAGAATCCCATGCACTGCTACAGGCTGGGGACTGACTGGCTAAGCGGCAATTCTGCAGAAAAGGACCTGGAGATTACAGTGGACAAGAAGCTGGATACGAGTCAACAGTGTGCCCTTGTTGCCAAGAAGGCTAACGGGATATTGGAATGCATTAGTAGGAGCATTGCCAGCAGATCGAAGAAGTGATTATTCCCCGCTATTCGGCACTGGTGAGGCCACATCTGGAGTATTGCGTCCAGTTTCAGTCCCCCACTACAGAAGGGATGTGGACAAATTGGAGAGAGTCCAGCAGAGGGCAACGAAAATGATTAGGGGGCTGGGAGACATGACTTATGAAGATAGGCTGAGGAACGGGGCTTCTTTGCGGAAGAGAAGAATGACAAGGTGATTTGATATCAGCCTTCAACTACCTCCAGGGGGGTTCCAAAGAGGATGGAGCTCTGCTGTTCTCAGTGATGTCAGATGACAGAACAAGAAGCAATGGTCTCAAGTTGCAGTGGTGGAGGTCTAACTTGGATATTAGGAAACACTATTTCACTAGGTGGGTGGGGAAGCACTGGAAGGGGTTATCTAGGGAAGTGGTGAAATCTCCATTCTTAGAGGTTTTTTAGGCGTGACTTGACAAAGCCCTGGTTGGGATGATTTAGTTGGGGTTGGTCCTGCTTTGAGCAGGTGGTTGGACTAGATGACCTCCTGAGGTCTCTTCCAGTCCTAATCTTCTATGATTTGTCTATTACTCTAATTTTTGAGCTGCCTTACATAATTAAATTATTTCCCTGATGTAGAATTCTGGAGGATGACTAAAAAGTAAACCCCACAGAAAAGGTTCCCATGCTTTATTTAAATTCTATGGGCCTGCTTTTTCACTTGGTTATATCAGTTTAATGCAGGTGGTAACTCCAGCGTAAAACTGACATAACCAAGTGAAAATTCAGACCTGATATTTTTAGAGCAGCACCCTATTGGTTTAATCCCTACTAAGTGCCACAGCACTTTCCCAAAAGGGTTCCTTTCATTGCTACGTGTATTTAATCTAACCTCTCATTTGTCTGGCAGTCTGGAAAATGCCACTGTACTTTTGCATTTACAGATCAAGCCCAGCAAAGAAGATTTTTTCTTTTGATCTGGACTCTGGTTCTTTTAACACACTGGCTCATGTACTGACCTTGATCTGTGGATTTATTTCCACAGATTCCATTTCATACTATGTAAGGATCAAGAACATTATATGGCCAGCTATTGCTTTGTACATGAATATAAGCTCCATGTGGGTGGACACATGTAATTGCCTGGAGCCCCATCAAAGTTAATGAGACACAGGTTCTTATTGCAAGATCAAGTCCTATGCCTTAGCCAAATATTTTGAATTTATCCTTAGTTGCATGTGTCTGTTTATTCTGTAGCATTCTAATTATGTTACATTCTCTGGATGTAGCCTTATAATGAATTGATGATAGGAATAAATTCTGATTTTCTCCTTCCTGGAGTATTTTTAAATAGCACCAGTTCATATACAAATTTACAGATTAAGTTAATGTCATATAAGATGTAACATTCCTTTGTGGTTTAACCTGTCATTAAGTCTGATTATTCTACTGTGTTACAAGCTTACTCAGAGCAGGAGAGAAAAACATCTTGTCTTCTTGACAGGGTGGGGGTGCAGAGGGAGAAGATTATATAAAAAAAGATAGCAGGCCTAGATTTGCCTTTTTTATTCTGGATTTTCATTAGTGTCATTCCATGCACTTCAGAGAGTCTGAATTTGCTTCTGAGTAACCAAGAGCAGAATTTGGCCCGCTTTGTATAAAAGCTGCATCCTGTTGCTATGGTAACCAAAGTTCTAGAAATTATAGATGGCAAATAACACCAGGTTGTTGTGATAAATGATACATCAAAAATGACTGGTTTCTCATAGTGCCTTTCTTTTAATTGATAGTTTTTTGGGGAATTGCTCTATATTGATTAATGCAATTAATCAGAATCCTGCTGTACCTAGGACTACTTTAAAATTCCAGTGGCTGGATCTCCAGGGAGAGAACAGATATGACCTGGTTCTATTATGTAACCAGATAAATGAGATTGGTTAGCTTAAAATGACAAATTTGTGCTCCGTGCACTCTCATTGATTTCTGAAAAAGCTGTCTTCTGGCAGCAGCAATCAACACAGCTAAAGCCATAACAGCGACAAAAAAGCTATATTTTCAGAATCTCAAACTTCCTAGAATTTGGAATGGATACTTTAAAAAGAAAAGGTTACATACCTTTTCACACTGACTTATTTTGCTTATATTTGCAAAGGGAACGTCATGCAGAGAGAGCATATATACAAATTTCTTCTGATCCAGACAGAACCAGCCTTTTGGTGCCTACAAATCAGCACCTCTAGGCCTCCCACAAAACATGAGGGAGAATATGGGTTTGTTCAATAAAATCCCTAGCTCCTGGCCTGAAAAATTTACAGTTTAAGGCCCTGATCCTGCAACTGCATCCTCATGGCAGACCCGGCACTCAGAAGGAGGAACCCCCTGAACAGCTGCACTTGCCATATAGGAGCCTATTAAAAGAGGACACATTGGGAAACCTAGGGGAGGTAGTTAGCTTGGAATTTCTTTAAGCTTTAATGATACAACATATAAATTATAGATGTAAACATTATCAGCATTTGAGAGCCAGGAGCTCAGTGCAGAAGAAAACACAAAGGAAGAGACGGTCTTCAACTTACTGTCTCAAGCCATGATCCTAGTCTCACTGACGTCAGTCAGAAAACCTCTGACTTCCAAGGGATCAAGATCAGGTGCTAACAGTTTCCAGCTACAGGGCATTGAAGTCTGGAGAACTATGTCAATTTATACCAGGTGAGGATATGGGCTATAACACTTCAGACACATGACTACACTGAGTTATTACAAACAGCTGCAGTGTCACTATATTGTCATTTATTTTGTAATAGCAATAGTTTACATTTCTCTATTCTGTCAGACTTTCACTAGGTGGTGGTGAGAAAGGCACCTATTGTCAACAAAAGCACCTCGGTTCCACGTTAATTGATTCCTGGAGAAATAACTGCAAGACCTGGATGTAATCTATGTTCACAACGTTTGTATGAAAAGTATGTGAATATGGAGTCATTTATAAACCATGGATTCTTTAGAGAGTTTACTTTTGAGGCTTTGATACAAAATTGATAATTAAGTTATGGACATGTGCCTTTGAGATGTTGGAGCAGATTTAATACATGGTGCCTGCAATGAGTCCAGACATCTGATTTCCCAGGAGATATATGGAGCTACAGCAAAGCATTAGTCATTAGGAGCATTCTCTGGAAAAGTACTGGAAAAGTACTTAGGTGTTATAACGCTGAGTGTCATGGCACCTAACTTTTCAGACCTTACCAAAAAAAATCACAAGAACAACACTGATCCACAAAACTTGAGTTGGCGGCCTAGGCTCCCTAAATACAATGAATGGGAAGAGACAAGTGCCTAAGGGTGTATCTATACTGCATGCTTCTTTCTGGGGCTTCTTTCATACTTGCATAGCACCCCCCTGCATGCATATAACTTGCAATGTAGCCCATGAGGCACTGCTTAGACAAGTAGAATAAAGGCTTGCCTAAAGGATTTGGGGATGTGTATGAGTACATACCCTACACTGCTCTATTCACCCAAGCAGTGCCTCCCTGCAGAGGTGAAATGCATTTCTGCCAGGGCGGGAGTTGGGCTGAGCACAGCTGAGGGGGGATGTGCCTGGGAAAGGCACCAGCAGCTCGCGCTCCCACTGAGCCCTGTTAGGATGCACCTGGTGCAGGGAAGAGAGACTGGGCTGGCAGCACAACTCTGCCACAGGAGGTGCCTGGAAGCCTGATGAGACCTGCCCCTTCCTCATCCGCTGCTGCAGTTACTGCTCCGGTCTGTATTGGAAGAAGTAAATGGAGAAGGAGCTGTGAGAGGAGTGGGGGCAAAGTGGTGCTGGCTTGGAGCGGGTGTGGGAAGTGCAGCTGTAGTGGGAAAGGCAGAGGTGACAAGTCCCCTGAACCTTTAAATTCTGCCTTCCCCCCTCTATCAAGAGTTACTTGTTGCCACCCTGTCTACATTGATATTTTTAGCAGTGTGGTGTCCTGCTGCCTCTCAGTGATGGAGACTTTCTCTGCTGCAGGAAAAGAGGGAAAAGGCATTGGCAGGGGGGAGACAGCTGGGAAGAGCTCCCTGCTGCTGGAGCCCTTCCTGGCTATAGGGAAAGACTCCAGTGGGGGATGGGGAGCTGCTTAAGTCTTTTCCCACTGCCTCCCCTCTCCCAGAGGGTTTCACTGACATGCATAGGAACACACTGCAGTGTGGACATGGTGTGCTTTTCACTGTGGGTATGTGGCTACACATATACCATACGCCACTACCAATGTAGACATAACCTAGGAATGTGACCCACATAAGTCAGCACACTAGGCTTGGACCCACCTAAACTAGACAATGGGAGATGCCGATGACAGGGTGTGTGCTAAAACCCTGCCCTTCTTTAAGAGATAAATGCCTAAATCTCTGCTGCATGGAGCAATCCATGAACGGGAACCAACTGCCTGCAGTCAGGCAACTAAGGCACCTTAGGTGTTTCTTGCAGGAATAAGTTAGGCACCAGCCTCCTTCCACATGGCCAAGGGGAGATGTGATGATGGTGAATAAATAATGTAAGATCAATTGGAGCCGGGAGACTGCATCCTCTGTCTTCCTCTCTCACCAGATCCAGTCCCCGTGCTTCAGTCCCTCTTGCATTATTTACCTATGGTGGAACAGCTTCACCAGGAGAGACTGAGGTAAGCCCCACATCAAAATGCCCCTTAACTCAGTAGTTAAAGCCTCTGCCTCAGAGGGGGAATTGAACCTGGGTTTTCAGCATCCTGGGGGGAGTGTTCTAATCTCTGGGTTAAAAGCTGTAATGTGGGACACCACTCTTCTGGATGGCTTTGAATGGGATCTTATCTGGTAGGTGGGCTCAGTAGCCATCTACTGACTCAGCTCCCCCATAAGACTTAGGCAGCTGAATGCTTATCTGCTGTAGTTCATGAATTGCTCTAGATCTTAGGCAGGAGATAAACATCCCACCACCTACAGCTGGGCTGAAGTGCAAATGCCCCAGTGCCTAAAACACAGGTGCCTAGAACTTTTACAGCAGAACATTAAGCACCAAGTGACTTTAGGCACCCACAGGTTTAGGGGCAGCCAAACAGGAGTTTTGTGGATTGAAGTCATGCTGTGCCTGGGGATTTAGGCATCTAACTCTGGAAGCTTTGTGGGTCACACCACAGTGACTAAATTCAGCAAGATACTTAAGCATGTGCTTAATTTTAAGCACATGACTAGAGCCTCAATGAGAACTCATGTGTTTACAATTAGGCAATCGCTTTAGTATCTTGCTGAATCTGGGCCAAGAATCCTATAAATTGCAACTTGTAACACAGCAGATAGGGCATATTCTCACTTTCCTTTTGTGCTGTTTTTCTCACTCACTTTGTAGTAAAACTTTGCTAAGGTAATAGAATTAGCTACAATGTTTTTAGCATCTGTCTGAAGAGGTTATTAAGTGCCAACTCTCTTTGGAAGAAAAGTGTATTCTACAGTCATCTTTTCTTGTGAAGCCTGATAATCAGGTTTACACATCACGCAAAAACACTGACTTAGTAGAAAGGATATAATTTTATTAAAATGTGATTCTTCACATCTAAAAGCACTAACTTCAAGAAGTTCATCAGCCACTTACGGGCTGAAATAAAGAACATGAAAATCTAGCAGGTTATATTTATTGCAGAATACTTTCTCTTTGCAAAACAAGTCGGTACAGAACATTATTGCTGAAATAGTCTTCAGCTCTGCATACACTCATGATTGCTGAAGATTTAACCTACCCATGAGAAATTCTCGTTTCACAATTGTTCTGCTGTATAGAATGTGTCTAAAACCCTGTTCACAATGGAGAGCTAATCAGTATGTCAGAAGATAGCAAAAACGAATAAATGCTTCAGAGAGTGAGAAAATAGCAATGGCTGGATGTTGCTCCTTGGCTGCTGAATCTCCTCTCTCTAAGTGAAAGGGCTGGCTACACCACAGAATGGATTAAGGCTAAATGTAGGCTCCTCTTAGAAAGCTGTGGGTGGGGAGGACAAAATCTATTTACAAGGCTGTTGCAGCAGTCTTTCTCGCTGGTCAGAATATAGCAGGTGGATTAGATGATATGTTAAAAATCACACTTTAATCTGCCACTGGCCTTCATTACACTTCCTTATAGTTGTGTTCAGGGTCTGAGGGGGTAGACTAGGAAAAGTCCTGTTGCTGCTTAGCTTGCTGTGGTGGCAAGGAGCACGAGATTGTGATGAACAGGAAACAAAACCCAACAGAACAAATACCCACTACTTTTCTCCCACCCCCCTCAAAAAAAAATCATTGGACTTAAGTGGCTTGTCAAATTCAGACTTAGAACAGTGCAAGAGGATGTATGTGTCAATAATTCATATCTACTATGAAACAGAATGAATGGTAGGAATAATTAATGAAAATATATCCACTGGGACAGAGTGGAGAGGGCATGTCCCGGAGCTGTCTGACCCAGAGGGTCAGAGAGGAGAACTGGATTTCTAGAAGTGAAATATGCCATCCTTTTATTACACTGTAACTAAAGCTAATGGTAGTCTAGCTAATTTGAACTTTGCACAGTTTCAAGTTAGCGATGACATTCATTTGTTCTTTTGTTACATTACGGATTCCTCTCTCTATTCTTAATAAATCTGGTTTCAATTAAGCCAACCGTGGCCTAGGACTGTTTGGGGAATTATCACATAGACTGTGTTAGAGAGAAAGCCATCCTTAAGCCAAGATGTCCAAAACCTTATCCGGACTGAGAGGGCTCAGTAAGAAGGACACAGACCCAGGGCTCCTGTCCAGTAAGGTGTGTGGTGTACAGAGCCATAGCCAGATGGACACTTGAGAAACACTAAGGACCACAGAGAAGTCCCAACTTTAAAAGGTCCTGATGAGAATTTCACCTAAATTCCCTCTGCAGTTTCTGTTAGACATGGTATACATCTTCACTTCCTGTCCTGGGTTTCCATGGTGGATGTAGTGATCTCATATTTCTCTTACCCCTTTACAAGGAGGTAATTGTGATTTTGCAAAATCATATGGACTGTGCTAGTGCAAGCGGTAATTATTTATGAATTGGAGTATGGTTGTTACAGGGTACAAAGACAGCTAAGGATGCTCTGAAATAGAAAATATGGATGCTGGAACAAATCATCCTTTCCCAGTTTTGGCATGGGGAGGACACAAGATGCACAGAAGTGGAAAGTAGGCATAGAAGGGGGGGGAAACAGGAGCAGCATTGTGCTTGTGGATGGATGTGGGAGACTCTCATGCGATCTTGGGAGACCCCTAAAGAATGCTGGCACTACCAAATGGAAGGTAGATAGAATTCCAGTTGTCTCCTGCCCTCCTCCCATCCATCTCTATATAGTACTAAATCACTCCAGCCAGAGATGATGTCATAGAATCATAGACTATCAAGGTTGGAAGGGACCTCAGGAGGTCATCTAGTCCAGTGGTTCTCAAAGATGGTCCATGGCTTGTTCAGGGAAAGCCCCTGGTGAGCCGGGCTGGTTTGTTTACCTGTCGCGTCCGCAGGTTCGGCTGATCGCGGCTCCCACTGGCTGTGGTTTGCCGCTCCAGGCCAATGGGGGCTGTGGGAAGGGTAGCCAGCACATTCCTTGGCCCATGCCACTTTCCACAGCCCCCATTGGCCTGGAGTGGCGAACCGCGGCCAATGGGAGTGGCGATTGGCTGAACCTGCGGATGCGGCAGGTAAACGAACCAGCCCAGCCCGCCAGGGGCTTTCCCTGAACAAGTGGAAGACCAGCTTTGAGAACCACTGATCTAGTCCAACCCCCTGCTCAAAGCAGGACCAATCTCCAACTAAATCATCCCTGGCTTAAAAACCTCTAAGGACGGAGATTCCACCACCTCCCTAGGTAACCCATTCTAGTGCTTCACCACTCTCCTAGTGAAAAAGTTTTTCCTAATATCCAACCTAAACCTCCCCCACAGAAATAAACTAGTGCTCTAGGTAAGGTTTGAACTCACAACCTCACTCCACACAGCCCTGCTGTATAATTACTATGTGCTAGCCCATTGTGCCACTGGAGCTGACTTATTTCTAGGCCTCTGTCATAGGGTCTGCTACTCACCACTTGGTAGCACCTCCTTGTGGCTCATCTGGGGAATTAGCGTGAGGCTGTCTGTACACCATCTGGCAGTTGCTCAGCCCATTGCCCCAGACATTCACTCTGCAGCCACTCCCCAGTACCGCCTTCATGGTTTAGTCCTCTGGCCAAGTCATCATCATCCTCCCCCGCTTCTGGAGTATTATCAGAGTCTCCTTCCTCAAAGTCTCAGGCAGTCTGCCTATTTACTGTGCTGACCACCACTCCAGCAGTTGTGGGTAGGGGAACCTGGGCCTACCCTCTGTACCAGTTTCCAATCCAGGGACCCTACAACCAGCAGTTCAGGTCTATTCCTCTGACCTTACTGCTCCTTCCCTGGACTGCTTCCTAGCCTGTCTTTCTTAGGCTCCCACACTTCTCATTCCATCAGGGAGTGGGTCTGCAGGCTCACCTCAGTGCAGCCCCATTCCAGCCTCAACTCCTAGGCTTTATAGAAGCCCCCACCCCTGTCTATTCCTGCCCAGGTGAGCTTCATTCTCAGTCTCATTGCCCTCTGGCTCGCTAGCAGGTGCAGCTTAAGGTTGATTGGCATCTCTTGCCACCTTAACCTTATACCTGCTGGTGTGTGGTGAACGCCCCTGGCATTGCTCATAACTGTGCATGTCTACGTCAGGGCAGATTGGCAAAAACAGGGCAGAGACCTCAAACTGGTGGTATGTTCTATAATTAGATTTCACCAACCTAGTAACAAATGTGAGCTCCTAGATCACTATAATAGCCTTACTATAGAGTCATAGACAGCCCCCTTATACTCTCCAGTATCTCTTGCCACCCTGGTAAGACGGATTTAGTAATAAACAGTCACACCAAAAATCACAACATATTCAAGTTGCTTCCAGTACCAAGAGACCAGTCACTTTCCCACAGATCAATGGGTTCCCTAGATCTTACACCAAAGACAACCCCTGTAGTCAATCCTGTAATAAACTGTCCAAAGGTTTATTAACTAGGAAAAAGAAATTAGCGTTATTTACAGGATAAAGCCAGCAAACGCACAAGGGAGTTACAATTTATGATTCTTGAACATGACAGAGATGAAGTAATCTGTCCATTCCAAATGTCTTTCAGGGTGGACCCAGGTTGACCCTGGGGATCTCTGCTTCAGTTTAGTGTCTCTGACCCTTGTGACAGTTCAAAGAGCAAGAAATGAAAACTTTTCTTGTGACCCATGTTTTTTACATTTGCCTTCCAGTCCATGAGATGAGCTCCCTTGCTCCGAGCATTTTCAAGGTGTGATAGGGCCATTCACCAATCCTTGGTATTGTGATGTGCCTTAATGGCTTGTTTATACTTGATAGGCCTCCTGAATGGCCAGTGGGGATGCTTCTTGTGCCTGTGTTCACAAATTCAGAGCAAACATGTTCAAGTTATAAAGCAAATTTACATATTTCCTTATAACATGGAATATAGACATTACAAGTGAGATTAATCCATGCAGCAACTTTCCAGCATTTCATAGAGTCTAAACACTTTATAAGACAAATGCTTAGTTTGAACAAACCTAACACACAGGCGAGCCAGTTTTGTTTCCAGCTATGAGTTTGTCAGTTCTTAGCTAACCCTTGGCCAGAGCTGGCACTTGGTTTACTAGTGTCGCAGCCCCATCACCGACTCAACCATATTTCTGAAGAGCTAGCTTTGTGTCTTTGGACTGGGCTATATTTTTTTTTAAAATATACCTGATATTTGATATAAATCTCCTTTGAGAGGATGATCCCCTTGTCCCCTTTATAAGGGATCCATCCCCATCCCACAGTATTCAAGCTGTTATTTGCTATACCATATTGTGCTTTATGTAAAGAGGAGGAAGGGAAAGGCATAATATAGCCTGCTACTTGTATAGCTTGAGTAGAACAGGGGTGGGCAAACTACAGCCTGGGGGCCGCATCCGGCCCTTCAGACATTTTAATTCAGTCCTCGAGCTCCTGCCATGTAGCAGGGTCCGGGGCTTGCCCAGCTCCGGCACTCCAGTCAGGGAGTGGGGTTGGGGGCTTGCCCTCTCCACGTGTACCGTGGCTCCACAAGGCTCCTGGACGCAGCGGCATGTCCCCACTCCGGCTCCTACACGTACAGGCAGCCAAAGGGCTCTGCACGCTGTCCCCGCCCCAAGCGCCACCCCTGCAACTCCCATTGGCCACAGCCAATGGGAGCTGCAGGGGTGGCGCCTGCGGACAGGGCAGCGTGCAGAGCTGCCTGGCTGCACCTCTTTGTAGGAGCCAGAGGAGGGATATGCCACTGCTTCTGGGAGCTTCATGAGGTAAGTGCTGCCCGGAGCCTGCACCCCTGATCCCCTCTCCCCCCACGCCCTAACCCCCTGCCCCAGCCCTGATCCCCCTCCTGCCATCTGAACCCCTTGGTCCCGGCCTGGAGCACCTTCCTGCACCCCAAACGCTCATCCTCAGCCCCACCCTAGAGCCTACACCCCCAGCCAGAGCCCTCACCCCCCCATATCCCAACACCCTGCTCCAGCCCGAAGCCCCTTCCCACACACTGAACTCCTCATTTCTGGACCCACCATATAGCCCTCACTCACTCCCACACCCCAACCCCAATTTCGAGAGCATTCATGGCCCGCCATACAAAAAAAAGTTTGCCCACCCCTGGACTAGAAATATTATTTGCACCCTTCTGCTATCTTAGTTGATAACAATTTAATATCTGGGGTGGTGAATGTGCATTTCAAGAGAGGATACAAAGAATAATGAACATGTCTGGATAACCCACATAAGAAATGTTGTTGATATCAGCTAAAACAGCACTCCTTCGGCACCCCATCAGCAGAAGTTCTGCTGAAGTTTTATTTGTCAAGCATTTTTGCTGCAAAGAAAATTATGAACCAAAGCAGCCTGAAGTAGTAGAATGATTTTTTAATACAATGGGATAGGGGAGTGTGACCTAACGGCATCCCAATGCCAGAGGGCAAGGGCGTCCCTGGTATCTAGCCATGAGTCTCAGCTGACCTGACCAGCTGAGTTCACCCTAATTTACTGTTGGCATCATCTGTTTCTAAAATGGTGTCACAGAATCAAAGAAATGTAGGGCTGGAAGGGATCTCCAAAAGTCATCTAGTCCAGTCCCCCACAGTGAGGCAGGACTGAGTGTTATCTAGACCATCCCTGATAGGTGTTTAACCTGTTCTTAAAAAACTCCCATGATCAGGATTCCACAGCTTCTGTAGGTAATTTGTTCCAGTGCTTAACTACCCTGGCAGTTAGGAACAACTTCACAATGCCTAACCTAAATCTCCCTTCCTGAAATGTAACCCCATTAACTCTTGTCCTGTCCTCAGTGGATAAGAAGAACAATATATCACCCTTCTCTTTATAAAAACCTTTTACCTGAAGACTGTTATGTCTCCCCTCAGTCTTTTCTTCTCTTGTCATGTAAGGTACCATATGGAAACTGGTAACATTCTGGTCATGAATATTATTGCATGATCTATGTATGGGTGATATATACAAATTATGAATATGTGATGAAAATATGATCTTAAAATGTGTTTGGCTGGTAGGGATTAAGTCATCCCTCCCTCACACAAAGGAATGTGGTTCCACTCAGGGCCGCTCAGAGTGGGGGGGCAAGTGGGGCAATTTGCCCCAGGTCCTGGGCCCCACAGGGGCCCCCACAAAAATATAGTATTCTATAGTATTGCAATTATTTTATGGAAAGGGCCCCCAAAATTGCTTTGCCCCAGGCCCCCTGAATCTTCTGGGCGGCCCTGGTTCCACCTGCTTGAATGTGTCTCCGATGTCAATTCATCAGGGAGAGACAATGGAAGTACATTTACATAAAAGGTAAACAAAGCTGCCAACTAGGGAGTGGGGGAGATAGCCACTTAACTATGATGAGAGGGGGAGGAGACTGCCAAAATTAACATGGTGTCAGCAAGATGAGCCCCTAGGAGGGCTTCCTGACTGTGAAAACAAAGATAAATGTTGAGGATATAAGTGGAAAGAGAAAGCCATTTTGGCATCCTGAATCTGAGGAGACAAAGAAACCAAGCACCTTGAGCTCTGTGCTGGATCCTGGCCAAAAACGACTGTGCTGAGAAAACTACTTTAAACAAAAGACTCTAGTTTGATAAGTTAGGTTTTAATTTTGGAATCATGTTGTTACTTTTGTTTGTTTGTAACCTTTTCTATCCCAATTCCTTCTACATGCTATCACTTAAATATCTGTTCTTTGTTAATAAACCTAATATTGTTTTATTACACTACCATCTCAGTGCAGTGTTTCAAACTAAAGACAAAAATCCTCAGCCAAACTAACAGGCTGGTTCTGTGTACTGTCTCTTTAAAGGAGCAGTGAACTTTGTGAGTGCTTCAGTGAGAAGGACTGAGCACTGCAGAGGAGACAGTTTTGACGAGACTCGGGACTAGCAGGACTATTGTTGTCACCCTGTGAGGAGTAAAAAGGCTGGTGGCAGCCAGAGTGAGGACATTGTGCTGTAAACAGGCTGCTGGTGTCAGGGCTCTGAGCCAAAGCTGCACAGCACAGAAGCACCCAGGGTTACAGGGCAGGCAATGACACAACCCCTGGCTGATCTGAGTGAACCTGCAAAGTCTCACGGGGAGCAATTAATAGAGTTGAGAACAGACCCTCAATGTGTCTTCTGTCCTCTGTATAATGGAAGATGTAAATCAAGGTACCAGTGTGAAATATTACCTTGGCACAATATTGCCTTTGAGATGGTGAAGATTCCTTGGTGAGCACAGGGACAGCTTCATTTGTCAAACTGGATAGAAAAGACTAAAAAAAATATATATTATTTGCTTTTATGTTTGCAGAGCTGTTAAAATATTAATGGCCCAATGCTCCAAGAAATTTATCAGACACAAACAACTGCAAAGATGTATTTTATGCTTCATATGCATATTTGGAGGAGGATTGGAGAGTAGTAGTAACTCATGAATTAAAACTGGAGGACTTGGATGTGACTGGCATACTGTGGAGATTTGTGGGGAAGTATATGTGGAGATTAAGCACAGATTATTTTCTGAGATTTATACTCAGAGAACCTTTGAAGGGGCTCACTGAGGATTTGATGGATGTTGTCCACAAATACCAGAACTGGCTGCCCTGATTTCCCTCTGATTTGGGTAGAGTTGGAGTCTGGAATTGTTTTTAAAGGCCTCATTTCCCCTTCCTCACCTATTACTACAAACTTGAATCCCAGTGCTTGGAAGAAAAATAATTAAGCATGGAATGTTCAAAAATGCCTAAAAGTGTTAGGCATCTACCTTCCTTTTGAAAAACACCATTTTGAAATTCTTAAAAATATTGAAAACATTAGGAATATTTCAGTCTCTAATGTGGATTTACATGCCTCTTTTTGACTCACATGTTGTAACGAATTCACAACTTAGTTTGTGTATGTGGGGTGGGGGCATGGAGGACAGCATGTTGAGGTTACTCAGTTAGAGCAAACTGCAAAGAATGGGAAAGACAATCCCCAAAGCTAGTGGATATTCCTGTACTTAGATCCACCAAGCTAGCCACAAAACAGATTCTACAATACCGTATTGGTTACATAGAAACCAAAGCATAGCTCCTTTAAAAGCAACTCAGCCTTTGGGCTCCCTCCCAGACAGGCAAGTCAAATATGAAAGTTCTTTCATCCCAAAGGACCAGACACATCACCTCCCAGGTTAATGAATATTTCAGATCTTACCCAAATACACACTTACAGCCACTTCTTATTAACTAAACTAAAATTTATTTAAAAAGAAAAGCGAGCGTATTGGTTAAAAGATCAGTATACATACAGATATGAGTACAGTTCTGAGATCAGTTTCATAGTAGAGATGGTGAGCTTTGGAGTTGCAGATAGTTCTTTCAGAATTAGTCCATAGGTTATAGTCCATTGTTCATATCCAGGGTGATCCAGATGGGACTGGAGATCTCAGTCTTATGATTCAAGCTTCCCTTGAATAGAGCTCAAGCAGATCTAAGATAAAAAGGATCAGGACCCAAGAGTCCTTTATATAGTTTCAGGCCTTCTCTTGACAGCATGAAGTACTCAGGCAAACAATAGGCTTTTGAAGTAACCTTCTGTTTCCTAAACTTCACTGGTAATTAACTACATGGATTAACGTAAGGTAATTATCCACTAAGCAGTTTATCACAAACTTTAAAGAGACATATAGACAAGGACATTATTTTACCCAAGTTTCATCTAAATGTTAATATTTCCTTTGGATCCCTGAATTAACAGAATACAGCCATAGACAGAAACCCTTTGGTTACATTGTTAACCTCTAACAAGATATAGGTAAACATAGACTATGACAATTACTATCTTCTTCCAATTCTTTAACAGTACAAGTTTACATTTCAAAGCTCTAGTCTATCTAACATTGCTTTGCTAGCTACTTGTAAGGAATAGCCCTAATTACCACATACATACTTTCCTAATATGTCTTTAAAGGTAGAATTTGGGTCATTCACCCTGCTAGTTTTTATCTCATGGTATTTAAAACAAAGGTAGAAATTTAGAATCCTGAAAAATCCTGAAAAAACTCACTTGAAAAGGAATCCTGGAGTCTGCCTGGAGGCAGAGAATTGTGGGGAGTTCTTCCTGAGGGATGCTCCTTGTGGAATAATGAAAGCTTGTAATTTTAACACAATTATTACTTTACATTTGTAAGGGGTATCCTAATTCTGCTTGCAGATTAGTGGGCTCCCTAGGACAATCAATGTGTGGGCTAGGCCTTGAGCAACCAGTCTGCAGAGACCTAGCTCAGAGCAAAGTGGGTTGGCTTGTGCTTCTCTGCTGTAGGGAGCAGTCAGCTTTGTATCTCTTTTTCTTGTGTATTATCATTTTGAATTGTAAGAAATAAGTAGTGTTACATGGCAACCTTCCAGGAAGAGCATTTGATATTTTTTATCCACCTTCTCTGTGTGTATGAAATGAAGATAACAACCTTAGCCCAGGGTCAGGGCACGGGTCCAGTCTGGCTGCAGTGTCAGAGATCCTGCTACAATGATTATGTCATGGAGGGGGACTGAGCAAGAACTGTTTGAAGGAGCTGTTTGAAGCACATCTGCGTTTAGAAAAGGAATGATAACATTTTTATTTAACAATTTTTTAAATATTAGAGGAAGGCTTTCTGATAGCTTTATGTTTCTCCTTCAGGAGAGCCATCTTGCTAAGGAATCAATCCTAAAACTGCTGGTGGGAGGGTGGTTTCTGGCACGTGCACAGTATCAGAGTTACAATGCTTTGAAGATGTTTACGTGTGATACATCATGGAGGCAACATCCCAGGATGATGAATTGGTTCAGAACATGGCTGCATCCAGTAGCAAACTATGGAAGAGCCTTGTCTACTTGTAATTTGAGATCTGCTGGATGTCAACATTCAGGTGTGCTGGCAGTAGGGCACTTGCATTCTTCAAACTACCAGACAGAGTGAGCACAGGAGTTCAAATTTGGTATTCTCTACTTAAAGCAAGATGCGGTGCTTATTTTGAAGTGTTTTTGGTTTTACTACATTTAAATTGTAATGCAGTTGCAAGCATGCACAGCCACGCACTGGGGGGGAAATGAGGAGCAACACAAAAACAAGGGGAGCACCATCCCCCTTATGGGGCGCAGCACACCCACTCCCCTGTAGGCTGTGTATGTAGGTTTTTCTATGGTGCACATCCCAGTAGGGTCTGAACGCATCATATCTATTAATGGATTCATCTTCACAGTATCTCTGTGAAGTAAGGAAGTATTGTCATTCCCATTTCACCAAAGGGGAAACTGAGGTACAGGAATTGTGACTTGCTTAGGAAAGGAAATCTGTAGCAGAGTTAATACTTGAACTTTGATCTCCCAAGTCAGTGCCTTAACCAAAAGGCCACTCTCACTCCCCCAGTACTGCTCTTCAGGCCAGTGGATATAGGGCAGGAGCAAGGCCCCTGCCTTCTCCAGGCCTCTCTTCCTTTAGGGCACTGAAAGTTCATGAAGGAAAGAGTGGATTTGTTCCTTGGAGCCAAATCTGAGGCCTTTGCACTGGATGCACAAGTAAAGGAAAGTCCTCATGTGTTCTTCACTCCCAGGCACCCACATAAAGGTCTGTGAGAATCCAACCCTTACTGACTGTGGAGTTATACTGTGAATTTTTCAGTGTCCTCAGCGTCCCTGGACCAAGTCATCAGATGAAGGGGAAAGCTTCCAGGAGAAGCATTAACTGTCTGAACCAATTCTAATAGCAACAGTATTCTGGCTCTGGCCATTGCTGTAATAATCACAAACATACATGAAGCTGGAAGTTTTGGGAGACAGGTAGGTCAGCAGAGTTTTGGCTTACTGTGCTTAAGATAAGAATTGATAGTATTTGACAAGATGCCTGGGAACAAACATACATAAAAACAAAACAAAAAAGAGGGTTTTTTATATATATAAACTAAAGCTGAACCTAGCCAATCAATGCAACAGCCCAGGGCAGTAAAAAGCCACAGCAGGAGAATGGATTGTTCAGGAACTGTGGAAAGCAGAGTAAAGCAGTTGAGTGAAATATTAGAAAGTGTCTGACTGAAGAGAATTTCAGAGGTTAGTAAGCATCCAGCACTATAATTACAATGCATGGAGCCAATGAGGCTGCAAATCAGTTTTAAATGTTTCAGTGTAGTTCAGAAATTGAGAGCCAGGCCTCACAGTTGATTTGTATTCCTGACTCTGCCCCTATCTGATAACCTTATCAATGTTCCCATCTGTAACATGGAGATGACAATGCCGTATTTACTTCCATCAGAAGGCTGTGATGTTTGATTAGTTATTGCTTATAAAGCATTTTCATTATAGGATCTTTAAGTATTGTTATTAAATGTTAGTATTATCCTGGTCCCCACATAGGCAACACCCTCTGAGACCGTTTTTCATGCTTCCCTGTTCCCTTTCAAGTGGCTGACCCAGGACTCCACTTTGGGGTGAGATCCCATGATACACTCACTCTCCAACTGGATTACACCCCTGAACAGGGCCGGCTCCAGGCACCAGCGAAGGAAGCAGGTGCTTGGGGTGGCCAATGGAAAGGGACGTCACATCCGGGTCTTCATCAGCAATTCGGCGGCGGGTCCCTCAGTCCCTCTCTTCCTGTTTGAGCTGCCGCCCAAGTGCCACCCAAGAGGAAGAGAGGGAACGAAGGACCCGCCGCCGAATTGCCTCCAAAGAATAAAGCTGCACGATTGAGCTGCTGCCAAAGTGCTGCTGCTCAGCTTTATCTTTTCTTTTCTTTTTTTCACTTCGCCGCTTGGGGCGGCAAAAAAGCTGGAGCCAGCCCTGCCCCTGAATGCAACAGTGTGACATAACAGGCCCAGTGAGCTTGGAACCTGCAAGAGTTTTCCTTCAGAAGCTTGTGGATGGGAACAGTATGCAGTGATACAGAAGCAGTGCCTCCAAAACAGCCTGATATATTTTGCCCAAAAGGTACATGGAGCTTAGAGCAGCAGCTTTAAAACAACAGATCTACATGCATCTTGTCTTACTTATGCTTGGCATTCCCTCCAAGCCTCTAGGTAGACATGACTTAGGTCATGTCGACCTAACTCTGTAAGCGTCTACACTGCAATGTAGCTCCCACTGATGTAACTCGCCCACTATTCCCCCAACTTAATAACTCTACCTCTGCGAGAGGAGCAGCGCTCAGGTCGATGTAGTTAGGTCAACACAGCATCAGTGTAGACATTGCATTGCTTACATGGACTGTTGGTACCTGTCAGAAACCATCCCACAATGCCCCACGCCGGCAGTTAAATCAGTGCACGCGCTTCTGGTGAGCACGTGGCCCACTGACACAAGGAATGTAATGTGGATGTGTAAAACTGATTCAATTACTATGGTGTCTGTATGTTGACATAACTAAGGTTGACTCAATTTTGTAGTGTAGACTTGCCTTTCGGCTTGGTGTCCCCTATTCTCTCTGGGCACCAAGTTAAAGCTTGCTTGCTGCAGACTCTTGCTCTCCATCAGTCTCTGTGTGTCATCCTTGCTGTATACTGAGTACTTCCCCCTCCATTTCTACTTGCATCCGAAGAAGTGGGTATTCACCCACGAAAGCTCATGCTGCAAAACGTCTGTTAGTCTATAAGGTGCCACAGGATTCTTTGCTGCTTTTACATTTCTATAGGGTAATTCTTAACAGCTCAGTGTCTCTGGATCTCTCTCTTTTCAGCCTTGGCCAAACAGCCTTCTCACCAGGGCTGAGGCTAAGGGGTCCCTCTTCACAGCTATAAATCTGGCTATTGTGTTTGAAGAGATGCTCCTTTTCTAAGCCATTGTTTTACCTTTCCTGCCTGGTTTCTTTTAACAGCTCCCTTTGTGCTAACTCTGCTACAGGCACGGTAATATCACACAGGAACATACTGGTATTTATGAAAAAAATAATACAAATATTTCTGGTTCTCCACTGGTATCATCTTATCAAATTAGAACTTATGTGGCTTGAATTTGATCCTATTACCTTTGTGTACTGTCAGAGCCTGACTTATGATATTGCACATCCTTTGCAATGTGTGTATCTGAAAGGTTTACTTTGATTAATCAGCTGGGCTGCTGGTCCATACTCGGTGCAAATCCACTAGACAGAACATTTATCTTGCAACAAAAACTTAAAAACCAACAGCAGAGACATGAAAGTGTGTGGTGGGTTGGAAGAATGCTAGTGACTGTAGTTTTTATTCAGTTTCTGAAAGAAGGAAGAAGAAAAAACAGAAAACAAAGCAAGTAGCAGGAAGAAATTCAATAGCTCCAAGTTAAGCTTCTAATAAGTTTGCTGTTTGGGGACTTCTAAACCGATTTTAGGGAGGATCAATATTTGTATATTTCCATGCTAGGGAATAGTCAGTAGCAGTGGACCTGCGGCAGGGTATATTTCTGGCAATTTTTATTGAAAATAATTTTCTAATAAGAAAGTAATAGGAAGATTTTCTTTTCATACAAGGAAATGTTAGTTATTATTTCTTTAGCAAAGTGAAGACTGGTCTCCATCTTTGTTTAAGATAGATTTGTTTGTACACTTTATTTACTGTTTAGAGAATTGAAGCTCTTTGACGCATAACTGATGCACTATGTTTTTCCTCTGTTAATCCTACTAATCAGTGATTTGAGAGCCCAAATATTCAGTCATGACTAAGTTAAAGCATCTACAGTAAAACCTGCATTAGTGACCACCTCTGAAGAGAAACCACCTGTCATGAGCGAGAACTTGCAGAGGCCATGGAACTTTTCCCCTGGTTTAACTGTGAAGAGTGACCACCTGTCATCTGTGCTCAGCAACCACATTTTTTACTCCCTTCAGAGCTGGGTGCCCAGCCAGCAGCTGCCACCACTCTCTACTCTGCCTTCAGAGCTAGGTGGCTGGAGAGCAGCGGCTGCTGGCCGGGCACCCAGCTCTGCAAGCAGCAACACCAGCAGCAGCAGTGGAGAAATATGGGTGACGTAATATGGTATTGCTACCCTTACTTCTGTGCTGCTGCTGGAAGCAGTGCTGCCTTAAGAGCTGGGTGGCCGCTGCTCTCCCGCTGCCCAGCTCTGAAGGCAGCACCGTTGCCAGCAGCAGCACAGAAGTAAGGGTGGCAATACCATACCATATCTTTGAAGAGAGACCATCTCTTACAAGTGACCACTTTTGCTAACTTCCATGAGTGGTCTCTCTTGGCTAAAAATCCAGGCTATATAGCTAGAACATTGATAGGATGGACGTTTGCCCTGAAATGCATCCATGAACATCTTTAAAGAGAAGTAAGTGGTGTGCAGAAGGACATTAGCATCAAACTGCCTCTACTGTGCTTTTCTGCACTATTGAAAACCTGGACAACATCTGTAAATGCAACCAGGGTGCATAGTCAGGCATGATGCAACTGCCTCTTTAACTCTGTGCCTGCAGTGGTTATGGTTTACCCCTTCTCACTATTCAGCTCTCTGGCAGGTTGTTCATAGTCCCTACCTTTCCAGGGTAGTGAAGACTACCCCAAACAAAGTCTAATGACCTTATCCCAGGTCTTGGTGGTCTTCTGATTAGCTACAGCTGAGGACATACCTATGCTGTCTCTTGGGGTTGGCAGGGCTGGGTGAGCAGCTTCGCGTGGGGAGGAAAGGGGGCTCGGATGAGTGGCTCAGGTCATCCTTACATGGGGAGGAGGCTTGGGCTAACCCCACACAGTGTCCCATTTTCCTTTTGGGAAATATGGTCACCCTAGCCTTACGGGCTGCTGCAACTTGCACTAGCCCCACGGAGCTTGCGGCAGTAGGGAAGTGCCAGGTCACAGGCCTACCCTAGTCACACTTTCTAACACTCACACGCACCCCTGTGTCAAGGGCTTCTGTGAGGGAGGCACAGTTCACCAGGGAGGTCGCACATCTGTACTAGGGTGGCTTGTACTAGCATAGCCAGAAAAGAGGGCCCACAGGACAATCGTGAATCTAGCTCTCAATGGCTGCTGAGACATAACAGCTGCCAGCTATTGAGCAGTTTACCCAGTGTCACTGTCGGTACTGAGAAAATCACAACAGATGTAGCTACTGGTATGTATGTAACTGACAGATGATGCTGTCATTCTGTTTTGTGTGTACTTCTCCTTAGGGGGTCTGTCCTGGGGGATCAGGGGACTTCTCTCTCCTCCAGCAGGGCTTTCAGGGACTACCCTGTACAAGCTTCTGCCTCCCTCAGTCCTTCTGGAGGCAGGGTCACTGGAACAATGTGTATAGCGGGGGAGCTGAGAACCACTGAACCAAACTGTAAACCCTGTATATGATGGAAACCACTTCAAGCCACCCCTAGTTCCAGCAGCTATGTCAAGAGGTGGAGGACGTGGCAGCCTGTCACATAAAGTACAGCAGGAAAGGGGACTGACTCCCTCTCCCAGACAGTTTTCTTGAATAGGGATTAAGAAATACCCCTTTTCCCAGACTAAGAATATCCTGAACAAACCTTATGGAATTAAGGTAAAGTTTATTGAATTAGGGTTAATACCTTTGGGGCCAATTGTGATGGGTTGGGTCACAGAGACCCCCTTGGGACTGCCATCTGATGTGCTGAGACTACCTCTGAACCCATTTTCCCTGCCAGCTTGGGACTTCAGTACCCAGTCTTGTTGAGCCGACATGCTAGCCCGCTGCAAACACAGACCCAGGTCTGAACCATGTCCCCCAGAAGCTGCAGGCTTAACTGAAAACAGCTTAGAAAGTGCTCCTGTCTCTAGAACCCAAATACCCAGTTCCCAATGGGGTCCAAACCCTAAATAAATCGATTTTACTCTGTATAAAACTTATAGGATTTAAGTGGTTCCAAGTAATAACAGACAGAACAAATTAAATTACCAAGCAAAAAAACCCAAACCATGCAAGTCTAAGCCTAATACAGTAGGAAATTGAATACAGATGAAATCTCACCCTCAGAGATGTTCCAATAAGCTTCTTTCACAGACTAGACTCCTTTCTAGTCTGGGCCCAATCCCCCAATCCTTTCCCCCGGTACAGTCCTTGTTACAGCTCAGGTGGTAGCTAGGGGATTTCTCATGACTGCAGCCCCCTTTGTTCCGTTCCACCCCCTTTTATTGCCTTTGGCACAAGGCAGGAATCTCTTGTCTCTTTGGGCCCCGACCCCTCCTTCTAAATGGAAAAGCACCAGGTTTCAGATGGGTTCCAGTACCAGGTGACATGGTCACATGTCCTGTGAGACTCCAAGCCTTCATTCTTCCTGGCCTGACTCACAGGAAGGCCTGCAAGTAAACAGAGCCATCTACAGTCAATTGTCCTAGTTGATGGGAGCCATCAAGATTCTAAACCACCATTAATGGCCCACACTTTGCATAACCACAATAGGACTTCAGAGTTATAGTTTAAATTCCTAGTCTCAGATGCAAGAATGATACATTCATACAAATGGGATGAACACACTCAGTAGATTATAAGCTTTGTAATGATACCTTATAAGAGACCTTTTGCATGAAGCATATTCCAGTTATATTATATTGACACATTAGCATATTTTCATAAAATCATACGGAGTGCAATGTCACACCAATGTATTAAAAATGTAATTGTGTATGTGTCATGGCATTGTAGGAAGGGGGATGCTACAGAAGTTCCTCCCTTAGCAGCCTTTCAAGCCATCTTCTGTTGAGGTTTGCATATGCTACTTCAAACTGGGTTCTCCAGGGACCAACAGACAAAGAAAGGGTTTTTAGATAAATAGCCTGGTTTTAAATAGGCTCAGAGTCAGGGCCTTCCTGACCAGCAAATGGACAGACCCTCCTAGTCTATGGAGGGGAGGGTTGTAAGGAATGGGGCTACTGAGGTCCCATAAGACCAGATGGTTGTTTTAAGCTAAAGTTGTGATGAACTTGTAACCACAAGGAATTCCCTATGGGTGGCTCTGCTGAAGGACTGCTCCTATCAGAGGTTGGAGTTTCGCCTTGTAAGTTTGTTAGCAGGCCTGTAGGTTTTTGTATTGTTTTAATATATTTTCTCTGTAATGCTCTTTACCTTAATAATAACATAGGCTTACACAGGAAGGTTTGGGTGGTACCCTTATAACTGTAGCAATTACACCTGTTAACTGTCACTGAAGAGAAAGCAAGCTGCTGTCCTTGGGCAACATGTCTGTGCTGGGAAATACACAATGAGGGCAGGGAACTGTGCAGTCTGGAAATACCCTGATCTGAATGGAGGGAGACTCCTAGAAAAGCAATGGCTGGGAGCTGGAAGCCTGAGAACAGATGTTCTTGCTGGACCACTGAGGGGAAATACAGGTGCAGTTGTCCTGAACGGTGACACCCGCTAATCTTTGGTGTGATAGCTAGGCCATCTCTGGGATTTCTCTGGCAACTGCTCAGAGACACTCTCCATAGTCCCTAGCAGAGATGTTAGCCCACAGTAATCAGTTAATGGCAAGTTATCTCACTACTACTCTCTCTAAGCTCATACACTGGCTTTTTCCTTCCTACTGTCTTGATTTTCTGCCTTCTTCACCCTGTTTAAATTGCTCTCATAAGAGTAATTAATTACTTCTTCCTTCTCAAATCTAAGTGTCTTTTCTCCCTTCTCATTTTCCTGGTTCCTTCTGCTGGCATTCATACCATTGACCATCCACTTCTCTTCCAGACCCCTTCTTACGTGGTTTCTTGCTGATTACGCTTTCAAGATATCTTCTTCTTGCTCCCTCAACTTCTCTTTAGTATTGCCCAGCTGCCTGTCCTTGATCTCCTTTCCCCTCATATAAACTATACATCTATGTGATCTTGTCTGCTCCTATGGTCTTATCACTTCACCAGTGGTGAAGCTGAAATCCACCTCTCCACTTCTGACTTAATACTATATACTCAGGCTCACATCTTTTATGTTAGGAAATCTTCTCATGCATGTCCCATTACTTCCTTACACTAAATATGCCTAAAAACCTTCCCCATTTACCTTTCTCCATTACCATTGACCACCATTTCTTTTCTGTCACTTAAGCTCCAAACTTAAAGTAATCTTTAACTCTTCTTTTTACAGCTCTTTGCTCTTTCAGGCTCTTGCCAAATCTCCTTATCCAGTCATGACATCCCTCTTTCTCTTTGACTGTTGCAACTTCCTTCCACAGAGGACCAAAGTGGTCCTTTGGAAGATACTAAGAGGCAACTTGATCACATTCTATAAGTACCTACACAGGAAGATGATAGCTGATTTTACAGGGCTCTTTAGCCTAGCTGACAAATGCATAACAAGATTCAATGGCTGGAAGTTGAAACTAGTAAAATTCAAACAGGAAATATGATACTATTTTTTTAAAAACAGTGAGGGTAATTAACCATTTGAACAGAGATTACCAAAGGATGCCATGGCTTCTCCCTCTGTTGGAATAATCATATCAAGACTGGATGTCTTTCTAAAAGCTATACATCTAGTTCAAACACAAGTTACTGGGCTCAATGTAGGAATCCTGGGGTGAAATTCTATGGTCTGTGCTGTGAAGGAGGTCAGAGTAAATAACCATAATGGTCCTTTCCGTGAGTCCCACCTTAATCCATCAGTCTTTATCATCTCCTCATCTGGTCAGCAAAAATACAACAGCAAAAATAACTAAATCCACAAGTCTGGAGTAAGAGACCACATGTGTAATCCAACCTTCACTGGAAGGGAGAGGCCTCAGTGGATGGTCCCCTCTATTGCCCCCATGATTACCAGTGTAGAGAACAAGGTGCAAAAAAATCTTTAGCCCAACAGAAACAATGTTTCCTAATTGTCAGTTTGAGCCAGGAGCTGCTTATGAAGAACTGCAGGAGATGCATATGTTTTCCTCCCATTTCTTATATTCCTAGTCATGAGTCTGGCCTGTCAGTGTGTATGTACAACATGATATTATGGCACCAAATAACAAAACTAGTCAACAACTGAAAGCTCTACATGTAGTATCCTATTGATTCCAGTGTAATCAAAATGTTTCCCAAGATTATTTCAATATACTCTCCTTCACATTAAATGGCACTGCCAGCCAGCGCAGTGTGCATGAGACCAACCCATGCCAATGAGACCATTCTAGAAATTTCCATACACGTCCTTTGTCTTCGCAGCACATCTCTAAACTTTAGCCCCCTTCCCAAATCCCTCACACAGTGTTAGTAGGTTGCTGTGTTTAATTGAGAACATTAATAAATTTTTCAGTGTGAAGTGTGCTTGTAACTTGTACCTAAGACACTAATAAGTAGAGTTCAATAGTGAAAAAAAAAAACTGACATCATTAAGGTTAATAACCCAGTAGTTTACCAGAGAAGTGCCACATCAATTTGAATTGATCGTCTGAATAGGATTAAAGGATGCTAACTGCATCAAACCCATTGTTTCACACTGACCTAGAGTGATGATTTGCTGTGCCATCAGAGAAGGTAACAGGTCCCACATGCTTTGAAATTTGTTTGCAACTCCTGTCACTTTGGTAGTGTCATATATAGTGGAAATATGGTCACAGTTGTGTTTAATATGATATTGAAGTAGAGAGAAATTAAAACTATACTAACTGTTTAATATTGGGATGGCTGAACAGAATGATAACAATGTTGACTTTCAGAAAGACTCTCATGGCACAGGCAAATGTTGGAGAAAAGGGGAGCTTGCAGGACAGCTGATCACTTTAAATGCACTCAATTTAAGTATAAACATTCCCTATTCTTTCTTACTGAGTTACTGCAAGATTTTTGGACTCCTGAAATCAATGGTAGAATAAATTTTGCAATTGCATGTAAAACTCAGTATATTTGCAAACTTTTAAAATCAATGAAAAGTGAAGAGTTAAAATTACTAATTTTAAATGTCCTTATAGCTACTTCCACAGTAAAATATGTGATGTCTCACAAACAGTGTTTGGTGAAGAGTCTGCTACGCGAGGAGGGTAAAATCCATCTCAGTGCACAGTACCCACATAATGCTCTCTGTGCTGCTTTAAACCCATGGAAAAGCTCTAAGGAGGGGGAGACCACAAGACATCTGGACAGACAGGTCACCCAAAGGGGCTCCTCTACACCCATTGTGTGCTATGGAGTGAATTTAGCTCTACCTGCATTTGGACCCATCATTATTCACATGGAGCAGTGCTGGTAAGTCTGAACAATAATACATTTAAAAGCTGAATGTAGTGAGAATGTAGGGGGGCTGGTAGGAAGTGGGCAGATGGGAGGGGGAAGCACGCCAGAAAGCAGGGTCATGAGGGTGGCTTGTGGGGGTAGCAGGGCTGTGAATGGGAGCTAGAGTTCTAAAGGAGGAGGATGTCGTGGAGATGTGAGAAAGATCAGGGCTCTGCAGAGGATACTTATCACACTAATCACTACTCAGGGGAATAAACTATCAATACTGATGCATATGCATTAAACAAGCTTGGGAAACTCCTACACTAGAAGACAAATGTGAGCTGTGAAATGAGGGAGTTGAAGCTGGGAAGGAAAACTGGTGAGTGGTATGTAAGATGGAGTTTTAATTGACTGAACTAGGGATTATAGCTAAAGCTTAGTGGAAGCATATTTTAATGGAAAACACATTTTTTGTTCCAGAAAGAGGAACCACTATAACATCATATTTTAACCTTTTTTTCCCTCTGCTTCTTGTGACAATGGAGTGGATGATCGGTAACTTGAAGTTCTATTTTCTTGTCACTGTGGGTTGTCCCTGCCTCAAAAACCCATCATCAAGTGGCTTGTAAAGAGTGTAAATACTGGCTTGAGTATCAGTAGCTCTAAAAATACTAAGCCACTTATGTTATGTTCAGGAGCTGATGAAGGAAAACTGTTATTAGGAAAGCACTAGCCTCTTTGTTCACAGTTACAGCACAGTATAGCTAACTGATTTTGACTACACTTGTGGCACAATATTAAAAACGTTCAATCGACTAAATAACCAAGTTTAGTCAGGTTATTGTCTAAAGACAAAGTAGTACAATGTAAAAAGGAAGTATATACGTCACTCCCTCTGGAAAGCTGTGGTCTTGCAGCTTGCAGTTCACCTTACACAGGTATGCTCTGAAATATGCATTCAAAACCACCTCAATTTATTTTGGACTCGATTATGAGTTAGAAGGCTTTCTATATGTCACTGAGTTCTAACCCACCAGTTCATACCAGTCCTGTATCTTTCCTTATCTTTGGTTTTATTACAGGTACTATCAGCCTGTGAAGATACCTCCCAACCTTGTACCAAGCCATATCTTTTTTCCAGTGCCAAAGCTGACTTCAGCTTTGCAGGGTATTGTGGGATATAAATATATTTTGACATAAGTGAACTGAATTATGGGAAATGCATAATACCATTCAGTTAGTATAACTTTTTTACACCTATGTATATAATTTATATCATATGAAAACTGTGCACATAATACCTATTAATGTAGTGTGTACAATACCTAACATATATGTATTGGCTATCAGTGTATTTGTTGTATAAAACATGTGTACTCCACTCATTAGATTTTAACCTGGACTCCTCCCTCTCCCATGGACATTCTGTGGCATTATCATAGCTTCATTCTATGTATGATAATTACACTGAAGGCAGTGCCTATGAAAATAACAGGCATAGGATGGGGAAACACAGACATTCAAATATTTAGCCAATTTTTTGTTTTGTTTTTTGTTTTAGGTCAGACCATACAGTGGTCTGATAAATGTCAATCTCCTTTCCAGTTATATCAGGAATATGCCAGGTTGAGGAGAGACCTACTTTTCCTGCAAATTTTGCTTTGCATTTAATTATAGCAATTATAGTGCCCAGATCACTGGCAAAGTCCCCAGGATGTTGACTCTTTCTTAATGTTACTGTTCTATAGATTACAGTTTCTTTGCCAGCATGATGCCCTCTAATTACCCAGCTGTTGACTATGTCACAGGTATGTAGGAGGGCTTTGTTTGCTGGATCTTTGAAAATTTCTCAGGAGCCTGCCACTCAGCAATCATTACACAAAGATCCCTTACGGAGACAAGGGATAAGATTACATGTTGTACTGAATTGGATCTTCTCTTCTGCCCTTTGGGAATGGCATTCCTGTACTATTTTGTACCTAGTTTGTCCGATCCAATATAATTACACACATGACTTTAGAAGAGGATACAGGTGACATGCTTTTTTTGATTTTTCTTGTTTGCTTTAATATAATTTAGTTAGTTTGTTAGAAGAACAAATAGAAATTAGAATAGTTTGTTCACTGTAACATTTATTTATAGTGAAAAGGACAATGATTAATTGGCAAAGCTGAGCAGCCTATGTTAAGGGAAGTTTCTATCACCCTTATTCACAATGAGTAGTACCTTATACTACAGGCAGTCCCATTAAAATAAATGGGAATACTCAAGTAGTAAGTCACTACTCATCATGAATAACAGGATCAAACTCTGTCCTTAATTTTTTAAATATTCAAATTGGTTTTATTTTGCAATAATACAAGATTATTTTTTAAACATTAATATGACCTCCCTCAGAGCCTGTTTCTTCTCCCAAGCAAATACCTTAATGAGAATGTAGTGGCCTCTGAATCCCATTTTAAAATTTGTTGGGAGTCATTACTATGGCTCAATTCTGCAGCAGTGAAGTCAGTAGGAGTTTGGCCACTAACCTCATTTGGGGTTGACTCAGGCCTTTTGTCTATTGGAGCTTTTTTTGACAGGAGCAAAATACTATCAATCAGAGATCTCTGTTCAGTTTAGGAGTATGTCTCTTCCAGTAACGAAATGACTGAATTACTCATGAGTGAAGTCGCAAGTGAATTACAAGGGTCATCCCAAATAAGTACCAATTAAAATCTTAACACTGTGTAGGAATATTAAAGAAGGTTTATATTAAACATGGTTTATATGAGAAATGATTTATTGATTTATTGTTAATTAATACTTTATAACTTAAGGTTTATGTTAGAAGTAAATTTGTGATTCCCAGCATTTAGCCTCTAACCTGCAAACCACCAGCTGTGTCTGTGTGAAGCCTGCTCAAAGAGATACTTGGTATAAAACTTGTTAAGCTCAAAGAAATACTTTGTATAAAACTTGCTAAACATTAATTAACTCTAAGTAAGCCAAAACAGTAGCTGTTATAGTGTATAGATAGAGACCCCCACCCTCTATAAGTTTTCATCTCACTTTATCTTTGCTTGTTAAAAGACAGGGAGTCTCACATAAATTGGTAACACCCCAAAAAGTAAAGAGACAGTGAAATAGATGTGATTAAGATAGAGAATGTATGTCAATGAATGGTTAGGGAGTCACCAGCCTGAAGAATTCAGTGTCAGCTGAAGAAGGTGTCAAGTGGGATCAACCAGATGACCCCCGGAGGGCAAACTGGAATCCACCCACCACACCTCAAAGGAAGAAAAAACAAAACATCTAATAACATGGAGCCAGCCATCTGCTGATTGATTTAGCAACAGCAAAATGAAGCAACTCTCATGAACTGACATAGGAATAAATTCCTATAAAACTGGACTCTAAAGACTGAGGACTTTGAGTCTATGGTTCTGCTGCCAGCCTCCAGGAGCATCAGATGCATCTGACACAGACTCGGCTCCATCCTCATGACCAAGATACCTGGCCAGTAACTTGGCATGAGCAACATCTAGGCTGGTAACTATAACATCTATACAGAACCTGAATGAATGATTGTGTGAATGAATATGTGTGTGTGTGTATAAGAAATAAGTAGTAAAACAACGTTGTTTACTGTTGTCTTTGTTTTGTTATGGTATTTACAATAAATGTGGCATCTTTGCCTTATCCCTTCTAATAAGATCCTGCTGGTTTTTATTATATTGGTATAACAACTGCGCCACAACATCATGTATTCTACACATGCCACATTTTACAGGAAAACTGCCTTAGACTGTTAAAGTATTTTGACTGGTATTATGTTGTGTCCCTTCACCACAAGTCCAACTGTAGGGATCTCAGTAGTAAACCTGGCCAGTTGTTGTTGTTTTTTAAACATGCAAAAATGTCATCATTTATCAGCCTGCTCTAGTAATAAGTCCACACCTCTAAAAATGATGTAAAATGCTTCTCTACATGGACATCACAACTTTGAAGTCTGATTGCCAAGGAACCTCTCAGAGCAAGTGGTTTCACACTGGAAAGATGGCAATCTGTTTTACAGTGGTATGAATATTCCATTTTTAACTTTGTAATGTCATAAAATGCATTACCTTAAATATGGTCAGTTTAGGACTGAGCCTGAACCTCATTCTGGTGGCATTTCTCTCCAAAAGTGCACATTTGGGGAAGGGAGAAACAGGCCATGATTTTCCCTTGATGGCTCTTTTTCCCCATTGATTTATCTTTTTCCACAGATGTGTAAACTTATGAGCAAAGCTTGTGATGAACCCTATATTACAAGAAACAGTTATTAATTTTACTTAAATTAAAGACTATCAGTTTATTATCTGACAACGTGTTAGTAATGATAAAAGGAATGTGCTATATTTCTCCATACACAGAGGCAAACATGCACTTTCAATTTGGTGACTTACTGTAAATAATGGGGGTGAGGGGTGAACAAACTCCACAAGAGAGAAAGGACAAAGTGGCCCTCAGCCTCTCCATTTTGAAACTCCTCATAGTCCTGGCCCATTAGCATATAGACTT
Organism: Mauremys reevesii; assembly: GCF_016161935.1. Taxonomy (NCBI): domain Eukaryota; kingdom Metazoa; phylum Chordata; order Testudines; family Geoemydidae; genus Mauremys; species Mauremys reevesii. The sequence goes on from NC_052623.1 coordinate 123,948,177, forward strand.
ATTATGTTTTAAAGGTACAGTACACAAAACATAAATTGATATGTACACATAATAAAATAATGTCTTAAATATGTTTAGTTTTATTTAAACTATCTTGCATTTTCTTATAAACTAATTAAATCTGAAATGTTAAACTAAATCCCTGGCATCATAAGTACCCTCATACTGGGTCTAGCCCAGTATCCTGCTTTCTGACGGTGGCCAAAGGCTTCAGGGGGAATGAACAGAACAGGGCAATTATCAAGTGATCCATCCCCTGACATCCAGGCCCAGCCTCTGGCAGTCAGAAGTTTAGGGACACCCAGAACATGGGGCTGCATCCCTGCCCATCCTGGCTAAGAGCCACAGATGGACCTAACATCCATGAATGTATCTAGTTCTTTTTTTTTAACCCAGTTATATATTTTGACCTTGACAACATCCCCTGGCAACGAGTTCCACAGGTTGACTATGCATTGTGTGAAGAAGTACGTGCTTTTGTTTGTTTTAAATCTGTTGCATATTAATTTCATTGGATGACTCCTGGTTTTTATGTTACATGAAGGGGTAAATAACACTTCGCTATTCACTTTTTCTCTACCATTCATGATTTTATAGACTTCTATCATAATTATCTCTTTTCTAAGCTGAAAAGTACCAGTCTTTTTAATCTCTCCTCATATCGTTTTTGTGGCCCTTATCTGTACCTTTTCCAATTATGATATATTGAGATGGAGTGACCAGAGCTGCCTGCAGTATTCAAGGTGTGGGTGTACCCTTGATTTATATAGTGGCATCATGCTCCTACATGACAGCAACCTGAAGCTCAGATGAAGTGGTCAGCAGAGTGAACCATATTGGGTGGGAGTCAAACAAAATACCTAACCTGAAGAAACTGTACCTATCCGGTAATGCTTGGGTTAAGTCAGTGGCCCGAAAACCTTATGGTTTGGAAAAAAGTTAGTAAAAGATTGGTAGCCAAAGACTAGAAAAAAATCCTGAATTTTTGGAGCACAAATACTGTACCAGAGATGTGGTAACTTGACTCGGGAACAGCAAACCATGGCCACTGGGAGCTGTGGGCGGAGGTGCAAATGTAAACAAACTTTCTGGCAGCCTGCCAGCAAATTACCCTGATGGGCTGCATATGGCCCACAGGCCACAGGTTGCCCACCGCTGACGTAGATGCTTTCATGCTGTCTGGAGTGGCTCATGACTGTGAATGTCTACCTCAGGACAGACTGTCAAACACAGGGCAGACACCCCAAACTGGTTCTATATTCTGTAAATAGACTTCATCAATAGACATCAAATAGACTTCATCAGTAACAAATGTGAACCCCTGTTTCAGTGTAACAGTCGTACCATGGAGTCAGACAGTCCCTTTGGACACTCTTGCCTGTCTAGCCACCCTGGCAAGCTGGACATAGTGATAAATAGTAACTTACACCAAAAATCACACCACATTCAGGTTGCTTCCAGTCCCAAGAGACCAGTCATTTACCCCAGATCAATTTGTACCTTAGATCTCACACCAAAGACAATGCCAGGAGCCAATCCTATAGTAAATCAATTAAGGATTTATTGACTTGGAAAAAGAAATGAGAGTTATCTACCGGTTAAAGCCAGCAACACAAATGAGTTTCAGTGTATGATTCAAAAGATGACAGAGCTGTAGTCACCTGGCAATTCAGGGCTAACCCATGCCAAGTAGCACAGGGATAATAATAGGAGATAGCCTATCTCCTAGAACTGGAAAGGACTCTGAAAGGTAAAGTCCAGCCCTATGCCTTCACTAAGCAGGACCAAGTACTGATTTTTGCCCCAGATGGCCCCCTCAAGGATTAAACTCACAACCCTAGGTTTATCAGGCCAATACTCAGACCACTAAACTATCCCTCCTTTACTTGCATTTAGGAATCTTTGCCTCTCAGAGTCCAGACAGCATGAATGAGAGTCAGTTTCTCTTTGTGAGGAATTTTTATCCACTCCACTCCAGAGTCCAAAACTGATGGGATGAGTTTATCTGTAGGTCTCTCCTTCCTGGACGGAGTTAGGAATGCAAGCAACAGGGCCACCCTCCTTTAATGCTACACAATGCCTTATTTGCCTTCAGTGGGCCATCTTGCACACTTTACCTTAGTGCATCTTTCCCTCTTTGGTGAGTTATACAATTACAGAGGTTTCTAATGCAAACACTCAATATACCTTTATACCATGGGCTATAGAGGTTATAAATGAGATCAATACATGCAGCATCCTACAAACATTTTATAAAGTCTAAACACTAAACATATTCTTATCAATTTAACATCTAATATCTATATTGATAATGCTAACCCACAGGTAAGCATGACTGGTTTCACCTGTGCATTTGTAAGTGTTCAGTGAGGCCTAGGGTTTTGGCATGAGCTAAAAACCTGCTCTGCATTATGGCTTGGTGGGGAATTTAGACAGCTTGCTTCTGTAATATTGCATTTGTATACAACACAAGTATCTCAGAGACAGTGAATCTGAGAACATAATCCCCATGTTGGTGGTGTCTACTCATGCAGTTGCCCCTGCAATAGTTAGAATTCTTATGCATCACGAGGATTCCCTACATGTGTACATAACCATTCCACCTCACCCCAGCTACAGGGCTAGACTCCGCCAGAGCTTGACCCCACCCCAGAACACCCTCTACATTGCTGGGGAGTGTAGGCAGCATAGCTGGTTACTCCTCTGGCTCTACATCTGCTAACAGGAATCTTCAGCAGTTTCCTTAAGGAGGCTTTAAGTCCTCTTTGCATCACTGCAGTGGTGCAAAGGGGCTTATGAAGGCACCAGGAGCTGGTCACTATCATCAGAGAAGAATAAAAAGGAAAATGGGGAAAATGTTGCTCACTTAGAATTATCATCTTATTAAGCCATTTTTATGGTGTCTTCCCCCTCCCCCCACCCCAGCTCCCTTCCATATATAAGACATCTATTTCAACTCAGCCACAGAACAGCAAAACAAGTCCCTCAGTTTGTGAGCAGTGGTGTCACATAATAAGCCTGTGAAAGTGACAGGAGCTTCCTCACAGTTATAACTATATTCCAAACAATCTGAAATATTCGTATTGTGTTGTGTCTGTAGGGAAAAGAGAATTGTTTATATTTTTTTAAGCTGGAAAGACAGTTTTGGTTGGTTTTGCCCTTTTAAAAAAATGCAAAAGGTATATTCCTTGGGGCCCTCGGAATGGCTGACCAGCCAGGCGGACACAAAGAGGGCTTTGGGGATTTAGCAGGAGTTTTCTGCAGAAAATCTTTTTAAACGCTACACAACATGCTAGTTAACTCCATATGGAAGTTTAGGCACAATCTCATGCCATGATTTCATAATAAACGGTAATAATTTACATTAACATTACAATCCTTCCCAAAGGATTGTAAAGTGCACAATGCTTTAGACCCTATGCCTGGAGAGCTACCGATATACATGCACTGATTTTAAACAAAGAAGCGTACTAGGGATGTAAGGGGTCATTTTCCATAGGGGGCTCATACTTAAAACTTACGTATTTAATACCTTGACTACACACAAATTTGCACTGCTTTAGTTAAGCTACTTCAAAGCCCCGTGTGGATACTTAGTTCATGTTAACTATGGCTTGTTTTCATTTATCTTAAGCCTGTCTAAACCTATTTAAGTTTAAATGAAATAAGTCACTCTCAAACTGTGGAACCTCCTTATTTCAGTTAAAGTAAATCAGTTGAAATTCACATCTTTCGTTAAACTAGTGCAACTCTCTGTCTAGGCAACCCCTAAGTGTTTGGAGACTCAGGGACTTCATGTCTGGATGTCACGTCATCCACCACTGAAGTGCAGTCTCTTTTGGACAGGAACTCAGTAGCCAGTAAAACATGATAATGATTCTTTTAAAAGAGAGGGAATGGCAGAGAATCTTATCTGATAAAAGCCACAACAAGAGTTCTCACAAGCTGTGGTTTGGAGTAGGTTGTGCTACCTTCACCCCTCTCTGGGTGAAACCAGGGCTGACACCTGACATCAATCCCGGGGAAAATAATGGAGCTGCTGATACCAGACTCAATTAATAAAGAACTAAAAGATGTTAATGTAAATCAACATGGATTTATGGAAAATAGATCCTTGATTTTTTTTTAATAAGATTATAATTTTGACTGATAAAGGTAAGGGTGTGATGTAATATACTTAGACTTCTGTAAGGCATTTGACTTGGTACAGCTCAACATTTTGATTAAAAAAAATAGAGCAATATAAAATGAACATGGCACATATTTAATGGATTAAAAGCTGGCTTACTGATAGGTCTTAAAAGGTAACTGTAAATGGGTAATCACCACTGAGTGGGTAAGTTTCTAGTGGGTCTCACAGGGATTGGTTCTTGGCCCTATGTTATTTAACATTTTTATCAATGACCTGGAAACCACCCCTCTCCCTAAAATCATCACTGATGAAATTTGCAAATGACACACAAATTGAAGGAGTGATACATCATGAAGAGGACAGGTCACTGATTCAGAGTGATCTGGATTGCTTGATAAACTAGATGTAAGCAAACAATATGCATTTAAATATGGCTAAATGTTTATTTATACATTTAGGAACATACTTGCAGGATGAGGGACTCTATCCTGGGAACCAATGACTGAAAAAGATTTGGGGGTCATGGTGGATAATCAGCTGAATGTAAATGCCCAGTGTTATGCTGTGGACAAAAGAGCTGTGATCCTTCGATGAATAGCTGGGAATCTCGAATAGGAGTAGAAAGGTTATTTTACCTCTCTATTTCATGGGTGGCAAGTTTGTAAAAATTTTGGTGGGGCCCAGAACCCGCCCCCAACTCCGCCCCCCCCAACTCCGCCCCCACCTGCCTAAGGCTCTGGGAGGGGGCTCGGCGGGGGAGGTCTGGGGTGCAGATCCTGGGCTGGGGATTAGGGTGCAGGAAGGGTGCTGGGTGCAGGCTCTGGGCTGGGGCAGGGGGTGGGTGTGCAGGAGGGGGTGAAGGGTGCAGGCTTTGGGATGGAGTTTGGGGTTGGGAAGGGGTGTGTGGGAAGGGGGAGGGAGTTTGGGGATAGGAGGGAGTGCAGGGTGAGGACTGTGGGGCTGAGGATGAGGGGTTCATGATGCGAGGGGGCTCAGGGCTAGGGAAGAGGGTTGGGCTGTGGGTGAGGGCTGTGGATGAGGGGTTCATGATGCAGGAGGGGGCTCAGGGCTAGGGCAGAGGTTTGGAGTGTGGGGTGAGGGCTGTGGATGAGGGGTTCATGATGTGGGGACGCTCAGGGCTGGGGCAGAGGATTAGGGTGCGGGGGGAATGAGGGCTCTGGCTGGGGCTGAGGGTTTGGGGTTGGAGAGGCTCAGGGTAAGGGCAGCCTGCCTTGCCAGTACTGGCGGAGGGCAGGCACTAGGACCCTGCGGCAGCAGACAGCAAATCTGCTGGGAGCCCTCCGGGCAGCAGGCAGGGGAGAGGCGCGCTGCGTTCTGTCAGGCAGGGGCGCAACACAACGCGCGGAGGGGGAACACGCGGAGGGGGGGTGGCTGGCGGGGGCTGGGACCTGCTCCAGGCAGGGTCGCGGCGGCGGGGGGAGACCTGCGGTGGCCGGGGCCGATCCAGGCAGGACTGGGGGGCGGGAAGAGACCCAGCTCCAACTATTGCTGGAGCAGGGCGCCCAGCCCTGAATATTGCTGGGGCCCGGGCCCCACACAAATATATAACCTGCCGCCCATGCTCTATTTGGCATGGGTGGTGTGACCGCTGTTAGAAGACTGTATCCAGTTTGGTGCCTTATTTTAGGAAGGATGTTTAGGGGTATGATTAGGGGTATGGAACGGCTTCCGTATGAGGAGAGGTTAATAAGACTGGGACTTTTCAGCTTGGAAAAGAGATGACTAAGGGGAATATGATTGAGGTCTATAAAATCATGACTCCTGTGGAAAAAGTAAAGAAGGAAGTGCCATTTACTCCTTCTCATAACATAAGAACTAGGGGTCACCAAATGAAATTAACAGGCAGCAGTTTTAAAACAAAGTATTTTTTTCATACAATGCACAGTCAACCTGTGGAACTCTTTGCCAGAGGATGTTGTGAAGGCCAAGACTATAACAGGGTTAAAAAAAGAACTAGATAAGTTCATGGAGGAGAGGTCCATCAATGGCTATTAGCCAGGATGGGCAGGGATGGTGTCCCTAGCCTCTGCCAGAAGCTGGGAATGGGAAATGGGATGGATCACTTGATGATCACTGTTCTGTTCATTCTCTTTGGGGCACCTGGCATTGGCCACCATCAGAAGACAGGATACTGAGCTAGATGGGCCTTTGGTCTGACCCAGTATGGCCATTCTTATTTTCTTATGGTGATAAACTGGAGAGAATTCAGGGAAAAGCCATGAGAATTAGAGGATTAAAAAACATGCCTTACAGTGATAGACTCAAGGAGCTCAACTTATTTTGTTTAACAAAGATAAGGTTAACGGGTGACTTGATTACAGTCTATAAAGTACCTGCGTGGGGAACAAATTTGATAATGCACTGTTCAAACTAGAAGAGAAAGATATAATATGATCCAATGGCTGGAAGCTGAAGCGAGACGAATTCAGACTGGAAATAAGGTATACATTTTTAAGAGTGAGAGTAATTAATCATTGGAACAATTTACCAAGAGGCATGGTGGATTCACCATCATTAACAAGTTTTAAATCAAGATTAGATGTTTTTCTAAAAGACATGCTCTAGGAATTATTTTGGGGGAGTTCTATGGCCTGTGTTATACAGGAGGTCATTATAGATGATCACAATCATCCCTTCTGGCCTTAGAATCTATGAATATCTCCTCCACTGTTTCTTTGAAGACCCTCGGTATTCTCTCTGGTGCTCCCATATCTTAGTCATTGTTTTATTTCCTGTTTGTCCCATTTCCCTGCCCCCCAACAGCCTCCATTGATTTATGCATGAGGTAAATCTATACAGACGGGAAAGCTAATACCAAGTAGGTAAACTGAGGAAGATATGGTATTAATAAAAATATAAATGTCTCCATCATTCTACACAAGAGTCCTGGCAGGGAAAAAAACCACAGGGATCAGACTTAGAATTTAGCCCAAAACATGGAAGCTTACAATCCTACTATTCATGCAATTGTTATTATGATAACTTTTAAGATCACAAATGATCAAGTCATCTCATTTGAAAGACAACACCGTTATCAACAAATTAGTATTGTTTCCCTATAGGCTGACAGGGAAAATTAGTGCCTACTGAAACTTTTCTGATGGATCTCATCTCAAGAGCTGCACTAATCAAACTCTAATTTATACCTGATAAGATCATAGCCAAAGATTGCAATTCTTTGTTTCTTGCAAAACCCTTGTTTTCCTTCAGTCATTTCTTCTGTACCTGTTAATATCCTGATCAACCTAACTTGGAATTAAAACAGACTGGAGAAAAGAATTAAAGTACTTTGGTCAAAGGTCAATTTTCAAAATGTTTTGGATATCACAAGCTAATCTATATTCTTCCAGATTTCATCAACACTATTATAGTAAGGCCTCTGTAGGCCACATTCTGCCCAGTTATTTTTTGCAGGGTTCCACCTTTCTAATGGCACAAAACCAACACCCTAGCCCCACCCCTTCCCGAGGCCTCACCCCCCACTCACTACATTCCTCTTCCCTCGGTGGCTTGCTCTCCCTCACCCACACGCATTTTCACTGGGCTGGGCAGGGGGTTAGGGTACGGGAGGGGGTGAGGGCTCTAACTGGGGGTGCAGGCTCCAGGTGGGGCCAGAAATAAGAACATAAGAACATATGTTCTTATGAAATGAGGGGTTCAGGGTGTGGGAGGGGGCTTTGGGCTGGGGCAGGGAGTTGGAGTACGGGAGGGGGTGAAGGCTCCTGCTTTGGGTGTGGGATCTGGGGTGGCACTGGTGATGATGTGTTTTGGGTACAAGAGGGGTCACCAGGCTGGGGGGTGGGGCCAAAAGATTTGGAATGTGGGGTGGGGGGGCTGCAGGTTGAGGTAGGCAGTTGGGGTGCAGGAGGGGATATGGGCTGTGGACTGGGGGTGGAGGCTCTGGGGTGGGGCCAGGGATGAGCAGTTTGGGATGCATGAGGGGCCTCCGGGTTTGCAGAGGGCTCAGGGCTGTGGCAGGGGATTTTGGCTCAGTGTTGGGGTGCGGGCTTACCTTGGGTGGCTCGTGGTCAGAGGTGCAGTGGGGCTAAGGCAGGCTCCCTGCCTGTCCTGGCACTGCACTGCGCCCCAGAAGTGGCCAGAAGCAGGTCCAATTCCTAGGTGGGGGGGATGGGGCAGAGGCTCGGCTCTGTTCTTGCCCGCAGGCACCGCCCCCCCCACCAGCTCCCATTGGACGTGGTTCCTGGCCAATGGGAGTGTGGAGCCCGTGCTCGGAGTGGGAGCAGTGCATGGAGCCCTGTGCCCCCTTCCCGCCCACCTAAGAGCTGGACCTGCTGGCTGCTTCCGGGGTGCAGCACATTGCCAGGAGAGGTAGGGACTAGCCTACCTTAGACCTGCAGCACCACTGACCGGACTTTTAACAGCCTGGTCAATGGTGCTGACTTGAGCCCCCAGGGTCCCTTTTCGACCAGGCGTTCTGGTCAAAAACCGGACACCTGGCAACCCTAATTTTTTGGCAATCCCATATTCTTCAAATTCTTTGATTGACACCTGTGTAAAGCCGGCGGGAGGTGTTGAAAGTCAGGATTCAGTCCAGCAAGTGGAATTGCTTCTGTGAATGCAGGAATAGAATTCAGATAACGCACACATAACAGCACTGATTCTACAGCACTACAAGGTTTACAAGTTGCTTTTTTCACTAAAAGCTTTAGCTGACTCAATACACATAATAGGTCAGAGCTATTGGTGTGTTTTTGCTGCTGTTGTGCTGAATGAAGCAAAACCTCTGCAAACCGAGCTTAATTAGCCAATTAACCCCCATTTAAATCTGGTGAATCTGTCTCATAGCTTGAGTCTCTATTACCATGTACCTTGTGTCATGATTTACACCTGTGCACAGTGGGGGTAAATCACTCCTATCCTGATCTGTCAGCAAGTGACTACACAAAGTGCAAGGCAGCGGAGAATCAGGCCCATCCTTTGCAGAAGTAGTACAGGAAGGCTATTCTATCCCATATAATATCTAAAGTATTTATATGCAGCCCATCACCATAGTATCTGAATGCCGCACAATCTTTAGTGTATTTATTAGATCTGGGCAGAGAAGGTATTCCATTTCCTGGAGGATTTTGATCTTTCAAAATTGGGTTTTGTTCCAATTTGGAATGAAAACCAAAAATGTAGAAATTCTCTGTGAAATGGGATGGATCCCCACTCCAGGGCAGTCCACTGGTAGGATGCCCTTCAGCCATGAACCCCAAAGCCCAGGCTGTTGATAAGCTGGGCAGGTGAGTTAGCAGGTTTCTGACAGACACCTGGTTGGCAGGCAGGGTTCTATCAGAATATCACTGAAATCGAACACTCCACAAAACTGTTTCAGTTTCGATGAATTGGTAAAGATATGAAGAGGTCCAAAAGTAGGAAGTTACGGGGCTGCCTCATTGTGCTGTACTGACTTCTTCCAGACAGCAGCCAGTGGCAGGATATTGCTGTTTGGAACACAATTTTTAGAAGCTCATTTTTCTTAAAATCTCAGTGTTGGCAGATGGTTTGAAGCAAAATAGATATAAATAAACTATAAATAATGGTGTAAGTTGCTATAAAATGTATTTCAAATTTGGAAGGGTTGCATTACTCATAAGTAGTGACAGTAGTGACTTTTAGATACATAGAAATCATTTTACAGCACCCCACATCAGCACATATTTTGTCTGGCCTTCATAGAACTTTTTTTTAATTGTTAAAACCAAGTAAGGGCAGGTTTTGTCATTCTTTCAGCCCCTTTCCTCTTTTTAATACATTAATTGCTGAGGAAGCAATGGTGCAAATCCTCTACTAGCCAACTTTAGGGATATCCACAAGTGCAGCATATAGTAATTTTCAGTAACGGTGGGGGAAATTAACATGGTTTGGGAAATAAGGCATTTGAGATGCTTTATGTGAGTATAGATGCTTTCACATAACTAGAACTTTACTGAAAACATTAGCCTCTCTTTACCTTTATGCAAGAGCAGAGTTTGAAATAACTGATGTACTGTTCATTTGTATTTGTGACCTCCTTTCTTAAATGCAAAGTTAACAGTAATTTTTTCTTGACATAGGTCAAAATTTGAAATTCCAGGAACATCCCAGTGACATATCACAGCAGCGGGAGGAAGAACATAGCTAGTTAGAGGTCACTTTCACAACTTAATCTAATGTGGGTTTGTAATGCAGATCTCCAAGAGGACACTTCTCTCTGGCACACTGATAAATAATTTGATTAGATTCAGAGGGCAGGTTCCTGCAGCCCACAACACAGGACTCAATTTGCTGAAATCACTGATTCAGTTTATAAATGAGGAAGTGACACACCCAGCATTAAGCTGTGCAGAAGTCAGTGCTCTGGGTCTGTATAGTGTCATAGTCCTTGATCTATAGCATTTGCTCTCATGACTGTTAAGGGGACCAATGGCACACACATAATAGCAGCAGAGAGATTTGATTTTCAGGTTATACAAACTGGGTTTTACACTCTCTTATCGACAATGGATTCCTCAGTAGCTATTTAAATTCCCCATGTATATCCCTGACTATGAGAAACAACACATTGAGTAGGAGTACTTGTGGCACCTTTGAGATGGACCACTGGTCTGATGTGAAATGACAATTCCTATGTTTCCTACCTATTGGATACCCTTCCAATAGAAACAAATTGGAGTAGCTCTAGGTGCTAGCTCTATTTTGTTAATGAAAATGTTATGGGAATGCACATCCAAAAAAAATGTCCATGGCTAGTGTAACACCATATAGCCTTTTTGGAGCAGCTCCTTGCAAGTTCCTTAGCAGCACACTAACAGCTCCCATTAGAGTACTGAGCAAATCTCATTGCAGTACAGTAATGTTCACATATCAGCATTTAATCTATCCTGTTAGATTAATAAGGATCTTTCCAGTATCTAAAGAGTGTGCCATCCCTATGATCTAAATCATGGAATCCACAGTACTAACTTGTTTACTTGAACAAAACACAAATTTAATTGATATCTTCTTTCTTGGATACAAGGCACGTGGGTAAAACATGCTCAAGCCAAGAAGCTCAATTTCAATATACTAGATCCTCCAAGAAGATCCTTTTCAACCCTACTTAGAACGGAATAATTCACTGTGACACTATAACAGTCCCCAGACTAGAAAGGGTCACATTTTATTGTAGACATTTCATTGGCAACATCATTTGGCAGGTTACATCTTGACACATGAACCCTGAAGGGGGTAGTTTTGGCAGTAATATATTGCTGTGGATATTTTGTCACCACTATTAAATTTTGCAGGGTTTTTATTTAAGACTTTTCACTTACACTGGTGTCACGTCGTCGACGTTAATGGTGTTACTCATGTTTTCCCCTTATGTGAGAAGAACATCAGGTCCATGTTTCCTAAGGTTAGAATTTTCATGTCATAAGTATGATACATCAACAAGAGGGGCATGACAAAGTATCCTTGACAAGACATCACCCGCAACACCTCACAGTGCTACACAGACTCCAAATGAGCTTTACTGAACAGAGGATGATACCAGTATTTTGGTAATACATTTGGAAGTAAGCCCCCTGGAAATCCCAGGATTGCTTTTGCAGCAGTTGTGTAGTAGTATGTGATTAGAAAAGAGCCAGTTTCCATTTCTTCAGCAATCCCTTTATAGCACAGGGCTTAATTACAGCAGGCGAGGGGTAGTGCTTATCTCACACTGGAGAGTAATAATTGTTTTAATTAGAAAAAACCTATTGTACCTGCCGAGAATAAATGCTGAAAGTTTCACTTCACCGGATAAACTGTGTCATTTTCCTGAAGCCATCACTTTTGGTTTATGTTTGATGATGTTTATGGTTTTCCATATTTTATTGCCACAGGTCATTCTAAATTTTAAATTACATCCATATTATAGGGTACATGTAAACAGTGGATTTGTTTCCTGGATGGCAAAGATTAATTGAAGGATTTCATGCTCTCTAATTGATCATGAAATGGTAGGAATCATGACACACTGTGTGGCTTTCAAAGGAGAACTGAAATTGGGCAAATTTAAATACTCTGGGAGGATACTTATTGTCTTTCTTGAGATAATTGATGCATTGAGTATTATACTTGAGACATGAAATAGGCTTTGGGAAATGTAGATTTCTGTTGACGGAGTGGAGGCAAAGTATGCCCTTCATAGTCCATAATTATTTATTTACTTAAGGATACCCTGAATTTAAATCAAAGCCTGCTTAAAAAATGTGCTCATTCTCACAACTCTTAAACTTTGCAAAGAAGAGCTATTATATAGTTATGGCACAAAACGCCTCTAGCTAGATTAACATGTGGTCTGAATAACCCTTGAATCTAGCAGAAGTTTTCTTTAGGCCACACAGATATCCAGGAAGAGATACCCACCACCATCAACCTTAAGGGGGCTTCATTCTTTGTTCTTGGCATGCTCTTGAATTTCATGACTGGAGAGTTCACAAGGGAGGTTGCATCTGAAAAAAAAAATCTATGTAAGTGCAGATAAGCATTTAGAGGAGGCAAACAGCAAGGAAGGACTGAAATTGTTTAGGATGGTTCATGGAGAAATTGAATGACATTAAGCAAATGAAAATGCTGTCTGAATAAAAATGTTCTAGCAGTGAAAACTGTGAAATCTAAAAGACCATGAGATTGTCTGCCAAGGGAAGAGAAAGACACATTACTTGGGACATTTACAGCTGGTATAGATAAGACCCTGAATGAATTATTGTCCTATTATCTGCTTGCAGATAAGTGGGATGAAGTCCCTTCCTTCCTAGTCCCCTGCTTGGGGTTTAAGGTTCAATCCTATTTTCCAATCAGGTCAGTGGAAATACTGCCATTGTTCTGAGTAGCGTAGGATCAAGCGCTTACTGATGGAAGGAGAAGAATATGAAATTCAGATGACAAAATACCCACACATTTAGAATTAGAAATAAATACATCTTCAAACAATAGCAAAAATAGTTTCTTGTGTATTTACTAGGGCTGTCAAGTGATTAAAAAAATGAATTGCGATTAATCATGCTGTTAATAATAGAATACCATTCATTTAAATATTTTTGGATGTTTTCTACATTTTCAAATATATTGATTTCAGTTACAACACAGAATACAAAGTATACAGTGCTCACTTTATATTTATTTTTATTACAAATATTTGCACTGTAAAAAACAAAATAAATGGTATTTTATTCAAATCACCTAATACAAGTACTGTAGTGCAATCTCTTTATCATGAAAGTTGAACGTACAAATGTAGAATTATGTAAAAAACAACCTGCATTCAAAAATAAAACAACGTAAACAAACTTGTTTCTCTTAGTGACTGACTGAACAAGAAGTAGGACTGAGTGGACTTGTAGACTCTAAAGTTTTACATTGTTCTGTTTTTGAGTGCAGTTATGTAACAAAAACCCTACATTTGTAAGTTGCACTTTCATGATACAGAGATTGCACAACAGTACTTGTATGAAGTGAATTGAAAAATACTATTTCTTTTATCAATTTTACAATGCAAATATTTGTAATAAAAATAATATAAAGTGATCACAGTACACTTCGTATTCTGTGTTTTAACTTAAATTGATATATTTGAAAATGTAGAAAAACATTCAAAAATATTTAATACATTTCATTTGTTATTCTATTGTTTAACAGTGTGATTAATCATAATTAATTTTTTTATTGCGATTAATTTTTTTGAGTTAATCACGTGAGTTAACTGCAATTAATCTACAGCCCTAGTATTTACCTGCCAAGACCCAAGTCCAGGGCTCTCTTTTTCCCTTTCAAGAATGGATTAAACTAAAATAGCATTAAGAACTGAAGTCCTCTGGCTCCATTTAAGGAAGTGTTTTTCAAACTGTGGGTCGTGACCCACTACTGGGTCGCAGCATGTAAGGCACTGGGTCACCTTGCTCTGGTGAGCACTGTTGACCTGGATGTTAAAAGTCCTGTCGGTGGTGCAGCCCAGCTAAGGCAGGTTAGTGCCCACCTGTTCTGACACCGCGCGGTTACCGGAAGCAGCCAGCAGCAGGTCCAGCTTCTAGGCAGGAGGGCCATGGGGCTCCACACACTGCCCCTGCCCCCAATCACTGGCTCCGCACTCCCATTGGCCAGGAACCACGGCCAATGGGAACTGGGGAAGGGGTGTGTGTGCCTGTGAGTGAGAGTTGTGCGCCTCCGCCTAGGAGCCAGACCTGATGCTGGCAGCTTCTGGGGTGCAGCACAGTCTGCGGTGCACCCCGGCTGCACCGTTAACCAGGAGCCACCAGAGGTAAGTCTGCACCCCAACCCTGTGCCCCAATCCGCTGACCCCAGCCCTGAGCCCCCCCAACCTGGAACTCCTTCCTGCACCCCAAACTCCTCTCCTCCAGCCCCACCCCAGAACCTGCATCCTCAGCCCAGAGCCCGGACCCCCTCCCACACTCCAACCCCCTGCCCCAGCCCTGAGCTCCTCCCACACCCCCAATGCCCCCCCACATCCCCAGCTCCGTTGGGTCACGGGCATCAACAATTTTCTTCAACCAGGTCCCCAGAAAAAATGTTTGAAAACCATTGATTTAAGGTGTTGTTGAGGTCATCTACTTTTGCAAGGGAAAAAGAGTAGTCTGAATGCAGGTCTTGACAAATGAAAAGCTTTTCAGGTCACCTTAAGAGAACAATTAGCAGAGGGAGATGAAACAAAGTGAACCATTACAGGTTACTTGAAAATGAGGGAAGTGTTTACATTCACTTTCTATCATTCTACAGTATTTGGCTGTCCCCAAAGTGTACTTATGCTTTATTCAGTTATAGATGGTTCCACTATTATCTTCTTGCTCCTCCAGTATGACAAAAAAATAGCCCCAAATGAGTAGACTACTTAAGCATGTGTTTAATTCTTATTGATTTCAGTTGACCCTAGGCCCATGATTCATTTCTTTGCTGAATAAAGACCATACTGAACAATTACTATACAGGTACATCCATAAATATTTAAGTCATTCTTGTGGAAATAAAAACAGTAGAAGAGACTGTTAATTGTGCTAATAAATAATCTAATTCAAATTACATTAATGTAAGGGGCTAGTTATCTACTTATCAGTCGGGTGCTATGTGCTAAATATAACCATCCAGAACTGAACTGCAGTAACTCCTCGCTTAACGTTGTAATTATATTCCTGAAAAATGCGAGTTTAAGCAAAATGATGTTAAGCAAATCCAATTTTCCCTTCAGAATTAATGTAAATAGGTGGGGTTAGGTTCCAAGGAAATTTTTTTCACCAGACAAAAAACTATATATTATATATACACTCAGTATATGTCTTAAACAAACAATTTAATACTGTTCACAGCTATGATGATTGTGAAGCGTGGTTGAGGTGGTGAAGTCAGAGGATGAAAGAGGGAGGGATATTTCCCAGGGAATGTCTTGCTGCTAAATGATGAACTAGTACTTGGCTGAGCCCTCAAGGGTTAACACATTGTTCTTAATGTAGCCTCTCACACAAGGCAGCACGAACACCAGGGAGGGGAGACAGCATAGCAGACAGAGACAGACACACACTTTGTGTGTGTGAGAGAGACAGATGCACACTGCCCCTTTAAGTAAGCTGACCCACTCTTAAGTGCGTTGTGTTTTTAAGTAGATCAGGAAGTTGAGACAGCAGCCGCTGCCCCAAGCTCTCTATGTCTCTCTCCGTCCGTGTCCCCTCCCTGCTCTATATGGAGAAGGGGTAAACGGGGTGCAGGAGCAAGGGGGAGAGCCTCCCCCTCTTCACCCTGCACAGAAAGCAGGAGTCTCTGGGAGCAGCTCCAAGGCAGAGGGCAGGAGCAGCACATGGCAGTGGGGGGAGGGACAGCTGAACTGCTGGCATTTGATAGCCTGCTGGGTGGCTGCAGCACAGGGAACTTAGGGGAGCAGGAGCTGATAGGGGGAGCTGATGGGGGGGCTGCCGGTCCACCCTGGTTACAAGCCCCCACCAGCTAGCTGCAATGGGGTACTCTTCCTGCAAGCAGTGGACAAAGCAGGCAGCTGCCAAACGATGTTAAAAGGGAGCATTGCACAACTTTAAACGAGCATGTTCCCTAATTGATCAGCAACGCAACAATGAAACAACGTTGACCAGGACAACTTTAAGTGAGGAGTTACTGTACTACACTGACACTTCTTTGCTTTGCTATAATGATTTGGGATCAGTATAAAAAAGATAGAAGAAAGTTGAAACCCACTGTCAAAAAAACTGGACATCAGAAATGCAGTACAGAGTTGACACAAAGCAGAGTACAGTAGAACCTCAGAATTATGAACACTTAGGGAATGCAGTTTGCTCATAACTCTGAAATGTTCATAACTCTGAACAAAACGTTATCGTTGTTCTTTCAAAAGTTTACAACTGAACTTTGAAACTTAATTATGAAGAAATAGTGCTCAAGATAGTTAAGATCAAAGCAGACTGTGAAGAACTTCAAAAAGATCTCACAAAACTAAGTGATTGGGCAACAAAATGGCAAATGAAATTTAATGTGGATAAATGTAAAGTAATGCACATTGAAAACAATAACCCCAACTATACATACAATATGATGGGGGCTAATTTAGCTACAACTAATCAGGAAAGAGATCTTGGAGTCATCGTGGATAGGTCTCTGAAGACGTCCACGCAGTATGCAGCAGCAGTCAAAAAAGCAAACAGGATGTTAGGAATCATTCAAAAAGAGATAGAGAATAAGACAGAGAATATCTTATTGCCCTTATATAAATTCATGGTACGCCCACATCTTGAATACTGCGTACAGATATGGGCTCCTCATCTCAAAAAAAGATATACTGGCATTAGAAAAGGTTCAGAGAAGGGCAACTAAAACGATTAGGGGTTTGGAACGGGTCCCATATGAGGGGAGATTAAGGAGGCTAGGACTCTTCAGCTTGGAAAAGAGGAGACTAAGCGGGGATATGATAGAGGTCTATAAAATCATGAGTGGTGTAGAGAAAGTGAATAAGGAAAAGTTATTTACTTGTTCCCATAATATAAGAACTAGGGGTCACTAATATGAAATTAGTGGGCAACAGGTTTAAAAGAAATAAAAGGAAGTTCTTCTTCACACAGTGCATAGTCAACCTGTGGAACCCCTTTCCTGAGGAGGTTGTGAAGGCTAGGACTATAACAGGTTTAAAAGAGAACTAGATACATTCATGGAGGTTAAGTCCATTAATGGCTATTAGCTAGGATGGGTAAGGAGTGGTGTCCCTAGCCTGTTTGTCAGAGGGTGGAGATGGATGGCAGGAGAGAGATCACTTGGTCATTACCTGTTAGGTTCACTCCCTCTGGGGCACCTGGCATTGGCCACTGTCAGCAAACAGAATACTGGGCTGGATGGACCTTTGGTCTGACCAGTATGGCCATTCTTATGTTCTAAGAAGGAAAATGCTGCTTTTAACCATCTTAATTTAAATGAAACAAGCTCAGAAACAGTTTCCTTACCTTGTACATTTTTTTTAAAACTTCCCTTTTTAAAAAATAGTTTACGTTTAACACAGTACTGTACTGTATTTGGTTGGTTTTGTTTTGTTTGTCTCTGATGTTTCCTGATTGCATACTTCCGGTTCCAAATGAGGAGTGTGGTTGATCAGACAGCTCATAACTCTGGTGTTCGTAACTCAAAGGTTTTGCTGGAGTTCATAACTGCTCTGAGTACAAGACAATGCATTTTTAACTGAAAGGTGCCTTAAAGGTTTTTTTTTAAAAAAGCTATTAGATACTACCTTATCTGCATATTTACTGCCCTGTGTTAAAAAAAAATATCTGTGGTTGCATTTCTCTCCTTTTGCCAGGGATCTTTTTAAAAAATGAAACTAAGCAGCAGAGAGTGTCACCAAAGTGACATAAAAACGAGGACATTTACAACTATCAGGAATAGTATAGTAAACTACTTTTAAGATTTCTAATGTTTGTTATGGAGTGAAACATCTAAAATGTTATATATGAAATACCTATGTTAAAAATGATAATCGCGCAATAATTTGATCTTCAGCTGATTTTTTTTAAAAAGTAAAATGATAGAATCCAAAATGTCTAGAAACTCATAGTAATATTCAAATGCTTTCTAACTTAGCAGTGCAGAAGAACACATCAAATTTCATTTAAGATATATATAAAATTGCAGTATCCAACATACAGATGAAAACAGAAAGTTTGACATGAAACAAAAGTATCTCTATATATTTATACAGTTTTGAAAAAACTGACTGAAAATGAACCTATTCCCCCCCCGCCCACACACAAACTCCCTACAAATAATTTATGATCAATTTTAATAAGTCACGTTGGTACTGCTACTCTAATTAACACCTAATATGTTCCACCTAATTAACAAATCTTTTCATAATGGATGCCACTTAACCAAGAGTGTTTCCAAATGCATAGTTTTGTAAATCTATATCCTGATAAAAAGTTATAAAATCATAGAATATTAGGGTTGGAAAGGACCTCAGGAGGTCATCTAGTCCAATCCCCTGCTCAAAGCAGGACCAATTCCCAACTAAATCACCCCAGCCAGGGCTTTGTCAAGCCGGGCCTGTGACGTTATTGATATAAATTGGGACCATATAGAACATGGGTTGCAACCAAGGTCCGGTAGTGGCACCAAATCTTAGGTAAAGGGGATCATATAAGGTGTCTAAGACCAGGTTATGGGTTGCTGGTTATGATTATGCTGTCTGTGTGCATGTATCACTTTTAGTTGAAGTTATGTATATTGGCTCTATACTGTCTGTATTTCAAGTTGGTGATGTGCTTCTGGGTGATATCCCAGACAAGTTGGTGTTAGCTCTGCTTAGCCTGCTTGATGGCCCATTAAGGACCATCAGCTACACAATTGACCCATGGAGAGAAGGCAAACACGCCTTGTGACTCAGCGAAGTATGCAGGGACTGGCCCATGTGACTCCAGACTCCATTTTGCTGTAATTTTCCACAGTAAGGACAAAGAGGTTCTTACACCTGGAAAAGCCTATATAAGGCTGATGCATCATCTCCATCTGGTCTTCAATCCTGCTTCTTACCTCTGGAGGGACTTTGCTACAAACTGAAGCTCTGAACAAAGGACTGAATGACCCATCCCAGCGGGGGATGTACTCCAGAGACTTGATTTGAACCTGCAGTTTGCTCCATCACTGCTGCAAGCCTGAACTAAGAACTTTGCCATTACTGTATGTAATTGATTCCATTTAACCAATTCTACCTCTCATCTCTACCTTTTTCCCTTTGTAAATAAACCTTTAGATTTTAGATTCTAAAGGATTGGCAACAGCGTGATTTGTGGGTAAGAGCTGATGTGTATATTGACCTGGGTCTGGGGCTTGGTCCTTTAGGATCGAGAGAACCTTTTTCTTTTATTGGGGTGTTGGTTTTCATAACCATTCATCCCCAGGACAAGTGCACTGGTGGTGATACTGGGAGACTGGAGTGTCTAAGGAAATTGCTTGTGTTAACTTGTGGTTAGCCAGTGGGGTAAGACCGAAGTCCTCTTTGTCTGGCTGGTTTGGTTTGCCTTAGAGGTGGAAAAACCCCAGCCTAGGGCTGTGACTGCCCTGTTTGAGCAACTGGTCCTGATTTGGCACTCTCAGTTGGGTCCCGCCAGAACCGCACTGTCACAGGGCCTTAAAAACCTCTAAGGATGGAGATTCCACCACCTCCCTAGGTAACCCATTCCAGTGCTTCACCACCCTTGTAGTGAAATAGTGTTTTCTAATATCCAACCTAGACCTCCCCCACTGCAACTTGAGACCATTGCTTCTTGTTCTGTCATCTGACACCACTAAGAACAGCCTAGCTCCATCCTCTTTGGAACCCCCCTTCAGGTAGTTGAAGGGTGCTATCAAATCCCCCCCTCACTCTTCTCTTCTACAGACTAAATAACCCCAGTTCCCTCAGCCTCTCCTCATAAGTCATGTACCCCAGCCCCTAATCATTTTCATTGCCCTCTGCTGAACCTCTCCAATTTGTCCACATCCCTTCTGTAGTGGGGGGCCCAAAACTGGACACAGTACTCCAGGTGTGGTCTCGCCAGTGCCAAATAGAGGGGAATAATCACTTCCCTTGATCTGCTGACAATGCTCCTACTAATACAGCCCAATATGCCGCTGGCCTTCTTGGCAACAAGCTAGTAGTTATGTCACTACTTAAAGAGGTAACAATTTGATTTAACATTTATTTTTCCTCCAGTGTTCATAGTTTTGCTGAAGAATAGCAACTATGACATTATATTAACAATGTTTGTTTTGTTGAATGAAATACATTGATTAATTTTATATTAACACTGTTACTTGGTTTTTCTGTGTAATTTCCCCCCTTTTAATTTCTCCCTCCCACCAGTTCCCATAAGCTAACATATATTCCTGTTTTCTTCCATCCTCTTTGATTTTTACCAGTGTGATTTTATCATTCACTTTTCACTCTCATTGGCTTACAAGACTTCTGATCAGCTGCAATCTGCAGAAGGACCTCAGTTTCCATTGAAGATGCTTATACTTTTTAAGTATCTGTCCTTGTAGTGATCATTCCCTCGTGAGAGATCTTTCAGAAGGCTTTACGTTCGGACATGTAAATGTTTAAATTATTGCTTACAGAGCAATGACAGGAAATAGGGCATCTATTTCTGGATACATTGCAGATTTATTGTTATGAGTCAAGACTAATGCAAGGTGAACTCCTCCCTTTATGATCATCACCACAAACACATTAGCTCATCCGTGAATTTAAAAATCGACCTCCAGACAGTTAGTTGGCAATTTGGCACCTTGCTTTGATTGTATACAATTTAACAAATGAACATTCAGCACTAATTCAACAGTAATATCACTTCTGTCTTTCAGGAATGATGTATTCCTTTGGATATAGTGTCCAAGTCACAGTTTCTTGGAGTTTAGATTTGTTGTTTGCGGTTTATTGTATTGTTTCTCAAGGGCATAAATAAAGGGAAGATGCATACATACATAAGCTATCATACTGTGCATATAAACTCTAGACTAGATTGTTTTTCTACACAGGAAGTTATACTGGGCTCCCTTACAGACTTTACACTACATTTCCTTTGGGGATTT
This sequence comes from Mauremys reevesii, assembly GCF_016161935.1. NCBI lineage: Eukaryota > Metazoa > Chordata > Testudines > Geoemydidae > Mauremys > Mauremys reevesii. The sequence goes on from NC_052623.1 coordinate 123,969,406, forward strand.
GTCCCTCTGCCATCCCCCCTACAAAGAGGGCATGGAGCTTTCTCCCCAGAACCCACAGGTCCTACGTGATCCGCTGAGTCCCTGTGCCTCCTCAACCCTGCAGATCTCACCAAGCTGACAGAGCTCGCATAGCCAATGCCTGAACTCCTCGTTAATATAATCGGATGCACTATTAACTTTCTAGCACATTTCCTGTTGTAGCTCCCACCCTGGGCCACCCACAACAGCCAAACAGCATGCAGGTCACACCCTGAGTATGTGTGTTGAGCAGCCTTTGTCCAGCAACTCTGACCCCAGCAGCTGGTCAGCAACACACCAGCCAGGCTCTGGCTTCCAGCAGCCTCGGTTACTACTTGCAGGGTGACCCCCAACACACTCCTAGTCCTGAATTTTCCCCAAAATGCGTGCTCTGTGCTGACTAGCCTCTCCTGGGCAGGTCAGATATTATAGGTCCATTGCCCGTGTAAAGGCTCAAAAACTAAGAGTTTGTTGCTTTAACTGGAGTAACTCAAACAGCTCAGTTTAAACACAGAACTGGATTAATTTTGATTAAAGAATAAAAGAAGTTTATTTAACTACAAAGAGAGAGATTTTAAGTGACTACAAGTACAAGGTATTACAGTCAGAAACAGTTACGAGAGAAATAAAGAGAAAACACTTCCCAATAGCCATAACAAACTAGACTTCGTTCAAGGTAAAAATTCTTACCACATGTTCCCAGCAATATAGCTGACCAAATTCTCAAGTCAAGATCTACTCCCAAGATTCCTTTGTCAGGTGAAAGAATGAACAAGAGAGATAGACTGGTGGTTTTTTTCCCCTCACTTTTATTCCCCCCTTGAAGTGGATTCTTCTGAGGATTACCCCTCAAAGCAAAGTTTATTCAAGCAGTAAAGAAGGCGATGTGGAAAGTGATGAAAGTGGCCCCATGTTCTCTCTTATCTCCTGTGAATGCTGATTTGCCTTGTCTCCTTTTGCTGTCTCAAGGACCTGGTTTACTGCTTTTATATAAATTAAGGTAAACACATGTTCCCTTGTTTAGGATAGACCAGTTTAACCACTCTTGCTTGGGTTTGAACATGTGGTACCAACATCATACAGGGGGAATTCATAACTTTACATAGGCTGTGGCTACACACATTTTGCCATGATATCATTGACCAGTGAGTGATTAGTTTTCAAATTATACCCCACAAAGCACATTTTGTACAAATATTACTACAATAGCGTATAGGATGTGAATACAGGGTGTATTCAGTCACACCTGGACCCTGTGCAGAGCCATCCTTAGTCCAACAATTCAGTAAAATTCCAGCTTGGCATGCTCCATGCTACTGCCCGTAGCCTCTGTTCCAACCAGTAGCAGGGCATGCTTCCAGCTCAGGGTGACAACTTCTTCCAGCTGTTGGCATTAATGCAACTCATGTAGGCAACAGCATGAGAACACAGGGCATGAGACACAGTGGAAGGCATTTCATCAGCGGCTTGTCAGCCTGCAAAGGTGACACAATGTCTTACTATGGAGATCATGGAGGCATGGACCTCTGTAGACAGCCAATACAATTTTTAATAACTGTGGATTCCCCCTATCCTGACAGGTGGTTCTTATGCAAGACCACAAGAACAGAGTGGTTGGACTACATTGTCACCCAGACCTGACATGACCAGCACTGGACCCAGAAATTCCACATGACGAAAGCTCCATAAAGGTGGCCATGTGAGCTCTGGCCCTTCAGCACCAGAACCAACAGCAGAGAGAGGCCCTACTAGTCCAGAAGCAGGATTGCTAGTGCCAACTGGAAGCTGGCTGCCCCAGACTGCCCTAGGTCTGCGACTGCTGAGTTTGGTGTTGTCAAGTCAACTGTCAGTGCTGTGGTGATGGAGGGTTGCCAGGCAATTACTGGTGTGGTTTACCAATGGGTGGTTAAATTTGGAATTGGACTCAAAATTACTGCTAGCTTTGAGCAAATGATATTTTTTAAAAAGTGTGCTGGGGCTACTTATGGCACACAGAATGCCTAATATCTCCCTCCCATAACCGCACTCCCAGGTGCACATGAATGCTTTAACCAGAAATCGTACACTTGCTTATTATGTAGGCCTTGGAGGACCATAGAGGAAGATTCAAAGACACCAGTGGGGGATGCATGTAGTCTACAGGTATTTGGTAGGTAAGGCATAGGTATAAGTTAAGGTAGTAATGCAATGAACCTACAAGACTCAAGGCCTGTAAGACAATAGCTTAGTTAAACTAATGAAGGCATTAGGCCCCAAAAGCCTTAGCATAATCAGCTAACCAAGAGTAACCCTAGATCATAAGATATCACAAGATAGATGGCTGTAATGACTAAGCTGCTGAGAGAGAACCACAGGAAGCCAGCTTATATCATCTTGAGATGTTTTAAGGGAGGAACATCAGCAGATGTCTGTCCACAAGAATGCCATGGTACCTAGTTGACACATATGCTAATAAACTCTAGATAAAAAGCCTAGTGATCTATGGTAGGTAGGATGAGTAAATACAAATAAGGAATAGGGGATAAAACCAAATATGCTTTAGGCCTAGTGGCATCAGATTAACACACTCTAAGAGCTGTATCCAGCCCTGTGTGCCTTGGGTGATGCCAGGGTGACAACTACTGGTGATGGTGACGAGGAAGATGATGACCATCACTTCAAGTTGTTCTGCAAAGGACGGTGTGAATAGGTGGATGCTCATTCTGTGCTATCTCTACCTACCTTACTGGATTAGAGTGTTTGCAGCTTTGCTAACTGTTGTTAGAACTATTACAAATACAGAAGGTTTTTTCCCCTAAGCATGAGTATTGCAACCAGGCACATCAGGGTGCCCAACTGAATAGTAATTTTAATGCTACTGGGTCTGATCTGGGATGAGAACCTACTAAACCTCAGAATGTTCATTGGGAATCTCACGTGATTGCTATAACTAATACACACTCAACAGTTCCAGCAACATGTACCAGGAGGATGCATGATGCCAGGGATTTTCAAATGTGGATAACAAAGGACTTTATTCCCTCCCACTAATGTGGATCTAGGCGGTGTCTGTGCCCATTGTTACTTTAGGAGATCCAGTCTATCTTCTATTGCCCTGGCTCGTGAAGCCCTACCCTGATATGAGTGTCTGGCAAAAGAAGGTTGAATTACAGGCTGAGCAGCTGTAGGATAGCGGTGGAACGTGTGCTCAGCTAACTGAAGGGAGATGGCCCCATCTACAGAACTATTTGGGTGCCAAGTGTGCCCAATTCCATTCATGTTTTGGGGCTTATTGTACACTGCACAACAAGAAGTTAGGGTAAGGGAGAGAATGGTTAGGAGCAGTGGGTCAGAGACAGTGCTGATTTACAGGCAACCAGAGAGCACCTCTGGTAACTGGGACTGGGTCTAGCAGAGCAAGGGACTTAAAAGATGCCAGCCTTGTGTGTCCACATCATTGCTTTGCTCAGGGAAGTGAGATAATGTGGAATAATGCAATTCATCTGCAGTAAAATTTATAGATAGACAAATGGATGGAGAGTATCGTTAATCTGTGACTTTATTAAAAGCTTTGGTTTGAACTTCCTGTCTCTATTATTTCCTTCAAACACTCACGCACAAATGGATTGTACAACCAAACAGTCTATTAAAAATCACAGGCAGCACAGCTGCTATTATGTGAAGAATGAACATTTCAAGAAAAGTGCAAAGTGCAAAAACCACCATCAATCAAGCCAGTCAGTGCCATGTCACACGTAATGGAAATGCACATAGTCAATGTACCAGTTCTTCTTCCCCCAAGGCTGCCTAGGTGTAGAGTGAGCAAAGGACTTCTGCCTATGCATACGTCCATGCCAGGAATACACTCATCCCTTACCTAGAACTGTATGGTGGCTACAGGATATGGTAGTGTGTAGAGAAGTCCACTGAAGCAGGCTGGATTGGGGCAGGTGCTGGCATCTGGTCCGCTAAGTTCCTGCTGCCTATCATAGAAGTCAGTCTCTTGAAGAGTACTCTGCTGCTGGTGGTCCTGCACACTCATTGTACTCGGCCACCATCTTCTCCAGCATCCACCCTCAGCTGCAGTCTTGTTCTGTATCTCTTTCTTGAGCATCTCCCTCTGTATTTCTAGGAGTTGGTCCAACTTGCTAGCAGAGTCCTACTGCAGATCCTGCAGCAGATCATCCCTGACTCTCTTTCCCTTTGCTGGTTCAGGGGCCTCACTGCCAGAGACCTGGATGGGTGTCTCACAACAACTAAGGTAGAAAGCCCTGCAAAAAAAACAAACAATGCAATCTCCTCTTTAATTTTCCTGCATCACACTGTTGCTGGCACAAGGCCTGAGGCTACAGCAAACAGTGATTCGTTGCCCGGAGGCCCAACACACCACAGACACACCAAAAAGAAAAAAAAAAAAAAAAAAGAGAGCTCAAAGCGCTGTGGGAGGGAACACACCACAGATCAAGCACACCAGCTCTCTCTAGCTCTCTTCTCTTCTTTATTCTCTTTTAAGCATACCCCCCCCCCCCCCCCCCCCCCCCCCCCCTCCCTCTCTCCTCCCTTTCAGTTACCATACAGCATACAGCAAGCAGCAGCAGCTTTAAACAAAAAAAAAAAATCAAAAAAAAAAAAAAAAAATAGTTTTCTCTCGTCTAACTTTTCTTGTTCTTTCATTTCCTTTAGCTCCCTTTAGCCAGGTGCAAGCAGGCTGCCCCCTCTGGTACTGATAACTAGTTGCCACACATTCATTTTTTTTCATCTCTGCCTGAGTTATTAAAAGTAAAACATAAACATGGGTTCGACAAAAGCAGAGGCCTAATACAGGAAGCCTTCATTGGCACTGTCATTTTCCACCCCTCTGTCAACACTGGGTCATGCCTGGTGCCACCAACAACACCAAGATTCCATGAGTCGCAACTTCAGCTCCTCAGTATGCCTTCTTTTCCAGATTTCTGCACTTCTCTTCTCAAAGGCAGTGGTATCCCCGATTACCACCGCATCAAGATAATGGTAAATATTTTAATGACAAAGGTTTTTCAGCCCTCAGTTGAAGCAGAACCCACTCCACAGCACATAACACTGCCCACTTCAGTAATGAGATTGGTCATAAACTGGAAAAACCTGCCCCCATATGATGGAATCACTGCCATAATAGCAGCTGCCATCTCTACATCTTACCCACTTGCTGCAATACTGCTTCCTCCCTGGTCCATTCCCCGTCTTCTTCTCAAACAGGTCTTGGGACTCTGGGCTGGGGCCATACCGGCCATCCCCTGAAGCAATTAGAGTCTGTTCAAGCTCCTCCAGTCCCTCTGCACCCCCAATCGAACAACATCTGGCCTCAAAAAGCCTTTCTAGCATGAGTGTGAGGTCTGTATTCTGTATGGGTGACCAGATAGCTAGTGTGAAAAAGTCAGGACATCTGGTCACCCTAGTACTTGGGGTAGTGCTGAGCACCTGGCCAAACTCCTCAGGGTTTGCTAAGTGGGAGACTTTGGCAAATGATTCCAATGGCAAGTCTGGCAACTTGCCTTGCAGAACGTGCTCTTCAGGTTTTTGATTCTTTCCCTGTACTGTAATGCTGTCCATGAAAAATCGCCTCCTTTGGCAGCTTCTTAGAGAGGTTCTTATTCCCCCCAAATCATGGTACTTTTTGGCATCATGACAGAGGTCCACCAGACCTTGGCTTGAGCCTCTGGCAAGCTAGCAGGAAGGTTTCCTAATTGGCATCCCTGTTCAAGTAAGCATTGGTACCTAGTAGGCTGTGTGAAATGTGTGGTTGAAATGCTGAACAAGCGTATACAAACTGGTATGTGACTTCCAATGCAGAACAAGGGACTAGGTAGAAGGGCAGCCGCAAGGGAATTGTGGGAAGGCATTGGAGGACTATCAGTACCCACATTTAGTAGCCTGCATGTATGCTATGAAGTGAGTGGGTTAGAGCTTGAGTTAAAGAAGAACCTGGGCTCTAACTTACATCTCCAGTTGGGTCAGCCAGCCCAGTTATAAAGTGCCTCCAAATCTGGGTTAGAGGCGTTTGGGGGGTAGAGAGGTGTGTAGGTGGGTGGTAGAGGTAAAGCCCAAGTAAAAGGCCAGGTTAATCTGCAGTGAGGACATTGTCTATGTGCTATATTTAAATTTGCTAATGTGTTCAGATTTCCTAAAGACTCTTTAGTTAAGAATGTATGAGCCTCAAGCCATCTCTTCCCCGCAAGATCAAGTCCAATTAGAACTTCACGACATGTAGACCAGCTCTCCAGTTTCCACACTGCAGCATTTATTTACTCAGCAGTCATCAGGCTACTTTAACCTGAAAGCACTAGACAGGGAATTTAAGGCTTCTGAGAAAATGTGCACTGTTTCTTTAAAACTGAAGCAGGAAGCCAGACAGGTGGGAGCCTGGGAAGCTTTTGGGCAGAAAGCCAGATCATTATCTTGTGTAAATTGTGCTGTTCCATTAACTTCAGTGGAAGTAGCTGATTGACACTAGAATCTCAGCAATAAAGCAGAGACAGATATAGGGCAGCCTTATAGCTACCTCTGTTTTCCTTATTCTATTAGTTCCTTTCATTGCTAGAGGAAAGTAATATTCTATTTTTTTATCATAATCACACGAGTTTCAGAAGAGGACTCATTTGAAGCATCATAAAGTTGAGGAAGAAAAAGTATCAAAGTTCCAAGATCTTTCAGTTTGATAAACCTAGGGAATGGCTTTAGTGGAGGGAGTGCTTCACCAGCTTTCAAAACAAAAAAGCTTCAGGAGAGGCCCTTAGTACAAGTCAGCCCAGGCATTTATTTATCTTCACTGAGGACAGAATAACTGACTTTGTTCTTAAGAACTGAAGATTTGATTGCAAAAAGGGGTGTGATCTAGTTCAGACATTATAATATTCTGTTTTAAGGGTTCTTTATACAAAGAATATGATGTGAGGGTGAAATAAGCCCAAATGCATAAACAATACCTGCAGTACTGTAACACACTGATTAAGTGAGTCATTGGGTGATGCAGTTCAGAAGATGTGTAGCTGTGAGCCACTGAATTGAGAGAATAATGCACAGAGAGAAGGGCAAAATGGCATTGGAAACAAACAAGAAATGGCTGTTGTACACAGGCTTTGTTAAAGCCAGGAATCAGGAGGCAGGTTTTAATAATCTTTCGGCATTGATTAGTCAGTTACCATGTTCATTTGAAATAAAACCCAGGGCTTGTTTAGGAAATGGCATCACTGCAGCTCAGTAGTGTCCAAAATGGGATATCACCATCAAGGTTAATTTAACACTGATGAGATCAATAGGGTTCCCTGGGCTAGTAATAGGTGTGAGACATGGCTCATTACATGCCGCTTTAGTTCTCTGTAGTAAAAGGGGAAAGGGGGGGAAGAATGCAGTAGAGTAAAGAACAGAGAGAGACTTGCAGATCAGGCAGATATTTTCTACTTGGTTGAGTGAATCACCCATCCTTTGTTCTAAGAAATCTGGTACAGTTGTCAGTCTTTCAAATATACCCAGGCAAAATTGCCATGAGACTCCCCCCACCCCTCCAGGTTTTATTTTTACATGCCACTAGATTTGAGTTTGCCTTTCAGGCTATTCAGTTAGCACACTTTTAATTTGACCCCCCCACACCTTCTAAAGGGAGTTAGAAGATGTTTGCTTTTTTAAAATACCCCAAAATGACCAAATCTGAATTTTCCCCACAAGGGCTGGTGGTCTCATGAGATCCCATATTTTCTCCAGTGGTCCAACACAAGCAACATTGTATGTCCAGCTGTGGTGGACTGGAGTGGGACTGGGTGGGCACTGGGGGCTAAGTATCTAGCAGCAAAAAGCAGCAGCAAAATGCATGCAGCCTGACTCACTAGCCTGCCTAGCCAAAGCTGGCACCTTCCCTGCAAAGGTGCAAGGCAAGCAAAGGTGTTGGAGAAAAGGGTCAGGTGACCTCCTGGAGAGGAGAAGGGGAGGAGGAGGAGAGGGGGGGGGGAGGGGGCTGGGTTGGTTGGCTGAAACAGAGGAGAGAGAGAGAGAGAGAGAGAGGAGAGGGGGGGGGGGGGGGGGCCCCCTAACCTATACCAAACAGGGTGGATCCCTGTGTGCTGTGCCTGCCTGTGACTGCTGTGTTGTCTGTGTCTAAAAATAAACCTTCTGCTTTCTGGCTGGCTGGCTGCTGTGGTGTCGATCGGGGCCCGAGGGGGGTGCAGGGCCTGACTCCCCTACACTTCGTGACACCAGCTGCTTCTGGTTATTCTCCATTAACCCTTCCATCCCAGTACAGAATCCTAGTATGGAACACTGTGGTTTCCAGACTTGGGTCCCATAAAGATAGTATTCCAAATCCAAACATATTATACATCAATTGTAAGAACATCAGGGGATTAGAAGGCTCACTCAGTGGATTGGCAAATAGATACAGACTTCCCTTCTATGTTACTGGTGTCTATCCAGCCCATCACTGCAGTAATGAAGAAATAACTGATGACTGCACAGTGGCTCATGTGGAATGTGCTTATTTATACATTCCTAGTTAATACATATACCATAGACAGATCTAGGAATGAAGAGGTGGAAGGCTGGGTATCTAATTACTGAGCCTGTGAGCGAGCCACTCAATTCCTCCTTTTAAAGAGGATGTACTTTTGGACATTATAAAGACAGACAGATTTGAAGTCAGGAGCATAGTAGCATCTCGTGTCCCATATAGCATCACCCCTTTTGTGCTATGAAACATGGTAACATAATAGTTCAGTCTATTCTTAATTTTACATGAGAAATTTCAGCAATATTTTGCCTGAAGATGCTAAATGTATAGTGCACTGGTACTGTTAGTGGTTCTCACAGTCAAATTCTCACATATTGTGCAGCCCTTCCAAGCAGTATAATGGGATGATGTGGTTATTGATTTAGATATTATTTTTGCACCCTCTGACCAGTGCTGTGTTCTTTCTAACCATGCCCTAGTTAACTTCTCAGCAACATGAGAACAACACTGTTTTATTTATTTATTAAGGGTCAGATTCTGCCACCCTTACTCACACCAAGTAGTACATTCCTCTGCAAGTTGCTGCATTAGTCCCAGGGTGTGCAGGAGAAGAGGAAGAACTACAGGTTACAAAACAAGCTGTTCGTAGAGCCCCCCCAAGTATTTTTATTTTCTTAAATGGAAATCCCTCTGTGACCTAATCAAAACATCATAATCTTAGGTTGCTCCTCTGTAAGAGCTTTGGATACTGCTCTCTAATGGGCACTAGTGAGCTGTTTAGGTACAAACAAGTTGCCTAAAGTGTAATTGCTGTATAAAAATAATCATGTTGAGTTATAATGTACACAAGTTAGAGCGTAAAAACAAGGACCACAGAGCTGCATAGACTGTTTAATGATTTCACTACTTATTGAATGACAGCATAAGTCTGCCAAGCCTGCCCTGAGAAACTAATGAGGGTGCCATTTTCCAGGGGCAAAGATCAAGCCTGTTGTTGCATGTGGTTTATTGGTAGTACTTCCTGGAATAAAGATAAAACTTTGGGCTTCAAAGGAAAATGCACAGGGCTATCGAAGGGCTAGGTAGTTTTTAATATTACAATAAGATTTTATTAAGAGAATTAGTTCTTTCTTGGTAGGTGAATTAAAGAGAACTACACATTCACTCAACTACCTATAGGAGGATTTTATAACATATCAGGCACTATAGTATCTCTGTGGTCCCCACATACACTGGGCTAGCATGTAGAGTCTTCTCCCTACTCTTTTTATGGGAGACGCTGTTTAGCATATTTTTGAACATGTTTGTTACTATTCCACATTACAGTGGCAAAGATTTACCACAGAGATGGTTCCTGAAGCACGTCTTAGAGGTGGACTAACTCTGGATTGCTGTGATTGCACATGAACCCTATATAAGTGAGGAAACAGATCCAACTCTAGCTTTCATATTCTTTATCGCAGAACTTGCAAATGTCATTCTCACAGATTTGTTGGCAGCTGCCTATGTTAATGCAGAGGTAACTCTCTGACTACTCCTCCACTCCTCTCCTGAGTTGAGCAGTTTGGGCCTTGGAGAGAAACTGGCCATAGATAGTATCTATGATTTGAAAAAGAAAGAAAACCTTGCTGCTGCACAGTTACGGTAGATGTAGTTGGATAAGGTATAACAATTAAGTCTATGTGACAAATAGATTCTGAAAAGAGGCAATACCCTATTTTATGATTTTCTTACATATTTGACAGGATTTGCTTGGAAGAAGTTTATGCAGGAGGGAAAGAAAGATTAGGAAAAAGGGAAATGGAGGACTTCTACTCCAGAGTAGCACTTTATTTTGCTTCACTTAATAAAAAAAAGTGGAGCAGAAGGAGACAGTGAAGAGCAGAAGCAACATTTTGATAGGATTACTCACATGATTAAGGAGAGTGGGATTTGGCCTTTCATAAGGCAAATTCTTCTGTCAGTTCCTCACATTCCACAGTCTTGTTATGTTGTTTGAAATTGACTTAGCACTTGTCTATGTACAGAAGTTGTACTCTAACTACACCAGAGTAGGCAGAGCAGTATAAACCTCCTGCTGTGGACACACTTATATTGGTATAAAAGGCATCTTTCCAGTAGAGCTTATTCCTGTTTTGGAAAGGGGATAAGTTATACCAATATATCTACATCCATGTGAGGAGTTAAAGTAGTCTAACTATGTCAAGAGAAAAAAGAAAGAAAACTAAAACCAAACCAGATACACCTCATCCCCCTCATCTAAGCACTTTTAGTGGTACAAAAGCTCTGTCTAGACCATGCCCATGTGTTATCCAGCTCTTTAATTTTCCACTAAATGACAACCAACTAAAGGCTTTGGAACTTGGGTTTTCAACACCTTAACTTCATGACCACAGCAAGTATGGATTAGGACAATAGAGACTTTGTTACCTCTTTCATACTGGAGGAGGCTATCAACATGATTTTAGTAGCAGACTACAGTCCCACTGGCATCCTAGACTTCCTTCTCAAGAAAGACACCCAGGAATTGAAAGGTCTCCTTACTTCATTAGCAACTTGCAATGCAACAGACTAACAGAGTTGAGGGCAACAGCATTATTAAATGTGCTGAAAGACCATTATTACATGGTTAAACTCTGCTGTTTACATCCCAGAGACCATCCCCAAGCCTGCATTTCTATGCTGGTTTCAGGAGGAAACAGCAATGTCTACACTATAGCCTATGTCGGAAAAATTTATGTCGCTCAGGGGGGTGAATATATCACCCCCCTGAGCGACATAAGTTACACCGACAAGCACTCATGTGCACAGCGCTATGTCAGTGGGAGAGCTTCCCAGGGTAGCGATCGGTTTATCGTGGATCGATATATCGCGTCTCATCTAGACGCGATATATCAATCCCCAAACGCGCTCCCGTCGACTCCGGCACTCCACCAGGGCGAGCGGCGGTAGCGGAGTCGACAGGGGGAGCCGCGGCCATCGATCCCGCACTGTAAGGATGGGAGGTAAGTTGAAATAAGATACTTCGACTTCAGCTACGCTATTCCCGTAGCTGAAGTTTCGTATCTTACATCGACCCTGCCCCCTAGTGTAGACCAGGCCTTGGCTTCTGCCACTCGCGGAGCGGGGCTTTTATGCTGATGGGGGAAGCTCTCACCTGTTGGCATAGAGCGACTTCACCAGACAAGCTGCAGCGGCACAGATGTATCAGTACAACTGCACTACTGCAGTGCTGCACGTATAGACATAATCTTGTTCTCCAAGATGCAGAGGATTTAAGCCCTGCAAAGACTTGCACACATCTTTAACTTTATTATTTAAGCACAGGTGGACTTGCAGAATTGGAGCTCTAGAAATGTCCCAGACAAAGCTGTGCCCTTTTCAACACTGAAGGCATCTTGCAGCTATCCTAAAAGGGAAAAATACTGTGCAAAATTTGAAGCCAAACTGAATTCAGGGAAGTGGTCACTAGAATAAGACCATTATAAACTCAGTAAGATCTGTGGGAGCCAGTTCTCAGTAATACAATAGAGTCAAGGTTCATATCCAGTGAAAGTGAGCTCAGATCACAAACTACAGCTCAGTTAAAATTAAGGCTGTCAAGTGATTAAAAAAATTAATTGTGATTAAATCACACTGTTAAACAATAATAGAATACTATTCAAATATGTTTGGATATTTTCTACATTTTCAAATATATTGAGTTCAATTACAATACAGAATACAAAGTGTACAGTGCTCACTTTATTTGTAATAAAAATAATAATGTATTTTCACTGTATATGCATTTGCATATATTTGAAAAGGTAGAAAAACATCCAAAAATATTTAATAAATTTCAGTTGGTATTCTATTGTTTAACAGTGTGATTAATTGTAATTAATTTTTTAATCATGATTAATTTGAGTTAATCGTGTAAGTTAACTGCAATTAATCAACAGCCCTAGTTAAAACTAAAAATCAGTAGACTAGCAACCTGAAAGGGCTGGTCAACTCAGTAGCATAAAACTGTGCTTGAACCATATCAAATTTCAATAGCAAGGCAAATGAGGTTTTCCCTTAAATGCATCGTGTGTATTAGTTATCATTAGTAGGTTCCCATTTTATATAATTCTGAGCAAAACAAAGCTATAAATCCATTATATTCCAGCCACATAAACAAATATGTTAAATATTTAATGGAAAAGTGCATGCAACAGAAGTAGAGATGTAAAAACAAAAAGCATGAGAGAACTTAGTTCAGGGATAACGTGGTTGAGAGATTCCCAAACCTCAGTGTAGGAAAGGTTGGTAAAGAATAGCACAGCAATAACGTATCTACTCACCACTGCAACTAGCTTAAATTACTCTTGAGTCCTTGATGGTCACTAGCCTCATAAATAGTACAACAGATTGTGCCCCCCCGATCCCCCAACATAAGGACCGTCTTTTTGTTCTGGGTTTATGCAGGGTTGTCATAGGGTGGCTTTAAGGGGAGTTGTGCCTAGCCACCTGTGACTTATCAACTGCCTCTCAGCTGATGCTGGGAGGCCAGAGATCAGGTGATAGCTTGACAATCACCTGGGTCCAGATCCACAAAGAGACTCAGGCATTGCCATGCCTAACTTGTAGGCACTTTGGGGTAAAAAGTCGCCGGGATCCATACATCCTGCGTTACACATCTAGGCTCCCTACATAATACATATGGAGAGACAAGTGCTTCAGAATGGGATTCACAAAAGCCAGACAGCACAATAGACCGGAAGCTGCCTAAGCTACCCAATAGAAGATGCTGATGCTGCATACTAAGCCCTGCCCTTCTCAGTGAGTTAGACACCTTTGTGTGGGCTGGAGGGAGGTGTCGATCTCTGATTGGGATCCACACCCAAGAACCCTGTACTGGAGTCAGGCTCCTAAGCCATTCTTACAAGACCAGTTTATGCACCTGCCTAATTCCACAAAATGGCATGTTGGCTGGTTTTTGAATGACACACAGACCGATAGTCCAGTCAGGGGCCCATTTGGGGATGCACTTCAGTTTATTTTCCCTCTGTTTACTATAACGCCATGTCCCAGCTGCAGCTTCCTCACTCTCTGACCCACCTGTGTGTGTGTCCTCCACACCTCCAGCTTGCCCCAGGCTCCCAGCAGTTCTGGCCCCCGTGGAGGTGGGTTGGCAGGTAGGTCAGTGGGGGGAATGCTGCAGCTGGGAAATGCAGGGCAAGCTGAAGCCAGGTAATGGGACTGTCAAAGCAAGCCCCCGCTGGTGAGTTTACCTACTGGATTACACAAGGGTGGGAAAGCGGAGGTAGAGAGAACATTTGGAGATGCCCCACTCCAAATACCTAGCACAATAGGTGCTTGATCCATGAGGGCTCCTAGGTACCACTGCAACACAAATTAGTAATAATTCTTGAAGGAGGCTGGTTGTTATTCTTAAAGATATTGTTTGTATGTAAAATCCATGACTATTCCAAGAGTAGGCTTCTGGGTTTACTGGGGGGATAGCCCAGAAATAAGACATCAGTTAAACTCTCCCACTTCACTTGGATCAGTCCCAAATAACGAGTCATTTAGAAGAGAGATAAAAGCCCCATGGTCATTTATTTGTTTATAAACCTTGCCTGATCTGCTCATTACTGTTCTCCCCCAATACTCTAACTTGAATCCCATTGATTTCTTGTTCAGGTTTTTTTAAATTCTTTACTAGTTGTGTAATTGTTCAGTATGGACAACACTCTGTCCTCCATTTTACTTGCAAAGCTCCCACTGAAGTCAATAAGAATGGCTTTCTAAGGCAGAACTTGGCCTTACTGTTTTTGTCTCTATTAATGTTGAGAACAACAAGCTCGTTCTTGCTCGCATTTTTAAAATAAAAAATTCCTTACAGGAAGTGTATGAGGTGTTAATTTCCTCTACAAATCTTCTCACAAGCTAGTCGGCTAGTGTTGCTCTTTGAAACTTACTGAGCCACTTGTATCCTCAGCCATTTAAAATTGGAGAGAAAAAGCGGTAGAGTCAATATGGCAACTTAGGGCTTGTCTACACTGCCACCTGGGGTCGATCTAAGATATGCAATTTCAGCTATGTGAATAGTGTAGCTGAAGTCAATGTACTTAGATCTACTTACCGCAGTGTAAATTGACAGCTGACGCTCTCCCATCTACTCTGCTTGCACTTCTCGTTCTGGTGGACAGCGCTCAGTGGTCAATTTATCGCGTCTATACTAGATGCGATACATCGACCCCCGCTGGATCGATCGCTGCCCACTTATCCTGCGGGTAGTGTAGACAAGCCCTTAGTGATTTCACCTTTTCAAGTGCAGCTCCATTTCCCCCATGTATCTCTGAAAGGTGCTGTGCCCGCCAAAATCTCTCCTGAGGGAGCAATGATTGCCTCTCAGACAGCTCACCCCTTTCTCCACCTCTCCTTAAGTGGGCGCAGTCAGGGCCAATTCAGGCATTTGTGAGGTGTCAAACTGCAAAAGGTTCCATGCTTTCGGGGACCCCACATGCAGATCCTTGACAATTAATTGTATCAACATGTTGATTTGAAATGCTGCTGGAAACATTTTGTTTCACTCAAATGATTTTTTTTACATTTTTTGTGTCAGCAGCAAACACCAAAAATTCAGTTTTGGTTTGAAACAAATACATTTTCTCCAGATTTTCTGGTTTGGCCGCTGAACTGAAAAAATCAATTATTCATTCAGCTTTAATCTTGACATCATTCAGGCTTGCAATACAGAAACAGAGGGGCCTCTCTTTCATTTAATCTGACTTCCCATGGCGAAAGGTACCTTCTTGAAAGTTCAGAATTGTGAGCCCCAGAATAATTCTCACACTGAGCCAAAGCAGCTAATATCTGGATTCACTGCTATATCTTCCAATCATTATTTACCTTGCCTGAAAATGTTTTAAATACTGAGACAAAATATTTAGCAGAAGAAATGCTAAATGTGGATGTGATCTAAAGTCCTTTGAAGTCAATGGGAGTTGATTGGCTTCAGTTGATTTTGTACCAGATCTGTTACAGTACAAATAACCGTGTTATCGGCACACAAATATATGTAATTACCATGCAATCATATGCCCTGCAAATATATTAGTGCATGTAATACTTAGTAATTGCGCAGGTTAAATCAAATCATTTGTATTTATAATTCTGCTAATATTTTAGTACATGGTGTTTAAAGAACTTCGTATGCCATTATTATAATGGCTAGCAAAACAAAATACTATGTTGTAGAAAGATCTGAATCAAGTATTCTACCTACAAATAAGGGTTTTCTTTGTTTAGTTAACAATCAGCAATGAAGTTAACTAAAGAATAATATATGGTGTACATATGACTAAGTAGAGAACAAAGAAAAGCAAGAATGAGAATTCAGCTGAATTCTCAAGCAAAGTTACAGGACTGTTTATGATTCTATTTATTTTTACTGATAAAATCTTAAGTTTCCTTTTTGTTCCTCTCCTCCTTTGCCAGGAAGGTAACACTGGAGCATGGCAGGAGGTGAATGGTTAAACAAATTGCTCCTTTGCAAATGCCCTTTATTGCAATTTTATTTATTCTCTTAAAGCTTAAGCCAAAACCCACTGAAGTCAATAAATTTTTTTCCTATGATTCTGAAAGGCTCTCTGCCCTCAGTTTCCTTGTTTTGTTTAGCTCAAACCCTTCCACTTTGTGTTCTCAGTATTCTGTTTTAGTCACCCCATTTGAAAACTGAAAAATTAACTTTATATTAAAACTAGGTTTTGTTGCTGAAATCCTTATAGTTGGTCTTCCTGGCCCCTTTTGGAAGAGTAACCCAAGATTTATAGGGGTCATAATATTTTCATTACAGCTTTAAACTCTGTAGTCACTCAGTATATACACAGCACTGTTTCTCTCTTATTCAGTCTTTCAAGACTTCTTTCTCTACTTGTCATATAAATTAAATACAATTCAGAGTTAATGCAGCAGAAACCTGATAACTCAGGCTGCTTAAAATTGCTATTCTATTAACAACTGTACTCCTGTGCTTCTGCTATGTGTTGTGAAATACAATGTATTGAAGGTTGATTTTCACAAAACTTATTTACCAGGTGTATTCCTATCAAGTCAGCTTTCTATCACATTTTACCTTTTGCTGTAGTGGAATTTTATACTTGTGAAGGATTTATGGCTTCATTGGGTATTCATTTTAGAAGACTGTATTGTATTTCTGTCTCTATTCTGATTTGAGGCATTTCATATTTAAACCATTTTCCCTGGGTTGGCTGATTCTACAATATTTATTTTAATATCACAGATTTTCAAAGGTTACATAGTGTGGACTATATCTTAGAGAGAGTTTCCCAGCCCAGCTCTCAAGTGTGATCCCAGTCACCATTACATGACTGCAGCAATTGGAAAAGTAACATTAAGAAGGGATTATTGTATTATAATAACCTTTAATATGATAACTGAGGTGTCCTTTTTGAAAAAAAAATGTCTTTTTTTCTCTTTGTTTAATTTCTCTCATCTGTTTGCTCCTGGGTTCCCCACTCTCTTTAGTTCTCCTGAACATTCATCTTCTACTGGGAGTGCTTGCCAGATTATGAACCCTGAACTTGCACTGGTGAGCCGTTCCTCACATGAACAGTCCCACTGACTTCAGTTAAACTACTTGCAGAATCAGTTGCAGCTCACCGTGAATAAGGGCATCACAGTCAGGCATTCTAGGTGAAGGTGAAATCAGGATTTCTCTCTCTGTTTACAATACACTAAGTGGCATGGGAAGAGTGCCTGACAAATTTTGTTTTAGGGATTTTGTAAATGGAATAAATAGAACCTCTCCAGAGCCCACTTGCTCTCTCTGCTGACTCCTGATGGTTTCTGGATACTTTCCTAGCACAGGTCCCTGAGGGAAGTTTCTCTTCCTTCTCCTCTTCAGTAGCTGCTAATCTAACTACTTGTTTCTAGGGCTGGACAAAATCCAAGGATTCCATTTTGTTAAAGATTTTGAGGTTTCAGAATTTCTTTTCATTCTGAATTGGAACAAAAATGAGAGCTTTCAAATTGTTTCTTTAAAAAGAATGATACCTACCCTTACCCTAATGATCAGGCTTTTGATTATTGTATCTACCTGGGATGGGAGACCCAGGTTTAAGTCCCTGCTCTCACTGGCTATCCGGTGGGAGATCCAGGTTAAAGTCCCTGCTCTCCCTGATTCACAGTAGGGACTTAAACATGACTCATTTACATGGCAGACAAGTGTCAGCACCACCAGGCTACAAAGTCAGACTCTCTCTCACCCAGTGAACTAGTTCCACTTGTGTTAATATTCATGGAGCCAGAGAGAGAGTAGCGACACAGGCCTGGCCTGGTCCTGAGAAACCTTCCTGATGAACGTTTCATTGAAACAGATACATTTCTGTGAAGAGTTTTGATTTCTAAAGACTCATTTTCTGATGGAAAAAACATTTAGTCAAAAAATTCCCAGCCAGCTCTTCTACAAGGTACCTCTGACACCTGCAGAAGCAGCTGGAAATGAGGAAGTGCCAACAAGCACTTTGTGATTTGCCATCTTTCCACTGACGGCTATGTAATTGAGCTAGCTATTTATGCCATGCTCATCTATGTAGCACCCAAGCACTTCATCACTGGCATGTGCTCCATGGACCACACAGTCCAAAAAAACACATGGTTTGCAAAATACTGGTTTAGACAAATGGAGATAATTTGCAGCCTCTAACACCCTGTCAGAGCCTAAAATCTATAATTGCTTTATTAAAATCAGCAATTGTATTGGCTTGGCAGACTAAAGACATCTGTAACAGATGCCAGCAATATCAATATTTCATAATAATGTTATTGGGTTTGTGCCAAGGTTTAATATATTAAAATGAGATTTTTGATAGAGAAAAATGTACTGTATTGCTAAACTGCCAAAGTCCATCAACTACCTGTCTCACCAGGAGGGGTCAACAGCAAACTGACTAAGTCAGTCTAAAAAGGCTGATTTCAGGAAAGACTCAGTCCACTAGTCCATTAGGCGTTTGAGGCATCCCTTCTGATCTCTGCAGGTTTGTCTGGAGAAGATGAGGCAGATTAAACATCTGCCTAGATAGGGACCTTCTTCCAGGCATTGAAGATATGCACCTGACATGAAATCCTGGCCCCTTTGAAGTTAAGGGTGTGAGGTTAAGACTATTGTCTGGGATTTAGAGGATTCAAGTTCATGTCCTTGCTCTGCTTGATTTAGAGCAGGGACTTTGATGTGAGCCTCTCATATCCTAAGTGAATGCCCTCGCCACAGGGATTTTGGATATTGTGTGTGTGCGGGGGTGTCTCTCCCTTCCCATCAAAACACAATTCTGCAAAAAGTTTAGGCTTTCATGAGTAAGCATCTTCCTACCCCCGCCCCCCCAAACAACAACAACAACTATTGAAAGATTCCCAGCCATCTAACACAGTGGCTTTCAACCTTTTCTTAATTTGTGGTCCCTTGAAATGTTTTGAATGGAGGTACAGACCCATAGGCAGAAAACCACTAATTTAAACCCACAAAACCACAGGCACAGGAAAAAAAGTTTGGAATGAAAAATTGACTATGTACAAAAATAGCCCCAAGTGATCAAGGAAAACATTCACAATGGGGAAGAAAAGAAAGCGCTGAGGATGCAGAGGCCCTGATTCAGCAGTCTATCCCTGTTCAGAAAGTCACTTAAACATATGTGTAATTTTAGGCATGGGCTCATGCAATGAGACTCAAAAACATGCTTAAATGCTTTCTGAATTGGGTCTGAGTGAACTTCAAGCTGATATGTAAATTGAATTTGAAAGAAATGTTTTAAAATCTTGCATGTAGCTGCCAATCCTGCATTGGATCTGTGTGGGCACAAGATTCCATCCACATGGATTCAATTACAGAAATATTCCTTAATTCCTGTGCTTCAGTTTCTTCTTTTGTAAAAATGTGAAATGCTTCTCCTCTACCGAAATTTCAGGGCCAATTCTCATTTACACCGCTTTCTTTA
The DNA here is from genome assembly GCF_016161935.1 of Mauremys reevesii. NCBI lineage: Eukaryota > Metazoa > Chordata > Testudines > Geoemydidae > Mauremys > Mauremys reevesii. Next base: position 123,988,861 of record NC_052623.1, read on the forward strand.
CACTGCCAGAGTGGGTAGTGGGGCTTAGTGTCAATGAGATTCAAGCTCTAAGACTCTTGTCCTGAGCAAAAGGGGTGGAATTTTTCTTTAAACTTGCAATTTCTTTGCCCTCTATCAAAACAAACAGGGAAGAGTAGAGTATTATGTAGAGTCACAAGCCACAATATAAGCTCCTGGGGGCAGGTACTGTTTTTTTGTGCTGCGATTGTACAGCACCTAACACAATCTGGTCCTGATCCATGACTACTAGATGCTGCAACAACAAATAAACTAGATGGAAAGCAATCTAAAACCAGGGCTAAGTTTAAAAACTTGTGCATGATGGGCAAATACAAGCAAATATTTTTATACAGATCACTTACCATAGGCATAACGTAATATCTGGCACTCTTGTCAGCAGGAGAAAACAGATTTTCATGAAGCACTTTGATGTATTTTTTAACTGACCCTGTTTCCCCCTTTCTTTAATTAGAAATTCAGTTTTGGTAAAGTGCATCATTTGTTTCTGTTTATTACTTACGAAAAGAGGGAAAATAGGATTTTTAAGCAGGCTGTCACACACAATTTGTTCACAGATAAATACTGCACATTAATTTCATAGCTACCTTGGAGCACTAATTTAAAGACACCATGATAAATTGCTGCAGCCCCATAGACTTTCAAAATAGTGCAAACATGTTTCAATGGTCGGTTAGAGCCGGAGTAGGGTGGGGGGAAATGTGGGTCCCATTTGTTTCTCTTTATGTTTTCCCTCACACCTTGTTACACTGAAGACTTCTTGTCATCTTCCTGCCATTAAGAAAATAATCAGTGAGTCAGGATGCAGCTGTATTTCTTCATCAAGATACAATTATATAAAGGGAGTGAATAATGACAAGAATGGAACGGACTTTACAGTGCTGTTGTCAATGTTACTGTTGTTGAAACTGGGGCTAGAATGCTGCGCAGTGATAGGATTTGCTCTCTATCTATGCCATGGCATGGTGTTAACTTAGAACTACATTATCCAGGTGCATAAAGCTTGTGGTATGGCCAGTGTTAAGCTGCCTTTCCTTCATGGAGCGCCAGAGAGATGTGGCTGAGGCCTGCCCACCCCAGGATTTGCTCAGTGCACTAAGCCATTCAGAACCCTGGGCCACTTATTGCTGTCTATACTCATGAGTAGAGCAGGCAAAATCTTTTCAATTACTTGTGTTCCTTTAAAATGCATTTTTGGGACCCTAAACTAATTCAGCATGTAGTTTTGGTTGACTTTTTTTAAATGTCCAAATGTTTCATTTTATTTCAATTTTGATTCAAAATAGCTATTGAATTTCAAATTTGTCCAATAAAATACCATACACCACAAAGGGATGCAGAACACTTGAACGGTCACATCTAAATAAAAACTAGAGTGGGGGGGATTGTTTCAAATTGACCAAAACATTCAGTCAATTTGAAACAAACTTTGAGTATTTTATATTTGATGGCAAAAAATTTTAAAACAAAATTTTAATTCTAGTCAAACTGGATTTTGTTTTTACATTTTGTTGTTCAACCCTTAAAACCAAAAAATCTGTTATTTGCGCAGGTCTACTCATTGGCTATTTCCAAATGCAATTATTAACATACTCTGCTATTCTTAATCAATGAATTCTGCTTCAGTCTCCCATTATTCACCTGTCACTGGTTGCCAGTGGTGACAGCTGAAGCCAAGCCCTCATGGAAGAGGCAGAGAGATGCCTCAGGATGCTTCATTAGGGTACACATAGAGCCTTATGATGAAAGAGCTAGCAGAGCGATGTTTCTGGGTGCTACTGGGAGCCCAGTGCAAATGGGACAGCTGTGCCACCTATTCCTACACACAGAGGTGGGTGAATAAGTTTCAGGAACAGAATTGAGAGAGCTGGAACCAAGCACTAAGGGGAAAGGCAGAGACACATGCTCTAGGCTCCTTCAGCCAGAGAGTGACAGTGAACCTAGAAACAGAAAGGATTTACCAGACTGTCTGCTACCTGGAACAGGGTTTGCTACTTGAGACTTTGCAGAAGCTCTGAGGGAAGTAAGAAATCTTTTTGGGTCCTGCACAGCTATCATGAGGTGTGTGTGTGTGTTTTATTTAAACTCTTTATAGTTCAGTTGTCACCATTCACCAAGACATTTACCCTCCTGTGACAGGGTAAATCAGCCATCAAAGGGTTATGCGCTACCTGCATATCACCTGAACTAGCAGGAGGAAGGAGAATGTCTGTGCTGTTCAGAGGAATTACTGTGTTTTGAACAATAAATTATGCCCTGAGGCAGGGGCCTGAAATAGACATGGGCATGGTGCTGCTTCTCTCCTGGGCTGGTGAGTAGCCCACCAGCTTACTCCTCTCCCTCTGTCATAGGCCAGCTGTATAACATGGAGGATAAAGGCCAGGAACAGGGTGCTTGGGAGTGTATTTGATGACAATAGTGGACAGAAGAATCATTGCAGTGTTCTAGCTGGCCAGAAAAAGGGAGTTCTATTGCCTGCAGTTCTCTTTAGAAGACTCCCTGGTCCTATCTTATTAGTGTACTTAGCTTTCTGGCACCAACTCTCTCACATCAGTTAGTGTGTTGGCACTTAGGTGCTGGAGGGAATTCTTGGAGATGCCTGTGTTAAAATTATGCTACCACACTGAAGGGAAGTGATTTCCTTGCCCCTCCCTGGATACTGCTAAAATCACCTTTCCAGACACCTAGGGCTCCTAAAAATACTTCTAAAATGAGAAATATTTACCTTTTGGAATAAACCAAGGGGCATATTTCACATATTTCCATAATTTTTTTTAGGAAAGATAGTTCAGACCCCTACAGGGCTTTTCCCCACCCACTAAGCCTCAAAGAAGACAGGCTGAACACTGTATAATAACATACACAAGTGCAGCTTCTGATAAGTTACCCTAGTGTTGCCTCCCTTTTTGATTAGGAAAAAGCATCTATGTAAGCAAAAGAAATCTGCAATCCTTTACTCAGCTTTGAGCACAAGGGCCACTGGGATATGGGCTTTATTACAAGTTGATTCGGGGGACGGGTGGGGAAAATTGTGTGAGGCTCTTATTAAAATTTCAGCAGCCCATCACTGTGTTTGGGGAATGGAAATTTTAGAGTGCAGAGAGAGAGAGATTCCACCTTGGAAGAATTAGAATTCTGTAGATAGCGGCAGTCTGAAAATAATGGTGGGTGAGGTAATATCTTTTATTGAACCAATTCTGCAAATGTGAGTAGGCTATTACTCAAATTTGGCACTTCTGCATTGAGCTGGGCAACATTTTGGGGGGACAATTTTTTCATCCAAAAAAGTGTAGATTTAGGTTGCCATGTTGTTTGCAAATTCATGTTGATTTTGGCTAATTGATTTGGCCAAAATGAAAGCAAAAATGTTTTGGAAATGTCCAAATGAACCATTCCGACATTCTCAAAATGAAACATTTTCATTTTTCAGGCACCATTCACAAAGGAGGAGCTGCCCACCCCCTCACCCTAAACCTTTAACCCAGTAGTGAGGGCACTCACCTGTGGAGGAGATCTGGGTTCAAATTCCTGGTCCCACCACTTTCCCTCACTATCAGACTATAGAGTCATTCTCACTCTCTCTATCCAATGAATATTTAAGTATTTTATACAAAGCGCACAGATTCAGGAGGAGAAATTAAAAGAGCCTGCCCCCAGAGTACCCTACAGGCCAGGACTGAGGGCATTTACCTGGGAGGAGGGAGCACTACATTCAAGACCTCTCCCATGGAAGGATTTGAACCTGTCTCTCCACCCCCATCTGCAGGTGAGTGGCCTTACCGCAGGGCTAAGGGTGATAACAGGGCACCACTACTTCCTTCTCCTCCGTTGTTGTGAAGATAATCCTTCATTCCCTTTGAACTGACTAAAAGATACCCAGAACATTTCATTTCCCCCCCCCATGTACGTTTATTTTATTTTTCAGACATTCCAGAGAAATGTCAATTTACACGGCTCTACTACCCCCTACCACTTTAATTCCTCCCTCCCCCACACGTAAATGTATAGGCCGTAAGTGAAATACACAGTTTTCATAAAGCATGATTCTACAGAGTCTGGTTAGGCTTCCTGATCCTAGGATTCACCACACCCCTAATTGAAAGGTGTATGATTTCCTAGTTTTGACTTCTCATTTTCTGAACATCTACAGTTATAAAACATTCAGAGGGAGAATCCACTGATGTTAATAATAGATGATTGATTTGGAAATTTTTCTAAATTGACTCCAAAGAAATGTAGATAGCTGCCGTCTGAAAATAATCTTTTCTGGACCTATAGTTCTACAAGCACATATTGAACATTTTGCGTGACAGACCTCTATAATAGAGCAATATTATGGGCACACATTCTCAAAGATAGTCCTTTCATTGTTTTTTTGTTTGTTTGTTTCCATTTATAAAACAGTTGTACAAAGTATTTTCTTTTCTCACAAAAGTTCTGCACTTTTTTTAAAATTTCAGTTTGACAAAAGTTCTTGCTGCATATTCATAACCACTTGTGTCATGATGCCAACTGCTGAATCAATTATTCAGTGAATACTGAGCATGACACTTCAAGGGATGTGATGAAAGTGCTGGAGCTAGATCCTATTTTAAGATCTTTCACTAATGATTGCTAGAAGTACATCAAGGAACATTGCACCTCAAGAGAATGTATTGTACAGCAAAATGAGCTTCAGTAGGAAAAAACGGAATTCCTTTATTTCCTCATAAGTAACAAGAAAAAAACAAACTAATTTAGAAGTCCTTTGCTCTCCTGCAAAGATGACTGATTTTAATCGGTGTCAATAAAGGTATGGAAAATTCATCTGAGAGCAGATACCCTGGTATCATCAGTATAAAAATAGCATATTAGGGTTCCACTCTTTGACCAGAAGCCCCTTCCTAATATACCTTTATTCGATCTCACTCAACCTCCATGTTATTTCATAAGAGCAAAGAAATTAGACATTGAAAAGACTTGTTAGACCATCTGGTCCAAACTCCTGCTCATGCAACGTTCCCTGCAATATAATATATCCAGTACCATATTCAAGTGCTTTGTCCATTCAAGCTTAAAATGTCCAGAAACTGATCTTTCACCATTTTCCATTGGAAGCTATGGCACATTCTAATAGACCTCATTGTCAGGAAATGTTTCTGAAATACAGCTGAAATTTTCTTTTTAATTCCACCCCTTTGTATAATTCCTCTGCATCCATGATGCCTACATCTTTCAAATACTTAAAGACTTATGTCCCTATTTGCCCCTTAACTAGCCTATACATACTTAGGCCAAAATGGATGCCTGAAGTCAGGCTTCTAAATAGAGGTGTGACATTCAAAAGGTCTGAGCACCCACTAGGACTTCGGTAGGATCAGCCCAATTTAGCTTTATTTTATAAGGCCTGAATCAACAGCCATTGATGTCAATGGCAAAACTGCCATTGAATTGAATGGTGCTGGATCAGGCCTGCAGTCATTGTTGTTGCTTTTCTCAGAGCCTCCCCTTTGGTTTGGTCTGTTGTACATTTCCTGCTGCATACAGTGTCAGAGGAGAGCCAGTAACACAGTACTAATAAAAAAAAATCACCAAAAAAGAGTTGCTAGATAAGGTTTTGGTTAAGGGTTGGTCCTAGATCTTCTCTTGACCTAGTTGCTCATCTCTCTCCATAACGGATTCCCTGCCTGTCTCATGTCATACACCCTTTTTGAAAACCAGCCCACATAAAACCTCCTAGTTAGCTGCTGTTGACATTCAGCAAACCTTCATAATGGTTTGTGTTTTAGTCCCCACAATGCCTCCTCCATATGTGAAGTTTCCTTGCCACCACCCACAAGTGGTGCCCAAGGCAACAACATATGGAAGCACTAAAAGAGTCTATAAGTAGATGTGTTAAAAGTAGAACTGGTGGAATTTTTCCAATTTTGGGGGGGAACACATAAAAGGGGAACAATGTTCACAATTTGGACATCTATGAATGCCATGGTCTGGACTGCTTTTAATGGGAATCAGATATCCAGATCCTTCAGGCAGCTTTGAAATTCTCAGCCTTGAATATTTTCCAGTCACTGACAACCTATATCAGTCCTGCTGCCTTTAATGGTAACAAAGGAAAGGTATAAACCATGTGAAGAAGGTAAGTTTAAAGGTTCCACTATCCCTAGAAGTTATCAAGAACATTGACTAGAGGCATCATCAATAGTTTAGGTTAAAATCCCTCATCTCCAGTCATAGGGAGTGGATACGAGCTCAGTTAATCAGAAATCTGAACCTTCTAGTAAAAATACTCTTCAGTTTCAGAGAGTGCTAACAACAACTGTGAATGAAGATGCAGAAATTAAATCAAATGTGCAGTCCCTATTGCTATTCTTTTAGAAATGCTAGCATGTCAAGAGCAGTGACTGTTTTTCTCCAAAACTGGAGGTGAGTTTTGAACACTTTGAAAATTTATACTGATCAAACCACCAAACAGTCTACCTATCAAATGATGGCCTGCTGATATTTTAACAAGAGACTCCCATAATTCCCCCTCCTAACCTCAATCCCCCAGCCTTAGACTCTTGTTGGCCCAAAGTAGGAAACAGTCAGAGGCCTTTTGCTAAGAAAGTTTCATATTCCATCATGTTTTACCGTGTATTTACATTCAAGATTAAAAATGCTATCAGTGAATGAGCCTGGTCGTCTAACAGTTGTGTTCTCCGCTGTCCTTTGTCATGAGGTTAAACGCCTGGGGTGAAATCCTGGCCCCACTGACATCAATGGCAACAAAACTCCATTGACTTAAGTGGAGCAAGGAATTCACTCTGATCCAAACTCCCATGTTTGTGTGAGTAGGAAGTGCAATAGAGGGAGAACATGCATTCCTGGGGGAAGGATCTCAGGGTACGTGCAAACTACCCGCCGTATTGGTGGGTAGCGATCGATTTATCAGGGATCAATATATCGCGTCTCATCTAGACGCAATATATCAATCCCCGAACACGTTCCCCGTTGACTCCGGAACTCCACTGGAGCAAGCGGCGGTAGCGGAGTCGGCGGGGCAGCCGCGGACGTCGATCCCGCGCCATGAGGATGGGAGGTAAGTTGGAATAAGATACTTCGACTTCAGCTATGGTATTTCCATAGCTGAAGTTGCGTATCTTACATCGACACCCCCATCCCTAGTGTAGACCAGACCTCAGAGGCCATTACAGACAGTTAAATAGTAGTGCTGGTGGGTCCTGAAGAGAATTTGGTACAAACCTCTTTGTGGTCCTGATCCAAAGCCCGTCAGTAGAAAGCCTCCCATTGACTTTAATGGGCTTTAGATCAGGCCTGTATGCAGAGCATCATGGTAGGGAAGCGTGAGAGCTGTGCTAACTAGAGTACGCATATGTGGAGGGAATTAAGGAAAATATAAGTAAAAATTGCAGCTCTGGGTAAAGATCAAGCTTTTCATCAGGACTACGTGTGGTTGCATATTAGTCCCTTTATTATCCTCCAGGTCACAGATTATGCCCCATCACGGAATACTGGCTACTCATTTCTGATACAACCTTTACTTCTAAGTGCACTTCCCACTGGGCCTTTTTGATTCCATGACTTGTCAAAATGATGGATACATTAAATAGCAGGTTAGCTACCTCACTGATATTATCCAAATAAAGAAAGGGAACTGGGGAAAAATAATTTCCCAGAAAGCTTGACGAGGATGGTGTTATTAGTGCCACATAATTATACACGATCATTCCTTAATCTTTTGTGACTGCAGTACTTGATATTTAATGAAGCAGGGACAAATATTAGCATCTGTAGTGAGGGGAGTGTGCTACTTTTCTTGCTTGCAATAAGGAGCAACAGGCCACTGATGGGCTATGTAATGGAATTACACACCAGCAGAGAAAAACTAGCACTAGCTGTAACAGGTTAGCGCAGACAGAGATGAGATAATTACTACCAAATGAGTACCAGAATAATAAATATTCACCAGGGAGGCCACTCTGAGACCATGACAGGCTGCAATGCAGAACTAACGAGCAAATCCCGGCTAAAATTCAGCACTATTTAGCTGCAAAATGGAGATTAATTTGCTTTTTTGTAGGGCAGCAGCTATTAAAAACCTCACAGAAGATATATAGTGAGACAGCAATTGTAGAAAGGGAACTGTTTATCACACTGTATATCATTACAGTAATGGCTCAGACCTTTATTCAGCAATTGAAAGAGGATATTAATGATTAAAAATCATTTATAAAGCACTTACATTAACACTGTGCTTTACAAAAAGATTAAGATGTACTCTCTCTCCCCTGAAGAGCTGACAATCAATGGAACAAAAAACCTGCTCATTTTACTCTCAGGAGCAACCCAGGAGCTTTTGGTTACTTGTCTGAAGCACATCAAATTGAAACTTCCAACTATCTGAGGTCCATCCTATCACAAGACCAGTTTTCCTACCTGCTGTTACCAGGAGTTAGGAAGCCTTCCCAAAATCTTGAACATTCCTTGTGGTAGATGGTTCAAACACCCGGGATCCCCAACATTAATAATAAATACATCTTAAAATAAAAAATTCTTCCATTCCCCAGTTTTTACTTTGTGTGCAGTTCCATCTTTTCTAGCTGGCATCAGTAGCAGGCCAGGAGTTAGTTACAAGATGGATCAGAAAAGGCTTCAGATAAGTTGCAGTTGAAGACAGCCTTAGTGGCTGCTTCAGAACTGTAGTAAAATCTCTTTGACCAGACTTTGGCCAATGCAGAAAGATGGGCATAAGGTACAAAATTCTATGGCACCTTAAATATCACTATTTAACATGAGTCATTTTGGACTTCTGGGAGACACTAGCGGATGGTGGCTGCATAGCTTTACAGCTCCCTTCCCCACCTCCTAAAATCCACAACCATCAGCAACTGAATCATTTTTTCTCCATCCACTTTTCATCAGATCTTCCTGTACAATGCTTTTCTTTCAGTGTAGTACCATTGTGGATGCTCTCCATCTCCAGACATTCTAAAAAATCCTAAAAAAGCAGATGGCTGCTTAGGGAGAGGCTGTCCCTCTGAGACTTAATGAAATCATCGACTGGCTAAAACTAATCTCAAGTGAACAGACTGTCTTGAGAAAAATAGCTGAGGCTAAAACTGAGATTGAAAATATCCCTAGTACACATCAAGCTAATTTGCAAGACGTGGCATCAAGACCAGAGGAAGTGGAGAACAGAATCTCCTTCCTAGAAGACACAGGTGAGTACTATGAATATAACTGAAGAGCAACAGGAAAGGACTATTAAAGCACTGCAGGTTAATGATTTTGAGGGAAGATTAAGGAGAAGCTGGAAAAAGGGAGGCCAGTGGAATTTTTATCCATCATGCTGTTTTTGTCTCTGCTCCTGATCAGAACTTAGATATTGAGAGAGCCATCACTCACTTGCACCAAAACCCCCTTGGAAAGCAAAGCCCCAGGCCATAATTATAAGATTTTTAAAAATACAATATCAAGGAACTCATTCTTAAAAAAGCTTGTGAACATAAAACCCTAATATGGAAAGGAGTCAGGCTGATGTTTTCCCCAGATTACACCAAGGATGTGGTGGAAAAGAAGGCTATATTCAATAGATCAACAGCCCTAGCCAAAGGACTTCATTTCCTTTCCTGGTACTTTCAAAGATGCTTAGTTTTAGGATAGCAGAAGGGGCTGAAGGATGTCTGATTTCAGTACAGCAACTGACCCCCTGCAGAAGATACAAGCAGGATGCATTAAACAACTTTACCAAATTAGTCACTGCAGTGTAGGAATTTGGAATACAAGCCCACCATTTTGTCTTCTCCCTTCTGTAGTTTTATTTCTTTGAACTTTGCTACTTTCACCAGCATAGGAGCGGGTGGGGAGAAGGATCTCCTCTCTGATGGAATTTTGACCTTCCATCCAGACTCAGAAAGCAGCTCTAGATGCTGCTGTTAGCAGGTTGGAGTGTTACAATATGGACACACCTGCTTTGCCTGAACCTACCCTCCCCCCCCCCCCCGCCATGATTCCAGTGCACCCAGAGCATGTACCCACCGCATTCCCCATGATTCCAGTGCACCAGAAGCACATCCAACCTCGAGATCCTGACTCCAAGCAAATTGTCTCATCAGACCTGGGGACTTTTTACTCCCAGGGATTGGCGAGGCTCAGAGAAGTGTGATTTTTGTTTTCTATTTGAGGCACTTTCCCTGCTGGCACCTTTTCCATCCCTGCTGCCCCTCCCCATTTTAAAAAAAAATCTCTCCCTTCCCTACCTCCAATTTTACTTTGATTCATCCCAATCTAATTTCTTAGATTCTATGTTTACAGTAAATCTGGAAATATTCAATCCATTTGACATAAATGTCTACTTATAAGAGATCCCAGATGTCATGAAGATTTCAGTGTAATGATTAATCTTTTCAATTCCCCAACTGTAAAGAAATCAGATCCCCTAAAATCCTATCCAGAAATAATTATTATTGCTGGCTATGATTCTCCAAATGATTGAGAATGTGTTAGTATGAGACTGTCAGTTGTTTTTTCAATCGTATTAGTTCAGGTGCTTTTCTTTAGTTTTAATTTTTGTTAAATGAGTTGAAATGAATGTTCTGATGAGTTCCACTGCTGATGTAACTATTGGGCAATGGCGTTCACACTATAATCAAGCATGGACAAAGCTCTGGGGGGGGGGGGAAGTTTAGGCAGCACTGTTCTGTCAACGAACCCTTATCTGTAAATGATCCAGTTATGCTAAAACAAAGGTATTTAAACAATTTGTATAACTTTCTTATATATCTACTATAAACTTGTTCTTAAGTTTACAGAATCATAGAACCGTAGGGTTTAGAAGGGACCGCAAGGACCATCTAGTCCAGGGATCTCAAACTCAAATCACCATGAGGGCCACATGAGGACTAATACATTGGCCCAAGGGCCACATCGCTGAAGCCTTAACTATGTTATAATAGGCCTACAGAATAGAAATGCTGCAGCAGATGCTCAGCTGGTGTAAACTGCCATAGCTCCACTGACCTCTGACAATTTACACCAGCCAATGATGTGCCCAGCTGTATTCAGTGTTCATGTTTAGCCCTAAGGTCTAAAATTGCCTCTCTCTCACTTAAGGCCTTGCTGGAAATGGCCCTGAGAATCAGACCACAGGATTTGAAAAGTAAGTGACTGGAAGAGTAATAAAAAAGAAGAATGAAAGTGACTGGGAGAATGGGAAGAGACAGAATGAGGCAAACTCACTGACATGGGGGAAGAAAAGAATTGAGTCATACAGAAAGAAGAAACCTCCTGTTCCACAGAACAGACTGATTTAAAGTAACTAACATCATTCACAAGATGAGTCCATTTACCTCCTTCATACCACTGCCCCAAGAATCTCCTCCCACAATCAGTAGCTCAAAGACATCAGTGAAAATTATATTATTTATATCCCCCGCTAAATTACTGCTGAAGAAATTCTAAATGTAGCTGTGCGGCAAGGATCCATTAGTTTATATTTTACCTCTCTTCCCTTCCCCACCCCCATTCCAACCCCTTCCCCAAAGTCCCCACCCCAACTCCATCCCCTTCCTGCCAACTCCATCCCCTCGCTGCCCCTATTCCAACCCCTTCCTCAAATCCACATCCCAGCCCTGCCTCTTCTCCACCTCCTCCCCTGAGTGTGCCATGTCCCCGCTCCTCCCCCATGGAAAGTTCTAAGTGCTGCCAAACAGCTGTTTGGTGGTGGGAAGCCCTGGGAGGTAGGCGGAGGAGCAGAGATGTGGCGTTCTCGGGGTGGGGGGAGGAAGAGAAGTGGGGGGAAGGGGGGCTTGGCTGCCAGTGGGTGCACAGCACTCACTAATTTTTCCCTGTGGGTGCTCCAGCCCCGGAGCAGGCATGGAGTCGGCGCCTATGGCAGGCCACAGGAAATAACTCCACAGGCTGCGTGTTTGAGATCTGTGATCTAGTCCATTCCCTGCCAAGATGCAGGATTTGTTGTGTCTAAACCATTCAACCTCCTTCTGAAAACCTTCAGTGAAGTAGCTTCCATGATATCCCGAGGTAGTCTGTTCCATTGCCCTACTGTTCTTACAGTTAGGAAGTTTTTCCTGAGATTTAATCTAAAACTGCTATGGTGTAGTTTGAACCCATTGCCTCTTGTCCTGCCCTCTGTAATGAGAGGACAACTTTTCTCCATCTTTTTTTTATGGCAGCCTTTCAAATATTTGAAGACTGCTATCATGTCCCCACTTTATCTCCTCTTTTCCAAACTAAACATACCCAGTTCCTTCAGCCTTTGCTTGTATGGCTTGCATCCCTTTGATCATCTTTGTCACATGCCTCTGGATCCTTTCCAGTTTCTCTACATTCTTTCTATACATCGGTGACCAAAACTGAACCCAGTACTCCAGCTGAGGCCTAACCAATGCTGAGTAGAGTGGTACTATCACCTCCCGTGATTTGCATGCTATGCCTCTGTTAATGCAACCTAAAATTGCATTTCCTTTTTTTGCAACAGCACAGTTCAGATGCTAGCCTTCTTTCCCCTTTTTGTTGTTGCTGTGAATAGTGCAGAAACCATTCCCTCCCTTGATATTAGACTAGTTAAATCTACACTGTCACACTACATCGGCTGCTGTAGTGTGTCTGGTGAAGACGCACTATGCAGATGGGAGAGCGCTCTCCCGTCAGCATAATTATTCCACCTCAACAAGAGGCGGAAGCTATGTTGGCAGGAGAGTGTCTCCCGCCAACTTAGCACTGGTGTGGACAGTACTTAGGTCGACCTAACTTTCTTGCTCGGGGGTGTGTGGCTTTTTCACACCCCTGAGCAACATAAATTACATCAACTTAAGCAGTAGTGTAGACAAGCCCAAAGTTAGAGGGAATCTATTGAGAATAGTGAGTGACAAGGCCACCCCCTTGTAACCCTCCTAGACTGAGGTCCTATTTCCATTTGGATAAGGGTTATGTACTTTTAAGTGATCCTTGGTTAGTTTTGACCAGTGTATTTCTTTTCCCCAGTTTTTCTGTTTCCCACATTATCCCTATCTTTTACCTTTTGTCGTCTGCTTAACCCCTCCCCTTCAAGCCACCAGGCAGTGAGGGAGAACCCAGATATATCATTCCTAGATCTTGAATGGACAATGACCCAAGCAATGATGCTATTTGGGCACCTGATAAAGAGACATTTGACCTAAACACTCCTTATGCCAAAAAAACTGTATTTCCTGGAACATCAAAGGGGTGAATCACCTGATAAAAAGAAAAAGTATTATAACCCATCTAAAAATAATGAAAGAAGAGATCTTCCTACAAGAAACCCACCTTAACCATTTTGAGGCAGAAAAATTTAGGAGGCGGTGGATGAGGGAAGGGGTGTTTAACAATCTCTCCTCTAACAGCCAAAGATGTAGCACTATTGTTTCACAAAAGACTCTATTTACAAATTCTGGATATAAATAAAGATGGCAAAGGCAAATTTTTGCTGGTGAAGGCTAAGATGTCTGACTCTCTTTATATCCTGATTAATAGATATGGACCCAATAAAGATTATCCAAGGTTTTTTTAAACAAGGTTTTTCCAAATTAATTAATATCCTACTAGAATCAGTCATCATAGGATGAGATTTTAAATGAAGTGTTGGACCCTTTGTTAGACAAGTCAGGCCAGCCCCAGCATGCACAATCACATGTTAGACACATTAGAAAGGATTGTATGGAAGAATTAGGGTTAAAAAAGGAGGATTTTTTTCCTCCCCATATTCACAAATAGTTCACCAGATTTGTAGAAATCAGAAAAAAAATCTAAGTGCTTAATAATGAAATCAAGTGTATTATGATTTCTGATTATGCACCAGTGATACTACAATTTCCCTCTGGAGATAAATTGGACTTGTAAAAGATGGAGACTGAACTCCTCTCCTTTGGCAGATAAACATTTTCAGAACTATGTCACAAAAGAAATTCTTTTAAACAAATGACACACCAGAGAGATCCCAATCCACCCTATAGGATACATTACAAACTTTTATTAGGGGAAGGCTCATTTCCTACTCAGTGGATAGAAAGATGACGAGATAACCGGCTCTGTGGATGAGGGGAAAGCAGTGGATGTACTATTTCTGGACTTTAGCAAAGCTTTTGATACAGTCTCCCACAGTATTCTTGCCAGCAAGTTAAAGAAGTCTGGGCTGGATGAATGGACGGTAAGGTGGATAGAAAACTGGCTAGATGGTCGGGCTCAATGGGTAGTGATCAATGGTTCCATGTCTAGTTGGCAGCCGGTATCAAGTGGGGTGCCCCAAGGGTCGGTGCTGGGGCCAGTTTTGTTCAATATCTTCATTAACGATCTGGAGGATGGTGTGGACTGCACCCTTAGCAAGTTTGCAGATGACACTAAACTGGGAGGAGTGGTTGATACGCTGGAGGGTAGGGATAGGATACAAAGGGACCTAGACAAATTAGAGGATTGGGCCAAAAGAAATATGATGAGGTTCAACAAGGACAAGTGCAGAGTCCTGCACTTAGGACGGAAGAATCCCATGCACTGCTACAGACTAGGGACCGAATGGCTGGGTAGCAGTTCTGCAGAAAAGGACCTAGGGGTTACGGTGGACGAAAAGCTGAATATGAGTCAACAGTGTGCCCTTGTTGCCAAGAAGGCTAATGGCATTTTGGGTTGTATAAGTAGGGGCATTTCCAGCAGATCGAGGGATGTGACCATTCCCCTCTACTCAGCACTGGTGAGGCCTCATTTGGAGTACTGTGTCCAGTTTTGGGCCCCACACTACAAGAAGGATGTGGATAAATTGGAGAGAGTCCAGCGGAGGGCAACAAAAATGATTAGGGGGCTGGAGCACATGACTTATGAGGAGAGGCTGAGGGAACTGGGATTGTTTAGTCTGCAGAAGAGAAGAATGAGGGGGGATTTGATAGCTGCTTTCAACTACCTGAAAGGGGGTTCCAAAGAGGATGGATCTAGACTGTTCTCAGTGGTAGAAGATGACAGAACAAGGAGTAATGGTCTCAAGTTGCAGAGGGGGAGGTTTAGGTTGGATATTAGGAAAAACTTTTTCACTAGTAGGGTGGTGAAGAACTGGAATGGGTTACCTAGGGAGGTAGTGGAATCTCCTTCCTTAGAGGTTTTTAAGGTCAGGCTTGACAAAGCCCTGGCTGGGATGATTTAATTGGATTTGGTCCTGCTTTGAGCAGGGGGTTGGACTAGATGACCTCCTGGGGTCCCTTCCAACCCTGAGATTCTATGATTCTATGAAAGAGGACTGGGCAGACTCGGCTCCTGGAATTAACCAGACAACTTAAATCTATTTAGAATTTATATTTTGATTTAGCCTGTGCAAACTAACCCTTCCAAGGAAATCATAAACATTTAATTATCTTCAATATGAAATAAATAGATTGATTTCAGCATAAGTCAGGTTTGATCTTTTTAGACTCAGACAAACATACAGGGAGCCATGGAAGACAGCAAGGAACATTTGTGCATACAGATTAAAAGAGAGAGGTCAAAGGTCCCAAACAATATTACTTGAATCAGAAGGGCAGGTTATTACTGAACAAAAAGAGAGCAATGATCATTTTTTGAAATTCTACCAGGCTCTTTACAGTAATGATTCACCACCTTGCCCAGAAGAACTGAATAATTTTGTTAAAACTCTTACTGTCCCATAAATCTCAGAAAAGCAGCAGGCCACGTTGGCCTCTCCTTTGCAATCAAAGGAAATAAGGCAATGGAGGAAATGAGTTGAGGCAAGACCCTCTGCCATGATGGCCTGACAATAAAATTCTATCAAAGTCTCAAAGAAAGTCTGGCTCCTAAGCTGTTATACATTTACAAAGATGACTCAGTAGAAGGTAATGCACCTTCCTTTATGAGGGAAGTCCTAATTACTGTACTACTTAAGCCAGATAAGGATGTGCAGAAGTGTCATAGCTATAGAGCCATCTATTTAATCAATACTTATATAAAATAATTAAAAAAATGTTGGCTAAGAGTCTTGAAAAAGTAATGAATGATATTGTTCACCCCAATGAAGTGGGATTCATTTTTAAAAAAGCATGGTTCAGATAACACAAGTCAGTTGATTAATGTTATGGCATTCTACCAACATTCTTGAAGTTCCTATGCAATCATTTCACTAGATGAGGAGAGAGCCTTTGACAGAGTGAACTGGCAATATCTGTTTCTTACCCTGGATAAATTTGGGTTAGGGAAAGCCTTTATTTCATGGATAAAGCAGTTATATTCCAATCCCAACTCTTGCATCCTAACAAAACAGTCAGTTAGCCCAGCCTCTTGCTCAGGGAGGGACAGTAGAGAGTCTGGGGGCTCAGGCCTGCACTCAGGCTGAGCAGCAAAACAGTCAGGCCTCCTAGCTCTAGTGGTGGGCTGACAAGCACAGGCTTCTTGCCAAAAAGAGGGGGAGACTGCCACCCGTTGATTGGGGTGGCAGGAGGGACGCAGGCCCACCCACTCCACTGCGTCCCAGCCCAGGGCCCTAGCAGTGGCAGAGCAGTCTGCCACTGGGTCAGCGGGGATCCTGACCTCAACACGTTGACTCACTCGCTGGCAGTGTTGACCTAGGTCACTTCCTAACTCCCCCTCAGGGTGTACCTGGCTCTATAGAGGGTCATCCTGGTTGTCAGGGAAGGGGCACTCTGTCAGGGCTTGCAACTCCTCCATGTTTGGGTCTGTAAATTGTCCTGGCCAGTCCTCAGCTTCCTCAGGGTCTGCAGCAGCCTTCCAGCTCAGGAGCTCACAGGAGACATCTGGCTCCTCCAGTGGCTGGGCCACAAATGAGTTCTCTGGCCCACCTTTTATACTTCCGGCCCCGCCCACTGACTTCCGGTGGGAGGGTTGAGCATGGCGTAGCTCCACCCACCAGGGTTCAGTGAGGGGCCCCTCCCCCTCTGGGTCTGTGGGTGGCCAATCTGCCCCACTACAATATTATATATAATTAAATGTTTCAAATATAGCTAAAACTAGGTAGAAATGGTTAATATATTATGATCAGATTATGTATTATGAGAAGTTTATGTATAGTTTGTTATGTTTGTTTCTTGTGTGTGTGTATATATATATTCTATATTATATATTTAAAAGTTAATAATAGGACTCATTTCTATTTGTTTCAACTCTTGGTCTTCCATTCTTTATTTTTTGTGTTAAATTCAGGTTCTATTTTGGTCCAATATAGAGATTAAATTCTTTAAAGACACAGTCACTGCCACAAAATCGCCATAAAATATTCAACATTATGGGTTATATATATGTATATAATCAGGGGTCAGCAACCTTTCAGAAGTGGTGTGCCGAGTCTTCATTCATTCACTCTAATTTAAGGTTTCGCGTGCCAGTAATATATTTTAATGTTTTTAGAAGGTCTCTTTCTATAAGTCTATAATATATAACTAAACTATTGTTGTATGTAAAGTAAATAAGGTTTTTAAAATATTTAAGAAGCATCATTTAAAATTAAATTAAAATGCAGAGCCTCCCGGATTGGTGGCCAGGACCGGGGCAGTGTGAGTGCCACTGAAAATCAGCTCGCGTGCCGCCTTTGGCACGCATGCCATAGGTTGCCTACCTCTGTAATATAATGTCAATTAACAAATAGTATTAATGACGATAATACCCTGCTTTGCACCTGTGAATCTTAATTTTTTCAATAACTCCACTTTAGAAGATCCAGATAGCGGAGTGTGTCTGTTTCAACTTATTTCTAAAAGCATGCCATTTCAAGCTGATGAGGCTCTTTCATAGGTGCTGGAACTGGGGGTACTGGGGGTGTGGCAGCACCCTCTGGCTTAAGGTGGTTTCCATCATATGCAGGATTTACAGTTTGGTTCAATGGCTCTCAGCATCCCCACAATACAAATTGTACCAGTTCCCCTGGGCTCTTTTGTATTTTCATGAATTTATACACTCCTACAGTACTGGCTTACACTACTTCTACTACAACTTATAGACAGCAGTGTATTGCTAATGTCTGAATGTAGCTTAACAACAACTGTCTGCTGTTTTAGTGTTTTTCCATTTTGTTAGGACGGTTTTTTAAATTTACATTATTTACTAACATATTTGGAATTTTGTGGAAAACAATAGCTTCAGTGTCATCTAGGAAGCCAATTAATTACATGTGCTTATATTGCATCAAGGGACTGACCTGCTTTTTTTTTTAGTTAAGTCAGTTCTCTGAAGCTTATAAAATAAATGCTCTTTTAACATATGAGTAGAGCTGGTTGGAAATTGTCAAAAATGGCAGTTCATCAAACCTGACATTTCTTGTGAAAGTTAGTTGGATGTGATGAAGTTGCACTGAATTATAAGCTGGGATCTGGTGAAACTCTGTCTGTCAGAACCCTGCCTGGTTCCCTCATGGCTAGCCTGGTGGGCTGCAGGGGAGCTCTGCCATGTGGACTGCCCCAGGTCCAGAGACCCTGGGTTTCCAGGATCTGTGGCTCTTTGACAGCCCAGCCACCCCAGAGCATCCAGGCTCCCTACCACGGAGCCTAGAAGAGTTCCAGAAGCCCCAGGAGACCCAGTTCTAGCTGGGGGTCTCTAAGTCTAGGCTTCTGGCTCCACAGTGGGGAGCCTGGAATCCCTGGGTGCTTTCAGAGCCTCCAGACTCATTGCTGTGGAGTTGCTAGCCTGGAGGTCCTGGGATGAATTTCCAAGGTCTGGATCCCAGGCAGCCTTGCTGTGTGGACAGCCCTGGAGTTAGGGACCCAGGGCTTCCACACTCCCAGGCCAGCTTGTTCCCCAGGCTGCTCAACTACCAAGATGGCAGCCTCTCATGAAGTGGAGATCCTGAGTTTTGGCCAGCTTTACATATGAATACATTTAGAGGAAATGTCTCTCTAGTTTCACTGGTGCAACTTCACTGAAGTCTGTAGCCTTGTACCTGTCAGGGGTGGCTCTAGCCATTTCGCCGCCCCAAGCACGGTGGCACGCTGCGGGGGGCGCTCTGCCGGTCGCCGGTCGCGTGGCTCCAGTGGACCTCCCGCAGGCGTGCCTGCGGATGCTCCACCGAAGCCGCGGGACCAGCGGACCCTCCGCAAGCACGCCTGTGGGAGGTCCACCAGAGCCGCCTGCCGCCCTCCCGGCAACCGGCAGAGCACCCCCCGCGGCATGCCGCCCCAAGCACACGCTTGGCGTGCTGGGGCCTGGAACCGCCCCTGGTACCTGTATATTTGAAAGGAAACTTTAGTTCATACTGTACATGCACAGTAAGGTAAGTTTGAAATTTAACAGCAAGGTTGATTATTTCCCACCTGTCAGCTGACAGTCTTCAAACCAGCATAAACCAGCATAAACCTTGATACCAAAAAATGCATATAGCTATGACTTTTTTAGTACAAAATCATTTTAAAAGGCAAAGTGAAATGCTGTTTACAACATGTGCCTAATAATTAAGCATTCATGATTGTACAAAATACAGTGAAAGTACTTCAAAAACATATGAGTAACAGCTACTCTAGTGGATGAAAGCAGCTTTTGCTGTACTCACATTTCTGATCAAGCACAAAGCATCTTACATAATACATGTACATTTCAGTCTTTCTTCTGTGATGAGAGACAGGATCATCTCATTACACATCTGAATGAAGCCAGACGAGGCTCTTCACTTCTGTTAAACAACCCACAGTTTGAACATATTTTTCTTGTTTGAAAATCTGTATGTATACACATTATCAGGGAGATCTCTTGCAAACAGCAATGCTCACCTAGCTACACATAATAACGATTAGAGCTGGGTTTGCAATTTATAGTGAACCATTTACTCAACAATTTTGGAAGTATCCCCAATTAGTGAATTGCTCATGAATAGTGTTTGGATTTGTACA
Organism: Mauremys reevesii; assembly: GCF_016161935.1. Taxonomy (NCBI): domain Eukaryota; kingdom Metazoa; phylum Chordata; order Testudines; family Geoemydidae; genus Mauremys; species Mauremys reevesii. The sequence goes on from NC_052623.1 coordinate 124,008,705, forward strand.
CATTTGCTCAACAAATATTGCATGTGAGTGTGTTTCAGGAGGCCAGATTAGATGATCTAGTGATCCCTTCTGGACTTAAACTCTATGAATACATTTTGGCCTCTGCATCGCTCAGGAGCTGTGTTCACTCTGCTGTTTTTTATTAATTCTATTGTGTGACTGGCTACCTTAATGACATGGGGCCTAATCCTGTGAGGTGCTGAACATTCTCAATGCAAGTATGAAGTCAGTAGGAATGGAGGGCACTCGTGGCAGATGTGTCCTCAACAACTTAGAATGTTATAGGTCTATGGGCATGAGATAAAATTTAATGTGAACTATGCAATCAATGGAGCTGTATAGATTCAGTTTCCTTTCTGGCAGTACCAGCCTCCTTGAACAAGAATTTTTGCCCAACCTATAGAATTTGGTTAAGGGGCATACCTTTATATTAATATAATTGGTTTTTAAGTTGGTCCCCAGATTTTTTAAAGCAAAACCTATTTCACGTATTTCCAGATGCTAGACCATCTAAGCATTTTCTAAGGTAGAAGAAAAATGTAAATTTGGGTTTCAGCCAAAACCTTCTGTCTGCTGGGAGCCAGAGATCACAAAGGTATCTCTCTCTCTCTCTCTCTCTCTCTCTCTCTCATATGTAACTGGTCACGAACTAGTGTATATTATTAGTGACAAACAGGATGATTTCTAAATGAGATTACCTAACTCTTTGAATCTTGAAATAATACTGCAATGAGACTTGTCCAATGGCACATTGTTACAATCTAGGATGCAATCTAGAAAGGTAAAGATTGTATCACCTCTTACTCTGTAACCCTTAAGTACCTTCAAGCCCTGGGTATGAACTCGGGGTCTGTGTTAAATTTGATTATACATGTGTGCAATACATGCAGTCTATGTCTACATATTGGGCAGGCATGGTACAGTGCTTTGGATCCAGGAGCCTGCCTGCAATACCACAGACTTCCACTAGTCTCCACCTGACTTGGTTAACAACTGGTGAGGTGACTCCACATTCTCCCCAGCGCTGAATTTCCCCAAAAACGTGTTCTGAAATGCCCAGCCCAGTCCTGGAACAATCAGAGGAATGTTAAGGCTTGTTCCTTCTTTAAAGAGCATTCAACAGTGTGTTACTTTAAATAGTTACCAAATAGTTCAGTTCAAACACAGCACTGGATTGTAGATTAAAAATAAATCAAACTTATTTAATTTCAAAGAGAGAGGTTTTAAATGAGTACAAAGATAAGGATTAAGGTCAGGAATGGTTACAAGAGAAATATAGATATAACACTTTCTAGTAACTAAAACTTAACAAGCTAGACTTGGTTCAAGGTAAAATCCCCATCATGTATTTCCATCAAGATGACTGACTGAACTCCTGGGTCAGGATCTATCCCCCAAAGTCAAAGGGCTAGTACCTTTGTATTCTTAGATGAAAGATAGATTCTGTACCCTACTTTTTTGTAGCCCAAGTGTAACCTTATGTGAATTTTGATATGGCAGAAGAGTTCTGCTCACTCTCTGTCCCCAGTAGTAGTAACATTCCAGAGGAAGGGTGATGTGGGAGCCACTACAGTAACTCTCTGCCACCTGAAGATCTACCTGCACAAGGGAGATAGTCTGGGGCTGAATCAATTGGGTCTAGGATTGCTTTATGTCAGTAGAGTGGCACAAAGCAGTCAGGATCAGAACCAGTGGCCCAGGATCAAAGCCTGTGTCCTAGTTTAACACTGTTGTCTAAAAATGACAAGTGACTTAAGGCCAGACTGTGAACCCCTTATTAATCCTAGTGAGGAGCAATTACTCCCAAGAATAGTCCTGTAACAGCTCAGAAATGGTAATAAACAGTCCATCATCTGGCCCTTTCAGAGAGTATAACTTTAGTCATTGCTACCCAGTGCTATGTTATACGGAAATTACTACTTTTTACTACATTTGATTTTTTTAAAGATAATATTTAGCACTTTTACATATTTCCCCTAAAATAAACTGGCATCCCAATCAAAGGAAATAATAATCCTCCAAGTTAACTCCACCTATTCATGCTCACAGGTCAAAATCAACAATTCTACCTGGAAACTAAACTGGAAGCTAGTTAAAGCAGAGCAACAACAAAAACCCAAACAAATCCAAAGCCTGATTGTGTTTTGTCTGTTTGTGCCCTTTCTGAAATATTCTATTGAATGAGTTACTTGATAGAAGTATTTGTAGAAACTAGAATTTTAAGCCAAGAGAATATGTAGGGAAAGAGAGTTTTGAACTTGTAAATTTGAGTATTCCCTGCTGAAAACTGATCCTATGTATTACACACCTCCAATGAGGGAATAAAAAACGCCAACTATTGTCCAGATTCTTTGGTCCATTAGGGTATCCTCTCTCTCATTTCCCATTGCTCTGGCTACATCATCTCTCCCAACTCTGAATCCCTCTGACTGACTCCTCTTTTTCTATTGCATCATATTCCAGATTTGTCTTCACCTTCAAGGCCCTTCACAGCCCTGGCTGCTATTGTTTATTTGTGCATCAGAAGGGGCTATAGTGAATGATGAAGGATTCTATACCAGTGGGGAACTTGCTGGTTCTCTTAACTGTTCACTTCCAAAACTTTTACCATTTAAGCTTCTTAAAAGGAGAATTGTTGTAAATGAAGTGCAATATTGGGTGGGATGTTAGCTGGACTCCCCTGAATTACACTTTCAACCTCAATTCTAACAAAGTTTTTATTTGTGAACAATTATTGCCCCAATCCTGTAATGATGTGAGCAAGTATGTAATTTTGCACCCATGAGTAGTCTCAATAATGGGACTATACACATGCTTAAATCATCACAGGATCTCAGAGGGGCTAGATCTATCACCTTGTAGTGACATACTCAATGAACTCAATCTATTTAACTTAAGACAGGGAAGGCTAATGGGTAACACAATTTATAAGTGTCTATGGGGGGAACAAATATTTGATAATGGGATGTTCAATCTAGCAGACAAAAGTAGAACAAGATCCAATGGCTTGGTTCTCATTTACATAAGACCACTTTATGATGCTCTGGCAGTAGAAAGTAGCCTTAAAATGTGGGCGTATATTATATTGTAGGGGCCTGTTCACACTGACAGAAGGGTCTTACTGTAAATAAGGATCTGGCTCTTAGAGTCAAGGAATATTGCTTTCTCTTTGAGAGTAGATAAATAATAATAAAGGAGACTCCAGCTATAATACTTTTTTTTGGGGGGGGTAAATTAACTGGAAAGGATATAAAAAGAAGGAAGAGTAGCTTATGTGTATACAGATGACAAATGTTTACCTTCCATTTCTCTTGTGATGCCATATGGATGATCCCCTTATGAATGTTATGATATGACATAGTCTGAGGGATTGCAAAGCAAAATAGACAAATACTGAAAAATTGAAAGCATCTGGAAGTAATTTTGTGAATCTTTGACAGAAGTGTGCACTGTGAAATCACCTCTTCCCCTCCACCACCATCTGTAAAGAATAAAAAATGGATATAGCGTGTAAAGTTTAAAGGAGACTAGTCTGGTCATTTTGCAACAACATTGCTATATGGGGAAATAGGAAATATTGCTCTCAGGAGCATGAAGTATGGAAAGCTGACAGGGGAAATTATTGGAGTACTGATTCACAGAAATGTAAAAATCTTCTTTTTTCTGCAACTAAGCCATGGACAACTGCCTCCTTGCACATTCCAAAGTATTCAGATGAGATATGTTATACAACCCATATGTCTGGTTTCATTATCTTTTCCCTCTCTTTTCTATTTTTTGTTTAAGATGTGGAAGGGTTGACTCACCACTGGTGTACCCCTTCATGATTGGACATGTCATAGCAGGCTCTCCTCTCCAGTGCCCTCTGCCAATGGTCACTTAGTCCTCCAGCTAGGTCATTTATAGCCCTCCCCAAACCCCAGCCTTTGAGAAGAAACAAACAGTCCAATAAATTAAACATCTCTCTTCACCTCGCACTCAGGCTCACTCTTCTACAGTCTCTTCATCCCTTCCTGGGCTCTGCAGGGTTGTCCTCCCACTCTTGTACAGAGCAACACCTCCTAAGGCTTTTACCCTGAGGCCCAGCTCCAAACTCAATAGTCCTTCTCCCCCTTTTGTCAGGGGATTTATGTACCACCTTTTCCAGCGATCAGTAGGGAAACACAGGACCCTGTGATGAGCAGTGAAGATCTGCTCTCTCAGACTCCTAACCGTATCCTTGTACTTCTTTCTGCTCCGGCTTTCCTTCAGCTGCTCCCTGGACTTGCTGTACATCTGCCTCTCTCTAGGCCCAGCAGAGTTCTCCTCTCTCCCAGTAGCATCCTTCTTGTCTTGACTTGGTTTGTTTTTTGGCACAACGGCCTTATCAACTGAGGCTATGAGCTCCACTTCCTTCCTTCCTAGCCATGTTTTTTTTTTTACTGTTTTATTTCCTTTCTCAGTCTGAATCATTAAAAAATGCAGCAAAGCTTTTTTGGCACTATTCCATTTCCCTGACATTCTCACTAGTTCCATAAGGGAAAAACCTTTGATTCCGAGCTGATACAATTTTTCATAAAGAAACTTTCTTTTGATAGAATATTGCTCCCAGTGCCATGGAACATGACCAACAGTTGCTTTGGTTTTGCACACATTACACAGCCTGTCTTTGGGTCTTTTTGATAAGTTAAACTTATCATTTCAGACCCAATGACCTGTTCACACTCTAAAAATGCCTACTTAATTTTTCTTATCATGACTGTGGAGTATAGTATTGTCTTTGATTTTTGAGCATTCATTGTAGATCCTTCATCCTTTTGTTTCCTTAGTCCATAGTTCCTGCCGTTCCTTCACAAGCTCCTTCGTGCCCACACTTTTAAATTGTTATCTCGTTAAGGGTATCTTAATACCACCGATTCATTTTTAGAGCAAGTTTTGCTGCTTGGTCAGCCATCTCATAGCCCCCTTCTCCTCTCGGCTTCCTTCCTTTATGCTCACCACACAGCTTCTCCCCTAGCTGGACTTCATCTTCAACCAGATGCACTAACTGAGCTTGCCAGCTCCAATGTGGGCTATGTGCCCCATCACAGAAGACTACTGATGTATGGGTAACTTCAAGTAGACAGTCTCAAAGAGACTAGAAACCCACAGCCTTTAGAGGTACTGAAGGGGGAGGAGTTTCTGGAACCTAACCTCACCCATTCATGAACTCTGTCAAATGGGGGCATGGATAGATGTGACCTCTTCCACTGAGGTGCAATGTGAAGAGCTGAAGAAGGTGAATGCAGAGAAGCTTTAAGACAAAACAGAACTAGTAAATTGGAGGAGGTAAAGGTGACAGGACTCCCACTGACTAATTGTACAGTTCTGCTTTTGCTTTGGCTTCCTAAAATTAATGAAACTATAGCACTACTACTCTTATAGTCAATACTAGAATATTTTACAGGAAGGGTCCTAAACACTAACACTTACAATAGGCTTGGTGCAGTGTTTTACATTACTAGCATAGATTATTATAGTAATTTTATGAGGCGAGTCAAGGAACATATATTTTAAAAAATGAATCAATTTCAGTAGTCTGGCATAACAAAAGCATTAAAATAGGTTTCACTGACTTTTGTTTTGATGCAATATTAAGTAAACTAGGGTTTAATTCCCTGCTGTAAAAGATTGCCATATGAAAAGGATGGATATTATTGCATATAAACTCCAAAGGGTCTTATTTCTGCCCTCCACTTTTACTTCTACTCTGTAGTACCATACCTGACAGGTAGTCCCATTAAAGTCAATGTGCTAGCAGTAGAACATTCTGTAAAGGACCCTCAATTGTGGAACAGTTTTCCACACTTAGTCTAGTACATGTGAACTTTATGGCAAATTGCAAAGCTTATCTTTCTGCCTGGCCTTTGGAAGAGAGGGTGGGACCTGATGAGAGCTATGCTTTATGGAAGACCAGAGGTTTAGGAGAGCCTCTTAGTTGGTTTTGTTGGAGCTGGAGTTTCTAAATGGGAGGTTGCTTTATTTTTAATAGTACTGTTTCTTTAGGATGCCCATAGCAATATATGAGGGGGTTGGTTTTTTATTGGGGGGGGGGGATTAATGTGGTTTATAAATCTAATAAATAAGAGGTAATATAGCACCTTAAGAGGGAGGAAAATGGAAACCTAGTTTTAATTTGTAGTCAATATGTTGTGGGAACAACCCTTGTCCAGACATTTGGAGTTGCAACTGCACTATGATACATTCCACAAATAATATGCTAAGTTTCATTCAAACCTTGAATCTTCTTTTAACTAAATATAAATCATATGTATGATGGTTGACAACCAGATAAAGTCCGTACATCTCAGTCCTCCACTGCACTGCAAGAAGCTCTCATTCATGGGGATGTGGGGTAGGCGTGGGGTGAACAAAGATTGAGCAGCTGGTAAGAGGAAATGGCATGATCCATCAATTTCAGCCCATTCTCCTTACTGGGCACAACCTGCTGCCCCACTTCTGTTCTTCCTATGATAGAGATACACTTAATGGTTAACAGCGCCATTGTGACCCTTTATGCTCAGACCAGATACACCCTACCCCATCTTTAAGATGAAAATAATATTAATGCTGACACTTTATTCTTAAGGCATTAGAATATGCAAATAGACTAAGGTTAGTGAGAGATGGCAGGAACCACTGCAAGAAAGAGGGGATTAAAGAGAGGAAGTGAAGTGAATCTGTCCATACTGCAAAAAGCCGCATGAAATGTGAAGAAGCAGGGGGCGAAAGTCAGAAGACACAAAAAAGCTAATTAATGGATCCAGCTTCTGAAGCAAGATATGTTACTTTCAACAGATAGAGACAAGACTATAATAGGGAAGAGACATCCTGCAGTTGGAAATAGAAAGGGGGGGACTATTTAAAAAAAAGAGTGTAAGGTACAATAGAACTGTAGTAGCATTGAGTCCTAGAACAGGGAAAAATGAAAGGAGACTCAAAAAAGTAGTCTTAGTCTGACTTTTCAATAACCAGGAGAAGAACTCAGAGGGGATGCGAACAAACTGCACTTCAAATAAAACCTCTGATCACTCAGGGAAAAGGTTGAAAAACAATTTTAGACCAAACTCTCTCAGTTCTATTTTAGAATTTGAGTTAGAGATAGCTCTGTCTATATTTTGTCTATTTCCAGAGGCTATTTTTATTAGTAGGGCATTCATACAGATCTTTGCTTTATAAGAGTTCATCCCTTCCTACTGTTTCCTCTACACCTGAAAGGGTAACTCCAGATCAATCCCATGTGATACAGCCCGGTTCTGCCCATTTCCAAACATTACCCCTACACATTCCACATGCTCTTCTTATTTATGGTGGCAGGTTTACAGGAGGGGGCCCAGGAGCCTGCTATCCTTTAAGTCCTGGTATCTTCCCTCAAAGGGCTGACCACCAGATGACTGCCTTATTCTGTCATGACTAGCCTCATTCTATGAGACATGATTATTAAAGGCATCGAACACTACCCGCCGATCCGCTGAACTCTGGTTCAGCATCAAGAGTCCCATGAAGCATGTGCACTGGGTGCATTTGCACAGGGGTCCCATCTCAGTTTTGGCCCACTGAAGGAGTGGCCGGGCCAAATTTGAGTGAGTGGTGTTGTGACCCTGGGCAGCTGGACCAAATTTGAGTGAGAGGTGGTGTGACTGTGGGCAGTCGGGCAAATTTGACATGGCACATGGGGTCACAGACTCATTCAGTTTTTGAGCTCACCATCAATAGGGTGGGGAGCAACTTGCCCACCCCAGCTGGGCCCAAATCTCACTGTCTCCACTGCTAGCATCATTGCACTGGGCCAAGAGCCTGGCGGTAGGAGTGGGGTTGGGGATATCACTTCCAGCTGGCAATGGAACCAGAGCTCAGGGAGAGGTAGGCCCAGGTGTGTTCCTAGCACATACAGGTCAGAGCTCCCCATCATCCCTGTGACCCCCCACGCCCAGGCCTTCTCTGACCCCTGAAGCCCCTCCCTGTCCCCCATCTCTGTAAATGCATTGAATCAGGAGGCTACCTCAGCCTCTGCTCGTAATTCAAACCACAGTAGCATGTGAGAACCCATTTGGAAAATGATGGACCTGAAGGAGAGATTCATTTTGGCAATGCTCTATTCTTTATAATTTGTATAGCAACAGCTTTAGTTTGATAAAGCTACAGACACACCTATGTGCATTCATTTATTTCAGTATGCGATTTTTTTAATACTTTGATGGCAAGCCATCCATTTAATCTTTGTCAGATATCCTTGTGCTTGATGTACAACTTCTGCAGTTTGAGTTACTATGACTGTGGTATTAATGAGGAGACTAAGCACCAGCAACCTTAGATCTTGAAAAGATCATTGGGGTATCATCTGGATGAGTAATGAGTGCATCAGATACAGAATTGTATGTGACCAAACCACATACCATATCATCAAAGAACGTAACCAGCATGAAGTGACTGAAAATTTGCATAAATCTTCCAAGACTGGGGCTTCCATCACCCAGCTAATCATTTCTGCCTAGTGTATGTGAGACTCTTCAAAAATTTCTAACAGGCAGCTTTAGTCACTCTTCCTCAGAGCTTCTTAGTCATGGACTCCATATTTAAAGGTTGTTACCACATCTAATAAATGCCTTTCTATTGTGTTTTAAAGAGTATTTAAGAAAATAACTCAGATAAATATAAAACTAGTAAATAATCTAATATCATGAACATATCTGTAATGGTTTGCTCAAGCACCATTATGATGTGATGCCACTGGGAATACAGATAAAGACAAAAATGTACCACCCTGGAGGGAATCTATTTGCAAGTGGTTAGCTTGGAATGCTCTATTGTTACTCATTATTTCTATTACCAGTGCCCAGAGGCTCCAGGCAGGACCAGGACCTCACTGTGCTGGGCACTTTAAAGACTTAACATGCAAGGTACTCTCTGCCCCAAAGGTCTTGCAATCTAAATGTTGGGAGGAATTTTGACGGTCATTAAGCCAAATGCGGACACGGACACGGTACAGATTATGAACTGTAGCAAAAGGCAGCAATTACGTTTCAGTACATCCACACTAGGGTGCTATAGAACCTATGGGCTAGACCTAGAGTAAGACGATAGCTAACACAAGTTCAAATAGGAGATTACATAATTTTAAACATGAATCGGCATATAGTATAAGTACCTTTAAAACCACGTTGGCTGGTCATGATCACTGGGAAGCAATTCAAGCAAAGCAAATCATGACTGATGAGTAGAGTGTGTCCCATCTCACCCCACCTCTCTGCTGCTGAGAAGCCTCTCATTCCACTGCCTTCCTTCCTCACTTGACATGTCTTCCTGGGTTCCACTTTGACTCAAGTGCAGGGCAGTGAACCAGCATGGGAAATGCAGATCGTTAAAGAAGTTCTGGGTAAGAGCAAAGCAAAGAAGTGTCATTAGGCACAAGGCAGGCCAGCAACTGAGGAGGCTGGTCTGCTTAGCAGGGGTCAGGGTGTAGTTTATCTTTGACTGACTCAAGAGACTTCTAGTTTAATTTCCACATTCTGTGTTAGTAACAGATCATGTAAAATTCCACAGGTACTCTGTATCTCAGAAGGATTATTTCCTCAAGAAGAGGCTATAATGGTGGCAACAAATACCTTTGATGGAAAGAATGCCCTGATTACATTTTTTTTGTAAGAAAAAGAACACCTACACATATGACAACATTTAGTTTTCACATCCAGGTATTCCCCATTACACTTACAAGCATTTTAAGCAAGAGGTAAGTCTGTACCAACCTCCATGATACTTGGAGGAGCACAGGTTGGTTGCAGGAGAGAAGAGTTTGGAGGAGACAGCAGGAAGTTAGTCTGCATGCACATGGCTTGAACGCTAGGTGCAGTTGCAGCATTTCTGCAAATAGTTCTCTTATTAAAGAGTCAGTTCATTTTGACAAGCATGGAGTCCTTTCATGGTATTACCCAGCATGCATTTCATGAAACAGACAGAATGCTATTTCACTGCTTTAAAGGGAAATTGGTAAGTCAAGTTTGCAATTTTACAAGATATGTTTAGCATCTCTTTCTTACACACACAATTTCCTCCAGTAAACAGCCCCGGGCTGCTGTTTGTAACTGACCAGCCTGGGAATGTTCCAGATGGGAGTACTGCTCTGAGGCTTCAAGTCTGTGCAGGAAAGAGAGGCGCGGCTGATGCAGCTCCTCCTACCACAACCTGCTGATCTTCCCTGGGAGCATCAGAAGACCTCCTTCTGGGAAAGCCACAGAGGGTTAAGAAGAATCTGGCCAGGAGTACCTACCATAGGGGAGTGCAGAGGAGACATGCCATGTAACATACACATAGTAATGTGTGGGGTGGCATTGGTTTGGAAACAGGGAGAGCACTCTGTCTATGGCCTCAAGTTGAGGGTGTCACCAACAACGTGTGGCATTTGTGTGTGGCCAAAAATCATGTGTGTCTTGTGAGCAGATGTACATCATTGTGGAATGGGGTCCCCAAATCACTGGAGTATGTGGGGGGACATTAGTGTTTGGTTTGGGGGCGAGCTCAGTCAGGATGGGGTGGGGGTCTGACTGGTGTCCTGTTTACAAAAGGAGGTGGTAAGGGCTTGCTGGTGACTCGAAGTTGGGTTTGACTGTAACATAGTGCAAATTGTAAGAAAGACCCAGTGGTTCGGAGACTAGCCTTGGACTCAAGCCACCTAGGTCAAGTCTGTGTACTTCTTCAGGCTTCCTTTGTGATCTTCTAACATACTGCCTCTAGGTTTGTCTACATTGTGCTGGGAGCGAGCTTCTCAACCCAGATAAACAGACTTGCACTAGCAGGGCTTCAGCTAGTATGCTACAAATAGCAGCATGGCTGTTGCAGCTTCAGTTCTCAAGCCCACCCGACCCCCTAGGCCTGAGGTTGGGTGATTAACCTGAGTCTCTGCTGGAGATACCACATCCACACTGCTCTTTTTAGAGTGTTAGCTGAGGCATGTTAGATGAATCTCTTTCTCTCATATCTTTAAGCACCTATCATCCAGGCATCTCAGCACCAGTGGGAGGCTAATGGGTCAGGTGGGTATCAGAAATTCTAATGAACTCATGCTCCCCTTCAAAATCCAGAGGGTTTTTTTTTTGTTAGTTGTATTTTTATTCAGTAACATGCCATTTATCTCCAGTATAGACTGGCCCAATTTGTACTGGTGTCCGTACAGCAGTACAAACTATCCCTGCAGCTACATTGCACCAGTGTAATATGGTGCTTACATTCTTTCCTGATTGGAGCCTCAGATTTCAGTTTCCTTCTCTCCTCCTTCCTTACTATTGTAACCCTTCTGCCCGTCTGAGTTGGCAGCAACGAGGGCTGGGTTCAGTATCTAGGGGTTCCATTTCAATAATACAATGCAAAACTGGCTCGAGCCCCCACCCAGTGACCTGGGACAATTACATACCACCCCCCAGGCGCCTCTAGGAGGCAATACTTCCCCTCTTGCAAGCACAGAGTCTGAGTGTAGCAAAATCCTTTTAATAAAGGAGAGAAACCATGTGGCATTATGTTGGGGAAATACCACAAACAGGATTCATAACAAACCATGAGCAAAAGACCATCCCCAAGTAAGTGTGGCAGTATCCTTTCCCCCTCAGGGTCTTAAGTCCAGCAACCCAAAAGATCACACCAAAGTCCCAAAAGTCCAACACCCCAAAACTCTCTGTCCCTGGTCATACAGCCCCAGAATTCAAAAGTTTATCTGTAGAGTTTTACCTCCCAGCCCTGGAGAGGGGGAGCACAGTGGTGTTAAGGGGCACCTTGCGTGGTCCGAGGCTGACTGCCCCACTTCTCCATGGGGTTCTGCTGCAGCCATCACCACGAGCCGCTCCACTAGCCGCTCTGCTCCACCAGCTGTCCTGTGAGCCACTCCATCTGTTTCACGAACTGCTTCGTTCCGCTCCGCCAGCCGCTCCACTCCACCAGCTGTCCCACAAGCACTCCAGCCATTCCACGAACTGCTCTGCTCCACCAGCCGCTCCGTTCCACCAGCCATTCCGTGAACTGTTCTCCTCCGCCAGCCGCTCTGCTCCACCAGCTGTCCCACAAGCCGCTCCAGTCATCCGGCAAACTGCTCCACTCTGCCAGCCACTCAGCAACATAGCTTCAGCTCCGGCCCCCAGCACTCAGTGATTTCAGCTTGTAGTAGGGGAGCCTCAGTGCTGGTGCACTATTGGCCCAACATGAATTCAGCTCAGCAACCTGTAACTAGACTCCTAATTGAATTAAAATTAGCTCTAATATTCCACAGTAGAGAGAGGAGGCAGTGCAATTACTATTTCAGGCCCTCAAAAGGGGCCCATGCCATCAGATGCAAATACCTGTCCCTGGCTTCTCTCAATTCACTAGGTTTTGGAACCCATGTCCCTTGTCTAGCGAGTTCTACTTAGTTGATGGCGAGTCTCTCTGTCATAAAACAGTTTCATTGTCCTTGATTCACATAATCAGAGTAACAACACTTTATTCTTCCTGGCCCAATAACCTGGAAACTGGGGATCCCACAGCAGCCACAGTGACCATTTGGGCTGCTATGGGTTCATGCTAGGCGGGGTGGGTATGCCTATGCAAACAAGATCAGCCCCTGAAGTTCTTTTCCACAACTCACCACAATTCACCACCAGATGTCAGGGTAGAGCTCATCCTGACTCTGCTTACACTATTAAACCAAAGGTGTGTTTACTTTGCTACCCTGAAGTACTAATGTGGGAATCTAATTTCACTCATATACATGTAACAAAATTTGGAATGAAAGTTGTGTGTGTTACATCAAAACCAATAACACAATCTCAAGTATTGTTTAGACTTTTATCTTTAAACAGGCATTTTTCAAAGGAAGTTTTCACAAAGGTTTCTAGATTTGCTAACCTGTTAACTACTAGCTGTTATGACTAGTTTCAGAATTGCCCTGACTGATGCACTCTGATATTTAAAATGAGCAAGCCTGTATTTCCTAACAATCACCTTTTTCAAGCTTGAAGTTGCTATTTGAGAAACTCCTAGAGCTTAATGGGAATTCAACATATGGTGTGGCTAGAGAAACAGGTCCCTAATCACAGGTCAAATCATCAAGTCCTCAGTAAAGGTCAGCCTTGCTTTGCTTTGTGACAGTTTTGCAATTACTTTCAATGGAATCAAGATCAGGGTCCATTCCTATTCAGTCAAATTCCCACTGGGGAAAGGTTCCCCACAACTGTGCGATGACCAGTTTGTCAGTCAAAAGAAAAATAGACCTCTATAGAAAGACTTAAATTTGCAATTTCAAAGCCTGATACAACCGGAACCAATTAACTTTGATGTTTTCACTTGCTGCATTGACAAACCATGACAACTACAGTATATAACTCAAGTTATGATTCTTGGCAACCAAGTCTCTATGCCTTAGGATTAAGCCTATACATAGTTTTTAACAGAATCAAAGTGCTAGTGACCTGGTCAATAAATGAACAAGAATCATTCATACAAAGAAATAATGAAAGGCTTACGCTTGGACTGATATTTGTGCTATTCTGTCAAACTATCAACTGGATCTTAGAACATGCTGCTCCACACATGTGAAGCAAGGTTTGTCAAGAATGGTTTGCTGACCAAGACTATGCTGATGCTGCTTCCTTGCTTGTTGAGAAGTCAGGGAATTTCAGCCCCACCCTCCAAAGTCTCCAAGACACTGCCTGCAGTATGAGGTTGGCTATCTCATGGCAGAAGACCAAGGACCAGAACCTCTGAGTTGGGCCATCAGAACCCCCAGTGCAGGTGGGGTCAAGTACCATGGAGAGCATTGATGAGTTCATCTACCTAGGCTGCAAGCAGAGTTCTAATACTTGCAGCAAACCAGATGTTCATAGATGAATACCTCACTCCAGCTCCTGCATAAAGTCCATGTCTTGCTTATGGATGCAAAAATGTCTTTGCTGTGAGACAAAGTTTAGGATCAAACCTGCATACTACCTGTATTGCTATACGTGTCAGAAACCTGGACACTCTTACAGGCAGACTTATTGCTGCTAGAAGTAGTCTACATGTGCTGTCAGGACCAAAGTCTGAGCATAAAGTGGCTTGTCTTTTTGCAACGTTCACAATCTCGCAAAGATCTGGCCTTCCTTCTATCACTCATTTTATTCAAAAGCAGCATTGCCTGCTCTTCGTCCATGTTGTCAGGATGGGCAAAAACACCCCAGCACATCATGCTCTCAAACCCTCCATCAATGTGCAAAGGGGTGCACTCCCTTGTGCCTCCCATGAGGTTGTCCCAGAGATTTGTGGGTTGGCAGGACTGAGACAGATCTGGGAACTTCACTACTCAGTGCCTGGTGCAACGCAAGTAACCATAGTCACTCTGGCTTTCTATGCACGTTTCACTGATATTTGCAAAAATGTTTGTATGTTTCTTGGTGCTAAAGAATCAGACAATGTGCATGTGACCAAGGAAAGGCAAAGGAAATAGCTTCTTTCCTCAGAAACAGTTCTATATCCTATTCTTTTTGAGATTGCTTGCCAGAAACGTTGTCTGAAATGGAACAGAACCTATTCTTTCCCCAAAACTTCCCTCCTAAAAGGAATATGCACCCACACCTTCTGCTTTTTAAGGCTAGATCTTAACAGATGAGTCAAATATATCAATACAAAAGGTGGAATGAAGGCTCATATTGCCACTGAACCCTACCCCCATTCAGATGCATTCCTAAGACTTTTGGAAATGAGAGATTAGCAAGAATCATTTCCATTAAAGAAAGAAAGAAAGTGTAAAATGCTAGCAAAAACAGAGGTATTTTGGAACCAAGATTTTCAAAGGCAGGTGCCTAAAATTAGGCTTCTAAATCCATGTTTAGGCATCGATTTCAGAGGTCTCATTTTCAAAAGTGCTGAGGATCCAGCACATCTCTGTTGTGATTAAAGTCTCTGAGTTCAGCCCTGAAATCAGAAGGCAAAGCTAAGAAAACGTTTGTATTACCAAGACGTTTGCTGGTACATGACATTTCTGATGTTATTAAACAGACAGAACATTTTGTAAGATATCCCTAACAGCTGTGATACAAACAGGAGATGGAACACACACTGAGAACACTTGGCTTCAGTTCATCGGGCAGAATTCCTAGGTTTCTGAATAGCACATTCCAAAAAACATATGAATTGTATATGTAGTGAAATCAGAAAGCTGTTCATAGTTGGAACAGTCATTGCCGGCTATGGAGATAAAGATGTCAATAGCTGAAGGGCAATGAACTGAAGACAAAATGCATAACATCACAAGAAGTGAGCTGCTCCATCTTTGTTCCCCTGTAGTAGGCAGAATGCAGTATTGATAGCAGTCACACCTGAGCGAGACTTTAAAAAGACTATACCTTTGAAACGCTTCCTCAGCATGATGCTTTTCCTGAAAAATGTATTGGTTTCTGTTATCTGCTGGAAACCCAGTTTGATTTAAGACCGAGGACTTTTTCTGCCTCATGTGACAAATTCAGCTCTTCCCCATGTGTTCTCTATTTTTATGAAAGCAGAAACAAAGGAGAGGTATTTGTAAATGCCGAAAGTGGGTTGGAATGCTCCCGCACCTCCAGAACTAGTTTTGGCTCTGTACAAAATGGACTTTTAGTGCTGTTAATTTCACTGCATACATTTACTTTTGCATTTAAATGGAAATTAATCCAATTCCCCAAGATGCAGCATTTCAATTTTAACACCCCCCACCCCACCTCACCTTAACCCAATCAGTTGCAAGGTGAGTAATGGACCTGACACAGTCTTACAAGTAATGGGATAATGCAAATAACAAGAAGTGCAGCTATTGTTATATGACAGGCTCTGAGTGGCACCTGGTGATGTTAGCTGACAACCGCTGAGGGTTCTTTCCCCCCCAAAAAGAATGATAATTTTGTACTGAAGAGCGGAACACTCTGAAAAACCCAGGCTTCTTTAACTTTTCATTTCAATAATAGTAAAAAAAAGTCTCACAAAACCCAGAGCCTTTTTTGTTCCTTAAATTATAGCTTGTTCAGTCATGACTATGAATATATTAATCTATCTAAATAATCATTGTCTTCTTAATATTCACTTGCATAATACCCCATGAAGAGTCAAATTCAAGAGCAATTTTTTAGTTCTCAGCTGCTTTCCTGCTGTGAGCCATGATCTATCCTCTGTCATAGTCCCTGAGTAGGCTACTGCTTCTGAGGCCCTTTCTGTTCCCATGAGCGCAACCTTTGCAAGTGGCAGGCCCAGGCCTCCCATTCTCTTTGGGGTGGTATCCTATGATCCAACCGCTCTCTGACTGAGTTTCTGGATTACACCCCTCCTTGTTGCCAACGGTTACTTAGCAGGTCCAACTGGGCTTTGGACCGTGCCAGAGCTCTCCTTATGGGGCCTGTGGAGAGTAATAGTGATACAGAAGCAGTGTGATTTGTTTTGCCCTACTGCTATGCAGAGCTTAGAGAAATAGGTTTAAATATAACCAGGAGCAATATAAGTGCATGTTGTCTGACTTATGTTTAGCATCCCCCTCGAGCCCCTAGGTAGCCCTGCCCCCATTCTCTCTTGTCACCAAGTTACAGCTTGCTTCCTACAGGCTCTGACTCTTAGGGTTTCTATACATTACCACTTTTGTCTGTACAACTTATGTCACCACCCCCCTGAATGACGTAAGTTACACCGACCTAAGCGCCAGTATGGGCAGTGCTATGTCGGTGGGAGAGCTTCTCCTAACAACAGAGCTACTGCCTCTCACAGAGGTGGTTTTACTGGGCAGATGGGAGAGCTCTCTCCTGTTGGCATAGAGCATCTTGATCAGCACAGCTGCATCAGTGTAGAAGCTTCTAGTGTAGACTAGCCCTTAGTCTCTGTGGGTCGCACGCTGACACTTTTCCCTCTTTCCTCTCTGCCACTGGCACCTTTCAACAACTCAGTGTCTTTCAGTCGCTCTCTTCTCAGCTTATGCCAAACAACCTCATTACCATAGTTGAGGCTGAGGGACCCTCTTCATAGCTAAAAACCTGACTACTGTGTTTGAGGAAATGTTCTTGATCTGTGACATGGTTTTATCCTTCCTGTCTGCTTTTTACAGCTTCATACATTATAATAAATAATACATTCTCCAGATTTTTTACACATACTGCACACACAATTTTTCTTGCCTCCTTTTCTCTTCAGTTGTGTAGCTACATTGTACCAGTTTTCACTTTGCAAATAGTGAAGTTTTTCTACTTGCAAAAACTACCTTGCTTTTTATTTTCCACAGTAGTTTCCAGATGAAACTGACATTTTTTTATTTGTCAACCTAAACGTTCATGGTTTTATTTTACCTATATGGAAAAAGGGTGATTCATAGCACTTAAGGCCAGACAGGACCAATAGAATAGATCACCTAGTCTGCATATCATAGCCCATTATATTTAATTTCAGTTACCCCTTTATGGAGCCCAAGAACTTGTGTGTGACTAAAGGATAACTTCCAAAAAGGCATCAAATCTCCATTTGAAGACATCAAGATTCAATAGTCTAAGACCAAGAATATTTGAATCTTGATGTCTTCAAACTAAGATAGAGATGGGGATTCCACCACTTCCCTTGGTAGTTTGTTCCAATGTTTAATCACCATCACTATTTAAAAATTGATGCCTTACCTCTCATTTGAATTTGTCTGGCTTCAGTTTCCAGCCACTGCTATGTTATGCCTTTCTCTGCTAGATTAGAGAGCCCTTAGTACCTGCTATTTTCACCCCATGAATGCACTTATATGTAATCAAGTCACCTCTCAATCTTCTTTTTGATAAAATAAATAGATTGAGCTCTTTAAGGTATTTTCTCCAGCCCATCAAGTATTTCCCCTGTGTCTTTCTTCTCCATTCTTCCAGATATAGGTTCCTTGGTAGTTGACTTGCTGAGAGTCTAGTAACATGTTGATACTTCTAGCCATGTTGAATCCCTCCTGTCTCTTGGTCACAATTTGACACTCCACTAATTTGGTTTCCTATTCTCTTCAGTTCATCACAAGCGGTTCAAAAGGAATTTACATTCAGTGTTGCAGTAAATTAGGTCCATTAAAAATGGGGAACAATCAAACACATTAACCCTATAATAAATATTTAGGGTCCTTCGTTTTCAGTTTTTATTTTATTTAATTTTTCCCAGGAATTTATCAGTGTTTATTACTACAACAACAAAAACAGGTGAAAATCAATGCAAAAACATTTAATTTTTCTGAGTAAATACTGGGGTTTATTTTGGTGGATGGAAAGATGGGAAAAAAGTATTCAGTAGATTAATGCTTTGAATTCCGTTCATCAATGTGGTTTGCTGCAGAACTAAAACAGAACTCAAAACACAATGCCACCTCTGAGTTTAAGAAAACAATATATCTCTAATCCCCAAATAAAACTCTTCATGTGAATAAACAGTTACTGTTATAGGCTACGTCTACACTACCTATCGACCGCGATCGGGCGTAGCGACGATCGCGATCGATCGATATATATCGCCTCTCATCATCTAGACCGATATATCCGATCTCCAACGCGCTTATCGATTCGCTTCACGCCCGCCTGAACGGCGCGGGCGTCGATGAGAGAGAGCCACGACGATCCGATCCGCGTGAGGATGGTAAGTAGTTATATATAAGATACTTCGACGTCAGCTACGTTATTCATGTAGCTGAAGTTGCGTATCTTATATCGATTTTTCCCCTTAGTGTAGACCAGCCCATAGACTTTGAATGACTAACCTATAAATATTTACATTTAGTAATTGGGCCACACCATTTGTAGTGCATACACTCAACTTCATCCTTTTCTCCTATTTTTGTTTTTTTAAAACTTTCAACTACCTCCTTGTGTTCTGAAATGTTTTCTGATACAGATTTTCATTTTTTTTACATTTTAGTGTGTCAGATCTTTAAACTGTTAGCTGTTGACAGCTTGAAATGTGTACGTGTTGGGTGTGAGTTTCATCAATATGTTCAGATGCGCACACACTTCAGAGCTTGAGTACATACCTGTTTATTGTGTGTATCTTCTAGAGCAGTGTTTCCCAAATTTGTGTAGGAGCCGGTTTGTTTACCCACCCCGTCCGCAGATCCGGCTGATTGTGGCTCCCACTGGCCGCGGTTCACTGCTCCAGGCCAATGGGAGCTTCTAGAAGTGGCGTGGGCCGTGGGATGTACTGGCTGCCAATTCCAGCAGCTCCCATTGGCCTGGAGCAGCAAATCACGGCCAGTGGGAGCCGCGATCGGCCGGACCTGCGGATGGGACAGGTAAACAAACCAGCCCGGCCTGCCAGGGGCTTTCCCTACACAAGCGGCGTCCCAAGCTTGGGAAACACTGTTCTAGAGTCTAGGCTAATACATAGCCTTACTTCAACAAACAGCTTTGCATATACACACAGACTAACGTATTATCGTAATACATATATCTCATGATAGGCATTGTATTTTCCTAATAAAACAAGTTATTTTTATATATTTAAAGTAGGGTGAAAATCAGAAAAAATGAATACTTTCTGTAAAACCAAGGAATTTTTTGGTAAAAATCGGTTTAAACAGAAAACTAAGGGGCTTATAAATATTATACACGCAGAGTGAGACTGGAGGCACGAGAGTAAGGAAGAGGGAAAAAAGGGAAAAGGGGCTTTAAGCTGCCCTTGTACCCTTGTGCTTCTCAGGTGGTTGGGGGCCAGTGCTGCCAACCGTGCAACTTAGTGCAACCCAGAATCCCTATGGCCTCGGCCCTGCCTGTTTCCACCCACATCCCTGTCTACAGCAAATCTCCTACACCAAAGCTCGTGACGGGGATCTGCATTATGCCACTTACAATGACACTCTACAATGCCTGTGCTGGGGAAATTCTCCCTGGGCCATCCATGGAGCATTTCCAGCCCCTTGATGGTGATGCAGCCTTGTACAGGGGAAGGTGCAAGGTGAGGGAGAAATCCTCCCTTGTTTAGTAGATGAGCTTCAATAGTTAGCTGCTGATTCAAGGCATTTTGTATATTTTTTCTTCATTTTTGTCCTGCACTTGTTATGTAATTTAGACTGAATGTAACAGGGAAAGGGCCCAGGCTGGCCTCCCTGGTGACTGAATTAATCTAACTATGCACACAAACAGCACAGCATGGAGAGTATCATCTAATGTATCCCACTGCCCAACTAAAAATCCTCAGCTTTCCTGGGTAAGAGAGATCCACTGATATACTATCAATAATCATTCTGGCTGATCAATAAAATTACTTGCCTCCGTGTAGGAATTATGGAAAACCCTTAAATGCTATTTTGTTTTCAATGCTGGATCCAAGTATTGTATGCTAAAAAGCGTTTTGCTTCAGGAGTAGTGGGGGGAAATGCTTTGTTTCCATTTCCTTTCTTTGAAACATACTATCCACAATGAACTTCTTGCCTGAAATCAGTTCTGAATTTTAGCACTTTTATAAAAAAGGGAAATTGGCATAGCAGCTATATGTAAACACCACATATTATACAATTAACAGATGTTTGGTAATCAAGTCCTGCACCCAGAGAGTCAGTGGCCCAATTCTTTATTCGAAGGATGAGAGGATCTCTGTGTTAAGCCCTATCATATCTGCTTCCTCTTTGTAGGCATTTTCATGGAGAATATGTAACCTGCTCTAATGCACCAAAAGTGCTTCTCCAGTTTTTCCATAAAACCTGTGGTGGGAACAAGGCCATTTATATCGCTTTCCATATACCAAGCGCATCACCTTCACAATATCCCCATTCCTGGGGATTCACACGCTTGTTTTGCAACCATTTGTACAATGGATTAGTGTTGTTGCCTCTACACAGTGACAACTATTTTGATCAGTTACTCTGGAAAATATTAATTGGCTTGATTATAGTTATTCTTCTTATTGAAAGAGTAAGTATATAATGTATTTGCTGTGCAAGGTAGAGCACATGTGAAGAGTGCACACTTAATGAAATACCAAGGAATAGAAGCTGCATAAATACAATGAACCAATTCCTGAACTGGTGGCCGTCAGCATAACTCCACCAAAGTCAATGGTGTT
Organism: Mauremys reevesii; assembly: GCF_016161935.1. Lineage (NCBI taxonomy): Eukaryota > Metazoa > Chordata > Testudines > Geoemydidae > Mauremys > Mauremys reevesii. The sequence goes on from NC_052623.1 coordinate 124,029,732, forward strand.
GGTGTAAATTGACTTTAGCAGAGCTGCAGGGATTTACACCAGTACAGGAATTGGTCCAGTAATATTTGGCTCAAGGGTATATTTTGATTGGTTGAAGATTTATCTCCTGTTTTAGGAAGTCTTTAGGGAAGGACAAATTCTGATTCTCAACTCACCTCTGTAAACAGAGAACCTCAGTGAAACTAATAGAATTACAGCTTTACAAAAGTGTGAGTGTGGAATCGGAGCCAGAAAATATTAACGTAAACTGGACTCCAGCTGCAGCTGATTAACATACAGCCCACTGTTGCTGTTTATGAGGTACAATTTAGTATGCAGGCTCTGCTCTTTTAAGATGCCAGGCTCATCAGGAGAGATTAAGATGTCAAAAACTGACAATCTAGCCAATTAAAAACTTACAGGAGCAGCGTTTGTCTAGTAGAAAAAAAGTAAGTGATTTAATGGCTGCTTTAGGGAACTGAATTTCAATAATCTCCATTTGTATTGTTGCCAGTTTCTGGTTGACAAATTTATGCAGAAAAAGCAGGAATTTTAATAAAGTATTTATGACCAATATTTCTGGATAACGCTAGTGTTACTAAGCTCTCCTGCTCTCTCATAAATGCAGTCCATTAACAATGTGCATGCCTGCAAAGTAAAATAGCAGGGTTTAGAGCAGGGGTTCTCAAACTGGGCGTCGGGACCCCTCAGGGGGTCGCAAGGTCATTACATGGGGGGGGGGTCACAAGCTGTCAACCTCCACCCCAAACCCCGCTTGCCTCCAGCATTTATAATAGTGTTAAATATATTAAAGAGGCTTGCGCTGTGAAAGGGGTCGCCAGTACAAAAGTTTGAGAGCCACTGGTTTAGAGAGTGTGAGAAGTGATACCCAGTGTGCATCAGACTAACTAGCACTGCTGAGAATTGGGGCTTTTACAGAAGCTTTCTTACAAAACCATAGCACAGGAGCTCTATTTCAGCCATGTATCTGCTACAATCACCAGACAGACCTGGATGCTTGATACATTGAGCTTTGTGAAGGTGAGGTTCTTGCTGATGCTCCTTCATCCTACGAGGCACCTACCAGACTCATGGCCTATTAAAGGTCCCAGTGCTTATTTAAATGGAGGAGGCATATTACCAAGATAGCTCTACACATCAGACCTTGCCACCCTGCAACACTCCAGGAACACAACACAACCAAGCTGAGGCTGTATCAAAAATGTCACCAGATGGGCAACCTAGTGCCTTGCTGCGATGCAGCGCTAAACCTGTACCCTTGGCTAGATTAACTTTCTATGCCCAAAGTGAATGGGGGGGTTGTGCTTGTGCATTTTCATTTTAACCCAGCTATCCCATCCCTGCCATTATGAACACTTCAAATAAAAATGTCAGAGGACCCAGAGAGCACCTATGTTTCTGTGCCAAGTGTTGCCCCATGGCCGCTATTGAACTTAGAGATGTCCCCATGCAGATGATATCCAGGTCATTAATATTTTGCAGAAAAAATAAGTTGTGTGGGTGTAAGTAGGCTCAGATAAAAAAGCGTACAGAATTCTGGTTTTGGGGGGATACTTTTGCACGTCACCAGTCTAGAACAATGTCTGACAAAAAGGGTGTCTAGATCTCCAAAAAAGTGGTGCAATCAAGGTTAAGGGATTTATTACTGTCAATTGTCTGACTTGCAGCAGTACCTAAAGGTTGGGGCCCCCCAGCACCAGGCACTACACAAATATATAGCAAGGGAGGAGTCTCTGCCACAAAGAGCATACAATTTGAAAGACAAGACGTAGCAGGTAGGTGGGACAAACCGGTGAGCAGGGGAGATCACAGTCACAGGATATCTTAGTGCAGACCAGCTGTGTGCACAGCACATAGCTGTAGTAAGGGAGAGGGCAGAAGGAAACAGGGTTTTAATCTGGAATTCTGCTACTGAATGATATTTATGAATGCAACTATTTTTAAAATATTAGAAGTTCAAGCTCAAGTCAGCATCCCCTAGTATATATACACGTTTTAAATTAAATGTGTGCTATCAAAAGTTAAATCCTGAAATTCAAAGGAAAATAGTTTACATCACTTTTGTATACTGCTTCTTTCCCCAAAACATTAGCACATTGTATCATGTAGGAATAAGAATTAGCTTTTACTTTAAAGTCACAACCCTGTAATGGGTCTGTGCATGCTGGAGTCCTTCAATGTCAAAACTGTATATGTTACATGTTTTGAGTTTCACAATCTGTACTGAGGTCCAGATGCAAAATAAGAACTCTCAATGCTTCAGCTAGCAAAAAGCAGGGAATCAGAAGGCCGGATGTAACTGGAAATGTTGTTGGATCAGTTTCCAGCACCAGCAGACAGGTCAGAGCCCTTAAGTAGTTGCCAGGGCTGTTGGGTGGTAGTTGAGAGAGAGAAATATGGATTCCAGAAAAGATCTGTTGTTAAAAAAAATTCTCAGTGGAATGACAGAGTGAAGAGCTGTCTTCTAAAATCAGCAGTTACGCACTGGTACCAAATCAGAATAATCAGCCTTGACGTAGACGAGACATTGTACTGCCTCATTTCTAAAGAAAGCAGAAGAAGAAGCAAGGCAGAGAGAACATAGAGAATAAGAATGGTGTTTTTCTAGAGCTGGTCTAACAAATCTGATTTGCAAGTATTTTGATGGCTACAGGCGCAAAGTTTAGGTCAATTTTATGTGGTCATTCATTATTTGTGAGTGTTCAGATAGCTGCAAGGTATTTGTAAAATATTCATGTTAGCATAAGTGTTTATTCATTGGACAAATTCATGCAAGAATGTTCTTCACTATTTCATTTCTCCTATTTGAGTGTTTCAGTCCTCCAATCAGGGAGCAGAAGCAAAACCATGTGCTTGGGTGATCAACCAGGACATTTTTGAATAGTAAGTAGCTGAAGCAAATAAGTCTGTGAATAACCAGTAAGCTAAAAATTTATTCAAATTCATTAGAAGAAAATCAGTATTGGTTCGGGATCTATTTGCTAAATAAGTATTATCCATAATGAACAGTTAGCCAAGTTCTACTACTGTTTATATTTCCCTGTTTCTAGAAGTGGAAAAACTTGTTAAACAGGGTCAGAGTATTTCCAAACACAGGGCACCATTATTAATAATTATATTACAGTATTTCCCTAATGGCCCTGAGACTCAAATACCATTGTGTATAAAATATTTTGGGGGAAGGCACTATTACTATCTAAATAGACATGGTTGAGAGGGAAAACAGAAGCACAAAGGGTAATTTCAAAGGTGCTTAAATGACTTGGGAACATAAGTGCATAAGAGATTTATGCATTTAGGGGGCCAGATTTTTTAAGGTATTTAGGTGCCTAACTCCCAATGATTATTGGCCCCTAAATGCCTATGTCTTTTTAAAAAATGGGGCTTATTCCTCTAAGTCACTTAAGTGCTTTGAAAATGTTACCTAAGGTTACACAGTAAGTCAGTGGCTGAACCAGTCTTCAAAATCCCAACCCAGTGCCCTATTTTCATTTTAGTGGTTGGAAAAAGTGAAATTGAGTAATTCAATTGCAGCATTATTTAGACAAGTCTAAATAAAGCTGAATCATTTACACTGTAGTAGCAGCCATACACACCCTATCTCCAAATCAGGGCCTAGAGTGCTAGGCAAAATTCAGAGAATGTCTAGTTAAATTTGTTTCCTAGTGTCTTTTTCAATGTCTCTTTTTGGCCTATGAGATGCAGCCTTTTTGTATTTCCACCATCCAGGGACTGGAGTATCAATATTCCACATTATTTCAGCTGCAGAAAAAGGTCTATGATATTAAAGTTTTTGCCAGGAGGGCAAACAACAGCTAAAGTGTCACATAAGTGTTCCACAGCCTGAAGTGAGGAGGTTCTGTTGCCATCTAACACCACAAATAGGGTCTACCACAGTCCTGCCTCTTTGAGGGCCAAACAGGAGCCAGATGAGAATGGGGGAGGGGAGAGTCTTTCCCTGGTTTTCTCAGACCATAGTTAGAGCAAAGCATGGCTTACCTTGGCCAAACCCCAAAGATAAACAAAATAAACAGTAATTTCTTAGCCTGGCACTTCAAGATGCGTGAATGAGCCTTAGGAAATAAGTGTGAGAAAGTGCCCTATAGTATGAGGTGGCCTACTTTGACTTAAACCTAGTTGTTTTCATGCTACACTCCTTTCTTTTGGCCTCGGTTATGCCAGCTCTGATTTCCACTAAACACACTCACCTCTGAGTTTTAGCCCCATTAACCTCTGATTAACCTCCTGTCATAATCCAACAACTCGCATAGTCAGCAAGAGGTGGTCAGGACTAAACACTCGTTGATTTTTAAAGCTGGTGTAGCTAGAAGTGGGTGAAGTTTTTCAACTAAATAGCTTATTCACCAAAAAGTGCAGTTTTGGTCAACCTGAAACTATTCGCAAATCAGACCCAGTTAGTTCTGGTTGGGGAAAAGATTTTCAGGGCTAGGTTTAGAAAGTCCTGTGTGGAGGAGCACTATTTGTAATCCTTAGCCCAGTGGCTAGGGCACTTCCTGGCATGTAGACAGACCCAGGTTTGAATCCCCACTTTGGAGCAACAATTTAAACTCGCTTTGCTCCCATACCAGGTGAGTGCCCTAAACACCAGGCTATTTCACTCAGTCTCTCCTGTTGAGGTTGCTCCGTTTCTTGTAAATACTTAAATATTCACAGGACCCAAGAGAAAAGACCATTGCCTGGTGATTAAGGCACTCATTTGGAAGGTAGGAGATGTGGATTCAAATCCTTCCTTTGAATCAGAAGAGAGAAGTTATACCAATTTTGGCTCCTTTCACTCACCCAGCAGTAAATGAATGTTGGCAGATGTAAGGGATTCTAAATTACTGTGTCTATATCAGCGTTTTTCTTCAAAGTTCTCTCCACTCCACTACCACTGATGCAGCTTCCCCTGAGGTTACAGCATGACTTTAAATGGGAGTTGGATGCCTAACTGCCCTCTGTGCCTTTAAAATCCTCTACCTAAATTTTCTGTTCAGGAAAGAATGACATTGCAACATCTGCGAACAATGATTTTGGGGGCAGCGTGGGTTGTGTTATTTTTGGTAAGGAAGGTCTGTAAATAAGACAGATGATGGTTGCTTCTAGTTGTTCAGATTGGAATTGTGTGCTTGTGATATGACAGACCTTTGAAGAACCCATCCTATGGGGCATTTTTATGGCAAGGAGCCAGCACGTATTAACATATTGGCAAGAAAGCAAAGCCTTTTTCAAAAATTCTCACAGAAATGAGCTCCTAAAGCAATCCTAGCCTGGCACCTTCCCCTTCACTAAGGACTATAAAGCTAGTCCTAGCTCTGCTCTCAGTTTAAGGCAAACAGCTTTCAATCAGTGTTCTGCATCAATGAAGAGGGATTAATTTTACCGAAAAAAGTATTAATAGTATTTAGAGGTCCCAAAGGAACAGTCATGTCCTGTTCTTGGCAGGATTTCTTCATCACCAAGTTATTAGCTTTAGTTTCATAAACTGTTCACCCACAGATATCTTTCAGAGGAGGTAGATGACGAAATTAATTTTCCTTCTAATTTTTCATTAAACAGGACAATAATTTCCTTGGATTGCTACTAGAGTTGTAAGGCCTGTTTCAAGGCGGGAAGGGAAGAAACAGAATATCTTTCAGGTTTCAAAATTATGTTTATATATTTTTGATGCTGTGAATTTCACACCATAGGATGTGGGTGCAAGATATCTTGAGCTCTTGTTCTAAATCAAACATTTGCTTTAGTACGGAATTGTACGTATATCTTTTGTTTATGATTAAATGAAATTGAGTTAATCCTGTTAAAATATAAGAACATAGGAACAGCCATACTGGGTCAGAAAAAAGGTCCATCTAGCCCAGTATCCTGTCTTCTGACAGTGGACAATGCCAGGTGCTTCAGAGGGAATGAACATAATAGGTAATCCTCAAGTAATCCATCCCCTGTCACCCATTCACAGCCTCTGGCAAACAGAGGCTAAAGATACTTCAGAGCATGGAAAGAATGTTTCTCCAAAAGAAGGAATGCAAGAGTACCAAGAGTTTGCATTCATACTGGAATGATACAGAAAGGTACATTTCACGTTCTACAATACTAACATCTGAATCCTAAACAACCAGATAGCCCTTACATACTATACATATGTTAAGTAAATTTTAGAAGTTTCCCAGAGATTAAGACAATCTAGTTAAAGAAATATAATGAAACTATTTAAGACCATCATGTATGGTCTTTTAAGTGTGCTGTATATTGTGAGATGGTCAGTAGAAAGGTTTTTATTGCCAGGTTTTGAATTTGAAATTGGAGGATAGTGAGTAAGGCAAACTCGTCTCTGAAAGAAGTATGAGCAAAAGTAATTCCAACCAGCCAAATCCTTGAGATGATCTAAGCAATATTAATCGAGTCCTTGAGAAGATCTAGGAAGAGAATTTTCTTCTTGGGACTTTTGGCAAATGATTCTTCTTTCTTATGAAAGATTTATCTTCTTAAGAAGCCTTCCCACATAAGTCTCTTTGTAATGTGAAAAAGGACTGAAAAGCTCAATAAAATATAATCTCTTTATAATTTCTTACATTTTGGAACAGGGAAATCTAATTTAGTTTGAAAATTCTCGTACTAAACTTCTGAGGAACTGGCCCTACAAATACAGATTACTGAGCAGAATGCTTGTTAGCACATATACTCCCTTCGAAATTTTTTTTTAACCATGAGCATTAATTTCTTCTAGAACTTTAGTGAATATTGATGAAACCTGACATTCTCTCTGCTTAGCCTAAAAGGCACAGGAGCCATTGCTCTGAGGCTAATGTTAGGACAATTTGCATGAGACACTACTGTAAATGTGCCATTGAAAAACACACGGCTGTGTTTCATTAGCAAAGAGTGACGCTGAATCCACGTTAAGTTGAACAAGTGTAATGTTAATTAACACTGTGCACTGCTCTGTCCATGTGGTTGTGCTGCCGCCAGCCCAACTCCTCAGATTCCCTGTTTTCTTGCTGTAACTTCAGTAAAAAGTTCCTCCAGGGAACGTGAGCCCTCTGACTCCAATTCCACTGATCAGGATCCATCTTTCCTATTTTACAAACATTTTAATATATACTGAAAAAAACATTTGAACCCCTGATCCCCACAACCTGTTCCTTTAGTTAGAGGTTTCTAGTGCATAGTGGAGTTGGAGTCTTGTCTTTACCATAGATTCAGCTAGCTACATACTCTTTGAGAAAGCTGGGTCTCCTCAACCAGTGACCACACTAGGAGCAACCCCTCTCTGTCTCCCTGTCACCCCTGTCAAATTCTAGCAAACTTTCTCTCTGTGGAGTCTCCTCCCTCCCTGTGGGGTTGGACTCCAGATGGTTTTCTGTGATGATCTTGGTAGGCTCTCTCTGTGTGTTGTCTGCTGGCTCTTAAGTGTCTCCTGTTCCATCAGATCACTCATCTCTGTTGCGTAGTCACTTTGTATCACCTGGTGCCACTGCACCTCTCATGACTAAGGTGGCCGCTCACATGTTGCCGCAGTTCTGGACATTCCAGTACTTCTGGGAATCGTGTGGGCCTGCCCCACCAGGATGACCCCACCCACACCAGTGTGACCTTGCACAACAGGGTGTGTGAGATCATGCTGCCAGGGGTGTGTGTCATCTTTAAGAGTGTGTCCTCTCCACCCCCGCTGGTGTGCTGCCCGGCCCCCACCAGCATGATCGTGCACACATCAGGCATACTCAATTACACTGGAGGAGGTGGAGCGGTGTGCTCTTAAAATGGCAGCCCCAGTCTGATACCAGAGAAACAAGTCTGGTTTTGTCCCAGTACTGGATGGGGGACAAACCTCTCAAAAAGAGGACTGTCTGGTTTGATACCAGACAGGTAGCCTCCTTATTCATGACTCCATTAGTCCACTCTATATGGTGTCCCTCTAGTGGCTTGATGCTCACAGGACAGCCTGTTTCCAGGGCTGGTAGGTCCTTAGCAGATCTGTTGTACTCTAACGCCTGCTTTCTCTGATTGTTGGACAACTTCTTTTGGCAGTATTTCCATCCTTCTGGCTGCAACAGGTCTCCCCTCACTGGTAGCAGGGTTTTGGTCCTTCACCCCATCAGTGCCTGTGCCAGACTGTTTTGGCACCCCTATGATGGGGTATTCTTGTGTGTCAAATGTCAACAAGGGACCACAAGAGACAGCTTTGTGTAACAGTCTCAGAGCAGTTTTCACAGCTGATTCCACCTTAGCGTTACTCTGTGGGTATACTGGGGAGGTGATGTAGTAGTCAAACTCCTATTTGCGTGCAAATTCCTTGAATTCTTCCCAAACTGGGGTCTGTTGGTGGTGAATACAATGTCCTGAGTGCCTATCTTGCAAAGTGGGCCTTCAGTTTACCAATCACTGACTTGCTTCTTGTATCTGGCAGGGCACTGACTTTCCAAAACTGAATAGTAGTCCACAGTAATAAAATACTGCTTTTTATAGAAGGTAAATAAATCTATTCCCACCTTTTCCCATGGTTGGGTGGGCAGCATATGAGGTTATAGGGTCTCTTTCTTCTGGTGGTTATTGCACAACCAACGGATGTCATACCCTTCTTTCAAGAAGTGGAATTGTGTATTCATTCTTGGCCTGTAAACACACTCTCAAGCCTGCCTAAGACAGCGGTAAATGCCCAGGTGTGAGGCATGTAATTTTTGCATGACACAGGGACAACAGCTCTCTGTCCTCAAAATATGATTCAATCCTGCACACTCAGTCCATCTTTAATTTGAAAATACAGTTCTGTGCCTACCGATACTTGGCTTTTGTCTTCTGGCCACTCTGCTAGGATTGCTGTCTTGACTGCCTGTAGTTGGATGTCCTTTTCTGTAGCCGCTTTGATTTCCATCAGCTTCACTGTTGGAACTGGGTGATTGAATCCATTAACATGCTGCACAATGTCCTGATCCTCTTTCCCCAACTTGCTGATGCTGGGTATATATGCTCTGCTCAGTATGTCAGCTAACACCAGTAGCTGTCCTAGAAAATACCTGATTTCTAGTGCAGGTATTGCATCAACATGTGCTGCTATCTCTTTGGAGCACTAAGAAGGGGCTTTGCCATGATTGTCTCCAGGGATTGGTGATCTGAGGAATCGGGGGCTTCAGGCCAAGTTCCATAGCTCATTCTGCCAGCTGCTGCATTTCAGAGAACTCACCACTCAGATGCAGACACCATGTTTTATTCACAACAAATAAAGCTGACATTCTCTCTGCTTAGCCTAAAAGGCACAAGAGCCATTGCTCTCAGGCTAATGTTAGGGTAATTTGCATGAGACACTACTGCAAATGTGCCATTGAAAAACATACAGCTGTGTTTCATTAGCAAAGAGTGGAGCTGAATGCACGTTAAGTTGAACAAATGGAATTTTATTAAACCCCGTGAACTATACTGTCCATGTGGCTGCATTGTTGCCAGCCCAACTCCTCACATTCCCTCATCTGTTGCTTTTTCAGATGTGCTGCTGCTCTAATGCAGCCTAACGGCAGCAGCAAGAATGTCAAGACATCCCTCTTGCACCTCATTCATCTGGCTATGGGGCGAACCTTTCCCCCAAAGATCAAAGTTGGGGCATTCACAAAGAGAAGGTCACTGAACCACTAAAGGTCAGCAAAAACCCTACTTTTAGATTACAGTGAAGGACTCCCTCCATACAGAGCTTTAATATGACCCAACATTGTTACCCAGAGTTTTCAGAACCCAAAGCAGTGGTAACTTAATTGTTTGTCTCCTGGTGATGTCAAGAATAAATCAATGGGGACACAGCTCCTACATCTGATATATAATTGATACAAACCAGAATGCTTGTACCTAAAACTACTTTTTATTAGATCATAAGCACACACACACAGACATGTGCTGTCAGAGCATCTGAAAACATTTATATTTATGTAAAGTTAAGAGATGGTTTAGAGGAATCAACAGCCAGGATTCCTAGGGTGGGGAGTCTCTCCTTCCATCTAGGTGCTCAAAAACTTAAATATTAGAATCTTGCCCAAAGAAAGTTTCTCCAGATTGCTTCCAAAGCACATAAGAACGGCCATACTGGGTCAGACCAAAGGTCCATCTAGCCCAGCATCCTGTCTTCTGACAGTGGCTAATGCCAGGTGCCCCAGAGGAAATTAACAGAACAGGTAATCATCAAGTATCCATCCCCTGTCGCCCATTCCCAGCTTCTGGAGCAAACAGAGACTAGGGACACTATCTCTGCCCATTCTGGCTAATAACCATTGAGGGACCTATCCTCCATGAATTTATCTAGTTCTTTTTTTAACCTGATTATATAGTTGGCCTTCACAACATCCTGTGACAAAGAGTTCCACAGGTTGACTGTGCGTTATGTGAAGAAATACTTCCTTTTGTTTTTTTTCAAACCTGATGCCTATCAATTTCATTCAGTGACCCTTAGTTCTTGTCTTATGAGGAGGAGTAAATAACATTTCCTTATTTACTTTCTCCACATCAGTCATGATTTGATAGACATATATCATAACCCCCCTTAGTCAGCTCTTTTCCAAGCTGAAAAGTCCCAGTCTTATTAATCTCTCCTCATATGTTCCATACTCCTAATCATTTTTGTTAACCTTTTCCAATTCCAATACATCTTTTTTGAGATGGGGCGACCATACCTACACGCAGTATTCAAGATGTGGGCGTACCATGGATTTATAGAGAGACAATATGATATTTTCTGTCTTATTATCTATCCCTTTCTTAATGACTCCCAATATTCTGTTAGCTGTTTGACTGCCCCTGCACACTGAGTGGATATTTTCAGAGAACTATCCACAATAACTCCAAGATCTCTCTCGAGTGGTAACAGCTAAATTAGACCCAATCATTTTATATGTATAGTTGGGAGTATGTTTTCCAATGTGCATTACCTTGCGAAAGGCTTTCTGAAAATCTAAGTACACTATATCTACTGGATCTCCCTTGTCCACATGTTTGTTGACCACCTCAACAAGCACATAACTCATAATAGTCCCTAATAAGCTAATAATTTCCTTAGCAACAGCCAATAACAATTAATTATTTTTCTTATCATCAAAGCATTTCTAGTCATAACAACAATAAAGCTTGCATGTCAGAGGCATCTAAAACCAAGGCAGTCCAAACCTTTCTTCTATTTTCATGGAACCTTAACACCCTGTCCCAACCTCTCCTATTCTGATAGCAAAACTGCAAACATGCAGGTGCATGACCTTGCCTCTCTATGTGGTCTTTGGGTTTCAGCTGGCAGTGGTTGAACATTCAAAATGGCTGACTGTCAAATTTTGGGGAACATGCAGGAATATTAAATTTGTGAGGAGCTACAACATAAGTCACATGGAAGTCTACTATCTTAATGACCCCTCTCGGCACAGGGAAAAGGTGGCAAGTGGATAATCTGTTGAGTTTTTGGGGTGGTTTTGGAAGCAATGTTCTGTCACCCTTACTTTGCATTAGAACTGTGAGGGAACTAGAATTTCTATTTAGCAGGACATTTTTCAATTTCAAATGTATTTGCATTCTGAATCAGAACAAAAAAATATAACATAGCATTAAAAAATCTGGAATAAAAGGTCATTTCAGGCCAATCAAATGGTTTCATTTTGATTTTGTTTTTGATAATAAAAAATAAATTTCAAACTGAAAACTATCGCAGTGCACTGTTCTAAACATGTCAATAAAAGTTTTGACCTTATCAAAATTAATTGACAGTGCTTTTATTTGTGAAAATATTCAATCATTAATTTTCCTAGCATGCAACTAGCTCTAACAGAAAGCAGGCAATAAACTTTCCAGTCCTGCAAAAGGAACACATACAATTACAGATATATCATACAGGCCCACACACAGAGCCTACCAACCCAGTACATAGCAGCCTGTGTGTTTAACTCCATTTATTTGCCATGGAGTTAATTTTATTCTCCATTGTTGTCGATAAGACACCAGCCATGAACATGAAATACACTTAAAATTAGTTAGAGTTGTATTCTCCAACTGCACAGAAAACATCTTCTGTTGTTGTTAAAGTGTTAAGGGAATAAGTGTGTTCTTCAAAATCAGTGCATTTCACTGCACTTTCAGATTTCTACATTTTTCACTTGCTTTCCTTCATTCATACAAAGAAATTACAAGTTTTCTGATGTCACCTGAATAATGTTGCCAGTGTGAAAGCAAACAATGATAATTTTCTTATCTGATAATTACTGGCTCTCACATATCCTGCTGGGTGTTCTTCTTAAATTGAACACCATTGACATCAGCGCTTACCATTACACGACATCTCATTTGCACACCACACTAAACAGAGTTTGTAAGAAAATGTTCCTAATAACTAAGAGGCTATTCACTGTCAATTAACCACATACTTTCTGTCACCTAATGGGTGTCTTAACAACATCATTTACTTTAAATGTACTTCCTTTAGATTCCCTCAGGGGTACATTGTCTGTAGTCAGACACAGGGCCGCCCAGAGGATTCAAGGGGCCTGGGCAAAGCAATTTTGGGGGCCCCTTCCATAAAAAAAAGTTACAATGCTATAGAATACTATATTCTCATGGGGGCCTGCTGGAGGCCTGGGGCAAATTGCCCCATTTGCGCTCCCCCTGTCCCCCCGGGCGGCCCTGGTCAGACAAGCTGCAAGTGCACATAGTTATTGATCACTACTGTGCTGATTTTTTAACTACAAAATATAAGAAAAACTACATTAAAATGACATCCGGAGCCTGACTTAAACTGTCTAAAACAAGATGTTTCAGATAAGGAGGATTCTGTCCTTCACTTACCTCAATGGGACTCAGTACTACAGAGCCCAAACTGTATATGACTTAACAGAGATTTGAATCACTGAATGCTACCAGGTGAGTTAAGGATGGAACTAGATTCTCCATTCCTGTGAAAATCTGGAGTAGCTCAGTGGAGTGCAGAATCAAGACTTTAGTGTTCACCCAATTCAGCAGAGCACATGGATAACTTTAAACACATCCCTGTAAAGCAAAGAACTTAAGCACATTTGAGTTCCATTGATGTCAACTGCTGTTTTGAATCAGGGCCGTAACTGTGACATTCCCTCTTTTGGTTAGGTACATCAAAGTCATAGTTTCATTTATACTCGTTCATTAGCCCATTCATTTATAAGCCGACCCCCCAAGATGGATAAGTAAAAATAGCAAAAACGGTATGACCCTTTCATAAGCAGACCCTATATTTCAGGGGTTGGAAAACTTTGGCTCCCAGCCTGTTAGGGTAAGCCACTGGAGGGTTGGGATGTTTTGTTTACCTGGAGCGTCTGCAGGCATGGAGCCCTTCATCTCCCTGTGGCCACTTCCCACAGCTCCCATTGGCTGGGAACAGTGAACCATGGCCACAAGGAGATGAGGGGGAGGGATAGCTCAGTGGTTTGAGCATTGGCCTACTAAACCCAGGGCTCAATCCATTGAGGGGGCCATTTGGGGAACTGGGGTAAAAATCTGGGGATTGGTCCTGCTTTGAGCAGGGGGTTGGACTAGATGACCTCCTGAGGTCCCTTCCAACCCTGATAATATTCTATTCTATGCCTGCAGACGCTCCAGGTAAACAAAATGACAATGTATTAGATATTCAATTCAATGATTCCATAGAGCAGGGATCAGCAACCTTTGGCACATGGCTCGCCAGGGTAAGCACCCTGGTGGGCTGGGCTGGTTTACCTGCTGCCTCTGCAGGTTCGGCCTATCGCGGCTCCCACTGGGTGCGGTTCACCGCTCCAGGCCAATGGGGACAGTGGGAAGCGGCTGCCAGTACATCCCTCGGCCCGCGCCGCTGCCCGCAGCCGCCATTGGCCTGCAGCGGTGAACCGCGGCCAGCGGGAGCCGCAATCGACCAAACCTGCGGATGCAGCAGGTAAACAAACTGGCCCAGCCTGCCAGGGTGCTTACCCTGGTGAGCCACATGCCAAAGGTTGCTGATCCCTGACATAGAGTTTAAAATCATCACATTTTGGTGTAGACCCGTTTATAAGCCGACCCCTGTTCTTTGATGCGTCCCTTTTTTACCAAAAATATTTGGCTTATGAACGAGTATATACAGTATATTTAAAAAAAAACTAATTTAGTTTCTTGTTAATTGTAATATTAAAGCAGGAAAGTACACATTTTCTATTGTAAGCATGCAGTGATATATGCCGTGCGCTGATATATATCAGTGGATTCTTAAAACACAAATGTGTACTTTCCTGCTTTAATATTACAACTAACAAGAAACTAAATTCATTTTTTTATAAATATACTATGACTTTGATGTAACCAACCAAAAGAGGAAATATATATATATATATATAGCATGTAGATCAACACAAGACCCAAATTTAAGGGCAAATTCTGCCCTCTGAATATGTACCTGACATAGCTACTGACGGCACTGATATTTGTGCATACATATGAAAGCAGAGTTTGACACAAACTTAAAATTTCAGGACCAGTCGCTTTATGAGAGATTCAAAAGCTGGGTCTCTACGTTCTGTAGTAATAATTAACATATGAGTTTCACACACAGGCCTGGATCATGCAAGCAACTCCATGTGGGCAAGCCCGATGTCCACGCTGATTTCAACTGATTTCAGTGGGACTCTGTCTACGTGAGACAACTTGCAGCATCAGAGCCCAGTGTGGTAGCCCAAACTGTTAAGAGCTTCACAGGAACAGGACAAGATAGAACATGCAGCATCTGTGGAACCAATTATTTTAAGTAGTTATTTAGTACTGATACCCCCCAGCATTAAACATTCTGTCAAGGTTAATACCGTATGCTGTTCTGTTAGTTTTATTAGATGTATTTTTGATAATTCTCAAAACCATATTATTCACTTAAGGCACTCTGCTGAGCCAAACTTGCCTGCTGGATCTGTTAGGAATTCCAGATTTATTGGCACTGAAATTCTGGATCCTCCTCGTTAATCTTTTTAAATATTGCTGTAACCAACAACCTGTCAACTAATTGTAACCAGTCAACCTGTGGAACTCCTTGCCAGAGGATGTTGTGAAGGCCAAGACTATAACAGGTTCAAAAAAGAACTAGATAAATTCATGGAGGATAGGTACATCAATGGCTATTAGCCATGATGGGCAGGGATGGTGTCCCTAGCCTCTGTTTGCCACAAGGGGGGAATGGGTGACAGGGGATGGATCACTAGCTGATTACCTGTTCTGTTCATTCGCTATGAAGCACCTGGGCTAGATGGACTTTTGGTCTGAACCAGTATGGCCATTCTGACGTCCTAGTTGCTTTGATACTAATTTGTTAAATATTATTTTTCCCATTAACTACAAAGGGGGCCACTGGACAATAACAGTAGGGCAATTGACATATATATGGCTCAGATAACTGGCAATACTTTGTAGATTAAAATACAATAACAACGTACAGGCATCTTGAGCACCAAGATGTGGCCATTTTTGAAAAATGAAAAAGTATTTCTTGAGAAATCTCTTCTATAATTACGTTTATTACCTACAGGTCTGATCCTGCTTTCACTGGAGACATATAAGAGTTTTACCATGGACTTCAGCACTAGTTCAAGATAAAGTTAGAAAAGAAATCTGAAACAGCCTCCTGTCAGTACCCTCCTTGCCTTCCTCATCCCCCAGGTTCTCTGTAAATGGACTAGGTCTTTATGAAGCAACGTTGGTATCACCTGGTATATAGTTGGCATTAGGCTTGGGAATTGTTCTGACTACTTGATTTTTCTTCTTCTAATAATGAAAGACATCCACATGTCTATGCCAATTTTTATCAAAGGCTGCTGACAGATTTAATATCCTTAAACAGAAAGTTTTGTTGTCTAGACACAAGTGCTATTGAGCTATTTCACACTCACCTTTCCAGAAGGTCCCAGAGTAGTATAAGTCACTGTTTACCTCTTCTAAGAGGCTATGTGTGTGTGTGGGGGGGGAGAGGTTAAGAAGTTCAAAATCTGGTGCTTTTACTGTAGATCCCTGCGCTTCAAATCCTAGATGGTCTTGGACCTAGTGCCCCCCTTTTACATCCGCAGCAGGTCAGATACCAGTAGGAACCTAGGATATTTTCCTCTGGATTGGGAACTCCCTACAGTAATCCATGCCTTTGTGATTTCTAGGTTTATTTCTACCTGAGGCGACCCTTGAAGGGCATTCAGAACGAGCAGCTGGCACAGTATACAGCTGTTCAGGAGACTCTCAAGAATACAAAGTTCTCCAGGGGATTTTCTGTTGGAAGCAAGGCTTCCCCCTGACCTTGCTTCTGATTCTGTCTACTTGATGGGTCTTCTGGCTAACTGCTTCAGTCAGCTCCTATCTGGGCTCCTTGGCTCAGATTCCTGGGCCCACTCTTATAGTTTCTCAACTTCTTTGGGCCTACTTGCCCCTCTTTCCTCCAAGCCCTGTTTGCTCTGATGATTTGTTCCATTGGATGGGCTTCAATTTCTCAGTGCCTTTGGTCTGCCACTGCTGCTAGTTTCCCAATTTGACCTCTTGAATTATTCCACATGTGCGTGCACATAGAGTGAGGGAAGAGACAATTTTGTCCAGGTAAACTAAGTTGACTCAAGTAAGTCCCCAGCCCCAACTCGTATCCCTCTGTGCAGTTCCGTTCCGTCAGCTTTCTTTTTATGTCAGTTAGTTCCCTGCATGCTGAAAAGAAACGGGGAAAGGATAACATTTTGAAGTGACAGCTGGAAAGGTTTTCTTGTATAACAAAAACAAGAAGAATTATTTGGTGGGGAAAGAAGAGGAGGAGATTTTCAGAGCCAAGCTCACTTCTCTCATCTCCTGATACACTCACTTGATATATTAATAAGCCTGTAGTTTATGCAAACTTTTAGCATAAAATGGTATCAAATGTCTTCGGGGAAAAAAACAATTACAAAACGCAGGCCCCAGCTGAAGGCTACAGTGGGTTAAATTGTGATTTATTGAGCCAATGCACAATTATTTTATTTTCTATGACAACTGCTGTATTTTAGTCATGGCACCTTGATGAAGGGCTGTGATAGCATCTCAAAAACTGCTGCTCAGTAATGGACCAATTTGTATGGGAAGTGACAGTAGGAGAATCAACAAGATGTTTTGTGTAGTATTTGATAATGTCTCTGGCTTATTAATGTAAATGTTGGCCGATTTAGTCTTCATGTCAGTCATTTTTCTTCTGGTTGTTGGGAGCACATGAAATGAAGTTATACTTCATCCATATAAAAGCAGTTGGCAGGCGAGCTTTAAAAATATGTTCTCAGGGGATAAAAATAACAAAACATTATAAAGTTTCACTCACACAAGGAATTTTGAGGGAATTAAAATGACGCTCTTATGTTCTTAATGTTTGTAAGGCCCTTCAGAGATGAATCATGCAATGGAAGTGCTAAATGTTATTTTTGTTTTTCCAGTTTCTCCAGAACTAGAAGGGTAGATTACGGTAGCCATTTTGGAGAAAGAAAAAGGATTTCAATGTAACCCGGTACTAGAAATAATTATCTGCATTTCTGTCTAGATGTGATCAATCATTTTAATTAACCTTTTTACTGAATAAAGTGTTTTAAAAGTTTGAGTAGTGAGATAAGGAATGATCTGATGTCTGCCCTCTTTATGTGATCACTCAGGTTCCTCATGACCTACAATACAAATAGATCTGGATAACTGAAGATTTTATTGGCTCTTTTTCTGTACAAAGGCTTTAAATTTACTTTTTCTTACTAGAAATTGTTCAGCAAGCACTGGACGCAAATATATTTCAGTCTGTAGGTTATTTATCAGCCATTCAGTTAATCTCCATCCACCTTCAAGGCCCTTTACAAATCCACTCCCAAACACCCCCATTTGTCTGCCTCCTATAGTAGAGAAGCTGATGACTCTGGTTATGGTTTTATATTTCTGGCTATTTGATTCTTAGCATTTTGATGCACCCACCATGTAACTTATGCTAAGACCTGGTAAACCAGCTGCAGTCTGACATTCTTTGTGTCCTGTCTCATAGTATTATCACACCCCATAGTATGTGAAATGGTCTACAGAAGTAGAAAAGAAATGGCACTTGTCCCAGAGGGCTTACCTTTTTGTTTATTTCCTTTTTTTAACCTTCTCCTAATGTGTTCCCTAATTCTACTATTCCTTTGCTCCTCATCCCATATTTTGTTCCACTTCTTCTCCCTCCTGCAGTGACAACTCGATGTCCCATTCTTCTGTATTCTCTCATTTTCCCCCTCCTCAGCTCTAGTTCTTCCCCCTCTCTCCAGTTTATTCTTCTCCTCCCAGCTCCAGTTCTCCCTCCCTCCAATTTCCTTCTCTATCCTCAGTTCTCATCCCTTTTTTTGAGTTTGGCAAGACCTCTCCACTCTCTGCTAGGTCATGCCTCTCCCGGCTTCTTCTATTCCACCACAAGCTATCATGTGACATCATGCTTCACTCTCCAGGCTAATCCTTACAATAGTGACTGCATGCAATAACAGGAGGGAAGTGTCAGGGACCACTCCCGGGAAGGTTGAGCACACATGCAACTACACCCCTGGCCACATGGTCATTGTGGTACTTCTGAGGTTTACCCGCATCCTCTGGATGTGGCCTACGGGTTGGGAATCTCTGAAATAAGATTTAGATTATGTTTAGGATTTCTACTTTTCTGTGCACAGGAGAAGTGCCATATTCCTCCCCTACCTGTGTTACTTTTACAAGTTCTGTTCCTCCCATCATAGGCATTAATGCTATGAATGGAAATGCCATCTGTGAAACAAGGAGCAGCCTCAGAGCAGAACCAGAAAACGGTTTAGTTGGAAAAGGTTAATACATTAAAAAAAAATCCATAGTAGAACTGGCTACTTTACTAAGTATGATCTAGTTAGCTGAAATCTGAATAAGGAGGCGTGACACAAAAGTGCTCTGTCTTATATATATATATATATTAATTAATAGGTGGTTCGCAAGAATATGCAGAATTGTTCCTACAAAATTTGCAACCAATAAAATGTCTTGCTGTTGACTACTGCAAATGTCTTCCTTCAAGGATCCGTAGAAAGTCAGCTCTTAACAAGGAAGGAAGGCACAGTATGAACAGCCTACACATTATGGAGAGATGGAACTGCTCCTTATTTACATAGCCATATATAGGGCTATTTTAGCCCTCCCTATGAGTTTGGCTTAAAAATGGCAGGAGTTACACTGAAGGGGGAAGCGAGTGCTGCTGGTGTTTGAAGAAAACTAGACAAACACTTTTTGAGTTACAAGTCATTTAAAAGTTACTCATTTAGAGATTTTGACTTCCATCCTTGTACTATCTCAACAATGGGTCAATACACGCCATTAATTCAGTAATCTGGAATCCCCTGTATCATAATAAGGTATTTTAAAAGTATAAGTCTGGGTGGGTCCAGTGAAGTGAAAGTTATGAAGATTTATACCAGCTGAGGATATAGCCATTTATCTTCATTTACCTACACAAAAGAAAGATTAATTAATTTCAAAAGCTAAAAAATAAATAAAAAATAAATAAAAAATAAGCTAATTAGAAATATCCTTTCCTGTCACATGCTTGTGAAAGTAAGAAAATAACTACTGGAACACACTGGAAATCTACACTACTTTGCAATACCCCTCCCCAATAAATAAAAAATTGACTTGTTATTTTGGAGCTCAATTTATGGGTGCCCAATTTGAAACTTCGTAAAGGGGCCCAATTAAAAAAACAAACAAACAAACAATCCAATCATCTTGACAGCTGATGACCCATCCTCAAAGTCAGGCCTCTTTAGGGTGTTTCAATGGCTCACGAGATGTTCTAGAATCAATAGTTGCATCGTGTGAGACAGCCCAGGCTGGAGAGTTAAGGGCGCACCGCGGTCCCACAGTTCCAGGTTGTACCCCGGGCATCCCATAACAGTACCTTCCCCTCCCCCCACCAAACACTTCCTCAAAGTCAAATTGCTCCATCAATCCCAATGAGCAGATCCTCCAGTGTCATTCACCATCTCCCCCTACTGTCCCTGGGCTGCTACTCCTGGGCCCCAGGAAGAATGGGTTTACTCTCCTCAGCCAAAGGTTCTACCAATTCAATTCTAAGAGCAGCATTATATTTTTTTTCTTACCTCAGACAGCAGGTAAGAAATCTCCCCACCTAATGCATGGAAGGCCACTATATTGATATTTTCCCAGCATTTCAGGACTGTGATCGTTTCAGTATCCTTGGTCCTGAGACAACTCTTGCAGCCCCTGGGAAAGGAGCAGCTACTGGAAATGGAGCATTTATTTCAGGGGCAATGTTAAGAGTTCTCCATTTCTTCTTTTAAGGCTGGCCATCATTCAGAGATTATAACAGTTCTGAAAGAAACACACTGGGAGAAGGAGGTGGCTTTCCAGTCCTGTGGTGAGGAATTCGGCAGTCTATGCCAGAGAGATGTTGTTCTACTTGTCACCTCTCTACATAATTGCCAAGCGGAGGGGGTTGGGGAGCTTTGAAAAAGGACTAAGCACATTTGTGCTCCTGTTGAACCTTAAGAACCAGTTGGAGTTTCTGCTGCACCAGAAATTTGCTGACACACGCTTACAGGACTAGGAGGCAATCTGAATGGAAACAGAATATAGTCTAAGATAGCAGATGGAGCCTGAATGGAGGGGGAGAAGTGAACCACTGCAAATGCCCATTTGCCCCCAAACCAGCCCCTGCAGCACCAGGAAATCTGTCCCCTTCATCCAGCCAAGAATGGAGAAAGGAACAGGAAAGAAAGTAAATAACATTGCAACTGTCCTGTGCTCCATGAACTTTCCAATCAAGACCACAAACCATTCACCTCCTCACTGCAAAGAGACAACACATTATGTTTGTGCAGCTGCTGGAGCGGATCCCTCACCCACTCCTAGCAGCATGGCTCCAAACGGGGAGATGCCAGACTCTAGGGCATGGGAATGATTGAATGCACTTGTACTGTGACCAAGGAATGTTCCAACACCCTTCTGAAAAGCAAAGGTTCCCCTTCTTCTTACCACGCATACCTGTCCATGATACTAACTGACCCCTGCCCCAGCATGGCTCCTGTTTGTAAAGCGGGGTGTACTGAAGTGAGCATTTGTGATCTTGAAAGGAGTAGAAAATAGCTGTAACTTTGGAGAACCATTAATCTTGTATAAATGGCCTGTCCTCAAGCCAGACCTTTCTACCCCTCCTCCACGCACTGTGAGCCCATTGGCTGACAAATGCACAGACCCAAGGGCAGTACGATGGTTTGCTGACAGTCGGTTCTACAGTTTCTGCCAAAAAGCTTCATAGTGGTTTGTGGTAATTCAATAAATGTTGAATTTACAGCTGTGCCTTTGTCAGGGACCATTGGGAGGAGGGAAGTGGTGGCCTTCCTGTCCGGCATGCAGCCCTGGAGACAGTGGGAGGGAATGTTGGTGAGGTTTAAGCTTACCAGCCTTGTGTTCCAGTTCCTGATGAGTTTCTTGGTCCTCCTCTGACTCCAGAGGAGGGGCTTGCTGAACTGGTTCCTTGGGGTAGAGGTGCAGGGTAATGTGCTTCTCTACTTCCATGGCCGCCGCCTCTGGGTCTTGTTGGACCTCCTCCACTGCCTCCACGCCCTGGACTTCATTGGCAGCCTGTCAGACAATGAGGCCAGCAGGGCTGAGGAAAGGGTTGTGCATCACCTCAGGCTCAGTACTGGGAGCCCTGGAGAGCATCTGGTCCAGCTCCCTGAAGAATCGGCATATTGGAGGACCCCTCCTGAAGCAACTGCTGGAGTATTTTGCCTTCCAGTAACAGAGTCTCGGGTGCTTTATCCATTCCTGGCACTGGGCCAGAGTGCATTGAACACCCTGCCTGTGCCAGCTTCTCTGAAACCCAGGACGTGTGGAAGTTCCAGTACTGCAGGAGAAGTTGTGGAGGACAGTGAACTGTGACCACACACTGACGAGCGCCTGGCTGTGCTTGGCTGCCAGGCAGCTGCTTTCAGACTATGTTCCACATTCACATATATTGGTCAAAAAAAAAAGAGTGCAGTGGGAAACGGTTGTGAAGCGCAACTCACTGCCACCAGTGAGAATGGGGTGGCCAGGGACCTTTATAGATTTGGGTAACCAGTGGGCAGGAAAGGGTTCCAAGCATTGTGGGAACAGGGCTGGAGGACTGTTGAGCTCAGGACATGCCCTTACTCCCTATCCACATTACCAACTGGCACAGGTACAGTGCGGTGCAACAGCCAAGGCATGTTCATACCCCTATTCCTCAGGAGTGCTAATGTTCTTGCCCTGCACGCTCCTTGAACCCCCATGTTTCTGGGGTTTAGATGTGGACAACAGGGGGGTTCTGGCACAACCAGGTGTTTGGACCAATGTCTAGTCACCAGTGTTGATAGAGTCTCAGTTGTGTACCATGCAGTAGAGACAAATGGTTTCAGCTGCACCCTGTGTTGTGTATCAGGCATCAAGGCAGGGCTGTTGACATGCTGGCCCTGAGAACACTGCTGTGTACAGTGACGGGTTTCCCCCTGGGATGCCACCTGGAACTGGCAGTCCACTGAGCCCTCTGACCCACCAGCCTGGCTCCCTCTCACACTGTGCTGCTGTTCTCTGCCATTAATCCATGAGTTGCTTGCTGCCTGTTCCCTCTCAGCACAGGACATTCATTCCTTAGGTGCTCAGTGGAATTCCAAAGATAGCACCTTCTGGGTTCCTCTGTTTTCACAGGAGATTTGGGATGAGGACTAGAGGAATGGTTTTGGGGAGGTGAGTGCCCAGCATCCTGACCACCCTCCTTCTTCCCAGGGGTAAAATGGGAACCCTGCTTTCCACCAGGTTTAAACCCGTCTATCTGTGGTTTGCTTGCAATAGATGCCTGTGTTTGCTCAAAATCATCAGCTAGAGATGCCATCTCATCCACAGTTTTCACCTTTTAGTCCCATAAACACTGTTTCACATCATCTCTACATATATTTAAGAAATGTTCCTGAAGAACAAGGTCACACATTCCTTCAAAGCTTGTAACATCTTTTCCCTTTACTCACTTTTCCATTAAATCTTTCATCTGCCATAGTACTCATCCCAGCACCCCCTTAAGGCTTCTAAATTTTACTCTATATGTTTCAGGTGTAATCTGAAACTGTTTTAAAACCATTTTCTTGAATTTACTATAATCTGAAGCATCTCCAATTGGCATCTTATTGAGTATATCCAGAGCTTTACCAGTTACCTTTGCAACCAAAATGGGCATCTTTTGGTCCTCAGGAATCTTATGAATTACACACATCCTCTCAAAGGTGATAAAATGTTCAACAATGTCCCCTGTCTCGCTGCATGAAGGACACAACCATTCCCATTTGTGGCTTTTTGGAGAGGTGGGACTCACTGGAGCACAGGGACTCTAACTCTGCTTCTCTATCAACTCCAGTTGGTGCATCCCTCTCTCTTTCCTTTTCCTCCATGGTTAGTTTCTGGGCCTCAACTTCTTTGTCAGCCTCTATCTGTTTCAGTGCCAAAACCAAAACTCTCTGGTGTGCAGCTTTTTCTCTCTCTCAATTTCCAGCTATTTTAATTCCATAAATCTCATGTGTTCTTTTTCTCTCTCTTCTGCCTGCAATCTGCACAGCTCCAACTTTGTAATAGTTTCACTTTCATTCATTTTACTGCTTTTCTGTCCCTACTACCTGAAATAAACAAACAGAAAATAACAAACTAGTAACCTCTTTGACGGATCTCTAGCCACCACCCTTAAAATGTTCGCCAGTGTATGAAGTGCAAATCTCACTCAGAACAACAATCTGTGCATTTCATGCTGTTCGACTGTGCCATTGTGACAGGCTCTCCCCAGCGTGCCTCCTGGAACTGGAGTATCACTGAGTCCTCTGCCTCACCAGCCTTGGTTCCCTCTCAGTACTGTGCTGCTCTGACAAGCTGTGGACTGCTCCTGGTCCTACATTTCCACCAGCATACACACAGGCAGGGACACATCCACCTGCAGTTACAAGCAGGCTTTGGCCAGCCACTGCACGACCCAACAATAGAGAGGCTACAGCCAAAATAATCCCCAGTTTACCAGCCTAGGACCACTCCCCCAGAGTCGTACTGTACTGCCCTGGTCGAAACCTTGACCAGTATGAATTTATTACCCGGTTCGCCCCTCCCTCAATGTGGAGAGGAATATGCAACAAACTTGTGGTAACCAAGCTGAGATTTTCCCCCCAACACTTCACTTAAAGGCACACTAGTTTAGGTTAAAACATAAAACAAGCTTATTAACTACAACAGATAGATTTTAAGTGACTATAAGTGATGGCAAACAGACCAAAGCAGATTACCTAGTAAATAAACAAAAACATAAACTGAGTTTAAGATACTAGAAAGGTTGGATATGAATTAGCAACGTCTCCCCCTGCCTGATGATACAAGCAGACTTGCAGATTCTCATGGCACAAGCTGCACTTGCTTTGCAGCTTGGGCTCCCCACCCCCATTCCAAGTCCTTTTCTTTCAGGGCTTCTTTCAGGTGTTCAGTTGTGGGGGAGTGAAGAACAACAGATGACGTCATTCCCTGCCTTAAATAGCTTTTCCATATGACGGGAACCCTTTGTTTCAAACTTGGTTCCCAGATCAGTTTGTGGAAAAATACAGGTAGCCAAAATGGAGTCCAAAGTCATGTGGTCTGGTCACATGCTCTTGCAGCGTCATAGCAGCTATTACTAACAGGCTGATCGAAACATGTACAGGAAATCTAAGCTATTCCACAGCCCATTGTCTTTGTTGATGAGCCATTAGCACCGTCTGGCTTCTTCATTATTGTATCTGAAAGGCTGACTGTGGATATTTTCCAGAGTAAGCCCATTTGAAATACAGCTACATAGTCGATATTCATAACTTTAGATACACAAATGATACATGAATACAAAGAGGATAATCATATTCAGCAAATTATAATTTTTCAAATGACACCTCACAAAACTCATCTTGTACAAAATGGCATCAGAATGGGACCAGGCCCAAACTGAAGAGAAAAGGATTCCAGTCACTCTAAGAACTGGTAGGACTCTGGAGACAACCTTCCCATAGCTCCCTCCCACATATTTATACATGCATGCCGGCTTTTGCTTCCACTTGGTATTTTGAGCTATACCGGGCCACCCTCCATTTTAAGTCAACGACTAAAGGGGCATGATGCTTTATGGGGATGCTCAGGTCATTTTACTTTCAGTTTTACTGCAGCTACGTGGTCACACCGTGAACCAAAGTGTAAGGTTGAAGTCCTGCTCCAGATTTTTCTGAAATGCCCCTCATCTTCACAGGTATTTTCCCCCTCCAAATCTTCAAGCACACTTAACAAGGATCTAGCTACCCTGTATCCACTGGCCTCAATAAAAGTTGCAATATACTAAACTAGAAGGTGGTAATCACTAGGTTTTGAGCATATGACTTGTTTTATAGTCCCAAATAAAGCCATTATATCATACAGATGGTGCCGATGTAACCCACTAATACTCATGTATGTTACAGGTCCCCCTCCCCCATGCCAATCCGCAGGGGATATGAGTTGTTACAACCCCTAGCTATAGAGCTTTAGCTCGGGCTCTAACAGAGTTTGAAGAGGAAGTGGGGGGGGGGAGATAGCTGTATACCCCTTTCTGCTCCCTTGATCCTCAAGCTGACAAAAAACTGAACTCACTCCTAGTGATACTTGAATGACTTTAAATTATGCTTGCTAGCATGATCCCCTAAGGGCCACCCTTAGGGGCAACAAAATGCAGGTTAGAGATGAGGCAGGATCTGATCTCATATGTGTATTTTACATAGGTATATATAGTAGGATTTCTCTGTAGATATATAGTTTTTACTATGTCATCACTGAAATATGGATTAAAATACCTGATCCTTCAACTGCAGGATAGACTGAAACAATTTTGATTCAAAGGCATCTCTGCTAGAGAAATCTTAAAAATTATTTTCTACATTTCCATCTTGAGTCTTAAGTTAACACTAAGTGATAATGTTTACATTTCTTCAATGCTTTAATTGTGTTAATCATGGGTTTGTGTATCTACGTTCAGACTTTCTATGACTGATATTTTAAACAAATTTGTTTTATGGGTGCTAAAGTATGGGTTTTACTTTGCCAAGACTATCAAGAAAATAAAACAGATATAAGTTATTTCCCGGAGCTACAATCCATAACCTGAGTAAGTTAGAGTTTAAATGAGTGAATTTAGTTTTTCTTTCAGTGTGCACTTAATACTGTGAGCTATTTTCATCTTGCCCCGCCCCCAACACTTTCATTTAAATTGGAGCTACAACTTCCAGAGTAATTGTACATCCGCTTCCTTCTCCTAAATGGATTGTGGAGGAGCTTTTTAGAACCGAGTGCAGCATACAGGAAAAACCTGCCATTGCCTCAAGACTTGGAAGCAGAACTGGACTTGGAAAATGATTACCCTAAAATGCAAGGGTTCAGACATAGCACTGTGATTTACCTATTATAGAATTGGTGGCAGTTACAACACTTCAATCTGTGTCTAGGTTTAGAATCCATGTCCCCACTAGTCTGGAGATTTTTATTTTGAGAATACTCCAAGTCCATCTCAGCATAACCGGTTTCAGTTTCCTTGTCTGTAAAATAGGATAATAATAGACTACTTCTCAAGGGGAGTTTTAAGAATAAGGTACTTTAAAAATGATGTGAGTTTTACAGATTTTAGCTGTTCACTTTGTATTACGGTTTAATCAGAAAAAGCAGAGTGGAGTACAAAGAGCAGCACAAAGGCAGCAACATTTTTCTTCCCAATGGAAAAGTTATGGGAGTGAAGAAATGAATGACAACTGCCCATCTTATCAAATTGGTCAAAATAGTTAGCCAAGTGAGCCAATTGCTGAGACTACATGATTTCCCATCTAATACGCATGTAACGGGGTACACGCCGTGCCCCTCTGGTTCAGCCCTTCTCCCCCTCTTCTCAGAGACTCAGGGACACTTCAGGCTGGCGCAACACCCATGCTCTTTATTTGTGATCAAGTCCCCCCCCAGCAGTTTCCAACTATATACAGGCTTTTTACAACAACTTGACCTACCAAGGGTTTGGCCAGCAACAGACTAGAAGACTTTCACCTCCCTCTGAGCCTGAGCCTCCTGGTCTCCAACCCCCACTAGCTCTTCCTCCCAGCCTTATAGCTCCTGCTAACAGGCTGGCAGTTGTGGTCAGTTACCAGGCAAGCATCAGACTATCTACCCAGCAGGGGCGGCTCTAGACATTTTGCCGCCCCAAGCAGGGCGGCATGCCGTGGGAGGCGCTCTGCCGGTCACCGGTCCCGCGGCTCTGATGGACCTCCCACAGGTGTGCCTGCAGAGGGTCCGCTGGTCCCGCGGCTCCACCAGACCCTCCACAGGCACGCCTGTGGGAGGTCCACCAGAGCCGCCTGCCGCCCTCCTGGCAACCGGCAGAGCACCCCCCGCGGCATGCCGCCCCGAGCACGCGCTTGGCGTGCTGGGGTCTGGAGCCACCCCTGCTACCCAGCCCCAATCCAGTCCCCCTGATTGGGGCTGGAGTGGCAGGAGCTGATTAAGGCCTCTCTAGCAGCACCCTGCCATAATGCACAAGAAGTCAGGCATTGCAATAAGGGGGGAGGGAGGGTTATAAGACAGACAAGTGAGGTAAGCGAAGAAACTACACACCGAGGAAGACTAGTAAGTAGAAGTTCTTCAAATCAGACAGGAAAGCAACAGCACAAATGCCCTTCACTTAAAAATTGTGATCAGATGGTGGAGGTATATTGCAATTTGCTCCTGACCTGCAGTTTTCCATATCCTCAGACTATTTATTATTCTGCAAGTGTTTTTTTGGATGATGTATCAGATTAAGCATTCTGGACGGGTAGCATCCATTAAGCACATTAATATTGAGATACTTTCTTAAAATGTGCTCTGCCCTCTATAAGATACGGTCAGAAGCCATCAATTGAATTTTTTTTTTATGACTCACAAGGTTGGTGCAATAGGCTTCGCCTGCCCTGATCCTTTTTGAAATCATATTTGTAAGGCTGATAAATACTGCACTAGGAACATAGTGCCTTTAGGATACACTAATATATAGCTCTTCATGTATTAAAGGTACTCAATAGCTGCATCAGCCCAAGAATAGCCTAAAATTATATGCTGACTTTCATACAGTCACATTAATACTGTGCATTCCAACACCTCCCTAATTTGTTCCCCACTATCAGCCTGGAATGCCCCAAACCCTAGCACCATTTCATAAAGTCCCTGAAATGCCACTGAATTAAATTGTGCAGCGTGCATGTGGATAAGGGTAGAATTTGACCTTGCTTTTCCAGTTAGCAACAAGGAGTTCTACTCTAGTCTGACAACTGGTGTAGGGTTGCCAAGTGCCCAGTTTTCAACCAGGAAGTCCAGTCAAAAGGGGAGCTGTGCAGTGGCTGGTCAGCACTGTTGACTGGACACCAAAAGTCTGGTTACTGCAGTAACCGCGATTGGCCTCTGCCACCAAGAGGGCAGGAAGAGCAGCTGCTGCTGGAGGAGAGGGGAGCTTGACAGTGCACTGCCCTTGAGGAGTGGGGCTGGCAGCTGGGCTTGCTGCCTGTGATGGCTCATCTCGTTTTCTCGGTCTCCTGGGGCTTTGGCTCTCTCCAGCCCCTCACTCCTAGGTCAGACAGCCCTGCCACCCCAATCGGGCAGGCAGGCTCTGCATCAGCTCCTCCAACCCCAGCTCTACAAGTGGCAGGTGAGTCCAGGGTGTGTGTGTGTGTGTGGAGATTAAGCAACAAGGGGGCCTGTAGTATTTTGTTTTGGAAAAATGGAAAGTTGGCAACCCTAGACCACAGATGAGAGGTGATGGAGACTAGGGATTAACTCCTGTGTGTAGCTGTCCACAGGAGAAGAAAGTTGATTGAAATTAGTGCTGGGACAAGATCTGCACAGCTATTAACTCAGTCAAAGTCTTCTTTGACTGATATGGAAGAGCTGCTGCATATGTACAATGGTTCAGCTACAATACTGAGCAGGTTGCATACACGTTAATGAGAATGGACTTTGCTAATTGCTTACGTTCTCTTTAATGTGAAGGATATACAACACCAATTTCATTTAAGATACACGTGACGGTCACTTCAATTGCATTTGTCAAATGTACAAAGCTCCAGTGTGCCTATGTAGTATGCCATTGGGATGCTATTACTTTTCTGCAACCAAGTCCTTAAAAAGGTAAACAAACTGAATGAGTATTTGGAAAAGACTGGAGATTTTGTTATTGCCTGTGGTAAGCACAGAAGTTAAAATTCATGCAGAAATGAAAAGAAAAAAACACCCTAAAGGGATTATTTTCAGCAAGCAGATGGATGAAGCGGCCAACAGGAACAGAATTTTTGACAGAAGATATCAAAAGCTGGCATGGCAATGATCTCATCCTTGTGTCAACTTTGTTATACAGTTAATTTGGGGGCTTTTAATCAGTTTAGGAAGCACTTCTTGAAATTTGAAGGAGTGCTTTATGAGCTGATTTTTTAAAAAGATATCATTAAAAATGTGAGGCACTGGTCTTGCTGATTATCTAGCCCAAAGTAGCTGCTATTCTCTTAAAAGTAATGTTTAAGTTAGGGCCGTCTCCATACAGTTTAACTATTCCTATGCTGCAGAACTCAATGTTTATATTTATTTATAATTTTGATGGATAGTGTCAGTTTAATAAAAATTGAAAAAAGTTTAAAAACATTGAAATGTTCAGTTGTGGGAAATTATGGGGAATCAGACAGTTAGTTAATGACAGCAGACACTGAGATTCAAAAAGTTAAAGATTTATAACCATTAACACAAAGTGTCAACATCACATCAGATTATACAAAGGAAATGACCTTAAGTCAAACTCTAAGATGTTCTCAAGCAGCATTTTTCTTACTTTGCCTACCTATAAATTTTGATTATCTAGGAAAATAGGTTTTCATCACTTTATCTGTGTGCCATGAAATCAATATTTATGAACATTTACCAATAAAAATCTAATCCTTCCAAATCTAATCATTTCAGTAGGAAAAAAAAAATCAGTCCTAGCTGAAATAGTCAAGTGGGTACCAAAAGAACATTGTGTTTAACTCAGGATTTGTTTACTTACTTGGTAAAGGTTCAATCCTATCCCCCAAGAAATCTACGGCAAAATTCTTGTTAATTTATTTGGGAGCAGCATCTGGCTTCCAAGTGATTCAGGATTAAAAATTAAAGCTAACATGCGAAGTGTTTGTTTTTCTTTGCCAAGGTGAAAAAAACATTCTCCAACTGGCAAAGGTGTATGTTACTGTGACAAGTGCAGTGTAGTCAATTTTACCAGGGAAATACCAACTTTGCTACTCTTGTACTTCAGTAAATAAGTAGAGTGGTAGCCTAATATATTTTATTGGTTACTTGACCAGAACATCTAATGTATCATCAGAGTAGCATCTAGATAAAAACATCCATCATCACTAGTGTGTGAAATAAAGCCTGTGCCGCTTAGGAAATAGCAGATGAGAATTTAAGTTTACAAGATTTAATTAATGATATGGAGCTACTACGGATTCTTCAGTGTTCTGCAAGCCACAGCTATCACATTTTCGCTCAGTAATTTGAGATGGAGCAATCACAGATAAACACATGGATTTTTATTCTAAAAGGTGTGTTGTCTTAGATTTCCATCATAATTATCCCTTAAATTTACAACCCAGCAATCGTTAGCCCCCTAATTTAGTGTACTCTCTGCGCTCATGATAAGGGTTTAATACAGCTGTATGCACACCTATCTGAGACGTGTTATAATCTTCAAGAGAATTCATTTTTAAACCATATGACTGAATTAGCCACTCTCCCAAAGATATATCCCCTAATAAATATGCCATAGTACTTGAAAAGTCACTTATTTTCAAACAGCATGTATATAAGGTTTGTTATTAAAGGACGTTGTTTAACTCCATTGAGTACTTGTTCAAAACCAATTTATTGCTTTTGACCACATCTGTTTTAAGTTTCTCTCCATTTTAAATACCTTGTATTTACAGAGACCTTTCAGCATAAGTAGTCCAGTTTGATTTGGAATCATCAAATTGGATTGTTCATATGCTTAAATTTAAACAGATGCTCAGGGGTCTTCCTTGATTTGGGCCTAAAAGACTCTAAAAAAGTATGTGTGTACACATAGTGAGAAGAGACAAGTCTTAGCAGCATGAATTAGATTTGGTGGCATTATTTTAAAAAGCAATTTAGGTACAATTTAGCAGGTTATTCTGCCTAAATACAGGTAAAACCTTTGACTACACCACATACCATCCTGCACTGTGTATAGGCTGCATGTGCTAAGGAGCCACTGTTTTAAAAAAATGCTGTAGAGAGCTTTTTAAAGTACCTGTGTTAACTGCCTTTATCTGGTCACTTGAAAAGCCTGTCACTGTGATTAGGAGTCCCACCACAGAGGGTGCTATACACAGATTTCTACAAATGACTTCAAACGGTGTTTTTACCCATAGAGATCAGATCCCTCTACTTCTTCCAGGGCTAGAATGAAGCTGTTGGAAAGTGGGAGTCTCCTCTCACCAGTGGTACAAAGCTCCTTTTGCCAGCTCTGCAGTCATGGGCTATAGGCCTTGTTTCCCCCACCCAGGAAGGGTTTTACATATCATACCCAGAGCTCTTTCAGGCCCTTTCCTCAGGGTAAAATTTAGTAATTCAATCCCCCCAAAATTACAGAGCAACACAAAACAAATCAGTTTCCAGACTCAGGCCATGTTGCAGGGGAACCAATGACCTTTCCCTCTTTACCTTGTTTTGCTCCAGAACCATTACAGAAACTAGCTTCCTTTTTATATCTCTTGTTCCAGCCGTGCTCTCAGCCCTTTATAGACACCACCTGACCCCGCCCCCCCTTCATTCTGATAATTAAACAGGGCTAGCTGGCCCCTGGCCCTTAAAGGGGTAGACCAGCCTGTTACAGGGCCTGAAACAAATCACTGCTAGTCTAGGACTGAATATTGTCTACCCTGAATTTTCTGGAGGAAATTCTACATTAAATGGAAAGGAAATGTTCCTCCAGTAGGCTGATGTATAAAATGTAATAGTGTCAGTTTGAATGCGTTCCAGGATTCAAAATCTTTGAAGTAGCCCAGGTAGAAATGGATTCCTGCCAAGTGTAAGACAATTCAATTTGCATTATAAATACAAACATAGAATGTCAGGGTTGGAAGGGACCACAGGAGGTCATCTAGTCCAACCCCCCTGCTTAAAGCAGGATCAATTCCCAGATTTTTACTCCAGTTCCCTAAATAGCCCCCTTGAGGATTGAACTCAACCCTGGGTTGAGCAAACCAGTGCTCAAACCACAGAGCTATCCCTTGCCCCTGTAATGATGGATCACATTGTTCTGTCCACTCATCATATGACTGTATATACACAATGTAGGGATATCATAAAAATTGCTGCACTTCTGCAGCCTGTAGTTAAGACTAAATGGGACCCGGATCCAACATAACCAAAGAACTGCACCCAGCAAATCACGATAGGCTCCACATATGTCAACCCCCCACAAAAAAAACTGTATCTGATTTTAGTTCATAAACTTCATTAGAAAAGAACAGCCTCATCAGTGCAGACGTAGATGAAACAGGCAACCCCTGCTACAGAGTTTTTCACTAATCCATGCTTACTAGTCTGTACAATCTGAGCCTGGTTCACCTCTGCACTACTCCAGTTTTACACTGACATCAGTTAAGGTACACTGGAATAAAACTGGAGGAGTGTTGTGATGAATTAGGCCCAGTCTCTCCTCAACTTCTCAGCAAAACTTGCTAAATTACTGCAGGAGTGAAGTCTAATTAGTAAGAATGTATTCATACAAAATACCATACAGTACATTTAGTAATAAATTTCCAAATTCTATCAAGTAATGACCATTTAAGATTGTCAACAGACTAAATGAATAAAGGTATGTTCATTTTGTGACACACTATCCTTGGTGGAGGGGGTTGTTCATTTTTTTTAAATTGTGTGTTCATTTGCTTTAATTCACTAACTTCCGAAATATGCAGTAGGTCTCGCAACTGTTAGTCTGGCCTTTCTTTACATCATACTAGAATTTAGTATTAAATACTTAAAACAGGCATCTTCAAAAAACAGCCCTGGAGTGCAAAACGGCACCAAATGACTTCAAATCATCACTATAACTTTAAGGCAATGACTGAAAAGTGCTTGATTTATTGCGTACCACTACGGGAAAGTACATCCAGACCCCTAGGGGGAAAACGCCTATTAACATCCAAATGAGGAGCCCATTTACCATAAAATTTTATTTGGATCAAAATATGGGCATGATAAATGGAACATTTGAACTGCTGGGTTTCAGGAAAGAAAGAAAGAAAGTCAGAGAAACAAATACAGACATAGAAGAGGGGTCAGTTATATACAATGCCTCTGTTCTTCTCTCAATCCAGTAGGTATTGCTAGTTTGATGTGCTAAGAGATGACACCTGAACTAACATTAATTATTCCACCCTAATCGCTCCCTAGCTATTATGGTATATATATTAACAGCCTTAGTTTAGAGGGTCTCAGGGATATTTCATGACAAGGATACCAGAGAGATAAGAGGGCTCTGTCATTTAGCAGCCTTGATATTAAGGGGCCCAGAGTTGAACAGGTGCAAGCTGATCAGAGGAAGATGCTCTGAGAAACTGACAGCAGCCTAAAGAGGTGAGCATTTCTCTTTTCCATAACTGCAAGGATGCTGGACCCTTATCTTGGCTGGAGCCTCTACACACCACCACAATACAAGTTATTATCTTCAGCAGCTATTAATTGTATAATTATATATGGTTTTATACCATTTTCCTTTTATTTTAATATAGTTTCTTTCACTTTCTGATAATCTTTGCCTTCTTTAAGATATTTTAGTCTGGCCTGAGGGACTTCATAACAGATCATTCTTTGGGACAAGAAACACTAAGCTTCTAATCTCTGGTGAGAGACTGAAGGGCAAAGGACTGTCCATCTTTAGAAGGTGTTGCCAAAATGTTCACATGGTCCGTAAGATGCACAGGTGAAGACTGGTGACCAATAAGAGTGATGGAATAGAAGATAAAAGGTAACAAAAATCAATCAGCTTACTTTGCTAATTCAGCTATTATACACTATCTTCCAGCTATTAGACCACTGGATAAGGATTCCAGTCACTCTAAGAAAATAAAATGACGTGCATCATGCTGGCCTAGGAAGATAGCAGTCACCAGTGTAACCAAGACGTGTTTGACTCACAAATTAGCCTTCTGGTGGGTAAACTATTGAGACACAAAACAAGCTCCTATGGAAATAATAAAAGTGACTGATTTCCTGCTTTATGAAGCCATAAATATGTTGCTTTATTTACTGCCAGTTCTCCTGCTGTCTCTGAATTGTTAGGACTCATTTATTTTCATTAAAGTTTCAAATTTAAACTGACAGTAAAGTAAATGAAACAGAAAGAAAGCTAGTGTTGTGGAGCTTCACATAAGCTGTGCAGCACTTTATACAAAAATGAAAGTTATTAGTTAGAATAAAATTGATATGTAATAGTCCCCTGGTTCTGAATTGATGTCCCAGGCCAGGCCGGCTATCATGTATGAAAACATATCCAAGACTTTCCTTAGAAGAAGGATACAGAAAATGCGGCTGCCTACCTCTGTGCTTTCCCACACAGTTATTCATTTATCATAGCAATAATTTTCTCAAAGTATCCCAGGCTATCAATATGTCCAAACCATGAAATTCATAAGATATCATCTTAGGTTAAGCTGAATCTTTTCAACCTCTCTGTGCTGTAACAATTTTAACACTGATCAAAAGGTGTGCTTGAAGTAGTCATGGATACCGTCCAGTATACCAGCAATATTTCAGGTAGATCCAAATATGAAGCTTCTCCTCTTTTTTGGGAGTAGGCTTGGTATAGCCATTCTGGAAGTACCTGGAAAAAAAGGCTTGGGAGATTTCGTGCACGTTCTTCTCACTTTCCCACATCATCTACCTGTTAATGTAACATTAACTAATGTGTTCTAGTCTCTTTGCTGACTCCTTATTGTAAGGACAAGGCACCATCAGTGACAACTCCGTGGGTGCTCTGGGAGCACCCACAGGGGAAAAAAGCAGCCCCCTCGATCAGCTCCTCCCCCTCCCCCCAGTGCCTCCTGCCTGCCAGTGACCCTGCCGATCAGCACCTCCCCCTCCTTCCCAGTGCCTCCCACCCGCTGCCATCAGCTGTTCCACAGCAAGCAGGAGGTACTGGGGAGGAGGGGGTGGAACAGGGTGGGAAGAGGCAGGGCATGGGTGGAGCAGGGAGGGAGGAGAGGCAGGAAGAGGTGGGTTGGAAAGAGGCAGGGCAGGGGTGGGGCCTTGGAGGAAGGGGTAGAATGGGGGCGGGACCTGGGACAGAGCTGGGAGTTGAGCACCCCCCAGCACATTAGAAAGACATCGCGTGCCTTGCATAGGTGCTGAATCTAGGCATTCAGACCACACTCATTCATGGATTTTAAGGGCAGATCGGTGGCATTAGTGGTGGTAAACCATGGTGATGTCTGACTGACCTAGGTGATATCTGGTAGCTAAATGTTAACCATCCAAAGCTTATATGTTGCTGTCCTTCCTTCCTCTGCTGTCTTCCTCCCAGCCTGCAGGAGCAGCTGCAGAAGCAGCCAAAGTAGGGACTGCCACATTGGGGTGAAGAGAAAAGGGGTAATATGGGATCCAAACAGGGCCACCCTTCTCCCCATCACCCCCTGACTCAGAACTGTGGAGGGGAGACCCCTACACATACACGCTGGGGAAACTAAGACCCAGATGGTGCCTCTCCATCTCTCCCCATGGCCTTGGGGAAAATGCCAAATTCCAATAGAAGCAGAAGCAACCAAAGCAGGGACCCTTGGACATTCTGAGAACTTTCTGCAGTCTTGACTCGGCTTTCTCTGCCCTGTGCTGATGGGCTGCTTGCTCCAACCCTCCTCCTTCCCTTCCCACCTAGTCTCTTCATCTCAGTTTCACTCACACCTGCCCCTTTTACCCTCTCCTTCCCAGCCCTGTCCCCCTCAACTCCCATTCCCCCACTTCATTCCATTTAGCTCATCTCCTCCTAAGTAACACCACACAAAATAAATGAATAAGTCATGGAACTAACAAACTCTTTGCTGCCATCACATTGCTCACTCGGCTTGCGTGGTCTACACCTTCCTCCATCTTATATCTGTCCTGTCTATTTAGATTGTAAGATCTTCAGGACAAGGATGGACTCTGTTATGTTTTTTGTACAGTGGCTCTTATTTGTACAGTGCCTAGCACAATGGGGACTCACTCTTGGTTAGCTCTTAGGAACGACTGTAATAAATGTGATTAATACTACTACTAATAAAATTATGTAATAAATAATAAATAAAATAATATTTGGTTAATTATGTTCCTCTGTCTGCCTATATGGTGCCAGCACACTTTCCTCCCCTTAAAAGTCTCTTCCAATAACTTCATATAGACGTTGATACAATGGAAGAAGATTGTACCTTCCTTTCTTGGTATCATTTTCCACAAGAATGCTTTGTCCCTATCTAATTCTCTTACTTTCCTCCTTACTGGCTATTTGGTGTCCCTTTAGAGTGAAACCTGGCCCCATTGAAGTCAACAGCAGAACACTCAATGAATTCAACAGAGTCAGGATTTCACCCTTCATCTAGCTCCTACTCTCACTGTCTGACTGGCGTAGTGTTTCTTTCTAGGTTTTCAACTTTCCTCGGCAGTTGAGTTTAAACAACTAAATGTTTCAAGTATTTCAAAAACCATTATGGGGAAAAGTGGATCCAGTTTGGTCATCAACCACAATGCCCTCACTTGTTACTCATTTCAACATGCAGTAAACTCTTGGTATCCATCTGATGGACCTGGGAGAGGTGCAGACATCTTAAGCATTTGGGATAGCAAATGTTCAAGAAGGTATTTTGCTTCATAATTACCGCACTAAAATGGTGAGCATAACAAATGGGTGCTTTTTAAAATTGGTAAACAATTTTAAGTGGAGTTTATTGGCAAATGCCCCAGTGTTGTCTGACTGCAACATTTCACATCAGCATACATCAGTCACACTGCCTCAGATCCCTTAATATGGACTAGAATTCTTTTTGTTCCTACTATACTTTGAAAACTTCTTCTTTTTCTCCTTAAATCTTCTGGCTACAGATTTCGCCTTGTGCCCCTTTGCTTCCCTTATCAATTTTCTACAATTTCCTTACTTACATTAGATCAGGACCATTCCATAAAAGTTTGAAAAAAAAATCTTTATCAAATATTTTAAAGTCAACTACAAATACTTTAGATAGGTAGGGACAGACAGACAGAGCATCAAGGACTTTTGTCAAAAACAAATGTCACTTTTCTGTTTGACCTGTTTTACATTAGGAATTTATTAAATTGCTAGCGGCACTTATAAGCAGGTAACAAGCCTACTTCCACAGCTATTCTGACCCTCAGGAACCACAATAGGTATGTCATTAGATTCATTACTAGTGTTTCAAGCAGCAGAGTAGATAAAAAACACATTACAGAACTTTTAGTGAGCAGTAGCTAGGTCCACATGGACACTCCATGCATGGCAGATTTATACCCCAGTTTGCTGAAACTGTGTTAATATAGATAAGCCCTAGGAATCATGCCTGGGATCTCTTCTAGGAAACAACAATCTGTGTACAAAGGGCTTCATCTGTCTTAAGGAGAGACAGAGATAGGCTGGCTTCTACCTAGTTTCCTATACCGTGCCCATCACCATAGTGAAATGGTACCTTGATTCCTGATGGCCTTGTCTATCACCATCCAGGTACTTATCCTCTCCTGGCACCACACTGGCCTATGTCGGTTTTCTCCCAGCACCTTTTAGGGAAGTATTTGGGCAAAACCAGCCAACCGTTATTAGTGGTGAAAGAAGACTAATGTGAACGAAAATCAAGGAATGATTGTTCTTTCTTCAAATCTTGTGCAAGCTGGGATTGTAACCGGCAGGTGGCAGTTTTCCAGAACACTGAATGAGGGTTACAACAAAGTAAAAATAAAAAAAAAAGATAAGGAGTGAAACTAGAGGGTGCAGCTAATTGGCATCCAAGTGTGGTTAAGGAGAGATTTACAAAATCACCATGGCAAACCTCTACTCCTAAAATGGAGCCAGGGAGCCTCAATATCCACAGAGAGCATAAGAGCCTTTAACTGTAAGGTCTCATGCAAAAGATCTCCCCCATGATATTCACCATGGAACTCCAAGATAATTATTTCAGAAGGACAAGTGGCTGAACTGAGCCTACTAGAATTGGAATCTGTGAATCCTGGGGGTATAAGTGATACAATACTGATGCTTACTACATGAATGGCCTGCTTTTCAAAGGTGCCTAGTGCCTCAAACACACATGGAAGCCAGTGGAAGCTGTGTGTTCTGAGCACCTTTAAGAATCAGACCACTGGCCATCACCTTGTGTCATTCAGATTCTGAGCCTGCAAAAGTAAGTACAGGTGAGTCGCATCATACTCGCATTTAACTTACGCAAATTCAACTATACGTGCTTGGCAAAAAAAAGAAAAACAACAAGATACCTGTAAATAGTGTGGGTGATTCCATTCAATGAGTATATGCCCCAGAGTGAGCGTGAGATGGGAGACGTGAATCTGCTGTTCCCTCAGTCGGTCTCAGTTCCCGCGTGCCTCTCATAGTGTGAGCATCTCACTGTGCTGAGTGTGATTCTAGTACAGATATGTATTTTTCATACAACATGGCCCCTAAACACAAGCCAACTACTTCATCTGGCGCTCAACTGAAGAAACAGCGATCTGTTCCAGTAGTGGAGGAAAAACTGGCTGTGTTGGACTTATTGAGAGACGGTATGTCAGTCTCCAACGTGACACGAAAATATGGCCGCAACGAATCTAGCATCTGTGCCATCAAGATTCAAGAGAGAAATTCGTCAAGCCATGGTATCAAGTGCTCCAATAACTGCTAAGGTGACAAGCCAGGTAAGACTTTAGTGAAGACTGAAAAGGCATTAAACTTATGGCTGGAAAACATGAACCGTAAACATATGCCTATTGATGACAACACGTTGCGAGAAAAGGCTCTTAGCCTCTACACGCTGTTCAAACTTCCCGCCGAAGAAGGACAGCCTTCTGATGAGATGGAATTCAAAGCCAGCCAAGGTTGGCTTAACAGTTTTAGGAATCGCTTCAACCTCAAAAACGTGCAGACTACTGGTGAAGCTGCATCTGCCAATGAAGAGGCAACAAAAGCCTACCCCAAACAATTAAAGAAAATCATAGAAGAAAAGGACTATCTTCCGGAACAAGTTTTTAATGCTGATGAGATTGGGATCTTCTGGAAAAAAATGCCCAACCGCACTTACATTTTGAAGTCAGAAAGACAAGCCCCTGGCTTCAAAGCAGCTAAAGACCGTGTGACTGTGTTGTTTTGTGGCAATGCGGCTGGGCATTTAATAAAGCCAGGCTTGCTCTACAGAGCTGCAAATCCCCATGCCCTAAAAGGCAAGAACAAAAATCTCCTGCCTGTGTTCTGGCAATCAAATAAAAAGGCTTGGGTGACAGCAGCATTATTTCTGGATTGGTTCCACAAGTGTTTCATTCTGGAGGTCAAGTGGTACCTCGAAGAGAAAGGACTTGACTTTAAAGTGTTCCTGATCATAGACAATGCTCCTGGCCATCCTGCGGCACTCTGGTTTGCACATAACAACATTGAAGTCATCTTTCTCACCCCCAATACCACCTCCATCTTCCAACCTCTCGACCAAGGCGTGATTCGCTGTTTCAAGGCCACATACATGAGGCTTACGTTCTCACGGATATGTGATGCTATGGATGCTGATACCAATTTTAATGTGATGGAGTGTTGGAAGTCCTTCAACATTGCCAATTGCATCACTTATATTAAACAGGCAATGGATGCAATCCAGCCTGAAACAATCAATGCATGTTGGCAAAACCTATGGAAAGAATGTGTGAATGATTTTAAGGGTTTCCCGACCATTGACAAAGAAGTGAAATGCATTGTTCAGGTGGCCAGGCAAGTGGGTGGTGATGGCTTTGTCAACATCCTTGAGGAAGAAATTGAAGAAACATTGACTAACGAAGAGTTAGAGGAACTGATAAAATCGTCTACAGAAGCCAAAGATGATGACTATGAACAGGAAGAGCCAGCAAGTTGGAATCTTCATAAATTTGCTGAAGTGTTCCAAGCAGCGAACCACCTGAATGATTTAATTTCTGAATACGATCCCTCTATGAAACTAAGCCTCAAAATCACACGTAGTATTACGGACGATTTGAGACCGTATCAAGAAATGTTTGAGCAGCTCAAGAGACAACAGCGACAGTTGCCAATCACCATGTTTTCCAAGGAAAAACAACCAGCAGCAGATGAGCCTACACAATCAACTTCTCAAGCTGAACCAGAGCCAACCACTTCGTCTATGACTCGCTCTTCGTCACCTCCGTCTCCTGGATCGACATCAAGCGTTGACGAGCCCCTGTAGTTACCCCCTGTAATTAAAAATATAGTACTGTAAAATTATATTTTGCATATGTACTTTTTATTATATACTGTACATTACTGTATACATTATACATATTACTGTACAGGGTTGTATACTGTACACAAAACCATGTACAGTATACTGTACGTTAAGGGATTTTCAAGGGTAATTTTGACTATACGTGATTTTCGCCTTACGTGTTGACTTTAGAACCTAACCCTCACGTAATATGTGACTCTACTGTAACTGTTCTAAAATAATGTAACTGATATGTAAAAATCAATGCTTTCCTCTGTAACTATAAACCATTGATAGGCAGCAGCACAGGAAAGTACACCTTTTGGGGAACACTTGGGGAAAGTGCAGATTGTGTTCTCATTGCCACGTTTGCAGCGGATTGAGTTTATCCTGTCATTTTTTAAATAAATGTGAAGTGGAAGGTTAGACCATCTGTAGTTGCAAATTAACCTTGACAATAACTGTTTGTCTTACCTCTGTGAGGAGAATTTCATTCGTCATTGTGATTTGTATTCTTCTCTTTTCGCTCTTCTCTTTGTGCCCCATGGTGTCTGAATGTCCAGTTACTTACACCCATGTCAATCAGGAGTACCTCCACTGAAGTCAGTGGTGTTGTACTGGTGTAGAACTAATGTGATCTGGAGAAGAATCAGTCCCTGTGTTTTCCTTTATTAGGGTTCTCTTACAGTGCTAGTTATTTTTAAGCCAGTATTTTTGATGTTTGCTTACAAAACCTGGTCATGTGGCTCTTGGACTTGGCCCAGACAGCTGTCACTTGTTTCTTTCTTGGGTTATCATGCCTAAGAAAGAAGGAGAACATTGTGGACTGAAAGCAATGGCACTCGTGAAAACAGTAGTTTCATCAGCACTGGAGAATCTTTACATCATTCCCAAGGTCCTTGTGGCGGGCCTGTCACTGCAGCGCCCCTTTGTGGCAGGGGTGGGATGTGGTGTCGTCACCTCGCCACTCTTACGTTCCCGTGCCCGTCTCTCTATGGGCGGGCCTAATGACCTCCTTCCACCCAATCACTCCTGGCCAGCGAGGTACTGTGGCCTATCAGTTGGAGTCCGTGTACCTTGCCCCAAGTACCCAGGTGGTGTGGCCCAATGGCCAGGGTCCATATAAATCGCTCCCCATGTGGGAGTGGTGCGGCCCAGCGGCTGGAGTCTATACAGTCCCCCTTGCAAGCGGGGTAGCGTGGCCAAGCAGCCAGAGTCCATACCACTCACTCCCCCATGTGGGAGCAGTGCTGCCTAATAGCCAGAGTCCATGCAAACTCTCTCGCAAGCGGGGTAGCGCAGCCTAGTGGCTGGAGTCCATACCATCCCCCTCACAAGCAGGGGAGTGCAGCCTAGCGGCCAGAGTTTCTAGGATTCCTCATGGTTCGGGGGTGAGGTGGTAGGGGGACTTGGGCCCGCCATCTCCAACAGGTCCTGACCCAGGGCCCTGGTAGTGGCAAGCTCCCCTTGCCACTC
This sequence comes from Mauremys reevesii, assembly GCF_016161935.1. Taxonomy (NCBI): domain Eukaryota; kingdom Metazoa; phylum Chordata; order Testudines; family Geoemydidae; genus Mauremys; species Mauremys reevesii. Next base: position 124,071,752 of record NC_052623.1, read on the forward strand.
GCTTGGCGGGGATCCGCCTGCAACACGCTGAGCATCTATGCAGCTCTAACACCGTTCCCCCTTAAAGTTCCCCTGGGTCACTTCCTACCATAAATGCCAGGTTCTCTGCTGCGGGGGATCCTCTGATCTGTTCTCCTCCTGTGACGTCCTCGGTCGAGGTCTCAGGGAGTGTCTCAGCTTGGCTGGCCTCTGGATCCTGGTGCGCAGGCTCTCCCTTCTCAGGAGTTAGCAGTGTGCCGCCTCCTCCTCCGGTGCTCAGCCCAGACTGAGCTGTTCTGCAGGCTTTTATACCTGTCCTCCAGTTGGAGCATGCCCAGCAGAGCTTCCCAGGCGTGGCTTCCTCTGCTAGGAAAGAAGGGTTAACCCTTGCGGTCCCAGGGCCACTCTGCCCCATCACAGTCCTGTTCATAGACTTATAGACTTTAAGGTTAGGAGGGACCATTATGATCATCTAGTCTGATCTCCTGCACAATACAGGCCACAGAATCTCACCCACCCACTCCTGTAATAAACCCCTAACCTATGTCTGAATTATTGATTTCACAGTCCAGTCCATGGGCACTTAAGTGTTTGTGTGTGTGAGACACAGAGAGAGAGAGAGAGAGAGAAATTGGTATAGTGTATCCTTAAAAAGAAAGACAGAAATGGCAGAGAATATTATTATACCAGAAACAACTTGGATAATCTTCTCTGATTGTGGTGTATTCTGGGTCAGATTCTTATGTCTGTCTCCCTCTTTGCCCCTCATCTCTGTCCCCCTCAAAGTTTTCCAGCTATTTGTATGCACATCAAACCTGTCCTCTGCACTCTCCGCACTGGCTTCCCATAGAATCTGAATCAAGTTCTAAGTCTCGGTCCTTATCTTCAAAGCTCTCCATGGCCTGGGCCCAAGATATCTTGGGCTAGCTAACACTCCATGATGAAAAACATGATCAACAGCTATGCTCCTCTGGCTCAACAAAACTCTCAGTAATAAGGATAAAGCTAGTTTGTGTGGGAGACAGAACTTTCTTGGGGACGGGGAGCAGTCTGATATTGTGGAATGCGCTCTCCACAAGAACTAAACCTCTATCCATAAAACTCTCCTCTTTCTGCTCCAAGTGCAAGGCACATTTTTAACCTTGCCTACTCTAACATAAACACATAGCAACTAGTATATATATTTTTTGTTTGTTTGTTTTTTAAACAAAAATACTTTGCTCATGCTTCTTCCTCTGACCTTGTATACAACATCTGGGGAGAGGATGACAGAACAAACAACATGTGACAGATGTGTAGTCATGTTGCTTAATGCACTGCTAGAAGGTGGTAAGATACTCCAGTGACAAATGCCAAACAAAAACCTGTACAGAATAGAATAGGAATCAAAAAATCAATCTAAATACTGTATTGTGGCCACCATTTTAAGTAAGATGCAGCTGTCTCCCAATGACTCACCCTGATTCAGGAAACCACTCACTTGATTCACCCTATTGTCATGCCCTCCAATCACCTTACTACAAGTTCTGATTCATTAATATAGCTTGTATTTGGGGCAGAAACCCACCCTGAAACCATGCTGTGTTTCAGGAGGCCAATACTCCAGAGATAATGACTAAGGCTGGGGTAGAGATGATAACATCTTCTGGTGCATATCTGGTCAGTTATAATGAACTTCCTGAATCTGTGAGAATGGAACCCACTGAAGTAACTGTGTCCAACTTTCTCTTTGTAATTTATTCCCCTCTCTTTCTTATATTGGATTCTTTCCCCTTTCTTTTGGAGATTTCAACTGTAAGAAGTTGGGATTTCCCCTTGAAGAATTTCTTCTGCATGACTTGGTGATAATGTTCACAAAACTCATCATCTCGGAAGATTTCCACATTCACATGAGTCGTGTCCCTGAAATGGTATCACAAAACCTCCTACCTGAACTCTCAATAAAAGTTTCTCAGAAGTAATCTCCAGACCCCACACATAGCTGGCCATACTGGGATTGGATGTGGACATAAGGAACTTGCATCAGGCTGAAGGTGGATTTAAGAAACCCAGGAATTACCACTTATCCTGCTTGACTTGCAGGTAAAAATAACTCACCTAATTGCAAAAACTCACCACCATGGTCCAACCCAACAAATTCTTGGAACTTGCCAAATTCCAACACTCATTCAACAAAAGGAACGTTGTACCCAAACAAGAAGTAAATGAATGAAAAATTAGCTCATTAGTTTAAATTAAAGAACAGAATACCCAGATCCCAGGGAGATCTTCCCCCCAAAACTAATAATGAACCATGAAAAATAATATATTTAAATGTCTTTGGCATAAAATGTAATTTGCATTTTTAAAATGTGTCTCAAATTTTATACTCATTTGCATTTCATGTCAGGAATTAGATTCTAAAAACCCGCAACAGCAGCTGTGATAGGTACTATTGCCCTGTAAGAAAGTGATGTGCATACTTCCATACTATATAGCATTGCTTGCAACTTCTGCCATTTTAAGGTTTGATTTGCCCTTGATACTGTAAAACTAGGGCTTCTAAAATCCAAACATTGTAAAGCTGTAATAATAAAAAAGTGCTCTCTGCCGCGCAGCTGACCTCAAATACAACATCTTTTCAGGGTCCATTATAAGCACCTGTGTATCGGCAGAAGACCCCGAAAAGCCAGGAGTAACAAATACACATACTTCATCTAGAAGTAAGGAACAGTTCACTTGAACTGACTGCAGCCCTGGCTTCTAACTGAATGCAAACCTCCTGACTCAGCTCTGTCAAAGGACTTCATACTGACCAGCTGTGCCAGTGCTGGATTACACCAGAGCAAATGGTACCAATAGCAAAGGGTACAGGGTGGCTTGGAGGCTTCCCTAAAGCCAAGGGGAGCTGAAGGCACTCGGCACCTCTCAGAGCTTGGGAAGTGGACTATATGGATAAGACTGACACATAAAACTCATTTCATTTTTGCAAGGCTGATGTTCAGTTCTAATATATTTCTGTGTTATGCAACCACCCAACTTAGCTTGGCCTGTTGCTTTATATTAACTGTGTAAACACTAAGGCTGCCCAGAAATTGAATACACCAAACCCCTAAGGTGCCAGTAGCGGGCCACATGTACCACAACTTGGACGGAAGTACTGTAGGTGCTACTGCAGCTAAGCACTTGCCCTGGCAGGTTCCAATAACCACACAGACACATGGCTCAGGTAAAGGGTATTTTACTGTGTCAGGCAGGGAACAGCGTAAGGTAAAGACGATTAAACAGTGACAATGCAAAGTGACCCATAGCAGTTTCGTTTGGGCCCCTAGGGCAGTCCAGCTGTGACTCCATAAATGGAGTCCATAAGTCCAAAAATGGCTATTAGCCAGGATGGGTAAGGAATGGTGTCCCTAGCCTCTGTTTGTCAGAGAATGGAGATGGATGGTAGGAGAGAGATCACTTGATCGTTGCCTGTTAGGTTCACTCCCTCTGGGGCACCTGGCATTGGCCACGGTTGGTAGACAGGTACTGGGCTAGATGGACCTTTGTCTGATCAGGTACAGCCGTTCTTATGTTCTTATGACTCTTCAGGACTAGCGCCTGGGATGCCTCTCCAGTTCAGTCTCTATTCAAAGCAAATAGGAATTTGCATGTTTCCTGGCTAGGCTCAGTTAGTGTCTCTCATTGGGGCCCCTCCTCACTGGCTTCCTGCCCAGCTGCTGCTGCTCCCTTGTAAGTGCTACACAGACCTGCAGCCAGCAGTCACAGCCTGTTCCACAAACTGCTCTGCACATGATTTCTGGGGAATTTTTTCTGCATCCAGCTACTCTGCAGCTCCTGGCTAGCCATGTGGCTGCTGCTTCCAAACAGAGCCTGGCCACTTCCTAGTTCAGGACTTTCCCCTTACCCTACCAGAAGGGAGGGGATGTGTAGTGTGGAGGGGGCTGATGGGAGTTGCGGTCCCCTGCTTAGCAGCTCCATCACAATTATCTCCTTCTTTTGTGTTCTAAATCATTAGTGCAGGGTTTCTCAAACAGGGGTCACCGCTTCTGTACATGGCCGCCCAGAGGATTCAGGGGGCCTGGGGTCTTCGGCAGCGGGGGGCTCCCGCTTCGGCGGTAATTCGGCGGTGGGGGATCCTTCCGCTCCGGGACCCGCCACCAAAGTGCCCCGAAGACCTGCGGCGGGGGGCCCCCGCCGCCGAATTGTCACTTCGGCGGCAGGTCCCGGGTCGGAAGGACCCCCTGCCACGGGTCTTTGGGGCACTTTAGCGATGGGTCCCGGAATAGAAGGACCCCCCGCTGCCGAATTGCCACTGAAGACCTGGAGTGGAAGAAGCTCCAGGGGCCTGGACCCTGCCAGAGTTTTCTGGGGCCCCCAGAGCGAGTGAAGGACCCTGCTCCAGGGGCCCCAAAAAACTCTTGTGAGGGCCCCTGCGGGGCCCGGGCCCTGGGGCAAATTGCCCCTCTTGCTCTCCCCCCCCTCCCCGGGTGGCCCTGCTTCTGTAGGGAAAGCCGCTGGCGGGCCGGGCCGGTGTGTTTACCTGCCCCGTCCGCAGGTCCGTCCAATCGTGGCTCCCACTGGCCACAGTTCGCTGCTCTGGGCCAATAGGAGTTGCTGGAAGTGGCGGCAAGTACGTCCCTCGGCCCACGCCACTTCCAGCAGCTCCCATTGGCCAGCGATCCATGGCCAGTGGGAGCCACAATCAGCCAGACCTGCGGATGGGGCAGGTAAACACACCGGCCCAGCCCGCCAGGGGCTTTCCCTACAGAAGCAGCAACCCCTGTTTGAGAAACCCTGCATTAGTGCATGATTAATCAGTCAGAGCACAGTTAATCTGTGTGCATGAGGCTCTTATTTAAATAAAAGTGCTTTGCATACACCAAATAGACCCACATTCTTATCCAGTGGTGCTGGAACCCTTTTAATAGTGGGGGTGCTGAAAGCTGCCCCCAGCTGTCTCTGGGATGGGGGGACCCGGACAGGGGTAAAGGAGCAAAGGCTGGAGGTGGGGTGCGGGGCCAGGAGTGGAGCCCCGGGCTCAGGGCCTGCAGCTGGGACCCCACATGCAGGGCCATTAGCAGAGCCCCGGCCATGGGGCCAGTGGCCAGGACCCCGGGAGCAGAGCTCTGGGAGTGGGGGGCTGGGTGCGGGGCACAGGGCTAGTGGCCAGGGAGTGGGACCAGTGCCCCAAGGGCAGGGCTCTGGGTGTGGGACTGGGAGTAGGGCCCCAGGTGTGGGGCCCCGGGCACAGGGCCAGCTGCCAGGAAGTGGGGTGCAGAACCAGTGGCTGGCAACCGAGCCCCAGACGCAGTGCTGGGGAGCGGAGTCCTGGGCACGGGGCCAGTGGCCGGGGAGCAGGGCTGGCAGCTGGCACCCAAGCCCTGTGCTGAGGAGTGGAGGCCCTGCATAAAACTTGGGGGTGCTGCAGCACCCGCCACACCCCGAGTTCCCGGGCTTATGTTCTAATCCATGTAAAATCTGAGGAGTCTGACCCTATGCGTTGCTGAGGGCCCTCAATTCACACTGAGGCAAGTCAGAGATGAGAAGAGTAAACACTGCCTTGGCAGTGTTGAGCACTTAATGGAATGGGCCTATGAGTCTAGGACCTAAATTAAGTGTCTTATTTTTTGGATGCCCAAGCTGACATGTCTGAAAAGGCCTGATTTTCAGAGAGCAGAGGCTCAGTACTTTGTAAAAATCAAAAGCTGAGGTATGTAATATCACCAGTCATGTCTTAAAAACATCCACCTGCATCAGCAGAGAACCTCCTAAGAGTATTTCTGCCCAGCCTAGGGGTGCCTGAGCTAGCAGGCTTTGATTCTTTGCGCTCTTGTACTAAGAACGCTGGAGAGATACTCATAACCATAAGAGTTGCTCCTATCAGTGCCCATAGATGTATGAAAGAAGATGTTGGTGCCAAGTCTATCCTGCAGGGCATCTGGAGGAAACAATCTTTTGTTATAAATGAAGCATATTGCTTTACTCTTTCTTTCTCCCTTGGTGGCTGTTAAGCAGAATGTTTATGAGCAATTTTTCTGTTTAGCTGAGCTGGTGAAAGAAGGTGCTTCAGGCTGTCCTGGGCCAAATTACTGTAAACCAGGGGCGGGCAAACTTTTTGGCCCGAGGGCCGCATTGGGGTTGCAAAACTATATGGAGGGCCGGGTAGGGAAGGCTATGCCTCCCCAAACAGCCTGGCCCCTGCTCCCTATCTACCCCCTGACTATCCTCTCAATATCCCTGACCCATCCAACCCCTCCTGCTCCTTGTCCCCTGACAGCCTCCTCCCGGGACCCAGTGCTCCTAACTGCCACCCTGGTACCTCACCCCCATATAACCCCCCCTTCTCTCTGTCCCCTGACTGCTCCAACCCCTATCAACACTCCCGCCTCCTGACAGGCCCCCCGGGACTCCCACGCCTATCCAGCCCCCCCCCCCGTTCCCCATTCCCTGACTGCCCCCCCAGAACCTCCACCCCATCCAACCGCTCCCTGTCCCCTGACTGCCCCCTGGGTACCTCCACCATCCGCTCCCTTACCATGCCGGAGCCAGCCACGCTGCCGCACTGCCCGGCAGGAACGGCGGGCCAGAGTGCTGGCGGCTCAGAGAGCTGAGGCTGCAGGCAAGGGGGGACAGCGGGGGAAGGGCTGGAGTCTAGCCTCCCTGGCTGGGAGCGCAGGGGCTGGGCAGGATGGTCCCATGGGCCGGATGTGGCCCGCGGACCATAGTTTGCCCACCTCTGCTGTAAACTGTCTTGTGCTTACTGAACAGAGTTTACACAGACATCCTGCTTCACAACTCCATGATGGACTAACATGAAGATACCAAGATAATTCATAGAGTGTTTAACTATCCAGTGAAGACACCTGTGTGATTTAGTCAGTGCTGGCATAATAACAAAGCCTGCCATAACTGAGCTATAGGAAGGAAGGAAGGAAGGAGTCATGGCACATTAAAAAACCAACCATCATGAGAGCCAAGCCCTGGAACGCCGTCCACTGGGGTTCTTCAGCAATTCAAAACTGGATCTCAACCTTAGTGATCCATTGGCCAGTTTGCCAGTGTACTATGGTGAAATGCCTAGTAGACTTGGCCTCTTCTGTCAATCAGTGAGAGGAAGGGCAATTATAAATGTAAGTGCAGTAATTCTTCCACCACAGTAGGAGACACTTCAGCTGTATGATCTGGTCTAGGTACATCAGAAGAGGACAGGCAGGAAGCATGGAGACGGGAAAGATGGAGGCGTGGGAGAAGAACGAAAATGAGTGCGGGGATAAGAAAAGAGAGATATTGGAGGAGGGATGGAGAAAGGCCTGACAATGGGGAGGAGGGGAGTATGGCAGAGGCAATGTTCAGGAACAGAAAAATAAAAGGAAGAGATGAGAACAAATAAAGAGGAAGGGACTAAATGCTTGAAGAGGAGGTAGAAAAACAGCCAAGAAAAACAAGAGAAAATCAAGCCCACCAGAAAGAAAGCATCTACACTCTGTCACTGACAGGCACTGCTAATTTGGGAAAGCTGACTGAGGTGCTGGGAAAGGGTAGGACCGTAGAAAAGCTCAGTTTTACTAATTCCAGTGAAATCGCTGCTTGCGAAAGATGGCAGATTAAGATTCTTTGAGTCTGAGGAACACAGCCCTCATCTGGCCAGATCACCACTAGAAATGAGAAAGCAGCTTAGTCTCCATTTGCATTCAGGCTGTGATCTTGCTGATGGGAATGCCAATGAAGGTGCCAGTTAGCCCAAGTGGTGGTGGTGGCTTTTGTGCGGCGCACCGCCATCCACCAGGAACTGGATCATTTACTGGTTGTTTTTCTTATTGTAGCTAAGAGTATTAAAAAGGCTTTTCAAGATAACAGGAGATGCATTTCACATGTCAGCTAGAGTTGCACACTAAGTAGGTCACTTAATTTTAAACAGAAATTCTGCCAAAAATTGTAAACTTTTTATGTGCTCGTAATGTGCTTCGCTAAAATTCTGTACCATGATGCCCGGCAACACTGCAAGGCCTTCATCCTTTGCACCTGATGTGATTTCCTATCCCTCGTTTACACTCACTTTAAGTTCCCTTTCCACTTTCAGAGCAATGTAATTGGGCCTGAGTGTAAATGAGAATCGAGACCTGGGTGTCTCTATTTTATACACAGTAAAGCAATGCGCAATCTCATTGTCACGGAATAAAGTATAAACATAGCATGAGTCAATGCAATCAGTCCTGAGAAGAAGGTGAGCATTTGTTTCATTCCCAAATGAGTTAATAACAATAAGGCCTATCTCTCATAGCATATGCTGAACTGGATCCTTCAAAATTAATTCTTCTAAATGACATCTAGTGTGGAGATCTTCTCTGATCAGCCCACCTGCCATCAGAAAGCACAGGTGTAAATCCCACCTCTGCTTCCTTTTCTGTCCACCCCGGCAATGAAATTAGGAGGCCAGGTCTTGTTTGTGCAGCTCCTGTAGGGCACAAAGCTAAGCTCAATAGATGCTCCCAGGGACCTAGCAGACAAAAGAGGGATGGGGCTGTTGTAGGGGGGCTGGATCAGAAGGTCTGCTAGTTTTTTTTTTATCCTCTTGCCATCACCCCAACCCTCAGCAGAGGGAGCATGAGGGGCTGGATATTCAGAGATGCTCAGCTCCTGCAGCTACCATTGACTGTAGTTGGATTTGTGGGTGCTCAGAACCTCTGAAAATCAGGTCATAGGATTGCAACCATTGTATGGCTTGGGCAGGGAGGATTCCTTTTCCATCACTGTACTTCTCTGGTTCAGGGGGAAGGATTTGGTCCCCGTTGATGGCTGAACAATGAAGCGTGTGATGTTGTTTGTTCTAATTGATAATCAGCCTTTAATTCGGTGGGCATAGCAGCAGGCCTCATGACAAGTTAACAGGTCATCAGTCTCCTACTGAGAGTCCTGTGTGGATGAAAGTGTAGCAACAATTCCAAGTTCTTGCCATGATGAGCTTGTGCCTATAAATGCCTATTGGCAAAGCATAGCCAGACACATGCCAGAACCATATATTTCCATTTGAGGTAGCTTGGGTATGTCTTCACCGCAGAGTTAGTCTGAGCTATACCTGGACATTGCCCCTAACCACCCCTTTCACCTCCGCAGAAAAATCTCTAACCCAGGTTTGCAACCATGGTGGCAGGTGTAGGTTTAAATTAAGATTTTGCTTCAGTCTGGGCTGGCAACGTGCCTATTTTGCACTGATAATGCAGGCTAATCAAGCCCACTGCTGTTAGTCTTCCATTGCTATCCCACAATGGTAATCACTTGGGCTGTATTTTCTTATCTACCTCCTCCTTTCTTCTTCACTATAAGTCACCTACAAAGTTAATTTGCATGCTGTCTGGACAGTGTACAGGCCACTGAACGCACTGTGTGCCTCCATGATGTTTTGTCCTCAACCAGGTATTATGAGGTAGAATGCCTGTAAGGGGCAGGTGTCTGTTGATACCATCCAACCACTGTGCTTTAGGTCTTCAGGGGTCTGGGGGAAGTCTTTTTTATCCTGCTTTCACTGGGTTGAAGTCAAAGCCAATTCTCACAGGGAAGTTGGAGGCATTTGGAGCAAATGACCATACCGCCTTAGGGAATGAAAAGCGTCGTCAGTAATCGGGCACTTCATCAAGAGCGTCTTCCACACAAACACCTTGATAACTAGAGAGATGAAAGTTTAGTGGTCAGTATCCTGACCTATGGGACTGAAACGTGATCCCTCACTGTCAAATTTGAAAAGAAGATGGGTGCCATTCTGATAAAGGACCTCCACATGATCATCAAATGGTTCCAATTCAAGTTGAATGAAGAAATCTGTCTAACTAAACAGGTCCTGCTGTCTCAAACAGTTGCCCACCAACACTGGCTCAGCATTTTAACTCCAAATCTACCTGCTCCATTTCTGCTATGTTCCCATAGCATTTGAACACAGATGCCATTCAAGAAAGTGTGCTATGAATCACTTTGTGGTTTGGAAACTGAATTCCTTAATGACATTCTCATTAGAAGTTCATGCTGCCAAATGCTGTTTGCTTTCACTTTCACAGCTGTCTGCTTTAATGAATAACTCCGCTTGGAAGTTATTTACATAGAGTATTGTTCTCATGCCACTGCCACAGACCTATTAGGGCAGAGAGGGAGCCTGCAAAAGAATTCATAGAACTCCACTAAGAACCATGGAATATCCCACCTGGAATCCATCCCAGAACATGGGCTAGTACAGCATCATTGTATGCCATTACATGAGCTTGGCATGGGTAGGGCTTTGAAGTGGGGACGAACCACCCATTCTAGGCTAGCCACTCAAATGCTGCTACCCTCTCCTCCAGGTGTCACAGCCACCATTCAACAAGCAACAGAAAGGCAGTCACTTTGATATCAAAAGAACTAGTATAAGAGTTGCTTGAATGTTCTTGCTCTGCAGGAACAAGAGGGGAAATGTATGTCATGTGGGCCAGTGTGATTACTGCCTAGCCAGTTGTTCCCCATTCAGTGCTTGCATATTTAATGAATCCCAAATCACAAGCATTTCTTTCCCTCAAGCCTAGCAGAATTTCTGATTTTAAACCTCTGCTCTGTATTGACCTGATGCTGTGCACACCTGTGCTGAATCTGTGACTCATACAATATTTTAAGAACTGTTTAAATCACTAACCTTATGCAAAAGACTGAGAGCTACATTGTTAATGAAGGAAACTGATATCAAGCCTAGGTGACATTAACTCTAGGTCTTAATCAAAATGCATTGAAATCAAAGGGAGTCTTGCTATTGGCTTTAATGAGATATGGATCCTGTCTTTTATAGAAATCATTTGGTTCAATCCTCTAGCTGGTTAAATTAATGATCAGTAGACATTTTTTCACACTCTACTCAATAGATAACATTTTTGACAAGCCACCATGTATGAGGAGTGCGTACAAAATAATATGATTTTATGACAGCTGATTTTCTTTGGAACATGGATTTGTAAATTGCAGAAATAAAAGCAAAGAATATTGACAAATTTTCTGCTGTCAGAGGTGAAGTTCATGGTGTTTTATCTGAATATCCTAATAATAAAATGTCATTTACCATGGAAGATGTGGGGAAAAGATAGCAAATCTTTATGTAGCTTGAGTCATTCTTAGCTATATTCTATCTGAGGAAAATTACATATTTTTAGGTACCTCAGTTCCAATTCCTAAATCCTTGGGATCTGATTCTCATTTATATTAAGACCCTTAATACAGTATAAGAATGTTGCAAAGGTACCTTAGTGTGAATAAAAGAAAATAAAGCCCTTGATATTCAAAATAATTAAATATTTTTAAAATCACTTTCCCATTCAACAAATGCCTCTAACATTGAAACAGACGAACTAGCAGGATTTGTTCTACTCAACCTTTCAAGATATTTAGGCATCTGGCTTTTCAGATTGAGTAATCAACTTGCTAATTAAAATTACATCTTTGTGAATGTTAAAACTGTCATCTGCATTTGGAATTTTACACGTTTGCAAGAAACAATGATAAAGAGAAATTCACCCTCACTGAGGTCATTAGGAAATTATACCAATCTTTGCTCAATGAAAATGTATATTGTAGAGGCAAATGAGATGCATAGAAGTGTATTGTGTTAAGTAACATATATAAAATCCAAACCATTATTACAAACCAAGAACACTCTGCAGTGTAACCCAGTGATGAGCTGCCAAAATCTTAACAACCGGTTCCCTATAAAAAGTTCTGATTTAACAACGGGTTCCCTATAAAAAGTTCTGATTTAAGGGATGTTCATCCACAGTATGTATTTTTGTACCTTTTCTCCATAAGAAATGGCAATGCATTGAATCATTGGAAGTCATACTTAAGAATAAAAAAACATTTTTATAAAGTTTATTACAATAGAAACAAAGTATTGCTTTATTACATGAATTTAAAATACATTTGAAAAGAAAAAATATATAAAGATGTATGAGTAAGCAAACAATAATAAAGAATTAAATGCCTTTTCTTGTATTTTAAAATATTACATGTGAACTACTTAAGTTACAACACACAGCTCTGTCTGGCACACACACTAAACACAGGTGGTCCCCACTACAGCACTCCCCTAACTAAAAAATGCACAATGCTCTGAGCCGGGGGTTGGATGGGGGAAGGTGGAGTCAAGGGGGGGGACATCCTCATGGGGCAGCGGGCCCCTATAGGGCCTGGGGCAAATTGCCCCACTCACTCTCCCCACCCCAGGTGGGCCCCGAATCTCGCAGCCCCCCCTTACTTTGGTGGCCGCTCAAAGCTGCAGGACAAGCTGGAGCTCCACTGAGCTTCCCAGCTGCCTGCGGCTTGCCACTGCGGCTCTTCGGGGGGCGGGGGTGGGGGGGCATCCTCGTGGGGCAGGGGGCCCCTGCAGAGCCTGGGGCAAATTGTCCCACTTGCCCCCCGGGCGACCCTGGAGCTCGCAGCCCCCCCTTTGCCAGCCGCTCAAAGCAGCAAGACAAGCTGGAGCTCCGCTGAGCTGCCCAGCTGCCTGCAGCTGGCCTCTGCGGGGGGAGGGGGCAGGGGGGCATCCTCGTGGGACAGGGGGCCCCTGCAGGGACTGGGGCAAATTGCCCCACTTGCCCCCAGGTGGCCCTGGAGCTCCCAGCTCCCCCCTTACCTTGGCAGCCGCTCAAAGCAGCAGGACAAAGCTGCAGCTGGTCACTGCGGCTCTGCGGGGGGAGGGGGGCCGGGGGGCATCCTCATGGGGCAGGGGGCCCCTGCAGGGCCCGGGGCAAATTGCCCCACTTGCCCCCGGCGACCCTGAAGCACCCAGTCCCCTCTTACCTTTTGGCGGCCGCTCAAATCATCAGCATGAAACTGGAGCTCAGCTGAGCTGGCGGCGCGCTGACCACCATGCGGCTCTGCGGGGGGTAGAGGGCAGGGAATCCTGGGAGCTGCTCAGGTGGGAGACAGGGCGGTCCTGCTGGACACATCCGGCCAGCAGACCAGAGTTGTTCTCCTACCTGCCTGGCTCTTTAGCATCCGGTTCTCTGTCCGGCGTCTAATTTTAGCAAACGGTTCGTGCGAACCGTTGCGAACCGTCTGCAGCTCACCCCTGAGTGTAACCAGTTACATAGTATTTTGAAATTTATGCTCCATTGAGTAAAAGGTTGCTGTTACTTGTGTGGTTGTTTCACTAACCATGCAATGTGCAGTTTGATATCTGAGCTGAAGATGGGCTATTGTGTTTTATTGCTAGAAAATAAGTACATATTTCTGTTTGAAGGTGGTGATGGGGAAAACTATGAAATGTTGCAATAACATAAATGTTATAAAACTATTGTATAATAATTATCAGGTAAAGTCAAAAGTGCCAATTTTATGGGGATATGGGAAAACATTTCTCAAAAATCACACTTTTTTTTGTAAACTCTTCCCTGTGGTTGCTCCTTATTTTTATAGGGTGCATATTGTACAGGGGTAATGGTCTTTCAGAAATGCTCTCTTTTTCTTTATGATTTTAGAATGAATCTCGTATTGTGAAAATGGCAGGGACATAAACTCGTATCCAGGCGTTCCAATCTCAAAACGTAATAAAAGGTGATTTCATAGCAACCAACACGACAATGAACACCAAGCCAGTGCTGTACGCATGTATTCTACTGTCATAGAGCTGCAATCAACTTATCTTGCTTTACCATCCCAGATGCTGCAAAGGGAAGGAAAGGTGAGCAGAACAGAGCTGTGGCGCACATCGTATTGTATCTTCTACATGCTGTGTTTTATTAGCATTGGATCTAATGTATACAAAATGCTGCAGATCAAACCAGCATCAGTTTGGCCATCTCAAGGCAACAGAGGCGCCTTAACAATGTGTATAGTGGGGGTGCTGAGAACCATTGAACCAAACTGTTAACCCTGTATATGATGGAAACCTTTTCAAGCCCTGGGGTGCAGCAGAAACCTCAGCACCCCTAGTTCCAGCACCTATGCAAGGCAGCCTGAGTTATTTCTATTTTTGGGGGGTAAATCCAATCACTGGTAGTGGGCATGGAGTACTGTTGCTACAGCATAACTAATTCTGGGGAACCCCCAGATGGAGTGATCTGGCTGCCTTTCAGGCCATTGGGAGGAAATCTTTGCTTATTTATTGTCACACTCCCAGTAAACATCAGCAGCTGCAGCGTTGGAAACAGTGTGCCTTGAAGAAGCACTAGATATTTTTAAAGTTCTTTCTATTACACCTCCACAAAGCTTCTTTGGAAGCTATTTTTGCAGCAAATTAAGGATTAAAGCCAAAGTTCTTTGTTTTGGGGTCCAAAATTGATATTCTAACTGAACTGATTTCTCACTCGGGCCCTGACTCAGTCAACCATGTAAGCGTGTGGTTAACTTTGAGTATGTGAGTAATCCCATTGACCTGAGTTGGACCACTCACATGCTTAAAATTAAGCACATGCTGACGTGCTTGGCTGAATCTGGGCTTTAGAGCGGGCATCTGATTTGGAAACATAGGAAACTACTATAAAAACACGTTCAGGAATCGTTATAAAGTTTAACTCTATTTTACATAGAAAGATAAAGACATTTTCAAAACAAACCATTTAGAAAAGAATTGTCAATTCAAATCAATATCTCACTGAAAAATTTTTCAAATCAGCATTTGGAAATGAGGTTCAGAATGTTTTCATCAAGCTGCACAATTTTTTTCTCAGTTGTTTCAGTGAGAAAAAAAAATCAGTTTCAGATTGAAACAAACTGATTTTTTCAGATTTTTAAGTTCAGCTGCTGAACTAAAAAAAATCAATTATTTGCTCAGCCCTAGTAACCACTTTACTCGGTAGCAAGTGTTCGTAGGCTTGAGCCCACAGATAAGTTAGGTATCTGTTTACAAACTGGTTCAGTGGTGCAGAAACACCTACCTGCAATGTGGATGTAAAATACAGAAGATGTGCAGAGTGGCCGAGTGAACTGAGCGGTAAACACCATTTGGTGCTAGAGACTTGTCTTTATAGTGGAGTAACATGCTCTATGGGGTGTGATTTCTAAAGCACTCTAGCAGGTTGGCCATTAATTGGTCCATATAGAATCTGCTGGTGTGTTTTAATGTAATGCTCCTTGAAGCAGTAGGGAACCTTTAGTGAACTTCAGCAGGGTCTGCATGGACCAACTGATGTGCATCATATAAGTATGTTAAGAAATCCACCCCCCCCCCGATTGCATTAGCCCCACTATGTAGACAAGCCCTAGGATTCCCCCAAAATCAATATGTACGTATAAAATGCAGCGCCAGCAATGAGAGGAGCACCAGTCCTATTATCACCAAATGGTTAATTTATAAAACAAAATACATTAACCCTGAAATTAACATGAATAACCTGAAGATTGTTATGATGTCATGGACAGACAAGTACAGCCAGTGTTTGCCTGTAGCATGGTGACTGCTTCACCCCTCGCATTTTATTTTGGCTTGGATAGGTACTATCTGAAATGCTAGTGTGTGGAGTTAAATCTGAGCAATCAAGCTTTACGTCTGTCGTGATGCCAAGGGAGAGGATGTACTGCAATGTAAATTATGCTGCAGTGTCAGGACAGAGCCATTCTATAAAAGCACATTACAAATGTTAGATTAGTCATCCAAATACATTCCTCTCTAATATTTTCTTTGCAGTGGAGTAAGTAATTGTTGGAATTTAGCATTTTTAGTTTAACCATGAATAGTTCAAACTTGCAGTTCATTTTAGTGATTTGTTTCACAATAGATTCTCTACATATCACTATGTCTTCAGCACACCTGGGCCTACATTTTCAAAAGTAAGTAGGGATTTTTTGGGCCCAGTTTGAGAAGCTTGGTGCTCAGCTTTTCTAAAAATATGGTGTCTCAAGGAAAGCACTTAAAAATTGAGGCATCCATAGCCACTAGTCATTTTGACAATTTAAGCCCTATACGTTTAGAGAGAGTTTGAAGGCAACTGTAAGCATTGCTGCCTTTATTCCATAAAATAAAAAAAATAAACAAGTGTGAGGGCTCTTTTTCTTCTTAGACTTACTTTTCAGCTGCATGCTTTATTTTTTCTATTAGTTTATTTTTCTATGGAGATAGTTAGACACAAAATTTGTTTTTCATTTGCAGCAGGCAAACTAACCACCCTGAAATGCTATGCAAACAAATGGCCTTATTCATTTTAGGCAAAACACCCATTCACTTGCAATGGGAGTTCAATTCCCTTAACAATTATTAGATGTGGCTGTAAGGGTTTAATAGATATCTACCAGATATATCTAGCTGTACAGTATGTTCAAAATGAATACACTTGAAGACACATTTAACCAGAAATTCTCACACTCAAAATGCTAAAATGTGCATTTCAGTAATTCTTTACAAGATCCCAAATATGTGTGAAATTAGCATGATCTATAATTGAGTAGGGGACAGCTACTCTAAGTAAATCTGGAAGAAGATAGGGTGTGGATTTAAGCCAGTCTAACTATTCCTCAGTAACTCCAAGTGTAAACGTACTTACTCTGGAATAAGAGTTCCTTATTCTAAATTAGTTTAATCCAATGAATTAAACTAATTCAGAATAATGCTTGCTCTTTCTAGATTAAAAGCATCTGTACATAGAGTTAATCAGGAATAGCTATTCTGGAAAAACTCCCTGTGTGTCAAACTGATTCACAACCTTTTGAAATCAATGGGAATCTTTTCATTGATTTCACTGAGTTTTGGATAAGGCCCACAGAGTCTAATACTTTTAATTATCGTTTAGGTTATGACACAAATCATTAGTTGCTTCAAGATTCAAATAGGAGGAAGATGGTCTGTTCTGAACACTGTTATCTTTTCCCAGAGATCCAGGACTTGAGGACCTTGAGCCAGTCTTCATTCTGAATATCCTTCTTTCTCTTGGTTTTTATCTTCCTTGTAACTGTTATGTAGATTACTTCTATTTAAATCTACTGGAATCCTTCAGAACTCTGTGTCCTCTAAACCAATTTTTATGTTAATAATAAAAATATATTGATTACAATTAGTACTCTTGGAACAATCACTACATTTAAATGTTTGATTTTAAAAAAAATCTATGATTTGATTTATGGAGACAGTGTACAGAATGCTGTTGTCAGTAACGGGCACTGTCTTATTCAGATCTCACATTCTCTTTTGCTTCCTGGGCTGGTAGAAGCATGAAGTGGAGGAAGATCATGCAGTCTTCAGCAGGAAGTGAAGATGGCTCGCACCAGACTATGCCCTTCCTTCCCAAGCCTGGGTATGCCACAAAGTATTTCTTGAAGTTAAAGTGGATGTAACTTTACATTCCTCTCATTATGCTGTAGAAAACACTTGAGGGTATAGTTGATTCCAAGTGAAGAAGCATTTATTTTTACTTTCATGTCAACTGGGGAAATCATTTTCTGCTCAATTTTTATTTAAAAAATATCTGACTAAACATCAGGGACATGTAAAATCAGAATAAACATAAATTCACCAAATATGCTTTATTCCCCACCAAGTAAAAGAGAAGTGATTAATCTTTACGTCCCTTTTTAATGATTGAGTATTCATTCATCAACATGTTCATATAGCATCTCATCATCGTTCAGTTTTCGCTGTTCTAGTTTTTTCCACAACTGAAAAATACCAAAAACACATAAATGTGCCCTAAGCACAAAAGACTGGGTTTTAGTTTACTTTGACAATGGGATGAAATCAACTTAAAATTAACCACCATAATATTTCTACGTATTGAACCTTTGGGCTACGACACAGGATAATCCTAGTTTCCTCTATGCCTTTATTGAATGAATGATGAGGAAATGACTGTTTGGTTACACTGTGAATTAGAAAAGGTTTAACTGGCTACCAAATACATTACTCTGGTGTAGCTGGGTTAGAATAATTAGTGTTAGTTTAAAATCACCTATAGTTAAATAACATTCTGGAAGACACTCACACAAGCCAGAAAATTTAAAGTTAAGACAAACACTGTTCTTAACATATGGTGTGTGTGTGGGGGGGAGGGGGTGCACGGGATGTGTGTGCGCGTGCCTGTGAGGGGTGAGGTTGGAGATGAGGGAAGATGGACAAAAGGCACAATGGTGTCAGGATGGAGTGTTAGCCTTAATTTAGAGTTTCCTGGCTTTTATCAGATTGGCCTAAGGTTTTAAGGTTTGAAATGTGTGTCCCCCGTGGAATTCAGCTAGACTCATGCAGACAAAATCCTGTGGAGCACTTAAAATATTCACTTATATATTTTAAATAGATGGAGGAATAAACTGCTCCACAAAAAGGGGTGCCTAACTTACTCTCCCCACAACCGAGTAAGGAGGAAGCAGGGGAGTAAGTGAATTGTGATTCTCTGAGACCCAAATTGTTCTCTAGTCTGTTCCTGGATTAGCGTAGATATGCACAGCCTCTGCCTCACAGCAGATTCTCAGGTTGCAATCTAGCTCCAAGAGCTTAATCCGACTGATGTCAGATTAAATTGATGTCAGTTAAAAGACCACCATTGACTTCAATAGATGTCTGTTGGGCCCTAAATGACTAGAAGGGTTGTTGTTAACCAATGGAAGGCCTCGCTTGCTTGCCTGGAAGCAACAGGATGATCAAATGAGGGTCTGACCAACCTCAACTGCCATTAACTTCAGTGAGAGTTGAGGAGCTTACACCTCCCAGAGATGCAAGTCGCATGTGTTCAAATATTGTGAGTCAGGCCCCCCTCAAAATGGCTTACAAATTGGCCTACAATTCATGAGATTTTAAAACAATAATAATTTGGAATTCTTTTTATTTGTCTTCTGTATTTTGATCCTGTAGGAGTCAAATTTTAAAGTATTTCCACACAATCATGAGAGCTACAAACTTAGTATTTTTTTAAATGAAAGCTGAATCTTGCATGATCACATGACTCCAGGGTCTGGGATTTTAAGAAAATATACAGTGACTTATAATAAAATAATGAGATTTGGCAGTATTGTGTTCAACACCTTGCACATCTGGGCCCAGAGAAGAAGGAATTTAACCCAATGATTCAGCACAGCTGTGCAGAGCATTACTTGTAAGGCTTGCTCAAAGATAGGTTTAGAGGTATAATTTTTTCTAAAAAAAGTTATGGAAAGTTATAAATTGTTTTTTATTTTTGTTTTTGTTAATCAGAATGTTCACATAAATGTAGTTTTAGGATTAAAAATCCCTTTTAAATGTGTACTTTTAGTTTCAAAATTGTTTAAATGTTTGTAATGATGCCAGTTTTGCAAATATTCTCTTTAATTGTCAATTTGCAAATGTATGAGTTATTAGAAAGCTCAAAATATGTCATGCTCCAGAATGCAAATTTGTATTGGGGAATTTTAAAAAATTGGATTTTTTTGGCTTTGAAGCTCTTCGACCTATGTTGTTGACAAAGCTTATCTGTGTTTAAATACGACAGGAACAGGCACTCTGTCTAAACCCACTGTAACCAAAAATGTATGAGCACTAAGGCCCTGATCCCAGAATCTCTTGTGCATGTGTCTAACTATACTCATGTGAGTAGCAACTGAGGATTAAATTGCAGCTTTGCCACAACCTACTTGTATGGGAGAGCATATTATTGCAAACCGATCCGCCCAAGAATCAGACTTTGACTCAGATCTTGCAGCCTGAGTTTGTATGTTGAGCTTCAGCTCAGAACTAAGTTTTACAGAAGAATTATGTACCTTGGAACAGATTAAAATGGGAATGAAGAACTTACACTGCAGCAGCATAAATATCACTTACTTGTACTTACAAACAAGTCAGATATTTTGAAAACAGGATATTTTAGATCAAAGGCAAACTTTTTAGGTTCATCTTATCTTGCTTACTTGGCAGTTGCATATCCACCCATTTCCCCTCCACTAATGCCTGTCAGTAGCACTCCAGACTAGAAACAACACCTGCCAAGTTTCTATTACATCAATAGGAATTCTGTAGGCAGAGAGCTGGCAGGACCCAACCCTTAACTTCTTTTTTCGATCTATGTCTACTACTGTACTTGGTTCTATTTATGGATGTACGTGATAAAAACAGTGTTTACAAAAAATATATCATTTTTTCCCTTAGAAAGATCTAGTTCTGTTAAATAGTAAATTAAGTTTAAAGCTCCGAAACTGGTGTATCTTTACTACTAGAACCTACAAGAGTGAAAAAGTCTGGATACTGATGAAGGAATGAATTGGAATGAAAACAAAAGTGGCCACATTTGCATAAAGAAAATGCCTGAATCTGTTTAATGCTGAAACAAGACCTGTTGTTTGCTATCATTTATGGTATGATCTGTGATTGGAACATACTAGCTGTATGAATTTACGTATATATGCTATATGTACAAAATAAAATATGAAAATGCTGTTATTGAAATATTAGAAATGCTCTATTTGCTTAAGTCTAGATAATAAAAAGTTGTAACATCACAGAAACAAAAATATGACATAGCATGCAGTCACAATAGCAAGCACAAAAAGAAAAATCTTGATAAAATATACATATATATGCATATTATGCAAATATATTTTACATTAACATACAATGTTATAAGAATGTTTGATCATGTGAATGCATGTTTAATAAAGAATATAGCTTGATGGTTTCATGTTGAATTAGCAAATAACCTGAGATGTCTTTATGCTTTCACTAGAATAATGACCTTTAAAATCTATAGCAGATGCAGAACACATTGGCAGTGATTGAATTCTTAGCTAAATTACACTAAAAATGTGCTTGTTTTTCAGAATGACATATTAGCTGGAACCAGTCCAAGTGAAAAAATTGCACTGTACATTTTAGTACTTACAAAAAATTCCTTTCATTGCTGATGGGTATTTAAGATGGATGTTTGGAAACATTATGAATTTCTCCAAAACACTAAAGCAACACTCATCCTATGATTAGGCTTACTTACTGCAAAAGAGAAAGCAAGCGATCACTGGAAAATTGACAGGAAAAAGATCTATTACAACATATAAAAACTAGAACTGTTAGCAAAGGAAAATGAATTTGGCTTGATAAAAGTAACATTGATATGCAATACAAATGACATTTTAAACTTACCAATGGAAAGGTGTCGGTTTATGTTCAACGTGTATGTCAGCTTTTACAATCAATGTTTACGAATACTGACTTGATATATGATTACAACTATTTAAAAATTTCTATGACAGTCAAAGTGAGATTATACAATACTCAATTTTCTCAAGGCTTACTGTTTTGAGGACACCTGTCTTTCAATTTAAAAAAGTTCTTTGATGTGCATTCTATACTGAATTGTCCATAACCCTCAGAATATGTATACGTGTGTGTGTGCGTGCATGTATATATATACAGAGTACACTTCTGTGCACGTGTCTATATATACACATACTTCCACAATATATGTATACACACATACATGTGTATTTTATATATAATAAAAGTTCATATTATACATATATATATATATATATATAAACTTGACAGGCCGAGCAATATCTCATGTATTATTATTGAAGTCTTTTAGAAAAGTACAGTCACTCAGTTAACATAATATAACCAATAAATTAAGTTGAAAAGAGAAAATGTGAATGGAAACACCACCCGCGACCATCTGTCTATGGCATTCACATCCGTTAGATCAGGGATTTTTATTTTTAGCTGTGAAGACCTCCTCCGTAAATGGCTCTTTTTGCTGTGGGGCACTGTTCTGTCCATTGTACGCCTTCCAAAGCTTTCCCGATGTGCGCTTTGTTTTCTGTACTGGATTCCTGAGTTGTCAAAGGATATTGTTGAATTCCTAGCATCAGTAACGCTGGTTGTAACCTCATGGCTTGCCACTTCGTTGTGAATTTCAAGAGATGTTAGCAAAATGTTTCCATGGGCATCCACCTTGTTTGTGAAAGGAAATTTACAGAGTTAGAATTCCAAACTTGTTTTCATATATCAACAAAATTGGAGACTATGTGCCTGACATTAACACAAGGTTAACCGCATTAAAATCAAACTAAATGGTACTCTTCATATACTTAAAATTAGGCACCTGCTGAAGTGTTTTGCTGGATTAGGATCATAATAAAAAATAGCATATGATATACAATTGCACATTGACCACAGCCCAACACTTTTTCCCCCTTAGAAAAACTCCATTTGATAGGGTTAGGTGTAGTTCAGTAATTTATCTGCATTGCTGGGTGGGGGTGGAGAATCATGCTGACAGCTCTTGCACCATAGGGAAGTAAATAAAACTAGAATAGCTTTACTAGATTTACTACTATCCCTATGAGAAAAAAGTGCACACATAAAGTCAGATGAAAGGAACAGCTCTGCTTTCATTACTGAAGTATTTCTAAGGAAATCTTGAATTCTTTACATTTTGGAACCACAGTGGACTTCTTTATAACTTTTCTGTTACACTCTCCATTCCAAAGTCATTTACACAGTTTTGTAATCAGGGCAACAGCGAAGGGATGCAGGAAGGGAAACCAGTGACTGGAGTCATAAGATGGCACTCTTTCCTTTGAGCCTGTACTGAGCCAATGGTGAGCATGGTGTTGGAGGACAGGGTGTTGTTTGGAAGGGGCTGTCTTTTTGAATGATCATGAAATAAAGTTCTGATCCTTTAGGTCATTCAAGATCCTGGGCCAGATTCATTGCTCTACTTCAATGCAGTGGAGATGGGGGAGCATCAAGGAGCCAACTGTGGTTCCTTATTCCCATGCCTCCCAGCCCCAGTGGACATTACAGAGAAATAGCTGTAAGTAATGCCATTGGCTTTGGGTTCCTCAGTGACCTTTACATCAGTGGAGAATTGAGTATAATTGATTCCATTCTGCCACATCCCGCCATGTGTCCAATCTGTCCCTTCCCTCCTGGTATGCTGGGGATGGGGAGCAAGGCTGGAGCAGGAGTCAGCTCCAGTCCTCCACCAACTTTTTGCCAGTGGAATGCTCCTCTGTACATAAAGAAAGTTCTGTTGACCATTTAAATCCACTTTGCAGGGCCCTCCATGTCAGTTTGCGTAAGAATATTTTATTAACCTTGGTGTCCAGGCTAATTTCCAGTTCTAGTCAGGGTTGCCCGGGGGGAGGGGGGGCAAGTGGGGCAATTTGTCCCAGGGGCCCCGCGAGCCCTGGCCCGGCGGCGGTCCGGGCCTTCGGCGGCATTTCGGTGGTGGGGGACCCTTCAGTTGCTCCGGGTCTTCGGCAGCATTTCAGCAGCGGGGGCCCCTTCAGTGCTGCTGAAGACACGGAGCGATTGAAGGGGCCCCCCGCCGCCGAAATGCTGCCGAAGACCTGGACCGCCGCCAGGTGAGTACAAGCGCTGCAGCTCCCCCGCTTTGCCCCAGGCCCCCTGAATTCTCTGGGCGGCCGTGGTTCTAGTTATTAAATTTACGCAGCTAAATTCATCCTGCAATTTCAACTGCATATGTTTTTTTTTTTACTCTCAACCCTAAACTGTTGTGTGATCTGCAGTTTGCCCCTGAGGGAAGGGGCTAGATGAGGACTGGCAGTGGGTCACTGAGGTGAGGTGGGCTTAGGGGTTTGGGGTTCCCCGGGGAGGGGAGATCCAGAGTGTGGGGGCACTGCTGTGAGGCAGCACCCTAAGGCAAGGGGCACCAGGGTCCAAGAGGGACGTGGGGCCTGAAGTGCTATAAGTGGTGGAGATCAGGAGGAAGCAGGCACTGGTAGGAAGACTCCGGCCAGCAGGAGGTGCTCTGAGGCTGGAACTGAGCTAATTCCCAGATGACCAGCAGGAGGCGCCACGACAGGGAGTGCCCGCTATGCTACACGTGGTGGAGAATGTGGGCAACTACGGTCCACCCCTGATAGAAGGGGAACTGTGGGGACTAGGAAAGTTGTGCCATTATTGAGGGATGATGGATCCTGCCTATGCAGAGGTTTTCTTCACAGAAGGTGTTTATGCCATCCCTGCTTGGGCCCTGGCATCAGCACACCGGTGGAAGGGGGCAGATAACCCACAGGGGAGACAGGAGTCCCTGCTACAAGGGAGCCGGGAAACCCAAGAGGGACTATGGGAGGTGCAGTGGACCCTCCAGGAGCAGGTAAGGCAGCTGGCAAGGGAGCAGCAGGCCCTAGTAAGACTCTTGAGAAGGAAGTTTAGGAAGAGCTGCAGAGAGTGGTGGGAAAAATCCTGCACCAGGGCCAGGAGGCCAGTGGGGGAGTACAGGGCTTGTTACGCCCGCAAGAGGTGGGGACATTTAAGGAGGGATTGTCCCTACTGGGATGGGGGCAAGGAGCCTCACCCAGAGCAGGGAAAGGGACAAGGCCCACTGGGTGAGGAAACCCAGGGGACAATGGACACGTTGGCCCTGTGGGCAACAAGGACACCTGCAGTGGGAGTGTGCAGGTGCAAGGCGAAGGCCCAAGGTAGCGAAGCAGTGGGGTTAAAAAGCCTCAGTGGGGGTGAAGAAGTCCCATTTTTTCGCCACAGTAACAATCTGGATCTATTATTTGTATGAGTATATGGAGCTGAGGTTTGCAAAAACGAATGCAAGGTAGCTAAGTTTAAGCATGGTCCACAGAATGAGGCAGTCAGCAGGAGAAGTGAAAGACACACAGAAGAGTTGTAAAGTACAACTAACTTTTTTGCATACAATTGTCACTTATAGTTGTCTCAGGGCCGCCGATGGGGAGAGGTGCACAAAAGGGGCAGCAATGTTAAAGCACTACCGCAACACAGGACCCTCCTAAAGTGCTGCCACAGCAGCGCTTTAACATCACTACCCCTTTTACCCCTATCGGCGGCCAGGCAGGTAGGGACCTTACTGGCAGGGCTGCCGATGAGGGGGCAAAAGGGGCAGTTGTCCCGGGGCTGGTGATTTAAAAGGCCCTTTTAAAGCCCCTTTTAAATAACTGTTGGAGCCCCAGGTGGAGCGGGCCAGGCAGCGTGGATGAGCTGACTGGAGTAGGCTGACCCCAGCCCCGCCCCTTCTGCCTGAGGCTCTGTCCTTTCTGAGGGTCCGGAGCCAGGCCCCCATACCAGTAACTGTTTCACATTACTTCCAGCCCTGCAGCAATGACTAAATATGCAAATTGTTAACATCTTATTTCTGAATCTATTTTACTCAACCCCCCATCTTCCCCACCTCTGCGGGATGAGAGTTCTCTGCATGTGTGTGACGCAATGTATTCTTACATTATTCTATTTAGAGACTGAGATGGATGAAAAATCAGGAAGCACCATAAATACTTTAAAAGAGGGTCATTTCCAAAGGCTTGTTATTTCAAAACTATGCTTCCTTTATTATTGAAACTTTGACCAAAAAAAAGTCTAAAACAAAATACAAAGACAATGTACTCTAATCAGCACTGATACAGGCTTCAACTGGAGAACTGTGTCCAGTTCTGGGTACCAAACTTTGGGAAAGATGTGGACAAATAGCAGAAAGTCCAGAGAAGAGCAACAAAAAATGATTAAAAGTCTAGAAAACATGACCTGTGAGGAAAGATTGAAAATATTGGGTTCGTTTAGTCTGGAGAAGAGAAGTCTGAGGTGAGACCTGATAACAGTTACCAAGTATGTGGTGATGCTGGCAGACCAGGTGCCAGCTTATGCCCAGGCCTTGGGCCTCACTGAACACTGACAAATGCATAGCTGGAAACCAGTCTGGCTCACCTGTGGGTTAGTATAGTTAAAATAAATATTAGTGTTATAAAAATATATTTTGAGTTTATACTGCATGGAATTCTTGTAGGATTCTGTGTGTAGTAATCCTACATATAATATCTGTATCCCATGCTATAAGGTAACGCTTAAGTGTTTGCCCGATTATGGTAAAATGTTTGTTCTGAAACACTCCATCTGATGCAAAAGGTGTTATATCCTGCCTGTCAGGAAGGACTACTGAAGCCAAATGGGCCACTCTGAAACAAAGACTTTGAAAATTGTCCCCCCTACCCACACATGATGAAGTTACATGCAGAAGCACTCGCACCATCGCATGGACTCTAGGAAAGGAGTGGGGGAGGGGAGAAAAAATTCCTGAACAGAAAGAATTGTGGTCTTTTTATGCTGTTTAGACTCTAAGGCTTGGTCTACACTAAGAAGGGGGGTCGAACTAGGGTACGCAAATTCAGCTACGTGAATAGCGTAGCTGAATTCGAAGTACCCTAGTTCGACCTACTCACCCGTCCAGACGCGGCGGGGTCGAACTCCGCGGCTCCCCCGTCGACTCCGCCACCGCCGTTTGCAGTGGTGGAGTACCGGAGTCGACCGCAGCGCTTCCGGAGTTCGAACTATCGCGTCTAGATCAGACGCGATAGTTCGAACTCCGAGAAGTCGAACTCACCGTGTCGACCCGGAAGGTAAGTGTAAACCTACCCTAAGGGGAAAAGATTCCTAAACACAAGCAAGAGATCCCAGGTCTAACCTGGGTTAGCCCTAATGGCCATATAGAGCTGGCACATTTTCAGCAGCTCTATCACCATCTGAAACCTAAGCCTGCACCTCATTTGTGTGTATGTTTATCTGTTTTAACCTTGTAAATAACTCTCATTTCTTTGTCCTAGTTGATAAATCTTTAGTTAGTGTATTACAGGATTGGTTACAAGTGTTGTCTTTGGTGTTAGATACAACGGTAGGTCTACTCAGCAACTAGACACACCTGGCTGGCCCATGCCAGCAGACTTGGGATTGTGGGGATCAGGTTGCAGGGTTGTTTCATTGTTGTGTAGACATTCTGGCTCAGGCTGGAGCCGAGATCTAGGACCTTGCTGGGGGGAAGGTCCCAAAGCGCGGACTCCAGCCGGAGCCCAGTTGTCTACACAGCAATGAAACATCCCTCTGCCTGAGCCCATGAGCCAAAGTCAGCTGGCACAGGCCAACCCAGGGGTTTTTCTTTGATATGTAGACACATCCTAAGGTTCAAACTGACCCAGGACTGGGACTAACCTGAATATGTTGTGATCTTTGGTGTAAAGCGATCATCTATCATAGAGTCAAGCTTGCCTAGTGGCAAGATAAATTGGAGTGCGCATGTGACTCCATGTTAAGGCAGTTAGACTGCCTGAGGAGTTCACACTTGTTACTTGGTTGGTGAAATTTAATTACAGAACTCATAACTGGTTTGGGGTTTGTGCCCTTATTTTAACAGTCTGCCCAGAGGCTGGTATTCTCACTCGTGAGCCGCTCCATACAGTATGACATGCGTAAAAGGTTGTTACAAAGAGGAGGGTGATATATTTTTCTCCTTAACCACTGAGGACAGGACAAGAAGTAATGGGCTTAAATTTCAGCAAGGGAGATTAAGGAAAAACTTTCTAACTGTAAAGGCGCTTAAGCACTGGAACAAATTACCAAGGAGGTTGTGGAATCTCCATTATTGGAGGTTTTTAAAAACAATTTAGACAAACACCTGTCAGTAATGTCTAGATAATACTTACTCCTACCTCAGTGCAGAGGACTGGACTAAAAGACCTATCAAGGCCTCTTCCAGTCCTACATTTCTATGATATCTATAGCTTTTGTTTTTGTTTTTTATTTGTTTGTTAAAACTTAAAGATAAGGATCAAAATAAGGCTTATAATGGCATCCTGGTTTCACCCATGTTATATGGAGGAATACTTTGTGGTTTACCAGTAACTCTACTCAATGCAATATGCCATGTTTAAAGAATAAGTGCACTTTGCCGATCTAAAACCCTGATGTAAGATGTTTACATCTGCTAAAAAACAAGATCTCTTGTTTAACACTAGACAACAAATATATGTCAGTAAATAACAACAATCACCTCAAAACTCCAGTCTAAGACCTTGTTTTACAGAAAACTGAAAATTCTCATTAATTTGACATGCTATCAGTGGTGTAAGTATGGAGGTCTGGTCTGGTCTGCCGTACAAGTAAGATATTTATAGCCAGTATGGTGTGCCGGAAAGACACAGGAGGAGCAGAACGTGGGGCTGCCAGGCGGCCCCATGCCGGCAGCTCCTCCAGTGCAGCTGTATTGCCCCTAGCCCCGCCCCCAGCCCTTCCACGCAGCTGCGTCTCCTGTCTGGGGTCTGTATAGCAGCCCCACTGGAGAACAGCAACAAAGAATCCTGTGGCACCTTATAGACTAACAGACGTTTTGCAGCATGAGCTTTCGTGGGTGAATACCCACTTCTTCGGATGCAAGTCTGGAGAACAGGGCTCTCCCGGGAACTGGCAGCTCCTCCGGCGTGGCTGTACCCCCCCTCCCCCAGACCTGTCTTCTGGCAGGGCTGCTGTAAAGACCCCAAGCAGGAGAGACAGCTGTGTGGAAGGGCTGTGGGCGGTACAGACGCACCAGAGGAGCTGTTGGCATGGGGCCGCCTGGCAGCCCCACCTTCTGCGCCTTTTGCCGCTGCGGTTCCGGACAGCTCTGCGGTTCAGCAGTCTCCGGCACAGCGGGAGGAGGACAGAGCCCCTCCCCACCAGGTAATGTGGGACAGATCATGAGGAAGGGACAGGGAGAGCGTGGGGCCCCGGGCTGGGGGTGGGAAGGAGTCACATGGGGGGGTCACACTGGGAGGTCACGTTACCCCCTTTAGCTAGTGTCCCCCCTTTGTGTCCCTCCAATGAGTGCAGCATACCGGTAAGAAATGAACTCTACTTGCACCACTGCATGCTATTTAATGGAGGTATCTGTGGTGTATTGAGGACTGTGTTGAAACTGCAAGCTATCATTTTAAGAGTGTGTGTGAAGGGGTAGTTTTTGGGTGTTGCTTGCAGGGGTCTACAGTGAAGCGTGGATTTGGGAGCAGTCAGTCTGGAAAGAGACAGCTTAAATCACAGTGAAGTTGTGTTTTGCTGCCTTGGGGGCAGACTATCTCTCTCTCTGTTTTGGGGTTCTTGTGTGTAATCGTTCTGAATTCTAAAATAAAGTAGCATTACACTGCAACCTCAAGAGTTTTTATGTTTTTTATCTAACTTCTCTGTGTGTGTGCACTGAACATAGGAGTATCATAATATTATCTAATTTATAGCTGGTCAGATCCAGGCAGATCAAAACAGGGAAATTGGTTCTTAGCCAAAAAATTTGCTGTATATTAATTGTTTCAACAATTGGCTTACAAATGTAAAATTATCAGAAGTAGTCTAGTTAAAATCCTGGTCAACCAAAACGGCCATGGTAATTTGCCAGGGCACAACAATTACTACAAGGTTTTTCAGGTATCACATTTTTCTCCTTACTGTTGCAGAATGGTATGATTTCCATGATAATGTGGTCCTAACAGAATGTCAGCAGAACTATTACATTTCCTGTACTGTGCTGGATACCTTGTGAGGTATTGTGCTGGGATCTTCACACCAAATAGGGCAAAGAGAACAAAGATGATATTTTAATTGACTATGTGCCACAACTGTGATTGGCAGGGATGCTTGAGCTAAGGGTGGCTGTCAGGGTGTTTGCCATATGGATTCCAGGATACTGGAACATGCTCCCCCATTGAGTAGGCTGCAAAAGACATCCGTTTGACAGGATTTTTGGAGAGGGATAAGGGTATGCTTCCCACAGTGATGAAGGAGTGGAAAAGAGCTTTATTGTAGCTGGTGAGCTCACAGAATTCCTTACAAATGATTATTTTAATGCTTTCGTTGTAGTACTAGTTATACAGCTGTTTGGGAATTTTCCAATGAAAAATCTGTCAACAAAAATGTAGTTACTACAAAACTGCAATTTTCTGCAGGAAAATTTTAATTTTCCATTTTTTTATTATTTTCAATCAGGAAAATTGAAAAGAAATATTTAGTTTCAGATCAAGCTGACCTGAATCAAAAGCATTTTTGTTCATGCATGTGGATTGAAATGTTTTGTTTCAGGTCAATTTGACATTAACCTTTGTCTTCCTGAGCTACTGCAGTGCATTATAAGGGCTGTAGTTCAGGTATCTCCATTCTCCTCTACGGGCTCCCCGCCTGAACTACATCTCCCATGATACCTTGAGGTCTTTCAGTTTGAAGCACTGTGGTGAATTATGGGAATCCCATGATCTTGAATCATCATGAAAGATGTAGTCCAGCTGAGGAACTTCCTGTATAGATAAGAGTGACGTCATGAGGCACCTGAACTACAACTCCCATGAGGCACAATGGCAGCTTATGTAGACACAATTCACTGCTGAACTGATCTGAAGGCAAAATATTTTGGCATTTCTGAATGAAAATTTTTTGGGACTTTCTATTCCATGAAAAGCTTTGATATTTAGACTTTTTGTCCCAATTCTAGATGAAAACAAATGTTGAAATATCAGAATTTCTTGGAAGATGGAAATTCCAATTTTCAGCCAGTTATTTTAGGTTGCCTAGTGCCTTGTCTGGGTATTTTTTCATTATTATTATTTAAACATAAATAAATAAATGTTAACAGCAGTTTGACACATTTCCATTAGGGAAAAGAAAACAAATGCCAATTCTCATGTTACTGTGTCTGTGAGTCATTCATTCCTGTCACCATGCAATTTTCAGTGTTGATATGTGGGGCACAGTAGGATAGAGTATGGAGTATTCTCTTCTCCCCCATTGTTTCTCCTTGCTGCCCTTTGATCTCCATACCATGAGGGAGCACTGCTCATGCTGGTCACTGGGAACACTCCTTTATCTTTTGATTGAAGCTATTGCTCTTCCTCTCTCTCTGCCCATCACACATTGGCAGAGTGGGAAGTGAAGCAACAACTGCTGGAAGTGGAACACACAGGCAGTATGGCAAAGCACGTATAGCACTCCCAAATGTGGCATGACTTGGTGACAGCATATCAGGAACAAGTCAGAGAAGCTGCCTAAAAATATGGCATTTGAGAGGCATGTCTGTGGCAGTGTGACCAACATGGAGATAACTATGTCACACAGTGTCAGCTTTTCAAATGCAAGACCTTCTGACATGGTACAAAGCCACTATGAAACGTAGTTACTGAGCCTGAACTACAGCCACTTTTCAAACTTAATCATCCAGTTAAAGAACCTCACAAACCAATGGATTTTAGTAGACATAACTTTTCTATTATTGAAAATATTCTTGTTGTGGGGTCAAATAAGACCATGAAACAATGCCAAGACCTTTTGCAACATATCTAAAAGGAATAGTTGCAACCAAGCTTGGCAGCTTGTATGTCAGATTTTAGTCCTATGAAATGTAAAAGCTGAGCTACAGTATAAGCATCCTTCACGTTGATGCTACTACTTTCAATGGCTGGAAGGCTTGCTAGTGACAGGAATGTGACATTCCTCTTCCTCTTCCTGTTCACTTTGCTCAAGAGGTAAGTACACCGCCTCAATAGCATGCCCAGCCTCTGTTACTTTAAGATCAAGGGATCAAACTCAGATCCTGACCAGGAAGTTGCTCTGCCTCTAGCCTGCAAGTTACAGCTCTCTGTTTAATAATAAAGAAGATGTCCAACTGATATTTATTTATTTATTATTATTATTATTATTATTATATTTTCCTTTTCCAATTGCTTGAAAATTTGTAGCCCCGACCTTGGGGTCTGGCTGAGCTGTGCCCAGTGCAGCTTGGGGTTGTAGGGGCCCAGGCAGCATTATATCACCTTTATTGCCCTCATCCTGGGGTGGGCCAGCTGTCAGCTTAAGGTTGTTCTGATGACCAGGGAGGAGTAGGCGCACAGTGCCCACGCCCTTCTCCCCCAGACATACACCCCCCTGTGGCAGGAGCCAAGGCATGTGGTTGATGTAGGAGTTACTACGGCATCAATATATCCTCTGAGGATTGTCCCAGACACAGGAAATCCTTAGGGAACAGCATCTGATGACTCTGCACTGTCATAACAGGCTCTTTGTCTTTACTTTCTGTACCAATAAACAGCATTGAATGTATGCATTGCACGAGTTGTAAAATTCAAAGTGTCTTCTAAACTTTCCTTTAATAATTATCTCTCTACTTCCCCCATCCAGAAGGACCCTGACAGAAACACAGCTCCCTCAACAGCAAGTCAGTGGCAATTTCTTGGGTTAGCTAGAGGGATTACTAGTGAAATTAATACAAGGTTCTAATTTCCAGGTAGGTGTACTATCTCCCACAGTATTTGCTGACCCCCTTGCCCACAACACTGAATCAAGCTGAAGTCTTGAATTCTGATATTCTCAAAACTGTTATGTTGTTCTCTCATTAGCCTTTCTTCCTTTCTAGTTTGACTATAAATGGAAAATAAATATTTTTCTAAAGGATGCATGTAACCTAGGGCTAGATTATTAAAATAAAAAAAACACAAACACAGTAGGCCATTAAAACATTTAGAAAAACCTAAAAATCTGCTTGAATTCTAACCTTGAAATATATTAATATCTATGATGGTGTAAATTAAAATGTGAATTAGACAATTCCAGTATCATTTCTGTGACAATATGTAATTTGATGGTCATCTAATGGCCCCAGTTTTCAGATGATGTAAACAGGTGTCGCTGCAGTGAAATCATTGGCTCTGTTGATTTCAATGAAGCTATAACAACCTACACCAGCTGAGGACTGGGGACAAAATGTTTAGCACATAGAATGGGAACATGCTACATTCTTTATCCTAAGTGTTTCTGAATACAAAAAAAAAAAATTAAACACGCTTACATGCTGTTTCTCCAACATTACTCAGACTTCTCTTCACAAGAGGATCCCTAAGAGGGCTATGTTGCACAGTATTCTTTCTCCTCTGGAGACCTGAATTCATATCCTGATATCTGGTCACAAGTAAAAATTAGGGTTTTTTGGGTCCCCATTTGTGCACATTATTTAACGACCACAAAGTTCAGAACAATTCACAATCTCTGTGATGAGGGGCGGGGACAAAAGTATATTAGCAAGGGTAACATAGGTTAGGAGTGCCCTAAATTGGTGAACTATATGGGGGGAAGTGAGTACAGTGTCCATCCACACTACACCTGGCTTAAATCAGCACTATTACCACCTCACTTCCATTAGTACTAAAGATACTCACACTTCTCCTAACAATATAAAGATGGACTCGTTGATCTCACGGCAGAAGAACAGTGAGCCATGGGGAGATAGATATTGGTCTCATTTAAAAAACGTACACTAAATGACTTAAATCACTTAAATGGATTACCTTTGACAGACAGTTTGGATTGAAGAATTACCAGCTTCTATCTTAACCTCAACTACTGCCTTCATTGTGACACACTTCTTTTCCATTTCTGTCTTTTGAGGAGAGAAAATTCATTCTCCATGCTAGCTTAATCCTAAACAATACTTGCCAACTGTGATAAAGTCTTGGTTGCATAATATGGTCAGACTACAATGGGTTCATTAGTTTAAAAAGAGTTTTACTAGGAATAAACTCCTGATAATCAGGCACAATTCTCTGACACATTTAGAATGATGTATAGTCCCGGAGTCATAAAGTGTATGTTGCAATTATTTTACATTATACAGCTACTTGAGATACAGCTAGTTAATTTATCAGTGTGATCATTTGTATTGATACAGGGGGTAGAATATACAGGAGTACTAAAGAGACTTGGTCAGAAACATTTAAGCATAATCATTTTTCATGGAAAATGCCGTTCCATAAAATCAAAATGCTTCACAAAATCGTAATCTCATTGACATTTTGTTTTAGAGAAAAACTGAAAAAAAGTTTTGACAGTGTTGAAACTGTAAATTTACAGGTTTCGTTCTGATATGAAATGAAAACAAATTTGAAAATCTTGAAATCCTTTGCCATATGGAATTTCCATCTTCCACACTGGCCTTGAACTGAGTTGAGTCTGGACAATACCAATACACTATATTCACCAATGAGATCTTTTCCCTATGGACTTCTGATATCTCTTGTCATCGTGACACTCAGGTGTTTAACATTGGGATGTTGTTTGTAACAACATTAACATAAAGCAAGCTTGCCTCTACTCTTTTCAGGCTAGACTGTGATCTTAGGCACAGACCTCAGCAAAGGGTGATGTGTAAATTGCACTGCTCGAGGCGGCATTGTGCCTGAGATACCCCTCTGAGGCACAGTTTATTTGGCGCTCCCTCTTGAACTTGAGAAACAGGAGTAATCTGCTTTACAGGGTGCAGCATACTCTTCCCCTCCCCTCCCAGCTGTCCCTTGGCAGCTGCATGTTCTGTCATTCATTCACAGACAAACCTTTCTCCAAAATCTTCTTTCCTTATAAGATAACCATGAAGGTGATCTGCTTAGGAACACTATTACAGAAGTAGGCTGTGCCTTTGTGCACCACCCACCAACAGCCCGAGGATGCCTTGGGCTTCAGACACCCATCTGAGGTACAGTTACCTTGCTACATACCCACTGCCTCCAGGGGTGAAGAGTGAAAATATGCTGCTGGCCTACAGCAACAGTAAACAATGCCACCACACACACTGGCTCAGCTGTGCTGACCAGTGGATAGGATCAATGCTCCAGCTATTTCCTGCCACTCCCTCCCCACCTGCTCCAGGAGAAGGCAGTAAGCGGGCACGCCCAGACTGATGGTGTGGAAAAGGGTTCTTACTTCTTCTTATTCCCTTGTGCAGCACACAGCCCAAGTCACAATCATACCTTTTGATCAGATCAATCCTAAACTTACCTCCCTTTTTGCACCCATGTTTATTTGTGGGAATGATTTATGTCATTTAGATCTCTAAATACCTCTTTAAGGATGCAGACATGCACTCAGTTGGATAAATGAAAAATTGTGCCCACAAACTGTTTGCATGAAAAGGGAGACAGGGTTTTTCTTTGTGTTTCTTCATTATTTGTTTGTAATATAACAAGTCACTGTATTATATTTAGGAGATTAAAGAATCCTACCCGGTTGCCTTCAAATTTTGAGCGGTCAATGTTTGCCTTTGCTGTCTTTTCTGCAAGTTTCTTCTGCCTTTGAGGTCCTTTTCCAAAGAAGATGTAATTGACAAAGGCATATTCAAGTAAGGCCAAGAAGACAAATACAAAGCAGCCCATAAGATACATGTCAATGGCTTTAACATAGGGAATTTTAGGCAAAGTCTCCCGAAGATGAGTGTTGATTGTTGTCATAGTCAGCACAGTTGTAATTCCTAAACAAAGAAATAGAACAGTGGGCATCTTACAAGTTTTTGCAGATCATATTTTAGTTTTCTCTTCTGTTTTGGGAAATTTCCTTCATCAGCTTGCAGTAGCTTAAAAATACCAAGGGAAGTTAATGGCACCACTCAGGTGCAAATAAGGGCAGAATTGGTTCAATGCATTAATATTAGGAGTCCAAATCAGGGTGAGATCAAACTGATCCCTGTGTCAGGCCTTGGCATTCATAAATGTGTTCAACATACCCTGCAACATATTAAACTGTTTACCAGTCGTCCCTCAGGATATGTCCAAACTGTAATTAAACACCCATGGCTGGCCCATGTCTTCTGATTTGGGCATGCAGGGTTCGATCTACAGGCTGTAACATTGTGATATAGATGTTCATGCTTGGGCTGGAGCCTGAGCTCTAGGACCTCATGATAGGGAGGGTCTCAGATCCCGGGCTCCAGCCTCAGCCCAAACATCTATACCACAGTTTTACAGCCCTGAAGACCATGCCCTATGAGCCTGAGTCAGTTGACACAGGCCAGCCATGGGTGTTTAATTGCAGGGTAGACATACCTTCAAAGGCATAACCAGAGGATCTTAACCTCTAGGAGAACACAGGCCTCTTGCAGAAGTCAAAACATAAAGCTTTTTCCTAGTCAACAAGGATCTATGAGTGAATCCCTTTCCTAGCAAGCATCTAAGCTATAGGGCCTGATACTCCATAGTACTGTAGTCATTTACACCAGTGCAGAGTGAGTGTAAAACACTATCACTCTGATATGAGAGCATTTTACACCCACTTTGCACTAGTGTAAATGACTACACAAGGTACAGGGTCATAGAGGATCAGGCTCATAGTCTTGTATGTTATGGAGCACAAGGAGACAGGTTAAAGGTACTGGGTGGCATACTTCATAATATCATGCATACTGATAGTTGGCTGCTTTCTCAAAAGAACCTACCAGATTGATCTCTGGCCTCTGAAGGACAGTCTTGGTCAATGGGAGAAAGAGACCAGTAGGGATCTTGTGACTCCTTTGGGTGTAGCTGACTGATTGTTATTATGAGTATTTATTATTTGCATTACCGTAGCACCTAGGAGCCCCAGACGTGGACTAGGACCCCACTGTGCTAGGTGTTGTGCAAACACAGTACAAAAAGTTAGTTCCTGCCTCTAAATTGGGGTAGAACTCATGAAAGCGGGGCAATCTTTTGATAAATGACTAGCCAAAAAACAAACAATAAAACAGGCCAGCAGCCTTACCCAGTTCTCTCGCTTTCCAGGTGCCCCAAGAAGAGAATTGCATGGGCTAAGCAAGAGTGTGATATGGCTTGGTTACTTCTGTCTAGCTATTCCTGTTTATTCAATACCACAGTTCTGATGGGAACTTAAAACAGAGATATTGGTTGGCCCACTGGGAGTATTCCTCCTCTCCACTGACCTTTAAAAGGAGGCTATAATAATATGTAGGGTACCTCAATGATAATTGAGATATAGTGTATGAGATGTTTTGAAAGAACTGTCACAAGCCTAAAGGAAACTTTAATCTGAAAACGTTAGGACTGGATTGTCAACCCATGTTACATCCCCATTATCCCACTCCAGTAGGACAAAGTGGGGCAAAGGGAGCTTAAAACTGCTCTAAAAATGCATCTGGAGATTTCCAGATGGTATCAAGTTTGTGCCACCTGTTGCCCCCACTCTGCATACTGGACCTCCATTCTAAGCAGGAGAAGGCACAGCCGAGGCGGTAGCTGTATCATCCTACATTCTGACCATTTCTGAGCAACAGAATGGTTTTTAAGGACTATTCCTGACATGTAAGTTAAAACAGCCCTAAAACATGAGCCAAGGGATGGCTTGGTCCCTGGACAGCACCAAGATCTGGAGTGTGTGGAAAGGTAGCTTGGAGCCACTTTACTTTGAGAGCAAGACTGGGCTCTAGATGAGGAACTCACTTTTAGAGATTTAACGATAGTTACATTAAGCATTTTGGGGGAGAACAAAGCACTATTGACTCAATACAGAGTGACATGATTTTGGAATAAGTGAGCTTGGAATATCAATATACTGACATTTTGCAGTCTTTAACAACTTCTGAAGGCTACATTTAGTTTGACATTTTAATGTCCCACTCATCCTTATCACATACCAAGGGCAACTCTTGCTGCTGATGCATCATAATTGATCCAGAATGACACCCATGATAAAATGGTAATCAGTATAGAGGGCATGTAGGTCTGAAGAATAAAGTATCCAATATTTCTCTTTAACTTAAAGCTCAGTGAGAGTCTTGGATACGCACCTAAGAAAAAGGGGAAAAATAACACTTATTTATACTGAAAAATAGACCCTGGTAGACAAAATACTTTTCTTTAGTTTCCATAGAAACTAAATCATGCACCTTTGATGGGATATTATGACATTTATAGAACAGTAGGAAAAATGCCTTCAGTGTATTAGTGATTAGCTAAATGCATGATATTCAAAAGGAATCTTGGATTTTTTGCAGAGAATACACTAGTTTGAATTTTACCAAGAAAAGAGATAATAAGGTTAATTTTTAATTATAGAGAATTGTCTGAGCACTGGATATTTTTTTAAAAAGTGATGCTTAAATCTCTTCATAAAATGTTTATATAAAGGAATGATTTTCAGATGTCACTTTATTGAGAGGTTTAGTATAACTAACAGTCAAAATGTAAAATAATTAATTTAATTAAATTTAATATAATTATAATTAAAATGAATTTTGCATAATGTATTATTTGCATAGAATAGCTGTTCCTGAACTGACACTTCTCAAATAGACCCAAACTATGTGAAATATGTTACCTCAGGCATCAGAAATAAACTATCTTGAATAATAGTAAGAAAAAGAACAGAAAAACATAACAACGGCCATACTGGGTCTGACCAATGGTCCATCTAGCCCAGTATCCTGTCTTCCGACAGTGGCCAATGCCAGGTACCCCAGAGGGAATGAACAGAACAGACAAACATCAAGTGATCCATCCTCTGTCGCCCATTCCCAGCTTCCGACAAACAGAGGCTAGGGACACTCCAGAGCACGGGTTTGCATCCCTGCCCATCCTGGCTAATAGTCATTAATGGACCTATCCTCCATGAACCTATCCAGTCTTTTTTGAATTCTGTTATAGTCTTGGCCTTCACAAAATCCGCTGGGATAAAGTTCCACAGGTTGACAGCGTGTTGTATGAAGAAATACTTCCTCTTGTTTGTTTTAAACCTGCTGCCTATTAATTTCATTCAGTGATTCTTAGTTCTTGTCTTATGAGAAGGAGTAAATATCACTTCCTTATTTACTTCCTCCACACCAGTCATGATTTTATAGACCTGTATCATGTCCCCATTTAATCATCTCTTTTCCAAATTGAAAAGTACCAGTCTTAATAATCTCTCCTCATATGGAAGCTGTTCCATACCCCTAATCATTTTGTTGCCATTTTCTGAACCGTTTTCCAATTCCAATATATATTTTTTGAGATGGGGCGACCACATCTGCACACAGTATTCAAGATGTGGAGCACCATGGATTTATATAAAGGCAATATGATATTTTCTGTCTTATTATCTATCCCTTTCTTAATGATTCCCAACATTCTGTTTCCTTTTTTGACTGCCGCTGCACATTGAGTGGATGTTTTCAGAGAACTACCTACATTGACTCCAAGATCTCTTTCTTGAATGGTAACAGATAATTTAGACCCCATCATTTTATATGTATAGTTGGGATTATGTTTTCCAATGAGAATTACTTTGCATTTATCAACACTGAATTTCATCTGCCATTTTGTTACCCAGTCACCCAGTTCTGTGAGATCCATTTTGTAACTCTCCTCAGTCTGCTTTGGGATTAACTATCTTGAGTAGTTTTACACGTGCACATTAAAAACTGCACATGCACCCACATGCAACAATTTCTTTTAAAAATTTGTTTGTTCAAATACAGTTGGTTGAATCTTCACTTTAAAAAAATATACCTTCGCTACTGTGCAGAGCACTCTATATTTTTTGGTGAACAATCTCTGAAGCATTAGTTTGCTTTATCACATTCATTTTCTAATGAACAATGTCTCACTTTCAAGGATAAACTCTTTCTCTCCTTGAAACCAGGCCTACTTTTCTGCTAACAAAGTTTAATGATCTCATCTTATTTTCTAATAAAATAGCCTGGAGGGCCTCCTGGGTGGCCTGTGTAATTAAAAACAAAACACACAGCCCATCTTGTAAATAAGTTTTAAAAATAAATCAGGGACTGAACCACCCACTGGAGTGGGAAAACCGGGCAGTAGGGGGTGACAGTGGAGCAAATCTCTGCCAGGTTCCTCTCAGGGAGTTTCTCCCAAATTACTTTGCCCATGGAAG
Organism: Mauremys reevesii; assembly: GCF_016161935.1. Lineage (NCBI taxonomy): Eukaryota > Metazoa > Chordata > Testudines > Geoemydidae > Mauremys > Mauremys reevesii. Next base: position 124,111,059 of record NC_052623.1, read on the forward strand.
CGATGCTGTTTGCATCTCACAGATCAATTCCATCCAGAGGCCACAGCTGGCTTTGTATCCCTGGAAACCACCCTTACTGCTCCCAGACAGCAATAGTGTCATGCTATCAGGGCTTCCCTAGATGGTGCCTGACCCTGGGACTACCAGTGTCTGAATTATCCTAAACTGTATTACATTTACACCTTTGTAGAGTTGGCGGAAGGATGGTGCATGATCTATTGGCCCAGTCTCCATCCTGCCGACTCCTACTCCCTCTCATTTATTCCTACACTGCCCCAGTATGCAGACCACAGAACTCTGCGAGGGATGACAGGGAGGAAACTTTGCTATGAAGGCAGCTGACTCTGCCCTTTCTGCATGGAAGCTCTGTGCACAGGTGCCTCACTCAGATGTGATCAAGGGATTATGATCTAATCCTTATATATTTAAGCAGAAATCAAATACTTTGTGCAATCATGATTTCCTCGTTTGCTCAACAATTATTATTGTACCTCGCCTGATTTTGGTGGTATAATGCCTTGTTTATTAAGGTTCAATACATTTATCAATTAATTACCTGTAGATTCTAGCTCTTATATATTATATCAAAATATATTTTAGTCTTTAGATGTGTTAATATCTAGGGGCCAGATTCTGATACCCTCCCTCACATTCAGCATTAGGAGTTCCACTGATTTTGGAGAGATAATTTGAGGAATACAGTACTGACTCATTGCAAGTAAAAGTGGCAGAATCTGGCCGTAAGTATTTAGGACTAACGATATGACTGAGAATGCAGAGAAGAAAATAAATGGTTAATCAATAATCTGAGTACAAATAACCCCAACCTCACATTTATTCAAATACTTGGTAAAAAGCAATTACTTGTGTCTGTTTCGATTTCATTAAAAGGCAGTGAGCTGAGCTGAAATACCTAGCTCCAAGGCTAAATTAGTCTCTTGCTTTTTTATCCAAGTAAAAAACCAAGATATCAGAGATGGCCAGTTACAGAATTCATATTCAAATCTATTCTTCCAGGATATTTCTTTAGCTAATTAGAAATGTACTTTAAAGATTGATCTTTCAGAACATGCCAAATAATTATTTTTCAAAGCCTATTAAAAGTACCTTCCTCTTTCAAAAAAGTAGCTAATTTAGCTAGAGACTATGATGGGTCATGAAGTTTCCAGTGAAAGTGGGTTATGTCTTCCCTTTTCAGGTCAGTCTCTTAGTGTAGTTTATCTGGACCATTTTTTCTTTTTCCTAATGCTTGTCAGATCAGCCACTGCAGGAGCCACTTAAGTGTATGGTTGGACTTCTTAGGCCTGGTCTACATGAGGGAGGGGGAATCGATCTAAGTTACGCAACTTCAGCTACGTGAATAACGTAGCTGAAGTCGACGTACTTAGATCTACTTACCGCAGTATCTTCACTGCGGTAAGTCAATGGCTGACACTCCCCTGTCGACTCTGCCTGTGCCTCTCACCCTGGTGGAGTGACTTTGCTATGTCGATGGGAGAGCACTCGGAGTCGATGGGAGTTGATGGGAGAGCACTCGGTGGTCGATTTATTGTGTCTAGACTAGGCGTGATAAATCAGTCCCCACTGGATCGATAGCTGCCTGTTGATCAGCCAGTAATGTAGACAAGCCCTTAGTCTCTTGCAGTAGGGTTTTGGCTGCAGTAGGGAACCTTTCCAGAAAATCATTGCTATTCTCAGTTGAAGACTGACTACTTCAATTTTTAAAATAGTTTTAATAATTCTGATTTAAACTTTCTTTTCTATAATTTTTAAATTGGATGTTTTAAAAGAATATTCAAGCAAATTATCTTTATCTAAATTGTGGGCAGCCATATTACAAAATAAGCAAAAGTTCATGCATAGTTTGAAGTAGGAATAGTAGAAAAGTTTGAAGAGTTTAGAAGCTGGAAAGTTGCTAAAATCAATGGCTCAAATTTTCAAAGCTGCCTACATGATGTGGATGCCTAATTCCCATTCATTTAGTGGGCATGCAGATCTAGACAACTTTGAAAATCTTAGCCAGTATGTGTGTCTTTTTCATTACGCCTTAGTAGGGGCAGTAGTATGGACAGTGTTTCCATTCTCATAATATTTTGTACAAGAGTATACAGTAATGCTATTTCAGGGAGCACTGAAGGAATAACTCATTTTATCTGAAACAATGCTTATATCAAGGCTCTTTAATACACTTTCGTATTCACCCATGAAAGCTCATACTCCAATATGTCTGTTAGTCTATAAGGTGCCACAGGACTCTTTGCTGCTTTTACAGATCCAGACTAACAAAGCTACCCCTCTGATATTTAATACACCTTATGCATTCTTATTTTTTGCATAACCAGTAGAATTATTACTATACTGAAATCTTATCTATAACTCAATGAACCATCTAATATCTGCCTTTGAGCACCCAATAGCCTCAGAGACAAAAGGGACAGCATGAGCCTTCCTTTCCACAGAGACAGAGAAACTCAGTAGCAGCAGCCAAGTCAGTGGTTATTTTCCCCTGAGTCTTTAGAGAGTGGTAAAGGGTCTTGAGGAGTCCACCAGCCCCTCCAGATAGTATCCCTAGTTTTATTATTATTTATTATTATTATTATTATTATTTGTGATATGGTCACAATGTGCTGGGCGTTGGCCAGATGTATAAGAAGATGGATAAAACATACAATCAAAAAAATTGTATGCTAATAATAATTAATATAAACTGCATTCTCTATCAAGCACTAATTAGCTGGCTAATTTATTGTGGTGTATGGCAGAGGTGAGTTTTGAGGAATGATTCGAAATGGAAGGACCTGGCCACGTGGATCAGTTCAGGGAGGCTATTCCATACATGGGTGGTGTTGTGGTAGAAACGTAAATTTGGTTTGGTGGAAGATTGATTCCCTTGCATAAAAACAGCATTACCATACTAGATCAGGTCTGCGGTCCATCTAGCCCAGTATCCTGTCCCCATCACTGGCAATCATCAGATGCTTCAGAGGAAGGTACAAGAAACCTTATACTAGGCATGTGGGATAATCTACCTCCCACAAAAATCTCACCCTAATCCCTAATAGTTAGGCTGTTTTAAACCCTGAAGCATGGAGTTTTAAATTTTTGTTAGCAATAACTATTATAATGCTGAATATTCTTTTTATCCATATAAATGTCCAATCCTGTTTATTATTGCCTCTTCAATCTCTTTGATATGGCTGTCACACAGTTCTTTAGATTTCTCTTTCATCTGTGTTTAACAGGACTCTCTATCTGTAAATTATTCCAGATTTCATCATAAAAACATTTCACACTTTCTTGAACTAAAACTTGATTTATCCTGTACTAAAAATCTCTTCTTAACTTCCTGTAACCAGTGCAAAAATGAAGTTCTCCATCAGTGCCATGCAACCAATATTTTAAAAAACAGTTCTCACAAAAACTCCCACCTTCAGTGTGTGATTATGATAGGAGTGCATCAGGTAGCAGAGAGGAGTGGTAAGGGATTAACAAATCTGTTTCCTTTTCCATTTAAACAAAACCCTCTTGTCCTAACTATGACCAAAGAAATATGACACCATTTGGCAAACATACTCATATCATTTGCTCTTCTGCCAATGCTTATATTTTGTAATGAAATACAAGTAGTGCTGCTGCGCACTTTGACCCAGATGCTATGCTCAAGGAATCGGTGAAGAGATTCCCATAAATGTACCATATGCTTAGTTTGTTAAATGCTTTGGGATGAAGGGTTCAATAGGCAGCATGGTTTCATGGTCTGAGCAGAGGGCCGAGCACTTGCAATTCCTGAGCAGAAACCCCAGCTCTGCCAAGGAGTCACTGTGTGGCCACAGGCAAGTCATTGGTGCCAGCATTTTCAAAGATATTAAGCACTTAAATCCATGTTGTCTTCAGTCACCTCAATAAGTGGTCTAGTTTTCACAGATGCTGTGAGATTCTATCAATTTAAACTACATTTCCAGTGGGGGGAGAGTTGGAGGACCTCTGACCCCAGATTTAGCTCTCCAAAACTGACTATAGTAGGCCTTGGATGTGTAGAAACTAGGTGTCTTCCATTGCCTACTACATGCAGACACATACCTTAATGCAACACAAGGTATAAAATACACTGCATCCATTGTATTGAAACACAATCCAAACACACACTCAAGAGTTGTAGATCAATGATCATAAAGCTGTTATTTTTAACCTGGCATTCCCATACTTCTGTAAGGTCACTAGGGGCCCAAAGTGAAAGGCTTCATACCCAATAACAAAGATGTTTAGCCTTTCTGTTAAGTACGACATAACATAGTCTCTCATGGACTACTCATCTGTAAAAAGAAATGGAGAAGTCTTCCTGCTTCATGGATTACTGCATAATGGCTTTACCAGCTAATCATTTATCACAAATGTGGTATCCAGCACAAAATAATAACTGACATATGTAAGGAAATGAACACACTGAACATGCAAACAAAAGAAACACTTGCCTGTGGCGAAGACAACATTCTTTGACACCAGTCTGTATTCCACAATGGAGAACTGTGGAAGCTCGATCCTCTCTACGCCTGTGACTGCATTATCTCCACCTCTCCAGTAAAACTCTATGTCATCTGTTGTATAACCATCTTCAAACAAAGCACAAATGTAAGGTGGAAAAAAACCTCTACTGTATTCTACCATGAAAAAATCTAGTACATAGTATCATTTCAGAAGATTTCAGAGTAGATTAGGGCTTTACAGCTATAATAGTTCCACTACTTTATTCCATATGGGTGGTTTTCAAATATATTACCATTCTAAGATGCTCTCTTAAAGGGCTGTCCCCATTAAATACAAGAGTTCACAAGTATTTGAGGCAAGATTTTTGTTTTGTTTTTTAGTTCTGATGAAATTCAGGGCAAAAATGAAGGCAACCAGATAGCCTACTGTCAAGACATAGATACGACCAGGAAGTGGCTCCTAATACTGACGAAAGGAGTCTGTTTACAGATTGGTGCAATTTCAGATATCAAATGCACTTAGTATTAATTAACAGGAAAAGAGAGAATGTTCTACCAATGCAAACAAACATATTAGAGCAGGGTCAGGCAAATTTTTTGGCCTGAGAGCCGCATCGGGTTTCAGAAATTGAACGGAGGGCCAGTTAGGGAAGGCTGTGCCTCCCTAAGCAGGCAGGCATGGCCCGGCCCGCTCCTCATAGCCCCCTCTTCTTCTTGCCCCCTGACGGCCCCCTCCTCCAGGACTCCTGCCCCATCCAACCCCCCTGTTCCCTGACAGCCCCCCCCCGGAACCCCTGCCCCATCCACCCGCCCCTACTCCCTTTCCCCTGACCACCCCCAGAACTCCCTCTCCTCACTGCCCCCCATCACCCCATCCAAACCCTGCTCTCATTCCTGACTGCCCCCCCAGGACTCCTGCCCCATCCAACCATACCTTCTCCCTGTCCCCTGACCATCCCTGGAACCCCTGCCCCTGACTGCCCCCTGCCACCCCATCCAATCCCGCCTCTCCTTCCTGACTGCCCCCCCCAGGATCCCTACTCCCATTCAACCCACTTGTTCCCCACCCCCTGACCACCACCCTGAACTCTCCTGCCCTCTACCCACTCTTTCCGCTCCCTGCCCCCTTACGGCGCTACCTGGAGCACCGGTGGATGGTGGCACTAGAGCCGCACTGCCCAGAGCACCAGCACCAGAGCCATCCATGCCACCACGCAGCACAGAGACCGGATCAGGCCGGGCTCTGCAGCGGCACTGCCCCAGGAGCTCGCAGTGCTGCCACCCAGAGTGTTGCGCTGGTGGCGGGGCGAACTGAGGCTGTGGGGGACGGGGAACAGCAGAGGAGGGGCCGGGGGCAAGCCTCCCAGGGCAGGAGCTAAGGAGCTGGGCAGGAGGGTCCCGCGGGCCGGATGTGGCCCGTGGGCCGTATTTTGCCCACCTCTGTATTAGAGAGAGGGGGCCTTCTACTGCTCCCACGGAAATCAATGGTTAAACTCTCATTAATGCCAATGGGACTGGGATTAAGTCAAGTGTAATTTAAACAAAGAATTCATTAGTAAGTTCTTCATGTGTGATATTTTATGTATGTAGACATTCCCCTCACTCCCCATCATGTAGTAGAAATAGAGCAGTGGCTCTTGAAGCACAGTTACAAAATATCAGAATATTCCAATTATAGAAAACAATAAGGTTGAAGACTGAATCTGCTTGTGTGTAGAGCTGAACTCCAAATCATAAATGGGCATGACGGCCAGCAAGGTCCCATGGCAAAGCCATTCATGCATAATAAAGCACACTGAAAGAAAATTGTATCTTAGTGTTTGCTCTCTTCAAAGTCAATCTGATTAAAATATGAACCTTCATTCTCATGTTGTAGATAAATATCCAGTGACTACCTCTACCTAATCAGTCTGGAGTGATGAACTGTATCATTCTTTCTATCTCTTAACCCCACTTTTTATCAACACAGCATGCAAGCCTGACATTAATAATTCTCTTATATTTTAAATGATGCATAAAATCAAATAAACACTCCAAAGGGTCATTGTGTTAAGGAATTCACATGTTTGTTAGGCATCAGGATTACTGTTCTATGGCTGTACTGGGGAAAACTGCCCACACAACTGAACTGGACTTTATTTGTATCTGTATATATACATACAGCTCTCTATTTCCAGAGTACAGTTTTGTTCATCTAATGGGTATCTTCTCAGGTCCATCATACAAGCTGCAGTAGTTGTGATTCTGAAATACAAACAAATGGAATTACAGTAGGCCAATCATTCATTTTTTTCTTTAAACATGAGGAATGTTTAGAGAAAGGTATCGACTACAGACCAGATTCTGCAGCTCTTACACTGATCAGAACTTTCTCAAATGAGTAGTTCCATTGACTTCAGTAAGATTATTCACTCTAACTGGCACTTGAGTAATCCCATTGGGGCTCAGTGTGTAAGCACTATTCAAACATTTGTCACGATTAAAGAACATGGCTTTATATAGGAAAATGTTTATTCATAAAAGTTTGCTATACATGCCATGATGATGCTTTTTACTATACTACATTTGTGTTCAGTTTTTCTCCTTCTTCTTTTTTAACTATCATACAACATGGTTTTACTGTGGTTATGTTTTATCAAAACTCATATAAAGAAATAAAATCCACAGCAGCCAGTGGAAGGATAGATTCAAAATAGTTAAGCTTATTTAAATGCAATAGTACAACTTGTACATTCAATCCAAATTTAGCATATTTATACAATCAATGTATAGTAAATATTGAAATGATCAATATATTAAAATTTTTATAAATTTCAATTTAAAGTAATAAAATATATGTATGCATTCAAAGCCGTTATATTAAGCCAGATATTGACTCAGAATTGGAGCTTAATTTTAAAAATAATGTATTAATACTGACATGTAGGCCCTGATTCAGCAATGAACTTGAACATCTGTTTAAGTTTAAGCACACGCTTAAGTGTTTTGCTGAACTGTGGTCTTAGCCTTTAGCATATGCTAAGGGAGCATCATCTATCTAATATTGCTTTCATGTGAAGTTCATGTTTAAACTACCTTCTATATTTGATTAGGTCCAGATTTTAAAAACAAATTAACCCTTTTCTGATGTTCATAGACACAAACTTGAAAAATGGTTAATTCTTAAACAAAAATCTGAATCTGAATCCTTCCTTCACTGTCAAAGGTCGTTTACTGCATGAACAAAGCTCTGCCATCACTGTCTACCTTGGGCCACTCTTTTCATGTAAGTTTCCCTCTCTAAGTAGTGTTCAATGGAGGGATTATTTCAGATGGCCCCTTTTACATGTTCCTTCAGCTACCCAACGGCATGTCTGCCCTGACAGATGTTCTGTCTTAACACATGTCCCAACGGACTCGAATAGTTTACAAAGAACAGCTTCCACAGCTGCTCTGTGGCTTAGGAGAAGGATTTATCTCAATCGAACATCTGCCCAGTGCCTTGCTGGCTCCTCAGGCAAGGTGCTAGACTCAGGATTATTAATTATGGAAACTAGTGTCTCTGCAGTATGACTGTTAGCAACTCTGACTTAGCACATAAAACGAGCACCAAGTAATGCACTCAGGGGAAAAAATTACTTAACATTTTATCTGGGATCACTGTAGGAACTTTCTAAATTACACAATCATAACAATTATGAACTTTACAAAGTCACATTTATTATGAAATCTAATTATTTTGTATAGAATAGAATATTGGTAGTTCCAATTCAAAACAATAAGAAAAATCAGTAATGCATAATTGTGATTATTGTGCTGTTATCCAATTCTATTTTAAAAGGAAAATATTTACTACATTGAACAATGGGTCGCATGGTTCCAGATCCTGCTATGGGATCTGCATGGGTTAAATTCATGCAGAGGCAGTTGCAGTATCAAGGTCCCTCAAATATTAGTGTCTTTAACTATTGGCAAATACCAAGTAGACAGAAAACGGACATTTATAAAAGATAAATTTGGTATATTTACTAAAAATGCTGCAGCTTGCAAATTTGTATTTGCCTTTAACATGAGGTTGCCTTATGCCTTTTTAGATAATGTACTCTGTCCTAAGCCCCACCAACATCTATGTATTGCAAGGTTGCATTGTCAGGAATACATAGGATATTTATGTATTAAATCAAGACACTAACGTAATTCCAAAACATCAAACTAAAGATTTTAAAAAATAAAACAGATAGGTAAATACCACATTTACTCAAATGTACAAAATCATTTGCTGCAGTAATGCTCAGTTCCATTTATGTACAATTTCTGTGAACTTTCAGGCAACCTCATTTTCCTTGCACACATGCTTGCTAAAGGAAAGTTTTGTTCACTCAGGCTAGCTTATGCACAAAAGAAGAGGTATGTTTTTTTTATGGAATGAGATGCTGTCTGCCACAGCAGGATGACAGGATTCCTAGAACCCTTCAGCAGAGCCCTGGTAGAGAAGCAATTATATGAGCCAGACAAAGATCGAATTTCACACAAACACACACACACTTTATATGCATGCAATACAGAAAGGAACCAAAATTCCCTAAGTTAGTTTATCTCCTGACACCTCTCCCTGAACTGCAACCTTATTAATTATTATTATTATTATTTGTATTTATATTGTTGTGTTGCTTAAAGGCCCTGAATCTGTTGTGCCAGGCACTGTACAGAAACATAAAAAAATAGTCTCTTCCTCAAAAAGCTTACAGTCTAAGTAAATTTAAGTACACTAAGAATGTCTCTCTGAGAGGTTCAGAGTCCCAGTGGCTAATTCAGATGTCCTTCCCTCTTGCTTATAAGAATTACATTCATTCAGTTAAAGAACAGAAGCAATGTCACGTTCCTTATCTGACCAACCATAACTAATCAATATAGAGTGAATGTTCAAATACTGAGTATTGAATACTAAAAATAACCAATTCACAGATTAAGAAGACTTGCAAAACAATTCTCTCTCTCACTTTAGGTATTTATAACATGCTCCATCACCATAGTGTCTGAGGGCAAAAAGATTTGCATCTGGTAAGCAAACAACAGCCAAGGATACTTTATTTTCTATCCCCTCTTTGTAAATGACATTACATTTTTTTGTTTGAATTATTATTGTGGAAAAGCTGCTGCACAGAAATGTGCATTTTACATTTTGTGCTGGAAGGGAGTTCCACAGCCATTGATCAGGTACTGAGAAAGTCCAGTCTCATCCTTGGAACTATTAATTCCATTGTTCTTCATGGATAGAGGTTGTTGTGGCAGAGAAGAAACCTGAGATAACCAGGGCTCAATCTCTTGAAGGCTTTGAAGATCAGGGTTCTGAATTTTAGTACTTAACATGGAGCCAGTGTGGCATATAGGTCACGTTCATCAGGCACTTTCAGGGATCTGTGTTACTCAGAAGATGGTCCACCACCTGGAGCTTTCTCATGATATTTTCTATCATCCAGTGCATTGTAGTAACTGAGTGCTGGGGGTGTCAAACATGAAAATTACAAAAGCGAGGTACTCACTAAAGAAGAGTCATAGCCTCATGACCAGATGAAGATGGCAGAAGGTATTTTTGGCTACTGATGTCATTTGACTGTTCAGAAGCAGCAAAGCCTAGAGGGAGCACAAGTCTGCAAACCACCTTTGCAACTTTGATCCAGGAGGTTAAGTTTTGACCAGGCTTTCAGAATGTTTTTCCCTTTCTTTTTGCTAAGAGTTAATTTCAGGAACTTCTTCTCTCTTGCAGGCTCAGCAAAAGCTGGGCAAGAGTGATGTGTGTATGAAGAAAGTTGCGAGTTGGGTATAATCTATGTGCTGCTGGCACTGAAGTCCATGTCCCTCTGTCTCTTCTTATTGAGTAAATTCAAACAACAAGGAAAGTGTAATCTGCTAATGGGCATTCACTGTCTGCAGAAGAGCAGACTAAATTTATCAAATAAATGATTTTCTACCAATTAATACTGAGATTTAATTTTATAACTAACATTAATCAAATTGATTTGGGAATGTGCTGTGAACACTATGACACAGTCAGACCGACAATTCTGGGAGAATGGTTGAAGGCAGGTGTATCTGCCTTAGAATGGTTAAAGTCCCTTTTCCTATGAATGGCAAGAAGTTACCTCAGGTTGATTAAGGACACCCTGAGTCCAATTAAGGGCAGCCTGTGATCATTAAAAACCTCTTCCAGTGAGTGTGACAAAGGAGGAGAAGAAGCTGCAGAAGGGTTGCATTTAGCAGGGGGAGAAGGCTTCTCCAAGGTAAAGAGCTGGTTTTCTCTATAAGGGCAAATCTTGTGTTTATTTCTGTTTAGGAAAGGGGCCTTGGTTCCCAGCATAGTTGGGCCCAGAGTGGGTTAGAGAGGTGGCTGGCAATTGGTGGTCAACATGAGAGACTGTACTGCAGGAAGTTAGGAAATGTAATATTTTAGTTTGTTTTTGTTTAAAGGTGCCCTCAGGCCAACCCTAAGGCCTACTGTGTAAATAAACCAACGTGAAGTATAAAACCTCCAAAGTGGGACTGTTTTACCCCAAGTCCCCTCAATGCAGAGGGAGAAATGCTGAGCCCTGATGTCATGAAAGCGGTTCATTGCCACAAAATTTATACACAAAGTTGCAACGAAGTACTTGTAATTCAAAGCAGTAACTGTACTTTGCTAATATTCATATATTTTTACGTTGTTGTTTGTGAAGCTGATTCTTGAAGAAGAATAAAAGAAAAGATTCAGCTCTGTTGTTTGTTTTATTTAAATTCAAAAAGGGAAGAATTCAAAAGTAAGATTTCAGGTTGCTGCTGCTGCAAAACATCTTAGTATTTGCAACATGGGTACATAGCATGCAAAAGCAAAAGCCTCCTTTTACTAAACATAGCTTATGGTGCAGCAATCACTTGCTGAACATGAACATACCCAACTTTGTTGAACTTCCATAAAAGTGTGGGGCTCTTTTTATTTTATATAAACAGGCTCGCCCCTCCCCAGTTTATACAGAATGGAAGCTTGGGAAGTGATGAATCAGTGACAAAGTCAAATAAAACTTCAACACCTGATAAAACCAGAAGCTCTGGTAAATATTAAAGTAGTTGTGGTGGGAATATTCCACATCCTCATTCCTTCCTAATTTGTAAAGAGTTCCACCCTCTATAATTTCAATTAAACTTTCTAGGCCTGATTCTCATTTCACTAAGTCCCTTTTTTACTGCTCTGGCAATGTATAGGGACTTAAAACAGATATAAAGCAGTGTCCTTTAAAGCCCCTTTACACTTCCAGAGTAAATATAAAATCCGGAAGGTACACACATTCATGTTTTAATATTATAGACTTTGCTTTTCCAGGGTTTATTTTTTCCACTACTGAGTAGTGGTACATCAAGAGAGGAACTCAGCACCCAGATTAAACCTCATTGCCCATATTTTTTGAATGAACTATTTAGGTTTGCACTTAATGGTTTCCTTTCAACTTTCTGTAGATGCAGAGCTTTCAAGTTATGGTGACACTGTATAAACAGATAAAAGCTGACTGAATACACTGGTGGCAAAATTAAGAAACTTTGAGTGTGTTATTTATTTTCTACAAGCATCTTTCAGGGTTACTGTGAAAGTTACATAATATGCTACATAGAGTGTGTAATAATCTTGTACCAGAAAACAAATATCAACAATACGAAACAATGGCTATGAAATCTTCATCATAAAATACAGACCTGAGGCCATACAGCACTGTTCCATCTGGATGAAGGCGAATCATTCGATTTTTCACTGTAACTCCATGCACAAATGACTTCTTGTCATTTAAAAAGTAAGTGTCAGGCACCCAGAGTTGATCTGCCACTCGATTATCAAGCGTAAGGTTGAGAGGTATCCCAGCATAGGCTAGTCTCTTATCTCTCCAATATTGTTGAAAATACATTGTTAAGGTATAATCCTGGTGGGGAAATGGAGAAGAAAAAAACCCTGCAGTCAATGCTTGATTAGAGAGTCAATAATTCATTACTGAGGAAATAAAGTTTACATATTTGGTGATACCTTGTATAAAAAATAAATTCTTACTAACAGTAGTTTAACATCCTCATTGTTCTCTGTTCTCAATTTTAGCTACATTTTGAGTTACATTTACCTTGTAAAAAACCAGTTTAGACCATGAAAGCTTTAAATAATGTTAAAGGACTCAGGAATGGTTTCAAGTAAGTTTAAATGTGTATTTCAAAACCTCTAGCAAATTCAACTGCTTTTGGCATCTTTCTTCTCTCACAAATTACCACTATAAATTGTGTGAGCTTCATAATAAGAGAGAGATGAAGGGCATTTTGTGGGGTGGGTAACTAAATACTAGGTAAATATTATTACAATCCCCATTTTACATATCATGAAACAGATACAGATAGTACTAAATTGCCAGTCTCTGGCACCCCATGCAAAATATTTTGAACAGCAGTCAAAATTATATCAGAAAGCAAAATTGGAAAGATGTGGTGTGCATATGTGTGCCTATAGAATGAGAATATATGCTGGCATAGTGTAACGATTTTACCACCATGCTGCAATATACATGAGCAGTAGGTAAACCCTAGCTAAAGTTCTCCTAGCCTGATTATACTAGTTTCTATATTTTGATTTTTCATGGCTTTGTGCGTAGAGTCAATTGAGTATTGAGCATTTTTGAAAATGCTGATCTCTTATTTAGGAGCCTAAACATGGATATAGGAGCCTAACTTTATTCAACCATTTTAATAAATCTTTTGCTATTTTAAGATGTCGCAAATTTTAATTGATCATGTCAATAATAAAACCACATTTAACATGCTGGGGAAGAGGTTCCCAACCTCTGTGATAAACCATAATCTATGTGGTTCATGCACTGAATCTAGACCAGTGGTTTTCAACCTCAGGTCTGCAGACTATGTCTAAGGAATCCGCAAAAGGTTGTCATTACCATAGAACAGTGGTTTTCAACCTGTGGTCCATGGACCCCTAGGGATCTGCACTTCCATTTGAAAATTTTTAGGGTCTGCAAATGAAAAAAGGTTGAAAACCAGTGATCTAGGATATTATACAAAAACATAAAAATGCATGTGGATATTTTATACTAGCAAAAGAAGTTAGAGTCAAAATGAATTTCATACTAAGATTTTCTGTTCATACAAAAGGAAAACAAATCTTCAAAATATCCTTTTTCCATCTATTTTAAAATATGACAGGGCATTTCCTTTTTAGGATCCTTTATTTTCATAATTCTTTGTATGAAAACCAAATTGATTATTCAGGATAAAACAGAACATTTGTATAATATTGTTGCTATAGTTAGAATAAAAAACACAAACATTGCCTATTAAAATACTGATTTTCAATAATACACAAGTGTTTTAAATAGCAAAAATATTCACATAGCACTGAGACGTTAATGTAATTTCCAGATATTTAAATAGTGAACTAGAAGTGTGCAAGCCACAAGGTATTTCCATTTGCATGTGGTTTAGCAAGCTGGTGATACAGAAACCCTCAGGCTTGCTTCTCTCAGGTTGGGTGGGAATTATCAGTAATGTATCTAAGTAAAACTGTTAGGGCTGGTGGCAGCCTGATGTCCATTTTTGGGAAAGGGTTTCATATGGAGAAATCCTAGTTTCAGGCATCAATCCTACCCAGTGCTTCAATCAGATCCAAACATTCCTCCTCAGACTCAGACAAAACTACTAATCCACTTCAACATTCAGAGTCCTTGGGATTTTTATTAAGTGAATCATTCTCTTTAATGAGGCAAGATATCTTACTTTAAGAAACTAGTTTTAATTGCTTGGCAAATACAATATTATAGTCATTGGGTAAGTTTTTCCCTTTCTAGAAGCTAAGAGCATTTAAAACAAAGGAACCAAATGGTAGGAGAAAAGAGGTCCTTGTGGAACTGAATGCAGTTCATGCTTTAAAGCCCAAATCTGACATGACTGTTCAGAATTACCTGATCCAATCTTTTGGTTGAAAAGCTTTTCTTAGTGGGACTAATCATCATCGCTCATCAAAGGAAAAGGTATATGCTGCTCTCAGTGCACGTGCATAGCTCCTATTAGTGCATCAGGAGGACCATATACCTTCTGGCATTCTGATGTTCATGAATAAGAACAAATACATTCTCTACCAGTTGTGGCTTGATTGATGTTTGTTTCTATTAATAATAAAGATAGCACAGTACTTTATTTTGCTTCAAATGTCCAACGGCAGGAGACTGTGAATAAGTGAAATAGTGGATATATACAGAGTATTGTAAAATGCACACTATATAATAAAATGTATTTTGCATAACTTAGAAGGAGCAGAAAAAAGGCATAAAACCACTAGTGTGATCTGTTACTGCACTGAAAGAGTAACCAGCTCTCACTCAAATGTAATTGAAACAGAGCATCTGAACAATAGGAAAGGGGATTTCAAGAAAAAAAAACCTCTCTTCTTTTGTATGATATAAGATACATGCTAACAGCTAGCCAATTGCCCTAAGTAGCTGATGAGTTCGATGAGGTGGCAGGAAACCAGGTACTTTTCCATCATAAATTCATTGAAATCAAAACAATTCTACATGAAAACTGCCAAATTCTGATGAAAAAATGTTTCCACTCTAGGTAAAAGTATGACGTTATAGAGGTGATAAAACTCTGCTGAAATTATTCTGATAGAAAAGGAGTAAGAAAAGAGTGGACATTAGAGGTCACATCCTCAACTTCTGCAAAACAGCATAGCTCCACTCACTTCAATGAAGTTACACTGATTTGTATCAGATGAGTATCAATATCTACATGCGACACCTAGCAGAAGTGGAAAGATATCATGAACTTATGAGCCAACAATATACTGCTCTCAAGCAACACCATTGTCTCTTTGCTGGCCCAGTGAGTGGATGAGATCAGCTCATGAATGAAGAACAACTGGTTGAAGCTCAACCCAAACAAGACAGAGGTTATGTTGGTTAGCAGAGGAAAGTATTTTGAGGGGGACTTAGACAAAATGCAGTCTTCGATGGCTGAAAATGCACAAGCAACTGGTCAATTAAACTTTCAGTTTAGGAGTGCTCCCGAATGCTTTGCTGATGCATGGTGCATTTCACGTAGCAACATCTGCAAGTAACATGTTCTATCATCTGTGGCTGGCTAGAAGACTGCATGCCATGCTGATGGATGATGACCTAGCCTCAGTTTTTGTCACCTCTTGGTTGGATTATTTCTATAGTCCATGAAACTGTCAGCCTCACAAAATTCCAGCTGGTACAGAATACAGCAGCCTGTCTCCTCACTAGCACTGGCTTCCATAAGTCCATCAAACCATGATGTTGGCTTCCCAATTTCAAAGGGTTCAGACATTGCCTTCAAGGAACTCAATGATTTGGGCCCAGCCTATCTAATAGACTGCCCAAAATTTCAAGATGAGGACTGCAGCTGGCAGTTCAGCTCCTATCCTCAGGCACAGTAGAACTGTCCATTGCAAGGACAAAGCTTGTCTGTGCAGAAGACAGCACAAGACAAGTCCAAGCCTGTGGGAATTCATTCCACAGGAATGACATACCACAACAAAACTCACTACCTTTTGTTTCCAGTGCAAAGTGCACTTTCACCTTGTTTCTGCAAATATAACACATAATACAGGTATACATTATACTAGGGGTAGGCAACCTATGGCACGCATGCCGAAGGCCGCACGCGAGCTGATTTTTCAGGGGCACTCACACTGCCCAGGTCCTGGCCACTGGTCCGGGGGGCTCTGCATTTTAATTTAATTTTAAATGAAGCTTCTTAAACATTTAAAAAACCTTATTTACTTTGCATACAACAATAGTTTAGTTATATATTATAGACTTATAGAAAGAGACCTTCTAAAAATGTTAAAATGTATGACTGGCACACAAAACCTTAAATTAGAGTGAATAAATGAAGACTCGGCACACCACTTCTGAAAGGTTGCCGACCCCTGCATTATACATTATTTTTTAATAAAAAAATTACAGTTTTTTTTGTTGAGAAGGGGGAATGAAAGAACCAAACATGGCAGATAATATTCCCGTTACTTCTAGAAAGTGTTCAGCTATTATGGTGATGAGGGCCATGTAAGAACCTAAATAGAATAGAATAGAATGTGCCTATGCTCTTTGTAAGTAGTGTCCATTATCTCCACCACATGTGAATAAGTGAGCATAATACAGTCTTACAAAATATATCCTTATATATGCTGCAGATGTATATGGTAATTAAACAAATATTTCCCAAATGGTACCTCTCTTTACAGACTGAACACATCTGTAGAAATTACACTGCATTATGTATTCTTACATAGCTTTTCAGCCACTCAAAACCTACTAAAGTTACTAATCTACTAATGTACCATAATATATTAAGTATAAATAGAAAAGAACTGATTTTCTATTACAGAGTAGTTATTTTTGGCTTTGCCCTCAATACTCCGTAAAATTAAAACAAATATAAATAAATATATAATGATTTGCCTGTCAAAAATAACATTAACAATATGTACCACTGCAGGAATACCATAAAATTTGCAATTACACTTTACAGTCCATTTCAGTATACTACACATGGAGGATGTTAACAAACTGGCCATTAAGTGTAGAAATTGGTGTATTTCTCCAAATTATTGTTAATAGAGTATTATAGTAAATCACAATAGCTTATAATATTAATATAACTATTCATGATTTTAAATTATTTATTAAAATATTTATTATAGTGTTCCTGAGGATTGATTTATACCTTCTTGAAATGCAAGAGAACTTATCTTAGATTTATTCTTTAATGTAAATACACATCAACTGCTTTCTTGGCCTACAGGGAAATGGAATTATCCCCAACCGTTTTAAACAATTTATTTTTGATGGAACCATACAGCTCGTTCATTCAAAGGATAAAATAAACCAGGAAAATCCATCTAGTAGTGTCTCCATAACTTAGATATGGATACTGTAGAGTAAGGGGCATATTTTTAAAGCATCGATCAGGGACTGAACTACATGATTCCCATTAAAGCTAATGGGAGCTAAATTCTTGCATTCTGTACTTTGAAAACATGCTTTTGACTTTTCACACCCTACTAGGCACACTGGCATACACAGGAGGGATTCAAGAAGTTTATAAGTACATTTCAGAATTTTTTGTAATAAGGTTTCAGTTAAATAGATATATAATTAAAAACACACACACTGGTCAGCACTGAAACAGTCAGCATTCACCAACAGTTGCCTTGCACAGTGTTACGTGAGATTACCATTTTTTTTCCAATACTTAGTCAGATATCTGTAATGACAGTTCACATATTTATTTTTGTTATTTATAAGTGAGAAGAGAGAAAAAGGAAAATATGGTCCCAACTACATTTTCAAATATATTTATTTCAATTACAACACAGAATACAAAGTGTACAGTGCTTACTTTATATTTATTTTTATTACAAATATTTGCACTGTAAAAAAGAAACAAAAGAAATAGTATTTTTCAATTCACCTAATACAAGTACTGTAGTGCAATCTCTTTATCATGAAAGTTGAACTTACAAATGTAGAATTAGGTACAAAAAAGCCTGCATTCAAAAATAAAACAGTGTAAAATTTTACAGCCTGAAAGTCCACTCACTCCTACTTCTTGTTCAGCCAATCGCTCAGACAAACAAGTTTGTTTACATTTTCAGGAGATAATGCTGCCCACTTCTTGTTTACAATGTCACATGAAAGTGAGAACAAGCGTTCTCATGGCACTGTTGTAGCTGGCGTTGCAAGATATTTACATGCCAGATGCACTAAACATTCATATATCCCTTCATGCTTCAACCACCATTCCAGGGGACATGCGTCCATGCTGATGACAGGTTCTGCTCAACAACAATCCAAAGCAGTGCGGACCAACGCATGTTCATTTTCATTATCTGAGTCAGATGCCATTAGCAGAAGGTTGGCTTTCTTTTTTGGTGGTGCGGGTTCTGTAGTTTCCACATTGGAGTGTTCCTCTTTTAAGACTTCTGAAAGCCTGCTACACACCTCGTCCCTCTCAGATTTTGGAAGGCACTTCAGATTCTTAAACCTTGGGTCGAGTGTTGTAACTATCTTTAGAAATCTCACATTGGTACCTTCTTTGCGTTTTGTCAAATCTGTAGTGAAAGAATTCTTAAAATGAACAACATGTGTTGGGTCATCATCCAAGACTCCTGTAACATGAAATATATGGCAGAATGCGGTTAAAACAGAACAGAGGATATACAATCCTCCCCAAAGAAGTTCAGTCACAAATTTAATTAATGCATTCTTTTTTTAATGAGCGTCATCAGCATGGAAGCATGTCCTCTGGAATGGTGGCCAAAGCATGAAGGAGTATATGAATGTTTAGCATATCTGGCATTGCAATGCCAGCCACAAAAGTGCCATGCAAATGCCTGTTCTCACTTTCTGGTGACACTGTAAACAAGAAGTGGACAGCATTATCTTCTGCAAATGTAAACAAACTTGTTTGTCTGAACGATTAGCTGAACAAAAAGTAGGACTGAGTGGACTTGTAGGCTCTGAAATTTTACATTGTTTTGAGTACAGTTATGTAACAAGCAAAAAAATCTACATTTGTAAGTTGCACTCTTATGACAAAGAGATTGCACTGCAGTACTTGTATGAGGTGAACTGAAAAATACTATTTTTTTTGTTTATAATTTTTACCGTACAAATATTTGTAATAAAAAAAATATACACTTTGATTTCAGTTACAACACAGAATACTATATATATATAGTATTCTGTGTTGTAACTGAAATCAAAGTGTATATTTTTATTACAAATATTTGTACTATACTATATATATATATATGTAGAAAAACATCCAAAATATTTAATAAATTTCAGTTGGTATTCTATTGTTTAACAGTGTGATTAAAACTGCAATTAATCACGATTAATTTTTTAAATCGTGATTTTTTTTTTTAGTAATCACGTAAGTAACTGCAATTAATCAACAGCCCTAGTCTCAACATGAAGAAACTTGTAGCTTAAGTAGGCAAAGACAGTACAATATTTCAGGACACTTACAGCATTCTGCTAACTTTTTAATGTATTTTGGCTTTGATTTTATGACAGTGTAAGCTCCTTGAGAAAGGTACCTTATCTATTCGGTTTTCTGTACAATATTGACACATCATAAGTTCTCAAATATTGTGTAATTATTTATTAATATAAGAAATGTGTAAATGAAAGTTAGAATTAAACACCTTTTCATACTATGAGCATGAACTAGCCCTTGGAGGTTATGCCATAGTATGTAGCCTTCCGCTAAAGGCAGAATGCCTTCCAAGGAACAGATGGCATGAACAATTTGTGAGCAGAAGTGTTCATTCATGCCTTCTTTTCTGAGAATACATAGACTCTGCCTATAGTCCAAATGTACTCTGGGGTTTGGCTTTAGGGTAATTTTAACAATAATAATGCAACATGAACCTCACACTTAGCTTTCTCCCCAAGCTTTTCTGTTCATGATGGTTCCTAGCTGAGACTCCTCTCTTATAGACCCTAGTTTCCTCTGCCTCCCAAAAAGTCTCCATCCCATTCCACAATATCCTGGTGGAGTTAAAAAAGGCACATCTACCTCAATGAGTCAACAAAAGTTATCCAACAGTGTTAGGGTTGTTCAACCATGTCCTTACAAAGAAAGTACTAATTTAATGTACACTTAAATGATAGGACTACTAACAGAAATAACAACGGGATGGAAGTGTGTCACACATTCCCCCAGCAAGAGAATTGTCCTCCCTGGTTAAAATATTGCTCTGTTACCAAGAGAAATTCAATGCTAAAGCATCTTGATTAATATCAAAAAGTAAAATTTTCAAAGTACCTAAGTCCCATTGAAAGCTAATGAGACTTAGGTTCTCAAGTCACTTAGGCACTTTTGACAATTTAGTCTTAAATTGCTGTTTTGGTAAGGTGTGGAAAGGTCTTTCTACACAGACTTGCCCTCCTATGCATTTTTGCATCTTGATACTTTGGTATCCAGGCATTGCATCTTGATCTCTAGTGTTGTGAAAGGCACTGGCCCTACACACTGGTAATGGAAACATTATCCTCTGTCAAGCACATCTCAGCTAAACTGAAATGCTCGAGTCCTGTAAACATCAAGTTCTGACTTGAAACACTGAAGCACTGTGTGATTACGCAGTGAGACATCCTCTTCCCTGACTGCAAGGCAGTGTCTGTTGTTTGGCACTCCTTGGAGCATTCGGGACTGGACACTGCTTACCCACCAGCCGTGCAGAGCTCATAGTACCAGGCAGAAGTACTGGGGGCCTCCTAATGAAGCATGATCAGGCCCCTGTGGAGTTATTGGGCATCTGTGTGATGAAGCTGAAAGCATCAGTAGAACGTATGCATGGATTTTATGGGTCTGACTGTACTGAGGCTTTTGGGACACAAGTGCACCAATACCTTGAAAAAAAAGGCTGATTCTATATAGGCCCTCAAGGAAGCAGCTTATTTTTGACACTTTGTTACAAGATTTACATGATTTTCTTTTCATCTTCTTTTGATTAGAGCTGTGTGAATAACTGATATTTTGGTTCACTGACCATACCAAAACACTGAAGAAAAATCATTTCAAATAAACCTGAAAATATATACACTTTTTCAGTGAACCAAAAAATTGGGAAAAAATTGTTTGAGGTCAAACAAAACATTTCATTTTATTTCCCAAGGTATTACCTTTAAAAAAAATAATAAAAGTGATGCACATTTCAAAATATAAAAATAAAATCATTTTGAAAATACTGAAACAAAACATTTGGATATTTTCAGGGTGTTTTCACCCCGCCCTCAACTCCCCTCCCCCTGCCAAATCAATTTGGTGAATCTGACATGAATTCATTAAATATTTCAGTTGATCCGAATCTGCATTTTTTGCTGAAAAAAGGGTCAGTCAAAAAAAATTCAGCTAGCTCTACTACTGCACAAGGAGGGTAGAGTATAAATAAGCAGTCTCTGAGAAGCAACTTGATGCTAGAGACAGAGAAAGTTTCCAGAACATCTCATGTTCAGAAAGCTTCTTTTCCATATGCAGTTGAATGTGTGGGAAGAGAGGCTTGCCATGACCATCATATGTTAAAGGCACCCACTTGGAACATTGGTTATCATCTTGTGCATCATGGTTTCTTATGTTCATCAGGGTTCTGTGGTAACAGTCAGAGCTGGTTCTTATTCTTGATGTGCTTATACAGTCAGGTGTAGGAGTGGGAGGCAGCAGTTTTACCTTGGCTTCCTCACCTCAGGATTTGCTCACAGCTCATGTTGAATGTCTGCACTTCTCCCCAGTGTATGGTTGTGTGAATGCGCTCGGCCCCAGGCTGCTGCCCTATGGTATGCCAACATGCTGAGCAACCAAAAATGCCTTCTCCAAAGTGTTTGTCACATACTCAGCATGTATAAATGTTTTGAGAGAGGTTGCCATATCAACCGCTGTTAGGCATTCTGCATGCAAAGGGAGGATGGTTGACATAGCAACCAGGCAAAGATGCCTACCATTTGGCATGTGAAAGAAAGAGGGTGGCTATAGCAACAGAAGAGAAGCCTTCTCTGAATAGCAAGAGAGGAAATGCCTGGGCACCCAACACTAGTCCTTCACTTTGGTATGCTGGTGTCTTGAGAGAGGGTGATTACACAAGGGTGTTGGGTCTCCTGAGGCTGGATGTTGTCTTTTCTACTCAGCTCTTCCTTTGTTCACAGTAATGTCATGGCAGTGTCTTCCCAGCCTCAGTGTTTCCTACCCAAAGTTGGAAGATTGTCTGGTAAGAGAGCTGGTGCTTGGAGTGTATTTTGGTATACAGTCACAGAGAAAGAGCCTCTGCAAATGTTTTAGCACCAGTGTCAATCAAGCCTGCAACAGAGTCACTCTGGGTTATTATAGCCATGTCAGTCCCAGGATATTAGAGAGACAAGTGGGTGAGGTAATATCTTTTATTGGACCAACTTCTGTTGGTGAGCGGGAGAAACTTTCCAGCCACACAGAGCACTTGTTCATGTCTGGGAAAGGTGCTTAGAATGTCACAGCTAAAAACAAGATCAAACAGATAGTTTAGCATAAGCAGTTGGCATATATTCTAAGCAACCACTCGAGGTGAAGTGGCCCATCAACACTACTGTAGTCATAGGACAAAAAGAGGAGTTCCTGGGTTGCAAATTGTTGTGATAAACCATGAATCCATGTCTTTACTAAGATGATGATTTTTGGTGTCTAGCTAAGTTATGAATTGGATGTTAATGGGCCACTTCACCTTAAGTGGCACCTTAGCATATGTGCTAACTATTTATGCTAAACTATCTGTTTGATCTTGTATTTAGCTGTGACAGTTTTAGGCTATAGCTACACTAGATAGCTTACAGAGGCACAGCTGTATAGATGCAGCTGCGCCACTGTAAGATCTCCCATGTAGCCACTTTATGCCGACAGGAGAAGCTTTCCTGCTTTCCGCTGACATAGCGCTGTGCACACTACCACTTATGCCAGCATAACTTATTTTGCTCAAGGGGTATTTATTCACACCCCTGAGCAACCTAAGTTTTGCCAACATAAGTGGTAGTGTAGACATGGCCTTAGTTCATTTCCCAGACCTGAAGAAGAGCTCTGTGTAGCTCAAAAGCTTGTCTTCCTCACCAACAGAAGTTGGTCCAATAAAAGATATTACCTCACCCATCTTGTCCCACTCTGGGTTATTAAATCACCTACAGCTGGCGATAGGGAAATAATTTCTTTAAGACTTCCTCCCTGATCCAGAGTATCATCTGTCCCACAAGGCCTGCTGAGACCTCAGCAACCTGGAGTTTCCAGTCACCATGGATAGGTAGCAGAAGATATCCCATATACCCTTATACTTTAGAAGTGTAATACCCTCACTGATCTGGTGGCAGAGAGGTGTCCCAGTGTCAGAAGTATGCTAGTTTGATATACCCCTGGGAGCCCACCTAAAAACTGTGTGATAAGATGCAAATAAAATCCACTTGATGTATGGACAGCTAAGATATAAAATTTCAAATGATGGAATCCTCCTGGAAAAAAAAAACAGAGGAGAAAAGAAATAGGAATGTCAGCTGCCTAGATAAATAACATAGAGCACTATAGAAAACCCTAAGAGAGATATAGTTAGGAACACAAATATCCTAGAAAACTACAGATCAGAAAGAAAAATAACCTTAAGCAAAGCAAGGCACTGAAGTTGCTTTGTGTAGCACAAATACACTTTGCTTTTTTTTTAAGTTGACAGAATCTCAAGGAAATAGTTACATTTAATTTCATTAATTTAAATACTGATTAGAACCAAAGGAAAAATGCTAAGTTTTATTAGCCTTCAGCTGTTCAAGTGACTGATGCAGCAACAGACAATGGGAGCTTCTTATCTGACTTCAGTGAAATAAGAATGGTGGTTAAATGTGCTACACCTCCTAGACAAGAGAGGAATTTACCACCCGCAATTTGGGGAAGTTAGCTGCTACCCTATTATTATAGAGATATGGGAGTTCTTGCCACTTATGAGTTGGGAGCAGGAGCTGAAGAATTAGGATATGTACCTTTGGGGAGAGAAGGATTTTTCATGCTTCTAGTTCTTAGAATACCTCTTTGGTGTTACCTAAAATACCCCTATACTGTAAATTAGGGGGGGAGAAAACAACTAGATGAGTTGATGCAGATTGACTTGTTTATTCAGTACTTTCCTACCTCCAAGGGAGTGTTGTATAGATAAATTTGTTAATGTTTGCAAACTACTCAGTATTACACCGATGGGGACCATATAAGAACCTTCATAGATAGCTCCACAAACTCAATTATATTTTAAATATCAAAATCATATATGCATAGTGTTGGACCTATCATTTGATAACATAAAACATCAAAATTGACCTGCACAATTTTCAATAAAAATGGTACTTAATGTTAATAAGAGATGTGCAAAAAAGTTCAGCCTGCTTTGTCACTGTGCAGTTCAAAATACATATTTATCGAGGGCACGTCAGAACTCATGCAATTTTCTCATACTCAAGAATTTAAAAATAAAACAGAAGTATATTTAGATACATTAAACTAAGAAAAACACGCCTTTAAGGTCAAACTGAAATATGTGTCTCTTCACCTTTACACATTCTGTTATAAAAGGAACTTTTATACACCTTTTTGAGAGTTAGGGCTAAAACTTGTGAGGCTCTGAGGCCTTGGCTACACTGGTGCTTTACAACGCTGCAATTTTCTCCTCAGGGGTGTGAAAAAACAGCACCCTGAGTGTAGCAAGTTACAGCGCTGTAAAGCGCCAGTGTAAACAGTGCCCCAGCGCTGGAAGCGCAGCTCCCAGCACTGTAAGCTAATCCCCTCGGGGAGGTGGAGTACCTCCAGTGCTGGGAGAGCTCTCTCCCAGCGCTGGCACTGCGACCACACTCGCACTTCAAAGCGCTGCCGCGGGAGCGCTCCCGCGCAGCGCTTTGGAGTTTTGAGTGTAGCCAAGCCCTGAGTTCCTCTTGCAAGCATTGAGAGCTAGGCCATTTCTACATTACAGAATTAAGTTGACTTAAGTTGCATCCATGATCATAAACTGCTGTAATTACATCACTTGTGCATGTTCACACAACGTTCCTTGTGTAGCCAGAGCATGTCCACAGTTAGTGCTCTAGAAATTACAGAGAGCAGTGCACTGTGGGTAGCTATCCTACTGTGCAAATTACCACCTTCTGCCGCTAAGAGTTCTCGGAATGGATGATAGTGCATCATGGGGGTGGGATCACTGTCCCAGTATTCAGTTTTCTCCATCCCATCATTCCAAGGGCTTCTGACTGCGTTTTGCACCATTTTCAACTGCTCCTATAAACTGTACACCTGCCATCTCTTCCTGAAAGAATGGATTCTGCACTGCAGTCTTGTGTTGAGTGTTATGAACACAATGTTGCTGATCTTGCAGTATTTCATGAGCTGAAACTCTGACAAAGAATCTATGGTGATTACCCTGCTGTGTGCCATGGAAAGAAACAATTCAAGATTAATGTTGGCATTCATAGAGCAGCTGCACACAGTGGACCGTAGCTGTTGGGCTTGGGAAATGCACTGAGTGGTGGGATTGCATTGTTATGCAGCTGTGGGATGATGAGCAGTGGCTGCAGAACTTTTGGATGCGTAAAGCCACCTTCCTGGAACTGTATGCAGAGCTCACCCCTGCACTGCAGCACAAGGACACCAAAATGACAACTGCCCTCACAGTGGAAAAGTGAGTGGTGATCACTGTGTGGAAGCTGGCAACTCCAGACTGTTACCGGTAAATCACGAATCAGTCTGGAGTTGGGAAGTCCATTGTGGGGGTTTCAGTGATGCAAGTGTGCAAGGAATTAATTGCCCTCTGCTACGAAGGACTGAGACTCTGGGCAATGTGCAGGAAATAGTGGATGTCTTTGTGGCAATGGGATTCTCTAATTGTGGCCGAGCGATAGATGGCATGTTTATCCCAATTTTGGCCCATATCACCTTGTGATGGAGTACATCAACAGAAAGGGCTACTTCTGTATGGTATTGCAAGCACTGATGGATTTCCCTGACATCAATGTGGGGTGGTCAGAGAAGGTTCATGACACATGCATCTTAAGGAACACTGGCCTGAATAGAAAGCTGCAAACAGGGACTTTCTTTCCAGACGAGATGATTCCAACAGGGATGTGGAAATGCCCATAGTGATGCTGGGAGAACCAGCCTATCCCTTACTCCCATGGCTCATGAAGCCTTACACCTGAAACCTTGACAGCAGCAAGGAGCACTTCAACAACAGGCTCAGCAGCTGCAGAATGACCATTGAATATGCGTTTGACAGATTAAAGGGTTTCTGGTGTTGCCTTTTTGATAGGTTAGACCTCAAAGAGAAAAATATTCCCATGGTCATAGCAGCCTGTTGCGCTCTGCATAACGTTTGTGAAGCTAAGGGGAAAAAGTTTCTCTGGGGATGGAGCACTGAGGGGGCTTGCTTGGCAGCTGATTTTGAGTAGCCAGATACCAGAGCTATTAGACGGGCTCAATGGGCGAGGAGGAGGTATTCAAATCAGGGAGGCTTTGAAGCAGCATTTTGACAGTGAGCCCCAGTAATGTGTCTTTCTGTAATGCATTCAGCCAGGCATTGTTTACTTGCCACCTTGAATGACCCTTGTGATGACTGCTGCTTGAATGTTAGTTATAGCTGCAAATGTGCTGATTGCCACTGTGTATGAATTTATGCAGCAACCACTATGTGTAGGACACAAATAAAGAATCATTGGATTTCTAAGACTAAATTTTTATGAAACAGCAATACACAGATTTCCATTTTTTACCAGAGCAATCATAATGGGCATTGTGGGACACTTCCTGGAGGCCATTTAGGGTGACATAAGCAAGCACGGTGTCTACACTGACACTGTGTCGCTCTAACTTTGTCGCAAAAAGCTCTGTGACTCTCGTCAAGGTGGCTTTATTATGCCAGCATTGCAGGAGAGTTAAATCAGTGGGAGGAGCATTGCAGTGTGCAGACCTCCACTGTTTTGTCAACAAAAGCTGACTTTTGTCAACAGAACTGTGTAGTGTAGACAAGGCCCTAGACTAGAGCCAAAAAAGGGACTTAGGCACCAAATTGCCACTTTATTTACTTATTTCTATCAAGTGGAACAGTTTCAACAAGAGAAATAGATAGAACCCCACCCTGTTATTGACTGGTGGCTAGGGCACTCTTCTGGGAGGTTGGAGACGTGGCTTCAAGTCCCTACTCCAAATCAGGCAGAGCAGCAATTTAAAAACATCTCACATCCCAGTTGAATACTCTAACCACTGGATTATAGATTATAGCAGGGTTTCTCTTCCTCTCTGGCTTTGTATGAAAAAGGGCTGATTTGGCGTAGGTGCCTAACTCCAACAGAAGGTTCCTGGATGAGAATCCCAAGCAGAAGGAGGCATCTCCCTCTAGTTCCAACCTAGGCATTTAAGTCCCACTGTGGGGTAGGGCCAGGTTCTCCCTACTCAGCTTGCTGGCTTCCAAAGATCCCATTATTAGGCACCTTTCTCTCCCCTGGGTGCTTAGCTTGGGGCTATGAAATCCGATGGGTGGCAGGGCACCTAAAAGTTAGTTGTTACAAGACTCAATACTGAGCATTGCAACTGTCAGGAACCAGGGCCTGCAGCAGAGCTAGACTGGAAGCAGGGCCTTCACAGCCAGTCTCTGGGCACCCTAACAGACACATCTGGCCTGTATTAGGTTGCCTTATTGGTTGGAAGAGTCACTGGTTGGAAGAGTCAGCAGACTCAAGCCCAGCAGCAGCAGCACAGCAGTCACTACTCAAACCATTTGCCCATGGCTGTGATAGCTTCTTATCTGCTTATTCCAGCCTTAGCCCCAGCCTTAACTAGCTCCAGGTAACCTGGTCCTGAACGTTGGCTCCAACTTCTGACTCTGATCCTTGGCTCTGGCACCTGGCCTCTGATTCCAGCTCTGATCCCCTTGTGCTGATTTCTGACCCATGTCCCGGTCACTGACAGCAACACCTAAATCGTTTTGTGGATCTAGTCCTGAGTGCCTTTAAATCCCAGTAGCTTCAGGGCCTCAGAGAATTAGGCCCAATGCTTCTACTACTTGCCTATGGCTATTTAAACAATCAAAATATTAAAACTAAACCCTGGTCAAGAAAGACAGTAAGAAAACTTCAGGTGTAAGATATTATTTTTAAATTTCCCAACTTTAATATATATATATTTGAGCATATGTCACTGTTATAGCAAAGAGTTTACAGTGTTACAGCAAACATAAATAATGGATACATAACTATATTGGATGAAATTCTGGCTCCATTGAATTTAAGGTGAACTTTGCCATTGACTTCAATGGGGCCAGGATTTCACTCACTGATTTATTTATTTTTTTAGAGACTAATTACCTTATTTCCTTTTCTATTTTCCCTTATAATCTAAAAACAAAAAATCAGTTTCAACACAAGAGCTACTTTCATTTCCAGGCCTTATAACTCTACATCATGCTTCCTTCTGTATTTAACTGAAATATTAAAACAAGTTGTATAGCCTTCTGTATCAAATGCAGTACTCAGGCTAACTTGAAAATGAATCTGAATAGATGCTTAAAAAACTTCTTATTGCTGTAGGGTGGATATATTGGTCACATGACAGCTATACTTGAAAAGTTTGGCATCAAATCAAAATAATAAATAAATGAAGCCAAGCACTATATTCAAGGGAAAATATTATATTTACACCCCTAAATATATATTTTACTTGTGTATGTGTGAACAAGAGTTTTGCCTGCAAAAAGCTGCAAAGAAGAACCCCCTCGTCCTGCCCCCTCTTCCAGCCCCCCACACACATACCCATCTTTGCTATTCTGGGCCTGAACCATGTTTACATGTAAAATGGCTTGCTAAGGGAATGCCTTTTGTAATGTATATAAAATTGAAAATGCTATACAAATCTGCTCATGTCTCTTCTTTTTAGGGTATTGATAACTACATAAATAGAGTAGCTTCAACTTTGAAATATTATCCAAGATCCGAAATGGTAATTGCTACAATGTAAATGTTTAATGTACATATTAATGTAATTGAGAAAGATTATAGTTTCCAGAGCACTTCTTTTAAAATGGAGTTCTCTGCTGACGGAGTACAGTCATATATGCTTTTATCTATTTTGATTATGTAAAAAAAGAATGTGCAATGAATTATAAATAGGTTGCTTTATTCCTTTTTTTAATCTACTCAAAATAAAAGTACACAAATCGCCTTTATATGTAATTTTACATTATTATGTGCATGCAATATAGAAATAAAGAAAATGTTTAATAGGGAAAGTTCTTGTGGATATATTTTACATATAATGTTTACCTTACATATCTGAAGGTGAAATGACTAATTCTGTGTGATATGAGATTCCTCCAAAATTATTACTAATTTAAAAGACAAGGTCAAAAAATTTGTATTTCTTCACTATTGCTACAAAGACATTGAAAGGATGAAGGTAAAGTTATTTTCCTTATCTAAATAGTTTTTCCTTCATTGCATCCATACTCTGTTATTGTAGAATGGGTGAAAATAAAGTTCTGATAGTGTTTGCTAGATATGTTGGTTTTATTGTGACTGGCTATTCAAGTGCATAAATAGGTAAGCATCTGCCTTATGTACCTTCAGGATTGAAAATTTAGCACAGATTGTAGTTAGCACAGATATGCGTCATAATCCTTGCGAAACCAGCTATATAATTTAACTATTACTGTCAAACAGCTCAAACGGTGCAAAATATACATTTTTGGTGTACCTTTTGTTTTTACATGGGAGGGGAAAAAAATCTTTCTATTCCCTCACAGGACTTCAAATGAACAATAAACGGCTGAATATAAGTATGTTCTAACATTTACACACACTAACATTGTTTTCATTTCAGTCTCTCACACAGATTAGCACTCGAAAGAAAAGGTAAGATATGATGACCAGATGGCTTCTTCATATACAAAATTCCCATCATTGATCATCCAGCTCAGCACAGTTAGCAGTGTTTTTTGGTACTAACTATGGAGCTTCAGAGTGGGATTAAGTTGTTTAGAATACTGCTGAATTGTTCATGAATTGATTTGGTTGTCCTGCGCCATTAAGAAGCATTGCTATCAACTGGACAACACAAGCTACGAATTTCAGACATCATAGCTGACAAACAATTTATGGTTTCAGTGGAAAGGGAGTAGAAATTGATGTCCTGAAATACTTATGCAATTCAGTTTTGATTCAATTGGTTATGAAGATAATTTTGTACATAAAATTTTTGCAAATAGCATAAAGATATCAATGTAGAATATTGAACATCTGCTCCTGGTAAATGTAAGCAGATGTCCTTAATTATTACCTTTCAATGCTTGTATATGAATAACATGAAAAAACAAAGTTTGCATGAAGTGAAGGTAATATGCCTAGGATACAAACAAATACTGGAATGAATTAGACTATTAAATATTTATATTATATTTTGGAAATTAGTAAATAACAACTACTTGATTCAAAAGTGGAAATATTGTTTTAATAAGGCAGTTGTATTTGTTTAACTGGGAATTTACATTCATTTTCTTTTAAACTTAAACACTGTGATATCCACGTATACACTCATTCTTGTCAATCCATGTTCATTTATTGCTGTAATGCCCTTTAACGTTAAGTTCCCATTGCAACTCAGTAGTCAGCAGAGTCTTGCTTCTGCAAGGCATTAGAGGACATATATCTTACAACTAAGGTGGAGGTAATTTTTGTTTGTGTATGGTTTACATTTTATTAAAACCAAACCAAAACCAAAGTGCTTTTTTATGTTAGAGTTTAAAATTGGATTAATCTCAATTAATAACCAAATATAACTTGTAGGCTAAAAAGGATAAATTCTGAAATGATCCATGAAAAGGGACACTGGTATCCTCTTTGTAGTGGCACTCCACTCAGGCAAATGCAACAGCAGGATCAGGGCTCTTTGGTCTGAATTCCAAAAACTGTTCACCAGCAAGAGCTGATGACAGACAATAAAAACAAAGCATTATTCATCTCAGTTAAGTGTAGGTAATGTTATCAACTCTCACAGGTGAAACACAGATCTTGGCAACTAAAGAAGAGATTTTTAAATATTTAATTTCTCTACATAAATATATTTTAAATATATACATGTTTTCTGCTAGGAATTTTAGATTTTAAGAACTTTTTGTATTTTAAACACTTGTTTTACCTTTAAATAACCTGCAGGTTATTGTTAGTGTGAATACTAAATTATATTGTTCCTAATGAAGTTTAGTATTAAAATTTTGTGATACCCATAGACTGGATTCAAATACTAGTAGTGGATGAAGATGCACCAGAAGTCAGATCAAATTCCAGTGTAAATCAATGAGTAACAAATAAATATTGGTCCAGCCTGTCCAGTTACACTGATTTTTTATTCTGTTTATGCAACCAGGTAGAGATTAATGTAACCCACGATGCTAATTAATTTGCTTCCATGCTGATTAGAAATACAGTTTGTATTTTGCTAATTAGAATTACAATTATCAGCTACCAACAGAAATAGAATTACCATTTCAATTGAGTTCTATAAAATAAAAGAGAGACATATTTCAAATTGTGAAATTAAATGTGTGTGAAGTTTCTGGTGCTTGATGTGAACTAGTCATACATCAGATCTCTTCCTTTTATCTTGTTGAGATGAGTTCCTGTCTGCATCCTGTAAAACTTGCCCATACCAGTATTGCCCTGGCCTCTTCTTTTGTCATTCAGTGTTGAACGCATTCTATACCAATATGCATTTCCTAACCTTTTGGGGGCAAAGCCAGACTTTAAGGCACCTGCTCCCCTACTTGGTGTAAACTTTGCTTGTGCCAATCAGAAACGAACACAAACAGGTTTTGGGCCCCATCCCCTATGACACTTCTATGATGTCATAGTTGGTACTTTATAGGCCTGCCTGCCATGTGCAGGCAGAGAGAGGAGAAAGAAAAATGAATCCTGTGTATCCTGTGTACACCCGTAACCGAGCCTGATCACCTCGAAGCCCCTCTCACAGCTCACGTGTTTCAAACAGAGCTTCTACGTTTGCCGGTCGTTATACGTTGGTTTGTATTTGTAAGTATCAGTTATTACTAAATGCTGCATCTTTGTTTATAAATATTGTTAGTAGATATTTAGTCATTGTGTGTTTTAAGTTTCATTAACTCTATTAGCTAATCATACTCTGCTCCCTTACCCCTTGTAATTATCCCCAATAAAACTTTAAATTGATTAATTTTAGTTGTGTGTGTGTGTCTGCAGTTTGCATCGTGGCCCATACTCTCCTTGCATCGCTTACCAATATAGTCTATTGCCACGTGCAGCCTGGTAAATAACAGGCCTGCATTTTCTTTCGCCCCTGCGTGTACGTGGCAATCCACATATCTGACAAGCACTTCATTTTTATATGGTCAGACTTTCAAAGTTCCCCAGAACACAGCAGCTCCCATTCAGAACAGTAGAAGCTGCTGAGTACTAAGCACTTTAAAAGACTGGTTGCTTATTTAGGTGTTGTACTGGGAGCAGAACTCTTCTGAAAATCTGGTCCTATTTGTGAGTGTGGTGCACATTTGAAAATCTGGCCAATTCTGGCCTTCTTTTATCACTTACTGTGATGAATGTGTTGTATACCCTCATAACATGGTAATATACCAGACTGTCTCCCTTTGGAATCAGCACCGCTGAATATTTACTTGCTATAATCCTAAATCTTGCTATAATTTCTATAACCATCTGCCCAAAGGAGTAATTTATTATTTGTTTAGGAAAATTCTTTACTAGAATTATGGATTTATCTGTTACAAACAATGGTAGAAATAGCATCACATGATGTAAATGTATTCAAAATTCATTGACAATAATGTGCCAAGTTTTCAGATGCATACTCAAATGTATATTTACAAGATTTGCTGCATGTGTGTGCGTGCACACGCACATACACACCAACCTATGCTACTTGTGTGCCTGTATAAATGAGAACAGGGTACATCCAAAGGCCAAACTCTATATCAGCTTCCGCTGTCAAGAACTTGTCTACCTTAGTTATGCATTGTAAAGCCTCACACTCATTACACTTAGTCAACATTTTCATTTTGAAAATGTAACTTGCAGTTAATTTGTAAGCTATCTGCTATATTTCAATTTTGAAACATCATTGTTTGTAACTATTACAAATCATTTTTTTTTGTGCCAAAAATTTAGAGTGAGCATAGGTCACAAGCCTAACACACATACAGACTGCTTCTTCATTGTCAACTGGAGATAACGTAACAATTTATTTACACCAATTACAACAATATTGTCTTTTTTTGGATTACTAACATTTTATTTCACATTTGAAGTCTGCTCTGTGTATTCCAAATTGGTTGATTCCAACTAGCAGCATATTTCTTCACATAGCTATAAAATTTAGTGCCAGTTATGTAGGCTTCCAATCACAATATATTTACGGTGAAATCTTTTCCCTTTTGAAGTCAATAAGAGTTTAGCCATTGATATATTCAGGCAGTGTATCAGTTTAGCTATTTTGCTAACACATCTTTGCTCTCAAATTTAATGAAGAAATACTTTAAGATTGCTAGTGGTGGTGGTTCTGAAGACAATCAATTCAACCATATCATTTTCCCTTTTAATGTTAAATTTCATTGGTTAGTAGCAATATGAATTCTCATTTATATCAAAGCAGGTATGAACAGAGCTGAGTGAGTCACTGATTTTTTCAGACCAGTGGTTGAACAGAAATATCTGAAAAAAAAATTGGCTTGTTTCAAACTGAAACTGATTTTTCTCACCAAAATGAAAAACCAAGATAAATTTTGTTCAGACTGATCAAATTTGAATATTGATTGAAATTGACACTTTGAAATAAAGTGTCTATTTGAATCTATATTTTCAAAACAAAACATTATTTTAAATGACATTTTCAAAATAAAATATCAAAATGGTAAATTTAAAAAATGTTGAGATGAAGCATTTTAACATATCCAGGAAAAAAAATCAGATTTTGGGTTGTTGGGTTTTTTTTGGTGTGGTGCAGAAATTATTTTCTAGCTTTGATGCAAATTCACAAATAGTTTGCACCCCCTAAAATGCATATTTTGGGTGAATCTACTATTTGCTGGGAAAAAAAATCATCCTGCTCGAGGCAAGAGGTAACATATTTACAGGTCCAAGTTTCCCTGTAGGGATGGAGGTGCCACATTCACTTAGGCACTTTTTGAAAATTTAACCCAAGGTCTCATTTAATAACTTTAATTACAATTAGTCAAAAGAAAATAATTGGAATTTAGCAATTAAATTAAGGTAATAGGTAATAATTGGAGATATACCAATCTCCTAGAACTAGAAGGGACCTCAAAAGGTCATTGAGTCCAGCCCCCTGCCTTCACTAGCAGGACCAATTTTTGCCCCAGATCCCTAAGTGGCCTCCTCAAGGATTGAACTCACACCCCTGGGTTTAGCAGGCCAATGCTCAAACCACTGAGCTATCCCTCCCCCATAATTGTGTGAATTAAAAGTAGGGGTATGCAGACTAATAGGTTAATTAAATTTCAACCAGGTAATGGGTTATTATTTCTGAGTATAACTATACAAATGCTCAAGGTGTCCACATTTGATGCCTGAATTTTAAGAAAAAGGATAGTGGGCCCAATCCTGCAAAGTGACCTGAAGGCACTTGACACCTCCCAGACACTAATTGGTGCCTCATGATATCAGGCCCCTCACACTCCAAGGGTAGTGTTTCATAAACATTCAGCGGAAGGCTGATGAAAACTCAGAGAACATTTTATTATCTGCTCAAAAAGTCATCTCTGACAATCTGCTTAGGCTTCTAGTTGACACTGGGACTGCTTAGAAGCATAACATAGGTATAAGCAGTTACCACTCTCCTACTAATATTGCATCATATTAGCTTTGTCACACCCTTACTTGGAATACAATGTCTCTCCTTACATTAAGTGCACACCAAATTTCATGTTTAAAGAAAAAAAAATTGACAGAGAGGAAGCATCAAAGAGAATCAGATCTTTATGAAAATCCTAAAATATAATAATAGTGTACAGTTCATCATTATTATGGAACCACAGTTACTACTGTACTCTGATAGTGTGATAGATTATTTCAAATTGTATTATGATACTCCTAACAGTAACCTGTAAAACTTTCATGACTATATAGATCTTCACTGGGGTGCAGCCACCAGATAGTGATATGACTGTACTCTTTAGCTGGTCTGACACTTCATCTGATAGACATCATAGATGAGTGGACCATTTTATTGTCTTATATAGATTATTTCTGCAGTGATACTCTGTGGTAGAAGGTGGAATTAAGTCTTAGCAGATTCATTTCACACACACACACATATATACACACAAATAAAAATGAAGGGGTATTAAATTGTAATAACTATACACTGTACACTACTGTTAAGGCTAAGATTTTGTCATGGTTATTTTTAATAAAAGCCAGGGACATGTCACGGGCAATAAACAAAAATTCACAGAAGCCGTGAACTGTCTTTGACTTTTGCTGCTATGGCTCCATGGTTTCCCCCACCACCGTGGTGACTGGGAGCTGTAAAGTTCCCCACTGCCCATGGCAGCTGGAAGCTGCAGGGTGACTATATTTCCCCAAGAGAAAACAGGACACCACCAGCCACTCACCTGAGGCATCTCTCCCTCTCCCCCAGCCCGCACAAGGCTATCGCCCATGGCTGGAATGCTGAGGAGGGCTCCCTCAGGAGTCTGTCACCTGTCACTGGAACCTTGCAGGGAGCCCCCTGTTGCCTGTCGCTGCTGCCACCTGTTGCTGGAACTCTGCCAGGGCCCTGCTGACTGCCAGCTCCAGAGTCCTGCAGCCTCTGGGGCTAAAGCAGAGAATGTCATGGAGGTCTCTGGAGCTCTCTGAAACATAGCCTTAACTATTGTTGTTTAGTTCACCATTTTAGAGAGTTTTAACCTGGCTCCATCGTGAAGTTTAAGAGACTACAGAGGTAACTAGGGTCTCTTGCTTGGGTTCATAGACTCTCATATGAAATGTATGGTTGTGGGATGAGATCCCCCATTTAACCACGTCTTAAAAAATTAGAAACTTTTATTATATATTTTCTGTTTTAGATTAAATTTATGCTTGAAGAACTTTACAAATGATATGCCAAATTTGGCTCCCAACTTGCACTCATACAACTTTACTGATTTCAGTGGGGTTGCGTGGATATAACTGAGAGAATATATTTTGGCCAAGTAGCAGTACCATATGGAATAACCATGTAGTTAACACTGAATGGATAGATCCTTCTCTTAACCTAAGCCCACCCTCCATCTATTGGAACAAATTCCAATTTTCAG
This sequence comes from Mauremys reevesii, assembly GCF_016161935.1. Lineage (NCBI taxonomy): Eukaryota > Metazoa > Chordata > Testudines > Geoemydidae > Mauremys > Mauremys reevesii. The sequence goes on from NC_052623.1 coordinate 124,147,455, forward strand.
CTGGCTTCCCTCAAACACACATTACTCACCTGCTATTCACCTGGTCTACCTGACAGGATGGAAGCTAAAATAAAATCTTGTTGTATCAAGTTTCTATTTGCTTTATCATCTTCAACCTAAACTTAAGAATGTTTTACCATGATTGATCCTGCTGGAGCTTTATTCCTCTTACTTGTTTTATTTCTATTTTTAAGCAATCTGGTTTTGGGTTTTGTTTTTTTTTAATTACCTCCTTCCTCTGTGCATATGAATCCCAACACCATTAATCTTTTCTAATGTGGCTATTTTCCCCTATGTATCACAGACCAAATTATGTTTGCAGTTACATGAGTATCAATAGTTCAGAGTAACTCCACTGAAACAAGCAACAGAGTTACTCTAGGTTCACACTGGTTTAACAGCACAAAATCTGTCAGGAACAAATTGAATATGGCTGAAGTGATTTTTGGGGGGAAGTTAGCATTTTTATACAGTGAAGTACTTTGGATTCAGTATTTGTTGCCTTTACAAAAGTGATATGAATAACTAGCCCAGAGTTGGCTTTGTCAACTTTATGTGCTACGATAAATTGGCGCTCAGCAACCTTTATGCATTAGCGAGCTTATCCACTTTCAGATATTACCTGTTTCCATTTCACTGTTGAGAGAAAGTTAGAGTTATAATAAATACAACTCTTCTGTCTTTGAAAAGTAAGATTAGTCACTCTCTTTGGTCAATATCCATGGGATTTAGAGATACTATTTTATTCACCGGGGAAGCCCATAAATTCAATGGAGAGAATTAGAAGGAAAGGATATACAAAAAGTAGACCATAAAAGACTTCAGAAGTGCAGAAAAAGGCATTCTGTATTTCACAAGACCTACATGCATGTGGAATTTCATCAGAAAACAGACTAGTTTACTGTAGGCTATAATCCCCCTTTCTATGGAAATATCTGCAGGAGAGAGCAAGTGTCTGACGTTACAGTGGGTTTGAATTTAAAGTTTCAGAACAAGTTGCACTCACAGGACAGAGGCAATTCATGTTTCCTGCCTATTTAGTCAGTCACAATACTTATTGCTAGGCAGTTAGGCTTTTAAACAAGCCCTAAGTCAACTGGAGTCTTTCCTTTCAATTCGAAAGGTTTTGGATTATGCCTTAGAAAAATGTCTTAAACTAACCTGATATGAGCAATTTAAACATTCATTATGTAGGGGTGTGCCACAACAGATACCATAAAAGCTACCATCACTATATTTCCTTTTTTTTTTCCTTTTTTTTTTTTTACCTTCTTCATATACAGTAGGATGCATAGCTTTCCTCCACACTCTGAATTTTTGGCTCAGACTCTTTCCATACTGTTAGTAACTCCAGTTCTAAACATTGCCTTTTAACAGAATGGTTTTCTTCCTCGTGAAAAAAGTAAATGAATACAAATCTCTCAAAACATATGTCCTTAAGACATAACCTTTCAAATTCTTATTTATTTAATTATTTAGTTTCCTTTGCTTATAAACATCATTTGCTAATTACTTTCTAGTGTTTGCATTCCTAAACTTTACCAGAAAATCCCCAGGAACTTTGGTCCTGAACAGGTAGGAGTTTGTTCTTATTTTTCTTTTTTAAACTTGACTGTCTTCCTTCCACAACTCTCAGCCACAGTGGGTTCTTTCTCACAGGAATCTGCAGCCATGACACTATACTAATACCATGTAACTTCAGCCTATCACTCCTCTAATCATTTTCAAATGACAATGTGTCATTACCAGGGCCTACACCAATAGTGGTAAAACTTTGTGTTGCTGTCCCTTCATGTTCATAAGAGGAAATCACTTAACACAAAACCAATGTAAATGAGTTTCAACATGTGAGGATGTGTGTACTGTTTATTTAAACTGTAAAAGGAAACCATGCAAGAGTGGCTCAAAAGGTTCTCTGCAGATGATCTATTGTGATGCAAAAAAGACAGAGTTGCTTTAAAGATAAAGTTGTCCCTTGTTCAGTGTTAAAAGAAAGCAATTCTTTTTGCAATTATTTATCATAGAATTGTAGAAAAGTAGGGCTGGAAGGGTCCTCAGGAGATCATACCTTCTTCTCCTTCCTTCCTCCCCCCCACCCCATGCTGAGGCAGCAATAAGTATACCTAGATCATCCCCAACTTTGATAACACACTAAAGAAATTGTCTAGTAGTGGGGGTGTTATACAAGGAACGTTCAAAGAAGTTACAGTTAATGTCTAAGCTGTCTCTGGCCTGGGCTATACTAGCGGGGGGATTCGAACTAAGATACGCATAGCTGAAGTTGAAGTATCTTAGTTCAACTTACCTGGCCGTCCTCACGGCGGTGAGTTGACTGCCGCGGCTCCCCTGTCGACTCTGCTTACTCCTCCTGCTGAGGTGGAGTATGAACGTCGATTAGCGGATTGATTTATTGTGTCCAGATGAGATGCGATAAATTGATCCCTGATACATTAAACACTACCCACCGATCTGGCAGGTAGTATAGACGTACCCTTTCAAACAGCAACTGGCATGGCAGGCTAAGCTAGTACAAACTCAAGTTATTAAAGCATGGTGCAAGATGCATCAAAGACCAGCAAGTTGTGCCCATAGCTAGTTTGTGTAACCACATGTCCCTATCCATTATACCCTTACCCATTTTCTTCTACTCTGTTTGTTATACCCATCTAATTTTAATTTAGGTTCTGAGCATACCAACAGTAATGTAGGTGCTGAACTTTAATCGCATGAGCAGTCCCACTGAAGTCGGTAGGATTGCTCATGTGCTTAAAGCTGAGCACATGCATACATGTTTGCAGAATGTGGGCCCAAGATTGTAACTTCATTTATTATGTTGTATGTAGCACCGAGCACATTGGGTCACTGATGTGACCGAAGCCTTTTCGTGCTACTGTAATTTAAGTAAAAACAAAGACAGCAAAAAGTGTGACTAAAACACATATCCTCAAACAGCTCCAGCAACTCCACTGTCTCTTCAGAGAAATTTATTACTGGAGTCTCATTTTAGAACCCTTTTATAATAGCGGTGGGAAACCTGCGGCCCGCGGGCTGTATACGGCCCATCAGGGTAATCCGCTGATGGGCCGCGAGACAGTTTGTTTACATTTGCATGGCCACCCACAGCTCCCAGTGGCCACAGTTCACCATTCCCATCCAATGGGAGCTGCAGGAAGTGGCACAGGCAGCAGGGACATGCTGGCCGCTGCTTCCCACAGCTCCCATTGGCTGGGAACGGTGAACCACGGCCATTGGGAGCTGCGGGTGACTGTGCAAACATAAATAAACTGTCTCACGGTTTACCAGCAGATTACCCTGACGGACTGCGTGCAGCCTCCGGGCTGCAGGTTGCCCACCACTGCTTTATGGTCTCACTCTAGCTTCCCTTACAGATCATGTGTCTCTCTCTCTCTTTTTCCTCATGCCACTCTCTCTGCTCATATAGATCTGGCCTCTCCTTTGTCTTTCACACTTAGTCTCCCCACTGTTAGTGCAAGAGCCTTCAGCCATTTAGAATATTCCAATAATTTTGAATCTTCCTCACAGATTCCATCTCACTTAAAATTTTAGCTGAAACTATTGATAATGTATCTTTTCTCCCTTGCCTGTTCTCATGGACAGCTGGGGAAGAGGCACACTATTTTTTTCCATATCTGTATTACTTAATTCTGTAAAGCATTTTGGAATGCAGTTTGTATGAAAGATTCCATAGACAGTAAAGTTGTATTATTGAAATTATTGAAAATTTGACCCTATATGTTGTTATGCTGGAAGGTGTTAATGACAACCATCAATCACAGATCTGGTTAAACTTCACAAGTGTACTAAGCACCTTTTCTTCAAGTTAAATACCATATGAATATAAATGGTAGGAAAGCATACTAAAAGGCCATTCATATATGTATTTGTATTACACTGGTCTACAATTTTTGAGAAGTCGTCTGCTTCAGAGATAAAATGTGCTATTTATTTTGTATTTTGATGTGCTGAATTCAAATATGACAATTAAAACAACTGATTGGCTACTGTTTCTAAGTTATTTAAGTTTTTACATTTTATGTCTATGTATATTGTGTAGATAGTAGAGTTTTAATCATAAATTGTAAACCTAGGTCTTTTCATGTGTTTATCGTTGCTTTACATGATAATATTTCACCTGTCCTGTTTATGTAACACTTTAAAAATCAGCAAAAGGGTATATAACTGTTGTTGCAGGCTACAAGATCACCTTCCATGAGGAAGAATGGGACAAGATCCTTTTGATGGTCACGGAACATGGAAACCCTAACATCACCTGCCAGGAGATTCCACTGCTCTAGTCTGGAGCCCAACAGCTCTGCCTTACTCTTGGGTAGTTCCAAATCCCTGACAAGGTCATTCTGTTCACCTTGTGTTATGAGGTGTGGTTCAGAGGAGGAGGATGGGAGAAAATGTGGGTCCTGTGACATTGATGGTTCAAGGACCAGAAGTTTCATCCTCTTCCTCTTCCTCGTCTGACTCAAGTGAGAATGATTCTGGTGCATCAGGAACCGGCAGTCCTTCTCCGTGGGGTACTGGGCGTATAGCTGATGGAATGTTTGGATAATGCACAGTCCACTTTTTCTTCTTTGACACACCTTTCCCAACTGGAGGCACCATGCAGAAGTAACAATTGCTGGTATGATCTGTTGGCTCTCTCCAAATCATTGGCACTGCAAAAGGCATAGATTTCCTTTTCCTGTTCAACCACTGGCGAAGATTTGTTGCACAAGTGTTGCAGCATATGTGTGGGGCCCACCTCTTGTCCTGATCTCCAATTTTGCAGCCAAAATAAAGGTGATAGGCTTTCTTAACCATAGTGGTTATACTGCGCTTTTGTGATGCAAAAGTCACTTCACCACAAACATAGCAGAAGTTATCTGCACTGTTCACACAAGTACGAGGCATCTCTGCTCACTTTGGCTAAACAGAAATGTGTCCCTTTGCAAAATCAAACACTGACAAATAAGAGAGCACAACACTGTATGATTTCTAGAGCTGATATAGGGCAATTTGTTCAGCAGAGTGATGTAAGCTTCGTTATGATTGCATCATCCATGACTTCTAGGAATAACATGATGCAATTCTTATCATATATGATGCAATACCAGCTTCAGATTGCATCATTCATTGTTTTGCCTAAAAAGCAAGTACTGTCCAAACCCAGTCATAGATTTATTCATAGATCCAGTCAAAGATATATTTTAGTCATTTCTGGTTTAAATTGAGATCCCTTCCCTTTATAACTCACTTATCCTCCGCTATTCCCAAGTCAAGGGTCGTATATACTGACCCAATAGCATATCTTGAAAACTAGAGCCAATCAACAATTTTAAGCATCATTTTCGTTCTCAGTGACCCAGAATTAGTAACGTTTGACTACATTTATTTCAGAAGCATTTTGCCTGTAGAGCAGTGTTATTTACAAAACACATTTTCAGTAAAAGTCTTTCTTTTTTACTTCAACAATTTATTAAATCTCAGAAAATTAAGTAAAAGAAACTGGCAAGTTAATTAAACCCTGTAGATCTCTGAAGGAACAGGGAGAACATTATTCTAAAAACTTATAATGTAAAAGAGAACAAACAAAGGAGTCCATAATTGCTTGTGTATTGAATCACCTCATTTCTGGAGTCAAACTATCAATGTTTCCAGTTCAGGAAAGCATCAGTACGCAACTTACTAAATGTAATGTATAAGAAAGTACAAGATTTCCTCATTTCTTGGATGTGAAATGTACACATTAACAACATGAGTATTCTACTGAGACATTTAAAGGAATTTTTAACCTACAAATGAAATGCACAAAAAAGGGATGCTCCTTATATAAAAATAGCAAATCACTCCAGCATTTGCTGTGGGAAGCAGGTAAAAACACCTCTTTCTTCCCAAATCAGTGGCTGCCATCTCAGATTGCAGAAAACAGAAAGCAGTAAAATGTCAGATGACACAATGAATTCTGTGTAGAAGCAATGATACAACTTGGCTAAAGCTGGGGAGAAATATGTGATAGCTGAGGGCAGTAGAGTTGTCAGCCTGCTATGCAGATTTTACTATATTTCTCTTAGAAAACAGTAACTCTGTTTATATTATGCACTGCAGATGCAAGACTTTTGTATTTGTTATTTATTCCTCACCTTCCTCTCAGCTCTTTGACTTTGTAACAGCCAAAGGCATAAATTGATAATATTTCTGCTGCTGCTAGTAATATCTGTACAACAGTATGCAATGCTTGTGTTAATTAGCTATCTGTTCTTTCATTTTTCTCCATCACTACAACTAAAATCCTAAACTAAAACTGGAGGGAAAAAAATCACATTAATCAAGTTGCAGAGTCTTCACAATCTGCTGCAGTGTCAGTGTTAGCCAAGAAACACCCCACATGCCATAAGGACAGCTTGTATGTGTATTTAATAGATTATTATATATTGACTGTATGACCTTAGTGCCTAGGATCTCTAGTCATGGATCAGGACCCCATTGTGCTAGGTGCTGTACAAACTTATTTGCAACATATCATAAGTATGACCATAAATATGGAATAAACACATTTTCTACATCAGATGAATATCTCTCTCCTGCACTCTTTCTACCAATCTAATCCTATTGGCACTATTTCTAAAATCTTTATCCTGTCAAGCAAGTTTCCCATGGTTGCTATTTTTTAAAACAGAAAGCACTTATGTCTAAAATGGTTTATTTTCCCCTGTTACAGCTAGCTCATCATAATCTGTTTTAGATTTTTTTAAATTGTAAAAAATGATTTCAGAACATTTTTAGAGTCTTAGAAAACGTATTAGTATTCACACTTTCTTCTACAGCTGGGTTGCTTTTACTACTATCATCAATAGTATCTAAAGCAAAACAGTTTTCCTAGAGGAGGATATGAACAACAGTATCAAATTGTTAAAACAGCTTTTTCTAACTTTGTGGCATTAATAAGATATGTGGCGGTGCTGTACAACATTTTATTGTTATGAGATTGGGTTGACCTCACAATACCTGTGGCTTCACTACTCATGAGTGAGTTATGTAGGTCACCTGAAACTAATGCCAATAAAAAATCTTCCTTCTCTCTTTACACCTAACACAAATAACAAAACACAGTAGTATAAAAAGGATAGAAAATCAGTGACAGTAATTACTTGTTTTATCCTTCCTGGCTCTTCATATAAGAGTAGGGATGATATAACCAACTGTGAATCACTGAAAATAAAAATTAAGAGTTAGGTATTATTATTATTATTACTGCCACCCTTCAGTTATATTTTGTGTATGTAGAGTGTGATCCAAATCCTTTTGCAGTCAATGGGAATTTTTCCATAATGTTTTGATTAGGATTAATCTGTGTTTTGCTGTTTTGAGTATGCATACGTTTGTGTATGTGTGTGTGTGTGTATGTAGGTACATGTATGTGAATACATGTTATTTTAAAGAATATGTTAATATGAATAAAACATTTTAAAAAGACAATTCCTTCTGAAGCTGATATTGAAAACTATATCAAGATAAGTCTATTTGTACAAAAATATTAACATTTATTTGGCCATTTAAAAGTAATTAATAAACCACCTGTTTCAATTCAATAATCTGAATATTGTGAGTTAAAGCAATTAAAATATAGAACTGATAAATACAGTATCCCTTCGATGAATGAAATCAACAGAATTTATTAGGTTTTTTTACTATTACTGTTTATAAGTATCAGAGGGGTAGCCGTGTTAGTCTGGATCTGTAAAAGCAGCAAAGAATCCTGTGGCACCTTATAGACTAACAGACGTTTTGGAGCATGAGCTTTCGTGGGTGAATACCTACTTCGTTGGATGCAAGTAGTGGAAATTTCCAGGGGCAGGTATATATATGCAAGCAAGAAGCAAGCTAGGGATAACGAGGTTAGTTCAATCAGGGAGGATGAGGCCCTGTTCTATCAGTTGAGGTGTGAAAACCAAGGGAGGAGAAACTGGTTTTGTAGTTGGCAAGCCATTCACAATCTTTGTTTAATCAGGATAATTATTCCTATCTTGCTTCTTGCTTGCATATATATACCTGCCCCTGGAAATTTCCACTACTTGCATCCGACGAAGTGGGTATTCACCCACGAAAGCTCATGCTCCAAAACGTCTGTTAGTCTATAAGGTGCCACAGGATTCTTTGCTGCTTTTACAGGATTAAACAAAGACTGTGAATAGCTTGCCAACTACAAAACCAGTTTCTCCTCCTTTGGTTTTCACACCTCAACTGCTAGAACAGGGCCTCATCCTCCCTGATTGAACTAATCTTGTTATCCCTAGCTTGCTTTTTGCTTGCATATATATACCTGCCCCTGGAAATTTCCACTACTTGCATCCGATGAAGTGAGTATTCACCCACGAAAGCTCATGCTCCAAAAAGTCTGTTAGTCTATAAGGTGCCACAGGATTCTTTGCTGTTTATAAGTAACATATGTGTCTTCTTAGTGTTGAAACTGTCTTTTGAGATCTCTCAAACTGACCCCGAGTGACTTGCTCACGACTTTGCAGTATAGTACCTCACATCTATCAAGAGAAAAACATTTTGGCTCTATTGGACTTGAACACAAGATGACTAATGGACTAAATATCTTCACAACTTTAAGTAACAAGTTTAGGGTACCATTTCTACATTTTCTGTTAATATGGATTATTAACGGTCTAATCTGAATTTACTTCCCTTCCCCATCTTTTTTCCACTTTTCTTAACATGACAAAGTAAACAACAGTGGACCTGATCCACTGCCCATTGAAGTCAATCAAAAGACATTCCATCGTCTTCAATTGGCATTGAAAAGGCCCGTATAACACTGACTTTTGACAGCTATAGTGTGCTGTGAAAGTTTACCCATAGAGTCTTCCAATGAAATTCAGTTCTGACCCACAGCACCCTTAATAAAGTACTCCAATTCTGGGCCTCTCCTTAGTACAATTATGCCGTCATTTTGTAATATGACAGAAATATCTATTTGCATACTACAAACACTGTACAATGTTTCTATATTGTAAATGCCTATGTAATTTATGAAAATCTCCTTCAAAGCCATTGATTCTATCTCTGAACATTAGAGAACCAAATGTAAAAAATCCAACAACCCCAAAACTTCCACTGAAGGGACTACCATTTACTATACAAATAAAATGTGCTGTTTATAAACTCATAGACAGAAGGAAATATCATGATCATCTAGTCTGGCCTCCCGCACATTGCAGGCCACAGAACTTCACTCACGCCCTACTGTAACAACCTCGTATTTTGATTTAAAGACTTCAAGTTACAGAAAATCTATCACATAGTGTAGTTCAAACCAGCAACTGAACAGTGCCCCATGCTGCAGAGGAAAGTGGGGGAAAAAACTCTACGGTCTCTGCCAATCTTACACAGGAAAAATTCCTTCCCAACCCCAAATATGGTGATCAGTTAGACCCTGACATATGGGAAGACCCACGAGCCGGATACCTGGGAAAGAATTGTCTGTAGTAACTCAGAGCCCTCTCCATCAGAGACCTGTCCCGTCCTTGGCCATGGGAGATATTTACTAATAGCAGTCACTACATAAACTCCATAAAATTATCAAGCAGTTAGGTTCCCTCCCCCACTTTCAATTCTTGTATTAATTCCTGTCTTCTCAGATTTTTCCATGTGGAATTGTATCAAATGTTTTACAGAAATCCAGGTATATTAGATCTACTGCATTTTCTTTGTCTAGAAAATCAGCTATCTTTGCAAAGAGATCAGGTTGGCCTGGCATGATCTACCTTTTGTAAAACCATGTGGTATTTTATCCCAATTACCCTTTACCTCTATTATTTTAACTACTCTGTCTTTCAAAATTTGCATACAGTTGAGATCAAACTAATAGGCATGTAGTTTCCCAGATCACTGTTTTTCCTTTCTTAGATATAGGTATTTGGAGTTCTCCAGTCATAGGGTATGACTCTCAAGTTTACGGATCCATAAATAATCCCTGCAATTGGGCTTGCAATTTTATGAGTTACTTCCTTTAATATTCCTGGATAGCAATTATCTAGGCCATCCGATTTCATCCCTTTAAACTGTTTGAGTTTGGCTTTTTCCTTGAATGCAGTAATTTCTATGTTCAAATCCTTGTTCCCACTAGCCACCCTCCCACTGCCCTCAAACTTCTCATTATCTTTATTAAAAACTGAGGCAAAGTATTTGTTAAGGTGTTGGTCTATACCTAGATTATCATTAATCTCCACCCCATCCTCAGTGCTTAGTGGTTCCACTTTGTTTTCTTTTATTTATATGGCTAAAGAGCCTTGTTACTATTGGTTTTAATTTCCTTTACAAGACCCAACTCTGCTTGGCCTTTAACAGTTCTCACTTTTCCCTGCACTTTCTGACCTCCAAGAGGTAGCTTTCCTTGATGATCCATCCCTTCTTCTATTCCTTGTAGGGTTTTCGCTTTCTCTTAACAACCTGGTTGAGATGCTTGTTCATCCAGTTTGGTCAGCAGCCCTTCCTTATGAGTTCCCCCCCCCTTCCTTGGGATGCAGGCATTAGATAATTTCCACAACTTTGAGTTAAAGTAATTCCAAGCATCCTCCACACATTCAGATCCTTGAGTTCTTCAGTCCTGTGCACTCCCCTAATTCCCTTAATTTTTTTGAAGTTTGCCCTTTCGAAATCAAATACCTTAGTTGCAGATCTATTTTTATCCTTCCATTTAGTGTAAAAATGAATAAACTCATGATCAAACCAAGGTTGTCCTCTGCAACCAGTTCTTCTATGAGGTCCTGGTTACTTACAATAATAAATCTAAAATGGCATCACTTCTGCTTGGTTCAGTGACTATTTGGTGAAGAAATCTGTCAGCTATCACATCCTGGAATATCTGGCCCCTACCATTATTAGAAGCACTTGTCCTCCAATCTATATCTGGGAAATTTAAGTCTCCCATAATCACACAATTCCTAGTAGTATTTATTTTATTACAAATATTAAAGAGGTCTCTAAACCTATCCAAATTGGATCCTGGAAGACTATAGCAGAACCCAGCACTATCCCAGTGGAGCCTCAGTTACCTTTCTTCCCCAAAGTGATTTTGACCCAAACATATTCAGTTTTATCCATTCCATCACTTCTAATTTCTTTACAGTCTACCTTGTTATTAACATACAATGCTACTCCACCATCTTTACATTTATTTCTGTATTTTCTTGGACAGCACATACCTTCAATACCTGTACTCCAGTCATGACTACTATTCCATCATTTTTCCATTATCCCTGTAATATCTGGTTTCACTTCCTGCACCAGTAGTTCTAGTTCTAGTTTTGTTATCCAGGCTTCTTGCATTGGTGTATAGAAATTTTAATTGTTTCCGATTGGCTTTGCCCAGATACCTCGCCTGACTAGGTATAGTCATTCTACTGCCAGTATTGTCTACCTGACTGTTAGTGTCATTGGTATTGGCACTTTCTTTCCTCTTGTTGTCCCTTCTCCTACCCTCTGTTTTTCCATTCTCCAATGCTGTATCCTACATGATTTCCTCCCCACTCAATATTAGAATCAGGCATAGAGATTGCATGAGCATCTCCCAACCATCTCCCCCAAATTCCTAGTTTAAAGCTCTTTTAATCATTTGTGCCAACTTCCATCCCAGAAGTCTATTTCTTTCCCTCTCTACTCAGACAAAGTCTATCCCATAAAAACAGTCCTTTGTCTGTGAATTCCTCCCAGTGGCTGAACATCCCTAAGCCAGGGCTGCCCACGAAGGGGGTGGGGGGGGAGCAGGGACAAGTGGGGAATTTGTCCCAGGCCCTGGGCCCCGCAGGGGCCCCCATGAGAATGTTGGAGGCTCCCGCCCAGCCTCGCTCCTGCCTCCGCCTTCACCCATCCCCTGGCGCCTCAGCACGCAGTGTCCAGGAGCGGCCCTGGACAGAGCTAAAGCGGCTCGGAGCTGCGTGGTAAGGGGGCGGGGCTGTGAGCTCAGGTCCTGCCGGAGCCAGGCTGCTGCAGTGCTGACCAGGGCCGCTCCTGGACGCGGCACGTTGAGGCTCCAGTTGAGGGGGGAGGCAGGGGTAAGCGGCATGGTATGGGGATGGGGGGGTTGGATAAGGGGCAGGGAGTCCTGGGGACAGTCAGGGCACAGGGAGGGGGCAGACGTTCGGGGGGAAGGGCGGTCAGGTTGGATCGTGGGCCTTCTGGGGGTCTGTCAGGACTCGACGGGGGGGTGGATAGGGGTTGGGGCAGTCAGGGGACAGGGAGAGTTCGTGGGGGGTGGGGTCCCGGGGTGGTGGTTGGGGGTCTCAAGGCGGTGGTCAGGGGACAAGGAGCAGGATGGGTCAGGGATTCTGAGGGGGGCAGTTGGGGGCCAAGAAGTGGGTGGGGGCCTGATAGGGGGCAGGGCCAGGCTGTTCGGGGAGGCACAGCCTTCCCTACCCTAAAGCTCATTCAGCAGTTTGAGGTTTGCAGACAGCTATTTAACACAACGAGCCAAGCTGTTATCTTTTCCATTAGGGCTACCATCCCTTTCAGTTCTTAAATGCCAAATTATAGTCTACATTTAATTTCAGTGCCATAGGGAGATTCATTTCAGGGGAGGGTAGCTTCATTTAAAACTAGCCACTTTAGATTAACAGAGATAGAGCCAAGAGAGCCATGGGGGAGGGATCACATGAGAAGAGCAATATCCTACACCACCTACCTCCTTCCCAACCCAAGGCTCCAGAGGGGTTAATTCAGTGGTTCTCAAACGTTTGTCTTGGTGACCCCTTTCACATAGCAAACCTCTGAGTGCGACCCCCCCTTATAAATTAAAAACACTTTTTAAAATATTTAACACTATTATAAATGTTGGAGGCAAAGCAGGGTTTGAGGTGGAGGCTGACAGCTCGCAACACTCAGTAATAACCTCGTGACCCCGAGGGATCCCGACCCCCAGTTTGAGAACCCCTGGGTTAATTTAATTTTAGCACCTTGTGTCCATTCACATGCATGTGCTATTTTGAGCATTTCAGTTTTCACAACATAGGGTCATCCCAGATTCTGGAACAAGCTCAAATGCTCAGTTCGTGGAATATGTACATAAGCTATACTAAAGACAAACCCACAGTAACCGTCTCCAGTTTGTGAGGGACCCCATGGAGCCAGTCTCTAGGAAACAGATAAATTCATGGAGGTTAAGTCCATTAATGGCTATTAGCCAGGATAGGCAAGGAATGGTGTCCCTAGCCTCTGTTTGTCAGAGAGTGGAGATGGATGGCAGGAGAGAGAGATCACTTGATCATTACCTGTTAGGTTCACTCCCTCTGGGGCATCTGCCATTGGCCACTGTTGGTAGACAGGATACTGGGCTGGATGGACCTTTTGTCTGACCCAGTGTGGCCATTCTTATGTTCTAACCTAAATGAACTCAAAGTTATAGAGACAGATATGAATCAAGGAAGCCAGCAGGGTATCAGAAACCTGGAAAAATCTCTAACTGAATGGGCTCAGGTGTTTGGTCACAAGCTGAGGAGGTTCAAAAGTTTTGTATTTTTTAAGCAGAATTTTTCTATTGTTTCTTTAAACAATCAAACACAGCAAGCAGCAAATATCTGGCCACACACTTCTGAAACCCCAAACCATGTTCAGGTTTTGGCAGACTAATTTCAGTTTTTCAATTAAAAGAACCACAACAAATTTTGAAGGAAAGCAGACATTGTCCATGATTTTTTCTGCTTTTTAAAAACCTCTAGTTTTCGATCCAAAAAAAAGTTTTGACGGAAAATATTTGTCCAATCCTTTTAATGAGCTTCAGTGCCTTTTAGCACTAGCTGATGCTGAGAACCAGTGATACCTTGTAAAGGTGACTTGAAAATAAGTTTTCTCAAAACTGGGTTTGTGCCGAGATGCGGAAGGTTTTTAAATGTTTATTTTTTCCAGGGCGGCTGGGGGGTGGGGGGAAAGGAGGGCAAGTGGGGCAATTTGTCCCGGGCTCTGCAGGGGACCCCACGAGAATTTAGTATTCTATAGTATTGCAACTTTTTTATGAAAGGGGCCCCTGAAATTGCTTTGCCCCAGCCCCCCTGAAACTTCTGGGCGGCCCTGCCCTAAGCCCTCCACTGTCTGAGCCGTCTATTGATCATTATAATCTTGTTTTGCCTTTGCGTTTCTCTTCTTGGAACAGGTAGAATCCCACTGAAGACCATCCACACCTCCATTTCTTTAAGCATCTTCTCTAGCCAGGGATAATCTTTCCTGAGGTGTCCAAGCAAGAAGCTAGCTGTATCATTTGTTTCCATATGAAGGACCATCAGTTGATTATTTCCTGTGCCTATTAGGATCCTCTTGAGCATCAGCTCCACATCCTGTATCTGAGCTCCTGGCAGATGGCACACTCTTCTGTTCTCTGGATCAGTTCTGGTGAAATGGCCTGTCTGTTCTTCTTAATAGGCAGTCCCCAATCATGTATACCTGCTTCTTCCGGGTGTTGGTGTGATTCTCTAGCCTTCCCCTTTCTGTTCTTTCTGGCTTCAAGTATTTTTGCCTTCTTTTCTCACATGGAATCTTCTGCAAATCATCTCCTATCCTCCTTAGGCTCTGAATTCTGGCTACCTGAATTGTCTCTTCCCTTTTTCTTATAGGATTAGTCACTCTTCTCTTCTTCCTTGCTCTCCCATCTTCTATTACTGCCTACCTCTCCCCTTCATTTTCCAACTCAGCAAGCCTGTTTCTCAGTTCTATTTCTCTTTCACTAGCTGGTCTTTTCATCTGCCTTGTTCTCAAAGTCACATGCTTCCACTAGCTACTTTCTTCATCCAGAAGTCTACCCTCACTGTTTGCTGGTCCAGCATTCATCTGCAAATCTCGAGGTTTCTCTCAAGACTCCTTTCTCCTTCTTTACATCTGTTTGAATCTCCTTCAAAACTCAACTGCAATTTCTAGCTGCATCCTCACACCTCAGATCTTCTCTTCCTATCAGGTGGCTCTTCATACAAACAAAGCACCTTTTCGATACCCTGTCCAGAATAATGTACATCCCACAGCTTCCACATCTAGTCACCTTCGTTGCCTCTTCCATTCCTCAGGTCACTACAACTGCTGCCTCTGAGGCTGTCATGGCCTTCCCTCCTAAGTTACTTTCAAAAAGGGTGGCAGGGGAGGAGAAAAGAAAAACAAAACAAAAACACCGCAGACACCCTGCAACACCAATTTTATCTTTGGCATTTTAACCTCCACCACAAAATTCCATAAGTAAAAATGCATCCAATCTCATCTCTGATTGCATCACTTCTCAATTTCCACATATGCAGTAACTGCCAATTGTAGCCTTTGAAAAGTTTAGAGTGCAAATTGCACCAGTCACTAACAGCAGGCTTTTTGTGCAGGTAGCTACATAAGATTATTAATGATGAGATTGATGGGCACACACAGAAACAATAGACAGATACAAGCAAGCAAATATAATTGCAATCATACAAAAATATAATAAAGTAAGATAAATATTACAAAACAACCCCCTACACAGTGAATACTCATAACCTTATGGAGACCCTTAGAAGTAAAGATGGGAAGAAAAGCAAATGGAGAACACTGTAAGTGGGCTTCACAGTACTAAGGCCACTACTATGCTATCATCCCTGATGTACCAACTAAAGGTTGGATTTATATCTTCTCTTATACCTCCTTTCCCTGAACACCAACACATGTCCAGCGACCACATTTAGATTGTTTTCTGGCCTTCCGTTTATGTATGGCTGTCTGGGAAACTATAATTGGGGTTTCAATTATTGACACAAGCCAAGTGCATCGATACCTTTCCCAATGTTACTGGTACATCAATGTGGTTAATCTCATGAGTATACATATTAAAAATCCCCCCACAGTCTATACATCTGCGATGTACTTGTTTATCATACGCTACATATTTCAAAATCTCCTATAAGCCTTATAACACTAGGTCAAGTACTTATGCTACCTGCAAGGCCTTGCTAGGCCTCATACTAACCACTGTATCTTACTAGGCCTTAATTAAGCTTAGTGCAAAACCTATTTTATTTACTTATTATATTTGTGTCCCTCTGTTTGCATTATAGTATATCTTAAGCAGCTTAAACTTATTCGAACATATAGACTACTGTTATTCTCAGGTATAGGTCAGAGTCCAAAAGTCAACACATTAAAAGCTCAAAGCGTACACAAACCTTACCACCCCGTAGTATCTTCAATAGCAGTTATTTCTCCATATTTACACAAAAAAATGCTTTTTTTGGTTTTTCTGTAGCACTCATTACCTAAGATCCGAGCACCTCATATACTAGTGACATTAGGTCACAGATAGGGAAGTATATTTTACAGATGGGAAAATGAGGCAGAGAGATTTCCTTATGCTAGGTCACACAGGAACTCTGCGGCAAAGCTGGAAATAGAATCCAAGTCTCTGTTGTCTTAGTCTAGTTCTTTAAACATCAGAGCATCCCTCTATAGCAAATATTATTCTCTGAGTAAATAATACACTGGTGATGGCTAGCACAGTACCTGCTGTTCATGTGTATTTCTTGGTGCAAAATTTCTGTTCACCACCTTTCCACTTACTTGGGTCTGTGTTACACTGTAGTTAACATATTAAATAGAAGTGAAATAAATGGAAGGTATATACAAACAGAACACTTCACTCCCGTCAGTCTATTTTATAATCAACATTCACAAGAGTTGAGTAAGGAATATTTGCTTGTCTTGGGCTTAGAAAGGACCACATAATTTACTGTTCTGCTGTAATTAGTTGTTCCTCTGACAGGAAAGTGATCTTCAGAGGATAAAGTATCCATCCATCAGTCAAGTTAGTTGACTAGATAGACAACTAATCTGTTCTGGTATCTTTGTTCCTCTGAAAAAAACTTATCAAAATATATTTCAGTGTAGAAACTGAAAAAGTAAAAAAGATGGAGCTACCTGAACTAAGGGACAGAAATAACATATATTTGTGGCAGTTATGTTTTCTAGAAACACTCAGTTCAGACTTTCTCCTTGAGTCTGGTGGACATCTGCATTCACAGATCTTTTATGGACCTCACTATCACACTTCAGATCAGCCTGTAGTAATACCATTGCTATGTCTCTTAAAAATCCTGTGGCACCTTATAGACTAACAGACGTTTTGCAGCATGAGCTTTCGTGGGTGAATACCCACTTCTTCGGATGCAAGTGGTGGAAATTTCCTGGGGCAGGTATATATAAGCAAGCAAGAAGCAAGCTAGAGATAACGAGGTCAGATCAATCAGGGAGGATGAGGCCCTGTTCTAGCAGTTGAAGTGTGAAAACCAAGGGAGGAGAAACTGGTTCTGTAATTGGCAAGCCATTCACATTTGACCTCGTTATCTCTAGCTTGCTTCTTGCTTGCTTATATATACCTGCCCCAGGAAATTTCCACCACTTGCATCCGAAGAAGTGGGTATTCACCCACGAAAGCTCATGCTGCAAAACGTCTGTTAGTCTATAAGGTGCCACAGGATTCTTTGCTGCTTTTACAGAACCAGACTAACACGGCTACCCCTCTGATACTATGTCTCTTAAAAGTCTATTATAGGAGTAAAAGAAAAAGAGAAGAAAAAGCATTTCTATAGTCTCAAAAACACTGGACTGGAACAGCCAAGTAAGTCAGAAGAATCTTATGAGAGGTAGGCAAAAGCATAGGGCAAATATTTTGATATCAAACAAATACAATTCCCTTGTGTATTTCCCCCAGTTCCTATTCTATTTTGTTCAGTCATAGAAATAAGCCACTGCTCAGTCAGGACTAAAAACAGTTTTTCCTAAATGAGTCGAAGTAGAGTAAATGAGAAAAGGATACAAGAAAATGATTCACATATGGGGTTCCACTTCAATTCACTTCTGGTTCATTTGCAACTTCTGCCCCCATAAATCCAAGCAGTCAGACAGAGCAGTCTGAGACACATATAAGCCTGTTATCTTCAACTGTGAGATCTGAAAGCATCTCAGGACAAGTGCACGTTGGTAATATAGACACAGATGGTAAAATCCTCACCTTGCTGAAGTCAATGGGAGTATTGTCATTAACTTCAATGGCACCAGGATTTCATACTTGAAGAGGTAGAAAAATCTGTCTAATATTTCTGTAGCAGATAGAAATTTACCACTAAACATTACCGCCTGCAAATGATGTTTCTGCACCATAATGGAATGACCCTTGCTGATGATATACTATTCTTTATAGTTAGATGGTGTCTAGTGTTCATGCAACAGTGCTTTTTGGTCTCAATTGGTCCATTGTTCTACTAGGAGTCAGAGCAACCGAATGATCATTTAGTTATATCAACAGTAGATTTGAAATCTCTTTACATGACCAAATGAATAATCTTATGGAAGGAATGCATTTAACTATTCATGCATGTGCATATCTCCATCGTACAGCAGTACTTATATCCTATTCATGTCAACCAATGTGTGAGAAAGTAATCTGTGAAGGCTCACAAATTGGGGCAGGAGAGGATGGAAGGAATAGAGACTATTCTTTCACAAAATTCTATATAAAATTACTTATCGTAGTTTAATTGGTGAGTGAAAATTTATTGTATCTCTCAAATATCGTAGATTTTATACAGTTATTTGGATTTGATATAGAGAAACTATTCAAACATGCTACTCATGAAATAGAGTATGGAGAAGTGGTAGAGATAGTTAAGGTTGCATATACATTTCTGTATAAAGCTGAATTTTGCCCTCTTTCTAAAATCTACACAGAAAAGTCAGATAAGCCTGAAAACTGGTAATGAGGGGCTGAGGTACAATTCTACATGACTATGAAGACAGACTACAGTAGAGCCTAGTTGTACCCACGCCATGTGCTTTTTTCAGGAAGCATATTTCTGTAGTTTAAATGGAAGGCTTCAAGCAAGCTGAAGACTAAATGAGACGTCAATGATCATAGTCCATTCATAAATACTCTCAAGAAAAAAAACAAACACAAACCTGGAGGCAGAAGCTCTTATTTTTGTATGCACAAACCAAGCAAAATGCTATCATTAATATTTGTGGTCTTGTACCCAGCAGGAACATAAAATATAATTTATACAACTAAACAGCAACTATAACAATCTTAGTAAGAGTACAAAATGCATCTGATCAGAAATTGAGTTGTGTCCAGATGTGATTAGAAAACCATCCATGTTAGTAAAAGTCTTGTTAATTTAAATCATTTAGTTAACAAGGGCTAAATTAAAGCTTCCTCATACCCCTCTCTCTCTCTCTCTCTCTCAACATTAAAAATGGAATACAACGGGTATAAAGTACTAATAATACATTCCTAGTTCCCAGAAAAGAATATGATCCTAAGTGGCCTTTTCTCCAATTCAATGGAAGATCCTCTATCCCAAGTGCATGGAAATGGGGTTGTGTAGTTAAGGAGGGGAAACAGCTGAAAAAATAGTTACTCTTTGGTATCCTCCCTTTTAAACATGGGGATGGTAGACATATATCTCCACAAGTGGCTTAGTCCTACTGTAGACTCCATTAATTCCTGCTCTACACCTGCCTCCCCTTGTAGGTGAGAAGGGGAAGTCAATGGCCGCCTAACAACTGTACTCCCAGGGGAAAGAGATGGCAATCCACAAAGGGCCTGGCTCACTGCAGGGCTCTTGAATCATTTCCCTGAAGTATCCACAACCTGTGAAGGCCGTTCCTCTGCCTACCTCCATGGAACCCAAACACTCTCATTCCCAACAGAAACACTGAAATGGGTTAAATTTGAAACTCAAATAGATTCTCCTACAAAGAAAACACACCAGCTGCATCAGCAACAGAAATGCTACTTGATTGTGTTCTTTTCCAACATTGCACAAAGGCTTAAGATGTCTGCTGCCATCACATCAGCTGTAAGGTAGATTGTCAAAATGGAAATTTCATTCTATACAAAGTCACAACAAATACCAAAGATGAACCTTGCAGAAATTCCTGAGATTACTTTCCCACATTAGTGAACGTTACCAGAGCAGGATAGAGCACAAAATTCAGAAGTATTGTACAATATCAAGGGATAAAATGTCCTCCTACATATACAATACCATAATTTACGTTTCATAGTACAAGTGAGTACAGTTTATTGATTTTGTTTAAAATCATCTGCCATACCCTAACCTTCTCTTTAATACCATTGCCAGCAAAACCAAATCATGGAGAAAATAAGACATCTGAACTGTTGCATTGAACACTATCTTTGGCTGAAATCTCTGGGTGGAAGGTCATTTGAACCCTCTCTGCCTGGTATGTAAAATTGTTGTTGAAAGAAAGCACAAAATGGAATCAAAGAAATGGGGTGAGCTGAGTTTCCATGGACTAAATTAGTTGTTTATTATGTTATTTTGAGGAGGTTACAAAGTAGTTATAGCAACAGACCAGAATATTCTGGAGATAAGAGAAGGTGTCCTTCTAACATATGGACCACTGGGAATTTGTTTTCATTAAACATTGACAGGAAACAGTTTCTGCCCCCAACTGAATATTTCTGTTTTGTACATAGTTGGACAATTTATTCAATTTTGGGCATCCACTGGGTCCCACACCAGTGAGCTTTCTTCTTCCTGAATCAGAAAAAATATCCTAGCCAGACCAAATAAGAAAAGGGAAACAGATGGCATCACTATTTCCATGGTTGTGCCCTGAGCAAGTGAAATGTGAGCCTATAATTTCTTCTATCCTATCCCCCCTCTTTGCTGATACCTCTTTTGTAACACTCTTTTTGCCTTAAATTCGTTTATTGTCCACCTTAACCTGCCATGTTAAATATAAACCTGCAAACATTTGCTTGTGACCAGTTTAGCAAGGAAAAGTCGAATCCCAGACAGCCAGAGCTTGCAAAAAACCAAGGACACAACAAACCCAACCTTTCTCTCATACAATCCAATCAAACGTTTGTCAGAGTCAGAGCGGGGAGGCCAGGTCCAGGAGAGGGTAAATGGTGTCTTGTGCAATGTGCAGTGCTTGGGTCTTTCAGCAATTGAACTGGAAGTACTAACACCGAAAGCTCCATTGCCCTATCGTCTGCTATTCTTTTCTTACCCCCCTTAGTGTACATTGATCTTGTTTCATCTTTACCAGGGCACAGAATCAACAATTAATAATCAAACCTAAAATATACCAGGTAAGCCAATTTTCTCTCTTTTCCTACCAAAGACATTTGAAAGAGTTCTCAAGCAAGAGTTGTTTTATTTTTAAACCACTTTGCACAAAGAGAGAGAGAGAGAGAAGGGAGTTTGTTAAAATACTTTCTTGGCTCTTAAGTTTTAAATGAGCTGGGTTTGTATTCTTCATTCTTTATGTTTGTTTATTTAATAAACAAATAAAATAATGTCCTGATTAGTGGTGTACAATAAAAAAAAAAAAGCCAGTACCAGAAACAAAACCCTGAACCCAAATTGTTCTTCATGTTGTGACAGTAGAAAAAGTAACAAAAAGCTAATTTTAAAAGATTAGAGAGACATAGTGGGTGAGGTAATATCTTTTATTGGATCAGCTTCTGTTGGTGAGAGAGACAAGCTTTCGAGCTTACACAGAGCTCTGTGCCTCTTTCACCAATAGAATGTGGTTCAATAAAAGATATTACCTAACCCACTTTATCTCACCCATATGCTGGGACCAACAAGACTACAACAATGCTGCATATAATTTTAAAAATATGTTCATCCTAAAACTCTATCCATTTCTTATTACACTACTTGCATGGGGACAATTATACTTTATCATAATTTGAAACCCCACTACAGGGGCCTAATATCAGGATGTGTTGTTATCAAAATTTGTTTTATAAAGAAGAACCAAAGCAATTTAGATAAATGTTAATGTCTCAGTGTGTGGCATTCAGCATATGGCAATCCATGGTTTATATTGTCAGGACTATATACATAGATACAGAAAGGGTAACATCAGCTTATGACAACTACATTATTCCGATACTGCAAATCTAAGTTTCTAAAGCCTTAAGGGCTCTACAGTATGTCAAACATAGTTACATTCTCATGCTTATTGGCCCTTAAATGTGTATTCTAATTATGTAAATACCTACATTTTACATAAAACTCTGACATTAACTCTTCAATGACTACTGCAATGAAATGGGGTGCAACTCTTGTGTACACACATGGAGAGCATAAAATGGGGTCCAGAATACTGGCTAAGGGGCTCAGATGGGAGTGGAAAGCTTGGTATGTCTGGAGCAGAGAGATGAAATTCCAGTAATGCTTCTTGTGTCTCTTTCCATCCACTTACCCAGTTCAAATGAGGTATGAACTTAATTTACATTGCCACAGACGCTAGGCTTTATTTTTGAAAATCCATCCAGCTCAGAACAGAAATATATTAGAGACAATATATTCCATCAACTACATGTAAATATACTCAGGATGAATAGACATTTGGATACTATTCACAGCTGTGAATCCTGCTCTCAGCAGTCACGGTTGATAAACACACACAGTATATAGGCTTTTGACTACCAGAATTTGTTTGGAAGGCATAGTGTCCAGTTACTATTGGTCAGATCATTATATTAGGTATCAGTGCTTCCTCTTAATGAGTGAAGGCCTGCCGCAATTTTAATCAGTCTGTATCTGGAAACCCTACACAAAATGGTCAATGGCTATGCTCTTGAGAAACATAGGCTGCAGAATATGCATAATATAATTTGCATGGGCTACAATTGCAACTTCTTGCTCCACTCTACTGTGGGGTTTTTGCTAGAGTCCCAGATCTTTTCAGAAAAATCTGCCTCATATCCAGACTGTAGAAGCACAGCCCTCTGAGGCTTGATTATGTGAACCATGAAATGTGGGCTGTCTAAACAAAGTGACTATGCATAAATACTACTGGGAATTGTTGGAAGGGTTTCATGTGAGATCCACAGTTCAATAACATTTCCCCATAATATTGTTTCTGTCGTCTCTTATTGATCAATATAAAACAATCTTATTGATAAGATGAGAACTATGAATAAAAGCTGCTATATAAGAGCTAAGTACTATTGCCGTTATTATTAGCACTCTCTTTTCAAAGCCCTTTACAAACAGTATCTAACGTTAACCACAGAATACCCATTAGGTAGACAAATATTCTCATTTTCCAGATGGGGAAATTGAGGCAGAACAGCTGGATAACTTCTCTTGCACCACTGAAGGAGGTTGTTCCTCCCAGTCCTGTGATCAGACCACACTTTTTTCATTACATCTTACATTTTTAAAGCAACCTTCATATGGTCATAAGGTAAAATTAGCACTGAAGCACATAAAATTCTTTAAAGCATCACTTCACAATGCTAAACAGAGCAAATAACTTTCCATGTGAATCTGGATGTTAAAGTCCCAACAGTCTGAGTGTTCCAAGCTTAAAATGGCTATGTGAAAATGCCAGGGAAGCAAGGTAGCATAAAGCAATAACACAGCTGACTTCAAATACTACTTGGGGTTATCAATTCATAAACATCTATTTTTGTTATTTCATACTTATATTGCAGTAGTGCCCAAAGATCCTAATTATGATTAGGCCCCCATTGTGCTAGACAGACATAAAGACAGTCTCTGCCTCCAATAGTCTAAGAAGGAAAGTGACATACAAAAGGTGGTAGGAGAAGAATATATATAATTTAAATACATTTGTATTTTCTGTTATTAGAAATAATAAATACTGAGTCAATAACTCCATCTCCCTCTGAACCTAGTGATCATTAATTTCCCAATTTCTTATAGGCCGCACGGTAGAGGTTGGTCATGAGAACAAATCTGAATGAGGAGAATGAAGACACTTCAAGGACCAATTCAGTGCTAAGAGGCAGCATGGAAGAAGGTGTTTATGTGAGAAGGTGACAGACAAACAGATGAAGGTAGCACCCTTTGTAGAGTGAAAGATAGTGATGTGATAAGAAGCAAGAGTGGGCAAGCAGCAAAAATTACAAATATGTCAAGGTCCCTAGAGATTAGGTCACAGAGTTTGAACTTGATGTGGTGAAATGGGGGCCCAATGGAGAGATTCAAAGAGGGGGTGATGTCTTCAGAGTTACAAGCAAAGGGGATGGTGTGAACAGCCACATTTTAGAAAGACAGATATGAATGTCAGGAAGGCCAGAAAGGAAGGGTTTACAAGAGTTGAGATTTGAGCTACGGGCCTGGAAGAGAATTTTGTCTGTATGGACAGGAAGAGGATGACAGATCTTAGACGTGTACCTTAGAGATGCATTCTGAGTTTAAAGATGAAAGGAAGAATAAATAACAGAATAAAGCATAGCCATAAATATGAGACCTACAGTGTAATAAAGGGCAAGGCCATAGGTTGACCAAAGTCAGGAGGGCAAATTCTGAGCAAATATATTGTTCAACAATGGAGATGGGCCTGAATCAAACCTCTGGATTCAAGTAACTTCAAACAAAATCAAATCCAAAAGTAGGAGAAGTGGATGAAATATAATTCTGTTCAAGACCAGGCAAGATGGCTGAAATATCACAAGAACAGCTTGGCCATCCCACCCACAACAGTGAAGGGAATTATTTGGTTCTAAGTGTGGAGATAAAGCAATTCAAACATACTAGATGCAGATTTCAATACTGAATACCTATATACAGAAGGATATTAAGTTCCATCACTTAGGTTGTGTATATAGAGATTTGAGGATAAAACATAACTTTGTTTTATTGTCCAGTTTTAGATATAATGTATTAACCCATCGAAAATGATTTGCCTTTCACAGAACTCTATGGGCCAAATGTCATAGGAAAAAAGGCCTGCACCTTGGTCCCTGCTTTTCTCTGCCTGCTTTTCTCTGCCAGTCTAGTCTCCTGTGGGCTGTAATACTTTGGTCTAATTTCAGTTGTTGGGTTTATTGTGTAGGTGATGCTGGTGGCCTATGATATACAGGTCAGACTATATCAGAAGTTGGCACCTGCAGCTCCAGAGACGCATGCAGCTCTTTGGCTACCCCCTTGAGGCTCTTTGCAGGCTGTCTGCCTGCCTGCCGTGGCTCCATGCTGCTCCCGGAAGCGGCCAGCTGCTGCCCCTGCCCCCTGCACTGTCCTCACAGCTCCCATTGGCCAAAGCTGCAGAGGCGGTGCTTGCGGGCGCAGGCAGCACACAGAGACCTGCTGCCCCCTCCCCCCCCAAGAGGCATGCAGAGACTTGCCAGCAGCCAGATGCTTCCGGGAGCAGTGTGGGGCATGGCAGGCAGGCAGCCTGCCTGAGCCCTGCAGTGCCACCAGCTGGGAGTTGCCTATGGTAAGCACCTCCCGGCCAGAGCCTGCACCTCGCACCCCCACCTGCACCCCAACCCCCTGACCCTGGTCAGAATCCCCTCCTGCACCCAAACTCCCTCCCAGACCCCGCACCCGCTCCTGCACCCCAATCCCCTTCCCCAACCCGGAGCTCCCTCCTGCACCAAACTCCCTCCCAGAGGTCAGTTTATTCCATCACCTATTTTGTTTATTTGAGTCAGAATTTGTTTGTCATCTGCTGTATACCTGCTATCTTTGTGAATGTGTAGAAGTGGCTTTGAGTGTGATGCAGCTCTCAAAATATTTTGGTCAAAGACAAAAAAAAGGCTCTTCTTCTTTAAAAGGTTGCTGACCCGTGGACTAGATGATCTAGTGGTCCCTTCTGGGCTTAGACTCTTTAGGGGGCTCAGGGCACAGCGCCCGCAGCGGCCGGGCTGGCGGCATCATCCTGGGGCGCTCATTTGGGCTCGGTGAGCTCTGCCGGCATGCGGCAGTCCCCACAGCCCCGGACGCGGCGGACTGCAGTCATGCCCTCTGGCGGGGTCCCCTTTCTTCCTCGCTGTTGAGCTCCAGCCGCCCCTGGACTCTTTGACACTATTTGCACAAAATATGCACACAAAATTAGCTGGATTCTAGTATTTGTGTAGGCTTCTATCATCTTGTAAATTTTAAATAAAATCAAAACAAAATAATCTTTTCTGTGTTTGCACAGAAGGGAGGTTTCAAGAGAATCAAGAAAGCATTCCCAGATATCTTAAACTATGAAAAAAGACCAAAAGGTTATGGTTATGTGATTAAGATTTATAATACAAATTAATTTAAACTTTGCAAGTTGGCTTAATTTGTAGAGGAAAGAACATACATTTTCCAAACAAAATGATTTCTTATAAAAAGTGCAGGGGTATGCTTATCTGTATAATTTGTATAATTGCATAACAGCTGCAGAACAAAAAGTTGTAGGAATACTCTGAAAAACCATTGAGCAACCAGAACATTCCTATCAACATAACATCTTCAGCACGTGAGCATCCCCCTTTTGGAAATTCTAAAATGTTTTTGAAATAGTCCTGAATGACTGAATGGCTCAGAGCCTTGTCTTTGTTGGTCATTTCTACATTAGTGGCAGAAAATGGCTACCATTTCAAATGTGTTTAATGGTCTGTGCAAAATATTTGGTGGTATCAGTCAAGTTCCCTAATACACAAGGGGACACATCACAAGCAGCATTAAAATCCCAAGCAAAGTGCTTAAGCACATACTTAATATTATGCACCTACTCAAATCAATTCATATTCATCAAAGCACTTTAGCACATACTTAACTTTAAGCCTATGCAATGATCATATTGAAGTCAACTTAACCATTCACATGCTCAAACTTAAGCAAATGCTTAAATCCTTTGTTGAATCGAGGCTTAAATGACAACCTTGTTAGGAAACTGAGCAGGGAGGACAAAAGCATAGAGAATAAATTACCACTTTACCCACAGAGATAGCCTCTTCCAGGAAGTTTGCATTCTAACAGTGCCAGTCCTAGTTGTTTGGGCATTCAAGAAAGAAAGATACTATGGCAACCCTTTCCTATAGTTCCACTGGCACTGCAGGAGTCCTGGGTCTTTGAAAACAACTAGAGCCATCAGCCTGAAGTATACTATTCCCTAGCTGTGTGAAAACCACCCATAGAAATATCTATAAAAATAAAACTGAAAATCTGTGGACACCATGCTGAACATGTATTTGTGTACAGTGTCTGGAAAGTAGTTTGCAGAAATTTGGAGAAATGTGGGGATAGAAAACCCTCTTTGGATGGTGAAAGAGTATCATCTCTGGGTAAAACTTTTAGAAAACTCATGCCATTCAACAACATATCTTTGAGGCAAGGGCTGGGAGGATAGGACTGCTATTGTGTTGCAGGAGCATAGCTAGCACTGTACGCCTCCTTGTACTGTCAGAGATTACGGGATAGTGGGCTTGATTTTCAGAGGGAGCATTTTGCTGGTCTTTGGAATTTAGCACCCTAAGCAGTTTCCTGCTTTATTTACTCTTAATACTGCCACTGATTGCTGATACCCAATATGTACCTGTTGGGTAGAGTAACAGCAGACTTCATCACTCAGGGCTATCAGTCTGGTAGTGCACCTTGCATAAACACTATTTTTAAAGATATATTTGTTTTTAAAGAAGTAGATTTTTATACTACTACAAATTTGCAGAAGTAGGTACCCAATAGGGGAACTAAGTGATATTTACTTTGAGCCCAGAAAACATCATATTTTGCTGTCTAAGATGACAATATTCATGTTTTTATTATCTCTGAGCACCAGCTGTGGGTACAAAGCTACCCTGAGGAGTTCTGAATTATCTTCTGCACATTGTACTACCGTGGCTATACTGCATCAAAAGACAAAAGTCATTCTTTTCCTGGCATACCACAGCATGTAAGAAAAGATCAGGCATATTGTCTCAACAAGATTTTTTTAAAATAAGTACAGTTGTTTGACAATGTAATAGACAAGGCAACTTTCCACAATATCTTTGGGAGACTATATTGCATTGAGTGTATGAATGGTTTTTGTATCATTGTGGACCAGGGATTTTATGCACTCAATGAGGGGAGGGTTACCACAGTTCCTCCAGGAAGTCAAAAGAGTAGTGGATGATTAAGGCAGATTGTTCAGGTTATAACACTTCCAGAGATGTACCACCACCTCCTGGGGGGACTTGCATATTCTGGTTTAAACTGGATTCTCTAGAGACCAACGGACAAAGAAGGACATCAGGATAAATAGCCCAAGCTTAAATGGACTTGGGGGCTTCATTCTGATTACTCATCTAACGACTGATATAAACTTGTAACCACAGGGAAAAACCACTTGTGGGGTTTGAAGGACTGCCACCTACCAGAGCCCTATGCTGGAGTTAGGGGTTATCTCTGGTAAGCTTTTTAGCATGTGTGTAGGTTCTTTTATTGTTTTTCTGATGTTTTCTCTGTAATGCTTGTCCCTTAAGAATAAATGTGCTTGCTTATAAAGAACTGTGTGGTATCATGTAACTATTGGCAATTCTCCTAGGGCTGGTTAAAGCCCTAGGAGAAACCAAAATGCAAGTGCTGGCTTTTTAGGAAGACTGGCTTGCTGGAGATATTGCAGGGTAGATCAGGGAGTTGTACAGCCTTAAAACCACTAATCAGATGGGAATGAGATGCTGGTCTCCACCCAAGAGAGGTGACAACTGGGAGTTGTAAACCATTAAGTGGGTGCTCTTGTTGGACCATGGAGGGGGATACAGATGTGGTTACCCTGAAACTATGACATAAATGTTGTTAGCATGTGTGGGATATATGATAGTTTGAATTGACGTAAGTGCCAACAGCATTGAAAGCAAGTACTATAGAAGGCAAAAGCTCAGCACAAAGTCTCAGTCATTTCGGGAAAAGAATAGTGAAAAGAGAGAGGGGGAAATGAGTTATGAACAGCTGAAAAAAGTAATCTGTTTTAGTTATGCAGAGAAAAGCAGCTCAGCACTGAGGAGTGGTTGAAGGCACAGGAAGTCAACTTGAAGAGTGTGGGAAGGAGTGAACTGACAAGGTATCTCCTCCTACCTAGCTATATGCATAGGAATGGAAATGGGGCACTGCTTTTTTATCTGTCTCTGCTCTTTGTAGGGGTTGAGTTGTCCTCTATTCAGTAGAGAGAGATGCACACAAAATGGTAAATAAGTAATCATCTAATTTTATCGGTCTATGAATTCTTGAATGAGGTCCACACCTCACCTCTCTGAACATGAGGAAATGTCATCTGTCAATAGCAGTTAGTTAAAAATAAAGGGGAAAAGGGAGTGAGGAAGAAAAGGCAGAGAGAAAAAAACCCAACATTGTTCTGACTAGTCAGAACGTTCCAAATGTGAACTCCTATGTTCCTCTGAATGCTGAACAGTATACAACCTGTTAACTTTCTACAGATGTTATATCTGCATCAGAAAGGAATGGTTCTATTTTTAGCCATGAACATTTTCCAGTTAAAGAAAGGCAAAGTAAAGCCATTGCAATTAAATGTAATAGTTTTGTACAGCAATACTGTCATGTTGCCTCCCATTAGTGAATGGAAAATGCAGTGGTACTAAGAATCCTGTTGCTGAAGGCAATTACACAACTGAACTGCTTTACAGTTTGGTATTTTTAATCTGCCTTTTTAGGGGAAACATGCTATCTATTTGGGTTAATTTTCCTTGTACCATTAGAGACACAACATTTCAGTGTAATATTTTTGACATAATATGATAGCTGAGATTTGTTATTATGAACTTATAACATAAGCCTTTCAGAAACCATGAATACAACGAATTTAAATTATCTTTTAAATATACTGCTAGAGTACAAAAGGAATAGGAGAGAGAGAGAGTGTAACCTCTTCGCAGTTACCTTTGATGTTTGTATTCGTTATAAAACTAATTTTGCCACCCACTTGACCCTTCCATCCGCCTATATTGCATACACTCTTTGTCAGTGGACAATTTTTTTGTCCAAACTTAAGGTGATTCAGTAAGCTAGCTTTGAGAAAAAAATAGGTCTTAATTTTTGAAGATTCTTCTAACACTTTTCCCATAATGTATCTAAAATAATTGCTTGTCCTAAAAATTTCAAATGAGGTTTATCTGAAAGATATTAGTGAGTTATAGCTCACATGACCATTAGGAGATGGAGAAAGGCATTTTTGGGGACATTATTCACTAGCAGTTAGGACAGTCAGGTCCAACTTGGTTTTGGCAACATGTATTTCTTCCCTTCATCAAACTGTGACCACTAAAACAGTAACCAATCGCCTTTATAAACAAACAAAGTATTTATTTAGTTATTTTGGAACCAAGCCCTAAAAGATTTTTACATAACAAATATCCTACTTGCAAATTTAGTTTCCTCTAATATTATGCTGAAGTACAAGTTAAGTTTCCTCTAACATTACAGGAACAGAAGAGCACCAACTTACATTCTCTTAGTAAGCCCAGATCCTCCTGTGAGTCTGTACAACATTCAGGCCTTTTCTACACTACACAGTTTTGCAGCTTTTGTCGACAAAACAGTGGAGGTCTGCACACCAAAATGCTCCTCCCGTTAATTTAACTCTCCTGCTATGCCAACATAATAAAACACCTCAATGAGAGGCATAAGGCTTTTTGCAATTAAGTTGAGCAACACAGTGTCAGTGTAGACACTGTGCTTGCTTATGTCGCCCTAAGTGGCCTTCAGGAGGTATCCCACAATGCCCATCATGACTGTTCCTCGGCAGAGCTGCTGTTTCCTTCCCCTCCCTCTGTGGGAAACTGTGCCACACCAACTGGCAATTTCTTCTGGAGGAACCAAAGCAGGACACAGGTGAGCAGCATACAGATCTGGTCTGAAGCTGCATGCATGCAGGAGATGCACCCTTGCATCCTCGATTATCTTCATGAGCCACGGAAGTAAGGGTAGACTGTGTCTGCCAGGATCACTATTTGCATTTCCACATACCCTGTTGGAATCTTCTGGTCTGGAAAGAAAGTCCCTGCTTGCAGTTCTCTATACAGACCAGTGTTCCTGAAGATGTGTGCATCATGAACCTTCCCTATCCACCCTGCTTTGATGCCCGATCCACCAGAGCCAGCAATACCATAGAGAAGTAGCCTTTTCTGTTGATGTACTCCATCACAAGGCGGTCTGGGGCCAAAATGGGGATATGTGTGCCATCTATTGCTCCACCACAGTTAGAGAATCCCATTGCTGCAAAGCCATCCACTATTTCCCGCACATTGCCCAGAACCACAGTCCTTTGTAGCAGGAGGCAATTAATGGCCCTGCACACTTGCATCATCACAACCCCTGCCTGAGCATGCCCCATACCCACTCCTTCCCCTCTCTCCCAGCACCTCCTGTATGCTGCTGAACAGCTGTTCTGCAGTGTGCAGGGGCGCTGGGAGGGAGGGAGAGGAGTTGATCGGCGGGGCTGCCAGCAGGAAGGAGGAACTGGTGGGGTAGCTTGGCTGCTGGTGGGTGCTGAGCACCCAATAATTTGGTGCTCAGCGCCTATGAAGTGCTTCAGGAAGTGGGTAGGGAGGCATGAGAGCATGAACAATTCCCAGGGAGGGGGAGAAAAACTTTATTAAGCTGGAATCAAAGTTGGGAACACAAATCAGTAACTTAAAGGTAATGATCCTGACAAAGATTGCAGTTATGAAAGAAAAACAGTCATTAGATAGAAAGGAATTTCAGAGTTAATGTTAAACTTAAGAGAAACCCAAACATTTGAAAGTACTGAAATGCACGGTTATCCAAACAACTTTGCCTCCAGCCTACAGCTATGACCTTAGAACAGTGGTGCACAAACTTTTCCTGTCACACACACCCTTACCAGTAATGGAGTCTGTCCGTGCTCCCCCGTCCATTACGGCACATCCACGGCTTCCTCAGCAGAGGAGCTTGGGCTGACAGCAGAGCTGGGGGCAGAACTGGGAATGAGGGAGGATCTGGGGCTAGAGGTGGAGCTGGCCTGGGGGCAGAGAGGGAATGATGGCAGAGCTGGGCTGGGGGCAGAAGAGGCGGGTAGAGTGGATCTGTGGCTGGGACTGGAGCAGAGCTGGAAGCAGAGCAGGGCTGCATGGTGCTCCTTCCCCACCCCCCTTTTCAGGGTGTGACGTTATTGATATAAATTGGGACCGTATAGAACATGGGTTGCAACTGAGGTCCTGTAGTGGCACCAAATCTTAGGTAAAGGGGGTCATATAAGGTGTCTAAGACCAGGTTATGGGTTGCTGGTTATGATTATGCTGTCTGTGTGCATGTATCATTTTTAGTTGAAGTTATGTATATTGGCTCTCTACTATCTGTATTTCAAGTTGGTGATGTGCTTCTGGGTGATATCCCAGACAAGCTGGTGTTAGCTCTGCTTAGCCTGCTTGATGGCCCATTAAGGACCATCAGCTACACAATTGACCCAGGGAGAGAAGGCAGACACGCCTTGTGACTCAGCAAGGTATGCAGAGACTTGTCCATGTGACTGCAGACTCCATTTTGCGGTGATTTTCCACAGTAAGAACAAAGAGGTTCTTACACCTGGAAAAGCCTATATAAGGCTGATGAATCATCTCCATCTGGTCTTCAACCCTGCTTCTTACCTCTGGAGGGACTTTGCTACAAGCTGAAGCTCTGCACAAAGGACTGAGGACCCATCCCAGCGGGGGATGTACTCCAGAGACTTGATTTGAACCTGCAGTTTACTCCATCACTGCTGCAAGCCTGAACTAAGAACTTTGCCATTACTGTATGTAATTGATTCCATTTAACCAATTCTACCTCTCATTTCTACCTTTTTCCCTTTGTAAATAAACCTTTAGATTTTAGATTCTAAAGGATTGGCAACAGCATGATTTGTGGGTAAGATCTGATGTGTATATTGACCTGGGTCTGGGGCTTGGTCCTTTGGGATCGAGAGAACCTTTTACTTTTATTGGGGTGTTGGTTTTCATAAAAGACGGTTACTCACCATTGTAACTGTTGTTCTTCGAGATGTGTTGCTCCTATCCATTCCAGTTAGGTGTGCGCGCCGCGCGTGCATGGCTCTTCGGAAGATTTTTACCCTAGCAACACTCGGTGGGTCGGCTGGGCGCCCCCTGGAGTGGCGCCGCTATGGCGCAGGATATATACCCCTGCCGACCCATCTGCCCCTCAGTTCCTTCTTGCCGGCTACTCCGACAGTGGGGAAGGAGGACGGGTCTGGAATGGATAGGAGCAACACATCTCGAAGAACAACAGTTACAACGGTGAGTAACCGTCTTTTCTTCTTCGAGTGATTGCTCCTATGCATTCCAGTTAGGTGATTCCCAAGCCTTACGTAGGCGGTGGGGTCGGAGTTAGATGTTGCAGAATGCAAAACTGCTGAGCCAAAGGCTGCATCATCTCTGGACTCTTGGGCCAATGAGGCAAAGTTGTGGACCGAGGGCCAGGTAGTTGCACGACACATCCCCTGAAAGGGTACGTGAGCCAGGAAGGCAGCAGAGAAGCCTGAGCCCTGGTGGAATGTGAAGTAAGGTGGCTCTATGGAACATGGGCCAAAACACAGGAGGTGCGGATGCACGACGTCATCGAAGATGAAATCCTCTAGGAGGAGACAGGCATGCCCCTCGTCCGGCACGCCAGCACGACGAAGATTTGGGGGCGTTACAAAAGGGCTTTGTCCACTCGATATAGATTGCGGATGCCCTACGGACGTCTAGGGAGGGCATTTGTTGCTCTCCTAGCTATAAGTGAGGCTTCAGAAAGAAGACCGGAAGGAAGATATCCTGGATGATATGAGAGGCTGACACCACCTTTAGGGAGGAAGGCCGGACGTGGTCACAACTGCCCTTGTCCTTGAGAGACACAGTATACCGTGGGTCCATCATGAGCG
Source organism: Mauremys reevesii (assembly GCF_016161935.1). NCBI lineage: Eukaryota > Metazoa > Chordata > Testudines > Geoemydidae > Mauremys > Mauremys reevesii. Next base: position 124,181,109 of record NC_052623.1, read on the forward strand.
CCTGAAGCTCGGAGACTCATCTGGCCTATGGAAAGGCTACAAGGAAAAACTGTCTTCCAGGACAGGTATGTCAGTGAGCATGTTGTCAGTGGCTCGAATGGGCAATCATAAAACTGGTTAGAACCAGGTCGAAGACCCAGGTTTTGGCGGGGGCCAACTGGGGGGGGTATAACGCTCCAAGCCCTTGAGGAACCTAGAAACCACAAGGTGTAAGAATACAGAGCGGCCACTCTCCGCTGGGTGGAAGGGAGAGATGGCTACCAAGAGTGCCCTTAATGAGGACCGCGAGGTGCTGCTGTTTGAGAGACCAGAGGTAGTCCAAGACGGAATGGATCGGGACCTCGGCGGGAGAAACATTGTGCGTTTCGTAGCAGCAGGGGAAACGCTTCCACTCTGCCAGATACGTTAACCGAGTGGCAGATTTCCTACCACCCAGGAGAATCCTGTAGAACCGAGGCAGAACAATGTAATTCGGATCGGTTTAGCCACGCAGCAGCCATGCTGTGAGGTGCAGGGATTACAAGTCTGGGTGGTGAAGCTTGCCGTGATCCCGCGTTATGGGGTCTGGGCAAAGAGGTAGGGAAATTGGGTTGGTTACCGACAGGGGTAGCAACCTGGTGTACCAGTGCTGCCTGGGTTACGCTGGAGTGATCATGATCAGGTGCGCTCCGTCCCTGCGGAGTTTTAGCAGGACCCTGTGAACCAGCAGGAATGGTGGGAAATCGTACAGCTGATGGCTCATCCACGGCATCAGAAAACTCCTCCAAGACTGAGCCCGGGGAGAGGCTTTGGAATGAGGAGAACTTCTCTCTCTTTTCGCTCTCGCGGGAGCGAAGAGGGCTATGCGGGGAAAGACCCACTTCCGAAAAACGGAATGGATAATGTCCGGAGGAAACGACCACTTGTGAGACAGGAAGGATCTGCTGAGGCGATCCGCCAGCTGAAACGCCTGGTATACAAGGCAGACTGCTCTCAGCTCTCGGACATTGATGTGTAAGGCCAGCTCTTGAGCCGACCGAAGGCCGTGAGTGCGAAACTGACCCAGGTGAGCACCCAGCCGAGAGATGGGGTGTCTGTCATGAGGGTCCCTGAGGGGTTAATGGAACAGCCTGCCTGGATACACCAGGGAGGGCGCTGACTCCCGGTCGAGGGAGCCTAGGATGGTCAGGGGGAACGAGACGACCAGGAGTATGCTATCTCTGCCCGGGTGGTACACCAAGGTGAGCCACAATTGAAGTGGACGGAGGCGAAGCCTGGCATGTTTGGAAACAAACGTGTAGACAGCCATGTGACTCAGGAAACCTAGGCAAGTGCGAGCCAAAGTTGTCGGGAAGGTCCGTAGACCTTGTACAATTGTTACCATCGCATGAAACCGAGGCTGAGGTAAGCAGGCTCTGGTGAGACTGGAGTCCAGGATGGCCCCAATGAATTCTATTCCCTGTGTGGGAACCAGAGTGGCCTTTACTATTGATCATCAGGCCTAGACACAGGAACAGGTCCGTGTCGATGCCCACATGACTGGTAACTTGGGACCAGAGGTCCCTCGAATGAGCCAATTGTCTAGATACGGAGAACGTGTATCCGACGGTGGCGAAGAGAGGCGGCGACTACAGCCATGCACTTTGAATACACTTGGGCTGTATAGAGGCCAACCGGGAGGGCCGTATACTGGAAACGATGGTAGGCCCCCAACCGGGGGTACCTTCTGTGTGGAAGAGAAATGGCGACGGGAAAATACGCGCCCTTCATATCGAGGGCGGCATACAGTCTCCGGGATCCAAGGATGGGATGACGGTCCCCATGGGTACCATGCGGAACTTATGTGCATCGTGAACTTGTTGAGGTCCCGCAGGTCTAGGATAAGTCTGAGACCTCCCTTCGCCTAGGGGATTAGGTTTCGTCCTTAGGTACCTCCTGTATAGCTCCGATGAAGAGGAGCGTCCACACCTGTTGCAAGAGGAATCGCTCGTGAGAGGGGTCCCTAAGAGGGACGAGGATGGGTAGGCTTTTGCCCCATTGGTGGTTAGAAGGACCTTAATTTTGGCTCCTTTGGGGGTCTGATTGACGCCTACGACCACGTAAGTGACGACTGCTGGCAAAGTCCTCTCTTTGTCTAGGCGCAGGGTAAGAGCGGTGAGGCTGGGGACGGAAAGGTCGGCGCTAAAGCACCGGCGTGTGCATGCCGAGAGAGAGCGCAAAGTGACCCTGCTGCCCTTCAGGCTTTGCAGCCTAGGGACCGTTTTTCCAGAGAACAGGTCTTTGCCATTGAAGGGCAAGTCCTGTATAGCGTACAGCAGCTGCGAGGGAAGGCTTGATAACTGGAGCCATGAAATGTCCTCGTGGCAACACCCGAGGCCAGGGTCGTGGCAGCGGAGTCAGCTGCATCCAACAAGGCCTGGAGGGAAGCTCTAGCCAGCTTCTTCCTTCGTTCCAGGAGGGCATCGAACTCTTGAGAGGAGTTCTGAAGAACCAACTCTGTACATTTGCCCACCGCCACCCATAGTAGCGGCTAAGCAGGGCCTGCTAGTTTGCTACACGAAGTGGCAGGGCCCCCACCGAGTACATCTTACGGCCCAGTAAGACCATTCACCTAGCCTCCTTGGCTTTAGGGGCTGGTGCCTGCTGGCCATGGCGTTCCATCCCATTGAGGGACTGGACAACAAGGGAGCGGGTGGGGGTAGATGTACCTATAGGTACTCGTACCCCCTGGATGATACCATGTACTTGCGTTCCGATCAGAGGAGGGCCCGAGGAATATGTTCCTGACCCCGCCTCATCTGGGGAGGAGGCAGAAGAAAGGCCAGGGACAAGCGGGTCCTGTGTGGGCTCGCGCTCCTGGACGACCTCCTGATCCGGTGGGATCTGGGAGCCCGGTGGCTGAACCGGGGCTTGCTCCGTACCGGTCGGAGGGGGACGGCTAATTGTCGCCTCTGGCACCCAGAGCTCTGACGGAACGGAGCGAGATGGGAGCACCGGTATGCCTCTGGCGTGGTAGTACGCCCAAGGTGACTAGAAGGACCACTGATAGGTCTCCTGGAAGACTCTGGAGGGCACATCGGAAAACAGAGTATTGCACATATGAAGTGTCCGCACGTGGCAACACTGATGCGTGGCTGGATGGCCCTGAAGGAGCTGAAGAGCCTTTGGTAGAGTCTCCTTCTCTAACTGACGTCGCTCGACGCGGCACCGGGGATCGGTACCGGGAGACATACCGGTACCGAGAACGGGACCTACCACCGGAGCTGTGCCGGGCGGTCGACCGAGAGCGCGAGGCTCGATGTTCAGGAGTGGCTATGGGAGTCTCGGTGCCTGGGGCGGTGCCGGGAGCGGGATCGGTGCCGAGTGTACCGGGCCAGCGAACGGGACGCTGACCGGTGTCGCTAGTACTAAAGGTACCAAAATAGAGAACGGTGCCGAGACTGCGAGCGGCGTCGGGACCTCGATCGGTGACGGGACCGAGAACGTCTGCGGGACCGTGATCAGGAACGGTGTCGCTCTGCGGTACCGACGCAGGGTGGCGTGAGCAAGACAGGCTAGTCGATAAACAATATAACCCGCACCGGCGGTGTCGGGGGTTAAAGCAGCGCAGGCTCTGCCCTTGCCATCAACTCCCTCGCTGTGGAAATGTTTCCAGCATGGAGGGAATAGTGAGCTCGACCACAGCTCGCACCGGGGAGCGTTCAGGTGCTGGACTCGACGGCTCTTGCGTGTCCGGAGTCTACGGTGCTGATACTGTTGGTGCCGCAGCAGGTACCGGTGCTGGCAGTACGACGTAGTAGAGCGCTCGGGCTGCGGAGCAGGCAGCTCGGACGCAGCTTAAAAGCGAGCTCGACCACGGTTCGTACCGGGGAGCTTTCCAGCACCGGACTCGATGGCTCTTGCCTGGCCGGAGTTAACGGTGTGGATACTGTCAGTGCCGCGGCAGACATCGGTGCCGGGCGATCCGACTGAGCATAGCGCTCAGCTGCGGAGCAGGCGGCTCGGACGCTGCTTCATAGCGAGCTCGACCACGGTCCATACCGGGGAGCTTTCCAGCACCGGACTCGATGGCTCTTGCCTGGCCGGAGTTAATGGTGCGGATATTGTCGGTGCCGCGGCAGACATCGGTGCCGGGCGAACCGACTGAGCATAGTGCTCAGCTGCGGAGCAGGTGGCTCGGACGCAGCTTCATAGCGAGCTCGACCACGGTTCGTACCGGGGAGCCTTCCAGCACCGGACTCGACGGCTCTTGCCTGGCCAGAGTTAATGGTGCGGATATTGTCGGTGCCGCGGCCGACATCGGTGCCGGGCGCTCCGACTGAGCATAGCGCTCGGCTGCGGAGCAGGCGGCTCGGACGCAGCAAGTATATTGTGCCTCTTCATCCTCCAGGAGAGGGAACCATGCCGAGTGGACGTCGGAGCCAGCGAGGGCTAGTGCCGGGAGGCCTTGGCGGTACCGGCGATCCGGTGCCGAGGGAGCGCTCCTTGAAGACTAACCAGCGCTCGGCGCCGAGAGCGGAGGAGCAAGAGCTGCCTCCCTCAGGAGTTGCTTGAGACGAAAGTCCCGCTCCCCTTTGTTCTCGGATTAAAGGCCTCACAAATGTGGCACTTATCTGTTAGTTGAGATCCCTCGAGGCACTTAGGAGAGGATCTCTTGTCGACATCGGCTTGTGGCCGGCCGAGCAGTGTAAAACCCTGTGGACCGGGCATCGGACCCGGCACCGGGTGAGGGGAAGGGGATAAACCCCGAACCCCTGTGAAATAAATACTATACTACAAACAAATAAAGTTAACTACAACTATAAACATCTGAACTATATACTAAATGAGAGAAACTACGAGTAGCTAGGGAAGTGGAGGTCAGCTAAGCCGCGCTCCACTGTTCCAACGGCCGTCACGGGCGGGAGGAAGGAACTGAGGGGCGGATGGGTCGGCAGGGGTATATATCCTGCGCCATAGCGGCGCCACTCCAGGGGGCGCCCAGCCGACCCACCGAGTGTTGCTAGGGTAAAAATCTTCTGAAGAGCCGTGCACGCGCGGCGCGCACACCTAACTGGAATGCATAGGAGCAATCATTCGAAGAAGAACCATTTATCCCCAGGACGAGTGCACTGGTGGTGATACTGGGAAACTGGAGTGTCTAAGGAAATTGCTTGTGTGACTTGTGGTTAGCCAGTGGGGTGAGACCGAAGTCCTTTTTGTCTGGCTGGTTTGGTTTGCCTTAGAGGTGGAAAAACCCCAGCCTAGGGCTGTGAATGCCCTGTTTGAGCAATTGGTCCTGATTTGGCACTCTTAGTTGGGTCCCGCCAGAACCGCACTGTCACACAGGGCCATACACAGTCCACACAAAAGGGGGTAATCAAATCAAACTGGAATTAAACCTTGTCCATAGAGGGTATGTGCTGTGCCAATGACAAATATGCCACATGTACACATATTAAAAAGTTTCTGTCTAATACTTGTACACATTATAAAACAAAGAAGGGAATATTACCCCAGCCACCAAGTGTAATTAAAAAAATATATATCTCATATTCCAGGACATGACAGTAGCTCCAACTATCATTGGGGATAAGTCATTTTTCAGCAGCTATTGCTAACTAAGTCTGAGGCCCGAGACACTCACCTGGGGAACAGGGCCAGAGTCAAACGAAGTCCATGAAGATTTATTGGAGTGCACCTAATACTGCCTTCCAAACTGGAGCTCATGTCATACTCTTCTCTTTGTTAATCTAACTGTAATCATGCAAAGAGTTTGAGTAGAACCGACAAAATAAATAATAGATTTCATGTATGAGAAGTATTCTTCCTTCAAATCTCCACTTTTTTAAATAGGCATTGCTCTGCGCTGGAGACGACACAGTATTATTTTTTTAATGGCGCCTGATGTGTGATTATTAAAAGCAAATTAACAAACAAAAATAAGTTACAACCAGGGTTTAGACTAGATGATACTTTTGTATGTTAAACATAAATTGATACTTTTGTATCTTAAATCTACAGCAGATATTTCTGGTTTTTACAAGGATTCTCTCTGTGGTTAAAGTTGCTTCTTCCTAGTCTCTCCTATTACCTGAAATGATCTTTCTGGAGCCTCTAGGCCATATTCCGCTCTCTGTTAAACAGTGTAAACCTAGAGTCTCGCTGCTGGAATCAATATTCAATAGAGAAGGATCTAGTTCTCCTAGGGACCAATTCACCACTTTGTTACTGGAGTTTTAACTACATTAATGCAAACCTAGTTACACCAGCATAAAACTGGAGTAACACAGTGATCGATCAGATCCCCATTGAGGAATGAGGTTTCACTCTTCAGTATAGCTGGTCAGAAATTTTTGATGAAACTTGGAATCTAGCCATAGAGCTGGCCCTTGGACAGTTACCTGATTGCAAGGGGGAATCATCTTGTTGCATAGTGCTATCTTAGAGGCTCCTTTGCCTCTCTTTCTCCCTGCTGTAACCCAGGACTTCCCTATATTTGATTAATCCCTAATTAAGGTTTTGGCCTGCTCTGATTTATATCTCTGGACCAGTAGTGTGTTTCAAGGGTGATCACATTACATTTCTTCCTCCTTAATAATTCCAGAAACAATAAGTTAAACATCAGACAAAGTGAGTGGAAAAGTAATAAAAATAAATTTGTCAATATGTCTAACTAAAAATCTAGGCTAGGAATTTACACAAATTTAGGGGATTATCAGTTGGGAATATATTTATTGATTAGCCCATAGAAATGCTAAAAAGGATATCTTTCTCCACACTCTCAGTTACCTTACTTACAGTACCTTAAGTACAGTATAATTTATAATAATTCATCACCAGTGAGCCATGCAACTTAAAATGTCAGATGCTTCTCCCACTTCCACCAATACTTAACTTTCTTGCCCATTTTCAAATTTCTAGAAAATAGTTGAGGTTTGTAGCATGCCCTGAAGGTCATCAGATTTGAACGGTTACAGATCAAGGGGAATGGAGGGTACAAAGTCCATAAGCTATGATGTCCTCACAGAGAATGATCTGCCAGTGTCATGCTTTGGTTTATGCCAATGTGACCAATTTGACAGATTAGATAGACAGAAAGACAATAAAACAAAGAATATGTTGGGACAGAGCCTTGGCCACACCATCACTGCTTCTGCAAAACAACCATAACACTGGTTTAAGCAGCTGATGGAGGACTCTCCTGCCATGGAGGGGATCCCAAAGTAGTGTAGAGCTGCTATAGCCTACCTGAGATTCAAGCTAGGAGGGTAGAGACCCCACATACTGTCTTTCAAAGATAAAATGGTGTTGCAACCTCATCATCTCATGTGCCTACCTAAGGTGGTTCTATCATTTTACTAAACTATTTCTTTGCCATTTTTTCCTCTTCCAAACCCATACTTTATCTGTTGAAGCTAGGCTTCACAAACAATGTCAAAAGGGCCCTGATGTAGCTACTCCTGAGAGACATAACTATGCCAACCTACCTGTGGTGCAGACAGTGCTAGGTTCCCTACTGATAACTGTCAAGCTGTCTAGAATGGCTCATGATTGTGAGTGCCAACTTCTGGGGAGACTCTTAGAAATCAGGGCACAGACCCCAACCTGGCTGTGAGTTCTATACTTAAATTTCTCATAACAAGTGTGAATGCTTCAGACACTATATCAGCCTTAACATGGAGTCACAGACAAGCCCCTTGGACACTTCAGTCTATCAGAGAATCATAGGACTGGAACGGACCTCGAGAGGTCATCTAGCCCAGTCCCCTGCAATCAAGGCAGGACTAAATATTATCTAGACCATCCCTGACAGCTGTTTGTCTAACCTGCTCTTTAAAATTCCAATGATGGAGAGTCCATAACCTCCCTAGGCAATTCATTCCAGTGCTTTACCACCCTGACAGTTAGTAAGTTCTTTCTAATGTCCAACTGTGATGCATGGCTAGAAAGGGTTAAACAGCCTGCAAAATAAACTACTCAAATTTGACCCTTAAAGACATACGGGGAGATAATGTTTGTGGTTTTGCCTATTTACACGTATATGGGTGGGGTCCACAATGTAATCAACAGTCCCTGTCTATGCTGTATTCTGATAATTCAGAGATCAAAAGAACATCCTAGCATTTAAATGAATTGTAAACAGAGAATATCTCTATATTCATCTCTTTTTGAAATGTATAGCAAATCATCTGGGAATGGTGGAGGAACTAGCCAATTGCCTTATGTTAATTCCTATAGCTAAGTGCTGGTGATGGACCTCCTTCAAAGTCATCATAATTACCTTTTGTTCCCTGAGGAATTCCAACTTGTCAAAGAGAACATAAAATTGTGTAAAAGATCCTTGGATCCCGATACTGTCCTCTTAGATCTGCTTAAGCTTCATTGGAGGAAGTTTGAGTCTCAAGACTGAGGTCCCAGTTATGCTGGTGCACCCACCCTGAATACGATATTTGGACATTGAACTATAACCTATAAACTATTTCTAAAAGAACTCTTTGCAGCTACAAAGCTCACCATCTCTGCTATGAATCTGAACTTAAATGAATTGAACTCATGTCAGTATGTACATTGATCTTTTAACCATACTCTCTCTCTCTTGTTTTTTAATAAATTTTAGTTTCATTAATAAGAATTGGCCTTAGTGTGTATTTGGGTAAGATCTGGAATATTAAATAACTTGGGAGGTAATGTGTCTGATCCTTTGGGATTGATAGAACCTTTTATTTTATATGATGAAATAACATTTGCAGAAATCATCATATTTGACTTAGATACCCGGATGGAGGCCTGACCTGGATCATTTTAAGGTAACTGTGTTGTTTGGACTTTTGAATAACCAGTAATAAAGAAGCTGTTTTATGCTGTCTTGGTAAATCTAAGTATTGGAATATCTACCAGCTTTTGGGGGATTGTCTGCCCCATTCTTTGCAGTTCACCCTAATTGAGTGACCACAGCTGGCCCCCACTGGGACCCTGGTCACACCAACCTAAACCTCCCTTGCTGCAATTTAAGCCCATTGCTTCTTGTCCTATCCTCAGAAGTTAAGAACAATTTTTCTCCCTCCTCCTTGTAACAACCTTTATGTACTTGAAAACTATTATGTCCCCTCTCAGTCTTCTCCTTTCCAGATTAAACAAACCCATTTTTTTCAGTCTTCCCTCATAGGTCATGTTTTCTAGACCTTTAACCATTTTTGTTGCTCTTCTTTGGACTTTCTCCAATTTGTCCACGTTTCCTGAATTGAGGCACCCAGAACCAGACATAGTACTCCAGTAGAGGTCTAATCAGCATGGAGGAGAGTGAGAGAATTACTTCTCATGTCTTGCTTACAACACTCCTGCTAATACCTCCCAGAATAATGTTTGCTCTTTTTGCAACAGTGTTACTCTGCCGACTCATATTTAGTTTGTGATCCACTATAACCCCCAGATCCCTTTCTGCTGTACTCCTTCCTAGGCAGTCTTTTCCCAGTTTGTATGTGTGCAACTGATTGTTCCTTCTTAAGTGGAGTATTTTGCATTTGTCCTTATTGAATTTCATCTGATTTTCTTCAGAACAGTTCTCCATTTTGTCCTTATCATTCTGAATTTTAATCCTATCCTCCAAAGCACTTGCAACCCTCCCAGCTTGGTATTGTCCGCACACTTTATAGGTGTGCCATTGTCTAAATCATTGATGAAGATATTGAACAGAACCAGACTCAGAACTGATCCCTGTGGGACCCTACTTGATATACCCTTCCAGCTTGACTATAAACCACTGATAACTACTCTTTGAGAAAGGTTTTCCAACCAGTTATGCACCCACTGTATAGTAGCTCCATCTAGATTGTATTTCCCTAGTTTGTTTATGATAAGATCATGTGAGACAGTATCAAAAGCCTTACTAAAGACAAGATATACCACATCTACAACTTCCCCCCATCCACAAGCCCTGTCAAAGAAAGTTATTAGGTTGGTTTGACATTATTTGTTCTTGACAAATCCATGCTGACTGTTACTTATTATCTTCCAGGTGTCTGCAATTTGGTGAATTCCAGAGATTTGTAAGGCTGGAATTTGATCCACACATTTACTCAATGCTGTCCTCTTGATGGGACCAGATCAAAGGTTCACTTTGGCAGCATAGTTTTTCATCTTTGTTCAACTGAGCACTCCTCAGCCTCTCTCTTGGGTGGCCTACTGCTTGCTAATCTACTACACTAGGGATCTGCAGAGACAATTTCAAGATGAAGAAAAGAAAACTTAATCATAGTTCTTTGAATATACTACCTCTGCAGATCCACATATTCCTTCTATCGTTCCTCACTTTTTCAGAGCCATTATTTAGATAGCAGATGCAAAGAAGAATTGAAGGGGGGCCAGAGCACAATTCATTTTATTACTTAAGCCCGAAATGCTAGTTTTTCAGTCTGTTTGCAGCAACTCCCTTTCCTCAATGGGAGATTATCCTGACATAGCATTATTCCAGGGCCTGCAACATGACTGATGCAATAGAGATGGTTGAAATTTTGAATTTCCATCCCATGGGAAATTCCATCATTTCAAAATTTCTTTTCATCCCAAATCTAAATGAAAAGTCAAAATTTCTTGTGAAACAAAAAGTCAGACTAAATTCATAATTGAAACATTTCAATATTTTTCTTCAAAATTTTTGACACAATACATATATTCCCATGAAATGTTTTGATTTGGTCAAATTAGCCTTTTTTTTTTTTTGGCAGAAAACTGTTCTGTCAGAAAATTTTCAACTAGTTCTATTTTACAGTATGGCTATGAAATATATTCAGAGATCTTCCTATCTCAGATCTAGGTGGTGGGATACAGGTGACTTCTCTGATATTTCTTTAAGTTTTCTGTTTTGAGGAAATAAAAGTGGCTGAGTTGTAAAGTAATCTCATGCCTTTTTACCAGTAAGAAAGATTCTTGAGATGTTTGAAATCATATTAACAATACTCGTAAGGCTAGATTCTGAAACCCTTACTCAGATTGGGGAATATTGACTTCAGTGGGACTAATCGTGTGAGTAAGCACTCATCCGAGTAAGTACAGGGTTCAGAACCTGGTCCACAATGAGAAATACTATTATAACTAGTAATACTTTATATATCACTTAAAAGGTAAGAAAGAACCTTTTAATGATGCCCAGTGCACAACTAACCCATCTAAAACAAATGTTTTAACTTTCCCATTAAAGCTAACTATATTAAGATAATATTAAAGGAATAATTCTGATAGAAATTATGTAATTAAAAGAAATATATAAGATCCCCAAAAAAAGAAGCAACAACGTATTCTGTGAAACTGATAAAAGTGATGTAAAGTAAAAGAGTATTCAGAATCAGATGAAGATATATTTTTCAGAATTAATTATATACAGACGATTATGTTTGAACTACAAAGCTACAAACACAGTACACTGAAGTATTCTGTTACACTACAAAACTGAAACTCAATTGTTTTGCAATATCACCAAAAAACCAAGTGAAAATGAATTTTAATATAATGGATACTTTGAGAGAGATGCTGCTAATAAATAATATTTAGTACTTTTCATCCAAGGATCTCAAAGCACATTAAAGAAAAGAGGAACAACTCTGGTTAGGACTTAAATATTGCCTGAAGAAAAACAGAAATGAAGCTTATTTACAACCGATCCAAAGCTATGTACATTAGGGAAGTTTTCTCATAAACAGATATCATTTCCTATTCAGAATCACAAAGCCCAAGTTGGAAAATAAGTCATGTTTTTGTACAAATACCTGAAAACTGTCTGATGCAGCATCTAAAGGTCCCAATCCAGCAAAGTCAACATGAGCTGAGGGTACATAGAAAATGATTGGATTGGGCCCAAAGATAAGGTGGCATTTGCCCTGTGCAAAGAGTAAGCAGAAGGCCAATGTTCCACCTAAGCAGCATTGCCAACCTGAAGCACTAAAAATGATGAGTCAGGACCCAAAAACCACAAGACTTGCTTAAAAACCTATGAGAGTTTTCAAAATAATAAATGTAGGGTTATTTTCATTTACTTTCTGGTTTCAAAATGTTTAGAGTGTTCTTATCTCACACCTTCAAGCTTTTCTCTACAAACAAGAAGGCTAAAAAAATACTTAACAAAACAAAACAGATTTTTCATTTAACCTCATAGGGTTTTAAGAAAAGCACCATATATCACAAGATTGACTACTTCTGAGAGTTGGCAACACTGCCAAGTCCTATTTAAACACTCAAAGCAGTACTTCAATGGGATTAAGTTGTACATAGGTAATGTGCTCAGGGATGTATTTCATTTACAGTTTGTTATCTTCTACTTCAGTGACACATCATAACAAAATATTTGGATTTAGCATACTCTAATCTAACACTAGTGCTGTTTAAAGTACAAACTTTCCAGAAATTCTGAAATCTATTTGTTAGACTCTAATGCATGTGAACTATGGGTTGTAGATTCAGATACAGTGAAACAGGAGGCTCAATAAAAGACTCAGAAGCATTAAGAATGTAGGGGGAAAATATATTACTTTTAATTGTAGGTCCTGAAGAAACTGAATAACTTAAGTCACAAAAATTCCCATAGCTACTTCCTAACAATATAACTGCCAACTAAAGAAAAATCCCCAAGAGATAGAACAAGCCTTTGTGCAGGCTAAAGAAAATCTTTTCAGGCTGGTGCAGCCTGTGGCGTTCAGTGATGACTCAGGGCTTGTGCTGTTTGCAAGAGCTCTGCTTTATGCAGCATCCAGTTACAAGTGGCTGTGCATAATATTAACACCAACAACAGCTTCACAGTGCCCTGCCCCAGACTCTCTCTCTGGGAAGCTCAGTTCTTAAAGGCACAGCCCCTGATACTACATAGCCTTCTCCCAAGCTAACCTTATAGTTTATCAAAACTAGAATAGGCCTCTGCCTAGGCCAGTTTTCCAGGCTGTCTTCAAAGGCTGGAGCAGACCTCTAAGAAGTGTTAGTCTTTACATTGCTCTTTATGAAAAATCATCTTGGCCAACATTCAGCAAAGCTCTTAACCATGTGCTTAAGTCCTATTGACTTCAATGGGACTTAAGCACATGTTTAAAAGCTTTGTTCAGTAGGGGCCCTTACTTCTACGGGACCCAATTTTGTTTCCACTGAAATCAATAGTAACTTCCACTGACTTCAAAAGGATAAGGTTTGCCAACATCGCCCTGGGAAGTGAGCCTACTAGCCCGGGTCCACAGACTTGTGATAGCAGGACTCATGATAGCTATGTGGATGTTGCAGCTTGGGCTGGAGCTGGGGCTCTCAAGCCTTGGGGGAAAGTGGGATGGACCTGAAAGTCTGAAATCCAGCCCAAGCCACATCTAAACAATATCTACACAGTTACTTTTAGAGCACTAGTGTGAGTGCCGCTAGCATAAGTCTGTGGACCTGGGCTGGGAGGCTTGCTCCCAGATGCAGTGTTGACATTAGGGTGTCCAGTTTTTGATCAGAAAGTCCAGTCAAAAAGGAGACCTGACAGTAGCACTGACCAGACACCCAAAGTCTGGTTACCTGAGTAACTGTCTGTAGTCAGCTTCCACTCTGTTGAAGGTGGGAAGAGCAGCTGCTGCTGGAGCTGAAGGAACTCTCAGGAACTGTCCAGCTCCAGCAGACAGAGACACCAGTGATCGGTGCCTGGAGGGAGGGATCCTGAAGCGCACAGCGTTTGAGGAGTGGGGCCATTGGCCTAGCTCACTTCCTGGGCCACCTTCTCAGTTTCCTTTGTGCCACCCCCACCACAGAGTGCTGCCCACCATCCTGCCCCAGTCACCCCCCCACCTCTGGAGTGCGACTCTCCCTCCTCCATCCTGCCCCAGTCAACCTCCACCTCTCGAGTCCTGCTCAGCTGGTGGGCAGACAGAGGTGGAGATAGCAGCAAGCGACAGTGGGGAGGGAAGAGGAGCTGGGGGAAGGGCCTAGAGCAGTGGTGGGGAACCTTTTTTCTATTAGGGGCCATTGATCCAAAGAAAAAAAAATCAGTCGCAGGCCACATAAAGCCCAGTGGGGGGAGGAGGCTTGGGGCTTCCCCTAGGCACTGGGGTGGGGTCAGAAATGAGGGTTTCAGGGTGCAGGAGGGGGCTCCAGGCTGGGGCAGGGGTTGGAGTGCAGAAGGGGGTGAAGGCTCCAGCTGGGGGTGCTGGCTCTGGGGTGGGCCTGGGGATGGCAGGTTTGGGGTACATGAGGGGGCTCCAGATGGGGGCCAAGGGATGTGGAGTGTGGGCTCAGAACCGGGGTTGGGGTGCAGGAGGAGGTTCAGGGTGCAGGCTCTGGGAGGGAGTTCTGACCTGAGGCAGAGGATGCAGGGTGCAGGGCCCGGCCGGGTGGTGCTTACCTCAGGCCGCTCCCAGATGGCAGTGCAGCGGGGCTAGGGCAGGCTCTCTGCTTGCCCTGGCTCTGTGCTGTTCCCAGAAGCAGCTGGCTGGTCCAGCCCCTAGGCAGAGGGGTCAGGGGGCTCTGCGTGGTGCGTGCTGCCTGCGCCCATAGGCGCCGCACCCGCAGCTCCCATTGGCTGCAGTTCCAGGCCAATGGGAGCTGCGGCACCAGTGCTGAGGGCAGGGGCAGCATGCAGAGCTTCCCTGATTGCCCCTGTGCCTAGGGGCTGCAGGGACATGCTGGTCACTTCTGGGAACTGGAGCCGACCCTAGCTTCCCCCCGCAGCAGAGTCAATCAGCACTTGTGGCTCCAGCCACTCAGGGCGGTGCCAAGGCTCAGGGCTTCCGGCCTGCAGCATGGAGACTTGCCACAGGCCAGATTAAATTAAGCAGTGGGCCAGATCCGGCCTGCAGGCCGTAGGTTCCCCACTCCTGGCCTAGAGGTGGATCAGGGGGCGGTGGAGTTTCAGACACTCAGTGTCCAGTTTTCACAAATTAGAAAGTTGGCCACCCTAGTTGACATGCCCTGAGTCTCCAAAGATGCTACTCCAGTGCCTAACTGAAGTAGGGTGTAAGTATTTTGTCCTTAATTCTTGAAAGAGAAAGTGTGTGTATGTATGTTTTGTGTCAAACCTGTCTTACTTTACTAATACAGTCCTAGTGACTTCAGAGGTGTTGCTTGTGTAAAGTGAGCAAGGTTTGGCCTCTACTGTAGCATTACTAAAGTAGGTTAAATGACACACCTATCTTCATACCTTAGCATGTTCAGAGACATAGTTTTCAGGGTTTTGAGTCTCTTTTGTGTGGGGAGGCGGGAGTGCATGTGTGTTTTATTTTCCTTTTCAAGTTTCTATTATAAAATGATCCTCCTCTATCTAAGATTACTAATGTATTGAAGTATTTCAAAAAATATACTAATATGTTCAAGTATCATAGAAACATCAAAGCACACACACAAAATTAAATTCTGATGAGTGTTTCATTACTTTATGTATAATATCTTTACATTGCTGAAGATATAGAAGTACATTTGTTTTTATTTTTGCCACACCTAACCAAAACATACTATTTGGCAATTCAGTATTTGGCTGGGTCACATATGTGCATGGAAGCTTGCAGTAACAGTGGTTCAGTAGTCACAGACATGGTATTGGATCTAATGGGTTTAGAGTTGGCAACCTTTCAGAAGTGGTGTGCTGAGTCTTCATTTATTCACTCTAATTTAAGGTTTTGCATGCCAGTAATACATTTTAATGGTTTTAGAAGGTCTCTTTCTATAAGTCTATAATATATAACTAAACTATTGTTGTATGTAAAGTAAATAAGGTTTTTAAATGTTTAAGAAGCTTCATTTAAAATTAAATTAAAATGCAGAGCCCCCCGGACTGGTGGCCAGGACCCGGGCAGTGTGAGTGCCACTGAAAATCAGCTTGTGTGCTGCCTTAGGCACGCGTGCCTGCGCAGGTCTGCTCGTCCCGCGCTCCGGTGGACCTGCCGCAGGCATGCCGGCGGGAGCTCCACCGGAGCCAAATGCCGCCCCCCCGGGAAACGGCCGCCCCAAGCGCCTGCTTGGCGCGCTGGTGCCTAGAGCCGCCCCTGACTGTAGGACCTCATTTTCAGTTACGAGGCCAGCACTGTAAGTCTTTGACAGAATGCATGGTAAAGGTCCCCTCTTAAAAGGATTTTTTTTTTTTGCCAGCTCCCAATTAGTTCATCAAATATTTTCAAAATGTAATAAAAAAGCATCAAAGCACACACACAAAATTAAATTCTGATGAGTGTTTCATTACTTTATGTATAATATCTTTACATTGCTGAAGATATAGAAGTACATTTGTTTTTATTTTTGCCACACCTAACCAAAACATACTATTTGGCAATTCAGTATTTGGCTGGGTCACATATGTGCATGGAAGCTTGCAGTAACAGTGGTTCACTAGTCACAGACATGGTATTGGATCTAATGGGTTTAGAGTCCAGGGGTTGGCAACCTTTCAGAAGTGGTGTGCTGAGTCTTCATTTATTCACTCTAATTTAAGTTTTTGCATGCCAGTAATACATTTTAATGTTTTTAGAAGGTCTCTTTCTATAAGTCTATAATATATAACTAAACTATTGTTGTATGTAAAGTAAATAAGGTTTTTAAATGTTTAAGAAGCTTCATTTAAAATTAAATTAAAATGCAGAGCCCCCCGGACTGGTGGCCAGGACCCGGGCAGTGTGAGTGCCACTGAAAATCAGTTCATGTGCCACCTTTGGCACGCATGCCATAGGTTGCCTACCCCTGGTTTAGACTGAGGCAACTTAGTCCTTTAATTTAATTAAATATTCGCTATTCTTTCTTTCTTTCTTTCTTTCTTTCTTTCTTTCTTTCTTTCTATTAAGTATAAATTAAACAGTGTGTTTAACCTTAGATAGATTAGTGCAGTGGTAAGGTGGCAAAGGGATTTAAAATCTTATCACAAGTAATTTTACAAAGTAAGTCTTATATGCTCAAGCATTAACAAAACAATTAACTTAATTAACTTGGGGACAGTATGAGGACAGTTTTATGTTTAATAGTTTATGGAAATGTATTGTACAGACAAGGAATTTTAAAGTTTTTAAATATAATATGTCAGTGCTGTTACTTTATATTATATCCTCTTCAACTGGCATATTCCCTAGAAAATTGCTGAAGTAGCACAATAGCTGAAATTATACCACTAACATATTTATGGTACTGGACTACGCAAGCTGTTTTCCATTAATAGCGTTTTGCCTTTTGGTTTCAAATAGTAACTTGCAAAGTAACTTAGTGCTGTAGAAACTTTGGGCCAAATTCATCCTTAGTGTAATTCCAGTGACACTATCAGGGAAGATTTTGGCCCAAGCCATTTAATTAAACAATATCTGCTATATTATATTTCTTCACTAAACTGAAAATTTCTTTTATTAATAGAAGCTTCATTTAAGAGAAATGTTGATGCAGCACCAAATAAGCAAAAATGCTTGCATAATAAAAAGGGCAATTACATGTGGTGCTTTTTGAAGTTACACATCAATTTTCTTTAATTGTGCTATGGAGATTACCATAGAATCCTATAGGTTTCTGATATTTTTGTGCTGATTAAAACAAAAGCACTCTATTGAGTATAAGTGCGTTTTAAAGAATCATATGTTCTACACCATTAGCATTGGTGCTTGCCTCTACTCTGCTACTGAACTTGTAAAATTCCCCACTTAGCTCTCAGACTAGCTCATTCTTAGTGTTCTGTCTTTGGGCTAGACAAGAGGTGGGCAAACTATGGCCCGCAGGCACATCCGGCCTGTGGGACCGTCCTTCCCGGCCCTTGAGCTCCTGCCTCCCTCCCCCACAGCCTCAGCTTGCCACACCGCCAGTGCTCTGGCCCACCACTTCTGCCACGCAGCATGGCAGCGTGACTGGCTCCAGCCAGGTGGTGGAGCTGTGAGCTCCTGCTGCTCTGAGTGGAATGGTAAGGGAGAGGGGAGAGGAGGGATTGGATAAGGAGCAGGGGGTCCTGGTGGGCAGTCAGGGGACAGAGAACAGGGGGTGGTTGGATAGGGGGTGGAGTCCCGGGGGGCAGTTAGGGGTGGGGTACCTGGAGGGGACGGTCAGGGGACAAGGAGCCAGGGGGTTGGATAGGTGTGGGAGTCCCGGGAGGCCTGTCGAGGGGCAGGGGTGAGGATAGGGGGCAGTGCAGTCAGGGGACAGGGGGGGTTGGTCCCAGGGGGGTGGTCAGGGGTAGGGGGCCCCGGAATGGAGTGGTCAGGGGACAATGAGCAGGGGGGTTGGATGGGTTGGAGGTTCTGAGGGGGGCAGTCAGGGGCAGGAAGTGGGAGGGGCAGATAGGGGGCGGGGGCCAGGCTGTTTGGGGAGGCCCTCAGGCCAAAAAGTTTGCCCATCCCTGGGCTAGACTGTGCCTTTACATGCAGCATTGAGAAATGGATGGTGCATACACTCCACCACCCCAGAAGCCACAGCAGACACTGTGCCTCTAAGACAGTCCTCAGAGGCACAGTTCTCTTCCTGCTTCCTCTTTGGGGTGGTAGCAATTTGCTGCTGGTATAACCCAACAACAAAAGTACAACACCCTTTGCGCTGGCTCAGTCAGACTTGCCAAAACTATGCACATTTCCTGCCTCTCCGCTTCAGGAGCTCAGGATGAAATAAGCAGGTAGCACACCCAGGAGTGCAAAGGGGGTTCTTACTCTCCTTTATTTCTCTAGTGCCAGGCATATAGACCAAGTCACAATGTAGCCCTTTTTGTTTAAAACATATGTACTTGTACTTCACTATTAAAAGTTCATTCTTCAGCTTTCAGAATCAGTGGAAATGATAAATGCCATTGAACCTTTAATAGATCTAATATTTAATGTGCTGCATATTAAATAACCTTGAGGAAATCCAAAGGAGAGACAAATTAGGACATATAATGATATATATTAAACTGCATTAAAACATACCACGTCAATTCTGATTCTGAAAGGAAAAACCCCCAAATAACAGTAAAAACTAATCTCCCATTATTTCCCACGCCCAGCAAAATTCTTAACAAAGAAACAGAAATTTGATGCTATGACAAGTTATTTGGGTTGAGGGAAATTTTTGCTAAAATGAATAGAAAAGTAATTAGACTCACTATTGTGTGTCAAAAGTTATCTATTTTTCATTCCTTTGATTAACTGATGGCAGAAATTATTTTACATGTCCTGCGTTTTTAATATTGATCTCTGTCTACTGCCCTGCGGGAAGTCTGAGTCTATTTAATTACACCCTCTGACTAAGAATTTTAATAAATATTTCAATGATGAATGGGATTTTTTGGCTCAGTAGAGACTGAGTACAAATGAAAGCAATATTGTAGTGTTTAGTTACCTAGAATAAACACAGAAAAGAAACAGCTCTTTTTCAGCAGGATTGCAGCTATGTATATTGGAAAAATTATCCCATTCAGAAAGTATTAATAAAGAAAGGGAGTCATGAAATTCTTGATATATCATTTGTAGCCAAAGTGCAAGACAGCCAAAAGCAGGAAAGAAACCGTCTTTTCATGCACTTTATCTGTTATGCAAAAGATAATCATGAAGAAGTGCTGCACAAGCATTAAGGTCATATAGCAAAAGCATATTAAGGCCTAGATTCTGATATTCTTACTCTGGTTTATTAGAACTTTACCTCAGAAGTCATCCAATTAACTTCAGTGGGACCACACATGGAGAAGATACCCTCACTCATGCTGCTCAGTATCAGAATCAAGCTCTTAGAATCTCATTTTCAAAAATTCTACCATAATGCTGGTTTAGGCTAAAAAATAAATCTGACTGGAAGAAATTCTGAAGACTATTTAAGGCAAACAGAAAAATTGCTTTTGAAATGAACTCACACCTGTTGACCAGGAACAGTGACCAATGGGAGCTGCGGGCAGGCAGGGGCAGTGCGCAGAGACCGCCTCCCTCCTGCCTAGGAGCTGCTGCCAGAGAGATGTGCCGGTCACTTTGGGGAGCCACCTGAGTTAAGTGCCGCCTGTCTGGAGCTCACACCCCTCACCCCCTCCCACACCCCAACCCCCCGCCCCAGCCCACAGCCCGCACCCAAATCCCCTCCCAGAGCCTACACCCTGTACCCCCTCCTGCACCCAAACTCCCTCCCAGAGCCCGCAATCCTCGCCCCCTCCTTCATCCCAACCCCCTACCGCAGCCTGATGAAAGTGAGTGAGGGTGGGAGAGAGTGAGCGATGGAGGAAGGGGGGATGGAGTGAGCCAGGGGTGGGAAGAGGTGGGGTGGGGCCTTGGGGGAAGGGGTGGAGCCTGGGGCTGAGCAAATGTGGCAGGTAAACAAACTGGCCCAGCCCACCAGGGTGCTTACCCTGGCGAGCTGCGTGCCAGAGGTTGCTGACCCCTGCGCTAGGCCCTTCCCTTCAGGGCCTGCAGCCTGGCAGGCTATGGGATAGAGCTCCCTTCTGCTCCCGGAGCCTGGCCAGCACTGCGCTGTCCGCAGTGCTAGTCTCCCAGCTCTGGAGACTGACCTTCCCCTGTCAAAGGCCTGGGAAAGACTCACTGCTCCCTTCCTGGGCAGCCTTTATAGAGGGCCAAGCTGAGCCCTGATTGGCTGTCTCCAATCTTGGCTCCAATTGGCTCCCAACAAGCCCTTTTCTAATTGGTGGCCCATCTCTGCAGGTGCACTGGCCTGCTGCAGCCTACACTCTCTGGGAGTGGGGCAGCCACCCCACTACACAACTAGTGCACAGTAGAATTTATACCCTTCTAGTACAGATTAACACACTATATAGACAAGCCCTAAGTGTAAGTTTAGAAATGGAGGCAATAAATAAGTGGAGCAAGAGTACATGACTGGTGATAATAGAAAGTAAAGAAATACCACCAGACAAATCCAATAGATCCTAAAGTGACATGGAATCTGTGATGAGATGTACAAGAGCCCAGAGACAATACTGAAGACCCTAGTAATGGCATATCATGTATTGAACTTTTGTTACCCTAGAAGGAGTTCACTCATCAATTTTGATGGTGTGACTTAGCCAGAGGGCTGAGCCACTGAAGACCTGACCAGCTAAGGCAACAACCTCTAGGGGGCACCAGCACCAAGAAAGATTGCAGCACCACACCTAGGTGACAGGAGGCATTCAGGAGGTGAGTGTTCCTCATCACAGGATCCAAATGATTTTATATTATTGAAGGGACCCAATTTTTGGCACCCATACTCATTGAGTAGTACCTTACTCTGCCAACAGTCCATTTAACTTCCAGTTATTGCAGGTTCTGATCCTACAAACATTTAAGTGTGCATGTAACTTCATAATTTTAGCCCTTTAACTCCAATGGGACTACACGTGTTCTTAAAGTTAAGCCTGGGCATAAATGTTACCAGAATCAGGGACTAGAACTGTATTTTTGTTAAAAACTTTTCACTAAGTGGCAAAAAACTGTTGTCACATCAAAACAAAATTATATCACTGTTACCAGTGAAAAGTTATTTTGACATCCAGTACATTAACAAAGTTACTGTAAGTATGTTTTATATACGCAGGACAAACTTTTCAAAAAGAGGAGCCTAAAGTTAAAGTACTAAGACCATATTTAGATAGGATTTTCAAAAGCACCAAGAATGACAGAGACCCAAGTCCCATTGATTTCAAACTACAAGTCCTGATGAAGGAATATAATCTGGTCAAAGCTGATCAAAGTCAAAATTAATCTTTCTTGATTTATGGAAATTTAATATACTGTAAGGTAGTGTTGGTTGTAACTACAGCACAGTCTACTTGCTTATCAATTTTGTGTTTGAGTTTGTGTTGCTTTTGCAGTAGGAATGTTAATATGGCCCTGCACTTGTCTTTTTCAGGTTGATGAGTATTTTAAGTGTGAAAATTCTTAGTAGAAAAAAATCCACAGTTTAAGAATCTGTATAGAATAGAATCGAATAGATAGAGATTGGCATATTTCAGCTGTGCGTGAAGAATTCCCATAAGTATTTTATAACTACATGTAGTCTTTAAAGTGCTATGGAATAAAAGTGCTATAGGCATCATTATGTAGTAAGTTAACATATATCTTGAGTTTTAGCCCCAGCTCTGCCAATGATTCAATGTGTAACCTTGGGCAAGTCATTTAAGCCAAAATTTTCCAAACTTAGGTATCTAAAGTTAGGCACTTAAATACATATGTAGGCATCTAAATAAGTGGTCTGATTTTCAGAGGTGCTTATCATTAGAGCTGGTCGGGGCGTGCAAGAAGGACAGAACCAGATTTTCCATTTTATGGGAAACTCCACCACTTCAAATATTTCTTCTCTTCTAAAACAGAATTAAAACAAAATGTTTCAATTTTTTCTGCAAAAGGAAGTTCCAAAGTAAACAATAAATAAATAAAAATTCTGGTTTTGGTCGATCAAAATATCTTATTTCAATTCCAACCTTTAAAAAAATGTATATTAAAGCCTAATGCATTTCATTCCAAATCAAAAAGTTCCATTTTGTTTTTTCAAGATGAAATTGTCAAAATAGACATGTTTTTCTAAACACTTTGATTTTGAAAGAAATGGCATTTTTTGTTAAAAACTGTTCTGATGAAAAATATGGCCAACTCTACTTATCACCCACAACATATTGATGTCAACAAAAGCTGTATGTATGAACTAAACTCTAATGAGCCAAAATAAAATGAAGTCCTAATACAATAGTAAAAATCTTCTTTGAAGGAAAGGATAGATAGCACAAAATATTCAGAAGTGACAGATTGCAAGAGTACTATGAATAGCAGTTTCAAGTTATGCTCATCTGTGAGAATTCCAAACACAGGGTGGCTCAAGCTGAACATTTAAGAAGGTGATCATTCCAAACCTAATTATATTTTATGAGGATACTAGTGATGAGACCATATTGTAGCATTAATAGAAAGACTACCAGAATGCTTATCTATTGATTCATCCTTCCATTCAAAAACATTCCATTCCTATTTTACAGTGCTCTCACATGAAGATAAGGAGCCAACAGTAGGTAGTTTCATCTTGACAAATCGGGATGTAATCCATTTGAGCCAAATTTAATCCAGGCATAAGCAGATACATCCCTTACACCAGGGCTGAATTTGACCTTCTCTTTTAGTTTCAATAATAAAAGCTCCTAACAAGGTCTGAGGAAGAGAGAAGAAGGTGCACTGGCTGAGCAGTTGTGCATGGAGGTATTGGGTGAAATCTTGACCCCACTGGAGTCGATTCCATTATACCTGCAGAGGCGAGGAGCAGGAATGCAAGATACATGCAAGGAGTAAGCTCCACAGCAGTAGTTACTACAGCTATGAGCACCTCTACCTGCAACCATTTGCCAATATGTGGTCCTTGGCCTGTATCATTCAGACCCATCCTTTCCGGGGTCACTATAAGTACCCTTGCACACTCAGCACAGATAGACACCATTGAACCTGATTCTTACCACACCAGTTACTGGAGTAACTTCATCGAAGTTCAGTGGAGTTACACTTGTGTCAAACTGGTGTAGAGGGAATGATAAAGCAACCCATTAATGGCTGCATTCTGCATGCACATTCTTCCTACCTCTCCCAGCACACCTGTTCTTGGGCAGTGATAATATGGCCACAAATTGGAAGGAGCTATATTTTTTTCTGAATATTTTTATCGGGGAGGTGGGGAGAAAACACAAGGAGATACCATTATACACTAAGCAATATTTTAAATCATTTAAAGCTACTCAGTTGCAACAATACACAATTTTTGTTGCTCTATTAGCATTATCTTGTTGTTGTTACACCATGCTCCACCCACACAAATGCCAGACTAAAACATAGGTCCAGGTTCTGGTCTCCGCTATGAGTGCTTTACGCTGATCCAGTGACAAACTAGGGCTGTAAAGCGGGGGTGGAGCAGCACTATGTTGTCCTTACCTATGTCCCCTGTCACCCCTGCATAATCCCTGGATCAGGGGCATACCAGGGCAGAGGAGTGGCCAGACTGCTCTGCACTCTGGTAATTTTGAGTGGTACAACAATCTATTTGCAGTTGTAGCAAAGCTGCCTTAAGTTACAGCATCCATAGAGATTGAAGGAAAAAAACAGAAGTCAGTAACAGGGTCAACATCATATTTGTTATAAAATCACACACAGAGAAGCTCATGATAAAGTTCAAGAATGGGATATCCAGAAAAGTTTTTAAACTTTACCGGCATAATTGAAGTCTCCCCAGCTCTGTTTTTTCTTAAAATCACGGGTATGTGGCAGATACCATGATCAAAGAGACTTGAGTCCAAAATAAAGAGGCTAATATTTTTATCACTATTAACTGTTCTTGAGCAGTGTAGCATCAGGATGCTTTCTTGTTCTTTTTTAAATCGTTAAAACATTTACTATAGCCAATACAAAGAAAAACTTTCTATTTACTTTCTATTTAGTATATTCGAATTCAAGCATTGTTCCCCATATGTTCTTTTTCTAGTATTTCCCTGTCAAGATGCTGGAGTTGTATATCTGTTAGTCTTTAGTGATCTTGCACACCAGCAATTCATTTTGATATAACTTTAAATGGATTTTATTCATTTCAGCATGTGAAAATCTGAAATGGGATTTCTGACCCACTGCCTGTGAGTG
Organism: Mauremys reevesii; assembly: GCF_016161935.1. Classification (NCBI taxonomy): domain Eukaryota; kingdom Metazoa; phylum Chordata; order Testudines; family Geoemydidae; genus Mauremys; species Mauremys reevesii. Next base: position 124,205,579 of record NC_052623.1, read on the forward strand.
TAGGGTGGCACTATCAGGAGCAGTAAATGCAGAGAGGGTTTCTTCAATCAGAAGTATCAGTAACAAATGTATCAGCATTAGAAGATTGTGGTCAGGCATTCTTGCCCTAAACTACCAGAACAATCTTGGTTCCATGTTCTATCCATTGAGATAAAACAGCATTTGTAGATGTATTCAGCCTATTGCACAGTGCTTGATTTGGTTAAAAATTAACCCCTAATATTTCTGGTCATCTATATCTCCAGGAAGTTATCCAATATACAATTAATAACCTTAATCTTAATGATATCCCCCACTCTCTCAGCTGTGAGTTTGAAATCTAAATTGTTAACAATCCATATAATTTCCGACACTTACAAACACGTAGCTCAAGGTTTTCCAGTTAGTGATTTTGGGTGCCTCAATTTTTGGGTGCCCAATTAGAGGTACCTTGAAAGGGCCTGAATTTTAGAAAGTGCTGATAGCACCCATCCTCTGAAAATCAGGCCCCTTCAAGATGCCTTAAATTGGTCACTCAGAAATTGAGGCACCCAAAATCACTAGCCATTTCTGGATTTTTAGGCCAGCATGCCTGACTAAAACACTTAAATCCATAATTAGACCCCCTAAATACAAAGTATCCTGAAATTCTGAGGTGCTGCTTCTAGAGTGGAGTGCCTATAGGTGTGAGGCAAACCCACAGCTGGACCAAGGCTGCTCAGTCAGCCAGTGTTTTACCAGGACCTCCTCAGGACCTGGAAACTAGTCTCAGTGACCAGGTCCATGGCGGCCACTGAGGAGGAGGATCTTTTCACGGAGCCCCTCACAACCGCCATCCCGGTGTGCAGGTGGCAGAGTCCCCATTGGTGCACCGGAGGTTGGTCCTGGGTGGTACCACCAGGATCAGAGACCTCCTGGACTACAACTAGAGTGACTAGTTGGATCCCCTAGCGGTCAGCTGGTGCATTGAACTATCCATCTCTAGAGTCCCCAGCATATACTCCAGGAGGCGAGGGCAGCCTTACCGCCTTCCTCTATCACTTTCCTTGAGCACCACTTCCGGCCCGCCCCTCACCCCTAGCCCTTCAGACCTCACCAGCCTATTCATGGGCAAGGCCAAGGTCAGATGACCCCCAGTCACAAGTATTTCACTCTCGCTGCCAGAGCCACAAGTTAGTCTGTGCAAAACAGTACCACTCAGCTGGGAACCTTCCTTCTGCCTTGCAGTGTTAGACTCCCTTAGGCTTCCAGCCTCCCTCAATCCTATTCCTGTCCCAGCCTTGCCTGAACCTTGTTCCAGCCCTGTTCAGCCTTGTCTGTACCCTATTCCAGACTTGCTTCAGACCTGAACCTGCCTTCTGACCCCAGGCCATACCCTTGGACTGACTCCAACTCAGCTTCAACCTTTGGCTAGCATTGGGTCAGACTCCAACTCTGATCCTGATTTGGCTTGTCTACAGACTCTGACACTGGATCTCACACACAGCCTGTTCCCAGGCCCCAGTTTCAATGCTGCCTTAGGCCTGGCTTCAGCCCTTGATACCTGTGCTTGACCATTGCTCCCACCAGGCCTGACCGCCTGGAACCCAGAGTCTGACAATGGGGGCCACACATCTCAAAGAACTTACCTTACAGTCACTGTCTTTTCTTCTCTAATGATGGTTCCTATGGGAATTCACTGTGGATGGCTCAGAAGCAGAACTCAGAAAGGAGGAGAGTGTGAGGATCTATGCTGCACCACAAACCACAGGCTTTTTAACTAACTACACACTAAAACTAGCTAACAATAAGAAGAAGATAAATTATTTACAAAAAAACCTGATCAGGAAGACAGGAATGCTAAAAAAGCTGCTGATGCTGAGAAGTTCCGTTTCGGACCTCAAGTGGTAGAAAAGAACTGGAGAGGTAGTTGGTCCACACTGCCCCTTATGTCCGCAGTTCAGAGAATGAGGAGGTGCAGTGCACAGCATGCACTGACAGATATGGCTGTTGAAGAATCTTTTAGTCTGGGGTGCATGGAGCACATGCACACACCCATGGTGAATACTGAAAGGGATCATCACTTGAAGAGTTATAACACCACTAGTACTGTATTTTTGGTGAATAATACACCAGGAAAAACCTCAAAAAATCACTACATGTAAGATAAACAAGGGTAGAAATCTAACTGGTTTATTTCACTAATGTGGGAGCAGAGGTTACAATTTTCTCCCCCTTTGCATATGCAAAGATTCACTCCTGGGGGAGAGCAGACAGATGTACTGCTACTACTTTCCACCAAATGAGAGTAGCTTTAAACTCTGACAAGATTCCAGCAGTGCCTGGCCAGTGAAGCCTCACTGGGTGGTGCACTGAATCACCACATCTCCCAGTTGCCTTGGGCCCAGCCTCTCCCAAGTCACCCTATACACTTGGAGGGTTGTGAAAATTTGCCCCAGACCCCCTGTCAGATTTGTGAATTTATTATTCATGTATTCAAATATCAAAGAGCTAGATATTATTGAAATGCGACTATAAGTGCCTGATCTGATAAATTAAAAATTGCAAAGCAAAGGACTGCCCATATATAGATCCACCTCAGTCCATCTCCTCCTCAACAATCTTAGAAAAGAAAAAGGTGGGTGCTGAAGAGTGTCCAGGAGGTTAATAATGGGCTTCATTGCTTGCTTGGTTTGGTCACTTTTGACTAAGACATTCATGCCAATAAAGGCTTTTCAACTGACTTCACTGGGCTATGCCCCACTGGTTGAGAATGCAAAGAAAAAAAATCCATCAATATTCAGTGGTCACTAAGACCCCATGAGAGTGCCCAAAGGGAAGGTAAGGAGCAACTTGCTCTCTCACCCATCCTTCAGCTACTCCAACCCCATTCCAGCTATTACAGCTCACACCCTAACCAAGCCCAATGCAGCTCTCACTCCTCACCCCCTACCTACCCATACAGAAATCTACTCCAGGAGTGGAGAAGTATCATTCCAAGAAGACCAAAGGCAGTGGCTTGGAAAGTTGCTCCATGCAAGACAAAACCAGTGTTGCCAGTTCTGGCAATTTTGTAGCGAGTCTTGCAAAATTTGTTCTTTTCTTAAAGAGCCTCAGCTTCTGGAGTCAGATTCTTATATGAGAACTTAGACTTTAATTTAAAAAAGAAGCTTCTGAACCTCATGGTTGAAAATAAAAGTTCAAAAAATTAAACCCTAAATGCTCAAAAACCAGAAGGCAAATAAAGACCCATAATTGCAGATTTTTTAAAAAATGTGAGAAGCATTCCCAGCAGGAACCCGTATATGTCGATGAACTTCCCCCACCCAGCAGCCAGCATTAGACTCCTCACCCTGCCTATAGCCTACATCATGCACCAGTCCCCCAATCAAGCACCATCCCCGTAGCCAGAACAGCCATATACCCAACCCCAAACACCTACATTATTCTGTATTGACTTAAGTGTTTATATACTGCATCAAAATCTGTGCTGTGATCTTGAAGTGAATGGGCTTTGGATCAGGCCTTTAATAAGGACAAGAACCTGAACTTTAAAATTCAACCAATATCACACATAAAAAGTTTTGCAATTTTATGGCTTACAGAGATGATACAAATATTTTACCAAAATTAAATATTTAAGGCAAAAATAAAATTTATATATTTTAAATCTTTAAAGAAATACATTCCTTCCCCAATCCCCCCAAATCTTACTGATTTTAGAAGAAATTGCCTATATCCTTTAGAGACAAGCATGCTCAAAACTACTAAGTGAAGTATTTCCCTCAGAGATGCCATTGACCCAAGGTCTCCGGTCCTGACATTTGAAAAACTGCTCAGTATTGATCACCTTATAGATCCGGATCTCTTCAGATGTTGCTTTACTTTCCAGATACCAATTACTTTTCACTTAATTAAGTTCTGTGTTTTAATGCACAAGTGAAATTTACTAATATCTCAGCCTCAATAGAAAAGTCTGCCTGTAGCTGTGTATTCTATAAGTCTTATTTGCATGTTTACAAGATGTATTTTTTCTCAATCTAACTGTGGCCCTGATTTTTCCATCCCTATCTCAAATATATTAGTGTTCTCCAAATTAGGCAGGCTTCTCTAACTGGTTTTGAAATCTTTACATAAGAGTAGAACTGTATTTAAAGAAAAAAATGTATCTGTTTCAACATTGCTCTACATTTGGCTTATCTTTATTTTATTTATTAGGGAAAATGAATTTTCAGCAACGGTGGGAGGAGAGAGAAAGAAGGAAAACTATATCAAAATAAGACAATTTGTCACCCTAGAATAATATGGAAGAGAGGACTAATGGAAAAAATTTCACGATAGGAGAGTAATCTATAGCTAGATTCACTAACACTAAAGGTCCGAAAGAAGGAATCTCACTTAAAACCATTAAATTTTAAATGTATATGAACAAAAATAATACTGCTGTGTGCAACAATAATGTAGCATTGTAGTTTTGCTACCTTTGTCTTATTCATTCCACTTTAGAAATGCAGAACTTATCCATGGTTTACCTTTCCAAAATGTTAATTGGATCTGCAGAAGATTGAGTGCAATACAGGACTATACCCTAGAGGCAAAAGTCTACCACATGAGTCGAAGCAGTTCAGACATTACAAAAATGCCTATGAACTCTTCAAGCAGAAACACAGTTTGAACAAAAGGCAAGATGTCATTTTGAGGAATTCACTGACAATGGGTATTTACAAGAGGCCAGGAAACATTTACTTGAAACTTTCAAAGTATTTTTGTAAACCAACAGTTTACAAAAAAACAATCAATCCAACAGCCAACAAAACCTTTCAGATGTATAGTGCTCTTTTACCCAATCAATAAGTTACAAATAATTGAGCCTAATCTTGTGAGCTGCTGAGCACCATTATGTGTATAATTATTTAAGAATTCATTTTAGATGAATATATGTACTATACTGGTAATGTAGTATAACCCAAGTTCTAACAAATGATTTTCATTCCCTTCATCACTGTGTTTTCATTAGTCATTACAGACAAATTCGTATGGCTGAGATCTTTGCCAGTAGAACTCAGTGGAACTTTTTATTGTATCCCCATGTGAACTAATCACATGATTAACTTATTTATGTAGCACTGATCCTGAGAGGTGCTAAGCATTTTTAATTCTAGTAAACTTAAATAGGATCTGGTCTACAAGTACACTACCAGTACTGCCTGAAAATTTCAGAGATTCATGCACAAAGGAAGAAAATACAGCATCTGTCAAACAAAGCAGCCAAAACAGAAATCTTGGCTCTGTAGAGGTGAGTGGCTGATGCTCTAACTCACTATACAAACAAATGCCCTATTTTTAATATTTAAGTTATTTGGCACAAATTTTGCTTTGTTACACTGGTGTGAATCTGGAATAACAGATTTCTACCAATATAGCATAGCAGAATGTAGTCCAGTATTTTCAAAACTCTCATGTGTTCCTCAATGTGAAGGTCTCCAAGGCTTCTTACTACTTAGAATACTAAACAGTTCCTAATACATAGCATAGGGAAACTGGGATATGAGGGCCAGATTCTGAGCTGATATAAAGCATCATAGTATCATAGACTTCAAAGCAGAAATGCTGATTTATACCACCTGAGGATAGGTCTCTGCATAGTCTCCAGAAGATGTGGAGATGCACATTCAGGGGTTATGGGAGGATTTCATGCACTTGTGAAGTTAAAGGACTCCAGTTGCATGAAAAAGAGGGATGTAGACTTGGAGGGATGTCCCATGAAAGCCTTTTCCAGCAAGAGGAAACTTGGCAGCTGAAATATAAAGAGGCTTGAAGTGCTCTTGCAGGAAAGTTAGATGTCTCATTGTTGGGCTATTGCTTCATTTGTTAGGAGTGGCAGGAGAAAATCAGCATTTGGATGGTGAGCGTGCTTGTCTGGGTTGGGGGCTTGCAGGTGCAATTAGGATATATAGACAAGTATTTTCATCCTCACTACAATTTACTTAGATCACGTAAAATTAATTATCTGCAGTGTTCTAAGTGTAAAAAAAGTGTTTAAAGAACTTTTATAACAAACGTAATTTGACAGAATATAATTTAAACAGATCCTTCACTATATTTTAGAATAATTATTGAATCCTGCTTGCTTCTATAGTAGCAGCCTTTCTAATAAGAGGATAGCATTTTTTCACAATTTTCCATGCATGGATATGCTTGGAGTCAATGTTCCTGTGCACAGACTGTAACCATGACAGCAGGATAGTTGAAAAATGAGGAATTATTACATTATGTATAGGGATGGAGGGGTATAGTAAATCTGTCATGAGAGTCCATGGGTCCTGTGACTTTCTGGCACCCAAGGGCCTTGTCAAGGAATTAAGAGATGTGATGTTAGAAACATTTTTGAAAAGTCTAATGTAGGCAAAGCACATTGTAGACTTCCCCAGACTTTAACTCAATCAGTTTAGTACATGTTAAAATACACATTGATTTATGTACAGTAGAGTTTTGCCAAGTGTTACTCAATCTCTGCTAACACCACACCTTTTTTCCTAGGCTACACAAGTGATTTTCAGTCTGTTCTTGTAAAGAAACGGCACAATCCTTCCCCACTCTGCAGCTGGTCTCCACTCTAGGCAGTAAAAGATATCACCATCCCTACTGCTGCTGCCCTTGTTTGGGGGGCTACACAGCTTTTCTAAACACAGGTTTTCTACTAATTGAACTAAATTAGTAGAAAAAATGATTTAGTTAAATTGGTACAATATAGTACAATTGGTACTAATAGAGTTAAACCAATATATAGGTGTCTGTATTGATTTAGCTTTTTTAGCCCCAACTTTGGGGAGTATGCTGAGATGTAAGCTGTTGCTTCTACATATCTTCAGAGAGCAAGCATTATAGACAAGTAATGTTTCGTTCTCTAAAATTTGCTGGTACAATAGTCCCACAGACAGATTAAAATGTTCCAGGGAGGGCCCTTGAAAACATAAAGATACATGTAATAAATTGATTTCAAACAGGAATCTGCCAGAGCATGATTCACAAAGCATGCCTACAAGGACAAAGTATTATAAGCCAGATCATAGCTAGTCCTATGTGAGCATGCAGTGGGTAACAGAGGCCACAAGACACCTTCCCCTGCCTTACGATCTGGCTGGGGAATAGAGTCATTGTGCCCTGTTGGTAGTTTGGTGATGCGAACCTCTCCAAAAGGGGCAATGGCATGTAGGATAAAGGCAAGGCTACAGCCCTATCACCTATTAGCAGAACTGGCTGGACCTAGCAACACCCCTTCAGAGTCGTGGTGCTGCCACTGACACATACTCTCTGATGCGCGAGTCATTCATAAATTCCTCTTGTGGCATCCACTGCAACAAAGCTATCCTGCTGTGTCCTGAAGGTACCAGTCTGACTTACATGTACATTGATAACAAGAAAAACAACTGATGTCCAAAATGCCTGAACCCAAAACAAGAGACTCACCCAAAAATAGAATGTGGATGGAGAAATTTGGCTGCTTCTAATGCAAAATGTAAGTGTCACCTGTATTTGTGAGACAAAGCTGAATGCAACCAGTAGTCCTGGGTACAAGCCGAGAGAGAGACACGTGGATGGACTGTAAAGCTCCTGAATGGGAATGGATCTGAAGCGAGCACCTACTGCACACTTGCTTCTGACTGAATGTGTTTCAAAGTAACCTCAGAGTTTTAGGTCTGCTCAGGACTATTCATGAGAGGTACAATCAGAAAGCCATTTATACATGGTCTCTGACATAGATTTACTTATCTTTCTAAAGAATTTATAGGACACCAATCACTAATATCTAGATTCCAAAAATAATTGTACTCATCAATTATACCTGACATATAGATATATTATTTCTATTTCTATCTGGACATATATATTACAAATCATATATTCAGTTTAAAAAAACCCAACAAGTTAATAGATGGTTAAAGATTCCCTGCTAAGCACTCCAGTATCAGGAAATGATTATCCACCAGACTCAGCAAGGCTGTTAAGCATGTGAGTAATTCCATTCTGATTCTGCAGAGGATTAAGTATGTACTTAAAATGAAGCACCTACTTAAATGCTTACCTGAATCAAGGCTAAAAAAAATAATCCATTACTTTAGAGTAACTGTGGTTCTTTGAGATGTGTTCTCTATATGGATTCCACTATTGATATGAGTGCAACCCATGCTCATGAGATTGTATTCTTTTGCCCAGCTTTATCCTTTGGGGCTGCACCTACACCCTAGATGTCCTAATCCCCTCCTGCCCCATCTGAGGGTATAAAGGGTAGAGTGGGCCTACCCATCCCTCAGTTTACACAACCTGGCTGGGGAAAAGAGAACCTCAAAAGGAGGAGTACTTGGTAGTAGTGGGGAAGGATAACAGGTCACAGAATCCATGTGGACAATACATACCGAAAAACTACAATAAGTAGGGTAAGTAACTTTTCTTTCTGCTTCGAATGATGGTCCACATGGATTCCACTCTTAGTGACTGATGAGCACTTTGCTTAGTTTGATCAGTTTGCTTAGTTAGTATGGGGACCACATACCCTGAGTTTGAAGGTGATCTAGATGGGCTTTCCACCCGCACTGGAGGTATCTGTCGCTGGAGTACTGATTGATAGTGGTACAGAGAAGGGGACACTGTTGAGAGCTGAGACCCAGTCTTGAGGATCTAATTGTAAGGATGGGTGGGACTAGAATCTGGGTCTGCAAAGCCTGGGATGGCTGACAATCCCACATTGGCATGCAGAGCCATGTCCAAAGAGCATTCTGGTGAAATTAGGTATCACAGCAAGTACTGCCCAAAGGGTCTACAGTGACAGCACCTTGCAGCCTTCTGATTGGCCACGCACACTTTTTAACCCCGGTGGGCAACCACATAGACTTCTGGCCTACTGTGACTCCAGACCGCACCTTGCTTCTGACCTCCAGCCTCCAACCCTAGCCTGACTCTTGCCTCCTGATCCCAGCCTGGTTCTACCTCTTATCTCCGGTCTCTGAACTCAGCCTGCCTCTGACTCTTGCTTATTTATCCTGATACTAGTGATAACTCTAATCCCTGCTGCCTTGGTGTCCATGCTTGAGTTGTGGACACCAGCCCAGCTGTGACTGTTAGGCCAGACTACCTACACCCTAGTCTCTTACACTAATGAGGGAATTAGGGAGGCCAGAGTGACCACCTTGAACTTGAAATGATAGATGAATTTGAGACACCAGAGGTCCAGAATGAGACACCAACCCCCTTTCTTCTTTGGGATGATGGAGCAGTGGAAATAACCCCATCCCCCAAGCTGTAGGTGCATCTCCTGCACTGTTCCCAGTTGTGGAAGGGAGTCCTTTTCTTGCTTGACCAGTATGTTGTGGAAAGGATCTCTGAAATGGGAGTGGGGAAGGAGGGTGTGGGGTACAAAGGGACTGAAATTGGGCAGGAGAACAGTCAGGAGACCCTCTTGTGCATGGTGATCTGAGTCCAGACTTTCCAAAAGTAAAAAGAGGTGGTTGCCAAAGTGGAGGAAAGAGTCCTTGAAAGATGCCGTGGGACTCTGAGGTCAACATCTAAGGCTGATAGCAGGACTAGCAGAGGAGTGCTGCCTGAAGGAGCTCTGGGGTCTTGCTTGCTTTCTCTTGTGGCTGGGATGTACAGACCCAGGGAATGCTGTGTAGCCCTTATGCTCTTTAATGAATTAAGGACCTCATCATTCTTTGAATTACAAAGTTCATTGCTCTTGAAAGGCAGGTCATTGATTGTGACATGGATCCCCCTGGGAATCCCTGATACTTGGAGCAAGGAGACTCTCCTCATCACCACAGAATTTTACATGTTGTATGTCACTGTATCCGGTGCATCAAGTGCTGCTTATAGGGAAGTACAGGCTATCAGCTGCTCCTCATTCCTTATAGATTTTAATTTCTCCCTATGGTCAGGAGGAATTCTGCCCATAAATTCAGACACTTTGTCCCAGCAGGAACATGCGAACCTGTGTAGAAGTGTGTGTGGGGGGGCCCATCAGCCCTGCCCCTTGCTCCTCCTCTTCCCCCCAGAGGCACTGCCCCCTGCTTCTCCCCTTCCCCTCAAAGCCTCACAGTCTGGCCAGGCCCGAAACCAGAGCTGGGCCGTGATAAGAGTTGGCCACAGCCTGGGCCACTGTAGGGAGACCTGGAACCTCCACCTGTTCTGGGTGGGGACCAGCAGGCTGGAGAGCAGCCACTATCCTGTGTCTCTGCTCCCCTGTATGTGCCACCCATGGCAGGTGGAGGGTCCAGGGCTCCCCACAGTGACCCAGGCTCCCTGGGCGGCTCTTACCATGGCCCAGCTCTGGCTTCTGGCCTGACCAGTGGGCGGGGCCTCGGGAGGAAGAGGAGGATCAGGGGATGGAACCCCATAGTGGGGCGGGGGGCGAGGCGCAAAGGACCACCTAACACCAGGAAGAGGTTGGCACCACTAGCAGGGGCTTATCCCCTTATCATCTCCCCAGCCATGAAACACAGCCCCTGCCACTCCACACCTCCTTGAGGCTACTACACCCATGTTAAAAAGTGGGTGTGCACGGCCCTCTCACTTTTAATAGTGGGGGGAGGGGCATGGCCCCTTTGGCCCCCCTGATTCTGGCGCCCTTGTGTCCCAGTATAAATAACTATATTTTGCTAAACGTACTTGTTAATTAGTAAAGCTGACTGAATTTTAAAAGGGAACATTTTTTTTCTTTCTTCGGGAGCATATTGATTTCAATGAAATTATATTTAGAAAAAAATCAACTCTGTGTTTCAATAACACTGAAGTGTTCCATATTGGCATTTTTTGAATGAAATGTTTCAATTTTTTTTTCAGGACTTTGGCCTAACAGTCCAGACTCAAGATGTTTTCAAAAAAAGGAAAAAGTACACCAAGAGAAGCTCTTTGCAGTGTTGTAGCCATGGTGGTCCCAGGATATTAGAGAGACAAGGTGGGTGAGTGAATATTTTATTGGACCAACTTCATTACAGATAATAAAAGATATCACCTCACCCACTTTGTCTCTCTAGTATCCTGGGACCAACCCATCTACAACAATACGGCAAACAACAATGAAAGATATCGAATTTTGCCATCTGAAATGGAAACTCCAGTACATGAAGAAAAAGGAAGCAAAACTTATCAGTGACAGCTACTTCCTGAAAAACTGAAAGAAACAAATCATCATCCCCAGAGGAATCACCATCTATAACCCTCTGACCACTGCTTACAACTCCAAATGTGCTGATCAGCTCTGCAGAAGGACTTCAGAAAAAAATGAAGAACCATCCCCTGCACCACTCATACTCTGGAAGGCACTACCTCAAACAAGATATCATCACATACTCCCATACACCAGAAGAACAAAAAAATCAAGAATCCTACCTGGAGATCATGTGAGAAACCCAAAACGACTATCAAAGAAGTTGGCCCAATCAAAGATATTACCTCACTCATCTTGTCGCTCCCAGAGAAGCTGACATTTAAATTCCGAGGCCCACAATGGTTTGGACAGAAAGCCTATGGGGCATTTTAATTACATCTAACCTCACTCAACTAATTAAAAAAAAATTGGAGATATACCTATCTCCTAGAACTGAAAGGGACCTCAAAAGGTCATCGAGTCCAGCCCCCTGCCTTCATTAGCAGGACCAAGTACTGATTTTGCCCCAGATCCCTAAGTGGCCCCCTCAAGGATTAAACTCACGACCCTGGGTTTAGCAGACCAATGCTCAAACCACTGAGCTATTCCTCCCCCTGGGCTATATTACTGGGGACATTGAGTACAAATGAATGTTATACCAAACTTATGCTTTAAAAAGGCTAATATTTGACTTACTAGTCTAAAACTTTGATGTATCCATGCCAGAAAAAAACAGATTTTTCAAATGACCATTTCTACTTCTGCACCTGTACGTGCACACGCTGTATCAGGTGAGAATGTAGGTGACACTACACAGAAAGTATGCACACAAAAATGGAAGCCTCATTAAAAGTCAGTTTCTATGGATGTTGTCCCACAGCCACCCACTCACACACACACCTCCTGGCAGTAACTTCTTTGAACTGTAAAGCGTTTAATAATTTCTTTGGGATATACACTAACACTGAATGACACTAAAACCCTAGAGATTAGTGAATAATAAATAAATCAGTCTTTTTTTCTCCTTTGTCAGTGACTCGTGTCCTAGTTTATTTATTCCTGTGATATAAAGCCAAGGAAAAATTGTGCTGGCCCTGTTGGTACAACAGAAATTGAACTAACCAATATATTTGTTAGAGTCTACATTTGTTTTAATAATATAAAGTTTTGAAAATGTATTCACTGGATCAGTCCTCAGGTGCACAGCATTTACATTCAGCACAGCTAAGGGGGACAGTGGCTCTAAGCCAATTATAAGGTCCTTTGATCCTGGGCTGGTCAGGGATTTAAATGACTCTAGGAATAACTTGGAGCAGCCTATGGGCTGCCTGCAAGTAGGACTGCTGTGACAGGTGAGGATCAGGCGGATCACCATGCACTCTGCCCCTGTCCCAACGTAGACCTGACATGCTCCTCCCTACATAAGGTATGTCCATACTGGAGATAGGAGTGAGCCTTCCAGCCCAAGTACACAGGCTCATGCTAGAGGGGCTCAAGCTAGCCCACTATAAATAGCTGTGTGGATGTTGCAGTGATGGCTGAAGCTTAGCTGTCAAGCATGCCCAATCACCCACACGTTAGAGCCCGAACTCCAGCCCAAGGCATATGGCTATTTTAGTGGCTATTTTTAGTGCTAGCTCAAGCCTATTTTAGAATTTTGCTGATGTCAGAAACCATAAAAATGGAGTCTACCAGTAGCCTTCAAATGGATAGTTTTAGTTCATTTCAGCTCAGGTAACATCTGAAAAAACAAGACTTTTTAAAAATAAATTAGTTTCTAAAAATATGTTTTTAAAATTTCATCTTGTAATTAAATAATCTTGTAATAGTACTTGGGATGCTGCACAACATATATATATACAGGATTGTGCACCAAATTCTGTTCTCATGACTTCAGTATAAGTGATAGCAGGAATTTGCATACAGAGTTAACTTCTCTTCAGATTTTTCCCCTCCAAAAAGGAAGGAAAAAATATTCCTCAAAAGTAGTTTCCTTCAGTTTTTTCAGTAAATCATGCAAATAGGTATTTGTGAGGGGATTTTTATTGAATACTCTTGATCTGATAGGGGCAATGGTCCCTTCTGAATAATTGCCTTCCTAACAATATATTTTTGAAGAAGGGAGAGCACATTCAGTTAAGCAATCACAACCAAACAAAAACCTCCACACAACTTAATCACTTTACACGCCTGTAAAAATTGCAAATAAGAAAAAACTGCTTTATTCTGTAATTCAATATTAGAAAATATTCAGCATTTATTGGTGCCAACCAAACAGAAGCACATGGAAATATAAACTAAATATATATATTGTGCAGCATCCCAAGTGCTATAAATGTAATGTGGCTCTGGTTGGTAAAGCCTATTTGTCCCAACAATATTTATCCTTGATTGTAATTTTTAGTATTTGTATAAGTGCCTGGGATTTAACCACCAAGGTGCTTTTTTATAAGTCACAATAAATAAATCAAAAAGCTGCAGCTTGACACGATCATTAAAAAATAAGCACTTTTTGCTTTATGAAAAATTAGCGAGTTAGTCCTGACAGCCATGAGACATTGATATGAAAAGGAGACATAGACAATGAAGGAACCAAAGGCTGAGCACTGAGCCATGGAAGCCAGCCATAGGGAAGGACATCTTGAAGATGATGAAGAAAAGACCACGTGTCAATGGGTTGGTCATGTTGCAAGAAGTGATGAAAAGCAAAGTTCTCTTGGGATGAAAAGGAGAGTAGTCAACAATAGGCGGAAAGGGACACCAGCACAAATCTTAGCAGAAGCTAGGACAAAATATTGTAATGATAGATGCAATTCAATGTCAGACTGAAAGTAACCCAGATGCATTTCTCCTTTGATTGCCTTCATCAGCATCACATCTCATCCATTGTTCACACCTGTTATTATTTCATTATGTATAAAGATGTCACTCATCTTTGAAAGATAAACAATTTCATTTTGTGTTCTCTAGAAGCAATTAGCTATATCCATCTTCTAAATTTCCAACACTGTTACTGTATTATTGCTATGTTTTAATTAATTCCCCAGATGTGATTGTCCCTTAACTATATTATTTACCATATCATTTTATTTCAGGTCCTGTTTGGTTATATTATTGCAAAGGGGATCACAATAACCCAACAGTGCTTGTTCAGACACATGGAATTCAGTGACACATAATACAGTACACTAGATGTTTTGTAAATGCTCTCTGTGATCAACTAGTAGTTTCTATTAATACAGTATTGCAAAAAAAAAAGACTTTTCTATTAACACTCTATGCATGAAAAAGTTGTAGATCTCAGAATAACTAGCTAATTCGGTGTCCGTAAAAAGGAGCCTGCGTTTCTGCTTAGTTTAAGTCATCAATGTTTTTTTCTGTCTTCTCCACAACTACCATCAGAAGAGTAAAATTAATTAATTTATTTCTTTCAGATGGCCCTGTCACAGGGTACACTCCATCATCGTGGATTTCTCTTTGAAAGCAGTCCTTGCCCACTCTTACCTAGGTTCACCACAGTGTATTTTATTTACACAGTATTTTGCAGTTTCATGTCCTAGCTCCATAAGGCTTCTCCCAAGCTTCATCTTGCAACTTAGGCACAAGGGGATGTGAGATGTCCCATCTCTCTGAGATCCTGAGCTTCTTTTGCCCATCCTTCCAACCCACCTCTTTCTCTCTTTTGTTTTTGTATTGTTTTGTTTTTTAGTGGTGAAGCAGATCTGAGTGAATAGTCCATAGCTGCCACCAACTATAACTCCTAAATACTTAACAGTTTATATTGTCTCACTCTGCCCTGTGTCTTTAATGTAATCGAACATTTCTAATAACACCTGATTTCCCTGATATTTTTATCAGTAACAATTAAACTGTTGTTACCCTAAGACATTTGAATTCCTCAGAAAGCTTTTCCCTTTCTTTATCAAAGTCCTTACATACCAATAAAAGGTAATCAATTGTTTCTTACACTTTACAGAGTGCACAGTCCATCTTCGTGTCTATTTAGTCTAAAAAGATTTTTGTTTAAGCCATAGTGGCCAGTTAGTACTCTAAACAAAATCTCTTCATTTATTTCCGATTTAGGCCCTGACGTATGTTGCTATCCCTCAACTCTAGGGCACAATTTAAAAAAAAATCTTTTTCTTCTTTTTTTCATTAATCCAAAGTTTTTGCCTTTCCTCTTTTAGCTTTCTGTACTAGGCTTTTAAATTCCTGTTTATTCAAGGGTGAATTTCTATGTCAATCCTTTCTTTTCTTACAACATTTTTACCTGCTTTGTTCACCATTTCATTCCATTATCCCAATATGCACTGAGATCCAAGTTAATGCTACATGTATCTCCACCTGTTCTAATTATTAGAAATATAATTTCATTGATTAAATCACTTCCACATACTGAGATACCCTTTTACATTGCCATAAAAAGTGAGACTGAGTCAAAAAAAAAAAAAGAAAAAAAAATGACCACTGCTGTTGGACATACAACCGAGATCCCATTTAATACTAGCATTATGCTACTATTTTGGCTGTCTTGACAGCTACAAAATCACATTGTTAGATGTACTAATTCTAAGTTTTGGTATATAATATGCTGCCCCTGTTCTTCCTGATCTATTTTTTTTCACTCAACTGTATATATTTGACAAAACTGTCTCCATTTTTCATCTATATACTGGTACACTTCATTTTTCATACCTACTATCTCTTTTTATGCTTCAGTTTATAAAATAAATCTAAATCCACAGTGGGAAACTGCAAACTGGACAAATTGCAGCAAGGCTGGTTTAGGTTGGCAATTAGGAAAAACTTCCTGTCAGAGTGGTTAAGCACTGCAATAAATTGCCTAGGGAAGTGGTGGAATCTCCATCTTTGGGGATTTGTAAGAGCAGGTTAGACAAACACCTGTCAGGAATGGTCTAGAGATAATATTTAGTCCTGCCTTGAGTGCAGGGGAGTGGACTAGATGACCTCTCAAGGTCCCTTTCAGTTCTATCATTCTATGATTCTATGAGACTTTCCATCCATAACTAATTTTCCACATCAAAGTTTTGTCTTTGTTTAGCTCTTCCTAGTCTTTCAACTTCTGCATCCACACTTTAACTCAAATGGCATGTGGAGTGCTAACATCATGTGCTATATAGTTTGCTTATCAAATTCCTAAGACTTCTCATATATTTGTCTGGTACTTTCATCATTCCAATTCCCATTAACTTTGGCCTATAAAGTTAGGTACAATAGTTTCATTCATAATGTAACTGGCATTTCACTAGAACAGGGGTCGGCAACCTTTGGCACGCGGCTCACCAGGGTAAGCACACTGGAGGGCCGGGCCAGTTTGTTTATCTGCCGTGTCAGCAGGTTTGGCCAATCGCGGCTCCCACTGGCCGCAGTTCACCATCCCAGGCCAATAGGGGTGGCAGGAAGCCAAGGCCAGCATATCCCTCGCCCACGCTGCTTCCCGCAGCCCCCATTGGCCTGGGACAGCGAACCGTGGCCAGTGGGAGCCGTGGTCGGCCAAACCCGCTGACGTGGCAGGTAAACAAACTGGCCCAGCCTGCCAGGGTGCTTACCCTGGCGAGCTGCGTGCCAGAGGTTGCTGACCCCTGCACTAGAAGTTATCTGTAGTGCATATAGGTGTTGTAATATATATATCACACACACTTCATAGTGCCTGGGCTTCTATGAAATCTAATATTTTATGTTCTGATTCTGATGCTGTCCCAAAAGCTTGTAGCCATAGTCAATAACTAATCTGATTAAGGTTTTGTATACCATCAGCAATGTTTTCTTATCTTCCCCCACTCTCAGCAGTCCTAGCAAGATTTTTATGCAGGTTAATCCTTCCCGTACATTATCTTTGCCATAGTCTATATGATCTTTCCAAAGCAATTTAGCATCAAATATTTTATTCTGGTGGAAAACTGCACCTTGAGTTTTACCATAACTCATCAATCAGAAAGTTTCTGCTAAAACTTCTGTTCTATAATTATCAGAACTTCTAACTATTTTGTCAGTTCCTATAAGACCTGGAATGTGATTAGTCCTGGTCTGAATTCCAGTCATTCTTCTAATTTGCCTGTACAGTAACTCCTCGCTTAATGTTGCAGTTATGTTCCTGAAAAATGCAACTTTAAGCAAAACCATGTTAAGCGAATCCAATTTCCCCATAAGAATTAATGTAAATGGGGGCAGGGGTTAGGTTTCAGGGAATTTTTTTTTCACCAGACAAAAGACTATATACACACACACACACTCTCAGTAGAAGTTTTAAACAAACAATTTAATACTGTATACAGCAATGATGATTGTGAAGCTTGGTTGAGATGGTAAAGTCAGAGGGTGGAAGAGGATGGGATATTTCCCAGGGAATGCCTTACTGCTAAATGATGAACAAGCACTCGCCCGAGCCCTCAAGGGTTAACCCATTGTTGTTAATGTAGCCTCACACTCTACAAGACAGCACAAATGGGGGGAGGGAGACAGCATGGCAGACAGATACAGAGACACACACCGTGTGTGTGAGAGAGAGAGATACGCATTGTCCCTTTAAGTACACTGATCGCACTCTAAATACATTGCCTTTTTAAGCAAGTTGAGACCGCAGCTGCTGCTAGCAAGCTCCCTCCATCCTGAGCCCTGTTGTGTTCCCTCACTTCTCTATGGAGATGGGGTAAGTGAGTGGCAGGAGCAGGGGGGGCAGAAGCAGGGGGAAGAAGGAATCCTGATATTAGCCCCCCTCTCCTCCTCCACCCCCCCCCCCCCCGCACAGCAAGCAGGAGGCTCCTGGGAGCACTCCAAGGCAGAGGGCAGGAGCAGCATATGACAGTGGGGGGAAGGACAGTTGAACTGCCGGCAATTGATAGCCTGCTGGGCGACCGCTGCACAGGGAACTTAGGGGAGCAGGGAGCTAATAGGGGGGCTGCCGGTCCACCCTGGTTACAAGCCCCCACCAGCTAGATGCAACGGGCTGCTCTTTCTGCAAACAGTGGACAAAGCAGGTGGCTGCCACACAACATTATAAGGAAGCATTGTGCAACTTTAAATGAGCATGTTCTCTAATTGATCAGCAACGTAACAATGAAACAATGTTAACCGTGACAACTTTAAGTGAGGAGTTACTGTATATTTCAGATGTCTTGGTATCTTTGTTTATCCACCCACAGTTCTCCCTCCAACTCTTTCTTTGATTTTTTTTTTATTATTTGGCTTATTGCCTTATTTTTTTGTACTTCATTAGATCTTCATTATTTATTGTATTTTTTGCTTTTGTATAGACTTTGTTCCTTTCTTTAACTGCTATTTTGCACTCCTCATTCCACCATGAAAATGAGTTTTTAGTTTTGAGATACTTCAATATCTTAGATATGGCTATAGTTGCTGATGCAATTAATCCCTTTATTACATTGTCATTGGAATTATCTATGTCATCACTCACACAAGGATCATTCATAAATTCAGTACACTTATTTGTAGGAGTACATATCCCAGTTAGCTTTCTTAAAATTCCACGTGGGTAATTTTCATAAGAACGGCCATAGTTGGTTAGACTAAATGTCCATCTAGCTCAGTATCCTGTCTTCCGATAGTGGCCAATGCCAGGTGCCCCAGAGGGAATGAACAGAACAGTTAATCATGAATCATTTCAACCTTATTTTTCAGGGCAATGTAATAAATATAAGAAATGATCATTCCCCATTCCTGCTTCTTTATATATTTCCCATCTGTATCTACATACAATATCTGCCATTATAATTCCCAGGACTACGCTAAAGAAACTACCATCTGCTGCATTAAATCTAGTTGGGATTCCATCATTTAAAACTACTAGATGTTTTTGAATGAACTTTTCTAAGCATGCACCATTTTTTTCAGTTGTCTTACTTCCCCGCAATTTATTATAACTATTTAAGTCACCACATGTAATATATGGTCTTTTACCATTTTGCATTATTTCTTGTAATTCTGAGTTTTGTAACTTCCCACACAGCTTATAGATATTATAAATCCTTAAAGGAATATTTCTCGTCTGCACTGGGATCTCAGAAGTGTTATACTGCTGACTTACTTCTTCATTCTCAACTGCTATGTAGTTTAATTTTTCCCTAATGAAAGTACAAATGCCTCCTCTTCTTGCTAGTTTTTGGATTTGCCTAGAGGCAGTATACCCTTGAATTTTAAAATCAAGCTTTTTAACCAAACATGTTTCCTGGATACATATGATATCTGGTTTAGTTTTCATTTCCAGGATACTTTCTTTTAGCTCTTGACCATCTGCTATTAAACTATGCACATTCCAACAAAAGATTGTGATCCCCATACTAGTTATGTTTCACTATTAGCCTCATTCAAAAATCACATGAATACAGTCCATTGACAGATTGATAACATGCAAGTATTTTTCTGCTGCCCTTGCTAAAACTTTCATTTTTTTCTGATTTTTCCCTGTTTGTTATTTGCAATTTATCACTTCTACCATAAATGCAATAAACTCTTCTTTTTTCACTACCAGTATATCATCGTCTATTCATTCTGTGTTTTGCAGTGCCCCTTTTCCTGTGCTGATTTTCTCTTCCTTCTCTGCCTGATATTTTGAGTCTTCTTACAGCTGTTGCATAAGATGTCTTAGCAATTTAGTCTTTTGTATCTCTGTAGCTTGTCTTGCAGCAATACACCCTCTATATGTTGGATTGTGATTACCACCACACTTACTACACTTGATCACCACCCCTTCTATATAATTTTCACAGACCACATGCTCTTCCCCACATTTACTGCATCTCATTTTCCCTTTACAAACATTTGCTACATGTGTATACCACTGGCACTTTTAACACCTTAGGGAGGGACAGCCCTCCTTTCCCTCCCTATCTCCCATTTAACAGCCCTCAGCTGAGGAGCTGAATCTCTTGTTAACTATCAGAGAAGTAACCGTGTTAGTCTGGTTCTGTAGAAGCAGCAAAGAATCCTGTGGCACCTTATAGACTAACAGATGTTTTGCAGCATGAGCTTTCGTGGGTGAATACCCACTTCTTCGGATGCAAGCAGTGGAAATTTCCAGGGGCAGGTGTATATATAAGCAAGCAAGAAGCAAGCTAGAGATAACGAGGTCAGATCAATCACGGAGGATGAGGCCCTGTTCCAGCAGCTGAGGTGTGAAAACCAAGGGAGGAGAAACTGGTTCTGTAATTGTCTACAGCCAAGCACTGAGGTACAACCGTATCTGCTCTAACCCCGCAGACAGAGACCAACACCTAGAAAATCTCCACCAAGCATTCTCAAGACTACAGTACCCACACGAGAAAATAAGGAAACAGATCAACAGAGCCAGATGTGTACCCAGAAGGCTCCTACTGCAAGACAAACCCAAGAAAGAAACCAACAGAACTCCACTGTTCATCACATACAGTCCCCAGCTCAAACCCCTCCAACGCATCATCAGGGATCTACAACCCATCCTGGACAATGATCCCACACTTTCACAGGCCTTGGGTGGCAGGCCAGTCCTCGCTCGCAGACAACCTGCCAACCTGAAGCATATTCTCACCAGCAACTGCACACCGCACCATAGTAACTCTAGCTCAGGAACCAACCCATGCAACAAACCTCGATGCCAACTCTGCCCACATATCTACACCAGCAACACCATCACAGGACCTAACCAGATCAGCCACACCATCACCAGTTCATTCACCTGCATGTTCACCAATGTAATATATGCCATCATATGCCAGCAATGCCCCTCTGCTATGTACATCGGCCAAACTGGACAGTCTCTAAGGAAAAGGATAAATGGACGCAAATCAGACATTAGGAATGGCAATATACAAAAACCTGTAGGAGAACACTTCAACCTCCCTGGCCACACAATAGCAGATTTTAAGGTGGCCATCCTACAGCAAAAATACTTTAGGACCAGACTTCAAAGAGAAACTGCTGAGCTCCAGTTCATCTGTAAATTTAACACCATCAGCTCAGGACTAAACAAAGACTGTGAATGGCTTGCCAATTACAGAACCAGTTTCTCCTCCCTTGGTTTTCACATCTCAGCTGCTGGAACAGGGCCTCATCCTCCGTGATTGATCTAACCTCGTTATCTCTAGCTTGCTTCTTGCTTGCTTATATATACACCTGCCCCTGGAAATTTTCACTGCTTGCATCCGAAGAAGTGGGTATTCACCCACGAAAGCTCATGCTGCAAAACGTCTGTTAGTCTATAAGGTGCCACAGGATTCTTTGCTGCTTCTTGTTAACTGGTTAATCACCCAGTCCTAATCTCCCACTTTGGCTCATGCAGGAACACTTACAAAGTACACAGAGTGGTGAACCAGCCCTAGGCTACTCCAACTCTGTCACTGGCCCACCTGAGGAAAATGACTAGAGAAATAAATACAATGAGAAATTCAGTCTCCTACTTCAAAGCCCAGTGAACTGTCCACTTCATTTAACACAGGAGATTCAATCACTTTCTTGAGCTATTAAAAAAAAATCCATTCAGGAACTTTTGGAGAGAGGCAGTTATAAATGGTTAATCATTTAGACAACTACTTTCTGTCTTAAAAGAGATCTACTCAGCTAGCATCAATGGTCAAATTAAAAGAAACAGTTCTCTGAGTGGAGCAACAATTTTTCAGTGAAAACATTTTGAAGACACAGCAGACTGTATGAAGCACGTTACTAAAACGACAATTTTTTATCTTAAATTGAAGTTAGAAGAAAACAAAGCAGGATTATAAATGAGCCTTTTAGATGTGACTAATGGAAGTAAAGGGACATCATCATCAGGGTTTTGGCTAAGTTATTTATGTAGGAAGACTAAATGCAAGAGATCTTCTCATTAGAGGTTGCAAGCGATTTTTTTTAATGTAAAGATAAGGAAAACATCTTGCTAATGGATAAGGAGATTGCATCAAGTAATCTCTTGATTTCCAATTCCAGCATGCAAATCAAAAGGCAAATACTAATACCACACAAATGGGTATGCCAGGAAAAATGTTAAAGTGGTTGTTTTATAGCCAGCTCCACTGTCTATTCTCCAGCAACTTTAACTTTTGACACAAAGCTTTATTGTCAGGTTAATAATACATGAGGTTCCACTGTAAAGGTCAGTTGATCAACTCTCAACTGCATTTTTTAATTGATTGACCATCCCTTTATTATGATATTTTCCTGTTCTTCATTTTAAATGAGCTCATAAAAATCTTGAAGATAGATACTCAGCATTTTTAAGTAGCTATCCTGTATCAGGCTGGTCCAACCAATTTCTCTTTTTGACAAAGTACAAGGAATGCCATTTCTTTGGTAAAGAGGATAGAGCCAGTAACTGAAGTGTTTCCTCACAATTCATTTCCTGACCCTAACAAATTTCCTTTATTTACCCATATACTTCCACAAATACACCGTCCCCCCTTCCTCCTCCCACACACACTTTTCTTGCATGTCCATGCATGACCTCTGAAATCCCATACACACATACAGCCCCTAGTGCCCAAGGACAGACACCTTCAGCTTCCATTCAGATTCAGCTACTCCTCCTCTCCTCTGCAACTCATTGTTCTCTTATGATTTTTCCAGCTCCTGGTTTTTGATTAATCTCTACTTATACTGAGTTCCAAGCTACCAGTACTCTGAAAGAAGAGAGGAATGAAAGATTGCAGATTTGGAGCATGGGAAAGTTAACTCTGTGGTATGATTCCCCTTCCCCTCCACCATTTAGAAGGCCTCCATGAGTGGGAAAGAAACAGGGGAAGACTATGGGTCTGAATTTGCCTCTCCACCAAAGAACAAGTTAATCTAAGTAGTGTGCAGTAAATTACGTAGGATCCCCATAATACTGTGAAATACTGTTGTTCTGAACAGGACTAGACAACACAGTGGTAAAAATCTCCTGTGCCTGACCCACAAGAGTGTTTCCACTACTGGAGCTACACTGGTGCTAGAGGAACAGTAGACAAAATGCAAGAATTGCAAAGGCCAGAAGTGAACCTGAGCTAGCTATAGCCCAAATGTGTTACATGTAACTTGTTTAAATTCATAATGATATATGCAAAATGTCCCATATCCTAGGCCTTGTGTTCTTTTGCATCTTTAATTTATTTTCTTACAATGTAAATGAATTAAGTGATAATGCAATAAAAAAGACAATTTAGTACTCCACTAAAGACTTTGCACTTATACTAATGAAAATTCAACATTCAGATGAATATAAAGAAAAAAAAGTCATTAACTGCTAAGGAACTGCCAATTACCCAGCATAAATGCAGAGCCCCCAGCACAGCTGTTTCAGCTTCCTTCTCCCCTTCACACAATAGTACATTTGTATTGCAGGTTACATTAACAAAGCAACCTGCAACTGGTTCCTAACTGCTGAGAGAACAAATTACTTTGCTAAAATTATTGGTTCAATCACATTTATAATAATGAGTTATACATGCTTACACTTACTTTTTTTCCCCTGCAGTCTAAGTATACAGAAGTGTGAAATTCAATTACAAATATTAAATGAAATCTCCTTTGGAATTGATTCCTCTCCTAGCTATATATATATAGAGAGAGAGAGAGAGAGAGGGTTTTTTTGGACCAGCTGTCATATTTGGATAAAAGAAAGGTTTTTTCTGGATAGACTAAAACCATCTTCTGTCTACCAAATATTACTAAATCCTTCTCCCCCACACCCCCCCGAACACCTTTCTATTATACTAATATAAACGCTAAGGGATTATATGTGACACAGCTGAAATTTAATTTCTTTAGATAATCAAATCCTGATTAAAAATAAAATTAGTGGTAAAAGGAGTATTCTTACTAACTGATTCCATCCTTTGGTGCTACTATTTTCCAAAATTCCTTGGACTCAACTGTGCTATTCTTCTCAAACTACTAAGTACTTGTATAACTAGACACATTTACTTCACTGGAACTACTTATTCAAATAACTTCTCACCGTCATGAGTAAGGATCTACATAGTACAAATATCACTCATTCCTGGACATCCCTACTCCTATCATCTAAGGATTAGGAAAAACTGCAAGATGTAAAGAGTTTGCAATTCTTTATGAATCTTCACCATTTATAGCATTTTACAGACAATTTATCTATCAGAGTGCTAGCATTTTCAAAGATTGTCAGCTGAAGGAGAGAGAAGTTTAGGGTCCAACACACAAAAGTACTGCCTTCCCATATCCTAAGGGGCCAAAGTCCAATACCCACTGAAGTCAATGCAGAGACTCCCATTGACCTCAGTGGGAGCTGAATCAGATGTAAGGAATGTTTCTGAACATAACTGGGCTCACACTGGCAATACTTACACACATAGTTCCACTGAAACCAATCAGACTATTCCTGTGAGTTTTGAACAACATGAGCAAGGGTTCCATAACTGGATCCCTACTGTTCAGATAATTGACATAATAATGAAAAACTATATTTTAACTCCTTTTCTCCTTATACCTGCAACATACATACTTTTCAGTTACCACTTGCCTGATAGCAATGGCTCTGAGTCTACCTTTGAAAAGTCATAGCCAAATCACTTGAAAACATAACCAGGAATACATCCAGTCCACCTGAGAAATATGGACAGAATTCTACAATCACTGCTAGGCAGCACAATATTTTTGTTGCTTAATCTACTAATCTTTTAAATTAGTGAGAAAGTTGTGAATTCCAATCATGTAGATTTTCTCTCTAGCTAAAAGACTTTATTTCTTTTATATTAAATAATATTTATCCAATTGTATCATTTACTCCAGACAATCCAATTTTTCCAACTGAATCTTATTACAAGATACACATTAAGCTAGTAATAATTTAATGGCGATATAAATTTTAAATGGTAAAGAAAGACAATATTTACAAGGGAGCTGCTTATTATGACACAGAGCATGAGGAAATAGTAGTTCATTTAAAAAACATTGTTTAGTCACCACCCCCTCATGCAATGTAGACAATACTTTTCCTTAGAAAATAATAAAGTTAGATGACTTTACAATAGCAACTAACTGTAGTTTGTCAGGAGAATTTAAAACTGCTATGAAAGTCAGTAGGAATCCAGTGAAGTCTGTTTGTTGACTTGCAGTTTTACAATTGAACACATATAAAAATAATGATTACAGCATTAACAAAGAAGAGATTACATCCTTTTTGGAAACAACAAAGTTTTATGGTCTGACTTTATGTAAGACTAATTTCATGAGTACAGTAGTCTCATAAGCAGCAGAATGACTGTATAGCTAACTATGCCTATTGGGTTATGTTAATTTTGGTTTAATTTTACTGACATGAGAGCTTGTAAATAGTATCAGATCAACAGCCCAGAAGACTGAAGTCTTCTGTATACATTCACAGGAAGGATGTAGTATACGCAGCACTAGTACAAGGTTCCTTACACAACATCACACCATCACCACAAGCTTACTCTACAAACACTATCTTAAGGTTAGTTCATCTAATTCTTAGCATTTCAGCTAAGACTGACAATCTGACTCCAAACTGTGATGGTGGTTTGGTTATATGGTTCCCTATTTATTAAGAACAAGACTGTGATTAGAAATTTATCTCACACAATTCAAGAGCCATCAGATGGCAACAACTTTCATTCACTCCAGCTGGTTATACCATAACCTATTCCCTGAGCCACATCTTAAAATTATACTAAAGTGAAAGTGCACTGTCTTAATCCTCCAAATATTTTGTCTTTTTAAATTGTGTTTTGCTAATAAAACAAACAAACAAATAAACAAAAAACCTGGGAAACTGTATATTCAATATGTTAAAAATAAATAGGGTAAATATTTGGGTGCTTGAAAATCATATATCTGTGTCTAAGTTATTTTATTCAGAGACCATACACAGTGCAAGAATCATGATGTAAGGTTTCAAACGTTGTTGATACTGTCAGGCCAGGATGGAGTCTAGCACTCTGATAAAAAATGTAAGAGTTGGTTAATTTTCTATGCTAGCCACACCCAAGCAAAAAAAAATAATCACGCATATGGCAAAAAAAGTACAGAGTCCAGGATGCAGCAAAGCAAAATACTATAAAAAGAGAGATAAAAAGCTAAGCAATTCAAATCAGAGGAAAAGTATCTTTAAATCTTCTGTTCCTAAAAGGGAGATATCTGTGTATTATCTCCAATACTGTTGGACAAAGTTTCAGTGGCCAGAGGCTCACTGGTGCACATTTACCCATTTTTATTTGAATGTGTATTTCAGGGATCGGCACCCTTTGGCATGCGGCTCGCCAGCGTAAGCACCCTGGTGGGTGGGCTGGTTTGTCTACCTTCTGTGTAATATTAAAAAAAAAGGTTAAAAGGTAATAATTGGAGATATACCAATCTCCTAGAACTGGAAGGGACCTTGAAAGGTCATTAAGTCCAGCCCCCTGCCTTCACTAGCAGGACCAATTTTTGCCCCAGATCCCTAAGTAGTCTCCTCAAGGATTGAACTCACAACCCTGCGTTTAGCAGGCCAATGCTCAAACCACTGAGCTATCCCTCCCCCCTCTGGCTGCAGGTTTGGCCGATTGTGGCTCCCACTGGCTGCAGTTCACCGTTCAAGGGCAATGGGGTGGCAGGAAGCTGCAGCAAACACATTCCTTGGCCCGCACCACTTCCCACAGCCCCCATTGGCCTGGGACGGGGAACCGCGGCCAGTGGGAGCTGTGATCAGCCGAACCTGCGACGCAGCAGGTAAACAAACCAGCCCGGCCTCCCAAGGGGCTTACCCTGGCGAGCCGCATGCCAAAGATTGCCGATCCCTGATGTATTTATTGTAATTGCAAACACAGCTTCTACAAACATGCACACAAATGGCTAGATATCTAAATACCCATTTGTAGGCATAACTGTGGGAAGCTGTACACATAGTAATAGAAAAGCATGCACAAATGCAGGTGGGCACAGACAAGAAAATATTAATGGAGTTCTGCACAGATTGTGAGCCTTCTTTGAAAATATTGCTTAATCTATGCAGATTAATTGCACAAATTGCAGTTACTATACATGTGCACACAAAGTATTAAATTAAAAATTGGTTATGGATTATAATTTATATACCAGATACTTATTTATCAATAGGATGTGGACAGTACACCATAACTGCCCAGATCATTTCTATAATACTAAATACAGAATACATTATTATTATTAGAAGCCCCAGTCATGGGCCAGGTCCCCTTTGTGCTAGATGTTGTACAAACATGGTCCCTGCCCCAAACAGTTTATAATCCAACTATAAAACAAGACACGACTGATGGATATAGACAGATGGTGGAGTAAACAATGAGATAAATATTAATCAGTATGATAGTCAGTGGTCTCTGTACAGTAGCAGCCTAATCACAGGCAAGCTTTTCATAGGCATCATGGCAAAAATCAGACTCTGAAGAGGGATTAGAAAGTGGATAATGAGGTAGGTTTCTGGATGTTTACAAGGAGCCCTCTCAAGTATTCAGGCCAGCATGGAAGAACTAAGGTGTTTGTTTGAAAATTTAACAAGTGGGAGGTAGAAGCTGGCCTCATGGGGAGATCAAAGGGAGCACTGATGGCTTGGTTATCAACAACAGATGATAAGTAGGGTGGGGACTGACCATGAAGATCTTTGCAGTGAATATAGGCAGCTTATATTTGATACAACAGAGAAAGGGAAGCTGGAAGGAATTCAGAGAAAGGGTGAGAAATCATCAAAGCGACAGGCTAGGAAAATGATCTTTGTAGCAGCATCCCGAATGTATATGAGTAGGGCAAGATTGCATTTGTCAAGGCCAGAGAGAAGGATGTTTCAAAAACGGAAGCATAAAATGATGAGAGCGCTAAATGACAATTTTAGCTGCGTGGATGGATCGGAAAGGCCATATTTTAGAAATGTTATGCAGAAAGGATCAGCAAGATTTAGACATGGACCTCTCTCTAAGTCCTCATATCCAGGCTAAGACAAAGATGGTAATCTGATTACAGGCTCGAGTGACAGGCAAAATGGTGGTGTTGTCCACAGGGATAGAAAAAGGAAGTAGTATGAAGAGCTTGGGGGACAAGATTAGGAGTTCTGTGTTAGCCACATTTAGCTTGAGCTGACAGCTGATGTCAGAGAGACTGGCTGAGAAGAAGGAGACAAGTCAGGAATACCAAGGTAGATCTGTGAGACATCAGCATAGAGATGGTCATTGAATTTGGGTTTGCAATGACATTCCCCAGAGATAAGGTGTAGCAGAAGAGGGTCAAGGACAAAGCCCTGTTGATCCCCCACACAAAATTGGAGAGGTATGAGGACGATCCTCCAAAGCAGTGGTTCTCAACCTGTGGTCCGTGGATCCCTGGGGGTTCACAGACTATGTCTAAGGGGTCCACAAATTACTTAGATTGAAAACTGACTCAAATATATATACAGACAATAGATTTCCAATAGCTTTCCATCATTATAAATGGAGTTTCCATTTGAAATTTCCAAAGGGGTCAGCACCTATATTTTAAATTTTTTAGGAGTTAAAAAAGAAAGAAGGTTGAGGACAGCTGCTCCAAAGGACACGCTGAAGGAGCAAATAAAGAATTCAGAAGAGAATCAGGAAACAGAGTCATGGAAGCCAAGGAAAGACAATATTTTAAGAAGAAAAGCATGGTTAACTGTGTAAAAGGTAGCTGACAGTCATGGAGGTTGAGGATGCAGTTCTGAGAGATTTGGTAAGAAAGGGGTCACTGGAAACTTAGGTTAGAGCAGTTTCAGAGGAGTGCAAGGGAAAGAATACAGATGGAGAGCATTTAGAATTGGAGGAGAGGAACTCCAGACAATGATTGCAAACAGCACGTTCAATTAATTTAGAGATGAAAGAAAAATGGGGTGGTAGTTTGAGAGGCAAGTGGGATCAAGAGTGAGATTTTTCAAGATTGGAAGGACTAAAATATGTTTGTCTTGGGTGGAATTAGAAGAGAGTTGAGAGGTTAAGGAGAAGAGTAAGGTAGGAGATATGAGTGGGTGCAAGTGAGATCAGGTGATGGGATAAGGTCACTGGGACAAGTGGAAGGTTTAAAGGAGGAGAGCAGAAAAAAAAATCTGTGTCTGTAATGAGGGGAAGGAAGAGAGAGTTGTAGATGGGGGGAAGGGAAGGCAAACCCAGGGCAGGGGGGAGGTCACATCATATTTGATCAATTTTCTCATGAAAGAAATTGGCAAGATCCTGCACAGAGCTAGAAGTGGGCACAGGAGGAAGGGAGGGTTTGAAGAGTGAGTCAAAGGTGAGAAAATGTGGCTAGGATTGCAGGCATGAGATCTGATTAAGATAGAGAAGTACAGCTGATTAGCTAGGAAGATGGCAGAACTGAAAGAGAATAGAATGGATTTATAATGACAGAAGTTCAGCCTGATCATGGGACTTTTGCCAGAGACACTCCACAACAGGACAGCAAGAATGTAGGAAGTGGATATTGGGGTAAGCCAGGGCTGGGGACTGGCAAAGCAGACCTTGCAATGAGAGGGGGGTGGTCAGAAAAGTCAAGGGTGAAGGATAGTGAGGACTGGAGTGAATCAACAACCATATCAATGGAAGAAAGGTGAGAGTGCTGGGAGCAGACAAGAAGTCATTGACAGTTATGGCCTGGAAATCATAAAAAGGACAAGTGACAGGGTAAGAGAAGGGGCTGATGAGCAATGCTGAAGGAGACTAGGTGATGGTCAGAGGGGGAACTTAGCAACTGAGTGATCAGAGACCAATCCAAGTGAACGGCCTTTTGGTGAGTGGGAGAATTAAAGTAGGGCTCCAGGTCACATGAAGAGGTGAGGATGGAGAAAAATGCAGCTAAGGGGTCTGATGTATCATCTACATGGAAGCTGAAGTCACAGAGGATGAGTATGGGAGACTGTGAGGAGAGAAAGAGCCATAAGTCTAAATCAGAGAGGAAGGCTGATGGGGAGGACTTGAGTGGATGGTAGAAAACTGCTATATGGAGGAGGAGAGGAGAGAAGAGTCAGATGCAAAGCTGTTCAAAAGGTCAGAAAGAGTGGGAAGGGGAATGAGGGACGGTTTGGAAGTGGCCAGAATGGGAAAGGAGAAGCCCAACACCCCCACCATGGTCTGAACCAGGGTGGAAGGTGTGTCAGATGGAGCAGCCTCTGGAAGAGAGAGAACAGCTGCAGAGGCAGTATCAGACAAATAGATCCAGGTCTCTGTGAGAGCCAGGAGCTGGAGGGAATGAGATAAGAGGAGGTCATGGACTACTGAGACCTTCTTAGATGAAATAGGTGTTCCAAACACAGCAAGAGAAGGGGATGAGGGGTGGAGTGGGATAGATAGATTACAAATGGTGACATCAGAGGGCAGAGGTGGTGGTAAGGATGGGGGTGCAGGATAGCAATATTAAGAGAGAATTAAATATAAACTGCTGTTTATTTAAAGCTTTCTTCAGGAAAATATTTTGGTTCTATGCAAGCCTAAAGTAATTTTAAATGTCACTCCCCCACATCTGACTTTGTATATCAGCATAAAAAACAGGGTGGATGTTTACCTTTTTCCATTAGTTAAGGAAGATGCAGACCAATTTTCAATAGTTCCACAAGTAGCTATAGCTTAAAGGTCAGATCATGCCAACCTTATTCATGATTAATGTCACCATGTTCTTCAAATATTCCCATCAGTTTCAACTTCTTATTCCACTAGTAGTCCCATAGAATTCAGTCTCCTGCAGAGAGCACTTATCTTCAGTTCAGGAAGAGGAGAGAGAAACAATGGGGCCTCAATGCCATTTCCCTCCATTTTCCATGTTAAAAAACCAGGCAGTTAAGTCATGTAGGGCTAAAGGATTTTTAAGAGTTGTCAGCAGAATTGCCCTTGAAAGAAGTTCCAAACCCCAATATGTTACAAAGTTAATTAAAACTTAATATTTGTAATTTACAGTAACTAAAGATTTATATGGGATGATTTTTATGTTGGAATCTGCAGTTTGCTAAAGATTCAGGAAAGAATACAATACAAACTATCATTTTAGTTTCAAAGAGATCCCATTATATCACTGAAAGCCCCATTATGTGTTGCCTACAAGGCAGTATAATAATATCACTGTAGTAATTTTTTATTTATATGCAGAAAATCAAAGAACTTTAATCCTTTGGTTATTTTATCTTTAATGTACAGATGAATTTTAACAGGCTAACTATATAAAAGGTGATAGCAAAAATTTAAATTAAAGAAATTCATGTCAATGTTATCAGATTTTATAAAGAGTAATGCCTGCAAGATTTTTTTAATAGTTAATGAGGTTAAAGGTTAAAACTAGTAGTAGCTGTCTGGAATTAAATGAAGCAGTATTTGTCGAAGATTAAAATTTGAAAGCCAGCATGAAGGTTCAAGAGATTGGCTCAGTTCTTCAAACAAAATGTGTCTTATATTTTTGCAAATTACTATCTCAAAAATTATAATTTAGTGAATAAAAGAACCTCTCTTTTCTGTCTCTACCCTCTCAATATAGGTCTAAGGGTTTATTCCAAACAAGTCCAGAGTCACCTGAAACAGGTAGAGAAAAAATACCTATCTCCACTCTTTGAACCTAGCTGTAAATGAAGACTCTGGTTGTATTTTTTCCCTCCAAAATTCAAGTTGCAATAAATCATCCACCAACCAGATCCAGAAGGGTTTTCTGCCCATTTTTTCAAAACGAAATTAATACTGTGCTTGTAGCAAAATATTATTTTCAGCAGTTCCCTTTAGAATCACTATGTATTGCTGTTATGAGAATCTTAGCCTGTTAGTATTTTATTATGAAGTTCTGAATAAATATCACCTGTTAACCATGGATGAATATCGAATAAGTGCTAGGTTGGAGCTTTGCCATATGCCCTATAAACAAAACAGTGAAGAAATCAATTCTTTGCCTGTTTCCTCTGACTTCTGGAGACTGGGGGAGAGTGGGTAGTAACTTGCTGACAAGCAGATAATTACAATACTTATCATCCCAGCTCACCTATGCAGGCTAGTGTGTCAGAAGGGTTGAACACTCCCACCATCAATAACCTGTCTTGAGGATTAAGGGTAGAAGTAAGTACCTGTACCTCAACCCAAGGTCTGATTAGCCTGTGCAGAGGCATAAGGTGAGGGTGGTTGCTCCCTTACAACTCTGTGCAGGTGGGTAGGCTAAGTCAGAATTTAGCACCAAGAGTCTTTCATGCCTAAAGAAATACACACTGCATTCTCTATCTATCTGTGATACTTATATCTTATGTATCATTTTGCATATACAAAATGCTGTACTAATATTAATTTAATCCATAATGCAGTTTCCAAATCATGAAGTGCAACCAACAGACTAGCTAGATGGGTGCAGAAAGAAATCTCAATTATTCTCACAAGATTCATCTTCCATATTATTAAAAAAAAAGTCTCTAGCTGTTCTTGTTGTGGAGAAAACCTTGAAAATATGGCATGTAACTGACACAGAGCCATCTACCAGAATTTGTAGAAAGCCTGAAATAACAGCTCTGAGGTATTAACTGCCCCACTCATCTCAATGGGTGCAAACTCAGATGCCAATTACACTTTAAATATGAACATTATTAAGTATTACACTGTTCATGTAAGAAGCATGAAAGAAAGGAAAGGAACTATACTAAGAAGATCCACACTGGCATTTCTCAAAGTGCAAGGGGATAGGGAGAGGCACAAAGGATTACCCATGAAGGCGTGAAAAATGTATAAATCAAGATGTGTAAACCTTTAACAACACATGGTTAGGTTTCAGAGGGTCAGTGATCGATTTCAGTTTCCTGAAAGGGGGAAGGGAAAGAGGTTCAGCTTTCAAAAGTTTGGAAAATCAAAAATGCAACGAAAAGACCTGTGGAATCAGTTAATATTGCTATCCTGATTTTGTAGATGGGAGAAACTGAGATAGCAGGAGGATGATTGACTTGCTCAAGACTGTACTATAAGTGTCAGATTTGGAATTAGAACTCAAAGATTCCTGCCCTCTAGTCTCATGATCAGTCCACTAGACCATACTGCCTCTTTAAAGGAGCTATGAAATACTTTGCACATTCTTTTGCTTTAATGAATCAGATAGACACCCTCCCCCGCAAAAAAAGATAGTTTGAGAGGCTGAAATATAGTACATATAGTATAGTGCTGTTTTAGATATTTAAGAATAATATGTCCTGGACATTTTAGCTCTTCATTCACCAAGCACAGAGTTGATTCTTCTAGAAAGAACAGAAATTGGGGAGAACGTTTGAAAGCTTTGCAAAAAAAACCCAAACACTCTAAGATGTGAGTACTCATTACTTTCTCTAATCCTGGTTTACCACCTGAGATCTGGTTAAAGAATATTATTTTTTCTCCTGTTCAACAAAACAAAATGTTTTAAAAGGTAAAGCATATAAAAAATCTCCATTAATTATTTCTTCCAACTGTAAAATATTTTTGTGTGTTATGTGATCAACTGTTTCCTTTGATTTTTCTATTTTTTTACTACTTTTTTTGTCTGAATATCAGACAGATTGCTCCTGAATTGCAATTGAGCAACCTAAACCTGTGTGCTTAATAATGGCAGAGAACATTTTTATGAGGGAAAAAGTTAATTTTATGTTAACTAGTAAAATTAGTATTGGTATTTAACATTTATGAGACAAATTTAAATTTAAATAATGTTTTGTATCTTCCAAATGCTTTGGATATATGTTGTCACTTCATTTGAAATATTTTAAAAGTTGCCCCTTGATAAATGTAGCATTTTGGCATATAATCAAAATATTTCAACACTGTCTTTCCTATAGTTAGAGTTGATAACCCTGATAAAAATGGCTTTTACATTTATATTTTCATCTGCAATTCAGTGTCTAATCTGCATTTTCCTTTGCTTCCAGCAGCCTCTAAAGCTTTCACATTAAGTAAACAAATTAAAATCAAATGCATCTTTTAAAGCAAGAGACTGACTTAGGCCCCATTAACAAAAAAGTTTATCATGATGTTAACAGACAGATTAAATGAAATTACAGGAAGTAAAATGCAGTTGGTTGACGAGCTATGGACTGACATTTCAGCAAACAAATGCTATCTTTGTTCCATACTGTTTTCAGTCCATCTGAGCAATTCACTAAACACTCTCCAGTAGTGACAGACAACCCGAGATGTATACGTACCATTTTTAGTACAGTCAGCAACTGAAGGGTTTGGGGAACAGAGGGTCACTTACAGCACCTAGGACAGCTCCTTAGCATGGAGCTGTATTCGTTTCAAGGCGGGTCAGTACGCAACTGCCCCCGCTACCACGAACCAAAATCAATCCCTTATATCAGAGAATGAATTGCCCTTTGGCATGATAGACTGCGCTGGCCAACGTGTTATAGCTTCCCAAACCAACAAGACGCACGTTCCAGCGGCAAAGATAATGTTCTCCGGGGACATCAAGTTTCCAGCTCGATCCTGCTGTACCTAACGTTCACCTATAACATATTCCCGCCTACAAAAATGCCCCCGGCAGCATCCAACTCCTAAATGAGTCCTAGAAGCGCTGGCAAACGCTTCCGCCAGGTGGATTGATTTAAGGGCAGCTTCTGGTTACAAGTGCTCAGCTATTCAGGCAGCCTTAGTCCACTGGACTGGTCCCTCCCAACAGCCAGAGCTAGGAGCTCCTACCACAACACCAATTAATACACTTCAGTCCCTTGTCTTTGGGGACCAACCACACCCCAAGCAGCTGCAAAACCAGGAGAAACAAACACAACAACACAACCACCAGCCCCAAGCTATTTGCATACAGAAGACACCAGCTGGGGACTTACCATGTTGACTTCAGAAACCATGTCGATACTGGCAATGTCTATGTTCATCCCAACGCACACAGGAGGTCCTGGGGAGGAGGAGGAGAAGCGATCAGCCCTTACCCATCACTTCTTACCCACAGATTTGTTGGCAACACATCTTCCCTTAACACGAAACACTTTCCCGTCCAGAGACTAGCTGAACACAGACTCACACACACAGACACAGGAAAGAAACAAACACCGCAGCTCACCTCCAAAATCCGGCCGGAGGCGAATGTCGTAGCCTTTC
Source organism: Mauremys reevesii (assembly GCF_016161935.1). Classification (NCBI taxonomy): domain Eukaryota; kingdom Metazoa; phylum Chordata; order Testudines; family Geoemydidae; genus Mauremys; species Mauremys reevesii. The sequence goes on from NC_052623.1 coordinate 124,240,703, forward strand.
AACAATTTATCCACAGTTTCTTTCACGAAGGACATGTTCCCCGGGTCGTTCACGCTGTGGGATAGATGGGAAGTGGGGACGGGAGGCGAACAATGGGGGTAAAGAAGAGAAAGAGAAAAAGGAGGCATAAGATAGGGAGAGAGAGTGGGAGGTAGGAGAGGGGAGATGGGGAGAGCAGAGGAGGGATGGGGGGATCGGAGAGGGGAGAGCAGAAGAGGGATGGGGGATAGGGGAGATGGGGAGAGCAGAGGAGGGATGGGGGATAGGGGAGAGGGGGAGAGAAGGGGAGGGATGGGGATAGGGGAGATGGGGAGATCAGAGGAGGGATGGGGGATAGGGGAGATGGGGAGAGCAGAGGAAGGATGGGGGATAGGGGAGATGGGGAGATCAGAGGAGGGATGGGGGATAGGGGAGATGGGGAGAGCAGAGGAGGGATGGGGGATAGGGGAGATGGGGAGAGCAGAGGAGGGGGAGCGCAGAGAGGCGAGCAGGGGGGAAGCCGAGGGGAGAGGGGCAGAGAAGAGACGATCAGCTTGTTTTCCTGCCGAAACGCAGCCCTTTAACCCAGCCGCGGCCGCCGGGCGCGCTGGCTCGGAGCAGCCCCTACCTCTGGGCGCAGCAGACCACGGCCACCAGGACGGGAGCGGAGAAGATCCCGAAGATCCTGCCTCCCCCAAAGCCCCACATCCCTCCGCTCCGGGCTCCCTCCCCGCAGCAGCCGCCGCCGCCGCGACCCGAGAGCCGCCCGCTGAGGAAGAGGCGGAGGCGGAGGCGCCAGTCCCCCACCCCCACCCCGGCCCCGGCAGCCGCCCGCACGCCGGGCTGCAGAGACCCCGGCGCCGGGCTGTGCCGAGCCCCGGAGGAACCCCCCGCTCCCCGCCGCCGGAGCCCGGCTGCCTGGCTCCTCCCGCCCGCCTCTGCTCCCTCCGCCCGGGGAGGGGAGGGCTCCTGGGTCTGGGCGGGCGGGGAGCGGGCTGTGCCGGGGCCGGGGTCTCAGGCACTGGGCGAGCGGCGGCTTCCCCGGCTCCTCCCGGCGGGGAGCGAAGCTCTGCGGGGCTGGCTGCTGTGCCACGGGGGGAGCCCGAGAGCCGGCGCCCGGCTGGGACCCCGCCAGCTGCAGCCGCCCCGGCCCCGCGCTCCCAGGAAACAGCCGGGGCAGCCCCCTCAGCCCGGCCCGGCAGCGGAGCAGGCGCCACAGGTGCCCCGGAGCTGCTCCCGCCCCGGCCCCGGCCCCCGCCGGCCAGCGCGCACTAGGGCCCCACAGGCTGGCGGCGGGCTGAGCCGCGGGGGCAAAATGCTCAGTGCGTCCGTGACAGGCTGAGCCTGAGGCGGCCCGTGCGCGGCGCCCTTCGCCCGCGCAGCCGGGAGCAGCGCTGGGTGCGAGCCGCTTCCGCGCGGGCTGCGATGCACCTACGGCCAGGGGCTGAGAAGTGAGCGCAGCTTCCGCCGCGCAGCGCCCTCCGCTAGCGCACCCCTGGGCCGGGCCCGGTGAGTGCGGCTCATGGCCCCAGGCTCCGCTAGCGCACCCCTGGGCCGGGCCCGGTGAGTGAGGCTCATGGCCCCAGGCTCCGCTAGCGCACCCCTGGGCCGGGCTCGGTGAGAGCCCCACATGGTTACAACGCCCTCCACTAGCACCCCCGTACTCCCCCACACACCCCGACCAAGCTCAGCCTGTGCCTCAACTCGTGGCCACAGCTCCCTCCATTAGTCCACCCCTGACCTGGGCCAAGCGGGTAATGCACTTTCCTGGGTGCAAACACACATGCACCCACCAACAGGACTGAGCAATGAGTGCAGCCCATGCGACCAGTTTCTTCCCGCTCACTGGTACCCATAAGCGGGACTGGGTGTGGAATGCAGCTTTGCCCCCAAGTCCCACTGCACTAATACCTCTGTAGCCTGGGTGCGGGAGGATTGGCAGAGGGGTGATGAGGCAGTTAACTTACCAAGGAGGTTAGGTGAGATTTAGGAGTTTAGTACAAGTGCCTGAGAATGGCGGTCCCTGAGTGGGCAGGGAACCTTTGTGGAAGTGGCTACAGTTCCAGTTTTCAGGAGGGTCCAGTAATTTTGAATACCCAATTTGAGATACTTGGGCCTGTTTTTCACAGGTTCTGAGCAATTGTAACTCCCACTGACTTAAAGTTGTGAGTGCTCAGCATCTCTAGGGGGAAAAATCAAGCCTCTAGCTGTCTCAACCCTTAAGCATATTCCCTGGGCTCAGAAAACAAAACACAAATAGAAAAATCCTCATGATTTTAAGGCCTGATGTGATTTTTGAATGCTTGGGGTTGGCCATAGTGAGCCTATGTCTGCAAAGGGAACCTGCAAGTTGGGAAGAGGTACCAAGAAACATAAAAGGAGGAAGAAAAGATTAGAGAATGCTGAAAGAATACACCTTGTATATAATAGAATATTGCATAATACATTTAAAACACTGATAACTTTTCTTAAATAGTCTATTTTATAATTGAAATAATATTCTTTACAGGATTCAGTACATCTGATTAATGTCCTATTCAGGTGCATTGGTAATGCATCTGAGATGTGACTGAATCAACACTCCTGTAGAGTCTGTCATGTTTTATTACTTAAATTAAAATATTCTTTCTCTTATCTGACCTCTCAGATTAACCTCGTCCATTTATTTGTTGCTATCTTAAAAGATAGTCCAACTGGGAGTCCTGGGGCCAGGGAATTGGAAATGGGACATAAAGCATTTTGCCCTTCTGGACCTTGTTTTCAATCTAAGTAATAACTGAAAGTCATTATGACATGAAAGATGTTCAATGGAAAAGAGAAAATGGTCTCCCATTCTTAGTCGACTGTTGTCCACAATACAAAGAGGCACTATGACAACAGTCACTAATTGGCAGACTCAGCAGAAGGACCACAATGGAATATGGGTAGAGTACCTGCAGGTACACACAGGTCTTCTAGGGGATATATCAACTCATCTAGATCAGTTTTTCTCAACCTGGAGGGAGGATGGTTGGGGGCGGTCGCAAGTGCAGGGCCCATGTTAGGGAGTGGCAAGCAGGGCAATTGTCCCTGGCCATACGCCATAGGGGCCCTGCAAAGCTGAGTTACATGCTTCAGCCCCGGGCAGTGGGGCTCAGGCTTCAGACTCCAGAAAGGGGTATAGTAGTCTGGAAAGGTTGAGAACCACTGGTGTAGAGAATGAACTCCATTCTCATCCCTACAAGTAGTCCCTCATGCTCAGGATTAAGTCATATAACTGGAACCATTTAAAATGAAAATTTGTGGTGCAGCTGCTCATTCTGATGAAAAACTTTAGCTTCCCGGACTCTTGGGTCACTCTCTGTGCAGCTGATCTGCCTCTGATTAAAAAATTGTCCAAGACCAGAAAAACTTGTATTCCTCTCTTTCAGAGGTCTGCCTCAGTTATTCCTAGGGAAAATGGATAGGCCGAATGTGAACAGTTGGACCTCTTATATGGAAGATCTGGTATGAAAAGTTAAGGTGGTATCTGTGCAGCTGATGATTAGGTATATAGAAGCATGTGCCTGGCAAGCCTATAGATGTGAAGTAGTACTCTGGAAGTACTAATACTATGGTGGAAACCATTGTCTGAAGAGGGGGGTGGGGCTTCAGATGCTAAGAATCTTTTTTGGGTGATGGGACTTGTTGAAAGAAGTGGAAGTGGGATGAGGAGGCATCCAACATCTTGAGGAGAATTCCAGCTTTCCTCCCTGTAGCCAAGAACATCCACCTTAACATTTCTGGGGAGACAGAAGAGGAGGCACCGACAGGAAGATTACTGTTCTAGGAGCCAATCAATGCATTAAGGAGGTCTGCTTGCAAGCAACTCAAGCATTCTCTGCAATGTATAAATCACCAAGGCTGCAGCAAAAATGCTGGCTTGAAAATCAGGGAAGAGGGACTCAACCACTCCTTGTAAGACAGCACTGGCAGTCGCTGGACTCTTGGGCAGACAAGTTGGATCTGGTTGGCAAAATGGATATGGCTCAGTCTCCATGTTGTGCTCAGAACTACCTGACAGAGCATCTTCTCTTAATTTCCCCCTTTTTGGCTTCTTGTGGCTGACTTTGGTGAAGATACAATCTGCCTAAGGAGAAGAATGTAAACTCAAAGGGTTCAGAAACTCAAATTAAAGGCACACAAAAGGGGAAAGGGATAATCACTGCTAGAACTGAAGCAGTATCTTTTGAGAAATTAGGGATATTAATTGTACTAAACTGGGAAATATGTTACTGCCTGTCTACTCTGCCTTGAAGCATTTTTAATATCCTGCTGGTTTAACCTGCTGAGAAGATGTAATTAATACAGCTCATTGGAAAACTGTTTTTTTCCCTCATGGAAAATCTTGACTTTGTCCAAAAACTGAAAAAAATTGGCCAAATTTTTTTTTGATGAACATCTTGAAATTGCATGCAGAAAGAAGACACTGTTCATTCCCCTCTCTCCCTCCCTCTCCCCTAAAATTCCCTAGTGTAGGCAGAGCTTTAGAGTGAAGACAAAAGTCTATAGAATATGCAGCTGGGGTCAGGGCTTAAGGAATGCTCTGAACCTTGTCTGACAACCGTACACACTGCCTTCACATCTATTCAAACGACGAATCATGATTTCTGGGCGAATTACTTTAGGAGCACATTTTGTCACCCTTGCACGTGTTGAGTGATACCTCCCCCTGCATATAGTGCTACAGATTTCAAAATAGCAGGTAGTGAATGGTGTTGTATGAATCTATTTGTTTTAGTTGCATAACTTGTTTTTCATCTAATTTTTCTAAAACAGTTATGTTGAAGGTTTTTACATACTATGGATTTTATCGTTTTAGTGGGGCTACATGCGGGTGAAGTTTTAATCAATGTGAGTAATGGAGACACACTCTGGTCCTTAATGTGATGTTTGACCCAAATTGTTCTGACTGATAGTTTTTGTAACTAAACAATAAATGAAGACCATTATTTCCTCAACTTCAAGAAAACTTGACTGAAATTTGCTTTACTCGAATAGACTTAAAATAGTATTCTTGTAGCTTGACCACAATTTCTTCTTTGGAAAAAGTTCTGAATTATGCAGAATATGAGTCAGACCCATCAAAATAAAAATATATTGACAATTTGGCACAGGTGAAAATGGTCAGGGCTCTTTATAACCCTGATTTTTCATAATAAAGATTAATATTTATGCACTCAAGTAACATATATACATTAGAGAAGCCTGAAGTGCCTTAGAAATAATATTCTTAATGACTCTCCTGGGGAAAGCACAATTCAGGTCTGGAACAAACAAACAAAGTGGAGTTTCTGAGTTGGCAGTTGATGAAAGATCTATTTAACATGGAGACTGTCAAGAGTTCCTATCTAAATTCCTTCACCAATAACCCTAATATTTTTAACAAAACATTATAAAAATAAATTTAAATGTTAGTAGTTACATTCTGTTCCAGAATCTATATCAGAACAAAGTATAAGGCCCCTACATCAGACGTATCTGTATTTTCATATTTATCCAATAGTATATGAATACTATTTGTTCATATGATTTGTAAGTTAGTCTTTATGTTATTATTTATACTGTAACTATCAGAGGTCCTGGTCAAGACTGCAGCTCCACTGTGCTATACATTGCACAAGCCAGAGTAAAATAGAAAAGGGCTTGTTATCTGATTTGTTGATATTTAATGTTATATATATATATATATATATATGAAGAAAAGGTCAAGTCAACTACTAGTAACTCTAACTTTAATACAGTAGTAGCCTCTGGATAAGGACTAGCTGAAACAAACAAACAAAGAGACATAAGCTTGTGCTGATTTTTTTTGGCCAAATGTCCTTTTCAGTTTTGTCCTGAGCAATGACAAAGTGTTATGACAAAAAACAAAACAAAACAACCAAAAACCTGCAATGACTTGGCATCAAACCTGACTTGCTAAGACTAAGAAGAGTTCTGAAGGTGGTAATGCAGAGCAACAGAAAAATAAAATGGCAGATGGCTTTAAACCTTTTTGCTGTCCTGTACACAGTTTCTTACTTATGCAAAAGTATGGCTTTAACACAAGGAACGAGGTGGTAAGCAATACCTTCAGTGTCTGAAGAATGTGAAAAGATGTCTTGGAGGAGACTGTGTCCACACTCTCACCCTGCCCAGACACACTCCCTGTTGGTGCCTATCGAAGTGCTAATGAGCCCTTCTCTTGAGCTTCAGGAATAAAAACACACCCTCACCCCCACTCTCACCTGACTCAGATATATCCCCCTGGCAGTGCTGGACAGCTCTTCCCTTTCATACTGAGAATGCTGACAGTGTTTTTGGTGCATTCTATGCAAGAGTGACAGGGGAAAGAGCCTGGCTGCCAAATATCAGGATAGTGTGCCAAATTCTTCCTCGATGTAACTATTGAAATTAGTATATGTACACCTAGGATACATACCTCCACTGCATATAATCAATATACACTTAGGATGAGTTTGGCCACATAAACATATAATTATACTTTAAAACTGAAAGTATTGTTAGGGGTGTGTGTGTGTGTATATATATTTATGAGGATCAAAAATATTTGTTACCTTAATTTAAAGATCATGATGTAAAGCTCAGAGTAAGTGGCTTTCTAAGTATGTGTTCATAAAGATTATTAACATTTTAAAAGGGTCAGTGTTCCATTTAAAGAACATAATGTCAATTAGAATATTGTTCATTACTTACCTTGTGTCATAAATTGCATACAATTTTTTGTTCTCTTCAACTGCATTCCTAGAGAAAGAGAAAGTAAATGTGATTTATTTATATATTATATATTCATAATCTAAATAAAACAGAGTTTTAGACCTACAGGATCTTCACACCTTCATCATAGAATCTAGATATGGAAAAAATCTGTTAGTTGTCTTGTCCAATCTTTGCCATGACAAGATTGTTACAATTTGCAGGAAATAGTCTAAACATGTTTTTAATTATGTATCTATAACTCTGTTGCCAAGAAATTAAAAACAAAACAATAGTCACTGATCTTGTGGCACATTCAAAACAAAGCCATCTTCTCTAAGGTTCTTTCTGCTGGCATGACAGGAGGAACTAACCAAGAACCAAATCTTGAAGTCAGTTACAAACTACCATTGATTTCAATGGGAGGAAGAGCAGGCCCAGATGTTTCCAGAGCATTGTTGACATTGCTGATATTACTAGTATAAAAACAGAAGTTTAAGCAAAATAGTTTTTGAGAATGGTGTGATAAATGTTGGAGGTGCTCTGCAATAGTTATTGATTTGTATCCCAAAATGTGATTTATGTGCTATGTGTTTAAGTCTAACAGAAGGGATCACACAGTTTCCACACCCACAGGTAATTACGGGTGATTATGTGCCATTAAGGCTGAATTGGGTCTAACTACACAAACAGTGCAGGAACCACTAGCATTCTCCTAGATCAGTGTTTCTCAAACAGGGAAAGCCTCATCTGCAGGCAAGGCCACCGGTGGGGGGACAAAGGGGGAAATTTGCCCCAGGCCCCGCAGGGGCCCCGTGATCTCTGGCCGAGAATCCCTTCCCTGGCTAGAGGTGCCTTTTTAATTTTTACTCACCCAGCGGTGGCCTGGGTCTTCGACGGCACTTCGGCGGTGGGCCCTTCACTCGCTCCGGGTCTTCGTTGACACTTTGACGGCGGGTCCTTCAGTGCTGCCGAAGATGCGCCGCCCGGTGAGTACAAGTGCCGCAGCAGGTGGTGCCTTTTTTTTATTTCCGCTACCCCGCTTTGCCCCAGGCCCCCTGAATCCTCTGGGCGGCCCTGTCCGCAGGTCCGGCTGATCACGGCTCCCACTGGCCGCGGTTTGCTGATCCAGGCCAATGGGAGCTGCTGGAAGCAGCACGGGCTGAGGGACTTACTGGCCATCACTTCCAGCAGCCCCCATTGGCTTGTAGCGGCGAACCACGGACAGTGGGAGCCGCGATCGGCCAGACCTATGGACGGGGCAGGTAAACAAACCGGCCAGACCCGCCAGGGGCTTTCCTTATACAAGCGGTGACCCCAGTTTGAGAAACACTGTCCTAGATGGCTTGGCTGGATGCTCTGTCCCAGTGGTTCTCAACCAAGGATACATGTACCCTGGGGGTATGCAGAGGTCTTCCAAGGGGTAGATCAACTTGTTTAGATATTTGCTTAGTTTTACAACAGGCTACATAAAAAACACTAACAAAGTCAGTACAAACTAAAATGTCATATAGACAATGACTTGTTTATACTGCTCTATATACTATACTCTGAAATGTAAGCACAATATTTATTTCCAATTGATTTATTTTATAATTAGAAGGTAAAAATGAGAAAGTAAGCAATTTTTCAGTAATAGTGTGATGGGACACTTTTGTATTTTTATGTCTGATTTTCTAAGTAAGTAGTAGTTTTTAAGTGAGGAGAAACTTGAGGGTACGCAAGACAAATCAGACTCCTTAAAGGGGTACAGTAGTCTGGAAAGGCTGAGAGCCCTGCTCTGGCCAACTGGGAAAAAATAGCCAGAGGTAGAAGGAAGAGGTCACATCTGGGAGCCCAGACTAGCACACGGAGGGTGACGGCTCAAAAACAAAAACAAAACCTACCAAACAAATTAGTTTTCTCAGGGAAAGAGGAGACAGGCTCTCAGCTTACCCAGGTACATCTAGAATGGAGCTGGATATTACAGGTAAAATACCCAAGAGATCTCTGATCAAGCTAGCATGCTAAAAATAAAAGTGTAGTTGAAGCAACTCAAATGGTAGGAGGGGCTAGCCAACTTGAGTAGCCATCCAAGATCCTACGTACATATTCTAGGCAAATACCCTCTCCTGCTGCTCACACTACTGCAGCTATATGTCTATTTTTACTGTGTTAGCTTGATCAGTTAGTGTGGGTATGTTTACTTGTGACGTTATTGATATAATCTGGGACCATATAGAACATGGTTGCAACCAAGGTCCTGTAGTGGCACCAAATCTTATGTAAAGGGGGTCATATGAGGTGTCTAAGACCAGGTTATGCGTTGCTGGTTATGATTATGCTGTCTGTATGCATGTGTCATTTTTTAGTTGAAGTTATGAATATTGGCTCTATACTGTCTGTACTTCAAACTTATGCTATGCTTCTGGGTGACATTCCAGTCAAGTTGATGTTAGCTCTGCTTAGCCTGCTTGATGGCCCATTAAGGACCATCAGCTACACAACTGACCCCTTGAGAGAAGGCAGATACACCTTGTGACTCATCAAAGTATGCAGGAACTTGCCCATGTGACTCCAGACTCCATTTTGCTGTAATTTTCCACAGTAAGGACAAAGAGATTCTTACACCTGGAAAAGACTATAAAAGGCTGATGCTTCATCTCCATCTTGTCTTCAATCCTGCTTCTTACCTCTGGAGGGACTTTGTTACAAGGAAGCTCTACACAAAGGACTGAATGACCCATCACAGCAGGGGATGTACTCCAGAGACTTGATTTGAACCTGCAGTTTACTCCATCACTGCTACAAGCCTGAACTAAGAACTTTGCCATTACTGTATGTAATTTATTCCATTTAACCAATTCTAGCTCTCATCTATATCTTTTTCCTTTTATGAATAAACCTTTAGATTCTAAAGGATTGGCAACAGCGTGATTTGTGGGTAAGATCTGTTTTGTATATTGACCTGGGTCTGGGGCTTGATTCTTTGGAATCGAAAGAACCTTTTCCTTTATTGGGGTGTTGGTTTTCATAACCATCCACCCCCAGGACGAGTGGCACTGGTGGTGATACTGGGAAACTGGAGTGTCTAAGGGAATTGCTTGTGTGACTTGTGGTTAGCCAGTGGGGTGAGACCAAAGTCCTCTTTGGCTGGCTGGTTTGGTTTGCCTTAGAGGTGGGAAAACCACAGCCTTGGGCTGTAACTGTCCTGTTTTAAGCGATTTGTCCTGAATTGGCACTCTCAGTTGGGTCCCGCCAGAACAGCATCGTCACACTACTCAAGCTAGAAATTATACCTTCCAGCTCTAGTGCAAGACATACTCCATGTCTACATTGCACCGTTAAACCAGATGGACACCTGAGTCTGGGAACCTAGGTTAGCCTAGCCAGGGTGCGAGTATCCCCCACAGCAAAGTCATACCTGAGTTACTGTGTCCTCACTGTTTCTGCACGCATCCATGTGTGTCAGGGAATGTATCCCATGGTTCTTTGTGCTGAGATGCTCCAATCAATTGTGTCAATTGTGGGAGAACCTGTCTGCCCTTCAAGGGGAATTGTGGGAAGGCACTGAACGGCTATCAGCACTCAAGTAACCTCACTGTTGAGTGGGCAGGATCCAGCCTGAGTCAGCCTGGAGCTTGGGCTCTAACCAACAACCCTAGCTTAGGAAGCTACCTAGATTTAAATGCATCTCCAAACCCTGTTCAGAGGGTTTTATATGTGGATGGGGTGGGGGTAAGTAGGGGAGGACAGTGGTAAGAGCCTAGTTTAACTGTGCAGTGCAGATATACCCTCAGAGACCAGGCTGGGTCCCAGGAGATACCTGGCTGTCTGAAAGTATGTTTGTTGGTACACAGCTTAACCTGTAACTCAGAAGGAAAGCCCATCAAACTTAGATAGTAATGAAGCATATGTTTTGATGAGATGCATTTGTTGTTTTTAAATCATGTTTGCTAATGCTTTGTTCCAACTGCTAAATAAAATACTTTATGAAGGCTGTTAGTCAATTTCACAGGTTGTCAGAGGGAGGAAATGCAGGTACCTGAAATCCAGTCAAACCTGCAGTGTGATAAAAGTTGGTAACACAAGACAGTATACCCTAGTCCTGGTCTAAGAGTAGAAGAATCACAAGAGTCCACCCCAATACAATTTAGGGCAAGAGGCCCAAAAACTGAGGGGGAGGAGGAACTCAGAGAGCCCAGAAAGAGGCCATAGGTAACTGTGACAAATGGCATTTACACTTGATGGAAAATAGTCTTTTAACTAGGCATGTTTAGAAAAAGTAACTGACAAATAAAGGTATAGTAGTCGTAATAAATATACATTATGTGCCAAATTCACTATTGGCAGAAGCGGGCACAAGTGCATTTGCTTCAAAGTTAGTATTCAAACTATAAATGGCCAAAGTCTCTATTTGAAATCTCAATTAAATATAAACATACTCCTTAGGCATAAATGACTTGGATATACTGATGACAGTTCCTGTAATATCTCATAAGAGAATGCAAAACAGTAAGCCACATGACCACATATCCTTTTAGCATACGTCAGCACAAAGAACGGACTCAGGCTTTTTCTTGAGTAGAAAGGTAACAACATCAAAGGTGTATCAGAAGAACAATTTAAGCAAATGATGTCACTATGATTGCCACTGGAAAATGGAAGGAATAAAATGCAATCTTTTAAATGTTAAGTTTCAGAATGGGGCTTTTATTCAGACGAATAATACACCTTTTCTTTTTCTTTTACAGAAATGTAGATACTCCTTGATGTTGAAACTCTCCTATTCTACACAGGAGTAAACTTGCAAAACCCTATTAGTCTCTGCAAAGAAGGATGCCTCAGTATGAATGATGAGTAAATTAACTTCATTTCCTATTGATGCTTTCTACTGAGTACCAGTGGAAGCTATACTTCTGAAAGGATCACATGTGATTCTCCCCTCACAAAACACCACAGTAATGAACTACTTACATTAAAAGCACTCTGTGGTATAGGAATATCATTATATATAAGGTATCCTTATCACAAGATTTAATAAAGGAACAAAAATGCTTTGAATACTATGCATGCACTTGCCTACAGCCATTATTAAGCAAAGAAACACTGTGTGCAGCCAGGCAGTCATTGATGGTAAATCAAATGGAGGGCATATGGTATTGCTGCTGGTGGTGGTGGTTTTGTTGCTAGAAAAGGCTAACGTTTTGCAATTGTGCTTATTATTAACTCAACTGTTTTTCCCCATAAATCACACTTGGTAGGACACAGGAAAACACACTGTGAACAACCTGTACTGAACTGCTAGCTAGGACTTGCCCTGTGAACTGCTAAATGTAAAAGTCATAGTGTTTCTCCAAGATGGAGAATTTCTGGACAATATCATAAGAGACATTCAGAATATCTTTCAGAAAACATATGGTGGCTTGGTGAGGACCAAGGCCAGGACTGCTTGTACTTGACCTTTGTATTATGAGTTTGGACATTGGATCTGCTCTCTATGTAAAGGACAATGCCTTGCTGTATGCATACAGCCTTTTTGATTATTTGTAGAAGATGACTGTGTCTGAGAGCGGGGAAGAAATACATAGTATTGTTAAGTGACTGACAGCCCCGTACACTGAGGTCCTTAAATCACAGAAGTAGTACAGAATACATATGCAGAGAGCTTTTAGGATTCTAGAAAGAGGATCATCAGCATTTGCTTAGCAGGATTGTGTTCCCTGAATATTGTCTCTGTTAAAGGAGAGTGGGCTGCAGAGGAATATGAATGTTGTCACTCTTTATGTTAGCTCCGTACTCAAAGAATGCACCTACTGTGTGTTTGTTCTTTATGACCTAACATGACATAACTTACACATCTTAAATTTACATAACTCACATAACTTGTATGACATTACAAGCTATGTTTAGCATCTTCCAATAGTGCAAGATAGTTTAAGACAAGGACTAAAGAAAAACACCATATTCACTTGGATATTCAGGAATATTTAGGGAGGTGGAATGTAATTATCTTTGCTGGAATATAGCCAGGACACAAAACATCACAAATGTTCCATGAGAACACTACTAATTCTATATATATATATATATTTAATGGAATAACTCAGCAGAAAAATACAGTTGCAAGGGATAATGTTTATAACTCAAGAGAGAATGCTTAAAGCAAGAAAACAAAGTAAATTAACAGAAAACTTTCTGTCTTGGAGTTCAAAACAGTCACGTGACCCTGGACATAGAGCGTTATCACCCATAGTAATGATTTCCTTTTTGCCTCTAAAGAAAGCAGATTTGTAGTCCTCATCCAAGTACCTGTGCAGAAGGAGAAAACTGAGATGAGGTTCATCTCTTTTTCTGTGGGACCAGGTAGTTCTCCTGCATCCTGACACATTATATTTAACCCCTTTAAAGACTAGTGTGAGCAGGGGTTTTCCCCAACTTCCAAAGCACACACTCTGTGTAGAGTCCAAATTTACCCTCTTACTTGAATTTGACTTAATTATCACTGAAATTAGCAATAAGATATAAAAATTCATCTCAAAACTTGTCCCCAGGCTTAGCTGTTGCTAGGGTTTCTACTTCAAGACTAGTCAGTCTACACTCTAGATACTCCCATCTCTCTTACATCCAGTAGGGGGAATGAGGTACCTGGACTGTGAAACTATTTAAGCTTTTCCTAGAAGGTTCAACACCTGGTAACGGGGGTGGGTGTTTCAGGCAAACACTGCTCATTTTGTGTGTCCAGTTCTGGTGTCCACAATTCAGGATGGATGTTGATAAATAGGAGAAGCTTCAGAGAAGAGTCAAAAGAATGATTAAAGGACTGAGGAGTGCAGGGAGCTCAATCTAGTTAGCTTAACAAACAGAAGGTTATGGACTGGATCACAATCTATAAATATCTACATGGAGAACAAAAATTGGCTAATGGGCTCTGCAGTCTAGGAGACAAAGGTATAACAAGATCCAGTGCCTGGAAGTTGGTGACACACAAATTCAGACTGAAAATAAGACACAAATGTTTTACAGTGAGCATAATTAACCAACACAACAATTTACTCAGGGCTATGGTGGATTCTCAATCTCTGGCAATTTTCAAATCAAGAATGGATGTTTTTTCTAAAAGTTATGCTCTAATTCAATTAAGAATTAATTCAGAGAAGTCCTATGGCCTGTGTTATACAGAAGGCCAGACTAGATGATCACAATGGTTCCTCCTGGCCTTATAATATATGAATTTGTGATTGGTAATAATAGATGCTGATAAATTATTTTAATAAGTAAAAACCTATAAAAAATAAGAATGCACACTCTACATATCAAATGCAAAAACTGCAAATTGTGTGTAGGAATTCCTTGATATTAAAGACACAATTATTGAATTATCACTGTAGTCTGTTGAAATCATAGTAGGCAGCAGACTGGAGAATTCTTCTATAAATATAAAATTCACTTATCTATCTCTTATTTTTAATGCATAAATAAAGCATGTGTGAGACAAGTTTTCATAAATAAATACCAAAAAATGTTTATGTATGAGGAGCTTACAGTATGCGGTTCTAGCTGAAATAAATGTTTCAGTGAGCATGATGATTTATTCAAATGTTATGTTAAGTAAGCATTCAATATGCTTTTATGTAATTCTGATGCCTAAGTTACATGTGACTATGATAGTTTTATTACTTCCTTGACGTTTCATTGCATCCCTGGATATTCCCTTTTTCTATCATCAAGTCCCATAAACAGTGCAGAAAGCATAGTTTCCTACAGAACAAAAATTGTCAGTACAATACATTTGAGGTCCAATTCTATGACGTGCCAAACACCCTCAACTTCCTTTGAAGTCAAGAGGACCTGTGGATGTTTAGCATCACTCAGGATCATGCTCATGAATCAGAAGTCTACATATTCCTTTACATTTTCGGGATCAGGTACAAAGGATATTAATGAAAAAGTATAAAAGCGAGACTGTGTTAAAATATTGATTCTTACTTACTCTCAGTTTAATCTACTAGTATTCTCAACATATATAGGATCAAGTAATGTCTGGTGTGACTTCAACAGACTTTTCACTATGAACTTGATCCACAGAGTTCATTTAATGCACTTTATTTTATGTTATTATACTTTCAAAAACATATGCCCCTGAATTTATTGTGACCATGCCACTAAAGCAGTTATCAACCCTTCAGAGATCCTATAGATTTCATCAGCATGTGCTGCATATATATATATATTATAGATTCTGATTTGTTTTTCTTAAATCAGTGGGTATGTCTACACTTAAAACAATACAGTGGCACAACTGCAGCTGCACCACTGTAGCACTCCAGTGTAGACACAACCTATGCCAATAGGAGGAGTCCTCCCATCAGTGTAGGTACTTCACCACCCCACAAGGCAGTAACTAGATTCATGGAAGAATTCTTTTATCCACCTAACACTGTCTACACTGGAGGTTAGATCAGCACAGCTACCTCTAGAGGAGTGTATATTTTTCACACCCATGAGAGATGTAGCTATGCAGATGTAAGTTTCCAGTGTAGACAAGCCCTGTGGTACTTCACCTGAGAAAGAACCTTCTTGTATACTTTTTAAATTTCTACTCCTATTCCCTATGGCACTATCTGCACTGTTAGGCTGATCAAAAGTTTGATAATGTGTCCTTCTTAACTTTTGTGAGTTACAAAATTATTTTGCAAAGTATGTTTACTTTTAGAAATGGAGACTTTCAAATGCATTTAGGCCAAGATTTTCAAAAGCAACTAGTGATTTTGTCTGTCTCGGTGTTTGTATGCTGAATCTAATACTTCAAAGGAGCCTGTTTTTCAGAAGGCAGGGCTCAGCACTGTCTGAAAATCAGGCCTATTTAAGGTGTCTCAGATTGGGGACCCAAAACTGAGCAACCCAAAATAGTGAATGACTTTTGAAACTCTTGGCCTTAGTGCTTGTGTAAGCCCTGGAGAGTTTCCCATAGGATAGGAAAAATGGTGTATGTATTATTACTATGTGGGCCAGTGGTGGACATGATATCAAGCTGTCTGAGGCCCTGATCCTATACCACTGAAGTAAATGGGAATTTTAACATGGAGCTAGACTGGATCTTGAACCTAGACTCTCAGCAGTCCAAAACCAGTACCAGGCCCTTAATGACCTCATCTGGCAAGCAAATACACATACAAAATCCTAACCTACTCCTTAAGCCTCTTTTTAGTCTCATAAATAGTTTCCTCCAGCTTAAGGAGGAATATGAGTAATGTGGGTAAAATAAAAATGCCTTTTTGATAATATCTTCTCTATCACTGTAACATCTAAAGCCTTTGCTACAAAGTGGCATGCAGGAAAGTTAAGGGAAATCAATTAAAAGTGTGAAATCAATGCACATAAATTAAAGCATATTTAATATAGGAGTAAAGTGACCTTAGTTTGCTGTAACATAATCCTGAGGATTAAGACAAGCCCTAAATGCTAACAAGAGCTGGTTGAGCTATTTGTTATGAACAAGTTGTCAGATATAGCCCCCTTTTTTGTTCTCAAACATGATTTTCTGAGTATGTTCACTGTTGGTAATTGTTCTTTGAGCTGACTAGGTTCTTGCAAACTGTAGTGTGTATTCATTAGAATCTTCAGAATTTACTATTCAAGCTGTTTGATTGGCCACCTAAATTCACATGTAATATTTTCTGTTTCCTGGCTGTATGGCATATCATATATATACAGGAGCTGTACTAGACAAAACATCACCGGGATGTTGAATCTCTCACAGAGTGAGAGTTGGAAACACTTTAGAAAGCAGGAAATAAAAAGAGGCCTAGGACTTTAAAATCTTTTCCTGTCCTTTTTGAACAATAAAGCATTATAATTGCCTATGTATGGGCAGTTTAGATTTTAAAATATCTGTGTGAAAGCAAGAAACATATAAGCTACATTTATTGGCCATCTAGAAAATGTCATATTTGGTTACAGTATCTCCTGGAAGATCCCTACCAAGTTACTGAAAACTCTTTCTTAGGTCAGTGCAATCCAGCAGTATGGATCCCAGTATCCATGATATCCAAGGGTTCTGGAGTCCACATACTAATTTGATTTTCAAGATAAGAGCCTTAAATTTTAAACTCTTTAGGACAGGGATTTTTCTTTCTATGGTTGTACAAGGCCTAGCACAAAGGGGCCCACAATCATGGCTGAGGCCTTTGTATGCCATCATAGTATAAATTAAATTACAATATGTAGAAGGACCAGGCAGTCATTTTAATAATGAATAATAGAGCCAGTAGACCTTTTTTTCCCAATTAAACAATTTTTTGCTGAAAAAATGGGTTTTCATCAAAAACAAAATTTGTCATGATTTTTTTAAAGTGAAAATATTCAGGTTTTTTATCAACAAAACTGAAAAATGATGAACAATTGAAAAACAAAAATGATTTAAAGGTTTAGATTATTGGTTTAAATCTATTGGTTAAATAGTTTTTGCTTGCCAAAAACTGAAGATTTTTTGGCTTTTCAGGAAAAACCCAAAAATTTTCACAGACATTTTTTGACAATTTTTTTTAAATGTTCATTTTCATCAACATTTTCAAAGGGAAAAAATCATTTCCTGACCAGCTTTAATGATCATGTTCATTTATATGTGCATATATTCATTTTTGCACAAATATCTATATTTGCATGAATGTAAGCTCCCATCCCACAAACATTTTCACAAACAAAATCCCATCCCCAAAATGCATATGGGAAAGCTAATAAAAAAGCGTGCAAAATATACATGACCAGATTGAATCATGAGTTGAATTAAGCAAATACATTCAAGAAAGCATTTTTTTCTCGTACTTGCTAACTTTAGACTCAACCAATATTATCAACCTGATAAACACCTTACACTATCCCATTTTGTAAGCAAAGATCAAAGCAGTCATTTAAAATAATATTTAACTTTATATTTTTTGTTAGAGGTGGAGTCCTCATAAAATAAAATGAAATTGGCCCAGAATGTGTTAGGAAAGTTGAATGTAAAATCACAACTCTCATCCTTACGTTATTCTTCAGAACTGGGTTGAATAGTTAAGAATGTATTTCTTTGGGGACATCTAACAGCATCATATCATCACCTCAAGAGGTTTTTTCTTATATCCACAACCCTCCCTTACACATAAGAAAGTTCTGATGCGAAGGATCATTCACTCAAAATTGTGTCAATAACAAAGTGTATGTATCTTCTCATTCCCTCTACTTAACATCAAGTGGTAAAGCGAGAGAACTGTAGAGTGAAGCTAAGTGTTTCTGGCACTCTATGGAAGAGCAAGGAGACACTCTTTGTCCGGAAAAGTAACCCAGAAGAACTAACACCATTTATATTTTACAGGTTTTTATAAAACATGAATATATATAAATTATTTAGTAAAAAGCATTTAAATTGTTCTGAATATCATGGGACACCTCACCCTACTCCCTTTCATTGCATGAGCCTTATTTTCTAATTTACAGTGGTTTTAATATTTGGTCAAGATCTCACTGTATTCATTCATCCACTAGAATCAGTATGCTGCATGGCTTTGTTTATAATTAGCTTTAAAAAGCTGTATTATCTATTGGAAGCACAAGAAAAGTATCATACACAGTAAGGATGTTTGCTGATTGGCCTAGAGGCTATAATAATACTAATAGAAAAATGCTGAACACTAACTTTATATAGAACCTTTCATCCAAAGGCATCAAGGGCTATACAAACATTCATTAATGAAGTCTCCTAACTCTTTGTTTATACCCCATTTAAAAGATGGGGAAACTGAACACAGAGGGATTAAATGATTTACCAAGTTCTAAGGTGAACCAGTAGCAGAGATGGGAATAGAATCCAGCTGTTTTGACAACCTCCTAGCTTTATCTTAAATCTTAAATAATCTTAAAAGTGGCTCTAGTTTCATTATGGTAATGAATGTGTTTTCTAGAACATCTCATGTGTTTTCTAGAACATGTCCAAAGATGTTAAGGGAAAAAACCCTATTTACTCAAATAACTGTTCTGTAGCACTTCTAAGATTCTAATACTCTTGCAGTTACATGTATATCTCTTATTATAGACTGCTTAGTTTGCTAATATTTAAAAAGAGATGTGTATTATTAGTAGTAGTAGATATCTTAAATCTTAGTGAAGCATTTCAGTAGAAATATCCACGATGGGAATAAAATTTACTCAGCTGAACGTGATCTAGTTTATTTTTTGCCTGAGATTTAAGCTTTTAATATAGCATTTCCCAGGCAAAGTTCTGTCTTATTCAGTTTCTGAGACACCATTCCTTTTTGAAGGTTTAAATGAAAAGTCTTTAAAACAGTAACAAGCTAAGAAAACACCCCAAACTTATTGTTTTCATCAACATTTAACTGTAGTCCTCTTCTCGATAGGAGCCCTTCATTACTAAATGACATTGCTACAAGTCCATTGTAATTAATCCTGCAGAGAAGGAACCAGAGTTGACAGCTTGCATATTCCATTGTGACATGTACTGGTGTCTTTTCCAGTTTCCCTTCTGAAAAGACTAAGCCATTGGCTTCCATAACAAATCTTTTTTAAACTTATTTTTTATCTATGCCTTTATCAATATCTTTCAAAGACCCTTGTACAGATGATTCAGTTAGAACAATTTTTAAATGATAATCTTTGAAAACATTACTCTGCTGACAAGCTATATTTTGGAGTTAGATAACAGGTGGATACTACAGGCCAGATTGTACCTGGCAGACACAAGCCTGCCCTGGAGGCTGTGCAAAGCTGCACCGTCCATTGGGAATCCCGGGAAGCATTTTGCCTCCTAGAGCTGCATGGTGCAAAGAGGGCATGCACCTGATGCTATACCTTTTCAAGGCACCATGTGCTCCCCTCTGTGGCTGGCCATTTCTGAAGGCCAGCATGGAAAGAGGGCAAGGCAAGGTCATGGCTTCCTGACTCTGAGACTGGCTTGTGGATCTGAGTGTTACTGAGGAGCAGGCCCAGCACTCAGCAAAGCGCAGACACTGCACCTGTGGTTAGACTGTCCACTGGAAGATCGTGTGTATGTTTGTAGGGGCATTTCTTGCACAATCTGGTCTTATACTGGTATATATCATACTGATATATTATCCTAAAGAGAGACTGTTAGGGTGAAAAAGAAGAAGAGTCCTTGAGATTCCCTTTAACTTTGTAATCTGCTAATACAGTAACAGTGATTAGTCCTGACATCCACATTAGTATGAAGCTGTTTGTAACGTTGATGGTGATTTAATATGTTGAAAGCCAAGAGGTGCCCCAGTTAAAACTGAAAAGCGTTCTTAAGTTAGTCCAATTTCTCATCCAAAAAGCCCTGAAGAACATGTAAATTTGAGTGATTTCATGCTATTTAAACTGAGGGCACACTGGGCCAGATGGTCTTCTCTTGTTTTGTTCGTTTAATTCCATGTTTTCCTTTTAATGAATGCTAAACACTAAGGGGCAGAGTCTGCAGTATCCAGCTTCTGAATTGTCAGGGAGCCCCGATTCTCTGCCCTAGCCAAAGAGCAGCTTGAAGGCTGCTCAATCAAAAGCAGCTTGGAGACTGCTCTAAGCTGCACTAGTTGGAGCTCTTGGCACTCTGGCTACTCCTGCACTGGGGTGCTGTGGAGAAGAAGGTGTAGGAGCTCATGGCATCCCCAGCAGGGAATTTAGGGCATGTCTTGGCTTTCTTTGTGCCATCTGATCAGTTCAAATTGACTAGAACAATCCAGAGAATCTGTCCCACAGGGATTCATGAAAGACAGGTATAGGGAAGGGAGTGTTACTGGTTGGGTGTCTGATACAAGAGCTATTTTGCTAACACACACATCCTTCAGGGTGGGCAGCTGCAATGCACGGATAAGCATACTCTGCTCCTCCTTTGAAAAGTATCACCAGGCATATGCCTCTGGATAGTGCTTACTGTTGACCCTCATTGCTGACCAGTTAGTCAACTGGGGATGTGGGCAACCTGGCAGAATACACATCTTGGGATGCACCATCTGGTGTGGTAGCTGGGCCTAGAGGCTCTCTTTAACACTAGATAACAGGCCATGCCTGCTGCTTGTGCTGGAGGTTTCACTATGCTCTTCCCCACACCAGCATACTCACTTAGCACAAGTCAAGATGAGCTTTTGGTTAAGGCATTCACCAGGAAGCTGGATTCTACTCCAGCCTCTACCAGACTTATGCAACCTATGCAAACCTATGTAAATGTGATCATTTTCCCATGGTTCAGTTTCACTATCTGTAAAATGGTGACGTATTTCTCTCCAACTCACAGGGCCTTGTATGGATAAACCCAGTCACGTTTGTGACATGTTGAGATACTACAGTGATGTGGGGGCATATATTAATCTATATATTTGTAGTTCTTGTCCAAAGTGCATTACACTCCCACTTGTACCATTGTACTCATTTCATTAGCACTCACATTTTAAACAAAGCTTTACATTAAGACACGTTATAGCTTAATATTCATGAGAAATGGCTGGAATGAAAATAGGGTACTCTCCATCAACAAGAGGAAACAACAGCCAGCAATCTCTGGTCTCTTCTTCTTTGCCCTCTTTTAACCAATGTGGAAATTGGTTTGGGGGAGGATAAGGAGAAAGAAAAATTAAACAGAATTGTATACATAAAGATCTGCACAAACCAAAGAAAAACAAGCCCAGTTATTGATGTTAGGAAGGCTTCTCAAGCAATAGAAATAACTGATCAGTTGGTATTCCCTATCTAAGCAGTTAGCTTAATGTCTAAAGCTTGGTCTACACTGGGGGCGGGTTCGAACTAAGGTACCTTAGTTCGAACTACTCACCGGTCCAGACGCCGCGGGATCGAAGTCCGCGGCTCCCCCGTCAACTCCGCCACCGCCGTTCGCAGTGGTGAAGTTCCGGAGTTGACGGGAGCGCGTTTGGAGTTCGATATATCGTGTCTAGATGAGACGCGATATATCGAACTCCGAGAAGTCGAACGCTACCCGCCGACCCGGGCGGGTAGTATAGACGTAGCCTAAGAGTAATCCAGTAACAGCATTGCTTTTGTTTTGTTTATTTATAAAGATAAATACTCTGAAGTGGTGAGACCCATTTAATCATTCTAGCATATAGCTCAGGAATCCCATGCCCCCTATCAGAGCATGATTCCCAGTAGCTCTCACTGGAGTGCTACATATAAAAACCAAGATAACACAGCTAATGTAGTTCAGATCCTGCAGCTATAAGCAGGGCCGGCTCCAGGCACCAGCTTAGCAAGCAAGTGCTTGGGGCGGCCACTCCGGAGAGGGGTGGCAGGTCCAGCTATTCGGCGGCAATTCGGCAGAGGGTCCCTCACTCCCGGTCAGAGCGAAGGACCTCCCGCTGAATTGCCACAGATCACGATCGTGGCTTTTTTTTTTTTTTTTTGGCTGCTTGGGGTGGCAAAACCCCTGGAGCCGGCCCTGGCTATAAGACTTGAACTAATTTCTCATATTTAAAGGTTAAACCCTTTTAGAGTCAGACTGATTGAATCTAAAAAGGTAGCAATTGTATAGTTGCTCTTAGCTACCATAGATTGTGTTATGTTGGGCCCACAGATCTATCTTCAGACGGTATTGGAGATGCATTATTTAGTAATGTAAAGTTTCTTCTAGCTATCTAAACATCTGGGTACTATATAGTCCACACCTTCACAGTAGTTAGAGCACCTCCTACAATTTAAAAGAGGACAATTCTCTCTCTTTGTCTTTCCAATCACCCAGATGCAAGCTTAGGAGTTTTAACTTTTTTCCCAGTGACTGAGATGAAGGGTGCTGCTATATGAAAGCCTGGATGAAGAGGTGAGTTTTGCACTTAGCTCCAAGTGCAGTGAAGTTTGTGTCCATTCTAATTTATTCTGGCAGTGAGTTTCTGTGACAATTATGTTTCCTGTGGTTATGAGCCTTCCTCTATTGGCCAACAGTAGTATTGTTCCACTGGAACAATACTCTCATGGCAGGTTGTGGTCATGGCAAGAGACTTAGAGTATTAGGTAGCCAACACCAATGCCATCCAGAGCTTTGGAAATAAATATGGGAATTGAACTGGACTCCTTGTTCAATGGAGACACAATGCAGAGAGCAGCATAACAGGGGGGCATGTGCCTGTTTTGTTGAGCAGCTGGGGTGCTGCATTCAGAACAAGCTGAAGATTTCTTCACTGAAATATCACTTATGATGATCCTTTTCATGCTTGCTTTCCTGCAGAACGTAGTGGGCATGTACAAACTACTTCAAAATGCTTTTTTTCAGTGTAAGGTGGCAGAGTTTTGATTCACAAATTAGTACTGGTCACAGCCCCATCTATGAAAACTGTTGTGTGCCTACTGTTTGCACCCTGGACTTGATGTCAACAGCCTATAACCCTAATGATTTATATTCAAAAGTGATAAATCGGGACTTGAAGACTAAGGAGACAATCTTACATACCCTTAGTAACTTTGTCATGGGAATAATTTTACACACGTGATGTCAGGCAACCAGGATGAGGGTGGTCTAGCCTAGCAGTCAGAGCAGGTATCAGGAAGCAAATGTCAGAGCCACGGTCAGTAGTCAGAAACTGGAGCCATGGCTCAAGCCAGAAGGCAGGAACTGGATACCAGAGCCAAGTGTCAAGCTGGAGGCAGCAGTCAGAAGCCAGAGGCATAGGCCAAGCTGGAGGTTAGGAGCTAGAGCAAGGAAGGTAGCAGGCAAGAAGGGGTTCAAGGCAGGTGCAGGACCAGGAGAAAAACAAGGCTGGGTAAACAAAGCAGCTGCAGTCACAGTGGTGGGCATGAGCACTGAGCAGCCAGCCAGCTGGCTGCTGCTGCTGGCTTAAGAGCCAGCCTGCTGGACCCCCCAGCCAATCAAGTGAGGTAGCCAATTAGGCAGCCTGCCTCTGCTGCAAGCTCTGATTCCTGAAATATGAGCAGTTGGACTGAACTCACATGAGTGGAGTTACTTATGGGCATAATTGGTTGCAAGATCATCTCACAATAAAATAACATTTGCAGAAGTGATCCATTATGATGGATATCAGTTTGATGTTTCTAAATAAAACTAGAGAGCACAAATGCTTTGAAATATTCTGCATTAAATTCCACTTTCCATATTCCTTTTGGGACATATTCTACCTTGATTTACACTACTGCAACCTTTTTGTCTTTAAGAACATAAGAACTGCCATACTGGGTCAGACCAAAGGTCCATCTAGCTCAATATCCTGTCTTCCGACAGTAGCCAATGCCAGTTGCCACAGAGGGAATGACCAGAACAGGTAATCATCAAGTGATCCATCCCCCATCGCCTATTCCCAGCTTCTGGCAAACAGAGGCTAGGAACATCATTCCTGTCCATCCTGGCTAATAGCCATTGATGGAGCTATCCTCCATGAACTTATCTAGTTCTTTTTTGAACCCTGTTACAGTCTTGGCCTTCACAACATCCTCTGGCAAGGAGTTCCACAGGTTGACTGTGTATTGTGTGAATAAATACTTCCTTTTGTTTGTTTTAAACCTGCTGCCTGTTAATTTCATTTGTGTTATGAGAAGGAATAAATAACACTTCCTTATTTACTTTCTGCACACCAGTTATGATTTTATAGACCTCGATCACATTCCTCCTTAGTCATCTCTTTTCCAAGTTGAAAAGTCCCAGTCTTATTAATCGCTCCTCATATGAAAGCTGTTCCATACCCTAATAATTTTTGTTGCCCTTTTCTGAACCTTTTCCAATTCCAATATATCTTTTTTGAGACAGGGCAACCACATCTGGAGGCAGTATTCAAGATGTGGGCACATCATGGGTTTACATAGGCAATATCATATTTTCTTTCTTATTATTTATCCCTTTCTTAATGATTCCCAACATTCTGTTTGCTTTTTTGACTGCCACTGCACATTGAGTGGATGTTTTCAGAGAACTATCCACAATGACTCCAAGATCTCTCCGAGTGATAACAGGTCGTTTAGACCCCATCATTTTATATGTATAGTTGGGATTATGTTTTCCAATGTACACTATTTTACATTTATCAACACTGAATTTCATCTGCCATTTTGTTGCCCAGTCATCCAGATTTGTGAAATCCTTTGGTAGTTCTTCACAGTCTGCTTGGGATTTAACTATCTTTAGTAGGGTTCAGCTACCACAAAGAGGATTGTGATATAAATGCCTAGAAAGTTGAAGACATAGATAAGGATAAAATGTGTTCCTTTATAAGGTAACTATACCCATTCCCCCATTTTATGTGCCCATGCATATGCCCTGTGCAGTTGATGATTCCTTGTCATGTCAAGAGTTCTCAGAATATCATGATCCTAATTTGGTACATCATCTTTTCACATCCACTATGCACCTGGCTGTGGGAGAAACCAGCAACAGATTTGCACAACTTGCATCTTGGAAAGGACACTCATCTTCTTATACAAATGAAAGGAACTGTGGCTTTGATTATCTTCATTCACATTCCATTACAGGACCACTGCACTGACGTATCCTATATACAAATACAAAATGAGAATAACAATAAAGATCTCTAAATGGTGTAATTGCAAAGAGATGTTTAACAGCTTGGTTTGGGTATTGCACACACTTTTCACAGTTGTGACAGAAATGGTCTAATGAAGAATAGAATCAGAGATTAAATATGTTTGAATTACTGTAATAAAGTCTGACTAGAGTGTTAGCCTACCACTCTGTAGAGTGGTCTTCACTGTGTTCCTTGTTATTTTCAATAATTCAGGCCATTTAAGTCACTTTGACAGTTGTACTGATCTATTAATTTAGCTGTGAAATGAAGCACATTTTTGTGGCTAACATGAAAGTTAATTTGTGCAAAAGGAAGCATTTTGGGAACGGGGGCGTTATTTGTATTCACTGACAAGACTGCTATGTGAAGAGAGCAAATAGGTCAGCTGCCCTGGGAGTAATCTGAGAGTCCAGAAGAGTGCAACATGAGAACAGGATTGGTGTCATCAGAACAAAGAGGGAATACCACATTTTTTTCCTCCTATTTTTATGATAGAAATTACAGATGAAGTATAGGACACATGTACCCTCTCAAAATGTTAATCTGGGGAGCTGAGGATTTATGGCAAGTTCCTAGTTATAGACCTAATTATATACAAACAAAGAAAGTTATTTAGCTTTCAAAGTCAAACACTCAAAAGTTAGGAAATGCCAGAATTCAGATGGTCTGTGCAACCTTAATTTGGCTCCCTTATGCATATGCATTATGATAGTCTAATTATGTGATCACCTACATTTTTTTTTGCAGGACCCCTATGTCAGAATCCTAACAAGAGCAGTCAGGACCAAGGGTCAGAGCAGGGTCAAATATGAGACTGGGAGTAGCGAAGGAGTTCATAGTCAGGTTCCAGGCCAGGGTCGATACCAAGGGTCAGAGTCCAAGTCAGGATTCAGGGTCTAGGTCAGGAGGTGAAGTCCAAATCAAACCAAGGTCAAAGCCACGAGTTCAGGAGCAGAAATGATCATGGGAGCTACAGAAGAGCCACACTGATGCCTGGATGCTTCCTGGACCACTCCTTGTGTTTAGGTAGGATGGGGAACCAATCAGAAGCCATGAGGCTGCTGCCGCCTTGCGGTGGGACTTCTCACAATCTGTGTACACAATGGGTTGTGGATAGCAGAGTATAAATGAGTTGCAGCTTCTGCTGGGGGCAGCATGGAGCTGTCTGCTGCCTGACAGCTCTACAGGTCTGGGCCTTGTACCCTGCTTCACTCAATACACAAGGTGGATGCTGCTCACTAAAGAGCAGCTGTTCCATAATTGTATCCTCATCATTCAGCCAGTAGCCCCTGCCTTATTTACTGCACACCATCCAAAGCCTGTAAAAAATTACTTATTTCTTCATGGTCTTTTCTAAGCCACTCATCACTGTAGTATATGTCAGCAGTAAGGCTCTCAGCTGCACCTGCTTGGTACTCCTAACAAGCCAGCCAGGTTGCCTGATGGACTGCCCTGCCTGATTGGCTGAGGAAGCCAGAAGACTGGTTCTTAAACCTAGCAGCAGCAGTAGCTCACTGGCTGATCAATGCACATGCCCATGGATTCTGCCTCCCTGTGGTTGTCTCTCCAAGCCCTGCTCCTGCTCTTCTCTTCCACAGCTCCAGGCCAGACCTTGTCCTGCACCCAGCCTTGTTCTCATCCTGTTCCAGCCTCTTTTCTGCCTCAGAACCAGCCCTTCTACTGACTTCTCTGGGTGCTGGTAATCCAGTTCTGACTCTGCCTCAACCCTTGGCTCTGGCATTCAGGCTCTGACTTCAGTCTTGAGCCTCCACTCTGATTCTTGACTTTGACTCTGTCTCAACGCTTGGCTCTGGCATTTGGACTCTGACCATTAGGCCTTACTCATACTCTGATCACTAGGCATGACAGCCTATGACCCGGTCCACTGACAGTATCCAAATGATTCATGAATATTAATGAATTTATCTGCACTGCAAGATCACGGAACATTATTATCCTTATTTTACAGATGAGAAAACTGAGTCAGAGACTTACCTAAGGGCACACAGTGAATCAGTGGCAGAGCCTGCATCATAATTCCTGACTTCTAACTCTCTGTTCACTCCTGCAGACCATGCTTCCTTACTGTCAGCAGTGCTGAGCATCCACAGTTCCCATTGATTTCAGTTGCTGGTCTGAGTGCTCAGCACTTCTGCAAATGAAACCCCAGGTGCCTCAGGTTGGGTATCATTGAAATAAGAAACATATATTCAGTAGCCGCCTGCCAGAATTTTGGCTTCAGGGACACACTCAGCATCACATGGAGAGTCTATGGCAGAGGCAGAGACACAACTGAATTTGTGTGCCTTAAGTGCAAGGCCATCATTTTTCTTTCCTGCAGTACTCTGCCCTGTTCTGTTCACACCTTCTAACTCCTGGAGTTGTCTGTCTGTTCTACAGACAACAGTCTCATTCCCTACACAACCCTGATAGATTCGTGAAGAACCCCTGCACTTTCAGCCCTAGATTATGTGGTGCACATTCCAGCTGATTCTACATGACAATCAAGAAGACATTAACATATTTTTTGCAAATAATTCACAGCAGTGTATAACAAACCTCACCAGAGAAGATTATATTTCAATAACAAATTAAGTTGTAGATGTACTCTGGAATATGTAATGATTATATCTAACTAAAACAAAGACAAATAATACTGTTGACTAAGAATGGTTCTGTCGATGTAGCTACTGTCATTTGGGGAGGTGCCGAGGAAGAATGCTTCTGTTGGTATATGTTACATTTACACTATGAGTTATACCAGCATAGCTACAGAGACCTAGCTATGTCAGTGTATTCTTTGTAGTGCAAACATGCCATGAGAAAGA
Source organism: Mauremys reevesii (assembly GCF_016161935.1). NCBI lineage: Eukaryota > Metazoa > Chordata > Testudines > Geoemydidae > Mauremys > Mauremys reevesii. Next base: position 124,268,730 of record NC_052623.1, read on the forward strand.
GATGGTTCTTCTAGCCATGCATGTCCTAATATTTTGCTTACATATGAACTGCTTGAACTGTTAAGATCTTGTCCAATCATTCAGCTGAACTGCCTACCAGGGAATCTGTATATACTGAGTCTCATTTATATCAATAGCTATGGGTCCTGGGTCCCACACTAGCAGATTCTAATGTGGGTGTAGAGCCTAAGATTTTTTGTTTTGTTTTGTTGATGAACTTCTGCCAGTTTACAATAGCTTTAAGAAAATGTATCCATTAAAGGGTCTTCTCTGGGATGCATAAAGTCCAGATTTGCCATGAAATATATTCCTGTGAGCACAGAGGACTACACTGACCCAACATTAAGGTGCACTTCTTTAAACCTTCAGCAAGACTTCAAGTAGCACTAGATTCTAACTCTGGGATCTCTTTCTTCTCTCACCATATTTGATATTTGTTCCTAATTTATTGTCTTCTACTTTTCAAAACAAATCAGGTTTCCATTCAGGTTTCCATGCCTTACTTGTGATTTAACAGTTTAAAATTTACACATATTCAGTAAGTCACCCTTTCTTCTTTTCAGTAAAAAAGGAAATCAACATCGGGTTCAAACAGAATAAAACTAACAATCATCCTAGGCTATTATTTAAAGGTAACTTTAAGTATTTGAGGCCAACTTTTCCAAGTATGGCCTTCATTTGTGCATGTGCAACTTTGTTTTCACAGATTCTTCTGCCCAGGACAACAAAAATGAGGGCTGTAACCAGGGCAGGGCAAGGAGCAGCCACACATGGTGCAAAGCTCGCAGGGCAAAAAAATGGGGCAGAGAAATGACCAAAAACCCAACTCCCAGCAGGGACATCCTACAGGGCTGAAGCTCGGAGACCCCTCTCCCTGCTGGGCAGAAGCCAGAGGTGACATGTTGGAGGGGGCACATGGGGTCATGTGTTGCCCCAGATTTTTGTCAGAGATTGCTGGCCCTGCTTGGTCACATGGTGCTGCCAGACCCCCTCCTTGCGTGGCAGCAGCTGGAGTCCTGGGAGCTGCAGCTGTTGGGAAGGAAGAGCCACTGCTTTTGCTGCTGCCTCTCCTCCTAGAGCTAAAGCAGCAGCACCTCTCTGCAGCTCCCAGCTGTTTGCTGCTGCCTATCCAGGTGGAACTAACATCTGGGAGCTGCAGGGAGAGGCTGCTGAGGGTAAGGGGACGGGTATAACTCAAGCTGTTGGTGGGGGAGCCTTTAAATTGTGCCTCCCCACTCTCAGCAGGCAACAGTCATCTCTGGCAGAAGCTCCTACCCCCCCCACCCCGCCGCAGGGCAGAAGCCCCAAGATCCCCAAGTCTGGTAGGCAGAGAATGGGGGAACATGGGGGGCTCTGCAAGCCACACTTTATCTGTAAAAGAGCCACGTGATATAGAAGAAGGATCTGCTCAGAGCAGGTAGTAGAGACCAGCATCTTAGAAGAAGGACATTAAACTCTATACTTTATAAAAGGCAATAATGAATATGTAGCTTAGTTGGATTAGAATAAAAATATCCATTTATGACTGAGTAGTGGTGAGAAAAGCATTTCAACCTTTTCTGATGTTTTGTACTGGATAGTATATTTAGGTCAGATCATGCACTTCTGACTCAAGCAAAATTCCCACTGACTTCCATGACAGTTTTATCTGAATATGGCTGCTGGATCAAGCTCATTTTGCCACAGCCTCAGCTAATGTAAATCAGCCTAGGCCCATTGACTTCCATTTATGCCTATTTGCACCAGCTGAGGCTTTGGCCCATGGACTGTAGTATATATATACACATGTCCACTTGGTACTGACCAAATTATTCTGACATTTGTCTGTGGAATCTCATTCCCCTCATTAGAATGGATGCTGTATAAATGTTTGATATTATCCAGCTCTTATTTTTATTTTGTGGTATAATATATATATCACTGTCTGTCATGATTTAAGTCCCCATCAATTTCTATTTCAAAATAACCGTTATAAAAGTGTCCTACTTGGTGTTTTGATGAACGTTCAGTTAAAAAAAATCCACTTTCTAATTTGAATGCATATAATTCTAGGCTGATCAGTTTAAAAAACTCCTTTCCCTTGAAATTACATTAATTATAGCACTTAAATCTGTAGAGCAGCATCAGCTTCAATGGGATTTGGAACTGCAGAGTACCTTTATTTCCACATAACACTTGTGACACTAAGCACCTGTGTATTCACTCCCTACATACCATTGTAATAATCGTTGCACAAAATATGCCTTGTGAAACATCATTTGAAATCTAATAACTCATTGATCATTAATATTCTTGGGTGATATATGTGTGTGATGTGTATTAAGAGTTATGACATATGCTGGAATGGTTACTAAAGTGTGTTTAAACCAGACATTCCAGGGAGTTGGTAAACAAGTCTGCCCCGGACAAAGGAATGTGTTCTCCCCACCTGCTGGGAGTTACCTTCAGGACCGGCTCCAGGCACCAGCTTATCAAGCAGGTGCTTGGGGTGGCCACTCCGGAGAGGGGTGGCACTTTCAAGTATTTGGCGGCAATTCGGCGGAGGGTCCCTCACTCCCGCTCGGAGCGAAGGACCTCCCGCTGAATTGCCGCAGATCGCGATCGTGGCTTTTTTTTTTTTTTTGGCTGCTTGGGGCGGCAAAACCCCTGGAGCCGGCCCTGGTTAAAAGTACTTTGAAAGATCATGAGAATGTATTTACATATTGAGTAAACAGACCCATTAAGCTAACAAGGGGTGGTGGTGGAGGCAAACCTGACACTAACAAGTTGGAGAAGACAGCATGGCATCTACACCCAGTAGGAATGAGAAGCTTGGTCTGGGTTTTACTTTTCAGAAGAATCCATTTCAAAGATTTATTGGTCTATAAAGACAGGGGCTAAATCTCAAGTGATAAGTAACTGAATCGACTGATTGTATATAATATTACTGTCTTATAGAAGTGTATAGAGTGAGGTCTTTTCTGAAAGCTATTGACACTCTGGTGATTATATCATTGTGAAATGTTTGTATTAACACCATATAAGGAATTAGGGGTACTCATCGATATTAGGCTGTACAGTTTGCCCAGGCAGAAGGGAATGTCACAAATATGTATCTGTGCTCTATGTAAGTTAAGCACAGTGGAATCAGAAACAATGCAATTTTCATTTACACTGAAATCATATAGGGGGATGGGAAGCCCACAGGAAGGGAAGAACAGCATGAGGTCATCCTGCTTCTTGAAACAAAGTAATTGAACTTTGGAAGATATAAACAAGGACAAAAGCCACCTTTGGCACCCATCACTAGACAGACACAAGGGAACAGAGCTCTCACAAGCTGAGAAAGATGGGCACCTCACTTTATTTTCATTTACTTGCTATTACTTATAGGAGGAGGAGGAGGAAAAAAAGAATGAAAAACAAGAGTGGGGGGAGATAAGAGAGAATATTCTTTTTCTTGGTTGGGTCCCAAGGAGGGGCCCCAAAAATGAAGCTGAGCACAGGACCCCACTAACTCTAAATCCATCACTGGGGCTGACCCTTCGCCCACAGCTCCCCACGATGCAACCCCCCACTCTGTGAGCTCTGCATGCCGCTGCCAGGACGGGGGCTGACTCCTCCCTCGCCCCAGCTCCCCGCACCATGACAAGGAGCTGGGGCTGACACCCTCCCCACACCGCTGCCAGGGGCTGGGACTGGCCTCTAACCCCCCCGCCCCCAGCTCCATTCTACCTGGGGCTGGGGCTGATCCCCCAAGCCCTGCTGCCTGACACCTCACGTTGCAAGTACTTGGTCCTGCTAGTGAAGGCGGGGGGCTGGACTTGATGACCTTTCAGGGTCCCTTCCAGTTCTATGAGATAGGTATATCTCCATGTTTTTTTTGCCACCCCCCCCCCCACACATTCCTCCATGCCCCACTATGGGGGCGCATCAGACTTTTTTGGTAAACTGTGCATTTGTTCATTTGCTCTTGCCAATTGATCAGTTGTTAAAAGCAAACAGGATAAATGTCCATTTTTGTCAAAAAAGTTAGGATGGCCAGGACAGAGCTTAAAAAGGGAACTGTCCTGGCCAAACAGGGATGTATGGTCACCCTATCTCCAGGCAAGTGGGTCCTGAGGAGTCCGTCCAGGGCAGGGACAGACCCTGGGCTGGCTAATCACACCACTCCCGACAGGCTGGAGTGATTCCCCGCCCTGGTACTGGACCGGCCCGGACGTGCTGCCAGCTCAGCCTGGCAGACGCCGTCACCTTCCAGCAGGGCTGGTGAGTGTGGCCAGGGAACAGGGTATGAGGGAGTGGCTCTCTGTAAGTGTGTGTGGGGCTGCTGGGCAGTGGGGAGTCTCTTCGGTGGGTGGTGGTGGAGGTCTGTGTGTTGGGATGCTGGGCAGTGGGGGGTCTGACTGGGGTGCTATGTAGTTGTGGTGGTTGGCTGTGGGGAAGTGCATTGGGCAGTAGTGGTGCAGCTGTGTGTCGGGAGGTGCTGGGCAGGGTGGTGATGTGCAGGCCACTGTGCATGTGTGGTGGAAGGTCTGGGGGGTGGGGCTGCTGGGCATAGCAGTTCCAGGGGACACTGGGAATAGGGAGTCGGGGGCTGTATGGCACGGCATGGGCCCACCCCCAAGGGGAAGGGGCATGCTGGCAGCACAGGGCTGGGCAGGCCAGTATGCGTCTGGGAACTGCCAGTTTGTATACAGTGTCCTTGCACTGGGCTGGATGGAGCGGGGACGGCCCCACCATGCCATGTCCCATTGCCCCGGGCTCTGTGGACCAACCTCCCCACGCTATGCTCCTTTGCCCTCATGGGGGCCCACAAATATGTTTGGTGCCGGGCCCACAAAAGGTTAATCTGGCCATTCCCTTGGAAACACTTAGAGTCCCCTGCAGAACCACTGTCAGTGCTGGACATGCCCTGCAGCCTTGCCATCAGCGCTGCCCTAATCCGAACCCTAACCTCAACCCTACCCCTCCCCATAATTGCCCACAACTGTAAAAATTAAAATTGTTAAAATTTGAGAAAAATATTAAAATTAAAATGTATATAAATTATCAAAATTGCAAACAAATAAAATTGAATTATGCCAAGTCTATTGTATACTTCACAATGGATACTTATTTGCATACTAAACCGGCAGCTAATCAAGATTAAGAAATAACAAGAGATTGCAAAATGTTTATGAGGAAGGGTGTCTAATTTGTGAATAAAGTTCAAAGGATTGTTTTGAGATATCTAGGGTTGCAAAGAGACACTCTGGTATCTTTCATATGGGAAGTAAGCTGACAGTGGGCTTGCTTCATGAACACAGGATCACAGCCAAATGTGGCTGTAATACCATTCATTCCCCCAACCCGTATGGGGTATCAACCAGATCTCCCTAGTCTTCTATCCTGGGCCATTCGCTCTAGCTGGTTCCAGGTATAGCCCATTTTTTTGCTATCAACCTGAAGGTCGCGTCGCCAGGTATTTCTTGGGCGGCCTCTTTTCCGCTTGCCTTGGGGGTTCCACTGCAGTGCCTGTCTGGTGATGTTGGTTGGTTGGCTGCTTGCGTAGGCTGTAATACAGTGGATGGATTTTGGGTAAGCTTTTGTTATTATGACATATTAATGCCCTATTAGTTAAGTTTAGTCACTAGAAGGTGTGTTATGACTTTATATTGTATATAAGCCTTTGTTTCCAGTGTTTCTTCTTGCCATCACTTAAACCTCTGTTCTTCATTAAATTATCTTATACTTGGTTTCTTTATAAAGAAATCTAACTGATATATGTTAATCAGATCTATGTTCTAAAGTGTAACTGGTAAGCTGTGGGGCAGTGTTCCTTTGGACTGTGGGTCTGGTAATTCTCTGATTGTCCAGCGATCAGGTGCTGGATGCTGTAGGGGGATGCTCAGAGAACTCGGAGGTGGGAGTGGGCCTATCACTATCCCACACAGACAGAGTGGGCTGCAGAGGCCTGGAAGGTAGTGCTTGTGTTGCCAGAGGCTGGAGGTATTGAGTAACTGACCTGTAGTAGACACAGACCAGGCTTCCTCATGCTGAGGGCAGGTGATAGCGAGGTTCCTCACAACCCTGGGTACTCTAGAGAAGTGTCACAAAAATTGCTTCATTTTGCATCAGTAATGCAATTCCTATTGTGTTCACACCAGCACAGTGGCAAAATAATTTGGTAAAAGTAATACAATCATCAATATAATATGTCTGTCATAGAGGATGACACTATATTTATAGCTCAACATCATTCATTCATTGATTTCTGTCAACATTCTCAAGAAATGAGGGAATGAACACAGAAACTTTCACCTTTTGGTTCAAATCCAGCCTAGGTTTCAATAGTAACCATCAATCATTACCATCTGATGACTGGTGACATAGATGTAATGCCTGGCAAAATTGGTCCAGTTTCTATTGAACAAGTGTTCACATCACCAAAACCATCATCACAACTGGCAACTACATGGGCAGTTTTAGGGTACGTCTACACAACCTGCCAGATTGGCGGGTAGCAATCGATCTATCGGCGATTGATTTATCACGTATAGTGTAGATGCAATAAATCAATCCCCAATGGCTCTCCCGTTGACTGCTGAACTCCATCTCGGCGAGAGGCAGAAGCAAAGTTGACGGGGGAGCCGTGGCGCGCCGCGAGGACACGAAGTAAGTAATTTTAATTCAATCTAAGATACATCAGCTTCAGCTACACTATTCTCATAGCTGAATTTGCATATCTTAGATCGATCCCCCCCCCCGCCCCCCTCCCCCAGTGTAGACCAGGTCTTAGTGACAAGGCCAAACAATGAAAATATATGGGGAATTAACTACTCTCCTACCCCAGAGCTCAGGTCTGAAATACATTGGCTGGGCAAATGGGGAAGTATTTACTGCCTGCATGGTTCCTATTTTGTGAATCTCCCACCCATCTTCCCTCAGTCCCAGGGGGTTTGTGCATGTCTCCTCGGGGAAGAAGTGGTGACATGCTAAATTGAACAGAAACTCTGGGCCACTGAAGAGAGATGCTCCTGGTCTACCCAGGTCTTAGAACAGTAACTACCCTAGGAATTGTATTTCCTGCCAATTTCCCAGAGGCAGAGGGTATGTGTGTAAAACTTGTTGGCCCACACCAGAATAGGAGTTTCCTGCCTCCATAAGAACATAAGAACAGTCAAACTGGTTCAGACCAAAGGCCCATCTAGCTCAATATCCTGTCTTCCAACAGTGGCAAATGCCAGGTGCCCCAGAGGGCATGAACAGAACAGGTAATCCATCCCCTGTCACCTACTCCCACCTTCTGGCAAACAGAGGCTAAGGACACCATCCCTGTTTATCCTGGTTAATAGTCATTGATGAACCTATTCTCCACTGTGATTTTTGTCAGTGCAGTGGATAAATCTAGCCTAATATATTTATCTTTGCAAATGATCCATGTTACATCTCAAAATGCAAAAAATGGAGGTGGACAGTGTATGACTCTCAAACTAATAAAAAAACCAAAACCATATCATGAAGTGGTTATTGTCATGCTGGGTTGGACGTTGGCATGGAACGTGGGTTGGTAACAAAAGGAATACCTTCTTGAGCATTGTAAAGATCAGTTAAGTTTTTCACTTACTGAAGAGTGTGAGTCCTTTTAAATTGAACAGGAAGGCTGAGTATACAGATAGAGTGAGCGTAAACCACAAAGCAACTATTGAAAAAATCATACTGAAACTCACATACAATATATTGTTCTTTGAAGACAAAGCAAATCCCAATGTCAGTAGGAATTCTAAGGTTACAATTCTCATTGGGTGAAATTCTCCCCTGTGCAGAGGCCCAACATAAAGGCCAATTCACCACTTAATGTCTGACTTAATTTCTCAAAATAGGACTTTGCCAAGGGTGAATATCACTCATTATGAATAATATACTGTGTCGTGATGGATAAATTAATTGGCACACAGAGTCAATTCTATTTTACAATAGTACTGTATGGAAAATGCTATAGGGAAAATCATCAACGTAGCTTAGAACCAAAGGATCAAATTCATCTTTGATGTAATTCCACAAGTCTCTCATTTGGCCCATTATATTTTATATGTTTTCTACCAAACCAATTTATTTTTCCTTTATCATATCTATGGTATTGCACAGTAATTGGTTGATATCCAATGAAATTTACTTTGCACTCTCTCTTTGATTAATTATATTTTGTGTTTTACTTGCAATTGCCACAATTATATATACATGCACATGCATACGCAGGTCCTGAACTCTGCAGCATAGACAGAGAATGTTATAGTGTAAGTGCCCCATCATCTGACCAAGTATTCTAACCTCACATGCAGACCTCATTCTCTGAGCATGGCTCTTTTCAAGAGCTATCAGTTCTATTTAAGACTATGGTTATATGGAACTAGGGTACCCTCTAATGGTCCAGTAACAAACTACAGATATTACTGAGAATACTCAACTAAATAACAAAAAATCCTGACGGAACAGATGGGATTTAGCATGGTATGCTGTAAACTGACATTTTTCATGGCAAGCACAATATCCTAAAATTAAATTGATATTTATCAAATGTTCTGTTTTAAAGAGAAATGCACTTTTTCATTTTTCTTCAAGAAGTTACGAGTGGTCTAACATTTTACCAGCATCCAATTTCCAGAGGTTTTTTTTTAATGATTTCTCTCTTTGATTTAATTAAATAAATATTCATTCAAAGCATATGGCTCTGAGGAAAAGATCTAACAAGTTAAAGAAAGTAATGTTAGACTACATTAACATGAAAAGTGGAACAAGGAGCTAAAAAATGTGTAACTCTTACTAGTTAAAATGAAGAATTTAGGCCAGCACCTTTAATTATGATTTGTATTTAATTATGAGAAATTTTGCTTTATCACCTTTACATATAATTAATTCAGATCAATAAAAACCATCTTAAAGCAAAATTAAGGGTCTGATTGAAAGCCACAAAAGCAAGGAAACTGTCATTAAAGAGTATCAGAGGGGTAGCCGTGTTAGTCTGGTTCTGTAAAAGCAGCAAAGAATCCTGTGGCACCTTATAGACTAACAGACTTTTTGCAGCATGAGCTTTCGGTGTCTTGCATCCGAAGAAGTGGGTATTCACCCACGAAAGCTCATGCTGCAAAATGTCTGTTAGTCTATAAGGTGCCACAGGATTCTTTGCTGCTTTTGTCATTAAAGACTCTATTCTTATTCTGCGTAGGTATTTTAGAACACATAGATGAATAGTCTGTTGTTAATATTCATTCATAACTTCATGCCAGTTTAAGTTATTAATGTACAACAAGGAAAATATAAGGCATTAGCTCTGCATTTAAGATCCCTATGGGTGCAATGTTTAACAATCTGTAAAATGCATAAGCACCACAGATGAGTAAAAAATAAAGTTAAAGCCCAATCTTCAACATGAGTTTTGCTTAAGTGAGGCTACAGGATTTGGCAGTGAACTTTAAATTTGCTTGCTTATGGGGTTTTCAGTCAGACACTAGCTATATTCATATATGCACCAGCATGATCTTGAGCTACAAAACCAATGAGATTTTTGCCATTGACTCCAATGGAGGCAGGATAAATCCTATATTTTCCTTATTTAATTTCCTTGATCTTTATGGATATCTAAAAAAAAAAGTTCTATTGCTCCATTATGGTGTCTGAAGGCCACACATCCTACCACTAGAACTATAATGATGTGCTATTAGAGTCTTGGTGTACTTTTTGTAAGGTTCACTCGCACTATTATATTAAAATTCTTTTGAACTCTTAGAGATTTATTGTATGGTTTCAACGCATAGTGAAAAAAGTACACCAAATATTCTGCCTGACAGAGGTTTATTCACTGTTGAATGTTATCTTTAGTATGCATTCACAATAAAATATTGAAGTTATCACAGTATCTTCTGAAATGTGTAATACAAGTAATGTATTACCAAGGACCCTTATTACAACTATTAACTATACAACTATATTAACTGTACAAACTGCCACTTAAATATTTAAAAGTTTACAGCAGTACAGACCATGGATCAATCACCTACAAATTTCATTTTAAAGAGGAGTGTCTATAACAAAAACCTTAACAGGTCTTTAAATACAGTTATGCTACATAGTACAATTACATCAACACAAACTTTATCTTTACATTTCTGAACAAGGAAAAATGGCAACTGAATTAAATATCTGTAAGAAATGTAGGCCAAAAAATAAAGCCCAAGTACTCACAGTGAAGTGATTTGTTTGACCTGCATCCTGCAGTTAGCACAGGAGGTATGTTCATCATCAGTCAGTTGCCCTTGGACAGAATGGGGAGCTTGTTTCATGCAGGACTGACCTTTTTATGTTTTGCTGTCTTAGGGTACATCATTATGGAGAGGTGGCAGCAGCGTGTGTGTGTGTGTTTGAGGGGAGATGGAAAAAGATGCCTTCCTTCTTTATTTCAGCTTACTGTGAAGTCTCTAGTTACACCACATACCTATTAAATACTAAATGAATACCTGTCATTAAAAATATACTAGAGTTTGGTGCAGGAAGGACTTGCAGGAGCAGCCATATATATTTTATTAAGTGCTTTATAAAGTTTCAAGCCTATTGTCAATACTCAGCAAACAATAAACCATAATAGGGAAATGTATGCAGTATAGTTATAGTGGTGTGGGTGATAAGGCGTACATAGCAATACATGGCTTCTCCTTTTCATAGAATCATAGAACTATGAGATTAGAAGGGACAACAAGGCTCATCTAGTCTAACCTCCTACCATGATGCAGGATTTGTTATATCTAAATCATCCAAGTATCGACCCTATCTTGGGCATTAAAATTGTTCTTGAGCATAGCATGCAAGCCCCAAACTTTGGAAGGGCTCAAACATTTTAAACAGCAAGCAAATCCGCTGCCCAGTGCAAATTCTTCTGCAGCCTCCCTGTGCCCAGGCTCACACTCCCAAGACACTCACATCCCAGTCCCATCCTGCTGATTGCCTCAGGAAGGGACATAGTTGTGACTACTGGCCTGCCTGCCTATTTCTGCCATGTGTGTGGCAGTCTCTGTTGGTGCCGGGCTGCCTCATGAGCAGCCTGTCTTTTTGCTTGTAGGACATGTGGCTGTGTTGCCAAGTTTGCCATTTTCCTGTGGAACTGGGCAATGTTAAAATGCCAGTTGCAAGGGGTTTTTTTTTGTTTGGGTTTTTTATGAGGAGTCATGGGTTGCGCTATTTTGGGCTACTTTGCTGATAATCCGCTACATTTTGGGCTGGGGGGGGGCAAAAGGGAGGAGGATGTGCTGTGTCCCCCCCTGGGGGAGAGGGCAGCACCTGTATCCTGCGGGGGATGGGGGAAGGGACTCAAGGAGGGGACAGTAGTGCTAGTGCTGGGGCAGGGGGAGGAGGGCAGTGCCTATGCTGTGTGTCTGTTTCGGGGGTGGTGGCAGTGCCTGCACTGTGTCCAGGGGGAAGAGGAGGGGGCAGTGCCTGTGGTGTGTGTCCCGGGGGGAGACGAGGGGATAGCACTTGTGGTGGGTGTCTCCCGGGGGGGGAGGGGAGGAGAGGAAGGGGAGGAGGGCAGTGCCTGTGCTGTGTGTGTCCCTGGGGGTGGGGGGCTGCCGCCAGCTGGAAGTGTCGGGCGCCACAGGCCATACACCTGCGCTACCCTCGCTCCGCTGCCCCTGCGCCATGGAGCGTCCCCTGGCCGCGCTGCTCGGGAACCTCCTGCTCTGCTGCGCAGGTGAGAGCCCGGCCCGGGACAGAGCCGGGCGAGGGCTGATGTCGGGGTGCCCCCCTCCCCCCAGCCCACCGTGTGCCCGGCGGGCAGAGCGCGCCCCTGCCCCGCTGAGCAGGTCGGGGTCGGAACAAGGCTGCGGGGGCGGGAAGGGGGGGAGCTGCTCTCCCGGGTACTTCCCCCCGGTGCACTTTGCAGCACGAGGAAGATGCTGCCCCTCCCCGCTCGTGGCTCCAGCGAGGAGCCGGGACGCTGGAGCCGCCCCCACCCCGAGCAGTGCCGTGCCTGCCACGAGCCGCAGCTAAGGTAAGCGGGGCAGGGCTGCCCCCCGGCCTGCCCCCCGACCTGACCCGGGCTAGGCTCTGCCTCCGACCGCAGCCTCCCCCACTGCCCGCCTCCCCGCTCACGCGGCGGCAGCCTGCTCGGCGGGAGCGCCTGCTGCAGAGCCCGGGCTGAAGCGCTGGAGCCCGGCAGCCTCCTGCGGGCTCTGGAGCTGGGCGAGGAGGAGACCTCCGGCCTGGGAGGTAGCAGCAGCCAGGCTGGACCTAAGGCAGTGGGCGGGGGAGGATCCGCAGCTGCCCCTCTGGGGCTGCACATAGAAGGGCGCCGCGGGGGGTGTTCTGAACTGCAGGGTGTTTGTTGGGGTGACAGGGTGATTACTGGGGGCCAGGGGCTCTGGATGGCAGGGTGTTTGTTGGGGTGACTGACAGGGTGATTACTGGGGGCCGGGGGCTCTGGATGGCAGGGTGTTTGTTGGGGTGACTGACAGGGTGATTACTGGGGGCCGGGGGCTCTGGATGGCAGGGTGTTTGTTGGGGTGAGAGGGTGATTACTGGGGGCCGGGGGCTCTGGATGGCAGGCTGTTTGTTGGGGTGAGAGGGTGATTACTGGGGGCCGGGGGCTCTGGATGGCAGGGTGTTTGTTGGGGTGACTGGCAGGGTGATTACTGGGGGCCAGGGGCTCTGGACTGCTGGGTGTTTGTTGGGGTGATAGGGTGATTACAGGGGGCAGGGGGCACTGGATTGCAGGGTTTTTATTTGGGTTACAGGGTGATTAACGAAGGGCAGGGGGTTCTGGATGGCAGGGTGTATATTGGGGTGACAGGTTCATTACTGGGGGGCAGTGGGCTCTGGATGGAAGGGTGTTTATTGAGGTGACAGAGAGGCCAGGGGGCTCTGGGTTGCAGGATGTTTATTTGGGGGGAGAGAGAGGGGAAGTCTGGGTGACAGCTTATATTGGTACTCTGGGTTTTTCTAGGGTGTAGGGGACTCTGGGTGGAAGGAGTTTTAGGTCATTGGCTGTCAGAGTTTTTTTTTAGGGTGTCTCATCTGGGCTGGGTGTGTGGATGTCTGTCTGTAAAGGTGACTTTAATATGGTTGAGGTAGGGGGTGGTTAGTGGAGTGACCTTCCTGTCAAAATTCCCCTTGGGGTTTGGATTTTGATTTTGATTGTCATCTCATAGATTTGTTGCTAATGTGGAGAACTCCTGCTGGGACTGGCAGCTTTTTTAAATTTATTTATTTATTTAATCAAATCTGTACTAGGTAGCTACCAAAATCTTTCATATGTTATTTATGTATAGACTAATGTGTTAATTAAAAAAAAAACTTGCTTTCAATAAATAGATTGGGCTACTTAGTTTGGGGCTAGTTTTTAAGTGACTTTGGGTTATTAATGCAGTAGAAATCTGGCAATCCTCACGAGGCAGGTGAGAAAGCAGGAAACAGTTCTGCAGGCAAGGAGAGCAAGTGCAGCCCGTCAGGAGGGAGCTGCCTGGGTCTCTTGCCCAGCCCCAGCACTGTCCCTGGGCACCTCGGGAAAATTTCAGCATCCAGAGTTCATCACCTGGCCTTGGGCTGCAGCAGCCCCAAGAGGAAGGATGCCCCGAGCAGCCCCTTCCTGATCCAGGGCAGCTGGCAAGGGGTTTTGGGGGGAGTAGGAAGAGGGATTATTCCTGCCTTGCAAAGCAATGACGGATACCTGAATCCTGGGGGTAGGGGGCTGGAGTCCCACAGGAGCTGTGGGAAGGTGAGGGTCCCCATGGGGCACCTTTGCAGCCAGTGCACCTGATGTTCTGTGAGCAACTGGGCCCTGCAGTGCCCTATATGTGCTCGTGCAAACTTTGCCTGGCATGGTGGGTGCTTTTGGTGGGACTGGGACTGACCATGCACACTGTGGTCTTGCTGCCGATGGTAGTGTCATGGGGTTCACTTGGAGGCTTTTGGCCTTTCCTGAGAAGTTGGCAGAGTTGGGCAGCTCAGAGGCAGCCGGGCACAGCGCCCCATTGAGCACCGGGGGCATTAGTGGGCAAAGTCAGAGGCTCTGGGACTGTGTTCCACTGTGGTCTGGTACTGTGCCTCTGGGGAGGCTGCATGAAGCATCAAGAGATGGGTGAGCAAGTAAATGAGGGAGAGGCTACAGTGACTGCAGGGTCGATGACAGGGCTGAGGTTGCGTGTGCAAGGCAGTGGATTGGAGGGGATGATGGCTTTGTGGGTCTCTGCAATGCCCTGGCTGCAAGGGGAGAGAAAGAGAAGGAACCAGCCCACCGACCGATTCCTGTTCCAGCCAAGGACAGGGCCACTGGGGAAGGCTTGAGGGAAGTTATTGCCTGTCGGTAAGATCCCAGGAGAAATGGCTCCCTGGCTCTTCATAGACAAGTTTAACCCACTGTTCAAAGGAGAGCTCCCTAGCCTCACTGAATGGTGCCTAGTATTGTCAATTGAATATTTCTAGGAATTGGGAGGTGGGGTCGTAGATTGTAACAGTTAAACCATTTTGGTTTTTTTGGATTGTGAAAGAGAAAGTGAGTAGGCTCTGTTCATTTGCCTGAGCAGATCCAAAATCAAGAAAGAGTGAGAAGGGCTGGCTTGAAAGGTGTGTGTGTGTGTGTGTGTAACACTTTAATTAGGATGCAGAGTTAAGCAGTGAGAGACAGCTCTCCCAAATACTGTAATTATTAGGTTACTTAATCATTAAGGCAGGCATCCAAAAAGTGACAATCAATCCCACAGGCAGGTATTATATTATTGTAAATCATTTTGCTAGCATGAGGTTTATGTGCATTTAAAATAAAGATCATGTTTTTATCTTCTTTTAATGCACAATGTATCAGCACCTGAATTCCAAGTAGTAGAGGGTTTCTAACAGGAGATTTGGGAAAGACAAATTTGTAATTGAATTGGGAATAAGAAAAGAATATAACTAAGAAAAGCACACACAAACAGCACTTAATTATTCAGCATATATCTGTTATTTAAAGTAGGTAAGGGTTAAAATCAGTATTTGGAAACTAGTAAACATCTCTATAATTCTACATTATTTGCTTAATGAGCAAATCAACAAAAATAATTTTTTGTTTTGTAATTTACTACTAGTACAAGATAAAGAGGGCCTTGAATAAATGCATTTGTATAATGTACAAGATGAGATGCTTATAGGAAAATATAGGTAAATAGTTAAAACAGACACTTCTTTGTTATCTGAATGCTGTTATCCTATCACCTCTGTATCTGGTTTTTTATTTATATATTTATTTTTGTCTCTTACAGCTTAAGAACAAAGGAGGGAAAGGAATACCTTTCCCAAATCAACTGCTTATATTATTAAACTCATTTGGAATGGACAATGGAATGTTCCCTACTTTTATCATGATCAAAAACTTCTTCCTTCTCTGCATTTCCATAAATTTAGCCAGTCACTTTGGGTAAGTTGTCACATATTTGACTTTTTTTAACTGAAGACAGTATGTTCACAGATATGACTTTAAGAACATCTAAAGTTCTGTTTCCTCCCAGTGTGCAGCAGGAAGAAAAATAGACTTGCTTTTGATCCACTACTAATGTCAGAGGGAAAGGGAGCAATTATTTTTTCCCAATGAAATGTTCTGTTCCTCACCAGTTTATGGACCAGTCCTATATCCCTTGCACTGCTGCTGACTGTGGTGGATACTGAAGTCAAAGGGAGTTTTGTAGGTACAAGAAATTCAGGATTACAACCCTAGAGGTCAAGCCTACCAGGTGCTGAATGTGCTGACCCCTCTAGCAAAGCACTGAATTACATATTAAACTTGAAGTAGATGAAGGTCACATGACCTCAGTGGGAAAAGGTGCTTTAACTTTAAGCACATGCTTTAGTGCTTTTCTTGAACAGGGCCAGAGTGCTCAACACATTGCAGGGATTAGACCCCTAGTGAGTTCTGAAACAAGAATTGCTGACACTTTTCTTCTTCTTCTGGATCATTGTACACAGGGTATAGTTGGTGAAGCAAGTCATTGAAGGTTGTATTAGGACAGAGAGAATTCAGCATGAACTCCCAGTTATTAAAATCAATTATTTAAAAGTGAGCTTGATCCTACTCAAAATGAAAATAAAGTTTTGAAAGTTGAAAAAATATTTCTACAGAACTTGTTACAAACAATTCTATTTAATTAACCTTTTAAAGTGCCTACCTGAATCATTGTTTTCTGAATGTTAAATATAGCAAATATCACTGCTGTATTTCACCTCTCTAAAAACCCCAAACTTAGCTGTTTTCACTAATGTACCAGAAACAGTCTGTGAAAGTGATTTTAAACAAAGCATTTAGCAAAGTTTATAGAAATGTAAAGTGACTATATTTTGGGAAAAGATATGTATACGATTTTGTTGAAAAATAAATTTTCCTAATTGAATCGCATCCTGGGACATATATTAACAGCTGCCCACTTTGGAAAAATACATAATAGATTCAAATAAACTCCCCATCTCAACAAGATTACATTTTTGAAGAGTTTGGAACTAGCACAGGAGCCAAACTTTGTGACTGGTGACTCTTTACAATGCACAAAACTAACACCTTGGATGTGAACTCCCCCAAACTTTGGATCTGAACTTGATGGCTCAGAGCCATCTCCAATATAAGCCTAGTAAGACACTCAGAACTCTGTTACCAATCAGTTGAGAAAAAGCAGGCAGTTCTACAATGCATACTACAAGGAAGCCAAACAGCTGAAAAATTAAAATACTAATCTATGGTACACCTGCTCCTGCTATCATGCAGCCTATGTCAAAACATCCATTGGACCTTACTGGGAGTAGAATCAGGCTCTTAGGTCTAGATTCACAAAAATACCTAGGTGTAGTGATGCTCAAGCCACCATGCCTAACTCTTAGGCCTGAGTTTGGTGTGTGGACTCTCTGTGCAATGAATGGGGAGAGAAAGGTGCCTTAGATTGAGCGATTCACAAACCCAGCATCCTAGGTTGCTCCTCGTCTAAGCTAGCCAGTGGGAGATGCTACATTGATGAGTGTGTCCTAACCACTGCCTATCTCTCAGAGATAGACACCTAAATCCAGACTGCCAGGGGCACCTACCTCTACTTGGGATTCTCAACTGATAACCCTCTCCTGGTGTTAGGCAGGAGGAGAATGACTACCTTGCATTTTACCAAAGGGGGGAAGGAGGACAAGGACAACAACCTCTCTCATAGCTTTTAGTTCAATGGTTATGGCATTCACATAGGATGTGGGGGAGACCCCAGTTCAAGTCCCACCTCAAGTTGATAGGGAGAAGAGATCTGAACAGGAGTCTCCCACTCTCAAGTGAGTGCTCTAACTACCAGCTTACAGCGTCATCCTCATGCTTGTAGTCTCTTTGGCCCAATGATTTGTTCATTAGGTAATCCATAGGGGAACAGAGTATGAGGCCAGAGTATGAGAGAGAGCCTGATGCTTAGAGCCCTCGGCTGAGAGGTGGGAAACCCAAGATCCACACCCCCTGCTCCAACTGAGGGAACTTCACAGCGGAATGTACCATAACTCAGGGGTGAGAGCACTCACGTAAGAAATGACAGAATCCCTGTTCAAATCCCTGCTCCCCCTCAGGCAGAGGGGAGAGAACTGTGGGTCACCCATATTCCAAGTGACTCTCCTACCCACTGAGCTAAAAGTTAGGAGGGAGGTTCCCCCTGGGGAGGTTGTGTAAACTTCTTTATCCCTTTATCCACAGCATTCTGTGTAAGCTTCTGTATAGGGCCTGATCCAGTAGACAGGGCTGGCTCCAGGCACCAGCGAAGGAAGCAGGTGCCTGGGGCAGCCAACGGAAAGGGGCGGCGCGTCTGGGTCTTTGGCAGCAATTCGGTGGCAGGTCCATCAGTCCCTCTCAGAGCGAAGGACTCGCCGCCGAATTGCCGTCGATCGCGGCTTTATCTTTTTTTTTTTTTCCCCCGCTTCACCGCTTGGGGCAGCAAAAAAGCTGGAGCCAGCCCTGTGCAGTAGGCAAGGTCTGAGCATGCTAACTGGATCAGGCCCTGCAAGTGAGCAATGCCTAGCTTCCCCTGTTTCTGCATTGATCTGAGCCTTAGGTGTCTGGATATCTAGCATAAGGGTACAGTGCACGTGCTCAGCAGCAGAAACATAGATGCCAAGAGACCTTTTACTGCAAAAATTTTGGCACTGAGTGAGCTAGGCACCTATGGGGTTCAGAGGTAGCTGAGCAGAGTGTTTGTGAATCTCAGAGGGGCCTGGTTGTGGGATTTAGGTGCCTAAAGTGATAGTTAGGTGCCTACGTTCTTTTGTGAAGATGGACCTTAGTTTATTATAGAAATGGAAAGGAATTAGACAGTGATAGTTTGGCTCTACAAACATGATGGTAATTTGTTAAAATTTTACCATTTTGAGAAACATTCTAGGATTGCAACTTTGAGGTCTCGGCCTTTTCACTTCACTGGTACAGTAAGCAAGAAAGTATGCAATAACTTAGCATTAGCCATGTTTTCTTGGATAATATTCAGTCTTTTAACTTCTGTATGCTATTCCCTTTAACTAAGAAGTGTGGATTTGTTGCTCTTCAAAGACAGGGTCTAAGTGCAGTGGCTAAAAACAGGAAGAAAATAGTGGATAGAAATAAGCCTCAGGCAGGATTCATCGAAAAGTTTTGCCAGTGCATTTCAATTGTGACCTGCAACTCACCTGAGTTTTAAGGCCTGTACCATATAAACAGAGAGAGACAGTCCTGCCAAATTGAGACATTTGATTCCATGAGTTAATCAAATAGCTATTAAGTACTAAAATGCGACTCTACAATACCGTTTTTTCCTTTTGTGATCCAATAATTTACCCTAGGCCTGTAGAGGTAAATAGCTCTAATCCACTCCACTGTTAGCCCTAGAGAATTCAAGTGCTGCCGTAAGGTCAAATTGTCACTCCGCTCATGCAGCAGCGTGGGGGCAAAAGGTGGAGCAGTGTATCTAAGTGGTTCTGCCTTAGAAGCAGCTGCAATGTTAGTGTATAGTTTAGGTGCTTTGGGATGCTTCAGGACAAAAAGGTACTATATTCAGATAAAATATTAGGCTGGCATAGAAACAGCAGTAGCCCTTTGGTTGCCATAGTTAACGCTTATTCTTGCCAATAGACTGTACTGTAATGATTTAGGATCGTTTAGGTTTGGTACGCAGAGCTACATTTTAGTGTGTTTAATTGTAATACATTAAGGAAAAGTGGCTATCGTTTTGGTATAATGGACAAAGATTAAAAACCAAAACACAAAAAGAAGTTGTAGATGAAGGCTGTGATTTTCAAATCTTCCTAGGAGACTAAGACACACAATACCCAATGAAATAAATGGGAATTATGTATCTAAATCCCCCAGATGGTTTTTAAAATCTCAGCAAAAGCAAAATCTCAGCTGTAATTCTGGGCTATCATAAATATGGAATGACTGCTGAGAATTATATACAACATTAAGCCATGGGGGGAAAAGAGAGGTGTAGAACTGTAAACATAGTTACATGGTGTTATTAAAAAAAGTCACAAAATTAAAATTCAGAGGTATAGATCAAAGAAGACCAGAATACAAAAAAACCCAACCCAACATTGTTCATATAACAGCGATTTATGAGCCTTGTTCTGCATAAATAGTCTAATGTGAGTCAAGCAGACTTCAAGCTTGCTAAAATTAGACCATAAATTTTATAATACCTTACTGTACTGATGTATCTTAAGATGCTTTACAATTTTGCTGAAATTAAAAATTAATCTATGATGTTAATGAATAGTAAAAAATCTATTACAGTAAAAGCAAACAGATACGGATTAGATAAAGGGTCTGATTTTTCATTCCTTGTGCACCCAAAATTTCCACTGAACTCAATAAGTGTTTTGAGTGTGCAGGAAATACAGTATCAGTTTGTCACAGAACAAACAAAAAGTGGGCATGTTTCTGATGTCATTGGGGGTTGAGAACAGCGGAAAGATTCTCCAGAGCGGCACATTTCAGGAGTGAAGCATAAGTCAGTTGACCATAGCTGGCATCCCATAGAAGGAGAAGTCACTTATTCAGTGTCTTATCTTGTGAGGTATCTGTTGCTTCTTGGGTGCAGCTGAGCATCTTGCAGTATCATGCCCTCAAAAGATTAATTTAGCTGTTATTTGGAAATGGCTCACTTTATGAGTGACCAAAAATATCTTTTAGCTAATGAGAAATCTGACTGGGAACCAGTACTGTTGGTGCAAGATGAGAAGTGAGGTGATCCTAACTGCAATCAGCCCAGCTTGCTGTTGACTCTTTCTGCATTTAGAAAACTGTTAATTGGAGCTGGTCAAACATTTTCATCAAAAAGTCAACTTTTTTTCTGCATTTTTCAACCAGTTCTACTATTAATCAAGCAATTTGGAATGCCAGTAATTAAGGCCCTGCTTTTCCAATAAATTCAGGCAGTAGAGAGAGATGGATGCATTGCAGCTCCCTGATCCTCAGCCAGGGTAAAAGTTAGACCCAGCAAGGGGCCTACTCTAACCTTGTATCAGTAGAGGATAAGTCATTGTCTGATGCCCCCTCCTGATCACACTCCTTCTGATACACCCCTTCTCTTCCCTTGCGCTGGGATTAGGAGGGGGTGATTAGCAGAGGATGTAGCAGAGCTGCTGCTGCCAGCTTCCCACCAGTGAAGGGAGTTTCCCTACACAAAGGGGGTAATTCTCCACCAGCTATCTCCAGCCTTAAAACTTGACAATGATTTATCCCAGGGTACGTCTACACTACGGGATTATTCCAAATTTACATAAACCGGTTTAGCAAAACAGATTGTATAAAATCGAGTGCGCGCGGCCACACTAAACACATTAAATCGGTGGTGTGCGTCCACGGTCCGAGGCTAGCGTCGATTTCTGGAGCGTTGCACTGTGGGTAGCTATTCCATAGCTATCCCATAGTTCCCGCAGCCTCCCCCGCCCCTTGGAATTTCCGGGTTGAGATCCCAGTGCCTGATGGGGCAAAAATCATTGTCGCGGGTGGTTCTGGGTAAATGTTGTCAGTCACTCCTTCCTCTGGGAAAGCAACGGCAGACAGGCATTTCGCGCCTTTTTTCCCTGGATTGCCCTGGCAGATGCCATAGCATGGCAACCATGGAGCCTGTTTTGCCTTTTGTGACTGTCACCGTGTGTGTACTAGATGCCGCTGACAGAGGCGATTCAGCAGTGCTACACAGCAGCATGCTTTTGCTTTTGCATGACAGCAGAGATGGTTACCAGCCATACTGTACCATTTATCATACCATAAATTGGTAATAAGATGATCATGGTTACCAGTCCTTTTGCACTGCACCATTTGCTGCTGTCATAAGTGCCCCTGGCTGAGATCAGCCAGGGGCGCAAAAGCCAAAATTGGGAATGACTCCCTGAGTCAATCCCTCCTTTTTGGTATCTAAAAATAGAAACAGTCCTGCCTAGAATATGGGCAAGTGTACTAGAGAACCACTGTATCATAGAACCAGAGAGCACAGCTGCTCTGTGTCAGATCCTGCAGAAATTATGAGCTGTATGCTATTCACAGGGGGTGCTCCTGCAACAACCCCACCTGTTGATTCCGTTCTTCCCCCAGCCTTCCTGGGCTACCATAGCAGTGTCCCCCCACTTGTGTGATGAAGTAATAAAGAATGCAGGAATAAGACACAGTGACTTGTTAGTGAGAAATGAGTGGAAGGCAGCCTCTAGCTGCTATGATAGTCCAGACAGGACATTAAGCAGTGTGGAGGAGAGGAGCCCAGCATCCCACTGCTAGTCCAGGGGCAATTGAATCTTTTCTTTACACATGAAGGGTGGGGGCTGATGGAGCTCAGCCCCCTGTTGCTATGATGAAGACGGTTACCAGCCATACTGCACCATGTACCAGGAAAAATTAGGAGCAGGCGCCCTTGATCGACCTCACTGATGCTAGTCGGCATGGTTACCAGTCCTTTTGCACTGCTCCATGTGCCAATAGGCTGATGATGACGATGGATATCAGCCATATTGCACCATCAGCCACCCATGGCGGGGGGTGGGGGAGGAGCAAGGATGTTGGTGTTGAGTGCTGCAGCATCGCGTCTATCTGCAGCATTCAGTAAAGATAGGGTGACATGTAAAAGAGTCAAGAGAGGACTGTTTTCCCTTTCACTTTTGGGGGTGGGTGGGGGGTGCGTAAATTGCCGAGCTATGCCCTGACCCACCGCGGACACTGTGTTTGACCCTAGAAGCATTTGGAGCTCAGCCAAGAATGCAAATGCTTTTCGGAGACTGCAGGAACTGTGGGATAGCTTCAGTCCTCCAGTCCATGAGCGTCCATTTGATTCTTTGGCTTTCCGTTACGCTTGTCACGCAGCAGTGCGCTGAGTCCCTGCTATGGCGTCTGTGTGGAGATTTTTTAAAAATGATTTTGAATTTCGTCTTCTGTAACGGAGTGCTGCTAGAACAGATTTGCCTGCCCTTACTGCGATCACATCCGCATGGTCCATGCTGGAGCTCTTTTTTTATTTTGATTTCGGACTGCATCGCCACCCGTGCTGATCGGAGCTCCACGCTGGGCAAACAGGAAATATTCAAAAGTTCGCGGGGCTTTTCCTGTCTACCTGGCCACTGCATCCGAGTTCAGATTCCTGTCCAGAGCAGTCAGTGGTGCACTGTGGGATACCGCCCGGAGGCCAATACCATTGATTTGCGGCCACACTAACCCTAATCCGATATGGTAATACCAATAATAGTGCTACTCCTCTCGTTAGGGAGGAGTACAGAAACCGGTTTAAAGAGCCCTTTATATCGATATAAAGGGCCTCTTAGTGCGGACGGGTGTGGCGTTAAATCGGTTTTACGCTCCTTAAACCGGTTTAAATGCATAGTGTCGACCAGGCCCCAGAGGCAGAAAGGCACAGTCTCTACCTCAGAAGAGAAAAGGAAAGAATTTGGAAATCTCTCAAGTAGTAGAAGGCTGACTTCATCACTGCATTATGCCCTTCACACATAAGGCCTCAAGTCAATCAGAATGCCCCTCCACTTGAGCAAAGGGGATATCTTTGGTTTTCTGAAATACAGCTGAGAGGAAATAAATTGGTGTTATTAACCATCACTAACAGTTTTAATCAGCGTAAGTGAGAAAAATATGAGCTCTACTAACTCTAGCCCCCTACCAAAGCAAGGATTTTTTCTCTACAATATATTTTCTCTACAATATATTTTTTTTCTCTACAATATATATGGGTGTTTTGTCCAGTCTGCTTTTACATATCTTAATCAAAGGGGTTTCCTTTGTTCTCCATGAGATACTACTCCACAATCTAGTAGCTCTCATCATTCAGTTGATTTTCATGAAATTCAGTCTCATTTTACCTCCCCTTCACATTATTCCTGGTTATGCTCTACAACTCTAAACAAAATTTCCTCCCTGGGGTCATCATGCTTCTAGCACTTATAGACAATTGTCAGTTCTCCCTCATGTTCTCACAGGGCCTGATCCAAAGCCCATTGAAGAGACTCCCATGGACTCCCTGGGCTTTACCTTGAAAGACCATCTGAAAAAAAAAAGTGCAATGCTTGCGTACCTGTAGAACTACCAGTAAAAATGTTGAGCTGTGGAATGAATGCAATAGGGATTGGGGACTTGGTAAAAATCTTTTGGTGAAAGGGACTAATCTTAAATCATCTTCTTAAAAATCTGTGCTGCTTCTGTGCGGCAGCATTCTAATCCATGTTTTGGAGATCACTTCATCCAAAGAAGGCATGGAATGCTGAATTAAAGGAAGACTGTAGTAATACACTTTTGATATTGATCAGCATTTGTCACTGAGGTATACTGTCACAGTTTCAGAGTTAGCTGCACCTGTATTCCTCCTCCGTAGTCCTTTAAGGGCACCCATTTAAGTTTCAGGCTCCCAGTCAGGGGCGGCTCCAGGCCCCAGCACGCCAAGCGCGTGCTTGGGGCGGCATGCCGCGGGGGGCGTTCTGCCGGGGCGTTCTACCGGGTCCACTGGTCCTGCGGCTTCGGTGGAGCATCCGCAGGCGTGCCTGTGGGAGGTCCACCGGAGCCGTGGGACCAGCGGACCCTCCGCAGGCACATCTGCAGGAGGTCCACCGGAGCTGCGGGACCGGCGACCGGCAGAGCGCCCCCCGCGGCGTGCCGCCGTGCTTGGGGCGGCAAAATTGCTAGAGCTGCCCCTGCTCCCAGTCATTACCTCTCCTTGGTGGGGAGACCCATGTTTCTTTCCCTCCTAACCAGAGGTTTTAAGGCTACACATTCCCCTGGCATATACTGTACTGTGATATCCCCAGCAAGCCAATGCCTGTGCTTAGCTTGTTCTATGAGGATATGACCAGTGTGTGTCAGCAGTTACAAGGTACCACCCAACTCTTTCTCTGCTAAGTACATTTATTCTTTGGATAAAAACATCACAGAGAAAATATCTAAAAAAGTTCCCACATACTTACTAACATACCAGAAAACTACCCATCTTCTGCATGGGGAGTCTGATAGGCCAGCATTCCTTCTACCCCTTCAGCAAGGGCTGAGGTCCCCTTAGGACCAAAGGTCCTGTCCATTTGCTGAAGCAAAAGGAAGATCCTGAGTCTGTTTAAACTCAGCCTTTATATATCCCAAGTTCTTTCTTCAGCTCTTGGTCTCTGGAAAACGCAGTTGGAAGCAGTGTATGCAAACCATCTCATAGTGGAGGTACCTCACCGGAGCTGTTTAGGGTCTCAGTGACTTGCCTTAACCAAACCCCACTGTTTTTAGTTCTTGGTGGAGCTGTGGTGGCCCATACCCCCATCTCTATAGAGTAGAGGACATTCATACATAAACCATTCCTAAATATAATACAATGCTCCCCAAAGATACTATATGGGGTTGCAATATCTGCCACGTATACATGTAGAGAGACAAGGTGGGTGAGGTTATATCTTTTATTGGGCCATCTTCTGTTGGTGAAAGAGAAATAAAAGTATCAGAGAGGTAGCCATGTTAGTCTGGTTCTGTAAAAGCAGCAAAGAATCCTGTGGCACCTTATAGACTAACAGACGTTTTGCAGCATGAGCTTTCGTGGGTGAATGCCCACTTCGTCGGATGCAAGAGTGGAAATTTCCAGGGGCAGGTAAATATAAGCAAGCAAGAAGCAAGCTAGAGATAACGAGGTTAGATCAATCAGGGAGGATGAGGCCCTGTTCTAGCAGTTGAGGTGTGAAAACCAAGGGAGGAGAAACTGGTTCTGTAGTTGGCAAGCCATTCACAGTCTTTGTTTAATCCTAAACTGATGGTGTCAAATTTGCAAATGAACTGAAGCTCAGCAGTTTCTCTTAGAAGTCTGGTCCTAAAGTTTTTTTGCTGAAGGATGGCCACCTTAAGATCTGCTATTTTGTGGCCAGGGAGGTTGAAGTGTTCTCCTACAGGTTTTTGTATATTGCCATTCCTAATATCTGATTTGTGTCCATTTATCCTTTTCCTTAGAGACTGTCCAGTTTGGCCGATGTACATAACAGAAGGGCATTGCTGGCATATGATGGCATATATTACATTGGTGGATGTGCAGGTGAATGAACCGGTGATGGTGTGGCTGATCTGGTTAGGTCCTGTGATGGTGTTGCTGGTGTAGATATGTGGGCAGAGTTGGCATCGAGGTTTGCGAAAGCTCATGCTGCAAAACGTCTGTTAGTCTATAAGGTGCCACAGGATTCTTTGCTGCTTTTAGAGAAATAAAAGATTACTCTCCCCCTTCTCTGTGATACCCTGGGACCAACACAGCTACAACAACACTGCAAATATAGACATGCAAACAGTTTTATATTTTGCAGAAGGGTCTGGCATGCAGTTTATATTTTGAGATTGCTAATGAAAAAATCATTTACTTTCGATCAGAGTTAAGGTTGTAATTTTACAATGAAATATGCATTTCTTTATATTTGGTGAGAATGTGTTTCTTTATGGGTACTGTGAAAACTGCTATGTCCTTAAGTACTGTCTTCAGCCTTTATTTCCATATTTTTAAGTGCTTGAGTTTTATAAATGATGTAATAGCTAAGCATGTTATTATCACTGAGCAACTTTAGTTGTTGGTAAAGAAAGATTTTTGGTTTTGGAATAACAGTGGACCCAGGAAAGACCCCTAAGAGACCGTAAAAGAATTACCAATAACAGAAAAGAAACAAACTGCTCAAGATCAAATAAATATTAGCAAAACCAAGCAAGTATACTTCTTGTCAAACCAATTTAACATTGCAATCAGTTCAGCATAATTGAGGCCATCAAAAGCAGCAGAAATGTCCAGCAATGCAAAACCTTGTAACTCCCTAAAGATGCTCAGTCATCCACATTGAAAAGGTAAATCATTCACAGTTTTAAGCATCGCTGTCTCTGTTGCAATTTGGTCCAAATCCTGACAGTTAACACTGACAGATTGTTTGTGATAAGGTGATGATATACTGGTATTTACTTGACAACAATCCTTTCAAGCACTTTCACAAGAAAGGGTAAATTAGACACTGAAAAATATTTTAGATTCCAAAGCTGCTTTTCTTTCTTGCTTTCTTTTTTAAGAATGGGGTTTCCAGTAGGATTGGAATTACACCAGACCACAGAGACAAATTAATAGTTTGTGTAATAAATAAAGGGGCATTTATTGGCACTCTCCTGGAGAAATTCAGTTGGCCGGGTACCAAAACAAGTCTTACTTTTATGAACTAGCATCTTGACTTCCCTTTTTTGAGATAGCTTTAAAACCTAACAATTCTGATCATATATGAAACTGTTTAATGTGTAATTTAATTCCTTCACCAGAGACCAGGGGAAGGGCTGGGGATACAAGTGAGTTGGACAATAATGAACCTTAATGGTCTTAGGGTCTCCTTTAAAAAAAAGGCAATTTCATCTTTCCATCTATCAGGAGAAATAATTGAATATGTCCTTCAGCTGCTGTTGGGAAAAATAAACTGTTTAAATGTTTTAAACAGGCTTCTGGGAATTTCCTTCTGTGTCTGCAATGCCAGCTGAATAGTTAGTACCTCTGTCACTTCTGTTACCTGCCTCCATTCACTAGGATGTTTTTTCAACTAAACTGAAGGTGCAGCTGCCGTATTATTTTAGTTGATCATTTGCAGTGCACTATCCACCTCAGTGAGTTACTGGCCAATGGAGCAGATGTGGTCATAAGAGACAGAACTGGGAGTTAAATTAACCTGGAGAGCATAGAGTGGTTGGATGGTCTTGTGGCTTGGGCAAGGGATGAGATTCAGTGTGGTGCCCAGGGCCGGCTCCAGGCACCAGCTTATCAAGCAGGTGCTTGGGGCGGCCACTCCGGAGCGGGGTGGCACTTTCAAGTGTTTGGTGGCAATTCGGCGGAGGGTCCCTCACTCCTGCTCGGAGCGAAGGACCTCCCGCTGAATTGCCGCAGATCGCAATCGTGACTTTTTTTTTCTTTTCTGCTTGAGGTGGCAAAACCCCTGGAGCCGGCCCTGGTGGTGCCTCTAAGATTCCAGGGTCAAGGGTGTAAAGGGGGCTTCAAGGCTTTGCACTCTCCTGATCCTGGGCTGCTCAAGGGGCTGCAGAGATCTCTAGCGTAACTTAGCCCTCAGGGACCAAGTTACAGCAGCCTCCCAGGGCTGCCCTGTGGGCTCTAGCATTTCTGGGAATCTCCATAGCACTACTATGGTCCCCACACTGAACTGCCCCTCTGGCTCCCAGCTGCCCTCCCACTGTGAATGCTCCCCTATCTCATGGCTTGCAAGAAGGTTCGTCAACTGCCTGAACTGGGGAATCCTCTGGCATAGCCCTTTTTACCCAACTCAGGCCTACAAAAAGAAAATGTCTTTTCAGTTTTCAAAAAAAGTCTCGGGTAAAAATTCTTACTGAAAAATATTTGAGTTCTGACTTTTTGATTAAAAAAACGCAAACATTTGACCAGAAATGAAGATTTTTTAGGCAAAACATTTTGGTGAACAATATTTTTTTGTGTTTCAGTGAAAATATTCCAGCCATTTCTCCTTGTGACCCCATATTTTCATTGTCTTTAATAACGTATTCTTCATTCTAAAAATCCTGAAAAGAAGTTAACATAGTTTCCTTCTTTATGCCCGGGAGACAGGGTTAGGTTTGCTTTGTCTGTAAACTGACATAGAGCACCCGGGGCCTGATCCCGCAGTACTTGAGCAGATCGTTAAAGAAAGGGGGAAAGGGGTTTTGCTTGTTTAAAGGGCCACCATGCCTGAAGTATTTAGACATGTCTACTGAAGTCTATGAGAGTTTATAGTGAACAAGGAATTCATGATTCGACCTAATGGCTGTGGAATCAGGTCCACAATGTATAACTGTTGTTTGCTCAATGCCAGGGAAGACCAACTGATGAAAACAAGGAGGAGAGTAGAAGAATTGTTTATTCTGTGCTGTGCTTTTGAGAAACCAAGGAGATTTGGGGTGAAATTCTGGCTCCACTGAAGTAAATGGGAGTTTTGCCATCAAGGGGGGCAGATAGCTCAGAGGTTTGAGCATTGGCCTGCTAAATCCAGGGTTATGAGCTCAATCCATGAGTGGGGCCATTTAGGGAATTGGGGTAAAAATCTGTCTGGGGATTGGTCCTCCTTTAAGCAGCAGGTTGGACTAGATGACCTCCTGAGGTCCCTTCCAACCCTATGATTCTATGACTTAATAGCAGCCACTTGTTCATCTTTGATGTTCTGAGATTTCTCATAGAGAAAGATATGTCACTGCCAGAAGCAGAGGAGGGGCAGGAGGAATAGAAGAAAACCACACAGTTAACATTTCATCTGAATACTTCAGACTACAGGAGAGGGTGGAAAATCAGAGGGATTTGGTCTCCAATTCCCATGGATCCCTCTGAGACTGGCACAGCTTTTAATCTGTTCCCTTTGTTTGTTTGTTTATTTATTTAAAACAGCTTCTCACTAATGCCAACAGCTTCAGGGAAAGATGACACCAATGATAATATTACCATATTCACCAGGATTTTGGATGGTCTACTGGATGGCTATGATAATAGATTGCGCCCAGGACTGGGAGGTACAGTAGAATTTCTGTTGCTATTGCATCAGTTAGTGACACTCTTGTGTAATTACTACAGTGAAGCCTACGTAAAATGAATATATGT
Organism: Mauremys reevesii; assembly: GCF_016161935.1. NCBI lineage: Eukaryota > Metazoa > Chordata > Testudines > Geoemydidae > Mauremys > Mauremys reevesii. The sequence continues at coordinate 124,297,799 of NC_052623.1, forward strand.
CAGTGTAACAAACCTGTTACATGTACATGCTCTGTCTACCTAACCAAATGGAAATAGAACAAAGCCTTTGTAAACAAATGGCTGATTGTGAGGGGGAATAAGATACCATCCAGAAGTTGGTGAGAGGACTCTCCTTCTTGCTAGAAGGACCCCTGCTGCTTGCCTTGACTGTGGGGATTCATAGCATCACAGACTGAGCCAACTGTGGGCAATTAATAAATCCCCACTTAACAGACTATATAAGAGGGATGTACTGTCAGCTGAAGATGGATGGGTCAGTGAATTTCTAGAAGGCTGTATTTGGGAGGAGAAACGGGGGGTCCTTTTCCTGTGGAACATGGCTGTAATGAGCTATTGGGACTTCATACCTTTGCGTTGGCTTTAGCTGAAGCAAGCCACAAAGACTGTGCTTTAAACTGTGCTTTGAGTGAGGGCAGCCTTACTCAGTTATTTGCATTTGGCTCTTAAAGCGGTATGGTATACTTTACATGTATTGTTATACGTTACAATAAAGCAAACCACAGAGGTGTTTCACCTTAATATAGATGAGCAGAATCCTCTGCTGCTTGGAGTGGTCTGCCACACTGATAACATTTCCAGTGTGGTAAAATGGTTATTTGTCTCTGGTAGACCTCACTGAAAAAAATATGTCAAGTGAATATATACTATGTGTACTGTACAAAATTATATCTGTCAAACAGCAGTCTCCTTACACAATAGATTATTTTTAATACTAATTTAAAATAACCCTGTTGAAAGAATTATATTTTGCAGCAATAAGGCACTTCATTGCAGACTGTATCGGTATTTAGAAATCTTCAGTTGGGGCCCAATCCTGACATAATGGGCCTGATCCTCACTCAGGCAACTCTCTCTTTCAAATCAATGAGAGTCTTACTTGGGCTGCATGGGCAGCTCCACTGTGAGACCATCACATTACTTCTAGTAAAATGTGAAAGCCCCTGCACAGTAACACTGTGGATCTTATCTGATGCCCTTAAAAAAAATGCATTTAATTAGCTGTGTGCGGCCTAAGACAATCCAGTTTCCCTGAACAGAGGGCCCTCTCTAAAGCCCATTTAAGTTTTTCCAGTCAGTCTCATTGGATTCAAATCAGGTTTGGATCAGGCTGGCCCATGACAGATATTATTCTAATCACCGTTAAGGGTTTCTATACTTGAATAGGTTTTTGTTTTTTCCTTTTGATAATACTTCCTTGCAGTGTGATGCCCGACTTCACCTTTCCAAATATTTTAAGTTCCACAATTGGAAAATAATATGTACAAGTCGTGCAGAATAAATCAAACATATTTTATAGTGTGAGTGACAAAAATCTGTAGAAAAGGTAAAAATAAAAAAATACCCTTTTCTATGACCAGCTAGATGTGATGAAACTGTATTTGTATACCTGCTTTGTAGCACCTATAGCTGCTATTTTAAAATGTGAGTATTTAAAATTACATCCATCATCCCTGCTACTCTGACTTTGTCCAGGACCTCTATACATTTCTTCTCTGGCTTCTCCTCACCTTCTGCACAGGTTTAATCTCCCTGTTCTACTTTCTAAGACCTTTTACAGCCTGGCTTCCACTCACTTCTCTGCTCTTCTATCCTTTTGCTCCCCCTCACTCTGATCAAGGTGTTCTACTAGCTGCTTTTCTCTTGCTCTCTCAGACATTCACCCACACAGCTCCTGTTCCTGGAACCCCCTTTCCTGGACTTGGCCCACCATCTGTCCAAGTCCCTTCTTAAAAAGCAATACTTGCAAAATGTCTTTGAACCATAATCCTCTCTGCAGAGAAGTATTAATAATCCCATGGCTGAACGTCATAACCACAAAACAAGTTTAAAAAGATAAATCCAAATGAAACTCATGGAACTAACACACCGCATCGTGTATTTCACCATTCTTACACGCTGCTTAATGTTTCAACTGTCTCTTCCCTTGTTTGTGCAGTGAGTTGTCTATATAGATTTTATACTCTTTAGGATAAGCATTTAGGGCCTGATTCACTATTGCTCTGTTTCTGGTTTAGTCAGTTACATCAGTGCGATGTAAGTATGATGTGTACCGGTATGTACAGTGCTACCATTCTGGTTTTGCATTGGTGTAATTGACTTCCAAAGGGGTATAGCAATGCCTTTCAGGAATCGGGCCTTTCATACATGTCTGTAGGGCAGAGTTACAGTCAATTAATATTTATTAATGTTCATGTATTTTGTATTTTAGAAGACTTTCTAAGCCTACTGTCACCACTATGACACCAATGAAAAAAAAATCGGACTTGAGCTCCTAACTCACTTAAAATCTTCTGAAAATCCCATGCTTAAAAAACCATTAAGTCTGGGATTGTCAAAGGGGCCAAAGAGTTAGACACCCAAATCCCACTGAATTTCAATTTTTTGGTTTCTTAGAAAATCCTGGCCTAAGATAGCAAATGTGGTTATCACTAGAAAAAGAAAAACATCCAGAGTGTATATTTGTTTGTTATAGCAATTACTGATTCAGGGTCTGTGTCTCTTTGTTACAGAGAGAATAACTCAGGTGAAAACAGACATCTATGTTACCAGTTTTGGTCCAGTGTCAGACACAGAAATGGTAGGTTATAGCATATGAATCCTAAATCAGTATTATTTCTGTTGTTAAAATAACTGTAAAAATGATTATTTATTTCGAGACACATTATTAACGACTGGTTCTTTGTCAGGAATACACGATTGATGTTTTTTTCCGACAAAGCTGGAAAGATGAAAGACTTCGATTCAAAGGACCGATGCAACGCCTCCCTCTTAACAATCTGCTTGCCAGCAAGATCTGGACCCCAGACACTTTCTTCCATAATGGTAAAAAATCTATAGCTCACAACATGACAACACCGAACAAACTTCTACGCCTTGAAGATGATGGCACCCTACTCTATACCATGAGGTAAAGACTTTTCTGATTTCTTTTTATTCTGACTCCCTAGTAGCTTCACAATTACTTGTTTGGCATGCCAGATTTTTCTCACAATAGAATAAATAAAGTAGACTTTTTGCACATTTTTATGAGAATATCAAGAGAAAATGGAAAGCATAATCACTGCCTACAACTACTAATTAATTTGCAGCCTCTGATCAATGCTAATGCTGAAATATTTTCTTTGGTGAAATGGAATGCATATTCTCTGTGGAGTAGATGATTCAGTCCTACTGTTTTATGTAAGTCTGTACTCTCCTATTATTTTTTATTTTAACTGCTCTGCTGATGTGACGTGAGAGAGCTGTCTTTACGACCAGAAAGATAAATCTGTCTCTGGTATAGTACATCTTGAACTCTTAAAGCTTCTGTTTGTTTCTAGTTCTAATTTAACTAAATGACAAGCCATCACAGGAATAAAGCCTTGCAGGCAGCAGATAGGGCATTACAAAGCTATTTAACAAGTGCACTTTTAAGACAAAGCTGGTACATTTTTTAGTCTTTGAGAATCAGATCTGTGTCTGAACTTTTCAAGGCCCTGCTTCTTATCTGATCTGATGATATTATGAAGCCTCATCAATTCTTAACCTAGATATTATATCAATGATGTTAAAGCATGACCTGCTTTTTTTCAAATTCTCCTAGAACAACTCCTACATTACTGGAGCCTGCTTTGTTCATTATAAGTAATTCATCTGCAGTAATTAAGACTGCTTTGTATCTGTAACAGGGCTTTCATTGAGAGTGTAGTCATATGGACAGCACTTAAAAAGAGATTTAAAAAAATAGAGAAGAAAGTGTTTATCCTAAGCTTATCACATGAGTATCTGCCAAATCTAAGCATCGCCTAAATCCCTGCTTCATAACTCTTCTTTGAAAAGAACGGAAAAATCTAGAAATGACTAGGACTTTAAAAAGAAAAAGAAAAAATACTTTGTACTGAAAAAAAAAGGTATTTTAAACAAAACAGCACAACTAAATAACCAATCCCATAGAGACACTGTGGTTCGGTAACTCCCCTGACTTTCGCTGTTCCTCATTGCTGTTCTTTTTCACATGGATTGTCATTGTAGTGATCTCAATGGGACATCCTGAAACAAACTGGAGAGACATTAAAAACAACAAACAGTGTGTGTATGTGTGTTTACAATAGTTGCAAAAGAAATTCAAGTTTCCAAACTGTATTAAAGGGGCAGGCCGTAATTCTGGTCTCACTGACACTGGGATTACCCTGGTGGAACTCCACTGACTGCCGTGCACTTGCTCCCAATAGACACTGGTGTATATAAAGTCAAAGTCAAGCCTACAGTCTACATGGAGCCAAGCCAGGTATTTTCTGTTGAGTGGCAGAAAATCACAAGTTTACAGCTAGCATGTGGTGCTTGAGAGAGCATTTGTTTTACAACATTTAGGACATTGAGTTAACTCTTTCTGACTGCTTCAGTTCAGACAGCAAGTTAAGGCTACCCAGATTGCCAGTCACATGGTTTTCTTCCAGGCTTACAGAAAAGCCCACAAAGTCCACGTAGCTCAACAATGTAAAATAATTTCTGATGTTATGGAGGAAGAGGGAAGGAAGGAGCAGAAATAATTTTACCATATATATCATAATAGGGAATGGAATCCATCTCTTTTTAAACAGCCTACTTTCAACTTGATGACAATTTTAAAATGTCAAATAAAACAGTCGTGTCATCCTATTGTATGTGGCATCCTACTGAATCCTAGGCCAGGAGAGTGTCTGTGTAATACATAATCAGATCAAGATGTCTCTAAGGCGCTGTGCTACATTAAGAGCGTCAGCTCTTTCATAATTGGCCATTTCTGAGGTAGATTTCAATGGTAGAAATAATATGTAGTAGCTAATCCCCAAAGAAATGACTAATAGCTATAAAATGTCAAATTTCAAAAGTATGACAAGGAGAAGACACACATTGTGCTAATAGGTAAAGTTACACCCAACCCAGAGCTCTTAACTCATTGTGGGCATTGGCAGAGAACTCTGCTTGCAGGTGGAGTAGAGAAATTTCCATTTTTAAACAACAAAGGGTCTGAACTTCTCATGGGAAATTTGCCCGGAACTTATTGACAAAATGCTAAAGATGCACCTGTTTCCATGATATCATGGAAAGGGCCACCTGCTTCAATACAGGAGGGGGAAAAAAAAACCACTGACTGCACACTCCTAGCTGTCACTTACTACCCCACACTGGAACCCATCTGAGGTATCGTCAAACCATTAAAACCCACAGTCGATGGGGATCACATGCTGAAAGAAATCTTTCCTGAACCCCCTCTTCTGGCCTTCAAACAAACCCTCCAATGTCACCAAGCTCATTATCAAAAGCGAGCTCCCTACAGACGAAGACACACCAACTCAAAGCAGCACCAGACCCTGCCAGAACAACAGATGCAGAATCTGCAGACATATCTCCACTGCTACAATGATCAATACCCCCACAACACACCTCCCAAGATTCATGGGTCATACACATGCCTATCACAACATATGGTGTACCTCATCTAGTGCACTAAATACCCCAATAACAACTATGTTGGCGAAACAAGACAATTACTTCACTCTCAAATGAACTCACACAGCAAAATGATAAATGACAAAAACACCCTATCAAATGTGGGTGAACACTTTTCACAAAGTGATCACTCTATATCTGACCGCTGAGTCCTCATCCTCAAAGGACACCTGCAGAATAACTACAAAAGGTGACCCTGGGAACTTAAATTCATAACTCTGCTAGACACCAAAAACTATGGACTCAACAGGGACACTGATTTTATGGTTCATTATAACAGTTTGTAACACACCACACTGCCTGCTACTCCTAATTATCTACTTCAGCCACCTTATGCATAACAATCTAATCCTCAATTGCCCACTTCCTTTAAAGTGACCGCCTACCATATGTGTTACCCCATGTCATACGCTTAACATCCTGTCCCTAGCTCAGACACTCTGATTTCCTTCCCCAGACCTGAAGAAGAGCTCTCTGTAGTCAAAAGCTTGGACCTTCCACCAGCAGAAGTTGGTCCAATAAAACATATTACCTCACCTACCTTGTCTCTATGGCTAGGTCTACACAACAACTAGACACCTGTGGCTGGCCTGTGCCAGCTGACTTGGGCTCGTGAGGTTCAGACTGCAGAATTGTTTCATTGCTATGTAGACTTCGGGACTTGAGCTGGAGCCTGGGCCCCACATAACAGGGTCCCAGAGCTGGGTTCCAACCTGAGCCAAGACATCTATCCAGCAATGAAAGAAGCTCTGCAGCCCAAGCCCCCAAAGCCAGAGTCAGCTGGCATGGGCCAGCCGCAGGTTTTTCTTTGCTGTGTAGACATAGCTACAGTCAGTTAAAACAAACTGAGGACAAATTGCACCCCAGTGTAACTCCACTACCATTACATCAGGGCTAGATTTAGCCCATAAAGTTCAGAATCAAAGTGCAAGCTGGGAAGCTTCTTACTGGCATAACCACATGAAAGACCTGGAGTCCATTCTAAAGGGATCATCAAAAAGAAACCTGAAGCCAGATGCATCCCTCTGCTTCTATAGTCGGGGGAGCATGAATCTGTGGATCCAGGCTAAGGACTGAGTTCTTGCTCTGTGGCTTCTCTTCAGGGTCCTGGGTCTGGGAATCCAGAAAGAAGGGAGGAATGCAGGGCTGAAGTAATGGCTACATCCCCCGCAAAAACCTCAGGTGGGAAAGTAAAATAGAGTCAGGGTGGTGGAGGGGAAGGACACAGCTCCTTTCTCACTGCTAAAAGCAGAGGGAAGCTTCCCCTCCCTACCCTGGCTTTGCTAAGCATCAGTCCCTTGCCTCCATCTGGCCTGGTGAGGACTCCCCTTCCTGTTTTATAGTCCGCTGTAACCACTGCAGAACCTTTTGTGAATACCAGCACAAGATAAATGGTGAGTCAGCGTTAACTAGCATAGGTTTCCTCCTAGACACAGTAAATCCCTCTCCCCACCACTCTCACGGTCTAGGGGTGTCACAGTGGCCAATCAGGGGCCTGTCAGCAGTGTGGAGATGCAGGGCCTCAGCATGAGGATAAGCCTTGCTTCTTGTGGCCTCCACCAGATCTTCTTGGTTCTTGGTAGTCTATGAATTTGTCTGTGAATTTTCGGGCCAACCCCCTGCCAACATGGGGGGCTTTTCCCATCCATCTTTGAGGAAGAATTAGGAGGAAATGTATGGAGTTTCCCAGCCTGCATGCAACAATAATCTGTATATGGGGAGAATCGGGACCTGTGCCATGGCTGGAGATATCTGAATTACTTTCATAGCCTTCTACTTGGGCTGTCTGAATGATTACCCAAGAGGAGGAGGAGGAAGAGAGCAGTGTGAGCGGTGCCCTGCAATCTCTTTTGAATTCCAAATGTATAGTATTTAATCAGGTTAGCAAGAGACTATGGAAAAGTCTTACTGGCTAGGATTTTCACAGAATAGTTATTTGAAAGATGGAACAAAGCAAGTGATAAAGACCTACCTGTTGAGAAAAAGAGACCCACACACATTATGGACTAGCTTGTAAAAAAGAAAAACAACCCTAATCAGAACACAACAAGGAATATCGTAAATGTGAGCAAAAGAGGTAAACACTGAAAGTGTGAGAATTTTAGAATGTGAATCAAAATATGAGAAAAAACTCCACTAGATTATAACCTAAAGTTGTGCCTCTGTACAAACAGATATGATGCTTTATTTTAATAGCCTATACACAGTAAAAGGATCACATGCAAAATAGTACTCACCCAGTCACTTCTGTTTAAATGAAAAGCAGTTTTATGATAATTTTGGTTTCAAACTTCCTGCTTTAGAATATTTGAAGAAATATATTTTCATTATGATGAAAATACATTGTTTGAATTTTGCATTTTATATTGCATTTTATATTGTCTAGGACAGAAATAAAGGAACTATTTTAAGTCTTTTTGCCTGTGAAGTATTAAAAATATGCTTCTGTGCATGAATGTTATCAAAGTCGCTCTACATCACAATAAAACCAAATATACCATATAGACTGATTTCACAGAACAATTACTTTACAGCAGTGTTCTATGAGGTAAAAACCAGAAAGTTAATTTTCATTTGGTTAGTCTTATTTGCTTATTTTGCTAATAAGGTTTATACTGTACAAACCCAGGTCATGTAATTAATTTGCAAATTCTATTCCTACCTCTAGAGGGGAGTGTTGTCTTTATCTGCATTTCTGAAGTGTCTATTTTTAATATGAGCAATGGACTTGCATATGCTAACAAAGGAATCTCTTCTTCTGTTGGTCTACATAGTGATTTCATAACTTCGTGAAAGCAGGAAAAAAGTTTGTTTTTTTTTACTGTTAATTTAAAAAAATCTAGTAGATCTCGTTATACCAGAAATAAAAGCACAAGGCAGTTATGTGAAAATACATTTGTGAAGCTCACTTGTTACATAAAGCTTTTGAAAAATGAGGATAGCAGATAAAAAATCTTTGTTCCTGCTAAAGAGAATCAAAACAGCTACGTGAACTGGTTATTTTATATATATATATAATATATATATATATATTTTGCAATTGGAATGGAGTATAAAGGAAGAGGAGCACTGGTAAACTTTCAGTGTTAAACGTCTATAATGAAATTGTGGGAGCATTAGTCTGCATTTTTAGCCACAATGTGTGCAAAAGTAATGTGTGTACCAGAACTGTGTTTTTAACCACAATTTAATTTCTGACCAGCTGTTCTTAGGAAATTATAATCATTTCAAAAACTGCATATCTATCCTTGTACAAATATGAAAATATACAAATATCGGTATTGTTCATGGAGGTCACATAAAATTCAGTAATATGGAACATATATAACTTAAATATCCACTTGATGGCAGCATAACCACATTTGTTGTTACCATTTACAGAATGGATACAGTTATCAATGCTCAAAACATGATATGTAACATTAAGATCAAATATATTGGTTGCAAATATAATGCTCAGGTACATTTCAGTTTATAATCTACTCTTTCATGAAATATTTTAATGCAAAGTAAGCATTTGTATATTGTATAGATGTTAGATATTACAATTAATTAATGGGGACTTATGCGGTTCTTTTTAAGAATCCTCCAGTAAAGGCCAACTTTCTCTTTTGAAAAAAAAAAAAAAGCTCTTTCAGTCAAAAATCTTGGTTGTTTTTCTTTACATGTTCATCACAGCAGGACCCATGCCAGATATTGTCAATTCACAGCTGTGGATTTCATTATATGGACCTGACTGTGGGAGTAATTAGCAGACCTGTACTTTAGAAAGACAGGGCCAGTGTTCAGTCAATAACTGGCTAGATTGAATCCCTCTTGTTCAATCAGTGTAGTTTGTTCTCATTTCAGTACAAGAGACTATATTTACATATTTGTTTATATTTATAAGAATGCCTGGCCAGTGCTTTGAAAGCTGTGCAGATATTAAAAGAAATAAATAAGCAAACAAAACAAAACCAAAAAAAAAAAATCAATGTCTGAAAATAATTTAATCACATGGATTTCTTCTCTCCCTCCCACTCCCATTGCTTCCCTTTCATTCACTCTCAAGGTTCAGTCAACTGCTTCCTCACTGCAGGACAAAACTGATTTTCCTAGGGACCCAATCCTGCAGAGTGCTGAAAAACTCCTGAGATTCTAAGTATCAGAGGGGTAGCCATGTTAGTCTGGATCTGTAAAAGCAGCAAAGAGTCTTGTGGCACACATCCAACGAAGTGGGTATTCACCCACCAAAGTTCATGCTCCAATACGTCTGTTAGTCTATAAGGTGCCACAGGACTCTTTGTTGCTTTTTGAGATTCTAAGCACTCTCAGCTCCCACTGATCCAATTCAGGGTCTGGCAGACCAAGGGGGAACCAGAGTCAAGAGCCCTTTGTCACCAGGGTCCTCCTGTTTAAACTAGGGAGCTATCAGCTCAAGCTCCTCCGTTACTCTCTCTCTCTTCTCATGTGGTACCATCTCAGGTCTGGAACAAGGTTGTGAACCAGGATCCATTAGTCAAAAACAAACAGCTTGGCTTACACTCGGAAGGCAAATCAGAGCGAAGTGTGGTATATAAAGTTTTTACTACCAGACATATCACCTAATAAACAGGCAATTGCATTCTGTACTAGCTGCACTTTCCAAGTGGTTTTTAAATATAGCTCAAAATAGAGTACAATCTATCCTGTAGATAGTAAAAGCATGGAAGACTGTGTGGAGATCTGCATCATAAATAAAGGGTCTTTCACAGCAACCTTCTGGTTGAAGAAAGTGATTTTAAAAAAAGCATTTCCTGGATATTCAGGAGAGACACCAATAGCCTCAGGTTGCCAGTCAGGTAGAAAATAGCAAGCATAGACCTTCATGAAGGGCGGTTGATATAATCTATCATTCCATCTGGTTGTTTCCCCCATCCTGTAAGTCTTATCTGGGTTCAGTGTCTATCAGTTAGCTCTCATCCATCAAATCATAGAATTGTAGGATGGAAGGGACCTCGAGAGGTCTTCTAGTCAAGTCCCCTGCCCTCAAGGCAGGACTAAATATTATCTAGACCTGGGGTCGGCAACCTCTGGTACACGGCTCGCTAGGGTAAGCACCTGGCGGGCTGGGCCAGTTTGTTTACCTGCTGCGTCAGCAGGTTCGGTCGATTGCGGCTCCCACTGGCCGCGGTTCGCCGTCTCAGGCCAATGGGGGCTGTGGGAAGCAGCGCGGGTGAGGGTTGGGCAGCTTGGGACACCAGACAGTGTACATGTGATAAGCCATCGGCATTGCCATGGCGACTCCCTGCTCTGTGCTGTATGCGGAACTGGAAAGGTTGGATGGATAAGAACCACCTAGTTACCCTTGTGTTCTTTTCCTTGTTCCATTGCATCCATTGAAGAGGGGCATGGTCGGTCACGAGGACAAATCTGCTCCCCAGTCAGCGGCGTATTATCGCCTAGGCCGACAAGGCCTAGCCCTAAGGCGGCAAATTTGAGCACCCATGGAGAAGCTCCCCTCCCCGCGCCCCCACTCCAGCTCGCTTCTGCCTCCTCCGCGAGCGCTGCCGCGTCCTGTTTCTCTCCCCTCTCTTCCAGCGCTTGCGCCGCAAAAACAGCTGTTTCGCGGGGCAGGGAGGGAGGGGGGAGGAGGGAGAACACGGGGCGCTGGGGGAAGAGGCGGGGCCAGAGCGGGGATTTGGGGAAGGGATCCAATAGGGGCAGGGAGGGAGCGGAGTTGGGGTGGGGACTTTGGGAAAGGGGTTGGAATGGGGGTAGGGAAAGGGTGGAGTCGGGGCGGGGTTAGGGGCCGGCTGGGCAGCAATTATTTCAGGGCCTGGGGCGGCAAAATCATTAATCCGCCACTGACCCCAGCAGGTAGTAATGCAACGTTTTCATGGCCCATTTTACGGCGAGGCACTCTCTCTCTCTCTATCACTGCATATTTTTGTGCTTACCCTGGCGAGACACATGCCAGAGATTGCCGACTCCTGATCTAGACCATCCCTGACAGGTGTTTGCCTAACCTATTCCTAAAAATCCACAGTGACAGAGATTCCACAACCTCCCTAGTCTATTTATTCCAATACTTAACCACCCTGACAGTTAGGAGGTTTTTTCCTAATGTCAAACCTAAATCATCCTTGCTGCAATTTAAGCCCATTGCTTCTTGTCCTATCCTCAGAGGTTAAAGAGAAGAATTTACCTCCCTCCTTCTTTTAAGAACCTTTTATGTACCTGAAAACTGTTATCATGTCCCACATCAGTTTTCTCTTCTTGAGACTAAACAAACCCAGTCTTTTCCATCGTTTCTCATAGGCCATGTTTTTTAGATCTTTAATCATTTTTGTTGCTCTTCTTTGGACTTTCTCCAATTTGTCCACATCTTTCCTGAAATGTGGTGCCCAGAACTGGACACAGTACTACATTTGAGGCCTAATCAGTGCAGAGTAGAACAGAAGAATTACTTCTCATGTCTTGCTTACAACACTCCCACGGGTGTTCTCAAACTGGGAGTTGTGACCCCTCAGGGGGCCATGAGGTTATTACATGGGGGGGTCGTGAGCTGTCAGCCTCCATCCCAGACCCCATTTCACCTCCAGCATTTATAATAGTGCTAAATATAAAAAAAAAAAATTTTTTTTTTTATATAGGGGGGTCGAGGAGGGCTATGCTGAAAGGGAAGGGTCGGTAAAAAAAAAAAGAATTACAGTTTTAGTACATCCACATCCCAGAATTTTTTTTTTTTGTGTTACACTGTTGACTCATATTTAGCTTGTGATTCACTATCACCCCCTGAGCCCTTTCCGCAGTACTCCTTCCTAGGCAGTCATTTCTCATTTTGTATGTGTGCAACTGATTGTTCTTTCCTAAGTGGAGTACTTTGCATTTGTCCTTATTGAATTTCATCCTATTTACTTGAGATCATTTCTCCAACTTGTCCAGATCATTTCGAATTTTAATCCTGTCCTCTAAAGCACTTGCAACCCCTCCGAGCTTGGTATCATCTGCAAACTTTATAAGTGTACTCTCTATGCCATTATCTAAATGATTGATGAAGATATTGAACAGAACTGAACCCAGAACTGATCCCTGCAGAACCCCACTCGATATGCCCTTCCAGCTTGACTATGAATCACTGATAACTACTCTCTGGGAACGGTTTTCCAACCAGTTTTGCACCCAGCTAGTAGCACCATCTAGGTTGTATTTCCCTAGTTTGTTTATGAGAAGGTCATGCGAGACAGTATCAAAAGCCTTAGTAAAGTCAAGATATATCACACATACTGCGTCCCCCCACCCACAAGGCTTGTTACCCTGTCAAAGAAAGCTGTTAGGTTGGTTTGATATGATTTGTTCTTGACAAATCCATGCTGACTGTTACTTATCACCTTACTATCTTCTAGATGTTTACAAATTGATTGCTTAATTATTTGCTCCATTATCTTTCTGGGTACAAAAATTAAGCTGACTGGTCTGTAATTCCCCACGTTGTCCTTATTTCCCTTTTTATAGATTGGCACTATATTTGCCCTTTTCTAGTCTTCTGGAATTTGTCCCGTCTTCCATGACTTTTCAAAGATAATTGCTAATGGCTCAGATATCTCCTCAGTCAGCTCCTTGAGTATTCTAGGATGTATTTCATCAGGCCCTGGTGACTTGTCCAGTATGGACATGGTGGTCCATACTGGACAGGTCAGGTGAGATGGAGACAAAAAGGAGAGATGTCATGTGGCTAATAAAGACATCTAACTACAGGTCAGGTGAGATGGAGACAAAAAGGAGAGATGTCATGTGGCTAATTAAAGACACCACAACCTAATTTCCCATATACAAATTGAAGAGATGGGATGACAGAACAAAACCCCCTGGGAAAAAGCCCTCAGGTAGATGAGCAGCTGCCCAGTACTACCTTCTGCAATCCGAAAGAAAGAAATAGAACCATTGTGGGGGATTCCATCATCCTGCTAGGGTCCACAGGCAAGTAAATAGCTTCTCATGGGCAACGGTACTAGAGGCATCTGACAGATCTAAAAGAATCTGCCTGGCTACCTGGTTTTCTCCATTGCTGGGAGGAGACTAATCATGACAAAGGGTACCCTAGTCATTTCATTACCTGAAGTTATAATCATGTTCCTAACTGGCAGTAACATTATCTGAAGCACATTTATGTTTGTGCTGAAAGATTAGTGAATTATCTAAAAGGTTGTTTTATGGTGGATTATCGAAAACAGTATATGCCATAAATCTCACATATTTATCTAGTCCAACAACATATAATGGTAAATCTGCCTTAAACTCTGGGAAATTGGGGGCAGCATCTTGTTTTGGAGATGTATTCTGTGAAAGACTTGCACAGATTTTTCTCATATAGCACCACAATGTCCTTTAAATTCTTCTAATGACAGATTATCAGAATACTTTAAAGCAGTGACATAAATATAGACCAGGAATGTAGGATATCTGATCAAGATATGTTACAGCATTAAGCCATAAGGTTTAGAGCACTTTGCAGCATATTACACATGTTTGAAATGAGGCACATGTCACACACTTGTCTTCTTGCTATGGCATATCACTTAGCCTTTCCCCTTCATTTGTTAGCCTGGGTTGGCTGGCTCTGCCATAAAGGAAGAACAAGCCATCACTTGGAAAAGGAAATGATTAGGGAAAGCAGAATGTCAGCTGAGAGGGATGGGCATTTTCTTGTTTGCCTAGAGCCAGCCCTCTAGCTGCTGGTATGACATATAGACTGGATTGGCATGTTACAGATGAAAGGCAGGTATGCAACATGCCTTGCACTTCTCTGACATGCCCCAAAATGTTGCATTCCAATGTCAAATTGCACAAGCAATTTCATTCTATTCACACATGATACACTACAAAACTTAGCTGAAAATTTTATCCATTTATCATGCAAATCTGAAATTTCAGAGATGATGCTAAATTAATTCCGATATCTCAGTTAATTCATACCCAAGTGATTACCTTTTAAAATTTCAAGAGTGCTTAGGTGAAGATTTGCTTTCTAGTATGATGGGGGAAACTAGTGTCTGGAATTGAAGGGAGCAATTCTCTGTAGGTGAGGAATTCAAGGTCTCAAACTGATGAGGAAGGATGCTTTTTGTACAAGGTTTGAAGTCTTTAAAAATAATGCTACTCTCCATGGGGGAAGCTTTGTTGGTTCACAGGGGAGTCTTTGTTGTCTTAAGGCCGTTCTTTTTGGGAAAGAGTAGTCCCCCCAGTGTCTTTCCCTCCCCAACAGTTCTTCTGACTCGTGTGTGATGAGTGCTGGTTTCCATCAGCCTTCTTTGTCTTTGACAGGAGAGCTCAATCACTAGAATGAGCTCCCTAGTCTTTTCATTACCTGAAATTATAACCATCTTCCTAACTGCCAATAACTTTATCCAAAGGACATTTATGTTTGTGCTGAAAGCCCAGACTCCCAGTGAATTATCTAAGAGGTTGCTATAGCAGAGTCTTTTGCTAGCACCTAATATAATTAGAGATGGAAAAGTCCACATGAATTGTCTAATTCACAGCCTTTTCCTGTGACCAGCTGTTTCCTTCAGTATGTTAACTAGTAACTTGTCTACTCTACTCTAGCAAAGTTTCAAGTGATGGGTCTCAAAACATTTTCCTTGGAGATCTCACTTTAAGGAATTTTTTTTCTTAATATTCAGCCCAACTTTCTTTTTCTTAATTTCATCCCATTACTTCAAATTTATACTCCCAACAACCAAGCAAAATAATTCACATCTCTCTTAGATGTTTACACTTCAAAAACATCTAGGTTTGCACTATAGTATCCCTACTTATTCTGTGCTTCTTAAATCATAGTACTAAGATTTGTTAGACAGACATACAACTACAAGTTCTATTGCACTGCACTCATTAAACTCTCACATATTCACTAGGTTCAATGTAAAACCTAGGGAGGATTTCCTGGGGGTGCTCTCTTCCTCGGTTATTCAGGTCAGGAATCTGGAGCGGAGGCCCCTGGGAATATAAGAACATATGAATGGCCATACTGAGTGAGACCAGTGGTCCACCTAGTCAAGTATCCTGTCTTCCAACAGTGGCCAGTGCCACATGCATCAGAGAGAATGAACAGAACATGACAATTAATGAGCGATCCATCTCCTTGTGTCCAGTCCCAGCTTCTGGTACTTAGAAGTTTAGGGACACCCAGAGCATAGGCTTTGCATCTTTGACCATCTTGACTAATAGCCATTGATGGACCATGAAATTATCGAATTCGTTTTTTAAATTATCTAATTCTTTTACAACATCCACTGGCAATGAGTTCCACAGGTAAAATGGGCATTGTGTGAAGAAATACTTCTTTATATTTGTTTTAAACCTGTCGCCTATTAATTTTATTGGGTGACCTTTGGTTCTTGTGCTATGTGAAGGGGTAAATAGCACTCCCTATTCACTTTCTTCATGCCATTCTTGACTTCACAGGCTTCTATCATCTTTTTAATCTCTCTCTTTATATGCAGTTCCATACCTGTAATCATTTTTGTTGCTCTTCTCTGTACCTTTTCCAATTCTAATATATCTTTTTTGAGATGGGGTGACCAGAACTGTACAGATATTCAAGGTGTGGGCATATCATGGATTTATATAGTGACATTATGATATTTTTCTGTCTTATTATCTCTCTCTTTCCTAATGGTTCCTAACATACCATTAGCCTTTTTGACTGCCACTGCACATGGAGCAGATGTTTTCAAAGAACTACCCACCATGACTCCGAGATCTCTTCTTGTGTGGTAACTCTTAATTTAGACCCCCATCATTTTGTATGTAGAGTTGGGATTATTTTTTTTCCAATGTGCATTCCAATTTGCATTTATCAAAAATGAATTTCATGTGCCATTTTCTTGCCCAGTCACCCACTTCGGTGGGAACTCTTTGTAACTCTTCGCATTCTGCTTTGGACTTAACTATCTTGAGTAATTTTGTATTATCTGCAAATTTTGCCATCTCACTGTTCACCCTGTTTTCCAGATCATGTATTAATATGTTGAACTGTACAGGTCCCAGTACAGATCCTTGGGGAATCCTGCTATTTATCGCTCCATTGTGCAAACTCACCATTTATTCCTACCCCTTGTTTCCTATCTTTTAACCAATTACTGATCCATGAGAGGACTTCCCCTCTTATTCCATTACTGCTTAGTTTGTTTGAGAGCCTTTGGTGAGGGACCTTGTGAAAGGCTTTCTGAAAGTCCAAGTACACAATATCTGCTGGATCCCCCTTGTCCACATGCTTGTTGACTCCCTCAAAAAGAATAGATTGGTGAATCAAGGTTTGCCTTTACAAAAGCTGTTAATTGATGTGTCTGATAATTCTGTTCTTTACTATAGTTTAATCCAATTTGCCTGGTACTGAAGTTAGGCTTATCAACTTGTAATTGCCCTGATCATCTCTGGAGCCTTTTTTTTTTAAATCACCCTTTTTAATAATTGGAGATATACACCTATCTCCTAGAGCTAGAAGGGCCCTTGAAAGGTCATTGAGTCCAGCCCCCTGCCTTCACCAGCAGGACAAAGTAATTTTTGCCCCAGATGGCCCCCCTCAAGAATTGAACTCATAACCCAGGGTTTAGTAAGCCAATGCTCAAACCACTGAGCTATCCTTCCCCTTCTATTAGCTCTCCTTTAGTCATGTGGTAGAGGCTGATATAAGTGATGGTTTATAGCTATTAATGTTAAATTGTTCAGCCAAAGTTTATACAGGTATCTTATATCTACATATAATCTGTTCACTGGTTTATGTGCTCTAGTCACCCTTCCTCATCATATTTCCAGGTGCTAGATTTTGGGTCTATGATCTAGCTAGAAGAGGTGGAACTATACATCTTAAAAATCATCATTTGTTCCGGCTGAGGTCAGCATTAATTAAACTCAGAATAATCTCTCTGCATCCACCTATTTCATATATAACATAAATAAAAGTATTTCTGTTTAATTTTACTTGCTTTTGTTCAAACACCACTTCTTAGGGTTCTCTGACAATGGAAACATAGAAGACATTTGAATCTGGAATTTCACTCTTAAAAAAGCAGAAGCATGTCAGTAGATCTTTCATTAAGTGTGCAGGCTGCCATTAATCTGTTTAAATAAAACCAAATTCTAGAGGTCTACAGAGCTAATGGGAAGGTAGAGTCTGGATTTGAATAATTAACTCATTATACAAATTAATACACTTTAAGTGAAGTCATTATTTTGACCCTTACATCCTTCTTAAATCATGTTAATTGCACACACATAGATAGATAGATAGATAATGTATTATAAACTGATTGTTGGAATTTCAGCACTGAAGTCATCAGAAGTTGATAGGAGTTCTGCCAGGGATGCATTTAGCTGTGTATGCTTCTGCCACCTTGGAAGCTCTGACTGTACTAGGAATAGGAGATAAAATGATGCAGCAAATTGTTTAATGACTGTTACTCGCACAATGAACAATCTGAGAGCTATTTAACTGCAGCAGCAAACCCCACCCCCTGTGGCACTTCAAGTATCACTCCCAGAGTTGTACTGGTCAGAAGCTTTCTGTAGTTTCAGAAACTAAAAAGCAAGCATCCACAAAATAACGCTCCTGCTTCAAGAAGTTGATCACAAGTCTTTAAAATATCAATAGGTAAACAAATACTCTTTCCAAATGAGAGTATATTTCAAATTACCCCCTGCTGCCTGCCTTGAAATAGTTATTCAGTTCAATTCCTTCAAGACATTCAGAAGAGTGGTGGATTTCATAACTGGTAGCCAAGGAGGGGGGAACATAAGTGTGAGGTAGATAAGAAAAGTTTGGTGTAAATAGTTGTTGGTGTAAGGAAGCTAAACTGTAATAGTTTATGTTCTAGAATAGAATAGAAACAAATTCAAGGCTGTATCTATTGGAAACCAGCTAGCCTGATTTTATCAATAATTGTTACATGCTTTTCAGAAGAGGCATAGAAGAACCCGCAGGTCAACCTTATGCAAGAGTATAAGGTTACTATAATTTCCATACTGATAATTATTCTTTTTAACATTTATATTAGCATGCTACCAATAGAACTCATTGTGTTCAATGATATTTGAAGACATTTGCTGCCCTGGAGATTACAGTCTAAGTCTGGTGACACATAAAGGTTTGGGGGGATGACGGGTTGATGAAGTCATATATATATATCTATATATGAGATGTATTTATTCACACCACCTATCCCAACTGCTCCTCAACCCAGACATAATTAATTGGCTATTTTCTTAAACAAGTCTTGGCAGAGGAGAGATCTGAATGATAGGAGAGTTTAATGACCTTCAGAGCAGGAGAGGTCCAGGGCTGCCCAGACGATTCAGGGGGCCTGGGGCAGGGCTGGGTCTTTGGCAGCAATTTGGTGGCGGGTCCTTCCCTCCAAGAGGGACCCGTCACTGAATTGCCGCCAAAGAATGAAGAGGCAGTGGTAGAGCAGCCTAAGTGCCGCCGATCACGGCTTTTTTTTTCCCCACTGCTTGCGGTGCTTGTACTTACCGGGTGGTGCTCCAAGGCTTCGGCAGCACTTCAGTGGCGGGTCCTTCATTCGCTTCGAGTCTTCCACTGCACTGAAGGACCCGCTGCTGAAGACCCAGGGCGAGTGAAGGGCCCGCCACCAAAGTGCCGCTGAAAACCCGGAGCAGCTCGCAGGGCCCCTGAGGGGCCTGGGGAAAATTGCCCCACTTGCTCCCCCCGGGTGGCCCTGGAGAGGGCAGCAAAGAGAAAAAGCACTGAGATGTTTGTATGAGAAGCTCACAAACAGACCAGCTATTGTTTTATTAGACACTTATATATTGTATTAGACACTTTCCATTTAAGGCTAAACAGACATAGTTTAATTTATCTTCAAGTGCTATTATGCATACAGAAAAGTAATGTAATATAGGCTGCAGAATGAAGGGAATCAGCTGAAAATGGTGCTCTCAGCCTTGACTAGAAACCTGACATGGGGCCCCACCAGATAAAGAATCCCACCACCAGCCCAGCAGCTGGGCAATGGAAGAGAGATGCCCACAAAAACTCAAGGTTGGTTGTTTAGGAACATTTAAGGGACCTATCACTTGTCCCTTCCCTCCTCCTGGTTTCTCACAAACTTGACTCTTGTCCTAGAGCCCCAGTAACTCTCTCCAGACCAGCAGGAGGAGAGCAGTGTTCAGCATATACAAAGGCATTGCATGGTTGGGGAGATTACTTGCTTGAGGTCCCCACCACAGGGTAGCTATTGCCAAAGCATGGATATGGATTCCCTTTCCCATCCTTTCCACACCAGGCCAACTCAAGTCAGTATTGTGCATAGCTGGTTTAGGAAGCCTAAAGGGAGTATGCATCCATAACTTCAGCATAAACTGGGTAGAATTTGGCTCAGTTATGATAAAAAAAATCTCCTTTAATCTGCACTACAGGTCTGAATTGCCTAGTGTAATTAGAATACTTTTCACTTGTATAGCTCTTTCCATCTGAGGTTTTCAAAGCACTCTATGTAGCCATACAACTATTAATGAATTAGAGCCTCAACACTGCCGTGAGGTAGGACAGCAGTAGTATTCTGCACAGAATAGTTAAATGCCAGAAATGAACCAGAAGTTAGGGGCAGAGATATAAATTTGTCCAGAACTCCTGGCTCTCAACCCTGAATTTTAACCACTAGACTATGTTCACTTCCAGTGGGAGTCCAACACATAAAATGAATGCAGATAAGAAACACAATGGTGAAATTCCCTATGAACACAGGGCCAGAACAAAGACTATGCACCACTTAAGCCTGTCAGGATAGACCTTGCCTTCCCGCTCTTGTCACACACCCAAGACAGAGGTGAATGCCACCCAGTGTGATTCAGGCTGAATGGCTGGGGCATCATGAGTGATGCAGCATCAGAACTACCAGTAATGTTTACATTTCCTCTCCCTCGCCATGATCCATGTTGCAGACAACTCACTCAGCCTCTCAGGCAAGTTTCTGGACTTCATCACCCTTTCAGCCATCTGTATAGTGACTAAGTGTTTATCCATGCCTTAAGACATCTTTACAGTGTTAAATCACCCACCATCCCCTCTGTGCACAGATTACAGTAACTCCTCACTTAACATTGTCCTGGTTAACATTGTTACATTGCTGATCAATTCGAGAACATGCTCATTTAAAGTTGTGCGATGCTCCCTTATAACGTTGTTTGGCAGCTGCTTGCTTTGTCCATTGCTTGCAGAAAGAGCAGCCCGTTGTAGCTAGCTGGTGGGGCCTTGGAACCAGGGTGGACTGGCAGCCTCCTATCAGCTCCCCACTCCCCTAAGTTCCCTGTGTGGCAGCCACCCAGCAGGCTATCAATTGCCAGGCAGTTCAGGTGTTCCTCCCCTCACTGCCATGTGCTGCTCCTGCCCTCTGCCTTGGAGCTGCTTCCGGGAGTCTCCTGCTTGCTGTGCAGGGGTGGGGGTGGGGGGAAGAAGGGAGCTAATGTCAGGGTGTCACCCTCTCCCCCGCTCCTGCCCCCCTGCTTCTTTACCCCACCTGCACAGAGCAGGGGGAGGGACACGACAGGGCTCAGGATGGAGAACGTTTGCTGGCAGCGGCTGCTGTCTCAAGTTGCTGATCTACTTAAAAAGGCATTGTACTTAGAGTGAGGTCAGTGTACTTAAAGGGGAAATGTGTGTGTCTCTCTCACACACACACGGTGTGTGTCTCTGTCTCTCTCTGCCATGCTATCTCTCTTCCCTCCATTCCTCCTGCCTTGTAGAGTGTGAGGCTACATTAACAACGTGTTAACCCTTGAGGGCTCAGCCGAGTGCTAGTTCATCATTTATCAATAAGGCATTCCCTGGGAAATATCCCATCCTCTTCCACCTTCTGACTCCACCACTTCAGCCAAGCTTCACAATCATCATTGCTGTGTACAGTATTAATTGTTTGTTTAAAACTTATACTTTTTGTCTGGCAAAAAAAATTCCCTCAAACCTAACTCCCCCTATTTACCTTAATTCTTATGGGGAAATTGGATCCGCTTAACATTGTTTCACTTAAAGTAGCATTTTTCAGGAACATAACTACAATGTTAAGCGAGGAGTTGCTGTATATTAAGATTATAAGTAAATGCCTAGGAATAAGCAGAGATCTTTAAATATGTTCCAAGAGTTATGCTTGTTTCAAGAACAGTGACTGACATCAGTTAACTTTTGTTGTCCAGCATGTGATGTGGCTTAATAAACCAAATAGTTACTCTAATTGAATTGAAGCTGTATTTTATTGTGAAAGTCTCAGAAAGAAACTTTGTTTCTTCATCATTTGTTATAAAAGTTTCCCAAGACAAAACAGATACTCATCTTTTTCATCAGATATATTTTTAGATCAAGGTTAAGTGGGTACTGCAGTGAATGTAGCAGTTTATACATGTTTATCCACAAAAGTATCTAATGAGAGCATATTGCAGATTACTAAATCATATGGATCATTGTACTTATTTGGTGAAAGAAGAGCAGTAGCAGAATCAGGTATCTGTCATGAATATAATGAAACAGTGTTATTCTATTTTCTTTATTACATCTCTAATCTTTAGTATTCCCTAGCAGGATTTCCCCCCTCCCTGTGGTTGTGAGGAAACAATTTTCCCAGCTGTCCCTTAAAAACAAAATGAAACCCAGTACACATGCTACAGAGTCCAAACTCACCACTTTCCTAGGGGTTGGCTTCACTGGTTGAGGGGAGACGAGGAAATCAGTTCTAAGGTTAATTTTAAAAGTTTAACTCAAACCTGTTCCCTGACTTTCCTCCTCAAGTTCCTTTCACAGACTGCTCTACCAATACCTAAAATCTGTCCCCTCAGAAAGGCACACCCATGGCTTTTTTACCTATGTGGTGTAATGAGTGAGCCAGCAAAGTCCACTTGACCCTTTCCAAGCAGGATCAATAGCTGCAAAAATGGGGGTGAGATGAGTTTCAAGCAAACACTGCCAGCCTAGTTTAACAAAGAATGGCAACTGGCCTTAAAGAGTGGTGAGGCAGTTTTGAAACCTTGTGCCTGCTACTTTCCAGTTTGGAGGCTGCTGACTGGTAGAAGAGGTTCCTGCCACCATCTGCACCTCCTTGGTGCAGGTGGCTGCCTTCCCATACTTGCATCTCTCATGGCTGGCAGCTGCAGGTGCCATTCTGGAAGGTGTTTTCGAAAGGGCAAGGCAGCAGGCACATTCTTTCCAAGGAACCTTCAATTGTTTTTCCCACTCCTTAGCAGCAACGTTAGCTCCCTGCAGAGAGGGTAGCTATTTGACAGCTTTCCTCAACTTCTGGTTGTCTTCTTTTCTCTCCAGCATACTCTGTGGTTCCTCCTCTCCCTTCTCAGTCAACCAGAGATAGGAAGTTGGGAACCTCTTGTAGCCTGACTGCTCCCTATGGCAGTGATGGCTCTCTCATGGCTTCCTGAACTCCTGGGTCCCAAGCACCTTCTGGAGCCCACTCTGAATGTGGGATGTGGATCTATAGGTCCCAAAGATCTGCCCTTAATTGCTCACTGCATCTGTGACTTGAAAATAGTTCACTCCCAATACAGTGAAAACTGTAGCTACACAAAAGAATCTGCCGAATTTTAGCAAAGGATTAATGCTTAATTCTCAATGCTCCAAATGTGAATTTTTCTCTCATGACTTTTCCTGACTTTGTGAAATCTTGCGGTTTGAATCACCATGTATGTATTTGTTTTGCTGGAATTTAACATCAATATTACTTCCCCTCCCCCCCCGAAACTAAGATGGGTTATAGCCTCTATTTAGTTACTTAACGTTTGTGCAGCACTTTGAACATGTAAAACAATAAAACTACTAAGGATTACTGGTGGTAATACAACAGCAGCTATTGCTCTTACACACACTGGGTGAAATCTTTGCTCCATTGAAGGCATCCTTCCATTCTAAAGGGTTTGGGTTTTTTCAGTTGCTTACAATTTTGTCAAATTTTCACTTTTTGGACAGAAATGTTCCATGTCTGGTCACGGCCCAAGAGTTATTTTTATTTATTAGAAGTTTGAGTAAAAATAATTCAGTGGGCTTTTGAGTACAAAGGCAGTAAAAAAAACACCCACCCACCGCTCAACGCCACACGCTTGCTCTCATAATATTTTTTAAAACTTTATTTTTAATAATTCCTGTGCCTCAGCACAACCAGGGAGAAGTTTGAGTTGGGGACAGTCCCTAGGTCAGACATGTGTTTTTTTGGACCCATTAAAATCCAGTTTGAATGGACTGTGTTCTAAAGGTTTAACAAAACCCTGTTCCATTCGTGCACACAAAAGTCCTATTTTTCCTCTCCCTTACACAACTGTAAACCAGGAGTAACTCCATTGTAGTGAACTGTGTAAAACTGGTGTGTGTAAAAGAATATTCAAGCCCTAACTTTTTACTAAAGATAAGAGTTCTTTAATAATGACCAACCAGTGTTCTACTAGCACTGTGCATGCATGCATATGTGAGCTGAGTGGAATTTTTGCTAGCTGAAGGTGTGTGTCTGGAAGGAGACAGGACTTCAGATGCATCCTGCTTCTTTCCAGGTGATGTTTGAAGGTGAAGATCAAGTATAAATTTGTCCGTCACTTCTGGGTGTGGAACATTGGTGCATTCTACACGTTCCTGTCATCTTCTGTCCCTGCCGTATTTGCAACGCGTTTCCAGAAACAAGTGTGGGTTTATCCCCACCAACTTCTCTACAGAATTGACAAAGATGGCTGCCATGCTGCTTTCTGTAGAAACAAATTGTTTTGAGTTACAAGTGCATTTTGTGAACCAATCTTTTTTGGACCCTCATATTTTAGTGAAGAGCTAATATTTGAGGGCACCAGGACAATGCAAAACAATATGGTGAAAATGTATGATATTTCAAAGCCATTGCTCATCCATATTGCCCAGCCCTATTATGCACCAATAATATGTTGTAATGAATGGTATAAAATACCCAGTATAGGATAAGGATTTTGTAACAGGTTGTTATGACATCATGTATTAAGCATTTTAAAATTTAAAATGTACTAGCTATGCAATGTTATGAATAACACATCTGAGAATAAATTATTGGGATATTTCAATGTTTAGGGACAGTCTGGCACAGAGCTTTTGTACAAATGCACAGGAGAAGGTGCACAGCACCTCACACCGCATGTGAGGGTCAGGGATGGTTACAGTCCCTGGGCACAGGGGTTTCTTCCTTCCTTGAACCCTTAGAGGTCCACATAGCCCCCAAGGGAGGAGATGAGACTATGGCCCTAATGGTGCCTTCCACCACTCAAACATTAGGGATAGCAGATTGCACCATGCACTACCCTAAAAGACAGAGCAGTTTGCGCACTGCCTGCTAGGATAAGGAAGCTTGGTGAGGGATTATGTCTGGCCCTGGGGCCGTGCAGCTCCACATAGCCCCAATGTAAGGCTGTGCCCTAAAGGCACAATCAAATCCTTCAAAATTAAATTACATATAAATGTCACCTTTTCATTTAAAGAGATTTGGAGGATTTTATTTCCAATCAACTTCATTGAGTGATTGGTGTTTTCTTCTGAAACTGAAGGAAAGTACACATCCAGCAGCACTGATTTGACACAGAAACCATTAGTAGGAGGAACTGGAGAAGTTCTATGCACTGGGCATTCAGGGCTCTACCCTGCAAGCTGCTGAGTGCTCTGGCCCTAATAGTGCTTTGCGGGTTCAGGGAGAGCGTGCTCAACACCTTATAGGATCCAGGCCTCAAGCAGTTATTTTAAGGCCAGCATAAGAAGTCAGTTTCTAATAAGAAATTCTCTTGCAGTTTCACTAAGTGGTGCCCAAGTTCTAATACCATACATGGATCAGAGTCCAGTGTGTCCTTCCTTAAAAATATAGACATGTAGGGGTCTTGTCATCTCTTTTTTATTTAATGTAAATATTATTTTAGAGGAGAGGTAGCATGTGCCACTGGATATGGCATTGTGCTTGAAGTGCAGGCAGCTGAGGTCTATTCCCAGCTCTGCCGCTGATCCCTGTTGTTTGATAATGGATGAGCCATTGGCACCCTGTGCCTCAATTTCCCTATCTGTAGACTTGGCAGAATTTGATTTTTTTGAAATACATTTGACAGAGATCAGTTTATTTTGAAGCATTTATTTCCCAATATTTAATTGATTTAAAATTTCACAGTTGTGAGAAATTATGGTAGGGTGTCACAAAACGTGTGGGCGGGTGGAGGGAAGAAAAGAATTAATGACCGTAGATGTTGCGATTCAAAAAGTTGAAGTTTGATAACTGTTAAAAACACAAATTGTCAACAACATATCAAAATGTACAAAGTAAATATCCTTAAATCAACCTCTAATAAGTTCTCAAGCAACATTTTTCTTACTATCTGAAAATTTCCATGGAAATATTTGTCAGTTTGTGTGTGTACAGTGAAATCAACATCTATTAATACAAATCTAATCCTTCCAAGCCTAGCTAGCTCTAAAAAGGAAATAATGATACCCACCATCCTTTGAGCTCTATAGATGAAAAGTGTTCTAAATAAAAAGACAGATGGGGAACTGAAATAAGTAGATCAGGTATATTACAACATATGGAGTAAGGTGCTGTTTTATGAACACATCAAAGACATTTCATTTGTGGAAGTACTTGCTTGGCATAGAGAACAAAACATGTGGAAGGGAGGCCACTTATATTGTTATCCCTCCTTGTTGCATGTTATTTTGAATGACTTTTAAAAAGGAAGAGAGAGAAAGAGAGAAGTACTGGACTGGAGCCTGGATACAGCTGCTGCCAAGACTGATGTCCTAGCAGCCAACCTCTGCATACATTAATTTCTCCTCTTTTATAGCTATTTGGCTAGATCCACTCCTGCTGGTGCAGCAGATTGAAGTTGTAATCAAGTGGGATTTACCCTTGGAGAAAGGCAGTGTTTGCATCTCTCTCCTCTGAGGTAGCCACTGGGCTCAGGAGAGATCTAGTTCTAGACTCCGTGGAAGGTGAGGCAAGACAAAGGTTAGGTGAGTCAGCAAGTCTGGACTGTGCCAGACAGCTCTGGGTCCCTTGTAAGTTGGGAGTGTGGCAGGCAACTTTCCCAACTTTTCCCACTACAACTTTCCCGCCCTGTAGACTTTAGGTCACTGAGACCAAAACATTTGGGTTAAATGTATGGAATTTGCCAAAACACAGGACTGACTACAGCTCACTCTGTAGATAATTACAGTTACAATTACAGACCCAGGCAGAGAGGTTTATTAGAAACAGAGTGAAGATATGGGTCTGACCACTTATCAGGAGAACACATTTTATTGCCCACGGGGATGTGGTGTGTTCTGTTGCTGTGGGTGCATGATTCTCCTTGGAGATAATAATGGTTCTGTGTGTGATGGTTATAGAATTACAATTGCAGAACAGGTGGGAAGAAAATGCTTTTGTTGAAACTCACTCAGTACAACATCTAGCTTGACCCAGAGCCTGCAAAGCCTATAGCTTCTATGCAAGGCTCCAGAAGCCCTATCTGGGATCTAACTGTAAAGAGCTGAAAGAGAAAGAGGAAGGAGAGTTACCAAGAGAAGAAAGTCAATTTGTTGGAGGTTTGAGTCTAAAACTTGTAAGTATGGGAAAACTGGGGTCCTTCTTATACAGGCCCCACTCCCACAAAGTACATCCATGCTTAGTGTTCAAAATGTGCTTAAACATTTTGCTGGATTGGGTTGATAGCTGTTGAAAGTAGATGTACCCTCGAAGCCATGTTACCTTCCCCTCTATTTTATTTTCTGGGTTTTGAGAGTTTTTTTTAACTTCCTTGCCTCAGGGCAGGTGACACAAACCTCACCTATTGCTCTTTCTACATCTTAGAAGCAGCATTTCCTGTCTGTGATTGGGAAATGGTGTATCATTTCTATCAAGCTGGATTTTCTCTCTCACTTTACTGCTGTTGTTACCTTTCCATCTCTATTATATATAGGGCCCGACCAAATTTATGGTCCATTTTGGTCAATTTCATGGTCATAGGATTTTAAAAATCATAAATTTCATGATTTCAACTATTTAAATTTGAAATTTCACAGTGTTGTAATTGTAGGGGTCCTGAGCCAAAAAGGAGTTGTGAGGGAGTCACAAGGTCATTGTAAGCAGGGTTGTGGTACTGCTACCCTTACTCCTGTGGTGATTCTGGCGGCGATGCTGCCTTCAGAGTATCTGGGAATGGTGGCTGCTGGCTGGGAACCCAGCTCTGAAGGCAGAGCCGCTGCCAGCAGCAGCGCAGAAGTAAGGATGACATGGCATGGTATTGTCACCCTTATTTCTGTGCTGCTGCCTGCAGAGCTGGACCCTCAGTCAGCAGCCACCACTCTTTGGCCATCCAGCTCTGCGGGCAACAGTACAGAAGTAAGGCTGGCATGGTGTGGTATTGCCACCCTTATATCTGCGCTGCTGCTGGCAGGGCGCTGCCATCAGAGCTGGGTGCCCTGCTAACAGCTGGTGCTCTCCAGCTACCCAGATCTGAAGGTAGCACTGAAGTAAGGTTGGCAATACCACAACCCCCATTAAATAACCTTGTGAGCCCCTGCAACTTCCATTTGAGTCCCAACCCCCAATTTGAGAAACTCTGGTCTCCCCCGTGAAATCTGTATAGTATAGGGTAAAAGCACCCAAAAGACCAGATTTCATGAGGGAGACCAGAGATCTTGGTCTGAGACATGTTTTTTGTGGCTATGAATTTGGTAGGGCCCTAATTATGTGTCCCCACTGTTTTCCATCTTCTTTTCTTCCCCTTGCACACCTGTTCCTCTTCTCCCCCACATTACCATTCTCCACATCCTGCACTGTCTCAGTCCTCTCACAGTACCAATGCAATGGATGGGTCAGAGAGTGTTAATCTTCTTTTATCCTAATCCCCTTGACCTCTCCACCTCCAAAAAGCTGTTGCAGGAACTACAGCTCTAGAACCTTCAGGCAGTGGTACATAGGCTGGTAGTGTGATTGTTTTCCCCAAAACTATTGTCAGACAGTCAGATATATGGACCACTCTGGTAATGCACTAGTGCCAGGGCCGGCTCCAGACCCCAGCGCGCCAAGCGCACGCTTGGGGCGGCGTGCCGCGGGAGGGCGGCAGGCGGCTCCGGTGGACCTCCCGCAGACATGCCTGCGGACGGTCCGCTGGTCCCGCGGCTTTGGTGGAGCATCCGCAGGCGTGCTTGTGGGAGGTCCACCGGAGCCGCGGGACCAGCAGACCCTCCGCAGGCACGTCTGCAGGAGGTCCACAGGAGCCGCGGGACCGGTGACTGCCAGAGCTCCCCCCGCGGCGTGCCACCCAGCTTGGGGCGGCGCAATTCCTAGAGCCACCCCTGACTAGTGCAGGGGTAGGCAATCTATGGCACGTGTGTTGAAGGCAGCAGGTGAGCTGATTTTCAGTGGCATTCACACTGCCCGGATCCTGGCCATGTCTGAGGGGGTTCTGCATTTTAATTTAATTTTAAATGAAGCTTCTTAACATTTTAAAAACCTTATTTACTTTACATACAACAATAGTTTAGTTATATATTATAAACTTATAGAAAGAGACCTTCAAAAAACATTAAAATGTATTACTGGCACGCGAAACCTTAAATTAGAGTAAATGAAGACTCGGCACACCACTTCTGAAAGGTTGCTGACCCCTGCACTAGTGTATTGTTTTAAAGGGAGCTGGCTGAACAAAAGGCCATGTGTATGACTTTGTGAAGGCTATAACAAGGTTAAAAAAAGAACTAGATAAATTCATGGAGGATAGGTCCATCAATGGCTATTATCCAAGATGATCACAGATACAACCAGAGGCTTTGAGTGTTGCTAGCCTCTGTTTGCCAGAAGCTGGGACTGGATGACACAGAATGGATCACTTGATGATCCCCTGTTCTGCTCAATCTCTCTGAAGCATCTGGCACTTGCCACTGTGAGAAGACAGGATATGGGGCAAGATGGACCATTGGTCTGACCCAGTATGGGCATTCTTATTACTGCAGTACTTTATTCTCCCTGTGGAGAGAAGGCTATGTATCCAGAATATGCACTTCGGCATGATAATATGAAGCATTTAGTGTACAGTCAGGCAGTGTGGCTGCATGAACATGTTCTCATGACAGGAAAGTGTACTTTTGTATTTCAGGGAGCTATTTGTGCAGCAACAGGTTTGTTCTAAGGAAAGAGGTTTCTCACTGAGCTACCAGAGCTGTGCTCCACAGGCTTCAGCATGGTACAGAGATAAAAACATTGTGCCTCTGACCTACAGAATCTGAAAATGGAATATCTGCATTACAGTCTTGAGTTTTATTCCAACGAAGGAGAGCATGTGGACATTCCTAATATGAAGCAAAGAGCTGAATCCTGCTACTCTTACCCATATTATTAAATACTTCTGTTCTGGTAGCTTCTAAAGGTCCCAGTCAGGGTTGGGTGCTGTACAGCACAGATTGGGTGCTGTACAAACATCAAAAAGAGACAATTCTTACTTTGAAGGATTTAGAATGGTGGTTGGCCATAAATTTAATATCAAAACTGGTTTTCAGTGGAATTCTAGGTTTTTGCTTTAACTTGGTGAAAAATTGAAATTTTCCTCAGAAACCAAATATCCAAAACCAGAGATATTTTGATTTGGCTATGCTGCTGCAGTGCCTCCTGGGAGTTGTCTTTTAGTTGCAATTTAAAGACACAAACAGACCAAGGACATGGGCTACAACATACTAGTTCTCTCACCTGCAAATAGTACCCGTGATTTCATTGGGATTACTTACATAGATAAAGACTGCTCATCTGAATAAAAGTTAAAAGATCAAGCCCATGTCACAAGCACTTATCCATATTGTATATCACATCCCATGTAACCAGAGAATTGCTCTGATTTCACAGAAGTCCCTATGTAAAGTATGTTTATGTCAGCACTCAGATACCATAGTGAAGGGCCTGCATAGGGCTGAGTAAAATGAAGATTTTGTTTCTTTTTTCTTCTCACAGATTGACCATTTCTGCCGAATGCCCCATGCAGCTCGAAGACTTCCCCATGGATGCACATGCTTGCCCGCTAAAATTTGGAAGCTGTAAGTTCTTGTCACAATTAAGAATGTTGACTATAGTTTTGATCTGGCTTGTCATTTTCAGCCAGTACAGTTTATGTGCATCTTTCACTAGATATGACTGATCGGATCCCACTCAATCTTCCCCCTGAGTTCTTAATTTCCAATAGATGGGAAACTATGTGTAGCACTGCTACTTTCCAGATCATGTATCCCTCCTGGCAGCCTGTGTCTCACAAGGATGACAGGTAGTGGGGGTATTTAACAATGCCTATTCAGTACTAGATGCAACCAAATCACTTTTTTAATAATTGAGGTTTTTACACGTATGGAAAAAGTGGAACTTTCCCTAGTGTCAACTGTGCTCTTACGGTATTTACAAATGTATTATTTGGTCGTGTTCTGTTGACTACAAATATACAGTACAGATATCTAGAGGTTGGCAAAACAGGAAAATCTGCCCATCTTGTCTTTGATAAATCTACTCCTATATCTTATTACATGAACCTGCGTACATACACATACAAACATTATATATACATGCACACTACTGTTTGTATATACAGACACACACATTATCCTCTAAATTGTATGTTGAAGTGCTGATTTTTCTTGATACCCTGAATCTGTAATCCACCATAATGCTGTCCTGCCAGCAGCTTACTTTAAAAATAACCTTAAGGGATTGTATGGCTATATTTAAATACAAAGCCCTTAATTAAAGTACAGACTAGGCTACTAGAGTAGACATCTTTTATTTCAGTAATCAAAACACAAATTCCAGGTGCAACGAAAGTCTCCCAAGGCTTTTGAAGTTACCCGTCAGGGTTTTTAACGAGTCTCTGGAACAAGTTAATTCTCCCCCCGTAACACTCCCTCCCCCATATCTTTTTTTTCTAAACATCCTATTGATGTAAATTCTCTAATCCTACCAAGATTAATCTTTGCTTTTATCTGCTGTATGTATGCTGGTTTAATATTTGTTATGCATTGTCTTCTTATGATCATGTTGATAATAAGTAAAAACACTATATACAGTAATGATTACCAAACTCAGTCACTTGATTTCCCTTCCTTTGAAGTGCAAAAAAGACTCAGCTTCATCTGTGTAGACCCAGATATTTCTTACAGGGTCACTATAGGTTCAAGTGCATCAGTTAAGTGCAATGATGTTAACCTATGACAATATAATTTGAAGTCCTGTCACTCACTTGCATTACAAGATCCTAACTTAAAGGTTTAAGAGCAGACTATCGATTTCACTCCAAACTCATAAAATGTGATATGTGCATTCACAAGAAAATATGATTTGTGTGAGAGAAGCTAATTACATGCTGCAATACAAATTTGGAAAAAAATTCCACCCTCTAAGTTATTCCCAACATCATGGTATCTGAGCACCCCACAATCTTTCATGTATTTATCCTCACAATGTTCCTGTAAGGTAGGGAAGTGCTATTATCCCCATTGTACAGATGGGGAACTGAGGCTTAGAATGTCAAAGTGACTTACCCAAGATAACGGAGGAAATTTGTGATAAAGCAGGGAATTGAACCTACATTTCTCAACTCTTAAACTAGTACCCCAACCATTCTTCCACTCCCATTAAAGGTTTTAGATGTTTGCTAATGTTCTTTGATATTGTGACAGCTATGGCTTTTAAAGTGAAACCTGGTTAGCTATTAGTTCATAATGTAGAAGTAGCCATTGGGTAGATTTAAGGGCCTTACTGAATTTACAGTAAAGAATCTCTATGTGCATGCTGCAGAGTGCGAGAAGTACCTTTATATGTAACAAGTATTTAGTTTAGCAGAGGCTCCAATTCAGCAAAGCATTTAAGCATATACTTAAAGATAAGCATGTGCTTAAGTGCTTTGCCAAAGCAGGTCCAATATGATTCAATTTACTTCCCCTCTTTCCCCTCTCCCCCACCCTGACAGAGGTTCAAAAATGTAAATAAACCCATAAGAACGCAGGACAAAAAAATTATGCCACTGGTTTGAGTAAAGTCCACAAAACATTTAGAAATAAGTTTTTAAAAATGCACTTGGAGGTTGCACTTATCTAAATGTAAAGTTATATGTCAGATGTGCCAAGAAGTGCAGTGGGTAGGGGGCAAGGGCTTTTGGCACACAAATAATTTTAAGCTTACAAAGAAAAATAAAGATGGCATTATTTATTACTTTTGTGCCAAAGGCCCCTCTAACTCTTACCACTTGACACATTTAATTTGTTCTCTGCAAGTCATCTTCAACATGTCTCACTGTGTCTAGGCATTGAACCGTTTGGTGTGTGACACAGCTCACTGTTTGGACACCCCTGCAATTCCTAGATATATAGGGGCACGTTATGGCAAGTCTTTTAGCATTCTGAATATCTTTATTGTAGATGAAATACCACCCAGGAGCTTGTGAGAGCTGTATTGTGATTTAATATGCAAGTGCTTGGAGAAGGGGCAGCCAACAGATCAGGCTTTACTGGGTTAGTGTAGTTGTGTTTTCAAGAAACAAAATATTGTTACCAGTGATAATAAGACAGGTTTGTATTAAGTTATCCTCTTCAAGACTGCTTTACACTTCCACAGGTTCCACAAGGATTTCTTGCTGAGCCTGCTATAAGCAATATACACCTGGTCTGTTTTCCTCTCCATCTTTCTCTTAAAGACATTTTTAAATGGCCCTCCAGGAGAAGAGGAGCTGGGAATATAATGGAAGTAAATTTTAAACACCTGAACAGTAGCGTAGGTTGAGGAGCTGGGGAAAGAAAGAGTGAATGCTTACTAGTCAGAGAGCAGACAGAGTTACAGGAAAGCAAAATGAAAGAGTAATCACATGGGCAGATGAGCAGGAGAGTCGATTCTGAGAAGCAATCCATAGGTAATCAGGGTGAGCAGGAGATTATTGCTTTCCTGGTTGCATGTATGTACATCGCACTGTTGAAATTCTGCAAGGAAAAGTGTGAAATGTGGCATGACATTTCCTTCAATATTAAAAAAACCCTTTGTTACTGACAAAAAGAAATCTTGCTGTTTTATTCCCCATGTAGTTGGTTTATAGTTAGGTTTGAATCATGGAATGATAGAACCATAGGGTTAGAAGGGACCACAGTCCCTAGTCTAGTCTAACCCCCTGACAAGATGCAGGATTTGTTTACCTAAGACAGATGGCTAAAGTTAGATTCTGCAAGACCCTAGGATCAGAAGTTAAAGAGGAAGGATAGTGCAGTAGTTACTGTATCACCTGGAGTCCAGTCCCTGCTCTGCTACAGACTTCCTATGGGACAAAGTCACTTAGCCTTTCTGTGCCTGAGTCCACATCTGCAGAACAAGGATGAATGGACTTCCCTACCTGAGAGGTGTGTTGTGAGGACAACCATAGATTGTTAGGCTCTGAGAGGCTACAGTTATGGAGTTATATAAGTTCCCTAAGTGGATGGAAGCTCGCTCTGTAGCAACAAAATATTTTGCAGGAATAATTCCAAGTAAGGGATGGTTGGAGAGTATGGGGGAAAGGAGTAATGTTACATAATGAGCACCACAAGTGTTAGGAACCTAGTACCTTCCTGGATAAGTCCCATTTTTAGATACTTCTGCAACCCACAAAATTCCTGCTCAGCTGCAACCAAACCCTGTAGGCACCTAAACTAACTCAGCACCTAAGTTTTTGCCTCTGGGCATGTATGCTGCAGCCTCACTGCAGGTGCCCAGATACCTATGATTTGCTGCCTAAGCCCCAGCACAATTGAAACCAGGAAAGATAAACTTTCATCCACCTATCTCACTTGTGGGGCCTGGCCTGGTACGCATTCTCAGTCTGGCTACTGGACCAAGCTCCTCAGGTGAGTTCACACAAAATGGCCTGGGAAGGAGACCTGCCTTGTAACCTTTAGCCTAGTGGTTAGAGCACTCACCTGGGCTGTGGGAACCCCCCACTTCAATTCCCCATCTGCCTGAGGGGAGAAGGGATTTCAACAGGGATCAGCCACCTCTCAGATGAGTGCCCTAAACATTGGGCTGCAGAGTCACTCCCACTGCCCCCACTTTATATTTAATACTGAAGTCATACCACTTTAATTATTTGGGCCAGTGAAAGAGTTAGAATGATTCTATAGCCTAGTGGTTAGGGTACTCACCTAGGAGGGAGCTGATACTTGTTCCCCTCTCAGGCAGAGAAGGGATTTGAAGAACCAAGGGCCTCCCACATCTTGAGCAAGTACTTTCTCCACCAGGGTATAAGGAAGGTCCTGCTCCTCTTCCCCCCAGGTTTTATTTCAGGCCCCACCCCAAGACCATGGAACCCTTATTTTCCCCTAGTTTGCAAATGGCATGCGGAGATAGCCACCTAACTCCAAGCTGCAGGAATGTGCCTATCTCTGTGAGAAGGGCCGGGCTTAGCATATTCCCCATCTCATTGGCCTCTCTCATTGCTTGCTTAGTTGGCTATCCACCTAGCATGCTGGTGCTGGCTTTTGTAGATCACCTTCTAAGGTACCTATCTATTCCCATTCATTGTACAGGGAGTCAAGGTGCCTATCTCAAGCTCTGTGGACCAGAGCGTTGTTCCTGTGATTTTCTAGGTACTTTTAAATTGGGTGCAGCAATGCTCAGCATCACAGTGCTTAAGCCCCTTCATAGGTGAGGGCTCACCAACTTAGTTAACTGCAAGAGAGTCAAAAATACCGGAGTTCAAGTAATACCCTTTAGTATGTGAATACTCATAGCCTCCTTGGGCCACATCTCCATATTAAAAGTAAGGATGTTTATGAACCACATGGTAGCAATCTCATTAAAAAAAGAAAAAGGAGACTGAGGATAAACCTGGGCCTAGAGGCCAAGTCCTGGGCTGGTGTAAACAGACTCAGCTCCATTTAAGTCAGTGGAACCACACCAGTTGATACTAGCAAGGAATTTGGCCCTAGCTGTGCACTCTTATATTAAAACTGTTATATTATGGGAAAGAGCTAATCCCTTCCATGGGCGAGTTCAAAGTACGACTTCCATTACAGGCCGGGTACTGACTCCTCACTCCCTAAATTTGCCAAAGCAAAACTGATCCACACTGAAGTTTCACAGGCCTGAGTATAAAAAAAAAAAAGTAGGTAAATCAAGCAAGGCCCTAAAGCTGGAAGCTGTATTTATACCTTGTTTGCTGACTGGCCTTGGTAGTACTTTGCAAGAGGAGTTCAGTTGGGGCTCCCAACACCCATATGGAGACAGGTAAATAGCTGAGGCAGAGAGAAGTTAATTGACTTTCCTCAAGGTCACACAGCAAATGAATGTCAGAATGCAGATTAGAACCCACTGCTTTGGTCAGACAGCCAGATGTCTAATCCACAGACCACAGGACCCCCTGCCCAGACAACTGACTTAACTCCTATAATCTCATTTTAATCATGGTGTTAATTATATCCTTTTAATTTTGGTCACAGGATTGCCCTGAAGATGAAGTAGTTAATGTTTGTGAGTTAATGTTTGCCAGTGTTTTGACAGTATGAAATGCTGCATTATGGAGTGATGATAGGAGTCTAGTTAATGTTGTGTGATTATCTGGTTAAACCAGTTTTCTGTTTGTACTATCTCCATAGTTTTGCATGCATTTGCACACCCATACCAATTAACTTCCCCCACCAAGCTACTCCAAGCAACTTGAACTTTTGCCTGGTGTTGTCTAATGGAATGGCTAATGGTGTGAATCTAGTCACTTGCCCTCGGCACCATTCTAATACTAGTAACACTTAATAAAGATTCTCTTT
The DNA here is from genome assembly GCF_016161935.1 of Mauremys reevesii. Taxonomy (NCBI): domain Eukaryota; kingdom Metazoa; phylum Chordata; order Testudines; family Geoemydidae; genus Mauremys; species Mauremys reevesii. The sequence continues at coordinate 124,334,046 of NC_052623.1, forward strand.
TAGCTCATGGTTTGTGCCTTGGGAACTAAAGAGTCAAGATTCTATCACTAGTGGGTATTCATTGGCCATAGAGGTGCAGCTGATGGGCTCACTGTAGAGATGCTCTTGCAGAAGGGGGTTATATCCTTTTACTTTTTCCTAAGTCTTTTAATTTATTGGTACCTGCCCATGATTTATTGCAGAGGGGTGAAGTCTCTCTAATACTCTTGATCCTGTTCTAAGTTCCATGCTCCTAGGCTCTTTGCCTACCCATCATATTCTCAAGTCCTGTTCCAAGGATTTCTAGGCACCTCTTGCGGTCTCTCCTTGACACTGCTGTTCCATCTGACTGAGTTATGTAACTTAGGAGGTACGGCATTGACTTGTTTATTTCTTGGACTGTTACAAATATCAGGCATTCTATTCAACAAGCTAGTGCCTTTTTTTTGCCTTTTTTTTAAGTCTCTATGATGCTTTCAATCTGGTATTGTGCACATTTTATTGAGGTGCAGAAAAGCAAACCTTAGATCATTTCTATGAAGGCCAGAATTGCTTTTTGTAATATGATGCCCATTACACTGCTAAAGGGCAAGTATTGCTGACTGCCATTTGCAAAGGCAGTTGAGCCCAATCAGCGCTGAAAAAGCTTTGAGAAGGAGGCCTCTTCCCTCAGTATTTAATGATCTAGGTAATATACTGTCAATTTCATTGTCACAGTAATCAGTCTTTGTTGTAGGGAAGGAATGTTAATAGAGTTAGTCTGGATTTTTTTGATGGAAAAATGCAGATTATCTGAAACTAGAGTTTTTTGCAAGAAAAAAGTATTAAAACTGACCCTACTTACCAAAATTGATAAAAGTTTTGAAGTTGTCAAGAATGTTACATTGACATTTTCTAAACAAAAAAAAATCTAGTTTTCAAGTTCTGAACAGTTTTGCTTAGAAATTTAAGCTATTTATAGTAAAAATTTAAAAATATAATGGAAACAGTTATCAAAACAATGTTTCCATGGGCCTGGACTTTTTACTTTCTTTTTATCTTTTTAGATTTTGGGGCTATCATAATCTGAGCTTTTCACTTTTCAACTCAGTCTGGGAAAGGGAAAATTACCAAAAAAATCTTCAAGTTTTTTGAGGGACAGGAAAACCCTTTCCCAACTAGCTCGAGTTATTAACCTTTCACCCCTGCACAAAAGGGCACCACAAATCCTATGGCCCATATAAAGTCTCAGAGTGGGGCTTACGTGAGACTTACATGCTCCATAGGCTTGTGGTGGTCCACTTCCAATAGGTGAATTTTATCCTCATTGCTTCCTAGCTCTGGTTAAATGTATTGAAATCCTGCTCCCTTTTTAAATGGACATGCCTGTCCTGAAATCTGAATATTAAGAACTTCTCTATAAATAAGTTATATATAGACCAGGGGTCGGCAACCTTTCAGAAGCGGTGTGCCGAGTCTTAATTTATTCACTCTAATTTAAGGTTTTGCATGCCAGTAATACATTTTAACATTTTTAGAAGGGCTCTTTCTATAGATCTTTAATATATAACTAAACTATTGTGGTATGTAAAGTAAATAAGGTTTTTAAAATGTTTAAGAAGCTTCAATTAAATTAAAATGCACAGCCCCCTGAACCAGTGGCCAGGACCCAGGCAGTGTGAGTGCCACTGAAAATCAGCTCCCGTGCCACCTTCGGCACCCGTGCCATAGGTTGCCTACCCCTGATATAGATTCTGTAGCCACCAAACTTTCTAAATCATTTGGAATTACCTCTGATCTCCAAAGTCTGATGCAGATACTACTATCTATTCTGGAGTATGGAAACTTTCTGCTCCAAAGTGATCAGAACACTGAGCAGTGAGCATCTACTTGTACCAATGATAATGAAGTGTTTAAATTATATATATAAATATGCAGATTCCTATGCACAAAGACCTCTAGGATCCATGAGAAAAACACTAAAGACATAATTAATATAGGTAGGCAGCTAGTTCAAATGGGCCAGAGCGCACACAGACCAATCCATCCCCTCTCCCCACCACCACCAACATAGCAGAGCGAGAGAAAACAGCATCCACAGTGTAAAACAACATCACAACAAGCTAGAAAGGCGAGAAAAATGTTTGGACTCTTGTGCTGAAGGATGCTGCAGTTGTATTCTGGTGATTAAATAACTGTGTCTTCTGCAAGTTTTGCTTCCTCACCGCTCACCTCACTTTCTAGGTCATTCAACAACACGGGTCCTAGTACAAAACCTTGATTAAAACTGATCATCTAATCCTACTCTTTGCTTCCTGTCTCCTGGTCAATATTTGATCCATGACAATATTCTGCCTCGCATCAAATGACCACTTACCATCTTCAGTAGCCTTTTGTGCAGGTACTTGTTAAAGGCCCTTTGGAAGCCTAAATTAATTATGCCAGCCAGTTCTCTTTTATCCACTATTTTATTTACATGTTCAGAGAATCCAAAGAGATTCAATTAAACAATTTTTCTTTGAAGAAACTGCTGATCTGACCCTATCAGATCACAATCTTCCAGGTGTTTTGTTATTCTGTTTCTAATTATGTTTTCAACCAGTTTGCCAGGTTCAGTTGCTTATTAGTCTATTATTCCCTGGATCACACCTAGAGTCATAGACTCTGACTTTTTAATGTACCAGGGGGTGCTTCCCCTGGCTCTGTCCCAGGCCTTGCCCCCACTCCACCCCTTCTCTCAAGGCCCCACCTCTACCCTGCCTCTTGCTGCCCCTGCCCCACCTCTTCCCCCCATACCCTCTCCCAAGTGCACCCCACCCTCACTCCTCCTCCCTCCCACCATCTGATCCATGGTGGGTGAGAGGTGCTGGGAAGGAGGGGGAGACACTGATAGGGGGGCTACTGATGGGCACTCAGAACCCACCTTTTTTTTTTCCTTAGGAGCTCCAGCCCTGGAGCACCTATGGAGCCAGGGTCTATGCCTAGAGTCATTTATAAATAAGCACATTTGCTCCCCTCCACTCCTCAGAAGAGTGGTTCTTTTTAATGAGAGATTGCATGTTTGTTAGTTCAGCTAATTCATAACTTTAGATGTTTTTTGGAAGCCAATACATTTACTTCAGCTAGATTTATAGCAGAGATAAGGAGGGGGAGAGAGGGAGCTCAGAAGAAACTATTGCTAGCACAGGCTTTGTACCACATGAGCCCTGAATGGCACTCTTTTCCATCACTTAAATTTGAACTTGTATGTGCAGCTCATAATCATAAGTAATTCCAGATTACAGACATGTTTGGGGTAAACTCTAGGTCAGCCATTATAAATCGGTATAACTCCACTGAAGTACACTAGCTGAGAATCTGGTGCACCATCAGTAGCTAAGGCAGCCACCAAACAGATAAGATCACATATAATGAAAATGTTTTGATGGTTATTTTAAAAAGTGCCTTCCAGGGACACAGTTGGCATCTTTTGAAAGAGCTGCGAAGAACCCGCTGTTACAAACAAGTTTATAAAGGTTGCAAGCCCCATACTGTCTGCTTAGTAAGCAGTTTCTTCACTGGGACATGAACTGTGTCTCTGAGGCTTGTCATGCAGAACGAGTTAAAAAAAAAAAGAGTTGGAAAACATTTTTTAAGGCAAAGGGAACAAAGGTGAAATCGGGGATTGGTTTGAGAAGGGTTGGGTGGAGACTTCCTTTGAAACCTCTCTCAATTTTCCACATGTGACAGGTCAGGGCAGTCAGGTCTGAGAGAGACAGAACCTTGGAGGTTTAACTCACTGATGCAAAATTAACACAAATTGGCTTCAGATATGTTTTTGACCTGAGTTCAAAGGCCTCATAATAAGAGCATACAGAAAAAAAATGGCCCAGTTTGAGTTTCCAGCACAAAACAAAGTGCAAACTTTTGTGCCTAAATAGTTTTATTCCTAGTACCCAAGGCAGTTCTAGCTCTCAGCTAGCTCTGCCTACTACTCACAGCACCTCCCATTTACAGCATGCTGAGGGGAAGTTACTGCACATTCACAGCTGCCCAAAGCAGAACGCTGGATTAGAGCTAAAGGCCGGGGATCATTGTTTTATCCATTGACAATATTACATCATTGGTTTCCAATCCTTGCTTTATTTATTGTAAGGCCCTCATCACCATAATATCTAAGCACCTCACAAACAGTAATTACATTTAATCTCCCCCTTCCCCCTCCTCCCCCTGTGAGGTAGGGGAGTATTTTCTCCGTTGTGCAGATGGGGAACAGAGGCACAGAGATTGTAATCCCTGCTGGATCAGGATTGTGGGGTTTTTTAAGTGTTTGTATCACAACTATTACCACAGGATCCCAGTCTTAATTAGGACCTCTTGATGTTACTGGAATACAGTAATAATGAAAAAAACAGGAGTACTTGTGGCACCTTAAAGACTAACAAATTTATTTTAGCATGAGCTTTCGTGAGCTGCAGCTCACTTCTTGCTCATGCTAAAATAAATTTGTTAGTCTTTAAGGTGCCACAAGTACTCCTGTTTTTTTTGCGGATACAGACTAAAACATGGCTGCTACTCTGAAACCAGTAATAATGAAGGGATTTGTCCAAGTTCACATGGGAAAGTCTGAAGCAGAACTGGGAACAGATCCTGTTCTCAGCTCCCCGATCACTATCTCAGAAACAGCACCTCTTCCTCTTGTTAGCATGGGAATTCTCAACCTAAATCCCCAGATACCCAGTTTGCTTTAACTCCTATACAACTGCCATTTTGTATTCAGGGATTGTTTCTTTTGAAGAAACCTGCACCCTGTATTTTGGGCATGTAATCCTTTGGCTATTGGAAGGTGCTTCCTTCCCACCTCCCCCCCATTGGTCAGGAAGAATGGATTGGACACATGAAGGGCTTTTGAATGGGGTGTTAATCCTCCCTCTGCCAGTCCCCAAATCAGGTCCACTTAAAAGTTCCTCATCCGTTCAACCCATTCTACCAGCTAGAGATCACTGAGAATGTCTCCTTGTCAGCACTGCACCTACAGGAGGGGACCATCACAAAGGGTTGAGTATGCTGTCTCTACATTGCTCCTTGTCTCTGTTAACAAGGGTCCAAGATCAACCCCAATTTCCAATCCCCTCTACAGTATCACACTGCATTAAAACACTGAGCCAGCCAAGGAAGTTACAAAGTTTTTAAGTGTACAAGATGAAATGTATCATAACATTTTGACACCCACACCCCAAATGTCTGATGCGACTCCAGTGGAGCCACAGCAATTTATGCCTGACAGAAAAACAGTGGTCTGTTGGTCCACAGAAAAGATCAATCATAGGCACTAGCAGTTTAGTATCTCAAGGCCAATATATCTATATCCTGAAGGGACTTGCTTCCATTGGTGGGACATTAGTTTAGTTTCTATGACCAGTGCCATATGAAATTGCAGTTTTTCTGATAAGAAACTGGACTGGAGCCACCAACTTATTTCACATATGCATCAACATAGAAATAGCTTTTAACCATTGCCGACCCAGGCAAAATATGAACAGGTGGCCTTAGCAATGGAAGGTTGTTGTATCCCTTTGGCAAAACAGTTCCTTTATGCTTTTATGAGAGGAACGGTGGAAAAGAGTCTCAGTGAAACAGGAGAGAGCAGAGAGTGAGGAAGGGGAAAGAGAATGAAATTGTATCCTTAGCAACCCTCCCATTTCAGACAAGGCTCACAATTTCCCTGAGTAACTCCAATCAGTTTACAGGGCCCAACCGAGATTGGTACACACACTTATGTCCAAAAACATGAAACCGTCCCTGCTCCAGTAATTTTACAGTCTACACAGACAGTGGGTGGGAGAGGAAAATGGAGGCACAGAGGCTTCCATAGGGTCACACGGCATGTTAGTAGCAGAGACAGGATTAGAAACCAGATCTCTTGCCTCCTGGGCTATACTTCCTCTGAAGACTAACTTGAAACACCAACTAGCACCCAAAAAAGGGAGGCAATCCAAACTAGTAGACATTGCTGCACAGTAAGGCTTGAGTGACTTGTGCAAGGTCAGTGAATGGTAGAACTAGGAAAATAGCTCAGATCTCCTGACTCCCACTCCCATGCTTTAATCTTGAAACTCTGCTTGCTCTATGCTTTAGCTTAACTGTGAGAATCTTCCCAAATGTGGAGTCACTATCACTAAGGCATGATGCTGTGACATATGATCACATCATGCAGGATGTGCCACGATGTTGCCATGTACTGAATCATGATTGGAAAACAGACAAGCCACTGAAACAGAATAACGGACATTTTATAAACCAGTGTTCTACGCTGTGGGTCTCCGAGTGGTAGATGTGGCAAAGCAGAGCAATGGTGTCAGGATCTCACTCTATTATGTTTGTTGTTCAGCCAAATATAATACGTTTGCAGAAGAACCCACACAACCAGGATAAATTTAATATTTGCTGTAATTTCCTAAGAACTTATTAATACTCACTTAGGGCCAGATTCTGACAGTGTTGCTGACTTTCAGTGGTAACTTACTACATGAGTAGATCTATTGAAATCAATGACTACTCATAAAGTAAGATACTATTTACTGTGAATAAAGGCAGCAGAATCAGGCCCTGAATATATAAGTGTCTGGTGTTTGTATTTTAGAAGATTTTTACCTATTTTATAGAAAATAAACGAAACCTGACATTTTCTGCATGTACGTACTGTACTCAGCTAACACTAACAATGCAGTTCACATAGCAGCCCAATACGGTGATTTCCAATTCACAGCTTGACTAAACACTCACAGCAGCCTTTGAGTCAGCAGCTCACTGAAATTACTGAGCATCTTGCCTTCAAAGATACTAATCTACCTGGGAACCCCCAAGATATTTTACATTTTTAAAATGCCATCTCAAAATAGCCCTCCAGTCCAGTCTTTTTACCAACAACACTTATATTGACATTAACATTACAGGTATAGCAGAACCACAGAAGCTGAAGTAATAGATTCTGGTCCCTTCCACATGAGAGACAATTGAAAAAAATGGTCACCATCAAACATGGTGTAAAATCAATTCTCAAATTCATTCCACATAAATCAGGCAACATTACATCCAAAAATAAAAGTTATACTATAAATACTAACTGCAGTGAGCAAAAAACAGGAGACACAGAAAAGAAGATGTGAAGGGAGGAAGGTGTTAAGATGTCGCTGCTCAGGGTTGTACACATTACAGAGCATCAGCATGTTTGAAGGCTTTCGGAGGGAGTCACCCCTTATACACCACTGTAGTGACATACAGGAGCCATGAATGCCCTGCAATTCCCTGGGGCAGAATTCCCCCAGCATAGGCATTATGTTCGGCTGCCATAAGAGACACTGTGCTGCCCCCTGCTGGAAGAGCTGGCAGAGGCTCAGGAGGAACCATGTCAGGTTAGCACTGAGTGGTAACAAGATTATGTGCAGCAGCCCTTGGGGGGAGGGACACAGAATCAGAAGAGCACAAGAGTGGCTTAAAGCCACCTTTGCACCTCTTCCCTGGGTTGCACCTTCTGTGCTGCATTTCCTGGAGGCGCAGCAGAGATGCTCACACTTCACATAGTCCAAGAAAGGCTTCCAGGGCCCATGATATTGATCCATATCATCTTGTGTCCTGATGACAACTCACTCCTACATGGCTGCTTCTGAAAAAACTGCAAGGCTTTCCCTTCATACTGGAGGGAGTGATATTCCCTGATCAGAGAATTATGTTATTGGCTAGCAAGAAGTTTCCTTTTCCCATTTTATTTTTCCCTTTACCTGTAGTTTGATCAGATAGATCCCTCAATACACAACTCAACAATATGGCTCAGTATGCCACTTGTTTTTCTTAGCACATTGTTCCTGATGGTGTGGGTTTCACTACAGGTCAAGACCATGACCGAGACTCAGGTTACCCATTATATGGAGGAGCTGAGGGTGGGGAGTAAGGAGCCCCCATCCCTTGCATTGTTCCACAAGGGCCAGACAGCAGAGCAGCCCCTATGCTAGAAAGGGGCTACTGTCTAATTACTCCCCCATGGACTCAGTACTGCAAGAGAGGCAGAGAGTAGGTGGAGTTATTATGGTTCCACATTCCCTCCCCCTCTTTACCTAGAGCTATCCAGTTGTATGGTAGTTAGTATGCTGCAGCTCAGAAGGGTGTCTCCAAGTGCACACTACCTTGCTTTAGACAAACTCACTAGTGCCACCCCCCCTCATGGCTGGGCATGACATAGCAGGGTCCCCTCATCTAATGCCCCCTGCTGACAGACACTGCAGTGCTCTGCTTCTTGTGACTCAGCCCTCCAGCCAGGTCACTTAGAGGATGTCTACACAGAAACTAGACACCTGTGGCTGGCCCGTGCCAGCCAGCTCAGGCACATGGGGCTGTTTCATTGCTCTGTAGACATCTGGGGTTGGGCTGGAGCCCAGGCTCTAGGATCCTGTGAGGTGGGAGGGTCCCAGAACTCAGGCCCCAGCCTGAGCCCAGAAGTCAGCACAGCAATGAAACAATCCTGCAGCCCAAGCCACGTGAGCCTGAGTCAGCTGGCATGGGCCAGCTGCGGGTTTTTCTTTGCTGTGCAGATATACCCCTGTAGTTCCACCCTACCCCCCAGACCAACAGAGTCTGAAAAACCAGAGTCCAACAAATAACATCAAGACCTTGCATCAGGTCTCTGGCCCCTGACTCTGGGCCCAGTGGTCCTTACCTGCTTGCTTCAGTGTACCACAACCAGGCAGGATTCACCCTTCTTTTAGGCCAGAGGCTCACAGGGTTCCCCCAGAGTCCTCCAACAAATGCCAAATTAAAAATATAAGCTTAAAACACTTCTGCCATGCACAGGCTCAAACTTTTATCCCTCTGTTCTGCTCCTCACTGGAACAGTTCCCTGGAGCTCTGGGTCCTGCTCTTTTGTCAGGGCTCATTGCCAGGGCTTGTTGCACCCCAGTGGCTTCCCAATCTTTCTCCTGCTCTTAATGCCAGAGTTCTTTATTCAGAAGACAATCCCAGGGCAAATTCTGCCCTTTAGCTTCCTCTTCAACCCTGCCCATCTCGCTATTACCAAGAGAAGGACTGCAGACTTCTCTTCCTACATCCTCTTCCACTTTGGGCTTCCTCTCTTTATAGAAACCACCCAGCTCCTCCCCCATCTGGAACTCATTTTTTAATTGGGCCCCAGCTAACTTTCCATTTGCAATCAGGTGCCTTGACTGAGCTCTCCCTCTATTTCCAAACCACTGTAGGGTATATACTCCATCACACGTACATACTGGGATCTTTCAGGAGGAATGCAGCCTGGTTTTACACAGCCTTCAGTGCAGAGCTGTACCTAAATGGCCCAGTCCCTTTCTGTGACAGCAGATGTTCCTCAGCGACTTATGAGTACATGTGTACATTAGTATTTGTACATTAGCAGTACCAATTGGCACGTGTATATTTTAGTTTACATACTAGCTCGGGATTCCAATATAGTCAATTGATTGTTTTTAAGTAGCCAACAATATAGTCAACTAAGCATTCAAAAAGCATGTTAGGCCTCAAAAATCATGAGATTTTACAAAATTAAAAGCACCCAATATATATTATTTGCCTTCTGGTTTCTGAGCCCTTAGGGTGCACTCAGGTCACATTTTAAAGCTTTTCTCCGCAACTGTGAGGGCTAGATTCCTATTTAATTTTTTTTAATGGAAACTGAGATTCTCTCCTAACCATTTCCCTCCAGAAGCTGAAGGAGCTTTAAGAAAAATACCAAATATAGCAAGACCCACCAAAAAATCGTGTGTAGGCAACACAGAATCAATGTCAGGCTTGCATATCTAAATATCTTATAATTTGAGTGCAGTAAATAGCTCCGTTTCTTTTCAGAGTAAGAAACATTTACTTCATATTCCCATTCCAACCTTGACTGTGATGGCTTGCACATCGCAATCTGATATTCAGCCATTTCTAGCTGTTTATTTTAGGGTTTTTTTATAGTTCCAATCACTGTAGTATCTTACTGTTGCTTAGTAATGAAGCCTCATGAGGTCTGTCTGACACATTTTAAAATGTCCTGTTCTGTCTCCTGTGGAAAGGGAAGGCTAGAATCTAAGAAAATTCTTTTAGCTGGAAAATATTGCCTTTAGTATAGAGCCATATTTTTCTTTTAATTTTTGGAAGGACAAAAATTACGATCCTTTTAGTAAGCTTGGAATTAGAAAATGCCCATTTTGTAACCATGTGCTGCCCTCATTCTTGTTTCTCATGGACCAACACATGGCTAAGAATTTGCTCGCAAGATTGGCTTCAGCCAGGGCCAGCTCCAGGCAGCAGCATTCCAAGCAGGTGCTTGGGGCGGTAATCTGCAAGGGGCGGCAATCCCTGTGTTTTTGCCCCCAAGCAGCGCACCGAATTGCCACAGCGGACAGTGGGGGCAGTCCGTGTGCAGTTAGGGTGGCACGCATGTTTCCGTGGCAGCGCAATTCAGCGGCAGCTTCTATGTTCACCTGTCCTGTTCAGCTGGCTGAAGACAGAAGCTGCCGCCGAATTGCTGCCGCCGCAGAAATGCGCGAGCTGCCCTAACGGCACACAGACTGCCCCCGCCCTCTGCGGCAGCAATTCAGCAAGCTGCTTGGGGCGGCGAAAACAGTAGAGCTGGCCCTGGCTTCAACATCCTACACAGCTTACATCACATAATCCAGAAATGTTTCACGATGGGCTTTTTCCACTTTTTAGTCCCTAGTCTTTCCCCTGCATGTCACTTCGCTATGCAAATCACCATGCTTAATTTAAATTATTTATCCAAACCCTATGCTAGTTTAAAGGCCAAATGATCAATCTGAATTTAAATAATTTCAAACCCCTAAAATCTCCTTGTGAATCTATAATTCCCACTAGAGTCAATGTGAAGATCCTGTTTTGTAAATCAGCATACTGTTTAAAAATATTCATTTTAGGCTATCATTCCATAGATAGGTGAATACAATTTTTTTTCACACTAGTTAAATTACAGTTCTACTTTGAAAACTGACTGTATGAAACAATGCAGCTTCTCCCCAACAGACCTGCTCTGTCCGTATTCAGTACACATTGCTTTAGTTTTTATACAAAACTACATTGTTACTACTTTTCTTTCTCCTTTTAGCACTTAGTAATGTGTGAGCTGGATTGTATTCTGCTCACATATGATCAACAACATTTTTAAGTAAATGTTCCAATTGCAGAGCTAAATTTTGCCCTCAGTTGCACAGACACTACCAAGTACAGATTCCTTATTTATAACTAATGTTAATGCACAAACCAGAAAGAGCATGGTTTCATTCCTGGAGACTAGGCTGAGTTTTCATCAGTTAGTAACAGCATCTTTTTATGCAAACAAAAATATTTGGTACAGAAGTCTTCAAAAGACAATAAACCTGGAACTCAGCAATTCTATTTTAACAATCTCTTGTAAATAAGTCAGGAGACCTGCATAAGCAGCATAAAAAAAACAGATCAATTAACCGGAGTGTCATTATCCTGTTTAAAGCACAAATTGACCAAGAAGAGTAAGGTTCAGAAGCTCTGTTAAATCTATCTCGTGGCTCTCTGATTAATAGATTGGTCTTAACAAAATTCCTTAACTCCATGTTTAATTTATGTCAAGTGAAACATATTTTTGGTTTGTACAGTTCAAATTCCATATTTTAAAATAAAATTAAGCCCAATTCCGTAAAGCAAATATTTCAACCTTTAAAATTATATCCCCAAATCTTACCAGAAAAAGACATCAAAATTCAAATATTTTGGATTGCATGACAGATAAAATCTTTATAATTAAAAGAATCCCATCTGTGTAATCTGATAATTTATGATCATCTTTACCAGTTAATGGCCCTGGGATCTCTACAGTAGACTACTTCTGATAGGGATTAGCAGCACTTCCAAGATTAAGTACTCTAATGGTACCATGGTGTGATCAATATACCATAGTGATAAACAGAGTATGAGAATGTAGCCTGAACAGACAAAACAAACAAAATGGAAGAGTGAAGGTAGTTTCTATGGAACATCTTTCTTTATTTCTTCAACCAGTTATTAGTGGTTTGAGAGTAATTTTTTTACTAAATTTAAAGCCAAATTTGGTCCAGTTTTGTGGGATATTTTACACCACACATTAGAATTTGGTAGCATCTAGCAATGCAGCAGCTACTGGATCCAATAGATCTTTAGCTTTCTATAAATCAGGGGTCAGCAACCTCTGGCACCCGGCTCACCAGGGTAAGCACCCTGGCAGGCCGGACTGGTTTGTTTACCTGCCGTGTCAGAAGGTTCGGTCGATCATGGCTCCCGCAGGCCGAGGGTGTGCTGGCCACAGCTTCCCGCCACCCACATTGGCCTGGGACGGTGAACCGTGGCCAGTGGGAGCCGCAATTGGCCAAACCTGCTGACACGGCATGTAAACAAACTGGCCCAGCCCGCGAGGTTGCTTACCCTGGCGAGCCACGTTCCAGAGGTTGCTGACCCCTGCTATAAATTATGCAAAACTCTTCTTAAATTGTTTTTATCTTATCACTTGGGTATAAAATATAACTGTCATGGATGAGCCATACAGGTAATTATTATTTTTAATTGGGTGGTGATTTAAGGTCAGATCCTGGAAATAATCCACACACACAAAACTCCCACTGACTTGCAGGTTTGGCCTAAATCATCCTCATCTGGGTATTTTAAGTGCAGGGGCCATGGAACTCTAAAAGTATGGACTTGAGTGCTGTATTTTCCAAGTGACTGCACTGTGGAGAATACCTATCCACAGCCAACAAACATGGGTGGTTCAGCCCATTGACTTAGGAGAGCCACTGTAGGCCAGGGATACCCTGTGTCTTTGCACTGCTGCCTGTTTTCTCTTTCCCACCTTCTATAACAGCATGGCTGTAGCAGGAGTCATGCTCCCATCGACTTCCTTTCCAGCAATTTCCCCTCAGTCAGATGAGGTTGGGAGTAGGTGGTAGGGAGAAGTGGATAGATAAGGCTGACTGGATTAGAATATCACTCAATCATTAACAGTTGAGTAGGAGGGACAATACTCTGGCAAGCAGACAACCCCACCAGCAGATCCCAGTCCTGAGAGCACATAGAGAGTGGCTCCAAGGAACATGCTGGGGAGCTGGCATTGTAAACTGCTGAGCTGTTTCACCAGCATGGGAGAGGAAGCAAATGCCACACCCATATCCTTTTAAGGCCTCGCCTCAGGACACAATTTATTTGTTTGACCACGAAAGACATAAATAAAATAAAGCATCTCCACTAACTAACACTGGCTCCCTGTGCCAAAGGCTTTTCTCTTGCCTGCACCAGCCAGGAAAAACAGGACACATTTGAGCTTCGGGGCTGAGCTTCCACTTCCTTATATACATATTCCATATGTGACAGGCAAGGATCCTTTAAGCTTTTTCAGGCTAGTGCTTTGCCTTGTTACAGACACTTTCTTATAGCAGTATCCATAAACCCCAGAGGTCCAAATATCATGAGTCAGACCCCCCAAATCATGAGATTGACCCCCCGCAAAATCATTAGACTTTTAAAAAAGATTATTGTGGGTTTTTGGGTCTGTTTGATTTTTGAACTTCCTCCTGCCCCTCCCCAGTGTGTGTTTGTGACCATTAGTGTTGCCATCACACACAAATGCACTGGGGAAGGTGAATTTGGTCCACCCTGAAGGCACTTCCACCTTCACATCTGTCCACCCCTTGCCCAGCAAATAATTCTCCCTCCCCTCACACCTCCAAATCAAACCTGTCCCCCCCCAGCCCCTTCATCAATTCTGACCCCACATCAGTTCTGCCCCTGTCTCACCTCTGCTCCCCCTGGGCTCTGCTCACCCTGGGCTCCCCCCCTCCCAGGCTGGGGGGAAATGCTCCAGCAAGGTCCCCTCTCCCTCTTCTAGGCTGGAGGGGGGGCAGCTCTCAGTGCTCTTCATTCCCACTCTCCACACCCTGTCCCAGGCCAAGTGTTGCAGGGGGGAGTGGAGTCATCCTAAGCTGCTGGGCTTTTTAGCTCCCTCCTCCTCCATCACCTCTGGTGAAAATGGTGTGGGGATGGGGAGAGAGCTCTGCCTGCTTCCTGGAGCAGCTCTGATTGGCTGCTCTATCCCAGGAAGCGGGCAAGTGGGGCAGGCAGCCCACCAAACGAGGTGGGGGGGATGAACTGAAATTCACAAGAATTCTTGTGTCATTGCCAGACAGACTCCAGCCCCAGCCAACCTCCTGTCACACACACAAAAACCCATGAGAGTTAGAAACACTGTCCTCCCTTCCCAAGGCTGTGGGTGCTCCCGTCCACTCATAGAAATGAATGTGTTTGGCCTTGTATAAGACTCTTGCCATCCACATTAAGAAACAAAAAAAGAGAGAGGGCCAGGAGTTACCAGCAGAAATTATTTCATTTCATTGTTTTGGTAGATAATAAGTCACAGTACTCTCTAGCCTTTTATAAAATGCTCATTGGAAGCATCCGTCAGTTAGCACACACTCATTTTTGAAGCTTTTAATAGTTTCAAACACTTCTATATTTGTATATTATTGTCCCAAACTCTACCTTATTTCTTTTTTGTTGGTAGTGTATGCTTAGAGGAGGAGGGAGGAGGATTCAAACCGGCTTTCCTCCTTTAGGAAATCAGAAATATTCTGCTAAAGAATAGCAAATTAATCATTTGAGTTCTGAGAGAAAGAAAATTTCCCAAATGGTTTATTGGCCTTGAATCTGAATTTGCTTTGAATGAAATGAGATACGTTTTGGACCATCATACGTGCCACATTTTGTCTGCAGATACACACGCACATCCCTCAAGTTTCCCAGTCTCTCTTTCACTTCACTTCACCAGACAGTAGTTTAACAAAATTTGTCCACCTTACTGAGGGGGGATTTGATAGCTGCTTTCAACTACCTGAAAGAGGTTTTAAGGAGGATGGATCTAGACTGTTCTCAGTGGCAGCAGATGACAGAACAAGGAGTAATGGTCTCAAGTTGCAGTGGGGGAGGTTTAGGTTGGATATTAGGAAAAACTTTTTCACTGGGAGGGTGGTGAAGCACTGGAATGGGTTACCTAGGGAGGTGGTGGAATCTCCTTCCTTAGAGGTTTTTAAGGTCAGGCTTGACACAGCCCTTGCTGGGATGATTTAGTTGGGGATTGGTGTGCTTTGAGCAGGGGGTTGGACTAGATGACCTCCTGAGGTCCCTTCCAACCCTGAAATTCTATGATTCTGTGATACTCAACTCTGCCCCATTTTCCTGGGGAGGGCGGAGGAGGAAGCATGGAAGAGGCTGGACCAAGATAGATCATTTATCTCTCAAATAGGAAGGCTTTCTCATAACCACACACAAGATGGGTTTAAATTCTGTGGCACTCTGGCAGGGCAGATTGGAAACCTTATGGAACCTTATTTTAAATAGAAAAAACAGATTGTTGTGGAATTCATTATGATAATCAGTATGTTATCACCTGCCTTATCTTGATATTCCATTGTTTTATTCTAGGCTATCCCCACACCAGCAATTTTCAATCTGACACCGCATAATTGCATTGCATAAATTGTTAAGGAGGAGGCCAGAGGTTATGCCAGTTGGGTGGGGGGTAATTGGATTTTTTGGCACCTACGAAAGAGTGGGAGGCAATCTGTGGTTGTGGGACAAGCATATATTAACTGGATGTGCCTGCTAAAATTATCAGAAGTGATATCATCAACAGTGTTGAGGCCCCATTGGGATGCATGGGGCATTTCACACATCTCAGATCTATTTCTTATAGACTGCTCACAGATTCAAGCAGTCACTTCATCTACATAAGAACAAAAGAACGGCATACTGGGTCTGACCAAAGGTCCATCCAGCCCAGTATCCTGTCTTCTGACAGTAGCCAGTGCCAGGTGCCCCAGAGGGAATGAACAGAACAGGTAATCATCAAGTGATCCATCCCCTGTTGCTCATTCTCAGCTTCTGGCAAACAAAGGCTGGGGACACCATCCCTGCCCATCCTGGCTAATAGCCATTGATGGACCTATCCTCCATGAATTTATCTAGTTCTTTTTTGAACCCTGTGATAGTCTTGGCCTTCACAACATCCTCTGGCAAAGAGTTCCACAGGTTGACTGTGCATTGTGTGAAGAAATACTTCCTTTTCTGTGTTTTAATTCTGCTGCCTATTAATTTCTTTTAGTGACACCTAATTATTGTGTTGTGAGAAGGAGTAAATGACTCTTCCTTATTTACTTTCTCCATACCAGTAATGATTTTATAGACCTCTATCATATCCCCCCTTAGTTGTCTCTTTTCCAAGCTGAAAAATTCCAATTTTATTAATCTCTTCTCATATGAAAGCCGTTCCATACCCCTAATAGTTTTTGTTGCCCTTTTCTGTACCTTTTCCAATTCCAATATATCTTTTCTGAGATGGAGCAACCACATTTGCACACAGTATTCAAGATGTGGGTGTATCATGGATTTATATAGTGGCAATATGATATTTTCTGTCTTATTATCTATCCCTTTCTTAATGATTCCCAACATTCCATTTGTTTTTTTGACTGCTGCTGCACATTGAGTGGATGTTGTCAGAGAATTATCCACAATGACTCCAAGATCTCTCTTGAGTGGTAACAGCTAATTTAGACCCCATCATTTTGTATGTATAGTTGGGATTATGTTATTCAATGTCCATTACTTTGCATTTATCGACATTGAATTTCATCTGCCATTTTGTTGCCCAGTCACTCAGTTTTGTGAGATCCCTTTGTAGCTCTTCACAGTCTGCTTTGGACTTAACTATCTTAAGTAGCTTTGTATCATCTGCAAATTTTGCCACCTCACCATTTACCTCTTTTTCCAGATTGTTAATGAATATGTTGAATAGTATTGGTCCTAGTACAGATCCCTGGGGGACACCACTATTTACCTCTCTCCATTCTGAAAACTGACCATTTATTCCTACCCTTAGTTTCCTATCTTTTAACTAGTTACCAATCCAGGAGAGGACCTTCCCTCTTATCCCATGACAACTTACTTTGCTTAAGAGCCTTTGGTGAGGAACCTTGTCATAGGCTTTCAGAAAATCTAAGTATACTATATCCATTGGATCACCCTTATCCAAAGGCTTGTAGACCTCTCAAAGAATTCTAGTAGATTGATGAGGCATGATTTCCCTTTACAAAAAACATGTTGACTCTTCCCCAACAAATTATGCTAATCTATATGTCTGACAATTCTGTTCTTTACTATAGTTTCAACCAGTTTGCCTGGTACTGAAGTCGGGCTTACTGGCCTGTAATTGCCGGGATCACCACTGGAGCCCTTTTTTAAAAATTGGCATCACATTAGTTGTCCTCCAGTCATCTGGTACAGAAGCTGATTTAAATGGTAGGTTACAAACTATACTTAGTAGTTCTGCAATTTCACATTTTAGTTCCTTCAGAACTCTTGGGTGAATACCATCTGGTCCTGGTGACTTATTGCTGTTTCATTTATCAATTTGTTCTAAAACCTCCTCTAATGATACCTCAACCTGGGACAGTTCCTCAGATATGTCATGTAAAAATAATAGCTCAGGTTTGGGAATTTTCTTCACATCCTCAGCTTTGAAGACGGATGTAAAGAATTCATGTAGTTTCTCCACAATGGCCTTATTTTCCTTGAGTGCTCCATTAGCATCTCAGTTGTCCAGTGGCCCCACTGGCTGTTTAGCAGGCTTCCTGCTTCTGATGTACTAAAAAAAATGTTTGCTGTTACTTTTTGAGTCTTTTGCTAGCTGTTCTTCAAATTCTTTTTTGGCCTTTCTAATTATATTTTTACACTTCACTTGCCAGAGTTTATGCTCATTTCTATTTTTGTCACTAAGATTTAACTTCTGCTTTTTAAAGGATACCTTTTTTGCCTCTCACTACTTCTTTTACTTTGTTTACTTTGGTGGCACTTCTTTGGTTCTCTCTGTTTTTTTAATTAGGGCTATCCATTTGGAAATAGAACCAAGATCTCCTCAGTCCCAGTTCAGTGCTCTGTCTACTAGGCTACACTGCTTCCCTCTAAAGGGGAGTAGGGTGAACCATTCCTGGAAGCACTGCCATACCAGTGAGATGTGTGGAGTGGATAGAGCAAGCTCCTAGCCCATATTCTTGAAGTGTGGACCCCGGAACGGGATACAGTATTCCAGTAGCAGTCTCACCAATGCTGTGTACGAGTCAAGATCCCTTCCCTCCTTCTGTTTGATATTCCCCTTTTTGCCACACTATTGCTCTGAGAGCTCATGCTCAGGTGATTGTGAACAATGATCCTTAAGTCCTTCTCTGAGTCCCTGCTTTCGAGGACAGGCTACCAGCTTTAGAAAAACAAGGCTTACAACTTGTTGAAGATGGGATACAGGATCCTTGAAGCTAACACCACCAGTTTCCTCTGTTATCTTTCAAGTGTGTGCTTGGATGTTCTTAAATCTGAGAAGTTATTGTGCTGCAACCCTGCACGGACCCCCGGGGAATGTGAGAATATAATAAACATTCCACTACCCCCAGTATAAATGTATGTTAAGAATTAGTTTACATATAAATATTCTTACATTATTACAAAGCATTTCCATGTCTGTCACACCTGCATTTTGCACTCTCTTTGCAAGGAAATTGATGTATTAGTTTTTCCAGAGGATTTGGTAAAACAGTCTCTGGTTCCTTGCAACCCCATTGCTGCCCTTAAACATTCAAAAATCATAAGACAGGCAACCCCAAAATAATGAGATTTTCTTAAAAAACACAGCTTTTTCTTTTAATTTGCCTCCTGCTTTATAAGACTATAGGGCTGTTGTTTTCAAGCTTTCCTTTGCAGCCACAAGGGCTTGAAACTTTTTTTTTTAACTGTGAAAGCTGAAGTTCTCATACAGTAACATGATCCAGGTGTTGGGCCTTGAATTAAAAAATGCTAAATATTGTGAGACTCACAATAAAGTCATATGAGCTGGCAACTTTGCCACTGCCTTTGATTCCTAGGACCTCCAGATAAAAAAATATTAGGTAGAGAGAACTCATATCAAACAAACACGTGCACACACACAATTCAACCCTCTCCACACACGCAGACACATCAGCCTCCCTCCCCTGACCCCCATGTGCCACACACTCTCACCAACTCCAGCCAGCACACCCCCACACCACTCCGTGCACATTTCACTTTTCAAGTCAAAAGCTCTCCCAGATCAAATGTCCCTAAAGGATTATATTTGTAACTCCACTGTTCCAGCCTTTTACAAACCAGCCCACACATCTGTTATGTCAGAAGGCTTTGACCTAATACTTTGTGAGCCGGACATATGGGAACATAGTTATATCATATCTATTTGTTTCTCTTAACCACTGTCACTCCTCTCTTCTTCCCCCTCCTCTTTCCAAAACTATATGATTTAAGAATCCACTAGGAAATTAATCTCTGTTTTAACCTGTCATCTTTATTTCCATTAACAGATGCTTACCCCAATTCTGAAGTGGTCTACGTCTGGACTAATAGCACCGCTACATCTGTGGTGGTTGCAGAAGATGGTTCACGACTTAACCAGTATCATCTGATGGGACAGACTGTAGGAACTGAAAACATCAGTACCAGTACAGGTGTGATAGAATGCATCTTTCCACCACACAGTTGCTAACAGGAAAAGGAGGTGCAGTGGGGAGATGTATACAGGCTTCTGGCTATTTGGTGGGGGCACTAGGGAAATGCATATCAAGTCTTGGCAACTGTACAGTAGCACCTCAGAGTTACGAACAGCAGAGCAACAAACTGACCAGTCAACCACACACCTCATTGGAACTGGAAGTATGCCATCAGGCAGTAGCAGAGGCCAAAAACAAAAAAAGCAAATACAGTACAGTACTGTGTTAAACATAAACTACTAAAAATATTAAGAAAGCAACCTTTTTCTTCTGCAGAGTAAAGTTTCAAAGCTGTGTTAGGTCAGTGTTCAGCTGCAAACTTTTGTAAACTTTTGAAAGAACAACTATAAGGTTTTATTCAGTTACGAACAGCACATATTTCAGAGCTATGAACAACCTCTGTTCCCAGAGTGTTCATCACTCTGAGGTCCTGCTGTATTTGCTGAAATCGCAGCACTATTGCTGGCTTATTTCCCTGCTGGAGGAGCAGCTCCAGGAGGCAAACACTGGCCACTCATTAGATCTGTACCAATCCTAGGTTTATAGTGATTTGCTTGATGAAACCATTTGGGGGAGGGAGGAAGAGGGAAGGTGGCAGCTGTTGCTGGGCTTTGCAGCGTGTCCTGGGTACCACGTGGCCAGAGAGGAGGTGCTAACCCCAAGGATTCCCATTTCCTCCGTAACTGGAAGTGGAGGCGCCAGATGTGGCAGCATTAGAGAGGCAAAGAAGCTTTAATCCCAGCCCAGCCACCCACGCGAGGCCCCCCTTCCCCGCCTCCTTCTGCTTAAGGCTTCCATGTCAGGGCAGCCCTATGCTCTGATGGGGGTGGGGGTGGGGAATACCTGGGAGGGTGAAGCCAGACCAACCCTGACAGTTACATGGGTTCCGCAGCACAGAGGCTTTAACAAGTTATATAATATACTTGTCTTGAGAGAATTAATGAAGTAGAGTCTAAGGGCTCCTATGATTGCAACCAAAAATATCCTGTCTTTAAACAAAGCCATCCCCTCTCCCTATGGCTTCATTCACAGGGGGCTTTTAGAATGCAGATTTGAACAATGCTCTGGCAGAAATTAACACTAGTAAAGCACTGAGACATATTTATTGTGAGGACCTGGCACCTCCTATCACTGGCTAAAAATGACAGTCTCTGAGGTCTAATTTGAGACCCTGAGGAGAAGGTGTAAACCAGATTGGTAACCTGGGCTATCCTTGGAAGGGATATTTAGGACACTTTATCATGTGCACAATCCGCTCCCCCGCACACACACACAATCACAAAGGTTGGTAGGATTAAGGAATGAAGGTTCTTAAAGCTCTCTGTTCAAAATTAAACAAACAAACAAACAAACAGTTCTGTGGAAGGTGGGACCCACTCTGAGCCCAGCTGGGCTTACTGTTTACTCTTCAAACAATCCCAAAGCAAAGACAACCTTGTTCTGCATAGTACAAGGCAACCACAAAGCAAAGTTATGCTCCACTTCCCTGCAAAAGTTCTAATCATTCCCAACCCCTTCAATATCCATAAAACAGTTGCTAAATAAGCCAAAAGAATCAGCATCCAGGATACGCATGTAGAAATAATTACAGTCGTTACCCTAATAGCAAAGAGCCCCCTGCGGAAAGCAAGCTGCCTCCCATTAAAGAACAAAAACATGTTTCCTTACCAGTTCACCATCATAGCTGCATTGTTTTCTGCAATGAATGGCAGCTCCCCTCTTGCTTTCAAAACTGCCAAGAAAAAGATCCAGAGGATGTATGGGAGCATCTCCTAGAAACTCGCCCTGATCCTGGGAGAAAGAAAACAATCCAAAGCAGGCAGTGAGTGCTCCAGGGTGTCAGTTCTGGGCCACTTTCACGTCTCCGCTTTCCTGTGGAAGGCACCTTGCACTCCTCAACCTAAGGAAACAGCAGAATCCTAGGAGAGATCAAAAAGTTCGTGCACAGAAATCACGTCCCTTCCCTAAGATTGAGGCTAATAAATTACGGTTTTCCAACGTCAAGAATTTTTTTAATGTCCCAGGTTGCATCTGGGCAGGCTGGATTCTGATTGCAGGGTGGATCACAAAGAGCAAGACACAGATTGTAACCAGGGATTAGCAAAATACAAAAATCCGATTTTACACAGGGAAAGCATCAGTCAGCGATGGATTTTCTGGACTTCATCAAGCTCGCAGTAGGCTTGTAATCAGGGTTACTTGTGATCGGATGTTTAAGACATTTCTCCTTTGTACAGAATTGTTGAATGCCAGGGTAGGGTGTCGGGGGGGGGGGGGGGGAAGGGGAAATACTTCACAAATCCAACAGTTTGTATCCTCTGGATATATTTTGGCCACATGTCAAACTACACAACCCCTCCAATTGCACGGGGGAAAATGTTTGGGTATATACAAATTTTACACACCTTTTATGCTGTTGCTTCAAGCAGATGCTTTTTAGAAAGAGGTAAAATCTGCATCTCCACCAGTCTTACTGGATCCTACTGATTTTTGCACCCAGCTCCCTAAGTTCTGCCTGAAGAAAGAAGATACTCGGCTAGTTAGATTGCACCAAAAAAATCTTGGAATCTGGCACATTTTAGCACTGGCATGCTGCAAAAAAACCTGATTCTGCTAATCTTGGCACTCTAGCCCCCAAATTCTACTAGCTGCATAGAGAATACGGCTGCCACAAAAAAATTCTCCATATAACAGTGTTGCAAAAAACCAGTACCAAGCCCCAATACTTCCACTTCCTACATAAAGAACACATCAAGCCACTTGTATGTATCAAAATATTCCTGTACTGCCTACACAGAGAAGATATTCAGAACAAATAAAGAGAGAACAAGTCCAGCCACTTCTGTTGCACCAAAGATCTTGCATTTTTGCACATTGCAGCACCACAGGACTACAAAAACCCAGACCCCAACACAGATCCTGCTGGATCTTGCCAATTTTTGCACTCAAGCCCCAAATTCCAATATCTAAATACAGAACACAGCCAGCTGCTCCACCTATACCAAAAAATTACAGACCCTGGTGTACCCTGAGCCAAATATGGTCTGGTGCAACAATGATACAATAACACAGATCTGACATACCTGAATTCTGCCAGAACCTGCCATTTTTTTTGACCCCAGGCCTCAGCCTACAAGTGTAGCCACCATTCCACCACTGGTAAAATGGACCTTGATGTATCCAGCCTAATAGAATATGAAAAACACATATCTGGTGTCTGGATTCTACTGGAGCCTGCCATTTTTTAGCCGTATTCTTTCTCCAAAATTCTATTGTCTAAATTATTTTTTTTAAATGTAGCAACTTCTAATCCATCAAAAAATCTAAGCCAATGTTTCCCTAAGGATGGGCTGCGTCGTGGAAAGGATGTAAATGGATCATGGGATCGGTGTGGAGGAGAGGCCCGGGGGGGGAGGGGGGGGGTTGGAGAGTTAGCCTGCCCAGCACTTACGCGGCACAAGTGGCTTCTGTCCCACGGGACTGAGCCCAGCAACCCCCCTTTGGGTGTTGTGACCTGGTACACGGGGTCACAGTACCACTCAAGTTTGGCCTGGCTGCTCCTCCGTCATGACAGAGGAGCGGTCAGGCCATACTGAATGGTGCTGCAAGGGATGGCATAGGTCAAACCTGAGTATCACTGACACCAAATTGGCAGGTTGCAATGCCACTCACTCAAATATGTCCCAGCTGCCCCTCCATCATGACAGAGAGATGCTGTGACCTTGTGTGCCAGGTTGCAACTCCCAGAGCAGGGAGTTAGGCCCAGCCCTGCAAGAAAGGAGTCATCACTGTGGGGTGAGTGCAGGGAAAACTCTTCAAATACCAGCCCCCAACACCTGAGGGCATTCCCTCTGCACCTCTCCGGGAATAGGGTTGTGGTGCCAGGGAAGAGGATGCTGCTGAGGATGGTTAGTAGCCCCTCGGCAGGGTGAGGAGGTGATGGTGGAGGAGACACTGGCCTATTATTTCCCCCCCAAAAAAATTTGGATTCTGGATGGGTCATAAAAAAAAGAAAAAATGCAGTTGTTTGGATGCCTTACTAAAACATTTGGGAACCACTGATGTAGACCCTCTGCAACTTGGCACAGCTGCAGCACAAAGTCCCATAGCCAGCACTTGGATCCAGCTATATCAGCTCAGTTTTCACTCTAAGGCCAAAAATTCTACCAGCTAAGTACAGAAGAAATGCAGCAGCTCCGTTTCTTCTTTATTATTAATTATTTCTCTTGATTATTGATGTTGAGAATGGCATCTGTACAAACATGCAACAAAAATTAATTCCTGTCCCAAAGAGCTTGAGTCTATGAGGGAAATCCTGGCCCTACTGAAGTCACGGAGAGTTTTGCCATTGACTTCAGCGTGGCCAGAATTTCACTCTGAGGGTATGTCTACACTATGAAATTAGGTTGAATTTATAGAAGTCGGTTTTTTATAAATTGTTTTTATACAGTCGATTGTGCGTGTCCCCCCACAAAATGCTCTAAGTGCATTAAGTCGGCGGACTGCGTCCACAGTATCAAGGCTAGTGTCAACTTCCAGAGCATTGCACTGTGGGTAGCTATCCCACAGTGCAATGCGGGTAGCTATCCCGCAGTGCAATGCGGGTAGCTATCCCACAGTTCCCACAGTCTCCACAGCCCACTGGAATTCTGGGTTGAGATCCCAATGCCTGATGGGGCAAAAACAGTGTTGTGAGTGGTTCTGGGTACATGTCGTCAGCCCCCACCCCCACTCCGTGAAAGCAATGGCAGACAATTGTTTCTTGCCTTTTTTCCCGGGTTACCTGAGCAGATGCCATACCGCGGCAAGCATGGAGCCCGCTCAGCTCACCGTCACCGTACGTCTCCTGGGTGCTGGCAGACGTGGGACTGCATTGCTACACAGCAGCAGCTCATTGCCTTTTGGCAGCAGATGGTGCATTACAATTGGTAGCCATCCTCGTCGTACTCCTGGGCGCGCTTTTAACCGACCTTGGTGAGATCGGTCAGGGGCGCCTGGGCAGACATGGGAGTGACTCAACCAGGTCATTCCCATCTTCTGCCAAGCATCCAGGAGATGACAATGGCTAGCAGTTGTACTGCACCGTCTTCTGGCTAGCAGCCAGGAGATGATGATGGCAAGCAATTGTAATGCAGCATCTTCTGCCGAGCACCCAGGAGATGATGATGGCTAGCAGTCGTACTGCACTGTCTGCTGCCAGCCTAAGATGTAAAAGATAGATGGAGTGGATCAAAACAAGAAATTGACCCGTTTTGTTTTGTGAAATCAATGGCCTGCTAAACCCAGGGTTTGGAGTTCAATCCGTGAGGGGGCCATTCTGTGTGACAGTTGTTTGTGTTTCTCCTTGATGCAAAGCCACTCCTTTTGTTGATTTTAATTCCCTGTAAGCCATGTCGTCAGTCGCCCCTCCCTGCATCAGAGCAATGGCAGACAATTGTTTCACGCCTTTTTTCAGCACAGAACCAGAAGCTGCAAAAGCAAAACCAGGCAAGGAGGCGATGGCAGCGCAGTGACGAGAGTGATGAGGACATAGACATGGACATAGACTTCTCACAAAGTACGGGCCGGGCAATGTGCCCCGGCAATGTGCACATCATGCTGATGAGCTCTACATGAGCTCTGCATGGTCACCTGTGCTGATCAGCTCGCCATGCTGGCCAAACAGGAAATTAAATTCAAAAGTTTGTTGGCCTTTTCCTGTCTACCTGGCCAGTGCATCTGAGTTGAGAGCGCTGTCCAGAGTAGTCACAATGGAGCACTCTGGGATAGCTCCCGGAGGCCAATACTGTCAAATTGCGTCCACACTACCCCAAATTCGACCCGGCAAGGCCAATTTCAGTGCTAATCCGCTCCTCAGAGGTGGAGTAAAGAAATCGATTTAAAGAGCCCTTTAATTAAAAAAAAGGGGGGCTTCGTCGTATGGACAGGTCCAGGCTTAAATCGAGGTAACACTGCTAAGTTCGACCTAAAATCGTAGTGTAGACCAGGCCTAAGTATAATGCTAGAGGCAACAGGTGGATACAATAAATGGCTACAAGGTAACAGTGAGACAATACCAGTCAGCATAATAAGAGTGGTCACAGAGCACCAGCTTCCCTCTGCCCCAAGTTGAGTTTTTTGCAGGCATTGTGGCTGGAGAGAAAATGTAATTTCATGGGGAGCTTCTGCCATGTGTAAGAGCAGTGTGAAAGAGTGTACTCTCCCTTTAAGAGACAAGCTGGAGCCAGCAGCTGCCCCCTACCCCACCCCAATCCCCTTAAGCTGGTAATGTGAACCTACTGCTACCCCAACCTGGGGAAATGAAGATGGGGCATACTTGCAATGCCACACTGAACCACAAGGTGGAATGGGGGGATAACCCACACCTTTACAGGCAGCATGGGGGAAAGTGCAGAGGTATTTATTGGAAAACTGAACAATGGGAAAAGCTGGAATCGTTGGTGGAATGGACATGGGGGGACCAAAGTCTCAATACTGTGTACAAAATGGCAGGTAGGATGTAAATCAGCCATGACTGGCCTTACAAATGAAAACAAGAACTTTGGGTTTTGTAATTTGTAATTTAAAAAAAAAAGAGCAGACTTCTGTGCATCCTTGCTGAATAGCACTGTAAACACAATTATCCAGCCTGCTGCTTCCTACCAGTGTTTGTCTCCCCTTTCCCTCTTCCTCAAGCCATACTGTCAAAATAGACAACTCTATTTGACTGCTCTTAGTTGACCAGGAATATCCAGGCTCCAATACATCCCAGTGCAGTAGCAGCTTAAAAAACATGTAGCTGGTATGCAGACACCTGCTGGATCCAGCCCATCTGTGGCCCCATCCACAAACTAATCCTGCTAAATAGAGAGCACATACAGCCAGGTGTAGAGCACATACCAGGTGTGGGATTATCACAAACCAATGTGTACAGGAAATTTTCCAGTTATAGGGATATGCTATCTGATTTTACAGTAGACCTTCTCCCAGCCCCTTTCCCCAGTACCCTTCCAGGATCCTTTTCACATGAAGATGAGAAGCCAGAAGAGAGCCCTTCTCTGGGCACAAGGATTGAGGCACTGTTTCAGGTGGATGGGTTCTGAGCTTTTAGGGGTTTATAGGTCAAAGTCAAGACCTTAAACTTATCTGGAAAGCCATAAGCAGCCAGTGCAGATCAGGGAGCACTGATTGTATGTGCTCAAAGAGAGCTGCTCTGCTTACCAGGCAAGTCACCACATTCAGCATCGGTTTCAATTACTGGGTGGCTTTAAAAGGTTGCCACGTGTAGAGTACATCACAGGAGTCTTAGAGAGAGTGTATAGGAGCAGAAAACAGCACTAGATGGGCAGCTGCATGAAGAGAAGCCAGGCAGGCATCTTAAATTGGACCGCTCTTCTCCTGCCCCCACAAGAGGGAGAGTTTTTCTACACCAGGGGCAGCAGTGTGACAGTTTCCCCACTGCTCTTTCCCTCCAGACTCCGCTGGCCTCTTCCAGTTACTATAATCACTTCCTCACGGGGCCCATTAGAGACAGAGGCAGCCTTTACACCTCAGAGCCTTTACATCTCAGAGCCTTTACACCTCAGAGTAGTATCAGCAGTCACAGAGAGCCGGAACTATTGTGCCCCCACAGCCTCATACCCCACTGAGAGCTTACACAAACTGGGGTTAGATCCCAGATCCGTGATATGGCAGGTCCACATCTCAGGCTTGGTCTACACTACACAGCTTTGCCAGCGCTGTTCTGTTGGTCAGATGCGTGAAGAGGTGTGAGCCCTGATTTACATAGCTGTGCTGGCAGAAGTCCCTTGGGTAGATGCAGTTGTATCAGCAAAACTGTCCTTTTGCTGATACAGCTTATTTTGCACAGAGGGGCTGGAAAAAATTATACTGGTGCAAAGCACAGTTTTGCTGATATAAGCTGTATCCACACTAAGAGCATTTTGGCAGCACAGCATACCAGTATAGCTATACTAGCAACGCCATAGCCAATTAACCACACTGTCTCTCACAAATAATCTGCCAAATCTAGCAACTCAGCTGTGCTGTCTGTAAAATATGCCATACATGTACATGTAACCTAGCTTCACTGTCTTACACATCCTCTTTTAGAGGCTGGTCTGCAGAGGATAACAATCATTGCATGCTACCAAATATTGTATTTGTAGTTAGTCCTTTAGCTCAAGTGGTAAAGGTCTATGCTGCTCCTGTCTCTGAAGAAAATATGTTTTGGAGTTGTGGCCAAAAATGCCAGGATCTGGCAGAATTCAGCAGTTTTATCACATGATTATACCAATCTGTATCAGAATAAGAGTGGCTATACTTGTTCTCTATTTAGAGGGTAAAATTGTAAGTGTGGAGCAAATATTAGCTGGATCAAATTGTAGGATGTGTGCAGGGGCGGCTCCAGGCCCCAGCACGCCAAGCGCATGCTTGGGGCGGCATGCTGCGGGGGGCGCTCTGCCGGTCGCCAGGAGGGCGGCAGGCGGCTCCGGTGGACCTCCCGCAGGCGTGCCTGCGGAGGGTCCGCTGATCCTGCAGGAGGTCCACCAGAGCCGCAGGACCCGCGACCGGCAGAGCACCCCTCGCTGCGTGCCGCCGTGCTTGGGGCGGCGAAATGGCTAGAGCCGCCCCTGGATGTGTGTGTGTGCAAATTACACACCAGAGTGTGTCAGGATCTTGGTTTTTCTGATGGAGTAGGAGGTCAACAATGTTCTATATTTCAATAGAGTGATTTGTGCTTTGGGAGGCCAAGCCATATACAGGATTTTGCAGCAGTCTTGTGCCAGGACTGGTCAGGTTCTAGATTTGTCTGGCATATTAGGAGAGAAGCTATGGACTGTCTGTTTTTGCAGTGCATTTTGGAGGCTTGAGTCCAAACATCAGCAGGATCTGATAGGTCCCAGGGCTGGCACAGGGTTGGATGCAAAGAGATCTGGAATGTATTGGTGCAGTCAGAGCAGCTGGATGTGTTCTCTGTCTAGATGATAGAATTTGGAGTCTTGTGAGACAAAATGAGAAGGATCCAGCTTGATCTGTCTCAGGATTGTCACACACAGGCAAAATAGACACCAGTAACAACTTCACTGGTAAAATAAAAAAAAATATAAAATATAAATCGACTGGCTCCAACACTTAGTAAAGACATGTAGCTATAGTCTTCGCATATGGCCACCTAGTGACGAAACATTGTAACACAGTTTAAACTTTCCATCATCTCTCCCTCTTTATTTTTTTCTTTTCTGCATTTTAACAATTTCTAAAACTTTGTTTTCAAACTTAATTTTCTCAACATACATATGTCTGTTACTCATCTCCACATCAGACTGTTTTTTCAACTCTACGGCCAGAATGGGTAACACTTGGTGACTAGGCTGACCTGTCTCTGGCAGGTTTGGAATAGGTGAATCTTTTTCTCCTAGTTCTGCACGTGCACTTTGTAGCATTTTCTCAGTGGATTTTTCAGTCTTTGGAACAAACTAAAGACGTGACGGTGTCTGTTGAACTCTCCACGGTCTGTCTCAATAGTGTATAATCACGGCGAGGTATTCTTTTCCTTTACAACAGCTGGAGTTCTCCATCCTTCTCCTCTATCCACTTTGACACAAACAGGCAATTCTCTGACTGACATCAGTTATAAAAGCATTCATAAGCTCTTTTTGCTCGTTGATTTGACTTGGCTACTTTTTTTCAGGTCTGGCCATGCTGGGCCTAGATTGTTTTCCAGGGTTGGAACAGTCCTGAGTTGCCTCCGCATCAGGAGCTGGGTAGGGCTATAGCCAGTAGCTACTAACAGTAGTGACTTGTTGCTCAGTAGAGCAAGGAATGAATCTTCCTGCTTCAATATTTTCTTGGATGTCTGTACAGCCCTCTCAGACTCTCCATTTGCTTGTGGGTAATGTGGGCTGCTAGCGATCATTCAAAACCACATTTGCTTTGGAATGACTGAAGTTCAGTTGTGGTGAATTGTTGTGTGTTGTCTGTCACTAGTTGTTCTGGAATACCAAAATTGGCGAATGTGCTTTTTAATTTCTCGATAACACTACAACTTGTTGTATCTTTTGAATATATTATTTCAATAGATCTAGAAAAATAATCCGCTACAACTAGGTAATGATGTCCTAAATTTGCACAAATCTGGTGTTAGCATTTTCCAGGGTCTGTCTGGTATAGGTATTGTTATTTGAGTCTCTTTGCACACATGTTTTTGGTCTCCCATGTTTAAGAAGGATGAATTCAAACTGGAACGGGTACAAAGAAGGGCCACTAGAATGATCCGAGGAATGGAAAGCCTGTCGTATGAAAGGAGACTTGAGGAGCTCGGTTTGTTTTCCTTAACCAAAAGAAGGTTGAGAGGAGATATGATTGCTCTCTTTAAATATATCAGAGGGATAAATACCAGGGAGGGAGAGGAATTATTTCAGCTCAGTACTAATGTGGACACAAGAACAAATGGATATAAATTGGCAGTCAGGAAGTTTAGGCTTGAAATTAGACGAAGGTTTCTAACCATCAGGGGAGTGAAATTCTGGAACAGCCTCCTGAGGGAAACAGTGGGGGCGAAGGACCTCTCTGGCTTTAAGATTAAGCTTGATAAGTTTATGGAGGGAATGGTTTGATAGGATAACGTGATTTAGTCAATAGGTCAATAACGTGCCGCCACTGGTAATTAGTACTGAGGGTCAATGTTGGGATATTGAAAGTCTTTTTCCTGAGTGTCTGGCTCGAGAGTCTTTCCCACATGCTCGGGGTTCAGCTGATCGCCATATTTGGGGTCGGGAAGGAATTTTCCTCCAGGGTAGATTGGCAGTGGCCCTGGAGGTTTTTCTCCTTCCTCCGCAGCATGGGGCAGGGGTCGCTTGCTGGAGGATTATCTGCTACTTGAAGTCTTTAAATCAGGATTTGGGGACTTCAACATCTGAGTCAAGGGAGAGAGTGGGTGGGTCAGCTTTTGTGGCCTGCATCTTGCGGGAGGTCAGACTAGATGATCATAATGGTCCCTTCTGATCTTAAGTTCTATAATTCTGTGATGTATCTGTAAAAGTTCTCACATGCACATTCACTTGCCAGGAACTCCTTTTCAATCTGTGGATATCATTTTTCTTCTTCTGTAAGTGTATGAGGGCAGAATGCAATTGGTTTCCATTCAGATCCATGTAGATGCAATAATGCACCACCAAGGCCATAGCTACTGATATCTGCACTGACCATTGTAGAATTTAACTACCCTAGTTCTAAAGATAAATTCTTTGCTCTTTTGAAGACAGTCTCCTGACAGGAAGTATTGGACCTTAGTTGTTCATTCAGTAGTTTTGTCACTGTAGAAAAGTCTTGCAGCTATCAACCACGATAGTTTACCATCTCCAGTATGTGTCTCAGTTTTGGTACATTTCTTGGTGCATTCAGTTCTCTAATTACTTTTACTTTCTCGGGGATAGGACTAATTCCATCTTTGTTTATTAACTGTTCCAAAAATTCACATTGGAAAAGACACTTTTCTTTATTTAGCTTGAATCAGGACTCACTGGTTTAGGTCAGGACTTCACTGAAGATTTTGTTATGTTCTTCCACTGATGTGTTGCCCCTAAAAAGGACTACTCCATTTATGTTCTCTCATAGCTCTGCCATCTTTCTTGGGAAATTTTCAGGAACGTTGGTAATCCTGAAATGGAATCTTTGAAAGCAAAATGTCTCAAATGGTGAAATGAATGGAGTCAGTTTAGCTCTTTCTCTCTGGCTAAATGAAATTGCCAGTTTTTGTGCATTTACAGCATTTGCCTCCTTTATTTAAACAATCACCTCTGGTATTGTGATCTTTCCCACATTTTGTGCATCTAGTCTGAGAAATGTTTATATTTTGCCTAGGGCTCACCCCATGTTGCCTTTGAGGATTGATTACAATTGCTTTTTGCAGCTGTGCTATATCTCCTATTGTGATTCTATTTGTAAGTCGCTTCCTCTAGGTTTCTTTCTGGTGGTCACTGGCCTCTATTTGGATTTTTAATACTCTCCAATTGTCTTGCTATTTCTACTGCTGTGTGAAGGTTTAAATCTTCCCCCATTTGCAGTTTCTCTGTCAGTCCCTCTGTCTCTGATGTGCTCTTCCATTTTGTCTTCAATATCAGTTTTCTACCATGTCATACAAGCCTCTTATAAACGATTCCACAGACTCCCCAGGTTTTTGGACATGCTGGTAGAAACAAGCTCACTCATCAGTCACATTACATGGAGGTGTAAACTGATCATCAAGAACAGCTAGCACCACAATGGGGCTCTCCTCTCCAAAGGCAAAGGATTTAAAGATGGGTTCAGCTTCCCTGCCCATAGCATAGACTCATAGGAACACAACTGTACCAGGCCCTTCTCCTCCTGGAGTTTAGTTGAGATGCAAAACCCGTAAATCGATCCTTCCAGTCAGTCCAGTCTGCTCCATCAAAGCTGAAGCTCTCTGGAGCATGAAATTTAAGCACTTTGACAAAATTCTGCCGTTTATATTGTTTTTCTTCAGAAACCATGTCAGATTAGTCAGCCAGAGATAGAGGGAAAATGGATACTAGCAACAGCTACAACTTTATTGTAAAAAAAGAATGTATACTGTCTTCAGTGCTAGGTAAAGGTAGGCTGCAGTAGTCTTCACACACCACCGCCTACTGACAAACCGTTATAATGCAGCTCAAACTTTCCATCATAATCTGTGTCTGAGATCTAGGATTTTGCAGTGCTCTGGTGCTAGAGCATGCCAAATTATGTGGTGCTCTAGGAGTGGTGGAAAGTATTCTGTGATAGTGGGGTGGAATGTCAGTGGGATCCATATTCTAGATCCAGGTTTTTGCAGTGCTGCATCACTGGAACATGCCATAGTTTAGACATGTTCAGTGAAGTAGGAGGGTCTGGTCATGTTTCCTTAGTAGAAATCTGGAGGTTTGGCTGCAAAAATGGTCAGGATCAGGTTGGATCCTAGTACCAGATCTTGTTTTTTTGCAGCATGTACTGCTGGAATGTGCTGGTTCTGTACCTATTTGATGCACTAGGACCAGTAGGGTTTACTCTTTATTTTGGTGGTGGAATTTGGGGCCCAGGACTCAAAGTTTGGCTGGATCTAACAGAATTCATGTCACCTATTCACATTTCTGCATCCTTGTGGCATTGGAACATGCCAGGTTCTGGAACTTTTTAATGCAGTAGGAGCAGTTCATTGTGTTGTATAATTATGCAGTCACATTCTGGAGATGGGGGTACAAACATCAGCAGGATGTATGTTCCGGATCCTGTTTCTTCCAGCCTTGCAGAGCTAGGCTGCATGGAAGACCAGACATTTCTGGTGCAGTGGAAATGGCTGAGTGTATTCTTTCAGTTGGTGATGGAATTTGAGGACTTGGGCACAGAAATCAGCAGTATCCAACAGTTTCAGGCATGGTCTGACTTTTTCCCACCGCTGCATTTTTCTCCTTCTAGGTGAATACACTATTATGACAGCACATTTTCACTTGAAAAGAAAGATTGGTTATTTTGTCATCCAGACGTACCTTCCATGCGTTATGACCGTGATCTTATCACAAGTGTCCTTTTGGCTAAACAGAGAGTCTGTTCCTGCTAGAACTGTCTTCGGTGAGTATTTCACTCCTTTGTGGTGGTTATGAAAGGATTGTCTTACTTAAAGGGGTGACTTTGTGTAAGGAAATAATAGTTTACTACTATGACTTATTTCTAGTCCAGGTGATTTCTGTTTACGGTGACCAGACAGCAAGTGTGAAAAATTGGGACTGGGGGTGGGGGTAATAGGAACCCATATTAAAAAAAGCCCCAAATATTGGGACTGTCCCTATAAAATCAGGACATCTGGTCACCTTATTTCTGTTCCCCCCACTTCTGAACCAGTTTAAACCATAGGCTCTCTTCCTACCATGTTTCCAAGTCCTTTGGCTCAGTTCTAATGAAAATTACACAAGAATTAAATGAGGATTGGTGCGGGAGAGGGAAGAAGAAATTAAATCTGTGTGTTTTTATTGTAATGCGGGAGGGGTTAATACATACCCGAGAAACAGCAATGAAAACACTGATTTCTCTTCAAATGTTTTAGTGTGTCTGTTGTGACGGGTTGGATCACAGAAACCCCTGGGAGCTGCCCCCTGATGTGCCAAGACTACTTCTATCATAGATTCATAGAGTCTAGGACTGGAAGGACCTCGAGAGGTCATCAAGTCCAGTCTCCTGCCCTCATTACAGGACCAAATACCATCCCGGATAGACATTTATCTAACCTACTCTTAAATATCTCCAGAGATGGAGATTCCACAGCCTCTCTAGGCAATTTATTCCAGTGTGTTCCAAGAGTGCAAAAATCAGTTTTGTACAAAAGACAGACAGTTTTCCCACTAGTAACAGGGAGCCAAATCTTGCTATTGATTTTTATTCAGAACTCTCCACTGACATCAGTCAGGCATTTTGCTTTAAAATCAGTGGTATGAGACACCCACAGAGACTACCTCTCATGATGCCAAAGGAGTGGGGACCTAATTCCACTCTGTTACATCTGTTTAAATCCAGTGATACCAGTGGAATTTTTGGATTGACAGAGGTGTAACTGACAGTAGAATTTACTCCTTTGAGTGGAATCAGTAACAATTTTGTTATTAATTTCAGTGGCAGCAGGATCAGATACCTACAATGGCTGGAAATAAATTATTGAAAATAATTTATGTTGGTTGGTTTTTTTATCTCCAAATACTGAAATCTTGCTTTATTACTGCAGTTACTGCTAATTAATTTAGTTATTCAGATCCTAATAAAGTGACTTCCAAGTTTCTTTTTACTACTTCTGATAATCTGCATTGTTAGGTTATTCTACAAAGTTCATGCTCTATATTGGCTGAAATCCAGAAGGAAAAAGATTATAGGATTTACATAGATCTTTTCACAAACATACCCCTGCAAGTATTAGAAAGTCCGAAGATTACATTAATTCCTCAGTACATGGATAGCAGATTTTGTAACGTACTTCTTTATAAATGAGGGCTGCTATAAACGTACCACACATCACCGTGAATGAATAAAATAAGTAAGAGCTGGTTTACACCACTAATCTTTATGCATACAATTTTTAAAATGTTCTTTCAATATGTACAAATGAAAGATGAGCTGGGTGTCTCAGAAGTCAGAAATAAGCTCCTCAAGGCAGGGACCTTGTTTTAATATTGGTCACCAAAGTACCATGCACTTCTAAAATGCTATACAAACAGTTATGTCCTTGGGGCTGCTTAGACATCAGGGCCTAAGTCACAAAACGTTCCAAGTCTCATGCAGAATCCTAAACTTACCTTTTTTTTTCTTTTTAAAGGAGTAACTACAGTCCTTACCATGACCACCTTAAGTATCAGTGCCCGCAACTCCTTGCCAAAAGTGGCCTATGCGACGGCAATGGACTGGTTTATAGCTGTGTGTTACGCCTTTGTATTTTCTGCACTGATTGAATTTGCAACAGTCAACTATTTTACAAAGAGAAGCTGGGCATGGGATGGCAAAAAAGCTTTGGAAGCTGCAAAAATCAAGGTTCTTAATTTACACTTTTTGAATCACTAGAATAAGATTCAGTTACCTGGCACAGCACAAATAACTGAATGTACAATTTGCAACTGCTCCATGAAAATGTATTTAATTCACTCATGTCACACTGTCACTGACCTTCAGATGATAACTTGCAGGGCATGCTGATTCTTTTTTATTTTTTTTTTAATACTAATGCTGTCAGATAGAATAGGAAACATTTGTCTCTACCATGAATATGAACTGATCTGAGTTTGGACGTATGACTGCGAGAGAGTTAAATATATGTTAAGCTAGAGCTGGGTAAAACTTTTGGGACAAATATTTTATTCACTGAAAATGCAATTTCAAAAAAACTGTTCACAAATTCATTATGAATTTGGCAAATAGTTTCATCTGAAAAAAAATCAAAATACTTTGTTTCAGTGACTTCAAAACAAGCATGTTGATTTTTCATTTCAAAACCATGTTTCACTTCAAAATGTGCTTATTTATTTTAAAAAAGGTTAAAAAGAACCCCCAATTTTTTTTCATTTCACTGATAACATCTAATTTTTTTACAGCAACCTGAAACCATTTTTTTCCTTCACTCCCAACCCCAGAACTAAAAATCAATTATAGTTTTAATAGCTCTAATTACTATGGATGTTGTTCACTGAAATTAAGAATTTAAACAAACATGTAGCATAAAATTAACATAGACAGTCCATTCCTGCTGTTACTGAATCAGTGGGAAAGCTCGCATTAAGTTCAGTGAATCAGGATCCCACAACAATTGCCATAAATGCAATATAAACAAAAATACAATATGAAGCCATGAACATTTCAACTGCAATATATCCAGAGGTATTACAAATGTAGGCCCTGTGTGAAAATACTTAGACTATTTAATGCTTACAAGCATAACTTTATTCACAGGAGTAACCCTGTCAACTTCATTGAAACTACTCCCATGTGAAAGTTACATGTATAAGTATTTTCGGCATCAGGACTTTACTGGGCACTTTAGGTAACTATTGTCAATAATAAGGGCTATTCTAATGAGTTTTATCAAATGATCCCATAAAGAAAAATCATATTTGCAGGCAATATACTTTACATCAATCCCCTGTGAAATAACTAAATACCTAGACAAAAGCTACAAGGAACCCCAGGCCATTTCACATATTGCTTCCTTTTGTCAGTGATGTGATGTTAGTGACTTGGCAGCCATCCTGGAACTCTGGGATATCACCAGTAGCTAAACTTTTCTTGTTCATGGTTTTTAAATTCACTTGTGCAAACCCAGGGTAGTGTTTAATTTGTAATGAAAGAGGTGCCTCTGGGTTCAAGCAATTGTGTGCCAGGGCTCAACCAATTTTTTTTACTTTCATGACTGATGCAGCAAGCACAGAGGTGCCGGGGCTCAGCCCTGGCAAGCCTGGCACAAATTAAGCACTGACTCAGGGCGAGGATCACATCGATAAAGGATTCTGCTAATTTACATGCTAATCTGAGACCCAGTCCTGCAGGCCTTGTTCAGCGTTCAGTGATGTCAGTGAAAGTTTTGCCTAAGTAAGGGCGGCATGATCAGGACATAAATAGTTTGTTGGGATTTGAAATGAGAACAACTAGTGAACAGTTTGTTGACTACTAAACTGACATTTTTGTTTAAACCCTGAGAACATGTTTTCACTTGCCTTCTACACTAAATGGTATTTCCTTATTTGTATTACAGAGAAAAGAGCGTCAGTTACTAGGAAACAAATCAATTAATGCTTACAGTGCTGGAAGGACAGCCTCCACACCAAACGTACCAAAGGACTCAGCCCCATCAGTCATCTCAAGCGCTGCAGCTGTTGCCGTGAAATCTGGAGAAGAAAAGCCTGCTGAAAGCAAAAAGACTTATAACAGCATCAGTAAGATTGACAAAATGTCCCGAATAGTTTTCCCAGTATTGTTTGGAACTTTTAATTTAGTCTATTGGGCCACATATTTGAATAGGGAACCCGTTATTAAAGATGCTACTTCTCCAGAATAAACTGAAGGACTCCAAAACCACACGTGAGCCATATTAATAAGAAGCAAATGCTACCACAGAGAATATGAAGGCCAGAAAACTTTCTATACTTGAGCAATATTTTTCAGGAAATTTTTGCATGTTTAATAATATGTACAAATAATATTGCCTTGATTGTTTCTACATGTAACAGCAAATGTTTCAGAGACAGTGACATTAATAATTACAGCCACAGATCTTTTTAGAAGAATACAAGAGAAGACATAGAACATGGCTTCTATGCTGCACAGTATCTTACAT
This sequence comes from Mauremys reevesii, assembly GCF_016161935.1. Lineage (NCBI taxonomy): Eukaryota > Metazoa > Chordata > Testudines > Geoemydidae > Mauremys > Mauremys reevesii. The sequence continues at coordinate 124,371,450 of NC_052623.1, forward strand.
TGATCATTTATAAATAAAATAAGTTATATTTTTAACTGTTCGAGTGTATTACATATCTGAAGTTTTTATATGTCCAATGTACGTTATACATACATAGGTGTAACCTATATTTTACAGAAATGCTCCATTATTGCCATCTGATAGCGCACCATGAATAATGCAGGTTGTAAATGTAATAATTCGCATGTAGGGTCACATTCCACCACCCTTACTCTCTCCAAGTAGCACCTTATTCCACAAATAATCCCATCAATCCAGATTCTCAGCCACTGGACATGGACATAGTACATAGTGCTGAATGGAACTATGCTAATTTATACCACCTGAGAATCTGGGTCACAGATTTTTGTGGGACTGTGGAGGAGCAAGGTGTTACTCAGTGTAATAAAGGTTGTAGAATCTTATCCTTAGCGGGGAAAGTCAGTTTTTTCACACTCCAACTACATTTTTCTCTGGTAATTCTCATTGTTTATTGCAAAAATTAGGCATGCATTGCACAAAATTATCTTTAAAAATAGACTAAGAACTTACTGTGCAGATAAAACATTAATGTCCTTAATATATACTTTCATTAGGGTAACATAATCGAGTTTGGCCAACATCTTCTATTGAAGAAGATGATGCTGTATGAACAGAGATGCCTCTGAAATAATGATTATTTCTTATTCCCAGTAACAAGAAAACAATCACCCAACACAAAAAAGGATGTCAGAGAAAGAAAGCTACTCTTCATGACAGCCAGGTCTTTCAGAGACAATACGGGCATTTTGGTCTTTGTCTGAAACTTTTCTATAACCTTCTTGCTGCTGCCCGTGTGTTTTGCTTCAGCCATGAATAAGAAAGTGTAATTTGAGTTTTCAACTTTTTTTTAGAAGCTTGGCATGACTGCTCCATTGCTCCAGTAGCTTTTGTAATTTAATCTTAATGTTTAAATAAAAAAAAATGCATTCAATACTTGGTTGCAAAATGTCCTCCATTTCTAGCTTATTGTTTTAGGAAAACTTAGTCATACTGAATTTTTATCTTTAAGCCAGCTAAGGACCTAATCCAGCAAACACACACAAGTAATGGTGTGCATACGAGTACTCTCACTGATGCCAGTAGAGCTACTGAATATGTAAATATAGTTATTCATAATGTGTCAATGTTTGCAGAATCAGGCCCTGAGTCCATTCTGAACATGTGTGTTGGGGAGGCTGTGCCCAACCTGTACTGCAGGCTTCTCCTTTCCCTACCAATTTTTGGCAAGTCCTTTTTAAGGCCTCTACTCCATAGAGAGGTAATGAACAGGCCAGGGGTTGGAGAAGTGTCTGGAGTTCTCTGGCTTCTTCCTTGCCTTTCCTCCATTTCACCACCCTGAAACTCCTGAAGGGAAACAGCAGATTAGAAATGAAAGGTGTAGTAAGTTTTGCTGCTCTACATCCATGTTATAGGATCGCATCTTTAGGGAGGCTCCAGGGGGAGCTACAGGAACTGTGGTCTCTCAGAACCAGCAAGAGCCAACAGGGCCAAAGAGCAGAGTGGAAGCTATCAGAAAAACAGTAGAGAGGAAGATGGTCCAGTGACTAGGGTGGTAGCCTGGAACACAGGAGACCAGGATTCAATATCCTGCTCTGCTGTGTACTCTGCAGTGTTTTAACTGGAAAGATAGGATGGTTTTAGTGACTGGTCCTTGGCTCCTACAATCTTCAGGCATTTAATGGATCCCCGACATAAGGAGTACCCTGTTTCTTTCCTATAGCTGAAACCACTGGGGAGGAGGAAGGTGGAATGAAAGGGACTGTGCCCTCAATTCTTACTCTTTTGTGTTCCTTTCAGTGTGGTCTCATGCATTCTCTCTCCTGGTGCTCAACATTTTTTATGAGGTTGTTCGACTACGTCTGGGATCAAAGGAAATGGAAGAATGAGTAGGATATTCAGTGAGTGGCAACTCCAATGTTTCTTCTCCCTTATGTGAGTTATTCCTATGCAGGAGTGAGTGGGATCCAAAGAGGTCTTTTTGTTTTGCTGTGTTAATTCTTACATTATAAAAAGGGGCTCAGTTTGATACTTTGGTGAAAGATGATTATTTTTAAATTATCCTCTCTCAGGCTGCTTACAATTACTCTTGAATGATCACTTACACTTTTTGGTTCTCATGCCTAAACTCAGCACAAATACCTACCTCTCTGAGTACATTTCCTCAGATTAATAGTCACCTTTACTTAGATGGAACTAGTCACATGTGTATAGTTGCTCAAGTGATTAAGTATTTGCAGGACTGAGCCTTTTGTCTGGTTTCTTTTTAGTATAAAGTTTCTAGGAGTTTGGTTGATGTGTAAAAGCTATGGGTGGGTGGGTGTGAACTGCATTCCCCTACCCCCTCTATGCTTTAGAGAGGATTTACCTCAAGAGAAAGGTAAGAAGTGTTTAATATTAGAATATTGGTGGGAGTGAGGGAGGAAATATCTTGGGGTCTGAGGACAAAATCATGTGCATTAAAAAGAGAATATGTACAAGGACAAAACCAATTAATTTCTCTTTCCCCTAAGGTGTGGCTATTAACAGGGACTGCCCATAGTGGTGTTTAATCTATTAGTGACTGAAAGAAAATTAGGAAAGTTTATGAGTGCTGCTAAGTCATTTGTGTCAGTCAGGTGAAAGTTTGAAGAATTGCAAGAACCTCCACATGGATTTGTGCATATTGGACAGAATGATGACAGATGCAATTTTCACTTGGGAAACTTTAAAATAATAACCCCTTGGAAAAAATAGCTCAAACTTTTCATATATACTGATGGGCTGTAGTGGAAGGATAGTCCGGTGGTTAGAACACTAGCCTGGGGCTCAGGAGAGCAAGGTTCTGTTACTTCATCTTCTCCAGACTTTCTCTATGACAGAGATCCTCAAACTGAGGGGTGCACCCCCTAGGGGGGACACAGGGAATGTTGGGGGGGTGGGGCAGGAGCACCACCCAGCCCTGTTCTGCCCCCAGCTCTGCTTTGGCCCCACTGCCAGTTGCGGCTCCTGAGCGCAGCACGGCTGCAGCTCCACCCCCAGCCTGGCCCTGGTCCCAGCCCTAGCCCCACCCCAAGTCTGGACCCACCCCCTGGCCATGGCTCCATTCCCAGCTCTCTCCCCAGACTTGCCCCCAGCCTCAGGCCCTGGTCATGGCTCCATTCCCGGCCCTGACTCCAGATCTGCCCCCAGCTGCAGCCCTAGCCTCATCCCTTTACCCCTGTCCACTTCCCCCACCCTGGGACTCCCAGCCCCGGCTCCGGTCAGAGAACAGGAGTAAGGGTGGAAGTGACCCTGAAAAGTTATGATCTCTGGACAAGTCTCTTTGTGTCTCAAGTTCCCGCCTATGAAATGGGGATAACACCAGATCCTTCCCTTGCAGGGGTGCTCTGAGACTAAAGACATTAAAAGATTGTGAGGTGCTGAGATGCTCAGCAGGGGTAGGAAACCTTTGGCATGCGGCTTGCCAGGGTAAGCCCCCTGGCGGGCCGGGCGGGTTTGTTTACCTGCTGTGTCCACAGGTTTGGCCAATCATGACTCCCACTGGCCGCAGTTCGCCGCTCCAGGCCAATGGGGGCTGCAGGAAGCGGCGAGGGATGAGCTTTGGCCTCATTAGCTGACATAAAAGATTTGTCATCTCTGTTGGTAGCTCAGTAAAAGATATCTGCACTGTGTGAAACAGCAGTTAAAGATAAATTACAAAATTGTTATAATTTATTATATAGAACTGTCAAGGCTAATTCCCCACTCTGGCACTTAGAGTGCAGAAGGTGGGGGCGCGCAAGGATTCTAAAAATTAATACTGGATGCTCCAGACTTCTATTAAACTACCAAGATTATAGCTTTTCTAGATGCTTCCACCACCCAAGTGCAAACCCCCTTTGAGAGCCCAGGAAGGCGCACTTGGGAATTCCTTCCTGTGGGGTGCCCTCAAGCCCTTTCACCCCCTCCGGGGAAGAGCTGAGAAAGGAAAACAAAAAGGAATTCAGCTGTTGCCACCAGCTAATTAAACAACATGTGCACAAATCTCTTAAGACACAAAAGTCCAATTCTGTTCTTAAAAAAGGCAAATTTTATTAATAAAAAAAAAGAAAGAAAATACATCTGGGAACTCAGGCTACTGCTAGATTTTAAAAGAGCAATTACAAGAATTAAGCACCAAGAATAGTTTTCTTGAGATCCAGCTTAAAGGTTACAAGCAAAACAAAAACACCTGGAGTTAGCACAGAGGAGTCCACAGGCCATAGTGAAATAAAAGCCATAAACCTAATCGTGTCTTCCTAGACATTTCCTGATCTACTTACATATCTGGGGTTTTAAATGAGTAGTTTCTAGGTATGATACTGATGATTTTTTCATCACTGGCCCAAGCTCTTACAGCATAGCAGCTGTCCTCTTTGCATCTCCCCGGGGAGAGCAGACAGACAGACAATAGGGGAGTCTTTTTTCAATTTTAAAAAGTTCCATTGGCTCTATAGGCCAGGTGCCCACTCACTTCCTTTTACCTATGCATCGCAGTGAGACTTTTTAACCCTTTACGGGTAGATCAATTAGAGAACAGCTACTAAGGGGGATTTTATAGCTACTGGCTGGCTGGGTATCCATAACAGGAAGCTACCTCCCGCCCTTCATTTATCACAAGAACATATAAATATTATGTCATTAAATAAAACAATAGTATGTCCTTTTTTGGGGGGTGTTGTTTTTAATAATGGTCACTTCACTTTAATACAGCAAAACTGGAATAGGTCCAGAGAAGGCAAATGGTATAGTTAAATGCACGAGGAAGAGCCTATCAGTACAAAAGAACAAAAGTTAACAAGAACTAGACTGAGATACTTAATGTTATAAATCAGGCCTGCACAACATATGGCCCGCGGGCTGCATGAGGCCCACAGAGCCTCACTGTGCGGCCCGCGGGGGGATTCTGAATCCCCTGCACACGGCGCTCTGCGGGCACCCCAGAGCCCTTTGAATCCCAGCCGCGGCAGAGAATCAAAGGGCTCTGCGCTGCCCACAGTGCGGCGGGCAATCAAAGGGCTCTGGGTTGCCCGCAGCCATGGGGAGCCCAGAGCCCTTTAAATCTCAGCTGCGGCCAGGAGTCAGAGAGCTCTGGGCTTCTCACAGCCATGGGGAGCCCAGAGCCCTTTAAATCTCAGCCATGGCCGAGAGTCAAAGGGCTCTGGGCTGCCCACAGCCGCTGGGAGCGCAGAGCCCTTTAAATCCCAGCCGCGGCGGGGAATCAGAGGGCTCTGCGCTGCCCGCAGCGGAGGGCAGCCCAGAGCCCTTTGAATCCCGGCCCGCGGCTGCTGATTGCCCCCTCCATGGACCCCTGCCCTAACTGCCCCCCAGGACCCTCACCCCCTATCTAACACCGCTGGTCCTTGTCCCCTGATACCCCTCCCCCAGGACCGCACCCCCTATCTAAATGCCGCTGCTCCTTGTCCCCCGATTGCCCCCTCCCGAGACCCCTGCCCCTAACTGCCCCTTGGGACCCCAGCCCCTATCTAAGCCTCCCTTCTCCTTGTCCCCAACTGCCCCCTCCTGAGATCCCCACAACTTCCCCTCAGGACCTCACCCCCACCTGTCCCCTAATGAACCCCTGAGACTCCCATGCCTATCCAACTGCTGCCTGTCCCCTGACTGCCCGCCCCCGAACCTCCGCCCCATCCAACCCCCCCTGCTTCCTGTCCCTTGACTGGCCCCCGGAACCTCCTACCCCTTCTCCAACCGCCAGCCCCCTTACCGTGCCACTCAGACCAGCATGTCTGGCTCCATGCAGCTCCAGACACATTGTTGCCATGCTCCCCCGCAGAGCACACAGCTCCCCCCCCCCCAGCACCTGCCTTCCAGATTTGAACACCTCAAAACTCAGGAACTCTCAAGCTCAGTTTGGGCAGCTGTTACTTCATTTCTCCCAAATCAAATATACTGATCCACTGTAACTTGCTGTAGAAAAAGTAGGATAAAATTGAGCAAGAAATGCTTATTAGGACTGGAATTGCTATTTTCAACAGCCATTCCCTTTTTGTTTGTTTAAAAGGAAGACAGTGATATTGCATTGGCAAATTCCCCATAGAAACAAAGAGTGGAACAAAAGAATAATAAAGGCACCTCAACTTTTCCTCATTTATGGAGGACAGTCTTATAATATGCATCCAGATATCCTCCAATCGCACAAGCTGAAAATTGTTCCACTTTACTGCAGCTCTGTAACCATATGGGAACCAATCCTGTCTGTGTTTTGTGCACATCCAAAATTCCTGCTGAATGACCCACCCTGGGAGCGAGTTACCAGTGACCCAGGGCTGGGGTGGCAGGAGGTGTGGGGGGGGCATTGGTGGGGTGGAGCCCAGGGCTGGGGCAGCAGCAGGGTGAGGGGAGGGCACTGGTGGGGAGGAAAGGGGGAAGCCCAGCGCTGGGGCGGCAGGGTGTGTGGGTGGGGGGAGAGCCCAGGACTGGGGCAGCAGGGGGATACAGAGGGGAACCCAGGGCTTGGATGGGGGGCAGCCAAATTTTGTTTTGCTTGGGGCAGCAAAAAACCTAGAGCCAGCCCTGCAGGGTTCCCCCAGCCAGTGGAGCTCCGGGCCCTTTAATTTGACCCTGAGGGCTCCCAGCCACCTCTTCAGCTGGGAGCCCCTGGTTGATTTAAAATAAAGTATCACCTCCCCACCCCCAACCTTCCTTTTTGGCCCACAGCTGTTTTGGTGGGGCGGCGCTGGGGAAGGAGGGTTTGTTTCCGCAGGGCTGGGCGGCCCTGGGGCGGGGTGTTTCTGTGGGGCCAGGAGGTTTCGGCCCTCAGCTGTTTTCTTTGGAGGAATGTGGCCCTCGCCGCTTTACGAGTTGTGCAGGCCTGTTATAAATGGTGGAGTAAAATGCTCATTTCCTTCTTTTGGTCCTGATCCAAAATCCACTGATAGCCAGGGCTGCCTAGAGGATTCAGGGGGCCTGGGGTCTTCCCGCCGCCGAATTGCTGAAGATGCTCTGGGGGCCCGGGCCCTGCGAGAGTTTTCCGGGGCCCCCGGAGCGAGTGAAGGACCCCACTCCAGGGTCCCCAAAAAACTCTCATGGGGGCCCCTGTGGGGCCCGAGGCCTGGGGCAAATTGCCCCACTTGCCCTCCCGCCCCCCCCCGGGGGGGCCCTGCTGACAGCAACAGAGAGACTCCCTTAAACTTTGGTTGGTGTTGGTGTGATGGGTTCCCTCCGGGGTGCCACCTGGAACTGGGGTACCACTGAGCACCCCTGGCCCACTAGCCTGGGCTCCCTTTTACCTGTATTGCTGTGACAAGCTGCAAAGCCCTCTCTAGCTTGCATTTTCACCAACATTTATACAGTTAGGGACGCACCCAGCTGCAGTTACATTCGGGAACTTTGACCAGCCGCTGCATAGGAAGGCAACAGCAAGGGCAACAACCAAATGATGGCACTCCCCACCTTATATAGCTTTTGCAGATATGGTGGGAATCCTTTGTTTCAGAGCATGGTCCCCAGACCGGTCTATGGAAAAACACTGACATCTCAAGATGGAGTCTAGAGACATGTGGTCACATCAAATGTCTTTGTAGAGTCATAACAACCATTACTCAGAGGCTGTCTGTAGCATTCTCAGGAAGGCTCCCCAGGTGGGAGAGAAGGTTCTCCTAAGGCCTATTGTTTTCCTAATGGCCCATTTCCAAACCACTGTCTAGAGTGAAAGCATCTTGTCTAGTGGCATTCCCAGGTGTAACTGCATTAGAAATGCAGAGACATAGTCAATATTCATAACTTCAGATACAAAGATGATACATGCATACAAATAGGACAATCATATTCAGCAAATCATAACCTTTCCAATGACACCTCACATGACTTATCTTGCATTAAATACATCAATCAATCATATTCATATCACTGAGAAGAATATTGGGTGCAGGATCACAGTTGGATCAGGTCTATTTTTTCTATATTACAGAAATAAGGAGACTCTTGCTTACAATATATTTAGAAATACAGCACTATGAAGTTATAGTTGAGTTCTGTAATTCATTACCACAGGAGGCCATTCAGTTAAACAGCACAAGAGGAGTTTTGTAAGGGCTGGCTGATTTGATGATAACTTATAACACTTGTAGCATTATATGCTTGCCTAACAACAGCAATCAGTTCTCTTGCTTCAGGTTGCAAGGTAATCATTTGTGAATACCAGGAAGGGATTTTTCTTCAATGTAGATCCCCACTGTACAGTTGGATAGGTGTGCTAGAAGGGTTTCTGCTTTCTTTCATAGCATCCATTGAGGCTGCTACAATGGAACAGTAAGTGATCCACATGCATGTGTATTTCAGTGCAACAGAAGAAATGTGCTAGGATTTGCAGCACTTATTATTTGTATTACAGTAACAATGCCCAGAGGCCACAATCAGGACATGGGTTCCATTGTGCTGTATGGTGAAGGCCTTGTCTGCACTAGAAGGGTTTTGCCAGTATAAACCAGTAAAATACTCCTAGAGTAGACATATTATACTAGCATAAAAGTGTGTTTGCCTGGATATCTTATTCTAGTTCAGAGAACAAAACAAATTATACAGGCAAAAGTGCTTTTATGCTTTTACACTTGTTGTATCGGGAAACAGAGACGAGACAAGGCTGCAGTGAGGCGTCCTGGTATAGTCCCGGACCGCTGCTTTTATTCTCTTTCTTACAGACTGGTTACTCAGTATTACATGATTGACATCACACAGGTTACTTATTACTATATGATTGATACACCTGTTTACTTCATTCTGATTGGTTATGGCTGGCTTTCCTCACCTGCCTCACCGGGCCATTGTCCTGAGTGACTAATGAATGCATAACAGAATGTGCATGCTGTACTTGTACTATTGAATGGTTCAATGCAGAGACAGCGTGGCTTGCCAGCACTTGTACCTACATCTCACCCTTTTTTGTTTTGTTAACATGACTAATACTTACGAGGGGGCCCTGGGTTGGTCGACGGACAGCCCTTAATGAAGAGAGAAACAAATGAGGGAACACACTGAATGCCGCAGCAAAATAGCACAAGTAATAGTACAGTGAGTCCCCCAAAGGTGACAAGCTGATGCAACCACCCAGTGTTAGGAAGCCATGAGGAGAGCCAATCCCACCATCCCGAGAAGGGGTCTGGATTGTATCTGATTTGATCTGTTAAATTTTTAATTATCTTGAGTTGATTTTCAACTGAATGATGATGATCAGAAATATTAAAGCAACACATATTATTAACCTTTTCACATCCATAATGATGCAGCATAAGTAAATAATCTATAGCTGCTCTAATACATGTTCAGCCTGCCGTGATAAAGCTTTGACCTGCCCCCAAGTTATGGCAGTGTTAGGTGTGCCACGCTTTCGGGCCTTGTCGATCTTGTCTGCCCTATCCGTCAGGGTTAGACTGAAATCCGGAATGGGATTCTTTAGCCCCTGATGCCAGGCCATCTCTCCACGGCTTTACAAAGCGAGCGGGAACCCACACAGGGCCGGTTTCAGTTGACACTGCTGCGTAGCCCCGGCCCCAGGTGATGCGTGGCACAGGCAGGCTCCACTCTGGTCCTGGCAACTTGCGATATATCACCTTCGGCACCGGAAGGGGCTCGGTCTGTCTATAATGGCGCTGGGCTCTAGATAAAAACTGATTATTAAACAAAGTTAAATTCAAATGATTCAGAGTAAACAAGACACGAGCCAGCCATTCTTCCTTATCTGGCAAGGATAGGGGCACTCCTCCTTTTTGTTTTTGTTTAGTAAGGGCCTCCTTTAGGGTGCGGTTAGCCCGCTCAACAATGGCCTGACCCCGGGAATTATAAGGAATGCCGAATTTGTGGAGAATGCCCCACCGGGCACAAAATGCAGCCATGGCGGAGGAACAGTAAGCAGGGCCATTGTCGGTTTTCAACTCAGCGGGGCTGCCCATTACCGCAAAACTGCGAATCAAGTGATTACAAACATGTTTGGTAGCCTCCCCTTTTTGGGCAGTTACCCAAGTGTAACCAGAAAACGTGTCGACGACAACGTGCAGGTATTTCCAAGGGGAGAAAGGGGGAAAAAGGGTGACATCCATCTGCCAAAGTTGATTGGCTCTGAGACCACGGGGATTTACCCCTATGGGAGGACCCTGTGGGTTAAGGGTACATTGAGGACATTGTTGAACAATACCTCGAGCATCAGAGAGAGGGATCTGAAATTGTTTAGCCAATGCCTTGGCATTTTGATGATGTAGGGCATGACTTTCTATAGGAGTACAAGGGAATGCCCGGAGTTGGGCATCCGCCTGGGCATTGCCTTCCGTCAACATGCCAGGGAAGGGTTGGTGGCTTCTGATATGAGCAATAAAAAACTGATCGGTACGGGAATGAATGAGATGTTGCAATGCTAAAAACAAAGCTAGCAAATTTTTATCTAGCGCTGGTGATACATAGCTACCACTAATATTTGAAACAACATTGGCTACATATAAACTATCAGTAATAATATTAAACGGTTGCATAGAAAAACGATTAAAGGCTAAAATTACTGCAGCCAGCTCAGCACGCTGGGCGGAGCTTTGGGGTAGGGTAAACAGAGAACACCAGTGGGTAGTAGATGGGTCACGCCAAGAGAGAACCCCACGGTTTGGACTCCCATCCGTAAATACTGTAAGCACATCTGGCAGTGGGGTTGGGGAGAGTAAATAGCAAAAGTTAAGGGGTAATCGCTGCGTCATGCTGAAACGGGGGTCCTTCAAAGTGTGACAGGAGAAGACCCCAGTAAAGGCTGAGCATGCACACTGAACCTCGAGGTTAGTTTCACAAAGAGTTTGCCATAAATGCAAGGGGATCGGAAGTACTATTTCAACGGGATCAATGCCTAAAAGGACCCACGCTCGCTGGCGTCCCTTGGTGATAAGGGAGGCAAGCATGGAGGGAAGGGGAGTAAGGGTATTTGCTGGGGTGTGGGCGAGATAAAGCCATTCAAGGATTCGTACCATCCCAGCCTCGGGTGCTTGAAAGAGGACAGCACAAGGCTGGGTCACCCCTTGAAGACAAGCGAGACGTGGAGGCTCGTTATCCACGGCACGATCCACCCAAACCTTTGCGAGAGATTGATTTACCTGCTCAATGGCATCTAATTGTGTTTTTGTGAGAGAAATGATATTGGAGGGGTGACGCCCCTGCCGAAGAGCATCAAATAATGGACTTAACATGTTGGTATCAAGGCAATAATAGGGACGTACCCAATTAATAATGCCCAGGACTTGTTGAAGGGTGACGTAATTAATGTTGGTTTTCAAGGCAATTTGCGGGATAATCGGAATGGAATAAGCGGCCATCATTTTATGTCCCAGATAAAGGAAGGGCTCTATACATTGTACCTTTTCTGGGGCTATCTGAAGGCCATATTCCTGGAGCATATTTTGCAGGTCAGTTTTCCACGAGGGAGGGAGTTCTGGTTCTGCTATGAGGATATCATCCATATAATGGTAAACCTTAAGCATAGGGTACCGTTTGCGAAAAGGTAAGAGAGACTGATTTACGTAATACTGACAGAGGGTGGGGCTGTTTAGCATACCCTGGGGAAGAACCTTCCAATGGTAGCGTTCTGTTGGCTGACTATTATTCAAAACAGGGATAGTAAAGGCAAAGTACTTTCGATCACGGGGGAGGAGAGGAATAGAGAAAAAACAATCCTTAAGATCGATTACTGCTAACTGATAATCATGTGGTATAACATTCGGATTCGGGGTCCCACATTGAAGGGCTCCCATAGGTTCCATAATTTTGTTTATAGCTCGGAGATCATGTAATAATCGCCAGCGTCCAGATTTTTTCTTAATAACAAAGACCGGAGTATTATATGGGCTAGTAGTAGGTTCAATATGTCCCTCGGTTAATTGTTCCTGAACTAATTCCTTAAGGGCTATTAATTTTTCCTGAGGGAGTGGCCATTGTTCAACCCACACTGGGACGTGGGTTTTCCATTCCAGGGGGAGGGCAGTGTGTGAAGAGCATTGACGTGTCATGGCACCACTAGGGAGGCTCCCAGCTGAGACAATAAGTCTCGCCCCCAGAGATTAAGATCAATTGGCAAAATGCACGGACGAATTTTTGCAACCTCTCGCCCCTCCTCACTATCCCATACTGAGAGCCAATCGGTGCTTTGTCGGGAAGATTGCGGGCCTCCCACTCCCCAAACTGAGGGGGAGATTTCAGAAGGCCAGGAAGGGTCCCAATGCTTTTGTGCAACTACTGAAACATTCGCTCCAGTGTCTAGCAACCCATAGAGCTCCTTACCGTTGATGATATACTTACGGGTCGGTTTGTGGGTTCGGATGTGTTGTAATACTGCAGCAATCTGTGGATGAAAAAGGGGACCTTGCTCCAGATTAACGCGAGTAGAACCAAATCCGCCAGCACGACTCGCCTGGCCGGGTCCGGCCGGCGCTGTGTAAGGTAAGATTAGCAGCTGAGCCCATGAATCTCCCGCCTTTAGTTGGAGGGGAAGATGACTCCAAATTTGAACATAAATAATACCGGTGTAATCAGAATCGATAACTCCGGGCACAATCATAATAGACTGACTACTGGCAGAAGAACGAGGCAAAATCAACCCAAATGTATCCGGGGGAAGCGGACCCGAAAGCTGCGTAGGCATGAGGAGTACATCACCAGGAAGAGGGGATTGCATATCTACTGCATTAATAAGATACAAACCAGCACTGCCTTTTGTGGCCGGTTGAGCGGCCATGGCAGGCAGGGCTCCCTCCTTTAAACCGGGGCTGAAGGGGGGCCCGGTTGAAAGTTTCCCGAATTATCTGGGGTTGAGGAGCGACATTGATTAGCCCAATGATATCCTTTATTACATTTTGGGCACTTTTTAGAAGGACGGCCCCCGGTGGTGTTAGTTCCGCCCTTATGAGCACCACCTCCTGGGGCCCGGCACTCCTTTTTGAAGTGTCCAGGTCGCTGGCAGTTAAAGCAGTTACCTGTAGGTTTGTTACCTTGACGGATTGCTCCCGCCAACAGTGCCATAGCGTGGGTCTGAGTGCCCACTTCGGCACATGCTTGTAACATATCAGCAAGTGTATAATTAGGGCGGTGAATGATAGTTTGGAGAATTTTCCGACAGTCAGCATTGGACTGCTCATACGCTAAGCGTAAAAGGAGTTCCGTCTGAGCGTCCGGATTGTCAATTTGGTGTTGAACAGCCTCCTTGAGGCGATCAACGAAATGATGATAAGGTTCAGTAGCTTGTTGTTTAACATTTGTGAATGATCGAAGGGGCTTGCCAGAGGCTGGAACGCGCCGAAAGGCTCTCTGAATGCACATTGCCGTGCGGTGAAAAGATTCCATGGGCAATATAGATTGTTGCTCCATGGTGGCAAAAGCTCCTGTCCCATATATTTGCTCAGCAGTATTCTGCGCGTTACCGAGTGCTAGGGCTGCCAACCTAAACTCATTATCCCATACCACGTATTGTGCAGGGGAAAGGATCATACGAAATAGATGTTTCCAATCCTCCGGGATCATAGTATAACTATTAGCGATCCCTTCTATCATACCCTGCACATAAGTGGAACGCAGCCCAGACTCACGTACCGCTTTGTTAAGCTCCCGAAGAATTGAATACGGGAGGGTGGAGTGCCGAGCTACCACCTCACCTGCCTCATTGGGAGGGTCATAAGACAGGGGAAACATCAAAGGGATTTCTCCCTCCCATTCTTCCAATAAGGGGTCCTGCCCGCTCGCCCGCGCCGCCGCAAGGGCGGCACAGACAGCACCCTGATGAAGGGACTTCTGCCCCAGGGTGTCCACCACTGGTGTAGAAGTTTTTGGTGCTAAAAAAGGGGCTGGTGGGAGCACTCGGGGATAGGCGGGAGGTGCCTCTACCGAGAGCAAGGGAGGTGCGGAGGGGGACGCCTCTTTTCGTAATCTCCCCACCGCAGCTGAACAGTGCTGCCACAACAGAATATGTTGGATCTCGGCTCGAGATTCCCTAAACAATGCCTCTCCGATCTTTATCCAATCGGAGTGATCTAGGGAGCCTCGGTTCGAGTACCATGGGCACTTATACTCAATCACTCGGAGCAATACCTCCAAGTGCCGTAACGATACTGCAGTACACCCGTCCTGTTTGATAAGTTTCAATAACTCTTTTGCATGATCTTTTTGCTCAATGGATAAGTCCCCCCCCATTACTCACGAGGGAGCGCGTTGCGCTGAGGTGCACCAAGGCTAAGCCAGCCGATGAGTCGGGGGTCCTGTGTCTGGATCACGTCGGGGTCACCAGATGTTGTATCGGGAAACAGAGACGAGACAAGGCTGCAGTGAGGCGTCGTGGTATAGTCCCGGACCGCTGCTTTTATTCTCTTTCTTACAGACTGGTTACTCAGTATTACATGATTGACATCACACAGGTTACTTATTACTATATGATTGATACACCTGTTTACTTCATTCTGATTGGTTAAGGCTGGCTTTCCTCACCGGCCTCACCGGGCCATTGTCCTGAGTGACTAATGAATGCATAACAGAATGTGCATGCTGTACTTGTACTATTGAATGGTTCAATGCAGAGACAGCGTGGCTTGCCAGCACTTGTACCTACATACACTAGGGCTTTGGCTGGCATAGCTATGTTCATAAAAATCACACCCATAACCACCATATCTATGCCCAGAAAACTTTTAAGCGTACTTATGTTTGAAGATAGGGTCTCTGCATCAAAGAGTTTAGAATCTCGTTTGGGACAACATGAGAAGTGGATGGAAGAGACAATAGGATGGGAATGAGGAGGGTGGACAAGGCTAGCTGGCTTGTATGCTGTAAAGGGTAGGGGGGAAGTAAGGGACTGATTCCTCACTACTTAACTCCAGCTTTAGGTGAGAGTACATGGATTGATTTTGATGGAGTTATGGGAATGAAGCAAGGCAGTGGTGAATCAGGCCTTGAGTTAGTTACAGGAACAGGCTTCACCCAGAAACAGGCACTGGAGCCTTTTCTATAGAAGGTATATTACACCAGTGCTTTTGTATAAGATTAAAGTTGCTGCCTCTGCTGTACTGGAAAGAAAACAGAGGAGCCAGTTTCATCATTGTTTGGTGGTGACACCCAGTGATTTAAATCTGCTTGGGATATTAGAGAGACAACGTGGATGAGGTAATATCTTTTATTGGACCAACTTCTTCTGGTGAAAGAGAGGAGCTTCCCAGCTACACAGAGCTCTTCTCCAGGTCTGGGAAAGGGTCACAGTGAAGTACAAGGTGGAACAAATAGAAGATGTGCTAACGACTTCCACTAAAGGAAGGGGCCACTCAAGATGAAGTGGGCCATTGACATACTTGTGCATTATGGACCAAGCAACCACCTTTTGTTTGATGGCAGGTTTTTCTAGAGGGATCCCCTGAGGACAAGATGATCGCCACTTCAGCTTTAAGAGCTAAACAGCTTTCATTCTGTGGCGGCTGGCAAGGCGGGCTTCCTTACCAAAACTACCCAACTAACGCTCATTTAAAAAACTGTCTCCCCACACTTTTTTCCTGGTGAGCACTTGCCTCCTGCTATTAACCCGCAGCCTTTCAGATAGCTGCTGGAGGATCCGGCTTTACCCTGGGATTGCTTGCAAATCGCCTATAACCGGTGCTTCACGTGGCTTGCCCCTAGCAGAATCTACTGGTGAGCTCAGCTGGAAAAGGAAAGCAAAGCCCCTCTCCAAGTGTTTGCTAAGAAGTATTTCTCAGAGCAGCCGCAAGAGGCTCCTGCAGCCAAAGAAGAATCGTGCAAGTAGCGGCTCTTCTTTGTCACCAGAAGAAGGAGAAGCAGCGGGATGTTACATCCTGCCTGTGAGCGGGAGAGAGCCATTCAGCTCTGGGACACATTTCCCTCGCCCCTGGGGTAGAGTGAAATCAGTCTGGGTTTCAGTATCCGCTGCTCCCAAAGACGAACTCTTCAGCACGCGTTGAAAGTGGGACCCTGGAGCTCTGTGTGTCTTGCGAGTATCGACCGTCTCCTGTTGTTCCGGGCATCTTTGTAGCTGTAGCGTTAACCATCCGCCCACCCGCAGACCGGGACAAACCTACAGGAAGGCAGCCCAGGAAATGCCGCGCCCACTAACCGGCTGCGGCTCCCCAGGAGCTGTCCACGCCGCAGGTGCTGAATTTGGGGGTAGACGCCGGGACTCGATAACAGCGAGCGGAGGCTGCTCATGCGCATACAAACAACACTTGCGAAACTCCCCAACACAAATGGAAATCCCCGGACAAACAGCCACATATGATATAACATCCGCCGTCCTATTCCGGCTGAGACACCAGTCTAGCAAGGTCTCGCGCCAACTTTTCCCGATTTCACTGCTGTGAATAATTGATATTTCGGTAACAATTGCACACAATGTTGTATCCAGCTCCGGTGCAGGTTTTTCTGAGCAATGAGTCCGCTTTAGCAGGCGTCCTCGGACAGTCTGCTACGATGCAATTTCCTTATGACCTTAGAGCTGGCAAAAGTGTGGCTGGTATTTGTAAAACCGTTGTTTATATAACGCTCGCTTCTCTTCCCAAATCGCCAGGAACGTTAAGGTGGGAGTTTAAGATGAACTTTAAATTTAGATAACATACTTTCCATTAGAGAAGACAAATACATGTATATTATATACCATATGCAACATTGTTGAAGGAAGAGCCACCTTTCACTGAGACCTAAGATATAACAATAGTTCCGTTTAGGAACAATGAGTTATGCAAAGGTACTAAATCAATTCCTTCAATAACATGTCTTTATAAATCTACCTTAAATTGTTTTAGACACCTGAAATATGGTCATTTATCCGAAAAAAAAATTGTGGATAATTGCAGATAACCTTTCAAATGAGCATATCAAAACATCGCAAAAGAGGCTCTTCATTGAAATAAACATTTCAAAGCCCTGCACTATGAGATAGGCAGTATGGTGAATTTTAGAGCACTGAAAATGGAAATAAAGCTTTCCTTTGAACTTCTGATCCCTCTTGTTACAAAGAACGGGAGGTTCCATAGTTAGCCTGGATTCCCCTGCTGGCAATATGAGAGAGACACAGATTTGATAACAGGTGATTAATAATAATTTGCATTCAATGCAATTAGATAAAGTCAACACATAACAACTAATGTATAATAGGACAAATGAAACTATAGGTTCCAAGAAATGTGCATCATTGGAAGTTAAGTGCCCGGATCACGGTGGATTTCCTTTAAGATGTATCATTCCAATAATAAATAACATCGGGAACATAAATCCTTCTAGTTATCTCTGTAACTATTTTTAGACTTCACATTACAAGTTATTCTGAGCACAAGATTACAATTTAATGTACAACTCCTTTTTCATTTAGTGTCGTTTATGATCATTTAGAAGCCTTGGAGGAGGGAAAGGAAGAAACTAAGCCTGATTTACTTTCACAACAAAATGAATATATAATGTATTTTTATCAGGCTTTCTTGTTTCTATATTTGTGTAATGTAAATCAAATCTTTTGACTGCTTTTGTTCTGTTTCCAAAGTAACGTGGATATTATTCGTCTGATACCTCAGACGTGAAGTAGTAAATCAAAAATCATGCCCACGATATTTTTTGAATCGCAGTGTGTTCAGGTCCAAGCTTCAGGTTCAGGTTCACATGCTGTTCAGGTCCAAGCTATTATGTCTGTTGGCTTGAAAACACTTTGGGTCAAACTTGCTTCTCAACACTTATTTCCTATGGTGGCGAATACATTATTTAGACGTACCCATTGCCAACATAGCAGAGACTTGGGTTGTTTATTGTACACCTGTTGTAATATGCACCACCACCATCTAAATCAACGATCTCCGTTCTAAACAGAAACCCACCCGGGGCCACAGTTACCAAGAGCGGGTTGTACTGGAGGTGGGTGCGGGTGTCCGCATTACTATGCGGAGCAAAGGGTTCCTGTTTTGGCCCGTCGCCCGGGATTGTCTCCAAGAGGAGGGCAGATGCAGGCTGTACTGCGCGCACACACACACACACACCCTCCACCTCAAGTTGTGCCTGTGGGGCTCTGAACCTTCCCGCCTCACGCTCGTTTGTGTCCTTATCACTGGTAGGGACCTCCCCGCGCGTCCAAGGAAACCCACAGCAACGGCTCGCCCGGCTGGGCTCGGATCCCGCCTCGCCCGCTGTCAAAACTCGGCTCCTCCTCGCCAGGAGCGGAGCGAACCGCCTGGAATGGGCCCCTGGCGGCGGGGACGCTGCCAGCCCAGCCCCGGGGCTGTGCGGGAGAGCCCGAGCCGGCGGCTGGCCGGCATTTAAGCGCCCCAGGGCCAGGCGGGAGTTCCCGCTCGCTTCCCCCCGCGTCTAGCGCAGCGGGAGCGGGAGCGCGGGGCGTGCGGGAAGGGCTCTCGGCCAGACCCCGCTCCTTTCGGACAGCCCCGCTGCTGGGACCTGTTGGACAGGGACAGGGACCCAGGGGCTCAGTGCTGCAGGGCCGGGCCGGGCTGAGGGGGGCTGGTGCGCTACACCGCCCCCCCCCCCGCGTCCCCTTCGCCTGCTGTCCTGGCGGTGCCTGGTCTCGCCTGCCGCTCCCCACCGAAGGTGCCCGGCTAACACACCTCTGAGGAGCAGGAGGGGCCGCTCCCTTAGTCCAGCCCAGTGAGGGGAAGCGCCGGAGCGCCCGCGGAGCCGGCTGTCCACTGGGAGCGTCTCCTTGGGGGGCTGGAGCAGTGCAAGGGGCTATTCCCCCCCTCCCCGGAACACACCGAGAGCGAGCGGAGCCAAGCGGCAGCCCCTCGCCTCGCTCTTTATCGGGTGAGCGTCCGGCCGCATTCCCTGCATCCCGCTGCACCTGGTACCTGCTCGGATCATGTCCGCTAAGCTGCTGGTGCTGCTCTTCCTCCTGGCAGTGTTTCAAGCCTGGTAAGTCTGCGCGGCGCGGCCCCTTCCCGTGTGTCCTCCCAGGTGCTCCCATGTAACGTTTGCTGCTCAGGCCGGAGCATCACCCGCGGAGTTGGGAGAAGACTGAGTCCGAGGGACACCGGAGGCTATTCCGCCCCTTGCTCTTGCCCCCGTTATCGTCTGCAATATTTGTATTCTGCGGGCTCTGTAGTGTAGCTACCCCCCACCCCGCCCTCCATTCACTGTCATTAGCCGTTATCTCGGACGGGTTTTGTACTACGGCCGAGCTCAGGGCTGTAATTTAAGGCTCGAGAAACTGAGCTCCTCAGGCTTCTGCCCTGGAGTTAGGTAAAATCTCCCCGCTTCACCTGGCTCTGCAGAAAGTTTCCCCATTACTTCGCGTGTCATGGAATGAACCGGGCCCCGAGGGTTGCCCACTGGGATCTCTCTGCAGCTGCACCCACTTGCTAGACGTGGCGCGGTTCTTTTACGGACTATGCAGCGTGTGGCTAGGTCAGGGGTATCATTCAGACAGGGATTTAGTCTCCAGAGTATTTGCCTCGGGGATCCAAGGAAGCCAAGGAAAGCAGGGAAGAACGGGACACTCTGGCTGGAAGCAGGTAAGGTCTGCCTAGGAAAAGGTAACTCAGACAGAGACCAAGTCAGTAACCAAAAGGCTAGTGCAAGCTTCACTAGTTCTATCACTGCAACGGATGCAAACAGGTCCTCTCAATTTCTTGCGATGGTGATTTCTTCGGCAAGATCAAAGCGATTTTTTTGGCCTAATTTTTTCCTCTGAGGTTATCCACGGGAAGGTTTTCCGTTGATAATAGTATGAACGGGTTATGATAATACCTTAATAATCACACAACTGTCCCCCCGTGGAAACATCACTATGGAAATGTCATCCTGGCAATCCGAAGATTGTGTAGTTTGTAAGTATGCCCCTGCTTAGCCTGTTGGGAGCTGATCTCCAGCAAACCCTTCCTCATAGGAACACCCCTTGTTCACCTGAGCTCCATTCAAATGAATGGGAGAACTGCAGGAGTAAGAGTTACTCAGGTGAGCAAGTGTTGCAGAATCGGGCTTTTCAAGGAAAGTTCAGGGCACTTCGCCACTTCCAGGATCAAGCCCTTAGTGACAGAAACTCCCTCTTGGTTGATTATTATTAATCTATAATATTTAATGCAACACTTGAAAACGTAGGCGATTGGCCAGTTCTTACAACAGAAACCAAAGGCTGAGACCTTAAGAGGAGAAAAACTGACGAACTCTTCAGGAAACTCTAATGAGGAGAGCTGTGGTAAACACCCTGTCATTTACACGGCAGGTCTGGGGTACAGTCTGCACAGCGAATACTCTTAGTTTAAACTCCAAAGTCCAGCCCAGTATTTCTCACTGGGTAACTTTCCGTAAGACCATTAAGTCTCCTATGGAACAGTTGCTGGGAATGCTGCCAGCGGCATCTCCCCTGAACACAGCACACTGAAGTGAAAAGGCGCAGACACATTGAGAGTTAACTTGCTCGCTTTCTCTCCCACGCACACACAATCTAGTTCATAGTCATTTTCAAACTGAAATGCTGAATTCCTGATTACGTGGACATTCAGACTTTTTCTTTGTAAACCAAACCCTGGGGAGAGAGTGCGTCTCAGACCCCTTCTCAGCTCACCTCACTATCTGGTACTCATTCCGGGCAGACACAATTTTTCCTCCACTCCCCACAAGCCCATGGTTACCTCATTGTTTATTAATGTCAGCTCTTCAGAGCAGATGGCAAGATCTAGAAACTGAGGCTGCAGACAACTTTTCCCCGTTAAAGAAAACGCCTTCCTACAGCATTTCAAGCTTCCTTCTCTGCTGTGTTTTTTGGGGGTGCACCACAGTTTTGTTTTCCTCTCATAATAATAATAATAATAATAATAATAACAATAATAAAGCTAGTGTTACATAATAAGGATTTGGAGGGGCGACAGCCCTGTTTTCCATTTTATAACATACCTAGAAAACAGCCCCTCTTTCTCTGTGGCTGTTGAAAAGTCTTGGAATATGGTTGTAGGCTCCTGGGAGTGGAGACTAAGCAGTTTAGCAATGACACTGCATCCTAAATGCTTAGTAGGAACCTATTGGGTTAGAAGCACGTAAATAAAGGTAATAAAAGTGCCTGTGATTGTATATAAATAAATAAATAAAATGCATATCACTGTAGTTAGCATGAATTACTCTGAATATTTTAGGTACATCTCCCAACCCCCAGTTGCAATCAAGCATCTAGATGCAACACAAACATCCAGGATGTAGCTTTCTGGGAAACAATTTACTGGAGGAAGAAGATTTAAAAAAATCTGGCAAGTGTTATATTATTGTTGATTATGAGTTTAAAGAAGCTAATATCTAAATTGTGAACCACTCTACAAAATCAATGTGCTAGAATGAACATGGCCCTCATTTACACCCATGCAACCTGATTCCTCCAGTGGAGTTGCGAGGATACAGCGGTCAGAATTTGTCCAAATGCCTAGTTTTCATTCATAGTCCGTACAATAATGCAGATAGTTAATTGTTGGACACAAGAAATGTGTATCTAAAAAATAGTGTATGATTGAGAATGATTCTGAAAATGTTGCATTACAAATATTTGGCTTATCAAGAGTCTCAAAGAAAAAAAATCTTAGATTGAGTGACACCAATGAACAAGAAGAGCTGAAAGTTATAGCTCATGCCCCAGAAAATAAAGTTTCATTATTTAAAATGCTTCCCTCCCCCCGTTTAGTTATATAGCTTTCAGGCTTCATCCTACAAGTCTTCCACACATAGAACTCCCAGTGGCTCCATTTAGAAATAATTCTATATAGGCTTCATGTGAACAGGGAAAAAACTGCTCCCCCACCCACCTCAAACAACAACCCTTTGCATATATGGTATATTCTTTGAAGGATTCAGAGAATGGCACCCTGAATAAAATCTTTATTCACTATGATAATTGTGGATGATTTTCTATTTATACATGGTGCCCATCACAGACAATCTAGACATTTAAAAGCATTATAAAAATAATAATCCAATGTCATTATACACACCCCTCCCAAAGTACTCCTGAACCCATCAAAGAAGAAATACAAATAAATTCTAGGCTTAGCTCAACTCATCCTTCCATAAAAAGCCTGAGCAAAGAGTTACAACTTTCAATGTGCCCCAGAAGATCAACAAATTGGTATTGAAGGAAGGAGAGAAAGCAAGTTTAAGAGTTTATGGCCTTGTCTATATTTGGGGCTTGCACTGATGCAGCTTTGCAGATAGCTCTAATTTGGGGAAATCTCTAGTGTAGATATGGCCAATGCATCTGATTCTCCACTGCTTTGCACCCTGTGTTGTCCTTCACATTTGCAAAATGGGTGTAAAATTACACCAAATCAGAATGGCATAGGCAATGTAGAAGGCTATGGAGAATCAGGCCCAAGGTTCCACAACTGAGATCATCTTTTTACAGCTGCATATATGCAACTCTCATGACAGTCTATGTCTGTAGGAACATTACACTTCTTAAGCGCTAAGGGGGTAGGAAGACCGCCCCCGGATTTAGAGCGGCTGAAGTGGTTCCCACCAACCCCCCACACTTCCGGTCAGGAGACACACAGATTAAGCGCTGACTGGGTGTATATCTCTGGAGTACACAGTGCATAAAGCACCAATCAGGAGAGGGGGCGAGACGTTGGCTTGAGTTTGTACATGCGTATAATAGCATGATTTATGTAACCAATTATAATAAATAGACGTGGACAGCCCCGTTGGGGGCGCTCCACGGGAACAGACTGACTGACTTGGCTTCGTCATTGCTACATGTGTCCAGATGTTCTCAAGTGTGATGGATAAAGTACATGTGGTCTCTAAGATATTGAAATTTAAACCATAAAAGACTTTGGAGATTAAAGTCAATATTTTGCATTGCACTCAGAAAGCAACTGGTAGGACAGATGAAAATGGATTCTCATGTGTGAAAACAGCACTGTATGTTCAGCCACATTCTATGCTAGCCAGGTGTGCTGGAATAATTTTTATAGCAGGGGTGCTGAGAGCCATTAAACCAAACTGTAAACTCTGTATATAATGGAAACCACTTAAAGCCAGGGGGTTCAGCTGCACCCCCCAAACTCTTAGTTCCAGCACCTATGGCACTAGCTAAAGTTTATGGACAATTATTAGTTGTCAACTTATTTTAATGCTTTATTCACATAACAAAGATAATCTACCTCTTGTAGAAAGAAGAATCTTAGCTCCTGAAATGCCCCAAATACAGAACTATAAAAACAGAATGGCTCAGACTCTGAGATTCAAACAGACTTATGCAACATATTTATGTACTTGTGATAATTCATATTACATTCAAGAAGCATGTACTTAATTCTAACCCTTGTACTGCATTAAGTTCTGAAATTCAAAAAACATTGAGTGTGTAATAATTTATTAATAGGATGAAATGATCAGGAAGTATTCAAACAGCTGAATTTTTAATATTCCTATTACCCTGCTGTGCAAGAGATGAATCAGTTGTGTTGAAGGAGTCAGTATTATACTGCAGGATGTTCACCCACCATAGAATTCTGTTACCAGTTACCCGGTCACCAGTGAGTTATCCGTTACCTATCAGTTAATCTGTTGATTTTTCAAAAAAGTGATCTACTCTGCTCCCTGCATTAATCCACAGACTGAAGTTCCAGTGAGAAATCAGTGGTGTGAGATGGATTATATAATTATTTTCAGTTAGTGCCCCTACACAGACTTTTACTTCTGGTAATAAATACCTCCTTTAATAAAATAGTTCTAAAACTAGATAGCTGTGAGAGAATAAAGAACTCAAACTTATTGAAGTGCCTGTTGAGATTTAGTCAATGTAAATTCAGATTTTAGTTATGTAATATAACATTTGATTTTTTTTATTGCAGCTCTAGAAAGGTTGAAGAGGATGAATATGAAGATGTAACAGGCAACCAGAAATGGGTATTAGCTCCAAAAACGCAAGACACAGATGCGACTCTCATATTAAACAAGTTGCTGAGGGAATATGACAAAAAGCTACGGCCAGACATTGGAAGTGAGTCCTCTTTTTCTTTCTGTAGAAAAGATACACCATTGTCTAGCTAGAAATATTTTGTGTTTGTATTAATGATGGGCTTGATTTGCAAAGTTAAGATCTGGATCCAAACTTTGACAAAGATCAGGAATGTTCAGGTCCAGGCTTTTGGTTCAGGCTCAGTTCTAATGTAGTGTGGCAGAGCTCCAACCTTGTCTCCATGGGTCCCACACTTCTAGGCGGTTTACACTAGCCTCAGTGGCTCACTGTGACCGTCCACATAGCCCTTCTCTCTCTAGGGCCAGGGTTACAGTTTACTGAGCCCTTTTCATCATAAGCCAGCAAGGAGGTTGGTGAAAGAACTCCCACAGTCTCTGTTGTCCCTAGGGGCTTATTTCAGAACTGTTTAGCCTCCTGTCCTGATGGGCCTGTCTTCCCCTCCCAGGAGGTGTTTCTGTAATGGCAGGTTGGGGGGAACCCAGGCCCGCCCTCTACCCTGGGTTCTGGCCCAGGGACCCTAATGGTAGCAGCTGTTGGCAGCCGACCTTTCACTGCCAGAGTTGCTACATTTCCCTGAGCCACTTCCCCACAGCTCTCCTGCTTCTCTTTTCTTCACCCTTACCTTAGGGCTCCCTTACCGATGGTTTGAGGGTGTCTTCATTAACCAGCCCTTCAGCTACACTTCCTCTCCTTGGCTCTCTTCAACCTGACTGGAGTGAGCCCTTTTATATTATCAAAAGGGCCTTAATTAGAGTCAGGTGTTCACATTACCTTAATGGCCTCACCTGACTCTTTGCAGGTTAATTGGAGTCAGGTGTTCTCATTAGCCTGGAGCAGCCCCTGCTTTGGTCACTCAGGGAACTGAAAACTGCTTATCCAGTGGCCAGTATATCTCTCTTCTACTACTCTGCTGTTCCCAACTGGCCTGGGTCTATCACAGTAGGTATTCAATCCTAGCATTTTATAGCAATTTACAAATACTAATTCTTACAGCACCCTTAGGAGGATGCTCAACATGATTAGAGCTGTTTTACAGAGGGGCAGTTTGGTGCACAGAAATATTAAATGGCTTGTCCAGGTTTATATGATTGGTCATTGGCAGAATCAGGAATATATTTATTTCCATTTGAGTACACAAGACAAAAAAAGCTCTCTGTGCATCCTGACAAATGATTAGAACAACAGTTCACAAAACCAACAAAAACAGCAACAGAAGCCCAGCAGACTCATATCCGGCCCCCTTCTAACAGTGCTGTATAACTACATAAGTTCCCTTGCCAAAGGGCCTCCTGCAGCTCAGAAGGAGGGGGCTGGATTTGTCTCTCTGAAGATGAAGGGCAACTTGTGGAGAGTTTCCTAAATCTTCCAATCATAAACCAGGGGAAATGCCTCCCGGGTGATCAGATGGAATGTGGGAGTCTAGTGGCAATATGGATATATGATAGGAATTGGATTAGATAAGAACAAAACAGATATCTTTCCATAATCAATTCTTTTGAATCACTTGCTCATACAGCAAGATTTTTTTCTTCTGTGACAGTATATATGAAGTTCTATCTTCCATTTTACCATCCCTTGTGGTTATGCACACTTTGGTCATAACCTTTGAGAGAGAGAAATAAAGAGTCAATATAGCTTTTTCATTTCCCTCACTTCATGTATAGGTAGGGGAACAAAAAAAAGGTAAGAGAATTAACCTAAAATGCCCAATGTGCATGCTCTGCTATTGATTGATTTTTACAGAGAGATCAGGGAGATAATCCCTAGCCCTGAGTACAAACAGAACAGAAATGCGGTGACAGCAAGTGTATTTAATGTACCCTCTAGAAGTTCTCTGTTCTGGTCAGTCCTTATTGTTATAACAAGTGCCAACCAGCTAGGCATTAGTACGATTCTAATAAATCTGTCCTATACTAATAGAACATCTCTACATCAGGTTCTTTAATTAGTAATTACAGTGATATTTCCATCATGCTGGAAAAAAGCATAACTGATAGAAGTTTGTGCTTTTACTGTACAGTAACAGTTAATCTTTCCATCTCCCTAATTTGCTAGACTGGTTTCAGCAAATCTTTAATACCCGACGGAATCATGTTCTTCTGAGTTGCAGCAGGAACAAGGTTCCCAGCCATCAGTAACATCTGCAAGAAATGTTGGGACTGATATTTCAGTTTGCTCGGTACAACCTGTCCTAAGATCACTAACTTTGGAGATAAATCATCTCTCTGACACAGACCTGAATGAACAGGATAAATTGGGTATGCTTCTGGGGGGCGAGATAATAATTCAGAATCGGGAAGTGAGCTTCCACAAGATTAGTAGTGGTCATATATTTTCTCCAGCATTGAAAAGGTCATTTACTGCCCAAATAATTCCCATTATCTTCCCCCCTAAACAGTCACAAATCTTGTTTTCGATAAAGTAGTTGCATTACACAGCACGGGATAAAGCATTTACAGTTCTGGATTCTGTCAATAAAGTTTATGTATAGGGGTCCCATAATTTCAGTCCTGCAACGAAGCACTCCCCGACCATTAATTAACTTACCCCCACAACAGCCCTGTGATGAAGGGAATTAATATTGCTATTTTACAAATGAGGCACTTACCCAAGGTCAAACAAGAAGCCTGAGGGAAGATCAGATATTGAACGCAAGCCTCCTGCATCCCAAGCCCATACTGCAATATCACCCCTTCCTCTCCCACAGAGCACAGCCATAGGTGGCTTTACTAAGCCAGAGCATACAAAGCTCCTAATGTCAAAGTATGTGAACTAAGGAAAAGAGCTAAGCTAAATTTTCTCTTAAGAGCGTCCAGAGATATAAACATATTGCTTGAGATAGATGAATGTAGTATATTAATCCTCCTACCTTAACTGTGGTATCTGTCTCATAAAAGGATCAGGGTGGAAAATGCATTAGACATCCTGGGGCATAAAAGAGAAAGCACACAGTTTGGAATATTAAGAAAAAATTGGAGTTACATAAGATACTAATATACCACTGGGTCAAATACAATGTTTAGTATCCAAGCAGAAGTTAAACTGATGATAGACACAGAGTTAAATCTGTCCTGGGGTACAACAGACTACTCATCAGGGGCTTTTCATTTGTTCAACATTTCCTATATTTAATGGAGCAGTGGCTAGTCACCATTCTATGCAACTTTGCTATGCACTTGGTTATTCCAGTTCTTTACACTGAAGCCAAGATTTTTGATAATGGAAGCCTAAAACTAGGCTTTTAAATAGGTGGCCTGATTGTCAAAAGTGCTAAGCACCCAGCAGCTCCCAGGGAAGTTAATGTGAGCTGCTGGTTGTTTGGCACTTTTGAAATTCAGACCATGTCTTTAGGGGCCTATGTAGGCACCTAAACGTGGGCACCCATATTTGAAATTCTCATTCCAAAAGCAGAGGGAGAAGGGGATTGTGAGAGGAAAAAGGGGTATGTGTGTGTGATTGGCACAGCATAAAGCTCATGCAGTGAAATGATCTATGGTCTTATACTCTGCCCATGAGATCTGAGTGCCCACATGATATATTTCAGTCACATCTCATCCCAGCCAGGAATAACACCCTGCAGGGGATCTAAATGCATAGGAGGCTCATGCTGCTGGAAAATATGGCAAAGTCACATTCTTTCCAAACCCACCCTCAGAGCTGTGAGACATGACAACACACCTGCAGGCACTGGGCCTGGGTGAGGGGAAGTGTCTGACCCAAGCAATAGGCAGAGGTGCTACAGGGCATCACCTCCCTTATGCCTTTACAGGAGGCATCTAAGTCAAAGGTACCCCTTGGGACTTTATAATCAAAGCAGTACTGTACTAGAGGTACATCTGATCCTAGTCTCCTATGGCTGCACACTTGCGAGAGGTTTTCCGTCCCTAAGCATCACAGCTTCCAAAGATTTGGGTTTTAACTGTTGTATTTGGCAGTTTTCCCATTATGTCACAGAGCAATAATTATTTCCTGAATAGAAAAAAAGAACACATCCTATATTAACAGTTTATAGCAGAAGACTGATACAAATGTCTAGTATCTGGGCCACACACTTACTACTAGCCATAGTCCTGGGACTAACAATACCTGCTCTGGGGCAAGTTATTGGTGCAAACGGTACCAAGCTCAAGAACATAACATAAGAACATAAGAAAGGCCGTACCGGGTCAGACCAAAGGTCCATCTAGCCCAGTATCTGTCTACCGACAGTGGCCAATGCCAGGTGGCCCAGAGGGAGTGAATATAACAGGCAATGATCAAGTGATCTCTCTCCTGCCATCCATCTCCATCCTCTGACGAACAGAGGCTAGGGACACCATTCTTACCCATTCTGGCCAATAGCCATTTATGGACTTAGCCACCATGAATTTATCCAGTCCCCTTTTAAACATTGTTATAGTCCTAGCCTTCACAACCTCCTCAGGTAAGGAGTTCCACAAGTTGACTGTGCACTGCGTGAAGAAGAACTTCCTTTTATTTGTTTTAAACCTGCTGCCTATTAATTTCATTTGGTGACCCCTAGTTCTTGTATTATGGGAATAAGTAAATAACTTTTCCTTATCCACTTTCTCAACATCACTCATGATTTTATATACCTCTATCATGTCCCCCCTTAGTCTTCTCTTTTCCAAGCTGAAGAGTCCTAGCCTCTTTAATCTTTCCTTGTATGGGACCCTCTCTAAACCCCTAATCATTTTAGTTGCCCTTTTCTGAACCTTTTCTAGTGCTAGAACATCTTTTTTGAGGGGAGGATACCACATCTGTACACAGTATTCGAGATGTGAGCGTACCATGGATTTATATAAGGGCAATAATATATTCTCAGTCTTATTCTCTATCCCCTTTTTAATGATTCCTAACATCCTGTTTGCTTTTTTGACCGCCTCTGCACACTGCGTGGACATCTTCAGAGAACTATCCACGATGACGCCAAGATCTTTTTCCTGACTCGTTGTAGCTAAATTAGCCCCCATCATGTTGTATGTATAGTTGGGGTTATTTTTTCCAATGTGCATTACTTTACATTTATCCACATTAAATTTCATTTGCCATTTTGTTGCCCAATCACTTAGTTTTGTGAGATCTTTTTGAAGTTCTTCACAATCTGCTTTGGTCTTAACTATCTTGAGAAGTTTAGTATCATCTGCAAACTTGGTCACCTCACTGTTTACCCCTTTCTCCAGATCATTTATGAATAAATTGAATAGGATTGGTCCGAGGACTGACCCTTGGGGAACACCACTAGTTATCCCTCTCCATTCTGAGAATTTACCATTAATTCCTACCCTTTGTTCCCTGTCCTTTAACCAGTTCTCAATCCATGAAAGGACCTTCCCTTTTATCCCATGACAGCTTAATTTACGTAAGAGCCTTTGGTGAGGGACCTTGTCAAAGGCTTTCTGGAAATCCAAGTACACTATGTCCACCGGATCCCCCTGGTCCACATGTTTGTTGACCCCTTCAAAGAATTCTAATAGATTAGTAAGACACGATTTCCCTTTACAGAAACCATGTTGACTATTGCTCAAGAGTTTATGTTTTTCTATGTGTCTGACAAGTTTATTCTTTACTATTGTTTCAACTAATTTGCCCGGTACCAACGTTAGACTTACTGGTCTGTAATTGCCGGGATCACCCCTAGAGCCCTTTTTAAATATTGGCGTTACATTAGCTAACTTCCAGTCATTGGGTACTGAAGCCGATTTAAAGGACAGGTTACAAACCTTAGTTAATAGTTCCGCAACTTCACATTTGAGTTATTTCAGAACTCTTGGGTGAATGCCATCGGGTCCCGGTGACTTGTTAATGTTGAGTTTATCAATTAATTCCAAAACCTCCTCTAGTGACACTTCAATCTGTGACAGTTCCTCAGATTTGTCACCTACAAAAGCCAGCTCAGGTTTGGGAATCTCCCTAATATCCTCAGCCGTGAAGACTGAAGCAAAGAATCTATTTAGTTTCTCCGCAATGACTTTATCGTCTTTAAGCGCTCCTTTTGTATTTTGATCATCAAGGGGCCCCACTGGTTGTTTAGCAGGCTTCCTGCTTCTGATGTACTTAAAAAACATTTTGTTAGTACCTTTGGAGTTTTTGGCTAGCCGTTCTTCAAACTCCTCTTTGGCTTTTCTTATTACACTCTTGCACTTAAGTTGGCAGTGTTTGTGCTCCTTTCTATTTGCCTCACTAGGATTTGACTTCCACTTTTTAAAGGAGGTCTTTTTATCTCTCACTGCTTCTTTTACATGGTTGTGAAGCCACGGTGGCTCTTTTTTAGTTCTTTTACTGTTTTTCTTAATTTGGGGTATACATTGAAGTTGGGCTTCTGTCATAGGTTTCCCCCCCACTAAGAGCTGTTGGGTTCACAAGATGGGGACCTGCATGGACTCCTCTAAACTAAAATCCTAGTTTAGATCTGCTTCTCGCTGCCACCAGTTACGTTTTAAGTGAGTAACACACTGCCTGTCCCCCAAGCTTCCCCTGGGGAACCCAGATTCAAACCCTTTGAATCTCACCAGAGAGAGAGAAACAGCCAGTTCCCCTCCCCCCCTTCCCTCTCTCCAGCCTGCTCCAGAGAGATTACACACCGAGTCAAATCCTTGACTCAACACAAAGAGGGACTCATCTCCCCCTCCCCTTTCCTAGTCCTTGGGAAAAATACCTTGATTCAAACTCCTTGAATCTCTACACACAGGGAAGCAGCCCACTTCCCCCCTCCCTCTCTCCTAGCCACTCTGGAGAGATACACACCGATTCAACTCTGTGAATCACCCTCAGGAGGAACTCACTCTTCCCCCCTCCCCTTCCCTTGAATCTCCACAAGAGAAGAAATTAACCAAGTCCAAAGAAAAGAAAAGAATTTGTTAAAAGAACAAAAAAAGAAAGTACACTATCTCTGTCATACCAGGATGCAAAAATACAGGGTCTAACTTATAAAAACTGGAGAGACTTCTCCTCCCTCCTCCTCAGCATAATCAAAGTAACAGCAAACAGGAATAAAGAATTTTCTCCAGCAAACACACAATTGCAAATGTAGAAATCATTTTATAAGACTAATCCGCCTTTCTAATTAATACTCACTATTGGATAGTAGGAACTACTCCAGGAGAACTTGGAGACATGTCTGGCCTCTCTTAGATCCAAAGAGAGAACACAGAGCCAACAAGGAACACAGACAAAGGCTTCCCTCCACAGAGATTTGAAATTATCCTGTCCCTTGATTGGTCCTCTGGTCAGGTGTTTCTCAGGTTACTGAGCTTGTTAACCCTTTCCAGGTAAAAGAGACCTTAACCCTGATCTGTTTATTTATGACAGCCTCTGTTATGGTGTCTTTAAAAAGGGCCCATGCAACTTGCAGGGATTTCACTTTAGTCACTGTACCTTTTAACTTTTGACTAACTAACTCCCTCATTTTTGTATAGTTCCCCCTTTTGAAATTAAATGCCACAGTGTTGGGCAGTTGTGTTCTTCCCACCACAGGGATGTTGAATGCTATTGTATTATGGTCACTATTTCCAAGCGGTCCTGCTATAGTTACCTCTTGGACCAGCTCCTGCGCTCCACTCAGGATTAAATCTAGAGTTGCCTCTCCCCTTGTGGGTTCCCGTACCAGCTGCTGCATGAAGCAGTCATTTAAAGTATCGAGAAATTTTATCTCTGCATTTCGTCCTGAAGTGAAATGTTCCCAGTCAATATGGGGATAATTGAAATCCCCCACTATTATTGTGTTCTTAATTTTGATAGCCTCTCTAATTTCCCTTAGCATTTCATCATCACTATTACTGTCCTGGTCAGGTGGTCGATAATAGATCCCTAATGTTATATTTTTACTAGAGCATGAAATTTCTATCCATAGAGACTCTATGGAACATGTGGATTCGCTTACGATTTTTACTTCATTTGAATCTACACTTTCTTTCACATATAGTGCCACTCCTCCCCCTGCACGACCTGTTCTGTCCTTCCGATATATTTTGTACCCCGGAATGATTGTGTCCCATTGGTTGCTCTCAGTCCACCAGGTTTCAGTGATGCCTATTATATCTATATCCTCCTTTATCACAAAGCACTCTAGTTCACCCATCTTATTATTTAGACTTCTGGCATTTGTGTACAAGCACTTTAAAAACTTGTCCCTGTTTATTAGCCTGCCTTTTTCTGATGTGCCAGATTCTTTTTTATGTGACTGTTTATCATCTGATCCGGCCCTTACATTATACTTTTCAGTCCTCTGCTTCTGACTATAACCTGGAGATTCTCTATCATCAGACTCTCCCCTAAGAGAAGTCTGTGTCCGATCCACACGCTCCTCTGCAGCAGTCGGCTTTCCCCTATCTCCTAGTTTAAGAATTGCTCTACAACCTTTTTAATGTTTAGTGCCAGCAGTCTGGTTCCACTTTGGTTTAGGTGGAGCCCATCTCTCCTGTATAGACTCCTCCCATCCCAGAAGTTTCCCCAGTTCCTAATGAACGTGAACCCCTCCTCTCTACACCATCGTCTCATCCACGCATTGAGACTCTGAAGCTCTGCCTGCCTACCTGGCCCTGCGCATGGAACTGGAAGCATTTCTGAAAATGCCACCATAGAGGTCCTGGATTTCAGTCTCTTCCCTAGCAGCCTAAATTTGGCTTCCAGGACATCTCTCCTACCCTTCCCTATGTCATTGGTACCTACATGTACCACGACCACCGGCTCCTCCCCAGCACTACACATAAGTCTATCTAGATGCCTCGAGAGATCCGTAACCTTCACACCAGGCAGGCAAGTCACCATACGGTTCTCCCGGTCATCACAGACCCAGCTATCTACATTTCTAATAATCGAATCTCCCATTACTAACACCTGCCTTTTCCTAGAAACTGGAGTTCCCTCCCCCGGAGAGGCAACCTCAGTGCGAGAGGCAACCCCAGCACCATCTGGAAGGAGGGTCCCAACTATGGGAAGGTTTCCCTCTGCTCCCATTGACTACTCTGCTTCCCTGGGCCTTTCTTCCTCCTCAACAGCACAGGAGCTGTCTGAGCGGAGGTGGGACAATTCTACAGTGTCCCAGAAAGCCTCATCAACATACCTCTCTGCCTCTCTCAGCTCTTCCAGTTCTGACACCCTGGCCTCCAAAGTCCGTACATGGTCTCTGAGGGCCAGGAGCTCCTTGCACCGACTGCACACATACGCCACCCACCCATAGGGCAGGTAATCATACATGCTACACTCAGCGCAATAAACTGGATAGCCCCCACCCTGCTGCTGGGCTTCTGCCTGCATTGTCTCCTAGTTAATGTAAGGGTGGTTTAAAGAAAGAGGTTTTGAATGTAGTTTGGTTTACAGGTTTTAGGATTTTAGGGGGGCGGGCACAGGGAAGGGGTTACGGCCAGCGAGGGACTCCCGCTCCCTTCCCACTCCCCTTCTAAACTCCCTTGCGAAACTCCCTGTTAGCAGCCCCTGGTCGCTTGTGCGCGGCTTTATAAAGCCCTGGCCTGAGTGAATGCCCCGCCCACTGATTAAGACTCAGCCAATTACCAGAGGCTTCGAGCTTTCAAACCTGCCTCCAACTGCCAGCCAGAGCACACGGTCCCTCAAACAACCAACCAAACAAACAGACTGACAAACACAAGCTCAGCACACAGCAAGTAACCCCCAAACACAAACAAACACACACTACAGACAGTCACTTACCCCACAGATGCATTAGCTCCTCCTTCACCTGGAGAACTCCCTTGCGAAACTCCCTGTTAGCAGCCCCTGTTCGCAAAAA
This sequence comes from Mauremys reevesii, assembly GCF_016161935.1. NCBI lineage: Eukaryota > Metazoa > Chordata > Testudines > Geoemydidae > Mauremys > Mauremys reevesii. The sequence continues at coordinate 124,405,139 of NC_052623.1, forward strand.
AGGAGCAGGATGCATTGGCTCTTACCTGGAAAGCGCCTTCACTGTGCTCTGAAGCCTCTCCCAGGGCCAGATACTCAAGGACCTGCTCTAAATCCCACTGAAGTCAAAGGAAAGCCTCTCATTTACTGCAGTGGGCTTTGCATCAAGCCCTAATGGCTAGAGTCACAAAGGGACCTAGGCACTGCAGTACTTCACCCCTCGGTGCCTTGCTGCCTAATGGAATTCCCAGTCCCAAGCTGGGCAGCCAGGTTCCCCAGGCATTGTGTGGGGAGAGCTGGGCCTCTAAAAAAGAAATTCACTGAAGCCAGCAAGCTGATTTCTGCCATCAGGCATGCACAAAACCAACGAAATCCTGAGGCTGCTGAGTTGCTTGGCACCCCAGTTCATGCCTAAGCCCTGGTAGGATTCTCAAACTAGGCATTTCCGCATCTACCTTGCTTGCAGGGCTTGAGCCAGTAGGCAGACTGTGAGCATGCCTAATCCACACAAAGGATGATGGGGGATGAGAAGTTTGGGGGCTGGCTGGCATGTGTGTCCCCCATTATACCCAGTAGTCAGGGCACTTACCTGGGATGTGAGAGATCAAGTTCAAACTGCCTCATGTGGACCCTCCATCTCCCAGGCAGGTGCCCTAACCAGCAGTCTATGGTATAGTCAGAGGGCTCCCAGCCCCTCCTCTTGAAGCTGTTCCACTCTCTCTGTTCATTAATGCAGGGAGGTGATGCTGACTCACACACATCCCAGTGCCCTCACCACGGTGCTATTGGTTATAATGGGGAGTGGCTCTCTTCCCAAGAAAAGGCTGATTTTGCTCAGGTGCCTAACTCCAGGAGAGGAGGTTCACATCTGTGAATCCTGATCAGAGACAGGTATCTCCTTCTCATCTGTTGGTTAGTTCCCTAAGTCCCTCAGGGAATCTGGGTCTTAAGCCCCACCCCTTACTTAGCATTTAACTCCTGGCTAGCTTAGGTGGCTCCCTTCTGAGCATTGTGACATCCCTTTCTTAGCATCTAACTTTCCCCAAACAATGCATAGGGAGCCTATGTCTAACTCAGGCCTGTCAATTCCATGCATCAGGACACCTAGGAGTTAGGCATTGTCACACTGAGCATTGCAACACCTAAATCCCCTTTGTGACTCTAGCCCAAGCACATATCTGGCTATAGAGTAAGGTCAGACCTCACCAGAGGAACAGGAATTTCCTAACACACAGGATTAAGCTCTGACATTTATTTCGAATACAAATATTGGCCCTAAGACCTAACTTCATATTTATTTATCTAACGACAAGTGAAATAACTGACAAAGCAATAGGCCACTGAGTGATTTACAATAATGCAGCCTGAAATCCAGACAGCCCAAACCTTACTTATCCCCCTTAATTGGTCACATTTTGTCATTCCCATAGAGGTTTTTAATCAAACAATACTAACTTGCCTACTAATATAGCTAACATTTTTTAAACACCAAAAAAACAGTAGCACATGACAAAATATATACCCTTTTAAATTAGTTTATTTTAATGTCTCTTTATTTCCCAATCATCTTGTGTCCAGTTTAGTCCATGACTGGTTTTCAATTTTTAGAAGTGTCTGGAAAAACGAAGCTAGTTTTATTATATTGTTTAGATCTCATTTTTACATGTAACATAGTTCATCTTGGACACACATGCAGAGATCAGAGGAGGCTTCATTGCTTCAGAAGTACAATTTGTGACACCTTCCAGGGAGAGTCATTGTGTTCTCTGAAGTAATTTTATATCTAGAAGATAACAAGTTGGCTGTTTCTTTTATGGTTGGTGAAAGTCATATAAGGGAGAAACTTCACATGTATAGTAGGACTTGCTCAGTATGCAGTGGGGCACATAGTGCTCCTTCCCCACCACAGGAAATCTATGTGGGCAGGAGGAGAGAGTGAGGGGCAATGGAAGGATGAGAATAAGAGATAAGAGGGGTCATCAAAGAGAGGAAAGGGATGTGACAGGACAAAAAAGAGAAGGTAAGGACAAAAAAAAGAGAACCTGTGGATGTAGCAAGAAAGAGAGGCGATGGAGAATGGTGTGATGGGGACAGGGGCAGGCGGAAGTGAAGATAGTAGAGAGAGCACCTAGAAGTGAGAAAGGAGGGTAAGAGGAGGAGCATCGCATCACCTTTCCAAATTTACAACAAGAAGTAAGACAAAGAGATGTTCCATAACATTTGACAGTAACATGCCCTCAAACTATGTATGTTTTAACATTGGCCCACAGGAAGCACCCCAATTCACCCCAAAGCACCCCGATGCACCCAGACTTGTGGCTTACAAAGGCAAATTGAGCCTCTTGCTATGAGATCTCTCTGTCCTCTCTCCAGAGCCCTTAGCCTCCCATCCATTTCTAACACTGCAGTAATGACTATCTAGTGCTACCTGCCAGGGCTATGCAGCTGGACCCTCATGAGGGTCTATGCACCTTCCATTCTTCCTCCTCACGTGAGGCCACTGTACATTTATAAGAGTTGTGTGTGATTCTTTTCACATCTACTACTTCACTTTTGCTGATGAGACCACAGGTTTCTCATGATTACTTTTATGTCATCTCGAGTACCTGATGTTTCTATAGCTTGAAAAATAATATTACCTCTCTTGACTCAAGCAGTTAACCAATATATGGGGTCCTACAGATCGTTTCTCTTCGGAGGAGAAGTTGATGCTGTAGTCAGGTATTTCTTTGATACAACCCTGTTTATTTACAAAGAATGTACATTGAACAAAGCAGGAATCAAACATCAGGAAATAGTCTCTTTGCTCATAATTCCAAGCCTCTTTCAGACCGGCACTCTACCCTAAAGGTCTCCCTTGGTAGGGTTTTTCTCAGGCCTACACTCCCAGTGGTTGTCCTGCTGTCTCCTTGGCTTTCTGCTGCTTCTCTGTTAACTTCTCTGGTGCTTCTCTTCTCACACACAGCTCCGCCAAAGCCAATACCTATTCTCCCCACAGTGAAATCCCTCTCCCCACATAGCTCATATGTGGCCTGTAGTTTGGGTAGTAGCTCTTATTGATTCAGTTCTCTCATTCCATAAATTAACTTAATGGTTTTGTATATTTTGCATAGATGAAGGGTGGCTGTTTCATCCACCAGCTTTAAGGAGATTTCACTCAACTCCCGGGAGAGCAATAACATTGGTAGGAGTGTTAAGTGTGCTGCTACTGTGTGCAGCAAATCTTTGAATTCATAGATGGAACAGAAACCATGGAGGACTGATGATATCACACCCACAAATTATGAGAATGTTCAAATTTTTTGTGGTCTGTTTGAATCTTCTTTGGGTCAGAGGGGAACCCTGTCTGGGAAACAGCTTGCAGAGAGATGGGGAAATGGTAAATAGGAATGGAGTGAGAGGAGATCTATGATAAAGCCTCCAAGCATTTACACCTGTGAAGAGCAAGTCTATAACACCATTCTGGGTTTCTATGACACCACACAAGCTCCCTGAACTCAGGTCAGAAAAATTTTTTCAACACCATTATTAGCTCTTTAATGCTCATACACTCAATTTATTCTACATATGGGCCAATCATTTCTATCAACAAAGCTTCTTACAAATGTAGGTCCCACCCCTATAACTGGTAGCCTACAACCTTCATAAAATCCAGTGGACTTCAATGGGCCACTGTGCAGGTACAATTGTCTGTGCACATGACGTCATTTGCAGGATGAGAGTCTTATGTCCTAAGCCAGCAAACATTTGTGCTCATACTTAACTTTCCTAAAGTCAGTTGAGCTGCCCACGTGAGTAAAGGTAACCACATGCAAAATAAATACATAAATAATAAGACCTAGCTCTTATGTAAGCATTTCAAGGACTGGAGCCTTATTCATGGCTTCTGTCCAGGGATAAACCCTTCTTAGAAGAACTAAAGGGCTTGAATCCCTCCACTCTGAAGTGGAGATGAGAACATATCCACTCATCACATTAATGAGCAAGATTGCCCATTCCAGACTCAGTCTGGGCTGTAAACCGGGTATGTAATGTTTCTGTTATGTTGAAGTGTGAAGGAAGATCCTGAATGGATTTTCCCCCCTCAGTGTTTCCCTCTCTTTAAAAAAATGTAATTCAAGGAAAATGAATTACATATTTTACACACTATCAAATGACAATTACTGTTATAAAACATAACAGGAATCAGATCTGCCCAAATGGGGGGAAATAGAAGACTTAACAGTCACAGACTGTCTGTAAGAGTCTCTCTGATTGGTGACAATGGGCAGACACTTCAATATGAGCCTAGTGCTTTCATCAGAGGAAAAACAAATCTGAGCAGAAAAAGGGGCTTGCGAGATGGGAGTTGTTTCCAGGCATGTATTAAATCATTGTTGTTGTTTTTTTTAAAAAATACTATATTATTTATATGTTAATTTGAGGGACTTTTTATGGACCCTTCCTTCTTCTGTAGAGGAGGCACTAGCAGGGAGGAAAGCCCTGATCCTGCAGTCAGGTGTAAGCCCTGTGGCCAATAGGATACAGTACTCTGTGGGCACTAGGGTCTATATGTGTGGGTTCACATGCAGGATTTAGTAGATATTTATGCACATGCTTACCTTCTATTCACCTGCTTAAAGTTAAGCATGTGCATGCATGTTTGCAAGATCATTCTGTGAGTAGCCAGGAAGAAGAATATAAACATTCTTTGTTTAAAACTTTAAAGCTGACAGGAGATTTATACAAAATAAGGGATTATCTTTAGCCTGTTGAGGGAATTACCTAACAGATAATCAGGATAAATAGCAGCCTGATGTTTACCACTAGACCCAGGGTTCTCACTACTCGCATCGCTCTCAGCATTGCAGGGCCGCCCAGAGAATTCCGGGGGCCCGGGGTCTTCGGCGGCGGGGGGCCCCCCGCTCAGGGGCGGCTGTAGACCCCAGCGCGCCAAGCAGGCGCGTGGGGCGGCCCTTTCCCTGGGGTGCGGCATTTGGCTCCGGTTGAGCTCCCGCAGGGATGCCTGCGGCAGGTCGACCGGAACCCGGGACGAGTGACTGCGGCGGGTCCCGGGCTCCGCTTGACCTGCCGCAGTCATGCCTGCGGGAGGTCCAGCCGAGCCGCGGGACGAGCGCCCCCTCCGCAGTCATGCCTGCGGCAGGTCCACTGGTTCCGGAGCTCAACCGGAGCCAAATGCCGCACCCAGGGGCCCCGGAAAACACTCGTGGGGGCCCCTGCGGGATGCGGGGCCTGGGGCAAATTGCCCCTCTTGCCCCCCCCTCTGGGCGGCCCTGCAGCATTGCCTATGCAAGACAAGACATGCTTGTTTTTTCAAATCAGCCATCTTTACAGACAACCCATTATCCACCACCCACCCAAGAGTAGTAAAGCTTTCTTCTTCATTCATTCATTTAGAAGCAAGCTACATGTGATTCAAGAACTAGAACTGTTCACATTTTTCATGCAAAGCTATTTTTGGGAAAATGGGAGAATGGCTTTTTCATTAAAATGGAAATTTCCATGGGAAATATTTATAGTTTAAAAAAAATCAGGTTTTTGTAAAAAAAGAAAATTTAATCAAGACAATTCCAGCAAAAATGAAATCTTATTGTCATCATTTCTTTTTTTTGTGGGAACAAAAACCATTTCCTGACCAACTCTACCAACTCTCACCATATTTCAGTACAAAGAATATTTCTTAAAACCACATTCATCAATTTTCTCAGTCACATACTAGTGTTTCTGCAACAAAATGTCTTACCCCAGCCCCCCCAGGGAACTACATTTTACAGAACACCATGGCCTCAATTCACAAAGGAACTTAGGCATGCAACACTAAGCATCACTACGCTGAATGTTTAGGCACCTATAAAATCAGTGGAATTTACAAAGCCTACGAGAGGTGCCTACACTCCCTACACAATGAATGGGGAGAGAGAGGGTCCTAAAATGGGATTCACAAAAGCCAGCACACGAGGTGGCGCTTCACCTTGGGTATCCAATAGGCGATGCCAAAGCAAGCAGGGTGCCCTAAGCTCAGAGAGTTTGGCACCTAAGTTAAGGCTGGAGGGAGGCACCTCCCTCTTCTTGGGAGTCTCAGCTGCAAACACTCTCTTGGCCTGTGCCTGTTGTTGTTAGCCCTCCCACATAACTTTTAGCCTAGTGCTTAGGGTACTCATTTGGGATGTGAGAGATCCCCAGTTCAACTCCCCCCTCCACCTCAGGAAGAGAAAAGATTTGAACAGGGATCTAATACCTCTCACTTGAGTACCCTAACCATTGGGATATAGAATGGAGCAAGGGGCACCCTCCATCTCTCCTGATGAAACCATTCTACTGTGGATAAATAATGAGAACCCTTAAGCTAGCCAATGGGAAATGCCGACCAGAGGGGTATGTGCTAGCCCCAGCCCACTCTGAGTCCAGCACCTCAGTCCAGGCTGCAAAGAGGCACCTATTTCTGCTAGTGAGTCATGAATTGGGGGGAACATGAGTATTTGGTTCCCTCCCCTAAATTATGTTTGGGGCTCAAAACAATACAGATGGGGGAAGACTCCCACTTCTAGCCTGTTACCTAGTGCAGGGGTTCTCAAACGTCATTGTACCATGATCTCCTTGTGACAACAAAAATTACTACATGACCCCAAGAGCGGGGACTGAAGCCTGAGCCTGTCTGAGCCATGCAGCCCCTGGTGGAGGGGAGCAAAAACCAAAGCCCAAGGGCTTCAGCTGCAGGTGGGGGGCTTTGGCCGCAGCCATGGGTGGTGGGGCTTGGGCTTAGGCTTCGGCCCTGGGAGGAGGGGCTCAGACTTCGGCCCTGGGCCCCAGCAAGTCTATCGCCAGACCTGGCGACTTCATTAAACTGGGGTTGCAATCCACTTTGGGGTCACAATGTACAATTTGAGAACCCCTGGCCTAGTGGATAGGGTACTCACCTAAGATATAGGAGATGCCTAGCTCAATTCCCAACTCCTCCTCCTGTGGAGGAAAAGGGATTTGAATGAGGATGAATCAACTAACTCTGGACTACAGAGTCATTCTAACTCTAGCCCACTTAATAGTTTGAAGAACGGCTAGCCAAAAACTCCAAAGGTAATAACAAAATGTTTTTTAAGTACATCAGAAGCAGGAAGCCTGCTAAACAACCAGTGGGGCCCCTTGACGATTGAAATACAAAAGGAGCGCTTAAAGACGATAAAGTGATTGTGGAGAAACTAAATGGATTCTTTGCTTCAGTCTTCACGGCTGAGGATGTTAGGGAGATTCCCAAACCTGAGCTGGCTTTTGTAGGTGACAAATCTGAGGAACTGTCACAGATTGAAGTGTCGCTAGCGGAGGTTTTGGAATTAATTGATAAACTCAACATTAACAAGTCACCGGGACCCGATGGCATTCACCCAAGAGTTCTGAAAGAACTCAAATGTGAAGTTGCGGAACTATTAACTAAGGTTTGTAACCTGTTCTTTAAATCAGCTTTGTACCCAATGACTGGAAGTTAGCTAGTGTAACGCCAATATTTAAAAAGGGCTCTAGAGGTGATCCCGGCAATTACAGACTAACGTCGGTACGGGCAAATTAGTCGAAACAATAGTTAAGAATAAAATTGTCAGACACATAGAAAAACATAAACTGTTGAGCAATAGTCAACATGGTTTCTGTAAAGGGAAATCGTGTCTTACTAATCTATTAGAGTTCTTTGAAGGGGTCAACAAACATGTGGACAAGGGGGATCCAGTGGACATAGTGTACTTTGATTTCCAGAAAGCTTTTGACAAGGTCCCTCACCAAAGGCTCTTACGTAAATTAAGCTGTCATGGGATAAAAGGGAAGATCCTTTCATGGACTGAGAACTGGTTAAAAGACAGGGAACAAAGGGTAGGAATTAATGGTAAATTCTCAGAATGGAGAGGAGTACTTAGTGGTGTTCCCCAAGGGTCAGTCCTAGGACCAATCCTATTCAATTTATTCATAAATGATCTGGAGAAAGGGGTAAACAGTGAGGTGGCAAAGTTTGCAGATGATACTAAAGTACTCAAGATAGTTGAGACCAAGGCAGATTGTGAAGAACTTCAAAAAGATCTCACAAAACTAAGTGATTGGGCAACAAAATGCAAATGAAATTTAATGTGGATAAATGTAAAGTAATGCACATTGGAAAAAATAACCCCAACTATACATACAATATGATGGGGTCTAATTTAGCTACAACGAGTCAGGAAAAAGATCTTGGAGTCATCGTGGATAGTTCTCTGAAGATGTCCATGCAGTGTGCAGAGGCAGTCAAAAAAGCAAATAGGATGTTAGGAATCATTAAAAAGGGGATAGAGAATAAGACTGAGAATATATTATTGCCCTTATATAAATCCATGGTACGCCCACATCTTGAATACTATGTACAGATGTGGTCTCCTCACCTCAAAAAAGATATTCTAGCACTAGAAAAGGTTCAGAAAAGGGCAACTAAAATGATTAGGGGTTTGGAGAGGGTCCCATATGAGGAAAGATTAAAGAGGCTAGGACTCTTCAGCTTGGAAAAGAGGAGACTAAGGGGGGATATGATAGAGGTATATAAAATCATGAGTGATGTTGAGAAAGTGGATAAGGAAAAGTTATTTACTTATTCCCATAATACAAGAACTAGGGGTCACCAAATGAAATTAATAGGCAGCAGGTTTAAAACAAATAAAAGGAAGTTCTTCTTCACGCAGTGCACAGTCAACTTGTGGAACTCCTTACCTGAGGAGGTTGTGAAGGCTAGGACTATAACAGAGTTTAAAAGAGAACTGGATAAATTAATGGTGGTGAAGTCCATAAATGCCTATTAGCCAGGATGGGTAAAGAATGATGTCCCTAGCCTCTGTTCGTCAGAGGATGGAGATGGATGGCAGGAGAGAGATCACTTGATCATTGCCTGTTAGGTTCACTCCCTCCTGGGCACCTGGCATTGGCCACTGTCGGTAGACAGATACTGGGCTAGATGGGCCTTTGGTCTGACCCGATACAGCCGTTCTTATGTTCTTAAACAATTATTTAATTAAAAATGGAACATCTTCAACAAGAAAAATGGCCAATGGGAGCTGCTGGAAGCGGCACGGACCAAGGGACATACTAGCCGCTGCTTCCAGCAGCCCCCATTGGCCTGCATCAGCGAACCGCGGCCACTGGGAGCCGCGATTGGCCGGACCTGTGGACAGGGCAGGTAAACAAACCGGCCCAGCTTGCCAGGGGCTTTCCCTACACAAGCAGCGACCTCAGTTTGAGAAACACTGCTTTAGATGCCTACAAGGTTAGGCGGCAGCTAAACGGGAGTTTTGTGAATCTCAGTGATGTTTAAAAATGGAACCTAAGTGCCTTTGTGGATTGCCCCTACAGCTACTAGTTAGAAATTCCCATGGCTCACAGCCACCATGCACGGGGGTGGGGGTTTCATGTTTTCTAGCACTTGGCCAAGGATTTAAAAGGGATCAGTTCTTGCCACATGCAAAGGTGGCCTTGTCTACATGAGATAGTTTATCACCTTGGTTTATTATTTCTCTCCTTCACAAGAGCTGGCTTTTTAAGTTGTCTGAAGCTGTAATTAAAAAATGACAAGTGGGCAAGAAATTGACTTCAAGACAACTCATTCATGAATCCATTTTAGCTGAGACAAAACAAGAATGGCTTATACTGATTTTATAAATCTAGTTCATGAGGGCTGGTTAAAATATGGGGACCATGCTATTTTTAATTAGCAAATTTGAGTCTTGCCTCACTTATGTTAGCATTGGTATTGATGGAGCTAGGTAGACAGTCCAACGAGAGCAGACTCTTGATTTTTCAAGGCCATATATATATTTATATATTTAAAGAAAGACTCACTACCTCATGCCACCAATGTCTGGGTCCCCATCTCCTTTGCATAGGCACTGGCACTCTGGCTTCCTCCTCCATTCCCTTTGTATATTTGAGCCTTCACAGCTTCTGGTAACCATCCCTTGGATACCCATGAGTCCAAACCAATGTGCTCCATTTAAAAGTAAAAATGTTGGCTTCTTCTGTCAGCCCCACAGACTCAACCTGGATTAATAGTCAAGCTTGGTTCTTTCCTCCCCGCTTGCCTTTTCATGACTAGTAGGAAAGGTTCTGCAGGCAGAATTAGCCCCTTAGACAGCTGTGCAACTCCTATTTGCCTTTAGTGGTTTTTCACAAGTCTAGCTAATGGAAACTGGTAAGATGTTCTGTTGATGAGGTGCAAGGATGAATCAGATCCATCTCTGTCACTCTTTGCTGTGCTGACTTCACAAGGGTTTACAGGAGAAAAAAGCATTTAAAAACTTCTGATTGTAACTAAAGTAAGCAGTTTCTGAAGACACACAGAGAGCAGATCTGTTAATGGAGAAGACGGCACTTTGACTCAGTCACTTTTTAGACTAGAACTGCATTTTAAGCACTATACAAATTATAATCTTTACTGCTCAAGCTATACTGGAGTCTTTCCTCAGCCTGTTCAGCCTTCCTGGAGTGACACCCTGAAGTGCACTACAGAATACTGCTTCTGTATGGTTTGCCTCTATTTCTGTCAGCTGCTGATTGCCACACCTGATTCTTTAAATCAGCTCCAGCTATGCTGTCCCAGACATAATGGTAGGGAGCTGCTGACTGCATCACAGATCAAAATATTTTCTAAATCATATTGGAGAGACAGCTTTTCCATATCTCTGTCTGAGCAGATAAAGTTATTACTCACCAGTGTTAGTCTTCTCTTGGGGCCTCCTATGACAAAGACAGACAGCATTGAGGCATCCCCTTACCAGGAAGCAAGGAGACATGAGTTGTCAATCCAGGATCGCATATACACATATAGAGCAAGCAAGTGTGTAAGTACTAGAAATGCTATTGTGACACTATCTGGAGTGACTCAGGAGCAAGAGTGTCAACCCCAGGGCAGACTGTTAAGATGCAGAGCAACGACCTTAAACTGTTGGTATGTTCTATAATGAGATTTCACCAACCCAGTCATAAGTGTGAACTCCCAAAGCACGATAACAGTCTTACCATGGAGCCACAGACAGTCCCCCTTGGGCATTCTTGTCTATCTTGACACACGGGCAAGCTTGGCTATGATATATGGTCCCTTACACCAAAAATCACAACAATATTCAGGTCACTCCCAGTCCCAAAGGACCGCCACTTACCTGTGGTCAATTGTATCTCAGATCTCAAACCAAAGACAACACCTGTAGCTAGTCCTGTAATAAACGAAAGATTTTATTAACTAAGAAAATTAATTAGTTATTTACAAGATTAAAGAAGATAATACACACACACAAATAAGTATCACTCCTAACTTTCAACAGATAATAGAAACTTCTATCATAAACAGACTCCAAATCAGTGTTTCTCAAACTGGGGTCGCCGCTTGTGTAGGGAAAGCCCCTGGGGGGTTGGGTCGGTTTATTTACCTGCCCCGTCCGCAGGTCCAGCTGATCACGGCTCCCACTGGCCAAAGTTCGCCGCTGCAGGCCAATGGGGGCTGCTGGAAGCAGCGGCCAGTAAGTCCCTTGGCCCGCGCCGCTTCCAGCAGCTCCCATTGGCCTGGTGCAGTGAACCGCGGCCAGTGGAAGCCGCAATCTGCCGGACCTGAGGACGGGGCAGGCAAATAAACCGGCCTGGCCCGCTAGGGGCTTTCCCTACACAAGCAGTGACCCCAGTTTGAGAAATGCTGGTCTGTATGTCCTTTGGGGCTAACCCAGCCAAAACAGCTGGGGGCCTTTTGCTTATGCTTGGCGATTCTTGCCCCCTTTACAGTCCAAGCAGCAAAGAGAACCAAGTTTCTGCTTGTCAGGGATTTTTATTCCCTTCATCTTAGAGCCCAAACTGATGGGATGAGTTCATATGCAGATCTCCCCTTCTTAGAGAGAGTGAGGAATGCAATCAACAAGGCCTCTGTCCTTTAATGCTATACAATGGCTCCTTTGTTTTCAATGGGTTTTTTTTTTTTGTGTGCAGGATGAGTACTTTACTTTAATTAATGCTTTTTTTCCTGTTTGGTGAGTCATACAATTAGAGGTTTACAATGCAAACGTTTGCTATTGCTCTATAACATGGTATACAGATAAGTGAGACTAATGCATGAAGCATCTTGCAAGCCATTCATAAGGTCTAAACACTAAACACATTCTTATCAATTTAACATCTATTTTAACACAGGTAAGCCAGATTGGTTTCCAGCTATGCATTTGTCAGTGTTCAGTGAGGCCTGGGGCCTTGGCATGAGCTGGCATCTGGTCTGCCAGCATCACAGATATCAAGAGGAATCTTCACGTGGGAAGAAGAGATGGATTTAAGATTTTTTTTTAATATAACGATTACAGTAGCATTTAGGACCCTGAGCTCCCATTGTGTTAGGCACTGCAGAAACACAGAACAAAGATGGTTTATTTCCCAAAAAGCTTGCAATCTATGCAAAGTAGCATTTAGGGTGCAGGAACGAGTGAATGGAAAGAACACTCAAGTGTCATTTGTGCTCCATGGATAATTCACATGCAGAGACACTCCTGGAAAGGTTGCTAGAGTGTGGGATAGAATGACATTTAAATAGGAACAACCTGAGAATCTTGGAGGGAAGAAAACCCAGCCACCCCTTGCAGAAGATTTACTGCCTGGGATCCCTAACCAATAATGGTAAAAACAACCCCAACATGCATAACAGCAGCAGCTATATTTTGCAATGGAAGGGCTAAACTGGGAAATAAACAATTACCCTGGGCAAAGCACCTGTGTGTTCCTCATGTTTGACGTAGCACTCATGTGCTGGTAAAAATCAGTATAAGCTATTCTTGGTTTGTCTCAGCTACAATGGATTAATTAATATGTTGCTTCAAAACCAATTTGATGTAAGAAAGTCCAATTTTGTAAATCTAAAGGCAATAATTAAGCCCAATAAATTGAGCATTGCATAAATAACTGCTGATGGATACACATTGGATATTGGTATTGTTAGAGAAGTTATTGAGAACTGGAAAAGGTTCCTGTGAGTCAGGAAAATGTGCTGACATCATCATTTTATATAAATGTGTATGACCCATTTGACCCTAGATTAACACAAAACACATTTTGTAAAATCTCAATCTGGTGTAAATCATAATAGCTTCATTAGAGCCTGCAAAATAAACAAAAAGCTTTTGTCCTTTAGTAGAAATATGGGGTATGTGAAAGGTAAAACTCATGCAGTTGGTGGAGCT